>NW_026892631.1:7615000-10305000 GCF_033815535.1 Pezoporus flaviventris
CCAAAAAAGGAATAACTAAACCAGTTTAAAACGAAAAGGGAGAGAAGAGGTTAGATTGATTAGTTAATAGCTCCTCAAGACAGAGCTGTTTTAATAAAGGGAAACGAAAGATTCCAATCAAGCTGCAACTGTTTAGAGAAACAACAAATATGTTAAGGATATTACTTAAGACAGACATTTAGGGCAGAAAAATATAGCACTTGACAAAATTACATGTTACTACCAATAAAGTACTTTAGAACAGCAATATACATAGCAGTTTAGTGCCACATACGTGCATATATTGTACACTTAATTAGCACATACAGTGTACACACATACATGGTAGTCTCTTTACCCTCATCCCTTCCACCCCCAACCTCAAATTTAACTGTTTGACTACAAACCCCCTACTACATCTCCAAGAGTAAGCATGCAATATCCTAGGTATGTGGTACTGCTACTTTTGCTTAGCTAAATGTGGCACGACATGCAAGATGCCTCCACACAGTACATAATCTTTAGCCAGTAACAAATTTACTGCCCGCTTATAAAAAGAGAAAATATATAAACCATTTCTTTTAATTAAAGAGCTGCCATTCAGATAGACTAACTCATGTCCCGTAGAAAGTTATCAGCCTTGACTAATGCAAGACTGCAAGGGCAGACAGTTACAGTGGCAGAACACACGGGTGATACCTAGAGTCTTTATAACATCTAACTGATACTCAGACAGCTGCTTGCCCTACTACTTTCTAGATCTGCCCCTGCTCAAGTGTGGCAGGAATAGCCCTCCTTGTGCAAATAAAAAAAACTAATCAAACGCCTGCTAAACATCCAATGTCACACTATACAGTTTTCTAATCATCAAGCATTTACTCATCACAAAGTCAGTTATTCTTGTATCCATTGTACTGTTACCTGACGCAGATTCCTGGTTACTTTCACATCATGCCAGGCATTGTCATTAAATTTCCCATTCACAGGTTCCACCAGCGCTTCAAAGGCCCCTGAGCCCAAATTAATGACCAAGGAGACAGCTCCATTTTTCAGTGCAAGATTGACATAATCAGCCGATTTTCCTGTGTGAAGCATCAGTCCATTCCTCTGAAGTGTTTTAAATGACAGAGTTATTTCATCACTGCTACTCTGTATGGGATTCTGAGATAAATCATAGCAGAAGTATTCTGATCCCTTGAATGTCGCAATGTATTCTTCTTTTCCTGACAAACAAAAGGAGAGAAACAAATAAATCACTGCAACTTGCAGGAATTATTTTCAGAGCTAATTGGTGCTCTGTAAGCATCATATAAAGAAGTAATTCATTTTAAAGACTTAAAATCCATGAAGGAAAAAAAGATCTACTATGAACATATTTTAAACTATATTCCTACAGAATTTTTATGAGTATGATTAAACTCAAAAAATACACTGCATCAGCAGTGGTGTTAATATTATTTAGGCAATCTGACGGACAACACATCCAAGCACAGAACATTTTGGGGAATGCACAAACCACAGCATTATTCCAGTTAAACCCCAGATCTTTTCCTTCCCAAATCTTATTACAATCACAACACATCAAAAAGAATCATTAACCTAGATCGCTCCATGTGCACTGGCCTGAGGTCTTGAACAAACCAACACTACAAACCGTCCACTGAAGAATCTGCAAAGCTGCTATCTGGCATGGCGCTATGTGCAAGTCAGCATGAATAAGTAACAGAAAGGGTTTTCTGGCTTTCTGGACTTGTTACTAGCCCGTGGGTGTCATACAAGTTATATTTTTAGTTTATCCTGAAGGTGACCAAGAAGCACCACTCTAGTGAGACCCTCCCCCACAGTCCCACGTCCACCTCTGGAGGCAACAACTCAAGAGGGATGTGGAGATGTTGGAGTGAGTTGAGAGGACACCGTGGAGATCCTCGGAAGGCTGGAGCACCTCTGCTACGGAGACAGGCTGAGAGAGCTGGGCTTGCTCAGCCTGGAGAAGGCTCTGGGGAGACCTTAGAGCAGGTGCCAGTGCCTAAACGGGTCGACAAGAAATCTGGAGAGGGGCTTTTGATAAGGGCCTGTAGGGACAGGACAAGGGGGAATGGCTTTAACCTGACAGAGGGGAGATTGAGATGAGACATGAGGAAGAAATTCTTCCCTGTGAGGGTGCTGAGGCCCTGGCACAGGGTGCCCAGAGAAGCTGTGGCTGCCCCATCCCTGGCAGTGTTCAAGCCTGGGTTGGACAGGGCTTGGAGCAACCCGGTCTAGTGGGAGGCATCCCTGCTGGGGTTTGGAACTTGATGAGCTTTAAGGTCCCTTCCAACACAAACCCATATGTGATTCTGTGATCATCTCTAACCAATGCTATGCAGCCTGCAGCATCCACTTTCAATTTTTTTTACTTTCCAGTTGCTTTCAGCTTCAATAAGGTCCACAATACTCAGCAACATTACCAAAGAACTGTCATTAAATGGTATGCTTAATCGTCTTCATACAAGATGCCCAAGGAGTGTTAGACAATCTGCAGTTCTTCCCTCTACCTTACTATGGGACCCCTCGGGCACACGAGCTGTTCAAAATCAACTTGTGTATGAAGCTTCCCCAAATTCAGTGGGGAAAGACCCTATTTCAGGCATTTCTGGAAAGACATCAAAATGGGTTTTAATTTAATCACAAATTTCAGCAACAGAACAGTACAGAAATTTTGAATCTGAAGTTTGGGGAGGTCAATGATTTAAGTTATATTGAACCATTCAGATTCTAAACAACTGACTTAGATCTAGCACCAAACTAGGAATTGTTTGCTTAAAAACTGGCTTTAAACTGAAAAATAAGAAGCCAAAACTGAGCATAACATTTCACTTCAGAGAAATACTTTGGTTGAAAAGCCCGAACACTGTGGGTAAAGAACTACCTGCATACTTTTCCTGCCAAACTGATTTTTGCTCACCTGCCAAGGCAAATAAAGGGCATTTTTGGTACTTTTCCCTTGTAGGATTGAGTTTCACATATTTGGTCTTCAGAATTCATTGCAAGACTATGATACAGATCTCCTACCAGGACAGTATTAGTGTGGGATGCTAGCGCATCAGAGCGTGAACCCTCATCAAGGTAGATCACATCCATACCTCTGATAACTGGGAAAGGTTCTGATGTGACAGCACTACGTCCCTGGGTTGCAGAGTCATGAGACAAACCCTCTTCTGGGGGGATTCAAGACAACATCACCTTTAAATTTCCAGTTTTGTAACTACGAGTATCCTGCTGGAATGGCACAATTCCTGATCCAGATTAGTTCCATTTCATCCATTTCATTTGCCATTTAAAATTTTAGTAATTATGGGCTGCTAAAAGGCTGCAGAAAGGCCAGCTCAGAGGAGTACAAGGACAGCCAGGAGCTCAGCCGTCATGTCTTGTGATCCTGGAAATCTCAGGATCTCATTTTCAAAGAGGGATCAAGCTTTACCAGTAACTCCTCCAGGCAAGTTCCAGCTGTAGGTACAGCAGCAATTTCCTTTTTCTCAGTAGTTACTGTGTTTTCAGTAGAACTCATTACTAAAATTTTTGATGTAAATGGCTTTTAGGAAGCTAAGGCTGAAACACTGAAATGATTCAGCAACATTTGGATATATTGGAAAATTCACTGCTGGTCCAAGAGTTAAAAGAACTTTGACTTTCATTCTGATGAATTTCACTGCTAAGGAAAGAAATAAATGTCTGACAGATAAAAGGTCACAGGGCCTGGCTGAGCAGCTAATGAGACAGTCTGCAAACCCAGCTAGAGTCACCTCATTTTCCAGTAGGTGCTGCCTGCTAAGAACTACAACAGTTTTGAACAGGCATCTGACAGCTGAAAACACTCTTCTTGGTATTACAGAATAATAAACCCCGAAAATTTCTGGTTTCAAATGACTGAAGGGAAATTAAGTCCATGGTATTTTCTATAAGGAAGTATCACAACAAAACAATGCATTCCCTTATGTGAACAGGTATCCATGACATTATTTAAAAAAAATACCCATGGAAATACTCTAGATTGGCCAAACTATACATAATACAGAAGTTACTTGAAGGAAGGGGAGGTAGTGAGAACCTATCTCCACATGCCTCCAGGTATTTGGAGGAATACATTCCTCACAAAAAAATTAAAACTTCCTCTTGTGATCGCTTGGATGCGACCTCAGATATCTTTGCCCTCGATATGGCACTGATGAATGGAATGTGATCAGACACTGCAACTGCAATGCTGCCTTGCCATGCCCAGATATGAAATGCTAAGACAGAAGGTAAAAGAGCCACAGCTCTGCCACTGTAGGGTTTCAGTACAGGCTAGCAAGGATTCATTAAAAAAATGAATGAGAAAAGGAAATCAGGTTGCAAAGCTTTATTGTGTTTTGTCACTGTTATTTGAAAACAAACAGAAACATCCCTTGCAGTGTTCAAGGCCAGGTTGGATGGGGCTCAGAGCAACCTTGTCTAGTGGAAGGTGTCTCTGCCCATGGATGAGCTTTAAGGCTCCCTCCATCCCAAACAAGTCTGGGATCTTACGGTTTCTAGCAGAGCAGGAACCACATACAAGCCAAAATGTTTTTGTTGATCAGCCACAGGACAGAAAAGCCACTAGGCAATACTGGTAACTACCCCCCATATCTAATCTTTAATACCACACAGATGTACTATTTTACTTAGTATGAAGGTATATATTTAGATTGGATAGACTGCAAAAAATATCACACACCAATGTTTTCTATAAAGAAGCCGTTATAATCTATTGCTCCATTTCATACCATAACTTTTGTTGATTTTCTAAAGTGAATTAAGAACAGGCTTTATTAATAAGCAGTTGTGTATACTGCTGGTTGTTTGTTTTTTCAAATTATCATTTAATGATACTTAGAGGAGCCATTAAAAATGCATGGCAGTCATTCTAGCCAGTATGAAGTGTTGCACTTCATTTAATGACTAAAATGTAATTACCTGCAAAAAAAAAAAAAACACAAGATAATATGAACACCAATAACTGAATTTAACATGGCTTTGTTCTGAATTTTGAGTGCTGTAAATTATTGTATAGTATAGCAGTTACAATCCTGAAGCATGGGTAATTCAGCAGTACAAGAAGATATGATCTCCTTGTATCACACTGACACAAAAAGCACATTCTGTTAAAGTATCGCTAGTCTAAAAAGGGTCTATTTCCCACTTCCGTACTCAGGATTTGTCCTGTTCCCCACTGAAGTCAACAGCAGTTTTAACATTCACTTATCTGGAGGATGATTTAAGTCCTTAGAATCTGATCCAATGTCCAGAAGAAATACTTGCACAGGTCTCAGCAGATTGTACAGCACTATGTTAAGCTTTACAGCATATTGAGCCTCCTCCCTGGCAGTGTTTAATCAGAGAACAGGTCTGGCTGATTCCATAATAATTTGATCATGTGTCCACACGTGATGCACATCGCATGCATGTGACTGGATGCTCTGGTCTTAACAGGTAGTAACAATAATGGGATCATACACTAAAGAAAAATTGTCCAGAGAGGGTAAGTCAAAGCTAGTTACTGATAGCAGCAACATTTATTTACAGAAGAGACAGGAGTCTTAAAATAAGTTTATTAATTAAATTCCAAGGACCCACATCATGTGACAACCCAATCTATTATTATACAAAGTGTTGCTGAGTGCTGTCAATTTATCTATGTGCCAAAAGAATTCCTTTCAAAGAGAAAGTAAGCTGGTACCGGTGATACTTAAGAGCCAAGCTCCTTCTGTTCAATCTTCAGAACATTAAATACAGACTGTATAAATAAATTATGCCAAACCAGAACCTACTACATTCTCAGATGCACTGTTCAGTGCTCCATTTCATTGCAATCTAAAATTCAAACATTTATCCATTACACTAGCTTCTTAGAGTTTTTTTCCAAAAAGTAATGCAATGCAACCAGGGAAGACCACACCAAACAGCATGTAAACAATAAGAATAACTGATACAATAGAACAAGACAGCCTAAACTCCTTCTGTAGTAAACATGAATTGGAAGCTTTACAGCAACAGCAAACTAACAGCTAATAGGAATACTCGCTGCACTAGGGGTGTGCCACTGAACCTAGAATGATTTCAGGATGCAGCTCACACAAGGCTTCTCAGTACACTGCTCTTTCAGGAGGCCTGGCCTTACCCTTCCATAAACCGATCACTCACCGGAACTTAAGATAAAAAACTATAAACACCATAAGGTCTTTGTCAAAATTTATACCTGAATTTGACCTTAATTTGTTTCCCAATTACATAAAACAGGGTCATTTGATTGCATACAGAAACAAATCATGCAGGCACTCTGAGAGAGAAACAAGTGATTACTGTCTGCTTAACCAATAAAAGACTTAACTCTGAAACCAAGAAAACCAACAGAACTATTATAAAACTTAAACTATTAATTCAGAGGGAGTACAGATGGTCTACTTTATCAGTTAGGGTTGAATTTCTTTTTTAAACTATTACTGTTGCTACACACTATCAGTTTTCTGTTCCTATCTCACTTCAACAGTTTTTTAATAGAAGTTTATCCCATTTTTCCTTCCCTTCCTCACATGTGTTTGTTCCTTTCCAGCAACTATTCCTCTTGCCCTTTAAAGAAGTCTTCACAGACAATTCCAAAGGAACAACTTGGGGAGAAAAATGAGATTCACCATATCAAATCCAGAACTAGGAAATATCCATCTCTTTCCCCTCCCATAGCCCCATCATATAATTACAAATCCCTGTCTCTCTTCTCTATTAATACAATATACACTAACAAGGAACGGAAATTGCTCTTCTTGAGCGTTTTGTTTGTCAGCATACCCAGAAATGTATTGTGCAATCTGTTGTTGCAATATGTAAGCAAACTTCAAGTAAGATATAAGACAAGACTTTATTACACATAAATCAGGAAATGAGAAAGTCACACTCACAGGCTGTATAAAGCAAACAGCTATACTGTGAATGGGAACTTTCAGTCTGAAAAGAGCTGCTATTGTTACAGCAAGATTAAGATACAGTATCACAAAACCAGTAGTTACAAGCTCCACAAAGCATTCTAAAATAAACTGCAATTTTAATAGTCACATTACACTACTTTCTTCCTCCTTTATTAGGAAGCAAGTCTATTATGAGATAATCACAGCTAGCCTAACATAAGAACAAAACATTGAAGACTGAGCTACTTATTCTGAAGGAGTCAAGAATAATTTCTCAAGGGCTGATTATTATTATTCTAAATGATCCTTTTGCAGCAAAAGGCTGTACAAGTATCTATTCATTCCAAAAACCCAAGGAGCTGGTGAACCATCTCATCCCTTTCTCCATGAGAAAAGGCTGCACTCAAAAAGATGACAAGAGAAATAAGACTTTGGCTAGACACAGAATCATAGGATAGTTAAGAGTTGAAATGGACCTTCAAGATCATGTAGTTCCACCCCCCTGCCACAGGCAGGGACACCTTCCACTAGACAAGGTGGATCTAAACCGCTTCCAACCCAGCTTTGAACACTGCCAGGGATGGGGCAGCCACAGCTACTCTGGGCACCCTGTGCCAGGGCCTCACCGCCCTCACAGGGAAGAATTTCTTCCTAACGTCTCATCTCAATCTCCCCTCTGTCAAGTTAAAGCCATTCCCCTTGTCCCGTCCCTACAGGGCCTTGTCAAAAGCCCCTCTCCAGATTACTTGTAGTCATTCTAAGCAACTAATTTGTACTAGCATAAACTCCGTTTCTGAAGTCCACTAGCAGTACGCTATTAATCACAAAAAACAAACCTCAAACACTAAACTGGACACTCTGGGCAGCCAAAGGCTGCACCACGTCTAGCCAACACACAAGTAAAATGAGCATAGGCTTAAGTAAACAAAAAATGCAAAGTAAAATTGTGACTGACAAGAATTTAACAGCAGAAGTGATGCAAAGTCATACAGATCATGATGTGGCAGTGGGAGAAGAGAAAGCTGTTGTAGCTCCTGTTTTATTTTAAGCACAATCATTAAATTAGTCACCAATTACAAGAAATATGAACTTGCACAATGTAAGCCTCTCATCCCTCCCCACCGTCTCAGATGAGACTAAAACGATGATAGTTGCCACTCATGATAAATGACTTACAGGGAACACTAGGTAAGTGATAAATTACCCCATTTTGCTAAACAGCAATTTTAATTCATTTCTAAAATGGCTAGACCATGCAATTTCCTCACTAATTTTCAGTTCTTTTTATTTAATCACACAGAGTATGCACTTGAAAAGCAAATTTGCAAATGGGGAGGGAGAGTGAAGCGAGCAGGAGTTTTTCGGAAGGATGCCATCTTAGTGTACACTGAATACTAAATTGCCAGAAGATGAAAATAAGTGGATCTTTTTCCTACAGTCACATCATTAAAAGTAGATTATAAAGTCCTGCAGTTTATATATATCACAGTGATAATGCCTTTCATATAATTACTCTAAGTCTCAAAGTTTGACATCATTTTAAAGGCATTCTTGTTAAATTAAGAATAAACTAGAAAATGCCAAAATACTTAAAACTTCTACATGCACAGACAAAACTAGTCTTACCCCTTAAAACTCAATTGGGGATTCTGTTAAAGACTCCCACTGACTTTGCCACTCAGCTGCAAAACACAGATTCAAAGAATCAGAGCACAGAGGCTTTTGATGTCAGATTGCTTACAGAAAACAGCACTGGTAGAAAAATGGATATGGCAATATTAAAAATAATAGTTTTGATTTTTCTACCTATAAAGCTTCTGTAAATGCAGGTTTTAAAAATCAATCTGTCTTGAGGGATGGCACAGGAAAAGCCAAGTTCCTCCTCCTCATCCTGGGCTGGCTCTCTTCTGCCTGCATCTTAATATCCCATTATAACCCTTTCTTCTTAAAATAAAGTTAAAGAACTATTACATTAGTTTCAAAGGATTAAAAAAACCCAGCAACTCCCCCCCCCAAAAAACCCTACTTTTTTTCTTTCTTTTTTTTTTTCCCCAGAATAAATTCTGGATATATAAATACCTCAAAACTTTTCAAAGACAGATAGTCCATTAGCCAAAAATACTATTTGAGCTTCAGCATCGTAATGTACTGTCACATGGTTAATTCAGCCAAAAAAGTCTTTCTTTATATAAGGCCTTCTATGAGAAGCAGTAACAGAAGCAATATGCGTTCTTCTGGTATATGTGGCATTTCTTTTGGCACCTTATCCTCAGAGCTGCCTTCAGCCCCCATCAGTAACTAAACCAAAAGAATCCAAATGAGCCACAGTATCAAAAAGCTCTTCCATTACTCTTTCCACATATGCTAACTTCACCTGTAAATACTTAATCCATTTTTATATATCCTGTCCAACGAATCATCAAAAATGGACCCCAAAATATCCCTACTATGCTTTTTTCTTTTCCTTTTTTTCCCCATTACCAAAATCTAAAGTAAAATCTGGCCAATTGTTAACAACTTCTATGGTAATTTTTTTCTTCCAAATAAGGACACAAGTAGAATTTCTCATTTAGTGAGGAAAAAGATATATCTATTTCATATCGGTTTGCTTTGAACAATATGCATTGAATTCTAATATCTAATAAACCGAAATACAAATTCAGATTGCCTTCCTCCAAATGTTAGATTGCCTGATGATCACTGCACTGAGTTACAGAAACTGGGTTTAAATTCCATTTATGAATGTAGCTGGCCAACAAATTAAGTACAACACAAAAACTTAAGGAAGCTGCATGACACAGATCCTTCTTGATTTGGGGTAAGAACAGACAACATTCTCCAGAAAGAAAAATCAATTATGTATCTAGACTAAAGAACAGGTACAAATTGTTTATTTTAGAATGGAAGCAAATCAAATACTGTTTGTAACTGTCTGTATAACAACAGTGATTTATGTCAAGGTCATGGCCAGAAAGACAGCTGAAAAGTCTCTATTTTGCAGAGGAAATACACCCATGGTACTGGCACAGAACTGAAACCACCTGCATATATGTAGGGTTAGGAACATTCAAGGGCAAATCCAGAGCGCTTTTACATTATGTTGAAATGATTACGCCAAAGTTCAAATAAAACACTCAAATGGCTTTCCGACACACATAAAAACTTGATGGTTATAATAGTGTTATTATAATATAATCTCTTAAGTCTGTAATATACCTTCTTAAAAACAGTTTGAGCTATTACTTTTCCTGTTGAATCAATGCTGTCCTCTACTCCCCTTTTACCTCTTAGTTTTTCTTCTCCAGAAACCATTCTTACTGCCCTTGAATTCCTGCTGAGAGGCAAAGAAAGGCAGGCGAAGCCCAACACTACTCCGTGTTCTCACCCCTCAGCAGCCACGGGAAATGCCCAATCACAGCTGAAGATCAGAGTAAGCCTTAATAACAAAACCCCCTCTATTTGCATTCTGTGTGCAGCAACCAGGTATACAAACAAAAATAGAACTGGGGACCTATTCAGAGTATGGATAAAAGGCCAGGTGAATTCAAAGTAATTCCACATTTTGTCCTGGAAAACATACTAACCCTGATGCAGCCTACAGAAGCCTGACAGATGATACACTGATATTCACATTAGACATTAGGAAGAAATTCTTCCCCGTGAGGGTGATGAGGCCCTGGCACAGGGTGCCCAGAGAAGCTGCGGCTGCCCCATCCCTGGCAGTGTTCAAGGCCAGGCTGGATGGGGCTTGGAGCAACCTCGTCTAGTAGAAGGTGTCCCTGCCCATGGCAGGGGTTGGAACTAGATAAGATTTAAGGTCCCTTCTAACCCAAACCAGTCTGGGATTCTATGATTCTAACTTGTCTTCAGCAGCGCACACTGATTTATTCTCATCTATGAATATCTAAGAGAGGTGTATCGAAATTTATCTTTAATGGACCATTTTATTCATGTACTGTAAAAATACAGAAGATCTTTATCAAAGTCTCATTATCAAATCTGAGAAAATCCAAGAAAATTTCTGCAAGTGGCAAAATGATCAGTATGCACTGCGTTTTTTGAAGCCTGACTAGCTCTTTTGCCATGAATTCAGTATTACCTACTGATCTTTATTTTTTCAGAAGTCTTTGAAACTGCTTGATAAGGAGGCCTCCCTACTGAGATTACCAATAGTCTTTTTATAGAAGCCTGCAGTAATACTGTAAAAGCAAAAGAAGATTAGCGGACTATAAAAATAATTGGACTCCAGTGCTGTATTGACATTCTAGAGGAAAGATTTGCTGTCATGTCCAGGCCAAGTTATCTGCTGGTAAATTCCACTGAAGACAGCACATTGAGACCACTGACACTTTATCCTGTTCTTTATGCAATAAATACGCCTAAGATGATGAGACACATGCAGTGTCATAGATAATTTGACATGATCATTACACGCATCTAACAAAACTTAAGATCTCATTTCTCAGGTGACAAAGGCTAGAAAAAAAGATACAGATAGAAAGAGTGACACTGTCAGAAATACTGACATCTGTCAGAAACATTACATATTAAGAAGCTATTTCACTTGTTAAAGAATTTGCCTAAAGTAACCGTCCAACATATTTCAAGATTTATTATTACTGCACAGAAGCTTAGTATTATTTACAGTCTCACAGAACCGCAGACCGGTTTGGGTTGGAAGGGACCTTTAAAGCTCATCCAGTTCCAACCCCTGCCCATGGGCAGGGACACCTTCCGCTAGACCAGGTTGCTCCAAGCCCTGTCCAACCTGGCCTTGAACACTGCCAGGGATGGGGCAGCCACAGCTTCTCTGGGCAACAATGCCTTACAGATATGAATGGAAAACAACAACAAAGTAACCATCCAAAGAACGCTTTCATAAAAAACACTATGAAAAAAGTAACATATCTTACAAAGGATACAGAAATGAGAAGAGGTGACATATTCCACTGACAGGCAAAGTATGTAACTTTGAGATTTGGCTGTTCTTCCTTTTTCTATGATCTAATTGCATGCAAAGTCTAAAGTTTTTCTACACTGCAAGGCATGAAGATTGGTTTCACCACAGCTGCTGGTTCTCCACTAAGCTACTGGCCAGACAGGGCAGGGGAAGTAGTAATGGAGTCTGTATCCTTGCAAATCTCTATCTCCTAACCCATGAGGAAAAAAAAATTGCAAGTGGAAAAAAAAATGCAAGACTGAAGCCTGTGCCAACAAAAGCAGGAGCCACAGGCAGGCTCCTCTTGCACAGCTTGAACATGACTGTTGGTCCCACACAAAACCACACAGGAATCAAGAGCAAAGACTACAACTGGATCGACTACTCTCAAGCAACTGCAGTATAGGAAATATTCTACACAAACTCCAGGTATAACAACCCCCTGTAATCACTGCTCAGTTGTTCAGCCAGCCAGCCCCAGAGGCCAGTTAGGTCTTACGTTTATTATATTAAGGAAATGTCATGGCGCAGTACCTGGAGTGACAGGATCAATACACATTCAGAAAGTGTTTGTGCTGTAAGTTCCATGAGCTAGTAATTCAACCTTCTTCTACAACATAGTGTTTTCTTTGGATTGATGAATATGGTTTTGCTTTTCCAATATCTCTCTTCATTTTATAGTACCTTGAGAAAAATGAATAAAGCCCTTTATATGCAATCCACAGTTCTTCATTCTGAGTACACATCATTGGACTTCTAAAGCCATCTGATGACTACTCTGGATGCCTTCAAATTAATTAAAATAGAAGAGTTCTCACAAAACACACTAGCATATATCACCGAAACATCACATCAGTTAAGTTCATTAGGTTATTTCAATCTTCCAGAAATTCCAGGGAAGAAAGAGAACTACTGCATCTATCAAAAAATCACTCTCTCATGGTCACCTGTAAGTGTACCCACAGCTCCTACTCCCTACAGGTTCACTATCAGTTTTGATTGCAGGCCCCATAGCTTCAGCATTTGATACGAAGCTGTGTTTAAAATGTTTTGGAGGCTGTATTATTCCTCAGTATTCAAAAGAAACAATGGTACAGTTCTAAACGGTTTTAAAAAAGGTTAAAAAAAATAAAATCATTAAAATCCTGCTTAATTGTCATTAAAGAAGAATTCTGCAGACCTGCAGTCCACTCTTTTCTAATTCTCTTCTACTTGTGTTCATTTTGATTGGATTCCTAGACTGAGATTTAAAGGTAAAACCATTTAACTCTAGGATGATTTGATTATTTCATTATACGAGGATTATTTGTTTGTACATTAGTCTAGGGCTATGGAGACAATATGCACATAGAAATATTTCCATCTCTTAAGTGGAAGCAGGCAGTGTTCACTTGCCTGCTAGCGACAAAATCACAACAGTTTGATGGATACAAGGGCAGCTCATGGAGCTCTTGTTCTACCTTGCTACATTCCTTTCATTTCCCTACTCCCCCAGTATAATCAGCAACTTTTTCATGCTGCCATACAAGAAACAAAGAGTTATTTAGGCAAATTCAAGCTCCTTGGCTTTATTTTCTATCCTCATCTTCCACTTTGTAAGCCTCTTTCTGCAAGCACAAACAAAAGCTGAACAACAGCCTGCACTGGCACCCTTTCTATGGAGAGAGTCTGAGAGCTGGGCTCGTTCAGCCTGGAGAAGGGAAGGCTCCAGGGAGACTTTATAACAGTCTTCCAATACCTAGAAAGGCTGACAAGAAATCTGGAGAGGCAATTTTTACAAGGGCCTGAAGTGACAGGATAAGGGGGAATGGTTTTAAACTGACAGAGGGGAGACTGAGATGAGACATTAGAAAGAAATTCTTCCCTGTGAGGTTGGTGAGTGCCCAGAGAAGCTGTGGCTGCCCCATCCCTGGCAGTGCTCAAGGCCAGGTTGGAGGGGGCTTGGAGCAACCTGCTCTAATGAAAGGTGTGAAACTGGATGATGAAGGGGGTGGGAAACCTTCCAAGATCCCTTCCAAGGCATTCTGTAATTCTGTAATGCAAACAGAATCAATAATGTAGCACAAATGGAGAAGTTTTCTTCACTTACTCTGTTGGGGCTTTTTTGTCAAGTGAATGCCTATCATAGTAAATGACCCATTAAATGACTAAACCCATCTACCCTTGTAATGGCAAAGAAATATTTCAGAAGGAAAAAAAAGAAGACCTACTGCAAATAATTCTATTGAAATTTGGGAATTTACCATGATCTTCAAAGCTGTTTCGAGAGAAGTTAAATCTTGATTCACTCCCAATGATGCCATAATAACCATTCAAGGTATTTTTTCCCTCACAAGTGTGCAGTGCTGGGACGAAGTAATTTTTGAACTTCCCTTGGCTTCACTCACAAAAGGACATTAAATCATCCTCTTTATGTCAATGTTTAAACCTGGCATTACATTAGGAAAAGCAGACTTCAGCCTATTACCACTTGTGAAGTGCCACCCGCCCTACAGCAGAGTAACTTCCACCTGACCTACTAGATCCCTGCCTTGCTCACTCATTCCAGTCCAGCTCCAGATGGTTTTTCTTATCACAGCTGACCATAGAAAATGAACTATGAACCAAAGAAACCCCAAATCCCTACATGGCCAGATGCAGGATAATTCTGTATTTTGGCTCCTATACACCTACAGCTTTCTCACATGAGTTGTAACTTCAGTAGTGACCCAATTCTGCTGTATCTTAGAAGACAAACAACTACAAACAGCTCCCAAAGCTAAACCTTTTCCTCATTTCTCTTAAAACACTCAGCTCCTTTCTGATACACTCAAGTTTAATTCAGTCTCCCTAGACCTCACAGTGCCTTGAATGTACACAAACGAATGCAGGAAGATTAAACATTTTCTTAATGTGACCTACAACAATGTGCTGAAACTTTAATTATTATGTTAATTCAAGCACTTGGGCCAGTGGATTTATTACATCCCAGAAGCTAAACCAAACTACTCCGAAGCGAGGTATGGGCATTAGCTGCATCTAAGTATTTTGTCTACAAATATTCAGGCAGAGTAACTAACAGCTCTGCACTAAAAAATACATTTTTCAAATCTCATCTTAATTTTAGAGCCTTTTCCTCAAGTAGACAAGTAGTTCTGAAGATGTAGTTGCCTGTAGGAGCAGAAGCTTGTGTCTTGGACAAGTATTATCTCCCCACATTCCAACCTTTTGAACTGGAATTCACTAGACAACAATCTTTATGATACTTGTCAGGAGTCCGTAATCTCATGCAAATATATACCATTATAGGATAACAACTGCAGGACAGGACTGGACATTGTCCACATTATATCAAGACTTAGAACAAGAATATCCAACCCTTAAAACAGTGCTTTCATAATGAAGACAGCTCATTATTACAGAGAATGAATTTTCCCAATTTTGATGGTTTAAAGGACCAGCACTGGAAGAAGTATCAGTCATTACCATTTTCCTGATGGACAGGACACATGTTTCTGTTCAGTTCTCCCTTACATCAGTTGCTAGCCCTGGTTTACAATCAGTCACCTAAAATAAATACCTACTATTTCTTTTCATTATCCCCAGTCTCAGGCAGTAATTTCCTGATTTTCTGTTAGCAACACCATTGACTCAAATTAAAGTTAAATTTTTGATATCTTTGAAGAGGACAAAGGTGAAGAATCGTGATGGGGTGAACTTGTCAGACACTGGCAAAACCAGTGGAACTCTGCTGACTGAACAAGCCTTTTCTTAAGCTACAGAGCTGGAGGTAACTTGCACAGTCTTACCCTTTCTTGCTTTGCCACATCAGTGTGTTTTCTATTAAAGTATCACAAAAAAAAAACAACCCTGGGCTGTAATTAGGAGCAATGTGACTTTCATCAAGGGGAAGCTAAACGAGTGTTTGATATAATAAAGGCAAGCAGGAACTAATGCAAGCTTTCAGGCTTATACTGCCAAGCAAGCCAGAGAGTTCATCCTGTGCTCCTGTTTGATTATACATTTTTATTTCTTACTATCATATTGCCTTGATAAGCATCACAAAGACAATTCCATAATTGCCAGATACAAATCTTGATGTTCTGAAGAGGAAAAAAATTACAAAGGATTTTTAATCAGTGTTTTCTAAAGTTGACTTAAATAAATTGTCCTAAAAGCTTTCAAGCTTTAAAGACCATGAATAGCTCAAGTGTAGTTCTAGTACTTTTAAGCAATGTGGTCAAAAGAACATTTGTTTCCTGAATTGATTTTAACATTTCCACAACAACAAGACCTCATTTAAAGGATTTTTACAAACTTATCCTCCATTCAAGTCTTACTCTTAATAATTTATCCAGTACAGAGGCAGCATACCCCTCACATGGAAATAAGAGGCTTATTAAAGCACAGCTCTAATACAAACCTGGCTTATTATTCCCTTAAATTCTTCAAGATCTGAACTGGATCACACTACAAGGGCAACCTTCGTAAAGTATGTAAGCTTTACAGTTTATTACATGAATGCAATGTAATTCTCATTTGTATATTTATACACACTGATACATACTTCTATATAGCTTATAACCAGGGAAGACTTCATATATATTACTTAAGTAAGTTGCTTCCCCCCATTTCAGTGATTTTTACATACACCAAAAAGAAAATCCAAAGCACTTTAAAAATCTTTTTTACAATATACAAGCTCATCTGATACAACTTCCTTAAAATCCATGCTTGTTTTTTCTTGTTGCTCAAAACCATACATGCACCTTTTTTCTTGATAGTCAAATAAAAAAATGCTTTTTCCACAGCTAAAAAGTTCAAAGTTACCATGGTAACAGAACAAAAAACAACTGAGGACTTGCTACCAAAGGCCTTTACAGAATATGCAAGGTACAGTCAATAAGAGGTACTGGAAAGTCTTTTATGGTAAGTCTTAAATACACAGAACCAGCAAATCCCATGCTGATCATTATCAACATGTTAAAAGTATACACCTTGATTATCTTTGCAGTAAGGTGCACCACAGAGAGGCTCATTAAATGAAGGTCAATTACTCCAAGTTGCATAAACATAACAATACTGGAGAACGTGTTGCTGTATGAAGAACCATGTTAGACTAAATTCTCCTCATTTAAGTATTTTGTTGCAATGAAAAAGATTAGCTTGAGCAAAGTATTCATTATACCTCAAACTAAGCAACTCAAAGCTGACTTCCTGCCCTTAAGTCTGACAACTTAATGCAGCAAGATAGCAAAAAGCACCTATGGTGTGTGAGAAAATACAGCCCTGCTTTAAAGTTGTTCCATATATCTAGATATGCAGATTCCATAGATAACAAATGATTAGCCGTCATTACTTAGGGTTGTAAACTGCCACATAACATTTGATTTAAACAGAGACTCAGACTATTTGAATGCGAATTTAATACTTTTCATTCGGTGAGCTAAAACTACTAGAACAGAGGAAGTGCCATCCAATGAATGAACCCACTGTTCAAAATCAATCATTCTGGCAGCAAGAAACATTTTTATCATGTATTCAAAGAAAACTCACTTTAATTTTTCTTAACTATCTCATTTCAAAAACATGCACACATTTCTAGTTTCATCTTGTGAGGTGCACTAGAGCATCAGTACATTTCTGTATTAGCTGTAACCCACTTCAAATTATTCTCTTGGACAGTATTATACCCATGCACTTCTTGAAGCCAGACCCCAGACTTTCTTTGGCATTCCTAGGGCCAGGTATGCCATCTTTCACAAGGAGCTTTGAAATTCAGCACAGCTGGTATCTGAATGACCCAAGTTCTTACTGACATAGCTGATACATTGTGTTATTCTACTCTATTCAAGGGCAGCAGCTGAGCAATTCAGTCTGTATAAGGGAAGACAGGCTGGAATTTAGTTAGACACTTAAACTGAATCTGAAATTTACCTAGACCTTTAAGTAGCAGAGGATATATGAGCAGGTTTACCCCATCCTCAGCTACACATGATTTTATTCCTCTGTCTTTATACTAGCTGTATACAAGGTTCTCATTCATTTGCCAAAAGTCTCACCACAGGATGCCAAAGGCATTCAGGAAATTTCAATTACAAACGAGTAATTGGCTCAGAGAACAAATCCCCACACTGGCACGTTGTCACCGAGTCCTTTACAAAAGCAAAGTAACCACACACTTTTATGCTATATCCTGCCATCAGTCAACACACTTCACATACAGACCTTGCAAATTTACACCTTATATTCGATTAGACCCTAGAGCACTCCGCTATTTATTTTAGGGCTGTATTTTAAAAGACATCAAGGATATTGACATAAGCCCTTCACTGGAGTTGTATAAGGATGAAAGGATGTTCATTTTAGCCTATACTTAAAAAAAAAAAAAGCCTGCACATTTTTGCTCCTGGTTTCAAAGATCTTTGAGATTTAGAAGGCAGTAGTTCTGAGTGCTGGCATTAGCAACACACAAACCTATCACCTCACCTAAGCAAAATACCTAATCGCACTTCTGAATCGTCACCCTGTGGCACCTTCGTCATGTTTTAAGTATGTGGACAGCAATGCAGAGTTTGCTTATGGGTATCAGAGCTGGATTTGTCTTCTTACTGAGCAAAAAGATGTGAAATACTAACCCCAAGGACATTCCAGTCAGACGGTAGCTGCAGCACAACCTTGCACATACAAAGTTTCATATGTTTATGGTGCAAAGTAGAAGATTCAACCACCCTGTTCCCTGAAAGAACACTATTCCTATGTTCAATAACTATGATAATTTAATTAGTATATGAAGGTAGCTTTTGTTAATTTAACAATCCTGAAATAATTAACCTCGGGGGATTTTAGTATTTCTTTTTACATTATACCTAGTTATTATCAGAGCAGATGGGAACAGACCGAGGGGGTAGTTACATGCCACAGCACATCCTGTGGTCCTATTTACTTAATAATCCAGACTTGGGACCCATCTGGACCTCCTGGAGTTACACATTGCAATCCATGTCCCCAGACTTATTTCCTCTTTAGATGTTTGGAGGGAGGACAGGGGATGGTACGTGCCTAATTCTCACCCAGAATGGAATTAAAATAGGAATGAATCACACACCTAAGCCCAGTTGCTGAGAAAGATTTCCAGGTCTCAAAGTACAGACACCAAGCCATATATTGATCATAGAGAGAATATTTTCTATATTTTCTACTTTTCCTTTTCCTTGTCTCAATATCCTGAGATATCCTCTATGTAGCAAACACACCACACTTAAGAACTGAATTCAAACCTGGTAATTTATTCTCAGCACTTTGCATTTCACTTAGATCTGAAAATGACAAGCTGTTGGTCCAATTTTTGTCAACATGTTTTTAATTAGTTCTGAATTTATGACAATTAAAGCTCACAGTTGCTTTTAAAATGAAGTTACTGAATTTCCCTTAATTTGCTTTTATTGCTCAGCAATGTGTGCATTTTAATTCACCATGGAAATATTCCATTCTCTCTCTTTCTGCAGGGAAGGCACTGACATTACTGTTATCATTTTTTTTTTCCCCGTGAAACTTATTGACTAGAAAATAGACTGACAACAACTCCTGGGAATGCTGGCCATGCTCCACATGTGACCGGCTCCATCTGTGTCTCAGCTGACTCAAAGACCACGACGCATTTCAGATCCTTTGGGGGGAAGAAGAAAAGAGAAATACTGAACTATAACACTGATTTTGTATTACTTGTGTCTGCAGCTGGAGTTTTGATTTTGAGCAAATCATAAGTATTATTTATTGTTTTAGGGCCGTATCACATACAGCACAAAACCATAAAAGCTATAATTCATATAAAAGCTGAGACACTACACAATTCTATGTGATTCTATGATTGTCACCCTAATGAAGAAATAATTTTGGCAAGTTCTTAAAGCCTTAATAATAAATGACAAAATGCTATATATCAGAAGAGCAAGGTTTGATCTCATAGGCCTCAACACCATTTTCTACCCCTTGCTTTCATTTTCCAGCAGGAAAGTCATTTTCTCTTCACAGGTCCTCTGTGAATTTGAATTGTTCATGCACTATTTCTTCCCCAAATACCTGCAGACTGATCTATACTTCTATGAGTATCTGCAGACTACATCTCTTAATCTGAAATCACAGCAGAGTTTTCTTCCAGTAGAGTGCTTTAGAAAAAATCTGTATCAGTAGTTGAAATTAAGAAGAGAGAACGTGGAAGTCTAATAGAGGTAAAATATGACAACCTGTCTTCTACTTAAGTTAACACATGTCTACTAAGCAATCTACCAAGACCATTTATTTGGTTACAATTCTAAATTCAATTTGGTTATGGGGCATTTCCTCCCCTTTTTATTTTGCTAATTTTTCTACTGAAGTAACCTCAGTATGCTGTGACAATGAAACAAGAACTAAACAGCAACCAAAAGAATTCAGATGATATAATTAGCCAAAATAGCAATTTGATAAGCTATTGCTTTTCTAGTTTAACTATCAATGTAAAAAATATCCTTGCTCTAATAGCTAAGTAAAACTACTAAATAATAGAGAAAGCTGAATTCATTATCAGAGCACAACTATATCTCCATGCTTTTAAAACACATCATCACAACTGAATACTTAACAAATACTGGAGTCAAATACAAATGTACATTAACTGTAAAATCTGTTGCTTACTTTTCACAGTGTAGGTCAATTCAGATAGTATTTCTTCTTTTTGCACAAGTATATTCAGCATCATCATTCCCTGGCTGGTTTATACTGGTTAGAAGGTCAACTACTACAAAGATGACTATATATCTCAGCTGCTACATGCACTCTATTTACAGTAAATTTGCACAGGATAACTACATATAAACATGACCCAACTCACGAGGAACAGATTCATCTGGTTGCCAAAGACATCAAGAGTTCAATGAACAGTATTCTCCAGCAAAGCTACAGTTACTACATTCACAGCTAGCTGGTAACTGCAGTCCCACTCTTAACCCCCCAGTCCCTCAAACCTTCTCTCTATGACAGGTACCCATTCCCATCCTCCTAGGCATCTCATTCACATATTATAGGTCTAGCAGAGCCTTTGTAATGGACTTGTAATTAAACCCAATAATAAAAGGTGATAACACCCATTTTCTTCAATTTTTCCCTTTTGTGCTTGTAGACAGAAACATAATAGCTCCTGATCACTTATCAACAAGGGCTTTGAAGTTAGCAATGCACTAGCCAGAACACTCATCCATATGGGGAGGCCTCCTTCCCAAGAGCATTGCTGCTTTTTGTTCATGCCTCTCCAGTAATTGGTGCAGTCAAGTCAGAGTAATGTGCTGGAATTCTGTTGTTCTCTTCAATGCCTCTTATCAGAGCCAGACTTTATAACGTGTTTGAAATGTGGATTAATTGTTCAGAGAAGGAGGCCAAGTGGAAGCTGAACAACCCTGACCTTCCTGAGCTTGGAAAAAAATCAAAACAGTATAACAAAAGACAGAAACATTCATAGCTGGAATGGGATCTTTTCATCCCTTTGAGCTGCACATGCAGTGGTCAGAGTATGGCCTAATTAATAATAGGAAAGTTGGTAAAGAATTATTTTGTTTATAAGATACTGCAAAGGGTGCAAGACTTGGAAAGCAGTCACAAGGACAACCACCACTGATACAAGAAAACAGGAAAGAATGAGCAGGAAATGCTTCTACATTAAATCTATCTGTATGGTTTTCAGCTTCCCACAATGTTTCTTTCATCAACTCACCTCTGAATCACAAGATTCCTTTCATTGGTTTGATAAATGCGATAGAGAAACCACAAATCCAGTTTCCTGTCAGGAAGGTTATACTTTTAGCACAACACTTGTAACACCTCTTTTTGGTAAATACAACAAACATCTTCAGAAAGCAGCTGCTTGCTCCCACAGCTGAAATCCCTCGTGCTATGAACCATACCTTTGAGGCTACACTTTCTGACCTGCCCACTCAACAGCTTGCAATACCCATTTATTTTTTCCACCGCTAACCTTTCTCTCTGGGAGGACCTTTGCATAACCATCATTTTCACATTTTCTTTAGACAACTCTTCTACAGGGATGCACACAATAAAATCAGTACTTCCTAAAAGGACAGAAAATCATAGAATCACAGGCTGGTTTGGGTTGGAAGGGACCATAAAGCTCATCCAGTTTCAACCCTCTGCCACAGGCAGGGACACCTTCCACTAGACCAAGTTGCTCCAAGCCCCCTCTAACCTTGCCTTGAACACTACCAGGGATGGGGCAGCCACAGCTTCTCTAAGCAACCTGTGCCACCATCTCAACCACACTCATAGTGAAGAACTTCTTCCTAACGTCTCATCTAGACCTCCCCTCTGGCAATTTAAAGTCATTCTCCCTTTTCCTGTCCCTACAAGACCCTTGTCAAAAGCCCCTATCCGGATTTGTCATAAGCCTCCTCTAGGTGTTGGAAAACTCTTATAAGGTCTCCCCATAGCCTTCTCTTCTCCAGGCTGAACAAGCCCAGCTCTCTCAGCCTGCTTGCACAGAAGAGGGGCTCCAATCCTCTGACTGTTAGTCTCTATTTCAAAGAGATATAAACTTGTACTTCTGCATGGCAGAAAGGAGCTTCATAATCTACTAATGGGGTTTCTGGACACACCAGCAATACAAACAATAACAACGTTCATGGCAAAGCAAAAACACCGTTTCATAATATCCCAAGATAAGCATAAAACATCTTATTCTCTGGATGGCTAAAACCATCAAGCTCTTTATTCTCATTCAGTACCTCCCCAGCGCTTGTCTTCACTGTTCTTGAGACACAACGTACTATACATAAGGGTACTCCATTTTCATCTTTCTCCCATTTCCCTCCAGTCTGTTCCCTTCTTGCAAGACAGTACAACCCACTTGTAACAGAGCCACTACAGCTACTTACAGAAAACAAGTCTGTTTGGGTTTTTATCCCCCAACAGCAACTACTACCCCAAGCATGGTTTCTTTTTTTAATCTTGATGTTCTGGTTTACACTCACAGCAGAGCACACTGCATGCATTTATCATAACATAGTGATGTTATGGATATTTGCAAGGTGCTGTGACATAGGATGCTATAATATCACTCTTCCCTTCCTAGCATGAAAAGAATTGTTCAGCCTATTAAGTACCAGTTCCAATCCAGAGTGACTACAATGAAAGCACAAAAGTTGAGGGCAGAACTGGTCTTAATTCTGAAAATCAGGCTTCTTCAGTTTACATCAAAATCAGGTATTAGTCTGGCACAGTTAACATTTAATACTGCCCTCATTTAAGAAGCCTGACACACATTATTGTCCTTTTTACTGGGTTACAACCACTGCTGTGTTTCTGTGGCCTGGCAGGAGCTGTCACTTCTACTTGCCATTGCTTCCAGCTACTCTGGTCTGATGAGACATGGTGCAATATCACAAGTCACATCTCTTGAACTGAAACACTAATGCAAGCAATGTACTTAACAGAGAAACAGCTTCATAAGGAAATTTGCATGTACAAGTTTTTATTGTCTTGAAGGATTGGGAGGAGGAGGAGCATGTCTGATGCTGACAGGTTTTGCTTAAACCACGTTAATACTGAGGTGATTTGGTTTGAATTCTCTGCCCAGTGCTCTTATTTGGACAGTGCCTACAACATATACCAAGCAATTTTCCGGATCTGTTGAAGTTTTTAAATTCAAAACACATACTTATCAATTAAGACAAAAACCACCTTAAAGCTATAGTAGAGGTTTTACAGAATCATAAAATTAAGATTTTATGGGTTTGAGACATAAAAAAGTATTTCTTTAAATAATCTTTACAAGGGTAAATACAACCACAGTTTTATGTCCTATAAAAATCCAGCATTCTTCTAGAATCTGGAAAAGGTAACAGCTGAGCAGTGCCCTGCAGGTCATCTCAATGCAACTCCACAACATCAAGTTGTGAGACACTGGCACAGATTGCCCAGAGAAAGCTGTGGCTGCCACAGCCCTGGCAGTGTTCAAGGCCAGGGTGGACAGGGCTCGGAGCAACCTGGTCTAGTGGAAGGTGTCCCTGCCCATGGTAGGGGGTTGGATCTAGACGAGCTTTAAGGTCCCTTCCCATCCAAACCAGTCTGCGATTATATGATTTACTTGCAGGAGCTCTCCCCTGTTTATGACTATATGAAATCAATATGTGCATTACACATATTCCGAATGCTCAGAGAGAAGTATAGGAATTATTTTCATTGCAACTACAAATCGCAGGCTATGACGGCTCCCTTTTTCTATCTTGCAATGATTGAGCTGCTCCCATTGTGCAGTCTTGCACTTCTGGCAGTGAAGTCAGTAAAAAGTATGTCTGTAATATAGTACATGTATAGCATGATGCTAAATTGGGGTACTTGGGACTCTAAACCAGTCACTACAGAAATACTTGGAAATATTTCATAATATTCACTTTATGCTAACTTGAAAGATAGTCAAAATAAAAATTCACCATCTTGAAATTAATTATATTGTGATTTAGTCTTAAGAGATCTATGCAATTACTATGACTATTGCCTCTTCAGTGTTTCTTTATTCTTCTGCTTCTTTGCTCTTTAAAGAACACTGTGTTATAGCATTTAGTGTTAATATCAGGATTATTTTCTTTCTATTTTACACTTGTTTCAGTTTTATCTTTTTCAAGGTCAAGGTGTTCTTTAAGAAGCTGCTCCAGAACCTTACTTAATATAACTATTTCCTCTTTCTTCTTAATTTCCAAGCATGTTTAAAATTTTAATCAGATTGAAAAGCCACATCCTAATACAATCTGAGTAAAATTCACTCATCTAACAATACTTTGTTCCTGTTTATTTTATGAACCCTCCTCAGAAAGTTAATTTTGCAACAGATCTCATTAGATTTGTAAGTAACAATAACTGAAGAAAATAGAGCAAGATTTATACTTTATGATCTAGCTACTCAGTTCTTTGATTACACTACTACTCATTACCACAATTTATTCTCACGTCACACAACTTACTTCACGCTTCACAATAATGCAATCTCCAAACAACAGTCTAGGTGACTTTCTCACACTTAAAATCACTGTCATGCTTTTCCACTATGAAATTTTGATGTAAAAGGGCACTAAAAATATGGCTAGAGTAAGACTGTCAATCCAATACATTTGAAAATAACGTGGAAATTAGAGAGACTGGTCTCCAAATCCACACACCACCATTTCCATTAGCTTCAGAAGAATCTCAATTTCCTTTCTGCAAACCACACCCTGGCATACATACATACAGCCCTCTTGCTTCCAAATACCTTTTCATTTTGTCATACTGGCCAAATGCAGTCTAAAAAAAGAAAAAAAAAGCAACAACAACAAAAAACAAAACCACTAGCACCTAAGATAAGTATGTGCATATTCTTCATGTTTACTTCAAACTTCTAAGCCTTTAGGACATGTTTTCCACTCTAACTAAATGCTCAAAACATTTTGCATAGAAAAGGTTTATCATATGTGAAATCATACAACTTCAAAGAGCTTTAGATACCTGAGGAGCGAAAAAAAATCTAGCACCCATATTGGGTTAAAACTCATAAAAGCAAGACTCTTCATCTGTTCTGCATTTAATGTTGACAGAAACATGGAAGAAGAGACAGAACAAATGGTCAAAGGCATCAGTGGCTACATCACTTTCAAGCAAAACATAAAATAAGATTGCAATAAGATTGTGTAGTCTCTTCATAATGTAGAAATCAAACCATCTGCTTAGTCCTAAACAGATTCTATCCATGCCAGGTTACTGTTCCAGGTTTGTAGGATTCTCATGTACAAAGACTGGACACCAAACACAATATAAAAAAAATCAAATGCTCTAGTCTATTTACTGAGTTACTAGTGCAAAGCAAATATATATACATACATATGTATATATATTTATATATATATACACATATATATAAATGCGAAGCCTGTTACATACATACCAACCCCTGGTTGCATGGGATACCACTAAGCAGGAGAAGGAGATAGAACATGTTGCCCAGTTGGAGGGGTGGTAGGCAGTGCGTTGTCAGGGCATCCTCCGAATAAAGATGCACATCTGGCCTTCTCACCCGTCCATCCCTGCACAGGTCCTTATAAACCCCCTCGGGCTGGAGTGGAAAATTACCAGTTGCAACATCAGCATACACGTGGCCAGCATGTGAACAGATGTTTACTGGTACAAGACTCCTTTTGCTAACAGTGGTGTTAACTCCCCTATTTTCAAGGTTATGTTCCCACAACCTGTGCCAAACAGTACTTTTCTATTTTTGTGTGTCTCACCATGAACCATTATCTATTGTCACTGACACAGTTACCCTTCCAACAAAGCATGTATACAGCTCAGAGTTGACCACAAAGACTTTCCTAAAAGTAGCCAATATGAGCAGACTGCATTCCTTTTTTTCCATTGGTAGATGCTCACTTTAAACACAAGTAGCTGTACTCAGAGTTCTTTAGTGCTTAAAGAACCCAAAGTTCTCACTTTGGAATAAGATGCTTTCTTGAAAACTCACAAACAGTAACAACACTCAGCATGTTCTGGATTGAAAACATTTGGAAATAAGACATATCCACAGAATGTAAGATTTCTTGTGCATGTTAATTAACGCAGACATTAATAAGGCAAAGCAGCAAGAATCATTGGTGTAACATTTGGTGTCTCAGCCAATCTTCAATACATGTGCACATGCTTCACATTATCTCTTCGTAACAAAACAGAAACAAAATTCTAACCTACTTAAAGAGTAATAACCCTTATGCAACTCTACAGTAAGTATTCACCCTGTATTAAAGTTTCCAAGGAAGATTTTAAGCTGTAAAGTATTCTGGACAGTGACTGTAGTTAGGAAAAAAAAATATATATTTAGAGTATGTGTGTGTGTATATATATATATTTAGAAGAATTTTGTTTAACAAAGTGAATAATTCCATCCAATTGCTCAATATAAAAGAATATGTGCTGCAACCACATGACCACACTTTTCAGGTGTGTGGTGCCTCATTCATAGAAAACCAACAAAGTAGCAGTACAGAGAATTAAAACAATACTTGCACCCAGGGGCTTTGAAAATATTAGTTGGAAAGAATCCCACAACCATGTATTACTTCATAAATCTGACAGCTCATTCTTAGGTTAAACAGAAATGGAAATTTTACATCTGCTTGTGAGAACATATAATTTGCAAATCTCTTCTATACAAGCAGAACAACTGAATAAAGGTAGTAGAAACCACTGACTTTCTTCCAATTCAGTTCTTTCTTTTCCCATGTTAATATTTACTAATGTATGAGATCATACATTAATTATAAAGTACTGATTTCCTCAGTGCACACAAAAATGCAGTTTAATATATTTTGCTAAATCACATAGACTGGAGCAGAAGCATGACTAGTATATGGTTGGTACAGCAGCAAAGCACCTTACACATTCTGTGGTTTAGTGACTTGTATTTTGATTGCTTCCAAAACTCTGTGGATACTGAACCATGGAATGGTTTGGGTTGGAAGAGACCTTAAAGCTCATCAAGTTCCACCTCCCTGCTAACGCACAGGGACACCTTCCTCTGGACCTGGTTGCTCCAAGCCCCATCCAACTTGGCCTTCAACACTGCCAGGGATGGGGCAGCCACAGCTTCCCTGGGAAACCTGTGCCAGGGCCTCACTGCCCTCACAGGGAAGAATTTCTTCCTGATGTCTCATCTCACTCTCCCCTCTGTCAGGTGAAAGCCATTCCCCCTTGTCCTGTCCCTACAGGCCCTTGTCAAAAGCCCCTCCCCAGATTTCTTGTCAGCCCCTTTAGGCACTAGAAGATGCTCTAAAGTCTCCCTGAAGCCTTCTCTTCTTCAGGCTGAACCAGCCCAGCTCTCAGCCTGTCTCCAGAGCAGACCTGCTCCAGCCCTTGCAGGATTTGAGGCCTCCTCTGGACTTGCTCCAGCATCTCCACATACCTCTTGTCTTGGGGACCCTAGCGCTTCTACACAGAAGCAGCTCAAGAGCACAGGGGTTCTACATGGTTTTGGGACACAAAAAGCAGGTAACAACTCAGCCACACCTTTCTGTCGTGTTATTCAACTCTCAAAATCCACCTCCAGTTTTCTCATTATGCTTCATTCTGGAGACAATTCTCTTCCCAGTTTACAGCCATAATCAACCTTCTAATACACATCAAATATGAAAGAATTGCTGTTCAACTCCATACACTCAAACTTCCTGCCAACAGAGAAAATTCTCCAGATTGTTTCTATACCCCTAAAATGCAGTATGAAGCATGAGTACATCACATCACATGGCTTTAAAAAGTAACCAGATCATCTGGGCAAGAAGGGCTTCCAAGCATGACTGGGTTATACAAGTTTGACCCACCTATGATAATTTTGTTTCTCAGACAGAGCAACGTCTTATATATATATATACACACACACACACATACACGCACACAAACACTGAGACAGAATTTCACAATTACATCCATGTCCTGGCATGATGCTGCAGTGTCATTTTTCTAAGAAGTAACATTCTTAATGTACTTACACAGTTAGCCTGCTGGTAGTTTTTGCCAAGCTTTGTGCAGTTTACTGTGCATATAATGTAGAAAAAAAAATATACTGCAATTACTGGGGGGGGGGAAATCATTGATATATTGCTTGCAGAGCTTGATCTCAACCTCTCAATCAGACAGGAAAATACGTTCTTGCTTGCTATTGTTTTAGATTCTAGTCTTTAGGATTTACTTGATTTCATTAGTTTTGTGAACTCTCGATGTTCATAAGTTAACGGTTGTAGGCTTAATACAGCAACGTAGATGACTGCAGACTTCTCCTGTAATTAACTTTTCAATAATAAAGATTTCATTACAAATGAGGCTATAATTACAACTCCATGAACATTCAGGTCAGAATTTCACCTGACACATCATTTCTTGTAGCCCATCATACTCAATAGGTAGTAACTTCCTGATTTTTGTACAGGAGTTCCGATTCTCATTATTGTGATACTGAATAGTTCTAATAACCACACAAATGGTTGACTTCAGTTTATGAGACAGACACTGAAGCTTTTCAGCAGGCCTCTAATAAACACTGTATCACGCCTGACATCACAGCCATTATTTCTCCATGAACATTTAACGGGAGAACTGGTAAACCACAATAATGGCAACATCTGGGATATCACTGTATCTTACCTTAATATGTCCTTCATCATTTTTGTTCTCTTCTCCTCAGCTCCCAAGCAGCCCCCGAGAGACACACATACTAACTGAAATCTCAACATAAGGACTTCTCACACAGTAGTGATTTAAGACAGCATCCTACACTGTTCTAAGTACACCCTGGCTCAGGCCCAGACAAGCACTCCTGTGAAAAGCACCATGGCACTGGGTCAGGGCCAGCAAACTCAGCACTAGGGATGGTTCACCCTTCAGCTTACAGTACGATGGTTGTGTACACCACACTTGCAATTCATAGAAGCATGGAATGGTTTGGGTTGGATGGGACCTTAAAGCTCATCCAGTTCCAAACATCTGCCACAGGCAGGGACACCTTCCACTAAGACCAGGTTGCTCAAAGCCCTGTCCAACCTGACCTTGAATTCAAATAAATTAATGAATAAAAAAATCATTAATGAATAAAAGGTTAAAGAGTATCTCTGGTGAGTGCTTCAAAGTAGCAGACCATTTAAAGAGAGCATTACTGCCAGAGCTAGAAAATCCAGATTGGAAGACTTAGACCCAATGCAAACAAACTATGAGAACATACTCATAACGTAAGCCTCATCAGCTAACTTCCAAAGTCTTCCTTAATCCACTTGTATTTAGAGTCAGTCACCTCATCAGCAAAGGCTTACACAGCTTTAATTGTAAAGTTATTTTTCCCTGTCTGAAAAAAAAAAAAAACAACTCACTAAAATTAAAAAACCTGAAAGCAAGGCCACAAAGCTCAAGTGTGGTCTTTGTGAAAACACATGTTACACTTCCAACACCAATGGTAAATTTGATACTTGTGTTGAGGAGCAGTCAGCATCATTCACTTGGTCACCCAGTAACTTAAAAAAGCACTATTTGAGTAAGATTTCACCTGTTTACTCAGTTTGTGAGCAGCAAGATGATTATGTGCTGTTCGAAAGTGCTAACATGTCAGAATAGCCAAGATCTTGTTGGATCAGTAATCTCAGAATATATACTGTAACAGAGCATGGAAGAAGGATCTCCAAAATATCATACCAGCTTGGCTTTGCAAAGTTGCTTGTTGGGTTGATTTTAATTTTTAATTTTAATTTTTAAGTTGTATTCTATTAAAAAAGCTTGCCTGCAAGTGCCATTAGGACTTGAACTGCCAGGACTTGAACCCTGCTTCACCTTTCACATTACCATCCATGACCCCTGCAAACACGAAGACACTAGATCAAATACACATTGAATCTGAAGCAAACAACTGATTTGTGACATTTAAAATACTTGTCTGGAAGAGTCTGAGAAACAAAGTTTTTCATTTAATTGTAAATAAGGTGGTATTTTACTGCAGTGATTGGAAATAAATCTTCACAAACAATTTAAAGGTCTGTGCGCAATATTACATACCGCATCATGCATGAGAAAATGGCATTGCCATCTGTCAAAAATAACAAGTACTCATTAGAAGCAGATGTATACAAAGATAGTTGGAACACTGGTAGGGAGAAAAATTGACTTCTCTCTGATAAGAGCAACTTAGTGAGATTCACTCAGGGCAGTTTCAGGTCAACCATCCTAGCAAATGAAGGTTTAATTTAACCAAAAAAAAAAAGTACTTTGACACACCTCCCCTTTTAAAATCTGCATTGTAAAACTATGAAAAAGACAAGTTATTCAAGTTCCTGAAAAAACATACTCACAAATCTAACCAGTTATGATCAGGATTTGGATAATTTCAGAATATGTAAGATGTTAAGAGTTTATGAACGGTGCTTTCTGACACAGAAGATGGTGCTCTCTCTGCTAAATCATGCTGTAGATACTAATGAAGAATATATGAATAGTGATGTAAAGACAATCTTCATGCTACCAGAATCAGATGCAAAAGTACTTTAAAAGTCAAAACAAGCAAAATAAAGAAAAATTACGCTCTTGAATAAAAGATGTTAACTTGACAGTAGGAGTTCAAAATGGGAGTGAAATAGAAAGCTGTTACTCCTGAAGAAGCTCTGCTGCCCAACTTCCCTGAAGCCCAAGCTTGCAAGGAGGAATCATGGAATCATAGAATCATCACAGAATGGTTTGGGATGTAACAGAACTTCCAGAGCATTATGCACCCACAAACAGCACCCATGCTAATAAACTCTTGGGTGATCTAAGATAACTGATTGAGAAAGTGTTTACAGAACATTAGAAAGGGAGGAGGGAGTGAGGAAGGAAAGATATTACAAAAAGTGGCTCAAGCTGCAGGGCCCGGTGACCAGAACTAGCAGGCGGTGGGATAAAAATAGGCCCTCATCAGAATATGTACAAGAGCTGCTATGTAATAGGTCCCCTGTACATAAAGTGATAAGTAATACTGGCAGTACAACTGGAGAAAACCTGAGGGATATCAGGCTAAGGCTGAGCTCTATACAAAGGGAACCTTCACCTTTATGAAAAATAGGAAAAAAAGGGACATGCACAGTTGCAAAGAGCATCAACTTGGGATTTAAACCTGGTGACACCTCTGCCAGTTTAAAGCTACTCCCCCTAGGCTTGTCCCTACAGGCCCTCGCCAAAAGTCCCTCTCCAGATTTCTTGCCATCCCTTTTAGGCACTGGAAGCTGCTCTAAGGTCTCCCTGGAGCCTTCTCTTCTCCAGGCTGAACCAGCCCAGCTCTCTCAGTCTGTCTTCAGAGCTCTTCCAGCCCTCAAAGCATCTCTGTGGCCTCCTCTGGGCTCGCTCCAACAGCTCCACGTCCCCATTGTGTTGCTGCCTCAGAGCTGCATGCAGGGCTGCAGGGGGGGTCTCACTAGAGTGGAGCAGAAGGGGAGAATCCCCTCCCTTGACCTGCTGGTCACACTGCTTGTGATGCAGCCCAGGACACGATTGGTTTCTGTGCTGCTAACTTCATGATGTTCCATGTATTCTTTGCAATATAGTTCAGAACTAGTTTTTGCAGGACAGTGAAAACAAGTCTGTTTATGCACTGATCTCTCAAAACTCTTTAAGCTATACTGCTAAATGCTTTACAGCTATTACAAATATACTTATTAGAAAATTAGATAACAGCCATCCTTCCTTAACATTGAGTAATTGAGAAAAACTGCTACATATTTCATGTTCTTAAAAAGCTTTAATGAATACACATTCACATCGCTGAACTTCTGTATGCCTTGGCATATTTATTAAAAACCATAAGATGCCCACCAAAAAGAGTGCTCAAGCTCATTTATAAAGAGGCTTAAAATCCAGACTTAAGTGCTTTAGAAAGGGAAAAACAAAACACATTTACTCCAAGGCCAGAAAATGATTTAGTTCTGTAATGACTCAGAAAAGCTTCCTGTCAAAGCCAGCTGTGTAAGTGATTTCCAGAAGCTATATGCCTTCAGAACTCCTTACAGATGTTTCAGAGACAATTCAGAACACTCTGTTTCTACCTGAGGTACCTCGTGTGTATGCCTCATTAACAGCCAACTCCAGAGCAGCCAGCCATGCCTGGATTTATTATACCATCCTTATTATACAGCATGTTCATCCTTTCCTTTTTCCACTATCCCTACAAACCTGCAAATGAATGTTTTAGCCCTTTGAACTACTAACACTTTAAAGGACAGTGTTGCCGTGTACCATATAAGAATGAAAACTGTGTCTGAACTTAGCAACAACCAATACCCAACTTACACTACAAACCATAATGAATGCTAGAAATCAACATTTTCAAAGTACTTCTCAGTTAGCTATATGCACTTGCAGCACTCCATTTGTTGCAGTTCCCTACTGAAGGCCCTGCCACAGCAGGTCAGGAGCATAAAGCCTACCCATTAACTATCATGTGCAACTTCCTTCTTTCAAAAGCTGTACGTCAGTCTTCTCCTGCTGAACTAAGTTATTACCTTCTTAGATCTGTTGAAAGTGAGTTTTGCACAAGCTCCTTTTCTCTCACAGTCCACACTATCTCCCCTGTTTGTCATCAGGAAGAGTTCCCTCTGAACTGCTCGATTTCTGTTTTCATTCAGAGAGACTGAGCTGAACAGAACACGATGTGTTCATAAAGAAAAGCACACCCAGAAAGTGAGGTATTTGTAGGAATCAGGCTTGCAGAAAGAGAAAAGCTTATTTTTCCAAGTAATGTGAACTTTGTGTTGCCACCTCCCGCCCTCCATGTTTTCTGTACATCACAAATGTTCCATCTTAGCATCATCCTTTGTTACACACCACTGTGACAGCGCTGACAGAGAAGACAAGGAAGTTACCCAAAATGATGCTGCCACGCATGCACCTTAAATCTGATTATTCCCCGTATGTTTATTTTTACCCTAATCATCTTGCTTAGTAAGCCTTGCACCTGACTGTGACAGAAGGGTGAGAAAGCAGCCACTACACATAATATTTGTGGCTACCACCTACCTAAGTTCCTCTCCAGGTTTCCTGTCAGCCCCTTTAGGCACTGGAAGCTGCTCTAAGGACTCCCTCTTCTCCAGGCTGAACAAGCCCATCTCTCTCAGCCTCTCTCCAGAGCAGAGCTGCTCCAGCCCTCAAAGCATCTCTGTGGCCTCTGGGCTCACTCGACAACTCCATGTTCCCCTTGTGTTGTTGCCCCAAAGCTGCATGCAGGGCTGCAGAGAGGGGGTCTCACCAGAGCGAAGCAGAGGGGGAGAATCCCCTCCCTCGACCTGCTGGTCACACTGCTGCCGATGCAGCCTAAGACATTGGTTTCTGGGCTCAAGTGCACACTGAAGCTGGGTCACACAGGGAGCTTCTTGTCACCCTACAGCCCCAGGTTGTGCTCCTCAGGGCTGCCTCAATCCAGGCTCTGCCTAGCATCTATTTGTGCTTTGGATTGTCCCAACCCAGGTGAAGGATCTTGCACCTTCATTATGCGTTGTGGTTTAACCCAGCCCGCAACCCAGAACCATGCAGCCGCTTGCGCACTCCCCTGCCTTCCTCCCCCGGCTCCCCAAGGGACAGGGAGAACTGAAAGAATATAACTCCCACAGGTTGAGGTAAGAGCAGTCCAGTAACTAAGGTGTAACAGGAATCACTACTGCTACCACCAATAATAATAATAATGATAAGGGAAATAACAAGGGGAGAGAATACAATCACTCACCGCCCGCAGACCAATACCCAGCCTGACCCGAGCAGTGATCTCGTCCTTACAGGTAACCGCCCCCAGTTTATATATTGGGCATGATGTGCTGTGGTATGGAATACCTCTTTGGCTAGTTTAGGTCAGGTGTCCTGTCTCTACTTCCTCCCGGCTTCCTCTCTTCCCCAGCAGAGCACGAGACTCAGAAAGTCCTTGGTCAGAGTAAACATTACTGAGCAACAACTAAAAACATCAGTGTTATCAGCATTATTCACAGGCTGAAAGTCAAAAACACAGCGCTGCACCAGCTACTAAGAAAGTGAAAAATGACTGCTACTGCTGAACCCAGGACAATTATGATAAAACCTTCAGGCATGCTTTAATTGTGCAAATATTACTAGTTTAGCACAGTTTTCCTAAATTAACCTATATTGCTTTAATGCAGTATTTTTTTTAGGAGAGAAGAGTTTTTCTGCAAGGTCTGACATAGACATGCCTTTTATCCAGCTCACTGCTGTTAAATTTCCAAATTTGAGAAACAAGCAACCGGCCAGCTTTCTATTAAGACATTTTCCCTTTCAGTAAAAAATATCAGAAGTCTGTACAGACTGCACAACTAAACTATTTTGCCTATGAAGACATGAACAGCTCCACAGAAGTAACATTTTATATATAAAGATATTTTATATAAAGAAAAAGAATACTGAGAAACATCCTTAATAAGTCTTATTTCTAACACCGTATTCTGGCATTCCGCCTCTGAGATTTGCAGGAAATAGCTTTACCAATGCTTTTAATAGGACTGAAGGAGGGAGCAGACACCAGCTACACAGCATCACTGGTAAATCAGAACTGCAGAGGGTGCATTTTTTCCAGGGATTTTTCAGTTTTAAAAAAGAAAACTAATGCTGTTGGTTCTAAGAAAGCCAAATCAGAAGGCGACAGATGGGTTTGGCCCTTAAAAATAATGAACAGAAATAGTTCAGAAAACTAGAACTGACTACATTTTTCCCCAGTCTGCTTAATACATGTCTTCTCAAACATCTTACTGAAATAAAATAGTAAGTACACAAAAAGTTAATTTCCTTCACACATACAGAATAAAGAGCATATGACCAAACTATAAATACTTATGTAGTGCCTAAAATAAAAACCTAAACCAGGTTCTTAACTTGAGGGTTTCTTGGACTATCCAGAATTCAGATCTTTGAAAGTTTGGTCATTTATGTTTGATTTGTTTTGTGGAACATGGAGGATACTGAATTTTTATTCCCCTACTTAAGACTTTAAATTCCCTAAGAAGCAATCATGAGTAAGAACCTCCCACTTACATTTGAAAATTAATTATTAGACCTCTTTAACTTCGTAAAGATAGTAAAGGTTTCACTGTCCCCTGCCTGGCTAAGAAGCTCTTTGAAAAGTGACAATCCTTCTAAATAATATTCAGATATTAGAGATGATGCCCTTAAGCTTCAACAAAATCATGCTTCCCTGAAGGCTACATGACCACATATGCAGAAAGAGTACTTCACGTTCTGCAACATAAGCCAGTCATACCAGTCTGCCTTAGAGAAGCCAGTGCAGCATGGTGCTGAATCACAGACTGGTTTGAGTTGGAAGGGACCTTAAAGCTCATCCAGTTCTAACCCCCTGCCACAGGCAGGGACACCTTCCACTAGAGCAGCTTGCTCCAACCCCCATCCAACCTGGCCTTGAACACTGCCAGGGATGGGGCAGCCACAGCTTCTCTGGGCACCCTGTGCCAGCACCTCCCCACCCTCACAGGAAGAATTTCTTCCTGATGTCTCATCTCAATCTCCCCTCTGTCAATTTAAAGCCATTCCCCCTTGTCCTGTCCCTACAGGCTCTTGTCAGAAGTCCCTCTCCAGATTTCTTGTTGGCCCTTTTAGGTATTGGAAGACTGTTTCAAGACCAGTGGAAGACTGTTAGAAGCTACAGATCTCTCTTGTTCTTGCTCACCACCAAGTTTCAGACAGATGCATCTCTACAGCTGCAGTATGTCAGTTCCAAACTTAAGCTTTTTATTTTGCTTAGAAACATCCTTCTTGGTTTTATAAACACAACCCATCTTACTATAGCAAAGATGTATTGTAAGCCCCAGATTCTACAAAAAGGACGAATGAATCACCCTGCTGCCAAGCCTGACTGCAGCACTGCAAAGCTTATGAGGGCAGGAGTAAATTAATCACACAGAGATCCATGCTGTCATGGCTAGAAGCTTTTGGTACCTGAGGTGGCTCAATTATAGCTAGTTAGAGTACCTCCCTACTGCACTCTGTTCTGACATGCAAGCAAGCCAAGACACAGAAAAAAGGTTTCTTATACAGTCAAGAATCCTAAAAGGATTTAAAGACAAAGTTACACAAATCAACAGGAAAGCTCAGAACTAATCTGAGAGAAGTAAATCTCCCAGCAACACAAATCTATCTGCTATGCATGGCATGTTGTGCATTTAAGCCAGTTGCTGGTCTCCAAAGCAATCACAATTTTTACAGCTATGAGTACATCACCTTGAAGAAAAATCTTTCCCTTTCTCCATCTGCTTATCAAACAACCATACACTTCTCCCGTATGAACTTCAACCAAAGGAGCACACTGCAAGTAGCATGAAGGGAAGAGGGAGACATGCTCACTGTTGGAGATAAAGAAGTTGTTAACGACTTTGCCTCTAAAAACACCCTCAAATTTAAAACCTTACAGTTTCAATGGCATTTCAAAAAAATGAAATACAACATGGATCACTGTCCACATAATTAAATTCTGCTCTTTGTAATGCTACTTGGTTTTGCCCTTACCTGTGCATTTAAGCACTTTCCAATTCATAAACTAGACAAAAAGTCACCATACTTCTGCTAATTAACCACTTGTAAAATAAAGCTTTCTTTACATCTATGGAAAATACTATCATAAATTAGTTCTGCATTAATTCAAAGCTATGGTACTTAAGTTTGTTGGTTTTAATCAAAAGCATTATTTCTCTCTTGAAAACACAGCAAAAATAGCTGTGCATCCTCCAGCTACTTACACTATAGGTCTAACATTCTCTGTTCATGAAGCCTTTGTAGCTCACTTGTGACAGCCTACATAAAACCAATGAGCTACGAAGAAATGCCCTGTTAGGGTGGTGAGGCACTGGAATAGGTTGCCCAGCGAGGTTGTGAATGCTCCATCCCTGGCAGTGTTCAAGACCAGGTTGGACGAGGCCTTGGGTGATACGGTTTAGTGTGAGGAGTCCCTCCCCATGGCAGGGGGCTTGGAACTTGATGATCTTAAGGTCCTTTCCAATCCTAACTACTCTATGATTCTATTCTATTAGAATATTTCATTGGAAAAGCCTATCTTACTTCATTGGCAGAGATGAGTGAAGAGTAACAGTAAAAAAATAGCCAGAGGTTTAAATTTGTGCTAAGTTACAACCACAAATCAATTCCAAGACCTGGAGTAAATCAGCAGCGCAGTCAACTCATCCATAATCACTGTTACAATGAGTGTTGACACAGGAAAATTCCCCGGTACTGAGTGTAGACAGGTTTTAAACTGAGTATCCAGCCGGCTAAGATATAATGCTTCGGTGTCATAATCACACAGCATTTTGGAGAAACCCTCCCTCTCCAGTTCAGATATCCTGCTAGAGAAGATTACCATTCACTGAAACCTATGGACTTCTGACAAGCTCCATCAAACAAGGCTCTCTCAAAACCTGGAGTTCTTAAGCCAGAGGAAACAGGCAAGTTCTTCTGTAATCAAAAACTGGCTTGGGTTTGAAGGGGACCTTAAAGCTCACTAGTTATAACCCCACATCCACAACGGGTGACACCTTCCTCAGTACAAGAGATACAGAGCTACTTGAGAGAGACAAAGGGCCACTAAAAGGATTAAGGGACTTAAGCATCTCAGTACAAGAAAGCTGGACTCCTAAGCCTAGAAAAGGTACAGGGAGGATCTTATTTATGTATATGGATACATGAAGAGAAGGTCTAAAGAAAATGGAACCAGGTTCTTTTCAGTGCTGGCCAGCAATAAGACCAGAAACAGTGGCCATAAACCAGAACACAGAAGGTGCTGTCAGAACATCAGAAACACTTCTTTTGCTGGTGACTAAGCACTGACACAGGCTGTCCACAGAGGTTGTGGAGTCTTTATCCTTGGAGATACTCGAAAGCCATCTGGACAAAGTCCTGAGCAACCAGCTCTACGTGCCTCTGCTTGAGCAGAGGGGCTGAATGCTGCGAACTCTGGAGGTCCCATCCAACTTCATCCAGTCATAAGAAAGAACAGTCTGCACAAATATTAATTACAATCACATCTATAATATCAGATTTTCAAAAGCTACAGAAAACCCAGCAAGACAATGGTATTTTTCACATTGTCCTGCTATGTACCTTCTCCTAGGTCAGCCTGGTCTTGCCCAATAAACTATGTACCAAGAAACGCTACTAGATCATCTTTATACATTAAACACACAAAGCCAGACCTATGAGGATAAAGCAAGAAGACTTGTATAACCTCAGAAAAATATTTGACATTTCAGCCTATCTACAGGAAGTTCTGTTAGTTTTATAAAAGACCTGAACCTCTCTTGTTAGGCTGCCACTCTATGCTAGCAAAAGTATCATGATTAAGCATGCAGAGAATAATGATGCAACTACACTGAAGTACTTCACTTTTAGTGACATGGTAGTCCTTTCAGAAGAAAAGGAAGATGAGACAGCAAGGCAGAGATCTTAAGCCACTGGCTCTTCAAAACAGGCTCTCTGGAATATTTTGTTCTTCTGCAGATCCAAAGACATACTTTTCTAACTACTTAGTTCTTTCACATTTATAGTTCCTGACACTCAGTAGCATCATGAAGTTAACCATGCATAATGGTGAGGCAGGCATCTAATACAAGGATTAAAGAAAACAGACTCACAAGAACATTTGATCAAGATGAAACAAGTGATGAGAATTCTTCTGTCACACAGTCCCCAGAATTACTTTCTTGCACATTGGGATTGACGGCAGGTAAACTGAAAACATGTAAATACAATACATATTCTGTACAGTGTATAACTATAGCCTCATTTCCAGAGATCAAAGCTGAAGGACCACAATCATTCCTTCTGTATCCAGGATTCTGCTTATTTCAATTGCCACAGTTAACCAATGCCTAAGAAGGCTTAAAAAGTAAAAGCCAGTTTTAAGCTTCAGAATCTTTCTCCCCAGGTCCGTTTATCTGACAGCACTATGGTGAGCTAGCCATTAAACTCCCCACTTCACATAAGTGATATTCTACATAATTTATTTACTATGTACCTTCAGTCCCTCTAACACAGTCATTTTTTCCTTAGAGTCCAAGTCAGTAACAAAGCTGCATCACTCTCTAGGCCCACACTTTTGAATGCAAACAGCTGTTTTAACTTATTTCTCCCCCTTAGGAACAATCAGCTGTTCTCTTCTGCAGTTTGGTTTCCCATCCCAATTCTATTCCCCGCTCCAGAAACTCTCAATGATATTAGTGCTGACAGTAGTGTTCTCCCTTTAGCAGCTGTCTTGTAAGTCTACTTTGAGAGCACAGAGGCAAGAGGAAATCCTGCAATGACAGCCAATACTAAGACAGTAGCATTTGCCCAGGAAAATATTTCACTTGGATAAAATAAGGTAGAACAGGTATGAAACATATTTCACAGATATAGTAGTTTTCACAATGTAGCCACAAAGAATGAACACACTGAATATTAAAGCAGCCACCAACCCACTACTGAACTCCCCCTCATTCCACTCCAGTTACTGTCTGGAATGGGGAAAGGGGAAATACCACTTCTACCTGCCAAGAGAAATGTTTATATTCTTAATGATCAAAACACAGTTCATTTTAGGTCCCTCCCAACCTAAACCTTTCTATGATTCTATGAAGCCCTATTTAGTCAGTTAAACCAGACTAATCCAAAAACATCAGTCATCACAGCTATCAACACATTATCAGCTACTTAGTTTTACCTTAGCACTACCATTGCCAACAGATCTAGCATTTAACTTTGCATGTCAGTAACAGGACCAGGAGACCTCCTACAGACCAGATACTCTTTCAGGCAGGAGCTATATGGCACCCCCACTCTTGCAGGGCTCAGCATACACACTGCACATTGCCCACTGGCCACAGGCAGGTAAAGTTACAATAAAATTACATAATCCTATTCAAACTATGTCAACTGTCACACGCTCCACACTTAAAACTCTACACACTTAATTGCCTTGGTGTTAACGAAACATCATCTTGCCTTCCTACTTGTGCTACAATATCATGATCTAACTTGCAGAACCATTCAAGTCAGTGTCCAATGTACATCAATGGAAGTCCTAACTGATCCCTTATACTGAAGGCTTAAGGTCTTCCAACATGTGCCCACACTGAAAAACTGCATCTGGACAACAAACACAATATCCTTGCCAAACACTAAGAGGAAATTCTCAAGATTTTAGTACAAAACATCCAGTAGTAACAATTCAAACTCATGGAGCTGATTTCAGGAGATGAATCCTAAGTAACCTATACATTTCAGTAATGGGAAGCCCCTCTCAATGCCCACACTCGGGGGGGGCGACGGGACAGGGGATGGGGACCAAAGAAAACTTACAACACTTCCTGTAGCATTCTGGTAAAAAAAAAAAACAAACAAAAAACAACCAACAAAAGGTAATCATTATTTGACATTTTGGCAGACATCTCTCAGTTATACCTACAGACCCCAAAGATCAGCTATATATAAATAAAAACTATTACTTTTTTCCTTAAAAAAACCCAGAGAATAATTTAAATACTAAAGACATAAAATCAGACCCAGTCATCCTTAGCTTTGCACAAAAATGACAGTTGGATCAGACGTGTACAATACTGAAAGTTTGTTTTACAATATCCTCACTGAAGTCCTGGTCCAGAGTTATTAGTTAAAAAGCAACCAGTTCAAATGAGGACAATCCTGACTTTAGCTCTTTCTTTGGCTTTTGGCAGACCCACCTCTCCACACATGCCTGCAGATCAGTGTAAAGGACCCAGCTTCTAGCTGTGCCCCTAATTCAAAGGGCATTTGCCTCACAGAAGCTCTGCCCTCTAAGTTACTCTTCAGAGCACTCTATTTCATGCTCTGCAATCACAAGGACAAGAATCTTTAATTAAAAAAAAAAAATAGGCTAATAACTCATGAGCCCATGAGTCTGGGACATGGCCAGAGACCTGTAATATAGGTTAACGTCTGACTAAACTGTGAAAGTAATTGCTACTTTTCCTGTACAGCAGCATCATCCGTGTGACCTGGAATGTGCACCACTAGCAACAGACCTCTCCTCAGAGTATTGCGGTATTTCAGCTTTGCCATAGCCTTTAAAATATCCAACGGATTTACATAATCCTTTCTCCAGATCCCATGTGCTAGAACAACACTGAATTCTGATAAAAACAGCCCCCAAAAGCATACTGAGCCAAGGCTTTCTAAAGAAAAAAACATCACTTCCAAGACATCATGGAAGTAAGAACTGTTTAAAGTTCCATCTAATATACAGTCTGTCCAGAGCCTACATGACCAGGTATAAAGTGTTCTCAAAATACCAGAACTTCTTGGTAGCAAGTGAAAAAGGATTTAACAGCTTGAGCATGCAATACAGGGAACAAAGAGCAGGTTTTGCCATAGAAATGGCAGACACACATTCATTGGACCAGATGATCCTCGAGGCCCCTTCCAACCTGGTATTGCACAATTGTATACACACTGACACCCATATGTCCACTACAAGAAGTTCAGTCCATTATTTCTTCAAGCAACTAAGAAACCACGACACAACCACAATCCTTCTGCGGCTACTGGCAGGAATTCTCACCTATGGCTGCGCACACAAAGCACAACATGATAATAAAATCTGCTAAGCTAAGTAGAACCTGAAGCACAGCATTTCAGAGATTAATTACTATTTTACATATGTCAGCAAATCAACAGCATAGGAAATCTTAAAGTAATTGTATATTTCTAAAATTTCCCAGAAAAAAAAAAATACATCATCTTGTTTTGGATCCCCCACACAGCCTGCATTACAAATACACTTAAGACCCATAGCATTAGGCTGGACAACAATCACAACTTGGGGTCATCAACTCTGAACATAATATAAACAGAAGTACTTTGCATTTCATTTTTTTGAGTCCTCTGTACTCCATTTTTCATGGAATCCCAGTCTGGTTTGAGTTGGAAGGGACCTTCAAGCTCATCTAGGTCCAAGCCCCTGGCACTGGCGGGGACACCTTCCACTATACCAGGTTGCTCCAAGCCCTGTCCATCCTAGCTTTTTGGCTCTGTGTCTAGGCTGATGTGCAGATACACACACACTTAAAGGCCTTGCACTCAGTGAAAAATATGATAATATAAGGATGAGAAACAAGCAAAATAGGAAGCTGCCAATCAGGTACTTTTAAGACTTCAGTCTGAATACTGGTGCTATATCTTGGTCACAAAAGGTTAATATTGGTGTACTGCTCTAGGATGATTAAGCGCAGTTATGTCATCTGCTTGCCTGCTGTCACAACTCTAATGAAGTCCCCTTCTTTAAAGAAGTCTCTTTTACCTGTTCAAAAGCAGCAGGAGCCATACTGCTTCCTCATTAGAGGAAAGATTGGCACTTGTGCCCAGGCTGTCTTTCAAGAGGGAACTGAACGTTCTTTAGAAAGAAGTAGAACAATATTACTATGTAGTACACCACAAGCAATAGTTCAATGCCTAAACCCAACTGGAATCGTGTCAGGATGCTGCAAAATCAACGCAAGTACACCTGTACTCATTTACTGAGTCCGTCAGTGCAATCACATATAATCACAGAGTCAGCAAAGTTGGAATAAACCTTCAAGATCATCAAGTCCAACCACTTCCTAGCACTGCCAAGGTCACCATTAAACCATGACACTGAGAGCCTTGTCTACACTGTGAACACTTCCAGGGACAATGACTCCGCCACTGCCCTGGGCAGCCTGTTCCAGTGTCTCACCACCCTTTGCAGAAGAAATTGTTCCTAATATCCAGTCTAAACCTCCCCAGGTGCAGCTTGAGGCTGTTTCCGCTTGTCCTATCACTTGCTCCTTGGGAGAAGAGACCACATGATGTTGTCCTGACAATAACTTTAGCAGTAGTTTTTGCAGAATATTAAGTGCAATAAACCAACATATGAATATGTACACAGCTACAATGAAAGAAGAGGGTCCATCAGCTCCAGAAATCCCATCTTGCGCAAGTTTAAAGCACTCACTAACTTCTGAGCTACTGAGTATTCTGAAGTTTCTAAAAGGTGAGAAACAGGGTAAAGATTTAGACCAAAGTCACTTGCCACAGGTAATACCGAGTAAGATAGAAAGCTTCCTGTCCTGCACTTACTGAAAGGCCTTATCTTTCACGATAACCCATGTATAATGCTTCGCAGGAGGTTTTTCCCCTTAAAACCCTGAATATCGAGATACAGTCCACTGTGCTGAAAGCCACTCTTCCCAGAAGTGAGAGCCCTTGCCAATACATCACAACTGTATTACCATATGCCACGTCGTCCTGCCAAGTATCACCAGCCTGTTCTACTTTTAAGCAAATTTAATTATAACATAGCTCAGAGCAATGCTCATTAAACCTATATAAAAACAACTTGACATTCTTGGTATAAAAATGTGACTTTGTTTTCCATGAAGATTTCAGACTGCTATTTACTTAAGGAGAAAACTAGAGAAAGCTCACCTCAAACTCACTGCTTGCTTCCGGAACTACACTGACAGCCCTGTCATCAGCTCCATCACAAATTAATGCCAACTGGTACTTAGAGGACTGTCCATTTCTTGGCACTCCATTGAGATCTCCCACCTAAGCACACTTAAAACACCTTTGCTACTAGTGCTATCAAGCAGTAGTTCAGGATACAGCCATCTCTTTGGATAACTTTGAATACTTGTGTTCACTCTTTTGTATTTACAGAGGCTCACTCCAGCCAGTACTCAGTCTTCTGAGTCATTAAGCCCATGCAGTTTTTACCATAAGGATGTAAAACCCAGCAGCAGGGTTTCCCTAAAATAGCTGACAAAACTGCTCTTTAACTGATGAACTAACCAAAAACTAGTCCAAACGTTGACCTGATTTAAACTCTGATCTCACTGGACTCACAGGGTAAGGAGAGTACGTAAATCAACCCAAAATCTGGGTTTCCATTCTCTTTGATTTGTTTTACCAGAAATAGATCAACTCATGGTGTTTTTACAGCAATGACTCATCAAGCTATCACAGCAGCAAAAAAATATAAAAGACATCAGCTTTCCATTAGAAAAATAATTACTTTTTTCCTTTACTTGCATCCAGTATTCCTCACGGCCAACAGTCAATCAAGAAACACACCTTTCTACAACAACAGTGAATTTCTAAAGCCTTTCTGTTCTAGATTAATAACTTCTTGCCCCCTTCTTGCACAGCTTAAGTTCAGTCAGCCAAACTTGGACAAAAACCTACTACCATTCTTATTTTAAGGGATACATTGAAATAATGAGCTCTTTAAGGACAGACAACATATCCATTCAACCTGACACTCACTGTGCCCATTCATGCCCCTTCTACCCTGTCCCTCCTCCTTTTTCAACCAATCAGTCTCAACAAGAATGCCTCTGGAGACTGACCTTTAGGGCCCCATCCAACCTGGCCTTCAACACTGTCAGGGATGGGGCAGCCACAGCTTCTCTGGGAAACCTGTGTCAGGGCCCCACCGCCCTCACAGGGAAGAATTTCTTCCTAATGTCTCATCTAAATTTCCCCTCTGTCAGGTTAAAGCCATTCCCCCTTGTCCTGTCTCTACAAGCCCTTATCAAAAGCCCCTCTCCAGCTTTCTTGTCAGCCCCCTTAGGCACTGGAAGATGCTCTGAAGTTTCCCTGGAGCCTTCTCTGCAGGCTAAACAAGCCCAGATCTCTCAACCTCTGTCCAGAGCACAGCTGCTCCAGCCCCTGAAGCATCTTCATGGCCTCCTCTGGACTTCCTACAAGACCTCCATGTCTCTCTTGTGTTGCTGCCCCAGAGCTGCATGCAGGGCTGCAAGGGAGATCTCACCAGAGTGCAGCAGAGGGGGAGAAACCCCTCCTTTGACCTGCTGGTCACGCTGCTCGTGATTCAGCCCAGGATACAGTTGTTGGTTTCTGGGCTCAAGCGCACGCTGCCAGGTCACAGGGAGCTTGTTGTCTCCCAACACCCCCAAGTCCTGCTCCATCCAGCCTCCCCCAGCCTCTAGCTGTGCTTGGGACTGCCCCAACCCAGGTGTAGGATTTTGTACTTGGCCTTGTCGAACTTCATGATGTTCACAGAGTCCCACCTGTCCAGGTCCCTCTGGGCCCCATCCCTTCCCTCCAGAGTGTCCATTACACAACACAACTTGCTGTCATCGGAAAACTTCCCAAGGTGCTCATTCTGACTATCCATGTCTCTGATAAAGATGTTAAGGAGCACCACCCCAATAGCAATCAGCAGGTCTCCAAACAGACATTTTTGTCCCTTTTACACACCCCAGCTCTACCTTGACTTTGTATTTGGAATTAGTTACATGAATTAATCCTCTTTTTAGGAAGTATAAAAGGATAACTGCCAATGGCCTATCCCATTGTGCCATGTTATGCTCCTTCACACCCTTCCAGAAATCATCTGAACAGAGTGCTCAGTATTTCAAAGAAACACCAAGCACCAAGGACTACAGATCTGTTCCTAGATCAATTGCCTTCTCACGCTTGACCTTTCCCATTAAAAGGTTGTATCTTCTCTCATAACCATTTGGAGACTCAGGACTCCCCCAGTAATTGAAGAGATTTTATAAGCCCAACATTTTCAGGTACAACTGTCTCTTTGGTAACATGCCCTTTGCAGTACTTCTTATAAGGGACACAACACACTGTTGAGCTGTTTCTAAATAAAGTTTAGGCAAAACCTGGCTGAATGTGGAAGTTTTAATCAAAACTTTGCAGTTCTAGGGATGCATTACTCTTCCTTATCGCACACAGAAGGCCTAAATAACACAGCAAACTAGTAGCAGCTGAACACTGGAACACCACAGGGAAAAACTCCATTTTCCTGTTTCTCAGATCTCTTTTGTTATGGATGTACAACAGCGCCAACACAACCTGGGAATTCCTAGATGACATTATAGGTCCATGGCTCAGTTTTGATATACTTTTCTGCAGCACAATTTGTATGCATCTCTGCAGCACACCTACATCAGTTACTGCCTGTCACTTCAAAAGGCTGCCAAATAAACTGATTTTAAGGAATGTATTACTTTTATTGTACAAGCACACAAATGGAAACAAAGAGTAGGTTGATGACTTGCCCCAAGGCACAATAAACCTGTGTCAGTTAGAACACAAACAGGAGAACAGTTGACAAATATTAGTATTACACTAGCAAAAACACTGATAAGAGTTCATAACTGATGCTTTTTAGCAATCAGATAACGGCAGATAAAGTAATTATGGAGTGAGAGTGGTTTGGAATCCCCTCAAGGAAGGAACCTTAGAAGTCATCTAACTCCAACTCCCTGCCACAAGCAGGGACACCTTTCACTAGACCAGGTTCTCCAAGCCTCATTCAACCTGGCCTTCAACACTGGCAGAGATGGGGCAGCCACAGCTTCTCTGCGAAACCCATGCCAGGGCCTCACCACCCTCACAGGGAAGAGCTTCTTCCTAATGACTAATCTAAAACTAACCTTTCCAGTAATACTCATTTTCTTCCCAGTTTTCACACAGCACAAAGCAACATAACCAGATGATACCAAATGCCACAGGACAGCACTGCAAATATGCAAAGGTACATGGTTTTTTAACTCCTACTCCAAGGGAAATTTTCTAGTCCTTCTTTTTCAAGGAGCACAGGACTAGTTATCATTTCATTTTCCACATCTGTTCTGCACTCATGCTCCATAGCCTACCAATAATTAACATCAGGCATAAACCACAGTCAGCTTTAGCACTGATCCCCTCCCAGCCTGAGTCACTGCTCACCACAGTCTGTCCTGTTCAGAGTTGTATCTTCTCCTCTCTTTAATTTAATTAAGAATAGCAGAAGGCAGATATGCATGAACACTGTTTTATACAGCTAGACTTACTGCTATCATTTTTGAGTCAAACACACAGAGACTGGGTGACTTCTAGCATTTATCAAAGTGAAGGATTAAAAGCACAGGGCTGTAGCCAGATGGGACAGACAGGCACTGTGGGAAGCTTCTTTGCACCATTTTTGCAACTGCCTTAATTGAAAGCTAAACCCTACTTATTTTTCTGATGCCAGACCTTTAGTCAGAGTTAATCAAATCTTTTCCAAGGGAAATTTTATAGATGCTTTACATGAACAGACACCACAATTAGGAACTGTATAAACAGATCTTCAAATACCACTTTAATAAGGATGCAGAAACACATACTTTTGTTTGTCAGTGTTTCAGTCACATGCTAATTAACAAAGCATTCAAATGCTTGTCTTCAAGGATCACTTTTGAAAGCCAGTTTCTTCTGGAATGAATCTACATAAAAACATTACCTTGGCTCTCTAACTGGTAGTAAGCGATGGGCAGTGCACTGACTGCTACTGCCTGCTACCTCCTGGTCACAGCATCTGCCTTCACGTCCCAGTAAAGCCAGTGAACTGCAGATGAAATACATCCTACTACCAGAAATAAGAATGCTGAAGTAGTGAAGGAGCACATCTGACTTTTGCCTATTGTGTAAAGAAATACTCCAGGCAAATTATTCTCTGCCTTTCAAGGAAATTTGGAAGCTAGTGGATCATTAAACAGTCCTCACAGGTAAACTCTGCAATTGCAAATAATGACAATTTAGAACCAGATTATTAATATTTACTCATTAAACACAAGGAGATATTTCTCAGGCATTTAGGTTTTTTATTGCGATTTGGAAAAGCCCAATCAATTATTTATGCTATCAAAGAGAGTAAAAAAAGTGGCTTGCAGCACTGACACCCTGAACTAATTTTGGTAAATGGAATGTCTGATTAAAATTAGGCTTGAAGAAACAAAGCCTTACCGACCAATAATAAAAATTGTCAAAGTAAGTGAAGCCACACAAACTTAAACCAGATAAGCTAACCACAGTCCTATCCAATTCTTTCTCTAGTTTTAGCAGACATCCTCAGAAGTGTTCAAGGCCAGGTTGGACAGGGCTTGGAGCAACATGCTCTAGTGGCAGGTGTCCCTGCCCATGGCAGGGGGTTGGAACTGGAGGAGCTTTATGGTCCCTTCCAACCCAAACCAGTCTGGGATTCTATGATCCATTTTACCTTTACAGCAGAGGAATGGTCAGAAAAAGCCTGAGAGCTGTCAAACATTTAACATTTAGAACTACTTAATGGTAGAAGAAACAACTTTATGATCATACTTAACAGTCTGGGCTGCACACCAGAGTGAACCTATTTCCAGAACACATTTAGGTGTAGCAGCTGTACAGTAACCGACTAACCTGGGTTAAAGAATTGGGCTCAATCACAGGATTATTTTTGAAGAATGAATATCAAACAATTTTACCATAAATTTACTAAAATAAGTTTGGAAAATGCAATGCAAACAGAAAGGACAGAAATGTCTTCTATTAAGACTACAGAACAAAAAGAAACACTATTTTCAGAGAAGAGACAATTGCAGACATCTATAGTGGGCTGGATTAACCCACAAGGTGTCTACTTGTCAGACTGACTAGAAGGTTGACCTGATCAAGTTGAACTTGCTTTGAGAAGAGCACTGGACTAGATGACCTTCCAAGGTCCCTGCTACTTCAAACAAGGGACAGAAACCTGGATTTTAAAGTCAGGAATTGTCTACCATGTCAAATCTTCCCAGTATGTAACATTATAACACTGTTTTACAATATCTGGTGGTGGATGAATTTTTCCATCCTTGCTGGCAACAGGGGTTGACAGAGCACAATATCTCCACCTACCCTTTACAGTTTCAGGTACTTCTGCTCTCTTCTACTTGAATGCATAGACAGAAATACCCTCCAACAATAAGGTAGAAGGTTCATTCTTTCTGTTTCAGGTCAGGACTCTCCCAGGATCCTTTCCAAAATCTGCTTATAGATGAGGACACATGGGACAACTTAAAAAAAAAAAAAGTAGTAATTTTGCTTGTTTGTACCCTTCTTTGCTCATTACTCCAAATCAGATCCAACTGTAAGAGCAGCAAAGTTAAATTTCAAAATAATAAAAGCAAACAAAAATCTTATTAAAATACATGCTAATGTCACGAGTTTTCCACTTAGGACAGTATAGACCTTGCTCAGGTTGCAGAAGTCAACTGTTACACACATGGAGAAACAATTTAAGTGAAGTAATCATAATACAGCAACCCATCCACTTTCCCACAGACTTCTCTAAAGCCCATCTCCAGCATGTGTCTGTTTCTACATATCTGTAGCCACCAGCTCAAACTGCTCCATGATTTCTGGGCCATAGCGTATGTATTTAACAGTAGAGCCTTTAGCTAGCAAAGAAAAAAAGTCTCATCTCACAAGCATTAACAGCTAGCAGTGATTTTCATGTGCAAGAAGCACTCCAAGAGTCCGTATTTCACTTGTTTCCAATTCAACTAGTTTAGCTGACCACTCTATCATATGAACCACTGACATTATGAAAGCTACAACAAGGAATTAAGCACGCTACACGAAACATTGTCTAGAGAGAAGATACTTCGCTGTTAGCTACACACTTGTCAGTGCTGAACCAAAGTTCTCCTTAAACTACATGAAACCTAAAGTCACCCTAGCAATTGACTAGCAGGTCATCAGGACTACAATTCACAGAACAGAAAAGGTAACTTTTAGACTTACCCATATGGAAACAGTGGCATAAGTTGCAGTGCAGCAGAGCTACTGATCATATTTCCAGTTCCTTTCTGTTAGAAACACAAGCATGTGCCTTGAGAAGCTCATGCCTCCTTCCTCATGTCTTACATAAATCACCTCACTCAACACCTCATGGTGGCAGCAGTGATAAAACCTCTGCTTGCCTTTGATATAGTAACATTTCTCATGTTTCATCAGAAACTCAGCAATTGATTTCAGCTCTGCAACCACCAAGAAGGAGTATATTCTAGCTTTTCCATCACAGAAATCCTTTTTGCATCCAAAACTCCCCAATCGATAAACATAGCAAAGCAAGCAGCTGAAATACTAGTGAAGATCCATAACAGAGGAAGAGACTGTCTTCACTTAAGCAGCACGCATTTAAACATAGAACCACAGAAGAGTTTAGGTTGGAAGGGACCTTACAGCTCATCTAGTTCCAACCCTCCTGCCATAGGCAGGGATACTTTCCACTAGACAAGGTTGCATCCCTGTGGCCTCCTCTGGACTCACGCCAGCAGTCCACATCCCTCATGCACTGGTGGCCCCAAATCAATAACAAACATCAGTAATTCATTTTTACTAGAGGAATATGTATTTTTTAATGGCCCATAACTTAACCCTCTGTCTCTTATGAATCTTCTATAAAAACAGCAACAAGAGATCCCATAGCCTAAGTGCTGACACAACTACAGGGCTGGATACACAGCATTTGCAGTCTACCAGTGTTGAACAATAGAAAGTGATTTTAGCCATTTACTGAATAGTTAAGTGGAAGGCACTCTCTTCTCATAGCTAGCTAGTAATTATGGCAAGCACTCAGACCTCACTTTTTACAGTTTACCTACGTATACACTCCAAAAACATCTTTGTATACAATGCCTTCCGGAATGATCCCCAATCCTAATCACATAGATGCACTTTTAACAGCTCTACTGAAGATGACATTTTAAAAAGCAAGCCGCAGTGCCAGAGCTCAGCAGCTAAGAGGTAATTCATTCTATATGGTATATTAGACACACACACAGAGCTTGCAGTGCATGTGTGCTATTAATAGCAAGATGTCACTCAACTACACAGGACAACGTACATCCTGGAATCATAGAACAGTAACTTCACATTTTTGAGCCAGACAACAATTTACTTCTCCAACGAGTTACAGAACACAGGGTTCCAAACACAAACCAGATTTTTCATTTTTCCTTCTATAGTCTTTCCTTCCCTCCTCTGAAAAAGGACGAGAAATCTAAAGAAAAAGCCATTTTCAACTGCTATAGACATATTTCATGAAGTCCTAGAGGGAAGCTCTTCATATTTTATTTCTTCTCGTGCTGGAAGCTAGAGCAAGCCTCAATGGGTATAAACACAACACTGTACAGTAATCTGAGACAAAAATCTCAATATCACTTGAATGGATCCTGAAAGATCATAGAATCATAGAACATTTAGGGTTGGAAAGGACCTTAAGATCGTCAAGTTCCAACCCCACCTCACACTAAACCATCTCACCCAAGGCTCTGTCCAACCTGGTCTTGAACACCGCCACAGATGGAGCATTCACAGCTTCCCTGGGCAACCCATTCCAGTGCCTCACCACCCTTACAGTAAACAACTTTCTCCTTATATCCAACCTAAACTTCCCCTGTTTAAGTTTTAACCCATTACCCCTTGTCCTATCACTACAGTCCCTAATGAAGAGTCCATCCCCAGCATCCCTACAGCCCCCCTTCAAATACTGGAAGGCTGCTCTGAGGTCTCCACACAGCCTTCTCTTCTCCAGGCTGAACAGCCCCAACTTTCTCAGCCTATCTTCATACGGGAGGTGCTTCAGTCCCCTGATCGTCCTCATGGCCCTTCTCTGGACATGTTCCAACAGTTCCATGTCCTTTTTATGCTGAGGACACCAGAACTGCACACAATACTCCAAGTGAGGTCTCACAAGAGCAAAGTAGAGGGGCAGGATCACCTCCTTCCACCTGCTGGTCACGCTCCTTTTGACGCAGTCCAGGATACAGTTGGCTTTCTGGGCTGCAAGCACACTAAAGCCGGCTCATATTCATTTTCTTGTTGACCAACAACCCCACGTCCTTCTCCACAGGGCTGGAACAGCTGCTGAGTACCATCATTAAGGTATTTAAGAAACTGGCCTTTCAAATACACACTTCCAATGCAGTTGAACACATACACCCTTGCTCTTACTCGATTTAATGCCTTCCATAATGAAATACTCCCAATCTAAGGCACAATTATAATCTATTCTGCATTATTATAAATCTGTTCTTCAAGATAATCAGGATTTTTAAAACTACTAGTACTTTCTGGTTTGTATCCACACAGCATCACTGCCTACCCACATCTCTCCAGCTCAATAACCAAGCCATCAAACCCCTCCGAGGTGAGAGCTCCATAATATGCAAGACTGCGGGGAGGACAAGGTTCAGGTGGACATCACACAGTCTGACAGCTTGCCTTGCTAGCTCTAGACACCTCAGTACCAACTTAGGAAAATTTGGCACTGCTCTGAACAACAGTAGTTGCAGATTAAATCCCCTGCGTTTCTTCTACTGAAGAGCTACAATTTGGATAAACTGACATAGCAGAATACTGTGAGACCCCTACAGAAATGAAGGGAGATCAACAGAAGGACTCCGCTCTCCTCCAGATTTCTTCCTTCTCCCAAATCACTTTTCCTTACTACCATATGCAGGTCTTTAACAGAGAGATTACAGTGTTAAAGGCAACAAAGGAACATAAATACAGTCTCTACTTCCCAAACACTTCAAGCAACAGCAGTTTGAATGGCATCTTCATTCAATATGAAGCAGTAGTGATCTGCCACACTATTAGAGCTGTACCAATTTACCCCGGCTGAGAATGAAGTGTGCGGTACTTCAGCATGTGATTGAGATAGCTTGCCCAACAGCTTTCCTCACAGGCAGTGCAAACTGCCTCCTTTTCAGGAGCATAGCCCTGGGGCAAAAAAAAAAAGTGAACTTTAAAATCAGAAGTAGAGTTTAGTAAAACAAAGTCTCGTTGCACATTTACTCATACAGATTCACTTAACTTGACAACTTTGCCAGTTCCATCAAACAACTTCAACCTTAACTCTGAACAGTATCTCTGCCTTGGGAAAACACTATGACAGCAATAAAACACTCCATACACAAATCAAGAACAACCTAAACAACCCAGCAAGATTACAGTACAGGAAAAGCTGGACTGGGTGGCCTTCCACATCCTGCTCCTACCATGCACAACAGCAGATGCAGACAACATCTTCTACTGCCCAGCCTTTCAGCTCTGTGTTCATCCAACCATACATAAAGAAAAACATAAAGGAATAAATAAGGCTAAAACTAAGCAGGGTGGAAACAGATCATGCAGACAATACATACAGAGAGAAGGACAAAAAAATAAATCACTGAGAACTGAAACCAAGAGAGACATGAATAAGGGAGATACTAGAAAACAGAAGATAGAACACATATTCATTGGGCATCTCTTTAAATAAACCTGATGCTATGCTACTTGGTATCATGGTACTCTTCAAAATAAGATCCAATTCAACATATTAGTTCCAGGGAGTTGAATATGTGACATTATCACTTGAAAGGATTTGTATTTCTGTTAATTTTAAGAAAGTTATTACCAGCACATTCATCATCCAAACTTTCTAAAAGGAAAACAAGTTTGATGTTAAATGCCTTACAGAAAGAACACCCCAGAGTGTCATCCCACACCCCCGCCTCTCCTCTCTTAAACACATATGGAAACATTTTTACATTACAGACAGGTCATAAAATTATTCCAATTTTTGAACAGTGAAATGTATTTTTCTACCACCAACATCCCTTGAGCCTTCGGGTCAAATTTTTTTACTTACAAAAGCCACATACACTGAATATTCTCACCACTTAGTGTTGCTGTTTCTTAGAGGAGCAACATAAGAACATTTGAAGGTAACAAAGGTTAGATTAGACATTAGAAAGCAATTATTCCCTGTGAGGGTGCTGAGGCGCTGGCACAGGTTGCACAGAGAACCTGTGGCTGCCCCATCCCTGGCAGTGTTCAAGGCCAGGTTGGACAGGGCTTGGAGCAACCTGGTCTAGTGGAAGGTGTCCCTGCCCATGACAGGGGGTTGGAACTGGATGAGATTCAAGGTCTCTTCCAACCCAAACCATTCTATCAGTCTATGAATAAATGTCATGGTATTTAGCCATCCTGTATGAAGGTACAGTATTCTTTATATTAATAAACACCCACCTTATTATATTTTGCATAATAGCGGAGGCTGAAATTAAATTTTCAGAGTGGTACTTCAAAGTCTACCAACATCAACTAGCTTTCCACCTAAAAAAGCAAATACCTTGACTTTACTGATTTCAACAAAAGTAGGACCTACAAATAACAACTGTCCTCCTTTCCACCTGCTCAAATCTCACCCCTAAGTCAACACTGAATTACAAGTATCTATCCCAGTATCTTAAAATCCCACCAGGCATGCCAAGGGTTCTTTTGCCTTCACAGCAATTCCATTAAATACCAGACATTTTCTATCTGAAAAGTGTATTTCCTGTATTACTTTCCTACAAATATCTGAAAGAATTTTTGGCATGCTTAAGGGAGAATACCCATATTAATAACTTCTCCTTTATGGAAAAAATCAGGGTCTAAGTAATCTTAGAAAAAAGATTTTGCTATTATTACCTTCAGTAAGTCCACTGCACAGATTTTATCTTTTAGAACCTGAACACTACTCTTCCTTCCCTGATTTGGGAAGACTTATTTTTGTAGCTTTCTTTTTAAGCCACTACTCCATGAAGTTTACAACTTAACTCAAACTTCTTACTCAAACTGCAAAGCTCACCTGCAGACCTCCATTGCTGAGTCCGTATCTAACCCCAGGTAATACTTCAGCAGAAAACATTCATACTCAACTCTCCATAGAAGGTGGTTGCAAAGGAGAGACTGCAAGCAGTAGAACATCTTCACAAGTGGGAAAACATCTGAAGTAGCACAAAGGAGTTTTATGACACTAGAACGACTCCCACAAAGCTTAAATTATTTTTTTCCTTTATATAGTCATTACAGTTCTGTTCTACTTGTACCTTCCAAACAAATTTCCCATTAGAGAAGATAAAAGAAGTAAACCCACACCTTTTAAACCAGGTAACTCCTCCAAAAACTTGCATACTAAGAGTGCTTGCAGTGTTTACATTGTTTTCTCCACCTGTATTGTATTTACACTCTGCTACCTCACGTTTATCTTCCATTTGGATTATGAAACTTGCAAAGACCAGCATTTACAGACTGCCTAGTGCTCCATGAACTCTCTCTTCACTATGGCTGTACTACATAGAGCCTCCAGTTATTTGCCTATTATTTATTTTGTATGGTAGATATCTACTTATGGCTGCAAGAACAAAGAAGCTTAACCATGCTCTTAATTTTTTTTTTCTTTCTTGTTGTGATACACTGCCATTTTAGGTTTTATTATTGTAGGTCTTAAATTTCCATGGAGTCAAACAAAAGGAAATACATACTTTATAAGTCTTCAAACCATGGAACTCCTTGCTGCAGAGTTCAAATGGTTCTGGAAAGTTCAGATGGCATCACAAAACAGTCTGGAAACACTCATGGATTTAAAAGCCAATACAGGCACAATTACATGATTTGTGGTTAAAGATGCCCTTCCTAGAGTGAGAGATCACTAAACCCTGGAACCACATTCTGAGAAGTTTCACTGCATACTTATTATTTGATTGCTGCTGGGGTACTGTGTTGAATGTCCTATAAAAAGCAACACACTAAGGCTAAAGATACTTCTGCTCTGGCCTAACAAAGCCATTCTAAATTAGAGATTGCAGCCTGGAATACAGTGTTAAAAACAGAGAAAGCTCTGATGGAAAAGAAACAAACATTGTTGCATGGTTACAGACATTTGTTGGCAAACAAACACTTCCACAGTCCTTTTTTCTATTACTATCATGGCTAGTAACACAATCAGCAAACCTCCTGCAAAAAACAACTGCATGGTTTTACTCTAATTCACTTATCTCCTGTGTGTGGCCTTAATTTTGGGTTTGTATGCACTGTACTAGTGGCCCAATTTAAACTCCCCAAGTAATACTGCATGCGAGTTTCTGCCAAGATTAATGGGAAGTGGGTTTTTAGAAAACCCTTGGAGTACTTTCTTTGTAAATGGCCAGAGGATGCTTAATGGAGTAAGAAGCATTTCTCATAAAGTCAGCTTTTCCATGTATTTTTTACTACTTGGATAGTGGTCTAAAATCCTTATATTCAAGAGGTTACGTGAGGATTTTGCCTTAGAGTTCATTTTCTGCATACAGTAAACACTTCAAAAAATCATTAAAAAAAGTTCTTGTCAAAAAAATTTGGTTCCTAAGTTACGCTTTTAGTTACTCTTTCCAGAAGACTCCAAAAGCCACTACCCTAGCTGTAACTAGCCGCAAGTGAAAATATTTACAAAGCTCCTTTGCAACGACATATTGAACTGCGCAGCTGCCAACCTGACAGTATTTCATGAGATCCAGCTAAATAAACTATTTCAATGGAAATGCTTGCTTTTAAACTTGACCAGAACATGTTCCCTCTGACATAAGACCTAAGATGAAGAGGATTCATCTACCTGTTCTTTCCATTCTCCAGAGCTCAGAAGTGATTTTTCTCTTCCATTTACTAGGGAACTAACATACTTAAAGAAAAATGTTCAAATCATTAACATTTGCTTTCTTCCCCTATTAATTGTCAAAAAATCACTATCATTTTGAGAGAGATCTTGCCAAAACAAGCACATGAAAAAGATGTGAAGACTTTTGCATGCTTCTCCTGAGAAACTCCTCATTGGGATCAAGAATAGACTGTGAGCACCAGAAATTTCACTACAGTCTCAAGTCTCAAGAAGCAAGGATTGCAGCTGTGTTGATGCGATTGTTGAAAAATGCATAAATCTTTCATTCAATGCACCTGGAAAAAAATTGGAGAACACTCCTATTCAGATACATAGAACACACTTTTACAGGCAAGATAGAAAGGGTTGATTTTTAGGCAAAAATATGAAAATCTAAAGAGCAATTAAGTACTGGAATAAATCATGCCAAAGCTCAGAATCTGATCTCCCATGGTTTAACTGTGGAAGAACTAGCATGATACAAACCCAATTGCAAAATCACAGAGTGGTTCAGGTTGGAAGGGACCTTAAAGTTCATCCCAGTTCCATCCCCTTGCCACAGGCAGGGACACCTTCTACTAGACCAGGTTGCTCCAAGGCCCATCCAACCTGGCCTTGAACACTTGCCAGGGACGGGGCAGCCACAGCTTCTCTGGGCAGCCTGTACCAGCGCCTCATCACCCTCACAGGGAAGAACTTCTTAATGTCCCATCTAAATCTCCCCTCTGTTGGTTTAAAGCCATTCCCCCTTGTCCTGTGTCTACATGCCCTTGCTAAAAGCTCCTCTCCAGCTTTCTTGTCAGCCCCTTTACACAATAGAAGATGCTCAAGGTCTACCCAGAGCTTTCTCAAGGCTGAACAAACCCAGCTCTCTCAGCCTGTGGTCATAAGATCCTACACTGTGCTCCATCTTCCAACAGAGGACCGTATCTGGACACCACACTGATAAATTATACACATGAAGTATAAATGATAGACTGCATAGATACACTGCTACAGAGCACATTTAACTAGCAGAAAGCCCACAAAATATATGCTTGTAGATTTCTACAGCCTTCCAAAAGGCCTTTAAAAATGGAAAACTGTCAGACTAGGTACCTTCAAAGGAAAAATAGTTGATTTTAGTTTATATTACATTTAAAAAAGCGTTTTATGAACCAATGATGGATATAAGCAGAAAAAATAAAAATAAGCAGGCTCCATAGTTTAATAGTGAAATTGCATTAAATTATTTTAGCAGAAAATTTCACTCACTGTATCATCTAACATGATATAATTGTTTCACATGAAATAGCAAAGCCAGCTTCCACTGTGCAGTCTGGGAAGAATAGAATTGGAATGCAGGTCTGTAATGAGCTTCTACTTACAAACTTCACAGCCTTACGAGTTCACAGTCAGTATTGTTGCAAATGTGCAAGTGAACCCAGTATTTTAAGCTCTCACAGCAGGAATTAGTAACTCAGAAGAAAAACCCATTTGTGAAGACATTAAGGTGAGCTGCTGTTTCTCAAGAAAAACAGGTGCCGAACACATTCATGATTTAACTCACATTTGGATCATTCTGGATGACCACAGAGTTCAATTACAAGCTGCCCAAGGAATTCATCTTGGCTTGAAGCACTATTCACCATTACCTCCTGCTACAGTAGGATTCCTTAAGGCTAATAACATGTTCTTTCTTACCTACATCCCCTGTAGCAGAATGCTTACTTTACAGGCAGATCATTTTTCACTGGCTTCCAATTTTAGAAAGACATTCAAGAAGCAAAAAAACAAAGCTTAGTTTATGTGTTGCATGCCCAGGCACCTCAGCAATCAAACAAGCCATTTGCACACAATCTCCAACAGAAATATAATAATCTGCAAAACATTCAAAACAGCCAACACATTTATAGTACCAAGCACAGAAACTAAAGACAGGTGCAGTTATTAAGCTTGTGTGTATGCTTAAGAATTACAAGTGATCTAACTAGTCATTTTGAGCAGTAAGGAACCTAAATTTTGAGTAACAACAAATTTAATTTGCACAAAACCAAACTCGGAAGCTCAAGCCTACTCTCATTAGTTTCAAGTGAATAACAGTGTTTCTGTGGTTAAGATGGTAAGAAAAGCCAGGTCTTCACAGACCTCAGCCCAAACAACTTCATCAGCAAGCTCCCACAAAGCACAGGTGAATCCATAGTTTCATAAGCTGCCTACAGAGATCCAGAGGCTTCTAACAAGAGGTCACCTTCACCATGCACTCACACCAACTCCCTGCTTCCTATAGCAACTCTCACCCTGTTACATAGCAATCCTAACCCACAAAACAGATGACCAGGCTAAGATTAAAATATGATTAACAAAAATCAAAGATCTCTGGAATGTCTTTTTGGAACTTGACTCAGTTCAAAGCTCACCTACTTATGGGAAGCATCAGGGACCTGCAACCATTCTTCCTAACATCTAATCTAAACCCAACCTCTTTCCACTTAAAGCCATTCCCCCCTTGTACTAAATGCAGGACAGACCCCTTTCAATGCCAGCTGTAGGATTTAAAATAAAAGCTCCCAGGTTATACCATACTTCTTGTCCAACAGCCTACAGGGTATATGAAGTCTTTATTAGAAATTAATTTTTTTCATCTAACTATAGCCAAATTCTAGTCAAACAGAGATGAAGAGTTCATTTGTTGAATTAAACAAAGAATGCGCGTCCTCTCCCCAGTCTATCAGTCCATTTTGCCTAAAACTAATCTGGTCACCCTCAAACACTACAAACCTTGACACCAAGTGGTAGTAATCTGAGCTTAAAAAAACAAAACCAAAAACAAACAACACACAAAAAAAACTCCAAAAAACCCAAACACTAACCTTTCCCTTTCCATTAATGTGCATTACATATGTGTGCTGCATTTGTCTTCTTCAAACTAAACCAAGCCTAGTTTAAAACTACATGTCACTTTTTTGTGTATATGTGTACTTATGGAAAGGGTTTAAACCCTGACATCTATTTCTGGAACAGAGAACAGCAGAGCTAATACCCTGCATCTGTTCCACAGGTACTACTGAAACCCATTTCCCCCACCATAACATTATCAGGTTTTATGATCACAGATTTACCATAGCAGTGTAGAAAGTACCAAGTTCCATAACACGCTTGCTATTAGACAGTTATTACAAAGACTTAATTAACCTTCTCAGAAGCATTTTGCACAGAACATTTTTCTTTTCCCGGCTTAACCTCAGCATGTAACTGACTGCTTAACACCTAGACATTAAAGTAACTTTGCCAAAACATCCTGCCCCAAACCCCACTCTGTAAGTGCGCTTGAAGTTAGCAGCATCCAACTCTGTCAGCAGGATCCCCTGCGCTGCTCTAAGAGTCCCCAGCAAGCCACTGGATGGAGACAGAAAAGGAGGTAAACTAGAGGGAAGAAAACCCCCTCAATCTCTTTTCTGCAGTGATTAATATTAAACTTAATTTTTTGCCTGCAGATTCAGAGGTAACAAAATATTTACTTTTTTTCTCTGAAAACATTGTAATTCTGTATAAAATCACCCAGTCATATGTGATCCCTTTCTCTAATCCCCACACTTGAAGAGCAAACATTCATCCTCAATAAGATATGGAAGCAACAGTGAAAATTAAGCCTTGCACCTGAAATAAGAACACTTAATGCATGTTTAATTGCTCTTTTCTTTCTTCCCCCCAGCTGAACAATATTTAACTCAAACCTATTACAAAGCAGAGTAGAACACTTCAAGTAGTCTTCAGGGGCTAGTTATGCAACCTCACTATTCTGCACATTCAACAGATAATAGTTCTGAGTGATACCTGAGGAACAAAACCATCCAGCTAGAGATGGCCTGAAGGCAGGTAAGTTCTTAAGAAACTATCACAAACTCTTTTCTATTATCTAAATATAACTCCTTCAATCTGTCCTGACCATGTTCACATGGAAAAGAACAAATTAAATATTGAAGCACTGCATCATGCAAATGCACATATACATTCATCCTACTGCAGTACATCTTTGTTTTTCCTGCGTTTTTCCTTTATTCTCTCTTCAAACTCTTAGGATTTTATCACCAATGCCTTTATATTAGTTTCAAAAAAAGCTACAGTAGCTAATAACTGAATAAAGAACAGTCTTCCATACATAAATGCTGGTTTAAGCATCTTATAAACTGAAGATCATAGAATCACATAATTTGGGTTGAAAGGGACCTTAAAGTTCACCCAGTTCCAAAGTTAACCCTGCACAGGTAGGGACACCATCCACTAGACCAGGTTGCTCCAAGCCCCGTTCAACCTGGCCTTGAACACTGCCAGGGATGGGGCAGCCACAGCTTCTCTGGGCACCCTGTGCCAGGGCCTCACTACCCTTCACAGGGAATAATTTCTTCCTAATGTCTAATATAAAGTTTCCCCTCTGTCAGTTTAAAGCCATTCCCCCTTCTCCTGTCCCTACAGGCCCTTGTCAAAAGCCCCTCTCCAGATCTGTCAGCCCCAATGGACAACTGGAAGATGCTCTAAAGTCTCCCCAAAGCCTTCTCTTCTCCAGCAATCTCAGCCTGTCTCCAGAGCAGAGGTGCTCCCAACCTCTGAGCAAAGATCTTCCCTCTTTATTATACAGACCAGCATGACACTTATTAAAGCGTCAGGATGGCTGTGAATATTTCCACCCCATTTTCAAAATGATCACGCTATTTTTTAGTGATATGCATTAACTTTCAACATAGACGTACTGAACAAAGTTTTTCCAGCCGATTAAACAAGAACTATAGACTGAAGTTCTGCTAGCCTTTAAGGCTCAGCCAACACAGTGCTGCCCAGGCACACATTTCAAATTTGAGCACACAGGAAGCTGCACAATCAGGAAAAACTGGGGATCATGACTTCCTCAGCCCCTTCTTTTTAGGCTTACATTGAAAAGATCTAAAGGAAACTATGCCATTATAACAGACTTTGCAGTGGGCTTGAGAATTTAGGGTGGGCGGGTGGAGGGAAAGAGATGTCTGCTTTTGGGGTCTATGTTTTGTTGGGGGCGTTGGGGTCAATTTTCTGCGTGCATTTTGTTGCATTTTTCAGGTTTTCTTTTTTCCAGGTTTCCTTTTTGAGTCCTGTATCCTTCTGGCAGGTAAGAGTCACCACTTTCCAATTACAGGTAAACACAGGCCTAAAGGTTAGGATCCTTTTGTTTTCTGGAAACTCACAACTGTTTTTGAAGAGTGAGGATGTAATGGCCTTAAGTCTCCATTCAAATAAATAATGTATTGCTATGCATATAGAGGAAGAATGGCATTCCTTTCACTATGTGCTATTTTATAGCCTGTTAACGGCTTCCGAGATCAGTATTTGAACTGCACAAGAACCATCCTTATAAAAAAATTAAAGCCACTTAGGAATGAGTCATATCTCTTGAAGCATTCCTCAACAAATTACAAGTCTCTGTAGAATCATAAACTGCTTTTGGTTGGAATGGACCGTAAAGCTCATCTTGTTCCAAGCCTCTGCCACAGGCAGGGACACCTTCCACTAAAGCAGGTTGCTCAACTGTAATTCTCTTTCACTTTTAATGAAAAGTGTAAGCCCTAAGGAGGGAAGGGAAGGGAAAAAAAAAAGGCTCCTACATCACCATTTGCTCAGACACCAAAAGAACTTCCCTTGCTTAGAACTTACCTTAGTAAAAGAACTGAGCAGGAAGAAAAGCCATCTAAGATGTCAATGTATCTTTCACACTGTTACGCACCACAGTTACTAATGGGGATCAAAAGAGCAGTAAGAGTGTCTGACTACAGCATGTTACCATGTAATCATATAGTTTGTTATTCTTTAATAGGTCTTCCAAGTACCTGGTATGTTACTTAGTATTTGATTACACTTCCTTTCAGCCTACTTCACCACACTACTCCTTAAGTGTAGTACTAGACTTTTTGTTATTCATAGACTGATTTGAGATGGAAGGGACTTTAAAGCTTATGCAGTTCCAACCGCTTACCACGGGCAGGGACACCTTCCACTAGATCAGGTTGCTCCAAGCCCCACCCAGCCTGGCCTTCAATACTGCCAGGGATGGGGCAGCCACAGTTTCTCTGAGCAACATGCGGCAGTGTCTCACTACCCTCACAAGGAAGAGCTTTGTATCCTGCTGCAAAAGGAATCCTTTTCCAACTGGTATTCATTGAGCATCCTGCTAACAAATCGTGAGGAGCTAGCTAGGGGCATAAAGCACACCATTCTCTGGCTTTTTTCAGACTGTGCCCAGTAAATACTCGCTTACCAACAGGAACTTAGAAACACGTATGTAAAAACAGCAGAGCCACCTGAAGACAGTAAGTGACAATACTATACTGTGTACTCCAATTGCTATGGAGATACTATACATTTACTTCTGCTCAATTACTAGTTATTCATTCAAGTGTTTGCTCCTGTAATGGTGAGATTTAAATAGCATGCATTTCAGTGCACAAATTACAAAGGTATGGAGGGGAGTTTTAGATTAGGTATTAGGAAGCTCTTCCCTGTGAGGGTGGTGAGGCCCTGACACAGGTTGCCCAGAGAAGCTGAAACTGCCCCATCCCTGGCAGCCTTCAACGCCAGGTTGGATGGGGCTTGGAGCAACCTGGCCTAGTGGAAGGTGCCCCTGCCCATGGCAGGGGGTTGGAACTACATAAGCTTTAGGATCCCTTCTGACTCAAACCATCCTATGATTCTCTCATTTTGGTTGATTAACACACCTCAGCCACTGCTTTCAAGAAAGAAATCATAAGGCAAGATTCTTCAAAAACACCCCAAGTACTTTCCAGCCTGCTTCTCCCTAGCACAAGGGAAAATTGACAGGGCACCTAGTGACTGGTGGAAAATTAATTTGGGTCACTCTAAAGCACAGTTGCTATGGCAACTGCATGCCAAATGCAGCAAGCACGTTATTCATCAATGTTAATATAACATCAGCCATTCTTCACAGATTTTTAATCAATGTAAAACAAAGCACAACTCATAAACTAGATATAAATTAAAATAAAACTTGTATGGTCAACTCTCCTCTGTCAAGGAAGAAGTATCATCAACTCTTCTTCATTGTGTTGTCATTTGTCACATCACCTTGATTTCGTCAGAAACAATTTCCACACCTAAATGTCACAAAAACAAGCAGATCTGACTTGAAGTAGCAGGGGAAGGGTCAGCTTCAGGGAAGGTTTTTTCCTAGATGCATTAATACCTCTTTTTTTATAGTAAAGCTCTGAGCAAAAATCAAAATTCAGTATCACCAGTTTAAAACAAGACAACTCTTGCTGGCTTTACCCAAGCAAGATCAGGTATTCTACAATGTGACCTCAAATATAATGTGCATATTATATGATACCCTTTTGACCAGGCATAGTGGGAAGTTAACACCTGGAGCCAAAGTTTTTTTTAACACATACATATCAAACTCCTGAGCTTTTTTTTTTTTCCAGATTGTTCAGTTATTTCAAGGTAAACTTTCACTGCTTCAGAGCCTGCTTTAACTCTTAAAATCTAAATGTGGTTGAGCATTTCAAGACTAGACTTTTCTGTCAGCTACAATTAGATCACAGAACCAAAAAGGCTTGAGCTATAAAAAGCTCAAGAATCATAATCTGCTTCCTAGACAATGTTAGACTGAGGTAAATTTGGATCTTACAAACATAGTACACAGGTATACAAATATGCAGTTATACAAACATGCACAACAAAATAAATCCTTGATGCTACAAAACCCACCAGAGGACTCCTTCCTCCACACCCTCCAAAATAATTTATTCCCCTCTTTCCACTTATAACCTATCATGCAAGTATTCAAACCAACACAACATATGAGATACTTAAAGCTGAAATACTGTATTCAAAGCTCTGTATTTGAAAGAACTGGCCCCATTTACAGAACTGAAAAAGGGCAAAACTGCTAGCTTTGGTGTTACACCAGGCATTTGTTTGTCTCTATATTATAAACCAGGTTCAAAGATTTTAAGCTGGATTAAAAAGGAAGAGTCACAATAGATATTTCAACTAAGAGCTGGGGGCATTATTTCTTTTACAGGAGTTGAAACACCAGTAGCTCTAAAGGTGTTAGTTTACCAAGCCAAACAATTCATGAGTCTACTTACAGTTGCTCCTAGTTCCTCGGGACCAGCGAGCAAGTACAAATTATTGTATTTTTATTTCCTCCTTTTTAAACACAGATAAAACATCTTTTTGGACCAAATAAACAAGTTCTGTATTAAACAGAGTATCATAGAATAGTTAGGGTTGGAAAGGACCTTAAGATCATGCAGTTTCAACACCCCTGCCATGGGCAGGGACACCTCAACCTAGACCATATCATTGAAGGGCCTGTCCAACCTTGCCTTGAACACTGCCAGGAAAGGGGCAGCCACAGCTTTTCTAGGCAACCTGTGCCAGCACCTCACTACCCTCACAGGGAAGAATTTTTTCCTTTTTCCTCGTATCTAACCAGAACTTCTCCTGTTGAAATTTAAAACCCACTGTCCTATCACTACAGCCCCTGATGAAGAATCATAGAATCATACAACAGTTAGGGTTGAAAAGGACCTTAAGATCATCTAGTTCCAACCTACCTGCCATGGGCAGGGACACCTCACGCTAAATGTTGTCACCCAAGGCTCTGTCCAACCTGGCCTTGAACACTGCCAGGGATGGAGCATTTGCAACTTCCCTGGGCAGCCCATTCCAGTGCCTCACCACCCTTACAGTAAAGAACTTCTTCCTTATATCTAATGTAAACTTCCCATTTCAGTTTTAACCCATTACCCCTTGTCCTATCACAACAGTCCCTAATGAATAGTCCCTTCCCAGCATCCCTATAGTCCCCCTTCAGATACTGATCCCTCTCCAGTATCCTTATAAGGCCCCCTACAAGGTATTGGAAGGCTGCTATGAAGTCTCCACACAGCTTGCGTTCTCCAGGATGAACAGCCCCAGGTTTCTCAATCTCTTTGTACAGGAGGTGCTCCAGCCCCCTTATCATCCTTGTAGCCCTCTTCTGGACTTGCTCCAACAGCTCCACACCCTTCTGATGCTTAGTACACCAGAACTGTACACAATACTCCAACTGGGGTCTCACAAGAGCACAGTAGAGGGGCAGGATCACCACCTTCGACCTGCTGGTCACACTCCTTTTGATGCAGCCTGGCACACAGGTGGTTTCTGGACTGTGAGTGCACACCGAAGCCAGCTCATGTTCAGTTTCTCATCAACCAACACCGAAGTCCTTCTCCACAGGAGAAGTCACTTCTCCACCCAACCTGTAGCTGTGCCTGGGATTGCCAATCAAATAAGAATCATCAAGAACAGACCAGCAGAAGTTAATATTAGTACGTGGTCTTTAAAAGGCGGCAGAGGGGGCACTGTATTTGGCCTGTTGCATTTTTATTTTTACACACTTAGTGGTGTAAAAGGGAAGAGATGTTGCAGTTGTACTACAGATCTGCCATCATCTTACCAATAGATACACTGTGGAATGCTATAAGCAAAAAAACCCTGCTTTAGATATTAACTATTAATCAGCTATTAGCATCATCCACCACCCACAATATATTTGCATCTAAAAATTGTTGATTTTTGGTGCATTTTTCCCTTTAATTCTCAATGCATCAGTGCCCACCTGATAAAGAAATGCACACAATTTAGAGCTGGGGAGAATCAAGATGTTATTCTATTCTTAAGACCAATTCCAATTTTGGATTTTCATTCTATTAGGCAGAGGCACCCTGGCGAAACAAACAAAAGTAGTTTTATGAAAAAGTAGCCACTTGAAGACAAAATTCTAAGGCATAAAACTAAAGAGGCAAAACAAATCATATAAACAATTTCTAGTGAAATAGATGCCAAGTGTTCATGGCTGATATACTGCATTTAGGTTCTAAATTATTTGGAAGACATCTGGGATGAAAAAGGTGTTATTTCATACAAAAAGATGATTCTCTAAATAGAGAGCTTTTCCAGTGCTGTTTAATTGTTTCATAACCACAGTAGTCTGGCTTTTTGGGTTAAGCAAATAACACTCTGAGCCCAGAGAAGCTGAGAACAAACAGCTTCAATTCAATGAGTCTTTATCAGCACAGCAAGCTTCTAAATGCACACGAAAGATGACACTCCCAGAATCTGTCATTATGAGCCCCTGCAAGAAAAAACACCAGGAGATATTGAAGTTTCTGTTCTGGATTCTCTAACAGCTCATATCCATTCCTTGTTCAGTGGCTAGCAGACACGTAGCCAGGTATTTCAAGTTATCTATTCTTTCCACGTATGTAATAACAAAGCTAAGAAATCCAGATGCAGGGTTTACCTGGCAAAAATTAGTTGGGAAATAACGATTTGTGAAACCAAACAGCCCTTCCTTTTTCCTTTCACACAATGGTTTTTAGTACTCCAATTTACAATTCAGTTTAGCTAACTCAGCTGACCGGACACCACTCACAGGCACTACTGCTGTCCTATCCCCCAAGTAACCAAATCCCTTATGCCCTTCATTTGGGGAGCTTCCCAAATCCTGTGGGTTGAAGCTGTTACACTTCTACCCTGAAGCACTGAGGAGATGAAACTGAATTCAAGCCCTCCATAGCAACAGTATAATTTGAGCCTATGTCTATCATTTTATGTGATCCTTCTTACAATTAAGCGATTTATGTAAGAGACCCAGGAAAGATGCTGCACTCAAAGTTAACAGACACCTTCAGACAGTGAGTAAAAAAACCCTGTCTTCAAATACTGACAAGTCTTAGTCTTGGCAATAGTAAATGGTTCAGCATCTGAGGTGAGTCAGATCAAGACCAGAAGTACAACATAAGGCAGTCTGGGAAGATAAGCATCAGAAATTCAAGTGCTCAGAGACTTCTGGCATACTGAGGGTTTGTGACAGTTGAGCAGAATTTGATGGTCTAAATTTGAGTTTCAGGAAAGCTATTAAAACCCCCTAGCAGATATCTTGGATGCTTAAACCAAAACTGAGGCGTTTTCCTGTACTGCAGAGAGCCAAACAGCAGTATTTCAAAAGGGTGGTATGGAAATATGCTTATTTCCATACCTCATAAAGTGCTCGATAATCCGGTCAGAGAGGATATCCAGGATGAGTCAGCTGTGCTGAAAAACAGCTGCAACAATCAAGAGGTTTCAACTGGAAGAATCACCTTTTTTTAATTTTTTAATCAAATCCCCTTTGGTATTTCAGAAGACAAAACTGTAAAAGGAATAAAACCCAAACTCAACACTTGCACCAGATGTCAGTTATCCATCACATTCAGTATCTCAGGACAAGTTAAGCATATTCAATGTGTCTGATCAGTAAGTTACACCAGATGCTGCTGCTGCTACAAAGCAAATAAATAAAACAGCAAAGGTCTGCCACAAATTCAATGTATGACTTACAGTTCGACTGGCTTTGACTTTGTCTAACTAGTGGAAAAAGTGACATGCAAACCCTAAAAAAACGGTGCCATGTTTTATGTTCCACACCATTTGCTTAGTATAGTATTTAGAGCCCTAATAGAAATAAGAAAATCTTTGTGCTCAGCACAGTACATTATCTTTTCCATCTTTCTAGCTTACATTTTTGGGGGCAGGGAACATCGAATAATTTAACTACCTAAAGTGGCACACAACAATTTAGTGCTCAAATCAAGAGAGTCTGGTAGGACCTTGTTTAACCCAAGCCAGCACAACTGTCAATATGCTCACCCTACTCCTCAGTTTCCAACCATAACTTCTATACATACAATGGCATCTGCATCAGCAGATAACATTTCAATGCCTTCACAGGCAGCAGTCTCAAGTCTCCAGATCCTGCATTACATACTTTTTTTAGACAACTAGCCTGAAAACTGGAAAAAGGAATGAATGGGCTCATTATATTTACAAAGTTAGAGACCTTATTAACTCAGCCCTTCACACATTCAATACTTTACTCTTCTCCCCAAATTTATTGCATAAAGTACTTAACATAATTACAGCTTAGCATAATTGTAACTTACTAGCAGCATTGTAGTTCAAGGCCTGCTCACACACAGATTAAGGGTTTCCATTCCAGAGCAGAAAATTTGTGATAGAAAGCTAACCTGAATTAACACCTGCCAAGTAAGAGATCAGACTCTGAACCAGAGCTCAAATAACCAGCAGCTCAGTTTTAAACAGCCTCAATAACACACAAATTGGGGCAGCACATTTCACCCCCCATGCTTTTGTTACTAGACAATACAAATTAAACACATAAATATCATAATGCTAAATTCTATATGCAAGCACACATACAAAATGCTACTGAATACAAAGCCAACAGGGGAACTAAAAAGAAGAAAAAATCCAACATTGTTCCTATAAAACACTGTTTTCCACTGTAACATACGAGCAATTTATACTTACACAGGAGATGTGGAAAGAAAAAAGTCACAGATACTTTGTGGTCAGTGAACCTGATTACACACATGAACCACACTCAAGTTTCACATTAATATAACCTTGTGAATTTTATACCTACATGGAACTAAAGAAACAAAGGGAATACATCTTGTCAATATTTGGCCAGTGACTAAATCTATCTATGTGGGAAGTATAAGAAATATATGTGCGTATATATAAATATATATATAGGACACTACATTGGCTTTCAATACCAGTGACAACTCCAAAATTTGGACAGAGTTTAGAGAGACATGCAAAGCTATCTGTGCAAAGAAGCCTCAAACCAAATGATAGGAACATTAAACATAAGTTGGTTTATCAAGGGCACATGACAAGCTGCATACAATAGCCACTGATTAACAGGAGACTTCTGATCAATATATCGACTTTAAGAAATGTAGAACTAATTACATTTTTGCAGTTTCTCACTTCATGTAAAACCACACTACTGCCAGCAGGCCAAGACCATTTAAAAAGATTAAAATCTGCAGTGCTTCTCACTTTGTTTACCCAGCCATGTAAGACAGCCCTAATTGCCTTAAAAGACCACTAATGCAGCAGGACTTAATAGAAAAAAGCAAGAATTTTATTTCAAGTGTCATATTACTGAACTGACTACAAGTAAAATTTCACAACAGACAATATCCTATTATCTTAGCCTCCCTGAGAACAAACCGGGCCATTTCAAGTAGTTAAGTCTACAAACGTGTCTAATAGCTGACATTTGACACGCCTGTTCTGCACAAGTACTGTATTTAGTAGTCACAATTAGTGTAGTTAAAGTATTCATAGACTATAGAAGTGTAAACAGAAGTGCTTCATTTAGAAACAAAAAATTGCAATGCCAGGAAAGACTCTGAAACTGGTTATCCCGCACTTCCCAATATTATTTTACCTGTTCTTGATAAAACACAGGTTTGCATCCTATTAGAACATTTACTGGGTAATGATTGTAACACCAAAGCCCATCACAGGATGCTAGAAATGGCAGGTACAGCTACCTCAGTGTTTTTATTTCCAAAAAAGGTGATGTTTTTCAGGTACCTCTCCCATTAGTCCCTGGACACAGATACCAAAGAACCAGAAAACAGACTGTTTGGGTTGGAAGTGTGGAATATGCAGGAATGATTCGTGTCAACAATTTGGAACTCCTTGTGACCATTGTACCTTGTGTAGGATGTATAGAACTGTCGTGGTCTAAACCCAGTCAGGTAATTCGTTCGCTCACTTCCCCCTCTTTCTTGCCCTCCCCCTGCTCCCGGAGGGACAGAGAGGAGAATCGAAAAGAATGCAACTCCCACGGGTTGAGATAAGAACAGTTTAGTAACTAAAGTCAAAACACTGCACTACACCAGCTACCAAGGAGGAGAAAAATGACTGCTACTGCTGAACCCAGGACAAGGAATGATCATGACTATGATAGATGTTCATGTCAACACAATGATGAAAGAGAAGAAACAACAAAGGGATAATCCATTTTGCTCAACTGCCTAAATGTTGTAACATCCTGTTACAGGATATTGTGAAACTTGGGTACTAGGCAAATAGCCATATAAGAACAAAATGCTAAGTCTGCGGCTAAGCTTGTAAGTGTTTTCCTGTTAATATGTTACCAAGAAGTTCATCAACATCTTCACCAGAGAAAGACCCCAGCAACAAGAAAAGAACAATGGAAAGGAGCCATGTCAACATCCAGGTAAAGAAGACGATGGACTGGCTAAAACCCAAGACCGAGAAGTATAAGAGACTATATCCCAAAGATCCCGGTGTGCATCTTTGGTGGAGCGGAGACTCCCCGGCGCACACAGTGCTGCTGGCTTATTGCCTCTCAATATTAATCAATTGTAATAAAGTAACTGAATCAGATCATGGCTAAGACGGAGTTTTTATAACAGAAGGGACCTTACTGCTCATCCAGTTTCAACCCCATTCCACCAGACCAGGTTGCTCCAAGCCACATCCAACCTGGCCTTCAATAATGCCAGGAATGGGGCAGCCACAGCTTCTCTGGCCAACCTGTGCCAGGGTCTCAGCACCCTCACAGGGAAGAATTTCTTCCTAATGTCTCATCTCAATCTCCCCTCTGTCAGTTTAAAGCCATTCCCCCTTCTCCTGTCCCTACAGGCCCTTGTCAAAAGCCCCTCTCCAGATTTCCTGTTGGCCCCAACGGACAACTAGACAATGGAAGCTGCTCTAACGACTCCAAAGAGCCTTCTCTTCTTCAGGCTGAAGCAGCCCAGCTCTCTCAGCCTGTCTCCACAGCAGAGCCCTCTGATCCAGATCTGCTCCAGCCCCCTGATAATCTTTGTGGCCCTCCTCTAGACTCAGTCTGAATCAAAAACTAAACACTGAGCTCCAAGTCTGCCCCTACACAGGCAGAACCAGGCTTCCAATCCCCTGGGTCACTCTGAAGGATGCCAAAACCGTTAAGACAAACCATTAAATTTGGGCATTTTGTCACCTGGGTGACTCAAAGTCACCAGGTCTGAACCTTCTGCTCTAGAGCCCTCCACCTCCTGATCCACACTACCTGCAGGTGGTAGCATGGCTTAATTAATGACTGGTCTGGAAACAACCAGTTTCTGAAGCCCAGCAGGATCTTATTTATACCCATATGTAACAAAGAAATTTGTGTTAGTGAAGCGGTCACAATCATGCATTTTACCATTACCAATAGAAATAGTTTTATTTCTCCTTTGCTAAGAACACAGAAGCTTAATTGTCATTATTTCTCAGTGGATTACAATATAATCATGCAGTATAACCATTATGTTTATTACTGTAAGTCCTAAACCTACAAATCATGAGAACTTTCAGGTGATCTTTATGTTTATCATATGCTAACAATAATGCAATCTGACAGTAAAAGTACCAAGCTGAATACTGCTGAAAGCAGCAGCTACAGCACTCCAGCTACCAAAAAAAAAAAAAAAAAAAAAAAAAGCATAAACATTAAGAGGAAATGAGCAAATGATCTGAAAGACAAAATTTGGAATAGCACTTCCATAATTGTTTTTCATATTTAAATAAGTTACTTGAGCTGAAAATAACTTTTTTTTTGCCAATATACAAGCTCCTCCTGTTTTATCTCCAAGATTAATATGCCAGTTTAATACATGCATAAACCCAATTAGTGTCGGAAAATGTACTGTAAATACATATTTATAAACAGTCAAAGTTTATGCAACTGAAAACTGCATTTATCAGTGCAAAAACACAAGCGTTTTATTTATTGAGTAGATGCACAGGTTGCACTACCACTTAGTGTAATATTACAAGTTTAACTAAGAAAGCCTTTTCCAATGAAAAAATCCACAAATGCCATTTATATTTGGCACTGGGAGTAGCTCAGCCAGCCGTGAACACTAAGTCTGAATAAAACAGGAGCCCAAATAAAAAAATCTGCTGTTACCACATTAGCAGCATCTGATCATCTGATTTCTCAGGTGCTTAAAAGAGGTAACAACCTGTAGACAAGCAAGAAGCTGTACTTTCATCTAGAAATCCATCCACTGGCAATACAGGATTAACAAACAGCCACTCTATTTGCTTCTACATATTACCAATGTAAAGCCACTTCTGTGGCTTAGTTAGTCTGACCAGGCAGTCCTGTTTCTAAAGTTGTGTTTTGTCTTTTTATTTTTCTCTCCAGGAATTTTTGCCTAATTTTGATTCACAAAACCAGTCTACTAGATGTAAACTGCAGCAACCACACTCCATTCACAAATCTGGAGTATAACTGTACATTCACTAGACACAAAATACCACATCCCATTCATTTTTCTGCTTAAACTAGGGGACCAAGGGCTGTTTTACATCTCCTATTTATTCAAATAATTGCCAAAATGATAACTCTGCATTTGACTTCCTTCCACACCCTGACTCAAACTTCCATATAAAACACAGGATTGCAATCAAAATCCTCTCATTCATACGCTACCAAAATTTAACACACAGTATTCACAGTCTATTTATAAACTCCAGAACTACTAAAAAATATAGGAATTTCCATTAAGTTTAATAACTTTTGCCTGGAATTTCTGACTTAAGATTCATGAACTTGCGTTTTGAAATGTCTACTTCAAGTCAGGCTGCCCAGAAAATGCTGCAAAAGCTTCAGTTTTCAAAGCATACCTGTTGGTTCCAAATACCTTGGGGGCTTCCCCCCAGTTTTGGCTTCCTTTTCTTCCTTCTTGATGCAATATACTGAACAGTGTTACCTGGAGACACTTAATTTTCACTAAATATTAATTAGTGCCTATACTGACCTGATATTCTAAACTAAAAGACAAGTTGCCAACATAGCCTAAAAATATTTATGAGATCTCAGGTAATGCAAACCAGACCCTCTATCACTTGTTCATCTATGAGCTCCCAGCCTAGTACCAGTGTTTCAGTTCTAAGTGCTTTCAAGGCACAGACAAACCGCTCTAGTTTCACACTGCCACCAGCACAAAACAAGCTCCTTTTTTGAAGTCCATGCCATCATAGCATGCTTTCCACCCCATCACACTGAGAATGAATGCCATTGCAGAAGTTCATGTTGCTCACATACATTTCCACCCCTCTATCTTAGGAAAGGAAGGAGGAGAGTGGCAAGGACAATCAAAAGCAAAAAGCCTTTTTTTGAGAAACTAACAGACTAGGACTGTTCAAATGAAAGAGAGGTGACCATAGCAGGACATTACCAAGACTGAACTCACATTTAAAATACGAAGGTGAGCAAGCACCACCACATTGTTCACAGCTTTTCCCCAGTACAAGCACACAGGAGCTTCAAATGAAGCAGAAACAGGACATAGAGCAAGAGATCATTCTTCACACAGTCTACAGGAGAGGTAGGGATACTGCTTACTTCAAAACAGGATTAGCAGGTTACAGGAACAGAAGTCTGTCAATCCCTATCAAAAGCGGTCGCCACCATTAACTCGGTAAACCACACACCACAAATACCTAACAGTCTCTGGAGCAGTCCTACTACCTGCTTACCACTACTCATGCTTTCTCTGGCAGTGTCCAGAAGTATGTGCCAAGCAGAAGACAATAACAGGCCATATGGACCTTCATTCTTATGTCAGTTAATTCATATTCATTAACCCAAAGACACAGCCAGAGCAATAGAAAGAACACCTGATCGGTCAAATAACACCCTCCTTGAAAACTACAGGTGCCCTCACACCTGATACAGATAATGAAGCACTTCAGTCACCATAAAAGCAAGTATTTACTGTAGTTTTGCATCCCCAGCTGAACTTTATCTACTCCTGAATTAGTTACACCCAGTATTGCAGCTCACTCTCAGGCCCCAAGTGAACCACAGGAAAACAGGAGAGTACAGAATAATTTATTTGCTGTTTTGTCTTAGTCATCACTAAATTTTCATTATCAGGTAATACTGCAAGTTCCCACACATCATCCTATGCTTTGAGGAGAGGAATGTGAAGTGCAAACACATCTACTCAAAGGCTCTTCTGATAGTACAACAACATATAGCAAACTTTTCTGTGACTACAGTGGGAGTGAGAGGAAGTAGCTAGGGAAACTGATGAAACACATTACCTACTTCTACCCCACCACCCCCAATAACTGTTTAACTTCCGAGATCTTATGGCATTCTTAAGGTATTAGGTTTTTTTCTTCAAAATATCATAGGTCTCCAAAGGAGTTTCCATTATTAAAGCCTTCCAACATTCACATTTTAGAATGACTCAAAACAAAAAAAACAACAACAAAAAAAAGGCAGATAGTTCAAAATGTTATGTAATTCACAAGCTGTAAAACATGCTATTAATTTACAAGATAGTGCAAGAATAATAATAATCCTCTAGGAAGGGGAAATGTACATGTTTTACATGCTTAGAATACTGAAATAGCTTTACTCTTACAAATTAATTTTAATTTGTACCTCGATAAATTAAGTTTCAGAATAAAAAACAAAAGGGAACAACATAACTCCCAAGAGTTGTTAGGACATCCTTTATCACATGAAAGACACAAGTACTTACAACCACCTGGATATCAAGGTCTACCAAAGCCATATTCAGTGGTCCTGAGTAAATTAGCATTCTGGTATTTTCTAAACTGAAACCAGATTCATCTACATGATAAATGATGTCTTTGTAAATTGAGACCTGTGCAAGATTCCCCAATACTGGCACTAAATGAAGACCCACTCCTGCTTCCTGCTCCCAGCACAGTTCTCATTGCAGATGAAACTCTGACACCAAGACAAGTTTTATTCTCCAGGAAAAGAATCGAAATTTGAACACTGCAAATCAAAGCTTTGCTATCAGTGATGATTTTGGTTTTGCAGAAGTGGCATAAAGAACAAAAACTTTAAGCTTCCATTTCAATCAAAGCACGTTAGTATTAAGACAAAGCTCCAAAAGACTTTGAAAACTGACACTTTAAAAGAAGCTATCATTTTTCACAGAAGAGTAGATTAAATGAAGAACAGTAGGGCTGTGCCAAACAAATTTATCTCTACAGTGGTAGTTTCAAATCCACTCACTGGAAAAATACAGGCCAAATTCACATTCACATTCCACAGAAGCAGCTATATACAAACCCAGAAATCACCACCTTGCATTAAAACTATTGTTGGCTACCTAAAATTGCTCATCTTGAATACATAACCATAGAATGGTTTGAGTTGGAAAGAACCTTAAAGATCATCCAGGTCTAACCTCCATGTCACGTTAAATTGCATCAACATCGACCACAGCAAACAAGGCTAATTCCAAATCAACACCAATATGCAATATTGTTCCCTTTTAGGGTCTGCATTCCTAACATCAGGCAAAGTCTACATATCACTGCCTGTTTAAACCACTAAATGTTTTCTTATAGGCCACTTTATTTTTACTTTTCTATCCTTCCTACCTAGGGCAGCAAGGCCAAGGAAAAGCAGCAGCCTACATTTACTCTGCTAAAATTTAGTTTCAACACCAAGTGTGGGCTTTAAGGTGCCTACCTGAAGTTCAAAGCCACGGTGTAGGATGAACAACCCCGACCCAGGACCCGACGGAGGGGAGAGGCCGTGAGGGCGGCCTGAGGTAAACTCCGCCCAGCCCCGGAGAGCCACATGGAGCACGGCAACCTCGTTCCTTGCCGAGTTATACTTGAAAAACAACGGGATCTTCTAAATCACATTAAGCCCCCCAAAGCACGTTTGTTGTAAAGGCTCATTTCAAAGAGGAAAATGAGCTTTACAGGCGGCCAAGGCAGCAAACCCCCTTTCCCCTGCCATTGCCGCAACATGGCGGGCTGTTTCCACCACAGTTGACGACCTCCACGCATCGACACAAACCTTCAAAGCCCCGCAGGAGACAGCGCTGCTCACACACACAGAGAAGAAAAGGGGGGAAGAGGAGTTTTTTACCTCAACACAGCGCTGGCCGGAGCTCCTGCCGTAAAGCCTTTCCCTCCCAGGCGGTGGCGGCCTCGACCCAGCTCAGAAGCGGCCAGTGTACCACCACCGGCGGGAAGGCGCGTAGGGCAGGTGTATAGCCGCCGCCCGCCCTCGGTAGCACCCGTTTGAAGCTGTCGGGTTGCCCACCCCGGCACTAAAACCCCTCCTTCCTCCTCCTGCATTCATCTCCTACCTGCCAAGTAGGGCGAGCAGCCGAGGCAGTGCCACGTTTTCAACCTCCTGATTAATCTGCCGTTCCTTAATCTCAAGTCTCTAATTCATCTTCCTTGCTTCGCTGGCCCAGAGTCTGACAAACTATTCCAGGAGGAGTTATCTCCAAGGTCAAGATAAAAGCATAGTCCTTTTGTGTGATCTTCTCTGGATGGAGCTGCAGGAGCAGGGGTCTGCTAGGGGACCTCCTGCGTGCAGCCAGCAGCTTGCTGGGGCAATCATAGCCAAAAATGGTACAATCCCTGCAAAAATTCCTTGTAACTGTGGCTGCCCAAGCCAATTCCCTAGTCACAATTACAATTTGAGGGTTTTAACAAGCCCGTGTTTCAAGTTCTGTGTTACTTGATCAAAATATGCCACAAAGCTTTAAAGACATGGTAACAACGCTATTAATTTTCTTAAGCAAAACTGTAAACTTCAGAAAATACATCACTTAAAGACACAGCAGTAAGAGCCATTATGTTTGGGCTAACACTGATAAAGCCTACTCTGATGTGCACACTTTGCTTTCCACACTATACTACATGTTGTTCCCTGTCACTGCCAGGCTCAAAACTGGAACTGGCTGACTGACGTGTAACAAATTGATTCAATATTCTCGTTTTCAAGATTACTTTTGGAGTTGGAATTCAGAATGCTCTGATATTACATCTGTGCTAACCTTCTGCGTTCAGCTGCTCTGATGAGCCATCCATTGCACTGCTCACATTCACAATTTGTCAGGTGAATCAGGACAAGGCCCTGACTGCACCCCAGGCTTCAGAATCAGAGGAGAAATGACAACAGACATGTAGAGTTGGGGGGGTGTTCCATCACACTTGGTAAGGAAAAAGAAGTGCTAAAGGAAGTCCCAAATGCTGTCAGAGCAGGTATGCTGGGTTTAATCAGATAGATTTTCCTGAATTATTTTTTTACAGTAATGCCCCGGCTCCCAAAGCTGTTACTTTTCTTATTCCTCCTAAGCTTAGTATTTCTGCCTCATACTGCACTTCAAAAATAATCTAAAATAAAATATGCATAAATTAACACATTTTAATTGAGCATAGCAAAGTGATGACAGTACAGCCCTAAAGACCTAATTCAGAAAGTGCTATTTTAAGGAGATGGAGATGTTCTGAGAAAAATCAGATTAAGGTACTATGTTAATGTGCTAGGACATCATCCACAACAGGACATTAAAACATTCCTGTGTCGTCTCTGAAAAAGCAGTATTCATTTTGACTACAGCAAATAAAAACAACTAAAAGCTTTGTAAATTGGGTTAATATTTAAACTACATATGAGAAATTTATTACAAGTGTCTATTGTAGGGAGAAATTACTTTTAAGTTATTTCTATGATTCTATGATTCTGTAAGTCTGAGCCACACACAGTATGTTGAAAAAAGAGTTTAACAAGGTAGGTGAGGCTGTTAGTTGTATTTTCAATAGACAAGAACTCAGCAGATGGCTGGGATGCTGCACTTTTGATGCCATTATCCTATATGACTAGAACAAGACATGATGCTGAAGCTGGAGCCAGGAGATCAGATACAAGATTCGGCCATTTTCCTGCTGTAGGAAGGATACAATGCCGCCTCTACCCAATCACTTCACAAAGTAACAATGAAATAATTAAAATCTCCATCACTGAAGTAACTTCATCCCCCTCCACCAATTCTACCCCATGACGTATATAATAAATGTTGTTGTCTTCTTTTATCCATGAGGAGATAATGCACAGGGGAAGAAATGCCTCCAAATCCAAAGTAAAAGAAACACAATGCCAATATTTTGAAGAAGCTGGGGTCCAGATCTGGATTGCCCAAATCTAGATTTCTATATTATCGCAGATTAGCTAACTAGAATATTAATGCTTACAGTGTTCTGACAGAGAAAGCATGAGATAACCCCCATCACGACAACTTTTTCATTGCAACAAATTGCAATGAAATTGCAGTTGAAGCATGAAACTATTTCCTTGAGAGGCAGGGGGTCATAATCTTAGCTGTGATGCACAGTACAGAGCTTAGCATCTTGCAGAACGTAAGGGTATTTGTTGCGCAGCAGTTTCAGCTGTATTGCCAGCTCGATTATCACGGTACAGTGCTGGCAAGTGCAGCTTTTTCTGTGTGAGACTATCTCATAGCAGATTTCATGGTTGCTAGGTAGCTGTACAGCTCAAGGGCCCTGAAGGAAGCACAAATGCTGCAAATTGGTGGTACCCAATCAACAGTCAATCTGTTTAAGGTCCATTACTTCTCATTACCTTTCAACCATTATTTACTTTCTATTAGTTCAGACAGGATGATTGTAAAAAGGATGGCCGAAAAGGGCCAACAGAACAGACACTTTTCCAAACCAATCCTAATTATTTTTGGTATAATTACACGATCCATCAAAAGATAAATACAATCTCCATGCCAGACCAGTGTTGTGTCTAACTTTGAACTGGCTGCTCATGAACATATTTGAAATGTGATGATGGGAAGGAAGGAAGAATGTGGTGTACTCTTTCATATGCACCCTTCACCATTATTGCACTGTTTAGGACAAGTGTAGACTACCCGTAAAGCCAGGACTGTAAACCTGAGACTTTTATAGGATATCCTTACTGAAAAGAAATTAAGGAAGAAGTTCTTTACTGTAAGGGTGGTGAGGCACTGGAATGGGTTGCCCAAGGAAGTTATGAATGCTCCATCCCTGGCAGTGTTCAAGGCCAGCTGGACAGAGCCTTGGGTGACATGGTTTAGTGTGAGGTGTCCCTGCCCATGGCATGGGGGTTGGAACCTGATGATCTTAAGGTCCTTTCCAACCCTAACTATTCTGTGATTCTATGATTTATCCCAACAACAGTTAAATACTATCTGGAGACTGGCTGATAGAGCTGGGCTTTTTCAGCCTGGAGAAGAAAAGGCTCCAGGAGACCTCAGAGCAGCTTCCAGTGCCTAAAGGGGCTGATAAGAAAGCTAGAGAGGGGCTTCTGACAAGGGCCTGTAGGGACAGGAGAAGGAGCAATGGCTTTAAACTGACAGAGGGGAGTAATTCTTCCTTGTGAGGGTGATGAGGCCCTGGCACAGGGTGCCCAGAGAAGCTGTGGCTGCCCCATCCCTGGCAGTGTTCAAGGCCAGGTTGGATGGGGCTTGGAGCAACCTGGTCCAGTGGAAGCTGTCCCTGTGCACAGCAGGGAGTTGGAACTGGATGAGCTTTCAGGTCCCTTCCAACCTGAACCAGTCTGTGATTCTATGATTCCACGGTATTTTCAGCACAAGTAACTTTGCATGGGCCCTCTTTGCAGTGCAATAAAATCTTAACAAAGATGAAGTTATTTCCAGACACATGACTTAAAGCTATTTCTTTTTAACATTCCAAATGAAATTGTATTTTCTCCCTCTGTTCACAAATCATCTGCTGCAATATTCCCACTTAAAAATCTTCATCTGTTTTCAACAGTGTAAAAATGTATTAAAAAAATCCATCTACTTCCCTTTTGGTAAATCTGGTTAGTGACCAAGGAATTCAAAATTTTACTGAGAACCACATGCCTACATACACATCCATAAACACAAAATATAACTCCAGATTAACAAAATGTTGTTGTGTGCTTATGCATCTTGTAACATCTGAGCAGTAAATGCCAAGCATAATTTCGGAATGCCATTAGCCCTTTTGCAGCTCCAGTAGAGTGACCTTAATCAAAGTTTGCTCATGTATGAATTCACAGATGTTGACTGGCACAGTAAGTGACATAGAAGAGCCAGGTCCCAGGAGAGTGTGAACTGGCCTGACTACAGTGGAGCTATGCAGATTTCACATAGTATTCAGTGAATTACCTTCACCATGAGCCATCATTTTAAATGTAAGCAGATTTAGGCATTGCTCTGCAGAAAGCCATCTCCTTTATTTATGACAAAGAGTGTGCAGATTCCAGCTCTTTCATTCCCTCTGTGAATGCAACACATGAGTTATCTGCTGTCAGTGTGAGTGCTCACCAATTAATCTTCAGCTGCAGCCCTCTTCTCAAACATGTCACTGCTGTGATTTTGTTTCCCTCAGATGGCTTTCCTGTTATTATGTTCTCACATTTGGATTTGTATCTTAATTACACGTTAATATTTCTCTACAAGGACGAGGGTGAATCAATCTCATGAATTAATAGTGAACAGAGTGATAATCCAGGAAGGATAATGCATTGATAGAAGTGCTCTCATGGGATGTATTCTACAAGATTGAAAACAACAGCTCATAAAGAACTGCACTGATTAGAAGTGATTGAAGGGGCCTGTAATTTCAGGAGGGGCAGTACAGATCAAAGAAGGTAAAGTCTATTTTAACTGAAATCAGAGGCACATTAATTTCTACAAAATGTTGAAAAAGTGAAAAAAGCCATTCAAAACTACTTAAATTAATTAATCATGGATGCACCTTTTCCTGTACACAGAGTCCTGTTGCATTTACCTTGGCATATGCTAGAGGTGATGTAAAGGTTCACTTCTGTTGCATATTACTTTAAAAGGCTCTTCCAAAATTTGCTGTGTGCTACCAGGAAACTTCCCTTCCCCTTTTCATGCTGGAAAAATCATATTCAGGGCTAAACTGAACTGCAAAGTAGGAAAAAAAAACTATGGTAGGGAAAACAGAAAATGAAACAGAATAAGTACGGTATAGGCAAAAAGAAAAACCCACAACCCCAAAACAACACAAATACTCATGGTTGAATTCTCCTTTAATCGGAAACATGTAAATAAGCTTCCTTTTCAAATAATGAGACTGGCAAAAAAACTTTGCCTAAATACTGCTCTAATTTAACAGGGTTTTTTTTAATATTGTTGAGAAAATCGTGGAGGTTTTTGTTTCCGTTTTCTTGCCAGATCAAAACTCCTCAGCATTGTTTTTCCTTGTGTCTTCATGAAAGGCAAAGATTGTCCTAGAAGCTTTTGTAAATTAAGGAGGAACTGGCAGATGGTTTATGAATACGAGCAGTTTTGAAAAACAAGCCTCATTGCAAATTTACTTTCAAGCAACTGCTCCCAACTCCAATTAATCTTCTATGAGAAACAACGAGATAATGCTTTCATGCTTTTTATTCCAAATATGGCTAATAAAAGAGGGAGAGAGAGAAAAGTAGAACCAAACACTCTAAATTAAAAAAAAAAAGTGTATCTCTTAGGTAAAAATGATAATGTATTTGTAAAGAAATCTGAAAACATCCCATAATCATTAGCAGCAAGGAAAAAAAAAATGAAATGGGAACAAAATGTGCAATGGAGAACAGTTAATACTATCATTATGGTTGTAAGTCTATTATTATAGGTGCTTAGAATTATCTTTGAAAAGGAGTAAATGAGGCAACACCAGGAATTCCAGCTTGTGTGTTCTTGAGATCCAAATTTGTGTTAGAAATCTGGCATTTCAACATTGTCTCATCAAAAATTGTTTCCTGAGAGTAGACATAGTTCTGGTTGTTAAGATTATTCCTTTCAGATTTAAAGGGACTTTATCTCTGACTTTAATCTTCCCCTCCATTCAAACAGTAATCATTTTCCATATCTAAATCACCTAAAAGCATCCAAAGGACATACACTGTGATTTTCATGAACAGATTTTCAGATTTTAGCTAGAAATACAGCAATCAAAGTTAGAATTTTCTTCACTGGCACTGCTATCATGTTGCTAACTACTTATTATTGATACAGAAGTATTTGTTCAGTAATGAACTTGCTTTTGATATTGGTCAAAACTCTCTTCAGTATTTGCATTTTTTAAAACAATAATGAATTATAGCAGCAAAGGCAAAAAATGAAGAATTTTATCCATTAATTTTACTTGGTTTAGCTTGGGGGGGGGGGGGAAGAACAAAAGACAATCTGATAAAAATTTTGTTCAAATCCCTCCCTGCTTAGATTGCCCCTTTCCATTATGTAAAATCTGTATAGCTAAACCCCTAGCATTCAGAAAAAAATATACAATTAAACTTTCAGATGGTGGTATCTGTGCACTCCCATTTGTTTCATAGTTTGAAATAGTTCCACAGTCCTTTCCAGACTGAGCGGATCACGTTTTCACTGGACAGACATATAGTAGGACTATTAAAGAATTCTTCTAATGTTTAAATCCTTCATGTATCAATATCTTCCTCGATCTTTTTTATATCAAATAATGATGACTCAGCTTTTAATTCATCATTCTTCCAAGCAATTATAAAAGAACAACAACAAACTCCCTTGACATAAAATGAAGGATCCAAAGAAGCGGCCTGAAGAAAACCCCCAGATGGAAAAGTTTCTTATGTGTGCAAACAATATCATTGCTGGAAGGCTCACAAATGTCTTTCAATGAACTGTTTTGATTGCTGTATATTCACATTGTTGTTACTATTCTCAAGACAAAGTATTAGGCATAGAATACCATGCAGTATCCCAGGAGTTGATAAAAAATGAGAATTCAATTATATTCTTCTAGTGTCAGCCAGCGAGAAGAAATACATGCTGAATGTAACTGAAATTAATACCAGAGGGAAACTAAAGCAGTAAGTACTATGACAAATTGTAAACTTTAAATCAACAGAATATATGTAAATAGGAGTTGGACTCCAAAGGCTTCTCAATCATTTGCTACTTCTTTCAAAACACCAGCCAAAGGTCTGGGCTCTCATTTAGACTGGATATATATGCAGGAAACCTAAGAAGCCCTCAGAGACTTACCATCATCATCAACTGTAGCTTAATTATTGAGCTGCATAGAGAACTACATGCCATTTCCAAAGCCCTCAGTCCCAGAGTCCTTTTTCTTTCATGATTTGGAGGTATTTTACATCTCTTCTGGTGACCAACTTCATTATATCCCTTGAGTGTTATTTGAGCTCAGACTACAGCATTTCTAGCTTAGCTAGAAATAGGAAGTTTGAATTAAGCATGTTTTAGAAGTAACTTTAATGGTGCCAACAAAGAGGTTTTCTGTCTTTTGGAAAACGTTTTGCCCTCATATTCAAGTTATCCATGTATTATCTAAGACATTAGCTTATAGCAGTCATTCTCCTTGTATACTGAAGATTTCTTGTAGGCTTTTTTAAGTGTTACCAACTACCATAAGACTATTTAAAGCAGTGGTCACTAATGGCATTCATTTTACATGAATACTAGTTTGGGGAAAGACCATGCAGGTTTGGACTTAGTCACGTTCTTGTAATAGAGTCTGCAGTGTAGCTTTAATTATTTATCCACCCTCTTAATTCACAGAGGTTTGCGTGGAATTAAAAAAGGACAATCCACATACCTTTTTCTTTCTTGTATGAAAGGGTTTAGAAGATAAATCAGGTAGTGGCTGAAAGTGCTAACAGTATATGGAGGAAAAAGAAAACATTGAGACAAACTTTCAATTCCTGGCATGCATTCATATTGCCAAAACACATAACTGGAATACAAAGTACTGTTTCTGATAGAAGCCATGTTACATCCAAATTAGAGAAACAGCCCAAATCATGTCAAAAGCATCAATCCTCAATATGAGATCATCAGTTTTTCCTGGGCTGCCGAGGCTACATATAGAAAAGCTGCTGAGAAGCAGCTGATCCCCCAAAACACAAAACTTCAACCTATGAAAACACTTAGAAAAACTCCATGGGTAACCAGAGAGAAGCCCTGACTGCCAGCAGATTTTAGACTGATTTTTGAAAGGGGCATATGGAAGTGATGGACAGAACCTTGCCCAGACTAAAGGGATACATCTGTGAGACTGAGTGGGAATTGGAGAGAAGGAAGCATGTCTTATCCATAAAATTTTACCTTTGTTGACAAAGATGACAAATATATTTAAAATCAAAAGTCTAATTCAAATACAATCATAGAATCAGCAAGGTTGTACAAGGCCTTTAAGATCATCCAGTACAACCTCCCCCCAGCTCTGCCAAGGCCACCCCTAAGCCATGTCACTGAGAGCCTTGCCTACACAGTTTGTGAACACTTCCAGGGACAGTGACTCCACCATTGCCCTGGGCAGCCTGTTCCAATGCCTGTCTGCCCTTTGGGGAAGAAATTGTTCCTAATATCCAGTCTAAAGCTCCCCTGGCGCAGCTTGAGGTCATTTCCTCTTGTCCTATCACTTGTTACTTGGGAGAAGATATGAGCCACCTCCTGGCCTCATCCTCCTTTCAGATAGTTGAAGAGAGCAATAACATCCCTGCCGCTTAAGACATTAGTGGGATTTGCAGCTTTCTATCTCACTCAGCTTTGGCTGCTTCACTCTACTTCCTATCAACAATGTCTAAAATAGTCACTACAGCCTGCCAGAGCAGCTACAAATTAGTTGATAGTCTTAATACAGATTTTATTTAGAGATGCAAAGAGAGTAATAAAACTCTGCAGCCCCAAGCTGGCATTAGTCACAGAATTACAGAATGGTTTGGGTTGGAAGGGACCTTCAAAGGTCATGTAGTTCCAACCCTCCAACCCCCATGCAAAGAGCAGGAACATCTTCAACTAGATCAGGTTGCCCATTCTTCTTGGCAGCTGTGAATGGACCTGAAAAATACCAAAAGCAACCCACCTTTCTAAATACAGAAACCATTCAAGCATGCAAGAATCACGGCAAAAGATGAAGCACACAAGATTCTCTTCACCAGCTATAACAGTGTGAGAAATCTTTCACTGCAAACCCGGGAAACTTGGAAGAGAGTCAGTGATTCTTATTTAACTTCTCTACACTTCTTCCAAGACAGCAGCTCTGAAAGGCTGGAATTAAATCCCAAACTGACAGGCTGACACTGCTTTGTCAGTAGAACAGCATTGACTTCAGTGGCTTGCAATCAGGTGTGAAAACACTAATGGCAGTTTGCAGCTCAGCTTCTCAGAGTTTAAAGACCTTTCAGGTCTCTTCTCTTACGAAAAGGAGGAAACATTTTTTTTCACTGAGAAGGGGCTGGTTAGCAATGAGGATTTCAAAACAGCATTAAGCAGAAGTTTTGTTTTATTCTCTAATTTCGAGTGCATTAGAAGCACAAGCCTTATAACTTCCAGCTCCCTATGGACTTCCCAGATCCAAAGGTGAGCTTTTCTATCTCCAATTGGTCTAACAAGGCAGGAGACCACTGAAATTTTAGAAGTTTGAAAGGTTTGTTTTAAAATTCTCTACGTGTATCATCAGAAAATAGAGCACATCTACTACTGTAAAACTAATCACAGAATCTTTAAATTAGTCTCTTGACAAACCTGCATTCTGACATACAAGGGAATGGCCCTGGAAGCCAGCCAGCTGAAGGAGAGCTGGTTTGCTTGTAACGTTTGTATTCAAGATCTAGGAAGTAGAGGGATGTGTGTTATGAGTAACAAATTGTGGCATTCCCAGTTCTTGCATCCCTGCTACCGTTCAGTGATTAGTCTGGGAACAAACCTAATCAAGCTGGGTTCTCTTCACACCCTTTTCAGATTAGTCTGTTGTTCTTTGGGATAGGGAACCATGGGGAGCACTGTATTGCCCTAGTCTTGGTGGATACACTTTTACAAAGCTGATTCCAAAAGGTCACACATTTCAAGAGTTCAATGTGATTAGGCTGATACTTCTGCTAGAAGACTTAACATCTTATTTGGGGCTGGCAAATTGTATCCTATTTAACAACAAAGCAAAACAAAAACCACCCACTCACACCTTCTTTACAGATGCTTGTTTTCCAGTGAGCTAAAAACCTATTTAATTTTATTGAACACAGTCTGGTGGAAACATCTCTGGAAAATGCATGGAAACTCAATGAAAAACTAAACTTTAAAGGCTTGTGGAGCTACACTTGAAAGTTTAATGAGGAGGGGAAAAAAAAGTTCTCTGGAAAGAACTGCATGTGAAGGGACTGGTACTTTAATAGAATTTGAAAAGACGAAAGCAGGATGACCTTTGAAGCCCCAACCTTTTAAGCTCTTCTAACCCAAACTATTCTATGATTCTATGAAGTATTTAAGCTTCCAAGTTCCTAAGGAGGAAACACCCTTCCTTTTGCAAAATTAAAACAATTATTTAGTTACTGCATTTGTACACAAGTATTTGTACAAAATACAAAAGCATAGCATAAAGCTGCAGGTCATTAGAGCTCTTCAGAGCATAACCAATTATAGAGGTTCAGGGGCTTGATGACTGGATGCAAAGCTGTGCAATTAATGAAAATAATAATTGAAGTCTGCATGGTGCCATACAGATACGTTTAACTTATCTTAAAGTTCTGGTTCCACTCTTTACCTCTTCTCTTTAATCTGATGTATTTCTCAGGTGAACTTTTCCATATTTAGAGACGTGGCTGTCTAAATCATTCACCCTTCATTCATTCATTCATTCTGTCTTGCATTTCAGTGTATTGTGTGAAATTTTACGCATTAATTGAGGTTGTCTGAAAATGTAATGTTTTCTGCTGTCACTTAGTGTACAACCAGATTAAGAATAACCTCTGTAAGATTTCCATGTATATAAACCTTTGAGAGCATTCCTGTGCTGGCCATGATTGAAGAATCCAAGCCTGAGTGGAGCGGAGAACTCAGAATACAACACTATCTTTGTAAAGGTTACAAACACACACGGGCCACTGGCTGAAATATTAACATTGTGGTTAATGCTAAGAGCTCAGTATAGAGGTGCTAATTTCTTGCCTCATACCGCCTTTGTTTTACAGTGACCTTCAATGACGGGGAATGGTTTTAAACTGACAGAGGGGAAATTTAGATTAGACATTAGGAAGTTCTCCCCTGTGAGGGCGGTGATGCTGTGGCACAGGGTGCCCAGAGAAGCTGTGGCTGTCCCATCCCTGGCAGTGTTCAAGGCCAGGTTGGACAGGACTTGGAGCAACAAGGTCTAGTGGAAGGTGTCCCTGCCCGTGGCGTGGGGTTGGACCTAGGTAAGCTTTAAGGTCCTTTCCAACCCAAACCATTCTATGATTCTATGACTTCTTGTTCCTAAACACCAGGGTTGAGGTATATCAGACTGGACACCCACAAACAATTAGGAAATTATTTTGAAATACAGATCAATGCAATTATTAAAAAAGAATGTGGTCAGCAGTAGGTCGTTTTTGGTTTCAAATACCCAAGTATATTTTTGTGGTTAATAAATACACTCTTAAGGTTAAGGGGTTGAAGCTGATATGTTTTACATACTACACCTCTGCAGCAGTGTTCAATCGGTAAATTTTCATTGAATAAACGGTTGCAGCCACTCGTCCTATTACACTACCTTTATCTGCATTACCCCTCCACCTGCTCTATAAAAAACTGATGTTCACCTGAGGTATATAAAGTATCAAGATGAAGTCTGACACAGTTTTGCTATTCTAAAATCAGACCAATCTAAAACCCAAAGCAAATATACATACGCACATGAATTTATTCATTTGAACTGTGAATTTAATAACATAGACGGGCAGGTGATCAATATTCTCCTAATTTCCACAGATTTAAAAAGAAAAAAGACTACTTAGATAGCATTATTCTGAACAGGCAGGGAATTTCCAATCTAAATAGCTGTCATTAGATACTTGTCACATAAAAAACCCTAGGAATATTTTGATACTAAAATCAAAAGGGCGATTATACTTTTAACTGTGATTCATTGCTGATTTAGATTGTTGTGATTAAGTATGTTTCTTTATGCATACAAATCATACATTCAGTTTGCAGATGGTGTGAGAATTAGAACATCCCAGCTAGACATTATTGCTACTAAGTGCTTGGACTTGGTGAGTGATGCTCCTGGAAACCACTGTGGTTGCTTCTTGAAATCTTGCATTATTTCTGAAACAAATTTGGGGGTTTGGAAGTCTTTATATGAAGAAATGTATAGGCAATGCCTGTACGTTCCCACTGACTCAAGAATATTTGTTTTTTAAAAGAAAAACTTGGTAATCACAGTGAATTATTTTCCTGGGTAAAAAGATCCATGTGGGTGGTTGAATGAGCGAAAAACAATTTTTGTGGAGGAAATAAATGGAGAATAAGTGGTTTCACAACTACACGCAAACCTGTGCTACCCATCATACTCAAAGGAAATACAATTTACATAAATACTGCAAAGCAACACAAATATAGTAACTCACATAAACAAATCAATACAAGCAGACTGCTATTACGAGACTGAATGCAAACAGCTCATTTTATAAAGAATGGTCACTGCTACGCCAGTGACCACTATCTACATGTAAAGAAGGAGGGATGGCCCTACACAGATATTCCATAGAATCACTCTAATTCAGGCACCTACCACTGAAAGGAGGGATTTTAGGCACCCATTTGGATTTAATTAGCTAAAAATCTTCCTGGTCCTTAGGACATTGTTGGTGCAATACAGGGTTTTTCTTGGAGTTAGTTCTATCTTTTTTATGTGACAGATGGAAGAAAGAAGCAACCCCCCAGCAGTAGTGAAGAAAGGCAAGCTCTAACGAGGGTGTGTGCCAAGGCTTTTAGGACATCCTGGTCAAACCACCAGCCTGTTTTTGTCGCAGGCATACCCTTAAAACACTGCCTGCTCATGGCCACTAAGTCATGGTGTCCACAGCCCAGAGGAACAGCAAATGATAGTAAGATCACAGAAGAGCCTAGAACTATGCCTTATCGCGATCTGCTTGGCACGCACCGCCACGATGTTAGCTAGGCAGAGGTTGCAGAGAAGGGACCATGAGGTTGCTGGCTAAAACCATGGGTTTATGAGCAACTAGGAAGAAAGTAATTGGGCAGTGAGAACCCAAGAGGCCTGGCCACAGGGCTGAGAACATGTCCTGCAGAAAGCAGGGCAGAAGGTAGATCCACCAGCCTCCCAAACCCCTTGTTACAATCAAACACCTTAAATCAATGGCAATTTCTAACAGTAAAACAAGTTGGATAAACAGCTTTATTCCATGCCACGGCCCTCTGACCCTAACAATACCTAGGCACACTTAGCTAGAGAGAGGACTTCTGCTTAGACACTCTGTCAGCAATATAAGCTTAATGACTTTAAACTTTTTCAACACAAACCATCCTATGGCTCTGTGAGAAGAAATGAAGTGTTTTTCATCCTCACCTGTAACAAAGGAGGCTCAATTACTCCCTTCGAGATATTCTCAGCAAGAGCTTTGGTTCTCAAGTACTCATCCATACAAACACGCATCCTAATCTGTGTTTGTCACGGCTATTTTTAATATGTAAGCCAATTATAGTTAGCTTTAAATAGAGAAGCTTAATGAGAAAATGTATCCCATAATTAAAAGGGAAAACTATCAAGAACTTCCTGCCAACACTAACTCTGCTGATTTTACAGCAAAGCTGCCGACTCTTTTCTTCCATCTCTGCATTTACTTTCTTTGTGGGGTTTTTTGCCTTCCTGATTTATTAAAAAAAAAGAAAAAGAAAAAAGGAAAAAAAAGGAAAATTTAATATATTTACTGAGGGATGAGGAACTGTTGGAGCTAGTCCAGAGGAGGTCACAGAGATGTTCTGAGGGCTGGAGCACCTCTGCTCAAGACACGCTGGGAGAGCTGGGCTTGTTCAGCCTGAAGAAGAGAAGGCTCCGGGTGAGACCTTAGAGCAGCTTCCAGTGCCTAAAGGGGCTGACAAGAAAGCTCAAGAGGGGCTTTTGACAAGGACCTGTAGGGACAGGACAAGGGGGAATGGGTTCAAACTTAAATATGGGAGATTTAGGTTGGATATAAGGAAGGAATTCTTCCCTGTGAGGGTGGGGTTCTCAGGTTGCCCAGAGAAGCTGTGGCTGCCCCATCCCTGGCAGTGTTCAAGGCCAGGTTGGACGGGGCTTGGAGCAACCTGCTCTAGTGGAAGTTGTCCCTGCCCATGGCAGGGGGTTGGAACTGGATGAGCTTTAAGGTCCCTACCAACCCAAACCAGTGTATGATCACCCTATGATTTCTTAGGATAAAGTTTTCCATGCAGAATTTTTGCAACTTCTTCCATTGCTAATACAAGTCTTTATATATTATTTTCAAAACCTCAGTCTTGTAACAATATAAAATATGTCTCTATACTGGCAAGAGCCCAATTACACATTCTAAATACTGTACATAGTTCAACAGACCATCTTAAATCCACTGACTGTCCATTTATTAAGATTAAATATGCAAGTAAAGGAGAAAATTGTTTCTTCTTTGGCTGTCGACGTAAAGATCTATTCCACATACTTCTCCATTCCAGACACAAAACTGTAATTATCTCAAGACTCCCATTTTGTATGAATATAGCCCTGTCAGCAAGCCAGGGTGTTTAGTATGCACTGCATACTACATACTGTTTAGTATGCAAGCATATTAATGAGAAATTGCCCGTCACTGCCAAACATGTTAAATCCCAGCATTTCCATATAGTGAGGTACCATGTCCAAAAGGTTTCAGGGCAGTGTTTTTTATGCTCTACGTCATCTAGCCAAGCTCCCTGCATTTGGAGGCACGTGCAAAAATGTCATCCAGAGTAATGTGGGTAGATGTTCAGGATTTCTCACCACATTTTCAGCTGAGCTCCTTCTTGATTGTTTGAAGACACACAGAAAAAAAAGAAATGGAGATTAGAGTTGGCTAAAAAAAAAGCAAATCGCAGGTCTCCACCTGTAAGGAGATATTTTTAATGGAGTTTCCAGTTAAAAATATGTCTCATCCCATATAAATAATGAAAGGCTAAGACATGAAGTGGAATTGTAAGTGAAATTATATGACGTTCTATTTCAGAAGTACTGAAATATACCCAGGCAGTGCTTCAGTGAAAAGCAGCCACTGGATTTCCCAAGGGAAGCTCTGATACATGCAAGATTTACTCCACATCCTACACGAGGAGTTTGATGTTCATGTCCTTGGCTTTACAGAGGCTGAATGAGAAATATACACCAAATCTCAGCTGAGCCAAATACTCAGAGTTCACAAGCAAGTATCAAGAGAATGCTGTAACCTGATTAGCATTTACTAAATAGTGAACACAGACTGTCCTTTCTCAGACTGGTTCCCAATCATGTATCCCAAAGAAAGGTTTTGGTTATTGGCAAGTGACTTTTGCAAACATAATGCATTTAATGCCAAGCTAAGGCTTTCAGCTGACTCTGCTGTTACTAGCTTTAGAGTCACGAACTCTTAAGTATGGTGGTACAGGCTGTTTCAGCAGATTTAATGGCTAGAATGATTTTTATTTTAAACAAAGGCTGAGCTGGATGACAGAAAATGGGAAGATTAAAAGACAAATGCTGACTTTGTAAAAAAGCAATGTGATCTGGATTTTTGTACAGAATAATTCAAGCACGATCTCTCAAGTTCACATAACCATTACTTCTAGCACCTTGAAAAGCTTTCAGTGCATGTTGCGTGACTACAGCTTCCCTTGTAGTCAGAAAAGTCACTCAAACTCATGTCAAAGCAAGAGTCTTTATTTCAAACTACTATTTCCTAGTCAAGATAAATCCTCCTCAAAAAAAAAAAAGGTGAAAAAAACCCTGACACAAAACAGTTTGCTGAGTTATATAAACAAGTTTTAGATTCATTTTGCTTTGACACTCATTAAAAATAGATTATTTTGACTGATATGACAACATTCTGAAAAAAGAATTACTTAATTATGTAGAATATGAATTAAAGCTAATAAGATTCAATTACAGAAAACATGTTTACAGCATTTACTTGAGCTCGCTACCACACAAGCTGTTCTGCTGCATAACTATTCTGAAAAGTATAACATCAAGATAGGCACTTTCAACAGAAACTATCCTGATACAGTCTCAACTTTGTGTGTTCCACTGAACTGAATGAACTGGAGTCACAGTTTTGAGTAGAAATAGATGAGAAAAATATGTCATTTGAATGATGCAAAATATCATATGTGTGATACCTCTGGCCATCCTTAAAAAGAGTACTTTTCTCTGACATTTACATGTACACATCATAGAATCCCAGACTGGTTTGGGTTGGAAGGGACCTTAACTCTCACCTAGCTCCAAGCCCCTGCCATGGGCAGGGACAACTTCCACTAGAGCAGGTTGCTCCAAGCCCCGTCCAACCTGGCCTTGAACACTGCCAGGGACAGGGCAACCACAGCTTCTCTGGGCAACCTGTGCCAGGGCTTCAGTACCCTCACAGGGAAGAATTCCTTCCTTATATCCAACCTAAATCTCCCATATTTAAGTTTGAACCCATTCCCCCTTCTCCTGTCCCTACAGGCCCTTGTCAAAAGCCCCTCTTGAGCTTTCTTGTCAGCCCCTTTAGGCACTGGAAGGTGCTCTAAGGTCTTCTCAGAGCCTTCTCTTCTCCAGGCAGACTGAGCCCAGCTCTCTCAGCCTCTCTCCAGAGCAGAGCTGCTCCAGCTCTTGGAGCATCTTCGTGGCCTTCTCTGGAGTCGCTCCAACAGCTCCATGTCCCTCCTGCGTTGTTGCCCCACAGCTGGACACAGGTCTGCAAGGGCAGTTGTACCCTGTAAAACACTGTTTTTTGCAGCCTCACCCTCCCTCAACCTGCTGGTCACACTGCTGGGGATGCAGCCAAAAATTCCTTCCAGGCATGAAAAGTCACATCTAATTTGAGGCCAGTTTGATTGCATGTGTGAATTGTGAAGATCATCCCCTGACTTTTACCCATGACAATGACTGACTATGAACCCACTATACCAACAGAGAGCTATTTGAGGACAGAAATATTAATGAATATTCAGTGGTTATATCTTAATTTTATATTTAAACTTGTGCTGGTCACAGTTTCCTCAAAAAAACACTTGGAAACGCGTGTTCATGAGAAAACGAGTAGAGTTAAACTGCAGCCCATGTCTTCTCGGATCAACATACATGGGGCAAAGGCTGAATCAGAGAAATCAGAACAGAGTTTCAGCAGTTATGCTATGCCATCTGTCCTTTAAGATCCTGTTCTAGCTTTTTTTCAGTCTCCCAGGAGGAGATCAGTAAGATGGATCTCAAGATATCAAGAAAGCAGCTCTTCTCTCTGTCCTTCAATGCCTCCCTCCTTTCCTGCTTTCCTTCTTTCCTTCCTTCCTCCCTGCCTCACTCCCTTCCTTGCTTCCCCCTTCCCTCCTGCCTGTTGTTCTGACCCATCCTCTGATTTCTAAGCACTGCTTCAAGCTGTTCAGAACGGAGTTTGCTCAGCGAAACCTGTGATTAATCAGGGTACAGCTTTTGCCAGTAGTCTGCACCTATTTAAAATGAGGACATTCAGTTCCTCTGTTTGTAAATTGTTCTAGGAGAAATTATTTGTCCATCATCCGAGGAGCCTGCCTGGACCCAGTAATGGTAATTACACAATGTGAAAAACATGCTCCAAATATATACATGGAGAGGACATTTTTTAATTTTTTAACATCCTGATCGATTACAGTAATTATACATTTCGGTGGTCAACATCACCTAAATGATAGAGCTTCCTTCAGAGGAGTAAATGGAACCGGCAATTATATCAAAACCATATTTCGTTCCAGCTGATGTGCTGTCACCACATGAAAATACTGCCTGTTTTCTGCGATTCCTTAAATCAGTGGCGTGCCTTTACCCATGCTGTATCATCTGTGAAATGTCTTTTAAAAATGCAACACCAACTAAAGAACTCTGGTTTCTTCAGCAAATGTGTGTATTGAAGAATGGAGATGAATTCCTTGCAAAAAGATGCACATGTGCAGCCCTTCCTGCCAGTGTGGATTTCCTCCAAAGGCCAAAATCAAGGGGAAGAAATCCTGATGCCTGGAATACCTTGAGCACCATGTTATAGCTTGTTTAGCTTGGAAAAGACAACTGTAAACCCAGCACTGCTAAATCCACCACTAAACCATGACCCTAAGCACCACATCTACATGTTCAGGGATGGTGACTCCATCACTGACCTGATCAGCCTGTTCCAACATTTGACAAACCTTTTGGTGAAGAAATTTTCCCCAATATCCAGTTTATACTGCCCCTGGCAGAACTTGAGGCCACTTCCTCTTGTCTTAATGCTTGTCACTTGGGAGAAGAGACCAACACACACCTTGCTACAACCTCCTTTCAGGCAGTTGTAGAAAGCAATGGAGTCCCCCCTGAGCCTTCTCTTCTCCAGACTAAACCCCCCCAAGGTCCCTCAGCTGTTCCCCATCACACTTGTGCTCCAGGCCCTGCACCAGCTCCACTGCCTGTCTCTGGACCCACTCCACCACCTCAATGTCTCTTTTGTAGTGAGGGGCCCAGAACTGAACACAGGATTCAAGATGCAGCTTCACCAGTGCCCAGTATGGGGGGTTGATCGCTGCCCTGGCCCTGCTGGCCACACTATTGCTGATACAGGCCAGGATGCTGTTGGCCTTCTTGCTGCCTGGGCACAAGTGGGTTCATGTTCAGCTCCGTCAATCAGCACCCCCAGATCTTTTTCCACTCAGGAGCTTTCCAGCCACTCTTCCCCAAGCCTGAAGCACTGCATGGGGTTGATGTGGCTCAAATGCAGGACCTGGCACTTTGCTTTGTTGAATGTCATACCACATGTGGCCACAGCCCATTGATCCAGCTGCCCAGATCCCTCTGTAAAGCCTCCCTATCCTTCAGCTGATCAACACTCCCACCCAACCTGGTGTCATCCACTAATTTATTCAAGGTGCACTCGATCCCCTCATCTGATCATTGATAAAGATATTAAACAGATATTAAATCCCCCAACTGCATTTAATGGATTCATCATGGCTATTTGGGCTTGGCCATCCAGCCAGTCTTTTACCCAGCAAAGAGTACACCCATCCAAGCCATGAACAGCCAGTTTCTCCAAAAGAACAGCTGTTCCTACTATTAAGGACCAATGCAAAGAAGGCATTAAGTGCCTCAGCCTTTTCCTCTTCCTTTGTCAAGACGTCTCCCTTCTAAATTATTTGCAAAGATTCTTTTCCCCCCAAATCCTTTGCAACAATTCTTTTCCCCTTTGAGAGAGGTCTACCCCATCTGTCACCAGCAGGCCTGCTGTCATGTAAACCCTCCCATCAAGAAAAAAACCCAAATTTTGCTGGTAACACCAAGCTCAGAGCCATGTACTGATCTGTTGGGTCTTTCTGTTTCTTCCCTCATCATTCCTTGCAACTGGAAGGATAGAGAACACTATCTGTGATCCTGAACCCCTCACCAGTTGTCTCATGGCCCTGAAGTCTCTCTTGATTGCCCTCAGACTTCTTGTTGCAACTTCATGGCTGCCTACCTGAAAAATCAATGAGGGACAGTAATCTGAGGGCTGTACCAGGGTAGAAATTATTAAGGGTATATAGGTAGGTATCTTAAAGGACTAGACTTAGCAGTTTGGGGCTGTGTCATTATTCATTTTTAAAATGCCATGGCATGCGCAAACTATTTGTTTCAATCTATCTGAACTAGCTGCTCAGTCTTTCTGTTACTAAGCTTCTCTCTGACTTGGTTATTCTGTATGACATCTAGTAGAGAACTGACTGGTAAGCATTGAATACTTTGTTTCCAGGGTATCAGGCTATGGTTTTAAACAGGGTGAAAGCAGGCCGTATGGATAACTGTATTTTTGCTAGGCTGTTCGCCAACACTGTGGTACTGTTTTTTTTAGACATATCTATTTTACTAACCATATTGCACTGAAGATGTACCTTCTGATGAAATAAAGTCAGCTGTGGAGGACAGCAACTACCTGTAATGTCACATTTGATCCTGCTTTTTCAATAGCTGTTTTTCTATTGAAGAAAAGGGATAGTACAATCACAGGATGATCATAAAATCAATCATGACCCTTTTTGTCAGTAGCTGTTTTGTCTTTGTTTTTCCTTTTGATCTCTATAATCTCACCTCACCCTAAAATGATGTAATCTGATGCAAGCGTCACAGGATTTCATTTTCCAGCAGTGGATGCTAGCTGACTGTTGATGAGCTAGTGTATAAGTAGCTCATGTTCATGTTTCCCCAGTGAGCAGAAGCTAATTACTTGCCTTGTATTCAGAACTCACCTTAAATCTACACAAAACAGTCTCTGAAATCAAGAAAATTACTAACCGGATCGTAACATGTTACGACATGATGTAATGTGTTGGTGTATCAACGCATGAATATTGATTTACTTTTCTGTACAAAGACAGGATAATGAAAATGAATCTGGTTTTGAAATTTGTATTGAATAGAGCAGAGCAGAGAAGGGACTATTTCAGTTGAAAGTGACCTACAGTGATCATCTAGTCCCACTGCCTGACCACTTCAGAGCTGATCAGAAGTTAAAGCATGATCCAGAAGACAAAGCACTTTGGAGGCATTATCCAAAAGCCTCTTAAATACTGGCAGGCTTGGGGAATCAACAACCTCCCAGGAAGCCTGTTCCAGTGTTTGACCACCCTCTCTGTAAATAAATGCTTCCTAATGTCCAATCTAAACCTCCCCTGGTGCAGCTTTAAACCACTCTCATGCATCTTATCGCTGGATACCAGGGAGAAAGGATTTTCACCTCCCTCTTCACTTCCCCTGTAGGGAGCAGTGAGGTCGCCACTCAGCCTCCTTTCCTCCAAACTAGACAAGTCCTTGGCCGCTCCACATAGGACATTCCTTCCAGCCTTTCACCAGCTTTGTGTCCTTTCACTGAATGCATGCAAGGACCTTCCCATCTTCTTAAATTGTGGGGCCCAGAACTGCAAGCAGCGTTCAGACTGGGGCAACCCCAGTGCTGACTGCGGTAGGGTAATCGTCACTTTTGACCCATTTATAACACTCTGTTCCTATTAAAAGCAGATGATAAGAGTACAAAAAAAAAGCAGGCAAAAAATAAAATTTTCATTCCATATCTTCTGGAATATCATTTTGTCACACACATTCAGGTGAGACAGATGATACCTGCATTGATACCTGTTTATTTCATAAGAAATACCTGTTTAAAGCAGAACAGGCACTTAATACCTTTAATTTCCTTAATCAGCTGAACTGACCAGACAAAAATGCTATTTTCACTTTACAGATTGGTCCAGTGAGCATGACAGCGGACATGAATACACATATTATCCACAAGTTACAGCCTCTTCATGAACATCAGCTAGTTAAAAACCTAATGTTTTATAGAATACCTCACCCTACCGAAAACAATCTTTTTTGCACTTCTTTCTAGAAAAAAGTAAAAATAAATACTTTCTAACAGGATTTGTCCTGGAAAAATTCTTTCCAAGTTGTTCCTTAGCATTCCATTTGGAAATCACAAACTTGTCTGGAGAGGATCACCACAGTTTCATTTGGTTTTATCCCAAATTGTCATGATAATGTGTATGTATTTGATACTAAATGGAGAATTTTGAGTAAGCCCTGTTGATGATAACATGTTCACCGAGGTACAACTCTAAAACCATCTATTAGCCAAAATAAGAAATACCCATTAAAAAATTTCCTGTTTTTCAAATTCTATATTCCATTTCTGACGGTACAGACTATTTATATAAATGGTAATTGAAAGAGAAAACCACACATTTTCACTACTCTGAATACAATTACCACTATTTCTGTTGCATTTAGGTTTGCTTTTCTCTAATAAATTTCCGTGTAACCTGTTCAATATTAATTCTGGCATTTTATGAATTAAGAAAACCATGTCTGACCAGTTTTGAACATTATCACCTTACATTTATGTTTAAATGATCCTCTGGACTTTTAAGTTCAGAAAAGACTGTCAGAGTCATATAAATTCTGAGTACTGGATAAAAGCTTTTTTCTTGAATGGACACTGTAATATGTAGGGTTGCTGAAGGTTAACCTCTACACTCAATATAATACAGAGTAACTGTAGTTCCCAGAGACATGTTGGGCAACTGGACAGGTTCAAGCAAAGAGAAGAACCTTCCTGGGTTTAAGGCATTATCTTCCAGGCTCAAGGATCAAAGCATCATCCTTGAATAATTAATCTTTGGATTAAAACCAATGCCATTTCAAAGTGACAATGAAGCAACCTGAGGAGTGTATTTAATTGAGAAATCACGTCCCAAGAGTATTCAAATCACTAAGCCATTCTTTCTACGTTATAATAATTAACCACATCCCATGTCATTTTTTACTGTTTATGGTACAACTGAGATCTCTTCCACGCATATTCTTATTGACTGGCAAGTCTGTCCCTGTAACACATCAGTCCTTCCCTGGACTTTGCCTTGCGAGTATCAATTTTATCATGCATTTCTATTCCTATTCTAAGAAATGATTTCACTTATTTGCATTTTTAATCCATGAGACATCATTATTGTGATCCTAATTAAAAGGATGGGATTGAAAAAAAGTGGTGGAGTGCACACGCTTCAGGGATCATTGCAGTCCCCCACTATCATAATGATTACAGCGTTCATTTCTTCATTTTCAAAGTTCCAGCTCCAAGAACAATTCCAACCCACTTTTCAGATGGCCCCTGTACACAGTCTTGGACAAAAGGACTTGGATTAAGAAAGAGAATATTACAGACATTTAGAGCCTACACTTAAAAAGCATGAAGAAAGCCTGATGCCACAAAGCCACATCAGTGGGAAAACGAACAGGTTGCTTTCGGCCTTCCACTGCCTTTTCCAAGCTGTGCTGTTTTCCCAGTGGGACCATAGAGCAGATTGGCTCAGGTGCTCAGAACATTAAAGAAAATAAATTAATATTCAGCATGTGAAAATATAACAAATGCATTTGTTTGGACCTGCAAGATAGATTTCTTATGTGATAATACCAGCATCAAAATCCTACACATTAAAAGAAAATGTTATTTTCCTGATTTGAATAAGAGACTTCTTTACATCTAATATTTATGTATTCAACTTGTGCGCCTTGCTCAGGCCAGTTTTGCTAGGTAGTGACACAATGTATTTTAACCCGGCAAAAAAAGCACTGGAACAGCCACGATAACATATTATGATTAATATTATTAGTAATAATAATAGTGTAAATAATAATAGTGAGAGAATGCAGTAAACTCCAACAGAACTTGTTCCTCAGTCAGTGACTGCAGAGGGTGCTAGTGACAAAGCCTTTCTGGATGTACCACACATGTTTCCTCTCATCTTGAAAGCCAGTCCCCTGAAGAGAAAATGAGCACTGAGCTTTGTAAAGGGGAGCCAGTGTCATGTGGGTAGTATCTTTAGTGGAGTATCTGTAAGGGGCTGTGAGGAGCATGGACAGCTCACCAAGAGACAGAGTGCAGCTTGCCTGTGGGACGTCAGGTAATCTTGGCACAATATAAAAACAGGCCTAAAATTATTTCTGATGTGTTTACCACTGGGCTAATTAAAGAATTAAGGACTTCCTCCTATCTAATTATAGAGAAAAAAATCTTCATAAGAGGCTTTAGAACAATCTCACTGTTAAGTGGGTACATTTTTTCTCTGTCTCAGTAGGACCTTTAACTGATCATTATTTTTCCAGTACTAAAACGACAAAGATAACAAGCTGTTATGTAAAATTGTGACTTGATTGTGTAAACCATCATCAGCTGAAGTCAACAAAACATAGAAGATCAACAACTTGTTAAAAAGTCAAAGTATAAGATTTAAGGCAACTGAGGTTGACTAAAACATAAGATGTAACAGATACATGTGCTTACCATCTGCAGTTTAAAACTTAAATTAACAATCTCGATCTGTTTACAAAAGTAGTTCAATACATAATTAATAGAAGCTATAGAAATTTGTAGTTCCTATGTTCTGTGAGAAAAGCTCATTGTTTTATGGAACTGAAATAAAAAACACCTTGGTTTTTTCCACTAACTTGTAATTTGCTGTAATTTTAGATTAAAAAGCAATATAAGAAAGGAGAAAAAAATCACTGATTGTTTCTGCTGTTGAAGGTTGATTAGTAAACAGGACAACGTAGCTGTGATCTAGGCGAAACTTGCCAATATAAATCTACATGAAGCTAATACGTTAAAGGAAAACAAAAAGCAAGGTTAACATTCCGTTAAGTCTTGTTTTTAGAATGAAGTGAACCCAATTTCTGCTGTTTGTGTCATTTTTACTATAGCTTTTCTTTTGTACCTCTAATTAAACATCAACAACCGACGAATTGGTCATTATGAAGAGGTAATTGACCACTATAGCTGGTTCACTTTCCCTTAGGGAAGGGAGAGATACCGTTCTTGATGAAGGTTGATTGTCTCATGTTAATGGTCATCTCGATATAACACTTCCATAAATGGAATCTTCATTTTCCATTTGTGCACCTGGCAGCGTTTTGCACTGGTTTTATATCTAAAAGAAATTACAAACCAACTTGCAGTGCCACAGACATATATCAAGAGAAAACTGCCAAACATGTCTAATCAGAGGGTAGAAAAAGCCTTTGTTTAAGAAGTTTTGTCTCGAGATAAAGGTCAATGAAGTTGTAATAAAAGCCAACAAAGCTGTAATATATTTATGACTTGGCAGCTGGCTGGAGTGAATTGGGGCAGACACAGCGACTCCAGCTGAAATCATAAGCACCACAAAAGGCACAAGCTGAAGCGTTTCCATTCCTTTATAGTATACTCTTCTCTTGGTATGAATATTATAGCAATTTCAAGAAACAAAGCAACCTTATTTTTCCTAAAAAAAATACTTTTTTCCTGTTTTCTGATAGAGAATTTAATTTTTTTTTCCCTGTTGTTTCTTAGTTATCATTTGGTTTGCAGGCAAAGATAATAGTTTCATCTTCATTTTCAAGCAACATGAAATCCTGCTCTGACTAACATTTGGCCTTTTCTCAATAAACCATGCCTTTAGAGTTCAACAAAGAGGCCATTAATAAAAGCTCAAAGCCAGTTAGAGATTGTCACACCCTGCAGAACACAAATTAATTTATAACATTTATTTCCTATTCTGAGGTTAAAAGGCTAAAATTATGGTGTAAGGGACAAAAGAATAACCAAACAACAAAGACATAGATAATACCTTCAAGATGAAAGAGTTTTATGTTTTCTCATATTATCTTACTTTAAAATTAACCTTGATGTACCACATTTGTAATATTTACAAGGTTGAGAAAGCACACAAGAAATGCTGGGAATACTGGAAATAAAAGCTATTTAATAAACTAATTGTCATTTTTGAAATACTGGCATTTAACATCTTCTCAAAGCTATCCTGGTCACTGTTAAAACACACAGGAGGAAAGAGTTCCTACTGAAATTGTAATAGTTAAAGGATTGGAGAGGTTAGGGAGAGCTGAACAGTTATGCCACTCAGGAAAGCTGCATTTAATGGGTTTATGTGGAGCGCTGAGGATTCACAGCAGCTGGATACAGGCAGCCTTTTAAATGGGAAGATTTCTGAGGTGAGTGAAAATGCATGGATCTTTGGGGATGGAGGAAGGGATGTCAGTGTTCAAGAGGTGACCAGAGCATCTCTACTGAACAATTAATTTCATTAAAGAGAATAAACCAAGCAGTTCCCATTTTTCATGTTAAAAATGGGGAGCAGAACCTTTGCTGTGCTCTGGTTTTGTTAACTGACACGCTACAGCTAGTCCCTCACCTCAGTAAAGACACAAGCGTAAGACTGATGCCAGCAATAATCTTTTCCTACACTCAGAACTTCTGAAGATTTCAAAAGCAGACATGAAAACAGCTTTCATCAATAAATAATTCAAAGTGATCAATAATTTCATAGATAATACAAATTTTGCTGGTAGCCTGAAAGCTAAGCCCAGTATTGTAGGGTGACAACTTCAATACTAATACATTTTTTAATATACCATATTCACTCATATCCAGAGTTATATGCTGTACATCTTGAGCAGTGCCTGCTCAGAACCAATCCTGTGCTTCAGACTTGCTGCACTGGTATACAATTCCACCTTCATCATCAATGTGCAAATTGTTAATATGAGGCATGCTTTTTAAAAGATTACTGGTGGAATTACTCAGTGTATGCATGATGCAGACTCAAGAGTTTCATCCAAAGTTACTATTCTGGAGATAAAAACAGATTTTAAGCCATCAGAAAAGTCTGCATGAGAATCAGAAGAGGATTAAAGCTGTTGACTTTCTGGGCATATGTTAAATCTTCATAATGAAAGGTAAAATACACACATGGAAAGCAGAAATTCTGGTCTTGGAAAATGTAGCAGGCAACACTACAGTTTCATTTTTTTATAACTTTACAAACTGGGATAGATGTAGGGTATATATGTTTCTCCCATCTGCTCCTCGAGATGAAAGTGAATTATCCAGTTAAGAATGGGAAGGAACTATCTGTATCAGTGATATCTTGAGTCTAAACTAGCTAAGCTTTTCCCAGAAAAGCAGGGTTTTTTTTTGGTCTGAGCCTGTTGTTTCTGGGAACCCTGCCAGTATCGCTATATGATATTTTGCTTATCATCCTGATATAATAGCTTGGTAGTTTCTGATCTTTGTCACAATATAGTTGTAGCCAGACAATTCTGTAAGCAGAGTCATCCTCCCTGACTTAAATCTTGAGCAGCTATTTAGGCATGAATCTCTATCTGAAATACAAATGAGCAAAAGAACATTAACAGTTTTGTATCATGGCTACTTAAACTTACTTTTCCATCCACATTCCTGTTCCAACTCTTACATTAGAGATCATTAACTGCATGGGACAAGAAGCTGTATTTTTAAAAGTTATTTATCGGGTAACTCGTAAAAAGGGATGAACAGCCTCCCTAAGAAGACTTTAGTCAGAGAGGAAACTGGGTTAAAACCAACAAACAAAACTCTTCAAGCAAATGCAGTATTTTTTCTTTGTAGACCCCTCTTCTCAAATTTTCCCCTATTTGTTTCTGCCCACAATATTTTCAGCGAAGGATAACATACTCCAATTTTGAAAAGCCCTTATGAATCAAGTCTAGTAACATTTTCATTGGATACCTCTCTGAAAATACAGGGGAAAATGGATGAAGGTGGGAACAAATTAATTTGTGAGCAGTTCCAGTATTAAATCAGACCATCAGGATTTTATAGTCCCTTCAATAGTTCTTTTATTATTGAGTTAGAAGGCTCTAGTTTACATCAGGACATTGGACTCACTGTATTAAAGAAAGAGCATATCTCCTCATCATGAAAAAACCCCAGAGACTGTTTAAACTATCTGCTAGAATAAGAACATACTCCATTTAATATTCCCTTCTTCTCTTCTACTGAGAATAATAAGCAGTAACCAAAGCACAGTTAATTTCCAGAAAACAGACCTGTGACCATAACCCTGTGCAGAAGTACATACAGGCAGGTAGGTCTTTGGGTACAGGAATCCTTATCTTTCAGCACAAATTCTTTACATTTTGCTCACTATTTTTCACACTGCACTGTGGACCTGCCTTTGGAAACCAGTTGCTTTGGACAGAGAGTGACAATATCCTAATTTGGGGCATACATGTAAATTCAGTTGCAATTAATAGTGCTTTCATCAGTGATGACCAGTACTTCAAGTCCTCCAGTGCCCAACTTTCAACCTTACAAATTGCTAGAGGGCATTAGTATCTTTTTTTACACAACACATATATTGAAGAAAGGTGGGAAATGAAGCTAAGGAAGTAGCCGCCATTTAGAAGATGATAAGCATTTTCAGCAGTCCATCTGATCCGTTTTGGATGAACACAGGCTGGCTGCAGAAACCCAGGGCACCATCCACCTCCTCTAACCCCTGCTGGCCTCCTCCCTTTGGCAGATGGAAGGATGTGAAGGTCAATAGCTTTCCCCATCACAGCCCTGTACTCAGCTATGTTACAAAGCTGGTGTGGGAGCCATGCCCAAACCAAATCAACACTTCAGCACAGCTTAAAAGCCACAAACTAACCAGCCTTAGCAATGGGAATCTTGATTCTTCTGACTGTGGTGTATAATGTTCTCACATTTCTTTACAAACAATAAATGTGCAATTCTAGTGCACAAAGCTGGAAAACCCAACCCCAGAGCTCAGAAGACAAAGGACTAAAATGAAGAGCTCAGAAATCAGTGTAACGTCTCACAAGTTTCACTCTGATCAAGAATCAAAATTGACTTCTAAATTCTTAGCAGAAGTCTTAGAACTAGATTAGCAACAAATACTCTTACCACTCAATTCCATGGCAAATCATTAAGCCCTAACTAACTTGGAAGACAATATAAATGACTCAGGTTCAAAAATGAAGTACCCTCTCACCTGAGATGCACAGATACAGTGTCCTGCTACTTAGCACTGCATTGAAGTTGATATTGTACTTCCTGAGAAAGTGCTACTAGAATATCCTAAAAATCGGGGGGAAAAAAAAAGAAGAAAAAAAAAAAGGAAGAAAAAAAAAAAGGCAAATTCTTTGTCTAAAACCATAAAGCTGTTACAGACTTTAAAGATGTCATTGGAGCATTATCCTGTACTATATCAGGCCACTTAAACTTTGTAGAGTGTGGAATTTCCCATCTGTTCTTCTTTTATGAATTTATTTTTGGCCAGCTGCAGTGCAGTGACCTCTTGCATGTCAAACCAGATGCAATCTGCCCTGACTTCCATTTCTAGATGTAACTTGGTGTGTGAAATTTGGGGAACACTGCCATCTTTCAATCTGGGGCTCAGTAGCAACACATCTGAGTCACAATGACAATCACAGCTGGAAGTGAAATTTATGTCATTTTTTTTCCAAAATGGGAATTCCTGCCCCCCCAAATGCAGACCTTTGATAGAGAATGAAAGAGAACCACACCCTGGTTTGGAATGGAAGTAACCTTAAAGCTCATCCAGTTCCAACCCCCACAGCTTCCACAAGACCAGGTTACTCCAAGCCCCGTCCAACCTGGCCTTGAACACTGCCAGGGATGGGGCAGACACAGCTTCTCCAGGTAACCTCTCTCACCACTCTCACAGCGAAGAACTTCTTCCTAACATCTAATAGATGATTTTTTACATAGATCTGTGAAAACTCAGATATAAAATAAGATAAATCTGCAAAAATCCCACTTTGAAATGATAACTTTACTAATGGCTTCACATGTATCTCATCCATAAGAGAAGCATTCATATTTGCTCGAGCAAGTCAACAATGTGTAGCAGAACCAATTTAGAAGTCCAATGTTAACAGATTCAAGTGGTCTGGTTATTTTAACTGTGATGCTGAATTCTTGCAATACTTACACCCATCAGGGATGGATAATTAATGTTACAAAGCAACACTCACATACTCAAAAATGATCTCAAAGAGATCTTTGTGTAAATACATGTGTAGACTCAGCTGAAGCAAAAAAGTGCTAGGAATAAAATTGTGCAAGTTTTAGAAGGTGGACAAATTGATGTTTTAGAATGCATTAAAAGAGCTTTCCCAATATTCTAAAGGCCTAAACCAAAAAGGTTTTTAACTGTGTAACCTATGCAATATACAACAATGAACACTTTAAACACATCATCTGACAAACAGCTGTACCGGGTGGCTCATGTCTCCTGTGTGGTTTGAGTTCTGCTTTTGCAGAAGTCAGTCTGTTTGAAGAATACAATACCGTATGTTGTCTTAAATACTTTCTATGCTCTCTCTCCCTGGAGACCTGGTCATCAAAGATTTACAACAGGCTATGAAAAAATGACGTTGAACTGACAATACCTTTCATGAAAGGGAGCGGCTTCAAAGTTCAGTTAATGAGACAAATATTAACCCTTATATACACATTTGTCTTCAGAATACTCCTTTAGCATTAGTAAAAAAAAATTAGAGGAATGCATTAATTTCCCATAAATAACTGAAGCAAATAAAAGTAAACATACATATCATCAAATACTGTGCTTAGAGAGGAAAGATTTATTAAAGTAGCTTTACATTAAGGCAGAACCAAATTTTACAGTAACTATCAGGTTTATATTAATGCAGAGCCAAATTTTACAGTAACTATCTGGCTCACGTCTGCAAAAGTATCTTTATCATAGTATGACAAATCCAGAGGGGGAGTACTTGACTATACTGTCCTACCAGTTGAAGAGGGTCTAAGTCCTGACATCTTAGAGAATATGGAATCATAGAATCACAGAATCAACCAGGTTGGAAAAGACCTTTAAGATCATCCAGTCCAACCGTTCCGCAGCACTACCAAGGCAGCCCCTAAAACATGTCACTGAGGGCCCCATCTACATGGTTTGTGAACACTTCCAGGGATGATGACTCCACCACTGCCCTGGGCAGCCTGTTCCAATGCCTGACTGCCCTTTAGGGGAAGAAATTGTTCCTAATATCCAGTCTAAACCTCCCCTGGTGCAGCTTGAGACTGTTTCCTCTTGTCCTACCACTCCTTACTTGGGAGAAGAGACCAGTCACCACTTCCTTCTTACTTAGGGAGATCATGTATGGAATTTCAGCTTCCTTTCTGGCCCTGCACTTTTCCAAACACTTAATGTGAAAGAGGCAGTCATGGCTACTCTTACATCCCTCTTCAGCCAAGTCCTAGCCTTGGGTACCTATGTATCCCAGATGAGAGACTGAAAGATCACGCAGTGCTTCTTTATGTAGTTACAGTAAGCTCTTTTTTCACCATTTTACTTCCATAAGGGTAAAAATCATTGTGATAATAGCTCACAGTGAAGTTTTGGGTACAACCTGAAGAAACAGCAATCCAGTGGCATTAAGGTTTGGCTGCATAGCCCTAAAATTACTCAGACTCTGACAACTGAGTGGCTGTCAGATATAAAATTGTAGCTACAGCTAGCTTAGGCCTGGACCACTGCATTAACTCTAACATGTTTCCTTAAAATGAAGGACCATATCTGGGATGAGATCCATTCCCATCCCGATAGCTAACATGGAACTTTTAGGCAAGGAAGTAAGAAAGACAATCAAATTCTGCTCTCAGTTACACTCAGTAAATGTGCCGGTCATTCAAGATGTAGAGAATTTGGATTTGAAGATGGTTTTATCACTTGCAGCTTCCCCAAAACCACTTCATCTCTTTAGAGAACAGATGCTCAGCCCTGCTGATATATGGCTGAAACATATGGCTGTGGATCTTCAAGTTAGGAAGGATATAAATAAAATATGCATGACTTGAAATAATATCATACAACACTGTGCGTCTAGCAGAAAGTCCAAATGAGGATTGGTATATATTTATTGAGAAAAAGAGAATATTGTAATATTGTTGTGCCACAGGGAGAGAAAGCAGATCATTTAGTATTGGGTGGAATTCCATACCAACACCTTGTCTGTCCGTAACTGCCTGATGCCTAAAAGACCTCAAGATCTTGGGTAGCAGTACACATTTAAGAAGTGTCAGGAGGGAACATACCAAGAATTCTAGCTGTCCTATCCAGTATTTGTGAATTGCTTCATCAAAATAGTCATTTAATCCATAGACTAGAAATCAAAAATTATCTTTTTAGATCCAAATCTACACTAATAAATAAAAAGCTATGCTTTTTTAATTAAGGTAAATGTTAACGCAAACAGTAATCTAGACATAGCTGAATGGTATACTTGGATGTCAGGGCCAATTCACATCCTTTTTATCAGAAGTAGCTCTGCAGCTGGCCATAGCATCTGTCGCTTGCAAGTTTCCTTTTCAAATCATAGGATCATGTTATGTTATCTCTACTTATTTTTTTTTATTTTAACAGAAATCAATCAAAATAACTGCCAAGAAATCCACACAACTCTGTTCCAGATAGTGAAGAAGTAACGCAGACCTTTCCTTGAAAGTATATGTAATGACCTCAACGCATTTTGACAGTAGGAAAAAAATAGCACTGTATGACTTTCTATTTTTGTAGCTAGACATAATTATAATATACACTAGATTAATTATTTTGGGCCATAAAGATCTTGGAAAACTGACTGCTTTATTAATTTTATCCTTGCATGCTTGAGTTTGATTTGATTTGGAGGAAAAGAGACGGTTTTGCTCTGATTTTTGGTGTGACCAAAGTGGGAAATAATGAGCATATTGTTCCTGGAAAACAAGTTCAGTATCCGCACCGGCAATTACAAGCAATCAGAGGGCATTTGACTATTGGTTGTAATTAGGTGGAAATTCTTGCTTGTCATAAAATGAGATGCAGGGTAGCATTTATCTACTGCTGTTGTGTTCAGTATCACAGCACTCAGGGAGCTGGGCTTGTTCAGCCTGGAGAAGAAAAGGCTCAGGGAGACATTAAAACAGTCTTCCTAAAGGGGGCCTACAAGAAATCTGAAGAGGGACTCTGAGCTCTCTCAGCTTGTCTTCACAGGAGAGGTGCTCCAGCCCTCTGATCGTATTATTCAGCATTTACAAGTGTATTGGCCAATTTCTCTGGCCAGGGTACATTTTACAAATGTCAAAGCCAATTCTACAATGACATGTGAAGAGCTGTGTCTCTGTGGCACATGCTCAAATTGAGCATGTGGCCCAAGAAGACTCCAGATTGCATCCAGATTTGTAGCCGTAATACCCTTTTTTGATTATGATTCAATGAATCTCACATTAACACTATTTCAGTAAAAGCCAACACTGACAAAATATGTCACTTCACAGAAAGTTCTGAAAACCCACTTTCTATGGGATGGAAGAAGGTTTTTAAAACCCCGAATTTCCCACAGAGTAGGAATTATATTTTGATCCCAAAGGCATAAAGCAAATACAGATTTTGAATTTTTGTTGCTTCTGTTATGGACCTATGATATGCTGATTCCGAAAGGTAAGAAAAGCAGCTCTGAAATCAGTACGTTACTTAGTGAAGAACCAGTAGAACTCTTCAAGCTGGTTTCCTTGGCCTACTTCTCATGACCTCCAAAAACATGGCTGCAGTTAAAAAATCTACCTGATTTGAACAAAGCTCAACAGAGCAAAGTGACAAAGTTTACAGGGTTCTCTCCAACATACCCAAAACATTTTATCTTTGTTCAAATGCTCATTAGCAAGGAGCCAATCAAAGCAAACAAAACTACTTAGATGACAGAAGCCGAAGACATGTCTGTGTTTTCTACACAACCATCTACAATGAGAGTGCTCACAGGAGGTTCTTAGCTTTACTGTAAGTGCAGCATTTAAATAACTAACAGAACACAAACTTCTGACAATTTACAGCAGAGGCTGTGGTTGACTGCTCTTAGTCTAGTTGTCTTCAGCGTGGAGTAATGATGCTAACACCAGCAAGAGGGTGATAGAAGATCAGATCCTTAACCAATGTGGTGGTCCATGTGGAGTTATCCTACAAGTAACAGATTTCCAAGAAAACAAGCCGAATAATTGACCCAAAAATCTGGCTCATGAAATCTTTTTAATGACTATTAAGATGACTGTATTTTAGAAGGCTTATGATTCTGGACTCCTTTTTGCACAGGAGTATATTAACATCCAGTCTGCTGCCCCCAGAGCTGGACACAGAACTGCAGGGGGGGCTCTCACCAGAGCGCCGTAGAGGGGAAGAATCCCCTCCCTTGACCTGCTGGTCACGCTGCTGGGGATGCAGCCCAGGATGTGGTTGGTTTCTGGGCTCAAACACACTGTTGGGTCACAGGGAGCTTCTTGTCACCCAACACACCCAAGTCCTTCTCATAGAAGTATCCTGTAACATTCCTGCCACATTCCTGCCACAAGATACCTGTCAGCATGTTCAAAGTGGAACGTCAGCTTATTGTAAAACTTTGGAATAAGACTGGTATGCAGCTTGTCAGGTAGAGAGTGAAAAAAGTAATCTTTTTTTTAAGAGTATGACATCCTTATTACAGGGAGAGACAAAAAAAGGGAGAGAACCTGTGTGCACGCTTTATTGAGTCAGCAAGGCAAATACACAAATACTGTAAGTTTTACTGGAACATTTAACCTTTTGTAAGCTAAGGGTCATTGCACTTTATTTGCAATGATAATACTGCAGGATTCCTGAGTATAGCTTCTATCTGAAAGTGATTTTTGTACTATTCATTTATGTGAAGAAAGAAAAAACCAGTCTCCATTTAAAAAAATCAAGTTGGGAATAACTTATGACAGTAAGGAACTGCTGATGATTAAAAATAATTTCTGTCTTCTCTCTCTGGTTTGCAGCATGGAACATTTCCCTGTCTAATCATTCTTTGTCAGACAGAACTGAGGTGCCAATAGCAACAGAAGACTTTCTGCTGATGATGCATGGCTTGTCGTCCAAAATATTGACTGAATTTACATTGTGATGAAGAAGGTTCAGGATCTGAGCCTCCTGATCTTCTTTTATCTACTGCAGTAGATAAAAAGTCATATGCATGCCATATGTTGAACATATTGATCAGGGGAACATTCCTTCTTTAAGAGAGAAAGATGTCATCAATATTTTAGGAGACTGTCAGAAGGACAAAGTTCTCTCTTAATGAACAGTTATTTCGGAATATGAGGTTCTATATATAGATGAATATTTACATAAAGTGGGGAATTATCACTATCATGTAGAAAAAGAAAAGTAATACGAGTGGTAGAGTTTTCTGAAGCCTTCCTAATCACCTTGACCCCTACCCTATGGTAGTACTGTCAATGATGAAGAAGTGATTTTAAGTACATTGATAAACTCTTACGATACTTTACAAATTTTATAGACAATTACTGAAGTCATATTACATTTCTAAAGCTGTAAAGATATTCTGGAGCAAAATGCCTAACAAAAGCCTAGTTTTTTTACAATATATAGGTCCATGTAAACCTCTCAGTGCAAAATTAAGCAAATGAGGACAGTCAGCACTACAGTGAAGGATCTCACTGGCAGCAGGACAGCTTGTAGATGGGTTTAAACACTGACTTGAAAAGGGAAAGATTTTTCTTCACTTGCATTTGTCTAAATTTTTGCAAGTAAGGGAGAATAAAGTCTTAGAATCATACAATCATAGAAACATTTAGGTTGGAAAAGACCTTTAACATTATTGAGCCCAACTATTAACTTACCACTGCCAAGTCCACCACTAAATCATGTCCCTAACTTCCCTCATTTCATTCCATTCCTCCTGAGAAATTCCTTTTCTGGCCTTTTCAATCTGTCTTTGTTCCAAGATTAGTTCAAATGGGAGGCAAAAGAGAAAGGAAAGCCTGTTTAATTAGCACGCTGAGCACAGTGCCATCGCTCCCCACGCAGAGGCATGCAGGAAGAGGCTCTCACATCTTCCAGCACCCGCTCTCAGTTGGCTCTGTCATTGCGAAATGTTTGCCAGTCTCTCTCCTAGACGGTCTGAACAAATATCGCAACACTCTGGGGGAACATTCAATGTGAACGGGGCAAAAGAACGTACAGAACAATTTCCAGCACTTTCCTAAGGAAAGCGTTTAATTTTATCTGTTTTCATTTGAAAACAGCAAGAGACCCTTCCTCCAGAAAAATATTCCTGTTGCATGAACTTCATTAGCATAGCTAGGGAGCTCCAACTGGGTACCAAATGGTATGACTTACATTCATGCAGATACTTTCTGCCATATGTCAAGGAGTTGGCTGTATCTTGGGAATATTATAGTTCTGGCTGATTCAGCACAGTGAACAATCCACAGCCAAACACTCAGAAATAGGTGCTTAAGGCAGGGAGTAAGGATTTCCACGTCAGTCATTTTTATTTGTAAAGATAAAGAAAATCACTGCCTGATGAATGTCAGAATCAACTGAAGTTCCCATTTGATTTCTTACTTATATAGGATAATAAAAATACATCACATATTGCAGAGAAATGTATGATAACTCCATAGACAATTGTGGTTATATTTACAGACCTAGAAACAATTTTGTAACTGTTTTCCATACAGCTAAGACTTAAATTCATTTTGCTAACAAAATGTCTACTTTAAAAACTGACAGGATTTATCTGCCTCCAGCATATTGCCTGTCATGTTTTCCCACAACAAAAATGTTTCTATAGGCAATAAATACCTGAGATCTTACATTTTATAGTTCACAGAAAGTCTAGAATTGCAAAATGTATCCTAAACATTTATAAAATTGAGCAATGGCATGGAACAGAAAATAACATGATCTTTAGACTGTCTACTATGCTCAGCAATGGGCAAGTTAACAAGTGTAGTGCTTCAGCTACGACAGCATTAGAGAAGATATTCCTGAGAAAATAAAGATACAAAAGATGAATCAAGTCTCTACAAAATGCTATCACATTAAAAGTGAGATTTAAGAACAATCTAAAGAAGCAGCTTTGGGTTCAGTATCTGCCATTACCAGAAAAGTGAAATTCCCAAGATGCACTGCTCCGTTACCATGGCAACCTTGCAAGGTAGCACAAAGGGGTTCATCTTTATGCAACACGGTTTTATACAATCTATCATCCTAAATGTGACAGCACGTACTATCTTTTGGGTCTGCTGTGACACCACAATGCAGAGGAGTTATTAAATATAACCAATGCCTCATTTATTACCAGTCAAAGAAGTAACCTTTTAAATGCAAATGTTTAAAATTAAAATGAAGGGTTTAATCAGTTAAGCTTCCCAACCTTAAATTACCATAGGGTAGAGAGTAACAATATCAGCTTTGCCGAGATTGTGTTTTAAAATATTAATACTAAGATCTATGCTTATTTTTGACAACTGTGACATGACCTTTAGAAGAAAAAACTAATAAAGCAGTATGACCATGTTCTTTTGAAATAAACCCCTATAATCTCAAAGCATAAAAGCTATACTAATAAGTGATTACAAAAGGGATTACAGTGCAACCTAGAGAGTTTATCTTTAACAGTTCTCAGGGTACCCTTTTTTACCACATAAATACAATTTATTAAGGTTAAAACATGCTGGAGAGCAAGGTTACCAGGCAAAATGGCATCAAGTGCTCCAGGTTAATTTGATTCAAGTTATTTTCTAGTGAGTGTCTAATTGTGAATGGCTCTGACTATTGATCTCTTGCTTGGATCAATAACTTTTTTCCATCTCTGTGAACGGCACAGCAAGAAGATAGAAAAAAAAGAATTACAATAGATTTCTTGCACAGAGGCTGCTCTTTTTCCTTCTTTCTTTCTCCCTCAAATGCTATTTCTTAAAAAATCATACAGAACAAATTCTCCAAGGGAATGAAACCGAAGTGTGCAAACTGTAATGAACCATAAACTTTCAATTTCTGTGTTGAGGTCTGATTTTTCCTAATGCTTTTTTTCTTATTTCTACACAACTGGTATAAATCCAGAGAAGGATATTTTAAATGACCTTTAGGATGTCAGAACATACACGATACTGCCTTAGGGAATGTAAAGAAAACCTGCAAGTAACTTTCTTCTCATGAAATTGTACCATAAAAAGAACTTAATTTTTTTTTTCCCATATTAGGGTATAAGCATTTCAACTCAGGTATGGAGTCAGTAATAGAAATATACAAAACCTTGGGTGAGATGGTTTAGTGTGAGGTGTCCCTGCCCATGGCAGGGGGGTTGGAACTAGATGATCTTAAGGTCTTTTCCAACCCTAACCATTCTGTGATTCTATGATCCTGATGCAGCTTGGTTTCAAAGGTTTGGTTTGCAGGCTAGCGTGTCTAACAGACATGTCTCTTAAGAAAAGGTCTTTGTATACCAGCAATACTCTCAACGTTCTGCAGAAATAGCCTTTTCCCATCTTCTCACCTAAACACTTAGAAAATTCCAAGTGACTTCATTAGGGAAGGGGGAAAAAAAGGGGAGAAATGCTATGTCAAGTTTCATAAGCACTTTTCCAGCTTTTCTACACCCTTTCACAGGACTCTGATGACAGAAAAAGGACTATTAAGACAGGTTAAGTCAGATTTCTGGGACTTCCCCCAGCAGAAAAGCCTTGCATTGCACAAAGTTGGCAAACAGGCTCTCTGGCACCACTTCACGTTACACTGCCACAAAAAAGGGCCTCACTCCAGAAGCACGGTTTCCCATTAATCCTTTCATGCAGTAATGGGACATTCAAAGTTACATAATTTTTTCATGAGCAAATCTGAGGTGGCTGGCCCTAAATTTGACGGGGGCTGAATTAGATAGAATCATAGACAGGTTTGGGCTGGAAGGGACTTGAAAGCTCACCCAGTTCCAACCCCCTGCCATGGGCAGGGACACTCCACTACACCAGGTTGCTCCAAGCCCTGTCCAACCTGGCCTTGAACACTTCCAGACTACAGCTTCTCTGGACAACCCTAGATCCTAGCTCCTACTAGAATTTATGAAACAATATGAGGTTTCGTAAGATATATCTGTTGGCTCTTTCACCCTCTTCTTGCTCTCCAGTTCCTCACATGAACACTGAGTTCTATAACTGTGCATGTAAGATCTCATTCTTCAAAGTGATCATGAGCAATGAAAAAAAATCTTCACACAATGTAGAAAAGAGCAATATAAAAAGTCTGTAAAAGACATCCACAGTCTTCCAATCTCTCAAAAGATAACACCAAGAAAGCCTTATTACTGCTAATCTGGCATGTATAATGCCACTACTAGATTTCATTTTGAAGCAGCTGTAAATTTGGTAGCCAAAATGTACACGTTACTCAAGAGTTGCTGCTTCTATCCCAGAGCAAATCTGAATAGGGAGGATGTGAATGTTAAATATAGTAGCTTGGCTTTGGGTTGCAAGACCTAAACCACATTTTGTTATTCCTATACCCGAAGATCAAGCGACATTTAAATCATGCATTTCTTCTTTTAAAAACCACATCTCTTAAAAAACAAACATACAAGCTATTCAGATGAAGAGTAATAGTTAAAGCTTTATAGTCTACAGCAGCAAAAACTTGAATGACATTGAAAACCTGCTTAGCACATCTCTGCTTTTCCTTGCATTGTTCAACAGAGCTATGTTTGATTCACGACAACTTTTTTCAGGAAGAGCAGGATAAATAGCCAGAATCAATAGCCAGATGATTCTGCACAATTTTATCTTAACAGCAACATATTCCCAGCTCTGAAAGCAATCTCATCTCAGCATTGCCCACATTAAAACTCTATTTTAAATAATACAGTATTGTATCTTCATCGGCATTCTAATTTGAATGCAGTAATTAACACTAACAGCTTAGTATCGTTGATTAAGAGATGATTTATAATACCTGCTGAACTTGATAACTCCATAATATCATCTAATTTATTCTCTGCCATAAATTTAGGACCTATTCTATTTTGGTGACTAGGGTAGTTTGTGCGTGCTTTTGCAAATACCAAGAATGTTAAATGGCAATTTTCTTCCTATTTATATTTCATATATGAAAAAATAAAGAGGCAATTTATAATTATTCTTTAAAAGTTCTATAAGATGAATGTCTTTAAATCTAAAAAAATTATATAAGGCTGCACTGCTCGCCTCACTTTAATCAATAAAGAGTTTTGATATGGGTTTCAGTGGGGCTAGGATATTGTCCTTACAGAGTTTAACTAATGAACAAGATCACAGCCAGATTATCGATCCAAAGTAAAAATAAGGCTACTCCATAAAGCTCAGAGAAAAAAAATGTCAATATATTTTAAGTTAAGAGGTACCTGAGTAATCTGATTTTAAATCTATTCATTCAGTGTAAAGCCTCAAGAAGGAATTTATATAAACATAAAATTAGTGACTGAGTTTTATACTATTCATCACCTTGATGACAATACATCATTTATTATAAACATTTAAAACCCCTACACTTTTCTACATTATCCCGCAGGTGAAAAAGAACTTGCCATAGCCCAGAGTATGAAGGTCTTACGTCAAAGCCCAAAGTTAAAAACATTACTTCAGCAGCTATTAACTATATCAAGGCATAGATTGAGGGAAGTATATTTCCATTTCTTAACAGTGGAGAAGAGAGAATGCACAGCACACAAGAGAAAGATCATGGCAAAGCAATACTGCAAGTAAAAAAACCCTAATATTAAATCAATAGCAATATTAGCTATATTGATGACCCTTTTCATTACTATCACTTTGAACACAAAACAAATTTCTACCATATCAGCCTGTCAATAATGTCTGTGGGCTGGATGAAGGGAGCAGGCAGGGTTTTTTTTTCCATTTTTCTATAAGTAATTCAATGATAAGAGCAGCACTCGCCATTTACCACATAAGCAAATTAGTAGCTGACATAATACCTGGTTTCATGGCAGAAGATTGGCTTTTATACAGTTTTATCTGACATCTTTACAATAAATAATACCACAGTCCTCCCCTGTCTCCTCCCTTAAAGCAATTAGTTGTTATTCCCAAGAGCCTGACTATGAAACATTTTCTAACTGCATACACATACTGGGTTTCACATATCTGTGCCCCAGCAGCAGCTCTACCAAAACTGGGATTCACCCCAGAGGCAGCCATAGTGCTGCTCTGCAGCACCTTCTGTCTATTGAGGACTTCTGCTTAGTAGAAGGTGCCTTTTGAAATCAGTGGTCTCTCCTTGATAGCCTCTTTCATCACTTGACCACAATGGACTTACTGCCTGACATACTTGCCTACACTTCTACCCCTGCCTTCCTGGTCTTTGAGTCACCACTGTTAGCAACTGCAGAGAGAAGCAGTAGCTATAGGAAAATTTGGCTCCAGTTTTTATAAAACACTTAATATAAAACCTGCCAAAATCCATTCTGCATCATGCTTGGAGGTTGAAATGGTGCATAAGGAACCAGTTGTTTTGTTCCTTCACTCCAAAGAAAACATGGGATAGTAGAACTTCAACAGGAGATTCAAAGGAAGTGAAATTATGAAAACAACACTTTGTCATTTCTGTACTTATTTCAATATATAAAATTCAGTGAAAAAATGACCACCTATTGACCATCAGCTCTCAGCTATACATGTGTTCTTTCTTTAAGACAACTAAAAACTGGATAATGACAAAACCACTTTGATAATAAAAAATGGGTCTGCCATATAAAAAAGTCATTATTTGCTGACATTTGATAATATAATTCATATGCAAACCCTCAATGGATTTGTAAGGCGTTTTTTCCCCAAATCCAACCTTCTATGATAATACGTGTTCCCTTAAGGGGAGTATTAAATCATTGCAAGTTGATCTGTAATTTCAGAAACTCGCCTTTTTCCATTTGCAGAATGCTGTATCTGATAGCTAAAAGAGAAACTCGAACTTTTCTTTACAATATGCTATGCCAAACTAAATGCATTGCATAGCACCTCATTCAGCACATCTCAATTTTCACACTTTTATTGACTTTTGTAACAGCAGATGAGTCCCGAACTCGAGTACTATACGGGAAGTAATTTTACAGCCCACATATTTGAGGCGGATCAAAACCTTTAATCTTTCCTGAGTATGCTTCAGACAGTAGCAATAAAAGATTTGTGTATGCGGGGTTGTACCATCCCTCTGATGATTCTGCTAGCTGTGCAGGATTAAGCTGTTGCATGGTAGCGATTCTGCTCTGTGCATTTAAGTCAGACTACCTGCTACAGCTCAGCCCTATTCCCAGCTTTAGTGTTAGGTATGATGTAAAGATTTCACATATTCCTGTAATCTTCCTCTGATTAGGTCTTCTTTCCAGACTCACAATAGGCAAGAAAAGAGAGATCAAAAGGCCTAATAAAGACCTTGCCCAATACTGATATACTAATCACATGGTAATGGATCTCACATGTTAATGAGTCACTAAAATGAGGTTAACAGTCTATCACTGCCATTAAAATTGCAGACACATTTTTTTTAAAGCTACTTTGAAATAAAATGTATTAACAGATTTGAATTCAAAGAGTACAAACAAAATGTGAAGTCGTCCAAACACACACAGGGCTCTCTCTGGCCACAGATGTGCCTTCACTGTCAGACTCGGTGCCAAAACTGAGAGGTTTGCAAACGCACATCGATTGTCAGAGCCACAGTTTAAAACTCCCATTCTTTTCTCATCCACTTCTTCACAGTTACAGGAGTTTCAAGTACTAAAATTCCCCCCGTTACCGAAAGGCACTTAGTATGTTTCCATGTCCTGTAGAATAATCCTGTGTGCTAAACCAAGGGTTGTTAATTCTGGTGGGCAGATCTCTCTAGCACTTCAGTTAAATATCTGTTAGTGTTGCATTGCTTAGGACCCCTCTGTAGAGTTTGCTTTCAATGGGAAAGATTTGAGCATTGTTTGGGGGTTTTTAACTCTGTAAAATTAGTGGTAAGAAAGATTGACTGCTTCTGGATGTTTAATTCAATTTGAAGTATCTGAAAATGCTACTGAAAATCACCCGTTTGCCAAAAGGCTGACAAGCTATTTGCACAGAACCACAGAAAGGATTCTGGGAGATGTCAATAATGAATTGGATAAATGTTCTCCTGCTTCGTAACTAACGGAGTTTGCTGATAAATTTTAAACACATTCAGCATGCTGCACTGTGCTCTAGTCACTTTATATAGATATTGCTCCTGGATTTATACAAAAAGTAGTTCTGAAATGGTGCTACTTCCGTTTCACATTATTTGACATTTTAATGCAGGAACGTAACGTTTGTGTATATGTAATGTATGTAATGCCATTTCAGCATAAAAATTTTGGCCTTAAAAATATTGTTTTTTTTTTTTTTATCTTGTTTTGGGTTTCTTTTGGCTTTTCTATGTTTAGATAAACAAATCAGTATCTTTCTTTATGGGGAATATAAATGTTTGGGTATTATATTCGAACACATTACTTTATAATAACAGTGCCTGTTTCCTTTCTTCTTCATTCTGTGGGGTAATGGGATGAGGTAGAACTGGTTTTGACTGTTTCAGCTTGCTCATTTTTGAGGCAAACATAGTAAATTCTTGGGGTTTTATGCCTCCTTATACTTACTTCTTTTGCCACCACTATCAACCCCTGTATTATATGACAGCACTCTGCTACTTAGTTTTGCCTATTAACCTAATCTGGTTAGGCAAAATATCACAGACCTCTGCTTAAGACCTAGTGGGGCTCTCAGGTTTTTGTCTTCATTAGCCTTTTTCTCTTGATGTAGATCTACTTCACACCATCGCTTCTTCTCAACTGGTCTGAAAGCACGTATACTGAAGTACACATAGCTCAATGTAATTCACTGTATTTGAAAAGATACTTTGCTGATGTACAGATGATAGTAAAATCAAGCCTATAGCCTAAATATTTAATAGTACCAAGCTAAATACAGTAATGAGGGGAGGAGGATGGTTGAAGGAAGCGTTTTTCTCTCAAAAAAATGTTGTCACGAACTTAACAGAAGTAATTTTGTTATCAAATCAATTATGAAAATTGAAGATATGAAAGCATCGGATTTGAAATGTCTTTGACAAAAATACAGCATTGTTGAACTCTGACCACACATCAGAAGTGACAGAAATGCATAAGCAAGGTTCATCTTTTGAAAGATTAAATGAAGATCTAGGTAGCTTCCATAAGGCACATCTTCCAGGCCTCTCAGGTAATTTTCTCTACGCTCTCAAGCCAAACAGGGACCTTGTGATGCCACAGGACAGCCAAGTCTGTGTTTTGCACTTCTACACTGTGGTGCACTCCCCACAACAACAGCTCTTTCTACTTCCCATTCCTCTGAAACCTTCACCCCCTTCCTGACCTTTGCAGTATAAATAAGAAAGTGAACATGTGGTTGGTTTTATTACAGGTTTATTTGGGCCTACGAAATAACAGAACAGTTAGTCTTTGGATAAAATGCTTTGCAGGAAATAGCTAAGGTGTTAAAAAACTTCTGGAGCAGTTACCTTTCTCCTAGCAGCGGGGAGACACAGACGGTAGGAAAAAAAGAATGGAATAATAAAATCTTTTATCCCTGTATTTCTATAGCTCTGCAGAGCCTTCCTGGCTTCCTTGAGACTTCACAGATACAGGTAGTTTTCAAATCTGTCTAGAAGCAGACATAAATATCGGGCTACTGAAGTTTGCCCATGTAGTTTTTCACTTAACGGCTTAGCTTTTCGGTTTTGAAGATGGTAACCCACAACAGGCTGCTCTTACCACCTTGTGCCAAAAGTCACCATCTTCCCATGCTGAAAGCACTTCACAGGTGATACAGGTATTTAATTAGCAAAGAGCTTCACAAAAGAAAGATAAATCTTCACACTGTAAGGAAAAACACTGTCCTTCAGGAAACAGGAGGGACAAGAGATGCTTAAGGTTTTACTGATGTTCCAGTCAGGTTTATTCACCCTCTTCATACTCTCTGAGGTTTCTACTTAGCACGAGAAAGTCCTTTTCTCCCAGTCCATATTCACACTACTGCCTTGATCAGAGGAAAACTGAACACCTTCAGGGCACAATAATTAAGTGCACCTCTCAGTAATACTTCATCTGTCTCCACACAGGCAGTGGCTTTGTTCTTAGACCACAGAAACCCTGTTCATTACTTATTTTAGTTAAATATACCCCCAAAACCAAAACCACACAAAACAAGGAAGAAGGAAAAAGAGTCCAAACATAACTTGCATAGCTTCCAAAGAAAACGGAAATCGGGGAAAAAATAATGCTAATTTACTTAACAGTACACCATGAAATTTACCCAGCAACAACGTCCAAAGTTTCCTCTTTTTCCTTTCTTGCGCTGTATTACTACTGACAAATTCCTTTTCCCAGACCATCCTGATTGGCACTGCTTTCTGCTTGGTTTTATTCTTAGTGACTACTTACTGAAAAGAAAAACCTAAAAAAGCTCAAACACTGAAGCAATCAGAAGGGCTCCATGCAGAGCTCCTAAAAATAAATTAATGTAGCTTTTGAATCAAAGATATAGCAATTCTGGATTACTGGAAAGCTGGTTTTTCAGCACAAATAACATGCCTGGGCATGCCAACAGTCTAGACCGCACTTCACTGATACTCAAACATCTGCTGAAACTGTCAGCAGATGCACTAAGGGCAAAAAAGTCACTGAAGCCCATACTTTAAGGAATAGAAAGTTCTTGCTTTAACTGCCAATTAGGTTTTCTTCTGTCCTTCAGCATAATGACAGACATTTCGCAACCGTTAATACATCAGGACTTCATCAGTTCTCCCACTGAACAAAGACTCTTAGAAAACAGAGGCAACACAGGATAAAATAAATATAAAACATTTTGCAAATATAAAGGATAAGAAACTGTGTGGGTTTTTTCTTCCCATGCACTTATTTATGTGAAGGTGAATATTATAATCCAATGCAAATTATACAAAAAGATCTAATTATAACCACTGGAGGGTTTGGGGTTGTTTTTTTGTTGTGGTACTTTTGTTGTTGTTTTCTTTTGCTCATTCTTCCCTGTCAATTATTCTGTTTCAGCCTTCAAAACTATGACAGCATCCTTGTAGCGACATTTCACTATGCCCTATTCTCAAATACTTCTACTAAATTAATTATCTGAAAATATCAGACGCTGCCAGTTCTGAGGGATGACACTGAGCACAAGGAGGAAGCTGCTTGCAGAGCTTCTGAAGTCTCCATGCTCACTGTACAGTGGCACAGGAGGAACTGTGGGCTTGTATTTGAAGCCTGTTCCTCTGTGCAGCACCGGTACAGTCTGAACACAGTCCAAAGGTATAGAAAAATAGCATTCAGTTTTGCCTTATGTGAGCAGACTGAATATCGAGGTTCCCACTTCTCTATAGCATTTCCCCACAGACTGTAAGTGTAAGCTGCAGTTTTGTTAAGGATGCAAAGGCAGATTAGAAAATGAAGATAGAGGTGGTGAAAGAGAGGCCTCCTCTTTACTACACACACACATACATACTTCCATATTATACAGTGAATAATTAGCAGAGACTTTTTCCCCCACCCAAGTGAATACGCTTTTGTATTCTCCCCAGTGGTACATATTCAGCTCTTTGTATATGTATTTCACACATTCTATTAATAGATTATCAGTCAATAACTGGATGCTAATAACCCAATGTCAGTTTGCCTGCAAGGTGTGAAACTGAGTATCAGCAATGATGCATAGATGTATCTCAATAACCGGCTTTCCTTCTGCTCTCTGATAGCGTGTATTATCAGGCAGAAGTTTGGAATTATTTTATACTAGAAATATTCTGTATTGAAATATATAGTATATGTATGAATATTCTATAGCATTGAGTTAAATGCTCCATGATTTTTTCATCTGTTCAGGCAGAAAATACAAACTATCATTTGTCTTCTTGAATTTTAGCAAATAACAGGATCTTTTCCTGGCTACAGTAAAACTGCAGATTAAGAAAGTATTTGAAGTCTTCATGAATAAAGATAATTCTGATGTGGAATAATAAGTCCTTCACTGAAGTAGCCTATGATTTCATTCTCTCCTTTCGTGTGTGCTTATTGCAACTCAAGAAGACTACTTAACTCACAGTGAATACATATTTGGATAGTGAGGTTCAAAAAGAAACTAAATATTAGAACACTGACTTCGATCTTTAAATTAAAACTCTGGGTTTCAGAAACATGAATCTTTCTTCCGCCTAATTCAGAGCATTCTTACGGGACTGCTTTAGCCTCTGCTTTATAAAATTTTCTGGATTAGATCACAATTTCTGTTCCTCATTGAATTTGTCAGCTTTGTATAAGCATTTTTCCCTGTATCAAAAAGCAAAAATGAACAGCTCCAGTTTTGCTGCGCAAACAATTCACAGAAATGGTTTGCCCAAGTTCATCTGGTGTCGCAATCTCTGTGTAGCACAGTAAGCTCATTTGTTACTGTATAAATGGAAGACCCCCATGCCTTCTTGCAAATACATTATGAAAGTGTGTATAAAATAAAAATACTGAACGGCATAACATTCCTGAAAATGAGATAAACTGTAGTACTCAATGTAAAGTATTCAAAACAAGTGATCACAGCAAAATGTTGAACTTTGTGAAAGACTAATCTCCTTTTGATTCCTGCTTCCATACATGCCTGAGGCTTTTCCACAAAGCTCTTTCAGTTTTCATGTTAAATTCTGACTTAAGGGAATGCTTTGAACATGTCTTTCCTGTTAGTCCATAAAGAACGTCAGGCCCTGACTTGGTGTTTTGGGGGACTTATGGACGCGTAATTCCATCTACATAAGAAACACAATAAAATTATCCCGACTAAAATAAAACCAAGGTGTCTGGCTTTATAGTCTAACAACTTTCTTACATGTTACCACAGTAATTTCTCTGTTACATGCGATTCATAGGCTTCAAGGCCAGAAAGGTTGTTTCTGATTATCTAGTCTAATTTCCTGCATAATACAAATTACAGGCTGTCAGCCAGTACATGAGAGATCTCCTTTTTAAGCAGTTTAATGGCTAAAACCCTAGGAAATCTATTTTTAGACTTTCTGAATCCTGCTCTTCTGACTAGGGTCTCAAGAGTATGCAACTAGGTAAAGAAGTATGGGCACATTCTTGCCTCCCAAGGTGGGTAATTAGCATGACCTAGATATATGTACATTTCTAAGTTATATGTACTTATTAAAAGCTATAGGGCTGATATACAGATCTTCTAGGTGTTCTGAAAAGGAAAATATTAATTACATTTTTGTATTACTTTTATAACAGCTCAATAAAAGCAGCACTTTCAAAACCCTGTTTCTTTAACAAGACTACCCATTTCAGGGACAATGCAAGGCACTATCTTATCTTCTCTATCTTAGAACAATGAATAAATATCAAATACAAGTGTTTTTCTGGGAGAATAAATGACACATAACAGTGATTTATGGATGCAGACGTGGCAGTTATTTTTATTATATGTTTATCATTATCAAAAACTTGAAATTGAGGCATTTCTGAGAGTTAAACTCATGAAGTATAGCAAAACTGAATGGTTTCAGGGCATTTTTATTTATCCATCCAGGTGCCTCTGTCTTCAATACATGTATGTGTGTTAAATGTGCATATGCTATTAAAACTGTTGAGGAATTTGCCCATCAGAATTGTGAACAACTTACTATGTTTTAATGTATGTATTCAATACTTCTCCATATTTTCAACAGAAATACAGGAATATTTCCCCTTCATGGTAGTCTAAACAGCTCCCTTTTTTGCTCTGGGGAGGTACGTAGCAGTAGACTAACAGTGGGCCTCAGGTAGCTTTATGTAATGTTCGGAATACAGATTTACCATAGACATTTTCCTCTAATATTGGAGGTATGGATATGTATGAACATAACAGTTCTACACAGGTTAAGTATGTTGTACAAGAATCGTATAAAATTACCCATTTTCAAGTTTACCTTTGTTGCTCCAACCTTGCACTTAGATACTTTTATAGGATCCTTTTCTGAAGTCTGAATTTTCTTCCAAACCTTACAACACAGTTACTATCATGGTCAGTATCCTTATCTGAGTAATTTATGGCAGAGGACTACAGGGCTGAAAAGTCTGCTAAGGACACCAAAAAAGCATCGGTTCATGACTGATAGAGACTCAGCTGTATTTACATGTGTTTGAAGGTTCGTAATACTGGAAGCACCTTGAGGTATATCTGCAAAATGTATAATTTGCACAAGTATTCAGGTGAAACGAGGGCACCGGTTCAGTACTTGTACCACAATGATTTGGGAGGGGTTCATCAGGTATATGAACATTAAATCAAAATAAAATCAGAATTTTTTGAACTCTCACATCATCTCCATGATGCTATAAACATATCCCAGTGTTACACTGCAATAGTAGTACACCCAAATAACTTCTCAAATTGAAAACTATACAAGTAGTCAGGAGTTGCAGTTTAACACAAATATCAAATGTTCATTTAAATACACATGCATTCATAGTGCAAACAGCATTGTCTAAGAGTCATGTCTCCAAAACTAATTTATGCTGTATTTTACCCAGGTTCAATAGTAAAATCATAACTTTAAGAATCTCATATGCATGCAAACATAGCTTAAAAGGTGAATTGCCTGTACCTGAGCTTGGCATTTTTTGGCTGGGGAGATTTCTTGTGGAGTTGTGCAAATACTAAGCATAGGACCTTGTAAGACTAGATTGTTAAGTGGAGCCATTAATTGAGAAAATCAAAGGACGAGCTTGTACTATCAGCAAAATGTCTGCAATGCCCTTTCTCTGAGATGGAAGCCCTTATCTGGCACCTGTTTGATATAACGCAATCTAACAAAGATATTCAGCTTCAATGAAGTGGGAAATCAGGTAAATGATTTCTAATTTTTAATCCTAGAGAGAGATGTTACTGCTGGGTGCGAGTGGGGTCACATATGTAGCTGGCATCAGGAATCAGTCCCTCAGGGTTTTCAGTTATGCTTCAGAAGCAGAGTATTAATGGTCATAGGATGATACCTAGGCTCCTTTCCTTTGGGTGGGTACTCCTGAAAATGGGCTAACAATGGCTCATGGTATGCAATGTCTGCAGAACAGAACCAAGGGCAACTCCAGTGAAAAATTTACAGACTTATACTCACTGCTGAATTTTGCTTTCCAAGCAGACTCCCCTTTGTCTGAAGAATATGCAAAGATAGATAAAAGGGATTAGACCCAGCTGCTTTTATCTCCTCCCACCCCCAATACAAAGAGGCTACTCAAGTCAATGCTGTGATGCCAACAGTGCCAGGTGTGTTCTACCAGTTCCTCTGATAGCCTCTTGTTATCCGAGGTTGCTTCTATACAGCTTTAGAGAGGGTGCCAGTGAATTGCTCCAGGTGTTTCCCTTCTTTAAGGAACAAATGTCTACTTTAAGCAGGCAACAAGATGTACCAGACTCTTTAACTCACATCAGCAAGTTACAAAAACAGCCTTTAAATTAAATGCTGTGCTGATCAGAAAATTAGTGTAAGTGGGTACCAACAGAAAAATCCCCAAATATAGCTGATACAAGTTGGGAAAAAATAACTTCTTTCACTAGAGGAAATTAATTCAATAAAGAGATTCAATTGCTTGCTTTTTCTCCCATGTCTAGAAAAAACAGGTTGATGAGTATGAAAACCATTAAAGGAATGGAAGGTGGAATTTCATAGCAAAGTCCACAGTCTATTGTTTAGTTCCTATGAAAGTCTTCTCCTTTGTGCTCTTGAATTTCCCAGTTCATTACACATTTCACCGTGCTACTGATAATTGCTCTGGGTGGTCCCTGAGGTGACAACAGAGAGCTACCTTAAAGCAATTAAGAATGACAAGGTTTTAGAAGGCTTGCCGTATCAGGAAAGAGACATATTACTGGCATCAGTGCAAATTATATTGTTTAATTAGAAGATTTTAAAGGAGACAAGATAATCCAAAGTTTTGTTTCTAAGAAGCTTGGCATATTATTAAAGCCACAGAAAACTAGAGAGTAGATGAAAAATCTTGTGTGCAGCCTTCTTACTCCTACAGGAGGAATCTACTCTGACCAGGCTACCTGAATACATTTCTCAATTCTTTTGTGGGGAATCATTCTTGGTGGAAAAATACCATTATGATGTGCATTTAGAGAGCATAGTGCACATTTTCAGTTATATCAGTACAATTTTAGGGTGGTTTCCTTAAGAGTTATTAATTCCCATTTAATTTAGTTTCTTTAGAAATGGTGATAAAGTTTACTCTTGAATTTAGCAAGCTTGCATGTAGACAAATCTTGGGGATGTTTGATAATACTTCTCCTTAGGGCTCCCATTTCTCTATGCTTCACTGATGGAATTCCAACTGTGATTTGTTAAAGTCAGTTGAGACTTCTGTTATAAGTGATATGTACAGTAATCTCCAGATACTTCTGGTTTTCACTGAAATGAGAGTAATTAAGAGTTTGATGGGCTGATTTGTTTAGCTGCTTTTGTAGATTTCAAGAACTGATTTTTATCCTAGGAAAATCTTCGGTGTAGTACAACCCTAGAGTGAAGCTACAAGCCTTATTGTCACTCTAATGATGTACTTGGCTCAGTAATGACATCAGATATTAAAAGAAAGTGTAAAAGAGAATGTTCCAGGACATTTTACAGGCTATCCAAGGAATACATCCCTCTGAAATCTCAGTTTCATTGGAAATGCTTATGAAATTTGTCTTAAAACTCTCATGGAATTTCATTGTGCGAACAGATCAATTGCTGCAGCTTTTAGTTCTCATTTGCTATGTATATTTATATAGAAGTAAAAAGAAATGTTTTCTTTAGAAAGAAATGCCTAGGTTTTCTGTTTCTTCATTGCTTACCTGCTCAAATTTATTTTCACCTCTTCAGAGTGACAGCTTTACTCTTTGCCATCCTCAGTAAATCCCCACCTACTTTTTGATGTGAAATATGTATCTTTCATCTTGAAAGAGCTTTAATATACTATTGAAAGGTTTTCTGTCAGCATACCCATCTTCTGGAGAAATCTATGCTCAGAAGTGGAGCCTAGTGTCAAGGAAGCCACAATACTTTCCATATTTATTTTCATTCCTCTGAATCCACAGGAGACCTATGACATACATACATACATATGCATATATATGATGCATTAATGTTTTGAATGACATTGGAATTATTCAGAATATGGTAGATGTTTTATTTTGGTGATGGAAAGGTGCTAGACCTCATGGCATGGCTTCGGCATTATCACTTGGTGACATGTCAGAAAAATAACATTTTTAAAATAACGTGTTACCCTTTCTACATACAGTTTTCTTGACATTTAGAGCAGGTTCTTATAATTTCTTTTCATACAGCTGATCATGAATCAGCTCTCTCTGATACAATTTTGGGAATAGGTGTCTCAAGATAGATAGAATCTGCATTTCTGTTCCTGATGTTGATGCATTTTTTCTGAGCCATGTAGTTCAGACAGAAAACATCTTCAACAGTCATGTTCTGCTGCATTTTTCTCCTTAGGGAACATTAATTGATCACATTTCAACCTAAAGATGAAGCTGCAGCTCTAAGTGCCATATTCTAGGCTTGCTAAGTATCACCCACTGAAGTGCAAGTAAATGATTTGCTTCAAAGCACCACAATTTGAAAATACACAGAGATACCACCTCTCTGATTAAAACATTTTATGTATAGTTCGTTATGATATTGAACAAAAATGTAAACAGATCAACCATAAAAAATATAAAGATAGTACAAGTATTTATTGGAACATATATGTGTAGGAATAGGAGCATCATTTACACACAACAACTTAACTGCAGTACCTTTTTGTGAACATCAGCTGCTATTTAACTATACATATGAGGCTCTTAAAAAAAAAGTCACTATAGAACAGATACAATGTGTAGTTACTGCTCTTTGGAGCACTTTGAAGAGCTTTATATTTAATGTTCCTTGATTTCTTTAAAAATGTAATTCTCATTTAAAAAAAAAATCAGGTAAATTTTAGATGGAATGTTTTTTAAGTCCTTGTGCTGATAATTTTTAAATCATACAAGACTGTTGGAATGGTTTGGATCTATTAAATGGAGAATAAATTTTAAACATTGTTATTTGTTCTCTTTTAGCAGTGGGAGCAACTACGAGATTGAGCAGGGAAATGCATGTTATCCATCCTTCTACTGCAACGTCTCTTAGAAATAATTTCAACTACCTGAGCTTGGCAACCCCATCCTCTTTAAAACTGCTAAATAAACCCAGTTCAATTCTACCAGTGAGTCTTTCAAATAAGCTGCTGTCACCTAGGATATATAACTACGTGAACAAGACCAAAGAGTCAAGTAAGCTCCCTGCCCATATTTTGCACTTCCCAGGCAAAAGCCAGCTGTATATGAGAAGGCATATAATTGAATCCATGTCAGTAGGGCAGCCAGCCAAAAAGAAGAAGCTATGCTAGAGCTCAGGGCTGTACCAAACCATTTACATGCCTTCATGCCTTCTGGGCTACTGGTGGCTCAGCTGGTGGACAGCTGGAGGACGCACTTTTAAGCAGCACACAGAAAAGCAGATGAGGATAACAATCCTGGAAGGATCAGAGAGTGGAAGAGCCCCAAACTACTTTAGTTTTTTGAAAACAGAGCAAAAATGAAAGTCATTACAAGAAGATGAACTTGTGGTCATGTTGAGGTTAATGACTGAATTCCACATAATTTGATGTTACAGGAGGTTAGTAGCATAAGGTGACATTTCTGATGCACAACACAAGCACTACATAATTACTCAGCCGTAACATACCATTTTAATGCCCACGATTGATTAAAGATTTATTTAAATTGCTTGTATTTTTCAGTGCCTTATTTCTCCAGTTGTCAACTGAAATGTGTGATTGATAATTAACAAATAAGTAGTATCACTTTGGTTTTACAGATATCGTACAACAGCTTGTACAAGACAAAACTTGCCCTCTTCGGGCAAGAAAGATGACACGTATATAAACTGATGTTCCAAAGTCTTTCTTCAGCATTTATACATGCTATACCAAATCCCAGCACATCAAAAGTCTGCAATCTAAACCAATAATTGCAGTTATACTATCAATATTTTGGTAGAAACACTTATGGCTCAGCTAGGTATCATTTAATGGTTTGTTATGGGCCTGAGTGACTCATGTATGCTTTAAAGCTGCACATACTATCTAAAGTAATAGAAGAATGAACACAGTGTTTAGGTATAGAATGAGTAATATATATAGTCAAGAGTAGGCTATTTACATAGAAATAAACTCTAGGTAAAAATACGTATAAGCTTACAAGAATTGCAATATAAAAAGGAAGCAATACTTTACAAAAGCAACACTTTATGTTAAAGTAACTGAATTATAAATCCCTTTCATTGCTCATCAAAAGAAAACAAAAAGGAGGAGAGGATTTTTGTTATATATATATATAAAGAAACAAAGTCTTTTACATTAGTTGCCATGTAATCTTAGCTGCATTACTATTCATCACTAAAAAACTCCTTATGGGAAATCCAAGAGGTAGTAACTGTTGGTGAGGAAAGGCCTATATGTGAAAATAGCAGTTTTATTAGACCACCTATAATAGTTGGAGAAAGCAGACAGAATTTGCTTGGGCACAGATTTATTTTGAGCAAACAAATCCTTTTCCATGTCTGTTACACACAGCAAACTTCAAGGTTTGCTTCAAATTCAAACAACTGCTCTGAGTAGCATATTCAAGTGGTCTAATAATAACATGAACCCCATTTACAAATCTTACCTTGTCTTTTCACCACCGCAGCTGCGACAGCTCCACTGCTAAAGGTATATATAGGTACGCGATTTCCAGGGAAGAGGGGAAGGGAATTCCTAAGTATTTCTGAACATATATGATGCTCATCAGAAAATAAACAAGTGCCAGTACAACTAAAAGCTTGTGGCTGTTCCTAGAATTCGGTTTAGCATCTACAGAGTGTAATGGATCAGAAAACAAGTTTTGTAGAGGTCTGAAGTTATGAGACAAGCTTCTAATAGGCTCTTTATGTTATATATCCTCCTTTATGTCACCTGGTTTTGTACACAGATCAAATTATATGACCTTGAGTACTGACAGATGTCTTAGGCTTCGCTTCTGCCTTTCTCTAACGAACAGTGACAGCTGTGTTAATATTGATAAAGCTTCAATAAAAATTTTTTTGGGGAAATTATGCAGAATATCCCAATTTATATTTACAACTAAATGGCAAATAGCAGGTCCATCCAGGGAGATCACACTAGATTTTGTATTGCATGCCCACTTGGAAAGGCTGCCTCGCCCCTCTTTCATCTGTCAACACCAGGTCCCTGTCCTGTCAGCATCCTGTCCTAATTCTGAATGTACATTGTTGGTTTTTTAACTTTTCCATTACCGAAGAATACCTACACAATTGAAGAAGTTAGTGATGCTTCAGCCATTTATACACTTCTGGGCAAACTACATACTAAAGTTTCTTTCTTCTTTCATAGTAAAGTTTCACTGCTTAAATTTTCGAAATAAGATTGATTCATGATACAATTAGAATTTTGCAACCCCCTTTGTAACTCACCCTACGTACCTGTAAAGGAATTGAACTTATAATGAAAGACTGAAATAGGTGCATATGAATTCAGTGCTGACCTCCTCTTTTGTCCCTTCATTTCTTTTCATCCCCCTCCTACTTTGTTAAGCTGTCGTATATTACAAATGGGTGCTACCGTAACTGTTTCAAGGTCAAATGTTTCAACAGCCAGTATTAGCATAGTTTCAGGATAGTCAATAAAATGAAGCCATTTTCCCCTGTTTGAGGGTATGGTACAATATCAAGCGATATTTTCTGTTACAAGCAACTGGAGTTTGTATACATATAAACCCTTTCCATCCATTTGAAGAAATACACATCATTATATTCGCAGAAGTATTGTGATTATCAAAACATAGTAAATTGCCATGTAAACTACATAACGCTGTTAAAAAAGAAAAATGTGAAAAGAAAAATGTAGTCAAATGATTCAATGACTGGCACTGGTGTTTAAATTATGTCACATGGCACATCATTAGACATTAAGTGTAGCTAATATATCCAGGGTCAATTTTGGGTGAATGTTATCATTAAGCCTTTTAAAATAAAAATATAAATGTCTAACTACTGCATAATACTTGCAAGGTTCCTGTTTTGCTAAAATCTGCTTTCCAGATTCACTACTAATCATATATATCTACTCATAGTACTTGTTTTTATACTTTTATACGTGAAGTCCCCTTCAGTGTGGTACACACTGTATCATGGATTCTGTGCATAGAATAATCTAGAAAAATAATTCCTTAGTATTAATAAAAATTATCTATAATGTCAAGGTTCAGTTACTATAAAATGTCATTTTAAGGTAACTTCACCCAAGACATCTACCGGTAAGGAGTAAGGTAGTACTAAGAAATGAGGAAGTCATACATACAAGGTTCTGCTAAGAAAAACGCAACAAGGATCAGCCATCCAACAAACAAGACAATTGTATAAAACAAAGAAATCAGTGGACTCTTTCTCATTCTACTTGCTTAAAACTTTTCCTAAGCAAGAAGACTCACAGCTGCAGAACACACACAGTCCTTTAAATAGTATCCCACCTATAACCAGATACAGAGTCTTTGCACAGTTTGATACGACAAGGAATGAGACACCAGAGGTTTGCAATTAGTATCTGCATCACATGAACTTCCTAGGTGTGGAAACACTAAATCAGCCAAGACACCAAGGAACCTGGAAGGTTGTTTCTAATTTAACTAGATAGCAAAGTATGACCATGCAGATTGGACTTCAGATTTACAGCAAGAGTAGGCAAACCCTGACAAATGCTTAAGTTGAATAGAACTATATTATCCATCATATGTAACACAGATTTAATGGATTTTAATGACAAGCTTCTTATCATAAAAACATATTTACACTATGTCAGTGAACAAGTATCCTGGTAGTGAAACCTGGTGTTTATTTATACAGGAAGAGTCTTGAGCCTACTGCACATGTTTCCTCCAGGAGAAAGAAAATAAACATGGCTTGTATTCTTTACATAAATAAACAAAGAAGAGAAAAACCCCACACTTCTCTTTGATGTTCATTCGTCCCCGTTCCTTTGTCCAATTCTTGCCTCAGATATAATCAAAGTGATGAACATACAAGGAAAATCTCAGGGCAAATGTGATCAGCTGATAGCAGAGACTTGCTGAAGTCAGTGCTATGCAGATTTCAAACTTACATCAAGCCGTGGACTGGCCCTGGATAGATTTTCTCCAGAGTCTCTGTTGAACAACATTGTGCTTTTTTCTGTGCCTGGTGGTTTAGACTACAGCTCATTTGAGAACAGAAACATGCATACCTCAAAATGTGGCTGTTATTTCATCCTGAATGCTTTCTCTAACTGTAGACTCCTTTATCACTGCCAAAGCTTTACATCTCTCACAAAACCAGAAGACAAACTTTACAAAAGGTCAGCCTGTACTTCAGGATACTTCTGCTTACCTTGATGTCCATGAAATATTTACTTAAAAATATACCTACCTCATGTTATCAGTGCAAAAAGATTTACATTTATTTGCATCACTTATACATACATATAAGTATACTGATGACATTAAAAAACAAAGAAAATCATGTAATACCTTTACTTTTACCTATGGATTTGGTGAAATGGTTCCATGAAGAAAGCATTTCCAGACAAGAAGAGAATAAAGGAGAGAAACAACAGTAAGAGTCATGAGTATATGCAAATGCAGTAGTATCTGAACATGAAGAGACAAAGTATAAGGTAAGTGTCTGGAGACAAATGGAGATGCAATCAGCGTCATATTAGGGTATTAGTTTATTTTTTTTTCCAATCATGTACATGCAGATAACACAGAAATAACCATGCTTAGATAAGAGTGACACAAAAGTAACATGGACAATGGGTTAAGAGGACAAAAAATAAATGAGTTTGTTAGGTTTGCAAAACTGTACTCTCAGCATTCCAGAAGCCAGGAGCAGGTGCTTTCTGCACATTACCAATCAGCCATGCATTAATGTAAATGGACTCTTCAATATGTGCAATTGTGACAAATTGAGAATCTTCTTTTGGGAGCTATCTGAAGAGTGCTCTTGTGCTTCATTTATCTCTTATAGAATCACCTGTGATTTTATTTTCTGATAAATACATAAATTTTCTTCATCACCTTCTTATTTCTCTCACCTCTTTTCAGCTATTATATTGCAAGAGGGGGAGTTGAGGAGGCAGAAGAACAAAAGTTTGAGGAGCAAACAAACCAAAACCAAAAAAAATTAAATAAGAAAAGATGTGACTAAAATCATGTGTTTATTTGCAGCCAAAGACAGCTTTCAAGCATTTGCCCATCGTTTGCAGTGATGGATTCAAAGCAGCTACAGAACAAGAAGAAACAATGAAAGCAGAGTGGAAAAGGAACAGAGCCCATACCTTGGTCGCCCATCATCAGGTGCGCCAGACCTTGAAGGGAAACAAGAGCACAGTCAGCAATGAACAAGGGAGCACGGGAAGGTGGTGTTGTCACAGTGACAAAAATGTTTTGTGACAGGCATCTGTTTCCTATGAGATGTCTGTATCACAGAGGGAAATCAAAGAGCATTTTTCAACCACTGGTTGGAATGCTTTGGGCTACGAGTAACACAACTGCAATTCAAACACTGGGTGCTGTTTTATTGTGTTAATTCTTCTGTGCAGTAGTTGGGATGACAGAAAATAATAAAATGCTTTCAAATCCAACCAATTGTGTTAATATTCCATCTGTCTTTATCGTAGCTTGATAATATTGGTATGAACACTTTGCTGCGAGGACTTCCTGTCCTCTACATGTGAAATGATGTTAAAAACCTGGAGAAGTGTAAACCTGAAAAATGGGCTGGGTCTGATCTTTTTCCCCTCATAAAAATGAGCATTTCAGGTAATTAAATAAAATTTCTTCATCACATTGAAATGATAATGCAAGGGATGTCTCCTTATTTGTGTGAAACATGACAGTAGAATGAATTTGTTCCAGAGAAGGCAAATTATTACATATGCGATATCAAATACATAGCAATAAAGAAAATTTAAGTGACATCTTCTGAAGCTACTTCATAAATCTGGGAGAAATAGATTTTGCTTTATATTTGTATTGTAAGATGAAATCTAATCATACCAGTATAGCTCTAGTGACATTTCAAAACAGATGTCCATACTGATAATCACTCAACCAGAGCCAAATTTCGTAACTCTTTAAGCAAAAATATTCAGCTTTTTTAACTCATGATAATCAAATGATACTTATATTCTCACTGAGAATAATGTCATGTAGGGAGACCATTTCTTTCTATAAATATGAAGGTTTTCCACATCTTATGTCTGGTTTAAAAAACAGGCTTATTCTTGTTCAACTTAGTTGGTTTAGGATGCATCTTAGACGTTATTAATTGTTCATGTGTTAGTTGTGCTCCTCTTCTCCAGCAACTACAAAAAAGCGATACATAGTTTTCTTATTTGCAATTAATTAATTCACACAAAGAAGGTTTGCAATAAAGCATCCTGCTCTTTATTGGAAGGCAGACATCCCTGAGAGTTCCTGTCATTTCTAATTCACAAGGAAAATCAGGTGCACAAATGACTCAGTACTTGGGGGGAGTTCAAACAAGATACTCCTCACTGCAGTCAGTCTTAAAAGGTTCATGCCTTATCAGTCCCAAATCTCAACTGATGTTCCAAATAGATTAACAATGGTTTTGCTGAATTAGTGCTTTTAGTGTCACCCTTTTTAGATGTAGTTAAACTGCAGGGCGGGATGTACCCCACTTCCTGTGGAATAGATTCTGTTTCCAAATACAACGCCCTGCAGCTGTGGGATTACCTGGGGTTTACAGGGATGTAAACAAAAGCTGTGTGTGATCCTGAAGAGATGCTGCATAAGCATTGCTTAGGATACATCACACAGCTGTGCTGCAGTTCTGCAGCTTGTGAAAGACAGTAGAAATGTGTTCAGGTATGTTCTTTCTTGGTAAGTGCTGCTGCCAAGAGAGGCCTGCTGAAGACACAAAACACAAAGACCCATGGTCAAGCTTCATTCTTTAATGCTGAATGTCCTTGCCTGGAGGAAGGCCCTTGCTGAATGGCCTTCTGGAAGTATTAGTCTCTTCATGTGATTATTTAACTTGTCCTTTGGCTTTTAACTTTTTGTCTAGGCAACTATTGCAAGAAATCTCAGACTTGTTACTTGGTCTTAACTGTATCTGATAGAGGAAAGGTGAAACTAGTTGAACATTACAACATGGAAATTATCACGGAATGGTTTGGGTTGGAAGAGATCTTTTTCTTTAATAAAGTTGTGACTTTTCAGCAGCTACTTATGTGTGCCCTTTCAGCCTTTACAATGAACGAAGTACATCACTGTCATGTCTCCTAGGGGAATGCAAAGAAGGTAATCTCTTACTAGCTTGCATTTAAATATGATCTTTATAGCTGTAGGGACCTAAATAAAAAGCCTAGCTTCAGGAGATGACCACAGTTTGATAGCTACTGTTTTGGCTAAACTGGCATGTGAGATGGGTCAGTCGTAAATACATGATTCTTACATACTTTGAAAAAAAAAAGTAAGTGGCAGAAGTGCCTCTTGAAAACATCACAGAAACCACTTGAATTTTAAGAGTCATTCATAGGGCTGTTCAACTAAAAAATGGAAGTCAAGGGAATGTAATAAAAAAATACACTGCTCAAACCAAACACCTATCAATTAAAAAATTCAGTAGCAGTCCTCAAGACACTGTATTTTGTTTGACTCTCTGACTCTCTATGTTTATTTGTGAAGCAGTAAGGTTATTTATACTTAATTGCTAAAAGCACATAATGATACTTACCTTACTTTATATTTTGCAATCTATGGATGAAGGCTATGGAAGAGTGAAGAATTACTATTACTGTACCTGTGCAATCCACAGAATGGCTTAAAATGATACACATAAATCTACCGTGATAGCAATCACTGCTAGATTTTCACAATGATAGTCTACTTATGATAAAGAATACCACAATGGCTAGTGATGGAAAAGTCTAGTCTTAGCTATGTATAGGTATATCATACATTGAAAATAATTCATTTGTGCACCATTACTTCATGAGCAGAATGATTAAAGCCTTTTCTTTGTGAATTAGGAATTCAGAATTCAGTAGGAATTCCTCATGTGTGATCCACTCCATCTTTATACTGAACTTGGCTCTGAGAGGAGAGAGTTAAGGGGCACAGGATGTGATAGTGGAAGCGGAAATGGAGATAGGATATTTTCATAATTCGGTGTGTGAGTTCCATGCAGAGCACAGGCCAAAACAAAATTTTAACATGGTAAACCTGTGGTGAACATGTTCAACTCTAGCACATTTTTGGTAAAATGAATAGAATGCAGCCTTTTCATACCAGCAATATATACAAAATTAACTCTGAATACCAAATCCTTCTGTTTTCCTCCTGCCTTAATTTACAGAGATGCTCAGATATCACAGAAATCAAAGATGAAAAACTATAGCTCAGATCCCAAATTGTGCTTTGGATACATCATTCTATGCTTCCTTTCTTTACATGTATATCCTTTGAACTTTAATGTATGCATAAGTATCCAGACCCGTACTGAAATAAATTTAAGGTTGCAGTTTTAAGAGTTAGATTCAGGTAAAGTCTGGATTAACTGTTATCCAGGCTTTATCTTGTACTGCTGCGCATAAATGAATACATGAAATGAAACTGAACCTTCTTATCAAGTTACTCGTATTTGAGTCTCATGTTGACACCAGTAAGAGTTTTACACACAGATCAAATAGAAGATTAGGTACTTATTTCTAGGCCTTTATGGTTTTCAGTTAGAATTCCCATCCCAGCGTTGTTGAATACAATTTATTTCACAATGGTAAGGAAATTGTATCGGTACATAGCAGCGTGACAGTGCACACGATTACAGCATCAGAATTGTTTTTCTTTCTCCTACTGGGAACATATATATTAATAAAATTGCACAGCATTGTGTATGTGCTAAATCTGAGCACCCCTCTTTGCCCTTGAATAAAGCAGCAGAGAAAAATGCACTACCAATGCTTTGAGAAATTTGCCACTGAACAGGTAGGCAGGCCCCACAGTGGCTCACCACAGGACCCTGGGTCAGAGCCATGCCAGGACAGTCATCCAAGTTAAGCTTACAAAGTCCTTGATTTAGTGATAGTTTTAAGAGTTATTGGAAAAAACTAGAATTCAAGTTATTGCTCAGTTTAAATAAACTGATTTTTAGGCTAGATAATCATTTACCCATTATGCAAAAATTCAGCCCGGAGAGACTTTTAGAAACATAAAAAAGCACCTGCACCTTTTGGCTTATAAGCAAAAAGACAGTACTGATTCCCAGCAATAACTGATCTGTGAAGCATATTCTGTAACTTTGAAACTAAGATATATATAATACATATGCACGCAACATGTTTTACCAGCTAACAGACTTACTTACCAACATTCAGGCTAGATGGCATTGTGCTTTTGTTTCCACTGCCCTTTGCCATACTTTCTTTAAAGGGACTTAATTACATACCAACATTAACATTATCAAAATCACATGCTGCTTCTTTCACAATGTCCAAAAGGCAGACTGCATTATGTGGAAAAGTTAGACAGAAAACCTTTTTTTCCTAAATCTTTGTGCTGTAAAGGATATTATAGAAAGCAAGATTTGTAGTATTAAAGAGAAAAGAGCTTTCCATTTTCCATTTTCCTAAGCAATTAAAAGATGGATATTTAACATGCATTGCATTCTTATGAAGAGGATTTATACTCCACACTAATGAAACAAACAGTTTTGTGAAGTGTTTTTCATACAGAACATGAGAAGAAAGCAGTCCTGTTACAAATCTCTGCAAAGATTTTGGAGGGTGGCATCAGTCATACAAGCATAAATCCCATTCCTACACTGGGTATAGTCTGGATTACATCAATAAGGCAAAGATTAAAATGGAGCTTTGCTTGTGTTCTGTATGGAAAAAGAAATCACACTTATTTAATAAACTTGTATACGTTTATGGGTAAAAAAATGCAACTTACCGTACTGAATCATATGCGTACTTTTATAACATTAAGCAGAAGGGAAAAAACACTAAACAGAAGGGGAAAACAAGAGCTTAGGAAAATAAGGTAGAAAGCACCCACCTTCCACATAGTTGTCTTCTGTAAGCACATAACAGGGAAGGAGAGAAAAGGAAAACATTCATTAAGCAGCATGCAGACTGGAACTTGCCATTGCATGTCTTCATCATGCAAGGCATCAAACACAACATGCAAGTGCTCCATTGCTACAATCCAGAGGGAAAAACAAAAGCACCAGGGAAGCAGTGTTTCCTCTGCTTAACAAACTTCACGTGATAGGAAATAATATAATACTGTTTCCAAAGTGCAAAAATTGTACAGGATTTACTGCAACTCTTCGTAAATTCAATTATTATTAGTCATTTAATCAGAGGACCTTCTTGTAAGACTTTTATGACTATATATTTTAAAGCCATCAGTCATATGTGATAGGGATTCTAAGTTCATTTGATCTACTTTCCCATTCTGAATTTTCCTTAATGACCTCTATGAAGCAGATGATTTTAAACAGATTGAACAAGATAATTTAAGTTTTAGTATATGCTGTGAAGATGTTTCCATAGGCAGCATGGCTGATACTGCACTCATTACTGAGGCACTTACTCTGGTCATTGGGTCAGATCTCCAAATCCTGTGCAGAAAAACTGTTACTTAAACTGGCTGGAGTAACTCAGAATTTTAAGATCACATCCCACAGCATTTGTCAGCATCAGAAACTTGCACATCTTAATCAATCAATCAGTTCTCTGCCTGGTATAGCTAGCAAAAACCACAGCAATTTCAGGCATAAATTCTGTACCCGGATTAGATCAAAGGGCATCTTGCCTAAGTAAAGGCTGCTATCAAGAAGCAATAACTTAGCCTTTTATTGTCAACCCAACATCAACACAGGGCGCAGGAAAGAAGGTTCCTCCAAAGCCTACAAAGGGAGCGGGGACTAGGAACTGAGCCTCATCTAATGAAGGGGACACAATTTAAAGTTAAGAAACAGGCTCAGTGTCCTAGTACTCACATTAGCCTCTTTAGGAAGGTGATGTGGAGGGAGTATGTCTCTGTTGCCCATTATGATTTTGACTGAGGACAGGAGAGAATACAAAGATACCTCAGGGAGAGAGAAAATGGGAAAGGTAAAATAACAAAGGAAAAACAACATGGACGTTGAAGAGATGGACTATGTAAAACCAACAAAGAAACAGGGCAGAGTGACAACACCACAGTCTGACTGCTTGGGAGATCTCTTCCTCCCATTCACACTGTCTCTAACAATGCTTCCTGGGGAGCAAGCACTAAGAACCAATCACAAATTGAAGGCCAGTTCTGTCATTACAGGCCATTTCTCATGGTGTCTTCCTACAGGAAAATACCTTGAAAAGGTGATCATAAAGTAATGTGATATAAACTACTTTAGCTACTCTCTAAACCAAGAGTCAATAAAATGAGTTACACAGAACTGGGCTTGGTGATATCACTTAAGCATAGCAATTTCCTGCCAAAATGTGTCACTTTTCCTAATGTTTTTGTAACTTACATGTTATTGTAATTTAATGCCACAAAACACTGGAAAATCTCATCATAACTAGACAGTATTACAATAAGTATAGAAGTTTACCACTGCTATAAAAGCTGAATACTATGGGTTTAAGTCTCTCATTTTTTTACTTCTAATACTCATAGGTCAGGCCAGATCGGGTTATTTGGCTTAAGACACTATACATCACCTTTACCATGCATACACTCTAAATGTAGACTACTAAAATCTCACTGCCTGAAATTTTAGTTTGTTATGAAGGTGCAAAGTGTACAGACTGATTCATGGGTTTAGGAAAATAAGAGGCTGAAAAACAAAAAGAAAAGCAGTATGCCTGATGTCAGTAAGTATATGAAGATTAACAACCCGAATAAAGTTCACTGAGAAAACGAAAACCATCCCATTTCACAAGATAAATATATTATGTTCTGTATGCAGAGTAAATTACAGTGATATTTGGGTTATTAGAAATGTCTGCTTATAGCTAAACTTCTCTGGATTAGCCTTCCTCCTTTATCTGCATACAGTAATTTCCTTGCTTAAAGTACAAAACCCCCCAAAACCTATGAAAAATAAATTAGTTATTTCAATTGTAGCATAACTTCAGGTTCCTACACCTCGTCTTATTTACTGCAGTGTTGGTATATTGCAATACCAGTACTGCAATAACATCATTTTGGTGGCCATATTTAGTTTAATATGATTACTTACAATCAACGTGAACTTGCTAAAGACTGGTTCTGTTGCTCGTGATGTCAAATGACATCATGATGTTCTGAAAATGACATCACAGGCAGCATCAGATGGTTAAACTTGTCTGGTTACAGAGTTCAGCATATTTTGGTTTATGTCATGGCCCAGTTCTTTTTTTTTTTTGGTATGTCTTCTTGATGACTGCCACCAGAAGGATTTACAGTATCTGAGCAGCTTCCCTCAATGTCTGATTGATGAAACTTTCAAGTGTTAGTAAACTGCCAAAACATTTTGGATTAAGTAAAATTGAAAGTGTTGAATTCCTGCTCTGTGAATAAAACAGTATATCTACACAACCCCCCCTACAACTAGTAAACAGCAACGAAAATTCATTCTTCCACATGAATGAGGGCCCTTCACAACAAGAGAGATATTGAGGTGCTGGAGTGGGTGGGTCCAGAGTACGGCAACAGAGATGGTGAAGGGCCTGGAGCACAAATCTGATGAGAAACGGCTGAGGGAACAGTGGGGTTTAATCTGGAGAAGAGAAAGCTCAGGGGGTACTTTATTGCTCTCTACAACTGCATGAAAGTAGGATGAAGCCAGGAGGTGGCTGAGCTCTGCTCCCGAGGAACAGTGACAGGACAAGAGGAAACAGCCTCAAGCTGCGCCAGGGGAGACTTACACTGGAGATTAGGAACAATTTCTTCCCAGAAAATTTAGGTCAGTCAGGCATTGGAACAGGCTGCCCAGGGCAGTGGTGGAATCACCGTCCCTGGAAGTGTTCACAAACTGCAGACGAGGCCATTTGTGACAGGGTTTAGTGCTGGGGCAACGGCTGGACTGGATGATAGTGAAGGTCTTTTCCAACCTGGTTGACCCTATGATTCTATTTCTTTTGTCATGATAATTAAACCATCTTCCAGGTTTTCAATCTGAGAACAAAAAAATGAGTTCAGCTTCTTTATGGTACTTCACAAGGTTTTTACGTTAGATTAGCATTGAGCACTATTATTTACGTTAAGCATTCTTTCATAATGGCTGATATTTTTCCGTATCACTGATGCTTTGCTTGACTCCTCTTATTCCCATTTTCTTGGAATTGCTTATTTGTCTAAGCAGAGGCTAAGAAGTCAGAAGGCCCAAATTCTAAGAGGAATTCAAAGAGGAAACTGTTTGAAAGCCATGTATACTATCAACATCTTAATTTTGCAGTTTGGAGAGAACAAAATTTTCCTCATTTAAATCAGGAGTAACTGTGTTTATATCATTACACCTGCACTGGCGTAAAATCTATGTATGTGGAGGAAAGAAGAGCTGTATTACACATCTGTCATTCCTACTTCCAGGGATGGGGCATCCACAACTTCAGTGGGAGAAGCAGTGACAGAAATGTGTAACAAGGCTCTTGCCATTGCTGATGGTCTAGCCAGTCACAGTCTGAATTTACCCACATTTATATCCATCCACCCTGGTGCACCTTATTGCCTACTGAACAGCTCTGTTGGCATGAGTAGAACCAGAGGCTTTCAAGACCTAAAATGCCTTCTCCTAGCTGCCGTAGGCATTGGCACTGAATGGCTCTATGCCTTTTCTGCACTAGCTGATCATGCCAATGATTTTCACTATTGCACAGCCCAAGACAAGGGGCTGAAAGGGACTGTTAATGCAACAGCAGAGGACCAGAACTGCCTTACAGCTGTTCTTACTGGCCAGACAGGTAATTTTATCTGCAGCACTCATGACTTGTGTAAAGCCCTCTATTTCCACCTTGCACTGAGCTACTCATTAGACTGACCTAGACTGGTCTGCATCCACTGCTAAGTCTTATTTCCCCCACTAACAAAGTTACTAAAATGCACTGCTAATTTCTGCATTGACAACCTAATTCCTTTGGCCAAATTCTGCTCTCAGTGATACTGGTGTAATCTGTCCACTGCACCTACTGAGCTGAATATTCAGTTGATTTAAATCTGGCGTGAGGCATTTGAAATCAGAACTATAAAACATATGCAGGCTGTGAATGTGGCTTATTATCTTCAGACAATTTCTTTCAGGCTGTTCCTACTGAGCTGACAGCAGAATCTGCTCCATGTATTTTGTAGCAAAACCCCAAACACTTCTAATTATTTTAGCACGTTAATATGATTCAGTGATGTAAAAATGGGAATCATGTATTTACAGGATGTTTTCCTTAATTCAAGAATCATTTTAATATTTAGTGGTGCTTCACAGAAATCCTGAGTTTTAGAAAGAAAATAAGTGACTGTCTATATGTTTTGTGGTTATTTCTGCTATTACATTCTTTTGTCTGCTAGAATATCTACACCTTAGCCACACACAGAGCACAGTATTTGTCTTGACCATTAGATAAGAACAGTACTTTCATGATAAACAGATGTAAGAGCACATTAGTATTGTGAAGTTACAGAAACAGCATTCTAGAAATAACAAAATAAGAAATAGCATATTAGAAGTGGCATTTTTATAGGCTGGTGTTTTTTTCCCCACATCAAAATAACAGTTCAAAATTACATTTGGCAACAATGAAGGGCATAATATACCACAGACATAGCTTATGAAATTTCATCAGATATTCAGTACTACAAATAGTGGGGAAGTAGCCTGAAATAAAGATTATTTTTATGCAGGAGTCTTACAATAAAATTATGGCTAGAAATTTAAGAGGTTCTATTTTAAGTTTGTTTTCCCAAAGAATAATGCATAGGTATGCTTCTCTATCAATTTATTTACTTAAAAATACTGCACTGGAAAATGTCATTTAAAGAGGCAGCTTTTTGTATGGGACTGCACCCAGCATCTGTTGGATAATGTAACTTAGCCTGTCCCATCAGCTTCTCAAATTGTTAGAGAAATTGTTTTATTTAACAGGGCTTCAAAGGAAAATATTTGGAAAGGATATGAAACCATCAAGTATGTCATAAAGCATGAACAGTCATAGTCGTGGTAATGATGGACTAAAGCAATACACTGAAAATCTGTGGCTATGAGCACTAGTCTTCTCAAGTGCTGTGTGGCTCACAAGTTCCATTAGGATTATTTGCATATTTAAAAAATGTACTTTTGAAACCCACTGTAAATATTGATTGGAATTATTGACTGTAATTATGAATAATGACAAATTTATTATCAAGCTACCTACTACAGAACTCTGATTCTGCTGCAGCCTTCTGCTTGAATATTGAGTAAATAGGGAAGCAGCATCTCCTACAGCTAGGCTTCATGGAACAAAATCTGGGATTCATCCACAAAATCTGGAAATGCACAAGATTCTAGCAAAGGGCGCCCAGGAGTTCCTACATTTCCACATGGCCCTGTTAGGTCTGAAGTGAAAGGACAGCCTCTCCCAGACACCACACGGATTTGGGTGGACCCATTCAGAGTGCACACTCATTCTAGTGCTGTGGCTAGGAATATAGTATTACAGGGACTTTATTTTTGGTGGAAAGGAGAAATTTCAGAGTAACAGGAATTTGGTTCTGTTGTAGCTCCATTTTCTACCTACATCTCTGTGAAGATCCCATCTTTTCTGGAATGCCCTGTACAAGACTTAAGAGAAAGGTATGATACCATCAGGAGAACAGATGACCTTCCTGACCAAAAGTCAGGATGATGTGGATGAGGCTTTCTGCCAAATGAGGATCATTAGAGCACAATTAGATATTTCTACCAGTTTTGTACTAGACAGTCATCAGCCCAAATTCAGTTCACCTCTGTAAATACTATTAACATCCACTAATTTACTTTAGGTGAGGCCACCATTTCTAGAGAGTGCTATCTATCCCCAGGGCATTGAGAATGGAATAATGGCAAGATCATTTTAGTTGAGCTACCGTAGATGAGCTCCTGGTGTGAAGCAGCAACTAAGGGGGGAAGGGGGGCACTGCAAGTCTTGAATGCACAGGCAAAGAAATAACAAACAGAAACAGAAAATGGCATTACTTTCTGTGGCATAACTAAAACCATTACTGTGTTTAGTTCTGGCGCTCACACATTTAAAAGGAAGTAAAAAATGAAAGAGGTTTTAGAAAAAAGGAACAACTTTCCCCACAGTCATCCATGGCATTAAAACCCTAAGAAAACTCAGCAACAATGAAAGCCCTAAAATGCTCAATCTTTTAAATATATCAAATGTGAGATGAAGAGGTGTCTTGAATCCAGTCTATAACTATCAGTGTTGGGAGAAAGATTCTTCATACCTGGAAGTAATTTCAACCAGACAAATGACAGCACCAAGAGTGAGAATGGTTCAAACTCAAAATAAGATGAATTTTTTCAAGAAACATAAAACAAGCATTGGGAATACTGAGAAATTCTTCCCTGAAGTCTTAAGACAGAACTTTTGTCTAACAGAAACTGTCTATCAATCATTGCTTTTGGGCTGCATTATAGAAATCAGTGGAAGAAATTCTGCCTTTTGCTGTTTAGGAGGTCAGGTTACAGCAGAACATTCTGGCCATAACTGGTATGAGTCTATAAATTTTCTCCAGTTAAATGAGAACAGAAACCGAGCACAAACAGGAGCCAGTACCTTGAAACCCCGTTAAACACAAAAAAAATGTTCAAAGAAGTTGTGTTCTCAGAACCAACCTCTGCATCATTTGCATGAAGAGCTCAATGAGAAATGTTTCGCATGAAGAATTAAAATCTACTGGGTGAAAAAAAATCATTCAGACAAATCATTACTATTGTTCCAAGTGGGAAAATACCTCCACCCCAATTTACTTCTACACCCTGTAATATTTTCTAATACCCTCTCCAGTTGTCTGCAGATGACAGACTCAAAATCGAGACCAAATTAAATCAGCTCTCTTTCTGAGGAAAAAATCTCATGTGCTGTTTGATTCCTATGCAGCTTTATCAGTTTCCTATTGTTTATCGTCACAAGTGTATCAAACATTAAATCATTCAGCATTGCTTTAGTTTCATGCTATTAATGCATGATTTTTTTATTTACACATTTTTAGATACTGCACATCTGATCAGACTTGTGCTTCTTTGGAGCCACAGAGGTTAACAAATATGCACGTCTTTAATACTTGTATCTCCTTTTTCTCAAGTACTTCTACAACTGGCATTTTTGGAATGTCACTTACCCTCTCCTTTAAATAATTTTTACCATACTTCTAAATACACTTGGATTGACTCAGGGGAGAGATCATGATGTAAATATAAAAATGGCTGCTTTCTTGATTATAATTATATATTTATTAATTATATTACAATCCCAAGAAATTTTACCTTGGCCTTATTTTGCCACCTCATTAGATTTGATTCTTCTTTTCCAAAATGGGCCTGGCTAGTCTCAGATGTACTAAACTTCAGACCTGCTCGCAATATGCCAGTGCTTTATAAAAATTCGCATCACTCACCAGGACAATGTTTTTGCACCCATGTCATGGTGGCAGTAATCACAACCAGCAATCAAAGGTGGAATTAAAGATGGAATCAAAGGTTTTTAATAAGTGAGCTTAGTAATATTAATAATAGAGATAATGAAAGGAAAAATAAATTCATTTGCATAAGTAAAAGTTGTCAAAGAACCACAATTCCTTCCCAGTGTTTTAATTTCCACGTGTAAACAGAAAAGCTGGGGCTGCCCCACCTCTGGTTGGACAAGGCTTTGAGCAACCTGGTCTAGTGGAAGGTGTCCTTGCCCATGGCAGGGGGTTTGTACCAGAGGAGCTTTAAGGTCCCTTCCAACCCAAACCAGACTGTGATTCTAGGATCCTATGATATGAAAGTGAAACACAGTGTAAACCTGGGTACTTCACTCAGTAAGCAGATATTCGTTAAGAATTGCTGCTCTTTTTCCATTTAGCTTCTGGCGCTATTTCTCCGGATTGGAAACATACCATTTCCATTGAAAATTTCTGGGATTTGCAAACTCTACTTAGATTTGTGCTTTTAGACCTCTTTGCTGTAATCACTAGACTTCTTACTTTCTGTCACAGAGAATGGATAGACTAACTAGGACTGACTTAGTATGATCCCCTTTGACATGGCCTATACATCTGCCCATAATTCCTCTTTTCTTCCTAACACTACTTTTATTCCGATGGATTTTCTCCAATTTAGCCCTGCTGGGTACATGACATGAAAATACACTTTCAGGCTATTCTTATCAAACCCTTTTATACAGAATTAACTATTGTGGCTGGCAGAAAGTAATGGCAAGAACAGATTATGTTATCTAAACGTGATGCAGGGTGATGAAGGCATTTCTATTTTAAGAATATCTCTTTTGAAATCAATTTGAAAATTAAATAAAATGACTTATTTCAGCAACTTATTTGAAAGGCAGTTGTGAAATGAGGAATAAATATTTTTTTAGAATTACTCCTGCTTGTTTTGGTGTACAAGAGGGTAGGAACTAGGCCAGTAAATCTGACTCCTTGTTGTGCTGTGCTTTCTGTGGTCCATTATGCCTGTTCAAGATGCTGCAAAATCAGGCCCCAGTTACTATCAGAAGAAATCAAATCCTTGTCCAATCATGCTTTCAGTAAAAGTGGTCTGTTAGACCCATTAATACAATAGGATTAGCTGAGCTGACAGTAAGTAAAAATGCTGTGCAGTAGATGAATGGCAGAAGTAATTTTCCAAGTGGATGGCAGCTTTACAGAGGTGATGAACCAGTGAATAAAATAACAGGAGTCTCAAAGGAGGAGAGGTCACGTTTTTTTGTCCATGAGAATGATAATGGGTTTACACAATGCTTCCTAAAATTTTTCTACTGGTTTTGTATTGTATGGTGTACTGGCAGCTATCTACACTGTCACAATCTGCTGTGTAAATAGAATATTTCTCCTTTATAATACTAAAGGGTGATAACACATGACTGCACTTTCGTGCCCATCTGAGAGATTCACTTAGGCCCTGACTTTATAGCTGGATATTATTTGTCCCCTTCTAGACCAGTACAACACCAACATTAACATACTACATGCAAAGCTAGCCATATTTTCGTGTTCACCTGTCTATACAAAAGGAATGTTTGTGTGCTACCAGTGATGCTATGACTTTAACACAGGTGAAGACAAATTGAAGACAATTTGGCATGAAGTGTTCTTGAGAGCAGCTAAACATGCAGAAGACGCACTGTACACAATTAAAAACAGAGTAACAACAGTCAAAATCACTTTAGCTGGTCACCATAAAATCTTCTTGGCTACTACTGAGATTCATTTTGTATGAATCTCAGCAGACTGATCACATCAGTGTGGATGTGAACTGAGCTGAACCAGCCTTTGGAAGCCTTTAGAATGGTACAGAACAAACTTTCTGCTTGTTTAAATGGGAAATTCCTCATTTCAGTGAGTAGAGCTGTACTCTGGAACGCAGCTTGCTGTAACTGAGTGTTTAATTTGACAGCAAATTAAAACTTAATCACAGCTATCTGTGACTCTGAGTGAACAAAATAGATATCTTTACTTTTTTTTTAAAGAACTGAACTTAATTTTCTCCTTTACTAGTCTACAATCATTCCAATGCTAATGCTGAATGTTACTCTGATTAATTACTAGTTACAGATAACGACAATGAACCTAATTACAAGAAATTTTATAATAAAAAAAAAAAATCAACTTTTCTTCACTTAAACTCTGGTCATCCTCAGCTAAAGTCAGAAATGATACATTCTTTATTTCCTCCACAGGTCTTAAAGGAACTCAGCAACAACATTTTTATTGTAGCCACATGAGTGTCTGGAGTAAGCTCCCATACGTACAGAATATGTGTACATGTTGCCACCAGGAAACAGATGCTTTAGAACAGCGACTTGTATTAATCACTTTGATGTGAAATTGTTAAACAGCTATTTTCTTGGTATAAACCTACATATATTCCAACTTTCTTATGGCTACTAAGTGATGTAAAAAACTTGCAGGCATTAGTTTAGAATAGGTGAAAATTATGGCTCCTGATAAGGAGATCCTGTACCTGATGTGCTTGTGCAAAAACCTCATTTTATGTGTTATTGCTAGCTCCATTAATTTGTCATTTATGACTTCCTATCTCCGAACTGCACAATTACGATTTCTAGCAATAGTGGATGTTTCAAGACAGTTATATTTTCCAGTCATCTAGAAAATGAAACCAAAGTTAGAGCGAGTTCTTCTCTTCCTAACAGTTTAATCAACATCACTGAATCACAAAATCACAGAATCACAGAAAGGCTGGGGTAGAAAAGACCTCCGGTTGGCCATCTAGGTGGCTTCCAGGATTAGCAGTGAGTCTGACGGGCCTGTAGTTGCCTGGCCCTCCTCCCTGACATTCCTGAAGATGGGGTTGACACTTGCATTCTTCCAGTCCTTGAGTACTTCTCCCAGCTGCCATGATTAATAAAGGATTATCAAGAGTGGCCTTGCAATGACATTGACAGCTCCCTCAGGATTCGTGGGTGCATCCCATCAGGCCCCACAGACATTTGTATGCCCAGTTTGCTTAAGTATTCCTGGACCTGATCCTCTTCCACCAAGGTTACATTTTTCATGCTCCAGCCTTTCCCCTTCGTCTCTGGGATTCCAGAAAGCTGGTCTTGCTGGTAGTAACGGCTGAGGCAAAGAAAGCATTCAGTACCTCAGCCTTTTCCATGTCTTGTGTCACCAGGCACCCTGTCTCGTTGACAACGGATCCACATTTTCCATGGTCTTTCTTCTGCCAGTAATGAACTTAATAGTAGCTCTTCTTGTTGTCTTTTGATATTCCTGGACAGATTAAATTCCATTTGGGCTTTGGTTTTCCTAACTCCATTCTTCGCTGCTCAGACAATGTTTCTGTATTCCTCTCAGGCTACCTGTCCTTGCTTCTACCCTTTGTATGCTTCTTTTTTTGTGTTTGGGTTTGGCTAGCAGTTCTTTGGTCAAACAGGACTCCTGGGATATTTGTCTGACTTTGTATTTGTTTTTATTTGTGCTTAGAGGAGGTGATCCATAAATATTAACTGGCTTTCTTGGACACTCTTTTCTCCAGGGCCTTATCCCATGGGACACTGCTGAACAGATCTTTAAAGAGGCCAGAGTCATCTCTCCTGAAAGCAAGTGTTGTGAGCTTGCTTCTCAACCTCCTCTGTGCCCTCAGGATCCTCAACTCCACCATGGTAACTGCAGCCAAGGCTACCTTTATCTTTACATTCCCCATGAGCCTCTCCTTGTTGGTATATGAAGTCCAGCAGATCACCTTTCCTTGTTAGCTCTGCTATCATTTGAAGGAGGAATTTATCATTACTGCACTCCAAGAGCCTCCTGCATTGCTTATATCCTGCTGTGTTGTCATTCCAGCAGACATTCTGGGTGGTTGAAGTCCTCTGTGAGGACCAGGCCCAGTGAATGTAAAGTGTCTGTAGAGGACCTAATCCATGTTTCTTCCTGGTCAGGTGGCCTATAGCAAACACTCACTATAATGTCATCTTTGGCAGTTCTTAAAATCTTCCTTACTATCTTTGTTCCTTTTGAAATTATTTGGATATATATTCTGATGCTAATTTTTTTTCTTTCAAACCTACATTACTTTCAGTATACGCCACGTGGAGATGATTTTTTTTGTATAGTTATGCTGTGATGTAATTCATCTATCATATCAGCATGGTAGCATGCTGCCGGTGAAAAAGCAGTAAAGCATCTTTTCTACTGTCAGCTCTTCTACAGCTTGCAAATTGGTTATAATGACAAAAGATGTTCCATCAGGAAAAATGAATGTAGGATTCTTTAGTGAAGAACTATTCCTGGGCTAAAACTTTATCAGATCCAATTATAACATTTCCTCACAAAAAGTTGTCTCTGTGGTGTATTGCCCTGTAGTACATATTAAGGGGACAGTCGGGAATATTGTAATGACCTTTCATGGGACTGGATCAAATAGAAGTTTAGAAAGAAATTAATGAGAATATCTAAATAGAGAGCTATAGAAGAAACTATCTGAGGAGACATAAATATTATTGGTTGAGTAATATGAAAAAAGATATCCATTAAAACATGTTCTGAATGTATTTCTTTGGATTCTTTTGAGGTTACATCTTAATCATGATATAAAATGGTATTTCTTATATTATTAAAACAAAATTTTAATAATAAGTGGACTTAGCAAACTGTCCTCCAGAGGAAATACTTCTCTGTAAGGTAAATCCCAGTGAATAACAGAAATCTTGTTTGATTGTTGGCCCATTATTGAAATGAGCAAACAAATCACCTACTTCCTAGTTTTTATTCAAGAAGAGGAGGAATAGTTCTGAGGTTACCAAAGTGGAAAACTCCTACATCTAAACCATAAATAAAATTTCTCCCCAGCAGAGTATTTATGCCATTAGGCAATTCACAGAGTTACAACCATGAAAGCAAGGAACATGTATCATACAACCTACATACTTAATCAAGTTATCAAACCTCCCAACCACCACAAACATGCCTTGCTTTTTGTTTTTTTCTGTCAAATTTTCAGAATAAAGAAATAACTTGAGCAACTAACAATCTACTGAGAGAAAAACGCATATTTGAACAAGGTGGCACTGTTATGAGTGTATACTGAACATATAGACTACATAAGGACAGGCACATTCATGTAATAGTCATACCTTATGCAACATAAAATGGGATTAAATGCAATGATTTACAGCCAACAGGATGCACAATAAATGATGTGCTATGATCCAACTATTAATTTGTACAGAAACCAAAACAGAAGCAATCTTCACACTGAACGCAGGAACAAGAATTTACTTTACTAACGCAAAACTCCTTCAAAATGTCTTATCATTCCAAAGTTCAGTAACACTGAATTTCAGGAAAAGTATCCTTACAGTTCAACAAAACAACAACTAGTGCATATGCAGATGCTTATGAGCTTGAAAAAGCAGTCTCAAATAATAGGAAACTGAATTTGTTGTACATTCTTTTGTTTCAAGCAAGTATTTCAAGGAACTGCAGTTCTATAATTACAGCTTGTTTCAAATCAAGACTATAAGGACTGTAAAAAGCCACTAACAACATAACTCAAACTGTTTTCATTTACAAAGCCTCTTCTTATAGAATGTTAAAACGTACTTGATCCATTTTTTTGTTCTGCTTTTTACAGGTTATAGCAAATGCCCCCTTGTTTTAAGAAACATACACTTACTCCAAAAGCATCTGTTATGAAGAACATCCAATGCCCGTAAATCACTTGGTTCTTAGAAAAAAAGAAAAAAATTCAAAACACATTTCCCAAAACATGCTTGCAATCCATGTAGAACAGCCATCTCATTTTACTTCCACCAAAACAAACCAACTCTCCCTCCCCAAAAAGCCATTTGTCTCCAAAAGTACTTTAAAATATCAAGGTCTCAAGTTGTTTTATCTCTCTGAATGTACCTTTTAACATTCAATATTGACAACTATGATTTTTAATCCCATCTGCATTATTATTAGCACTGTTTTCTGCAGTGGGACGGTTTTCTAAAATACACCATTTTCTGCTTAAGGCACTGGCATAACGCCCTAACCAGAAGATGGTGCATTTTAAATACTGTCTTTGTTTAAAACAGAGTTTAAACAACATCGCTGTGGTTACGCTCTTACATCGTGTATCAATGATATCTGCTTGTATTTCATGTATAAGATGCATCCTAATAAATACTGCAACAAAATTACATAAAAAGGACATGTCTTTTATATAATGTCCTATATGGTTTTTCTGTCTTCAGTAACAAGCAGTCTGATGGGAAGTATAAAATCTAAATCATCAAAACAAGTAAAGTTTTAGTAAAATATAAGTAGAGTATAAAACCTGGGCAGGCATAGTTGTGATATACAATGGGATCTTCTACAGAACCCATTCAGGCGGACAGAAATCTTTTCATTAATTAATACAGCTTGGATAAGATGTGGATTGCTCCTTGATTTTCATGGTTTATCTGCTACGCTGATGCTACTTGTCATCTACAACTCCAATCGAGACCTCGTGGTGAATCACTGGGACACAATGAGTTCATGAGTCCCCTCTTTCTGCCAGGGAAACATTTCTAATCAATAGCTTTTAGTGTAATGGAAGTTACCGCAATGCTTTCAAGATCTGGGTTTATGTTGTAGTCAAAATGAGCTTAATGCCATCTCTAGTGTATAGCTGCTGCTTCACCAAGCTGCACATTATACATCAGATCAAGACTGTTTGTCCAAACCAGTATTTTATAAGACGAAATAAAAGCAACACAGAAAATGTTCTTCATATGAAATCATCTTCATATGTTTTATTTGTGAATGCCTACATACCCACAATTTTAGATATGATTTGCGATAGCAAAGTTATTAAAATAGGTGCAATAAATTTTTCATCTAAATTGATTTGAGTGAGCATGCAATGGGAAAGTGCAGATTCTGACGGGAAATATGGTTATGTAAATCTCCACTGAGACAAGATTGCTACTTCAAATATATGCAAACTGGTTTAAGTCCCTTATAACACCAGTTCAAATCTCTGGTTGCAACACTCACAAACACATTTTAAATTGTAATTCTTCTCTTAGAATTGCATCATTCAATGACGTATATTTTTGAGCATAAATAGAGGTGAAAGGCGTTTAGAAAAAAGATCTTGTTCAAGTGCTGGCTATTGTTTTTCCCATTTGTCAAAATATTGCAAAAAAAAAAGTTATAGTCACAAACATTAAAGAATATAAGCCAAATCCAATGAGGAGTGGAGTACAGATTTAATCTGAATAGAAACAGCACATGCCTTTGAAGTCTCAGCTTCTCCAGAAACTGAAGAAGAGAGTTCACATATGCTGAAAGAGAAGAATGGTGGGTACAAAGGAAATCAGAAGCTCACTATGTAGCATTAACCACAGCTATGCTTCTCTGAAATGAGATAAAAGTCCCACTGGAAATTGCAGACCAATAGTAATTTTCCAACTGGATTACAGGATTGGGCCCTAAAGGCTGAAGTTTGCACAGAGATCTTAATCATCTCTGTGCAAGTGATATTTGGCATCATTTACATTAAAAAAGTAATCATATTCACCTATGTAAATTGGATATTCCCTCCTGGAATTTGTTAGTTTTCTTAGCAAATGTAAGGACTATACGGAAACAAAACAAGAGGAAAAAGAGGAAGAAGAGGAAGAAAAGGAGGAAAAGGAGGAAGAGGAAGAAAAACAACAAAAATATAAAAAGAGTAATTTTTTTATGAAGAAGGGAAAAAGAAGAAGAACAGCAATTTCTCTGGGGAGAAGAGTGCATAGAATTAGTGTAACTTACTTAGCCCTTACTTACTCTCACTGACCTTGGGAGGATTTCCAGGAGTCATTCCTCCCACAGATATTTTCTGGACAATTATAAAGAATCAAAGCCAATTTTTTCTTTTTTTTTTTTCCTTTTTTTTTTTTTCCCCAGGGGCAGTGATTCATTTTTCTTTCTGTATCGATTTTCTTTAACAAATATGTTTACTGGGGCCATTTAAAGGAAACAGCACTGTTGTTTCGGATATGCTCCTGTATATCTATTTGCATGCAACTCACGGTAACGTGAGAGAAACTACACGGAAGTGGGCTGTGTTTTGGTTTGGGTTAAGATCTTTTAGTAAAAAAATGAGTTGTAATTCCAGGCTCAGGTAGAACAAAATGGATAATTGCCTCTTTTCCTCTTCAAAGAATAGTCTAAATATATTCAGTGCAAACTATGAACACAATTGCGATTATCTGTACTGTTTGAAGTCTTTGCTCATTGTGCTTGCTTCTGGAGCAATGCATGGAGAATTATTGATAGCTATAAGAGAAAGCTGGAGGTCAGTTTACCAGTCAGGGTTAGACTAGTTGAGCTTGATATCCAAGGATAAAAATTACATCCATTCATCACCATGAAATAGTACCTCATATGCAAATGTTCAGAGAGCACTTGGCTGGTCTGGAAAACACAGTATTAACTTAAAGAGAGTCTTATCAACAATAATATAGTTTCTGGCAGCATGCTCTCCCTTAGAAAGCATAGTAGTTAGTGTGTGTTACTGACCTCAGTAATACTGAGGTATACGAGTAATAATACTGACCTCAGTAAGATGTCTTTATCAGCATCTCCCACTGACTTAAAAGAGATGCTGTTCAGGTGAATCAAGGCTGATACAAGATCAGTAGCTTAGGCAAGTACACATCTTTTCACTACGAAATTAGCAAACTCATATGCCCGAATTTGATTTTCAGGTCAGTATCAACAAATCCTGTTGCCATTATATACTGGTTTGTGAACAAAACATTACATGGCTAATTTAAAAGTGATGTGAAAGGGAGGAAAAAGATTCGTAAAGAAACTGAACAACTGAAATAGATGAACTGTATGGTAAACCAGGACATGCTACCTTGCTGATCAGGACCCTCTCTAGAAGAGATACTGTGAACATGAACTTACATATAACAAGCAATTACATTCATTGTGCTACACAGAGGATTGAAGAGATTTTGAGGGCTGCTATATCCCTTTACAGAGATAGAAAAGGTACTTCAGTAGACTCTGGAACTTGAGCACATCATAAGTATGAAAAAAAAATACTGCCCTCAAAAACTCATGCAGGAGTTACACAGGACCTTGAAAAATCAGATTCTGGGAAAGCATTTTCATCCCTTAAGACATGAGCATCACTCCTCACAAAATATACTCACATAGCTATGATGTTAAGAAAAAGATGGAAATGACAGTTCACAAGACTATTAGTAAACAAATATCAAGAGAGAAAATGGGTCTTGATCTCTATAGGCAGCTACAGACAGACCATGACTGCAACGTGGAGTTCACAGAATAATGATAGTAGTACATAATGCAGAGTGTTAAAGCATTTGATCTTGTAAATCTGTATTTTTACAAGTGAACTTACTACTTTATTTTTGGGAAAAAAAAACAACTCAGACTCTTAAACTGGTTATTCACAGGGTTAATTTTTGCTCATTCTGCTTGTACTCACTTTTATTTAGTTAGTTATTTTCTAATTTTTGAAGCTTGATCCCTAAAAGTGACTCTCCCTTTTCAGCTCATTGTGTATCCTCACACTCTGAGAACTAAGGTCATATCTTTGCAGGTATAAATTTTTTTTGTAGTTCACTGATGAAGTATGCACACTTCATTAAGCAACAAAACCTCTTTGTGATTCTATAGTGTCTTTCATGGAAGAACCTCAGTGGCTTATACATACAAATGCCTCCATGAAGCACACAGAAAATTTGGTAGCAAATGTTCCCATGCAAGCACAAGTGGTGCTTGAGACTGATGTGAGGGTCATTCAGTTCCAAGCGAATGAGTGCATCTAGGACTTCTTCCACTCATTGCTGAGCTGAAGAATAGAGGAATTTTTATTTGATTCAGGAAAAATTGAGATTAAAAGCCAAGACAAAATATTTGGCTAGGCTTAGGCATACAATATTTTGTCTACAGGCAGGTGATACCCAGACTTAAACACTTATGAAAGATCAGGTAAGAATCATATGAGCTGTACAGTATTTTACAGAAACAGGAGAATTGCTTAAATTGTGCATAATGCTGCTTCTCTAGACCATAATGTCTGTAGCAATTGTTGCAGTCTTTTAGACAGTGTATTTAATTCTACAGCTCTATTTTGTTAAGTTGGAAAAATATATGCAGTGCTGAATGTGATGAGAATTTGTGAACTCCTTATTTTATTCAGCTAAGAAACTAAGAAGGGAAAGTGCTTATGAGAGCACTTGCCTTAAACGTCTTAAATTGTCTTAAATGCTTGCTTATTCTAAGAATTCTGATTCTTACTTTAGACCGCTGTTTTAGCAATGGTACTACTTGAACTACTATTTTTGCAATTTTTACCATAACAGAAAGCAACTCTGCTACTATCAGTAAGTGCCCAAGAAAAAGATCAGAATCTTCTGCACCTCAGATAAATATTTTTAGGAAATGCCTCCCAAGTGCCAATTTCATTTATTGTAGACTTTCCCTTTTCCCCTTTGGCTTTATGTCTCCTGTAGAAAGAATTGTAGATTTAATATGAAGGACAAAATGTCAAACAGAAGAAAATAAAGAAGACTTACTTTTTTTCCACCAAGAGGAAAGTTAAAAAATCTCTTCTTATCAAGCGTAATAGAGAAGAAATGTTGTTATATATGCAGAAAAACTTTCTCAGGAGAGAAATAAGGAAGATAAATATTCAATTCAGTTAGGTCCAAACTACAGGGTCTTCAAAAAGCAACCAGAATAACAAAAGCACCACATATCATTCATTGCAATAACATTACGTGCCAAAACATCAAGCCACTTGAGTAAAGAGGTAAATGCAAACAGTTCGCTTAGATTTCCTCACCTACTTCTTCACCCCACTATAGGATCTAAATACCAGAGACAGTAGAAGCAACAAAGTTTCAGCAAAAGTTAATGCTATTCAGACTTCATTCTGTTGTGTCTTGGGCCACTCATGACCCTGTAAGGTCCAAACCAAGCAAACTGCAATAGGGTTTGTGGTGTTGGATTCGTTTCCTATTTTCTAGTCACTACAACAAAAAGCACCACAGCTCCACTTCTTCTACTACTGCATTCCTTTGATTTGTCCCTTCATTCCTCCTGGTAATAAACCCTGCTGACACCCTCCTGTGTTTTGTCAAAGGAGAATCGAGTTTTCCCACAATCTGGCTACTAAGGAAGAAAAACAAACAAGCAAGCAAACAAATACTTCTAACAAGAAGGCAAAAATATTTTATATTAAAACTCAAAGAAACAAATACTGAATTATTACAGCTATTAGCACTTTTTGTCTTTGGCATTTACTGTACTGGAAGAAGTAGTTCTGCGGCCACCAGCTGTTAGGCAGGATATTTTGTTCCGTTCCAGGGATGTATCAATGTAATTAATTGTTATAAAACCCAAAATCATCCAGCATCTTTTTCTGCCTTGGTGTAGGATGAACTATGTCTATGTCAATCCTGACAATATTTACCTAATGTCTTCCCGTTCCCTACTCCCATTACATCTATTTCAGTGCTTTGTTATTCTTATCTTTAAAAAGTTCTTCCTAACTGTTTAACTTATTCTTAATTGCTGAAATTTAACCACATTCTTTGTTGTCCTATCTATCATGGACAAAAGAAGAACAGATTATCTCTTTCCTTTCTATACCACCTCTTTACAAACTTAATCTTTAACACCAGGTCCCCTCTTAGTCATTTCTCCTTTAAGGTACATAAGCCCTTGTCTTTCATTTTTTTATTTCATTAGCCGACTTTGTTGGTGAAATGCAATGCTCAAATATGGATGCAGAATTCCAGCCTGAAGTATAGCACTGATCAGAATTGGATAATCACTTTGCCGTGTCTTCCAAGCTTTATTTCCATTTACAAGAAATAAAATGTTCTTAACGAGTTTTTTACAACTTCATGGCTTTGCTGACCCCTGCTCACAATGTGATACATGCAGACTCACAGATTGTTTTTCAAGGAAACTGTATTTCACCATTTTTTTCTACAGCATATTTTTGCTGTCCATAATTCCTTCCTACGCCTTGCACCTTTTGCTTCTTTCCACTGAGCTTCAGCATATCTTTTGGTCCTTTGCTTTAATTTGCCAAGCTGATTTTGAATTCAAAGCTTGTCCTTAAGTATACTGTTTCTCTTTCCCAGCTCTGCGTTATCACAGACTTAATAAACTTGCTCTATGCTCTACCATCCAGGCTGATTAAAGAAAAGTAGCAAAGAATTTATTCCAGGAGTGATGCCTGTGGCCAGTTTGTCCTTTCACTTTGATAATTACTGACAACTCACAGTTACCCAGCCAACTTCGCATGCAATTTACTAGCAATCTAGAAATTTAATCTAGCCCAAGATTTCCTAGCTTGTCTACAAGAATGTCATGTTAGACAATGCCTAAAGACTTGTTTAAGAACATATGACATCTGCTGCTTCTAAACAATCTCTAACAATTGAATTTATGGAATTTGCTGCTGACAAATACATCTCTACTGTTACTCACCTCTTCCTTGCTTTGCAACTGCTAACAAATCATTTGCTTGAATATTTGCTCCAAAGTCTTCCAGGAACTAAAGTTCAGCTGGCAAGCTAGACTTGGCTCTCCTTTATTGCAATTTTAAAAGCTGGCACAATGTTCTCCCTTTTGCAGTACTCCAAGACATCATACACCTTTACAAACTTTCTTAAAGGAAACATCTAATAGAGATAAGATAGCTTCTGGACAGTATTCTGTTAAGTATAAAGCTGCCATTCATTGCAGCATGCTCATTTGTATACTTCATGGACACCAAGGTCTTGAATAAGCTGAAATGTAAAGAATACGATTAACGTTTAAAGCACCTATGCAGGACAGTCCTACACCTGATAATGAAGCTAAGAAGAGAGTGACAATAAAGATGTAGTATATCTGGCTCTTTATTTCAGAAGCATTTTAATGTGCATTGAGAGATTTCAGTTTGTGACAGACAAAGGTTAAATTTTAGGCCATGCAATGAACTGAACACCTGCAAAAGTACACATGTAATGAGACCTTAAAGCTCATCCAGTTCCAAGCCCCTGCCACGGGCTGGGACATCCTCCACTAGATCAGGTTGCTCCAAACCCCGTTCAACCTGGCCTTGAGCGCTGCCAGGGATGGGGCAGCCACAGCTTCTCTGGGCAACCTGTGCCAGTGCCTCACCATCCTCACAGGGAAGAATTTTGCTTTGATTAAAGTTACATATGTGACTGAACCACTCGTTTAGCTTCATATCCACATTTTAATTCTTTACTTTGTCCTGAAAACACTGTTGTCTAGCTTCACATGGAGAAATAGAAGCTCAAAGAGCAGGCAACCCAATTATTTGTCAATGTTCATAGTACAAGTGATGGGAGTTGCACAATCCAAAACTGATACTAAATTGCTTGTAATTTTTCTATAGATTGCACTGCAAAAACCAACACTGTTCCTGTTCATGGCAGTTACAAGAATTCATATATATGTACAGAGAGAGAGAGAATATAAAAATTATCAATTTTCTCATATAAAGATGCAGAAACTAAAAGATTTTCTCCATATATTTAATGCTGGCAATATTTGGGTCTTACTATAATTCTAAAATGCCATAGACTGCTTCATGGGTTTTGAACAAAGAATTTTGCAAATAACAGATGTATCCAAAAGGGATTAATAATCTATGGGCAAAGGTTTAGATACTTTGCCAAAGTTAGGACTAAATTCCATATCTAAAGGACAAGGTTTTCTACTTTTCTTCGTACTTAGGTTGTAATGCAATTTCTGCAGCAGACTTGCATGAATGTATGAATTAGCATTTTGCTGAATATGTGTGAAAATAATCACAAACCCAAGGTGTTCAGATTTTTAAGTTTTATGTTACTTCCAACAGATACCAGGCAACTGTTAAAGTTTTAATAACTGTCATGGTGTGCTGAATCTTGGCATGCATTACATTGCAAACACTATCAAGAGAAAAATGACAGATTTGAGCTTTCCAGATTTGAGCTTGGAGAACCTGGGTTAGTGGAAGGTGTCCCTGCCCATGGCATGGTATTGGAACTAGATGAACGTTAAGGTCTATTCCAACCCAAATCATTCTATGATGATTTAAACCATCAGTATTTTTTTCCTGTGATACCCGAAGTATTGATGTTTTCCTGTGTGCAATGTCAAACAGTTATATTGATGACCTTCATAAGATCTCTTGTTCTTATGAGTTTATGAATCAAAAATGTGTATTTGTAATTTTAACTATTTCTTTTGCTACTTCCTTCAGAACTCAGCAGTTAAATTTACCTGCACTAATGCTTTGCAAACTTTATCAGGAGTAATTGCTTTATTCTCTTTTCCATCATAGTAGCTAGGTCTTTAGCACTTCTTCTTTCCCTCTAGAAAATATATCTGTCTCTGGCATGATACTTTCTGTTCCTTCTGTTAGTAACAAGACAAATAAATCTTTTAGTCCCTTAGCAGAATTAAGCTCATTAGTTGGCAGCCTTCTGCTCTTCTTCCTCTCCTTTGCTTTTCTCTTTTAATGTAAGTTTTAAATTAACTCTGCTCAAAAAAAACATTAAATGTGGTACAATTTGGTTACAAAAAAAATCCCCAATGTTATACTTTTAAAATTGGACTTTTGTAGAAAGTATTATGTCAGGGGTTAATTCTGTTTTGCAAACATCTGAAAAGTCTTAGCAAAAGCTTTTAGTTCGCTCTTTCCAGCATAGTTATAGTTTCACAGCAAAAATGGGAGGGAAATAAATAAGGCTCCTGGCCTCCAGCTTCTCAGAAATAAACAAAACAATCCTTTACAAAAAAGTACAAAGGACATTTTCCTTTTTCCCATCAGGTCAAAGTTGGAGTTTCAAATGTTTGCAGGCAAACATTTTGCTGAGTCTCCTTGCAACTTTCAACTAGAGTAGCTGCTTTACTGTCTTTTCCTTCAGAACAGCAAGGTCTTTAATATTTTCCAAGTACAAAACCACTTCTTAGGATTATAAATTGAACATTTAAATACCTTCAAGGAGCAATACCCAGCAGCAATCCATCCACATATCTGTCCCCCTTTACAAGTGAAGAAGCTGAGACAAAAAAAGGTAAGATCATTTTGCTATGAAAACAAGGAAAACCTGTGGTGCCAAATATTTCTCACTAATTTTCTAATTGATTTATGCTAACATGAACTGTAAGTTACTTTGAATTACTTACTAAAATGGTATTCTAGATTGTTAAACCTGATTTGAGGAGATGCGGATTGACACACATAAACTGTCACATAAAGTAATGGGCAAAGTTTAGCACTTCATGTTTTCTTGCCCTGGAGTTAGTTCCTGAAAATACTTGCCCTTATCCAATAATTAAAAAGTTTTGATGGTGTAAGCCACTTCTAGAATTTTAAAGCGAACTTTAAGATTGCTTTCTTTACATTTTCTCTGTATTTTGTGGTTTTCTTCCACAACATTAAAAGAAAGTAGAAGGCAATAATTTCCACAGACTCTTTATGACCACGTAAAAACATGATGAGAAATTAATAGAGGTTTTTAACAAAAAGATTATGCACAATAACCATTAAAGGTCATGCACAGACGCTGAAGTCTATGATCGTATTGGTGAGCAGGGAGAAAAGCAGCTATGTCAAGAGAAGGAAGACACATCAGTAATAGGTTTGAGGCTCTTGCTTTTCCTCTATCTGTCAAATGACAGAATTTGGGTAGAAACTAACCAAGAGAGGAGGCTGGAATGAAAATTAATCTCTGGTAATCACTGTTCCTACAAAACAGTGTTTTCCACAGACACAAAACCTCCTGAGCACCAGAAGCACTTGCTATTTTATGAAGATGTATGGATGGTTCCCATCCATCAACCTTCTGAGTGATAAAACCTGAAGCTTCTCACAAAGCTCAGAAGTTTCATTTCTGCTTCCATTCAACAAAAGCCTGGTCTAGCTACAGCTCCAGCTAAAGTTCCATGAATACACAGAAAATTAGCAAAGCTTAGTTAACATGGTGCCAGTTTATAACATTCATACATCTGAAAGAAAAAACATACAGCAAGGAGTTTTCATCAAAGCTCAAACTGCGAAGTGTTCTATAAATATATCTATTTATCTACATATATATAAAAAAACTCTTATCCTAAGAGTCTATGAGTCATATAAACTGCTATGAACACCCGAGTAATCATGAAACAAAGACTAAAGTTTATTTCCTTACTTAACTTACTATTACTTATTATTTCTCTATCCATATTTTTTGGCCTTGTAGATTTTTTTATACTAAATAATTACTTTTAAATAAGATTTACCGTTATCTACTGCCTACTGTAAACTTTATCAATGCTATCATTAATTTAATTTAGCTGATGATAAAAATAGCAGTTCCATTTTTCTCCTGCTCAGTCCTATGAATATATATATATATAAAAGTATATAAACTGCAGTAGGGTCACTTAGCATTTAGATGGCTACTTAAGGTTTTACATCAAAACCTGGAAGCAAGGTGAGTTTAGCTATATTTTTCTATCCTTATTTTCCATATTTTAAAAGAACTAAAAGTGTATGTACACTCTAAGGCATTTTTCATATAGTGTACAAAGACATGACACAGCTGCAATGAAAATTTTCACGTTTTGTTCAGAAGAAAACCTTTTCAATTGCCTGCACAGCAGCACACAGCCGAAAAAAATCAAAAACCAGCAAGGTTTTTCTCCTTCTATTCATCAGTAGGAATAGCACAGTTACAATGTAGAGTTATGCCTCTGGTTTCATCTGCGCAAATTCATGAATGAATTCTGCAGCCTCACTGTCTCTCCAGAAAGATAATTAATTCCAACATGATGTTTACTTCTGGTTATGCTGAAGTAGATCACTCCTACATCAGTGCTGGATCTTTGGTGCTAAATGAACCCCAAAATAGTTCCTGTAATTACTAAGGCAAATAGCTAACTGAAAATACTTATAAAGGAATACACTTAAGGGATTATTTTACAAAAATACATTGCAAAATGGAAGTAATGTCATATAAGGAACACTGAAGTCACAGGGTATTTTTCATTGACCTTAGTGGGTTATGTGTCTGGCTATGGGTATAGAACTAGAACCACTGACAGTAATGGAAATGGCTTCTTAAATTATGTCCCTGTATATGATAAGGAAAAGTTACACCTGGTAATGGAAAAAGAACATGCTTGACAAACAGCTTCATATAGTGCAGATATTTTACAGTTTCATATTGAGATGCGTCACACAGGAAGGAATCACGTACAGGCCCTTATGTTAATTTCCGAACTGGGAAAGATTCAGTAGTGGTTATTTTCAGAATCAAAGCATGGAATTAGAAAACCAAACCAAACCAAAACACCACAAAACAAACAAACAAACAAACAGTAAATACAAAGGAAACACTAAAATCTGGAGAAAATATTCACGTGCTGGTAAATGGCTAAAGTTATCCTAGCTCATGAATGTCTACAGAAATACAGTACCATCATAGAATCATAGAATCGTTAGGGTTGGAAAGGACCTTAAGATCATCTAGTTCCAACCCCCCTGCTGTGGGCAGGGACACCTTATGCTAAATCATATCACCCAAGGCCTCGTCCAACCTGGTCTTGAACACTGCCAGGGATGGAGCATTCACAACCTCAATCACCTTTAAAAGGCTGGCTATAATTATCACTTTCTAATCAATTACAGAAACAAATAAATAACACAAATTCCCCACTATTAGCAGGGTAATTTAAGTATTTCACTGTTACCTGAACAATTAACTAAACTTCTTCTAGCCTGGTTTTTAGCAAAGATTTCTTGAATTTTAAGATACATCTTTAACATTCACTTCATTTGATCTACTGACCTTATTAATGAAAAACTGCCTTGTTAAAAACACCTAGCAAGCGCTACTCTTTTCAAATCAATGAAACCGCACCAAGAGGAATAACCTTCTACAAATGCTACATGAAGAAGTACAAGAGTTTTGTGTTTGGGGAGGGCCATTCAGCAATCCAATTATTTAGAGGCATTTTCCAAACAAATACCACTTTCTTCCCTAAAACCCTGCTGAAAATATCCACTACACAGTATTTTCTAAATTCCCTTTATACGCAAGAGACTTTGAAGTCTGTATGCCTGAATTACAATGACTATAGCTTCTTCCACTTACTTACGAGAAAACTAGCTTTTTCCTGGCTTCTACGCTTTAGTATTATTCAGAGTTTCAGGGAGAGAAAAACTGAGCACAGCAAAGAAAGCTGACAAGGAGTCTGCACTTCCATACATATTCTTAAATGCTATTTTTATTTTGCAAGCTACTTACTGTATCCTGTTTGTGCCTCTTACGTTATCATTTATATAAAGTAGGTACTCTTAAAATTAAACACTTTGGCAATACACAGAGTGAAACTGTGACATTGCGGGTATGAATGAAAACCCAGAACCTGTAAAATCCAAAGTTACCTGAAAACTACTTCCTGTTTGCTTTTTTTGCCTGTGAAAATCGTCTCAAAAATGGTCTAAATGTGAAGTTTTCTCCTGAATTACACCGTATACACATAGTATTTTGATTTGTAAAAGAATGGAAAAAAAAATTAAACATAAAACTACAAAGACATATCTTCTCGTCAGTTACCATGAAAACACATGAAATTGAAACATAAAACATAGCACATAAATTTCCTGTTCAAATTCCTACACTTTGGGAATTCTGAATCATTCACACTTCCACATTCTCACATGAAAATGAGAATGAAAAAGTGGCACACTTTGTGCTTGATAAAAGAAACAGAGACACATACCTGAAGAAGTCATTAAAATGTAGGCATTCATCTGCCTTCTGGATATATACACAGCATCTATCAAAGACACTATTTCTGCTTAAATTATCACAACATAACCCTGCTCCCATATCATCCCTTGAAAAAACACAGATAAAGCACAGAAATCAAGGAGTAATATAAGATTTCGTTGCATTATTCCAATTACTGTCCATGCTACTGAAGAAATATATTTGCAAACTTCTAGATAAGTATCAGAAAACTTGCCACACACTGCACTGACAGGTGACAGTATTCTTACTGTTCTTTTTTTAAGATCTAGGAGCCCAAACACCATTGTGAACTTAAAATAGTATGGTAAGTATTACAAAGCATAATGTTTTAATTACAAAAGATGTAACTGTAAGATTTAACTGTATTACAGTATATGACATCAGGCATTGTTCCTGAAGAGGTTCTTATACCTTCAACTGGCCTATAATTGCGTAACAAAGCACGATTTTGCTGAACATTGTGTATTTTAAAATGACAAATTTCACCATCCATTGTGTGCTTTCTTTTCTACTTTGCCTTCCTGTTTTAATTGTCCAGTTAGTTTTGGAGATCATACTTAGATTAATTTAAATACTTGACAGCTCCAAATTTTATAAATTTCATATTTGCTTCATATAAACTTTTCAACTGTTCTCTAAAAGACCAAGATGCTTTTATGGTTATCAGAGTAAGAATGTCTTAGTCCAGTTATAGCAAAATATATGCATTTATCATAGAAACACAGAATGGTTTGGGTTGGAAGGGACCTTAAAGCTGTCCTGGATTCAGCAGTAGCAGTCATTTTTCTCCTTCTTGGTAGCTGGTGCAGTGCTGTGTTTTGACTTTCAGCTCACGAACAGAGCTGATAACAAGGATGTTTTGGTTTGGCCAAGGACTTTGCGAGCCTCATGCTCTGCCAGGGAGGAGGGGAAGCCAGGAGGAAGCAGAGACAGGACACCTGACCCAAGCTAGCCAAGGAGGTATTCCATGCCACAGCACATCATGCCCAGGATGTCACTGGGAGTTAGCCGGAAGGGCTGGTAGACTGTGGGGTTGGAGGAGGTATGGGATGGTGCTTGGTCGGGCTGGGGGGGGCGAGTTATCGGTTGGCTGGTGGTGAGGTGATGTATTCTCTTCCCTTGTTATTTCCTTTATCATTATTATCATTGGTGGTAGCAGTAGTGATTTGTGTTATACCTTAGTTACTAAACTGTTCTTATCTCAACCTGTGGGAGTTGCATTCTTTTTGATTCTCCTCTCCGTCCCTCCAGGAGCAGGGGGAGGGAAAGAAGGGGGGGAGTGAGTGAACGAGTTGCCTGACTGGGTTTAAACCACGACAAAAGCTCGTCCAGTTCCAACCTCCTGCCATTGACAAAGACACCTTCCACTAGACCAGGCTGCTCCGAGCCCTGGCCAACCTGGCCTTGAACACTGCCAGGGATGGGGGAGCCACAGCTTCACTGAGCAACCTGTGCCAGTGCCTCACAACCCTCACAGGGCAGAACTCCTTCCTAATGTCTCATCTAAATCTCCCCTCTGTCAGTTTAAAGCCATTCCCCCTTGTCCTGTCACCACCTGCTCTTGTAAGAAGTTCCCTCTCCACATTTCTTGTAGGTCTCTTTAGGTATTGGAAGGCTGCTACAAGGTCCCTCCTGAGCCTCCTCATCTCCAGGCCAAACAAGCCCAACTTTTATACGCTTGTTTTGGTGGAGTAATTCTGGCTGTGTCATATGGCATGCTGTCATGCTTTAAGCTTTCCTTTTTAAGAAATAATCTCTTGTTTGATCAAAGTTGTTTTTTTTTTTTGGAACACTGCTAGCATGCAGTGAAGAGGTTAAGTGTTTTGTTTTTATTCCATTCCATGATTTTCTAAAAGAAAGCAGGTTATCAGACTCTAAGGCAGCTCTTCTCACATACATTTGCGAAAAGCGTGTTTACCAAGAAGAACAATTGCCAGCTTTTTCCTGTGACATACAGCATTCTCTTCTTAACAGCTGTTTGACATGTTGATTAACAGCCTTTCTGCTTGGGCACATGAGGATGTGCCCAGCTGATTTGTAATTTCACATAACACTGTGCAATTTGTCTGTATTACCAACTGATTGCTCCACTTCGGTAAAGGCAAAATGTGACTCAGCAGCTTTTAAAATCATACGTCTGTCTTCATATAACTGTATTAGCATTGTGAACACTGTTGGAAGGTGTGCTGTAAAACTGGCAAACTTGCCACCCTTCAACAATTTCAAGCACAGTAGGATTGCCTTCAGCTCTGCTCCTATTGCCACTTCTGCATTCCCAGGTTTGATACTTTCCATAAAGAAGTGTGATTGAAATGCATAAATTTGGTTCCTCATTTCCTGCTGTGGTGTAGCAGAGTCTTAACTTAAATCTTTCATAAATTTCTAGGTCAGAAATACTCTTATATATATTCCACTTGTAACATGGATTATCTGTAATGGCTAAAATCTGATAAAGCTCATCTATAGCTTTTCTTAGCTTAGTGATTACCTATATGCCTTAGGTAATTTAGTACGCTTAGAAGCATTTTTTTCTGAATCCTTTTTTCTGAGAATACTGAGGCTCAGCTAGTAAGACAAACAAAAACCAGACCCCTATCAATCAGCTATTAACTTATCAGAGAAACAATCTGGTAATGCTCAAATTTGAGATTTAACTTCCCCCCCCAACCCCAAGTTTGATCATCAGCAAACAACTGTGAATGTCCTAAACAAAGCTTATCCATATGCCAGAAATCACTTTACCCTTCTAGTTACTGCTTGGTTTTCCAGCCTCAAACACGTTCATCATAGAATCACAGAATAATAGAACAGTTTGGGTTGGAAAGGACCTTAAGATCATCCAGTTCCAACCCCCCTGCCATGGGCAGGGACACCTCACACTAAACCATGTCATCCAAGACTCTGTCCAACCTCACCTTGAACGCTGCCAGGGATGGAGCATTCACAACTTGAGCAACCTGTTCCAGTGCCTCACCACCCTCACAGTAAAGAACTTCTTCCTTATATCCCATCTATCCAGTGCCTCACTGCCTTCACAGTAAAGAACTTCTTCCTTATATCCAATCTAAACTTCTCCCGTGTAAGTTTTAACCCATTACCCCTTGTCCTACCACTACAGCCCCTAACGAAGAGTCCCTCTCCAGCATCCTTGTAGGCCCCTTCCAGTTACTGGAGTCAAGCCTGCAGTATAACCAAGACTTTTCAAGACCTTCAGCAACGGACAAACCTTTTATTCCAGCAATCCAAACACATTATCTCACTTCTAATTCAGTATCTTTCTCTATCTCTCTTTACCTCCTCAAAAACACTGTACCCCTGCTGCATATTCTGAGACTTCTTTTCAGGTTCTGCCAAAGCCATACAAGGGCTATTTCATTCTTTGTATTGTCCCCCCCAAAAGTAGTTTCTATTATACAATCTTATGGTGTGATTTTTAATTATAAAATAAATGAATGTATTTTAATTATATATATATATACAGATGAAACTACCACATTTCATAAGCACTGTCAATATTCAGCCCATTTTGTCCATGACAACAAATCTATGATGTTGGATTAGCATTTTGAAACATGTTGGAGGGTGTTCTGTGTGTTTATTTGGGGCTTGACTTTACTACTAAATTGACAGTGCACAAATTATAAGCTATTATATCTACAATGGTAAAGGCACTATAAGTATAGAATAAAAAGGAAGTAGGGAAGGAGGTGATCTACCTGTTGCATATGTTACAGTGTTCCTTTATTAAACAGAATTTTCATGAATGGCTTGAAAAATTAACAGTCTTGGACATTTCTGTATTTCTGGCTCCTTCACATGCAGGGCTTCTGCCAGCATGGATATATTGGCAGGGAATAGTATTTGTGTTCAGTTGAAGGCAGCTCTGCAATTAACAAAATAATCCAACCAGACAGTTGAGCCAGATAAACTCTAGTGATACTATAACTTTTAGAAGATGTGAATGACAACTAAAATGATGCATGTGGGAAAAATCCCATCTCCCTGTACGTATGTCATTTATCAGAACTCATTATAAAAAAAAAAAAAAATCCCTTTATCTCCATCTGTAAATCACAGTATTTCATTGCTTATTTTAAACTAGCCCAATAACTGTAACTGATGTTGGGATCAGTTTGTACTTAAAGGCCACATCTGATTTAATATTGGATTGCTTCACTGAAATTAATAGACCCATACCAATTTATATGAGCTAAGGATGCATTCGTTTTCATCACACTGGGTGGGAAAGGGGAATGACTTATTGCTTTTCAAGCATACACAGTATTTCAAAACTATTTTGAAAGCAGAATCAGGCTCCTTTTGAATTTTTTTGATCATTCTTTAAAGAAATGTATAGTTTTGCAAATCTATTTCAAGTCCTATCAGAACATGAGTTCCAATGATAAGATTATACCATGTACCTGGGTAAAAATATTCATAGCTGGATTTACAGTGAACAAAATGTGATCATTTAAATCATATTATCATTAGGTTAACACGAGCCTGATTTTAGTCTTAAATATGCCAGTTTCCTAAGTAATAAGTATTTGCTACTAAAACTTAATTATCTGAATTTTACTAAGCTTTCAGCTTAGTGATGAAGATTTCCCCATAGAGTCATATGAAGATAGTAACTGTTTAAGCTTCCCAAATGTGTTTCCACCTTTAGCGTTAGCTAGCAAAAATTTACCTTCTTCAAGAACATTCCACACAATTCTTAAACTTACATTTCAGGAGTTACAATGTTTGTGACTATATCCATTCCTGGCATCTAAGAGTGTCTTATAACGGAAAACTCACACAATCCTCAATGATTTAGCCCTAAAGCTGGAAACAACCTTAATAGCCACGAGCCTCCACGAGCAAGGTCTTACATTTATTAGTACATGGTTTTATCTTTCGTTGCTAGGAAGATGTTAACATTTTTATTTAATAGTCTACATCATCCCAGGATGTAATTAAAATAATCTATTATACGCAGTAATATCAGTCAGCATGAAATTCAGGAATTAATTTCTTATTTAAAACACTTTCTTATTCTACAGTAGAGCCAAAAATCTTTTTCTAGGCTACTTAGAAGCAATCTCTTTTTTTTTTCCCCCTACCATTTTTAATGTCTGTAGCAAGCCACTGGGAATCTAATAAGATGCCATGAGATAAAGTACCAAAACGACATCCACTTCACCTCGCCTCATGTCAGTTGGCAAGCGCTCTGTTCACACTGCTCTTTTCTACGATCAGCATATGCATAGGCATCAAGTGGCTAAAACTGTATCTTTATACAACAGAGAGCATGTTAGTGGGCAAGATGTATCCTGAGTGTTTTTTTTCCCTTAACCATTTCACTCAGCAATATGTGATGGCTGTAGCTTATAATTATAGTCCACATGCTTGGAATCTATTTTTCAGTAGGAAATCCTATTTTGTACACCAAGGAAAATAAAAATGTTTAGCTTAGCAGTGGCTTAGTATTCAACCATGCTTTATCCATTAGTAGCCAGTTGGTGAGATGGAAAGATTTATGGATTTATGTAACTAACACATAAGAGATATATATGTCTATGTATCTTCTTAACAACTTGGCATTTTCTAATTAATTTCTCTTTTTGTGGACTCATGAATTGGAAGAGATTCAAACTGTTCACGAAACACCAGGCTAAAAGCTAAATTTCTTTTCTGATAAATTCTGTGCTGTTTCGGGTTGCTGTTGAACAATGTCTTATCTGGACTAGTCGTCCTCACCTTAAAAATTCTGCCTGAAGTTGTTTAGGGGAAATGTTTTTTCTGTCTGAAGTTCTGACCATAAGGAAGAATAGCAGAGGATGCTAGTACGTGAGCCATTTATGGACAGAAAGATAAAGACGGCCACTAAGTTGCTTACTCTAATCAAAATCCATCATCTATGATAATGATTGCCTTAGTTTAAACAGAGACTTTCCTTTCTTAGCAAATATATTCATTTATCATAATGGGGTTTTTCAGTAGTTAAGCATTAACTGAATAATTATGCACCAAGATATCTAGTAACAATTTGTTACATCTGTTCTGATGTACTCATTTATGCAATAATTCCCTTCTCCTACCCTGAGTCTCTTAGTCAAAATATTATTGCCTGGTTTTAGTGCTTCTTAAAACGGGATTCAGCATTTACCAGCTTTAATGAATGAGAAACCAATTAAAATAACTATGCCTCATTTCTCCCTCTCACTAAAAGCAATATTCAGTCAGGACAAAAAACAAAAGAGAAAAATAAAATGTAAACCTCATGAAGTTCAAGGCCAAGTGCAAGCTCCTGAACCTGAGTCAGAACAATCTGAAGCACTAATACCGGTTGGGTGGAGAATGGATTGAGAGCAGCCCTGAGAAGAAGGACTTGGTGTGTTGGTTGACAAGAAGCTCCCCATGACCCAGCCGTGTATGCTTATAGCCCAGAAACCAGCCATGCCCTGCGCTGCATCCCCAGCAGCATGACCAGGTGAAGGGAGGGGATTCTCCCCCTCTGCCCTGCTCTGATGAGACCCCCTGCTGCAGTTCTGTGTCCAGCTCTGGGGCAACTACATAAGAGGGTCATGGAGCTGTTGGAGGGAGTCCAGAGAAGGGACACAGAGATGCTCTGAGGGCTGAAGCACCTCTACTATGGAGACAGGCTGAGGGAGCTGGGCTTGTTCAGCCTGGAGAAGGGAAGGCTCCAGGAAGACCTTGAAGCAGCTTCCAATCCCTAAAGGGGCCAACAAGAAACCTGGAGAGGGGCTTCTGACAAGGGCCTGTAGGGACAGGACAAAGGGGAATGGCTGAGAGATTTAGATTAGACATGAGGAAGAAGTTCTTCCCTGTGAGGGTGCTGAGGCCCTGGCACAGATTGCCCAGTGAAGCTGTGGCTGCCCCATTCCTGGCAGTGTTCAAGGCCAGGTTGGATGGGGCTTGGAGCAACCTGGTCTAGAGGAAGGTGTCCCTGCCTGTGGCAGGGAATTGGAACTGGATGAGCTTTAAGGTCTCTTCTAACCCAAACCATTTTGTCATTCTATGAATAAAAAATACAGATAACATATGACAACATGGATGAAAGATACACACTCCTCTTCTTAATTTCTATTCTTAATCCAAAGCCTACTGAAATTCCCTGACGTCAACAGACCTGGAGTAAGTTCCAAAAACTCTTCAGACATTGCCTTAACTCAACTGTTAAGTAGTGCAGCTGCTCTTTTTTAAATACCATCAGTGCAAATAAAAGAAGAAAAAGCTTCTGAGTTTAATGACAAAAACTGAGTAAGAGGTGGACTTGCAGCTGCAACACTTAGCTGTGTTCCACGTCTTTGGTGAGAATGCAACAAGGGATAATAGGGTAATTAATCAGAACTTACACAAAGCTTATGATCTGCAGTGAGAAAAACTCCAAATCACACAGCAGAATTGTTAACCTACAGAACTCTAAAGTATGAATTATAATGTATTACTGAACATTTTCAGAATATGTGCCATGTAGAAGTAATTCTTCTTAATGGAATCAACACAGTTTAAATGGAGACTAAGAAGATCCCAAGAGAGTATGTGTGGTATATTCACAATGCTGCAAAGTTCTGCTTCACTATTTGTCATAGTAAAAAAAAATGCCAGGTACCCGTTAAATTGTATAAAGTGTGCAGCACAGCAGTGCATATTCTTGTGCCTATCATATGTACCCTTGATTAGTGCATACATAAGAGATGTTCACATTTTTGTGAGCAATTACGGCTTTGCTAATTTTTCCAAATGAGTTAACCACAACCTCATGCTCCAATTATACACAGTATTTAATACATACAAAGTTACAGGATTAGTTACCACTGCATTTGATACATAAGGAATTAGTCTGGTCCAGCTGTCACCTTTGAAAATGAAAGTCCTACTGATGAAAAGAGTTTTTTAAAATAATGATTTTAAATGCTCCTACTTGATATTCTAGAAGTACTCAGAAAAATGGTAAATAATTACTTAGTCTTTAAATATCAGTCACACACTTTCTAAAGAGCATTTTAAAGAATGTCTTGTGCATGTGTCTGTAGGAAAGATTGTTACATCTCTAATTAATTAAACTGGCACACAGCATTTTGACAATTCATCTGCAGAAGGCAGCAGGAATACATGCCTACTCTCTTCTGATCTGCTTCTCATAAACTTAACCAATGGATAGAAAAAGGCTTGTGCCATCTCTATCTGTTGTGTTTCTGAGCTTAAGACATCGTTTTATCTCAGGCTTTTCTTATTCTCTTTGCTTTCTGGCAAATGAATTTGGTTCACAGAAAAACAGAGACAATTATTTCTGCCTCAATTCTTTCCCCCATAAAATAGCCACGTCCTTTAAGGTATTTTGGACAAGACCTTTTGCATTGTTAATGTTATTTTAACAACTTTTAGCAAACATTTTTAGACAGGAAATTAGTTCTTTTCCAAAACCTATCAACAACTAGATCATATTGCCCTACTACTTTATCTTGCACCAGACCAAACAGAATGTAAAAACTACATAGGAGAAAATGCCTCAACTCTCCAGTACCATTCAAAATATATGCTTTCCTAAAAAGCAGCCTAAATTACAGAAATTCTTAAAACTTCAAGGAGCGTCACATCACCGATGAAGTGAAAAAGTGTATCTGACAGATGTTTTGCATGAAGCTAAATAGAATGAGAGGCAAGGCTGATCTGAAAGAAGCAACAAAGCAGAGGAAAAAGTACAGGATTCATCCTTAATATTCCCTTTGAAGGCTGGACACGTAAAGAGAGGCTGCCTGATCACAAATGCACCATTTCTTTGCGCCATTTTCTTGAGGGGAAAAAAATAGGCCACCACAGCTAAAAGTGAATTTTAAACCATCCTTCCGCAAACTGTAAGCTGTGTAGCTACAGAGAAAAGTATTGATGAAGAATTGTATTGATCAGCTACATTCTATGCAGGTACATTTATATTATTTATAATGAGTTGATATTTGTAATGGAACTCAACTGTCCAATAGCTTTTTTCTCTCCTGAGCCCTAGTCTATCTGGTAGTATGTGCACAAGTAAGAGGTATACACATTTCTGACTATCAAAAAAACCAAAACCCACATCTGTAGATATAGTATTTCTGGATGTGGGCAATTTTCCTGTTCGTTATGAGGACAACCCTATTTTTATCCATTTATAGAGTATATTGAAAATACTGAAAACTATGCAGACTCTTGTATTTTGTGCTTCTTAGAGAGAAAAATACCTGTGCGCTGATGAAAGTGTCAATTAACTCTGCAAAATCATGCAGAACTTCTTAAATCCCATTTCACTGAACTTTAGAAATACTGTAAATATGGATATATAAGGTAAATAGCAAATTGGTATTTAAGTGACATGCTGTTCCACTTTTTCCTTCTACAAACCCCAAACCAAGCGAGCATCAAGGTGACATCTAAATGCTATTACAATACCAATACTTATAAATAAATATTTTAATATTTACATTTTGTGATGTGAATCCGAATCTTTGCTACCTAACAGAATCTAACAGTAACAGAAAACTAACAGTAGTGTACTGAAAACATACCACATTCTAGAATAGAAGACAATTCTCATCAATACATCACGCAGATGAGCAGCAAGCTGAGACTATATGAATAGGAGACAATTCACAATAGTTGCAGGCATGGTTGAATAAATTATCATCTATTTGTTCAGCTGCATCTATATTCCCTTACTTACTAAATAGGTCCATACTACTTACTAATGAGGTGCATGTATATGCACACGCATATCACTTCACTGTCCTATAGATTATGTATTAATTTTCTTTCAAACACTCAAAATCCTGCAGCTTTGGTACCGAAGCCAACCAACCTATTTAACTAACTAGGCTTGTCCAGCCCATAAAGTATGATTTCTTCAGTTACAGAAAAGACAGAACTGCAGTTCACAATTCAGAGAGATTCAAGACTAGGTGATTGTGTCTATCATGCCAACCTCTTTACATGTTGCAAATACACTTCTTCAGAAGACTGTAGAACTTTGCCTCAAACTACAGAAGTGTTCCTGAGAGACACGAACCAGAGAACTAATAACTATAACAACCATGAACTTCGGCTCTCATGGGAAGATGATCTTTCTGCATCTAATTGTGGATTTGATACCAGCTGTTCATTTCTTCTGTGTTTAAAGCTTCTGCCTTGAGTACATGAACGTAGCCAGGGAGAACTACAGAGGAAAGCATTGTATTGCTGACTGTTCTTTCCGTGAGTGCTTACAACAAGTTCTCTGAGTGGAAAATTACTTTTTTGAATGGATACTAGCAGTGTTTGCCAAGTACTTAAAGGAAACAACTACTCCCATGGCATTCATGGAGCACAGTAAATTATGGATGTGTTTGTTGCATATATTCTTCTATAAATTCTACAGGGTTTTATTCATTTATAGCCTTTTCTAATGTTTGCTGGTTTGGACCAAAACTAGCTATGTATGTCCTCAGCTATGAGGTGAATTTGGTCTTCCCAGCTCTTAAGTTACCAGAAATTTTATGTCAACTTCAAAACAGGCTCAGATGGTTTTTAACAGCATTTATATTGAGTGTTTCTGATAGACAGTTCTTCAGTTAACAGAAACTGAACTTTTTCTAATGTGTAAATAAATCAATAAATCAATGCTAAGCAGATTTTGAAGGCAAATCAGCAACAGAAGTCAAACAGTTCAAATTAGCTGGAAATCTTGTGCGCAGATTGAATTAAAATGAATTATGCACACCTACTAAATGGTTCAGTACATGCTGGTTGAGACAACACCAGCTTCCATTTCAGGCTCCAAAATTTTTCTATTAATTTTTCATGTTGTACTAAAACAGGACAAATGTATAATATTTATTTGTATCTAAAATTCACAGAAGCTCACAAAATCCAGTAGTGCAGCTAAAATGACCTTATTAAGATTTCTATTTGTTCTGTCTCTGTTTTTTTTTCAGCTACTTTCCAGCATTACAAGCAGATGGGCATTGGCAATACTGCCTGTAGATTAGGATAGCTGGAATTACAGTGGTGTTACAGAGCAAACTAGAACAGCTGGGCTACCATTTGATGATTCAAAAAAATGTGTGAAAAATTACCACTCAAACTCCACATATACTGAACCAGTCACATTTATGGAGTTTCTCCAGCTTGTAACCCAAGAAATCTAATTTTCTCTTTAATAACAGAGTCTGTTAACTATTATATTTACAAAATAATTTCCATGAACCTGAGACCTTGTAAGTCATTGGACCTATTTCCATTGATTTCAACCGAGTTTGAGCTATACTGATGATGAACACTAAATATGAATGTTTTTAGCCAAAAAACAGAACTGGAAAAAGAAAAAAGTCAAGATTTTTACTTGCATAATAGTCACTACTCTTTCACATGGAAAAGTATCACATGAGTTATTATCAGCAAGCAATATGGAATAAGATGCAAACTGACATAATAGCAGGCTAGTCATATTTATATTCTACCTTCAAATACAGTATTTAGCATTTATTTATAAAGTCAACTGCAAAGACAAAATTCCAGGAGTATGCAGAAGTCCCATGTGGCCCAAGTACTGTGCATGCACTTTAGAAAGAGTTCATTTCCATCATAACGGTTTACAATCCAAATACACAGATTTTAAGTAGGCAAAGGATGGAGAAAGGAAACAAAGCACAGAAAGAAGTTAATGGCCAAGAGTGCAGAGTATAGATTTTCACAACTCAGGCCCTCAGCAAAAATGCAAGATTATATTCCATGTAGGAATGTGCTCTGGGTTTGTGTGTGTGCATTTATACAGATCCTGCAGTGATTAAAACCATGGCTAACCACTGACAGACTGAAAATGCAATGTCAGTATTGATTAGAAAAATGGAACACTAAATTATATGAGGAATAAGGCAAACACAGCCTTTCTCATTTTAAATTTTAGTCATCGGATTAGTAACTGATTAAACTAGTGACATCCCCAAAATCTAAAAAAAGGCATTTATTAATGATCATATCTGCAGAGCATTATTTCAGTGCCTCAATCCACATTATTTGAATAGATATGCACTAAGTATGCCTTGGTTTACTTGCACAGAATCTGCAGCATATCTCAAATGGTCACGGAAAATGACTGTCACTGTGTACATTGTTATTCCAGGTCATTTGTCACTTGTTTAGATAGAAGAGGTTGCTAATTGAGCAGTAACAATTAAAACACAGGGCATTCCTGCAGATTCATGATCAACTAGGAGGAGCTGTGCCAAGGACCATTAACCCCAGCCAGTCACTCACTGTGATGGGGCAGATATCATTGAAGAATATGAATGTTCTAAAATAACAAGGATGACTCTGGGCATAACATAAATATAAATTGGAATGAATCAAATTAAGTGCATTATTTGGCCACTTTTAAGGCTCAGCTGGACATGGTGCTGGACCATCTTGTCTAGACTGCGCTTTTGCCAAAATAGGTCGGCTTGAGGTCCCCTCCAACATGGAATTCTATGATTTGTGTAGTGAATTCCAGACCTTTTCTATTTCCTGGGTAACAGAGGAAAATGGATAGTAAAAAAATGGTACATCGAAGAATATTAAATATCAGTAGGTGCTCGAGTTTCTCTTAACTGCTCTCCTGAGACCTGGATGTTTGCTCCAATGACCATTTGTAACTTTGGTTATCTTCACAAATATTAGTAATTTAGGAAAACCAGGTGCCTACTAGTGTTCTTGTTAAAAGGTCTACACTAAGGAGAACAGAAGAAAGTACTTCATTGTTTTCATCGTACTCTATGGTTCCTGTGAAAGCCTTCTCTCTGTGATTTGCCAGATTTCCTTCCCAGAGATAAGGCAGGCGGGTACAGCCCTAGATATGCAACTCTTCAGTCTTTTTCACAACCTTTGCAGTAAAACATTTCTGAAAGGATCTAGTTGAAAACAGTGCTACTGAATACTAGCCTGTTAGGCAATTATTGTTTTCCAAAATTATAATGGTTTACCTTTTTATTATCCCTGCAAGAGGCTCTTTGCTTTCCTCCAAACAGCCAATTCTTCTCTGCACCAACCATTTACATCTCCTTAATTTAAAAATTATCCACAAATAACACTCAGCAGTATAGAGAAGGGAGAAACACAGAAGGCAAAGCAGCTAGGTGCAAATGATAAATTATTTTCCCTTCCACAAGTAACTTATTGCTTAAGGCTTTCATCCACAGACACCTTCTTCACAACCCTTCTTCCCTCATCCGCTAGTGGTTTTCACCTCTTTAAATACATTGATTCAAGTAAGTAGGCTAGATATGAAGCAATCCTAGCAGTTTTCTGTCTCCAAGGTGAAATAAGCAGTTGTATTCAAGACTATTTCTAACTAAAACTTCTCTAAGGAAAAAGAGTTATTACTATAAAACCCCCTTCTGAAACATGTATGAGTGTTCAAGGCTTGTTATTATATTACTCCTGATAGTTAAAAAATCTGATTACCACCTAACTTTTACTTACAAAGATCATGTACAAACACTTTGGAAAAAAAAGTCAGAAGATATGAAACAGCTGCAAAAGAAGAAGAAAGATTATTGGTTCAATGGAAAACTACTCGGAAATGCATCTTTTAATTACAGTATTAAAGGATGTTTTATCACAGAAGAATAATAAAATAGAAATAACCCTTTATCATCTGGAAGAGTTTGCTGTGGACACAGCCTGAGAATTACCACCTGAAGTAATTTGAAAAGCTCAGCTGATTAAAAAGGTGACCTTTAGACTCAGAGCAAACTTCTTTAATTGCAGAACTAGCTTTTTGATAACAAAAGGGGAGTAAGTTCGGAAAATCATTATAAATACAAAGGATTAAAATTTTCAAAATGAAGTACTTTTTATTTAGAAAAAATTTTTCCCACATTTCTGACCTTCCACATTTTCTGTCCTTTTGTTTTAACACAGTGTAAAGAACTTCCTAAAATGATTCCAAAGCATGTCAATTTGCTTGTATAGGTAAAATACTCCCATGGTAACAGAGACCTCCATAACACGGCTGTGATTCAGATGTCTGAATTTTGGGTTTGTATGCATACCTACATTATATTTGCACTGCCTAAGTTATTACATAAAGGATGTTGAAGCTCATCCAAAATTACTACTAGCAATCAAAGCAATATGGTATAAATGTTAAATTACAAAGAATTTCATCAGAAAGAACAAGCACCTGGAGCCCTCCTTTTTATTCTTTCTTGTTTTCTCTTTGGAACGCCCCTTCTTTTCTCATTGGTTTTCAATTAGCATTTTGGGGTCATATAAAATGATGGGAACAACATTAATAAGACACTTCTCAAGCTTAAAGACATGAAATCATATTTTCTCTTTAAGTTTCCATTTGTTTGCCTTCCTGGGACTTGTTGCTCATCAGATGTGTTTTTCAAGGTGATGAGCATGGAGAAAGCAACTGCAGAAATGATAGAGTCCTCTCTTATCCTTACAAGTACTTTAACAGAGCAGCTAAAGTTTCTGCAGAAATCAGGGCTTTATTATGCCCAGTGGAACTAGGTAGAAAAGTGCCATTCTGAACTTACAGATTGCTCAAAATCATCTTTTTTTTTTAGACCACACAGACCAAGCAAAACTCAAAAAAAAAAAAAAAACAAACTATGGAATATTGGAAATTACTGTGGGAATAGAGAAAATCTGTATTAAGCTCCAATAAGCTTCTGCAAAGCATGAAAGTAAAGGTGAATTTGGTTTGAATTATTACCCAGTGCTACAGATTCAGCTGCTTCTGTCTAGAAGATTTAATAAGTAGAAAATTAAATAACTAAAAAAAAAAAAACCAGTTTCTGACAGTGCACTGAGAGTGGCAGAGCTTCTGACCTCTCTATTTTGGGCATGAACATTTATGAAAATCCACTGACAATGCATAACCTGTGCCATACAATATTCCAGTTGAGGAACTATTTAAATATCAGATGCTGATTCATCTGAAATTTTCAAGGTCTTCTCAGAAAGAGAAGCAGTTGAGAAGTTTTGTCTTATTTTTTGAAATCCTCTATCCCTTTAACCACATAACACAGGCAAAAAGCAGAAAAAGAAAGAAATTCAGGTGAATCCTTTCTTGAACAGCAGTCTTCAACTAGTTATCCATCACTACACAAAATTATACACACCAAGTTATTCCTTAGGCCTTCATCCGATAGTCATCTGTGCCAGCATAAACCCTGGAAAAACACACCCAGAAAAAGACTGATTTAAAGCAAACCAGATGCTCATCTCTATTGCATTAATTTTGTTTTGCCAATTACAGTTGTGTCAGAGAGAAGAAAACACATTCACTGCATTTTCTGTGCACAATTTCACTCTTACTTATGGTTGATTATTCAGCCTGGCACCGAGGCCTATCAGTTTCCTAGACTCTTTTCACAACCACACTGAAGACAAGAATGTGATTAGCTGACTGCTAATTATATTGGGGGGGGGGGGGGAAATTGTTGACATCTATTTTATCCTCAGAAAGTGCAGTTTCATCCAAAGGAGAATTTCTGTGAAAAGAAAAGTGGTTTATAAACAGTTTGTCTTAATTTGAATTTGGTTTTCCTTCGTTTTTACTTTATATGATGTCTTTCATAAATAAAACATTTAAGTTTGTATTAGGTTTAGCAGTACAATTCTTGAAAGGTATTGATGGAAAAAAAATTGTTATCAAAATCAAGTATTTCAATGTTTCTACATCCAAATTTTGCTTTTATAGAATGTATTTTCCTCAGGACAGAAACCTATTCCAGACAGAGATATTAAATCGACAGGGAAGCCTAAATCAATCTACCACTGATACTGAGCTATTAATTAATCCAATATCAAACATTCAAATATATAGCCCATAGATACTAAGGAAAATACATCAACTTCTTCAAGCTTAGTTATATTTGGCTGCTCTGGGCGTCACAGCTGTATTTAAATAAAGTCTTTCTGCTTTTGCTTTCAGCTCCAGATTTCTCCAAATCAAGACATAGTTACTGACTGGTATTTTAGGCTCCTTTACAACATATGTTACATAAGAAGACACATTTGCTCATCTTTACATCTTCAATTTTGGGGACTTTGTTCAGCCACTTACACTGATCTGTGGCAGCTCTGTTGGTTTTCAGAGCTGGCAATGTAACACTGATGGTGCTGAGTTTATTTCAAAGGAGTATTTAAAAAAATAATTTCACTGTCACACACTGTTTAGAGCTGTACTTCCAGATCCTCATTTAGAGAGAATGATGGTGGCTTGGCACATTACCGTTTCAGCTTAACACTGGTTAAATGGGAGAGGTTACTAATTATACAACAGCAATTAAGATATGGGGCTTTTCCTGGAGATTAATGACCAACTAGCAGGAATTGTGTGCAAGGCTTAAAACCCCAGCCAGTCACTCACTGCATTGCAGCAGAATCAGATATCATTCTCTTAAGGATATAGTTTTTCAGACCAACAAACATGGGTCTGCATATGAGTGCAGGGCTTTCTTGATCACCTACAGGGTATATTTAGTGCAAATAATTTAGCTATAAAGTAGTTAATGAAAGGCAAATGCACACAGTAAGAAAAAAAAAACAACCACAAAACGCAATACCCTACCAATACAGCCAAGTACAGAAAAAAAGTTGAAACCTCTATTACTTTCATTTCTTTTACAGATAAGTTCAGATCTTTCACTGAATTAAATCACACACCACAGACACCTAAACTAGCATTTTAAATCAGAACTAGCTTGAGTATTTGCAGGGAGTCCCACACTCATAACCATTTGTTATGTGCTGGTTTACGTCTTGAATGCATCATGGTGTAAGAAACTGTCTTCTCTCTGGATGAAGCTGAAGCAAAAGCCTCTCCCTGGCTCATCCCACGACATCGAAAAGCAGGAAGCTGAACCCACGTGCAGAAGGAACCTAATTCTTATGCCCCACAAAATTGCTCAGCAACACTGAAAACCCCCTCAGGCAAAGTTCTTCAAAAGGACAGTTATTGAAACTACCTTACAACTGATGCTTAAAACTCCACACTGACCCACAACAAACACCTGGGCTCTTCCTGGCCTTCCAGGCGCCTCAGCTTTACTCACCTTCCTCCCCTTGGCAACTGATGCCTGGTCGTGGCCTGGGTCTGGTCCTGGTCCTTCATTCCTGTTCCTATTACTCTTCTGTCTTGGTTTTCTTTTATTTTTTAAACTCAAAATAGGTATCTCTCTTCCCAGCAAAATTTTTATGACAGTCTTGACTTCTGACTCCAAAATAAATCTTACTTATCTGGCTGCGGAGGGAAGAGGTTGGGACTTCGCTAACAGACTACCCTGAGCCAGTACCAAGAGGTGTCCAGATGACTTGCTTTGTTTAAACAAATGAAGGTGGAGTTTCTGAAGGTCTGACACATTAACTAACAGACCAGCCCAGACTTGCTTCTTTGGGTTTTGACGTCCCTTTTGGAAGTGAGGGCCTGACTGAACTGTTAGCCAGGGTGAACTCCTGGTTCCTCTCTGAGGCAGCAGAGGGAGAAGGCCGGCAGCTGTGCAAGGCTGCTACCATCACTGCGGGTCCCCTCTTGTGACTCAGCAGGTCCCTGTACACTGAGGCACCAATCCTGTACCCCAGCCACCATGCTTGTCATGCCATCCTTTTACACAGCTTATGATGGTGCAGTGACATGACATGCAAATAAGTGTATCAGCAAAAGAGTATGCTGCTACCTTTAAATGCCATCTTCTTGCTCGTGGGAGCTGCTGGTAGTTTCTTCTGAATGGCAACTCAGGTATAATCCAGTCCCCTGGCCAGTAATGAGCAGTTTCCTTCATGTGAGTCAGAAAATTAAAGCCCACTGCAGCATTCACACCTCACAGCCTATGCCAGCACTGGCATCAAAATGGTGTCCACTGCACACCTCTTTCCTGCTCAGACCTGAACAGCAATTTAATGGCTGCCAGTTTTCCATTTATCTACCATGAGAAGGCCATGCCTGCTGAGGAGCAATTGCAACAAACCATTGCTTAACTCCACAGCTGTTCTGGCTGCTCTTTTCAACACATGGGCATGGTGCCTCTGCTGTTGTTAATCCCGAGGGCTGGGATGGCCCCGGCGCAGGGCACATTTTCCTACAGGTCACACTGGCCTCCACTTTAACAGCCTTTCTGCTGTGGACCGCACTGTGCCCCCACTTGCGACTGTTTCTGCAGGCCATCCTCACAACCCAGTTGTCACCGCTGCAATATGCTGTCGCACTAGTGAAGCGTGATGTGAGGATTCAGTCGCGGCCACACCATTTCCCAGCTCCGGCAGACAGCACCTGCTCTTGCTGGCATGGCGGAGAAGGGAAAGCCAGGGAGAGCGGCCCGAAGCCAGCGGTAGCGCCCGGTACCGAGAGCTGAAGAGAAGGGGGCCGCAGGGTCGCCAAGGCAGGGAGGGTCCCCCCCGAGCGGGAGCTGAGGAAGCAGCCGGGAGAGGGTGAACCGGGCGCCTGGGAGCAGCTGCTGAGGGCTGGGAAACGGCTCGAAGCGTAGGGCGCGGGCCTCGGAAGGGGAACGGGGGCGGCGCCTCTGAGGCCAGGCAGAAGGCGCCAAAGGAGCGGCGGGGAAAGAGGAGGGGGGCAGCCAGCAGATGAGCAGAGATAGGAAGGAGTCCGAGGCAAAGGCTGGCTCTGGAGGAGTGGCAGAAGAGAAAAACATCGGGCTGCGAGCCAGGACAGAGGCCTGGGAAGGGACCCACGGTTCAGTCAGAGGCCAGAGGTTCCGCGGGCCAGAGCTAGACAGCTGCTGAGGGCGGGAGGAGGCACCGGGAGCCAGAAGAGTCCTGGAACGTGTGGAAACAGCTGAAGTGGGATGGATGGGATAGCAAAGTGGAAAACAGAGGCTGTAGGGGGTGAGGGACAGCACAGCTGCTGAAGAAGGGGGGGGGGAAAGGATGAGAGGAAGAAGATTCAAAAACAAAAGCCATAGCCAAGGGCAAAGGAGCCAGTGACCACCCCTGATGGAAGAGAAAAAGGACTGAGGAAGAAAGGATTGAGAATATTCCCATTTTAAAGGTAAAATGCTTCATATAAAGCAGCTAAATTGTTTTATCCTCTTAAGTACTACCCAGACAGCCCACAGCTGAGAGTATGTATGATGCCAGTCTCCTCAGACAGGAAATGTTGGCTGTGGATGCTGGAGACCTGGATTCCACAGTGGCTGTAGCATCCAGCCCTCATGGTTGCTGTCTGGATGAAAAGGCTCTCCCATGCTCTCAGAGAGGCTTTGCAAGACACAGCAGCTTCAGTCAGTTGTAATCTGGTGCAGAACTGGGCAAATGACGTGTGAACATGACACGTGTGCTCTGCAGGCAGACATGGTGCTGTTACACCCCCAGAACACTGCTGTTTGTGGTAAAGACAGTGCACAGTTTTCCTTCAAAGGGTTTTGAGCTTTTTGTCTGGCACAGGGTTTCAGAGGCTTCACCTTTGAAAGCACTGCACCCAGGTTACCTCGTGTTCAGGCTATAAAGTCATCTTGCCAGTTGGTGCTGGGGAACTTTGGTCTGGGACAGTGGCAGTGGCCTCTATGCCTATCATTTCCTTCCCCACAGCCTGCCTCATGATCCTGAAACAGCAATACAGGCAACAGGGTCTTCGCAGAGGGAAAGCAAAGTCATCAGACCAGGTCCTCTGTGTGTCTGTGGATGGCCCCAACTTCAGCTTGTGAATGAGGGCTGGAGCTAGGGGTAGGCAGCATGATTGTAGTGACATAAAAAAACTGTGAAAGGGCTTCCACATTTAGATAGTACATGGTAGATACTGCCATGGATACCCGTGTTGCTAAGCATGCTGCTTCCTAGGGAAATCTGTGCTTGTGGAAGAACAGGCTTGTGGGACTACTTTAAGGATAATATCAAGTGGGAAGACGTGTAACACTAAGCCAAGCCCATCCTAGATACTGCAGAAATGCAAAAGCTCAGCTATATCTACTTAAAGTCAATGATTTGCTTTAATTACCGCGGGGAAATTGCTAGTGCAGACTAGGCTGTCAGTAAGTATAGCTGAAACGGAAATCAATGAAGCTAGATCTATTTATCCAAGTCAGAATCTTGTCCATTATTTGTGTTATTACTTTCCCGATTTGACATGGGTTTGGTTTAGTACTCTTCTGTTCTTCTTTGTAGCTTCTGTTACACACAAGTCCATACCTTTTCTTTCATCTTAAAATACTGCTTTTCGTATGCTTGCTTTCTAGGCATTCTTTTTTGCCTTTCCTGGTGCTGCTTTTTTGCGTCTTTCCATTGTGTTTTTAAATTCATTCTCTCCTTCTCCCGCTTTTGTTCTCGGCCGCATTTGCATCATTATGCCTTTTTTTCACATACAATATAAAATTATGATGAAATAAGATAAACACAAATATGCTTATGTTCAAAATGAAAAAGGATATGGAATTTTTGTAGGTATGGGGGACCTATTCTTTTCTTTGGTTGCTGTTTAACATATCTGACAAAAATAATTTCAATAAATGAAGGTTTTGGGGTTTTTTGCCTTCCAGATGTCTGGCATTGAACTTATTTTCCCATAAAGTAGTTCTCTGTGAGAACGGCATCACTAATCTCTACAGAACTAATTCATTATTTTGTTCAGTTTTCAAAGGATATAATCAGTAATAAAAGAGCCATTGAAATTAACAGCCACTTTGAAAAGAAATGACATTTTTGTCTGCCTTCCTCTTCTGTTAAGTCATGGTAGCCACTTGCCCCTCTACTCACACTCCTGAGCTGTCAGAAGTATAATTTATTACTGATAGGTGTGAGCATATGCCTATGCACTTCCTTGTCTTGGTTATACAACTTCTGCTGGCATCCAGAAAATTAATCGTAAGAACAGAATATTGAATTGCTCCTCATCATTGTATTCAGTAATTCACTTAGCAGCATTTATCAGGTCTAGACAAAGAGCTAAAGCTAACCATTATCATTAGAATACAGAGATTTTACATGTTTATTGTTATGTTGTTTATGCTTTTTGATCAATAACACAATTAAATAGCTGATCTTTCAGTAAAGCCTGTCGCCTTTTTCCACTCTAGACTCTTTTACTCAAGAGCTCTGCAGTAGCTAAGAAGAGCATTAACTTTGTTTACATGCATAAGGACTCATTAAATTCCTGGATTGCAAGGCTCTATAAATTATTTATCCCTATAGAGAAACAGGTTTCAGAATTCACAATTTAGAATAGGCTTTAATTCCCCTCTCATATAGAGAGTCACTGATGTAATTAAAGGTTAGAGTAAAGAAGATCAAATGTTAAAAGGAGAAATGTGTTCCTTCTCTCCTGAGCTTAGGCACACAATGCTCTGCCATGCTTCCTTTTTTCGTTAGCTGATGCCGAAGGACCTTGACTATCTTCCTCCTTAATTACCTCAAGTTAGAAACAGAGTTTACCCATGTTTTTATTATGTTTTCTGTGCTAGGGGATAGCTCATTCCCTTCATTCCTTCTTTGGCAATGAGAAAAGTTAGAACATGGACAGGGACCTGCTGGAGAGAGTCCAGTGCAGGGCAACTAAGATGATTAAGGGAGTGGAGCATCTCCCTTATGAGGAAAGACTGAGGGAGCTGGGTCTCTATAGTTTAGAGGAGACTGAGGGGTGACCTTATTAGTGTATATAAATATATAAAAGGGGAGTGTCACGAGGATGGAGCCAGGCTCTACTCAGTGGCAAACAATGATAGGACAAGGGGTAATGGGTACAAACTGGAACACAAGAGGTTCCACTTAAACTTGAGAAGAAACTTCTTCTCAGTGAGGGTGACGGAACACTGGAACAGGCTGCCCAGGGAGGTTGTGGAGTCTCCTTCCCTGGAGACATTCAAAACTCGCCTGGACACATTCCTGTGTAACATTATCTAGGTGTTCCTGCTCCGGCAGGGGGATTGGACTAGATGATCTTTTGAGGTTCCTTCCAATCTCTAGCATACTGTGATACTGTGAACATAAGAAAATCCTCTGCTTTCATGGTAAAATGCTGTTATGGCTAATGGAATTTCTGTCATAAGGAGTTCCTCAGCTTCCTGTAGCTGCAGCCTCATGTTGGAATTACTTACCAGCTGAGCTAGGCTACCTGGTCTCTGTGTTGCCAAATGATGAACATAAAATCTTTACAGAGGGAAAGGCTAATCTATCCCCTCATGAATTCTAATGACAGTGATTCCAGACCTTCAGTGATACGATTATATTCTTTATAGACTATAATCGATTTTTATGTCTCACAAACAGGCAATCTGCAATTTATAAGCTACTTCATTAGACCTTTTTCATTGCTTTTATATTCTTCTGGTGATGTATAATGTGTGGCTAGTAAAGAAAATTGATTAATTCCTTACATTTTGCCCTTGATTTTTTGACTAATTTTGTTTTACTTCCTGAGCTATTTTGTCTCTAAAGGGGGAAAAATTCACTCCAAATCAAGCCTTAGCTTTTCTTGTTAATCGCTCAGTTGGACCTCTCCATGTCTGAAGTGATGGAGTGGTAAGATAAAAGCAAAGTTAGCTTTTTGACCACAGGTCCAAACGTGAACGGGCTTCAGAATCAGTCAGAATGAACCTGCATTCAGTTTATCTACTGATCTTCACAGGCAGTTGCATTTCATGGAAGTCCCAGGCAGCTCTCTGTCTTGGAGTGTTTTCTATCTTCTGCAAATGCGGTGAGGCTTCTCTGCCTGCACGTTTAAACCTTATTTCAGAGGACCTGAAACAGCAGCACCTGCATTACAGAGCGTGCATTAGAAAACTCATACATGCTCCTTCGGTACGGAATCCAAACGTGGCCACCCAAAATAGCTTCTGTACGCAATTTAATTTAAATTTTTCTAATACAACTTGTACTCAGTTTCATTTCCAATCTGATTTACAAGACATGAGAGCTCTGTAGTACTGCATATTGATTTCTTTTATGAACTGAATTAACAACTTTGAGGAAGAGGTCCTGGTGCTGTGATGTTCCATTTGTGTGACTTTCTAGGTACATCTATAAGGAACTGTGTCATATATATTTAACAAAATGTTTTCTGTATAACATTAGGCAGCATTACGACACATCACCATGTTAAAGCTATCTAAATTCCACCTTAGGAAGCAGCAATAAAAAGAAGTTGAGATACTCCTTAAGGTAGGAAGATTTTGCTTTTTCATACACAACTTCAAAGGTTTCACATCCATTATAGGGGATGTCGAAAGTCAGAGACAGTGGTCTGAAGGAGAAAAATAGGCAAAAAATAAGTGAACTGAATAAAGAAGAGTTAAGTCCCTTGAATGGTAAACCCCTAGGCCTTTAGAGAAAATGTGGCCTTGGGGGAAAACTGGGAAGGCCGAAATGAAGAGGCCCACATCACTGAAAATTGGAAAGGACCACCACACAGGAAATGGAGACATGGAAAAGGAACCGTTTCCAAGGAGAAGAAATGGGAAGACAGCAGTAACGGGAGAGGTAGGGCATTCAAGGAGATTGTGAAGGAATAAAATATTTCCAAGAAACCCTTCAAAACTGTAGAGGTCTTCTCCAGTAATATAGGCCATCTAAAACCAATTATGATTGCTATGTACATTTCGTTATCTTTATCACTATCTGAAATGACATTCAATAAGGAATATGAGTTATTCTGACTTAGTCTAAGAATGAAATATCCAAGGGAAGAAATTTTAGTGGAATGTGGTTCAACATCTTAAAAGAATCAGCAATGCAAATTAGACAATGTGATAACTGGGGAATGCTAAAAGGAAACTGCCTGAGAATCTCAGACATCCTGTCATTTCTGGAGAACATGATCAACAGCAGATGAGTATTATATTCATTAGGAAAAAAGAAAGAAAGAATAGTAGATAGTAACAGGTGTATCTTCTTAAATTGGAATGGCACATGAAGTAAAGAGAAGGAGGATGTAATGCTCTGTAAAGAAACGAGTGCAGCTGACAGGTATATTAACAGCAGATTGTAAAAGTGCTGAATAGAAGATTACATGGCATTTTTTAGCACACAACTGTGGACAGAATCAATAGGAAGCATATTACCAGAGTCCAGTAGCAGAGTTAGCAAGACATTTCAACAAATGTCTACGTTGACCTGAAGGCCCTTAGTGATACTGCAATGAAACCTGGACCAATTCATCTGGTACCTTCCTAGAACGTGAAATTTGAGATGGATAAAATCCAAGTTGGATAATTAGATTAACAGAAATTAGAACCATATAGAGAGACTGGTCTTGCAGTATGTATACAAACTACTATCTTTCAAAATGTAGTTGTTTCATTCAGATTAAATAATCACCTTTAAGTAGATCCACACTTCACATGATTTGTAGCTGAAATTAATTATTTTGCAGAATCTTAGATTTAAATGAGGGCGAATGCATTCTATTATGATGGACTTGTATCCGCCTAGAAGCATCTGTTTGTTTGCTCTGATCCACAAGTTCAGAAGTCTGAATCATCCTGTTTGGAAAAACAAGGTTTGAGAATATAGGCAGTTACTGGACCTGTCCTTTTTTAGCTGCTTTATTTAATTGCAAACTCAAAGAAAAGGGAGAATGCCAGACTAAGCAAAAAGAGCACAAACAAGGTATGAGAAAATAGAACTTCAGTGTATAGGTAGGAAAGAGAAATGTAAATTGGGGGAGGGCTTTTTTTATTTGGTAAGAGAAATTCTGTTCTTTTATCAAATTCTGACCTTTGCATTGCTGTCACTTAGTAGTTCTTAGTCACTACATAAATACAATGTGAAAGCACCTGTCCTGAGTAAAACAATAGATTGTCCAACTGCATCCTGCTGCTTTACTACTATTTTTTCACATGCTCCAGACTGACCATATGGTTAGGGTTTTTTTTGATAATATCCTCAGGAATGGCTACTCAATGAAATGGCCTTTTTGAAGGTCTTATCCCTTGGAGAGCTCTTGTACGGCACTTCCATCAATCTCATCTCTTACAGAACCATGAATCCTATTTTGCTGCTTTGAAGAGCAACCTGAGTGGTAGATTTTCTTCATTCTCTTTGGCTTCTATATTGACCTTTAATCAATGAGCTTAAAATACCCCCTTCCCTTTGTCATTCAAAAATCTGATGTCTCCATAACAATAGGTAAATACTTATTTCTTTTATCATACAGCTGATTATATCGATTTTTATCTTCATAGCACAAACCTAGCATATTCATTGAGAAATGCTCCACAACATTCTTGTTTCAACTCCGTATGTATTGCGTAAGAATTCTATTTTGAATGTTCTATATTGTATATAATTTGTGATTCTTTCATATGAAATTTTACTTTTGAATACACTCTGTAAATGGAACATAAATCTGTAGCTTGAGAACTACTTTTTTTTTTCTTGCATAAAATTGTAATGGAGCTGCCACGGCAAGGTACATATCTGCTAGGGAATTAAAAAGGCAAACAGCTTTCAAGCATTTGAGACTGCGAGGGGCAAAAATTATTCATTATTTGGACCGGGAGAGCTCTTATGCATTAGAATGTGCGAAACCATACCATCAATTCCACAAACAAATCATGTGAATGGCAAAAATCCTCATGGATTTAAGTGCAGTGAAAATTTTATACTAAAAATATATTTAGTTCAGAAACCACTAACCCATTAATTCTCATCATTTGAATGCATTGCAGATACAGTGTATTACACAAGGTAAAAGTCCATCAGGCTTACTTCAGGCATAGAGAAAATGTGACCTCTCAAGAGGACTTGGGGGAAAAAAAGTCTGTCCCTGAGCATACTTAGGAAGTTTTGACAGTCATGCTGTTTAAGTCAGGTAGCTCATGAAAGATTTTTATATAATAAAATTTCTAAAAATACAATAATATGATATTTCACCCAAGAATAAGCTAAGCCTCCTTAACATCTTTGCATAGGGATTAGAGCAAATTAAACCAAACCTGTTAGTATTTCTATGAGGGAAAATAGTTCCAGGCTGAAATTGGATATGACACTCACATCCACTGACATTTGAAGAAGACTGAATTCAAAAAAACAAAATCAGTCCTCAAATATAAGAACTACAGGACTGAGATGTCTGAAGGATACCACTTTACTATCAATTAATGGGTAAGAATAAAACATTTAAGAATTTATTCTACCTCAGGTAGGTCCTTGCATGAAATTGCACTGTGCAATTTATTACTCAGTGGAACTGAGAAGAGGACACAGAGTTTATGCCAAGATAAACTAATCAGAGATTTATGTATTTAATTGCTGACATGTGATTTAAACATCACTCGCCAATTCGGTTATTCCTAAAGAAGTTTACAAAATCTCTTCGTTAGAATCCAGACTCCTAAATCTAATGACAATTCTACTATCTTTTTCACAGCTTGAAATGTATGTATACTCTGAGGGCTTTTAAAGGAGGCACAAAGAAATTCTAAGCAAACATATAATCTTGTCTCTCTCCCTGGCATGTGTTACTCAAATATACCCAGATTTCTGCTGATGAATAGTGTCTGCTAGCAACTGTTCTATGAAAAAGGCACAGAAATAACTTGATACATTCCCCCAAACTCCAGACATTTTCTTTGTAAGCAAGCAATTTCAATGGAATAAAAATGCAAGTCTTTTTCCCAAAAGGGGAAAAAAAAATATGCTGTTTTAACATTTGCTGAAATAGAATGGCACTACAGTGTACCTTGCAAAATAGATTAAATAGAGAGGAAAAATTACTTTCATATGTTTTGCCCCAAAGGAAATATATATTTTATACTCTTTTAAGGAAACAGAACCTGTAGTCTCTTGTCCAAGACCATCACTGAAAATAGCTGATCTTGTTTTACTCTGAAGTACTTACAAAGCTAGCAGTAGATTTTTGGCACATACAAATCTTACTAGAGATTTAAAAAATACAGTATTTGGGTTTCTGCAGTGTAACATCCCAAGTGAGATTGGTAGGTGTTTAAGAGTAGTTTATTTATTGTCCAGGAATGGTGTATCGGATACAACATGAACTATTTAATTCAATATGTACACTACCTCCAGTGATCCTGTAGTGGCAACATACACACCTATGGAAAGGAAAGAAAAAGGGAGTGTGAAGCACATGTAGTATAGTCTGGCAATGGACCATAGAAGAGATGGTGTCTTATTTTTTAATATATTCTGCTATAGTTTAGCAATATTAGGAAATACCTATATAGTGTGTCTGATTGCTTCTCAGAGCTGGTGTAGTAACCAAAGGCACAAAAAAAGTTTGTCAGCAGATTCCTACAGACATGAGAGGTGAGTAAGTACACTCTTTGCTTTGGAAAACATCTCCTTCTATTTACTCTGTACCTAGGAAAGCTCATAAAATCTTGTTATGTTTATGGCTATTTCCATTTTAAAATGTGTTTGAGTACATGTGTAAATTGTAACAAAGATTTACTTGTTCCAGAGGAGGGGTCAGAGTAATGTTACGGTCTTCAAAGCTATGGACTCTCTATTTCCTCACTACTTAGTGAATTAAAATGTCAGAATAAAATGATTTTGAAGACAAGTATTTTAGCATTTTTCTACTTGATAAAATAGTATTTCAAACTCCAGTAGCCTGTTCAACATTTTAGAATAACTACTCCATTTACTATTGTTCTTTCCGTTAATGATTAAACATTTACTTTTATAAAAGATAGCTAATACTTAACTTCTTCTTCCTTTAATTAGGAGTTTACATGTTCAGTGCATTTGCTCACAGATTTAAAGGTCTGAATTCTCCATGCTCCCTTCTGCAATCATAGGCTCGCTGACATTTCATTTAGCCAAAGTGCTTTGCTCCCTCAAACCCCCTTGTCACTCCACTTAGAATCGAGCTGAAATTGAGAACACTGGGTCAGCACTGTGGATTGCTCATTCTGGGATTTTGTCTGTGTCGTTGCACTGAGCTTCTATCTAATCACTCTTTTCTTGTGATCCGACTTATAAGCCTTGCTTAGCTGAACAGTTCAGCTGAATGTATTGTGCCGATGGAATCTAGTAACTCAGGAGCTGGAACGCAATCTATGATTCCCCTTCACATATATTTAACCAGTTCTTTGTCCTTTAGATTTTGCATTCTTCATTAGCTTATCATCTATGACATGGGTGTCATATACTCTCTGTTTGGTCCTTTTATTCAGTATGTAGCTGGACTCTGTGTTCAGTTCAAGTTACATATTTTCAAATGGTCATTTGGGCATTTCCCAGTCTACCCGTCCTCTTAAATACAATACATATTGTTCATGAAAAACAAGTGAATTACTTCTTGTTCTACTATCTAACTGTTATCTAAGGAAACCCTCATAAGGCCTTCATGACATCAAATGTTACAGCTACACTAATTTAAGCTATATATACTTTAGGCCTTCATAACATTATTTCATCATATAAAGATCAGATCAGAATGATTTCTACATAAGTTTTTTTATAAACAGTAAAAATAACATATTTGGATACATTTATCATGAGCAATAATAACTAACTTCCATGCACTTCACAGCTCAAGCAGTTTGAGGTAGAACCAAACTCCTTGATCCAAACACTTCTGAAATCAAAAAGAATATTCCTTTGCTTTCAAAGGCTGCCTGAGGAGGATCATTCCACTGTTACATCACTGAAAATCAGATCTTCCTTTCAATTCAAATATAGATGAACAAATTCATCTTATGCTTCTAGGCTAATTCCTAGTAGCAGAAGAACCAAAAGGCTGTAGACCTAGTAAAGTGCTCTTCTTCTCTACTAGCTAATCAGTCTGTATTGTTCAGAATAGCCTTTACGTAACCAGGTATTAATGAAAATCACTGTTTCCCACTATACACCTTTTTGCAAGTGCAGAGCTTTACATTGTGTGACATTTTGTAAACACTTTTTCTGCTGGAAAACTCAAAATCCTTCACACAATAGCCTCCACAAGTACTATTGAAATGCAGCACACCTAAGAAAGTTCTTTTTATCAGCTGACATCCCAATAAAATGCAATCCTACATGTATTTTAGCAGGTTTTCGGTTCACTTCCATAAAGCATCTTTGATTTTTCTTGCAAAGGAGATAAACTTAAGAATCTTTTGATTTGTTAAGGACCCCTTTATAAATATGCACTGTTTTTCACACGGACAGATTAATCTTGCTAATAGATCTTGTTGCCATGTTATGCTATGAGAAATAAACCACAAACAATGCCCAGACATGTTATTCCAAAGAACATGTTTATAAGGAATAGGCGTGAGTACATCAGGAACTTTGTTGCCCTTAAAGTAACCTGGAATACCCTAAATTACAAAAAAATAGTCATTATTTTTGTTCCCGTATCTGTATCTCAACTACAACTTATTATATATAATATGGAACATCTAACACCACAACTAAGATCCGTATCTCTTGTAGTAGATATTGGTAGGAACATAGCAAAATATGCTCTGAAATCTCAGACATTACTAAACAAAACAAACAGGGAATGGTAATAAGATGACACTGAATATTATTAACCTTATTTTATGGATGGAAAACTGTGAGGGAGATTAAATACTTGAGATATATAAAGAAGTTGTAATAGAATTGTGAAAATAAAGTAGCAATTCCAAATCCCATTTCCAGTACTTAGTTACTTCTTAGTCCTTCATCTCTCCTTTTTTTCCATTTTATGCTTCCAGATGTCTACCATTCAACTAATACAGTCATTTATGAAGTATCTATTTTTTAAAGAAGAAAAAATATCTGGGTCCAAAGCTAAAAAAAAGGGTTGTTGCATAGTAAGTTTTTCTTAACTGTAGTAAATCCTGCAAGAAGGAAAACCTAACTGCAAAACCCAAGAACCAAAGGTCACTATTACAGCTAAAATGATTTTCTGAAGAAATCCAGTATTTCAGAGGAGAACCTGCAGTCATATATGAGCTATTGCACAGCTCTTACCAAGCAAAAAACTTAGCTGAAATACTTAAAATAAATAAATATATAAATAGAGGAACCTGTTTTGAAATGCAGCTAAAAGGAAAGCAACTCTCAAATATATTTGAGTGCTATGGAAATTTCAGTAATAAGAGTTTTTCCAAGATTTGATTTAAAAGTGATGCTACTAACTCTGAGAAAATGGAGGTCCATTTCCCAAGCTCAGCTAAAAAACTTCATGTTTTTTATTAATATGTAGTACAGTGTAGCTATTAGGCTTCTCTGTTCAGAGAATTTTACCTTACTAATCTTTGAAAATGGACTCCTTTTAAAACAGAGGAAATATTTTCCAAATCACTGAAATATTTCATATTATTTCAAATAAATTCCTTAAATAATTTTTCTGGCCAGAACATTGGTAATCAATAATGCTTGCAGGAATAAGTCACAGCTGCACAGACAGAAATTCAAGAAGTTGTAAGCAAGATTCACATGCCCACAGGGTGAACAAGCTAAGACCTTGGCTCCCCTTATGCTACTGCATGTTCTCAGTCAGAAAACTCCTCTCTGTTTGCCCTTTTGGACCAACTGGCACAACTGCCTGAGGAACTGCTCTATCCAAATGAATTTAACACAGTCCTCCCATGAAAAATTATTTCTCTTTATGCATAACATTGTAGTAGGACCAAGCTGCAGCATGGTTCCCCATGTGTATGGGGGCAGATATGAGAGAATCATAATCACTGAGTGGTTTGGGTTGGAAGAGACCTTAAAGCACATCCAGCTCCAACCCTCTGCCATGGGCAGGAACACCTTCCACTAGGCCAGGTTGCTCCAAGCCCTGTTCAACCTGGGCTTGAACACTGCCAGGGATGGGGCAGCCACAGCTTCTCTGGGCACCCTGTGCCAGTGCCTCAACACCCTCAAGGTAAAGAAATTTGTTCCTAATGTCTCATCGAAATCTCCCCTCTTTCAGTTTAAAGCTATTCCCCCTTGTTCTCATTTTACTCTAAGGGGAAGAAATATCCTTAGTGCAGTCACTATACTGTTTCACTTAGAAATAATAGAAACTAAAATAACTGCATCAATTTTAGAAGTACTAAAAAACACGTTTTTTAATCTTACTGATGTAAATCCCAGAGATGACACATTAACAACTGTAAAATAAACATGTCACTGGCTGATAGAAGAAGCATTGCCTATAAAAAAACCTTTCCTTTTTTTTTTTTTCTTCTCTTTATATATAAATGAGGAGTCTTTATAAAGTTACATTTAGGACAAGGTCTCTTTAGTATTCTGTTCAATTAAGAAGAGGTTTTAGCCAGTTTATGACATGCATGTATGTTGTAAATAATCACAGAAGCTCGTATTTGGTTAGTCTGGTTAAGTGTAGGTAGTAGATTAAATGATGATTAATGAATGAATACATGTAGCTTTTGTTGATATCCATTAGGCTGGTAAACTTTTTGTTTTACTTTTTTGTGTACCATCTATCTACTATGTTTCAAAAGAAAAAAGAAAAAGACTGCAGAGGAGTACTGCTGAGCTCGGGACATATTTTAAGTGACGGTAAAATCAGAGTGCATTAAATTATACTCCCTTCACTGCTTAGCAAAAAAACAGCCTTTAGGGATGTTACACAGGACTCGGATCTCTGACTGGTACTATTTTCCGGCAGCATTTAAGCCTTCCTAAAGAAATAGCACTGCGATTCTTCTGTGGAAAATGCAACAAAGAGGTGGTAAAAGATACATTTAGCTTGGACAAAACTTATATGCATATGGAAATCCGAATTTAAACTCATTATTATTCATTAAACAGGCATTTTTAAAGATGCATCTAATAAGATTACATACTAGGCACAACATTTATAATACGTAAAAACATGAGTTGTCTCTAACAATTTATAACTACTTTAATTTTAGTCTCCAATTCTGCAGGATAGCTTGTGTCTGTTTATGCTAAACCACAATTTTAAATTGGGGTTTCTTTTTTGCCTATTGAACTCTTTTATTTTAAAAACTTTTCTTCTCTCTTTGTACTAACACACATAGTCCTATTTAAATCAGTGTGGGTAGTAACATTTAATGTTCCTGAAAATGTCACTAGGTGATTAAATACCAGGAGGTAACAGATAGGATAATAATTTCCGTTAATAGTCATATTATATTATTAACATAAGTATAGCTATCTGCAGCATAACTGTATATAATAATATGTATTGGGGATCAAGGGGATAAAAATATTCATGCAAATGATCCAAACAGATACAGTGGGACCATCTGTGAATTAAGTGATCATAAAGAAATGTATTGTAATTTGACTGTGACTTTATTCTGCCTTCACCTCCTGCCCTAATGGCTAATACATAATTGTATGCTTTACAGTCAATAGTACACAATATAACATAATGGATATAACATAAATCATGGAAATGAAAAGGGAAAATAAATAAGGGAAAATAAATATTTTTAATCTTCATAAATTTTTAACACACAAAGAAGGAATGAGCAGCTGGTTCTGTAAGTATAGAAAGTAACAATCCCTAAATACAGAGAAAAAGAATTAAGATGTGTTCAAAAATCCTGGGGTATTAGAAGTGTGACTCTTGCAAAGACAGAAGTATCTTAGAAGTATTGGCTGGTGAAGTCAAAGATTAACACTGCATTTCTGGCTCTTGCGTATGGAGCATTGTATTAGGGCTACACTATTTCTCATATACAAGTTTGACAGGAGGAGTTCAAGAAATATTTAGGCAAAGTTATTTAAAGGCAACATTGAACAAGCAGACGTGCAAGTACAATGTTTATATTTTATTTTAAAAACTCAATTCCTTGGAAGAGTGGTTCAGAAATGTACTGAAACAATTCTGTGTAAGTATTTATTTGTTTATTTATTTAAAAGACACATTTACTACAGAGGAATATCAGCTATAGTAATGAAAGAAAATAGACAGTGGCCCAGTATAGTAAGGAAGCCTTCTTTTTTTCAGTTTTAAGTCTCTCAAAATATATTTGATATAGTCACCCAAAAACATCTTAACTGAAAACCTGACATTTATGTTAGCAGCAGTATCTCCCCAAGGGAACACTAAGTAAGTTTCATTTCCATTCTGATTCCTTTTGACTTTAGTCTTATTTTGAAGCAGAAATACAAAAACCATTTGGGCAGGAGTAACTTGATTTTCAAGGTTAAGCCTTTTGCCAGTCCTTTGACAACCCACCAGAGTCTGTTCAAGTTGCAAAATATGTTTGTACAGCAGTAGTGGAGATGTCTTAGGTTTCATCAGGAAACTCCTGAAAGATTGTTTGAACTGTAATTGCATACTTTAGTTTCAGCCTCAGCAGGTCTTCCCTGTCATTAGACACTGTGTAGCCTGTGCTATAGGTCCAGCTACCCAGATTCAGAGCCAGGAAACTGTCAGTCCATCAGCAACTTCCCTGCCAGGAATGGGCCCTGTGAAAATGGGGCTTCCTCATTCAAGTGCAGAAAACACAGTGGCTGTGGCTGGGATGTCTGAGTGGGAGTAGAGTTTTGAAAACCTGCAAAGGATTACACACACTGACTATTTTACTACCTTAAAAGAACATTCTTTAGGTTGCAAAGACAAAAATAGCAGCTCTGAGACATAAGGCTTCTTACGTAACTTAGATCCTTCCACTTTATTTGTATGTTATGATATAGCCTTTAATTACACAGTTTAATGCAGTTGTCTCCAGAGCCTCATTTACTTGTTCTGTACACAAAAGAGGTCTATTCTTAGCAATAAGTAATGACCGGGTAATGAAGAAAGCTATTGCGCCAATGAGCACTACACCTGCCCCTCCAGTGCAAGAGTCCTTGCTAAAAGGAGTGAGGTTGTACCACATGCCAAGGACAGGTGAACACTGCTGTGAAAGGATATGTTCTAGCTCCTCTTCTACGAATCCAGTGTGATTTTGGACAGATTTTTAGAGCCAGGCATTTTCTGGGCAGTTATTCCTTATGCTATTTAGGACATTTGCATCTTTGGAGAGCATGCCTTCTTCTATGTTGCATGTATCAAGAATATCTTTGCCATATCCCAGTATATGCAGCGCCGATCACTGAAAGCTGTGATGTGAAGTCAGTGGAAGCATGCTTTGAAGTTGTAGTGGACACTTAGAGTATGTAGTGTTGTATGCGAAGTACTCAGAAAAACTTCAGATTGTGCATTCAGTATTAGTGAATGGTTTTACCTGCAGCCTCTCTTGCCTCAGTTTTCCTCTACAACTGGGATAATAGTATCTGTCATCTTACATGGGCGTTCTGCAATTTTTAATATCGGCTCAGGTACTGTAGTTATGAAAACCTTAGAAAAGCCCAGGGAAAAATTAATAATGTCTCTCCAGAGCTGGTTTGAATATGGACAATAAATAAGGCTCAGGGCTACAAACTGAACAGCAAGGAGAAAATAAAATATTGAAGAACTTATTATCCAGGCTATGCACTGAATGAGGCAGAAAGCTTGAGGAAAAAGGAGTATGTGAGCATGTAATTAAAGACTATTTCATAATGGATACCCAGAAAGAGATGAAATTAAAATTGTACAGTATCTTTTGTCCTGACAGTTCATAGTTTGTAAATGCTTTATTTTATAAACTCAATAATATTCTCAGAGCACAGATTCTGAGTGCTCTGAGTGTTCATACATGTTAGACTGACACCTATGACTTAGGCTGATTAGAGAAGCCAAATGGGCATACTGAGCTATGCTTTAAAAACCTGTGCACTAAATGGGTCTCTACGAACAACAGGAGGAGTGTGAAGATTCATTCAGACATGTAGATGAAAAGAATACGTGACAGACTATTTTCAAAGGGCAAACATTTGAATACATCTCAGCAATGGGGGTAGGTAGTGGGGTTAAAATAGGAATTGTTGTAGCCATTAATTCATAATTTTGTAAGGGAAAATTGCATTGCAACTTCTTATTGTACCTCTACATATACAGAAAAATTAAAGAGTGCAGTAAGTAACTATTGTTACTATATATGCATGGGAAACAAGCATGCAAAGCTTCTCAGCAGTCATTTTTGTGCTGGCAAAATGTTTCTGTGCATCTGAATGACAAAGGAAACGTCTACAAAGATCACAAACTAATACTGCATAGTAGTGGGCAAGGTTAAGCCTGTTTGTTTCTTGACGGTTTGGGGTGCTTTAATATTAATACACTTGAAAAATTTACTTTTTCCTAACCAGAGGACCTGATTCTGATCTTCCTCTTATTTTACATCGGCTTAGTGTATTAGCTTCAAGAGACATCAATCCTGATTTACACATGAATACTGAACAAATAATTTTACTCCATTAATTGATGGGAGATTCTACTGAATGTGGCAAACCTACAAAAGCAAAATATTTTAAAAATATTGGCCAGAACAATATGCATCATTTCTGAAGACATTTTCTTCTTCCAATTCCACGAGTTGATTCATTTGCTTACTTCCTCTTTCTACATTCTCTGATGATTGAAAGCTTAGTTTAAGTGACTGAGAGCTCAGACTGGACAAGGATCAAGACATGAATAGGTAAAGACCAAGTTTCCAAGACATAATTATGTACTACTATTAAGATTTCTGACAAGGAAGCTAAAGAGGAGCAAAGTTCAGTAACATCACAACCTGTACTCAGTTCATCTTACATTTTTAGGCTATCCAAGGAGTCATGAGCCTGTATTCAAATCCAACATCAAACCAACCAAACATTACTAAAGTTCTCAGAGGCATGCTTTTTGAGTTAAGTATATCTTTAACAGAATAGATACAGCATCACTAACTGCTTTTTGTTGTTTTTTAATGCACATGTGAATAAAATGGAGAGACAGGTTCCTCCCTTCAACACAAAGAACAAGAAAGATGAAAGCCACCACTCCCTGGAGGTAGCTTTGTTTCTGAATTCCCGTGCTGTCATCAGCTTAGACTGTTGTTTTTCCACTTCTAACAGACTAAGTTTCTAGGCTTTTAATAGGGGAGAAACTGGAAGGGGATTTTATTCACTTTTATTACTGTGCATAGAATCATGGAATAGTTAGGGTTGGAAAGGACCTTAAGATCATCAAGTTCCAACCGCCTTGCCATGGGCAGGGACACCTCGCACCAAACCATGTCACCCAAGGCTCTGTCCAACCTGGCCTTGAACACTGCCAGGGATATAGCATACTTCTGTAGTTTAAGATTTACAGAATTCACCAGCATGACTCAAGTATCACAATGGGTAATATGAGACCGATAACAGAGATTTGTTTAATCAGTCCCTTTACAAACTTGAATGATGTAGGTATTTATGCAAGAAAGACCCTTCTTATTTAAAGACTCCAGTGATACTTAAAACAAGAGAATGGGATCCAGCCAGTGATAACGGAATAAAGAAAACCTTTGACTGTTAACAATGTTTCCAATAATAAAAATGAGGTTGTCAGTGGATTTGCAAGAATAGAAGGTAAAAACTTCTATCATATGAACTTTTTTTTCTCTTTATTGGAACTTTATTACAAAAACCTGAATAAGAAGAGGTGTGAAAATATTTTTCTCATACCTTTGAACCTGATGGATGATTTGTTTAAATTTTGAGTTTCAAAATCTGTAATGTGGAAAACAAAGGTATAAACTGTGCTGTACTGCTTAAGTCTAAAACTTCTTATAATGCCAGACTCAGTCATTTAACTGCTTCAGAGGAAGAAACGCAAGTTCAAGGCTGTATAATTAATTTTCATCCTAGCTGCTCCTCCAAATACTTTATACCAAGAACAGTGACAAACCCCTACTCCCCCAAGAAACTCCTGAAAACTACCACAGCATTCATGGAAAACTAACGGAGTTTGGGGTCAACAAGGAAATATATTCAACTCATATTTTCTTCCTGGTGTCCTATTGGGAAAATGCTGGTGTTTTCCTCGTAACACTAAAGTCAGGAATGTTTTATGCAAGAATATGAAACCTTTATTCAGAATTCTTCAGTAGATGTTTAAACAGACAAATCTTTTGTCTAATATTGAATAACAGTCCACAATTTATCTCTGAAAAACTGTATGTTCTAAAGAAACAAACCACCCCCACCTTCTTTCCAATGTAATAATATTACAGAAATTATTTTCCTGCAATAAATATCACAGAAAACAAACTTCACAGAGAATGGGCTCCTGGGAAGTTCAGCAACATTCAGCTGAGAAGGATTGTAGCAGGAAGGCATTAAACAGTTCTTGTAAAATCTATTTATGAATCCTTCTTATATCACCCCATGATAGTCTAAAAATTAGGTGACACACAGCTATTGGTTTATAGATTCCATTTTTACCTGTCTCTTGTCTGATAAGGAAAAATGGGAAGAAAAACAAACTCAAAAGAAGCAAAACTAGTAATGTCTCTGTCAGCACTAACATTCCTGGCAACCTCCAGAAAAAATCCCACTATTCTAGGGGATGATGTCATGCGAAGCATCTGTCCATGCCATTATACTCACCTGAAATTCATTGTGCTTCGACGTAGCAGTGTGTGTAGTTGGCAAAGTAGATGCACTGTCTCACTAGCCTCGTCTCTTATCCTTGGGCCTTCCAGGTTAAGAGTTTAAATTTACTAATGTAAAAATTATTTCACAAATGTAAAACGTAATCCTGGTACTGCATTACAATCAGTAGAATCTCAACATTTTTATATCACTTTCAGCACTCCTGTGTGATTCAGGATCAGGAAAGAGAATGTTTGTCCTAAGAGGGCTGTAGAGCATGTGTGGTTTTTAATAGCAATAGGGCCCAATTCTCATATTTTTATTAATAATTAGTATTATCTGTGCATCAGAAGACTGTAATTCATCCTAAAGCTATTCAGTATGGTTGTTCCCTAGACACCCATTGTACAAATGCTGATATATGTGTGTGTGAACATTTCTGTTGTCACCTTTGCGAACAAAGAAGAGTCTGGATAAGCTTCTAAAGAAAATTCTAATACTGAAATACAGATCTTCACCCCGCATCTACTCCCTAATTCTGTGATTTTCTATACACTTCTTAAAGTACATCTGACTTACAATACATACATGTTATCTTTCTCAAGGAGTCTTTTCTTAATGGAAATAGCCCCTTTGACAAACTGTCATTTTTTAAATCTGTTGTAAAAAGCATAGAAGAGGAAGAAGATCAACATGAAGGTTATTCTGTATCAGAAATTAAGACGTAATACTGAAATTTTGGAACTGTGACATACCTCTCCAATTGCTATGTCAGTGACCTCCATAATGGCTGTACATGTAATCTTAATGACAAGAAGACATCGCTGTGGGAAGGATCCGTCTAGTTTCTCTGCCTTTAAGCAACACAAAGCCCTTTCTCTAGACAAAATCACCAGGAAGTCAGACCTTTTAATTTCAAGACCTTGTGCACTGTGCCACAGACTAAAAGCAATCTGCAACTCACACACCAACATAGCATCGTTAGTATGTAATGCTTACATAGCCAGAATACGCTGTTTCACAGTTTGTAGTGGCAGCAACTGCAAGTGACTCTTATTGAATATACCACACGCCTTTTTTTGTAGAACAGATTTTTAGAGTCCCTTAAATGTAAATCAAGATTAGTCATAACTATTCTTACAGCATGCTTCATAAGCATGTGTTAAATTAATAATTATAATGATGATTATGATGGTGGTAATAAATACCTGAATTTATGGAAAGTATTTTCTCTATACTCCCAGATGAATACTACAGTCAGAATCAGCAGGTGACTTACTTTGCCCTAGATCTGTTTCCAGATTCCCACTTGAATAATAAGTTCAGAATCAGCAGGTTATTAGGTTTGCCCCAATTCTAAACTTGAGTCAACAGGACTTCAAATAGATTCCAATGGAATTACCTGTTTTTTCAGCGATATATAAGGCACCAAATTTGCTGCCTAGTTCCAGGTTCATGCAAACTCCATAGAATTTTTAAAGAAATCTAAAACCCTGTTATCCAATCCTGTTCTTACAGAATGCTGCCAGCATACTGCCTCTCAAACAAAGCATAACTGAGGCCATCTCCAGCTTTCACCCCAAATTTCTCATTGAAAATGAAAGAGAATTAAACTTCTGAAAATTGTATCACTGACTTGGGAGGCAGAGTTCTCCACTGTCCTCAAGACAGTAAATCTTAAATCCTTTTACAATAATAAGGATGACTTTTGTACAGATGTTGTAATGTTGCAAAGGATGATAATGTGTGGACAAGCTACATCATTTCCAATACCTAGTCAGACTAATGGAAAGCACGTAGTGGAAGACCAGCTGTGCACAAAAACCCCTCACATTATTCTGAACATTCCGCTATGGATAGATAGGCAGCAGGAAGGGTGGCAATTTCAAAGCCAGCTACTACCAGTTCTGTAGACTAAAAAGGTTGCACTACAGTAAAGGGAGCTTCAAGTCTTCATGTGCACTACTAGATATGTAATAGAAATTCTAATCTTTCAAGTACCTGACTGCCAGGAAGAAAATCCTACCAAAAATCCTGTATGAAGTGCCATTAGTTTAACTTCACAGATGGGGAAGCCAAACAGAAGTGGTGTGAACTGTCTCTGGTACCCCAGAAAGCAATGTCATATCAAAGTCATGTGCTTTTTCATTCTTTGTTCTTTGTTTTTCATACTTTGTTAGTTACTACAGGTATTTTGTGCATTGAAGCGCTCAATAAAGGCATCAAAGCATTATGTTCCCTGACTTTGCTGGTCAATTCTATACATAACAACACAGTTAAACGTATGTTTGTTACTTTCTACAAAATCATTCCCTAAAAGAAGTATACTTTGGTCTTTACAACTTGCTCCTCAGGTAGAACATGGTACTCAGCACCTCAGAATGCCCTTCATTATTCTGTAAAATCATATGTTTATGAAGGTATGCAAATTTCAACTACAGCACAGTAAACTAGACCAAGTATTTTTCCAGAAGCTGGTATGGTTTCATTTATCTGAAAGGAACACAAAGCTTTCCAGAAGACAAAGTATTATATTCATTTCAACAAGAAAGAAGGATGAGCCTTTTTGTTTGAGATTACCAACCAATTTTGAAATGTTTATTAAAAGAACCATAAAACCTCAAACCTGCATATGTTAACATTAGCCTCTATATAAAGCTATATTCTATCAAGAACTGGTTTTACTTGCCAGCTTGTTTCCCCATTCCTATCCAACAGCTCAGAAATGATGATGGGATAAAAGGATATGTTCTGTAATCCAAATGTTTTCCCACAACTCCTTGGCTAGCATCTACTGTTAAGACTCCCAAGGAGCCACACTGCAGCTGAGACAAAAGATCGAGTACATTTGGTCCAAAATGCCTGTAAGCCTTGAAGTGTTGAATCTTACAGTATAATATAGACAATATTGGTATACAATATTGAAAATCTGAATTCATCTGACCAATGTGACACAAGCTCCTGTGCTGCTCGATGTAAATTATTCCAGCATATTAGCATTCTCTAACTTGCAATATAGACTTAGCATGGACCCTGCATCTCAAATGGCCACAAAGGGAAGCAACAACCTCACTATATAAGATATTATTGATCTGGGGTACTAAGATGTATGCTGTATGTGTAAGTGGTATTCTGGAACTATTTCAACATCAGCATTTTGAAAGGATTAGCAATACTCAACAAGTAGCCTTCTGAGAAGGTAATACACAACAGACTGCCAGTTCCTAATTACCAGTGACACAGTATTTAAATTGCTGTGATTTTACATGAGACAGATACTGAAATCAATATCCCATAATGCTGAATCCTGGCAAACAAAATAATGTATCAAAATGCATTAGGAAAATGATGCAAAATTTTGCTTTGAACTGACTTAATGATTCTGTTTTCACACGACCAGCTGTGAAAGGTACAGGTTCAACACAGTTTTGAAAGACCATGGGATCATTTGGCTATCTGCCCTCAAGATTCTACCCTGACAACAAAGTCACACTGTTTAAAATTAATAAAATAAAATTTAAACATTTAGTGTTAAATTAATCTAATAACTGGTAAATACAACAGAACCATCGTATAATCTCTACTCTCTAGGGGATTTCTAGCCTTCCTCCTGCCTAAATCAACATCATCCCAGTGGCCATTGGCACTGAAAAGAAATTTAGCATGCAGAAGAAATACAGATCATGTAATAGAGATGCGTATTGTAGATAAAGATTATAAAGTATAAATCAGAAGGAAAGTCTTGCTCGCAGTATTTACTAGCTCAAAGTGTATTTAGCTAACTATTCAAGGATAAAGACCACGGTGGCTACTCTGTTAAGACTGACTATGAGGCAATGCTCACTAGCATCTCTTTGCACTCAAACACATATCTTCAAAAGATAATTAATCCCAAACTATTTTTCTCTGTCTTATTCAAGGCACAAGAGAATTAACTGAACTAAAATATGATTTTTTAGAAAATATATAAATATTGGATGACTTTTGTTGAAGTTAGCATGAAGAAGCAAATATGCACTGCAAAGATTGATGTAATATATTCAGAACCCAAACAAACAAATCTAAATGCTGGCTAGCTTGAGACAGCTGGAATTCACTTCCTTAAAAAAAAAATATCCCTTTCACAGTTCAAACTGGCATCAATTTCTGCATATCTGACAAGGAGGAACATCGCTTACAGTGAACAGCTGCATGAACGCGCCTCATTTTTCTCACAAAACAACAACTCAGTAGAACAGTTAAAATAAAACATGTTCTAAACAGGAATACTTTGACTTCAAAGAGTAATTGCCTCTATAATAGGCTAATATTCAGGCAAGTAGGCAAGCTGTATTTTAAAAAGATAAATTATTCTGTATGCAGTTCTTTTCAAGCAGTTACAGATACAGAAAAGCAGAAGGGTATGAAGTGACAAGAAGCTAAGGTCAGTGAGAAACTGCTTCCAAAGCAACGTGTGTTACGTGGTTTTTATTCCCTTCTTCAGAGGCTTCTGCCTGTTTTCTCAGACAGTGTACTGGAGAGGGTTGTTTTTACAAAAATGAGGATGAAAGGAAAATTGTACATGTCTACTTTTTCTTAATCTAAAGCCAGAGGGTCACTATTTTCGTTATTTAATACTTAAAGTAGGAGGTTTGTACTGAAATTTTAATGTAAGGAGCCAAATGAGAAGAGGAATATGGAAGCTCACTGATATGAATCATGTATTGTCCCTCCTTTGTAAGACCCTGACTTAATTCACTAAAAATCTGATTTTAAAGATCAGTCTTTAATACCATGGACTCAAGCCATACCAGTTTGAGTCATTTCAGGGACTAATAGTTTTTCACTGAAGAGAAGACGATGATGTATGTCAAAAAATTATCAGAAAATTGATATGGCAATCAGGGTTTATTTTAATGCTAGTCTTATTCCTAACAAAATTTATCATAATTTTGTGTATTTATTCTTCTACTGAGTCTGTATTCTTATGTGATATAATATTCCCTTGCCTGTTTAAGTACTAAATTGAGATTTTATCTTCTCTTTTAGAAAGCTCTTGTACTGTCTTTACTCGTAAGTACATGCACTCATACACAACAGAACTGTTAGTGATCATATTTTTCTGTGCTGTGGATTGCACACCCTGGATCCTCAAGCAATACTTCAGTCCTTTTTCTGTGATTCATGCCAAAGCTCTTGTTGAAGAGGGTTTAGATCCTATTCAAACTAAAGGGCATGACTGAAAGCAATAAATCTGGTTCTTTCCCTAGCTAACTCTCTTCTTATACTGGTATGGTTCAGGCAACTCCTGAATTAGAGAGGTCCAGGAACAGTTAAGCCTACTGGAACTAACTTGCATTACTGTGGGTTTTCCAAACTAAACAAACTTGGTTAAACTCGGTTCTTAAGAGAGGGTTTTACTTCAGGAAAAATTAATGAGATTTTCAAAGATGAAAATCTGAAAAAAAAGAAAGGATTTTTTTTTCCTGAAAACAACAAAAGTTCTATTAAAAATTGCATCCTAAGGCTCGAAACTTCGACTCTAAATCAATTCTTTTTAATCTCTCTAATGTGCAAGTCAGGATAGAAAATCTTGCAGAGATTTTCTTTGTGGTTGCTGTTATTGATTCCTAAAGTCCTCATTGTACTGTGGGATTCTGTCTTACCAGACCACAGAGATGCAGAAACACACTAAATCCAAGCCCCCCCCCCAAAAAAGTTATTAAAAAAACTAGCATTTAATAACCATCTTTTACCTTTAAAGCAAAGGTATCAACTAGGACACATGGTTACAATTTCAGATAAAAATGGAAAGTTGGGGATTTTTCCCATCTCAACTATTTTTAGTTGAAAAGCCAAACGAGGAAAAACTCAAAAGACCCCTCCAGATCTCTGCAGTCTGAGATGATCCTCCATCCTTCAGCAGTGGCAACTTCTTACAAGGTCTGTGGGAAATGTACACATTCCAGGAACAAAAGATCAAAACTCAGCAGCGTAATTTCTATGTTGGCTACAAAGAACTAAACAGCAATAGCCAGGGTTTCTCTCTTGGCAGACACAGTGGCTTTACTTGTCCTTCTGCCTTTTCTATTAGAATACTAAATCATTTATAAAGTAGTTCAATATCTTTGGTAGCACACTTAAGTAGTTACTAATCCCTTCACCAAAATGTGACTGATGGGAATTTCAGTTACTATCCTCTTATACCAGGGGGTACAAACTGTAGGGCTAGTGCCATTTATATTGCTAGCAGTGGAAATGTTGTCTCCTGTTTCCAATGAAATCAGAATCTGAGTAGCGGATGATCCTTTGTTGAGAAACTATGCTAAAATTGTAAGGGATACATGAGGGGAATCTTGCTCCCACTGAGGTCAATTGTAAAACCACCAGTATTGGAATGAAGCCAAAATTTTACCCTAAGTTTGGGGGATTCTAAATACTATTGTTACCTTCTAGTAAGCTCTGTACCATTTTTAATATATAAGGACATTATGTGTATTTCAGTAGCATTCAGTATAAACGTAAAAATGTTCCTTAGAAATTGCTGTTAAACTTACTATTACATGCAATTATATGAGCTTTTTCATATAAATATTACATGTTCAAAGCAACTTGAAATAAACTATATTTTAATGCAAAGGGCATGTAAATATATAATAGTATATAAATAACCCTTGTTGCTTGAACCAAGCTGCTACACCTCGTAATTTTCTTTTTGGTTTATTATAGGGCTCAACTCAAAGATGCTAATACCTCTCAATATTTAGCATATAGCTATATATTATGTAGTATGAGATATTAAAAATTTACATCCAAATACTAAATCTTGCCTCATATAAAAGATAACTTCATTTTACAGTTTCTGGGGCTGTGTGCTACTGCAAGTGCAAATACCTTATTTTCTGAAACTATCATTTACTTACTAAAAATGATTTTAAAATGTGAACAGGGTCTGGATTTTTTATGGATGGCAGATGAGAGATAAAGTAAACAGGATGCAGAATGACTGTAGTGTTTTGAGTATTGACACTAAGGACAGGAGGTGTTACATAATAAAGCACAGTCACAAATGATGTTTTCTTTCTTATAATGAGTGAAATCTGATAGAAATGCTGAAGGCAAATTATTCAGCCATAAATGTCATGCAGCCACTCAATGAAGATCTTCATTTGGCCTTGCTAGTATCTTATTTATATTTACCTTTTAAATTTTAAACTTAGGGCTTTGCTCTCCAATTTTGACATGAAGAGGATATTTTCCTTTGATACCTTTGCTCTTATTTCACTCCTATACCTTTATGTCCTGTTCTAGGTACACAACATAGGAATTTCTATGCTTAAGGAGCTGCAAGCAATGGTACATTTACTAGCAAAATAATAATAATAAAAAAAATGTGCTACATGCATCTGCAAAGTAAATGTTCACGCTCCTTCCATTTGCCAAAAACAATGGGCACTGAATATGAGTCATATTTTACTCAGTGATTTATTTGTAGATGGGATTCAGGAAACTGCTGTTTTTTCTAAACTCCCTGTTCCTTTGTAAAGCTACTCAGGAATTCCGTGGTCTTGGAGTATGTACTTCTCTTTGTCCTTTTGCATTCTCCCTGTCTGACTGGCATGGTGAATTGCTAAACACATTGCAAAGCAGCACCATTCACATCCATGCTAAAACATAATCCCTTGTATAATTCCCCTCCTCCCCAGCAACAATTTCAGGAATTCACAAATAAATCAGTGATTTTATTTCAACAACAAAGCAGAGGCAAGTATCAAATACAAAGTGCACTCTGGGTCTCCCCTACCCCACAAAAAAAAAAAACAAACCCAGTTCATCTTTGCACTTAATCCAGTAAAATTCTCCTCAGCATCACATTCCCCACTCCCAAACTTAGTTGCCACCAGCTGCCTCTGGCAAGCATGTCCATTGCCAAGTGTGATGCCAGCCACCCACTCCCTCCTGGGTGACACCTGGTACCCAGGACCCCTCTTTCCTCTGCCCAGGACAGCCCCGCATCGCACCCCATCTCTGGAAGACATCCAGATAATGCCCTCCTCCACTCACCCAGCCTGGCAAAGAACAGAAGAGTGATGGCACCATGGTTGGCCACAGAGACACGTGGAGGACAGGGAGGAGAAGGCGGAGAAGAGAGGAGCCAGGGATGTGGCAGGGAGGGAGGGGAAGGAGGGAGATCCACTCAAACAGATGAAACTCCATGCAGGCCTGGCCTCCTATCTGTCCCCTCCACAGAGCGATGGGGAGCGAGCTGGACTGGCACCTTACCTTCGCTGCAGTCCTTGCCCCGGAAGCCCGTCTGGGAGCAGTCGCAGACAGCTTGGTCGTTGAGCACCGAGCAGACGCCCCCGTTGAGGCAGACGTCCTCCCTGGCGCACAGGCGGCTCTGCTCATCATCCAGCCGCACCTCCTGGCTCTCCACCGGTGACGCCTGCGTGTAGTTGACCCGGACGTCCGTTATCCAGCCCTTGAAGGGCTCACGGTCCTTGACGGAGGAGAGCGTCAGCTTTAATGTTGCCGACCGCAGCTCCGGCGGAAGTCCCCCTAAGAAGAGGCCACTGAAGACAGTCATGTCCCGCCGCTTGGACTTCACCTCCACCCATTTCGCCTCAGCCCGGTCGATGATCAACGTCGTGTTCTTGAAGTGGCGGCGGATGACGACGGCGTGCCAGAGGTTGTCATTGACCGCTGTGTCGGAGAGCAGGGTGGCGGGCTCGGCACAGAAGATGGAGAAGCTGAGCTGTAGCCGCCCACCCTGGGTGAGGATGAGCTCCAGGAAGTCGCAGAAGCCCTCATCATCGAAGTAGAGCACCAGCCCGCTGGAGCTGCGTGTCTTCATGTTGAAGCTCATCTCGCTCTCGCAGCATGCGTTCCACTTGGGGAAGCGGGTCCACTGGCCCTCCGCCCCTGGGAACTCCAGCCCGCTGCCCAGCTCGGCCCAGCAGCCCAGCAGCAGGGCCAGCCAGAGCAGCAGGCAGCCCCCGCGCCGCACCAGCGCCGCACCCATCCTGCGCGGCCTTGGGCGGGCGAGCGGGGCGGCGGGGCCGGCGGGCGGCGGCGCGGGGGCCCCGGCGGCACACAGGGTAAAATCTTGCCGGGCACCGGCCGCAATGGGAAGTTCGGGCACGCTCACCCCCGCCCCGGGTGCGGGGGTCACTGTGGGGGACTCCCCGGGGCGGGGGGCGACAGGCTGCAGGTGCCCCACGGGATGGGATTGGGTGTGGGATAGGGTCCGGTGCCACCGGAGGGGACCCACGGTGGGGGGAAGGTGCCGTTGGGTCTCTTCACTGGTCGGCTGGGATTAGCAAAAGGTGTCCAGGGGCAGGTGAGTCAGCAGAAATTTTCCCCAAAGCCAACATTACCAAAATGGGAGAAAAAAAACAAAATCGATGGCAAAACCCTTCTCCAGGTGGATCCACCAGCTTGGCAAGACCGTAACAATATCCCGGGATGTGTGCACCTCCTTTTACATCCTCTCCACCAGCTGTAGTTTCCCAGGAAGCCAATTACCAATCCCAGTGCTGCCTCCCTAGAATGGATCCTCTTGTCAGATCACGGACTGTCTGCCATGGTGCTAGAGCAGCGTCAGCAGACGACAGGATTCATCGCTCATGGTTTCCTGAGCTGCTTCAATCCCAATGGGGTTGAAACCCAGAAGCTGTCAAACAGCCGAGTGGCTACTTGACATGCAAAGCCTGACAGCTCCTCTTCTGTTTGCTTGCAAAAGGCCAAGGCTAAGATCCAGGGGGGTGATTTTCCTCTATTGTTTTTGTTTCTAATCTGCGAGGAATTGAAACAGAATAATAAGAAATTACAACTAAGAACATGTTAAATCATAAAGTTGATCAATAGTGCACGATTGTGATTAACTTTTCATCTCAACTGCTGTTCCATGTTAGGAAAATGAACTGCTGCTGCAATTTTGGAGTTAGTGAGGAATCATAACAACTTGCAGCGCTAAACCTAAATCTTTGCACCAGATTTTATTATCACAAGGACAATGTTAAAAAGAAAACATGGTGCTTGTTCTGCGATTTACTGTAATTTATTTATGGAAATAGCAGCACCTGTGAAGCTGTAGGGTCCTATTAATGCAGATGATGCTCCCAAGCCCAATTCTAGTTCTTTCCAATACAGCTCAAAAGCGTACAAAGTGGACTGAGCTCCCAGCAGGAACTGGCAGGCTGCACTCTACATGGCACACCCACTGGTTTATTTTCATGGGGAGAGGAAGAATTGCAATGGTTTCTTAGAAGGCTTTTTGAAAATTTCCAACCACATTTTCCTCTGCCACCTGGTTTCTTTCCCCACTGATATTCTCTGTTATGGCAGGGAAAATCTGACTCAAGCCAGCTCTGATGTTGACATTATTCACAATGCAGATCAGCTAATCCCAGGTGCTAGTCCTCTGAAATGGGTTGCAGTATTTTATGCATGTTTACTCAGCTGCCCTTATTTAAGGGACAACTCCTCCTTTTAAAAATAATATATATGCCACAGTTCACTCTCTTCCTCTGAAGAGGTCTCTGCATTCAAAGCATTTCAGCAGAGAGGCTCCCCTCTCTGTTTTTCTCCCCCAAGCCGCTATATCATTTCTGGAAGGTGTGCATTAGCAGATCTCTCCTGATGGAGGAGAGGATCTCCAACACCTTCCTCGCCCACCCCTTCCCCTTCACCTCCCTCCCATTTCTTAGCCAGCAGCGCTTAGGCAGGCACAGTATCATGTCCAAAGCTGCTGCCAAGCCCTTTGCTGGACTGGGATCTGGGGAGGGGGTGAGAGGAGAGATGAGCCTGCCAGGGTGAAACCTTCTTTCAAACAGGCACACACCTCAGCTGCCTGCACCTGACACGTTCTGAGCTGCTAAGTCACCTCCTACTCTGTCTTTATATTTAATTCCATCCCTCTAAATGTCAACACGATTATTTTTATTATCTGTCACATGCGAGGTGTGCAAGAGCAGCGAAAGGGAGGCGAGGAGAGCCCCCAAACTTGGCGAGCAGAGGCCAGCCGTGCCCAGCCCGCACCAGGCAGCACAGAGCCCCCCGGTTTGCCTCCCCTTTCCCCCGCAGGAGCTACCTCTCGCCCTGCAGCTACCAGCCGAGGGGCTCCCCGCTGCCGGCCGGTGGCTGCGGGCAGGGGCGACGCTCGCTCGCGGCGCCGGCGGCTCCGGCTTCAGCACCATGAACAGCTCCGCCCTGCGCGGCCCGGCGGGGCGGCGGCGGGCAGGCGATGTGGGGGAGGCCGGTCCCTGCGCCCGCCGGCGGCAGAAGCGGCCCCTCCGCTACCGGCTGCACCCGGGAGGTTGGGGGGCAGCAGATTTAGGGTGCGGGGGGCTGCGGGAAGCCAGGGCTGGGCGGCAGCGTGAGACACGATTTGGGGGGGGGACACGACTGAAGGCCGGTGTGTGTGTGTGTGTGTGTGTGTGTGTGTGTGTTCAAGAGGTTACGGGGAAGCCGGTCACTCGAGGGAAGCGGTGGGTGGAAAATGCGGAAGGTGGGCGCAAGGTGCGCGGGGCCCGGCGCAGGGGGGGAGGGTTGGCGCGGGGAGCGCAGCTTTGCGTGGGGCGGAGGGTGCCGGGAGCCCCGGGGACTGGGGGGGGGGTGGGGGGTGGGAACAGAGCAAGGACACGCGTGTGAGGGTGTGCGAGCTCCCGAGCGATCCCTACAGGTGTCCGCGGAGAGGCGCGGAGCGGGGATCCCACCTCGGGAGCATCCCTGCCCGCTGGCCGCCTCTGTCTGCGGCACCGGCTCTCCCCTCCCGCTCACACAGACACAGACGCACACAGCAGCGGCGGCAAGAGGGAGAAGAGAATGGGAAAAGAGAGAGGAAAAAAGAAAGAAGGGGGGGAAAGGAGAGGAAAAAATTATAGGGAAAAAAAATAAGGATGTAAAGACTGGGGGGGGGGAGAAAGAAAAAGATAAAAACTCAAGGGGGGGGAAGAACCCCCCCCCCCCAACCTAATCCAACCAATTGCTTATTTATTACTGTCGATATACACACAGTGTCAATAAACAGCTCGGACCTGTCTAGTCATTTCGGAAGCAGAGGGACACTTCCCTTCTCAAAAGAGGACAATTTATTAACACATATCTCTATCTCAGATGGGCTCTCAAGTACCAGCCATCCCTCCCAGCAACGTCCGTGTGAACACACATGTATGCAGCGAGGAACAGACACAAACCAACAGAAATACATCTATTGCAGTCAGCGCCTCACCGGGGAATTAACGTGCTCCCCCCACCCCTCCACAACCATCTTTTTTTGCTTCCAAAACGATGATTTAGTCACAGGTGCCCCGATTGAGCCTTTTCAAATTAGAAAAAGAGAGAGAGAGAGAGACACCCATAGGTCGATAAATCCTTAAACGCCAGGTTGGTTGGCATGCACAATCCCTGGCACCATCCTCATTGTATGAAGCACTCGGCATTGTCTCCGGGTGCGGGGAAGACCAAAGAGTTCACAAATTACCGGATGGAATAAAAGGATCTGAAAAACAACCTTGCTGCAGCCAAAGGGAGAAGCGCTCTAATTCAAAAGCACACTTGATAACAGCTTCATTAATCTTTGGCTTTCATTTCTACGTAATTTCTAGAATCAAATCCTCTCCTAACCGATGGGAATGATCGATTCTGCTACCTTCCCGGTCTGCAGATGTATTCATTTTAATATGCTCATGATATAATTTCTACCCCTTCAAAAAAATGCATACCATCAGCAGGAACCCGAACAGTTCCAAACACGTATGGAAGCAGCCGGGTGCCCTCTTTCTTCTGGCTTACAATAGAAAATGTCCCAAATTATCGATGCACTTCCTGCACAAACCCCTCGCCGCCGATAAATCACAACAATATTGCGATATTCACCCCCAGTCGCCGCTCTCCAGGGCAGCTCACGCCAAGGGAAAACATGCAGCGGGTGGATGCGAAGTCTCACAGACCCTCTCCCTCCTCCTCCTTTGAAAGGGGTAATACATCACCGCATCCAACCTTTAACTTCTCCCTCTGTTCCACCATCTCCCCTCATGGCCATCCACCTCTCACAACGCAGCACGCAAACCCACCGCCGCCTTCTCCTCCGTCTCCTCTGCCACTGCCTCCGCCGCCGCGAAGCGGGGCTCGTCCTCCGCGCCGCCCCGGACGCGCCTTACCTGCGCGGGGTGCGGCGGGCCGGGGCCGGCGCGGCTGCCGGGGCTGCCTGTGCCGCTCGCCGGCGGAGCGGAGCGGGGCGGGCGCTGCTGCGGGTGCGCGGCGGCGGGAGCGGGGGGCGGAGCCGCTGCGTGACGCCGCCGCGCCCGTCTGCCCGCCGGGGGCGGTGCCGCGATAGCTGCAGCACCCTCCGCACATCACCAGCCCCGCCGCGGTGTCTGGAGGGGGTGAGGCGGAGAAACACCTCTGCCACCCAGCCGGAACTGCTGTTCCTCGGCGTGGCTTTTTTGGGAGGGGGTGTGTGGTTTTGTTGCTGTTGTTGATGCTGAGCCAGCAGTGTGCCCAGGGAGCCAAGGAGGCCAACAGCATCCTGGCCTGTGTCAGCGGTAGTGTGGCCAGTAGGGCCAGGGATGTGATCATCCCTCTGTACCCGACACTGGTGAGGCCGAACCTTGAATCCTGTGTTCAGTTCTGAGCCCCTCATGACAAGAGAGATACTGAGGTGCTGGAGCAGGTCCAGAGAAAGACAACAGAGCTAGTGAAGGGCCTGGAGCACAAGTGTGATGGGGAACGGCTGAGGGACCTGAGGGGGGTTTAGTCTGGAGAAAAGAAGCCTCAGGGGAGACCTTATTGCTCTTTACAACTGCCTGAAAGGAGGATGGAGGCAGGAGGTGGCTGATCTCTTCTCCCAAGGAACAAAGGATAGGACAAGAGAAAATGGCCTCAAGCTGTGCCAGGGGAGGTTTAGACTGGATATTAGGAATAATTTCTTCCCCAAAAGGGTAGTCAAACATTGGAACAGGCTGCTCAGAGCAGTGATGGAATCACCGTCCCTGGAAGTGTTCACAAACCGTGTAGATAACACCCTAAGTGACATGGTTTAGTGGTGGCCTTGGCAGTGCTGGGGGAACAGTTGGACTTGATCTTGAAAGTCTTTTCCAACCTGGTTGATTCTATGATTCTATGTTGTTATTATTTTTCCCCAGAACTGAAGCTTGGAGGATTCTGCACAGCCTGTGGGGAAAATGGAGGTAGAGGCTCGTGACCAAGGACTGTATCTACAACCATTGGAGAAGTCTTTGGTAAAGCCTCACTGCTCTCTGGTGCGGTTTTAAACCTACCTGACACGTTGCCTCCAAACGGTCACAAACTATTAGAGGAATTGAAGGTTTCTCATGATCATTGGGTTTAGCTGCAGTGAATGTGTTTGATCATGCCAAACATACTTGGTTTTGCCTATTGACTGGCATTTAACTTTGTACTCAGTAGCCCACATAAAGGTGATGAGTTGATTGTAGATGATTTGAATGTTGCCTTAGCCAGTGGCCTGGGAACTTACTAGCATAGAAAGTGTTGTTTATCACACTAAGTCTCAAGAGCACTCCAGAGTTTTCTGTGAATGGTCTGTACAAGCATACCTTTTGTTGTCCAGGATGTGAATGTAGCATCTTAGTTTTGACCTGAAACGTCAGAAATAAATGTAAAAACCCCTAAGTCATTCTCCCACCGCAGTCCCAGAGGAGTTAGCCTTATGAGTTATTTTTTCTTAATGAAACAGGCTTTCTCCCAGACAAGTTTGATGAGGTAACCAAGCAACATGTTAAGTAATGGGAAGAAAAGCTTGCTAGATACGCAACGTATCTTGAGTATAATCAGGCCTCCCTTTTGTTCAGCTAGATGATATCCATATCCAGTTATTTTCAGAGTGAGGATTTCTCTCGGCAGCTCTAGTAACTTGACCCATGCAAAGAGAGCAAGGAGCAAATATCTCTTCTGCCATGAAAAGTGTATAAATCAGAGGCTGCAATAGGATAAGTGATGCGCAGTTCTAGAGGAGCAAAACTGTAACCTGGTGGAAGTCAGTATTCAGTGTCTGTGGGAATACATCTAATGTAAAACATAATATTCTCAATCTATGGCCTTATTTTGCTCATGATGAACACATGGTTCTTACATAGGGAGTATCAAAGCCAAAGCCCAGTCCGCCCTGGAGGTGCTGGCATGGTGGTGGTGCTGGCAAAGGCAGAGGAGGATTCTTCTGTCTTCTAACAGAGGGACAGCTCAGTTATTCCAGCAGTAGCCAGAGGATGTTCATGTTCTAAATCTGTAGTACAAAGCCTGCCACAGTGAGAGGAGGGCTGGGAAGAGCCTACATAGGAATGGAGCAATGAGACATTACATGAGCCAGGAAGACATAGGGAGATGTAGGGAGAATACAATTTCCTTAATTTAACGGTGTTTTTTGGTTGAGTTTGAGGAGCATGTATTCCTTCTGTCATTCTCAGCAATTGTTGCAGCATATGGTGTCATAGCTGATTCATTCTGAAGCAGCACAAAAACAATAAGAGGAGGAAGGGAGAAAAAAAAAAAGAACCACGACTTCCAAGCCATCTATCTTTGTAGGTCTTTCAGCTTGACAAATGTATGGAATACCTTGTAAGAAGCACGTGGCCTTACAGAAACCTGACTTTCTTCTGCATAAATTAATGTTCCATGTTATACCAAAATATTTATAGGTTTTGAAAAGTAAAGAGATAAAAGCAGCAATGATAAATCTTGGAAACAAACCAATCATATTTTCTGTCAGAGAGAATGCAGCACGTTATCCAGCTTGCAAGTCTGAGACCTTTTGGAGGTTTCAGACTTGGAGGTATATTGTCAGAACAAAGTGCCTTTGAGTCATTACAAAGTACATATGTGAAATTGTCCAACAGTGGTAGTTTTAAATAAGAGATTTGTTGGCAAGCTGAAGTGAATGCTGGGGCTGTCTCAGAACCACGCACATGCAATTGGCATGGCTGTCAGAGCTAATAAAAAGAAGTAACCAGTCAAAGAGGTGCAGAAGAAATAAGAATGATTCTACTGAGGAATAAAGAAAAAGCAACACAAAACACACAATTAAGATGGAACTAAAGGTGCTTCCAGAGAACACTGGTTATCTGGGCAGGTATCAGGAAGATGTGAGAAGGAACAAAGTTATTTCTGGGATGGAGACAGCAGGAAGTGTTTTAAATATTTGAAAGAGAGGAAACCTGTTTCTTTGCTGAAGTGCTACAGGGTATGTTCAATAATGGGGTGGTTAGATATTGGGGATACATCAAAGCTCTGTTCTGGTTGTAATCACTCCACATCTTTCCCTTCTTTGGAGCTATCATCAGTAATCCTTCTGGACTAAACTGAACCTTTGAGAAGAGCTCCAGACCCACCAGAACGTTGTGGGTTTCAACACCTGTTGTGTGTTTGAATACAAGTTCTTTTCAAGGACAGCCAGTAACATTCTTTTGAACAATTCAGTAATACCTTTAGAAGATGGTCCAGAGTGAAGAACAAACAGGATGACATAGATGTGTAGCAGAACTAGCAGAGCGGTATGTAACTCTATACAGCCAGTGAGGTTTAAAGAAATACAGAGGAAGAAAGTTATCATTTCTGCCCGTTAGCTACCATGTTACTAGGCAGTCTCAGCTGTGGGTAAAGAAAGTAGTTACATATACAGTAAGGAATCAGAAGATACCCATTTTGGAACAAAGTCAGCCCATTACATAGATCCTCACTTGCTCAACTCAAACCAATTGAAGAAAATTTTGAAGCGCTGGAAGATCTTGAGGTAAAAGAGAGAGATAAACCTTTATGGGATAAAACGAATTGCAGCAAATAATCAAATATAGTACTGGAGGTATTTGACTGAGTTACACTTTGAATTCAGAAAACAGAACTGAGAGGCATCTAACTAAAAGTGGATTGGTTTTGATAGTGTCTCTAGATAACGTATTTTTTGAGCTAGCTTATACATAACTTTGGAGGATTGAGGTGTTAAAAACTTGCTTAAAACCAATTCTGAATGGATAAATAATAAAGGAGCATACTTACGAGGACTTAAAGTATTTATTGACCTTACACGTAGTACTGGCTTTAATGATATTTCCAAGTCTTCTGCTATTTCAGAAGGTATCAGCTGTGTTTAGTGCTATAATATTCTAGTTACAATGAGAAGATTGGAGACACATTTAGTTTATAGGTGGCTTTTGGGCTCCAAAAGGAGTTTTATCCAAAGAAAACAAACACTATCAGAAAAGGTGTAAGCATATCAGAGAATCAGAAGTTATTTGTGGACTCTTGGTAAAGTCAAAATCTCAGCTGACCACAAACCATTTCAAGGCTTACACGTTAGTCCTTTGAAATAACTGCTTTCTTATATTTACTGTTATATAGAAAAATTAGCATGACACATGTTCAAAAGAATTCAACAGTGATAAGTAACATCCTGATGAAAATCCCCATTTGATCCCCAAGATTAAAATCTTGGGATGATTCAGAGATTAAGGTAGGTTCGGGTTTTTTTTTGGCTTGGTAGCTTCATTGCAAGGAATTGCTTAAAGCACTGAAAAACCCAGACCTGTTTAGTAGTTCAAAGCATAAATATAGGTGGTATCTACGTATATGAAACATGTGTGAGACATTGAATTAAAAATTGTATTACTTACTAGGAGTTGCATAACCAATCTGTGGGTTTGTCTGTTTTTCTGTTTAATTAAATGAAAGGAAAACTTGATGGGTGTGAAAATAATCATATTCCTACAACAAAATCTTCATTGAGGAATGTATAGTGTGAAGAATACAGGAGCTACCAAGACCTCAAAAATCCTTAAACTGCATTTTAAAAGACATCAGTAGTGACAAGAATCTATAGTTTGATGGCTCTAAGTCTCACAGCTGAAGATACAGTATACTTTCACACACACTTGTACTAGATGGCCTTTCAACGTCCGTTCCAACCCAAACTATTCTATGATTCTATGATTATACCAGTTCTAACTCCAGTTGTGCACAGGGCTTGACTGATGGGCACAGCAGCACCCATCACCAGGATAAATCTATTATGAAAGACGCCGAATTAGCTCTTCTGAGCTGTACAGAAGGTCATGTATCAGCTAGCCCTGTTGATGAATCTTCAGTGGGTTTTGGAATGGATTATGATATGACCCAAGTAGCAAAGGTTTTCTCACCAAAGGTGCAAAATGGTGCAAAAGGTCCTTCTTAATGTATATGTTTGGATTAGACAGCCTGTATCAGTCAGCTGGGCAAAACATGGTAAAACAGAGAACTGATGAATCAACTGTCTTCTAAAGCACATTTGGTTTGGTATTAACTCTGTTCATAAGAAGGCTGTGGTAGAATTTTCTTTATTGAAGGGTTCAATAGGATTGATATGAATATCAATACGGTGGGGTTTTTTTAATTGTAAGAGTAACTTTCATATTAATTATCTTTGCTACTTACAAGAGAGGCCCCTATATTCATGGAAAAGTGATTCTTTTCTGTGAATCTTTACGTGATAACATGACATAATGTGTCAAGTATTTGTATCTGCATGCAGCAGACAAATCTCAAGGCTGTCCTTCCAGATTTGAGTTTAAGAATAGTACATGTAAATACTGTGCAACTGAATGCCTCTGATTGCAAAAATGTAAGGAACTAAATCAGTTTTAAATACCCAAGTATTCTCTATTTCAAAAACTGGTTTCAGTTTTTAAGCAGCAAAGTATAAGCAATCTTTTAGCTTAAAAGCAGAATTGAAGAGAACAACAAACTGTTGTATGTTGCCATTGAGTGGACAACAGTCACCAGAAGTACTTGGAAGCTCATGTCATCCCATAACTCTGTGGAATCGTGTGCTTGAAAGAAATGTGTAAGAAATCCCACAGTAAGCAGACGTGAGGTTAATATTTTGTTGCAGTCTCCAAGACAGATTATTTTAAACCCTGAAGTGTTGTGCTTAATATTTCTTAAAAAACTCTTAGAAAACTCATCTAAGTATTTTATAAATGTTGCTCATATGATTTCCCATAATTCCTTTAAAAATTTCACTAAGTTCCTACTCCTATGTAATTGATGTAATTTATATGGAATTCATATGAATGCCATTTGTGTGTGATTTGTATAAATTTCCATGAAATCAGCAGCAGCAGTCATCACCTTCCTCATCCTCTCTGCTAGGATCCTGGAGCTGCCTGGATATATCAGTGTGGTGAGGGCCCCTTTGTGTTAGGAGAGCTTCTGGGTAGTCTCTGTCATGTGGGGCTCTGAATGAAAACCAGGCTCTTTTCCAAGGACCTCACAGATTGAAAACCACAGAATGACAGAATCATCTGGGTTGGAAAAGGCCTTCAGGATCATCAAATCCAACCATTCCCCCAGGACTTGCCAAGTCCACCACTATACCAGTGTATAGCAAGTCTGTAAGGCTGGCACAACACCACAATATTCTAGTGTAATTTATCAGTGTGGCCAAATCATAGATGTAGTATGCAAATTAGTATAAGCAATCAAAGAAATTGCATCTTGCACAGCTGCAGAATTGGGTCTTACATGGGAACTTCCCTCGAAGGTGCTGAGTGCCCTCAGCTCCCTCTAACCACTAATGCGGGCTGAACGTGTCCCATTTTGAATCAAGCCCTTTGATAGCGTCAAGAAAATCTCTGATTATAATAATTTGTTTTATAATGTGTCACTCTACACTTATGAAAAATGAGTATACTTGCTATAATTCAAGTATTCTACAGATACTTAGCTGTACTAAAAGGGTGCCAAGTATACTAAAAATATATTACTTTTCATAAGGGTATAATTTCCTAGTAATCAGAAGATATACTCTGATTCAAAAATTGTTATAATTGTTAATGTTGGTGAGAATTACTAAGGCATCACAGCAGAGGGATATTTGTGGTGTGAAGCTGCAAATAGGTAGTTGAGATCATTGGTGTTTATACCATAAATGATACACCTGCTGATGAGTCTCACTAAGGGAATACTGCACTGTGTATTTTTACACTTCAGGGCAGCTTTATTGTTGGGATGCCTAGTTCAAATAACCTTTCACTAAGGGAAGTGAGAGTTGCCCTTTCCAGAAATTCCAGTACTAATTACTATTAGTTTAAATGCTTGATTCAGTTTATTTTTGTTTAGTCCCCACAGTCTGTCTTGAGAGTCCTTAGTGTTATCATTACTTCTTTATAGTTCAGGTGTTTGTAACACAGCACAAAAGAAAGTACCAGAGAAGGCAAGTAGAAGGCTCAGGGGAGACCTCATAACAGTCTTCAATACCTAAAGGGCACCTACAAGAAATCTGGAGAGGGGCTTTTGGCAAGGGCCTGTAGGGGCAGGAGAAGGGGGAATGGCTTTAAACTGACAGAGGGGAGATTGGGATGAGATTTTGATGAGATGAGGTTGCCCAGAGAAGCTGTGGCTGCCCCATCCCTGGCAGTGTTCAAGGCCAGATTGGACGAGGCTTGGAGCAACCTGGTCTAGTGGAAGGTGTCCCTGCCCATGGCAGGGGGTTGGAACTGGATGAACTTTAAAGTCCCTTCAAACCCAAACCAGTCTGGGATTCTATGAATAAGACAAGGAACTGAAAGAAAGACAGGTTGGAAGACAGCAGAGGAGACAAGTTGGGGGTGAAGTATGCTGACATGAAGTGAGAAGAAAAAAGCAAGCAACCAAAGTTAAAAAAGCAACAGTTGCTGTTGGAAATAAAGAAAGGGTGATGAGCAAAATGCAAACAAAAATATATAAAAGGAAACAGATCAAAATTGTTGCTGATGAAGCATTTTGCCTAGAGCCAAAAAAGAAGTAATGAGGTGTAGGACAAATTATAAATACTTGGGCATCTTATCAGTTTACAATAGCCCTGAGGAACAAAGAAGAGGGGGAGTTGACTACATGGCATATATGAAGGAGACAGAAGCAAACCCTGGCCAAAAAGAAAAGCACATATCTTTAGTTGTATTATGATCATGCCAAGGTCAGAAATAGTATGAGAGCAGATTGGAGCTGTTGGGAGAACTCTCTGTGGCTGCTTCTCCTCCTGTACCTAGTTGATGCACATGGTGTGTTGCACAGCAGGATTTTTTATGGCTGATCCCATGGTGCTTTCAGGGTAAATTTGACTGGAAAGGGTAAACTTCCCACTGCTATAACTGAATATAGTTCTTGTGGTCCTGTTGGAGGGGAAAAGTCACAGAAGTTTTTATAGTAATATTATTTCCCTTCTGTTCAGCACCAAACCCACTCACTTTAAGATTCAGACTAGGCAATATTGCTTTTGCCTTTTTTTCCATAATACTAATAATGTTTCTGGTCTGACCTTCCAGATAAGTAATGTCGAATGTGTTAATGCAGCTACCATGAATAAATTCTTAGCAGCGCTTTGTCTATAGCTCCAGAGTTCCTTCTAGTGCCACCTGCAAACACCAAGAAATGCCAGCGTATTGGACAGCCTATTCTCCCAGCCCAGGAAACTACTTCTTATACCCAATACGGATATTCAGAATTTCTGTAGGATCTAGAGGTTTGTGTCTCTTTCTGAGAAATATGCTTCTCTGATGTCAGGATGTAAATTGCATTTGTGTTTTTAATACCACCAAATTAGCATTTGCTTCGTGTAATTTTTGATCCATACTCTCTTTTTCATATTTCTGTTTCAACTGTTGCCCTTCCTCTGATGTGTTCAATAGATAGGGTTATTTTTTACTCTTTCTCTGTCATTCTTTCCAGCCATTTTGTGACTGCTTTCTTTGCTGACTACTTTTTTTTTGATTTAGCTGTAAATTTGGGCAAAAATACCATAGCTACCAAGACAGTAGGAAAAACAGAGATTTCACAGGGACGTACTTAATGGCAGGATAAAAGGTCAAGATACTCCTTATTTTTAACAATAGACTCAAGTTCTTTCTTATTTGGTATTTGGTAAACTCCTGTTTTGCTGAATGCATTGTGAAACAAAATTTTATCATTCTGTAGCTAGGTAATTCCAAATTGAACAATCCACAATAATCCAGGTTTTAAAGATCCAGATTGAACTCAGAGTACTAATCAGTAGCTATTCCCTACTAAGATTCCTCTATTGTCATAGATGATATGTGCTCTTTTGGTGATGTGTATTCGTATTTTCTTCATATTATTTTACATTACAGTTTACACTGTATTCCCTATACATCCTCTCAGCAACAAACTTCTTTGGCTGCAGTGACCATTAGAAAGGTGTCTTCATCTACCGACTGTTTATTTCAAGTTATTTCAGCATACATAGAAGTATTTAACTTGACAAATGGCAAAAAGATGAGATAATAAAAATATCACACTTTTATTTTAAAGATATATAAGCTCTATCATGTTCAAGTATTGCTAAAGCAAATTGGAAGCTTGAAATTACTCCACAACTTGTCTACAAGATACTGTTAAGTTCTGCGTTTATCAGATAAGCTTATAGCAATGTCTTCCAAGTGGATGGATCATTAGTAACTGACAATTTTTTGTCAGTATTGCTAGGTAGGAAAAAAATAGTTCTGGTGCTGCAAACACTGAAATTACCATGGTTATGTTGGTTATAGACGAAAGATCTGGTCTGGTATACCTCAAAACTTTGATCCTATAATTTAGCTAATGCAGGACTCCAGTAGGGCTTTCCTCCTGGTTCTGAGCTGATATTGATTCTTAGTTATTCAATGACTTAATGTTAGAGGCAGGGAAACACACAGATTTTCCTGATGCGTGCAAGTTTCTGGATCTTAAAATTATGCAAATTGAGCACAGTTTGCCCAAAAAGCAAATTAGCATTGTGCACCTGTAGCAAGCATAATATGTGTTTTTCAACGGAAGTAAGAAAATTCAGCACATTTTTACCTCATTAGCACTCCAGGGGTAGCAGTGACTTAATTCTTCGCTGTTGCAAGCTCTGTAGCTGTTACCCATAGATGTTTTACAGTTGTCCATAAAACATGTTTGCCAAAAAAACAAACATAAATTTTCTGAAAAGTATTGAGAAGACAGGGTAATGATTCATTTCTTTATAGAGCGAATTACTCTGTACAGGGTATAAAACCTTGGCATCCTAATCCTGTGGGGCATAAAAAGAAATGCCACTCCCAGAACTGGGCTGCTTGGCTTTAACACTTGAGATTTGGAAGCAGATACTTGCTATTGGGGATGCAGAAATCATACAGCACCTGTTCAGACCATATGAAGCTGCATTTTGGAAAGGAAGATTGAGATGAAAAAAACCTAGGAAAATCATGATTCTCACGGAATTAAATGGACTTCACTGTGACGTGGTGCAGAATGAAGGAAGGGAATGTAAAATCCCATCTGTTTACGTAGTTCTCTTGGTTCATGGCAGATTTGTTGTTGGATGGAAAAAGTAAGCTTCAAGTCTCCACAAGTGATAATCACTTTGATATGAGGAACAAAACCCAGCAGGTTATCACTGCATTTTTTTCCAAATGCAATTTTTTATCTTGTGTATTTGAATTAAAGAAGATAAAAAAATTTGCAGTGATCTTGTTAAGTTCCTTGGTACACTTTGGAAAAGATTGTTTTGAAAGCTTTTGTGTAATTGCCCTTGAACTATCCTATTATGTGAGTAATAATCCCTCAAAACAGCTTAGTTTTTGTTTCCTGTTAACTGAGTCACTAAAAATGTTCACCTTTTATGAAGAATGCCTTTATTTTCCCTGAGCTGTCCTCCTCCTATTCTTTTCAAGGTTTAATTTTGTTTATTTATTATCTTCTATGGATTTTTAGGTATTTTAGGGTTTTAATGACTTATTTTATATGGTAACTTTTATCCAATATGCTTTGTTGAATATTCATCTCGGTCCACAGGTGTCCCTGTAGATGTGATAGGTACTTCCAAGTAACATCTGAACTTTTCATTCTTTTGAATATGTACAAATCTGTTGTTAAAACATTTTGAAATTCGAATGTAGCTATAATATAGGATTCAACCATATTGAGCAAATTGACAGAGTGCAGCATGGAGCTGGGTTAAGGGTTTGCTCCCTTATTGTTGAACTGTTAAGTAGAAGTTAGATGGCAAACCTGAGAACACTTAGGAACATATAGCTGAAGGTACCTTCTCAGTCCACTGTTCAGAAAAGCTAGCAATTTTGAGAGGATGGATAGAGGATTTAATGGAGGTCAATACTGGGAAATAAGATAATACCAATATTATAATACTGTATGACCTTATCTAAGAGATTTGCTGAAGTGTTTGTCAACCCATCACAAAAAGAGTATTGCCAGATTTCATTACAGGTTCAGGAACCGGAGAAAAGAATCAATGACTATCTTGGGATATCATAAGATCACTCATCAAAAACTTAAAACACCAAAGTTTCCTTTATGAAGGAGAGTCATATGAGTCATATGAACATATGTTCATATGTCATAGGAACACTTAAAAGCAAACACATGACCAAAAAACCACCCCCATCAACAAACCCTCAAACCTACAGAATAGTCTAAAAGGGAATAGTTTAGAAGTTATACTTCTCTTGCCATATATAATGAGAAAGATATTCTGTAAAACTGAAAAGAAACTGATTCAAATCCGTGTGTGAAAATCTTGTCACACAGTGTATAATTGAACTATGAAATGCATTTGTACATGTTGCTACTGAGGCCAAAGACTAAGCGAAATTCCAGAAAGATTTGAATATTCACATAATGATGAAGAAATCACAAAATGTTGACAATGGTCACTGCCAACACAATTTTGAGGACAGTTAAACTTCAGGATACAACAATACCCTCAGCAGTTTTATTGGGATGATTATCTGCCATAATTATAGCATGCAATTCTTCAGTCTTCCTTTGAAGCCTCTCAATCTGACCATCACGAGAGACAGCCTGCCAAATTAGAAGGACCTTGATTCTGTTCCAGTAGGGAACTCAGAAAGAGCTTTTGCACCCACAACTCAATGCGTGTATGTCTTCTAGTTCCTTCAGTGTTTTGTTTTTTTTTTCCTTCCAGTATAATTGTGGTGTTGCTGCATCATTTTGTAGATAGACGTACAGCTGCTCTGCTCATGCAAAAGTTAGCCAGCTGTGTGCCAGCTGTTAGCATAGCACTATGTCTGAGCTAATGAGCCTTGCTGGGGATTTTTTTCTTCCATAAATGTTCCAATGGCTCTTAATCAGCAGCAGATTCTCCACTGAGTGATGTATGACATAGTTTTCTCTGCTCTCTCATCCTTGTGTAGCTGTACTGTAGCCTGTATGTGGACATTTAGCGACCTGTTCAGTAAATGGGTATAGGCTACTTAAATTTATAAAGTGTCCACAAGCAGATGTGGATTTGAACATGATATAGTCCTTATTTTATTTATCAAAACAGGTGTCTGCGAACAGTGTAGCGTGTTCTTTATTTGCCTTTTTTCTTTAAGCCTGTGGGATTTTTATAACTCAAGCTGGTAACATGAATATTTGCACAAATAAAAGGTATTAAAGATATTGATTTGAGTGTTACTGTGAAGCAAGTAAAAGGGATTGTGAACATCAATAAAACTGAATTCAGGACCAATGTTTTAAAAATGTATATTCATAGTTGCAAATATTCCCTGCAGTATTTACCCTGTTCTGCTCATAAGAAACAACTGAGAGATTTGGGGAGAAGACTTTTCTGATACAGCATGTTTTTTACTTACGTAATTAGGAACAGACAGCTACTGTTCGCACTAACGGAGCTTAAAGATTATTAATACATCCATTCTCCCTTCTTTGCATTTGAAAGAATTTATCACTCATTAGTACGTTGTCAAAGACAGGATTATGTCTTGGTCCTGTGTGTACTCACAGGGAAACCCCTGCCAACTTCTTCAGTTGCTGCCAGGAAGCCAGTGAACAGAACATGTTTTCTGTTTCAGAAGCATGGAAAAATAATAAGCATTATCTTTAAAAGGAGAGTCATAAGAATGGGAACTGAAATCATGATCCTAGGCAAATAAAAGGCCTGTGCACACCTGTCAAGACTGTGGTCAGGGAGTCTCACCATCCGTTCCAAGAGACCCATGAATTTTTTCCATCCTCATACAGTTCAGGGAAGCCATGCTGAAAGCTGAGTAGTTAACATGAATATCTGTTATCAGAGAGATCTTTGGAGTTAAGGTGTTCAACTTTGACTAGTACAGGACATTCCATCAGCACAATGAAGATAAATAAATACTCCTTATGGCATAAATTACACAACATAGTGTGGGTCCCCTGGGAAAGTAAGTGAAACTGTGACAAGGAGTTCCTGTTGCATAAATGCTGGCATTTTGTCCTGTTTACTCTGTTTGATCAATGGCTCTGTTACATAGGAACCTTCATATTAGATGATGATTGTAGTGTGAGTACTAATGCTCATTTGCAGGAGGCCAAAATATTTTCCTTTTCCACATTTTATTGAACAAAACTTTAAAGTCAGGATTAGTGGTAGGACCTTAGGACAATTACTTAGTGTGATGCATAGGTTAATGGCAGTTATATGGCCACTTCTTGCACATCACTTTGAATTATTATCCTTTTTTTGTTTCTGGAAACATAATTAGTCTGTGATGGATGGGAGGCTAAATTCAGTACTTGGGGTCAAGCCACACCTTATAATGACATAGCTGCAGATACTTTCTGCATTTTGAAACATTCATTTGCATCCAGTCTATAACAAATCTTTCTAGCTTTTCAGGCCATTTAAACTTAGAAATCCATAGACTATACTTATAGCAGAAAACTCCTAATACTTTTCAATCTTCTCCTGCCCTTTTCACCCACCTACTGTGTAACTGATAGTTGTGGGGTAATCCAGGATAGAAATGTCCCTTCTGCTTTTATGAAATACTGCTTTCTATTTTTAGGACCTTGACATTGAACTGGTGGTAATCAATATCTCTCTTGAGCAGAGATAACAGGATAATGAAAATGAATGTTCTGTTGCATTTGCTTGAACACTATTTGACAATGTACTTCACTAATATTTGCATATGGAGTTGACTGAAAAAAAATCTAAGAAAATACACTGGAAATACGCTAATTTATTGAATTTGAAAAATTGTGGAAATCTGCTAAATTCTAGGTTTTTAGGAGGAAATGGCTCATTTGATTGTAAAGCCTCTCATTATCTGTGACCCAACTGAGAAGGAACTTTAAAACCCGATGTTTTTATTGTGAATGTGAAATTTTAATATAGATATCTTTTATGAAAACATTAAAACCATTAAATTTTGTTTGCAGAATGAAACAAGTACTGAACAGAGGATTTTCTCTGAAGTATGAATTGGCTTTCTTTGTATTCTTTTTCATACTCTCGATATTTTTCAGGGCATGTTTTCATCAGGATGTTCATGTAACACGAAGTTCTTCACCATTCAGACAGTTAAAAGGAAGAGTTATGCAATATTTAAGCCTTATTTAAGACTGTGAAACAGGGAGGAGGTGAAAAATACATATTGTATAGGCTGAGTGTGATGCCTAGGCATAAAGATTAATTTTACCTAAGAAAAGTGCTGGGCTGGGTATTTATTTTCAGAAGAAAAAATGCTCTGTCAGAGGTTTTAGCTCTGATTTATTTTCAACATAGAATTTGCCTGCTTAAATTGAGAATTTGGGCTCTCTGTACAGCTAATGAAGAAAGATAAAGTTAAGTTACTCAGGAGAGATTGAGAGCAACCCCTCTTGCACCTGTGCCATGCTGCAGCTTGGCCATCTCTGCGGAGCTGACCTGTCACATACCGTGAATTGCGTGTGCTGAAGACAGCACTTGAAACAATAGCAGTTGCAAAGCTTTCTGTAGACTGATCTATTTTTGTACTGAGCATTCATAAGAATGAATATGAATATGAACACCAGTTGAAATCTTATCTTTTTGCCAAATAGATCAGTTGAGGTGAACTGTTTTGTCCATCTCTACACAGAAATTAAAAATAATTAGAGAAGGACTGTCAAACTGTTTTTGACAAAAAGAAGCCCTTTCTTAAGACTACACCTTCATCTGGGCATGCATCATACACAGGTATTTTTAATATCTGATTTTTTTTCCACTTTAACTTATATAGCATATGAAAAAACTCCATTGGCTTTGATGAACTGATTTTTCTTTTGCTATAATTTGAACTGTGGACTCTTACCTTGCTGCTGTATCCATAGTAAGAGAAAACACTTTCAGTACATCTTCAGAAACTTTACATATGAACACTGCAGACCAGCAACCAATCAATCAACTTATAAAAAAAGCCCCAACTTTAATAATTTCAACCAAAGTGATTTCTTTATAGGGTAAGATTTTTTTCTTTATATATTCCTCGAGTGCAGTTGAGAAGCTCACAGATACTTGGAGATAAAAATGGAAGAACATGCAAATCTTTTTTTGTGACTATAATTTAAAAGCACATTTAATTGTATAGCTCCACTAAATAGAAAATACTTCATTTTTATTTGTGTTAGGGAGCCCTGGGGCTGGTAAGGGCTTATGGTGTCCTCAGGGCCCTAACGGTTTGTGTATATTATTTGTATTTTAAAACCCAGCATTCTCATTTTTGCCAAGGAGTTCCGAGGAAGTTGTGTGTTGGTTTCTATTCTTAGATGATTTTTTTCCTAAACAAAACAAACAAACCACCTAACAACAGTCAGTAGAACATCTGGGAAAAAAAGTGGAACCACTCAATAGGCAAGTATATGTTATGCCCAAATGAACACTCAAATGAGCATGCATATTTAAAAAAAACCCTCCTCATGAAGATGGAAATGACATTTACATGATGATTTTACTACTGCTGCTGCTTGACTTAACATATAAATCTTTAACTCTAAGTGAAATTTGGGGCCTCACAAATATACAGAAAACTCAAAGTCTTTATGTTTTTATGGCAACACCCCCCTCACATAAATTTATATAATTTTATTTGACCCTCATAGATGAATTTTGATAACTCAAGGTCACTGGATACTTATGGACAGTTTTGAAATATCGGGTAGCTTTGTTTCCTAGTTTTTTTATCACTTCAAGCTATCCACACTCAAGTTCATCAGTATTAAAATCCCCTGAACCGCACATAAATTCCTTTCTCCAATTTCAGCTTTTCTTTTTTTTTACTTCTTTTTGCATATTGCATAAGAATTTCTAATACATAAAACAGATAAATGGTTTATAATCCTAATAAATTCTGCTTGGGAAAGATTAAATTTCTGCACACTCACCACAGAATTTGCAAGGCAGCGCTACCATTACCAGGGCAGGCAGGCCATGGCTCCTCTCCAATAGTGAAGTTATTCAGGTGTCCTCTGCTTTTTCACCTTTGCTTGTTACATCCTATCACTGTACGTTCCACCAGAGACAAAGATTTCAGGGAAATCTGAATTCCTGTGCAGAAAAATGGGCCATAAATCTTTTAGGAACATGTACAATAATTGTCAAAGAAAAAATGATATCATCTACTAAATTTCTTCTGAAGAAGTTTAAGGAGAAATCTAAGCCAGTCTCAGGCTAGTAAGAACACTGGCCTGGATATCACCAGCACTGGGGATTACATTGCTCTTTGCAAAGAAAGCTGTGTCCAGAAGCCCACTAACTGATGGTGGCATAACAAGATTCGTGGTCTTGATGCAGAGCTTTACCAGCTGAATTTCAAGGAATCATTTTTTTGTAGTTATTGTTCAGTTCATGGAAATCAGAATGAAAACACAGATTGGTTGGGGGGAAGGGGAGGAGGGGGGAATCTATTTTCCGCAATTACCGGAGACAATGAGAAGTAAGAGTTTCCCAAGGGAGATCAAAGTCACCAACTGCATTTTTTATATTCATAATTCATTTCCTGGGTCTGTCTTTGCATGTGGGTAAATCAGCTTTGGTAGCTGATAACAGCAGGACACTTTTTCTGCATATTCATGCATACATTCATCAGTAGCTATATGGTGGGGGGGGGGGGGGGGGGGGTGCGAAGAGATCAGGTTGTGTTTATTCCTCATCTCTCAATGTTGCAAACAGTAGTCCTGACTCACTTCCTACTCCAGTCCCACTTTTGCTTAGATGGGGAATGGAGTTGGGGCACACAGAAGAATAAGAAATGTATTATTATATGTTGCTACCCAAGAAGTGTAATATTTCTGAGAGTAACAGTACTTGAAACAAGAGTACAAGGTATCAGAAAACATCCATAGTCTCCATTGTCTCCATTTCTACAGTTATGAATTTTGCTTGGAACTATATTTGAGCTTGGAGAAGGGATAAAAAAAGGATGGAAAATGTAGCAATCAGAAAAAAGCAAATTATTGTAAAGGAACTCTGTGGTTTTATTTTTCGCTTGTCTTATTGACTCATTTTAGAGGCAGGCACCTGAAAAAATCAGACAAGTAACTTAAAATATGATGAGTACCTGGGGGGTAGGATGGAAACCAAGAATCTATCTAGTCTTCTTCATCAGCAAGAATGCCTTTGAAAACTATGTTGCTAGTTGTGAGCAAATTCCTAATTATAAAAATCTCTTGATCTTTCTCCCTCAGTAAAACATACTCTCTTAATAGCAACTGTTTCAAAGTTTCATTACCAAAGAGTATTTCTGAATAGGTTGATAATGCTTTCTGCAATAAATGTTTTCAGTTACAATATGCTCAGAGTTTCTGTAAGCGTCTTGACTCAAAAAAAAAAGGAATATATGCCTGCATTGTAATAGAATCTTTCTTACTGTTTATTGATTACTTATAATTTCTTACTGGATGAAAAGGTAGGTCTCTTCAGAGCTACGAGGAGTGCTGACTCCAGCCAGGCTTCCTGAATTGTCAAAGCATACACTGGTGAAGAAAGGTTGTTATTTCCATTTAAATGTGTAGCTTGATCTAGAACCTGGCAGACTACAGGGTGTAAGCAGTAGTCATGTATCCCTAAACAAGTATTGCACCAGTTCTTTTGTAACTTTATGATTCTTTTCATAGCCAATTTGTCATTAAAAACTAAGCTGTTTGCATATTGTACTGTTTCTTGCAATTGTTCAGTAATTATTTTCCCAATGGGAATACATATATATTGTTTTAAGCTCTTTTGTGGCCAAGAACATATTTGATCTGTTTGTAACGTTCCCTGTAAATTTACATTGCTATATAAATATTTATCAGAAATAGCAAGAGCAGGCTTGGTTTAGGCCCACACAAATGCAGGAAGACCAGCTGCACTCTTCAGAAAGAGCTGGTAGCACATGAACTCTCTTTCAATCAAGACTGATGAATTTATTAGCATATGCGAGATTGTGTGGGAGCTTATCTGGTACAAAATAACATAGCAGAGGAAGGAGAGTTGATTAGCAGGGTGTCTTGGCTTAGTAAGTGATCTTAGTCCAGGTATAGCATTACTTAAAGATTTATCAAGGTGGATAACCAGCTCAGATGCTGGTCACCTGTATCGCTCTCAAAATAGTTCCTTCAAAACTTTGAAACACTCATCTCTAATGGTTTAAAGAAACTTGACAGTAAGCAAGCAAATAAGTTGCTAAGACAGTCATATACGAGTCTCGTATAATAATACCATCTTCCTATGCTCCTCTATCTATTATGATATAAGTAAGACATGTTAGATCAGTGCTTTCGGATAGGGTGTCTGTGTTTATACAGAATTTGCCTTGGTGAACTCCATCTGTGACCAATTCATTTTATGGTACAAATAAAGTTTTACAATGAAATAAAAAAAATTACCCCTTTTAGTAATGATGCATATGGAAAGTAAATGTCAAAAGATACACCAGAGTTCAAGGCCACTAATTTGTATTCATTTCTTATATCTGCTTTTAGACTTTAAAATTAGTCATTGCAGTATTTTACAAGTGCCTTTACAAATAAGCTATTGCTTTCAGGCCCCCATTTACCATGATGCCTATCTGCCATTTTAGATACCAAATAGGCAGTGTGCTGCATCTTCATGACAAGACGCCACAGGCAATGAATTACATCTTTTAAACAAAGAACGTGAATTTGTCTGGTATCTTGGAGAGAAGTATCCAAAACAATACTGCTGCTAATATTGTCGTAGTCTTAAAGAAACCCTCAATTTTTTTCATGACATGAAAATAAATGTTTTGGAAGATTATATATTCTCCAAATACAATGGAAAGGCCTTAATACTAATATTTTTCTGAGAAAGAGAAGTATCTTTAAATGTTTGTGCAAAACATGCGTGCTATTTTTACACAGTGACAATAATGTGGGAAAAAGAAAAACATACTTACGAGGACCTCCCTGTCCTCTATCTGCCTTAGCATAGCTCCTAGGAGGATCTGTTCCATCATTCCCAGCAAAGAGGAGAGGCTGACAGGTTGGTAGTCCCCAGCGTTCTCCTTTTTACCCTTTTTAAAAATGGGTGCAATGTTTCCCCTTTTCTGTTGCCAGGGCCTTCACCTGACTGCCAGGGCTTCTCAAATATCATGCAGAGTGGGTTGGCAACTATATCAGCCTATTCCCCAGGACTCCGGGATGGATCTCATCAGGTCCACGTCCAGAGCCTCATACTTGTACAGAGGCACCTGGGAGGGCAAGATAGGGAAGTGGAGCGTGGACTTGCACCCGTTCGTTCCTTTTCCTTAAGCTACTGCCTTCAGTCTGGCAAGGGGGGGATTCAGGACCCTGCAGATCTTGGTTTTCCTTCTGCTGGCTGTTCCTGCTCTTGTTTCAGAGAGGTCAGAGCCTGGTTCCACCACAGAATCATAGAATAGTTTGGGTTGGAAGGAACCTTCAAAGGTCATCTGGTCCAACCACCAATATCCCTCTCAGTCTCCCTGATGCTTCTTAACCCTCCTACTTCCTCTTTTAGCTTTGCCACCCTGCTGAGCGGATCATCCACCTGGTCATATCTGTCAGAGCTGCTGTCCCTGTTGCCATCTGATACCACTGAAAGGCTCTGGCACTCCCTGCAGCCTGAGACCTGGATGGCTGCATATTTTCTTGAGAGCTCTGTCTGAGTTACTACATCCTTCCTGGAGAGTGCAGAGGACATAAGTTTGCACCGGGTGCACACCATGTCCAAGCGCCTTCTGGGAGGGTGATAACCACCAATAGAACCAACCTCTGCTCTGGTGAGAACCCCCTGCAGTCCTATATCCAGCTATGGAGCCCCCAACACAAGCGGGACATGGAGCTGTTGGAGAGAGTCCAGAGGAGGCCATGGAAATGCTCTGAGGGCTGGAGCACCTCTGGTCTAGAGACAGGCTGAGAGAGCTGGGCTGGTTCAGCCTGGAGAAGACTCTGGGGAGTCCATAGGGGAGCTTCCAATGCCTAAAGGGGTAGACAAGAAATTTTGAGCGGGGCTTTTTGACAAGGGCCTGTAGGAACAGGACAAGGGGGAATGGCTTTAACCTGACAGAGGGGAGACTGAGATGAGACATTAGGAAGAAATTCTTCCCTGTGAGGGTGCTGAGGCCCTGGCACAGGTTGCCCAGAGAAGCTGTGGCTGCCCCATCCCTGGCAGTGTTCAAGGCCAGGTTGGACGGGGCTTGGAGCAACCTGCTCTAGTGGAAGCCGTCCCTGCCTGTGGCAGGGGGTTGGAACTGGACGAGCTTTGAGGTCGCTTCCAAACCTAAACCGGTCTGGGATCCTGTGGTAAAGCGCCTCCTTCACATGCCTTCCCGCGCAAACTGCCTCGCCACGCCCTCGCTGGCGTGCTCGCGCTCCCTAGGCCGCTTCTGATAGGCTGTGGGGGTGGGTTCCGTTAGTCTGGCAACGCCCAGAACGCGTCAGTGACGCTAGGGGATCTGCCGACCGTTGGTGGCTCTCTGCTGCTTGAGGTAAAGCTGTCGTGCTCCCGGCTGTGCCGTAGGTCGGGTCGGCTCCGGAGCAGCTTTCCTCTGGAAATCACGTACCTTCAAGTCTACAAAAGAAGCAGGAGACTTCAAAGGTAAAACTAAAATTTGGGGATGCCAGTCCTCCTAAAGGTAAACGTGCATACTTGAACCAAAGGGATCTCCATGGACGTTGTGGTATTGGAGAGGGTACGCCCGGTTCAGATGTGTTTCACGATGAGCTGGGTTATACCAATGACTTGTATTGACTAGATTACCGCTGATTTTAAAAGCAACTTGGGCAACTAACATGGTTAGGAAAATGCTGTTGTAATCTTTGTAGAAACAGATAATCCCATCCTGAAATGAAAAATTAATTTTTGAAGGCACTGTGTTTGTGTCAGTTTCCTTCCAACTGAAGATTTCCAGCCCTGCTCTAGGAGTTAATAGGGAGCCAAGTCCTGCTACACGTATCATCATGGAAGTGTTTACTAGGAATGTTAATAAAACAAATTTTCTCTGATTTCTGTGAAAATCACTGTAGTACTTCCCTATGACAGATTAAGGTAATGGAATCTGTCATTGGGTCAAGAAACAGTACAATAAGGAAAACCAGTCATGTTAAGGAAAAGCAGTCATGTTACTTTCATGGGTTGTAGTGCAACATGGATGGATGTTTTCCACCTACAACCATTGATAATGCCTAAGATAATAGCACAGATAATACCTGAGATAATAGCATAGGTAATACTGGAGCACTATTAAAGTATATGGATTTAATTCTTCAGTACATACATGTAAGCTGTTTTGCAGAAAGGGTGCAGAGGCAAATCAAATGAGTTGGTGTGGAGCAGGAGTGTTTGAGGCCAAAACTTCAGGATTCTGCCCTACTCCCCACCCCCAGCCACCACGGTATATGGAATTTAGAGTAAAGTCATCAGTAAGAGAGCTGTAAGACATTCTAGTGCGTTATAGGAATCCCATTGCTAAGTAGTTGGAGGAGAGTCTTCCTGTGCTCCCCATCATCCAGGAACCAGAGAGGGATATCATAAGCAAAAGTGTGTTGTGAGGATAGGGAAGAAACAGATGAGAAAATTGCAATCCCCCTTTAAAAAAGATGAAGATTCTTGTGTTTTGGGGGCAAAATTTTCATTGCTTCTTTTTTGGTTATATCAGAATGTAAAGGTTTTGGCATAAGAGCTAAGGTGCCACTAGGCAGATTTTCAAAAGTGTTAAGACACTTAAAGATTCAGGTACCTCAGTTTTTACTTAACAGTTAGTGGAAACATCACTGGCTGCTGGTGTGTGTTCTTAAGTTTTTAAATACCTTTAAAAACATACTCAGAAGTTTTGCCATCTGAGCATTCCTCAGTCACCAGAGAAATGCTGAATCCTGGGGAAATTAAAGAGAATGTGACTGTGAAATTGAGGCCTGAACACATGCAGTTACTGAAAAACCAGAACTGCACAGCTTTGCTTTAAAATTTTGGATGTAGTTCAGAAAAGCACTCTAACACTTGCTTAAAGCCTATTAACTTAAGTAAAAAGGTAATGCATTCTTAAGTGCGATCCTTAATAGGAAAGATCCTTTCCTGGGGTGTTTCAGTTGGAGAAGAACCCTGGACTTTCTCATGGGATTGATTTCAATTATTCACTTAAATCTGCATGCAGAATGGTAACAAGATGTGTTTGCTGTGAGTTTTCAAACACTGTTGTCATAAATAATTTTTGTTAAAACAAACAGGTTTTGCTTTTAATTTATGTTATTTTTAACTTGATGATTACTCTTCCCAGCAATCCTTCCTGATAAAAAAAGCCTGATTAGTTCAAATTCTGTTATAAGAAATACATTGTTCTAGTATATATGGAAAATCTGAATTTCTGAGAGGTAGTATCTGTTAAGACTAAAAAGTATGTTATTTGGCACTGTCATGATGGTAATGCTTATATATATTTATAGTATATATATTACCCTCTATGATTTTCTCTTACTTTCCTGTATCTATATCTATATATTTTAACATAATTAATAGTGGATTCAAGTAATGAATTTTATTCATCTGAATACTTGAGAGGTACAAGCCAGAGACAGTTTAAAGCTAACTGGAACCCACATGAGTCAAGCTCTTGGCTCTCCTGTAGATTCAGTGGAATGTTAAGATGTTTGCAAACAGAAGGGGTTACGCATTTGCATATTTGGAAAGGTTGTGGTGGCATGGACACAAATTAATAGCCTCCCAGTATTGACTGAGGATGCTCACTTGGTTTGTAGTTTCTATTTCCTTTAGCAATTACTTTCTTTTGCTCATATTGCTTTTGCCATTGTGAGCTCAGTCTCTGTTCTTTTAGAACTGAAGCATTTACTTCTGCCTTTGTTGAGGTTTTGAACTAACATTGGATTTTGTATATTGGGCAGTGGAAACCCCAGCAAGGGACCTTGGATTTACAGCTTTCAATGACACAAATTCTAGCATCTTTTTGTTTTTGTTTTTTTTCCCCCTTTTTTTAAAACGAGACAACATGCACAAAATACGTAAAAAATAACAGTCTTGGTTAAAAAATTCCTCTATAGCTTCTGCCATGCTGTTGCAAGAAATTGATTCTGCCAGTGTAAATCCATGACCTTTGCAAGCACTTCTACTTGCTGCCTGTGTCATTACTCGATTTCCAATGGAAAGTGAGGGCACAACAAGTACTACTTGCAGCCATTTCCAGTCACTGCTTATGATAGTTCTAACCTCAGTGTCAGAGAGTCGTGTGTTTTGCAGTTCAATTCAGCGACTATCTGGCCCCAGCTCTAGAAAGGAGGGAACGAGGGGAAAGGCAGACAGGGAGTACAATTACAGGCAGCTTAATTCACTGCCTGTGAAACAGCCAGCTATTTACCTTTCAGGTGCACTAACTACAGTCAAGAGACACTTGCTATATCCACTTGTCACTGTATGGTGTGCTGGGTTTGTGTTACGATATTCCTAGAAGATGTATTAATTGAATTCAGTGTGTTAACTGGTGGACATGTGCCTTCTGATGCACCTTCATGTGCTTGAGAGTGGATTAAGATCATTTGTGTCAGCAAGGCCGGGGTTTGTGAAACAGTTTGGATGCTGGGATGGTAAAATTCAAAGTTAGACATTTCAGTGGGCCATCTATATGTGTAGGGGTGTTAATAAATGTGACACCTGTGTGGAAGATGCATAGGGCAGCTGGCACAGCCAAATGTCAATTGACAGAGATGTAAGTTTGGGTTGTAGATGGATGAATCCCAAACCTTGCAAAAAAGGGCAGGTGGCCTAATGGTCACTTAATAGTTTGTGTCTTTGCTGAATTTCCATTACTGTCCAGCCTTAGAGTGTTTAGTCGCCTTCAGCTATGGGTATATGTTTGAGATTTTGAACTAGTTGCATGATTTTTGTGATGTAATGGAAATCATGATGTGCTTTCTAACATTTCAGCATCCAAATCATCCTTTGGGCTGGTGACAACATAAAAAAAATCATTAAACTTCCCCTCCCCCAAAAAGACTTGTACCATAGCTTGATTAAAGAGTAGCACCTTATCCAGAGTGGATATATATTCCCCAAACACTACATCTGTTGCTTGAGGAATTTACTATTTGCTTTTGACAAGTAAAAGATAATCATTGAAGTAGTTTATGCCCTTTGCTCCTATGAATGTAAAAGAAATCTTGATTTTGATTTGTATTGCTTGTGGTTCATTCACTCAGCCATCCAGATCTTTATCTATATTTTTTGTTGCAATCATTAAGTTACATGAGATAAATAACTTCCTAGAGCTGTACAATGCTCACACAACCAATAAATTTAATAAAGGAAAAACCAAAAGTCTGAGAAGTAAAATGCCAGTGCTGACAATACTAATAATATACATTCTTGACAGGTATTATGGGCTGAATTCAAGTCTTGCTAGTTTCATTGTAGTCAGTTGTGTAAGGATTTTATTCTGATTTATATACACAAAGAGAATAACTATAAATATAAAAAGATGCATTGTGTATACTGTATACATAATGTATTATTACATCTACACTTACCCCAAACCCAGAAGAACCAAATTGGTTGATTTGAAGGTGCACTTTAAATAAATTAAAAATACTATATTAATATATTTTTGATTAGGAAGATAAGATATTGCAGTCTTAATTTTACTTCTGTGCTTTTAATCATATTCCTTTGTGTGCTGATGAGTTTGGCCAGCATAGCTGAAATGTCTGAGCAACACAGTTATAAGGAAAAAAGAAACAACTGAAGAGAGATTTTCTTCTGCAAATGAAGATGCATGTGATGTAAATCTAACTATAGGGTATATATAAGTTGAAAATTGTCCAATTGAAAGCTATGAATATGAAAATGGCAAATGTTTGTTTGTTTTTTTTTTATTTGCTTGGGTTTAAAATGTGAAATTCATCATTTAAATCTTTAAAAACTTTTATCTTTCAATGACTTAGTAGTTCCCGGTTCTATCTCCTTAGTTTATGAAAATGAAAAAGATCTCTACTGAGGCCAGATTTGTAGGGTCTCATCTGGAAGTAGATTTCTTTTTTTTTTTTTTCTTTCTCAAATTTCAGTATAACATCTTTCTCCTTTCATTACCTTCTTCCTCCCATATTCCTCATATCCTTCTGTTATCCTTGCTGTTAGCTGTCTTGTGGCTGGCCATCGGAATTTCCTTAATTTCTGAGGAATTTCTTTTCACTTGGAAGCAAACTTTGTGAGAATATGTTTCTTATGCCCGTGGGGAAACCTTTGGTGATCAGGGACCAAGAACTGAATTCCTGCTCCCCCAAACAGATAGATAAAGGACTGGATAAATGTATTTATCGTTTGATATACAAACGATACACTCCAAGTCTCAGAGATGCTGTTTTTTGGTTGCTTAAACTATGTCATTAACACAGCATACCAACTGTACAGAGCAGCTGTGCTACTATGGGTAGTTATTATATTTGAATCAGAGTATATTATATTGAACCTATGAGGAACTATGATTTCTTAAAATTGCATTTTTCCCAGAATGTTTCATATGATAATGAATGTTAGGTCCAGCCAAAGTAATGAAATTTCCTTTCACCTAGTTAAGAATTATCAATTATTGGACTCGCAGACATGCTTTACTGTTATAATACTATGAAGGGAGAAGAGTGGGTTGTTTTGTTGGTTTTGGTGTTTTGTTTTTTTATCTTTTAGAAATGAGGGGATAAAATACCCTCACAATAATGATAAAGACATTATAATTGCATTTGGAATATTGAAAGTAACATAGTACCATCTGGATATCTCTTTACTAATGCATCATTTTTCACAATTAATCAGCCTTATTATACATTTATTCATTTGTGTAAGGGCAGTTGATGAACACAAGGCAAATAGAGTGTGCTGATTTTTTGCTTTATGTGAACTCAGTCGCACCTCCTCAGAAAATGCTTTTAGAAAAGTTTTTTACTTTCTATAGAATTTGAAATTTAGAAAACAGTAAGGACAGACAGCTTAAGAAAGAGGCTTGCCTTGTTTGAATAGAGCATTTAAAATAACCATAAAAAATTAAAGAACAAAATTTAACAATGTAAAAAAAAAAGTAAAAAAAAAAATAATCTCTGTATTCAAAGAGAAATATCATAGTGGTGGAGACTATTTGTTAGATGAGTTTAAAGGATTTCCTTTCCAGTTAGAGAAATTCTAATGGCATAACAAGATATACGATGTCATTTCTTTCAGAGCAGAGCCTAGAATGTAATAACATTAACATTTTGTTCACTTGTTAACTGCATGATAATTAGAGGGAATTTAGTGAGCTGTGTGGAAGTTAAATTCTAAAAAAAAATATTTTAATAGCTAGCCAGTAATCTTTATACTGCTGTGGGTTACAGTGCTGTATTTTATACGTTGTGCTGGAAGCCAATTTCTCCATCTGTTTTTGTGTTTGCACAATGTTATAGCAGTGTTTCATAGGGAAGCTTTTAGTATGATCAGAAAAAGCCCTGAAATACTTATATTTTATAATGGGTTTTCAAGTTACGGCCTTATAACAGTGCAGTGAAAAAAAGGTGTTCTCAAGTACGTTAGCAAATAGCAGGGTTTGCATGTCTTTCCTGTAAGAATTTGCTTCATACCCTGCATTCAGCTTAAGTAAGTTGTTTATTACTGTCCAGTTGCACACAGCCTTTTAAACCACAGTCAGTCAAGATACCTGTTTTGTGCACTTTGTGTCCACTGGGATTCAAAAAGCTGCAGCACCCCATTGCTACCGTGGTTTGTCCCCTGCGTAACAAGAGCTTTCAGAGGTTTGGCTCATTTACAGACCTATGAGCTTTTTGCACTTAGAAATGTCAGCAGTGGGTACAGCTAACATCTGGGACCTCTTTACGTCTGCTGTGCGAATCAGTGTGATGCTCTGAAATGAGCATTCAGCAAAACATATAAACCTTCTGGAAATTAATATCATAAATACTCAAATTGGGCAAAAAGTGTAATTTTACTTAAAGATACTTATACAAAAATATAAATTATACAGAAAACTGCTTGGTGAAGAACAGTGCACTTGACATGTTTTATTGTTTTAATATGTTTTTAATAGTACATTTTTACCATTTTTCTTCTATTCATCGAGTTATTATTAGGCAACTACAATCAATAATTTAAAGGGGCCTGTTCTGGCTTTTAGTGCATTTTTATGGCTCCCCTGACAGTAATGAGAGTTTAAAACAGACTGTATATTCTGATATCTGGTCCATAAAATGAATCTTGTGTCACTTTCTATAGAATTTTAGATAGGAATGTTCTACATTTGCTTTACATTTGTGCTATGTATGTTTTGGGGTTCATAATACTTTTCCTCAGGCAGAAACTATGTGGCTTAGCTGCTCCAGCTTTTTCCCTCTGAAGTTTTCCACCATTGCTATCTGCTCATAGAAGGGGGCTGGACTAGATGACCTTTGGGGGTCCTTTCCAACCCAAACTATTCTATGATTCTGTGATTCTCTGGTTCAGTTCCCAGGACTAGCAGAGCTGGCAGCAATGGGTGGGATCCAGATACTGTGTAGATACTTCCAGAAGCTGCAAATATCATGTAACTTCACACTGCATTACTGCATCACTTCAGTGGCACCAAAGAAAATGAAGACTTTATCCACCCTGCTCTTAGGAGCCCTGCTTGAGTTTTAACTCAAGCTCACAAACCAGGTGGCTCAAAAAAGTTGCTCTTAGGTTGTCTAAGAGAACTTGGGTATGAGCCATTTCTGCAGCTTCAGTTTGGCTTTCCTTACCTGGAGGTCCAGTTAGTTCACTTTTAATTAAACAAGAAATCTGGATCAGCTTTGTGACAGTGACGACAGCAAAAGATTTGAGGTTTGCATCCTTGGTCCAAGTTAAAATGACAGAGCCAGCATTGCTTAAATTACAAACTAGGCTTTCTCCTATTCAATGACCCAGTTCAGCCTCATTTTTTAATCTCTTTCAAATATACTTTTTCCACCTAACATATAGCAAGATAGCTGCTATGTGTGTATCTATAGTTTTGTGTGCAAAAGATACGCGTACATGTTTCTTGTAGTCAAATGTGAAGGTCATACAGAACTCAGATTCTCAGGGAAACAGTGACTTGTGCTGCTACAATACAGCATATACATACTGCTTGTGGATCCATTCCTTGAAAAGTACATAATCAGGAGATGACCCTTCCATACCTATAGTATTCACAAGAATCTGTGAATTACTATACTGTTGCAGGAAGCGCAAGATTATAAAATAGTTTGGGTTGGAAGGGACCTTAAAGCCCCTCCAGTTCCAACCGCCTGTCAAAGGCAGGGACACCTTTCACTAGACCAGGTTGCTCCAAGCCCTGTCCAACCTGGCCTTGAACACTGCCAGGGGTGGGGCATTCTTGTAAAGTTTGCCTTGTGAAGTTTTATCTTGTGCTTCCCTTAAGGTTAAAGATCCTATTCTGGGTTTATATGAGTGAATACTGAAAATATGTTATGCAAGAGAAACGTTTTATAATACAATCCTCTGTCCATTTGGACAGTATTCAGGCCGCAGGAACAATTTGTATAGTAGACCCAAATGCCAAATCTTTACATGGCTCAGAGATAACAATTTTAGTTTTTCTCATCTTTTTTTCCCTCTCTTTTCAGCAACAGCTCATGAGTGTGACTTCAAGAGTATACTTTAGGCCCCGATAACAAAAAAAGTCACAGGGTACTCTTATTTCTTCTGCCTCGTATATTATACATGATAAGGAGTAGTGGCTAGCTTGCAAATCATGAGAAACAAAGAAAATATATGCAGGGTTGAAGCTTACAAGTGAATTTAGTTTTAATAAAATGTTAGTGTTCATTATGAACATATGACCAGCTTTCTTTTTCTGTGAATTTACAGGTTTCAGGAATACCCTATACCCTCCATGGAACAGAATGATGACTTAATTGTTCTTGCAAATGACAGCTTTTCTTGGCTGTGAGTTTATGAGGCAGTAAATTTGCCTCATAACTTGCAGCATTTACCCAGCATATCTCTGTGATGCTGTGAGCTATTTATTACTAAGTATGTGGAGGGAAGGGAAATGATCATGTAAGTGCTCAAAAGAGACATACTATGCTGAAAAAAAAGATGCTCTTCCACTAGCATCCATTTGGTCTCTTATTCTATTCCCGGTTCCTTTCAGATACAGAGCCACTGCTACCAGTGGGCTTGCAGTGGTGTAAATGGTCAGTTGGAGATGGATAAATAGCATCTATAACCCGGGAATATTAAATTTAAAGTTAGTCTGTAGGCTAGATACTTGTATTCATACATGCTGGTAATACTCAAAGAAAGAGCAAATTAATCTGAATGACTGTGCTGAATGGGACTGAAGAGCCATGTAGCCAAACAGCACGTGTATGAGTAAGGCAGGGTGGGTGGGTGGATGGATGGATGGATGGATGGATGGATGGATGGATGGATGGATGGATGGATGGATAAAAATACTTCCCCTGAGTTCATCTGAGTTTCCATCGATAAGGTACTTGCTGAATATAAGAACATTGGTGATCAAGTATTTCCTGAATCAGAAGTGGCGCCTTTTATTTTATTTATTTTACTTTTAAATGCCATCTGTCACACGTGTAACACTGAAAATCCTCATCCTTTGTAGTGGTTGTTTTCATAATGGTTGCAAATGTGTAATGTTATAAATAACATCAGTGTCAGTAATTTAATGGGCTAATACCTAAGTTCTGTGAAAATAAAGATCTGTTCTCAGGTTAATTCATTGTGTGCAATACATTGTATGCATTGTATGCATAGTCATTCTCAATGACTAATGTATGCTAATGCTAAATAAAGTATGTAAATCCATCAATGAAGTCTGTTTTCCCCTTGATATATACAAATAACTCCTAACATTTGTGTGAGCTAAGTATTATTTATTGTTAACTGGAAAATAAATAGTTCAGTGACAAGGCAGTTCTGATTTGTCAGTAAAGCAGTTTTGCATGGGAATTAGCAAACTGGTTCAGTTAAAACCATTTTCCTCTTTGAAATGAAGTTATACCTTAATCTTCCAGTAGTACTGGTGAACAGTTCCTGTTCATTGCTGTTCTGTTGCTTACAAGTGAACAGTTCCTGTTCACCGCTATTGATTTTATAGATGTATTCTTGGGACTGTTACCAGATGCAAATATTAATGGTGCTCTGCATGGAAATAACAGGGAGCAAGGCCAGTTTTAGTCTTGGGAATATGGATTCATACTGTACCAGAAGGAGAGATGTTGTCAACCCATCCCTGATCTAGACTGTTAGGATTATGAACGTGCAAAGGGGCTGGGAGATACTCCAGCAGTGTTTCTACAGGCTCTGACTTGCAGGCTGGGCTAAAGCAGGTAGTGCTGCAGCAGTGACTTCTAAGCTTCTGCTCCACAGATAGGAAGAAGCATGGTTTTCATCACTTCTTCACTCACGTTTGTTGCTGTTTCAGTCTCTGAAACAGCCTGGATGCAGGGAATTCAGAAACCTGCTTGCTTTTCTGGTGTTCCCAGAGCTGTGTCTCTAGGAACTTAAAACAAGTTACACAATCAGGGCTCCTTAAAAATGTTGCCTACTGAAGTTTGATTGCACTTGTGGCAGGAGACAGTAAGGTTTTTCTCTGCTGAAAGATACTCTGTGAGTGGATTATTTCTCTTTTTCTTTAATCTGCTCATCCAGTTCTAATGCAGGGGGCATGTTCTTTTCACAGTGATACTTAGCTGAAACTAGAGCTAGTTGATAATACCGCAATAGACTCTCCTGCCAGCACCCAGCTCTGCTTGCCCTGCTCAGTTACTGGAGGTCTCCATCCCATCAACAAGGTGTCCTGAAGTGGGCACCACAGTTTGCTAAAAGTATCCTGTGTGTTGGCTAAATATCAAGTTAAAGAGAAGGGCAGGAAGGGGAGGGGATGGCAGTTGGGGTTGGCAGTGATGGTTTTCCACCATGCTTTTCTCTAGCACTGCATACACCAAGCTTTGTGTTGTTACGTTTTATCACCATGCGAATGGTGACTTGCATGTGCCTGATCAGGTGCAAGTGGTGTGAGATGGCTGATTGCTCACTTCCTTGTGGTTATATTTATTGGAACTCAACATTTTCTATGTGTCAGAGAATAAAAGCACAGTGCAAGTAAGTCATATAGGTTTAGGCTTAGGCCCTTCAGAATAAGGCTTTGCAGACATGTGCGTATATAGCTCAGGTTAAATTTGACTTTCTTTCCAAAAAGCGAGTGATTTCTTCAAAGTCAGAATTATGGCAATCAACAAACATTGACAGATACAAAGAAGCCAAAGAAAAATTTCTAGATAACCAGAGAATGTCACATCATGATTTGAAAAATTCTTTGTAGAGGGATGCCGCCCAATCTTCTAATTATCCTTTCTGATAATGTAATCAAAATCTAATTATGAATCATAGTTATTTGCAATGATACACTATGAAAAAGAATTGGAGGGAAAATATGAGTACAAAGAAAATCATTGTCTCATCTGCTAAATCTCTGATTGAGCTGTCCTTTTGATGGATGTAGACTGCTGACTGACAGTTTTTCCTTTCAGGGCTGTCATTCTCATTCTGTCATTCCTTTTCTACTTCATCTGATAAAGGGTTATTCCTACATTTAAGGAAAGGTCTGGGCAAATTTGGACTGAAACACTTTGGTTGCTTTTATAGCCTGCACTTCAACTAGTCACAAATATGTCCCAACTGCTGTTACAGTTTTGTATACCTTCAACTTCTTTTTCCTAGGAGTTAGCTCCAATGTAGCCAATCTAAATGTAGGAGAATCTTCATTCTGTATTACGTGACTTCTGTGTAGACCCTGTCTCCTTGCTGAGGGCTTCAGCCAGCAGTCACCCAGCTTAGTTGTTAAGTCTACAAGCCTGTACAAATGTACATGTTTTGATTAGTGGTGTTTGCATCACTGTTGTGGAGCTGGTTCTGTTAGATTTAGCATGCAGTGTGTAAAGTGTAACATCATCTTAACTCAGTGAGGCTTAATGTCCTTGCAAATATTTTGTTTGCATTAGTTGCAAAAAGCAGCTACCCATTATAGATGTGTCTGGATACAGTTAATACTTTTAGATGATACCTCAGTACTTTCACCTGGTTTAGAAACAACTAATAGATTTCCTCCCCCCTAGTTTGTAGGTTAACAAATTTCCAGAGTTGGCATTCAAACTTTATTTTAATTCCTTGTTAAAAATCCATGCTAGCTATAAATTACAGAAGGGTTCAATCAAATGGACAATCATAAAATATATCTGAGGCGTGAATACTAGTGCAATACACTTTTTCCTCTACAACAAGTATGAAAAGTAGCTAAGGTAAAGAATTTTACGAAGCAAATCCTATATGATTTTCATAATGAAGTCTGGTCAGCCAGTTATCTGTTACTTCATCTATGCATTCCAGCAGAAAAATAAAATATAGCCTGGGTAACACACACAACTGTAAACATATGATTCGTTATTTTCTAAGCATTACTATTCTTCTTCTGACAGAATTTTGTCAGAACTTGCAAATGGAAAGTCAGATGGATTCTAGCTTGCAGCTACACCATCACAGCCTTTACTTTTCCCCACAGAATTGCAAGTATTGTCTAATACAATGCAAATTTTGAAATTGCATTCCACATTTTTGGCCATAGAGATGATAGTCTGCTTTTTATTGAAATATTAAAGGAGCTCTTTTGTTCCAAGGGTATTGAATTGTAATTTATTCTAATATTAAGTAGGCTTTGAGGCACTTTTTAGATTCTTACTTTGAGGCGCCTCTAAGCTTGGAGATGATGATGACGACCTGTTGTCAAATTCCTAAAAATCAATAAAGAAAAAGATGCGTTCTAATATTTCTATTCCTTTTTAATTTACTTTGTCCAAGACATGATTTTTTTACTGGGACTCGGGCTGAATTTGTAGACTGCTTACAGAAAAAATAATGTCTAAAGATTATAAGGGTATGTTGCTGAATTCTCAGTCAGTAGTCCTTTTCAGAGATACTGATCCTCTTCTTTTTATAGATTGAAAAAGCAACAATTATAACAGCAGATCATGTTCTTAAGAAGTGGTATTAAAATTTCCTAGCCCTCACATGAGTAGGCCAAAATCCTTAAATAAATATATACTCTATTTAGATATTAGAAGCTTCCAGCTTGTCTTCTTAGAAAGAGACAAATTCTTTTTGGAAATATATTTATTCTATTCAGAGATAATCTCCTTTACGTTACACAGATTTTGGGTATTTCACTTCCTCTGCTGTTTTTAAAGTAAAGTGCTCTGCTACAAAATGTTTGCATAATCTAGGTGACTTATTTTATGGATTTTTGTGTGTGTGTGTGTGTGTTGGTTTTTTTTTAAGGTAGAGTATAAAAACAATGACTTTAGTTAGTGACATAAATAGCTATGCACTGCTATCTGCACAGCTTCCTTCCATCTGCATTATAGAAGTAGAAAGCCCATGTAATATAACCCATATAGAAACATAAATTCTTATAGAAATCCCATAGAAGCAGCTACATGCCTGATGTCTGCAGCCATTTCTACAAACATTTCGTTTCATGTGTTGTCATCCTTTCATTAGGCAATGAAAACTTTGATTTCCTAGCACTTTGGTTGTGAAGTTGATTTTTACAATGCAAACATCAGGGTTGTGATACTTAAAGCATTTTTGGACACTTCAGTTAAGTATGGATTTTATGCTTCAGTCAACTATCTTGGTGGTTATTGACTTCCTTTCTGCCTGTTTCAGTGACAGGCAGTGGGTATCATATTTCTGTAAGTTCTTTCATCATTAAAGAAACGTAGACTCAGGGATACCTCCTTGCTCCAGGGAGGTACACTTATAAGCACAACTCACTACCAGTCCATGTAGAAAAGCAAGACAATGATTAGAAGTACGTGGCTTTACAAGCAACAATTCCTTCTTTGAAAGTTTCTTAGAGTGACACAGGACATCTCCTTGCCTTAGGGTAACATCTATTCATAAAGAAAAACCAACACCCTATGTTTCTTTAGAAGGATATGTACATGTGTGTCTAGTGCATGAGTATTAAACATACATGAGCATGTCTATGTGAGTGTATGTGTATATGTGCATCTGACTAACTCTGTATATTCTTGGGGCAAGTTAAAAAAAGGAGGTTGCTTTTAAGTTTTAAATAATAGTCTTATGCTCTCTTGATCAGACTCAAAAAAGTTTTCACCATCCCTGGTGGTATTCAAGGCTTAGGTTGAGCAACCTAGTGTTGTGGAAGGTGTCCCTGCCCATGGCAGGGAGCTAGATAGGAATGCTAGATGAGGAGGTAGATGAGCTTTAAGGTCCCTTCAAACCAAAGCAGTCTATGATTCCGTGTCAGTGAGGCTATGACCAGTGCAGTAAAGCAGTTTAGCCCAGTGAATGTAAAGCAGATTGCACATATGCAAGACTGTCTCTGCCTGTTGTCTGTGCTGCACATGATCTTTGTTGCTGTTGGTATTGCTTCCCGCTGATCTGCTCATCCTAAAGGAAACAAACCAGATTGTTAATTCATTCACATGACCTCCCCAGCTGTTAGTGATTATCTCTGGTTATCTTCAAGATCCAATGGGGAGGACAAACAATGGGGTACTTTATTTCTGTTTCTTTGTTTCTGGAGTGTGGCAAAGCATGAATGGTGCCATTTTTGTTAGCGCATGTTGATTCACACGGGACCACGTGTGCAACAGCCTCACTGTTATGCAATGATCTGCCCACACCATAACATGTACCTTTCCCATCTTGCCTGCCTTTTGCATCAGCCCTGAAATTAAAGTCTGGGCTGATTCTTTCTGGCAGCTAACCATCTGCAAAACAGGAAGCACTGGCTTTGCTGTGATTTCACACTTCTCTTGATTAAGCTCGCTTATGTCTGAGAGCCTTTAGGAGAGCCATGTAACACACGGTAGCTGTGGCCACACTTTCTTGGGGGACAAACAGGCAGAAAAGCAATGGTGGCGGAGTGCAATCTGGAATACCCAACAGTGCTGTCCGAATTTGTTAGTTTCTCTTATACTTCAAAGGCTTTATGAGATGTTACGAAATGAACGGTCTAATTTCAGCACGTACAGCTCTACCTTCCCACGGGGAATTGCGCATATTGTTTTACGGCCTTGCAGCCTATGTCTGGGTGGATAATTGTAACTGGAAGGGTGAGACTGGCTCAAGCTCTGTGAGCAGAAGTATGCTTTTTACATGACAATGGCTAGAAAATAAAATTCCCTCTTATTACTGATGCTCAGGCTGCAAGACCACAGCAAGGAGTTTATTAACTATTGCTGTCAACAATCTGTCACACTAAGACTGGCAGCCTTGAGAACAGTCCCCCAGTGAAGGGTTTTTCAGATGTTTCCACAGTCAAATCACATTATTTAAAAGAATGGTAAGGAGCCATTCAACTTGCCCTGTTCCTTAGTAAGAACCTCGACCTGCTGGTGGTGATGCAGCCCACGACATGGTTGGTTTTTGGGCCACAAGCGCACACTGCTGGGTCATGTTGAGCTTCTTGTTACCCGAGACCCTGGTCTTTCTCCTCAGGGCTGTTCTCACTCCAGTCTCTTCCAGCCTGTATTTGTGCTTGGGATTGCCCTGACCCATGGCAGGACCTTGCACTTTGGCCTTTGTTGAGCTCCCTGAGATTCGCATGGTCTCACCTCTCCAGCCTGCCCAGGTCCCTCTGAATGGCATCACTTCCTCCAGCGTGTTGACTACACTGCTTCTGATATTACTGCTTCTGTTCTTAAGGCTACTGCAGATTAAAGTCTTAAAATGTTAATAGAGTGAATTTCCCATTTGAGTTTGAATGTTTTGTGGGGATCAAAGTAAAAAAATTTGCTGGAGCTTAACAAAAAATGATTCAGAAAAAAACCCTGGAAATAGCACTATGATCTTGGGACTAAATTTGACATTGCCAATTGGTAGTTTTCATCTTGACACCTTTTTTTAAAAGCGTAATAATGTGAAACATTTTAATTAGATCAAATTGAAATATAACTTGATGAGTGTGTATGAATATGGTAAATAGATGTGATCAGGATTCTGTAGTGATTCATTATTGAGTTATGCCATGTAAAACAAGCATAATAACTCACAAAGAGCAAGTATTTCCTTAATATTTGCTTTTTTTTCTCTGAAGTTGTACTCAAGCCAATGTAGTCTTCTTGAATGCCAGTAAATTCTATATAAAGGTGTTTGCGTGTAGGTCCATATATTGTTGGAGAACTAGATGTTTGCTATCATAACAAAAATAGGTACTCTTAATGAAGTCAGTTGGAGGTACACTGACATTTGTTATGTCTCAAATGCTTAACTTACTGGAGCTATTCTTGTTAAAAAATTCTGTTTTGTCAGTAATAACATCTGTTCACCCATGCAACTGTGGTTGTAGTTTGTGACAGTCTCTTATGTTAAAGGTGCCTTTATTTGCTGAATTGAATTAGAGGCTGCCTAAAAAAGGTTGTCACTTCTGACTTCAGCACTTAATTACTACTTTAGGACAATGAAAAGTTCCAGTAGTACAGGGATCTCAATCTTACTATATAAAAATACAAAAGGAAACCAATTGCTTTGTGTTACTGTACCTGTAAATAACCTGTTGGATCAACCACTTTTGAAACATGCTTTGCACTAGAGCCTTCATTATTTTTTGACAATGTGACATCAGGGACTGTAGCAATAGGACAAGGGGTAGTGGGTTTAAACTTAAACAGGGGAAGTTCAGGTTAGATATAAGGAAGAAGCTCTTAACTGTGAGGGTGGTGAGGCAATGGAACAGGCTGACCAGAAAACTGGTAAGTGCTCCATCCCTGGCAGCGTTCAAGGCCAGGTTGGACAGAGCCTTGGGTGACATGGTCTAATGTGAGGTGTCCCTGCCTGTGGCATGGGTGTTGGAACTAGATGATCTTAAGGTCCTTTCCAACCCTAACCATTCTATGATTATATGAAGGACACCTAAAACTGGCAAAAGTAGGAGGAAGGTTAGTCCAGACACAGAGGAAAGAACAAGGAAAAGAGTTCATAGTACATGAACTGAAGCAAGTGACAGGAGCAGCAGATTAGGCCACAGTAAGGACCAAGAGAAAGCTAAACTGAAGATAGGAGCTTAGATAGCAAGAGGGAGTTGGACACAACTAGGTAAAAACAGGGAAGGAGTATATATCATAATCCCAACTCAAGTGGGATAAGCAGAAACTGGAAATAGCCAAACTGTATCATAGACTACAGTGAGGTGAACCTGTCCTTGGTAAGTATCTATCTGGTCCTAGGGTAGTGGTATCTCTTTCTGCAAATCTTGTCTCCTAGATCATCAGAACTGTAACAACATGACTTAAAAATTAGAAAGTTCCTCCCGAGTTCAGGTATGTGATCTGTAAATAGTATTGTCATTTTTTCAGATACATTGTGAAAATAATTGATATTTATGAAGTAATCAAACACTATAGCAAAGAATACCACAAAAAAAACCTGGGAAAAGTAATGTTGGTTTTCAGAGCTGGATTTGAGTAGCATGAAGTAAATAAAGCACTTCAAACAACAAGGATAACACAAAATATTGACTAGCTGCTCAGTAAGTCAGCCACTTCCATACCGTGCCCTGAGGCAGGCATTCTGTTGGAAAAACAGTATGTGCTCATGTAATTAAAGAGTATAGAATAATATGTCCTAACAATGGGTTCAGTTAAAACTGACACTCCAGACTTCACTCTGGTATTTCATAACTTTGGTGTTCTTGACTTTCCAGCTTTAAAGATGGCTATTTATAATAGTGCACACATTAAAACGCCTGGATGATGACATGTTTGCACCCTCCCTATGGCTTCTCCTTGAAGGAGTGCATAAGCTATTGAATTAGTTCCAAAAGTCTTGTGAGGCTGAAATAAATTGTCATATTTTTCCTATGTATCATAGGCACCATATCATGTTTTCTTCCCCATCTTCTGAAAGGGTCAGCAAAATGTAGCTGATTAACTACCATTTCAATTATCTACTTGTTTTTCTAGTAAATAGTCTTAAAGTATGGTAATCAAATACTTTGTAAAGTTAAATATTAATTCACATTTATATATATACTCAACCCATCAAATTTAAATAAATAAAGTAAAATGTCAGTGAAAGTCTGGGCTGGAAAATGTGGGTGATCATATTGTGTACTATTTTGCTTTGTGCTAATGAGATTCCCAGGAAATTATTTTCCTGACATTTTAATGTAAAGATCACATGACCTCTGGCATTAATTATTTCCACAAGCTATTTAGCAAATGAGTCCTTCAGGGCCTATGACATCTAAAAGTAAATTAATTCTCTGGGTTTTATGTCATTGTTGGATAGTATTTTAGCTGGGCCATTAGTTGTGGAAGAGCCACTCTTCTCTAGTTTTTACACAGGTTTTAAAACACCTCTGCAACTCTATTGTCTTGCAAACAACTTGAAATTAAACATAGAATCATAGAATCAGAAGGACCATTGCTTAGTAGAAAGACTTCAGTGTTTCCTTGCTGAAATTCAGTAAAGGAACACAGCACAGTAAAAGGTTAGCACTGCAAAGCTTGCAGGATATGTTGATTCCTTTTTGCAATTTTCATAAAGCTTAAAAGCAGAAGAATTGAGATAATACAGCGGAAAAAATAGGAGTGAATTGGAAAAGCATTATTTTGCATATAATTTTTTCTATATCTGACAGTAAAACAAAAATAGTCACTTTTGTAGTCTGTTTGATAAAACAATGTTTTACTGATATGAATTGTAGAAGGAGCCAAAAAAAGCCATGGCTGCAAAAAATTACAACAAATGCTGAAAGCTGCTCTCAGTGTTGGAAAGAAACACATGCTTTTGAATGTCTAGATAATAATTTATTGCTTGTGATCTCTATCAAAATTCCCTGGATGGACTATCTCCAGAGTTTGGTGTGTTTGGGGAATTCATTTTTCATCCTAACCAATAATTTATGAGCACTTTCAGCTCATCTTGCATGAAGAATCTTATGCCAGTGTTCAAATGGATGCAACAGAGACACTCCAGATTATCCTTTGAAAACAGGCAGGCAAATGTCTGTTCAATTGTGTATGCTCATATTATTTTTATAGAGTCCTACTTACCTCTCACTTACTGTGCTGGGGTTAGCTTCATTACACTTTGTAGCATTTTTAGTGAGCGACTGCAAAACTTCACTGAAATTCAGACTTCAAGGAACAGTTAGTAGAGAAAATGATAGCTTAGTGGGTCAGAGATGGGAGGATATAGACCACCTGCATTCCAGTTTGCTGATTCAATGCTCGCTCAGCTTGATTGCATTTGAAAGATATTGCTGTCTGTGGACTCTTTTGACTTGTGTACATCAACTTGATGTACTCGGGCCCCTATAAGGAGTTTTCATGCTACACAAGAGAATGTTGTATTTGGAATTAACTGAGAGTTTTGGCCAAAGCTGTGAAGAAAATAAGGTACTCCTTAAACCTGGAAATTAGAAAAAAACAGTTGACAGCTAATGGCGGATTGCTGGTAGGGCAAGAAGGATAAAAAAGGAATGAGATTATTATTTTGTCACCTTGAGTGTACTTGTATATGGTTAAAAAAATCTGTTAACTTTTGTCCTCATGCTACCATGCCTGTATGGGATCCACTCTTGTCTTCTCTCTCCAAATGCCAGATCAAATCTAACTGTCTATGCCATACTGAAGCTCTCGTAGGAAAGAATTCTGTTTCCGTCCTTCCAAGTTACTCTCCCAGATTTCTTTCCCTATGTGATATCACTACACAAGAAACAATAGAGTGTCTGATAGCTCTATTTGTACCACTGGTCAGAACAACATCTCCTGGAGGATAACTTTGACTTTCCCCTTCAAATACAATCTCTAAGGAGTCTCCTAACAGGTAATAGCAAGGATGCATGGGTATTTTGGCTTAAAGAGAGTTAACCCTGAATGATATCCAGGTTGGTCCGCACATCAGTGTGGATACAACTCTTGCTGATGTACTTTGGCAGTCATTGTTGGACAGGTGGAACAGTTCTTAACTACCACAGCTAGGCAGGCCCGGGTATAGAGCATCTGAATTGATGTAAGCCACCCTGACACATAAACAGTCTCAGGAACAGGCAAAATGCTCCGCCATTTATCAGCTACATTAATGACTCGTGAACATTTAATTGGGTAATGCCACAAATACTGTGATAGTTTATCACAGTAACTGCAGATGTTGGCTGGATTGAGTGAGTTTCTAGCAGTCTTTGAAATTACTGTATGAACACTACAGCACATCCCTTTTCTTTTATCCTGTTTCCTTTTCCTACCTCTTTGCTGACCCTGTATTTGCTGTCCATTTCCTTCAATACCCTAGTTGCTGAGAGATCATCTACAACTCAGAAGATAAAGCCTTACACAAATACAGATATATCCTGTTCTGTTTCCTTTTTTTCTCCATAAGCCCATTGGTAAACTCTTTCAATGGAAGAACGAAGTAGGAATAATCCCAAGGCTGTGCTTAATACAGGGCAGTATGGGCAATGACCACTGCTTATACTACAGGAAGAAAAGGGGTGTTCCTCACTGCTGTTCTCTGCATCAGTACTAGGCTCTGTGCATGGGTCTCTTTATCAGTTTGCACTGGGGAGCTGAATGTTCTAAGATACCTCTATCCACAGAAAGAAAAGTTCACTGTTTATGTAACACTCTCTATAATCATGTTCTGGAAAGTAGTCTCTGACATAGTGACAGTGATACACAAGTAATGTTAAACCCACTGGAGCATAGGCATTATATGCTGTCCCAAGTCTTAACAGTTAGAAAAAGTGCACTAGCCTTCACTTTTGACCTGACTGATGTTGTTAGTGGTGCTTTCTCCACATTAATAGACTAATTTTTTCATTAGACAATTATTCATAAATAATTACAGGTCACTTCTTGTAAAGTCTGTGCTTTTGCATGAAGTGCATTAATCAGGCATCATTCTTGCTCTGAGACACAGGGAAACAGATGGCTACAGCAATAGTAGGAATGACTGTCTCTTGCCTCAGCAGCCTGAATGTCTAGTCAGGCAAGAAAATTAGTTTATTATGCTTCTGATTTATTTGAACTTTGGCTATTTTGTCTCAGAAATGCACGTGAATATGAAAGTTTTAGATGCAGGTTTAACATTTGTTCATTTGAAAGAAAGGGATTATTTCCGTGAGGAAACAAATTATAATTTCTACGTCTGACTTAAAAAGCTGAACTGATAAATATTTTCTCCTTTTTGTCTGTTTGCAAAAAGGATATTGTAGAGTGCAAAAGGAATTAGTCTGAGACGTCACTTGAAAATTTGAATCTGTTATCTCACTCGGGGTTCAAGGCTTAACTCTGATGTTCTTTGTTTGTTTTTATGTTCTCTGGACCTTATTAAGCTCAGTAGATTCACCTGGGCTTTAGAATGCTGCTTTTTAGCCATATCTAATATAGCATGGGGACGTGCTCCTTATGAAGCCATCTGTCTAGGTTTCTTGCTGAATTATGACTTCTCAGTTACCATGCCAAGGGGGAGACGGAAGGCACATGAAAATAACATTGGGTTTTTGGTGAGACAGAGAGCAGCTCTATCTCTTCAATGCATCTTCTAGGGCAGTTCTCATTTGAGGAAACAAAGTCTTTGTAACAACAGCTTCTTCCCATCCCTGTCCAGGGTTTGCTGCTGGTGCTGTAAAAGGCTGTAGCTTTAATCTTGGAGTACGAAAAACACAAGCCTGCATTTTACTGGTCCTTGTTCTGAAGCAGATGCCAGCTTCACAGCCAGTCTTCCTTACCATCAGTGAGTTCACAAAAAAGATCCTTTCTTCCTGTTTTCCCCTTAGAATTATACTTTTTTAAAACAACAATGACAACAACAAAATACCTTCAAAGGACTGTACATAGATTGACTTGTAAAGAATACTTAGTACTCAGTGGTATCTGACTTTCTTATAGAAGAAAGGCTCATTCTTCATTGAGTTCTCTGCTGTGAATAAAACTGCACATAGTTGGAGGCAGCTGAACAAGGAATGTCAGTGTTTTGCACTCTTTTTCATATGTGAAAATAACAATATACATTAGGGAGAACAGGTCTGCTAGTTCCAAATTTCCAGACAGTTTATCAGAAAAGATTCATTTTATTACGATGTCTTGATTCATGAGGGAAGAGCAACCCTTAAAGAAGAAGAGACAATTTCACTCTGACCCCATGCTGGCAGTGCTTATCCTAAGGTAACTCTTTTTAACCCCAGACAGCTTTGGTACAAAATGCCAAGGCAGCATTAGCTGGGGTCTGCAAGAGCAAAGGAGTCTGTGTCAGCTCACTAAGACAAGGCAGCCTCTCTGCTGAAAGAGTGATCATTTCATCAACCACATTGAAGCTTAGAAAATCTAAGATGCAGTATAAACAATGGTTCTGATTCCCAGCCCAGCTGGTGCTGTCAGGCAAAAAAACCTGCAGTCATTTGAATGCAGCAGGATAAACACACTAGAACACTAATTTGTTGAGCTATCGTTCCAGCTTGTTACCCATCTCTGGCAGATATAAGTGCTTAATTACAGTAGTGATGTCCATGAATATCACAGAGGATGGTTTATCAGGTGTTTATAATACCAACAAACATTATCAGAATAAGTAACAGCTCAGCCTTCAAAAATTATGTCCATAATATTGCAAAGCATAGTGAGAAAAAATATTTTCCATGGAATTTATCATTTAGAGAAGTGGCAGGTTTCATTCTGGTACTTGGACTATGGCAAATTTATGGTGGGAACCATGAAGACCTGTGTGGTTTTTGCTGTGCCCTGCTTCTGGCAACTTCTTCAAAGGACAGAAGCCAAGAGTTTGTAAGCCAATAACCCTGTTGTGTTAGAGAATTGGGAAAAAAATCAAATTCTAACTAAGTCAAGTTCAGAAATTTCTAGATCCTCCATAAAATGGATTTTTCTGCTCATCGCAATTTATTATGACATTTAATTAGATATTAATAGAATCATAGAACAGTTTGGGTTGGAAAGGATGTTAAAACTCTTGCAGTTCCAACCCCTGCCACAGGCAGGGACACCATCCACTGTAACAGGTTGCTCCAAGCCCTGTCCAGTCTGGCCTTGAACACTGCCAGAGATGGAGATATGGATTATGACATTATTTAAAGCTAAGGAAAAGGGCAATTTGAGCAGTGGCCTGTGAAGCTTGCAGCATACTGCTAAGCAGCTTACTTATACACATTGCTATGGAGATAGGACACGGTAGAAGTCTCCCTTCCATTTCTGCATTGGGTTACATATTGTCAACAGTTTTTCTGTCCACATCCTCTAAAGAAAAACTGCTGGAGGTTTTTGACAAAATAAACAGACATGTACTTTATAGCTATAGGTAAGCCACTTGAACCTCTCCTAATACCTAAACACACTTGCAGTTTGTTAACAAGTTAGAAGGAGGCAATTCACAAGTGTTGACCTTGTCTGTCGGGGAACACCCCTCTTCTCTCTTATTTCTATCCCTCCCTTGCCAGTTCCCTGTAATAAATTTTTGGTTGCAGGTCTTTGTGGCAGGGATTGCGACCTCCCTCCTGCTATCACCTATCAGCAAGGGGCTTTGTAGTTGACATGCAGGTGCTACAGCATTAATACTTTGATTACAAAATAGTTTCATACTCCTCTCAGATGAGGGTTTCTGTGAAGGGTTACAGTATGGCAGCCAAACATTTGTTGAGACAATCCCTTTGAAAACATGATTAATCATGGTAGCATTTTCACTACAAGCTCTTGTGAATAATGCGCATTAATGAGGAGTTGGAGTACCTATGTTTATGTGCTCCTTACTTAGCTAATTATTGTTACTTCTCTGTGAACACAATACACCATAGCACAAGTACTGCAGCATGAATAATCTATGGTTAACCTGTAAATAAAAGACAGTGTGCAATATCACACTTCGAGGGGCATCGGTATAGAAGTGTAACTCTTTTGACATTTATTAGAAAGCTAATTACATGTATCCTTGATTACCACCAATTTATAAATTACTTTCAACTCCTTAAGTGTTTTTTGTCAAAAAAGAAAACCCAAACCAAAAATCTAAAACCTGTGAATAAGTAGTAGAATTCAATTTCTGCGTTGGTATGTTGGCATTTTGCTAAAATCCAGCTGACAAAAACATGGCTACACACATAATGTGTGTGCATATGATTAAAACTTCTAAAAATCTGCATATTTAGAAGATTTTTGGTAGTGAAGAAGCAGACATGTGTTCCAGTTAAATACTCTTCTACAGTACTGAACAGGGCTTGAAGCAACCTGGTCTAGTGGAAGGTGTCCCTGCCTGTGGCAGCGGGTTCGAACTAGATGAGCTTCAAGGTCCCTTCCAACCCAGTCCAGTCTGTGATTCTGTATAAAAATGCTAGCTGCTGATATGCTTGCATATATTAAATATTTACATAATGAAATTAATGTGAACTTGTGCAGTTGAGTCCTTTGTGTGTGTTTTTGAAAATATATGAAGAATTTTGACTGAGTAAATACATGGAAATTTAACCTTTGACACTGAAAAACAGGCAACACTGAAAGGCACTGGCTACCTAATTCACATAGAACTGGGTGAGGTAATTAATACTTCAGAAAAATCCGCTAGCTGCTTATTTACAATTTCAGGCAATTTAAAATTCAAGACATCCATTACAGTTATAATTTGGAATTCTGAGGATGTTGTGGTTTTAATGAACTAATTTTTTAAGGTAATTATACCTGAAAAATCAGCCTGCAACAAAAAAAGGATTTAAGTGAACTTCCCATTGACAGCATTTTACACACAGCTTGGTTATTACTCATTAGAGCCCAAGCTAATAAAGAGGAAATATGACTGTATCCATCCTGGGCTAGATTTTGGTACATGGCTGAAAATATAAACTTAAATGCATATGTGTTTGTTGTTTATCTCTGGGCAGACAGAGAGCCATAAATCAGTGCTTAATTCTCACTTACATGCTTTTTTTCAGAATTACAGGCTTTGTGGATACCTCTGAATAGGGGGGAACTCACTCATAATGGGTATCTTGCTAATTAAAATTCTCTTATCCTGTAAATGGTACTAATTATTAATGTTTGCTTTGAAAATGTATCTAAAGTGGGGGTTTTCTCACCTGAAAAAGGCAAGTAATTTTAAGCATTGCCAATTGCGAATGATAATTGTATCATTTACAGGTTAAATGGTGTGACTATTAAGAACAAGGGGAGGCTCTTTTCACATCATTAGGATGAAAATGGAGATTGTGGCTGGGGAAAAAGAAACAGTTCTGTGGCACAGTTTATAGTGCTACCTTATTTCGAGAAGAATAATCCTCTTGAAAGATGGCTGTTTACCAGGAGAATAAATACCCTGCAAATTATGATTCCTTTACTGTTGACAGAGATTTCCATTCAATGCACTTTGTCTAGTGAAGAGCAGAGGAGCACTCCAGGTAGAGAGCCTGCATGTTATCTGAATACAGGGAGAGTTTTGGCTTGCTTTTGATGATTTTCTGTGCATTTAGCATAGTTGGTTTGGATTTTTTGTTGCTTTGTTATTTTTATTTTTTTTGAAACAGACATTTGCACAAAATATTCCAAAGTAGAACAAAGCAGTTATGTGGCAATGTTAATCTCATCTAATATTCATATTAAATGACCTATTTTTAGACAAAACACTATTATTGTACCTCTGCTATAAAGTCTCCTTTTATGATTACATGAATGGACCTTTCAAAACAAGCTGAACCTGCCTGCATTTGGCACAATACAGTAATTTTGATCGCGTTTCTTTTGTTTTCCCTAAGAGCTATTTCTCATTTCTGCATGAGACTAAGAAACTTCTTATTTGAATCTGATTTTTTGTTTCCCTGATACAAAAACAATCAATAAGAAACCTGCCTCAATACCAGAAGAGAATGACCTTTGCATTTGCTGCTGATGATACTGCAGGAAGGTTTGACTCTGGTGTCAGGCTATTACTTCTCTGTGTTTTCCAGCTACATAGAATTTTCCTAATAGATCTATATATAAAATTAAGTGAGGTTGTTTATTATAAATGAACACAGATGTCTATAGCTGTTCTTGATTCACAGCGTTTTTCTTCACTGAACATTATTTAGTGAGTAATCAGATGTTTTACCAGGACAGAATGACTTGACAACTTGTGGGTATAGGTGTACGGCAGTATTGCTTCTGTGTTTTGGTGAAATGGTCAAAATAACTGCACTTTTATCTAAGCCCTTCTGAACCAAATACGTCCATATACATATTTCCTATCCTTCTTTCACCTTTAATGATGTATGTTGCTGAGTTAAAATCTTTGCTTCATTCATTCCTGCTATATATGTACTTATGTACAAACTAGAAATAAGTCAGAGAAAGCAGTTTAGATTTCATACCTCATTTTTCCATTCATGATGCAGGTAATTTTACAATAAGCTGGGTATACCTCATGAAACATTTTTTCACAGGCTGGATTGGTTTTAAAAAGTTCTGGTTGCATTTTGCAATTGCCAAGCAGTAAGAGCCATTTTTCTGTCTACTCACATTTCATGAACCTTCACAGATTTACACAAGTTAATGTTTCTGGAGTTGTTATTTATTTGCTACCTGTACAGTTCCTGTGCTGCTTATCTGCAGAGCTTTTATTGAAAACATGAAAGGGAGAGCAAGTCCTCAGCTCGAGTAGATGATGGCTTGATAAATCGGGACCTAACACGTGAATGCATTAGGAAATAATCTGGAAATGTGAGACACTAGCTGTAAGACTGAGCTGCTCAGATTACATAAATATAGACTTATGTTATTGACTCTAGTGAAAATGTTGATGAAACCCAGGCATGCTAATTTTCTTCCAGCAGTGTTTGCCCCATAGCAGCTAACGTTACTTACAGCAATGTAAGAGGTCCTTTTACAGCTCACCCCTAGGCTTCTGGTGGACAGCAGCTGAAAAATGTGTATGTTTAGCAGAGTATCGGTCACTCTTCCCCAGCTTTGAGGGGCTGCAGAAATGGCTCAAATAACATGACAGCTGAGAACTTCTGCGGGCTTCCTGTGGCACTGCTGGGTTTCACACATAGACCATTTAACTATTTTCTTTCAATTTATTTCTTAATCATTCTAATTATGCTTCATTACATCCCCAAAATTGCCAAATGCTAATGCTTTTTCATGGGGTCATTCATTTTAATAAGCTGAGCATTGCACATACTGCAGCAAAAGCAGAATGCTAGGCTGGTTTACATTAATCATAAGTTTGAAGTTAAAAACTACGAAGAAAATGTACATTCTGATCAGTTCCAGCAAGTGCTTCCAAAGTACTTTAGTAACTGTCTGTCTACTCAGTTCAATTGTATTGCTTTCTAGCAACACCATAGCACTGTGAACCTGAGAAAGTCTGGTTTCCTGAACAAATCACCTCTAGCCTTATGGCAGGCACACCCCTGTGGCACTGCAGCAGCATCACCATCTCCATAGCAGAACCCCAAGGATTCAGGAAATCTTAAGGACAGACAGTGGAAGAAGTGCACTATTGGCTTTAGCTCATTATTTTTTGGTAAGCCACCAAATCATTCTGAGTGTGTGAGACAATCTTTATGACCCAAAAGTTATGGAACTTGTCTGCTGACAAGATGAATTAGGATCTCATTTGTAAATTGGAGGTTCAACTGCCACAACTTAAGGTGGTATAGGTTGCTTCTAGACAAGTCAGTGTCACCACAGCAGAGCAGCTGGCTGTAAATTCTTTATAGTATTATTGTTTAATAGCAAAGTGTGAGTAGATCAGGACATCATAGTTATGTTTACTGGAGTTATCTATGTGTCTAGATGTGTTATTTGTATGCGGTCCACAGAAGTCTTCATGTATGGAAAGTTTTCTGATAGAGGTTTGATTGAGTGTTATTATCATTTGGTTCCTCTTAGACTGAAAGATCAGTCAATCAACAATGAACCTGTTATTTTCCATGTGTTTATATTAAATATGGAGGTCAATCAAAGTGTATAATTAGAATACAGTATCAAGCTATCTCTTGTGGCAACTTGGAGAAAATACTACTTGTGCATAAACTATTTCTCTAGCCAGGGGGGTTGGAACTAGATGAACTTTAAGGTCCTTTCCAACCCTAACCATTCTGTGATTCTATGATAATGGTTTTTGTCCCTTCATTTGCCAGTGCTAGATTAGGTGACTTTTGTGTTTGTATTATAAATTCTGTGATGAAAACAAAGAACACTTAATGCTATAGTAAAAAAATCCTCATTAAGAACTGCTGGTGTTTGTACTCTTCTGAGTCTCTTGATGTGCTTTTATCTGGACTGCAAGCCTGGGTCCCGATACACTGTCAAGGTTGAAATCTGCATGTCTGACAGCCTTCCTTAGCTTTTGCCAATGCTTATGTCTTTTAGGATCACTACAGTTTGCTGAATATCTAACACAATATTTAGAAGATCTGTTTTTGCTCCAAACCAAACTCTTACATTTATTGACAGTTTTTGCCAACTTTATATATTTGATTATGATTTGCTTTCCAGTTACTTTCTCAAATTGAAATGTGTACAAAACAAAGTGCATACTAGAGGAAGCAGCTGTAAAAGCTTCAGAGCTGTGATGGAAAAAGATAGGCTCTTGACAGTGCCTCCGGAGTCTGTGAGCTAAATGTATAAAGTACCAATAAAATCTCAGTATTAGGCTGAATACTGAAGCATTTTGCAGATTTAAAAATAATAAACAAAAAGCTCTCAGCTTGAGTCATCTGGGACACAAACCAAACCACTTTTCCATACTGTATATGTACATAGTAAACTTTAACTTTGGCTTGCAGATCCTTCGCTAGCTTTTGCTACTGAATCTTGTTTACCAGGAAGAGAAATACTTGTGACAGGGATACTGTAGGAATTGTTAGATTGAAATGACCGGTTTCCAGAGAATGACTTTCCAGCAAGGCTGTGTTTGGTTAATGCGACGACTGGCAGCCCTTGTTTTATGTTCCATCATTTACCTTTCCTCTAAGTGGGCCATAGTCTAGGAGTCTTTCCCACTGAGGGTGATCCTGATGGGTGAACCTAAGCAGTTGTTGAGGTTTTGCCTGCATCACCTATGCCATATAGCATGTAGCATTAGACCATCTTTATTTGGAAGCTGCCACTTGACTGTTTGTTAATGGGTCTGTAGTACACATACAGTACAGCATCTCCTAAGTCCGAAGGACTTCACTGAGGTGTTGTTGCACACTTTGTAATGTATACTCAAAACCCCCTCTTCAGGAATACAGAAATGATCTCTGTTTCTAGTTTGGACCTAGTTGTACATTTACAGTGGACCAAATTCAACTAATTCTTATGTTTTGGCCATCTTATGTGGTTGTACGTGCCTACCAATGTTAGCTTTAAATTCTGAGTGATGCCTTTAGATACAATTGCAGTGTATGACTAATACTCTTCCTCTGGAAGATGTCTAGGGATGTTTCTTGAAAACATATGCTACAAACACATTGATTATGGTTAAGTAATGTACCATTAATTTCCAGTGTAAGAATGTTGTCTCATTAAAACAATGCAGACTTTTGCATAGTAAGTACAGATTCCACCCACTTTAAATGCATCAAGCGTATAGTTCAGATTTAATCCTTCGCTCCATATGCACTGAAAGAAAGTAGAAGTCTGAAAGCAGGGTATCTAGAAGGCAATTTATAGCAACCACTCTAAAGCAATACTAATGAATTGGCTTTCAGGTGATATAAAGGGTATTCTTTGACTTTCAGTTATTTCTGTATTCATGGTATATAAAATTGTATAATTAAAATGTTTTATTTATGGCTGTTGAAAATGCAGTAATACTATTAAATGAACTAATGCATTATAATTAAAAAAAATCATTTAAGACAATGCAGTGCTTGTGAAATGCATCACAGACAGCTCTAGACACTGTGTACAGGAAAGGTGTGGGCTGTGAACTGTCACAAGGGTCCACTAACCTTCCATTAGGCACTCTCACCGTGGTAGAGCAAGTGCCAGGGTTCATATTGCCATTTTGTGACAGGGACAGTTATCCATTAGGAACATTATGAAGTGACAATGATGTCACAAGATCTGCCAGTCATATCATCCTATTTAGTCACTTTTGACGAAGGTATCATTTGAAAAAGCAGATGCAGTCTTGGAATTCAGAAAGCAATTATAGCCCAGTGGGCAAAATCAAAGCATTTGGACTCAGAAACACAACATACTGATCCCAGCTGTGCTTTGTAATCACTGCATCACCAGTGTTGAGGATTTGGGGGGAATTTAGGATATCCATGGGCTTTATTCAGGCCATTTGCTCAGAGATCATTTTCACTGTGAACAAATGTCAAACTGAGTTGTGTTCATGAATTGTTCATTTCTGATTCAATTCATTTCTCAGTGTAATGACATTAGGAAGTCAGTTCATGCTGATGTTCAGCTTCTATTCTTCAGTGCGAGTCTCAAAGTGCACAAACAACCTTGTGCTGGATGAGTTGGTTATTTAAGAAATTTTGTATCTGTATGTCATACTGCCAGGTCTGCTTCTGAAGAGGTTATTGAACAACTTTATCCAGTAAATGAAAGAATAAATGACAGACAATTATCAAGTAATGATTAGTGAGTTGAAACCAGTGCATTCCCGAAAATTAATAATCCCATGGGGCTGAAGTTTGTGAAACATCTGAAGCTTAAAAATATATGTATTGACAAACTAGAGATTTCCGTAATGTTTGCAGCTAATTTAGGAATGGAACTCTAAAATATTTCTGTTGAAACTACTGTTTGAGGCCTGTTCATGAAAATTATGTTTCTTCTGTATATTCATAAAAACTCTTTATTTGCATGTAATAGCTAACTATTAAAAATAATATGCTTACAGTACTAATGAATGAGGTTACTATGGTCATTTTTAGAGTATATGTATCTCAGTGGTGATTTTGGATGCTTTTTACTGGTAGGTATATGACCTTCAAAGAAATATACCATAATCATTGCTTTTTATTTAGTAAAGTTGCAAAAACTAGTTTAGTGTCAGCTTTCTAATAACATCTACATTAATGAACTGAACTATTAATTTGCTGACATATATATTTCAAATATTTTATATCAGACTTTCTTCACATACTGTTTAATAAAAGCAATATTTATAGTTTACTTATAAATCCATGTAAACTTTTAATATTTATTAACTTTCCACAAGGTATAGAAAATAAGCTATAATTTTATGAGAGACTGCAAATTCTGAATTGGTATTTTAAGGATGATTACTAACTGTTCAGTGGGATCTCTCATAGAGTATGTAGGAGCTGTATTCTGTTGCTGTAATTTGTACCTGAATTATACTCGAGTACTACCCTATTCAATGATTAGGAAGTATACAATGATAAATATGGAAATACAATGCCATATAAAAGTAATTGGCTCCATATGTAATCGTTTCAGTCTATTACCAACACATGTTTACACTGGCACACTTCTCCCAGACAAAGGATATCCCCTAAAATTTTGTTTCATATCCTGACAGCAGAGCCTACACATACATATACGTACTTTTGAGCACATGCCAGACCTCAGGTAAAGAGCATTGTATATTTCTCAATGATTTCTGATCATTTCCTATTTCTTCCAATGCCTCTTATTTTTGAACAGCTGATAATCAGACATACAACTCTGTCTGGTCATTTATAGCGTGTATGTCACTGTGATACAGGAAACCATGAAGATGGCATCTAGAAGGTTAACTGCTGCAGTGCTGTCTTTCTTATTTTGTGAGAAAATTGAAAGCATCCCCAAGTCCTTTAGGGTGAGACAAAGTATTTTTCTGCTATAATAGTCCTACTGATTTCATAGAATCATAGAATGGTTAGGTTTGGAAACCTTGGTTGAGGATGATTGACAAATTAGGATGCTCAATACAATTAAACCTCAAAGACTAATTAGGTTTAATTGCAAATACTTTCATGGCTGATCATTGTCAGTTGAGGCATGATGTCTGGCTGACAGACATTTCCAAAGTGACTAGATTTGCTTGTCCCAAGCAACATTCCACAGACACAAAAATGCAGTCCACATAAAAAGGCAGAATTTTCATTGATTATTTGGGCAACTGATATGCTTATTGCTATCCCCCTGGATTAACTATAATGTTTCTAACTGGTATGGCTAAAAGAAAAAGGTGAGAATAATAAATATGACAAAAAAACCCATACAAGCTGTTTTTTACAGTGTAGCTTTTGTAATTACAGTTACTTAGTCAAAAACCTTTGTTTTATTAGCAAGCAGTTGATTTTAGATACTTTAAAAGTGTCACTGTCCAAAAGTGCATTATCAACTCAGTTCATCCTTCAGTTTCTAACTTGTCTTTACTTAAGTCAAAAAAGGCTTGAATAAATACCTGGGGTGAAAGCAGAGGATCAGGTTGTCCTGGGTTCAGCAGTAGCAGTCATTTTTCTCCTTCTTGGTAGCTGGCGCAGTGCAGTGTTTTGACTTTCAGCTTGGGAACAGAGCTGATAACAAGGATGTTTTGGTTTGGCCAAGGACTTTGTGAGCCTCATGCTCTGTCAGGGAGAAGGGAAGGCCGAGAGGAAGCAGAGACAGGGCACCTGACCCAAGCTAACCAAAGAGGTATTCCATACCACAGCCCATCATGCCCAGGATGTACTGGGAGTTAGCCGGAAGGGCTGAGAGACTGCAGGTTGGAGGAGGTATCGGTCGGTGCTTGGTCGGGCTGGGGGGGGGGGGTGAGTTATCGGTTGGTGGTGAGGTGATGTATTCTCTTCCCTTGTTATTTCCTTTATCATTGTTATTATTGGTGGTAGCAGTAGTGATTTGTGTTATACCTTAGTTACTAAACTGTTCTTATCTCAGCCCCTGGGAGTTGCATTCTTTTCGATTCTCCTCTCTTCCTCTGGGAGTAGGGGGAGGGAAAGAAGGGGGAGAGTGAGTGAACAAGTTACCTGACTGAGTTTAAATCACGACAGTTCTTTTGGCGCCCAACATGGGGCATGAAGGGCTGAGATAACAACAGATCTGACCGGATTAATAGTCACTCGTCACAATGCTGATTTATTGGCTCTCAGAATTGTTCTTGTTGATCTCACAGTTTCAGAATGTTGTAACTTACTTAGACCCGGGTATTTGCTGTGTTAGTGTTTATCAAGTGTGGGGCTTGGGCTAAGGTTCTTGTCTCACTGTACTTTATGGCAATGACTTGTAATACGGGTGGGCTCCTGCAGCAGGGCGGGACGGACGTGGCGGTGGACTTGTACTTGGCCGTCCGGCTGCTCTTCACCGTCCTGGCCCTCGCCCTCGCCTCCGTCTTTGTGAGGCTGCAGGGAGCCGAGGGGGAGAGGCCTCGGGAGCCGGCGGCTGCTGAAGCGACCCGGGAGAGCGGCCCCGGGGACCAAACGGTGGCGAGAGCGGGCCCAAAGGCCGCGAGGGGACGGCTGCCGGTGGAGGAGGTCGAGGCGGTCGAGGAGCGGAAGGAGGCGGCTGCCGAGCAGCGGGAGAAGGCGGCGGAGGAGCCGAGGCCTGCGAAGGAGCCGAGCCCCGCGGCTGAGCCCAGCCCTGCGACGGCCGAGAGCATTCCCCGAAAGCCGCCCGCCGAGCCCCAGGAGGATGCAGGAGACCAAGCAGCATTTCCCGGCAAGGCAGCGGAGGAAGAGCTGGACTCAGGAAAAGAGAAGCCGGTGGTGGGAGAGCCGGCAAGCACAGCAGCTACACCAGCCCCAGTGACAAGCACAGCAGCATCGTTTGAGAGTTCTGAAGGTTTTGAATGGCCTTTGGGTATTCTTGGGACCTGCCTGCTGATTGTGATGGGGATCAGCATGTTGGCACACATGCAGAGTGTTTTATCCACAACCATTTTGTCTGATCTCAAAAGTTAAGCAGAGTCAGGTTTGGGTCTTGTCTGGGGTTAGGCGATGATGCAGGGGGACCAAGAGATTTTCCCCAAGGCTGGACAGTCATGAGTGGCAGGGTGTGTGGGACAGTATGGGCAAGTATCTAGTCCACTGGGCCCCTCCAGTGCTTTGGAAGCATTGGAGATGGAAGGCAGCTGTACGGAGTCCCCAGCAACAAGCTGCAGAAACTGCTGAAGGGGACGGTGAATTATTTTGAATGGGCCCATGGCACTTCAGGCCATCAGAGCATAAATGCAACATAGAGATGGACTCATGATTGAGGGGTGGACTTAGCAATGGACACTATTGCCCAGGTTATTCACAAGTGTGAACACTGCACACAGTCTCTCCTGCTCTGAGAGACTGTTACAAGAGATGGAGCCTGGCATCATGGACCAGATGGACGCAGCAGCTTTATAGCTACTGGTCCATGCACTTAGATAAGAGTGATGGTATATTGAAAATGTGGGATCTGAGCATGACATGAATGGTATGGAATAAGGGGTGGATACTGTCCTGGGTTTAGCAGTAGCAGTCATTTTTCTCCTTCTTGGTAGCTGGCGCAGTGCAGTGTTTTGACTTTCGGCTTGGGAACAGAGCTGATAACAAGGATGTTTTGGTTTGGCCAAGGACTTTGTGAGCCTCATGCTCTGTCAGGGAGGAGGGGAAGCCGGGAGGAAGCAGAGATAGGACACCTGACCCAAGCTAGCCAAAGAGGTATTCCATACCACAGCCCATCATGCCCAGGATGTACTGGGAGTTAGCCGGAAGGGCTGAGAGACTGCAGGTTGGAGGAGGTATCGGTCGGTGCTTGGTCGGGCTGGGGGGGGGGTGAGTTATCGGTTGGTGGTGAGGTGATGTATTCTCTTCCCTTGTTATTTCCTTTATCATTGTTATTATTGGTGGTAGCAGTAGTGATTTGTGTTATACCTTAGTTACTAAACTGTTCTTATCTCAACCCGTGAGAGTTGCATTCTTTTCGATTCTCCTCTCTGTCCCTCCAGGAGTAGGGGGAGGGAAAGAAGGGGGAGAGTGAGTGAACAAGTTACCTGACTGGGTTTAAACCATGACACAGGTATACAGAGAAATACAGACAGCAGCCTCTTGGGTCGTCTCAGTACAGCATCCTGACTGACAAAGCATACCACAGTGAGAAAACACAACACATCCCATGTTTATGTGCAGACAGTCACCCATATCCATCCAGGTTACTATCCATGTGTAGCTGAGCATGAGGGAGAGGAATTAAACAGTGTTTGTAAGGAAGAAGTGAGCCACACCTGGCTGAGGTCCAAAGATATCTTATCCCTGTTAGTCCTTCATTTCATGGCATTTTTGCCCTGAGAAGGATGGAGGCTGTACTTGTGTACTTGTTTAGTTAATATCAAAGTTATAATTGTTGTCTGCTTGAGTGTGGGCAGATACTGCATTCTGTAAAGCAAATATTAAACCAGGCATAAGCCTTACAGAAACCAGGAATGCTGCATTGGCACATCATTGTGGATATGGTCCTCCTGGTCCTGATGTGAAATGTTTGGTTTTTTTGTTTGTTTTTTTTTTTTGCCATTTATTGTCCATAAATGTTCTTAACTGAGTGAAACAGAGCAAGTGTGAGTGTAGGATCCAGGTGAAACTGAGCTGCTGGCCCTATGGAAGCAGCAGAGCTCTAACAAGGCGGCAGCTCTCAGGTGTTTAAGTTTGGGGCTCTGAGGCAGGTGCTGCCTTGTGCTACAGCTAGTTACTGATAAGCAGCTAATAAATGATTACTTGTGTCCATTTAAAGTAGAAAGAGCTGAATGCTACTGTGGAAGTGGACAGGGCATCCAGAATGGAGCACATTTCCTTTTAGGGGAAAAAAAAAGAAAATCTTACTACTCACAAGAAAAAGGAGCTGTAGAGCAATGCCAAATCAGCCACTTACCTCAAGCATTTAGCTACTTAATGCATTTGCTCCTTGGTATTGCCTTTAAGCTGTTCGGTTTCCCCAGTCCAACCTCTTGGAAATGGTAGAGTGAAACCTTTTTCACAGGTGACCTCTGTGAAGTACCCTGAAGGCAGCATCTCATCTGAAAGAAAGGTGAGATTGGGATGTAGTTTTTAAAGAATTTGCGACTGGCTAAATTAAGAGCCCTGAAGTTAGAGTATGCTGTTTATCCTCAGAGAAGCTAAAGTAGGGGCAGCATTTATGTCTTTTCTGCCAAATTTAGTTCAGCAGCAATAAAGCGGGTTCTGTTAAATAGCTAATAAATATTTCTGAAAGCCACTTTTGGGGGCTTTGTATAAAATATAGTGTTAAAATACAAGGCTGTAGCTAAGGAAGAAAGGAAAATAAAATTCCATGCTGAAATTCTGCACAATGAAATCCTTTGTATAGTGGTGTGCACACTTGCTCATGGATAAAAGAAGAGACAAATCCATATATGCTTGCAGACTCCTTTCATAAAAGATAGGAAGATCACAGCTGCTTACCTAAACCACTTGCAATGAGCTTTGGGGACAGAATCTAGGAACTACAGCTCTCAAACCCTTTTCATCCATTATGCCATCCAAGCATGAATTTCCTTCACTTTCTGTACTGAATGACATCAGTTTGTAGCTTCTCACAAGGTAGTTTTTGGGTGAAGACCTGTCCTAAGAACCAGTTTGGATCTTACTCTCCCCAGCAGAGGGCACTGATATGCACTTGCAGCGTTAAATGTATGTTTAAGGTTTTTTTTTTTTGTGAAATGCTTCTTCAAAAACATTAATTAGAATACTAAATGCTTTATTACTGTTAATATAATAGGGGCATGTTTGGTATTATAAAAGCTATTATTTCCAGGCTTTTCTGTCACTCATAATTAGTTTCTCTTACTGGCTAATATAAGTGAATTTCTTGAAAAAAATTGTGTTAGTGTGTTAGTGCTCTTCTGTCTCTTTTGCTGCCTAAAATGCATATACTAGTTTTTTTTTTTCATCAACACAATTTTGGAGGCAAATCATTTGAGCATAAATAACTTTAACCAAATATATTACCTTGCTAAAATCAATACTGGAACATTGATTATGGCAAGTGGTGTCTTGTATGTTGTTTCCAGATAAATGTACTCGGTGCTAGTAGGAACTTTCTGCAGTTCCTATGTTGTGGAAATCCATGGCAGGGAAGTTAAAATAATTTAGCAGCTGGGCATGATCACTGTGAACAAATTGAGCTTATTACTGGCTTTATAAAAGCATTGTGAATAGGTCAAGAGCATCACCTTCTCCACCCAGATATACTGACTATACAAATTACCAGGGATAAAATGGAGTTAAATAAGACCTACAAGTCTCATGAGACACCTCACAACTTGTTCAAAAGGTAACATAAAGTTGCAACATGTTTTGGCTTCTTCTAGTCTGCATGTGTTAAGACTGGCTTGAGGAAGCGTAACACAATAGCTTTTCCTTTGGAAGGCTGAGAGTAACTGGCCTTTCACAAGCTTTCTGTTTTGAAGAGTTGAATGCAGTTTGAGTTAACTAATCACACTGTAATTAGCAAAAGGTAATGCGCACTCGCACACAGAGAAATTGGAACGCAAGTTTCATTAATCAATTCATTAACTGATTTTTTATGAAAAGAAGGAGGAAAAAATGTCTAGTGTTATGAATAGAAAAAAAGACAGAATCAAGGCTGCAACGCAGTAATAAAAGGCTGCAAATCACTGGCCTCAGTTTTGTTTTCATCAAAGTCAATAGCAGCAAGTGATGAAGGTAGGAGTGGGCTGTAAGAAAGTAGAAATTTTCTCTGCTGAGGCTGAATTGAAGTTAGCTCTGTCAGTATTTGAATGAATGGGGAATTACAGTTTTCACAGGCACTTTATGTTTGCTGATCATTACATGTTCTCACAAGGAATTATACCGGCAGAATATAGCAAGAGCTATAATGATCGGTGTTTTCTCTTATTGCTATCAATGTCATTACCTTCCTGGCCAAACAGCCGTTCCTAAAAGCTGTGTTGGATGTTTTAGCAAATAGTCCCAAGCAAGCACAGAATGGTTGCCTAGGCTAATAGTTGCTTACTTCTGCTGTTCTCCATAATTCCAGAAAAACTTGATACAGAGCACATCTGTTCTCAGAACTGAAACCTTCTTTCCACCTGGTCCTCTAATCTTGCTTTTGGTGCCTTTCATATTTTCTTCATATTTTAAATTGAAACTTCATCCACAGAAACCTGCATCATTCTGCCCCAACTGTTCACTAGGCACCTAAAAATCTTCTTGGTAGTTCATTACTTTTTCTTCTCTTGATTAAGTTAAGAACAATTGACTTGACAACTGACTTGGTATGCATTGAGTCTCTGTATCCAGAGAAAGCTTCTGACACAGTGGTGTGGAAATCATTTACTAGTAAGGTTCATGTTGTCTTTTCAGTTCTATTTTATTTGCTGGGACAGCAATGACTGTTTGATATTTATTCCAACCTGGGTGATAATTTTAAGTATTCAAGGTAACTCTCCTGGGTTACAGGTAATTCAAGATTACTTAAGATTTTGTATTATTATAAAAGATGAATTTACATCAAAATAGAAACAATTAGGCAGAGCAGATAGAGCTACACAGTCTTAATGATGAAATGGTCTGTTACTTATACTCTCTACATAAGCTGGTTTTGGCTATTCATTTTAGTGGGGGAAGAATGGCATCGGCATTAATGCCATATGCTGTTATTAATCATGTTTTTGTTTTAATTTATCCCTAATGTCTGCTCCTGTGTGCTCACATTTAGAATATGAAAGTTCTGTACTCAGTATCAAATACTGAAGCTCACTCTCAGTGAATCACTATCACTTCAGATACTCTAAAGTTAACTGTAACTGCATTTATTTCAGATCAAGGGTCTGACTTTTCCACTGCTTAGGTTTGTGACGACTGCACACAATAAAACAAGATTCCTACCCCCTATCCCTTTAGTTACAGTTGTCATTTCCACTCTGAAGGATGCATGAATTCAACCACTGCTGTTATTGTCTCTTTTTGAAAGAATTAAAGTGTTCTCCCACATGTAAAATAGCTCTTAGGATTCAATATTGCAATTCATTATGTATTTTGTTATGTGCTGTTAAACAACAGGTTATATAGGAAAGGACTCAGAGGTGATGATTGGACATAAAAGAGGCATTTTTCTTCCCTTAACAACCTGTAATCCAAAGACTACTTTCTGCAGCAACCTAGTTGTACTGTCTGGTACAACTTTACTTTAAAATTTTACTGATAAAACTTTACTTTTTTTTTACTTAAAATAATTAAAACCTTCTAACTCCACTTTACTGTCTTTAAGTGTTGCCCATTGTCCTTAAGTGAAAAGCCATTAGGGAGGCTGGGGGACCTTTTTATGATCAGTTCAGGGGAGAAGATGCCTTTATATCTAGAAAGGTATAAGGCAGAAAAATGGTTTATAGGCAGGAGTGCAATATTATGGCTGTCTACAGGCATGAATGGCTGATGAGATACCTGTGGGAAATCAGATGTTAACATGTTAGTCTGTATCAGCTTTGTTGAATATGGTTTTCAACAATAGGCTTTGAGGTAAGCTGAGTTAAACATATTGTACAGAATTTGTGGAAGGCAAATGCAAGTCTTCTTCACACTTTGAGCCTTCTGTGTAACAGGCTACCATTTAAATCTCATAGAACCAATGCTAATATTAAATGTATTCACATCAAGGATCATCAAAGGTATCTTGGATGTCATTGAGCTATAGGAATTTACTGAACTGAACAATTAAAATATTCTCTTGATGTTACCAAAGAGTATTTCTTTAATGCTTTCAGTGTTCTGTATTTTATGAATGTACAGGCATTTGTGACTCCGGCATTAGCTTATGCTATGACCCTTCAAGAAAATTATTAATTTGCCCAAGCTGCCTGAAGGCACCTTCATCTTTCTCTAGTGTTAAGTGAGTCACATAGCTCTGTGGCAGGAAACTAGGAGAAACCTAGAAGGCGGCACATAGATTGACAGAAAAAATAAAGAAAAAGTATAAAAATAGCAATGAGAGATTTGTAGAATTTATGATTTATGAAATAAAATTTAAAAGTATACTCTAGTTGCTCTATACTGTCTCAATTTGTAGAATTAACATTCTCTGTACTTTATAGATATGATCAAGTGTTGCTCTTTCATCAGCAACAATAAAATTTAAAAAGCCAAGTAGATTTTCTAGATATTTAAACTGAGCAGTTTAGCAGCCGGTCCAGGCTTGTTCTTGTTGAGAGATAGCCTTACATAACAGATCTGATTTGTGCAGCACAATGAAGTTTTGAACTCAGTTTGTTGTTTGCTCCCAGATTTCCTCTGTTAGACAATATATCATAGCACCTGCAATTTGCTGACACTCCTGCTCAGGACAAATTTTCAGTTAGAGAAAAAGCAGAGCACTGTCTGAGAGATGTGGCAACCCTTGCTGCAGACTTTTCCAGGCATGATAGTTCATATAGCAAATTTCATGCTTTATAAATTGTATGGGAAACGCCTATCATTCATTTTAGATTGTTAAATTTGTATGTTATGGAAGCCATAATGGCATCATGGATAAAAGCTATGCCAAGAGACTGAGAAAAGTCAATGGATTTGTTTTTCACTGGATCCTAGAGATGCTAAATACCTTGCACATCTACTGAGGAATGCACATTTTTTGAGCAGTTGTTGTCAGAAAGACAGTCTGTGGACATTCAGTCTTTATGATCTTAACATCCTTTTCCACAGTCATTATGCCCTACTGCTGAGTCTGCATATGTGAGAGCATTGTGGATAATCGTATTAGAGATGAAGTTGACTCTGAAAGCCTGTATGAGACAATCCCTTTCCTCCACCTACTCCTTGCCAAACCATAAGGTTTTCTTAAGGTAATAGTTAAATAGAATCATTGAATGCTTTGGGTAGGAAGGGATCTTTAAAGATCATCTGGCCCAACCACCCTGCTGTGGGAAGGGACACCTTCCACTAGACCGTGTTGCTCCAAGTCCCGTCCATCCTGGCCCTGAACACTGTCAGGGATGGGGCAGCTTCATCTTCTCTGGGCAACCTGTGCAGGGCCTTACCACCCTCACTGTAAAAAAATTCTTCTTTATATCCAATCTAAATCTAGCCTACATATGAAGCATTCTCACTGCTATTTACTATTGGTGATAATAATATGAAACTTTTCTGCATAAAGCACTTTTTATCCACTGGTGTAAGGAGGGGTATGGAGCTTTATTTTCCTCCTTTTTTACCCAACAGGGGAAAAAAAAGCCTCCTGTCTTCTGCAGTTTAAGACACTAAAACTTGCAGATATGTTGCTTTACTACATTTATATAACTGATGGTTTGTGCTGCTGTTTTAACTATCTAAACTTTAGCCTAACATCGTATGACTGACTTACTGATTAAAGATATGAGGCAGTTCAAATCAGTTTTGTACATTGCTGATCCCTTTCCCAACTGTCAGTAGTTAAATACTATGCCAATATATACCTATATTCATTAATGTTTCCTTTATATTTTCTGATATACTTTATTTCTCTGAGTGACCAAAAGTCTCCTTCTGTGGTGCATAGTGAGGCTGGATGAATGAACAAACCCCTTTGAGAAGTGATATGCCTCTAAAAATACATCATCTTCATTTAACAAAGTTTATTGTGCTGTACATTTGCCCACAGCAATTTCAATATAGTTCTGCTTGATGAGTATGCATTCATTATCTTAAGTGTAGGTTCATGGATTCAAACCAGAAAGAGCTGGTTTGTGAATTCATTGAAGCGATATATTCACAGAGGGGAAATGCTGCATAATAAAAAGAAACTGGTTGTGGCAATTATGACATTCTAGGAAGAAGGCTTCTTGATATAAAATTTTCCTCAGAGTAGAAAAAGGAAAGAAAATGGGCAGCCCTAGGCTTTGATCAAGAGCTTTGAGGAAGAGCTACTACACAAACCACATATATTGCAAAAGCACAGAATAGACGAAGCCTATGATATTGTAAATCTGACCGTGTTTTGTTTCAGTTTTAGTGGCACAAATGTGTTTAAGAAAAAATGTACTGTTTTGTAGGAGTGCAGTAAATAAGAGGTGGCAGTTAATGATGCTGGGCAATGCAGAAGATGGAATGGATGATTACTGCATGCCAGCTGACTCGTGATTGAGCTGGGATCATAAGCCATGTTTAGATATATAAACTTTTTTTTCAGTTTGAAGTTTTTGATGTGTCACCTGCCTATAGCAGAAATTACAGGGACCAGCAAACTGTTACAAGATCTGAGAAGCAGGCTGGCACCATAGGTTGAAAATGCACCCCTGAGTCATCTAAACAGTATGTATACTTTTTACATCTTGAGTGATATGGACTCCAGCCCCTGCCTGCATGTTATCAGCAGGGCAGTATAACTGGGCAGGGGCCCAGGCTTGGTCCTTTCACACTTCATCACAATCTGACACTTTGTGGGACTCATGTACCTGCAATGGCACATTGATGCCTTCTGGTGTGAAAGTTGTTCAGATGTGCCCTCTTTTCAGCATATTTTATAGAGCCACCGCTGCCTGGGTCCCATGCGCTCTCCACGTTGCCATCACTCTGGGTTTTTCATCAAAAGTGTTGTCATCTGCCCTGTTGTCAGTCTCTAGGACAAAAAAACCCCAAACACCCTAATGGCTGAACTCTGAGACCTATTCCAGTATACAGTGTCTGCAAATTTAACTGTAGAACAGTGTATTAACTAGTACTCCTACAATACTGTATAGTAACTGATGAGTTAAGGTTCATATGTCTACTGGTCATTTACACTTGCTTTCCATGAACATGCAAAACTTTGAGCCGTCTTCATATGGAGACTTGCTAAAGGTGACCTTTTCCTGTGAAAGCTTGAATTTTATCAACTACCAAAAGGGGGGGGAAAATTATCACTCTGTAGATATCTCAGTTATTGAATTAAGCATCCAGTTGGGATGCAGAATAATATAATCTGATTTGCATAGTTGCATGTCAGCTCTCTAATTGACTAGCAAAAAACAAACTGGAAACTGCTGTTATTCGCAGATCACTATATGATAATGAGCTTACTGTTAGCCAAGAGTCATTCACCAAAGAAATTGAAAAAATAAATCTAAGCAGCGAATGGCATTTGAAAGGCGCTGGAATTCTTAATGTTCATCACAGCTGTCAGAAACAACCACACAGAAGCCCATCCGTGTTTTGAAAACGCTTCTTACAGAGAGCCATATATTCTGAAATACGCAAACATCTCGTAGTTTCTCATATTAAATTCACAGTTTTCTCCCAAAGGCTCTGGTTATGGTAGTAAGATAAAATCATTGTGTCCTGTAGATATTTATGATTAATGCCCTTGCCCAAACATAAATATCACTGTGAATAAAACCAAATTAACTAATACACAATCATCAGATGGACAACAAACCATCTCTTCCTTTCTTTTTTTAATATTCTATTTTCCAGATTCCTAAAGTGACATTCCTGGCTTGTCTGAATTACACTACCAGTACTCAGATCAATGTTTCTGAATTCTGCTGGCAGTGTCTGCTCTCTTTTCCCAGCATTTCTCCAAACCCATAGAAGAGCTGGTTGAGGACTAAGATAACTGTAGCTTACAAGACATTCTCTTGCTGGGGATACAGAAATTGCTGTAGCAAGGTGGACTGAATAGGAATTGGCTGTTCTGTTGAGATTTTGATTTATGTGTCTGAGCTAGTTATTCTCATCTTTAATTTTATATTGCAAAGTGCTGGGTTTTACACCGGCAAATCTAGGGTGTCTGAGTGCTATTTTTGGTCTATATAAATCTCTTGCACATTCATTGTCCTATATATAATTTATGTAAGGTGGCGTGTTAGCAGTCCAAGATTTAACTGTGTGGCATTACATTGCTTTTACGTGAGGGTAATTTTTTATTCTGCTTTAGCTTCTGTAAAGACAGATATAATGATTTTTTTTTGTTAGTCAAGGATTCTTTTTTACTGCATACCTCAAATAAGTGTTCTAACAGACTCTCAAGCATCACTACATCACTTGGACTTTCTCCAAATTCTAAACTTTATCTGCATTTTTCTGTTTCTTCCATACATATGCTTAAACACTTCCCTGAGGCTGCTATGAAGCTAGAAAGGTTCTTACAAGGTGGCGTGTCAAAGGTGAGCAAACAGCTCCATAACACTTTTCACTTTGATTTTGGCAGCATTTCAAGAAAATGCAGCAATCGACACATTTTACTTGCCATGTTAGAATGTGATTGCATTGCTTAGTCATCTTCTGTACAGACCTGGCAATTGAAAAGTGCCCTAGACTCCTGTCACAAGACACAGCAAACTGTGTGCAGCCAGTATGTCTAGGCCATCGCTCACTTTTATGCAGAAAAAAATACAGCTTTGAAAGATTACTCTTTAACTTCCTTTTGTACACCTAAAACTATCTGCAAACAGCTATCGGGATGCACTGAACAATTGTTAGAATAAATCTCTTACAGTTTTAATTTATTATAGCTGATTGCTCAGTTAACACTATGCAGCAAGTAATTCTCATAAGTGCTAATTTAATTGGTCCTAATTTAGAACCAGAAGAAAAAAGGTACCTACAGCTTTAATGACTTTCCCATTGCCACCAGTGGACCCAAGTGAGAAAGCCAGGTTTAGAAAATCTGGTTTCTAACTCATTCTAAAATTCAGTCCACCAAATCAAGGAAGTGAATATTTGATAAAAGACATGCACTATGATACGAAGTCATACAGTGAGTGCTCAGTCTCCATAAAAAGAAAGGATTCAGCATTAGCTATAGCTAGAAGTAAAACTTTATGACTGTTACCAGTACACGCAAATATTGTATGAACGAATACTATAAATAACTGAGATCCACAAGAATAATAGGCAGTGTTTTATGGAAATTTACTTTTTCATGGACCATTTGTGTATTGAATTCCTGACATAAAAATCACTCCAGAAAAGATTGTAATAGTATGTCTCAAGCTCATCAGATACAGATAAATACTCATGTCCCTTAAAAATTATTGCAATAAACTAAAAAATTATTTGTAAAAAATTTAAGCAAATTACAGTTTCACAACCAAAACATTTGCAGAGGTACTTTACTTTTGACCATTTAATACGATTATTTTGAGTTATATCTCTGGCTTGAATCACTGATAAAATAAGAGCAAGCGTGATGTGATGGATAGGATCTGCCACATTAATAAGTAAAAACCTGGAAAAAAGTAACAACATTTGAAGAAGGGGAGAAAATGTCAAGAAATAATTATTTTTATTTAGTATTGCTGGTGGGAAACTTACTGTTCCTAACCAGGTCTCGGACACTTCATATAATCTGTCTAGTTTCCATACATTAAATAAGATATAATCAATAATAACAAGTTACATATGAATGCCACCCCACTCCACCCCCCCTTTGTCCCCTGACCCCCAGCTGAGCTGTTTCTCAGTGGGATTCCTTGCTCTGAACCATTTTACTGCAAGTCAGCCTTAGTCCTTTACTTTTTCATATGTGTTTGGGAAGACTGATAAAGAGGATTACTCATGTGCCTTCACTAACTGGACTGGAAAACCTGTTTTTTCCATTTCATCTTGGTAAAATGCTACCTTAAGAGACTACAGACTCCTTAAACACTGCTCATTATTCATGGTGTCTTTGATACAAAATGGGTATCTTGGACCAAAGCCCAAGGCCAGTTACAGCTGCCTCTGCAAAATGAAGTGCTCTTAAATCCTGTTCACTTAAACAGTGAAGTATTCTTTATGCTGTGGGTTCCTGTGTCCTAAGCATCACTTAGCCTTTCCTGCATCAGGCTTCACCCATCACCCCAAGTCTCCCTGGTGCAAGGGGTGATGGCAGGGAGCCTGTCCGACCTCTGTCACTGGTTGGTCTGAAGGGCTTTTCCTTTTGTTATCAAGCCTCAGGTGATTTTAGCCTGGAACCACAGAGATGACTTTCTAAATTTCAAGGACTTTACTGTCCGAATTTGCTGATACAAATTCAAGTTAAGTCTGGTGCTTTATATCCTGCTGTTACATCACATGCAGAGCAGGGCACTTTTTCAAATTAATAATGTAATGGCTTTTAGCTCAAGTCTAACATATCTTCTCAAGCATGTTTTAGAGAATGTAGGTTGAGAAATGTAAGAGCTCTCTTTAAGCATCAGGGAGAGATCATGCAAACAGAGAGCTCCTCCAGGCTCGAGTGAGAGGAGCAGAGAGAGAGTCCAGAGGACGCTACAGAGATGCTTTGAGGCCTGGAGAAGCTGTGCTCTGGAGACAGGCTGAGAGAGCTGGGCTTGTTCAGCCTGGAGAGGAGAGGGCTCCAGAGAAAACTTAGAGCAGCTTCCAGTGCCTAAAGGGGTGACAAGAAATCAGAGAAGGGCTTCTGACAAGGGCCTGTAGGGACAGGACAAGGGGGAATGGCTTTAACATGACATGGGGGAGATTTAGATGAGATGTTAAGCAGAAGTTCTTCCCTGTGAAGGTGTTGAGGCACTGGCACAGGTTGTTCAGAGGAGCTGTGGCTGCCCCATCCCTGGCAGTGTTGAAGGCCAGGTTGGCTGGGGCTTGGAGCAACCAGGTCTAGTGGAAGGTTCCCACTACAAACCAGAAAGCAAGTCACCAAACCACATATTCTTATGCAGTTCTCTAACTGTGCAATTTCTATTCTGTTATGTATCTTTCATTTGAGAAGAGACAGTTTAGACAATGTTTATATCTGAAAATAACAATTTTCCCATCACTGTTTTATGAAGAATTATGTAAGGCATATTTGGAATGAAAACGTCACTAAATAAAAGAACAATAAAATCAGTAGATTATTTTGTTCTTACTTGTTAACAAATAAATAAGAAGACACACTTCCTACAGAATTTTGAAATGCATCTCTACAATACCACTATTTTCTTCTATTCCCATGCCAATACTGTGACATTGATGCACAGAATCATACAGTCACACAAAAAAAGGCATTTTTCATTCCCTAAAATAAATGAACATGGTCTGGTATATTCTAGAGGAAAATTTCAAGATGAAATATTGTAGTTCTTATGAAAAATATATAAGCATATGCAGTATGAGTTTTCTTTGCTCTGGATGAAACTTTGCATTAAAATTGAACCTCTGTAGGATCAATACAACTTTTTACCTGCTTGTCTATGCTGCATACATAAAAAAAATATGCTTTCTTATGGGTGGATTTGAGTTGTCAGTGGTTGATACTTTGCCCTTTTACAAATGGGACAAGGAGTAAAATTCTGGCTCTGTTTGAGCAAGTGGGAGTTTTACTCATGACCTGAGTGGAGTAAGAACTTTGTTGTGTGATTTTTGGTGCTCAGGGATAGAAAATTTTTACTTCTATTAAAAGAAAATCTACCTCTTGACCTTAGCAGTGGACAGGGTATGAAATCTTACGGAAATAGCTGAATAGTTCCCTAACAGATGAGGAGGAGGATACTTAGTGCTTGTCCTCCAGCTTCACAGGCTAGGAGCTCTTGACACTGTTGTGTTTGTTAGACCCTGAGAGAAAGTATCTGAAATTAAAGACCTGTTCTGGTGGAGCCCAAAAGGGCACAAAGATGTTACAAAAAGGGATTGGTTAGGAATGACTTGTGCTGCATGGCTTATTCCCTTTCTCCAGGCAGGATCAATCTGGGGAATTCCTACAATATTTGATTGTTTATAGCATTCTTGCTTTAAGAAGAGAGAAGGAAAAAAAACATCAGTTGCTTTCGGATTTTCTTCTTGGTCTATTGTGCCCCTGTTGATGTTTTAATGGGGCCTGGGAAATAATAATTCTGGTCTAGAAAATAGTAATTCTACTCTAAAGACCTGCGTATTCTCTTTTGTTCTTTTTTAAATATTTGTAAGGCAACAATCCAGAGAATTCACCACTACATCAAGAAAATCGGAGTTTAATATCAGGAAGGAAAATACAAATGCTCTTGCCTGGGGAAATTGAAATACTACATACAGCTATTTGGCCTTACAAAACTTCATGTATTTAACTTTTAGAAGCAGTACATCTTTCTAACAGGACACAATGTTCAACTTCTAATTTTATTACTTTTTTGCACAATTTATCTGCAGGATTTTATCTTGCAGTTCTATCCAGAAATGTTTGGGCTGCATTTATCTTGGAAAAGAGAGCTGAAACACAGTGATGCTTAAGTTATTTTTCTTTTTATGCATAAGCTGCATGGTCTGCATCTTGTAAGTCTTGTGTTTGGCATAGTGTGCTGCATGGATTTTTTTTGCCCACTGAGTCTTTTTTGGTTCAGTTGTCCTTGCTTACCATGTTTACTTGATTTTTTTATTCACCTCAGATTTCAAGTGTAAAACTGATGAGAAGAGCAACACTGAAAACCAAAAAATCCTCATAACGACATTTTTGCTTCATTATTGATTTTATGTAGCTTGTGTGGAGACTTGGTAGCAGCCTTCCAATATCTGGAGGAGGCCTATAGGGATGCCATCAGAGACTGTACTGATAGGACAAGGGGTAACGGGTTTAAACTTAAACGGGAGATTTAGATATAAGGAAGAATTTCTTCCCTGTGGGGGGTGGTAAGGTTGCCCAGAGAAGCCCCATCCATGGCAGTGTTCAAGGCAGGCTGGACAGGGCTTGGGGCAACCTGGTCTAGTGGAAGGGTTCCCCGCCCGTGGCAGAGGGATGGAAGTAGATGAACTTAAGGTCTCTTCCAACCCAAAACATTCTCTGATTCTGTATGTGTGTAATATTGGTATTCACTAGAAAATCAGAGCTATATCAGAAGAATCAAGTTGGGTTCTTTATGTTTCTGGTATTACTTGCATTAATAATTATTGTGTAATCAAAAATTGTGTGGCAATTTTATTGATGATGCATGGGACACTGGAATTACCCTTATCCTTGCTCTGCCACAATGACCACAATGGCAAATGTGGTCAAAAAAGCAGGCTGATAGAGTTTTGAGGAACTTGCAGCAAGTAAATGAAGTCTCTAAGGAAATTCAATGTTTGTAGCCACTGGTCCACACATATTAGCAGCCCTTTAAGCATGCTGTCAGATTTCATGTAACAGCAGTGGGCCTTTCCTTTTTTGTCACTATTTCTGGGCAGGTTTTGGTTATAGTCTGTGGTCTGCTTGTTTAATGTTCCTTCCCTTTGCTATGCTCTCTATTGATCTATTTCTAGCTTTCTCAGTACTACTTTGGAATTATCAGGGCATGTCATAGCTAGCAAGTGTGAATGTTTTGCCTTGCTGCTGCTGTGCAGGGAGGAGAGCTATGCAATTATGACAAGTTGCTTGTTATTAACCTTTGGTTGCTGAGTGGTGTTTGTTGAGATGCAAAAAGCAAGAACATAAAGGCATTTTTAATTCTCTCATCCTTACTGACTTCACACACTCTTTTCTTGCCTGTGTGTTGTAGAATAAGCTCCCATTTTCAATTCATTCTCTTACATCAATGTGCTCTTTCAAGTCTCTTCCAAAAGCCCATTTAATCTCAGCAACTCGTTAACCATTCGTCTCTTCTCCTATTATTTCTGTTTCACCTGTCTTTTCATAAAACTTGTTTGTACTCTTTTTCTTTCCTTTCTTGATTCTTTCATTGCGCTTATTTTTGTGACTCATTTTATTGTACTGTTTACTTTTGTAAATTTAGAGTGCCTTAGCCAGAGGTGCTAATCATAATCAACAATCAGAATCACTAAAATGAAGTGATATCTACTATGTAGTGCTCATATGGCTGTGGCTGTAATTCAACACTCAGATCCTGGGACAACTAGAACACTTTTGAAAAAGGCTGAGAGAGCTAGGCTTGTTCCAGCCTGGAGAAGAGAAGGCTCCAAGGAGACGTTAGACCAATTTCCAGTGCCTAAAGGGGCTGACAAGAAATCTGGAGAGGGGCTTCTGACAAGGGCCTGTAGGCACAGGACAAGGGGGGATGGCTTTAAACTGACATGGGGGAGATTTAGATGAGACGTTAAGCAGAAGTTCTTCACCTTCCCAGCCAGTGAGGGTGTTGAGGCACTGGCGCAGGTTGCCCAGAGAAGCTGTGGCTGCCCCATCCCTGGCAGTGTTGAAGGCCAGGTTGGATGGGGCTTGGAGCAACCAGGTCTAGTGGAAGGTGTCCCTGCCTGTAGCAGGGGGTTGGAACTGGATGAACTTAAGGTCTCTTCCAAGGTCTCTTCCAACTCAAACCATTATATGATTTTACGAAAAGGTGGATACTTGTTTGAGAAGATGATGGTTAGACTGACAAGGTTCAACCAGACTTACATAAGGTTGGGTTCTTATGTACCCAAGTTCGTATGATACTACGTTCGTTCATTTTATGTAGGCTGATGGTGAGAATGGCTCACAAATTTGAAAACTTCAGAGCTTCAGTTTGCTTCCTTTCGTATTTATCAAAAAAAACCAAAAACAAATGTTCCATAGAACTGACACCATTAATAAAATGTTTACAGTTATCAACTAACTTGACTGAAGTCAAACTCATGCTAAGAGGTAGTCAAAGGTTTAATCTAGCCATGAATATTTATAGTGTTTTTGTGAGAGGTAGGGGTTGGAAGGGGTTGGAAGGGGTTGGCATTTGCTTGAAGTTTTTGCTTGTTCTAATCATATGTTCTGGTGCAAAGTTTCTTAACATTTTAAGGAAGAAAAAAGGCAAAAAGCTCTCAACCGATATTGTACATTACTTCTACATACTGCTTTATATGTAAAAGGTATAAAGGGGCTTGTGACAGCCTTTGGAAATCATTGCCTTTCGTAGGAACAGATTTAAACTGATACCAAGAACACTGGAAAATCACACTCAAAATGTACATTGTGATTTAGCCAATAACTGAGGAGCTATCTTAACTTTTTACTTTTAAGGAACTTAATATTTCATTCTCAGTTAATGCTGTTTTCCACACACATGCACACTTACGTACATCTATGCACACAGTAAATATGTGTCACAGCATGTGATATATGTGTAGTGGATATACATTTAATATGGTTATGGATATGTAGCCATAAATGTATGGATATACGTTTAATAAGAGAGAAAAAAAGTACATTTGCTTGCTTCTATTCCTGTCTTACCACATTAAGTTGGCAAAGATTCATTACTGTGATAAAGAAACTAAAAGGCCACTTTATTTTGAACAGGCTTTTCAACCCTCTTCTCCTTAAATTCATTGCACAGGAGACCAGCAGTATAAAATCTTATGCAAATTTGGAATAAAAAGATTAAATATTATTCTGTGTTCAGTCATGAGCAACCCTCTCAACCTTCTATAATCAGAGATGAAGAAGGCAGTAATACAGAAGAACACAAAAAATATGATGACAATAGAATAACTATCACACATTTCCAGAAAAAAAAACACCCACAACAAATGTGTCTCTGTTTATTTGGTTCAGTGTAAGTATCATTTGCTTTCTTGAGAGCTGTGAGCTTACTGATAATGTGACATCAATTTGGTGGGGATTCGCATCATAATTTTGTTTTCATTTTTCTATGGCATTCCTTCGTAACATCCACAGAGTTTTTTTCCTTCTGTTACAGAAATTGAAACACAACACACAACTCGATAAAGTTTCCTTTAACTTAGTCATGAAAATTGATTGAAGAAATTTATTTTCTATATACTTCTTTCTCACCTGAACTTTTATGCTCTGGTTTAGACTATAGCAGCTGTGAAGAACATTTTGAGAACATTTAGTACAGTGAATTATCTAGAGCACTAATCAGTGGAATGGGAGTGTTAACTAGTGATATTTGACCACAGTATTTCACCATTATTATGTCTATTCATAGATTAAGGGAGATTATCAGCCTTCTCAGGTATACATAGGTACAACTGTGTTACTTTTCAAAGGTATAAACATAACTTCGTATCCTAACATTAAGTACCACCTGCAACAAAGATAGACTATGTGTATGCTTCAGGCCACTCACCACCTCCTTTAATTCTTAAAAGAAAGGAAGGAAAGAAAAAGAAAAGTACTAGACTGTATGTACTTGTCCTTCCATGGAAGGAAACCATGCTAGTACATGTAAAGCAATAAAAATCTTAACTGGGACTTCAGCATGGTCATATATGAGGAGAAGTTTATAATCTATTACAAGTACTCTTGTTTAGGAGAAAAAAAACAATTCATGCATCTGGGAATGTAACTAATGTGTAGTGCTGGGTTGGCACCCAATATTCTTTTTTTTCCAGTTCCTATATTGTCGTTTCAGATCGCTCATATTGTAATCATCTCCAGAAAAATAAATAGCTGGTACAGAACTCAGGTATCTAAATCTCTGGGCCAGTCAAATGTGTTTTCTCTTAAAGCAGCACCAGATAGATGCTTCAAACTTTGGAAAGTTCATTCTCCTGAACTGGAACTTAACAAGTACTCTGAATATCTTGATGCTGTTTTGAAATTTCAAACTGGTCTGCTCTGTGATGTTGCACTACTCTTGCTGTCTCCAAGTTCCTTTTGTGTATTCTGTCTATTTTGATTGTAGGCTTAATGCACAAATATTCTCCTCAAGTGTATATGTACTTTTTCAGAAAACGATTTTAAAGACCCTTGCAGTCCTGGTGGGAGCCTCAAAACAATACCAGAGAGAAACATTAAATAATAATATACTTCATATTAGCTTCTGGTGGCAGCCTATATATTTAATCTGTCAAGTAGTACTTTCCTTTGTGGCGCAAACAGCAGTGTAATCACAGAAAAGCCGTCTCCACCAGATGAACCATGTCTCAGTTTCAGTCTTCATTAACAGGATGAAAACCACTTTCAGCTGATAAGTGCAGTTCATGGTAGTACGTTCTTTCAAATAGTTGCACTACAGTCGATAGGCATCAATCATAGAATCATAGAATAGTTAGGGTTGGAAAGGACCTTATAAAGTAGTTCTTCCTGGTTGTAAGGAATTTTGACTGTAGAGCTGGCACATCTAGCAACATATTCATGTCCCTGAATGCATTCAGTAGATAAAGATTAGAAATCTATACTTTTCTTGTGAAACTTTAAACAAATGATGATGTATAATAGTAGTAGGAGAAGAAGACATGAACAAGCATTCAAGTCGAGACTGGTTGTGGTTCTGAGCAACCTGATCTAGTTGAAGATGACCCTGCTCATTGCAGTGGGGGTTCACGAGATAACCTTCGAAGTTTCCTTCCAACCCAAACTATTCTCTGATTCTGCTTTCAGGTTCATCACAAATATAGTTTCAAAACACCTAGGTTGTTTTCACAGTGTTTACAAAGCATATGACAAGTAGCCAGTTACATATGCTAGACAACCCCATTCACTAAAAGTATCCTTCCCTAAAGCAGTGTTTAGTGATGATCATTCCTCCAAAGCCCTGTTCACCGCTTTTACGTATAAAGAAGCTCAGCACTTTGACAGACATGCAAATCTAGCTGAGTGGGATGCGGCATGATTTCTAATGTCATTTCCGAGTTGTCTCGGAACTAAAATTGGGTAACTAGCAAATTTTTTGACTAGCACTAGAATTTGCTAACTCTGCAAAGGCTCATGATCCACTATTTGCTTCAAACTAATGTGTTTGATTTATCACTGAGGTGGACCAGGAACAGTCATGTCATCAGCGATGGCATCTCGGGACTCTTGTTCTGAAATGACATTTACCAGAAAGATGTCATGAGACAGTTCACATGAGGATCTATTTTGCTGGGCACAAGTAATTCAGAGTAAGAGCTGATACACTTTCGGAGATCTGAGTAGAGATACTTGCCCCATTGCTTTTTATACTTGTGATTTGCAAGATTCTTATTCAGCCTGTTTCTGAATGTGTCATTAGCTATATTGAAATGAGTGGGGAATCAGGATCTAGTTCTTGTTTACAGAGTGTTTTGAATGTAAATTTAAAAAATGAGAGACTATAATAAAACAAATGAAACTTGTAGGCTTATGTAGATTTGTAAAAAATAAATAGATTTTCCCCTACTCTGTTAACAAAACATGTTCAAAACAAACATCTTCCAACCACTGGTTAATAGAACAGATTTCCTAGGCATGTATGAAATGTGAGCAAAAATTATATGTTTACATTTTAATAGCTTTCTAGCCTGAGTGTCTGAATCGGAGGTCTTAAAGCTATGTTGAGGTTCCTAAATGGAATTACTTTGATTGACAAGATAATGCGAAGTAACACCAGCATTGCTGAGGTCAGTAAGAGGACTCCAAGGGGGTTAATTATCATGGGAATGCAAAGAGTTGTTATAACCAAAAACATATAAACCATCACAATTGGATACTGTTTGTCCATGGGATAAATGTGGCAAAGGAGAAAGAAGTTTATAAATATAACCCCTGAGAATGGAATTTAATTGAACACAGAGAAAAAAAGCCAAAATTTAGCAAATTTTTTCTCATAGGGCTTTCCAAACCTCCTGAAAACATTCTGGGTTTCCATGTGGATACCTGCTAGTCTGAAGTCATGTTCCATTTTAAAAACAAAACACTGAAAAAATACAGCTGTTCTCAAGTGTAAGTTTGAAGTCACGTATATGCAGGGAGTGGTATCAATGCAGTTGTGTTATGTGCTGTGTAACACAGTCAAGAGGCTGTGCAAAAAGAAGACTTCGTATGCTTCCCAGGTCCCCCCAGTCTATATTGCCACCAGCACATGTGTGTCTGTCTCTTTCCAGCTTCCTCTACTGGCTGTTTTCAGTATCTGTTTAGGTTCTCCTTGCCGAGCATCAAGAACAGTTTAGAAGAACAAAGAGGCAAAGGCTGGGAAAAGTGGGGAACTATGGGGAAAAGGTGAGAATATTTGTGCTGCTGGATTTAGAAACACAAAGTTCCTCCTGTCCTGCAAGGAGTGCCATTTGAAAGGATCTGGTCTTCCTGCTACCACTGGCTGTCCTCTCTAAGGAAACACTTCATCTAGAAAGTGATGGGAGATGGAAATATGAGTTCCATTATGCAGGTTTTGTAGAATCAACATATATTTTAATATGGTTATACTGTTCGGTAGCAGTCTACAATGTTTGTTTATCTAGTCAGTTGCTTGATATGAATCTTTTCTTATTTTAGCCAGGCTCCTAGCTTTTAAGGGATTGGAACAATATGTGCTGTGTGGCAAGTCTTTCTTCTACCCTAGTAGAATACATTTAATCTGAACTAATACTCAGTTCCATTTACAAGGTGCATTTCTCAACAAAAGAATAGAAAATTTCATCTCATGTCTTATTTACTGAGAGCTTGCCTCTTTCCTTTCAGTTTGCCTTAAAATTCTGTCTTCAGTTACAAGGGCTCTACCAAGTCTTAGTTTAGCTTGGCAGCTGCTTTTCCCAGCTTATCAGCTAGAGTCAGAAGAGAACAGTTCAGGCCTTTGAATTTACAACTGCACATTTGAACTCCATGCTTGCATTTTTACTGTTATTACTTCTTGCTATTATTTTAAAACAGTCTTTCCCAGAAGAATATGAGATATTAGGGGAGGTGACCCTTCCCCTCTGCTTAGCAGAGGTGAGGTCACACCTGGAATACTGTACCCAATTCTGAGCTCATCAGTACAAGAGAGATGTACTGAAGAGTCCAACTAAGGATCACAAAGATGATGAAGGAACTAGAGCATCTCTTCTCTTAAGAAAGGCTGAGAGAGCTGGGATGGTTTAGCCTGGAGAAAACTCAGGGAGCATCTTATAAATGTATATAAATACTTCAAGTGAGGGTGCATAGATGACAGAGGCTCTTTTCAGTAGTGCCCAGAGACAGGACCAAGGGTAATAGGCACTGTCTGAAACACAGGAAGTTCCATGTGAACGTAAGAAAATGCTTTTTTACAGTGAGAGTGATAAAGCACTGGTCCAGCTTGCCCAGAGAGGTGTTGGGGATGTTCAAAAGCCATCTGGACATGGTCCTGGACAGCTTGTTTTAGGTAGTTCCACTTGAGCTGGGGGGTTTAGATGGTCCTTTCCAGTCTTACCCAGTCAGTCATTCTGTGAGATTCTGCATCCCATGTCAAAGCAAAACGAGCTGCAATTGGCAGATACAGGAATATGAGTCTTAATTATTGAGATCTAGGTGGGCAGATTGTTTCTCCATTCAATGTTCAGTGAGTCTGATGTACCTAAATGCATGGAAATGTTGTCTGTGTGAATTACTTTTTCTACATGCATGCTCTATGGAGGATGAAGCTTGAGTTCAAGACTTGGTATTGTGGAGATGTGCATTCTTCTGCACAAATTCAAGTTATCTGGTGAAACACAGCCAACAGAGAATGAGTATGTATGTGTGGCATATATTCTTTAACCTGAAGTAAAAGACAAATCTCGTCTCTTGAGGAAGAGTTATATCCATATGAGCATCTCTAGTAGTTGTAGCTACATGCAACCTATGGAAAATACTTTAAAATAGTAAAAGCAAAAACTGCAAAATATGCTGTACCTATGGGAATGAAAACCAGTGAAGGCAAGGCCCCATGAAAAATCCATAGTCCAGAACTATTTGTTAACCTTGGCACTTTATAGCAATCTATAGGTCAAAGCAGATATTCATTAATTCTCACAACTCATTTGAGCATTGGATGAGAAAGTATTATTTAAATTTGAATTAAAACTGGATGATTCCAACCAGATTTAAACCAGTTAAATATTTCATCTCCTGAGGCTATATAGCATGTAATCTTATGCCTAGATGTTTTTTCCATTAGTATTTATTCTGTATTTATGTTAATCACATTAATTTACTATCAGTTCTGAGTTCTGTACATTTGTTTGTTTCAAAGCTGCATTTCAGTTATAGTTACAGACCTACTATAGAACAGAAAGAAGGCAGATTTACAATTCCTGTTCTGAAATGATTGCAGTTAGGAAGAATTGTGTACTTTGTGTGTTCTTTCCTTCCTTTTTCCACATTGTTCATTAGACAATGTAGTATGTTAGTTATAAATCATATTTAGTTGGGTAATTGTTCATCAACCATTTGGTAACTACATATAAAATATTTTCTGTCATACAAACCAACAGCACTGTTATTTAGATCCAGCCTGTCAAGTTTCTTGCACGTCCATATTTGCATTTCAGACTCTCCCACCACTCAAGGAGTGGCAAGTCCACCCAAATTTTCTACAGCCTCGACTGTCAAAATATGCTGAACTCTTCTCTCTATTATAGTATTCTTGTCTAAACTTTTTGCATCAGATACTGTGAAAGGACATAAGAATAATAAAATGCTTATGGTGGCTTGTTGTCATTCTCCTTAGACAAGACTTAAAGGGGGAGATCAGGTCCAATAAGAAAGTAAAGGCAGACCTTCAGACTGATGGAAAATGTTGAGATCATAGAATCGTAGAATGGTTTGGTTTTGAAGGGCCCTTAAAGCTCATCTAGTTCTCACCCCCTGCCACAGGCAGGGACACCTTCCGCTAGAGCAGGTTGCTCCAAGCCCTGTCCAACCTGGCCTTGAACACTACCAGGGATGGGGCAGCCACAGCTTCTCTGGACACCCTGTGCCAGTGCCTCCCCACCTTCACAGGGAAGAATTTCTTCCTAATGTCTAATGTAAATCTCCCCCATGTCAGTTTAAAGCCATTCCCCCTTGTTCTGTCCCTGCAGGCCCTTGTTAGAAGCCCCTCTCCAGATTTGTCACCTTTCTAGGGACTGAAAGCTGCTCTAAGGTCTCCCTGGAGCCTTCTCTTCTCCAGGCTGAACAAGCCCACCTCTCTGGCACAGATCAAGCAGTTTGTGATCCGAATGCATAGCAGGCACAGTCTGTATTTTGTTTATTCCTTGGTTAGAATACTGTAGGCTCTGAGAACATAATGATAGTTTTCTATTTGCACAGGGGCTCTGGGGATGCAAGAAGTTGTGTTTTGTCCTAGCCATGCTTGTAGTCCCTGCAGGAACATCCTCTAGCATAGGAAGGTGGGGGTCTCTGTCTCCCACCCACACACCAACTGTCAGAGCTGGCAAGCTGAAGAAGAATCACTGTTGCAATTTTGCCTTTGCAGTTTTTGTCTTGATCTTGTATTTGGTATTTTTCCTTAATCCCCTCCACAGAAGTTGAATGATTATCAGTAAATTTCCACTATTAAAAAAACAAACAAAAATCTTCACGCTTAAGGAGTAAAGATTAAAGGCGTGTGTCAGCGACACTAGATAATGGTCCGTGGTGAAACACACAAAAATAGAAAAGTATTGTTTGGCACGGGCTGTGGGAACATAACCTTGAAAATAGGGAAGTTAACACTGCTGTTAGCAAAAGGGAGTCTCATACCAGTTGCAAGACACATGAGGTAATTGTCAGTGGTGGCTCCTTCCCAAAAGTCCCCTAAAAGTCCTTTTTGTGTAGCTGGCTATTCCTTACGATGTAGGCTGGCTCCCTGTGTCAGAATGAGTGTGCCCTTTTGCTAACATAAAAGCCCAAGCCTCATGCAATGCGGGGAGGCAGGTCCTCATACCACCCAGGTAAATGTTGCCTCTGCAGGGGCGCCTGCCAAAGTTGAGCCTGCCACCTCGCACTGCGATGATGTCTCTCAGAGCTGGTTTCGTGATCATCATTGCATGGTTTTTGGGGTTGGTAAGGTAAACACTCACCAAAAATATCTGTCACCGTTTCCTTTACCCTTTGCCGATTCTTACTCCCTATCTTTTCCTATAGTAATAAACTAGGTTTTTTTTAACCGTTGTGTCTTGCCTCGCTCTCAACCTGGAATCCTCAAACTCTGGAACAAGGCAGGACCTAAAGCTATTCAGAAAACAAATTAAAAATATGTTTTAAAAAAGAAACAGAAGAGTGAACCCCCCCACCCCCCCATTTTGGTGTTTATGATATTGATCACAGTAATTTGGGAGAACATCGTGTTAAGTGGTTGCATTTCCTAACACTAGAAAAGTGCAATGCTTTGTGGAAGGGAAAAGGTGTACTGCCCCAGGGTAGTGGTCGCAATGTTTTGTTTATTGTGGTTTTTAAACCAGCACTGTGTTTATGACGCATAAAGTCCTCTCTTTCGTGAGCTTCTAGTTTCAGAATCAAATGCATCTCACATGTTAAATCTCTAACATAGAACTTGGTGTGCTCTGTATCAGAAATAAAAGTCATCTTCAGAAACATTAAAAATCTTCATTTCAGTGAGCTATGTCTAAAAATGTGAATTAATTTTAGTCAAAGCTTTCGCATTTATGACTAACACCAGTTTGAGCAGTCATTTTAATCTGCTGTTCTTCTCATGCGCAGAGTGATTGTGGTGAAGTGATTTAGAAGGGAATTGCTAGAAGGAATTCAACTTTGCTAACATAGACAGATGGACAAGGGTTTAACATTAATAATTGGAGGTGCATGCAGATTTATGTGGAAGGGGGGAAATGCTTCATTTTTATTAGAAATGAAGTCAGCAAAAACCAAGCACAGGAGTTTATATGTAATAGTCTAGATACAGAAAATCAGCACGGAATTGTGCAACAGAATAGCTCCAACAGGAGCTTAAAATTAAGTCAATCCCCTGCTTAGATATGTGATTGTTGCTTGTGCAATTAGCCTTGCAGTAGTACTAAGATGAGCTGAGAAGGATTTACTGACTGAGGCCAAGTCTTATCAGAGAAGCCTTTTCGGGTGTAGATTAATGTGGAAATGACTTTTGCACGCCTCAGTAAGCTAGTGCATTAGGAGTAAAGACTGCTAAAATGCATTACAAAGGCCCTTTTGCCCTGTTCTCCAGGGAACAGTTTGCCCTTTCTGTGGCAGATGTTGCAGATTGCCCCTTCTGATTGCACTGGGAGTTAACAAATTGAGGATTTAACAAAAATCTACCTTTAAAAAAACCCTCACATTTTAAATTTTATTAGAGGAATGACAATGGAGCCTTGGAACAGTCAGTAAACACTGACTGATAATGTGATCTCAGAAATACTACCTGGAAGAGGAATGCAAGAAAGTTATACAGAAGGGAGTTTTATCTAAATGGGAGATTCATGCTTTTAACAGCCAGAAAGTTATCCTGGAGAATGACTGATAAAACAAGGACAGGCTAACAAATGGGAAAAGAGACACATCATTAAGAAGGGATGTCTGGACACAGTCCAGTGCTGTGATAAATAGTAGAGCATAATACATTTGGGGCTTATTTTGGTGTAATATTTCAGAAAGCACAGGTTGTGTTAATATTCCTATCTGATTTTTGGAAAACTGAAAAGATTGTGAGCAAGTTTTTGAAATCTCAAAGCAAATAAGTTTAAATACTTCTGAAGAAAATTACTTCAAAGAGAAAAGAAAGGTAATTTCTGTACCTTTGTGTTGAATAACCTGCACACTCACCATGGTGCTTCTGAAAAATACTTAATGTGTCAGGTTCAGAAAAGAGATTTGAATTGCAGGTTCTTCTGAGTTGGGCAGCACAGCCTAAGCTATTGCCTGTTTCTGGCATGCTGCTTGCTTGTTCACTTTGAAATACTGACATGTACATTAAACAACTGCCCAGTCCATGTGTGTCATAGGAAGTTTAAATTTGTACATCAGCGTACTTTTGTGACTGTAGCTGTTTCAGCCACATACTTGTGTAGGTTTAAGTGAAGAGTGAATGAGCTCATGGAAGAGAAATCTGAGAAGAAATCCTTGACACATTGATATCCAGATTAGGAGGACTCTGAAATGAAAGTGGCTGCTAGAGCTGGGGGAAAATGTATCATGTATCTTTGCCTTGTTCCTATACTGCATCCATGTACAGGCTAGGGCCCATACATATGGCACTCCTCACCATCTGTCTCTAGTCATCTCTGTGTGGACCCTGATAGAGGTACAGTAGTGGACTTGACAGACTTCTGGTGTGATCCCTCTGGGCATGTTATGTCCATGTATTGAAAGTGCAAAATTGAAACTTTGGCTATGATATTCCCAGCAAGAAGACAGATGAGTGTGGAAGAAGGTGCTGCTGCTTTGTTGTGACACCTGGAGCTACTGTGAACATCAGAGCTGTAACTAAGGGAAGAGAGTGTGGAGGTCCCTGTACACAGTGTGATGCAGGTATAACTAACTGAGTGGAGCTTATCTGAACCGTAATCTACAGGAGGATTCTGTTGAGTTTGAAATATGAAGGTGGGATAAAGGATGATGGAATCAGCAAAGACGCGTGAGGAAGGGGAAAATAAGACTTTTGTATCCTGAAATATTCACAGGGCGATGCATAGGACAGTCCCATGTATGCATGTATTGGGATATAACATTATCAGGAAAAGGTTTGGCTGTTCTACCACTGCAGCCTATTCTGTCTCCAGTTCTGATGAAACCATCTGAGGACATAAAAAAAAAAAAAAGTCATGTCAAGGATGATCTTCACTTGTGGAAGGAAAAATGAAAAAATATGGGAATTACAAGGTCATTAATTATATAGTAAAAATTCTTGCCTGACAACTTCGTAGTTCAAAATCACTAGAAGTGAGCTGCCATGCAGTTGTGTGCTCAGCCAAGGGAAAGAGCTGTTTTGAGTCATATTGCAATGACCTTACCTCATCTCTGTCCTCATGCTAAAAATCTTACTGCAGTAGATCACTAAGAGTACTGAAATGGCTTGCAAGTTGAAGAACAAGGAGAGTTTTTCAGGAAAGTAAAGAATATGCACAGGTAATACCTCAATGCAAGATCAGAATAAGTAACATATGAATCAACTCCTATTCATACTTCCACATGAAAGAAGGTGGATAAACTGACTTGCTGACTTTCATATGGGAGAAAAGAAATTTTGCTGCACAGCACTGTAACAGCAAAATACAATTCATAAATACAACAGTCACAGATATTACTGTGGGTATCCATTGTAATATTTTATTTGATATCATTATCATGATGGTGCCTACAGGGATGCTGGAGAGGAACTCATCAGGAACAGTAGCAATAGGACAAGGGTAATGGTTTAAACTTAAACAGGCAAAGTTCAGGTTAGGTATAAGGAAGAAGTTCTTTACTGTGAGGATGGTGAGGCACTGGAACAGGTTGCCCAAAGAAGACATAAATGCTTCATCTTTGGCAGTGTTCAAGGCTAGGTTAGACAGAGCCTTGGGTGATATGGTCTAATGTGAGGCATCCCTGCCCATGGCAGGGGGATTGGAACTAGATGATCTTAAGGTCCTTTCCAATCCAAATCATTCTGTGGTCATTTAATACTATTGCCTTTTTCATACCCTGCTAACAGAGGGTGAGAATTGGAATGAGACTGTCCTATTTTGTCCAGAGCTGTCAGGACAGATCAGTAAAGACATTCGGAAAACAGAGCAGAGCGAAGGATCTTTATGTGTTGTGTTCTCCAGGACACATCCAGCCTCTTGATCATCTCCTCTGGACTATGTTGCCTTTTCCCATAGACTGTACAGAAAATACATGATCTAGGGAGCTAGTATCTACAGCAGTCAGATAGAGTTATGTGAATCATTGTCTCCTCTCTCTGTGCAGTTATTTAGAAGAGAGGTCAGAAGGAACCTGTAAAAATCGGTCTCATTGAATATTCATAGACCACAGAGATAAGGGTCATTCATCTAAACCTGCAGTTTCGCAAGCATTTTAAGCTCAAGACAACACTGTCAACAGAAGAAACTGCACAAGGAGGTCCTTTTCACAATGGCAAAACTACTTGGTTCAGGCATTTCTGTCAGATGAAGGAAGGAAAAAGCCAAGGAGGAAAAAAACTGCATATCTGAAGTTGTAGTTACCTTCCCCAGCAGGGTTCATGACTCATTCGCACTTGCTAAATCACATCCTGTATCTCTGTTTCCTGACTTAATCCTGTAATTCTGGGTCCTGGGTGGAAGCTGCAGAAGTGTAGTAAATTCCTCGTTCAAGGTTGGAAAACTTTCCGCTTCCCAGAAGCAGAGACTCTAACCCTACCTCTTCCAGTGAAGAATATGGAATTCACTCTAGATTTCTGATATCTAATCCATTTAATCCACTCATTTGTCTGTAAGTTTGGTGCATGTATTTCTTCCATGCTTAAAAGCAAATTAAAGGTATCCAGCTAGCTAAATTTGGTTACTGAACAGCAGTGACTTTTTTCTTCTGATCAATGGGAATAGAGAAAATAATTAGCCAGGCAAAGGAATCATTCTCTGCTTAGCAAAACTGTTATCATAGGCAACTAAAAATGTTTATTATAAACACTGGTTTTCAAGTACTTACGGTTTTTATTTTTTATTAAAATATTTTATACCAAAGTACCTATAAATAAAATATTCTTTTTTTTTTTTTAAATAAAGAAAAACAGTATAACCATGTGACTTTAATTCTTACTCTAACACACGATCTAGTGGGTAGGTCATTTAAACTGAAACACAAGTTCAGGTTAGATATAAGGAAGAAGTTCTTTACTGTGAAGGTAGGGGAGGCACTGGAACAGGTTGCTCAAAGAAGTAAGTGCCCCATCCCTGGCAATGTTCAAGGCCAGGTGGGACAGAGCCTTGGGTGACATGGCCTAGTGAGAGACATCTCAGCCCATGGCAGGGAATTGGAAATGGGTGATCTTAAGGTCCTTTCCAACCCTAACTACTCTATGATTGGAAGACAAATTGATTGGCAGTAGATTTGTCATTTGCACTTTAAGAACCAATAGCCATGGGCCTTTAGCCTTTTTATGGTTTTGATAAAGCATGATAAAAACATGATATAAACCATGATAAAACAGTGGCAGCTCACTGAGTGAAATGTGTATCTTCTGGGCCACTTAAAAATTATTTAACTTAATTTCCATAGTTCTTTACATTTACTTATATTTTTTTATTATGTAAGGCTTGTAAAGCAGTTGCTGGTTGGCTGAGGAGTGCATAATGGTAGTAAGCTATTCCTGCTTTTCAGCTGTTTTGAAGAGCTGAGAAAGGCTTCTGGAAGTAAGGAGGAAAACCTAGCTTCCATTAGGATGGCTTTGACAAACAATAAAATTATGAAGGGATCAGGAACCTTTTTAAGGAACACAAACTGTCTGTGGGGGGAAGACCAAGAGAAAAAAAAAAAGTTAATGCTGGGAAACACGAAGGTGAATAGAAGCGCTTATAAGGGAAGAGATTTGTATATTTTTGCCCATATGCTTAAATTTGAGAATGCCTATAGACTCAAGGAGTTCAGTAAGATTATTCAAAGGTTTAAGATATCTCATTAAATTGCAGTTTTGATATAATTTTTGTGCTGTTACTGGAATGTACTTACATATAATTTATGGTATTATGAATAAAGCTTAATGGGAGACAATTTATAAAGAGGAGCTAATGGACTTTTTTCCCACAGAATTAGAAATCCTACTGTGTATCCGTTAACGCCCCCTCCAAACTGAATACCCTCTCATTACCATTAGATTATAAGTGTTCATAATGCACCTGTCTAACTAATATTTTCCAGCTTAATTCTAAAGAGAGTCCTCCTCCTTCAAATTTATCATCAGTCGGTTAATCATTAGTAGCTTGTACTAGAATCCTAATTTCATAGAGAATGACACCATCTATCTCAAGTAGGCTAAATCCCTTTATGCTTGAGCTTGTTTGCATGGTACATCTTTCAGGCAGTTCTCAAAGGGAGGACTGATACAGTAAACTGAGCTGGTTTGCTCATGAAATGTAATGAATTTCTTAAGCTTTCCTTACCTAGCTTAATCAGAATCTTTTAATCTTCAGTGTGGACACTGCTACTTGCTGAAATTAAGTATTATACAATATTAATTATTTACTGCAATTAATAAATGTGTATTTCATGCTTGGGTGCAGCTGTGATCAGAAGACTCATTTCAGTTGCTATATTCAAAACTAGTTCATATCCAAGATTAGTTGAATTCCATCAGAGATATTTTTTTCTAACTCAAATACAGATCTACATGCACACAACTTCAACTATAGCAGCTTATAGTTTAACTTTGCATGGATTTTGTGTGCTTGTTGATGGAAAATTGCATCTAGGCTACAAGTGGGGAAAGATCCATGGAAAACAGTTTCTATTCATATCGAAATGCTAGTACCATAAACATCAAACCATTTGTTTCTGATGTTCATATTCATTTTGGGCATTAAACCTTATCTTTCATTGTTCAAGGTTGTCTTCATTTTCCTTCTGTTCTTGTACCCTGCTTAAGTGATAATTCACCATCTGTAAAACAAGCGCTGAGATGTGGGACCCAGGGCAAATGTTGTATAAAATTGCCATCAAAACCATTTCCTAAGGCATATTACTAGTGATTTAGGGGTCATTTGTTTGCTAGATTTTGAGAATAAATGGTTGCTTCTTCATGAAACTCTTCCTACACACGCATTTCCAAAATGCCAGAACCACACCTGTCATAAAACACCCATGTATATGATGCAGCATTTCTGTCAAAAAATTTAACAACACTGGAAAATTCCCAGTGAGCAACTCCACAATAAAGCTGTTGCAAAAATGCTGTTACTGAGTGACTCTACTACACACATCTGGAAAAAAAATGTTTAAGCACAATAAATATTCTGCCTATTGCTCTATTTTCATATGTCTTATGATTCTAACTGTTTCAAGAAAAGTAATTGGGTACACAATGCTGTGGAAATACTGCAGCAGTATTTTAAGCACTCCCTCTGTTCTCTATGTAACTGTTGGTTAATTTGGGTGCTTAGGGTTAAAGAGGTTCACTATTTAATCAGATGAATCAACATTCAAATAAATTCTAGTTTTTAGTCAATGTAATGAATGCATAGATTAAATGTAAAATTAATTCAGCATCTGGATGGGATGAATTTAAATTTAATTTAGTATTTGATCAGATTTTAGTTTTCCATTGAATCATGTCCTGTGCATCCATGTTGAGGAGATTTTAATGATTAATAAGGCAGACAACCTTATAAATCAAGCTGATTTAAAAATGAAAATGATGAAAACATCAGTCACATTCATTTTTATTTTGTTTAAAAATGTGTGATTGCACTGTTTTGATCATATTCTGCTTACAGGCATTTTACTTTGTTAGTTTGTCAAGAAAAGCAGGTCATCTGCACTTCTTAAACATTTCTAATGCGCATCCTGATTCTCCACAGTGTTGAGGTCTTCACCATCTACCCAGGTACATGAAAACTGATGAAAACTACAGAAACAAGATTTTAATAGCATTATATTGTAGATTATATTGTAAAAGAGAACAAAAATTGCCAGTCATATGCTAGGTAAGCATTTTTTCCCATTGTACTCAGTCTCTTCTTGTATTTCACTGCCATTAAAAATAAACTCATATTTCAGTGGAGCAGAATCAAGCTTATTACAATTTTAATTGCTGAAAATGACATGTAGCACTCATCCTAGTCATTTTTAGTCAGTGAAGCCCATGCATACTGTGAATATGCAGTCCCTGGGCAGGCACAGTCGTAGAATCATATCATAGAATCATAGAATTGTTTGGGTTGGAAGGGACCTTAAAGCTCATCCAGTTCCAAATCCCATGGGCAGGGACACCTTCCACTGGAGCAGATTTCTCCAAGCCCCGGCCAACCTGGCCTTGAACACTGCCAGGGATGTGGCAGCCACAGCTTCTCTGAGCACCCTGTGCCAGGGCCTCAGCACCCTCACAAGGAAGAATTTCTTCCTAATGTCTCATTTCAGTCTCCCCTCTGTCAGGTTAAAGCCATTCCTCCTTGTCCTGTCCCTACAGGCCCTTGTCAAAAGCCCCTCACCAGGTCTGTCATCACCCCTTTAGTCACTGGAAGGTGCTCTAAGGTCTCCCTGGAGCCTTCTGTTCTGCAGTCTGGATAAACCCAGCTCTCAGCCTGTCTTCATAGGAGCATACTGCATCTGGTGCACTACCCCAAAAATTTCTGTTATACAAAACTACTTGATCACTACATTTTTGGGGTTTGCACTGCAAAAATATTTTTCTAAAGTACTTGAAAATGTCATGGGACTGATGGCTAGTCAGTACATTTTCATTTCTACCATGCTTTTATCCCTGTTTCCTTCTTGAAAACTACATATTCTCATGCAGGTAGCCAAAAAATACAACAAACCAATGACCTTAAAGCTTATTAAGGGGTTATTGCAGGATACGAACTCAAATCTGATAGAAACATGGGAATATGGAGAAGGACATATTCCCTATTTAGTCTTCTACCTACAGAATGTGTCTAACTTTTCCAAATCTTATTTTATAATTCACTGTTAAGGTCTTTTTACCAATTAGATAATAAGGTCTTCAGGACATTTTCCTGACCTCTCGGCCTCAAAGGCATCCTATGGAGGTAAATTCCATTGCCTAAAGTCACGCTCTGTGAAGAAGACTATTTCCTTTCATCCTGACTTGCCATTTTTCATTTCACTGAGTGACTTCTTGTGCCTTTGTTGAAAGAAGCGCTAGAGTTCCTCTCTTATCTCTTCACCAATTATGATTCTATATGCTTTTGTTATGAACGTTCTTACTCCTTACCTTCCTGGGACAAGTAATCCCAATCCTTTAAGACATTCTTTCAAATAGGAATTTTCCAAGGCTGATAATTATTGTTATTGCCAGACACTGACGCTTTTTCACAGATTCTTTTCATTCTTTTTTTTTTTTTTTAAGGGGGGTAGAATGAAGAGTACTGCACTGTATCTCAGCTTAAGGCAAACTTGTATAGTAAGTTTTCTATAAAGTTCTGGTGTGCTCACTTGGCCAAAACATTTTTTCCTAAGCTAGAGGGGAATAGGTTAGGAAACAGCTGGATGCAATTTTTCTACAGTTTATTTGAAGACATGAGCTGAAGCAGTGAAGATGTACGAGGGGATTTCTTTAACAGACTTTATATAAAATATTTTAACTAGTACAACACAGCCTTATCTGGATTTTGTATCACCAAAGGTACAATGGCTTATGGCAAAAGTTAGTCAACACTGGTTTATCCTGCCCTGGACCTGCTTCTTTCAACTTTTCATTTTCCAGAAACATGTTGCTTAACAAGTTGTGCTAGAAGAGATTTGCAAGGGTTGATGTCTTTGCTGGTAAAGGAACTGCTGAAAGAGGGAAAGCAAGTGGGTGCTTTCTTAAAGAAATTATTAGCTAGAATGTCAGATGCATGCAGTGTAAGTCCATTATCTGAACTATGCGGTTTGTACAGCTGCAGATAACTGTACCTGCTCTACAAATCTTGATTTCCCAACTTCTGCTTACTTTGCAGTGGATACCTAGCAGAAGTATCCATACTGGACACAGTTTAGGCTTTGCTGGTCAATTGCTATTGTTTTTTTTTTTTATGACTGTGACCTGTACATTATATAACTAGTGTATTTCTGCCAAAGCTTCATTGTGCAACACTGCTGGCATTGGCCATGTAAGGCCCTTGGAGCATCTCCCTCAGTGACCTGGACCTGATGCCCGATCTCTGTCCTGGGAGCCCCTTGCAGCAGCCATTTGTCCATGCGGGGCCAGAGGCCCCTCTTGCACTAGACTGATGGCTGGATCTGGCCTCTGCCCAACCCCAGACTGGTGCTCTGGGGCTGCCCCTGGCCTACCCTGCTTCCCAGGTCCTGCCATTCCACCCCTAGGACCTCCCAGGCCATGCAGTGTTTGGGTGCTGTCACACAAGCATCATCAGCACCAGAAAATTGCCACTAAGTTCGAACACTTGGATTTGATTACATAAAGAAGTTTTATTTAAAAACCAGAAGCGACTGCTGGGCTAACGTTACATTGTATGCAAGAGCTCACAACCTCGGGCAGCTGAAATTCTGACACTTTGAAAGACACCCTGGGAAATAAATGCTGATCTTGGGAAGTGAGTAAGTGAGTGGGAGAACTGCGAGCTGTGGCTGGCATCTGAGAAGTAAATCTTTCTCAAGTGGGAACATCACAGGAAAATCCCAGTGTTCCCCCCTTGATGATGACTAGTGGTGATTTTGACCCACAGGATGCATCTTGCAGGGTCTTAAAACAGTGTGAATTACAGGGGTAGTCTTGTCTTTCGTTGTGGCCAGTTTTCCTAATACTTCAGAGATACTTGTGGTACAAGTGATTTCAGTCAAAGATTTCTAATACCAGCTGAACGGGATCCCATCTTAGAGGTTCTTTTCTCAGTTGGATTGACAGGGTAGAATGGGGGAAAACTATATGACTTATATGAATCTTCTTTACAAGGTTTCTTCTGAGTAAAAAAAAAAGGGAAGTAATTTCATTCCTCTATATCACCAGAGGAAGGCATAAGCAATTTAATTATAAAATGAGAACGGCTCAGGAAACCTGTAGCTTTGAGTGGTAGTTTGCTGATAGATTTTAAAATTTATTTTTCATTTCTGTTGCTGCTAATTCTATGGAAACAGAATCAATCCTTTAACAAGCTAGCTTCTCTCTGTGGTTTGTGCAGTGATGGGACCCCCCTGCCTTGATAGGAGGGGAAAGCAGGAGCAGCTGTCTGTACTTCAGGGCTGCAAGGCAGTGACTATAACCTCGGTTGTAAATCAGAAAAATCCTGAGGGACTTTCAATTTGTGATGGCCTAGGACTTCAAAACTGCCCAGAAGCTCCCACAGGGCCTGCAGTCAAGCCATTTCTCTCACTTCTGGCATGCTCAAGAGATGCATATTATCTTGACATAGCCTGAACACCAAAACAGCTGTCCTTGGACCATGCATGCTTTTGCAGCTCTCAGGATTTTGCAGTAGCATTTTCACTTGAATTAATAATTCTTTGCCAGATCCTTTCAACTGAAATCTGGGAAGAATAGCCAACACACTGTAGAGAAAAACTACAGTTTTGTGTATCGTGGAAGTGAATCACTGACTGCATCACAAGCGGATTACCTCTAGAGAAAGGAAGAAATGCAGAAAGTAGCATCTTCTAGAGCCAGATTCTCACTTTTACTATAAATTATATCAGATCAGCTGGTGGCGATCACATGTTGGGAGCTCCAAGCAGTTTCTTATCTAAGCTTTACATCTAAACTATTTTCTTCATCTGGGGTGACATTTGGTCTCCTTGACAAGAGCTTGCTCAATGCCAGGGTCATCAGGGCACTATTAGGCTTTAATGGTCCTGACCAGCCTCAGCTGTGGCTCCCACCACACCCCTGCTCATGTGCCATGTGGCTCCATTTAAGCTGTGCCTGGGGATGTTGTTTGTTTCCTGGGTTATGTTAGAGTTGTTTTTCCTCTTATTCTCTTCTATGGTTGAGTTGCTGCTTAGTTTTCCGAGTTGACTTTGGACCTCGCTTTGCTGTATGATTCTTCAGTGTTTGGACCTGTTCTCACTCGTTCTGCTCAGGTACTGTGGCTTTGTAAGGGAACTGCCTTTCCCATCACATTGGGGCAGTGGTGGTTCACCTTGGCTTCTGGTTCATGTTCCTTGTCGAGTAGCCCATCTTATTGTTCCATTATTCTTAGGATAAAGCAGATTTAATATTAAATTAAGAAAAAAAAACAACCTCTTTGCCATGTTGTAATATAATCATGGCATGTGATAAAATAGGATTAAAAAAAGATTTTTGACCTTTTGTGGTTTTGACAGTCTGATATTCTCAGACAATTTGTTATGAAGGAAACAACATATGGGAGGAAAGAAATAAATGTGGTAAAATCTTTTATTGCAGCTAAATAAATCTACTAAAATGTTTATGATTGTTTGTGCATAGATTTTGGAGACAGCAAAATCTTACTGAGTAGCCTTTAAAGTCTCCTTTCTAAGCATGCTTGGAAATTTGCTGGTTTGGGACCAGCTGTATCGGATTGTAGACTAAGTGACTACTTGGTATTTTTGCAGTTTTCTAAAAATGTTCATAAACAGCATCCATCATATTACTCTTCAACATAAATGAAGAGTTCTTAAAGGTATTGGGGAAGACTGTAAAGCTTCCCATATAGAAGGGAGCCAGAAGTAGAAGAGGTTGTTTTTTGAAAGAGTAGGGTTTTTTTTTGTGAGAATAATCAGAAGGAATGATGAGATATTTGTTTGGAGAGGTAGCAGCTGGGAAAGTTCTCTATGCAACTGGCTAGTGTGAAATCACTTAAGTGGGTTTTTAATGATAAAAAAAATCCCACTATTCAACATGGTAGTCTTGTGCCTGTTTCTCTGAAGATCTTGAAGTCTAAACATGAGCTTTATCAGTCATTTTGGAGTTACCTCCTTCTTACATAAATCTTGGCTCATTGAGAAGGACATGAGTTTTGCTTCTGACTATCATAATATTTCTTCTGTGGGGTACTACCTTACAAAAATACTTTGTGCATTTATCATGCTTTTGGAGTTGTCTGCAATCTGGAAACAAAGGATATACTTCTTTAATCTAATTTATATACATTGTCTGTAGAAGTGGAGTGTGTTCTTACTGGCTTTTACTTATGTGGATAATCACAGAAACTAGACTGTTCTGGTACATGTCTTCTGATAAATAAGTGGAATGGAAAGCCCTTAAGGATGGGAGAGAAATTTAGTCTTTGAAAATGCCAAGCCTGTAACTCTCATTGAATAGGGTAAGAAGCTGATTTCTCTTTGTAATAAAAACTTTCTTATAGAAGAGAAATTACAGTAGTTAGCCATGTAGTACTATCTAATGGGCTCAGACACAGGAGGTGTGGATCCTATTTCTGTTTCCTTTCTGGTATGACTAAGTCCAAATCTCTCCCAATTCTGTTCTTAGATTTTTTTAAAGAGTAAATAATGACGCTAATCTCTACAGCATTGTTTTGAATCCAGTATCAGCAGCATATGCTTGGCAATTTTTTTTTTTATTCTTGGATCATCTGCAGTAAAAGTTGGTTGATCAAAACAAAAGTCTTACAGTTGTCAGTAAGGATGATAAGCCTCAGCTTGGGAGCTTCTGAAGAGAATGGAGCAGTAGTTTCTCTACTCATGGCTATTGGGCACAGCAATTCAAAAGCTATTGAATTTCCAGTTTAGCTTACTTGAGGAATATCTCTTTATAGGCAGTTAATTCTGAAATATGTGTCTATATGATTATTTGATTCGTTGGATTTGCTTACTGAAATGTGTCCATCTCCTTAAGTAGCTGGACTAGGCTGTCATGTTCATGAAACTCTATAGAGTTCTCCAGCCCTTTCCTGAAAGGAATTTTTCCCAGGTCAATGATCTCTCTATTCATATCTTGTCCATAGAAATATCTTGGCCTAATGAAAGAAGAAACATTTCCCCAGTGTGAAGCAGATGAGAATTATTTGGAATGTACGGGAAGACTCCTTTACAAGAAAGAGCACTAGGGGACTTGAGAATAGAGTTGCCAAGCATATGGTGCTTGTTTCTGTAGTTAGTGCTTTGCAAGTAGATAATCTCAGCAAAAGCAGATATCCAAGTATGTGGAACCATCCAGAAATATGAAATCTTTAAAGAGAAGAAAAATCCTCAGTCTTCAGCCTATTTCTGGGAGGGATTTTCATGCAAGAGCAGTTACCCTTGCGATTCATTTCGGCTAATAATGGCTGGGATTCCTTCCACAAGGTGGAGATGTGTAGCATGGTATGTTAATTCAGCATTTCTTCCTGTGCTTTAATCCAGTACTTATTGCATCTAAATCCAAATATATTGAACTACTTCTATCTTTAATTTTTGCTGTCATTGAAATTTTGAGGCTTTTGCAAACATTAGAACTTTTTTTTTTCTTCTTCCCCCCCTGAAACTTGTGAAGATGTTTTAGTTACCTATATTGTGCAACTCTTCATTGGTAATTATCACAGTATCACAGTATCACAGTATGTTAGAGATTGGAAGGGACCTCGAAAGATCATCTAGTCCAATCCCCCTGCCGGAGCAGGAACACCTAGATAATGTTACACAGGAATGCGTCCAGGCGGGTTTTGAATGTCTCCAGGGAAGGAGACTCCACAACCTCCCTGGGCAGCCTGTTCCAGTGTTCCGTCACCCTCACTGAGAAGAAGTTTCTTCTCAAGTTTAAGTGGAACCTCTTGTGTTCCAGTTTGTACCCATTACCCCTTGTCCTATCATTGTTTGCCACTGAGTAGAGCCTGGCTCCGTCCTCGTGACACTCCCCCTTTATATATTTATAGACACTGATAAGGTCACCCCTCAGTCTCCTCTTCTCCAAACTATAGAGACCCAGCTCCCTCAGTCTTTCCTCATAAGGGAGATGTTCCACTCCCTTAATCATCTTTGTTGCCCTGCGCTGGACTCTCTCCGGCAGCTCCCTGTCCTTCTTGAACTGAGGGGCCCAGAACTGGACACAATACTCCAGATGCGATCTCACCAGGGCAGAGTAGAGGGGAAGGAGGACCTCTCTCGACCTACTAACCACCGCCCTTCTAATACACCCCAGGATGCCATTGGCCTTCTTAGCCACAAGGGCACAGTGTTGGCTCATGGTCATCCTGTCGTCCACTAGGACCCCCAGGTCCCTCTCCCCTACACTGCTCTCTAACAGGTCGTTCCCCAACCTATACTGGAACCTGGGGTTGTTCCTGCCCAGATGCAGGACTCTACACTTTCCCTTGTTATATTTCATCAAGTTACTCCCTGCCCAACTCTCCAGCCTATCCAGGTCTCGCTGGATGGCAGCACAGCCTTCTGGCGTATCAGCCACTCCTCCCAGCTTAGTGTCATCAGCAAACTTGCTGATAGTACACTCAATTCCCTCATCTAAATCATTGATGAATATATTAAATAATACCGGTCCCAGTACTGACCCTTGAGGCACTCCACTAGTTACAGGCCTCCAACTAGACTCAGCCCCATAGACTACAACTCTCTGGCTTCTCTCCTTCAGCCAGTTCGCAGTCCACCTCACTACCTGATCATCCAGTCCACACTTCCTCATTTTAGCTGTGAGGATGCTGTGGGAGACTGTGTCAAATGCTTTGCTGAAGTCAAGGTAGACCACATCCACCGCTCTGCCATCATCCATCCACCGTGTTATTTCCTCATAAAAGGCTAAGAGATTGGTCAAACATGATTTCCCCCTGGTGAAGCCATGTTGACTGCCCCTCATAACCTTCTTATCCTTGATATGCCTTAAGATGGTACCAAGGATAAGGTGTTCCATCACTTTCCCAGGGATGGAGGTGAGGCTGACCGGTCTGTAGTTACCCGGGTCCTCCTTCTTGCCCTTTTTGAAGACTGGAGTGACATTTGCTTTCCTCCAGTCCTCAGGCACCTCTCCCGTTTCCCAAGACTTGGTAAAGATGATGGAGAGTGGTCTAGCAATGACTTCCGCCAGTTCCCTCAGCACCCGCGGGTGCATCCCATCTGGACCCATGGATTTATGGATGTCCAGATTGCTCAACTGGTCTCTAACCCATTCCTCATCGACTAAGGCAAACCGCTCCGTCGACCTGACTTCATCTAAGGTCTCAGGGGTACAGGGCTCTTCAGGACTGCCCGCAGCAGAGTAGACAGAGACAAAGAAGGCATTCAGTAACTCTGCCATCTCTTTATCTTCTGTCACCAGGGCACCCATCCCGTTCATCAGTGGGCCTACATTGCCTCTGGTGTTAGTTTTGTCTGCCATGTATTTAAAAAAGCTCTTTTTTGCTGTCCTTGACCCTTCTTGCCAGGTTTAATTCTAAGGAGGCCTTAGTCCTCCTAGCTGCCTTCCTACATCCTCTAGCAGCAGCCTTATATTCCTCCCAAGTGGCCAGCCCCTCCTTCCATGACCAGTAAACTCTCCTCTTCCACTTGAGCATACCCAGCAATTCCCTATTTAGCCACGCAGGTCTCTTGGCCCTCTTCCTTGACTTCCTACGTGTCGGGATGCTCCGATCTTGAGCACGGAAAAAGCAGTCCTTGAATGTCAACCAACTATCTTGGGCCCCTTTACCTTCAAGCAGCCCTGCCCATGGGATTTCCCCTAGCAATTGCTTGAAAAGGCCAAATTACTGATAACAGTGACACAAGGCTCACCTGAAATTGAGGCACTCCCAGTTACATTTCAGAGCAGTGTGCTAGAGCTTCTTGATTCTTTAGCCTGGTGAAAGACACATTTCTTTATGACAGATTGACTAGTTGCCCTAGCAAAATTTCATTGTGAGTCATGAAAGCTTGCCAAACCCACAACTAATATGAATAATTGACTTTAATAGAAAGTTAGACAATCCTAATATTAGCCATTTTATTATTCCTGTCTACACCAAATTCAGTAATACATCTGCATCTTCAGTTAAAAATTTTGCATATTAATGTTATGTCTGTATTTTTCATCATAGAATTGTAATACATTTTCCTGAGAAACTTCTCATTGGTTCATCCGTATGTGTGCACATACACATTCATACTGGTCTTGGAAATATGCTCGTAATTTTTTTAACTGAAGCAATTGTGAATGTGTCCACATCAAATTCCTGTGGTTGTCAACAAATATAGCAGTGTATTTGAAGTATCCATCAGTAATGCTTCTGGCTATAAACTATTAAATAGAAAGGTAATAAATGTTGTATGGGAGAACATGTCATTAAATGTCTGACTAGAATCTGCAATGTGCTTTTGCATGAATCCAAGTGCAGAAGATCTGATTAGAAGGTCTTGAACATAGAAAGAAAAAGTCCATTAAAGTCAAAAAATTCTATTCTAACTTTGGCAAACATCATAAAACAATGATTACAAGACAACGGACAGCTCTATAAATAAAAAATAATAAAAAGTAGTCAGTAAAAAGTGATTATGGAATACTTGATCATGGAACTTGGGTTTTCTTCATTATACTCTTTTTTTTGCCCAACTCTTTTTTTTGCCCAACTCTTTTTTTTTGCCCAACTCTTTTTTTTGCCCAACTCTTTTTTTTTTGCCCAACTCTTTTTTTTTTGCCCAACTCTTTTTTTTTTTTTCCCAACTCTTTTTTTTTTTTGCCCAACTCTTTTTTTTTTGCCCAACTCTTTTTTTTTTTTGCCCAACTCTTTTTTTTTTTTGCCCAACTCTTTTTTTTTTGCCCAACTCTTTTTTTTTTTTTTCCCAGCATGGTTTGGAGTTTTAACTCATATTAATAGACCTATAACTTAACCCGAGTCCTGCAGTGAGGCTGGTTTTTCTGGTTTTTCTTATACATATTGAAGAATGGACCAGGTAATACATGCAATCTGTATGTAATATATGCAATATAGAAGCAATACTCTTAACTATATATTATAGTATAAACATTATAGTGTAGTAAGGTGTGGTTTTAACTATATCAATACTGTATTTTATCTGTACCAGCAAAGTAGAGCATGTAATTTTCCATTTTATGTTTACATAAGTTCAACAGAATACTCTAATTAGGCAAGTATCACCACCAAATATCATAGAATATCTAGTACGGTTCTTCTAGATTTAATTTGTTCCTTTCCTACCGCATTTTGTGAGTTTTTGTTTGCCCTGTTTCATTCTTAGTAATCTGAACGCTAAATTGCACTGCTAATTTTAAAGTCTTAACCCCATTTCATGAGTCTGCCAAGTATGTCTATCGTTTTCCTGTTGACAGCTTATTTTAGGTAGCACTTGAGTAATTTATCTCTGTGAGTAATTGCTAATCAAATTTTTCATAGGTTTCATAGGCTGATGAAATTGCAAAAGAAAGTTTCAATTTTTTTTCTTTCTTTGTTTTCTTATTACCTACAAGTAGCAGCAAATACAGATGACAGGTGCTTCAATTCACTGATACAAGAAAAGTTTGAATAATTATTTCAAAGATTCATGTATATATTGGCAGGCACTTGTACATCAATTCTTACAGAGTTCGGCTTAGTGATACGTTCCTTTGGATCTTTTATGAAACAGAAGTAGATAGGAGTCAATTCAGAAACTTAATATAATCTGAGCCTATGTTTTGAGGCTTCGTTCTCATAAATCCACAAGTGGAACTTCAAACCTGAAATCTTTTTGCTAGGAAATTTCAACACTGCAGTTTACTATTTACAGCTATAACCCCAAATGGATGTTACTCCACATTACAGCTACTTCATACAGCAAGTTTATGGAAAGAAGCAGACTGCTAGTTTTTGTGAGTTTTAGTTTACCTTCTGCCCCATAATCAAGAATAATTTAAATATAATCAGGCTATATTCATAAACAAATGGTGGTGTATAATCTGAGTGTAATGATTAAAGTGGATACTGGGACAAGGGCTTCATAACCTAGTAATAAGAGAATCAGTGCTGTGCAGCGCAAGTTGCCTGTTTTGTTTTGGAGGATCAACTACACAAGCTCTGTCCACTAGAAATAATGCTCTGTTTTGGATGCAGGTGAAAAATTCATGTACTAATTTGTATGAAGCAGAGACCTCGGTCCCACCACTAAATATTTTGGTTTCCATCTTGGCCTACCTTACATTTTTCACATACACTTCTATTATGAAATCCTACAATGAATGGAAATGTTACCAATTAGGATACAAAGTGTTTGGCATTCTCCTCATGTGAGGAATGTAAAGGTATTTTAAGTCCAACATCTATTTCAGGTGTCTGTCTTTAATAAAGCCAAAAAACAGAGGGGTTTATGAACTTTTTAGAACTTCTGTGATTAAAAAAAGTATTTTATTCCACAAACTCTTTTGTTACAAAAAGTAGAAGGACAATTTTATTTTCATACAGCTTGCAGTGTTTCAGAACCTTTATCTGTGCCACATAAAAGTTAAACTCTTTCTGCAGAACTTCAGCAAAGGAGGCAGTATTTGTAGGGAGTGAATGAACCTCAGGTTCAGTTTCTTCTACGTCTGATTTAGACTAGGTTTTTAGTTACGCAGAAGAGGAGAATTTGATAACTATTTTTTCCACATTTTAAGCTTGAATCTGACATTATGGCTATAGGGAATCTATTAAGTCAAGATACATCTGCAACAATTCAAATAGGGCTTCATAAATAAGGTAAAGATAATTTAGTGTTTGGCAAACTCTGATATCAAATGGTATTTTGTGTGGGAACTTCAGTAGTATGTTGCTTATGTCTGTGATACCCTCTTTCCAAGACTTCTCATCAGTAGCGAACCACTTCTTACCATCTTGAGCTGAAAAGCTCACAGATTTTATGAATAGTTGAATGTAGATTGAACTCATTCAGGAGCTCATAAAAGTTAGATACAAGATGAAGTGATTGGCACTGTTTAACTGTGTCATAGAAAATATTTAATAGTCAAGACATAAATGAAAATGTCACTGAGATACCTTGTATCAGTCCCTGTGAAATCTGTGTAGAAGCTCTCCTGCCATTCCCCATTGGCAGCTGCATTTGAGAATTGGTCATTAGGTTATTTGTAATCTGGGTGTTTTATTTATGTTGTATCCTTCTGTATTTTTATTTGGATTATTAGGTGGTACTACATCAAATGTAGACGTTGGTGTATGTATATTTTTATGTATATATGTGTATGTATGTATATACATATATAAGAGCTTTAAAATAACTTTCTGTAAAATAATTCTGATTTCATTCTCTAATCCTCGGAGAAAGTATTATCTTTTGAGAATTAATCGGCCTGTAGTGATTATTGGATTACCTCTGTTGTGAACATTGGTCTGATGTTAACGCTCAGTTTGGTGTTTGGAGTTTCAGCAGTTTCACACTATTTCTTTAAAACCTCATAACATCAGATATCCTCAGGTACGTTTTTATGGCTGTTGGCAGTATTCCCCATTTGGTGTCTTAATATTTATCCACATCGTAAATTTTATACCTACCTTCAATTGAAAATACTTTATGAACTTGCAGAATGAGGGCATATCAGCATTTGTATCTTCTGTGTTGCTGTTGGCAGTTTTATTATTACCTCATTGCCATGTTATTCTGTACTTAAATTTCTTATTGTTCAAACCCCAAAAGAGACAGAATATTTTTCCTTGATATTTTTAGTTTTCTTTAGTAATTTGTACACTGCATTGCTCATAGCTTACATGAAGGAGTACATTTTTACCGCTAGCTAAGTGTGTGCTAATTTCTCAGTTCCAGTTTCTGTTCTCTGAGTTAGGGCAAAAGTCTAGGCAAAAATGCTGTTATTTTGGCTATGGAATCACGACTTCGTAGTTATATAAGAAGCTTCTTTATAAGAACTTACTACAAAGTTAAAAGCCCCTATCCAATGCAGGCAATAAGGTAAAAAATAAAAACCAAAGTAAGAAAACCGAGATAAATTGTTTCATTACTAATTTAATACCAGCAGAGCAAAATATTCTTTTGAATCCTTAAGTAGTGACATGCAATTACAGATATATGGATTGTATTGCATATAATTTATCCAGTGAATTTTGGCATTTTGTGTTGAATAAAATATTAACGAGTCAAGTTTGTTGTTTATAAATTAGCTGAATCAATGGGTGAAATATTTATATAAAATTATTCTACCACCAGGCTTGCCTCATAAACAGTTGAATAAATTATATATGAATGTATGTTTTACATCTTTCTAATGCTACTCACTGAAATTCTGCCTGTATTACTAACCAATAATGCAACACTAGCATAAATTCACATATTGGTATTTAAATTTGCTAAAGTGCTTTGAATTTCCATAAGCATGCTAAGTTAAGGCAGGGAGTGCTCTCCATTCTTTGTAATACACATTGATGATATAAAGATTTAGTAATACTTATCTACATCAGGATAGAAATTTCCCAAATGTGTAAAAAGCAGCAGTAGATCCTCTGAGTTAAGTGGATATGGAAACAGTAATTTTGCTCTTTGTTTTTTAACCAGAAATTCTAGTCTCTGTTGAAATTGCTATTAAAACTGACACATTCATGTGGGAATTTATAATTGTTTAACTTTTCTCTTTCAATTGAAATTATCTGCATTAGGTTCTCGTGATTTCTAAATTCTAGAAGTTATCTTTGTTGATCAGCGGTTTGATGGGTACCCAAGCATGCAGAGCCAACAAAAGCAGAATGGTACAGTGGAAAAGATTGTGGGGTAAATGGTCATTATAATGGTAAAATGATATAGTGACAGTGGAGGCACCAGTGAAAATCATTCATTGGTCATATAGGTAGATATGGTATCTACTCTGGCTTCTGGAGTTGCATTGCCTTTTTGCAAGTTGCTGGTAGAAGTTATTATTGTCTTGGTCTGCTTTTATGCCCATTTTTTGTTGCTACCAAGTGTTTAAAATACTTGCTGAAATACCTTATTTTCCCACTGCTTCTCTCAGTCCTCCCCCCCAGAAAAACCCGCACCCCTAAACAACCCCAAAAACCTAACAACCCACCCCGAAACTAACAAAAGCCAACTTGTGCGAAGGTGAAGATGCTGCTTCAGGTTTTGCTCTTACTACATATTAGTCTGGCAGAATGAATTGCAGCTTTCTATTTATAGCAAAATGGCGTATTTCCATACTATTGCTACACATGAGTTTGCTCGCTTGTGTGACTATAGAAGATAATTTAGACAATTCTTAGATCAAAATGTTGGCAACTTACTCATTGAGAAAGGATTGTCCTAAAAACAAAGGTCCAGATTTTTACAGATCCAAGTATGCTGACTCATCTAAATGCCTTTTAAGCCATGGATGATTAATACTAAACCTGTTGTACCCACATGTACTTGCCAAATGTCAGCCAATCCCAAGCATCCGTATCACAAACTATCTATGCCCACTGCCCACACTCAGTGGATGATAAAGACATTCACAGCTTTGTTTGGATTTGTACTTCTTAAGATCTTGCGTGTGATTAAGATGGATAGACTCCACAGAACCATAATTTGGAAAGCACTACAGAAGTTCTCCAGGATGCTGTTGATATGTACAGGACATTATTTTGCAGTTCCTCTGAAAGATCTGGAAAGATGTTCAGGCAGAAAAAATAGTGATATCTGTTAAAAGGAATTCAGCAAACTAATGTTTTCGGTTTACTTCTGTAATGCTAAGCGTAACAGTCCTCAGGAGTCTTGTCTGTCCATATAAAAAGGCTTTCATTTACCACGTCCTTTATGGTGGAGTCCTTGAGTTAAAGGCTAGCCTACTGCCCAATATCTGGGTGGATCTTTTCAGTTTTGCTGACAAACTGACAGACCAGTTATTTGCAGAGCCCCTGGAGGGACAAAAATACGCATATAGTTTAACTTTTATTTCTCTATCAGAAAAAGACTGCTTTGCTGGAAGCAGACACATCTTTTTCTCTTAAAAACTACATTTTTAAGTCATGAAACACCAGCCCAGTAATTTTTAGAGAGTTTCAGTAAAGCTCTGAATTTTATCAAGGGGTGCCTGATTCTGTGAGTAAGTGGCTGTTTTTTTCCGATCCAGTGAATGGTGTTGTATAGGTCAGTAGACTTTTACTTCTGTAAATCTGGTGTTTAGGCACGGCATCTGAAAAGTGCGTGGTTCTCAGTATATCTTAGTATGAAGCCATTAAAAATAAACTTATAGAGACAAAGAAGAAACTAAGCATGGAAAATGTTTATACAGAACAAAAAGTGCAGTAGGTGCTTGTGGCATTCAGTGGATAGAAAATGTCAATGTTGCTGTCCATACATCTCGTTATCTGAAGCCCATTAACTTAACACAAAAGGTCCCACGCACTCTGCATCCAGTTCTGAATCAGCTGCTTGCGGACTAGCAGTCATTTAATTTGTTCACTTACAGAAAAGGAAAGTTCGGTAAAAATGAAACCTTTTTGTGTTCCTGTTTTTACTTAAGCACACTGCATCTGACAGTTAAACAGTCTTTGTTTTAATGCTAGTTTAGGTGGTTGTAATCTCTGAACAAAACATCACCTGTTGCTTATTAATATAGAGTAGCAATTAGATCCTTTATGTAAATATGCTTTCTGTAAGCTGCCCAACGCCTTCCAAAAATTTGTGTGCATAACACTTTCAGATTTTCAGCCTCAGCTAAGCAACAAAACCCAGCGTTTATTTCTTTACAGCCCTCTCTTACAACTCCTAGCTATAGCAGAGTTCAAAATTTTTCCCTGTCTGACTGACAGGGTCTGGTTTAGTGGTAGGAGTCCCTGCTGGTAGCAGGGTGTTGGAACTATATGATCTTTAAGGTCCCTTCGAGCCCAAACCAGTCTGTGATTATTTTATTCTGTGGTTTAGGGTGCAGTTTTGTTTGGATTTATGCAGAACTGCACTGTCATTGGGAAGCTCCTTTAGCTTTGTGTGCTTTAGCTTTTGACACTTTTTGTGTGTGACACTCATTAGGAGACACAAAGAGTGCTTCCTAGGATTTCCAGGTATGTGTAGTTCCTTATATATTGTCTGTAGTCAACATTACCTTCTTTGTGGAGTTAAGCACTTCAAAAGACACTTCTTGGAAGGGAGCAAATTAAACCTATGACTCTTACTCATTCTTAAACAGAGTATAAAACAGTTGCTGTATTCTCTGAGTACAGGTGCTATGACCTGTATGACTCCTGTTTTATACCTGAAATAATGCAGGATTTTTGATTTCATTTATTGTTTTCTCAGTTCCGTGGTAGGCACTGGGGTCTGTTTATAGTGAAAATGTTATTAGTACGCTCTTTCAGGTAGGAGAGCAGACAACAGAATTCAACAGCTTGAGCCTGGTTTTGGAATAACAATGTGAACTGGGATCTACCTACTTTTAAAATATAGTGTATCATATGATTGTCATTTCTAGTGACTTGAAGAGAAATTTTGAAGGCTTTAGTGTCAGTGAAAAGACTATGACTTAGCGGTGAACCAAATATATCCACAAAACACTGGCAAATTATGGATTGGCAAATTATGTTGGTGTCCTGTAACCCAGCAATGTAGTGCTGTTGCTGCTGCTATCAAGCTCTGAACTTTGCCCTGAGTTTGCAAGGCCTCAGGACTGATGCCTTTCAGATTTGCTTTGCTTGAACTTCTGGTCAGATATCATCTGAATGGATGCAATGTTAAACCAGCCTCCTGTTGCTCTCTGAAGAATATCTAGATAGAGCTGGTGGATGAAGGTGTAGAGGGGAGACTTCATGATATCGAGCAGCAATTTACAGTATGCTATATGTCGATGGTATATATCACTTTCATAATAAGTAATTTTGATCCAATGTTAGATAAAATGTGTAGTTATTGTTTTCATGTGGAAAAATAAGTTTCCCTGACATGGGGAAAGCTATTACCTGCAATCTTGCATTGCAGCTGTCATGCAGGAGAATTTGAGGATTTGTATAATTGCTTTGTTTATATGTGCACAAAGTGCAATTAAAAGATATTTGCATTAGAAAACTGCTTGCATTCTCGGAGTCCTTCCCCCCCTCAATTTTGTGTACTTGACACAAGGAACCTTTCACTTTTCCAGGCACTTAAACTATCTAAAACCCTCAACCATCAGAGATGGAATGTATGTCTTTGAGACAAATCTAATTATACCAAACTGTTTTGGTCTTGGTGTTGCTTCTTTTATAAACAATTTGTGAAATCTTTATTCTGATAAACAGCAATTTTTTTGTCAAATGTTTGTACAGATGTAAGGGACCCCAGGCAAAATGTATTACAAATATAGCTGATAAAAAAAGAAAGCAAGTTTGGGAATCTTTTGAAATACAGCCAGGTTTAATTTTTGCATTTCTTTTCTAGTGAGCAGAAAAGACCAATAAAATATCGATTACGGCACCATCTTTTACAAATGAAATATATATTAGAAGACTGTCTCATGGCATGTTCAAATTACTCCTAGTGGTCATACATTAATGTTAAATTAATATTTTATCTTTAGTGGTTGTCAAATATTTGCATAAATAATGAATGCTTGACAAGCTAGGGGAATCAATATAGTGTCAAAGGAACTTGAATGCTTTCTAAGAGTCTTCTCATACTGTGTTCTGTAGGCTGTGGTTGTTCCTTTTATAAGTACTGAGGCTGACACTAAACATTCTGCTGCTTTTCTCTCTTCAGTGATCTGTGCTCAGAAAGAAATGAAAGACTTTGTGTTTCAGCAACATTTTCTGTTTGATTCTTCCCTCCAACAGCTGTATGTATGGCATCCAGCCCCTCTTTGCACAGCCATTTTTACTCTAATTCCTATTTGAATGGCCTTTATCATAGCCACTTTAGTGGCTTTGTGCTCAACAACAAAGAAAAGAAAGTATGAGTTAAAAATGTCCATTCTTAATGTACCCAGTTGTTTCTAGTTGTCTCAGGCTGATTCAAATCACGACTTTCATTCGTGCTACTTTCTGTAGTTCATGAGCACAGTCTGCCTCCACACAAGGTCTTCCTGAAGCTAGGATGTCCATCCTTGATGCGATCTTAGTACATTTCCTGCCCTCACAAAGATCTGTTGAGATGACTTTGCTGTGGTTACTGTTCTTATTTGAGCCTGGAAGGCTTAATCTATGTGCAGTTTTATGCTATCTTGTCTCCTTTTAGAGTGGAGAGGAATAGTTACAGCCCTTAGAGATGGATTTTTGGAGGGCAGTCGACTGAACAGAGACAGAAAATACTCGGAGCACTTCTTGACTACTATTGACTACAGATCTTAATGTGCTGTTTCCTTTGTTGAAACACAGTTAATTACTTGGCCCACACCAGGCAAACTGAAAGAGGCTGGACCAATGAAAAGATGTAGAGAAATGGGCTTATGAAAATGACAATAATTTAGGCTATCATAGATTTGCTTTACTTTCTTTGCAACATAAACATATTTCTAATGTACTTTGGTACATCTCATGCAGAATTGGGCAAAAGCTAGTTATTGATCAAGTTTAGTTTTCAGGTACCTGTTCAAATAAATGTTCTTTGACCTAGATAAAGAACCTATGTATCTAATAATAATAATAAAAGGAGCTGGGTATGTTTAAAAAGATTCAGAAATCATGTTGAAGAAGCATCATCTTATAGTCATGTCTATGTAATTCCAGGCCATAATGGGTATAACCAGTAATAAAAGTTATGTGTATGGTCTTTTCAAAAGCTGGTAATGAAGTAAGTTTTAAGATCAACCATGTGGAAGTATTGTGCCTTTTCTTGAAGTCCTTGGGAGACATAAATCAGACTATTAAAGAAGGTCTGACAGCATTAACTTTCCATAATCCTTGTCAGGCAGCTGCCATATTTGTGGAACAATGTATACGTAAATGCAGGGGTTTAAAACAGAAACTGATACTGAGGTTACTGGAGGAGGGTTGCTTTCACAATTAATTATAAATCCAAAACATGAATACAATGTTTATCACACAGGGGTGAAAATGAAACAGCCAAGCAAACCTTCGCGTGAATTCTCTGCCAGAGCGTGTTTTCCTTCAGTCTCATATTATCACATTTTTTCATCCTTAATAAAATTACTTTACACATAGACTTGTTTTCTTCACAGGGAGGAAATAAACCTTCTCAATCTTAAAACGGTGTCCTTAATCTATAATGGAAATAACTAATGAGTCACAAGTATAAAAATTTGTACCTTTAGTGCTAAAGATCTGAAAGAAAAGGGGACTGCAAAAAACCTTTTTTGTGGTAGCCATTAACGACTTGGTCCTTCTTGAGCTTCTGTGAGAGACTGTTTTCCAGTTTGGCTATGTTCCCAATTGAACTGTGTTATTTAATGAAAAAAATGGGTAGGGGTGAGCCCATTGAGAGAGTGGGTATGTACTCTTGTACAGCTGGGCTTCATTTGAGGCAGGACCCATGGTTACCTGTTTGTCTCCTGTTGGTTTCAGCATGCAAAAAAATGGAGAACTACCTACCACTATATAGACACAGCCTAAAAGACTGCAGAGAGCATCAAGGAGGCAGCAGGGCTGGCCTCCTGGGGAGAGGAAGAAGCTTCAGGTAGCCTGGAAGCAAGTGACTGCAAAGGGGTAAACCATTTTTTTTGTTTGTTTTTTTTTTTCCTAATCAGTTTGACTTTTCTCTTTTTTTAAAGCAGTTTCATGACAATTCAGTTAATGCATAGGCTTTGTTATCTTAGAAGCCTCAGGTTTTCTTTGGGAAGCTGTCTTGGCACTCCAGGCAGGTCTGCTTCAAAGCCGTTACTGACTTTGTCACAAAGAAGGGTACTGGGAAAAAGTCTTGCAAAAAAGGAAGGAATGCTTTTTGTGTCTTTATGATGTTTCTATAATTTTCCTTTTAGTGGGTCATTTTATGTAGTATTGAAGTCAATGAGCGATTGATTATGTGTTTGTAGAGTGCTCCTTGAGATTTTGCAGTTCTCTTCAGTAAGACCTGTGCTTTGTTTTTACGTAGGAAAAAAATACTGGCTATAGTATATATTAGCAGTTGGGCAGTTCATGAACCTCTCCTACGTTTTTACGTGATCTGATCACAAATCTTGTTGAACAATAGGACTTTAGATATGTTCTAATTTGTTGTTGGTACTACGAGTTTACACTTGCCTGTTAGTTATCTGTGTGTAGTGCTCTTCCATGTGTATTTCTCAACGAAGGGCCTTTATTTAAAAAACTCTATTTTCATGCCTGCTTGGTGGTATGATCTGTTTACAATGTGCCTTTCTCCATACTGGCTAAAGAGTGGTAAAGTTTGACTGTAAATATGTATGCTTAAATTTGAATTCCCAGAGACTGCATTAGTATCATGCAATCATTACTAATGCCTCTATTAGCAGGCATCATTACTGATTCATATTTTATTGTCTAATAATGGGAAATATGTATTTCCCATCTTCAGCAGTGCTAACAGTGAGATTGTTCTTGCAGCTGTCTCCTGGTTGTCTTGCTCCAATATATTAGACATACAATTCCTGGCAACTCGCTTCTCGTAAGTTGTCTGAATTTCTACAGATTTGAGAGAGTAATTCATTACTAGCGCAATCCTAAAAATAACTTTCTTCTTTTGTTTTTGTTTTTAATGGGGGGCGGGAGGAGGAGAATCTCCCTTTAGAATACATGCCCTGAAAAATCCTAATTTTCCTTATAGCAAACCTAATTTTCTTTATAGCAAGAAATACTTGCCTCCAGCCCCCAGTTTTCAACACCTTTAGGTTAATTCTCAGTATCTTTCAGCTTAAAATGACATGGAAATTTAGATAAACTGTACTTTTCACATTTTAAAAGCCACACTGTGAGGTGTCAACGTTTAAAAGTGAAAGTGTTACTTCCAGAGCAAAACTGTGAAGTCTTGAGAAGAAAAATAGAGAGAGCAAAAAAAAATGAAATAGCTGAAGATGGTTCTTTTCAAGTTCACAAATAATAGTATGTGACATGGTTTTTTGCAACAGAAGAGCATGGATACACATGATCCAGACAGTTCTTTCTTTCTAAGGGCGTTATTTTGGTATTTCTTAATGATGCTACAGTCAAATGCTGAAGAAAAAAATTCTTTTTTTCCCTAGGCTGCTTTCTCTTTAGACCATTTCTTGCCAGCTCATAAACTGTCTGAACACACAAAACATCTCCAGTTCAAACTGAAAAGAGGCTTGAAAATTACACTTTAAAACTTTCTTCTTCTTTCCCCTTTATCCTTATGAATGAATTTGACATTATTTTTGTTGTAAGAAAGGAAAAAATTTATATGCAGTCCAGACATTTGGAATGAACAGTTTTTAATGGCCTCATTTGGCACAATAAGAAGAAAGTTTGCCTTCTCTCATGAGCACCTTAAAGGGGATCATTGTGGTTCTAGAGAGGTAATCTCTGTTAGATTAAGCCAGATGGCAAATGACAATGAAGTGTTAACAATCCTATCCTTTCCCTTTTTCTGTCTTCTTTTTTATTGCAGAATGTCTATTCATTGCAGTGTAAAATTATACTTTTTACATGTAAGTTCACTTGAGAGCTGTACTTGTCCTGGAGTTGGATGTTTCTCCATATGGAGTAAGAGAAATGTGTCATTTTTAAGCCCATTACCTTGTTGGTGGGGTTGAGCAGCAGTTATTTTGTTCAGTTATGATCATTTTCCTATGATCAATGACTCTGAACCTATATCTTAGTGATTTTGCTCAATCAGATGTCTCTGTGTGGAGCTGGGTCATTCCTTCTGTACACTGGTCCACTGTCCCTAGAGGCTCAGAGATAAAGAGCAAAATGAGGATTTAAGGCTTCTGTGTTCAGATGCCTGGCTATTTAAATAACACTGTGGAGAATGAGTGCTATATGTAGGTATAGCTAGATCCTTAACGTCCCGAGGGAATGGATGGGAATATTTATAGGTGCAAAATTATTCAGAATAATCGGAATTTAGATGTCCTCAAGGAATCTGTGGGGGAGAATCTTAAATATGAGCCAGGCATACTCATGACAGGTAGAGTTCTTGTTTTAAAAATATAAATTAGTACACAGTGGGGAAAAATACACACAGAATTCTATATGAAGTGACTCAGGAAAACAGTGTGAGGATGAATGCAATTAAAACCTCTGTTTCTGAAAACCAGACAAAATGCTGGATTAAGAACTAAACCAAAAATTAGTCTACAGGAAAAAACCAGATCTAATCCTGTTTGCTCCCTTGTTTTTAAAAGGGATCTTTTAGATCAGACATCGTTGCACATTATGGAAACAGAAGGAACTCAAGTCTGTGTTCACGTGCTGGCTGCCTGTGTTCTCACTGAGATTGCAGTGGCACACTACATGTTCTGCAATTTACATGACCCAAGTGTTGTGAGGGGTGGTGTAGGCTCTATAGGGAGATGTAGTGGGGGGTGTGCGCTGGCCCAAGTGCATGGACCCCTGCTGCTTAATAGCTTCAAGCCTTGATGAGAGGTGCTGCATAGGATCAGAGAGGATTGATGGGTAACTCCTCAATAACAAAGTGAGGTGGTTGAAGAACTAGAAGACAAATGAATAGAATTAAAGTGCCTTCAATGTCTTAAGAATCAAAATTTTAGAAAATACAGATGAGGGGAAAATACATATAAGAAAAAAGGACTGAATAAGACCCGAGACTCTGGTTCATACTCCAAACAGTGTTTTAATGGGCTGTGTACATGAAGGACAGCCTTTGGGAAAATCAGGTCTAGGTCTTGAATTTGTACTATCAGAAAACTTTGAGTCCAGTCTTTTAGCTCTTCTTTATAGAAGGATGCTGACATTCTCTGTATGACTTCTATCCATCCAAGGCACACGATTACTTTAATAAGATACCAGATCGATTCATGAAAAATTATCTTGTATTTAACTCAAAAGATGGCCCTCAGATTAGAGTTGGAAATGGGAAATACAGAATTTCTAGAATAAAATACCTTTTTTATCTATTGTTAGGTTTCAGCTGGAAACTCAGTTGAGAAATGCTTCGCATTTAAGACCTGCAGTGGAAATCCAAACTGGAAATGCAGTAGCGACATGTTGTTGCATCCTATTTTTGTTTGGTTTTACACTTTATTAGTTACATTGACCTTAAAGCTCATCCAGTTCCACCCCCATGCCATGGGCAGGGACACCTTCCACTAGACCAGGTTGTTCCAAGCCCCATCAAACCTGGCCTTGAACACTGCAGGGATGGGGCATCCACAACTTCTCTGGGCACCCTGTGCCAATGAGCAATCAATCATGTACTTTGAGGACAGAAATAGAAAACATGTATGTGTTATTTGTTAAGAGGGGAACACTCCTTGATTTTCTTTCCTCCTTCCTTTTATTCAGGAAAGGTGCAAATGGCGATCCATATAACATAGTTCAGTAGTGGGATTTTTGTGTTGTGTTGTTTGGTTTTTTTTTCTTTCCAAGCTGCAATTGTTTTCTTTCTATGTTGTTATGCTCTAGCATAATGGTTGTCTTCACTATTTCCATTTTGCACACAGCAAAATTATTAATTCTTCTGAGAATGCTGCTGCTTGTGCAAAAAATGGTATAACTGTGAAGATTTAGCATTTATAATAGTTGAAAAGGTTGTCAACATCTTTATCAGCAAGCCACTGTTTTGAATGTAGTTGTTATGCAGATGCTCGGTACTTAATGAAAGTGCTTACCATTTGCTGATGGATACACGGTGAACTGTCATGGTTTGGACCCTAATGAACAGGGAAAGCCTACAGTGCTATCTATGTGGTGCATGAACGTGGAATAAAAATTTTCACTGCTGTCATCATGCTTATATTTCCCTTGCATGGGCTCCTATTCTCCGTGTTGCTGGTGCATTGTGGCACCACTAGGCACTACAAGATAGCACCACTGGGACATGTTCTTACACCTGCTTTTTCTTTTTCTGTATGCACTGTTTTCACCCTACTCTGCCCTCCTATTTCTGTGATAGTTTCTGTTCTCAATCTTTCTGGCTTAAGCTAAAAGTACTAAAAAAACATATAGTCCATACCACATTGCATGTCCTTGTTTCAACTCTGTTAAACTTCATTGGGATTTGTTATCCTTTTCCTATCCCAAAGGTGCTCAAGTTAATTGGGTCTCTTCATGTACTTAAGCAAGCTTTCAAACAAAAAAGTCTCTCCTACTCAGAGGGACTTAGCTGCTACTGGAATCAGAAATTCATAATTAAATTCAGAAGTTTATTTATGGAAAATATTTCTGATATTTCAAGGAAGTCTTTTGTAGTGAACATGTTAACAATGTCTATCTTAAGCTGGTTGAAGGTAAACATCTCTTGTATATGTTCTTATGAACAGCCCACTGTGCAGTGACTTTTTCTTTTAAGATCAACACCTGCATTTTTCAATGCAATATCCAACATATTCCATTAATTTTAACATGGAGAGCAGGGAAGAAAATGGAAGGGTGTGTTTTCCCAGCCAAAGCCTTTGTGCCTTGACAGTTAGGTTGTGTGCTTGCTTTATTTCTTGGCATATGGAACAGGGAAATCTTAAATCTTATAATCGAGATAATAGGAAGCCTTTCAAATTAGCTCTCATGTAGTTTTCAAATGGCACTTTCTTAATGCTTGCATCTGTCACCTTCCATTGATTTTGCAGGTGGATATCCAGTTTCAATGCACACCAGAAAAGTAATTAATCTCATGTACTGTGGCTATTGCATTCTATTCATACTCCTGTTTTCCTGTTAATAATCTTTGTACCCATTCATAAAGCAGAAGTTAGGAATCCCTCCAACAACAACTGTCAATTCTTCCTCTGCTACCACTATTTAGATAGAAGTAGCCAGTGATTATGATCAACTGCTACAGTCTAAGCTCATGGAGACTTCTTTACTTTGGTGAGCCTTTTCTCACAAAAATAGTGTATTTGAGATCTTTTAGTTGCAAATTTAGTTCTCAAACTGGTATTTAGTTTCATTTTATTTAGCCACTTCTTAAACTGGTTTATACTTTAAAACCAAGAATCATCCTTGTGCATCAACAGATTATAGGTCAACACAATGTAGTATGCTAAAAACGTGTCAAAATAAGATGCTTGGTTTTAATATTGCTCTGAAGCAGTAGTGTATATTAATGCTAATTAGTAAGTGTAACATCTAAAATTACAAAATATTTCTTCATAGTTTTTCATGCTAACTAGCTAGAAAATCTCATATATTTCTAACATTACTAACATATGCACTGTTAAGAGATGGAGAAGCAAATGTGTATCTAGAACTTCCATTATTTTCCTTTAGAAACCAGGAATAGTTCCTATTTTCTTACGCAATTCTCATTACATGCCCATTTGTAATACTATGCAGTGGTACTAACAGGTTAATGTCTAGATTAAATTGCCTGTAATAAACACAGGTAATACCTTTCAAACTACATCTAAGCTGCACCTATTTAATCACATATTTAAGATGTATGTTAACTCTATTAATGCAGCCAATAGGTACTGCCTGTAAGAATGATTAGGAAAGTATTTATAATGTAAGTTTATAAGACAATATGTTTCTAGTTAACGGACTTATTTTTTCCTATTAAAATCCCCAACTTCATGTTGTGTGGAGAAACTGCTGAGGGAAAATTTGAATTCTGATCAGATGCTTGAGGCGAGGACCAGCAGTAAAAGCTCTTTGTTTAGAGAAATGGTGGGAAACTAAAGTCTAATTGCAGCTCCATCACTTGATGAGTGGATGTGCTCTTTTCACTGAGAACATATTTTCTTTCTTTCCACTTCTCTAGAGTATGTTTGGGAATCATATTCGGAGTATGTACTTTGGTAGGATACAAGTAGTAATATTTTGCTGCACTGTGACATGAGAAGAGAAATATAATAAAGATAATTATAATAGGAACAGCGGGAAATAAAATACAGTGTCAGCGCAAGAAAATACTCTGGGTTGCTTGTGAAGGATGGTGGCTATACAGCATGAGTTGTTTAGTAATTTCAGGTGACTGTACCTACCCAGCTTTCTGACTTTAGCACTGGCAGCTGGACAACTGAGCTTTGCATTTGTCGCTGAATAAATTGGATTTGGGAACCACTGAAAACAAATATGCATCAAATAGTCAAAAATCATATTCTGGAGCATTGTAACCTCTGAAAAATTCTCAGATCCAATGGATCTCTGTTTCACTTTGAAAGATAATAATTCCAGTAGTCTAGAAAATGGAGTTCCTTGAGGTGAAGTAGTGTTTATGATGTTGACCACATATATTTATAATGTAAATATAGATATTATATTACCTTATGAATATAATTTCATATATATATTTACTGTCCCCAGAAGGTAAAATGTGGTTTAGTTTTAGTAATATCCAGACATTCTCCTAATATGTTAAAACCAGGAGGATTTTATTATGATCATGGACTGCTGAACTTCAGTGCAATTGTTTACGCGAGTTCTAATAGCAAGCTGCATCTACTTTTGTGTTGTGCAGTTCTAAGACTTCCAAAGGGAGTTTATGACATTTTTTTGTTACTTCTTCCCAGACTGTTTATTAGTTTACTGACATTTTATCCATTGTACATTTCAAAGGAAAACACAGTTCAGTATATTTCTGTGAAATCAAAGATCAAACAGGCTTGAGAAATAGTTATGACTGAACACTATAAAACAACTTTAAAGAGGCATTGTGCTGTTATGGCGATTAAAGTTCCAAATGCAAAAAAAGGAGCTGAAAGCTGGACTTACAAACCCTGCACAAGCTTAAAGTGTATGTCCATGGTATAAAAAATAGTGACAGTTCGAAACAACTGCCAAATTCTTTTTCTTTCTTCCAAAGTAATAATCCATAGCTGTATTCAAAGCTATCTCATATTATTTTGGTGAGCAATAGACATTTCAACCTTTTTATTCCTATTAGTTTTGCAAAGCCAATGAGGCAAAGATGGAGGGATTCTGAGTGCACATCACCATCACCGAGATTATCGTTAGCCCTGGCCTGGTTTTCACTCTCTTTATGCTAGTAAGAAGAGACTCTAGTACTATAAAGTCATAAAGCTGCACTGGTGGAGTACTGATAGAATGCATAGGGCCAAATTCTGTATTTGCTTGTATGCTTGCACTGTCAATCTGTCCCTCGAAGGCTAAAATAATAAGGGAAAGGAGCAGAGCTATTATTGACTCATGTGGGGCCTGGTACTTGGCTGCATCCCTGTGTCCCAAAATGTCCCAAAACCATGGAGACCCACAACTCTTTTTATCTAAAATACGGTGAATGGCCTTCATTTAAAAAATAGTGGGTACAGCTCTTTCAAAAATAGTACCACCAACTGAATCTCTCCTTTTGGAAGAGGGGCACCTGACAGTATGTTGCTGTGCATACAAATATAATAAGGAGAAAGCATCACCATTGTCTTGAAATTGCTGCAACCTCAGGCTTCCTAATTGCAGGCATTGTAGTGGGGGGCTTAAAGTAAAGTTTTCAGTCTATTTCTTAAATCAAATGTAATATGCAAATATGCACATATATTGCAAATGTGTTTTTGTAATCAGCAAAGCCCAGAATTGATTTATATTATCCAGCAAGTCACTGGTATAAAACCGACAGAACAAGCAGCAGTAAAATGGAATTGTATGCAGGAGGAAGAAAAGGCAATGTTTATTGATTTATTTAAACTAAACTGGCAGAACAGTAACTTGCTGTTTTGAAAACACTTTCAACAGAAAGGCTCCAAAAACCTTTTACATATAAGCTAAACGACAAAATGGTGCAAGTTTGGCTTTATCTTCTGGCAGAGGAATTAATGAGGAAACTTAGCCAGGCTTTGCAGAGGAATGAGGATGCATTTTGTTTTACTTTCTCTATTGACAGCATAAGAGGCTTCTGAGCTTATTCACTAGTGCACTTCCTTTCGTAGGGAACAGTAGGACTCTTTTCTGTGATGAGGGCAATTAATGCAGCCAGAACCTCTTACTATTCAGGAAAAAAACAGAGATGATAATTCACATGAACTTGTGCACCTGCACAATTAACCTGTTCTAAAAAAAAAAAAAAGCATGGTTAGAGTAGACGACTCTGGAAATACCAAAGGGGATGGAGGTGACAGAAGAGAAGAGATACTTAAATCTTTTAAATTGTCTTTATCTACTACAGATGGGAAGAAAGGAGATGCCTGCAGAAAGCTGAGAGAATCAGTGAAAGGACCTTAGAAGATAAAGTCAGCATTGCAAATGCTAAAAGTTGCCTGGTTTGGGCTTTGTTTGTTTTTTTGTTCCCTTTATGAGCAAAAATACTCATTGCAGTTAATTTTAAAGCGAAGATATAGAGAACGCAGTCAGCTTTTACTAAATGGGTTTAAATATAATTCATCAAGTTGAGAATTTGGAAAATGTGTATCATTTAGCAGAAAGTCTGACAAAATAATTGAATGAGAATAGATACGAAGTATATACTGCGAGATGGAGGTTCAACAGTTCATCTAGTTCTGGTTAATGGATTTATTTTTTCTATTGCAAGTCACCGTAGTTCCTTGAGCTGAGTTGTTTGTGCTTAATTTCTTGGGTCTGAGAATGGTTAATGTATCCATTTGCTTTGTGAAGCTGCTTGAGAGTAGGCAGGTGTCTAAGATGCGGACAGATAACATTTTCCACTTGATCAGTCTGTAGCAAAGCAAATTCTGGTGGGCTGCCTGCTGTTGCATGTGAAAAGATGGAGATCCTTCCAACCCTTAGGATTCTGTGATTCTGTGATTCAATAATGTTTTCAGATTTTCACAAACTGCAGGTGAACATCTGGTTTGTGTGAAGGGGAAAAGTTTGGATGGGTATGAGCCAGCAGTTTGACTTCCCCTCTGGAACAAGAAGCAAAGCAGAGGAAAAACTGCATCTTAGCTCCTTTATTTCTTGCCTTTTAATGGTGTGATACACACATGCTCTATATCCCTACTAGGGGAGGTATGCCAGACCAGAACAAAGCAACTACTTAAAAATTGCATTTGCGTGAATGGTCATTTCCAAACTGTTTATGCACTCACCATCAATCTTTAGATACTTACGGAGTTATCATATCCTAGACCTTATTTCTAGGAAGTTTTAATAAATAATGTGAATATAAATTTTCAAAGTTGGGAATCAGTTTTCACTGGATTGAGGTTTGGGTCATCCTCATTGTCATTTTGTTTTTTTACAAGGCAGAAAATGAAACAGTTAATGTAAAGCAAATTTACAACAAATTCCTTCTAATACCCTCCTTTTAATAAAAAACTTGAAGGAAAATGAAGTTATTTAGTGAACTTTACTCCTAGGTCCTAGTGACTTCCTCTTGCTTTAAGGAAAGCACTTCAGTATTTTTGAGCTTTATACAATTTAGAATCTGGCTGAAATATATATGCCACCTGGTATTTAATTTTAACACCTTCCAACATTTCATATGCTTAGTAGTATTTGGTTATTTTCCTGTGGCTAGTAGGAAGTAGCTATGTAATTCACCAACAAATTATGGATTTTTTTCTTTTTTGGTTAATAATTTACAAAATATTTTAGCTTTATTCAAAATTAAGATTATTTTCTTTTTCAAATCTGCTGCAGGGGTGATCCTGTACCTGACTTTCACTTTCTACTTTATATTCAAGGCTCTCTCAGAAACCTTTTGCTTTCATCGTAATTTTGAAAAGAAAAAGCTTTTCATCTTTGGTTCGTATATCCAAGGTCACAGCTGGAACAAGCGCCATCAAGTGAAGAATTGTTATGCTGGCAAACAGTAACTGAAATAGGTGGTGGAACACAATAAGCAATATACCACTTAAAGTGGAATTTAAATTTAAATGAAGCTGTATTACATTTCTGGCTCATTGTTCCCTAAAGGAAAGAAAATCAGTGAGTAAATACTAATGAAGCATTTCTAGCAGGTAGTTTTCTTGTGTTTTCTTTTTGGGTTGCAGTGACTTTTCCTTGAGTGGCTCAGCTGCCCATGGAAGAAAGAATAGAAACAAAAGTAAGCAACAGTTATATATTAGCATAGTAGTAAAGCTTGAAAAGCATGTGTTTTTTATAGACTGCTTTCGTGTTTGATGTGATTTGTTAATGGATTAATAGATGTTGGTGGAAAATGGTTTTATTCCTTTGTAATCACCAACAGCATAGTATGGTCATGTAAACAAACGTAAAGCCCAGGAGCATAAAAGGAGAGGTCTGGGAGGAACCATCAGGGGCAGCAAACCCATGGTGGGAGTAGTCCATATATAAAATAATCATTACACAGATAGTCTGTGCTGGTATACAGCTGGAAGAAGCTCTTAATAATAGAACAGGACATCAGGACTGAGGGGAGGAAACAAAACTGTTTAAAACAGGAAGTGTAGCACTGTTTTTTCCATGGGGAAAAAACCAAAACTCCTTGCATGCTTATCAAAATTGTAGGATCACAGAATGGTTAGAGTTGGAAGGGACCTTAAAGATCATGCAGTTCTGACGGTGCATTACATACTGTCTGTAATTCTGGCAGCTAATTGGCATGTGAATAAACAGTGTGATGGGTATGAAGAATTATGCTCAAGCCAGGGTTACCAATAACTCTTCCAGATCCCACTAATCACTTTTGATTTTCAGTGAAATTTTGCATTTGGATTGTCATTTTTGTTATAGTTCAGGAGCCATACCCATTCCACACCCCTGGCTGCAATGAAATAAGCTTCAGCTTGGTGTCAACATAGATCTCTGCCTTTGGCAGATTGATGAAATTGAGACGTGTTTAGAGCATAGAGCAGGGGACTAGATATGAAGAAAGGAGAAGGTGTCCCTCCTTAATGAGAAGGACTGCAGGATTTTAGCTGAATTGTTTTTATTCAGTGTATGCTTGTCTTGGGAAGGATGAATTTGTCAGACTTCAGATGATTTGAGAGAGGTAAGCTGAGAAAAAGGACACACACATATCAGCAGAATTGCTATCCCCAACACATAAATAAACCTTTAGAAAAAGAAGACTTTTAAATGGAAAAACAGGTTTCTCCACACATAAATACACCTTTAGAAAAATAAGATTTTTTAAATGGAAACCCAGGTCTCTTCCTGTTCAGGAAGTAACTAACTAGGAAAAGCGCTGGTTTATAGTTTTATTTCAGCACAACAGACTAACAGCAGCCAACATGCTAAGGTAATCTGTGTGGAAAGAAACTGTGTATGCATCCTTTTTTTGTGAGATGTCAATTATGGGCACTGAAAAATTATCAGTTTCTGAATAGGGTCAGTTGGAAGGGAATCTATAATTCTACAGGCAGTCCAGTGGTTTTGAAATGCTAGCTTTGGAGGTTTTTTCCTGATGAATTCTTCAGTCTGAATATTGGCTTTTTCTTTCTCCAGGAAAGTATTTTTCTAAATAGCAGTATAGATGAATACCTTTATTTCTAAGCCACTAAGCAAAATTCTACTATGAAAATTGAGGGTATAGCAATTAAAGTGAGCAAGCTTGTGGGGAAAATTGCTAACAAAACCAAATAATTTTGTCACTGAAATCTGCAAATACAAGTATTGGAATTACATTAAGAACAGAGAAAGGGGAAGATCTAAATCACACTTACTTCTGGCTTTTCCTAAGAAGTTAATACATTTAGAGCAATTGCTTTATATCATTTGTGAGAAAAGAAAAGGTTTAAGTTAATCCACATCTCAAAATGCTTGAAGAAACACAGTACACAGGATCTGCAAATAACCTGAAGGAACATTGATTTTTGACTTTTGCAGTATCAATATTCAGTCCAAAAGATTAACTTTTATGTAGCAAGAAATCTGTGCTTAGGTGGATACTTGTAGTTCTCAGGAAATGATGGTAGTGAGGAAAAAGCTTTTGCTTCCTATTTAATTTAAGTAGCTCCTAGTCCTGTATTAACCCTGGATGTTGTTTGGATTTACCATTTCAAGCTTTCTAAAAGTCATTTGAAATACTTAGGTTTACCTTTCAGAAGTAAATAAATACATAAAGAATATATACAGCATAAATATTGTTGGATGTGGAAATACCAAGGTTTCTGGCTAAATAAGGATGGCAGATGGAAACTTCTAAAGTCCTGTTGCACACTCCTGTGGCCGTGAGTGCAGCTGGAGAAGACTGTCTGAATTACTGAATGCTGTGGTAGCCTCTGGCTTCCTTCGGAAGTGTGAAGAGCTGTGGTAGCGGTACACATTGTTTCCAGAACAAGGTCTATATAGTTGGAGGTAGTTACGGCACCATCAATAGGGGTTTAAATACAAAGAAATTGGAGATGTGTGTCTGAAAGCTCTTTTATTTATCGCAATGCCATTGCACACTTAATGCTCTGAGAAGGATTTTATTACTATCTAAAAGCAGTTGTACATTAAATCTTCAAATTAGCTTCCGTTCTGCTTGAATATAAGTGTCTTCTGCACTTGGGCAAGAGTTCAACAAGGCAGATGAAGAGAGCTTTGAAGCTTTAGATGATACAATGATGGATTGTTCCAAACTTGCATTTCTAGTAAACAAATTTACAGTTCACAGATTCACCTTAGAGCCCTGATGAGAATTCCACGTGAATGCTTACAATTTTTCTTTTTTACAGTGTTATATCTTCCAGAATTCACTGTAGTACTTATGTCCTAGCTTCTTTCATTTAAGCTTGCAAGCCAAAGTTAGGCAAGTTTTGTGTTAAATAGCAGTTGCCTCCCTCCATGTGAAGCAGAACAGTGCCCTTGTAGTGCTCAGCTGGAGGTGTTTCAAAGCCTATTTGTACTGGTAGATATCAGCTGGCCAGAGCATATTCAGAATATAGCTTTTAGTTAATTGTCTTCTAAGAGGAAGGAGGAATGAAAAAAAACCCTGAGATGATTCTCATGGTGGGGAAAAATACAGCTAGAAAGTACAACTAAAAAATTGTTTGGGGAAAAGAAGTAAATTACCTTTCCCAGCTCTGCAAAAGCCATTTCTGAAGTGGTTTGCCATATATATCTTAAAAATACTATTCTTGCCCTCCCTCCAGTATATCTGTAAAATATCTAAACTGCAAATACCTGAAAAGCCATCTCCATGCTTTCTGAGACTAATTGTGTTTCCATTCTCTTGTCTGTTATGGTCTTAGGTTAGGTTATATCTCATGTGGTACCTGTCAGAACTCGTAGGAGTTGGTGATTATAGTGGGTTGTGGGAAATATGTCCATGGGAGCTAAGCCCACTGCAGACAGTGGAAATACTGAGAAGCAGATAAATAGATCCCATGAGATGCTATAATTGTCTGATATTTCTGTTGGGAAAATCCTTAATGAATTAAAAACAAATCCATGGAAAGTCAGTAATTTCTGTTCAAAAATTTGGTTTAGTTGGAACCTGATGTTTTTACTGTAGAGTTATTTAGCAGGCTGATTGGAAGTGTCTGATCTCGAATCTCTTTTGTCTTGGGAGATGTTACAAGATGTATGTGCCAAGACATGATCCAGCAATTATCTGGATCTGCTCTTGTCAGGAAAGCATATCCAGTTGCTGAGACCCAGCCATGGCATTAATTTCTCTCCTTGTGGTTTCACAGAGCCTTTTCAACTGACAAGGCAGCAGTAGAGGTGAAGTGTACATGAAGGAGAATTCACTGAAAGAGAATGTATTTGAATTATTGGTTCACCTGCATAGGTGAACATTTCTGAGTATTTGCAGTGTATGTGATGTGAGTGGATGGAATGGGATTTTGGATTGGAAACAAAATAACCAAGAGATTTGCACCAACCTGCTTGTTAAGTTGCCTCATAGTGAGAAATAAAAGCTATCTTTGCCATGTGTTTACCTGTGTCCCAGGTGTAACTGTTTCTCCAAAGGTCTCAGTCACTGAAAATAGGTTGTATGAGAAGCAAAAAATTAAAATAACCAAAACTGAGAAGTCATGTCTTTAAACAGATGTGTGGCCCTGTAAGAGGTTCTGAGATAAGAGCTTTAAGGTTTCAGAGAGGATATACTGGAGGGATCAGATAATGACCATAGTGTTAGAGAAGCTTAAGGTTTTAGCATTAGAGTAGACACAGAGACCACAGATAAAGGATTTTAATTTTGAAGCATCATAATAGAATTGAGTAATGTCAGAAAGTGCCTTAAAAATCAAGACAGTATTACAAACTATGAAACTGAAAATGGATTAGACTGCCCTTTTGGTCTGTAATTGTACAATCCTTTACGAATTGTGTGTGCTAGTAGTAGTACTTAATTTTTAAACCAGTTAGATGTAGTCTGTTGCAAGTTTAACTCCATCCATGTGCGAGTTATTTTGTATCACATTGTAAGTGTTTATTTTTCTTGTATTTTTTTTTTTTTTACCTTCTGCAAAACCAAGCAGGTAATTCATGGTAAATTTATATCTTGGTTACCTATTTCTCAGGGCTGTGAAAATGTCCTCCTGAAACTAGAGGCTCTGCAAGTACATGTAAAGAATGTTCTGTAACAGTAAAAATCGGTTCTTCATCCTTTCAACCCAAACTATTCTATGATTCATTATGTGTTACATATCAGTTAGTGACAGCACACATAGTGGGAAGATGTCTGAGTTGCTTCTTGTGTGAATTAGCTGAACAGACGTGTACCAGTTATCCCAGATGAGGGAAAACCACCGCTATTTCCATATAGTTTCTGTGCAATGCTTTTGCTTTTATCCTTATAGCTTATGTTTGGGTGGGAGAAATCTATTACTTTTAAATAAGGAAATAGCCATAATTCATGTTTGTTCCCTCCTCAATTTTAACAGTTGAAAACAGGCTGCCTGTAAAACACACTTTGAAATAACTTTTCCTTTTTTTTGTTTTAAATGCATTATCTGGAAAGCCCTACTGGGATTAGTTGTCTCTAGCTACTAGATTCACACTTTTTTCTTTATTTCTTCTTCTTTTTTTTTAAGAATAGGGTAAATTTGACCAAACAGTCCGAATAATTTAACAGCACATGATCATTAGAATTTAGAGACAAACCAGAGGATGGATGTGCTGTATAACGACAAATACTGACATCATGTCTCAGCAGTCTAGGTGGTAGCTTATTGATGTTACTGTACATATGAGACCATGGCTTGATTTCCCAGATCACCAGTTAAGTTGAGAATTGAAACACATGGTAATTAGCAGCCGGTTTTTAGATCTCAGTGTACTGAGCAAGCAAGTTAGAATAGCTGTCTCCTGGGGAGATGGATAAGCAAGTGGAGGAAATTGGGGAGATGTCTCTGGATTGCATCTCAGGGAGGAACTATCAAGTGTGATTCGCAGTACCCTTGGCTGAATTTCTACAATCTATGGCAGTAGGGAACACTTGCTTTGAATACCATAAACTTAAAAATTCCTACACTTGTGTCCTGACAAATATGATTTCATGCAGCTGTAAACTTCTTTTATTTGGGCTACTTTATCACATCAAGACAGATCAGCATTATCTCATGTGCTGACTACAATAGTATACCAGGATCCCTACCATCAAATATTCATGGGAATGCTTGAAAGCTGCTGCCAGGCAAAGTCCAACACAGTGTTTCAATTCTTTGTTTTTCAGAGCTTCAGGGGCTTTGGTAAACCTGGAGCTTGCATGCCCAGGTTACACTTCACCAACTGTGAATATTTGAAGTGCCATTTGGGATCCTGGCCTTATTGAAGCTATTGGAAGCTTGGCCACTGATCCAGTGAGGGCCAGGAGTTTGCCCACTGTATAACAATAAAAATTCTGGTGTGTTTTATTTGTTTTGTTTTTGTTGGGTTTCTTTTGTTTGGTTGTTTTTTTTTCTTTTTTTCTTTTTCCCCTTGGAAGCTAAAACTATCTGGTCCTTCTAGTAAGCCAGGACCAATCGTAGGATTATCTAGGTTGGAAAAGTCCTTTAAGATTGAGTCCACCCATTACCCCAGAAATATGACCCTGCATAGATCTTTTAAACCCTAACTCATTACTACAAAGTGTGCGTACACGTGATGTGCAAGAGGTATCTTCAAGCCAGTCCTAAATGTTAGGTTGTCCCTCCACTGAATGTGTATGCTGGATCCTCTGAGGGTCTAATGGGAGGGTAATAATGTAGTGAAATCCTGTGCATTGGTTTTCTACTAGGATCTGGGGAGATTTGATTGTTGTTAGTTTTGGGTTCCCCTCCCTTCCACTCCTCGAAGTTGTATGTTGGTAAATCATTTGAAAGCAACTGTGGCGTGTAGGGGGAAATGTGTATTTTTGAAATGCTTTAACTTGGTATTCCCAGTTTCTGAAACTTCTTGCCCTCCCTTCATGCCTATGCTGTCTACTTCTGAAGCTCTGCATATCTGGAAGTTTAGCCAATTATATTTTGATGCATAAACACTTGCCTGATTGTTCTGCATCCTTGTTTGCCTGTGTGATGGATTAAATATATGGCAGCTGTCCCCAGAAGCCATCCTGAAAATAAGATGTTGATTCTCATGAGTTTATCCGAGTGAATAAAACTGAAAATGTCTCAGGTACACAAGCTGTTTTTTTTTTTTGTTTTTTTTTCTAAGCTTGCAAGTAAAGTGAGATGAAGATGCAGTAACATCAGTCACGTAGGGGCAACTTCTTTAAGTACCTGAGCCCATTAGAAAAATGTGGAAGTGTGGACATGCATTGTGTACTGATAGCAGGATGTCACCATGGACACCAACACAGAAAAGTCAGATATGATGAAGGGGAGAGAAAAGGGAAAGAGAAGATGTAGTATCCATGACAACAGGTGGAAAAGAATAAGACTCTAAAAAGTTGAAATCCCTGTGCTTGTCTGTATTATTAAAATGAAATTTTCAAAGTTAGATACACATACAATATTATTTCTGTGCAGCTGGATTTTGTGCGAGTTGTCAGTGTCAGGCAGGTACTAAGGATGTTCAAATGGTTCATGGATCTTTTCTGTTGTATTTGTATATCCCTGGAGTGCTTCGTGTGAAACCATTCCACAGCTCGGTGAACAGTGGAGATCAGATCCAGTTGTCTTTCTGTGTACATACATAAACCTGTCCTTAGTCTGAATGTCTGCATTAGCTAATGATGTGACATAGCATATTGCAGACGTGTGTGGCAGCCTGTAATTTGATAGAGCTCAGTATGACCTGAAGTAAAACGGTGTGGTCTGGGAAGATGAGTTGGATGGATTAAGAAATATTTTTTTTCTTCTGACTTGACAGGAGCTCTCTTTTTAAAACTTGAGTATGCAGTTTGAGGCAAGTGCAGTGGACAGAAAAAGGGTGACAGGATTAGTGCTTGTGCTGTCTGATGCCCAGAGGATACTATATATTTCTCTGTGAAATAGTTTGGGCTACTCTACATGCATCCAAATGAAACTGTTTTGCATTTGCTATGTCATATTTTATTTGACCTATTGGAGCTCTAGCATGTAGTCCATGTGATATTGTAGTGCCTTCTTGCAGGGGAATGAGCTTTGGGACTTGATGTTACAGTGAATATATCATTGTAGAATTTCTTTCCTAAAACCTAACGGCAGAAAACATTCTTGTGCAAGTAGAAACAATGAGATACTAATTTTTAGAGTTCAGGAATATGAAGCAAAGCTTCTGAAAACATTGGTGAATGCTGTTCTCATATATTCAGCATAGAACTTGAGGGCATTATTATTAGAATAGAATGCCTAATTGTGTCCCTGCATTAGTGAGATCCAAAGCCCATTCACATCAGTGGAGAGAATCCACTGTCTTTGGAATTTGGTTAAAGGAATAAATTTGGTTTGCAGAATAAAATGCACATTTGCGAAAGAGAGATTGTTGGTGGGTGGAATCCAAATAGTTTACTTGAGAATAGTTTCAAATGAGATTGTTGCATAAGTTCAACTGTAGAAATAGTTTAACCCTACTTCTCCTTTTATTTATACGTATTTATTACCTGAATGGTAAAATTTTAGAAGAAATTATAGAAAAAATAGAATAAAATTTCAGAAGAAAAACAGAGGAGGTAACAAGAGATTCAGGGCAAATAAGCAGTTTAAAAAAAATGTGATTACAAAACTGTATTTCTTCCCTAATAGTTCTTCAATGCAGTGAGTCTTTTAGAGTCACAGAAAAGAGCAGTTTTCTTAAGTAGTATTTTAAGTTAACAAGGTTGTAATCATAAACCTTGGTCCACTTGTACTACACAAGTGAAAGAGGCTCATATCAGGTGTTTACTTTGATGGAGGATTTCAGAAAAATAGCCAGGAATCACAGGAAGTGGGTTTAGTAATTCAAGAGTTGCTGTTAGGACCGTATATATATTGCTCATATATGATAAAGCTTTTCTGTGTTCCTTGAATAGCCAGCATTATGAGATCAGGGGAGATGTTGAAGTAAGATACTAAAGTAAATGTAGAAAGCTGCTGAAATGGGAGATTTATAGGAAGGATATGAAATGGAAGAAAGATGAAAAGCAAGAATAACAGCAATGTTAGTGGAATTCATTCCTGAAACAAGGAAGAAAGTAACTTTTTAGAAGTTGCAGTAATCATAAGCTACCACCTTCACAAGAAGATTGGAAAGATCATTGTGAAGTCTTGGATATGATCTCCTTCATTTTGAGTTAAGATAAAGAATGGGAGATAAGTACTAGTCTCATAATTAACAAAACCACATGAGAAAGAGTTTGCTTCTTTGGCAAAATACCTCAAGAGACCCTTTTATAATTGATTTAAAGGGATAACCATTTTACCATTCACAGTAATGGATGTGCAGGTCATATGCTAAACATTAATAGAATTACTGTGAATAAACTGAGAAACAAAACTTGAAAACTGAGATCTAAAGTTAGACTTCGTATTATAATTTTAATTATTGTTTTAATAAATGCAAATGTTTTGCTTCTCAAAAATACTTTGTGTAGAGTTTGGATTATTTGGTAGTAAAGCACCAGGAAAGAATTTGGATACTATGTATTCAAGTCCTAATCCTGGCACAGATTTATCTATGATGAAGTCCACTGGGGTCCATGAAATCTTGGTCAGTTAAATTTATTTCTACAGCAAATCCTTGGGGCCAGGATTTCACCCATATTCATAAAATATGCATGTTTGTATGCATAGCCAAATCTAGGATAATCCACCACTTCTAAGGAGTATTGCTTTGAGAAAATAAACCCATTTACTACCAACACAGTCAAATAATTCCAAGGAAAATCATTGTCAAGGAGAGGCAGTTAATTGAAGGGGGAAGGAGGGGATAATGGGAAATAACCAGGGACCAGCAGGGAAAGCAGTGTTTACTCTTATGCAGTTTAAAGCAGTTCACTCTTACGTTCTTTCTTTCTTCTCCTACATTCATGCACATCAACATGCTGGTTTAAAATTTTATTAGGTTTTTGTTTATATAATGAGTTACAGGCATATATGGAGGTTGCTTAAATTTTATTTATTTAAAGATGACATTTTTACTTACATGTTTTTAAATCTCAGCTCAATACCTCAGTGTAGGTATATTCCATGTGCAGTATTAATGTCTGAGTGTGTTTCAGTTCTTTTAGTACCGTTATCATGCTAAGCACAAACATTGATGTTTCTGATTGTTAGGGACAGCCAAATAGATCTAAGGAACTTTCCCTCCATATTTTAGGCAATTATAAAAAAATACTATGTAATTCTAATTAGAAAATGCAGTTGCAGAGTAGACATAGTGTAATTTTATTTGGGATCTTTGTATAATGCCGTCTTTTCACTTTTTATGTCTATTTGTAACTGAAAAGGAAACAAATGGTTTAGTGTCCTCCCACCTCTTCATTTAAGGTGAATGCAGTAAAAGTGGCAAGTGGCTGGGAGGGTGTCAGCCAACCTGAAAATATGTCAGAAAGGGCCTGTATGAGTTTGCATGAGTTTACTTCGCTTATGCCTCCGATCTGGCTAACTCTGCATAGTGAATATGAATTTATAGCATCGTTTTGAACAACGACTGTTGCTCATTGTACTTTATGGATTGAAAAGTGAAGATAGCAAATTAGCAGCATATATATAGACTGGATGTGTTTAATAACACTGTTTATGGTATCTTTGCTTGATTTCTTTATAGCCTTGATGATTGTACAGAGAATTGTTACGCAAAGCCTTGATACTCTGAGAAGTTATAACTCCCAGAGTGTTCAAAGCTGTTCTGTGTAACAGGAGCTTGAAACATCTGTGACTGTGAGCTTGAAAAACAAGTGGGAACTTGAACAGTTATTGGTGTAAGCAGATAGAAAAGACATCTTTCTGGATCTACTTTAGTTTGCACTTTCTGAGATGAGAGGCTTTTTTTGACCATACACAGACTGAATCTGTAAATAAATGATACAAATGCTGTGTTTCCCCTTGTTTACTACATTTCATACTAGGGCAAGCTCTGGTCACAATGTTAAAATTGAATACAGAAGTCTTTAAGATTCTTATGTTTCATCCTATGATGGATCTGTAACCCAGTCCAGTTTTGTGTGTGTGCAGTTACTGTAAAAAGTTTAAGGAAGGAAAATAATATGGGAGATGGAGTTTGGCTGAAATACTTTTCATAGCACCAAAGTTAAAAGTCCACAGGAGGTCATGGTCTTTTACATGAAAGAGATAATTCAGGTAGTTTAATGATATCTAACACCGTGGAGGTGTGTTGAAAGGTACCTCCTTGTGCTGAATAAGGTGTTAGCACAATTTTCATTTTATCATGTTGCAATTTGGGATGTAGGGTGTGTATTTTGTACACACAATTTTGTGTGGATCATTTGAATGGCATTGAGGCAGGATCAGACTTCCTGCCTGAATAGGTGTATGAATATGTGTATTTCCCATTGTGAATATTGTGTTTGTTTAAACAGTGGTTTGTTTTAAATCAGTATATTCAAGTAGATTTAAGATACTGCTTAGCACAATTTTCAGACTATTTCTTATGTATTTTATAGTCTCTTGCTTGCAGTGTGTTCATGTGATCTTGCCAAAATACTAATGAAAGACCCTTTAGACTTAGCTTTATTACTGTCTACCAAATGCCTACACTTCATCTGGGCCAACATCTGACAGTGTGTTTTGAAAGGTCCTATAGAAGAGGAGCATTTTATGAACACTTTTTGGATGGAGGTATTTTTGGTACAAGAAAATGAATATCCAGAACAAGGAGCTAAGCAGAGTAGAGACAGAGGAGAATTGTGCAGGAGCAAGAAATAGAAGGAATCTTTCTTTCCAGGAGCAGACATTTCCCTGTGTTTTGAATGCAGATGAGATTAATGGGGCTGTATTTGTGGTCACGCTCCCGCATTACTGATTAGACCAGGATAGTTCCCAGAGGAGAGTGATTTTGGATAGCTAAGACGGACTGCAGCCAGAGCTTAAAGCTTTGTTCTGAGAAGCGATGGAGAATTTAGTGCTTTCTCTTCAGTTTTTATTCCGTTTTGGACCCTAAGATCTGAAATGCATTGTAACACCTTTTGAATATGGAAGGAATAACTCAGCTTGATGAAACAATACAATTCTGTGCTTAAAAATAGCTTTCCACATTTCATATTTTAATTAGTGATTTAAAAGCAGACTGATATCAGATAAGCATGGAAGAGTAATTAATACACAAGGGGAAGCAGACATAGAACACAGGAAATAATTTTAGTCATCATTTCAGTTTGGAAAGCTTTCCTGTTATTTAGATGAGACATTTCTTCTTTGGTTTTATAAATGAAACTTTTATCTTTCCTCTCTGTATCATATTCAGTAGTTTGCTAAAAGTTGTTCATACAGTGGGACAATTTCAGTGGCTGTAATTCAGAATGGCTCCAATAACTTCTGTACTGCAAACCCAGTTCACACTATTGATTAATTTTAATTCTGCAAATAATCCCAGTTTATATGTTTAAGAATACAATTTTGAAAGGCAAAATAGCATGGATACAGATACAGTGTAAGTGTATTTTATACCTTTGTGAACTGTGCAATTCCTTATATTGCAAATATTAAGCTCATATGGGACAAGAAATGTAGTGGCAGAACCACACAAGTGCACTCCTAAGGATATGGTCAGAGATGTATTCTGGCTGCAGCTGAGCAGCTCACTAGATCACTGCCTTGGGTGGTTTGTTGCTGTCTCCTATGTACCCTTTGGCTTTGTAAGGTGGAAATATCATCCTTTGGATCTGACAGCTTAACTGTGCATCTGCTTCCATCTCATCCCATCTGTGGTTTGTTTGGTTTTTTTTGTTTTTTTTTTTGTTTTGTTTTTGTTGTTGTTTTTTAAACTCGGACCACTTGACAGAACTGGAGCAGACAGAGAATGTGTATCTATGTGATATCTGATCTGTAGCAGTAGCTTTTTGAGGGGAGCCCCAAGCAGCTCCTTTAACCCAGTATTTGTACCCTAATTGTGCTTTGTTTGACTGAGTTCATGAAGGAAAAGGTGAACTGTATGGGTGTAATGTGTATTTTGCAAGGTGTAAAGCTATGAAACCATATGTATTGCAGAGTATAAGATGTAAGAATCAACCTCTAGACAAGTATTTCTGCATACAATAGTAACTCTTAATTTGTGTTCTTCCTGGGTAGTACAAAATGGATCATAAGGGATCAGTGATTTAAAAAATAGATTAAAAAAAAGAAAAAACGGAAAGCTGTTGAAGCAAAATGTATATTTGTATTCTCATCTGCTGGTTCAGAAAGACAGATATAGACTGGATGCTCCTGTAAATGGGAAATGAAGCTTAGGAAGCAAGTATTCTTGGGAAGGCTATAAGACGTGCAGCGTGAATGAATCTTTTCAGCTATTTTCTATGAATCCCATGGTGGGAACTGAAGCTGCTATCCCTCCTTAGGATTGTTGATGTGTAGGACAATGTTCAGAAATTTACAAGTGATGTAGATCATCAAAACCCCAGACCTTTAGATTTTTTTTTTTCTTGTTTTATGTTTGTTTGTTTGTTGTGGTTGGGAAGGTGGTTTTCAGTGCAACTTGAATCTGCTCTGAAACAGAAAGGTTATACTTCATATTATCAAATATAATTTCTGTTGTCCAGCAAGTATCTGCTCCAGTGTGAAGGATTCTTGGTCAAATCCTCTATCTTGAGTACAAATGATTTCTAAATTGATAGGATTCTTTCTTAAGTAATCTGTTCTATTTAGTCTACATGGTTAAATAATACTTCCCTCTGAGCATACCTGGCGAGATGCTGGATCTAGACTAAATCCATAGGAAAGCCTTTTTCATGTCATCTCTCCTATTAAAGCAGAGGATCCCTGACTGCCATAACCTCTTGGCTAGCTGATTCGCTATAGACGTACATACACTCCTGCAGTTTGATTAGTTGAATTTTCTTCCAGGAATCTGTGGTTCTTCTGTTTAATCTCCTACCTGTGCCCAGTACAGAGTAAGAATTAGTCCTGCTTCTCTATGGACAATTTTTTCAGTTTTATATGGCAATTACAAACACTTTTACAAGATGGGTTTTTAAAAGTGCTTCCATCTTTGTTAGAACTTTTGCTTTTCTAGAGATTGGTGAGAAAATGAAAAATAGGAAAATGACATTTTAGTGTGAGCTTTAAAAATAAAGCCCTTAGCTAACACTTGTTGAAGTCACTGGAAAATTATCAACTAGATTTCCAACAAATCTGGAATAGTCATCATCAATTCTGCTGTACCTCTTCAGTATACTTTCAGTTTTGCTCATGGTTGGTTGTAAGGGTGGTCACAGTTTACTGAGGTAGATAAGCTAAAGGTGTTGTATAAAGTTCATGTGTGTATTGGAAACTAAATGATCATCGGCATTGAGGGACTTAAGCTCACCACCTCAGTGACTTGTAAGTTGAGTACTGCTCAATCTGTGAAGAGGGGCAAAACTCCTGAAGTCTGTACTGCATGTCCATTCATCACTATCCAATTATTTGCAATTGCTAATAGAACTGTTACTAGTCAAGCTTTGAAATACCATCATTTATTAAAAATATATTTGTTTCTAATAGAAACGGTACAATAGTGGTTTTACTGAATGTAGCCAGTAACAACTAATTACCTGAATTATGTCTTAAAAAGTAAGATTTGATTAATGCAGTAGAGCATGAGCAGGATTTTTGGTTTTATTACCTGAACCCATTAATGCCTCTACAATTTCCTTTCTAATCAGAACACAGCATGGCTTCTGCTGAAAATAAATGATGCCATGCATTGAAGAGCTACATTTTCACTGTCAGACGTTACAAATGACTCTCCTGCACATTTATAGTTCTTAATGGAAAAAATAATATGCCATGTATTGACGCTTTCTTAAGAATATGAATGCTGCAAAACTCTGGTTTTCACAGGAAAGACTGGGGTACAGTGTGGTAGATTTTGTAAAGCTTCAGCATTTTCTTACCCTTCCCCCCTATAAATTGATTATGAAAAAAGGTTTTCCTCTGTCAAAACACACAGTTGCTCATGATAGCCACATTGATTGTTTCCTGTCTATGTAGAAAATATCATGTCACCACCTGTATTTATTTGTTCATATTTTTATAAATACAGTGCAATATACTAACAATTTGGCAATGAAACTGCCTTACCTTGCCGGGTATACTGGGATTTTGGCTCATATAACAATACTGAGAGTAGAGCAAAGCTCTCTGGGTTTTAAAGTACACTGCCAACTAAATCCTGTTTTTCATTCCATAGAAGAAAGTATATCACAAAAGAAAAAATACCTGTCTTAACATTGAAATAACAATGTAATTAATTCTACTAAATTATTTGAAATATGCTAATACCAGCAATAAAGTGTTTTAATGAGGAAAACTGAAGAATTTTGATTTTGATCCCTTTTTCAAGTCTAACATTGCACACCTGTGTAATGAGAAAATTATTTCAGGATTCCAGGGCAGGAACGCACAATGGACTTGGGAATGTGTGCTGTATATTATGTGTATGTAGAGATACCAGTATGAGCAAATTACTTCTGCAAATTACTGTGCCTTAAGCAGGATTTTGTAAGAGATGACCTGATGAGGTTCTTTCCAGTCTTAATCATCCTATGGCCCTTGATAAATTTGGGTTCATCTGAGATTGAGATGTCCGAATGAGGACGCGTCATGTTACCTCAGTTGAGAGCTCCGTCAGCTCACTTGGATTTTTGTTCTGTTAAAAGCTTTCTGTGTGTGTTGCAACCTTTGCAAATGCCTTTATCATTTTCATTTAACCATAGAATAGTTTGGGTTGGAAAGGACATTAAAGATCATCCAGTTCTGACATCCTGCCACAGGCGGGGACACCTTCCACTAGACCAGGTTGCTCCAAGCCTTGTCCAACGCAGCCACAGCTTCTCTGGGTAGTGCCTCACCACCCTCACAAGGGAAGAATTTCTTCTTTATATCGAACTTCTGCCATGCAGAAGACCCAAAGTCTGTAGTTGAATAGAATGGAAATAACAGGGATTTCTTGCCTTATCGTACAGTGACAATAATAGTAGCAGCATTACGGTTGGTTTGGCTACATCTTACGTCATGGCAGTTGTTAGATTTTTCATACACACATTAGTATGTAGACATTCAGTCTACTTAAGCTTCACTGGCAAATAACCTGCTTAAAAACATTTATATTGTTTGACACTTTCTAAGAAAAACTTCAGACCATTCTAAGAGAGCAGTTCTCTCTCCAATGAATTTAAAATCAAATTTGCCTCCAAGTAATGCAAGGATGTACCAGGAATTCTTTTCCTTGTTTGTTGTTGCTTTGTGTTCACTGCTCATATGAAGAGGTTTAGCTTCAATGAGAAGAAATTGAGAAGAAATGATACTTAGTTTCACATATAGGATATAAGTGAAGAGTTCTGAACTGTTTGTGTTATTTTTCAATCTTCAGTGAACCAAATCAAAATCAAGCCAGAAATTTTAACAAATAATTCTAGTTTATGACTGCTGATTCTTGAAAGCAGAATACTGATGAACTTGCATAGGTAAAACAAAATTATCTCAAGTAAGGAAGTGTAGGTGACCAACATAGAAAATCTGTGCTACGAGTCTTATTTTCACTGCTTTAGAGATAATTAAAAAATAAAACAATAAAACAGCCCAACCAAAGAATAAAACCACCAAACCCAATCAACCAAGTATTCCTTGTTGGTTAATACTGTCAGGTAGCATATTGATTTGTTAGTTAGTTGTTACAAGAATGCTATCCCAGTCGCTAGAATCTGCTACCAGCTCAGGTCTTTCTCAAAGGATTGTAAATCAATGCAGCTCTTCACGTGAAGGAACTTGCCAGGATGAGTTAATGAGAAGAGATGTAGAGCTGATTTATTGGAATGCAGAGTAGGCTTCACAGCTGAAGTCACAGGGTTGTTGCCAGACACAGAACTCCTGCTTAGCACACTTCACCTACTAAAATGTTCATTTTTCACCTCTTATTTAGGTAACCTCCATAGATTAAGGTTTACTCAGCATATCCGTACCCTGAAAAAAGTGGAGAATTAAAATTCTAGGATGACTGTTAAGTAAAATATCCATCTCCCAGCTAAAGGGAAGTTAAAGTACAAACACTTCATTTTCACTCTCCGTAATGCCTTTCTCATGAGAAAAAAGTGAAAAATATCTTCACAGTGAAAAAATTTGACTTTTGAAATCTGATAAGCTACATAATCATCTCAAATGTTAATATATTGCGTCATGCTCACCCATTTCATATCTTTATGCATTGCTTTCTATAACACTTCATCAAATCCTTTCAGTGTGCTGTATCCCGGGTTTGCTATATGCATTAGGCCATACATAGTATTCTTTTGACATTCCAATAGAAAACATAAGCAAATTATGCTTGGATGTGTCATAAATATCGAAAAATCAATCACGTAAGTGAACTGACAGCAAATGTTTCTAAAAGTAGATTAAACAGTCCATGCGTGTTGTTTTCTTTTGGAGATTTTTTTTTTTTTTGCACATTGTGGGTTTAGGAATGTCTTTGGGAATTGCAGACTGCTACACTTCACCAGAAATGGATGTGAAATAGAGTCAGAGGTTTATTCAAGTTAAGTATTGTGTAATAGTGGGTTGAAAACAGTACAAGATGATCAGACCTACACTGCTTATTGAAAGCATAATTATGCCTACTGCTTTCCTACAAAGTTGGCAAAAAAGAAATAAAAGACATCTGACAAAATACATTTTAAAACTTTTATTTTCATGAATCTTTCAGAGTGGGTTTAGATAGCATTGTTGCACTGTAGTCAACACGGCTGTGTCTATTTCATTCCAGATAACAATGTGACCCAAGTGACCTTAGGGAAAATAAAAATCACAGGAAATAATGTCTTGTCATAAACTATATACACTGGCTAAGCAATAGGATACAAAAATATTACCTGATATTATTCATAGAGAGAAGAAATATGTTACAATTGATAACACTTTTATTTAGTTTGAACCAGGTCATTTCATCATCAAGAAAACATGGAACACCTTTAGCCGTGTATTTCTGCATTTTGTCTCTTTCTGTGCGTAGATCGCAGGGGTGGTTGACTGGTGTGTTATTAATGACTTGTAGAAAAAAATAGAATCATCGAATCATGGAATAGTTAGGGTTGGAAAGGACCTTAAGATCATCTAGTTCCAACCCCCCCTACCATGGGCAGGGACACACTAAGCCATGACACCCAAGGCTCTGCCCAACCTGGCCTTGAACACCACCAGGGATGGAGCATTCACAACTTCCTTGGGCAACCCGTTCCAGTGCCTCACCACCCTTACAGTAAAGAACTTCTTCCTTACATCCAATCTGAACTTCCCCTGTTTGAGTTTGAACCCGTTACCCCTTGTCCTGTCACTACAGTCTCCAATGAAGAGTCCCTCCCCAGCACCCCTATAGGCCCCCTTCAGATACTAGAAGGCTGCTATGAGGTCTCCACGCAGCCTTCTCTTCTCCAGGCCGAACAGCCCCAACTTTCTCAGCCTGTCTTCATACAGGAGGTGCTCCAGTCCCTTGATCATCCTCATGGCCTCCTCTGGACTTGTTCCAGCAGTTCCTTGTCCTTTTTATGTTGAGGACACCAGAACTGCACACAGTACTCCAAGTGAGGTCTCATGAGAGCAGAATAGAGGGGCAGGATCACCTCTTTCGACTGTGTATATGTTGGGAAGTTAAGATACGCTGAGTTAAGTACAGGTCAGAACTGTGTAAACTGATATTAGCATAAAATGATTTGCAGTTACTGTCAGAGGTGATCTCTGAGAATGCCTTTTGAAGCATTTGACTAACAAGTTAGCATATGTATATTTTGAGAATACTAGAATATAGAATAAAGCTTTATTTTACAAGTATGCAGTGATTGAAGTGACAATGATGTTATATTGTTATATATAAAATATATACATAATGTATGTTACATTATTAATAACACTTTATTATATATATATAGTAAGAGTTAATGCTGTCTCCCTTTCACTTACTGAAGATGTGTAGATGTCTGCTTGAGACTTTTATATTTTGCCATTCTAATGTACTTTTAAAAATTGATTAGTGAAAGTATTTGCAGTAGTCAATTGTCAGCTTGTCTCCAGCGTAACATATATGGTTTTATATTGCTGATTTCCATGTTTTAGCATACTTCTCGTAATCTTATTCTACCATTTGAATCTTCCTAGGTCAATAGCATGATTTGGGAAACCAAACCTAAAAAAAGCTCGGGAGAAGAAATACAGTAATTCTAATGTAGCTTTTCTGCTTCAGCTTCATGCAGATACGAAGCTGGATGCCATAGAAAATTACTATACTGTCAAGCAGCAAATGTGGCAGTTAGAGAAGAAATTGGATAGTGTATTTACTAATGTTTGCTGATTACACTAAAGCTGGTCTGCAAATAAAAATTACAGGAGATGTGAGAATCTGTAATTGGTATTTAAATGTACTGGAGGAGTCCTGGCAGTCTGTAACAGGTTGGCTTTTTTAACAGCAGCTGAAATTGAACATGAGTAACAATGTTAATGTATAGGTAGACAGTAACCTAAACTCATGTACTTAGGAACTTTGAACTCATACAGACTTCTAATGAGACGGCTGACTATTTTGTTTCCCATTATAGTGCAGCAAATGAAGAAGAAAAACAGTGTATTTACAGTAGCTATATAAAAAAGGATAAAAGAATTAATCTGTCTTGTTCTCAGAGGACATGTCAGTACTTGGGGTACTGTCTTGCCTTTTGTCCTCCTGTCCTCTTGTCAGGTAGGAATGAAGATAAAGCCTGATTAATAATGAGAAGACGTGAAAAGAATTATTCTGAGTTATTCAAGAAAAATATTACTGGCAGTTTTCCAAAAGTATCTGTTTTAAGGATAACAACCTAAATTGATTAATCAAACAATTCAAATTTAATTTAGAGTTAGGATTAAAGAACCTGTTACTTGCAGGAAACCCAGCAGCTTTACAAATGCCTCAGGACTTTTCTGGACCATGCTCAAACAGTGAATGTGTAAATTCAGGAGCTGATGTGACATAAATTGAGATAAAAACCAGATCTTCTCCCAAGCCTCTTTCTAAGGTCTAATGAAATGCTATTATAATAGTATTCTCTGAAATTCTTTTGCTTGAGACTTTAATGATACAATAAAAAATGGTTATTGCTCTTATACAAGCTACCTGTTAATCACAAGGAGAAAGGCTCCAGTTATACTAAATTGTATAGCATTCTTTTTCTCAAGTATAGATTTCCTTGAGATGCTAAATATTGAAAAATTTAAAATTTGAAGTATCAGCTGCTAAGTAGCACATCCTGAATCAGTTGGGAAAATACACATTCGCATAGCTATTGATTCAGTTTCTCTACAAACTCAGTCAATTTCTTGTATGACCAATAATGGATTGATCTCTTTTTGTATGGTCAAAGAGTGATCTTTCTATAGCTAATGAGCATGTACAGACAGCAAAGCTAGTGAGTTCTACCAGTGAGAGAAATTTGATTGTTCCTGGGATATTGGCACAGGTGTTCTAATGACCATAGAATTGCTGCTCAGGCAGCAGACATTACAGATCGCTCCTTCCTGCTCAGTTGTCTTCCTCAAAAGATAAAGGCTTCTATGAAGTAGTGTCCTGTAGCCACTGAAGAGTTTGTTCCTTCACTTGTGTTGCTGAGGGCCTCTCAGCAGTATAAGAAGCATTTTCCCTTTCCTTCTCCTTTGACGGTACGAGAAACTGAAAAACCTTCACATGCCACAAATCTCTTGGCTAATATCGTTACGTATTGTGAAAGTGAATTAAGATAATTTCTTACTGGTTTGAATCATGAAGAATGTGTTTAGAAAGATACAGAGTAGATCTTCCTCTCAATATATAGGTAGGGACTCTGAAGGGACATCCACATTGTCTGAGGTGTTGCGTCTCTTGCAGATAGTGGTGCGTTTTATCCAAATCTTTTTTTTGTTATTTTTTTTATCTCATTGTTCCCTAGAGACACAAAGGAGACTACCTAGAGTAAACCAGTAGGGAATGATTAAGGCAAATTATTTTCTAACTCTATCTGTACTACTTCTTTCCTTGGACATTGGTGTTTCAACGTGACAGTGTCACACCTCTGAGGATGACAGGCAGTTCCTTGGGTTTTGCCATGGAGAAAAGAATTATTGACATAGTCTGGGTGTACTCTTCATGACTCATTTTAGCTGCATTTCTGAGAGAAAGATCATAAAATGAAAATGACAGGCTGTTTTTCCAAGAATTTTAATCTATCACAAATGTCTACATCCGAGGGTGTTAACATTGCTACCAAAACCACATCTAATCAAAAACCAGACGAGAGAACATGCAGTTTTCTTCCTTTTCTGTCTTTTGCAGCATTATGACCATTATTATACTGAAACTGTAAAACCTCACGGACCAAAGATGTGATTAGGCATGTAAATCTTAAATTCCAGACAGTTGTGTCCTTTTTCCAATGAGTAGGCTCTGGGATTTAAGAGGAAATGGTTAAATACCAGGGAGCTTAAGATTGTGCCTTTTACCTCAGGAGTAATTGGTTGAAGGGAAAGGAAAGATGTAAACAGAATGCAAGGAGAAGTCTGAGGGTAAAAAGCTTAGACTGTGGAAAATATACGTAAGGGATCTGATGATACGCTAGACAAAACACTAGGAAATCGTTATCATTTGGGTATATAACCTCAAGTAAAATAAAAGGATACTTAAAGGCACTTAAAATACCTTGAAGGACACACTTTGAATTGTGATAGTTCTTTCTTTGCAAGCTCTGTTTTGCTGATACGTTATTGCACATGTCCTCTGGGCCATTCTTCCTGTGTTCGTGTGAAATTCTGCCATGTGTGATTATCTTCAAGGGCATATTTACAAGTTCTTAGGCAAGATAAATTGTATCTTTAACATTATGAAAAGTTAAAACAGTAAACATGAGAAAAGGAACACAACTTGAATGGAAAGTAGTACCAATTTATCATGTTCAATAAAAATAACGTTCTTCTCTTGAGACTGGACTCTAATTAAGGTAGGGATTATGCAAAATCATATTCTTGCAGAGGGTTTTAATGTAAACAGATGTTGAAAGACAGAAAACCCCTTGTAATTTCTTGGAAGTTGAGGCTTCAGGTGCTCACTACCTGCTGATGGAGACTGGGTTGTTGCACTTTATCAACACCCACTAATTCCCACTGCAATACTTAGGATCAGGCATTCAACCTTTTGTAAATGGGTGGTTGAAAATTCTGAGTTCCACTCATTTTGCTCCACATCCCAAAAGGATATGGTGACACATGTAAAAAAAATCTTACTTTGTCATTCAGAGGCCACACTTCTTTTGTTTCTATTTTTTTTTGAAGAATTTTTAAAAAATCAAACTTAAGCCACACAAACTACTCTGGAAGTGTTTTAATTGAGAATTTTTATTACAGGCCCCGCAGAACAGGGATAATTAAGCCAGTGCCTAAAGCAGTGAGATAAATCTAGCTCTGTTGCTCTGAAAACCACTGTCCATGTGGAGCAGATCTAATTCAGCAATGCAAATACCTTTAGAAGAATAGTGATAATTAAAAAAAGCTCCATATCCTCAAATCTGCTTAATTCAATACCTGAGTATCTAGGGTATGTGTTAAATTAACAGCAGATCACTTTAATTAAAATCTCATAAACTCGTGAGCTTTGAAAGCTGCAGTTTTCAAAGTGGGTTTGCTTATTAGTTAGGACCTTCAAGTACCTCACTGTTCCTTACTTATTGAATATGAACTCCATTTAACCCTACGCATATGAGATTATTTCCTTATTCATAGAGATGATTTAAAATCCATTACAGTTAATATTAATCTACAGATTTGATAAAGATGTTGAAGGTCTATTTTGATCCTTTGTAATGTAGTGTCACATAAAATCTGAAGAGATTTATGCCAGTTATTTGATTTGGACTAGATGAAAATAAAATAACTAGTGACTGTGTATAATGAAAATGTCTTTAGGCTGTTCCAGTATTTAAGTATAAGTGGTCTGAACCATTTAAGCTTAGTGACCTTCTTAGGCTGTGGCCATGGATTAGACAAGGATTTGGGACAAGATGTACCTGGGGAAGAAAAACCTCATCTGCTCCTCTGTTGTAATAGCTAGCTTAGCAAATGTACCATGTGCTAATGTCTCTGTGTAAATGGATGTGTTATTTTTTTCTATTTGATGCTGCTGAGTGGTCCTTAGTGTGTTGTGGGGAAAAAAAAAGAAATTATTTAAAGCATTTTATATGTATTATTTTAAAATTGTTAATGAATGTATGACTTTAAATGGTTAAGGAATCTTGTCTGCTGTTGCAAAAGCATATTGCAGGCAAAACCACAGGTAGTTTTATATTTAGACGCCACAGTTTGATTGCAGTTATGTAGACTGTTACACCTTATCTTCAAGACCCTATCATTTCAAACCTTTTTCAGGATGCTCAAAATCTATTCTTCCTGTTGTATTCTATATATGAAATGAGGGAGAACTGTCTTCTTAGTACTCTACTTTTTTAAATAGTCAGTTTTGGGTCAACAGGAGAGAAGGAATCCCAAAATATTTCTTTTAAGCCCCTCTGTCTAAGCATGAATTCAAGGACTGAGTTCTGCATATGGGCTCAGAAAATATTAGCATAGCCCTTACTGACCAAAGGATCATTCACACTGGTGCTCGAGTTGTTCTGTTTTATCACAGCTGAATGTCTTCTACCCACTTTTAACCTTTACTATGGGAGAGGTGCGAGAAAATAATTCTGGAAGACCAGTTCCTAGTCCTTTGTACAGTTACTTGCTCTGTGCTGACAGTTGAGTACAGTGAGAAATTCTTTGTAACATCTTGTAAAGCAATGCCTGCAATTCTTGTTTTCTCAGAATTGGATATGAAAATGAGAGAAAAGCCAACTAAAAATATCTCGAATCCAACTTTCTATTTTTTATATATGTACTGGTAATTCTAAAGCATTTCTTGAAAGAAAATATTTTCCCTGCTTGCTTAAAGCTTAAACTCTGTTAAGTGCTAATTTTGCTAATTAATGCTACCTGCTCTTATGAAAACAGTTTGCCATGCATTCAGCATGGGGAACTGCTGGCTATAAAAGCAGTGGATTAAGAGAGGCAAATGCATTTATACATATACTTGTGTGAGGTATCTCAACTGCTTAATTTCCATTCAGTCAGGTCACTCATTTTTGCCTGGAAAACTAATGCTGCCCCAGATCCCAAACAATTCTCTTTGGAAAGAGAATTTGGAAAGTATTATCTTTTCTGAAGACCACTCTGCTCTCATTTGCAGTGTCTTGAAGAATAGCACTGGGACCTGTGCTGAATCTAAGGTCTGGAGCTGTTAGCTCTGTGTGGAAAGCACTTGAAATCATGTTGGTCACCATTAGCCCTGATGGCTCTGTGTGACAGTTTCTAAGCAGCTATCTTTAAGAAAGTTCATTGATAAACTCTCAGCCCTGTAGAAGACATTTAAGTGTTTTTTCCCCCACCTAGAAGTCTGCTTTCAAAACAAAACCAGCGAGAACAGTTATTTGATATTTGATTAAGAAATGAAATTGTTTTACATTTATTCATCCACTTTCTTGTGAGAGATGAGTGTGCTGCTGTTGATGTTATGGGCTTCAACAGTTGGCTCTGGCTAAATGCATATTGAACAAATAATCACACAGCAGATAAGGAGGGTGTCACTGCTGTGGTATCTTTTAGGTGGTTAGGATAAGTGTATAATTTGCCAGTAGAGAAATTTAAATTTGCATAATTTGTGAGAGCTTGCAAGCCTTCTTGAGATACAAGCTGCAAACTAGTCTTTTGCTGAAGAGTTAGGGTAAATTTTATTGCAGTCGGTTCAAACCCCAGTGAAATCAATAGGGCTCCAGCTGAACTCAAGCTGGATCCTGTTGCCAAATCCTCTTAGTTGTACTATTTACCTGAGCTCAGTTGGTACACCGTGTTCCTCCACTATTGTAGGTAGGAAATGTTCTAACTAAATTATATCCTGACTACTCCTAAACTCTGTGTATATATATATATATGGAAGTTCACAGCCAATTGTATACTCTCACCAGAGGGATAAAGCAGCAAAGAGTTTTCAATGCGTTTGAACAAAACTAGCTTGCTTATCTACTCTTTAGAGGAAGATATATAAGCAATTGAATGTAAGTCTTGAAAAAAGAAATCAAATTGCACTGCTTACTTTCAGAATATTTTCCTTTTGAAGCATGAATGGAAGTTTTCATAGTGAGAAGTCTGGTGACAAATAATAGCACCAGTATCTCCCTAAGGCTTTGTTTCTTAGCTTGAAATGCATATCACACCTGTCCTGAAACTGAGCTCTTCTCACATACTTACATCAATTGCGCTGTTAGTAATGTGTAAAACTATTCAACTCATATATTGTGAAGAAAATGGTATTGTGTTGTGCACTTAAAATTATTTGTTGGCTTCTCTTATTTATTTCATGTTCCTCATTTTCTTGTGTAGACTTTATGAGTGTAAAATTCTATTCCTGCACAAATATCTTTTCAAATATGAGTAAATTTAGTGTTTGCAAGCCTTTTCTTGTCTACAAGAAGCATAATTTTCTATCTGCATAATCTCATTCTGCTCTTGAATTCACCAGTTTAAACTCTGAGTAACTCTGAAATCGGCAGAGTAGTACAAAGTCTGTTTTGGCAGTCTTCCTATGTCTATAAATCAATCCTGAATGCAATAGTTGCAATTTGCAACAACAGACAGTTCAGCAAATCACAGTGTATTGTATATACTTGTGTGGCCATTTTAAATAAATTGTTATTATGAAATATGGCAAATTGTTAGCTTTGAAGATTAAAAGATTAAAAACACTTTACAAAACAGCAACAACAAGAACACATCTCATTGAGACAGTTTTTGTACAATGTTCTTTTACAGTGACTAGTTGCCTTTATTCTTTTTTGCTAAAATAATGAAAGCCTCATAAGTGCTAATCCTGAGAAGGTTGTTCCAGCTCAGTCATCCTCCTTTGTTAATTCCACTGTTTCATCCAAGACAGGATCCTTTCTTTTAAACTTCAAGTGAGCAGATTTTGTTTCATTTATTTAACAGGAGCTAGGGCTGTGTCCAAAACTTGGGTCTTTATCTGCTGGGAGGATATTCCTGCTCATCTGAGGTGAAATAATTTGCCATCTCTGTGTTTGTGCCTGAATATGTGACTTATGAGTATAAGCAGTTCAATGATAGTACGTACGCTCTTTTTCACTGAAGTAATAAAAGTAAGGATGATCAAAGACCTATTCTGGCTTTTTGACTTTTTAAGTAGCTTTCTTTCATTAAAACATACATTTGCAAGAGTAACTTGTTTGTTACACAGCAAATACCTTGGCTCCTTATGCACCAAAAGCATTGGTAACAAGAACTGGGGATTGTCTTCTGGTGCTTATATAAATAAAGATTTTACTATGAGAGGGTATCTTCTATGAGCCTGACTGCATTATGCAATAGGTTGTGAAATTACTTTGGTTCAGGTCATCCCTGTGGCCAGTATATGAAATGCAGAACTACAAAGCTTTTGTGAGAAAGGATCTGATTGGCTCATAAACTGTTGCAAAGCCATCAGCAAAGTCTTTTTTGGGGATGCTGTACTCACTTCTTCCTGCAAATAAGAAAAAAAAACCCAAAGAAACAGGTATACAAATTCATCATTAAAAGTCAAAGCTGCTGCTGAGTATTGCTGCTTTGTGGCTGTCTGAAGCAACAACCTGCTCCCAGGCTGTTTGCCACCTAAGTAAAGTTCAGGTAAACCAGAATGAAGGTGAGCCTGAAACAGATGGTAGTTTAGACCCCATTCTGACTCAAAACTAATGCTAAACCTCAAAATTTTTGTTTATTACTACATTTCAGTTGATTTTTCCCAAGTCAGAAGAAACTGGTGGTTTTCTGCAGTTCTACATTATTGATTACTAAAATATTTTCAATCTGTAGTACTCCATACTTTCTGTAACATACTTCAATCTCCTTGAAACTTGACACAGAATCATAGAATAGTTTGGGTTGTAAAGGACCTTCAGAGGCTACCTAGTCCAACCCCCCTGCAACAAGCAGGGTCATCTTCAGGAAGCTTTAGCATACTTCAGTCTGATTTTTGCTAGTTCTAAAATCAAAAATGGATACTCGGGCAGCATAGATACAGAAATAGAAGCAAGGCAAAGGAGAAGAATTTATGCTCCCAAAGAATTTCAGTTTCATGAAACTCAGTCCAGAGGAGCTTAGGAGTACAAGTACATTTGGAAATACTGCAGACAGCCATGAACTGGCAGAGTTTTGACTATGTATATGTGGGAGGGCATGTTTCAAGAGTTCAGTGATGGAAGGAGAATCGAGATGTGCCTGGGCATAATTAGCTGATTAGGAATATTGTCATGATGTGCATGGGTACAAATACAGCCTGCAAAGTCTGCTTCTGGAGAAACGCCAGAAATAGATACAGGCAGTGGAAGTGGGGTTTGTTTGCCTTTTTTATTTTTTAATTTTTTTTTAAAAAGCAAAAGCATGGGGCTAAAGTTGTTAAGCTAAATGAAGGCAAGAAAAACATGGAGAAGAAAGAATTATTTAAAAGACATCTTTGCATCCATTTGTGCCAATTTTTAAATGGATGCTTTGCAAAGTAAAATAAATGTGTTTATTTTGGATTGTTTTCATTTTCATTCAGTCACATTTCTTAAAGATAACCAACTTTGCTGTCCTTGTCATCTTGCTCTCAAAGGTGTAATAGCCAATTTAGTCAAGTTTTCACTGAGGTATTCTGCCCAGAAGTTTAAAAAAAACCCGCAACAAAAGAACCAAACCCCCAAAAAACCCCAAAACCAAAAAATCCCCACAATCCACTTTGTTTCAAAGCCAAGCATGCTAAAATGATCTTTGTTGTTTGATGTTTCAGTACAAAAATTCAATTGAATCAATTGATGCATATCTTAATATCTTTAATTATTTTCAGAGCAAAGAAACAACAGCAACAAAAAAAGGACAAAAAATGTATAAATTATTATTTTTAGAAAATGATTTTTTTTCATGCAGTTTTTATATAGTTATGTGTTGGATAATTATTGGTGGTCTGTTCTTGTTGATAGGACTGACCAGCTAACCACCTCAGCAGGTGGAAGCTGATACCTGTCTAAAACTGTGAGGGAATCAGTCCTGTTCAGCTTTGGTTTATTCTGGGGTTGAAATTAAGTTTATCCAAGGTTCTTGGTCTATAAATGAAAAGAGGAAAGTATTTCTCTCTATCCTTCACCAAAGGATATAAAAATATAGAAATACTGAAAAATGTAATTATTTCCCTGTGGACTACTTCTTGAGAAATCTTACCTTTCATGCATTATATTAGTTTTTGATAAGCAGTTTCCATTCCAAGAGCCATTCCACCAGTTAAAAAAAACATTTTGTAATATCTGATTCTTTCTTCCTTGTCTTAAAGGTTAGTCTTTTCATATGCAGACAAGCAGCTTGATATGAACCAGACATCAATCTGCAGGAAAGACTTGTTCTATATTGATTGTGGATAGTATGTACAATTTGAACTTTCTTCTGACAGTGAGGTTCATGGTTTAATTACATATTGGTGTGGAAGTTCTTTTTTTTATAGTACACAGGAGCATTAAAAATAGCTATAAAAAAATTATAAACACACTTGGAATTCTTCCTGATTTTTTTTTTTTTTTTTTTTTTTGAGCACCATAGCACATTAACATGAAATAATGAAGAATTTCAAGCTAATGTAAGTCTCTGGGAGAAACAAACAAGACTTATTTTGAATATGTAATAGAAATCAATGTCAATGTTCTGTTTCAATTAAAGTATATATATTTTCCTTGAAAAACAATAATATCCTATCTACAAAGGACACTTAGTGCAGAAACATACCTTGTCAGTGCGCCTCCCTCTTTAAGATCCTTCACAAAAATTCTGAGAGCTAAGAAAAGAAAAACCAAACCCCACCTTTATTACAGTTGCACCCTTTTTTGCTCTCATGATCAAGTTCTATCCCCATTACTCAAGCAAATTTAGTGCTCTTGTACTGAGTCTTTAAGTTGATGAAGGTTTTGTCTGAGAAAATGGTAGCGGTCTGTTGTTGTTAATGTAACTTATAAGAGGTCACATGCTTACTAGAGCTGCTTTTCTGCCTGCAAAATTGGGGGCATCATCAACTTTCTCACTGGAAGGAGGTTTGAAGTAGCAGTGTTACGAAATCATTTTTGTTGCATTAATGACGAGTTGAGATAGCATAAGGGTTTGATATTTCCCAGGTTAAAGGGCTTTTTAATTCATTGTGCGCTAACAAAAAATAAATTATCTTCATAGATGTACTTTTAAAATTGCACAATGTGAAATATATATTCTAATCTCAGAACTGACTTCATCCATTGCATCCATGAACTCTAAGGAAATTGAGGTAGCTGCAGGCATTCAGTTCTTCAATTTCACTGCTAGAGGAAGATCACTGGTATAACTGTCAGTAATTCTCTTAGTTTTACTTTATGGGATAGAGCAGTGAAACTTTGAGACAATGTCAGGTCCATACAGAAGGTTCCAGATCTTCCCTGTGCTTCTGCCTAGGAGATAGGAAGCCAAAAATTCCAGGCTTCTCTTATGACACTTCTGATACTTCTGAAGCAAAATATTGGTACATTTCAGTTCCGTTATTTTTTATTTACTTTTTCTTCACATATTTGGGTCTTATTAGCTACTTAAAATTTTCAGGAATTTTGGATGTATCAACACCTAATTTCTTAGCCAGGGACATCCTTTATTTTTTTTCAGTTTGTGTTATATTTAACTGTGATATAAACAAAATGGAAAGCAAATTACTTGCATCTGTGTCTCTGAAATATACGGTCTATATGTTAATTTGTATGTGAATTGAAGAATTCCCATGCAATTACACTGCTCTCTCTATTGCTAAAGGGATTGTTAAACTGATCTATAATTCCTGGTTTCCAAAGGCTCCATGGTTGCCTGTTACAGACTTGTTTACAAATATTCCAGAAATTCACTGGAAGTGCAGCTATAACACACCTGTGCTTGTCTTCCTTGTTATGTGTGTATGTGCTTGCAAGTCAATAGGTCAAAGGCTTCAGTATCCTGCTTATACAGCCACCATAAACAAGTATCCAGGACATTATGTAGTTACCAGGCAAAATCATCTAGTGATTAATGCCACTCCAGTATTTCGGAAGCAGAAAGTTGAAGAGAAAAAATTGTTCTTGCTAAATTATCCATATTTGGTTTTTGTTGTGTTACTTGTATAAAAATGGGCCTGTTTCAGAAGCAAGAGGGATGTTTTCATAATGGAATGAGAGCAAATTTTGTTCGTTTGTTCCTGGAATTCAAGTAAGCCATCTATATAACTTCCTATAGCTTTGTTTTCTTTTTTCTTCACTGAAATCAAGACAGCCACCTAAACTAATGTTTCCAACACATGAAATGTTCTCTTGTGGAAAGAAGTGAGTGGGTAGTGGTTCATAGGAGTTTGGTAAATATTTTGCTTTCTCTCATGTGATGAACTTTCAGGTTCCTCTTAAGCCACAAATAGAAATTATTTGAAAGGAACAAAGAACTTATACTGATAGCAGTCTGTCTCTAGAGTGAAAAATCCTTTGAACAATACCATAGACTCATGTTTGGGGGGTTCATCTCTGATTAATCATTTCCCCTTATTTTGTGGGCCAGCAGGGATTCTACCTGCTGGCCCTTCAGGCTGTTTTTCTGGCATCTAACAGCAGTGTAGTATTCTTACTTATATCAAAACACAACGCATAAAGAGACAGGACTTCTTGGAGTACATCTGTGATTGTACTGATAAAATATGAAATGGAATATCTGCAGATTTAATTTCTCAGGTATAGAGATGGGTAACTGAAGAACTTCTACATCTTCCCGACTTAAGTCTTTGTGCTTTGTACTCACAGAGATATTTTTAATGATACGTTTGTGCAGCTAAATAATTGATAAGAAGGCTGTTTGTTCAAAAGTAAGTGACATTTTTCAATAATATAAAAAATAAAGGGGGCTGAATTTGTATCTTGTGTAAACTGATATAGGTCCTTTGAACTCAGTGGAAATATGCTCATACCTCGGGGGATCCATCTCATTCAGAGAGTTATTATACTCAAGGAAAAGTGAAAGTCCCAAGAGACTTCACAAGAGTGATATTTCATTTTCATCTCAAGATTATTGTAGTAGGTCGTCAGCTTTGACCATATGATAAAGCTTCTTGTGGGATGTTACTCTCCTTGCATAGAGCCTAAAGCAAACACAGCCTGCTTTTTCAAAAGTGGATATCCAGTTTGACAAGAAAATGGAATCACTCTAATAAAACTAGGGGAGAAGGGAAAAACCTATTACTTGCAAGGCTGAAGATTGAAAACTACTGTGACTCTTCTTGCTGCTTTGATTTTTAAAGAAAGCTTGATTATTTTGCCTAGTTTTGGTTTTCCTTCTATGTGGAGAAAAATACGTAAGAAACACATGATGAAGATTTTCTGTGGTTAAAATGTGCTTTATGTTTTTTGGTGTTGAGTATTTGTTAGAGGCTTTTTTTTTCCCCCTGTTCTCCATAATGTGGAACATATTGGAGCTTGTCTTTTCACTGAATTTTTGATTTTTCTGTTGAGTGATTCTTTTTGTGATTCTTCCACAGGCTTTGTGTCTGACTTCCTCAGCCGCAGTTTGTCACCTTGTAACACTGAATTAATTTGTTCCGTATTTTAGAGGTCTTCTGAGGATAAATCTAGACATAAAGTGGCAAGATATTAAGGTGATGACTATCACCTTTTAGAGAAAGATCTATAAATAAGAGACCTGTGGAAGACTGTTGCATTGTAGCACAATCCTTTTTTGCATAAAAATGAATTTTGTTCTTTCTTGTTACACTCTAACAGATCACTGATTTTTTATTATCTTGTCAAATGAAAGAAAAGCTCTAATTACCAAGCGCTGTAATGATTCGTGATCCAGTCTAGCTTCCAGTACTGCTAACAAAACCTTTTCATTGTTATCAGAAGCTGTGATTGGGTACCCTTGGTTACCTTTTGCAAAAAATTGGCATCTAAACAAGGTAGTTACTTCTCTAGTAAGAGCTGTGTTTCTCCTCAAATACTGAAACATATTGCATACATTTGTGTAATATTTCAGACAAAAGCACAGTGTCAAGAGCTTTTGGCTACAGGTGGGGAGCCTTTCATTGTCCAGTGGAACACAGCTCCCTGCCGCCACAGAAAAAAAGACTTGTTTCGGGAGTAGGCAGGGATGAAGCTTGTTAGAAACCTATGGGAGACTTGAGAAGGGAATGTGGCTCCTTAGGACTTCTCAGCCATGCAAGCTGATGAACTCCAGTGCCTATGGGTGCCTGGCTATGAGCTTTTGGTTATTTCTTGGATCAGTGTCTAGTACCATATTTATTTAGAATGTAAACTATCAACAAATAACAAATAAATTCAACCTTGTACCCTTTAAACTTTAGCTTTCAGAATAATTTGCCCCATTTTCCAGCATAGTAATCAAGTTGTGTGGATGGGTATGATGGAAGTTTTATTTATAAATCTTGTAATATATCAAGCAGTATCTCAGCATTTTTCTGAGGCTTGTTGTAAACACACTCTGGCTTTAATCCTGCTTGATCAACTTCTGATGAAGTTAATGGTAACATTTTCAATTGTTTTACTGCAAATTTTATCAGGCTGCTAGCATATAAAAGGGAAAAAAAAAGAAAAGATTAAAATATTTCTAAAGTATCCTAGAAAATAAAAGGGTATACATATAAAGAAATCTGGTTTTGAAAGAAAATAGACTGAAGAGAGGTACGTTACCTGGAAGAGGTTAATGCTGCATTTTAAACTTTGTAATTTTTCTGAGGAGAAAGGTATTTTCTTGTCCTGTAAATATACACTGCTTTTATACAACTGCTTTTACAGCATTTTCATGTGAGAAAAGCACACATTATAGGCAAGCTGAAAAGAGGATCAAGAAAAGGAATTAAAAGTAATAGTGGAAACTTCCTGAAATAATTCAAGTATAAATTTTGTTGCAGATGTATGACATTTATGAAGAACATCCAAGCTATGCGTAGTAGGAACTATTTTGACTTCCCCACTTAAGAAATGAAATCTAACTTAGACAAAAAACTGGGAGATTAATTTGTATTCATCCATTCATCAAACTTAATCAATTCAGAGACAGGCATCAGAAGAAAAGGGACAGGTCATTCAGAAAGGAGAGGCAATTATTCATGAGTCTGTGTGTCTGCGTATGCTTAGAACAGCAGAAATGTCTGTTTCAAATAGTAGTTATGTAACTGAAAATTACTATTAAATATTCTCAACTGCATATTGCAGTATTTGCTGTTGGGGATCTTAATATAACTTGGAGAGTTCTGCTTTTAAAAATTAATCATTGAGTATGCTGGTTGCTCTGATATAATGTATTTTTTTCTATTTAAAGGAGGAAATAATATCCTTTCACATGCTTCAAGGCATCTTTCTGGTATTCTCAAGGCTTAAATGCTAGCTGTAAGGGATGGGACACAATGTGAATATTAATGTCCTGGCTGAGCTGACAAATGTGTTCTCTTTGGGCCATGGCCAGACACGAGCATTCAAAATATGGAACTAGTCCAGGAGGCTGAGATTTTCAGAGAATCTCAAGAGAAGTCTGACAAAAGCTACCTCATACAGAGATTTCTCTAGAAATCTGCAATGTGTGGGTGAAAAAAATGAGCTGTGACAGGACTGGAATGAATTGAAACTGTTTAGGATGGCAAAGGAAGACAAAGCTTCCAGTGCAACAGTACATGGAGAGAGTGAGAATGACAGGTGAACTAAAGCACAAGGAGATAAACTTTAAAATAGCTGTTTGCAGCAAATTGCTTACCAATATCCACACATTTCACCATGTTCTAGATTTCTCCAGTGTTACAAATATTATTAAAACAGTTAAATTAGTATTTCTGATATTAGTTTATGTTTTCAAACAAGCAACTTTGCTCCTTTGGTGCATCAACCTTAAGAGAGATTTGGTAGTAAAGATAGTTGTCCCATCAGAGCTCTCCCTGAAAATGGCAGAATTAAGTCTAGTTGACTTGAAAAGGGACCTGTCAAAAGCTGTGTTTCTCTTGTACCCATTTGGACATCCATGTGCATGGGTACTTTTCTTAAACCATCCTTTTCACAATTCCAGAATTTTGTAGGGAAATGTGGGATAATTTTTGGGCAGAGATGGCTTGTTTGTACCAAGTGCAAAATAGGAATGAATTTCCGTAGGGAGAGGGATCTAGTATTTAGGATAGATTACTCCAAAGAAAAGGTGCTCTTGGAAGGCAAGTGAGCTAAAAACTCTTTGTCTGAAAGTCACTCAAAACTTTCTGCATCAGGGATGACTTGCTGCCTGTGTCAAGCTTAGGTTGGAATTCTATCTGTCTACACCCTTCTTCAGTGTTTCCCATCTTCATTCCCACTGCTTACATTCCTTCTGTTTACTCACAGGGAAGATCAGCTTGCTAGCCTCTCCCACCAGGATTTTGGATTGTTAAGTCAACTTTAAGACGGATAACGGAAGTAATCTGAGTTAACCTTAAAAGGTGCATGGGCTCAGTGAACGTTTCAGTCCACTGTGTGAAGAGGTTGCCTCCATTCCAAAGCAAGCGAGCACATGCTGGTATTAAGAAACAAAACAAAACAGGGGGGTGGAACTTCAGCTCTTCTTTGAAAATTTATATGCTCCCTCAGATGAGCAGTTCTTTCTTCCCCAACTCAAAACTCGTCTGAGGTTATGGTGTGCTGGATTTCAATGCCTAGTGAAGATAAGTAGCCAACTTTCTATCAGTCTGCAATCCATCTCTGGGCTTCTACATTTCAGATTTCTTTAGGGAGTAGTAGAAGAGAGGTATATATGTGGCAGCATTCCCCTGGCAGCTATCCAGATGGACAGCATGCATGGGCAGTAATGGATTAATAATAATATAAAGCCTGTTATCCAGACTCTCAGTCATAATGTAAAAGAGGTGGTGAAATGTGAACGCTGGAGCTCTGATGTGTGTGGAGGTCAGCTGAGCTCCACAGTGACTGAACTGGATTTTGTGTTTGAGTATCCAATAGGCAGGTGTTCTAGGGCGAAACATTGAAGTCATCCATGGCTGTGTCTTTGATCCCTCACCTTTATTCTTCAGGTTATAGCTTCAGTATACAGAATGTAAGAATAGGAAGTGCAAATGTGATTTTTAAGGTATGTCTTCATCTGTCAAATGACAGGCCTGAACCCTCTGGGTGAGCTACAACCTTTATGTACAGTCCAAACTTTGGTTTGGAAAGCTTAATATTCAGAGTTTCCAAGCTGGCCTTCCACTTGTGCATTCAGGATCTACATTAGGAATTTGCCTAAACATTGGCAAAAACATAAAGGTAAACCAATGACTACCTGGTGAAAGAGACATCCTTTGGGATGTAGAAGCATCTAGGGAGGCTGTCCTTAATGGCTGCAATTGGAAAAAGCACAGTGTGGAGAAAAGCAGAAGTATTTAGTAGTCAGGACAACAGCAAGATTACAGCAAGAAATCACAACCCCATCTTTGTTATCTGTCATTTTGATTCAGTATGGTGACAATTGAGGACTTGCAAAGGACTACACTTGCGTAGCTTCTTCCTAAATATTTATCAATTTTCCCACAAAAAGAAAACACTCTCAATTTTTTTTTCATAAGCTCACTGTTAGCCTGACCTAATTTTTGTGAAATTAGGTGAAGTATTAGGAAAGCACTTTGTTCTCTCCTTTATATAACTGTCTTATGATTGAAAAGTTACCAAATTAATTTACTTCTCACTGCTTTGTTAATACCCAGAAATGCAGGAAAGAATAGAAGTAGTATAGACCAACATATATAATGTCACAGGAAAATCCTTAAGGTTTCAACAACTCCTCTGAAATAGCAAGTATCAAAGGAAAAGATCTCATCATTTTGAGACTACTGGTGCATGAATATATGTAATTGCCATTCTGATTTGGTGTCTGTCTAGTTAGCCTATGTTTTTTTAATGAAAAGGTTAGCATCTGCTCTCTTAGGTTACCCACTAAATAGTAATGACAGGCTGTGGAGAAAATGTGACAGTTGTGACACATAAAAAGCAGCAGTTGGTGAACAAATAGGAAACATTAAAGATGAAAAAAAGTAGGTGATTGTTGGGTGGACAGGCTACTGGTAAGTTTTTTTCTGAACACAAATACTGTTTTTGAAAAGTAGCTTTGAATGTGACTAAAATATATTAAAAAGTACTAGTATTGATCCATGCTGGAATGACAGAGTACATTTCACTCACTAGATCTTGTATTACAGCCCACTCCGTGCATTTAATGATGTGAAGTATCTTGCAGTTATAAATGATTTCCATAGCAATACTAGAAATATATATAGGGCATGCTGGAAAAGATGACTTCTACTGTGATACCCATTCTAGTGTATCATTAAAGTTAAAACCTTCCACTCAGCATTAAGTGAGATAACAAAGGTTATAACTATGTAAGCAGGGTATCAGAATGTTAAGTGGAATCACTCCACGTGAAGTGCCTTTCCCCAGCATAATGCTAAAGGGGAATTTGTTTCTTAAGTCTGAATGGTGTACACCATTTTATACATTTGGGAATATATTTTTAGGTTAGATGCAGTCTTCCATGCCATGCTGTTCTGTAAGCAAACTTTTAAAATAATGGCTTTATAGTATGATTTGAAAATAACTCATTGTTGATACTATTTTATATACATTTTTTACTGACTAGCCTATTAAAAGGTCTAAACCAAACATCTTATCCTACAACCTATATTTTGTAACTTGCATCATTGTATTTTGTCAGAAATACCTTCAAATATTAACCGTGCTTTTCACTGAAAAAGACAAAGTTAAATCCTTACTATGTGAATCAGGGAAAAAAACTCGACAAGTTACATCTCTTATCTTCAAAACATGCACCTTGATTTGTAGATAACCTAATGTATGTATATGCATTTTCCCCCTTCAACTTCAGTCATTATTCACTACAGCAGAGAACTTGGCCTTTTACATTTTAAATGCAATAGAAGAGCCATTGTGTTCTGATATAATTTGGTGTATAGAATGTGGGAAAGATACCTGTCTTCCATGACCTACTTCTGAGTGCATTCTAGCCTCAACTGGGGCTAAGCTAGGACAGCATTTTGAAGTAGATTGTCCTATTCCTAGGTAGTGCCCCAGTCACCAGCAATAAGGTGACAAAAAGTTGGAGAGTCTTTGCGATCCAATACCTGGCAATTCGGAAGCAAATAATGAACTGTTTTGGGTCTCATTGTGGGACAGTAGTGAAAGAGATAGATCTAGTTAACATTAATGGATATCAGGTAGTTAGTTATTTCAGTCCATACCTCTTCATATAAGTAGTAATTACATACTAGTTGAGCCTGTAGAATTACTTCCTTTGTTTTTGCTGGAGTTGATCCCTTTGCTTTCAGAGGAAACCAAATATTGCCATGTGCCTTAATGTATTGTATTTTGAATAATATTTTCTAATGGTTTAGTATAATATCAGTCCTAGTAACATTAGAAAACTTCACATTTGTGTAATGATGCACAGTTACCAATTACCTTTCCCCAGCTATTTTATTTCAGGGAATAAATGGTTCCTTTGCTTTTTTAACTGGGCACAGAAGACTATTGCTCCCATTTTAGGACTGAAAAAGTCTCACTTGTTTTTACTAGGCCGATTTCTTTTTATCTGAGCATAGAATAATTTTATATTCCTAATAAAAGGCATAATGACTTAAATGAGTTGCAGGCGTGTGATCGGTATCTGTTGGTAAGCTTTGTTGTGGGCAAGATAACAATAATCCTGATGATAGGAGTCTAGACAACATGACGCATGTCAGGGTTTATTAGGAGATGGGTTAGAGTATGGTTTGGAGTAAACATTTAGGGGATAAGAGAGAAAAACAATGAAAAAATGTGACTGGATTATTTTAGGTACTTCAAAAAATGCTTTTATATACTGGTGTATGCATTGTGTCAGTCATTGGAAAGACCATATTCCACTTCTTAAAAATAATCTTATTATAAGGCAGGTGTCAAGAGGTAAATGGCTACTTTAATAGAGATAGTTTTTTACTTTTATTAGCCGAATGAGCCAGTTTTATACAGCAAGATCAGCCTCCCACAGTTCGTGTTGATAATAACCCTAAAAGGTGCTGTGCAACTGTCTTAAGCAGTGATGGCAACCAGCTAATAACAGTAATAATTGTTTTTTCAAATTTAACATAATATACAATACTTAGCATAAAAACAATTTACAAAATGCATGTGGTATAAGATGAATGGGACATGACTCCACCATATAGTCATCAAGAAACTGACCATACCAATGCTGAAGTACATGTTCAATCTTAAGTACATGAGTAGACCCAATTAAGTAATCTGGATTAGTCACATGCATAGAATTAGGAAGATAAAAAGCTATTTCTCTAAAAATGGAGCTAAATTTATGTAATTTCTCATAAATTTAGAGAAGCATTTTATCAATGGAACACTGTTTTGTGGAAGCTGAAATCTGCTCTCTCCACTGTCTGCAGCATTGTGGTTTTGTAACTTTTCACTGTGTTTTAAAACAGCAGCTACCTCCATTAGTTTGTCAAGGTAACATTGCCTTTCAGCTTCTCCTTCAGCTGCCAAAACTTCTGGGTAATTAGAGTTCAGTAAGGAGTAATCAGTTTACTTTTGTATGTAATATATACAGGGTTAAATGTGATATGGATTTACATCAATAAAAGAAGCCTGTTTCCACTATCTTATTCTAAGTCTTGACCCATTAAATAGTTAATTCAGCTTAATTTTTGTATCAATGCCCATAAAAGCTTACCAGTGACCATGCACTCTTTAGCCCCAGAGTAAGACTGTTTTTGGAAAAAGAGTAGCAGAGCGGACAGCATTAGGTAGGTTTCTTTCACCACTCCCAATGTTGCTTGTAAGAATGATACTGCAGTCTGCTGCATGCAAAATCATATTTTAAAGCTCAGTTTAATCCTTTGGTCAAATGAACTGTCCCCTGCAGACTGCAACGCCCATGCTCACACATCGTAGGTGCTATGAAACTTGTTCTAGCTCTCAAGAAATGGTAGAGCACTTCAAGTTCACTAAGCACACCACAGACAATAGTTGATTCTCAGTATAACCTAGGGAATTGTATTCTCTCTGCATAAACAGTAGGAGAGAAGCTAAATAACTTGTCCAAGGACACATAGCTATCTATTTCAGAATGGTTTAGATCCTCTTTAGAAGCAGTTTTTCTTGTTCAATATATCTTCCCAGTTCATTTAGAAGTTGCAAACTTTCCATCTCATATAAAAATGAGATGAAGATTGTTTAAATGCTATCTTTCAGGAAAAACTAAAGCAAAGAATTCATTGCTTTATTTGCAATATAAAGCAAATAAAGATTTGCTTTATATTGCAAATACAGAGGGGAAGTATAGTTTCTAACCCTCACGTCTTCATCCCAAATGCTCCAAAACGCTGTCTATCTGGGAGAGGTTTCTTTCAACTTGAAAACTGAGCTAAGAGTCTGAGAAAAACTCAAGAGACATGTTGTAATAAAACATATTCTTTTATGAAAGACCCAACTTCAGCAACTCATCAGTGCCAGTGAAAAAATGCCGGTGTCAATGCCCTACATTATTAATGTCTCTTTCTGAGAAGCACTGTGTCACTGGGATTTGTTTATGCTGAGCAATGGCCAATGCCAGTCCCCAGCTGAAAGGACTTTTTTCCTCCAGAGACCTAGGGCTCACAAACATGCAGATCTGCTGTGCCAGCAAAGACGCATATGAGTTCTGTAAAGACATAAATCTAGGTAAACCAACCACTAACAGAAGAACTGTCTGTAAAATGTTTTTGGAGGACTGTCAACACTGAAATACGTGCTTCACTCAGACCTGCGTGCTCCACTGATATGAGTCGTAAGCTGTGGCTTTTAGAGACTAAATTTGAGTGGTAATCTACTGCCCTGCTACTGCTGGCAATGATTCACTGCTTTTGGGAAGTCTGGCAGCCTAGGCTGTAGCTATTTTGGAAATACTGGACAAACAGTTGTTGTGTGTTGTAGGTTTGACACCAGAAAAGTTGGACCTGTTGCTGTTGGGCCTGCCAGCTTTGGTAGCATTGTAGACTGTACATTTCCAATGTAGGTGTATGTTTTAGCCTTTGAGGGGAATGGCTGTCATCTGCAGAGAAGGTGCTTAGGGGTATTTGCGTATGTAGGGGAGAGATAGTAGCGCTTACATTTAGGGGAATTTGCCACACCAGAACCAGTGAGAAAAGCCTGTGAGCTGGAAGACTATGTTCAATTACTGGGCATGGAGATGCTTCACCAACATATAAGAGGTTCAGAGAGTGGAGCAGACTGTAAAGAGTTTCAAAATAAACAATATTTGAAAAAGAGATATACTCTTTAACCTAGTATGATATTAAAGAATCAGTCTATTTTTTCTTTGCAATTATAAAATTAAAAAGTTACTAAGAAAATTAACAAAAGGACCATTTTTAGAAACACTGAATATATCCAACCTTCATCAACTACATGCTACATCTTTTAAATAACTACAAAAATCTGTTAGAGTAACTCAAATGCAAACCACATTGCTGCTCATTTCAAATAGGCCCACACAAATTGGCAATGTGGGTCTGCATTAGCAGAAGTGAGAAATACAACCTCCTGAAAGAGCTGAAGAACCTGGAACAAGGTATCACTAAGCTGCTGGTAAATATTATAGCAGATTCTTTCCTGATCCTATTACAAAACTCAAATTTGAGTTTTCAGTAGAGTTGAAATTTTAATTATTATTAAAACCCATATTATTCAGCATATTTAGACCTAGTATATAAATAGCTCTATAATGAGTTAAGACCCTCAATGTTGTTGTGTATGTCTATTTTATTCAAAGCTTCTTACCTGAGATTTTCCTCTCTCTAAGCTGTCTGGAGTTACACTCATTCATTGAAAGCAGTACCATGTATAGGTAGTGTATACCTGTAACCCTTCTACCTAGTGTATACCTATATCTCATACCTATAGGCCGCTATTAATTCATCTTGAACTTCTTTAAGTAGCTTAACTAAAGTTATTGTGACATACTACATGAGTATCCGGATGTATTTTTATATGAATGATTTTATTATTTACTGCCTGTACAATATATTCCTTTCGGTTTCCATGAGTTAGAAACCCTAACCTAGCAGCAACATACTAGCTTATGATCACTTTCATTTAGTTGACTTCTTTTTAATTATTTTTAAAGTTTTGTTGGATTTAATTTTATGCATCCTAGTTCAGTCCATAAAATTAAAACATTAATAACTGTCTCTGAGTGTTTAACCACATGAACTCTTTTTTAAATGAAGCTGTTCATTAAGCCAAGTTATTTGCATATTGCATGACATGCTACTGTGAAAGAGAGAAAGACTCATTCATATGTGATAGTGCTCATCCTATTATGCCTGAGACTCATGTCAGCACTTGCTTTGCAAATTCTATTTTTACTAGTTTATAGCTCAGCTTTATAATCTTTCTGTGGGCTGAAACTTGACAAAGAGTAACTCCACTCCAGAGTCCATTTGAGCACCAAATTTCAAATACATTTCCATAACTTTCTGAGCACGCATGACACATTGGGCTTTGTTCTTGTCAGCTCTTATAAGCTAAGAAAGGTTGGCAAATCCAGGCACCAGAAGACTAATACTGGCAATTCAAGAAGCATAGGGTTTTTTCAATTTGATAATGAGTTGATACTGCCTTGATGTCAACAGGTTAGGTACTGCTATACCTGACGCTTCGGGATTTAGAAATATCTGTGTATTACCTACCATTGATGCTAACTCAAAATGCTTGTTTTTTCTAAGATAACGCTGTGGCAAAAACCTTATGTGCACAGTTAAATAAATTGTATACAAGTAAAATACATATCTGTGTGCATGCATTGACCTATAATGCGTAATTTCAGATAGTTAAATTCAGATCAGTATAGATTAAAGTTCTATTTAAGTACTATTTTCATATAAACACTCAGTTATTACTCCAAAAATCACATGATCAGAAAATAAACTTAAAATTTATAACCTCAAAAATCTTGTACTTTTCACCAATCATCAACTTTTAATCAAGTTCATTGAACAAGAAGGTCACAAAGTGTAGGACTCCAAAACCTGCATAACTATTCATCTGTTCTTTGTATCTATACAAGATGCGTTGCAAACATGAACAGACAGAAATACTACTTTCAGGAGAACAAAATCTATGGAAAAGCTTGCAGGTTTTGTAGGAAAATGATTTAACTATAAATTATATTTGAGCATGGAATTATGATAAGAGTTTGCAACGGTAATGGAGAACTAATAGAAAAGTATAAAGCTTGTGCACAAATATATTACAGGGTATGTCTCATACTCTCAGGTTTTACAGGTCTAACCAACAGTTGAAATTGGTTGAAATAGATGATACTATTCCATCTTTAAGATTAGATCTGATAATCCCAGTCATAATTTAAACAGTAATGTCTATCCTTAGTCATAAAGTATGTCAGTTAAGGAAGTGACTCTGAAGTGACTCTCGGATATATTTCACTTTAGTCCTTGAAGCATTATAAGTAATAGTGAATAACCATTTTCTGTACATCATGTCCATATAATTTATTTCAAACCATTTATTATACGATACACACACACACACCCTTCCCCTACCAACTTGTCCTGAGCCATGCTTTGTGCAATTTCACCTCCTATGAAAATGATTTCTTATCTTTGCTTATTCTTGTTACCCTTTTCTGGACTTCTCATTTTGTCACATGTGCACTGTGCTCAATGTTCAAGAAATGGGTACCTCTTGAGTGTATCTGGATTGAGACAAAGTGGCATAACTATGTCTCCCATCTTCTTTATTTCTTTTTTACTCATATCCCTTTTCAAGTTACTCAGGAAGATATGGCACAGTAAAGAAGGAAAAAAATCATCTATCGCTGATACTCTCTGGGACTTTCTGGTAACTTGAGCTCACCACAACTTTTTTCTTGTCTTTGAGTTGGCTATTAATTCATGAATTGATTTTTGCTTCTGTTAATTTAATTTTGCCAAGAGATTTAGGGAGGCATCGTATCAAACCAATTTTTGAATATCCTATTTCCTAAAAACAGCCTGGTCACCTTCATTCCACTCTCCAACTGTGATTTCAGGGAAAGCTAATAAAATTTCACAGATGTGCCTTCTTTCTTTCAAAAGCAATGTTGACTGTACATCCATTGTATCATACTTGTCTATATGTCTTATAGCTCTGTCTGTATGTTTTCTTCCAATTTATCCACTAGATAAATCAGATTTTCTGGTCTATTGCTATTCAATAGACTCTCTTCCCTCTCACTGTAAAAAAGAGTCACACTGCATTTACAGTTCTCTGTTCTTCTGGTCCTGAGGCCACACAAAAGTTAATAGGTCAAGGAAAATTCTATTAGTTTTGTGCATATACTATGCAGAACGGTAGACAGTTACTACTCTCAAACTTTTGGCATTGATACTTAAATTTAAACCAATCTTTCAGATTCATTCTAACTAAAAACTCATATAGCAACTTCCCTAAAATAGCAGCTTTGTCCAAATAATTCTTTGTCCTTTTTCAGTTTCTATCTTTATTCATCTTGCTTTCCAAGAATGCTCCTTTCACTTCTTTACCATTTGTGGACCTATCAGTTCTGTAAAGGTCAATGTATTTGGAAAAGAAGTTTTATTTGTAGGGCTAGGGGTTCTTTTCCTTTTAGCAAGTTTTTCATTATCTTGTTAAAGAATTGCCACGTTAAAGTTTTAACTTCCTGGCGTGCCCTTTACTGTTTCTTTCAGTAGGACACGTCTTACAAAAGTATCTTTTATTTCTAGTATCTTTCTTTACTCTCCTGTTAAAGATGCAAGCCTTGCCTCTACATCCTTGCCTCTCTTCTGCTCACTTCTCCTGTTGCCATTTTTGTGTAGTGTATGCATCTATTGTGTGTATTCTCCGTCACATCTGTAAGTGATTGAGGTGCTGCAACTAGTGCAGCCTTTTCGGTAGGTATTTCAACCAGCTGCTTCATTTCCCTCTCTACAGTGAAATAGAAAGAGAAATGAATTTTTGTGTAGTGGATTCTTTCCTTACCTAAATGTAAGCACCTTTTGGTTATTGCTAAAGAGAAGTAATGTTTTCCTACATGCTGCTTAGATGTTTTCCTTCAGCCTGTTGCTCTGAGAAGCTGTCTTTCAAAGTGTAGCAAATTTAGCAATGATCAGAATCTCTTGCTATCAGTTTAGGTTCTCCTCTTTTGATTTCTACTCACTACACTCATTACTACCATGCTAGTAGGTTGCCGAGTAACTGTATATATTCTAGTATTATAGCTGCTACACTTCTGTAAATTACCTCTTGATCTTCAGACTCATACAGACGCTGGTTCTTGTTGGTACAATTCAAGTTATTGCCTTATTTCACTCCATGCTTTCTTCATTTCTTCATCTGTCAGAACCACTTCTTGGACTTTATTTCAGTATTTCCAAGTGCTTTACTCCACAATATTAAGTGATTCCATAGATTATAACTTATTTTTCACCAACTCTGTACATGCCCAATGTAGCAATAGCCTTATTTAAACCAGTCTTTTCTGTCCATTCCTTTTATTTCTGGATTCTGATATTCATACAGAAGCACATGTATATTTATCTTTGTTCTTAATTTCATTTCATTGTGGCTGTTGTTCCATGTTTCCTACAAGAAACTTATTGATTTCTGTCCTGTCTTTTTCGCTGTGAATAATATTAATTTTTAAATTAATGTACCCCTGGAGGACGAAACACTTGCTGACTTTCAAGCAGTTTTTATTTTAATGATTTGATTCAGAGGTTTCCTAATTTGACATGCCAGAAGCCTTACTCCATTTTAGCTTTAGTGAAGCAATCCTTCCCTCCACAGGTTCTCTGTTTTTAATCCTGCCGTTTTTCTCAACTAGGGACCAAAGTTTTTCTGCTCTTGGGGATCTTACAGAGAAATGGTGCAGTGCTTCATGGAAATCCCGCTCCTAGTTTGCACTTGACAGGTTTGAGTTGGTTTGGTTTGGTTTTTGTAACAAATGTAAGCTCCGCTTCCACATGAAAACCTGAATGATAACAGCTATCTGTAAGAAAGGACCTCTTTCTCCAATCAGCTGTTTATGAAAACACAAATCATTTCTTTTTTCCCCGAAATGCTCATCAAAATCAGCACATTACTGCAAAAGTTATGTCTCTACCAGAATATCCTAATTGCTGAAGAACTACTTCCAACAAAAATTCCCGATAAGCTACAGAGGTATTACCACACCCTCAGGTATTAATGTAAGAATAGACAAAACAAAGTCACAGAAAAATCTTGCAAGTTTGATGACCTTTATGTGTAAATAAGTGTGATTCCTGTAGTTGAACAAGGTTATCTGAGTCTGCCTGTTCAGAAGTATTCTTAAATATTCATCTGGCAAATATTGCAAATACCAGAAATTCTTCAAATCCAACAAAGATGGCGTATGCTGCTACTTTATAGGCTCTTTTCTTCCCTGTTGATCACATCTCCTCTAGAAAGAGTTTTATTTTTATTTCTAAAATGATTTCAAGTGCTTCAAGAATTATTATTTTAAAGGAAAGAAAAACAAACAACAAACCATTGAGTGTTTTCATCAACCAGGGACAAAATAGTCAGAAAGCCCTTGTCCTGGGTTCAGCAGTAGCATTTTTCTCCTTCTTGGTAGCTGGTGCAGTGCAGTGTTTTTGACTTTCAGCTCGGGAACAGAGCTGATAACAAGGGTGTTTTGATTTGGCCAAGGACTTTGTGAGCCTCATGCTCTGCCAGGGAGGAGGGGAAGCCAGGAGGAAGCAGAGATAGGACACCTGACCCAAACTGACCAAAGAGGTATTCCATACCACAGCACATCATGCCCAGGATGTAACTGGGAGTTAGCCGGAAGGGCTGAGAGACTGCAGGGTTGGAGGAGGTATGGGTCAGTGCTTGGTCAGGCCTGGGGGGTGAGTTATCAGTCGGCGGGTGGTGAGGTGTTGTATTCTCTTCCCTTGTTATTTCCTTTATCATTATTATTATTGGTGGTAGCAGTAGTGATTTGTGTTATACCTTAGTTACTAAACTGTTCTTATCTCAACCCGTGGGAGTTGCATTCTTTTCGATTCTCCTCTCCATCCCTCCGTACTTTAACAAAGCGTACTTTAACAAAGCCTTGACCATGGTTTCCGTGAAACTTGCAGACAGGCTACAAAACTGAAGGACTCCATATGGAAGTAAAGTCTTTTTTGTCCTTGAACACCACCTGGTCCTAATGTCTGAGTATTTAACATAACCTGATTAACCACAGTGCTGTTTTGCACATTGCCAAATTAGAAACCTGCAAACCTACGGATCTCAGTAGTTCATAATAGAGGCCTCCAAAATACGAGAACAGGATGATACTAGAGTCCCCAGAGGTACAAACACAAATCACAAAACCCCGTTACTAATAGCTGCAACAAAGGGTGGTATCTTTTTTGCTGTGTAAATGGAAATTGCAAAGAACTGTGTAACAGCCCATTGATGCTGATTAATGTCAGCAGCAGAGATATCTTTGGGATGCAATTGGGAGGGTAGAGGGAGGAGAAGGGAAAGAAGAGGGAAGGGGAAAGGAGGTTGAAGTTATAATTTGCAACTGTAGAGCTCATTTCTAAAATCTGCAATGTATTTCTGAGACTGCTGAAGGTTTAAGATTTGCTATAAGCCGAATTTGGAACTGCCGGTGTCAACATGCAGAAGTTCATGCAGGACGTTGTTTTGCAGTAGGAATATGCAATGTAGCAAGCAGAATTTTGTTGGATTTCTGGCTTTGGTATTCATTGAACCAAAGAAGCATGGAAGTATGGAAGTCAGAGGGACTGCATGGAAAGAGGGGTGAACCTGTATTTTTTGAACTGCAGAATCCGAAAATGTGCTGGCATAAATTTCTGGAATAAAAGCTTTCAAAATTTTCATAATGTTTTTATTAATAAATCTATATACACTGAAAAGTCAGTCACTTTACTAGAAAAGAAGCATAGTTGTTCCTGCCTCAGTTTTCAAACTGTAATTGTTTTGCACCTGTCTAGTCTTACACTGAAGGATCTAAAAAGCAAGTTCTTTCAGAAGTGCAATTATCTACTTAAAAGGGAGTATTGTTAAGACAGTACTGAAAGCTTTAGAAAATCCTTGCCATACTCTTTTTTTTAGGATTAAGGAAGAAAAAATTAAGTACCTTTAGGGTTCAGGCAACAGTTTCGTGGCAGAGAGAATATAATTTTGGTCTCTGATACCTAGCCGTTGCCTTCCTGAGTAACAGTGCATGGATGAACACCAAAAAGTAATTGTATCATATCTGGTGTTATTCATTGTGCTATAAACCTGAGCCCTGGTAACCAGACTGCACTTAGCCTGTATCACTTACAGCATGAAAACCATTCTTTCGGACCAGCTTTAACATCTTTAAAAACTAGTCCCCCTATGAACTCCATCATCTAATGTGTTTGATACTTTGCAAACTGAATGGACTAAATGGCACATGATCAGTTACCACGGCTTCTACTAATGAGCAGTAACTTGCTATAGTGTGGTAACTCACCCACTTCCAGCATATGCTTACACGCTAAGAAAATATTCAGAACTACCCTGAGCCTTTTCTAGCTAAGTCTTCCAGACTGCCACCCATCTGCTGCTACCAAAAATACGAACTCACTAATACATTTGATTAAATGGATTCTACTGCCACCATTTCATTTGAAGTTTTGGTGAAAACAACAGATAGCAGCTTTGTACTTCTGTAACACTCCAGATGGTGATAATTCTTTTCTAAGCATCCTAGGACTGCAGGTAGAAGTATGTTGACAAAACACATCATTGAAATGTTAACACTGCTTGACATTCAAAGTTAAAACAATTATTTTAACCTGGTTTTAGTATTTATTACTGCCATACACTCTTTGTTGTTTGGAAGGCAGTCGGCATTGTCTGATATCTAGAGATGAGACTATCAGTACTGTTTTCTCTACTGTCATTGATACATAACCACCTAAAGATGTTCAATGAAATTTAAGGTTATTTTGATGAAATGTGAACCCTATTCCCTGCAATTTCCTCTGCCATAAGCAACTGGACAATAAGTCACAAATTCTGCTTCAGAAGGTACTTACAGAATAGAGTTTTGATCTTGCATACCATGCCAGTGCCTTGACCTACATTGGATAATTGCTGTGGCATGCTGACCTGATGAGTTATCCATGCTATGAACAGGATAGCATGAATACAGGATAGCATGAATGCAGCATAGCATGTAAGAAAAAATTTTAATAATTCCTTTATATTCACATTTTAAGTATTCATTTCTTTAGCTCTTCTTAAAGGAAGTCTTATACATTGTATATCTACACTTAACTTATGTAGAATCATAGAATGCTTTGGGTTGGAAAGGACCTTAAGATCATCTAGTTCCAGTCTCCCTGCTAAGGGAAGGAATACCTTCCACTAGATGTAGATATGGAGATAAATATTTAATATATTTATATATGTACACATAGCTATATATATACATACATAAACATAGCTTTCTAGATAAAGTATATCTGTGTACACATAAAGAAAGTATTTTATCTGTACCGTTACACTCCTCTAGAGAATGAGAAGGAATGCATGTGATGGCTGGTGGAGGCAAGACTCCTGCTGGAAGTTGGAGTTAGCCACTTACTATCTTGGATAAATATTGTCTTCATCATACTAGTGCTAATTTAGTAAAAATAGGAGAAGAAGTGAATGCCAGGAGCAGAAAAGAGGTGGAATAACAGTCTGCTTGGGTAACATAAGTATTTAGTAGGTAGTAACTTTCAAGTTGAACTTTAAATAGATCACCTGAGAAAGTGGCACACTGGAACTAGGTACAGCTGGTAATCTTGCTTTTCTCTCAGCACTGAAAACCTAAAATGCCTGCAGAAGTCTACTATGATAAAACATATAGGAAGCTTTACATGGAAAAGCTTGTGCTGGTGATGATGTGATGGGGTAAAAAAGGAGTTACCTTTTGAGTATCACAAGAAATTCTCAATTACTCATAATTTACTTAGATAGCAGAGTTTGGGTGCATCATGTAAGCCATTAAATGTGTAAAAATAAATCCCGCTTCTGGATTACCATAAATACATTCTTAATTCCATATAGGGAAGGATAAAATTAATGCAAACCAAGTACTATTAATACAATGAATTAACACAAAGTAAGTTTATTCCTTTTTTTTTTCCTCTGCATTATCATTTCTTTTTAACCTTTTATTAGCTTTTTTCCCACAAATTGCTTCTGCCTATTTGTCTGTTATTCATGCGGCCACGTCAGTTTTGATATGAGCTGATAAGTACAGCTGATAGCATCTTTATAATATTTTCGCTTGTTCGGAATTTGAAGAGGCAATGTTAGAGACAAATCCTTTGCAAAACATCTTCACACTATGGATATGAAGACTGTGTCTGGGGAAAAAAAAAGCCAACAAAAAAACCCAACAAACAAAACAAGAACAATCTGGTATAGTACAAGATTTTCATGCTTGGGAAAGAAAAATTAACATGGTGAAGAAACAAAGGCAGTTGTCAGGGGTTAAGGATAACAATTGGTATTCTTTCATGCTGGGCTGGTGCTTAGATGTGAGGAACACATGAGGCTGAAAAGAAGAAAGGCTGAATTGGTACACAATAAGATTTGGAGGGTTTTGGTCAAAAGTTTTAAGAACAGCTTGGCCTGCACTATTCCTAACATGCCACAGGACAAGCCACTGAATGAGTCTGGGACAGGGGAGAATAAAGTTGTCAGTAAAAACACAGACACACCAGTCAGTGCAGAATTGTGAAAGCAAAGACAAGTTGAATAGTGCAGACAGAGCAAGTAAAAACATTTTTTCTTCCTTCTTGCTCATTAAACTTAATAACGGAATCTGTTTTTTCAAGGAATAATGTCTTCAGACAGCTGGAACAGACAGTTGTTCAGGTACTTTAGATGTGAGAAAGCAGGAAAACTCTGCAATGGCAAGGGGAGTCTAAAGCAAGGTTTTTTATAGAACTTTCTGAATGGTCAGAGAGTCGGAACTAAAGAAAGGATAAAGGAAAGAGAGATTTACAGAAAATGTTAATACTAAAGGAAAACTTAAGCAAGTTTGGAATGGATAATTGTCATCAACTAGATGATAATAGTTTTTTATTCCTTTTATAGTTACTGTGAAAATTGTATTCTAATGAGGGTGAACCCTCCGTCTAGGGAAGAGAGAAATAGTGATCTTAGGATCAAATCACAGCCTTCAGTTTGCTGTGCTAATGGATCCTTGGCTGTGGCTGTTTGTAATCTGATGGCAAGTTCAAAACCTGAACTGTTTTGCTGGATGATCTGCTTTTTGGTCAATCTTGGCTAAATCATTACAGCTCTGATGATCTGAATTTGTAGTATTACAATTTTTTAAATTACTTAATAATCCCTGAAATGTTCTTAAATGAAAACTGATAGTTGGAACCCTATGCCTTATTTATTTATTTATTTTTAATTCAGCTGTTTTTTCTTCCTAACATGAGGATATAGGGAAATGTCTGCGTGCTTTTAAAAGTGGATCAATCTACCAGCTTCATCTAATGAAATGTCAGATTTATCAGATAGGAGCAAATTCACCTCTGATGTTAGTGAACAATGACAACTGGCATAGACTCTTTCCCCCTCAAAAGGCAGCCAAATGAAACTGTAAACCTGAGGTATTTGTTGGACTTTGTATACTCCAAGCAGAATGTGGATGTAAATTTGCTGAGTGAAAGGCTTCAGTAAGATTGCTACTCTAAAGTATTGAGGAAGCTTCCCTGGACTTGCATTTCTTCAGGGTGTTTTAAAAGAACAGCACAACAGAAGTTTAGAAAATCAAACATAGTGCATAGACTAGCCAACACAGATGAGAATCAAAAACTCCTGTGAATATCCAAACCCCTGCACATATGTAGAAACAGATGATTAGAGTGTTGTATCTGTCTTATCTTTCAGCTGGAAGTGTTTAACGTACAGCTGAGCTGTCTCTTGAGTAAATCTCTTTTATATGCCGGGTTTTAGTGTTCCCCTGATTTTACAGGATGGTCTCTTAATGCGTTTAAACTCTCTGGTTAGTTAATAAGAACAATGAGAAACGACTTACTGTTCCATTCTTTTACCTTTGTTGTTACATCAGAATGTTCCCCATATAAGACATTCAAATGATTTTCTATAATCATCACTATTATGAATTCATGCCTCATTATTAGATAGAAACTAAATTTTTCAAATAGTTACTTCAACAATTTATGACACTAGCGTATCACATGAATACTATAAAAAGTAGTGTGTAGGACAAATATGAAGTGAATAGACGTGATTTTCCTTAGAAGAAATACTGCAGTTTTTCACTTAAAATGGACTGATCTGGGGAGCTGAACAGCAGAGTTCAAAGATGGGTATGAAAAATACCACAAGATGGATTTTAAACACTTGGGGTTTTGTACAGCAATTTTCTCATTAGAAGATATTAAACAAGCAATCTGTCACAGAAACTATTTCAAAAAGACAAAATTGATAAACATACCTTTCTATAAGCAATTTGTGATGATGAGGAGGAAAAATCCAACACAGTTTACTCATTAGGAGTGGTTTGTAAGTTCAGTATTTTTACAGGATGCTAATTTGAATAAAATTAATTCAGTAAAGTGCCAGATAAAATCAAGGTCAAGTAAAAATACTCTTTGGACAGAGGAAAATTGTATCAATTTCAACAATTACCTTTGGAATTCCTATTTGAGGACAATTACCTTTGGAATTCCTATTTGAGGACAATTACCTTTGGCATTCCTATTTGAGGACATCTGGAATGTAAAGTTAAAAACCTGTTTTACAGCACAACATTTAACCTAATGTGTTTGATTTCTTCCCAGTTCCCAGTAATTTCACTGCAAATACATGTTCTTATAAAAGCAGATTAAATTTGACTACTTTTCCCCTGTATATCTACCTATTTATTAACAATATTTATGGAAAGCTCTCAATAAGAAAATGATACTGTTCCTTCTAAGTCATTTTAAAAACCTCAACTCAAACAAATAGATAATGTATTTCTGGTTTTAAGCCCACAGCAAAGTATTTAACTACATTTAACTATATTGACTGCCTTTAACTATAAATTAAGTTGGTACTTTATACTACCAGATATTAAAGCCTGAATATTAAAGATGGTATTTTCAAGGGTAAAAACAATGAAAAAAATAGAATAGCTGTGCATAGTAAATCTTTTACACAACAAAGCATGAATTCTGCAACTCAGTAAAACTAATGTTTTATTTCACTGAGTTGTATGGGGAAAATTATTATGCATTATTTGTTTTTTGATCAACAGGCTTATAAATACCAAACAGTATTATTCAAGGAAATGAAAATACTGTATTAGGAGTTAACTGATTAATTCAACATTTAGAGAAGTTTGGTTCAATGTACTGCAAAGTTAAAATGTGCAATACTGTAAAGCTTGAACATGAACACCATCTGTCCCTACGTGTCCTGCGTGAGATTAGAATCTAAAAAAAACATAATATCCTGAATTATTTGCTGAAGTGACTAATAATTGTAACTCTTTTTTTCATCAAATATGTTCAGTGAAAAATATCTCAAGGACTGGCGAAAAAATGGAGGAAAAAGATAATTTTTTTAATGTTTTATTTTGGGAATTTGATAATGTTCCTATTCATTGAAGAATTAAAACACTGGTAACTTCTTAATCTCGTTGGCCAACATTTGACCTTGTAAACATGTAAGAAGACAATTAACTTTATGTGTGCAAGCTGTCCCAAGGAACTGCTTGAACAGAGTGGTAAGCAAGGGATTTTGAGCAAATTTGGAGAAGGAGAGTAGAGTTCCTTCCACTAACAGATGGCTTTGCAGCAGGTAACAGAAGAAGATAATGAGTAATTGAGTGCAATGACTAAGCTGCCTTGGACAGGTTGTGTTTTCTGTTCTGCTTCCCACTTCATCTCTCCATCCCCCTGTCTGTAAGGATTCAACCACTAACCTACATCTTGATGAAGCCCTCGTCCTTAAAATACTTCAAAGTGAAAAAAGAGATTGCAGCAGCATTAAGTATAATCTGATAATTGTGAAGGAGAAGGTCAGTGATCTGGAATGAAAATATCAACACAGTATTTGAAGAAAATAAAGCTTTTCTTGGGATGACGTAGTTTGAGAGCCCTGCCAGAAACACTACAAAGAAAATGAAACAGATTGGTGATTTGATAATGAACTGCTAAAGAGAAGTAGGAGGTCTTCTATCTAGCTAGGAATGTTACATTTTTATCATGTATTTGATGAGTCATATAGTGAGATAGCTGTTTTGGAAGGATAAAATACAGTTACCAGGAACATATTTTGGGAATGCTATTTGGCATGAAGAAGGGTACTAAGGGAAGTTATTAAAGCGTGTTACAGAAGCAAGAAGTCGTCAAGAATTCTGTATTACAAATAACAAAAAAGAAGTCTTTTCAAAAACAAAATACAAGGTGTTCTACATTCATGTAATGGAAGCCGTAACAGTAAGGTTTGTCACAAAGTATAAAGTTATTTTGCATAATTTATATAGGATATCTATATAACTAAGGTATGGAATAACTGCATACTTAAAAAAAGCCTTTTCCAGTGTGAGTTCTGAAGGCAACTGCATGGTTGAAAAATATGAGGTGTCTTTGCAGATGTCCTTATGGTTTCATAAACAAGAGACAGCAGAAAATACAAGAGGTGAACTGTTGTATGTACGATGTGTGTGTGTTTTGGGGGAGATACTGTGTTTTCACAAGAAAAACATTCAAGTGAGCAAGTCAAGCCTGTTCTCATAGGAAAGCGCTGGTCTTCTCAGTGACAGGTAAGCAGAAGCATCCTAGAGAACATTAAATATACGAGTCCTGCACAAACTCAAGCTCACAAAATTGTGAAGAAAGGCAGTTCTAAAGCTGCTTTGTTATCAAGGGTAAATATTAAAGCAAAAATAAAAACTAAAAATTGTCAGTGGTGGGAAATATTTTATACACATGGTATTATCGAAGATACTGATTGGGGTGATTCACATGACCAAAATACTGTAAACTGGTTTACCTCATTCTGGAATTTAGACTCTATGCTTCTATCAGTGAGAAAGAGATCTTCTTTATTAAGGAAATAATTACCTGATTTAAGGCTGCTGAAAACTCGCCAGTGCTAGATCTTGAACGCCTGCAAGTCAGCGTGTTATCTGGCACACTTCAACAACAAATGCAGGAAGGGTTCTTCTCTATACTGGTCAAATCAGACTAGAGAACAGGATAAGCTATCCTTGTAAAGTATCAATTTATTATCAGTTGGGACTTCTATTTACAAATGTATGCTGGAGAATGGCTGCAATAACTATTATGAGGACTGGGGCTTACACTTTTGAGAGAAGAGAGAGAATGTGAATGAATGTTAAAAATGCTTGCTAGGTCACAACTCTGCAGTCCAGGATGAATGCTTTTGATAAAACAGAGTAAAAATACGTAATTCTTACATCATACTTAGCACTTGTAGATGTCAGTTATCTTTTTACGGAGGTGAAGTCTTTCCTCTGAAGTACCAATTTCAAATTCAAGACTTGTGTTCTTGTCTCACTTATATGGGCATTCCTCTTTTCTGTTACCTTTTCTAAGCCTGCCTATTTCTTCTTGATTTGCTCAATTCACTGAACAGCACAAGTAATGAAATGAAGGCAATAAATAGCTATTAAAACCAGTCATATGGTAATAGGAAAGAGAAGATAAGAAAATTATAATCAGTAAAAATTAGAAATTTGAAACTGTTGAAGATTGACAAGTGAAGTTGGAGACAGCATGAAAGAAATCCCTGACTCTTAATGGAAATCAATAAAATAATGGGCTAGGTGTTCGGTTTTGTCTTAACTGTACATGGAACATAATAAATCCTACTGGGTCGTAAGCCAGATGGAGGTAATGAGCCATTAATAATAATGTAAAAAAGGCACAGGTATTCACTAATAAAAAACCTTATTTTGTATTTGGAAAGCTGTGAAATTATGTAGGTGTATCTGGTGATGTGATTGACAACAATGAAGCACTCTAGTCCATTAGTAATAGACAGTAGATAGCATCTCCTAGGGATTCAACTTTTTAAATTAGTAGGGCTAAATATCTTGTGCTTTCAAGGTTGACATTTCTTATACAGCAGTTGAAATCTGTTCTCTTTCTCCATTTGGGGTAGGACAGTAAGTGAACAAGAGTCCTCAAAATAAGCTTAAATACAGAGCAACCCCTGAACTCTGTACACTTTCCCCAAAAGAATTGGTTGAAAATATATTTAATTTTTCAGGGTTTAATGTATCTGCTGAAATAAATAGGCTGAGGTACCCCACAAAGCTGTTGGGCTTTATTTTTCAGGAAAGGCAAGCAAGAAAGCCTCCTGTAATATGGCTGATCTGACAGGCTTCTAGTAAAACAACAAATCATTAGAAATGAGCAAGATGGGGGAAAAAAAAATAATCCTAAACTGATAAAGCACCAAAGAGTGTAAAAAAATACTCAGTACACAATATGCAAAATCTGCCTGGTGGTGTAAATTTATTTTCAGTATATGAGTTTGCAGTTTTGATGGATAAAGGTAGCTGTATGTATAACATAGTTGCCTTCAACATTGTGATAGGAAAATGGCACTATTCATATCTGTGCAGCCCATGTGAAATGAATGAAGAGGTAGCTGGTTGACGGATCTCAAAAGTAGTTGTCAATGGGGGTGTTTTTACCAGAATCTTGAAGACATAAATAATGGGTCTAATATTATTTAGTATCTCTTTAGTAGTATAAAGTAAATAGAAAATCACTTAAAAGTCACAAAGCTTGGTGGACAGCCAAACTGTCAAGGTCAAAGAACTCTTTAGACTGAGAGGTAAATTAAGCCTATTGAAAGAAAAAAAAAATGAAATATTATAGTATCAAATAATCCATGTAATACCTACATGAAGGCATAGGAGCAGAAAGAAGAGGCTGCTTTGAGGAGACAATACGAAAAAGATCAGAGAAATAACTCAGCATGATCTCTATGCGTGATGTGTTGGGAAATGAGGTTGTAATATGATCTCTGGTTGTAGAATTAAGGAATCACTGACAAAAAAAAGGAAAGGTCTCCATTTTTTAACCTTGTGTAGGGCAGTGATTTAGGTTTATAATTCTGGTATTTATGATTCTGGTTTTGGGGCCCAGCTTTTCATGTCTTTGGGGAAAACTTAGATTTCCAAAAGATGAGGCCTATAATTAGCTTGCAAGAAGTACTCAGAGAAATGCACAGAATGACATTCTTTTAACTAAATAGGTCAAACCCTTATAGATTACAGCGTTAATACAGTTAATACCTTAATGGGAAGATGTAAAATATGGTACAGCAAAAAGAGTTTAGAAAAATTAATAATTTGAAACTGAAGCTAGGTAAACTGGAAAAACATTTGAACATAGCTAGCTAAAATGGAATGAGTATTTTCTTCACCTCTTGATTTCTTGGTGCCTAGCTTTCTTGCATGAAAGCCTGACTCTTAGTTCTTGTTTCAGTAACAGAAGTGATTTAATTTGGGGTTTTGTGGATTCTTCTCTTTCTCCTGAATTTTCAGCTTCTCTGTTACGTGCTGAAGTATATTGTGTCTGATTGCATCAATCATGTTGTGTTTCCTAAAGTACATAATACATTGTCAAGTTATGTATTATTTAACCCTGAATAGGGCCTTCACATGTGTACACACAGGTATAAATACGCTATTTGCTGTGGTGCTGGAAGCTGTATTTGCCAGAAGGTGTGTAGGACCAGATGAGTGAATTAATTTTGTCTAATGTTGGACTTACTTGGATGTTGAATTAAAAGTTCAAGTTGAACTCCACCATCCTTTTAGGAGACATTATGAAATGTTTGTAAAGGCAACACATTTTCTACTGTTTAAATACCCAGCAACGCTAACAAACAAAAAAGCACCTACCTGTAGTTCTTCTAGCACTAAGGAGGGGCAGGATGGAAGACTGTTAGTCCTTTGATTTTTAAAATAATTAATTCTTGTACATTTAAGGCTGGAACTGTGTCTGGTATTCCGCTAAAACATTTCATCATAGTCACATAAACGGTAATATGCGGGATCTAAAATTTAGGTATATATGCACTGTGATACAGGTCAGTTTTGCTTTTAATGACTTGGATATGTGACTAGGCCTCAAATAGTTGTTTATGGTGGTACCCAAAGGTTTCCTGGATTTTGCTTTAGCTGAAAATCCAAATCTCACAACTTTATGTGGGGGGAATTGTATAAATGTGAGGAATTGTATAAATTTAATGGGTTTAGTTCACTCTGATTTTGATTAAAAGCTATGTTCTGATTCTGTAGGTGGTAACTTTGCACTTACAACTTGATTTCCACTTACAGTTAACAATAAGCAAATTGAAAAATACGAAGTTTACTTACTAGCTTGATCAGAAACTTCAATACCTTGCTGAGTTTAAGTATTGATGTATGCACTGCAGTAGTGAATTGTGCCTGACTAAAAAGCTACATGTGGAGATCGTATAAAGTAACAGGAGTTAAAGTAACTAGGAGTAACATTGCTCATACTGATGTTCAAACTCATACCCTGGCCTTGGCCTTTTTATTCCTGCAGTACTGGAGAAAAAAGACCTTTCAAAGTCTAATCTGACAATTTTTCTTCTTTTAGTCAGCCCCAGAAGCAAGCTGGGAACGTGGATACATATGGCTGCTGCTCATCAACACAGACAACTTGTGATGAGTCTGTGATAAGTGAGGGGATTTAACTGTAGTCGTTTATGTAAAATGTACCCTCAGGACTGACAGAATCATTGGTACTGCAGTGACAACAGGGCTAGAAGTGTTTTTTTTATATGACTCTTTATTTTGATTTCAATGCCAATATTTTAAAGTTCAGTTGAAAAATCGAATTACAAATGTCCTGCATCTTGCCAATAACAATCTCTGTATGCTGCCACTTTTTGCCTTCTGTGGGTATACTTATTTACAGTTATTTGTACCATATTTTTGTAGATTGTATTCAGCCTATTAATTGCCTGTGAGCCATTCGCAGAGTACTTGCTGTTTGTTGTGTCTGTGAACACCAAATTAGTGTTAGTATTGTTTTTGCAAGCAAGTAATGTAGGTATTAAGCAAAAGGACTGCTAATGCATTCTGGATAATTCCTGTCAAAATTTTAGTTCCTGCTATGAATGTCCAGTTACTGACAAAATATTTACGAATTGGGAATCTGATTCCTGAGTGCATGACTATTAATAGGAAATTAGGTTTGGTGCTTTAAGTTAGAAAAATAATACTGTTGTTTAACTATATGTTGCCTTGAACTGAAAAGCTAGACCATCTGGTATCTAACCTATTAACTTAAAAAACATACATAATATTTACTTTGGGATAAATACAGAAGAGTGAAGAAAGATGCTATTTTGTTATTCAGGACACTGGATTGCATTTTCATATGATGAGATATATTTCATATGACAGATATAGATACTTTTATGGATTTGCTGTGGGCTTACTATATAAGTTTGGAAGTTTGTAAGTTATTTCCTTTGTGTAAACCACTTTCAACTATAAAATGGGATTCCAGGATTTGCTTTCAGAGTTTTGATTTTAAACTTTTACTAGAGGTATGTCTTAGCAGCTATTGAACTCAACAGCAAAACTCTCACAGGTTTCCTGACATAGGAATGGGCACCACCTCAAGTCATTTTATAATTATACATTGGTTTGGAGGTCTGAGTTTAATTGTGATGCACAAGTTAAAAAAACAGTGTCTTATGACTTACTCATAAATATTATATCTTTGGAATTTGCCAGTATTAGTTGTCCAGGCACCTTGATATATGATGATTAGAAAATCTGATTAGGTGTGATATGTATTTGCAGAAAAATACTTTTTATATGTTTACTAACCATTTACATTAGAAGACAGCTTACTATTTTTTTCAAAATGTTATTATTGCTAAATTCAATATAATATAAATTGTTTAATTGCATACAGAATAGATTTGAGATGATGCAAACTTGGAATTATAGGTTAATAGTCTGGTACTTAAGTTACATTAAAAATGCATACTCTAGGAAGAAAGAATGAACAAGAGTTCTTACTTGTCCTGAGTTCAGCAGTAGCAGTCATTTTTTCTCCTTAGTAGCTGGTGCTTTGCTGTGTTTTTGACTTTCAGCCTGGGAACAGTGCTGATAACACTGATGTTTTTAGTTGTTGCTCAGTAATGTTTACTCTGACCAAGGACTTTCTGAGTCTCGTGCTCTGCCAGGGAGGAGGGGAAGCTGGGAGGAAGCAGAGACAGGACCCCTGACCCAAACTGACCAAAGAGGTATTCCATACCATAGCACGTCATGCCCAGTATATAAACTGGGGGCAGTCCCCCGGAAGCACTAGATCACTGCTTGGGTCGGGCTGGGTATTTGTCAGCCAGTGGTGAGCAGTTGTATTCTCTTCCCTTGTTCTTTTCCTTATCATTATTATTATTGGTGGTAGCAGCAGTGGTTTGTGTTATACCTTAGTTACTGGACTGTTCTTATCTCAACCAGTGGGAGTTAAATTCTTTCAGTTCTCCTCCCCGTCCTTCTGGGAGGGGGAGGGAGCGAGTGGCTGCGTGGCTGACTGGGCTTAAACTGCAACAGAACTGTTAAAATGTATTGAAAAATATTCCTCCAAAGTAGAATTTTAAACATCATTGCAGACTTTTAAAACTAATATTATTCATCTTCATCCATTATATATTTAAAAAAATAAACCTTTGACATTTTTGTTGCTACTGAAATGCTTGAATTTTATTCTTCCTGTGCAAAATATTAGTTTTCTAAGTTTCAATACTGACAAAGATAATATTGCTAATCAAAAAACAGTTTAGCAGCAAATTCCTGTAACTTCTGAACTATTTTATATACTTTTAAGTATACAGTATTTGTGTGCTTCTCATTTAGGTGATTAAATTACGACATTATAATACTATGTTTGTGTTCAGAACTAAAAATATATGTTTTTATTTGATTACATGTGTTAACCAAATATCATATCACAATTCATCAATATCACACTACTACAGTTACATGGCATTGTAAGTTAAAGGCCGTCTTAGGTTATTGATAATATTTTGAATGGGATGTGGCTTTATTAAAACCAGTGCACTCACTGTCTTCAGCACTGAGCTGGTCTATATTTACCATAACCAGGGTTCTAATATTTGAAGTAGTATGTTACAAATACGAAGAAGTACAAACCTGTACAGCTGAGAGCACATTTGTTAGACTGGACAATCTCCCTGATGCAGCACACTTTTTTCTGTTATAGATCCTTTACAAAGGTGTTTTCAGAGTTACACAGCTCTATGTACTATAGGTGGTTGAAGACTTTTTTTTTAACTGTCACTAAATAAGCATCTGTATGAGAGGAAATAAAAACAGTTTAGTGCTATCAGTTTTTTTTTTTTATTATCCCATTCAGAAGACATGAAATTACTGGACAGAACTGTAAAGCAGGCAGAAGCAGATATTACTACCAGCCTTTAGAACAGAACCCTGAGAAAGGACATGGTGCTATTAAAGTGGTGCTAGCTTTCCTGGATGCCAAAGGCCAGCTGAGGACCTCCTGAAAATGTCATACAAGGCTTCTTATTCAAAACAGTGAACATTATGGAACAGTAACTCTTCAAAAGCATAAACAAAGTTATACAAACTATGACATAGCCTTTATAGTGATGCCTGGAATTTAATTTTGCCTAGTTCTAATGAATAATGAAGAAAAAAGGAATCTGTGGCTACGATTTCAACTCCCATATGACCATACATTACCTTTCATTGATTATACTTAATGGTACCTGGTGTAAACAACTTTTCACTTTTGATCATGGTTCAAGTAACATCCAGTAGAGAAGTGGCTAGAAAAGCAGCTTTCTTCAAACAGCTTTATGTTAAGTGAGCCCAGAACTTAATTTCAGCTCAATTTTGATGTCACTATTCAGTGGTCTTTTAGTCCAGAATTTGCTACCTTTATACTGAGTAGTACTGGATAGATCAGAATCTTTACTGTTTGTCTCCATGACAGGTTTTGGTCATTGTGGGAAAGTTGATTTAGCCACCTGCCCTAAGCCATGTTCAAACTATAAGAATTTTCAAGGAAATCCCCATGATTACCAGATGTCCAGAAGCAAGATCAGCGTCTGGAACTCTGAGCTAACTTAAGCATCTCTTACTACATAGACTTTATTCAACAGAGTATTTACCTGGTGGTTTTCAGAAAGCTGCAGGCTCTTCCTTACAGTCTCTGGAGAAGAGGTAGATGCAGTTTAGCGCTGGGCTTTCCCCGGGCTAATAAGTCCTGCAGAGAGGCAGAACATAACATCCCAGTCCTGGGACTGCTTGTCTTGGTTTGTTAACATGCAAACTGCATTCACACAGCTTCCTGTTTGCTTTATGCCCTGACCCATACTCTCAAAAAAAGCCTAACTGTGCTAAATTCTCAGTGTTACTAATGCCAGTGGAGTGGAACTGCACTTATGTGTTGGCGTGAAATTTCCCCGGGGTTAACAAATACTTAATCTGTGACTGCATGGGCAAGTGTTTTAAGCCTATTGGCATAAACTGTTTTGACAGTGCACACAAATAATCTGAAAGAAGCTAGGCAAAAGAAAAGGACAGCTGAAGCGCAGGAGCTGTTTCAGTCTGATCTTACTAGTAGCCAGTGGGATGCCCAAAAACCTGCCAAAGGCTGAGAGAGCTAACAAAGAAAAAAGCATATTCCTGGGAGGCATCCCAGTGCTGTTCTGAAGTTAAGCTGTGGCATAAAGAAACCCCATAAAAAATCAAGCAACTAGTGTTTATGAAGGCAAAGGCACAGAATGAGGCCAGATTTTCCTTCAAGAAACTACTGCCAAGTGGCCTTGAGCTATGTGGAACAGATAGACAGGATATGTCTCATAGAAACTTCAGAGGTAACCCGTGCCCATGGTCTTTGCCACTATTGCAGTGCTCCAGTAAATGGAGAATGAGAATCCTGCTTTTTCATCCTACATGTCACAGTATCTGAGATTCAGTATTGTCTGTCACATTAATGCTTGTTATTTAATAGCTGACATCTGGTTAGAAGTTTCCCATAGACATACTTTACTTTCTGGCAGATTTTGCTGAGTAGAATTCAGATCTGTGCATTGTTTTCAGGCCTGCATTTTCTGCTTTTCCTCTGGTTCCCAGAGAGGTCCCTATAATTGTTCCTAAGCTAAAAGGTAAGTTACTACAAATGGTTTTTGCATTTCATTTGCACTTACTGCTCTGTGGTATTCCATTTTCTCCAGTGCTGTCCCATGTAGCTTGATTTTCATTAATGCTACAGTCCCTTTGCATGATGATTCTTTGCTTTAAGGAAATGTTACTTTAAGACAAAAACAATATACCCAAGGCAGTATTGCTTTAGAAAGGTGGCAGTAACTGCCACTGCTGCTGACTCCTTCAGAGTATAAAAGTACGGCTTGGTCATTGCACTGAGCTATTTAGGCTTTTATATAACAAAAATTAAACAAAGCGTAGTGGTTCTTTTAGGAGTTTCATGTTATAATGCCTGGGAAATATACAGTGCTCTGCTTCTGTTAATGGTAGTTTGGTGAATTACATTGATCTCTGCCATTGAGACTGTATTCATATTCTCAAGAAGTATTGTAAGGATCCTCTAATTAGGTAGCTGGTGAAGCTTTTTAAGCAAAGAAATGTTCTTTTCCTTTTGCCTATACCTGTGTAAGTACATATTCTTAACAGCATTTTACCCTAATTGCATCAAAACAGGTTTCAGTTGCAATTTTTCTAGATCTGAAATGCAGCTTGGCTAGTTGGTTTCTTACGTCTTCTCCAGTATTCTCCTTTTTTGTTATTCTCAGTTATTTTTTGCTTTTCTTTACTAACCATTAAGTGTCTCCAGAATAATTTTCATGCTCACGACTTCTGATAGTAAGTTTTTTATCAAATCTTCAGCCCTGTAATTCTATAAAATGACTTCGTTCTCATAACAATATGCTAATTCATGTTCAAAGAATTGCACCCTGCAATACATTTCATAGTTCCCCATAAGCATTTTCTATTGATTCAATCAACTTATTTTTCACCACCTAGCAACCTCAAAATTCAGAAAACAGAAGTGAATCTCTTCAACAGATATTTTATTAATTCTCAGCTCACTGTCATAGGCATTTTATAGTGTCCTCAGCTGAAATTAGGAAGTTATGTTTTGACTTTGAGTAATATATTTATCAGGGAAAATTTTATTCCACTGGGGTTATGGTGCAGCAAATGAAGTTGTTTGCAGTTCAGCAGTCACCTGAGATATTAATTGAAAGTTCAGAACATCTGTGTTTCTCATCAGATTTAGCTGATAGCACACTTGGATTCATAATAAACAACCTGAAAAAAACCACAATATTTAATTGGGCTACACATTTAAGGAAAACTTGAATTCATAATGTTGGTATTCAGATTTCACATAGTTTATAGAATCATAGAATAGTTAAGAGTTGGAAAGGACCTTAAGATTTTCAAGTTCCAACTCCCTTGCAATGGTCAGGGACACCTCACACTAATCCATGTCACCCAAGGCTCTGTCCAACCCAGCCTTGAACACCATCAGGGAAGGAGCATTCACAATTTCCTTGGGCAACCCATTCCAGTACCTTACCACTCTCGCAGTAAAGAACTTCCTCCTTATATCCAATCTAAACTTCCCATTTAAGTTTTAACCCATTACCCCTTCTCCTACCATTACAGTCCCTAATGAAGAGTCTCTTCCCAGCATCCTTATAGGCCCCCTTCAGATACTCCATTTATTATAGGTACTGGCAACTGATTGGGTGTGTTGGGATGGAATGATGCTGGCAAGCCGCCTACCAGAACACTTCCCCTTGTCAGCCTCCAGTAGACCTGGCCTCCCAAATTGAGTCCCATGTTCTAAATTTCTAAACAGAAGAAAGATGAAGAATAAGATCTTGGAAAACAGAACAAAAATTCTTTTATTACTCAGCACCAGCTTTATGTAGAGTATTTTGTGGAATTGTATTTCAAGTTTAATGACAATAAGGCAAGTTTCTAAGGCTGACAAAGTTATGAAGCTGGTTGCAGAATTAGGATCTTTATATGGAATTTTAAAATTTCCAGGGGATGTCATGGTAGGGAAAAAACTCTTTACTCAAGGCCATGGTTCCATTTTAATTTTGAAGTATTAAGTTTTGTAGATTTTGCATGTTTTAGTAATTACGTAGTTGTCAGATAATTTCTGTAGGGGCTATTTTAATACAGCCATACTGATATTCTGTATCAGAATTCACAAGATTACAGCATCCACCTTTATGTAATATATACACATGGAAAGAGCAGACACTTGAAAACGGGGGTCATGAGAATGGTGCACCAAAAAGAGGTATTTAGAAGACAAGCTAGAAGGAACAGATCCGAAATTCCACCTCTTTCACAAATCTCAGTGTTCATGAGATTGGAATTGGCAGATTGTAACAGCTGTGGTTGTGTAGGTGACCCTGTGGATCTGGTTGTCTTTCTCAGCTTTCTCTTGAAAAATATGAGTCCATTTTTAGAGCCCTGTCACTCAGGCAAAGGCAGCTCTAGTTTTTTATCCCCCTTAGCCTCAAGTGATCCAAACCTGTATCTCCTATCTGTCTTTGCTTGATCCTATGTTTGATGAGCTGCATTAGAAGGGAAATTTCTCTGTTTTTTTGAGAAAGGGATGCTGGGGTGAAAAATACTTCTGATGGCCAATCTCAGGAATTATGAGGCTTTTTTTGTTTGTTTGTTTTTTTGGGGGGGGGTGTTTTTTGTTGTTTTGTTTTGTTTATTGTGGGTTTCTTTTGTTGTTGTGTTTGTTTTTTTTTTTTGTTTTCTGCCATTGGAATAAAAAAAGGGGTGGGGGAGAGAGAAATGAGCAGGGGGTTATAAAGAAATGCAGAGATCAGCAGAAAAGTACAAGTGTATATACATATATATAATGGTAATTTAAGGTTTTAGGTACTTGTTTGTATTTAAATATTGTTTTCAAGCTCCCAGTTCTTCAGTTACCCCATCTATACTGGTTTTTATAAGAGCAAGATTTTATGGGTCTGAAATACTCACACTTGGGAAAATGTTCAAAAACTACGTAGACAAGGCCCACAGTGACATGATTTAGTGGTGGCCTTGGCAGTGCTGGGGGAAGAGTTGGACTTGATGATCTTAAAGGTCTTTTCCAACCTAGCTGACTCTATGATTCTAGGATATGACCATCTGTACAGTTGCAGCTGAGTCAAGTTAAGAGATAACACCCTTGAGGCTGCCCATGCCCTCCCCAGCCTACATCCATGGTCTGCTGTCAGATTTACAGGCGTTATAGTACCTCTGTAGCTCAGCTCCACAAAAACAGGCTCGGTTTTAACAAAATCCAATCAAACGGCTACTATTGGCAGCATTTGTGCTAACCCAGAGTGTTTTGACAGGAGCAGATAAAGGCAGTGACTGCATTGCAGGCTCTGGCTGTCTGAGATGGTTGGAGAGGTGGCCTGGGGCAGCAGCGCTGCACCTGACTCAGCAGCCATCAGCACAGTGTGCCTAGCTGCCAGCAATGAGTTCCATATTTTTTCAGCTTTCTTAGCTTTAACAGTGCTTGCAAAAATTGTGTCTCAGACATAATAGTGATTTCTGCCATGAATCAAAATAGCTGCTGTTGCAGCTGCCAATTTGTGTGGTCTGTGAAATCCTGAACGAAATACAACCTGATCTAGGTGAAGATGTCCTTGGTCATTGCAAGCGGGTTGGACTAGATGGGCTTTGAAGGTCCCTTCCAACTCAAACTATTCTGTGATTCTATGATTTTTGAAAGTCAGCTCCGCACTAAGGAAAGAATGTGGATCACAAGATGAAAGTGGCTGGCTGGCTTTCTCGGTGTTTGCTGTATGATGTTAAATCAATGGTCCAGAATTTATTAACTTTTATTTTAAAACTAAAAAAAAATTCCTCTCAGTAATGTGTTCATCTGACACTGTTTTATTTAGTATTTGGATGGAATAGGATTCTATCATGATCAGAGGTCTTCTTCCTTTCTCACTTGTTTGACAGAATGAAAATATTGTAGTCACTGACAGCATCTTAATTTCACCCACAAAATGCATTTTATGAAGGTAACACCTAATTCTAACAAAAATAAGGACCCATCAACAGTCATAAAATTGAAAAAAAAAATCATCTTCATCTGTTTGTTTTTCCTTGTTTGTTTTTCATGTTCCCAACCTGTCAGTTAGTGGCGATAGGACTAAACAGAGGCAAGCAAGGAAAGCAAATTTAGCTGTGAAGCCCTGTCAGTGAACTTTTTTTTCCATCGGAATAATATATGTGCTGTCACACATCCGCAGGTTCGCTGTTAATTCAAACCTTTTCTGCCTGACTGAATTAAAACAAAACAAATAAGATGGACAGGTTGTAGAGGTGAACCTACATGCACAGTTCATATATGGACTCTAATATATAAGGCATAAATTACAGAATCGGTAAGTTACCTTAAAATTGTTGTAACCTTTCCAAATAAGTCATACTGTGGAACTTGTGTGCACAGTCAAAAATCAGAAAGGACAGTATTTGGACAATTTCCATCAGCATCTACTGGTTTTCAGACTTCTTATATGTTACTTACTAAAAAGTCACCTATGGTAGCTTCACAAGCAAACAGTTTTCTATGCTTTTAGAGGAGAAGTTGCTAGTATTTTTCATACTTATTTGTTGCACTATAGGAAATGTTTTTTAAAGTAAATTCCTTAAAGATGTGAGGATATTGTTATGAGGACCACAATGTTCACTCTTAGGGCACATCAAATATTGGTGAAGGGGAAGTAGAAAGAATGAATACAACTTTTTTGTTCTGTTTTTGTTTTTGCTAGCACTATATTGAATAATAAACAGAACATTTGGTTATATCCTGTTTTCCTAAGAAGAGCCATCTGCTTTTAGAGTCGGGTGGGTTGCATTACTGGCCTGTTTTGTGACAAGCTGCTAGCTGAGCTGAATAAAATCAGATGTTGGTTAAAGTTCACCAGCATGGATTCTATCAGATACTTTGATTTTGTTCATAATCCCAGTAGATGCCTAATCACAGAAGTCTCATCTGAATTACTAGAACTACTGTATCAGAGACAGTGTCTTAGCTCCATGTCCAGACCTTTTTGTGTCAAGGAGTTCACTGGTCTGCTTATTTTCATATTGGCCTCTTAGCTTGTGTTTGCCTTATATCTCCACCAATAATATTTCTTTTTCCTCAGTAATATACATTAAGCCACTTGTCCTTCCTGATTTCTTACACTCCTGATTCACTGTTGTCAGCTGCCTTCTGAGGTGATCAGACAACAAGAAGAAACACAAAACAGTGCTCTAGTTTACTGTTATTCCCGTACTCTGCTGTTGAATAATGTTTTAACTTGCATTTGTACCTTCTGAATGTTTATTTCCCAGATGTCTTAAGAAAAAATATCCTTACTCTTTGGGTGAAGAATTTTGCAGAGAAAATGCTTTTGCTCCAATGACTCAGATTCATGAAATATGCTGTCCTTCCTCAGAATCTGGTTCTGCAAATGCATGCACACATGCACATGATTTCCAGTGTGCTGCTTTTGCCACTGTTCTTGCTAGAACTGAACATACGCATCCATGTCCATACTTGAGATCATGCAAAAACAAAGACCTCTCTCCCTCCCTCTGACCTGTCATTGCACGGTGACAGCAGATGTGAGGCTTCTGAAATTTGTCAGCCTCTGGACAAAGCAGAAATCTTGCTCTTGGCAAGTAGTCATCTTTGCGTATTTTCTGTTGCATTTCAACAAACCTTGGCTAAACCTGCAAATTCTGTGAAATGAAATACTGCCTAAATTAGCCTGGTAGGTACAACAGACGTGTTCTTCATTTTCTGTAGGAAAGTATGACATGGGAGTTTGAGATGCTAAAGAGAAATAGGCTTATTTGATGACTAAACCAGTTCAAATTTACATGAGATGAAGTAAATCTTTGATGCTATCAGCAAGTAAAAGAATTTAGTTAATAGCTTTCTGCAAGTCATTTCTTCAACTGCCTAACTTGTCCTAAGTATTTTACCTTGTTTGGTCCTCAATAGTGTGTATTTTTGCTGGCACCTGTATGTTGCATAAGACCTCTATATAGAGCTCAACTGGATGAATTTTATCTGCTGTTCAGCATGAAGTAGTTTACAACAAAGCTAGCCATGCCTTGTTAAATATTCATAAAAATAAGGATTTCTGATTAACTGAAAAAATCCCCTTGATCTCAGCAGCAGAATTTATGGTTTCAGTATTCCATTCAATAATAAATAGTTACTTCTCTAACAGTTGCATAGATAATGATAAGTAAACTGAACTTTAATCTTTCAGGTAACATTCTGTTGCTTCTGAATATTTCCCTATATTTGTTTTATGATTATTAATATGCATGATAAAACCAGAATGTCCGTGAAACGTTTTTACAGTTATGAAAAAAGAGTGGAGACATGTTACTATGTGGAAGTCATAAGTGAAATAATGGTTAGCATTATAATTGGACTTCTAACATTCATCTGGGTAATTGTTGCCAAAACCCATCTTGTAGCTATGCAAAGCATGGCAGATGGTCCTTTCTGATATCTCAGAAAGTACAGTATAACCTTCTTACCTGATGCTTTGCTAATCCTCATTCTTTATGAATCTGCAGAAAAAAATTGGCAGCGTTTTCACTTCCACTGAGCAGAGATTTAAGATTAGGAAAAAGTGCTGAGAGAACAATTCATGTATTGCTGGGGATGTCATTATTTTTGGAGTAGGATACTTAGTGGGACAAAGTACAGTATTAAATAGCTGACATGTGTGACATACGTCCTTATTTTCTGTTCTGCTTTTGTGCCTGATAAATTTCTAAGCTTGGTACAATATATGGACAACTCTGTAGGTACTGAGAGTATACAACTTTTCACACAGAATTCTTCTTCCGTATTGCAGAACCAGCTTTTGGGTTTTTATGGGATGGAGCATTCACAACTTCCCTGGGCAACCTGGAATCTTATGGTAAGGACATGACAATAGCAATCTCCTGAGAATGCCTACATAGAATTTGTTTGATATTTAGGCTTCTTTCCATGGCTCTGGGTAGATATATGACCTTTTTTTTCCATAATGTCTAGCACTATGCTAACTTTTTGACATTTGACAGTTGTTTTTCCTAATGTTTAAACAGACTATTTGTGTTGCAGTTTCAGTTAAACACATTCTATTTTGTTCTTGTCCTCACTGAGAAGTCAGAATAATCGATGCCTGTCTTTTTATAACATCCGTATTGTTACTTCCTGACAATTATGTCTTCCCTGAGCTATCTTTTCTTGAGTCTAAGCAAGCTTTTTTATCATCAGCTTCACTTTCCTAACTTTTAATCACTCTCTGTCATTCAAGGTTGTGAACTCTCTCACTTTGTTCATTCTCTTTTTGATGTGTGATGAAAATGTTGAAGCTGGGTCCTTAACAGTATAAAATATAGGGAAATATACTAATTGCTGATTTTACATATAATATCCTAGTAATACTATTCAAGCCTTGCATTTGCTTTCTTGTTGCCTGTTTTGAAGTTGAGATAGTTATCCTCTGTTTTCTGCTGTTTCTTTACATCTCATTATTTGTCTCTATTTGTGCCTGTGTATATTTTTATCAACTACATGATTGATGCCAGTCTATTTTTTCAATTTATCAAGCTCATATTATTATTCCTTTCCTGAAATATACTTAATGTTTCATTTCCCAACCTTTAAATAATTCATAAATTTGATTAGCTTATTGCCTCCTTTCAATTCTCCAATTTAAGCCTTTATTTGAATCCCAAGAATTCCTAAGTAGCGTTTTCAAGGTCCAATTCAAAACTCAGTAGCCCAATGTGGCTTCAGTCATTAATATTTCACTATTGTAGGCTCTGCCATAAATGCGCCATTGCCAGATGCACTGATTTGTCGACTGGTTGCACTTTTCCATGATCTTTACATATATCTGAAGGCTGTTAAAGGTAGTTACTAAAACTTCCTGAGGAGACAGCATGATACATGTAATCTTCTGTCAGTGTCAGATTGACTAAAAAAGGAAGCTGAAAGCTGGACACAAGTAGAGGAACAACATGGTCTAGTAAGTCTCTATTCTGCCTCCTTTGTCTAGACACTGTTCATTTCCTGCTCAAAGACCTGTAATGTTGCACTGTGATAGTAAAGTCTGTCTTTTGTAGTTCTCCATTCCTCAACCTCCTGTAGCACTGGGTTGTGGAATTCTTGGGTAGCTGGAACCAAAATGCCACCAGGAACCCAGGGTGTCTCCATTGTGAGCAGCAGTCACTCTTCCATATGTTACTGTCTGTTGTTGCTCCCCAGCACTGTTTTAGGCGTAGCAAGGAGCATTCTCAGAGATTCTTGCTTCTCACAATCTTCATCCAAGAGCTGCTTTAGCTGGCCACTCTGGTTCTTCATCCTTTTTTATGAAACCCCAGCTTTATATGATGATTTTCACAAAGAGGTGGGTCTAGGAAGAGCTGGCACTTTGCATGCAGTGAGAACCTAAGAACACATTTTCCATGGTAGATGAAAAAGAGGGCAGTCCTCTGTGGCCCCTTCTTGGCCTCTTTCAGACAACCCAGGAGTAAAGTAATTATGTGGGGGTTAAAGACTAATCTTCATGCAAGCTTCCAATGGTTAATTAGTGTATCTCTGAAGAGTAATCTCACTGACAGTGAGAACAACCTTACTTCCCAGAGAGCCTATTCATTACAGCTGCTGAGCTGCCAGGAGGGGAGCACAGTTATTTCCTCCCTCATCTCTACTAGAGCTTTGCTGCCAGTGGAAAGAGCTGCAGCTGCTACAAAGGAGAGGCAGTAATGCTAATGGTTTTATTCTGTGAACTAAAGTCTGAGGGTCTCCTTCTGTGACTCGATTGTGAAGAAGACCAGGTCAGACCATAATGTGTTATTAGACCTGGTATGGATAATTTGCGTTAGTGCTCTCTTAGTTTTTGGGAGGAGTTTGTGGCATTTTGACTCTTTCTTCAGTACAGATTTCCTTTCCACCCCATGATGACTGAGAGGCTTTGCTGGTTGAGTTCTCAGTGCCTTCCCCTCTTTATGGTAGTGCTTGCCAATAAATTCTCTCACTAAAGCTACACAAGTCAGTTGTTAAGCAGAGCACTCTTTGCTTTTTCATCCATTTCCTCTTCCATAAATGATTTATTTTGATTTCTTAAGGTTTTCTTATTGTTAAAACTGTGTTAAATGCATTAGGATTTACATACCCTGCAGTATGAAACAGCAAAACCGCTAGATATTGTCTTGCCAGCTATTTTTTCTTGTTGAGTCTGAATCTCCAATTGCCAATTAAAGTCTGACTTGAGAGGCAGAACACTTGAGCAAAACAATGTGCTGTGGGACTCAAGAGCAGCTGGAGGAAGGAGGTAAGCATGGCTTAGTTAAAATACACTTTGTTCAGGTGTCTTTTGTTAAACTGAAGTGACAGGTAGTTGGGCTGCTAGCATTAAAACAAGTTAGGTAGGTAGGAGGAAAGAAAGGCTAGGCTAACAATAAGAGTTACGCTGGCTTTAAACATCTTTAAAGTAAAGTAACAACAAAACTAAACAAAACAGAAAAATAACAGAGGAATTGGTTTGTTGGGTTGTTTTGGTGGTTTTGGTTCATTTTTTTGGTTTGGTTGTTTTTGGGTTTTTTTGCGTTGTGTTTTTTTTTTTTTTCGACACCAGACATGATTCCCAGGAAATTTGAGCTTCCTGGGCAAAGTTATTCTTCATACTAAACAGGTAGAACAAAAAATTGACAAGGATTTCCCTAAAAAGGAAAAGAGATAAAGAAGTTTTACCAGAAGCTTTGGCAAGTAATTAACAAAGGATTTGAGCATCATGCAGTAGAAAAACTTTTCACATAGCATCTGGGCTGGTTATTTTTTGAGATATCATAGTTATGGCTCCAAAAGTTTGAGAATACCTTTAAGGAAAAAATGCAAAAATCAATATAGCCCTTGGAAAGAATTCTTTGGAGCTTACAGTAGCATAAAGATTAATTTTGGTTTTCTGTATTCTTACAGGTTTTGGTTATTTCCATGTAAATGCCATAGGACTAGCACTAATACAATTTTCAGGCGAGCATAAGCTAGTTATAAACTAATTCATTTCAGTAGAATTTAGGAATCTAGCTCAATAGAAAATCCCAATCTCATCTGTTTTTAATATTTTTTCCCCTGTTAGCTTAATAATCAGCTCTAATGACAACCTATTTTTTGTGATTCTTTCTGCTGTCTCCCCAGTAAGAAGCTCTATCAATAACTACCTTGTATCGATTAGGAGTATAATTCTTGGTATAATAGCTAGAGGTGTTGCCAAACTACTAACATCACTGGAACATTTTGAGAAGAATGTAACTCCCAGATAGTAGGGAGTGTTCTTACACATTTTTCTTAGGCTATGTGCAGCATTATTTTAGATTTTGATCTTGCATAACGTCTGGGAAGAGGAATATCTTTTCAGCCCTGCTTTCTGCCTAGTTTTAGAAGACTAATATTTTCCATCACTCATGTAAGTTTTCTATTAACTTTATTGGAGAGCGTGACCCAGGCCTTCATTCAATAATGTAAGAAGTCCTTACGTTATAAAGAACTATGTAAGCCTTTTCTGACACTTCTGTATGTGCCACAGGTATGCCTGTAGATCAAATTCAGTAGAAGTGTTAATCAGCTAAATATTAGTAATATATTGAAGAAACATGCTTAGTAACATCTCTACTTGATTATGAACTAACTCAGATCTTTCTGCAAAGAAAGGAGTTAAAATTTGGGGTCTTTCTATAGCTTTAATTAGCAGCTTAAGCAGTAATGCTTTCTTGCTCTGTTTCATCTTCTAAAATGTTATTTTCAGCTATCTCTGTACTACAATGAAATATGCTTGCTGGAAACTTTCCAAGAAATAAAAATTCTTCCTCCTAATATTTGCAAGAGGCAAGCATATAAAATGAATATAAACAAGTTGGAGCAAACATATCACCAGCAAGCATTTATTTCCCCTGTATTTAGTTCGCATGATCAGATTTTCAGGGGCTACTAGAACAGTGAGCATAAGTTTCTTTTAATATATTCATTTATCATATTTTAATCTGATAGCTTTGTTTGAGCCCACATACTCTTCTGCAGTTGAACCTAGAAAAGAATGATACTGTTAGGCCACTGATAAGTCTTAATGGCCCTGATAAGATGTACATGGGAGTCCCATCCACACCTACTGCCATAGGGCTCCATTTAAGCCCAGACCAGGGAGCTGTTTCTTCCCTAAACTATGCTATAGAAGTGCTGGTTTCTGGCCTTGACCCTGGATGCATCTCACCCATGCCCTAAAGAGCTTCTTTCTTCAACAGACCCGTTAGATGTCTCTAGTAGTCTTGTCTCCAGCCTCATCTCTGGCCAAGCCTTCTTTTGTTCTTGGCTGCACTTTGGCCACAGTTCATCCTCTTGCAAGGCCTGGGGCTGTCAATGGAACTTGCTGCTGCTGCCTGACTTTGCCCACATGGCTCAGGTAGTCTGTGCTCCATTGGTAGGGCACTGCCTTAGCTGGAGTCATCTTCCCCTCAGGAGCAGCCTGTTCTTGCTGCTTCCTGACAGATAGCAATTATCTGACCGGTGCTTCAGGAAAAGTTATATTTTTATTCAGAGAAAAGATTCATTGAACACGTCTATGCCCCGATAAGTCTTCTAGGTTTCTTAATTGCAAGAGGAATAAGTTCTATGGATGCAACCCAAAAGACAGTTTTTAGCAGTTAACTAACAAGTTGCATCTTTTAAAGCCATGCTGACAACTTAAGAGATGGAGACATTTGAATTATTTCAGTTACCACCATTTTTAATCTCATCATCTAGCCTTGGTCAAAGTAATAGAGTAAATTCTGTGAATGGATCAATCAAAGTGTTTAATTAAAAACATAATGCTTTTAAAATTTTTGACCAGCTGATTTGCCTTGTGGATATAGATTTGTAGCTTGCAACAGGAGTACTAGTATGACCTGAGCAGAAGAAACTTGAATCCTTTTTCTGTGGGATGCATCTCAGAGGGAGACTCCTGTCTGAATATATCTGGGCCAGAATCAGGCTATAAAGCTATTCCGTAACATTATCCAGCAATGACACTGATACGTGTTGTTGAATAAGTTTTAGTTGTACTTCATCACTCTACAGAGTGTAAAGAACAGAACTACAACAGGAACACAGGACCAATGAATCTCTCTCCCTTGTGATCGACTTTAGTTGTATTTTGTTCTTGTCCAGTGGCTAGTGGAATTGCATTTGAGATAGAAGACTTCAGTAATAAATATACAGTCTTGTAAAAACAGTTTCAATGACTAAATATGCTTGTTTGGGTTCGATTAACTGAGAAATCTGCCAATCCTACTTGAACAATATCCCATAGGACTGTAATCTACCCAGTCAGGTCTGAAGCAGACTACTTACTAATTATTGAAAAGAATAAAACAGGAGAAAAGATAAGGGATAAATAAAGAAAGTCACCAAAAAACCCACCAAAACAACAACAAAAAACACCCAAATCCCCACCCAAACTGTATTCAGTTTATTTAGAGGCCTAAGTTGACAGAGACTTACCTGTAAATTCAACCTTGCCCTGTGAATTGTCCTATTGATTTCAGTGAAATGTCCCAAAACATGGAGAGCTAAGCATGTAATGTATCATTGCAGGACCAAGACTTTCTTCAGCCTAAATTTTTTCATTTTAGAATAACATCTGAACACCCTTTAAAAAGTTTCAGATAACATATTAAAATGTTGAGTTTTAAGGGCAAACTATCAAAATCTCTTCTATCATTTTTCCCTGTTTATCTTAGCGTTAAGAGACTCCAAGATGACACCTCAGTCTGAAAAACAAAGATACGCTTTAAAAACCTGTGGAGGTGATCTGTGAGACCTGCTCCAAGACCTCCAGAGAAGGTAACAATTTTAGACAGCTCAACTTTTGTGCATTCAAAGTTTCATCTCAGATAAACTTTTATACCTCTCATCTACAAAGTAGTCAGTATACTACTGCTAGGTCTGATGTGGAAAGGGAAAATGGGCAATAATAGAATCTTAGAATACATAGGGTTGGAAAGGGCCTTAAGATCATCTAGTTCCAAGCTCCCTGCCACGGGCAGTCCCTGCCTTACCCTAGACCATGTCCTCTAAGTCTCTGTCCAACCTGGCCTTGTCTGTGATTGCAAGAATTTGAGCCAGAGAAATAAAACATTTTCACTGAAATAAAACAGTAAGCAAAGGGCATATGATAACTGTCATGAGAAATAATGTTGGTTGCCCAGTACAACAGGTCGCACCGCAGTTTGGATTGAGACTATTTTGTGGGTTTAGTTGATACTTGCTTATTTGCTTCATGAACCTTTGTAACACTTTTCATGGGTTTAGAATTGTTTATATTTTTATTTACCAAGTTTCTAAAATCAAGTAATTTCATATTTATATGTGTATTAGACAAGAAATACTTGTAAAAATGTAGTAGATGCCAACTGGCAAGCCCCACTTGGATATAAAATCCTTGTTTTCAGTAAGGTAATTCAGTAAGTTGAGATTCTGTTAATAACCTGTTCAGCAGTAGAGAGTTATTTCATTATTCCCTTCTTCCAAGATCTCCAAGTGCACTCACATATCCTGGAAAAGAAAGAATAAAAGGCACGTTTCTTCCATGAACAGTATTTTTCTCTGACAGTGTAGTTCCATTGATTTCAAATGAGTTGCTCGGGTTTCAGAATGTAGTTGAATTGTGCTTATCATTTGGGATGGATTGTTCATTGACAATGAAGCTGTTTCATGTCCATTTACTGCTGTTCATGAAATATGTTGTGCTTATTAAACATTTAACCATTAATAAGTTGTATTGAAGGAATCTGGAGCAGTGTAAAACCAAAAAATTACAAAATAAGGACTGCAGTAATTTTCTTCTTTTTTATAGTCCCAGGCTTCATATCAACTGATGTGAAATAAGAAGCTCACATGGTCTTTAATGAGACAGATTATATTTATCATTGTTGTCAACTCTACTGAAAACGTTGTACTTTAATGGTTAGAACTTTAATGGTTCAAAACTGGCCTAAGCACATCTTGACACAGAAATGAGAGAAGTCTAAATTACCTTGTGTGATGCATTTTTATTGGGAAAGAAAATATTTCTGTCTGCCTTGCAGGTGCTTAAGTGTATGAGAACCTGAATCAAAATATTCTCTCTACCCATAGAATTGTCTGAAGTAAATCATGTTACCAGCTGTATGTCTAGTGAAAGACTGGTTTCAAATAACTGACAAATTATTTTACTATCAAAATGCTGAGGAAATTTGTTGCTCAGGAGCAATTCCTACTAACCTCACTGATGACTAAAGCAGTGTCCTGGGTTCACCAGTAGCAGTCATTTTTCTCCTTCTTAGTAGCTGGTGCAGTGCTGTGGTTTTGACTTTCAGCCTGGGAACAGCGCTGATAACACCGATGTTTTTAGTTGTTGCTCAGTAGTGTTTACTCTGACCAAGGGCTTTCTGAGCCTCGTGCTCTGCCAGGGAGGGAGGGGAAGCTGGGAGGAAGCAGAGACAGGACACCTGACCCAAACTGATCAAAGGGGTATTCCATACCACAGCACGTCATGCCCAGTATATAAACTGGGGGCAGTTACCTGGATTGCTGCTCAGTCGGGCTGGGTGTTGGGCAGCAGGTGGTGAGCAGTTGTATTCTCTTCCCTTCTTATTTCCCTTATCATTGTTATTATTGGTGGTAGCAGTAGTGATCTGTGTTATACCTTAGTTACTAAACTGCTCTTATCTCAACCCATGGGAGTTACATTCTTTTGATTCTCCTCCCCATCCCTCCAGGAGTGGAGGGAGGAAGGCGGGGGGGGGGGGGGGGGGGGGCGGGGAGTGGCTCACAAAACACAAGTGATGTGTTTGTTTTTTTTTAAGAAAAATCAAAAGGAATCCTTTCTTTTACAAGATGTAAAGACTTGAAATGAAACTGGGCTCTGTTCCATCATTGTCCAACTCCCTTTATTAAACAGTTTGGCTTCCTTCAAAAATTATATATGAAAAATTATGAAAGTTATAGTTATGGCACATTGTGTATTTTGCCCTATAGAAACAGGTTATTTATTATTTTCCTTTTCAAATGCTCCACTGAAAGACATACTTTTCTTAAATAATAATCTGGGGTATGCCTTCAGTCTCCCTCATGTCTGCCAGTGCAGGATTTGTTTTTTATGGGATATGGAGAATGCATGCAAAAGTTCTACTTGTGCTTCAGTGTTTAAGCTCATATGTGAATAGCAGTGGAAATAGAGGTCTGGAGGTATGCTCAAAGAAAGCCAGACTGTTTCTTACTGCTGTCAAATCTTTTGAGGTCTTTAATGTGAGAATTGCCGTATCTGCCAGTCTGTCTGCCTGCTTGTCTCCGTAGGCCCTTGGTCTCCTCATTAACCTAGTTGTTATGCAAATTTCTGGCACCAGAGATCAAAAGAAGAGAAGTTCATCAACATAGTGGATTTCCTTCAGTGTGCAGCAAAAATATTAGGGGGCAGAATGTCACTAAGTTTTTAGAGCAAGGTAGATCTCACAAAGAGGCCTCTTGCAAAATCCTAATATTTGTATAAAGGCTTGACACTTAGGTAATGTCCCTTCTTCAGCACAGATGATAAATAAGTATTTTACAAATACCCAGGCTTATTGGACAAACAATTCAATAGATATGATCACATTTCAGTAATGCATGTGAATGCAGTTTTAAGTACCTCATATTTTGCCCATTTCTATTCCCTTGATAGCTTAAACAGAGATTACTTTGTCTGGCCAAGGGTGTTCACTGTGAGTCAGTGACATCTGATCTGTCCTGACGCTTGATAGCAGAATCTGTATTCTGTCCCAGGGCCAGCACTCAATATATTGGTTGCTAAAGAAGAAAGTGTACATGAGTTTTCTATACCAGGATTAATGGAAGTGTAAATATGGAAGTATCTTTGGTCTATAGTTCAAAGGAAAGTACAGAAGTAAAACATGTTTGAAGAGGAAGATACAGATGACGTGAAGGATTAATGCAAAAGACTTGAGTGTACTTGCTTAGGATTTCTCATTAACAGTCAGATGTGCTTTTAATTCAGCTATCTCTTTAAAGATGAAGGCTATCTTTTCAGATGTTTCATCTGCATCTTCTCTGCTTTTCCAGCTACCTCTGATGGGCTACCTGGTTGATGATTAGAGATCCACTGCTCACTGTTGATCTTGTTTTCCCGAGGGATGACTCTTTACCAGACTACTATCACTTCAGCTGAAGGCTTTCTCTAAATTTCCTTTTCTAAAGAAGATAGCAAGAGCATGGCTGAGGTTAATCTTGGATGTTTATGAGCCTTCCTGGGGTTAGTGTGTACCAAAATATTAGAAAAAGATCTTAACAGAGGATAAGAAGTAGTAGAGAAGGACAAATGTAGAACAAAGGCACAAGCAATCATAAAGCAATATATATTTGTCAGACTTCCTTGCTAACTTACTTTAAATAAACCTCCCATATTACATCTCAGAGGACTCCATTACATTCTGTACTTTATCACTACTCCGAATTATATCTTGAATGAAATGGCTTTTTTTGTGCGTTAATGGTTATAAGCAATTAATGGTTACTTCACCAATTAATGGTTACTCTCCATCTCTCAATTCCTTCCCCCCCCTTTTCTCTTCCTTGAAACTAGCTGTGAAATAAATCCTTGTGCTCACCAGAAACAGATACGAATGAGAATACCTTGTTATTGCAATGTCAATATTCTAGTCCAAGACAGGTGATACGAGACACTTTGACATGAGAGAGGATTATTCTGCAACTTTGCAAATACTTTGATAACAGAGAACAGCCAGAAGTAAAATGCAAATTCAAGACTGTAGATATTAAGGTGAATGAGAATTTATACTGCTAGAAGCAAGTGAAAGGAACTTTGTGTACTATACACACTGCATTTCTGTTCAGGCTCAGGTAAGATTTTTGTTGGTGATTTGCAGAGTCACCTGCAGAAATTAATGACTAAAATAATTTCAAGTGATAAATATGCTAGAGAAAGTGTGGTCTCCTTTGGGGACTTCCTGCAATCAGTCAGAAAGACAGCAATTTGGCCAGTTATGCACCTTACTCTAATATTGACTAATGTTGTAGTCTGAGGGGAGGATCTAAGGTTCTCAATCTGCTTCCTAGCTGGAAGTGTCTGCAGGATGGATATCTATACTTCACTTAACAGGAGCCTCACCAGACAAGCTAGACTGTGTAGTCTATAGACCTGGTAACCATTTCCTACCTGATGCTGACTCCCTTGAAATAAGTAACAACATGGTACACAAAAGTAGAAACAACAGGATTAAATTTGCTTATTATGAAATCTTGTGACAAAAATGTGGAAACCACACGTAAATCATATGGGATAAACATCATCATGATGCATTGAAAAATCATTTGGCTGCCTCTTCCTAATACCTTTTTCTGACTCCCCTTGGGAGCATCACACCGGTGGGATACCAGACTTCAGAAATCTAGACTTTTTATTAATGTAAGTGGAATTATTGCTTATTTTCCCTCTTTCTTTTGTTGTCTTTAAGATCATTATTGTAAAACAAAATTCTCCCACTGTTGTGTAGAGCACATCATATCCTTGACTGATTTACTAGCATCAGTAATAGCTGCTGAACTCTGTCTAGAGCACTATAGTCAGAGACTGGGTCTCCACAGAAGCTTTAAAAAGCACGCCAGCTGTCACAACCACTTTTAAAACACAGTAAGAAAAATCTTTGCATATCTGGGCTGTCCTCAAAACCTTTGAGATTTGTTCTCAGTCTTTACAAACCTGAGAACAGGTTGTTCTGTTTCTTCTCCTTTTTTCTTCCTTATTTTTGTACAAAGAGATCTTAATACTTGACAAGAGCTCATATAGAGATATTGGTAATAGAAGCAAATAAGCATTGAGATGGTCATTGTAGCTGTCAGAACATGGAAGAAGTCTAACAATGGGTTGACATGCACAATGTATCAAAAATAGCATAGAGAGAAATTGAAGTGATCCTTGTCATACACAATTTGCATGACTTTTTTTTTCCTATATTGAGAAAATTTTGCCAGAAGATGGAAAATCCTAACAGTTTCCCCTATTACAAAATTCAGAGGCAACCCTCTGGTGATCCAAGTCTCTAAAATAGGTTTAATTATTGATAATTAAAATAATTTGCTAGCAATCTGCCTGACAATTTATATCAGTCAGCAATTGATTACTTCATAAATAAACCTGTTGTAGTTGCTTTATTTTTTTCCTCCTTTTTGTGTGCCATTCTGAAATAATTAGAAATTATAAATTAAAGCAAAATGTCATCATAAATATTAAAGTAAAACCATTTCAAAGCTCAACAATACCATGTCACCAACTTGAATGGAAAAAATATTTCTTTAATAACAAACTCCCACCAGAAATCTGGAGATATCTTAATCTTAATTCTTACTCATCTCTCGCTGTCCAATATTAATTTCCATTTATGTTTGCTTCTATACTTGAATGCTGGTACTGCATTTTAATAAATTCTAACCCTTTTCTGTCTTTAAAAATGTATTTCTTATGTGCTAGCATACAGTCTTTCTGTAAACATAATTTTTCAATGTGACTTTTCAGCTTCATTAATTTTACATGAAGAAATCAAACCATAAAAGCATTCTTTTTAATGATACCACAAGACATGAAATATACCTTGTAAAGTCAGACAAGACTCAGGTAGTCATCTTAATGAGTTGTTGTTTCCTAAGTGGGGTAGTAAAAGGTGAGGTGACATTTCAAAGAAACTATAGGTTGATTTTAACCTCACTGATCTAAAGATTCGTTAGGAACTCAATATTCTGAATTCAGTGTGATCTATCACTTCTAGGATGTTGTACTTCAGAGTCTTGCATGAGAACTGATACCTTTTTATGCTCTTGTCACGTTGAGACTTGATCCTTGCTAATTTGGTGTTTATAAATGGAATGTTGAATTGCAAACTTTCTGTAGAAATCTGAACTGAAAGCATGGTAAACAATCTCCAAGACAACCGCAAGTCCATATTACTTCAACTTTTAACTGAATTCCAAATGATTTTGATATATTTTTGAAGGTAGCCAATGGTCAAAAAAATGTGGAAACTTACAGCTGCCACAGCAGTTGCTACCTGTGGCAATTCATGTTTAATGTACAGAGTTGTAGTGTCTAATGAAGTAAAGAATAATGAGACATATTACTGTCCTGTGCTATTGCACAGGTACTTCAGGAAACATATTTTGTTCTAACTTTGAATGCCTGTGTCAAAAGATGATCATCCAAATGCAAAGAACATTGCAACGATGTCTCTGACAGGAAGAGCAGGGTAAGAATGCGTGTATGTATATTCATTTATTGCTGTTTCTCGGCATATTCTCCAACATCAAGCAGCCTGTGATCATCAAGTTCCTGAGCAAGAAGTCGTATTTTTTATTTAATGGCTATGTAGCGAAGATTTTACATAGGTCTATGCAAATATGAAGACGCATAAGAAAGTGTGAAGTGGGATTTAAAAGCTTGGCACCTTTTTGTTTTTATAGATGCTTTGAAGCCACAGCTGTGAGCATCTAAATGTGAGACAACTTCTTTAATGGTCTAATTAATGACAGAGGGGAATGGGGCAATTACAAAAATAGAACTCTAATTTAGGCAGAGTCACAGTCTTTTTGCCAGGTTCTCTATCAAGGTGGTTATTTTCCCCTTTTTCAGTGAAACAGAATCAATCCTCAACCCAAGAGATTATACTGAGGCAGGTGCTAGCAGATTTATACCACCTGTCTCCATAATTTCTCTGAAGCAGCCTCATCGTGTGTACCACCTGAGGAGCTGTTTTAAAATGTCTTCAACTTATATATTGCTATTTGCCCTAATGGAATATAAAGCATTTTACAAATTACATCACTTTCTTTGCCACTGAATTACAGCTGTCTCTGGAGATGTACAACAGGCTTTTTGGCAGTAGGTAGGAGAACTTGGGCAAAAACGGAAATGTTCAGTCTGCAGGAAGAAAAGCAGAATACACACTAAGATGTGAATTTGGCCACAGCATTTGGAGTGAAGTACTACTATGAAAAATGCTTATGAAGAATAGCACTTGTTTGCAAGTACTTTCCAGATATATCACAGCAGAAAACACAAACGTGCTTTCCTGTCAGTCAGGTTTTAGTGCAAGAAAAGATACTAGAGTCATGCTTCATCACCTTGCTGGCTTGAGTAAAATCCTGATAAGAGATGGTGAAGTTTGATTTTTTTCTTATAAAAAAAAACCCACCCAAAACTATACTTTATAATAAAATATGCAACCTAAAACTAATTGAGTTTGTATATGTGTGAAATATATTTATATTATTCTCACTTTTGGTTGATGAAAAATCTTTGAGGATTCTTGATACCAGTAAAAAAAGGGGGACCCTAAATGAGACTGGTGGACTATTTGGTTGAAAACATATTTGGAGTGGAGAAAATGTGATGCTGTACACTTGAAACTAGTCAGGGAATATTTTTAGAGCTTTTAGCCACGGCACAATTGTGTAAAGTTCAATTGATAGTTGATTCTAAAAGTTCTGTAATGACTCAGAATAAAAAACTTACTCCAAAGTCACTGTAGTCTCATAATTTGTCCACTACATATGTTATACTGCTTCATATTACTAACCTGTTTAAAGTTACTTGAATAAAGCTATTTTGTGGTACAAGCTGCTTGCTTTTTTGTTTTTGTTTTTTATATATTTCTACTTTTTAAGGTGAAATTAGGATAAAAGATGTAGAAATCAACATTTTGGGCAGAATTGATAGCTACACATTTGATGTCTCCTATTGTATTCCTTGGCAGGCTACAGTTTGCTGTAGGATCTAAACAACAGAGATAGGAATTGTTTTTAAGTAGATTCAGGCTTCCATCCATTTTCCACCAAATTATGACTGCATTTGGGTACTTAACTGTATCTATCATGGCAGCTTCCTACTCGTTCCTCACTTCTGTAGACAGGTAGCACAAGTGCTACACAGCTCTCGCCTACTACTGCTTTTCCATGGTGTAAACTAGAGGAGGAAAAGAGTAGATCAGTTTGTACAGAACAAATGTATTTGCAGTAGACTGGTAAATTACCATTTTTCTTGTCCCTGACAGAGGAAGAGAGCTTTTTAAAATGTTATGATGCAAATCTGACTCCAGGGTTCTGTTCCTCCTTAGGTATTGAGAACAGTGTCCAAAAATCCCAACCGTACCAGTTTGTATCACTTGAGTTCCCCTGAATATTCTTCCATTCACCATCATTAGGTTTCTAAGAAGTTAGATAGGAAGGAAAACTTCTACAAATACTGAAAAATAAGAACTTTATGCATTAAAAACTTAAGAATCAATTTATGTATACAGTCCCACTGAGCAATGTGTCATTATTGAATTCTCATAAAGATACATGCTGAGCTATTTACAGGATAAACTAAAGTAATTAGCTGTATCTGTTGTAATTTGGAGTCAGTCAGTATGTCATCTGAGATAATTGTGTTGCAATACAGATCATTTTCTTGAATAGCAGATACTGCATGGGATTACTTATCTGCTAGTATAATGCTGCTTCTCCACATAAAAATTTCCATGATGACTAGAAAGCTAAGATATTGCAATGATTGAGAAAAACTTTAACAAATTGAGTTAATTTTAACATTGTTTCTGTTATTCATATGACTGTAATAATTCTACCTTTGTTTTATGTTTTTCATGGTTTTGTTACAGAAAAGCAGTCTCTGTTTGAAGAAGGAGAATCAAAATTTATCTCCTGGTACAATTCCACTGAAGTCAGCAGAGGTACTGCAAGCTTGACTGTCTGGAAATTTCTTCTTCCAGGTGTGTAATTCTACTTATACTTCATTTATTGTAGGACATGGGGAAATTATTAAGGAAATATCCGTTGGAAAATGCAAATTGTTTACACAGAAATAAACACATAAAAGAATGCATTGGTTCTTATTGGAGGATTTCGTTCTGTTTTTGCATGTAGTCTGACTTGATTAGCTCTCTTCTACTAACTCATTTATTTGAATAAAAATTAGCTAAATGATTGTCAACCCTTTTGTTTCAAAATTTCTAGCTTAGCACCCAAGCCGAGGCCAGTATTAAGGTTGGGCTTAGGACAGAGATAAGCACTTGAGCTGCAGTGGGAGTGAGGCTAGAAAGGGGCTGCATGAGTACCGTGTAGGCTGGAAAAAGAATCATCCCCTAAGAAGTTTCTTATCCTTAGGGTCCCTTGTGATCCTCAACTCCAGCTCAGCTATTAACGAAGTTTATGCAGAAATAGTTCTTTTATTTACTTGGGCTGTCATGCATCTGGCTGATGGTGGGAGTTTAATTTGGAACGTGGCTTATTTTCATGGAGGCTATTCTGAATGAAGAGTTCCTGGTTCCAAGGCTGAAGGGCTCTGTTTTCCTGGCAGTACTCAATGTGTTAAATTAAATGTCTCTGGGTCAGCTTCCAGCTGGTGAAGGCAGACACCTGTGGTAGATTTCAGCATTTAAAAATAAAACACCTACTGCAGCAGCAGGGTGCCACAGAGCAGCTGAATTTGATGCCAGTGTCTGTGGCAAAAATTAAGGCACTTCTACAGGGTGATACAGGATTATAGACTGAAGGTCTGGACTAGAAACTGCCCAGGTCTACTGTTCATACATGGTGAGTTTATTGAGCACCAAGCTAAAAATTAAGAGCCCTTGTGAGCTTCTGGATGTTTGGTGGTGAGGTCTGTAATCAGGTGGTTTGAAAAGATGACAGCAATTGGGGCCTCTTGTTTCAATAGTCAAGCAATGGCCAGTGTATGGTGACACATTGTGGTTCTGAACTGGCCTCCAGTTAGGAAAATGTGAGTCTTCATGCCGCCACCTCCAATATCCCACCTAGGTAGTGTAACAGTCAGGCTGTGACTGGGCACAAGCAAGCAAGGATAGAAGAGCCAAAAGGCTGTAGGATCCAGACACAAAGATGTACCTGTCTACCCTTAGGACAGGGCTTTGAACAGAAAAGAAGATTAAAATTGTTTTTCTGTTTTCATTTACGTCTATGTATTTTTATACAGTTTCAGTATCATTTAAATGTTTTTTTCCTATACCTTGGATATTTTGGCACTTCTGTACGACAACTTTGAATCCAAAGCCATGCAAGTGTTGGGTCCTGAAGGCTTCTCTGTTAGGCTGTTGTGAAAAAAAGTGAGAAACCTCCATTTGGTTAGTTATGGCTTGAGAAAAAAATAATTGTACAGTGCTGCTTTGGGGGAATTAGTAGTTAGGTGTGTTTCTGCAAAAGACTGAATTGTCAAAAAGCTTAGAACCAGAATTAGCTGCTGCTGAGCATTACCTAAACCTTACGATGTGCCTTCTGAGTATGGCACTGCCAGTGATACAGGGTTGGTTTTCAGCAAGGAGGATACTAACTATTAAAGGTCAAAAGCTGACTGAAGGACTGCATGCTACACAAAGTACATCGGGATTAGCATTTCTGTAGTCATATCTGATGGTGGACACCTGATGCCCATTGCCAAGCTAGAGGACCAAGGCCAACCATGATGCAGCCTTGAGAGCAGCATCATAGGAAGGCTATGTAAAGCACAGATAGGTTAAACTGTTCTAAAGCTATGATGTTATTTTAGTTGAACCTGCTCACTTTGTCCACATCTTCAATAGTAATACCAGTTGTAAAATAATGATTTTGGTATGGACATTAATGGGTAAGTCAAACTTAAAAAATTCTGTGCAACTGAGCCAAGCTCTAAGAAACAATATTTATGATAGTAGTGACTGATGAACTCAGCTGGGAGTAGTAGAGCATTAATAAGGATGCTAATTATCTAATATAAAGGTGATCCTGCCTCTGAATGGAAGTCTTTTCTAGGAATAAAATGCCTTAAAAAGTCTTTTCTAGTAATGCAAAGGCATGTAAAGTGGGGAATTCCTTCTGTGTCTTCTAGAATGGGAATTTTGCAAGAAGATGTTAATGTACACAAAGGCATGTATCCCATGGGCCTGCTTTTAGCTCTTAAACACATTGTTGTGAGAGCATGGGGAAGCCAAATTGCATTCAAAGACTACAGTAGGTTATAAATCCCACAGTATTATACTGTTTAGCTAATTTACTTTATGAATAAGCTGCTATCAGTTTGGTTTAAAAAAAACTTACAGTATTTTGGAAAAAAAAAAAAAGAGAAGTGGGAAGCCTATATAGAACTTATTGGTAGGCCTCACAGATGGTTTCCAGTTACTCAGCTATATCCTGGCACCCTGACAGGAATGGTTTTTGCATTAGCCTTGAATTTTCCTTTATGCATTCAATGTGAACGTCCAGTAAAATCACGGCCTACTGGAGAGTGGACTAACCTTTGTCACATCATCTTTGATTAAGTGGACTTGAGGGAATTTACCAATGACCTTGTTTTGACTTCTTTTGGGCTCAGTTTGTGACAAAATAAATTCATACTTGTTTAGGATTCCCACTAAGAACTGCACCACATACTGTTACTGTTTTCTTTCCATTACCTCTGAATGTGGTGCTTGATACTGATTAATTGCCTCTCCTTTCTGTTTGCCAGGTGCATTTGCCAGGTCTCATCTCTGATAATAGACACCACTATCTGTCTTTATATATATTTTTATATTACTGAATTAACTGTTTGTGCTCTAAATCCCACACAGCCTGAACGATGACTCAGAATTTAACTGAGCCTGTGCTGCGCATGTGTCTGAGGGGCTGAGGATATGGCTGTGAAGGCTTATTAAAGTTGTTTGCTCTGCCGCTTCTCGTCCCACAGCAATGGGATTAACTTAATAAGATGCAAGCATAAATACTGCAGTGATACAGGCATTATAAGGGTCAAACTTACGAAATCTGGTGCAACTGTAGCTGCTTTTAGATAATTCACACCACAAACATTCACATTGCATGCTTGCTGTTTATGCTTCCACCTGCTTCCTTCAGCATTATGCTCAGAGCTAGAAAGTGGGTCTGAAATGGGTTTGTGACAACTTTTACTCTTTCTTAAAAAAAGGAAATAATATCAACCCAAAATATTGATAAAATATTTACTATTTAGTTTTATTTACTGCATAACCTTCAATACTCTAAATCGGCAGACTATGCATAAAATACAAATGAATCTTCAATTACGTTATCAGAATGCCAAGACCTTTATTTCACATTTTCCTTCTTGTTAGCACAAAAACATGAACCTGATAATAATCTACCTTTATTAAGAAAAAAAGATTTGTTTACAGGTTGCAATGGACACACAATAAAACAACCTGTATTCTACGCGTCCTATCTGTTGCACGTCCTGATGAGGTTTTCCACTCTATTTTCTACTTTTGTTTAAGCGAATGTTATGTACCTAATTGTTGAATTCAACCACTGTAAAAGATACAGATATCCACACCCCCCCTTTGTGTGGTTTCATTTACAATGACACTGGGACCAATTTCTCTATTAATTGATGACTCTCAATCTGTTGATCATACATACTCTGTCCTGGAAAGTGGAGTTAGGAATACCCTAGTTATTTAACTAGGAATTAGGAATACCCTAGTTATTTAACAACTTCTAGGCAAATCTAGCCCATATACAGAGAAGTAGGTTTCAGTGGTTATTTGTAAAGATGATGCCTGGAAATCAGCCTGGAATCTGAAAGCCATCATTCAACCTTCCAGGCTCAGGAGCCACAGAATTTGCCATGGGAGCTTAAAATAGCATCTCACTACTTTGATAGCCACCTCTTCAAACTTCTGTAAGACCTGTATGTCTAATTCATTTAGCCTGTTCGGAACCCTTCAGGCTCTAATAATTGTGTTAATAATTTGGGAACCAAATGTATCTCCCAGATACATTATCTATTCAGTGCTAACAGAAATAACATTTACTATCTTCAGTCAAATCAGCTGGGGCATGATATAAATCATTACAAAGATGCCACTTGATGAATAAGCAGCTGTTTATTTTGGGTTTTTTTGGTAGGCTCTTGTCACTGGAATTATTCATTGAAAGTAATTGTAGAGGTGGTTCTGTGATACTTTCACTGAGTAAGGGACAAAGATAAACCTCTTTTATCAAGCTTTCTAGGAACAGGAGTTGTGGACAGTGGCCAGTGGCCCGGTCAAATCTGGGTTGTTTTCTTGCTTCTAGGAGAATTGAGAAAGTTTTTGAAATCTCATCTGGTTAAAAAGTATCTTCAGTTTAATTATCCCAAGCACAGAATACATTTCTGAGGAGGTAACAGTTTCATCACTGTGTCACCCACGGTTGCAGTATTTAACCCTACATACCCCAAGGCTTATTTTAAACCTTTCTTCACTTTCCACACTGTATTCTGCCTGAGAAAAAATGAGAATGGAATTAACCTCATTCTGAGACTGATAAAAATCTAGACGTCTTCTTTTACCTCGCTTTCCAGCCCTATGTGCCTTTCTATTCACATAATAAACTTCTAAAGTTCTGTAGGTGCTTTGGGAGCTGTCAGATACAAGGAGAGGACAATGGAGAGGAAGGGGGTGGTTGTGTCCTGTTGCTAATGTCGGAAATGCCAGCTTTTCTTCAGAACAGGGAAATACAGGAAGAGGGTGGGTTGTCACACTTAAATTTGTCGGATGTTCGTCAAAAGGTAAATACTAAAAACTACTGTGTTAGCCAAACCACCCCAAAGATTCAGACAAACAAAACTTTCAGAAATGTTACAGGAATGCATTATTCAAAGCATAAGCAGATGCCTTGTGCCCTATTCTCTTTTATGGTCCTAACTTGTGAAACATGTACCATGGTGCAGAGTAGACAGGGAGTCCCACTTGGCTCTGTCAGGAAGGGACTTGGCCTGTAAAAAGAGTTATGGCATTAGTTACCTGAATGGATGCCCCCGTGGGGTATAGTTAAGCTGTTTCTTAAGAGAGCTAAGTCATACAGTTTAGGATGGAGCTTTTCAACGTCAGGTTTTTATTTTTCGTGGAAAGCTGAAGATCTCCAGCAAGCCCCACTCTTGATTTAAGGTTGGCATCATTTCTCATCAAAAATGAAAGTATGTGCTGTGTCATTAGGACTTGGGTATCTCTAGAAGCTATGCAAATATATTCTTCAGCTACATATCCCCAAACAAGGGGGGAACCTCTGGTATCAAACCAGGCTTTGCAGCTGCTTTCTTTTGAGAGTCTGAAACAAAAGTCTGGGCACCAAAATTTACATTTGATTTACACAAATTAGAATTACATTTCGGATCTTTGCTAGTTGCCAGCAGGGTAACTTAGGTGGAGTCTGACAGGGTGAGATTTGAATTAGCTGAACTTCTGAATCTTCCTGATGTTTCTCAATTGCTGTTTGTCACTCCTGCAAAGCTCTGATATCCCCCGAGGAAGTTCAAAATCCAGTGGACCTTAGACAGTCATGAATCCACATATGACAGTTTTCTCAGCATGTCATGTTAAAATTCTGAAGAAAAAATGTAACCCAACAGTTTGTGAAGGGAATAGAAAACACTAGAAATAATTAACATACTTTATTCTTTTAAAATCATGACTTTCTTTTTTGAAAGAAAAAAGGTGTAGAAAATTCTTCTTTCCAACAGAACAAATAAATATGACAAGAGTAAGAAAGTTGAGGTTGCTTTGGAACAGAAGAAAATAAAGAGGCCAAAGGAAGGAGAAATATGCAGATACCAAGAGAAAGAAAATAAAGAGGCCAAAGGAAGGAGAGATATGCAGATACCAAGAGAAAGAATGAAGGAACAAAATGTACAGCACATTTTGAAGCACTTACATTTGCAACAGCCATTCCCCAACCATTCTGCAAGTTATATGACTGAGAAATTTGAATCTTGACTGCTGATCAGTGAAGTGGCATGTCCACTGGCAATAGTCCCATGTCAAATGCACTAGCATGAATAATAACGACATAAAACCTGTTAATATATTAATTAATATAGCACCTCAGACTGTGAAGCTTCACATAGAGTTAATTATCACCATGTTAATGAGTGGTGTGATGGTAAATACAGAGTGGGTAAGTACATTTCATTGGTGCATTTAAGAAGTTAGGTATTCATTATAGTGCTTAAATTAGAAGTGAATAACCTCCATATTCCCACAGTTCCTCTCATCCACACTGTTAGCAATTGCACTGCACTGTGGATGCAAATAATTAAAAGCTGTTCATTAACAGATATTAGCTGTCTCTGTGTTAAGGTGTCTCAAGTGTAGTGTCACTATTGTGTATCATTTCTGTACACAGGAATAGTTTGCTTTTCTTTATCTAAAAAAATTTGGGGAAAACACGAAGAAGAATGGAATCTTCAGTTTCTTGACTTCCAGTCTTTGATGTTTATGAACGTCCATCAGACCTAGGAAAAATAGCAAGCTGAATCTAGAAATATGTTCTTTTCAACAGTCTTGGGCCTGCTGCTTTAATTAATGTTTTCAGTACCCAGGAGCCAATTTACAAAAACAGCTTCAGCAGATTACAGGCAATAGAGCCTCGGTAATGAGAAGATAAAGCACAGAGGACTCTTAATTTCCAGGCAACCCTATGATAAACCTGGCTTCATAGAATCACAGAATAGTTAGGGTTGGAAAGGACCTTAAGATCAACTAGTTCCAGCCCCCCTGCCATGGGCAGGGACACCTCACACTAAACCATGTCACCCAAGGCCTTGTCCAGCCTGGTCTTGAACACTGCCAGGGATGGAGCATTCACAACCTCCCTCGGCAACCCATTCCAGTGCCTCACCACCCTAACAGGAAAGAATTTCCACCTTATATCCAATCTAAACTTCCCCTGTTTAAGTTTGAACCCATTACCCCTTGTCCTGTCACTACAGTCCCTAATGAAGAGTCCCTCCCCAGCATCCCTGTTTGTGTTCATACACTGAGATTTGAACACCATGCTTGGTATTTAGCAAGACTGCGTGGCACATGGCCAGATAAAGGATAATGTGCCTCCATTTTTTTTTGGTAACTCATATAACTTTTTGGATTGGAAGGAACCTTAAAACTTGTTTAGTTCCAACCCCCCTGCCACAGGCAGGGACACCTTCTATTAGACCAGGTTGCTCCAAGCCATGTCCAGCCTGGCCTTGAACAGTGCCATGGATGGGGCAGCCACGGCTTCTCTGGGCACCCTGTGCCAGGGCCTCAGCACCCTCACAGGGAAGAATTTCTTCTGAATATCTCATCAAAATGTCCCATTTGTCAGTTTAAAGCCATTCCCCCTTGTCTCCTATCACTATGTGCACCTGTAAAGGTTATAACTCTTTTGGTTTGGAGAAAGACAAAGGTGAGAGTCCCACTGGGAGTGGACAGCTGAGTTGTCATAAAGGAACTATTTATGAACAATGCTAACTCAGCTGTTGCATCCACCTCTACATACATTTTTGATTTGTTTCTTGTTAGTAGGAAGACTCATTTCTTTCATTGCCTAATTTTGTCTCACATTTGAGACATTCTGATAGTCTTTAAACCAGCAATACTCTGTGATGAGTTTTCCTCCTTCCGAAGATGACTTATTTTGATGAAAGTTTTGTCATAACTACCAGTTTATAAGGTAGATTTTGTCTTAATTTTGTTACGATTCTTTTAAAAGATTATATAACTGGCTGTTACTCTCAACAGGTCATTTGTTTTCATTGATTTGAGCATGTGATGTATAAAATCAAACAACCTATTTTGTTCAGTTTTGTGACTGTCTCGCATTCCCCAGGCAGCTTGAATATGCTCACCTGGATGATGATGTTTAAGCCTGTTCTTGACAGCAACTGAAATACTATATGTAGGACTTGCAAGGACTTTATTTGTAATATTTCACACTTGTTTCAAGGAAGAAGGAAATCCAGGAATTTCTGTAAATGGCTTGAGCTTAATATGAGCTTAATATGAAGCAGCAGAAGAAAAAGCCTATGCATATTTTATATATATATTATATAGTTTCACCCAACTGAGCAGGCAGCTGTAAAAGAAAGAAACTTAAATATTCTTAACTGAAGTCTCTTATTTCTCAAATTTCAGAAGTTTCATATGCCTTCAAGCTTCAAAGAAGGGTCAGGACAGATCTGTATCTGCAATGAACAATGGACACTTTTCTGAAGGCTTCAGAGTAGACTTTGTACTAAAGTTCATATACTGATCCAAATTGTCTGTGTTCCTAACACTGCAAATGTATGGTAATTTGAAATTTCATTAGGGTCACGTATAGCTACTCTATATTTTACCACAAGATTTTAAGGCTTGATGCTGAAGGCTGTAATCAAACCTAACACTCCTCTGTTTTCAGTAGGAGGAGCTATCCCCATACATCCAGCACCGTAATCAATAATGCCTGCTTCTTAATGCTACATTGGTATTGTAGAATGGGGACAGTAAAAGCTAGAGTACCTAGGATCAAAGCTCTAGTGAACAATTCATTTTGTTCCTTTTGGAAACTCCTAAATTTGCTGCTTATTAAAGAGCAAAATATTTGCCTAAACAAAAAGAGTAACAAACTTGTAGAATGCAGAATTTTCACCAAGATTCTTTACTCATCTCTTGATACTGTTGGATTCATTATACCTCCTACTCATTGGATTTGTTCAACGTCTTTGTCAGTGACATGGACAGGGGGATTGAGTGCGCCCTCAGCAAGTTTGCCGATGACACCAAGCTGTGTGGTTCGGTTGATAACACTGGAGGGAAGGAATGCCATCCAGAGGGACCTCGACACGTTTGTGAGGTGGGCTGATGCCAACCTTATGAAGTTTAACAAAGCCAAGTGCAAGGTCCTACACCTGGGTCGGAGCAATCCCAGGCACAGCTACAGGTTGGGCAGAGAAGAGATTCAGAGCAGCCCTGTGGAGAAGGACTTCGGGGTGCTGGTCAATGAAAAATGAACATGAGCCAGCTGCAGTGTGCGCTCACAGCCCAGAAAGCCAACCGTATCCTGGGCTGCATCAAAAGGAGCGTGACCAGCAGGTCGAAGGAGGTGATCCTGCCCCTCTACTCTGCTCTTGTGAGACCTCACCTGGAGAATTGTGTGCAGTTCTGGTGTCCTCAACATAAAAAGGACACGGAACTGTTGGAACAAGTCCAGAGGAGGCCACGAGGATGATCAGGGGACTGGAGCACCTCCCGTATGAAGACAGGCTGAGAAAGTTGGGGCTGTTCAGCCTGGAGAAGAGAAGGCTGCGTGGAGACCTCATAGCAGCCTTCCAGTATCTGAAGGGGGCCTATAGGGATGCTGGAGAGGGACTCTTCATTAGGGACTGTAGTGATAGGACAAGGGGCAATGGGTTCAAACTTAAACAGGGGAAGTTTAGATTAGATACAAGGAGGAAGTTCTTTACTGTGAGAGTGGTGAAGCACTGGAATGGGTTGCTCAGGGAAGTTATGAATGCTCCATCCCTGGCGGCATTCAAGGCCAGGTTTGACAGAGCCTTGGGTGACATGGTTTAGTGTGAGGTGTCCCTGCCCATGGCAGGGGGGTTGGAACTAGATGATCTTAAGGTCCTTTCCAACCCTAACTATTCCATGATATTTTATGGAATTTTATTCTTCCAACTTTCAGTTAAGGGGAACTTAAAGCAATTAATTAAATACTGAAAGGTTTTGTTTCAGCCAGGAGTGAGAAAGAAGGACTCTGATAACGTTTTGATAATGGAGTGAAGGCATTGAACGTTTGTTTCCTTGCAGTATCGTATCAGTGAATTGAAGACACTGAGGACGACTTCCAAGGAGCCTAATAGGTGAATTATCTGTTAAAGAACATGGATATTGCTAATGACACAGGATTTTACAGGCTAGGAAGTAAGCTCACAGAGGATCAAGTGCAAAGATGAACTACAAGAAATGTTTGCGAAGTGGAGACTATTTTGTAAGAGGAGCCCAAGAGAGCCAGGCTTGGGCAGCTGAACACACCACTGGCAAGAAGAGGTAAACCAGCTCTTCACAGATGTACGAGGAGAGAAAGAAACAGAGAAAAAAAAGAACCGAACAACTGAACCACCATACAGTGTTGGCATGAAACAAAAATTGTGTAAAATACCTATAAATACAGCAAGATTGGAAGCCAGAGGCACTGTTCATTAGTCAACCAGTTTTGCTCTTTGGTTTCTCTGTCACAAAGCAAGGGCAGGGAAAAGGGTCTAATTCTTCAAGCCGGTTCCTTACTTCTGTGCACATTTGCTAGTATTAATAACCAAAATGCATCTCATCACATTCCCCCCCCCCTTTTTTTCTTAGTATGTTGACATCACTACCTTTTATTTATTTGCACAGTTAATCCCTCTTTGGGCAGTTAATCCCTCTTTGTCCAGATTTACATTGCAGTCTCCAGCAGACAACAACAATACAAAGATAATGGTTGTTCTGCTGTATGATACATTAAGTTATTGCCATCCTGAAAGACCCAATGAAGAAGTACACTCCATCTCGTAGAATGATTCAGGGTATTTTAGTCCAAAGGCGAGGTGACCATTTTACTCTGAAGATGGAGGCACAGAAATGTGGTGAGCAGCTAGAAGATAAGTACAGTAGAAGGTGATGCCACTATTAATAAACCACTTGAGGGAAAACTTACTGTCTTTAGTATCATTCTAGAAACAGCCCCACACTTAAAAAACCAGAGTGGATATATCATACGCATGAGACTGGCCCACTGTCTAGACTAAGAAAGGTGTCTTTTTTTTACATCATTATTCTCAGCAGTAAATCTGCAGGATATTTTTTAATTGGAAATAATGTATTTCAGACAGGCATCTGGAAAACATTTAAGGTCTTTATTATATATGTACAAGAAGCTGGGGTGTTTTTCAACAGTGGTAAGTCAGCTTACAGTGAAACAGCATTGTAACAACACAGAGCTGCACAAAAAATCTTACTGCATGGAAACTGTAACACTTCTCAAGCAAAAAGACAATGGGACTACTTACAAAAAAAAAGACTTAAATCCTGGATTGATGAGGCAGGACCAAGGGAAGAATAAAGTGGTATGGGGGGAGCCCATGGTGTGAAAAATGAAGTTGTATTCTGTGAAGAAAAAGTATGTGTGTTTGTGTATGTGCGTGCACCCAAGTGGTACCCAAGTGGTAATTTTTAAATGGTCCATCTCTGTCTTGCAGAATAAACTAAACGTTTTTTATGTAAATGTGACTTTCTGGGCTTAATGCTCTTAGTACAGGGGACAATGCTATGAAAGCTGTCTCTTTAAAAAAAATCAGCTCCTTATTTCATGATGAATGTAAATCTGACATGGAGGACTTCCTAATATCTGTTTATCAGAATATATTGGTATTGTTATTACTTAGAAATGAAGCATTCATTGTTATTTCTGTTCATCTGTTTCCTCACCGTATTCACCTCTTTCTCAGTGGCTTGGATTGCAAGATTTCTGGGACAGGAACTTGAGTTTTCTGCCACCAATCTCAGCAAGATTCTGGGCTCTGAAAATGTTACAGCTGTAGGAAACATACTAATCCACTAAGGTCTTTCTATATTTTAGGTAATTTATATCTCCATTGGGCCCTCTGCTTCAATACAAAAATCTGTTTTCATGAGTATTATTTTCTTTCCAGCACCTCAGACTAACCAGGAGCTATTGTGATTTAGCTCTTCACATCTTTTCCCACAACTGATAGCCTCCCCAGTCAGCATTTGCATCTTCCATGGAATGAAGCCAGTAGCCTACATGTTTGGTAAAAGAAAAATTTGTTCTTCAGCTCAATAAGGTAATTCAGTTTGGATCTGCAGCAGAATTAGTCTGATCAGAATTTAGACTGACATACTTAGTTGTCAAGGGTATTGTACATTTGGGGACAAGCTATTGCAGTGCAAAAATAATAGAGCAAGTACCATTTGGTTTACTTGGCATTTTACCAGTTGTTAGCATCAGTTTTCATTCAGCAGAGGCCAGCTGAAATTGCTGATGCAAGAAGTGATAATATTCTTGATGTGAGATGAATAGGACATTTTATTTTTTGTGCTAAAGTAGAGAATAATTTAATCTCTGTTAGAGAAGAAAATGCTAAAATGAAAAAAAAATGGTTAATACAGAATTAACTTGTCAGAGCTGTAACTGCCTATGAATCATGTAAAGGGAATCTAATCAATTAATATCAATTAGTATCAATTAATATCATATGCTATGTGTAGCTGAAGCAATAGAGAAAATAACATTGCTGCAAAGGGCTGTGGCAAACTTCCAATATAATCCTCTTCCCTTCTGATGTCTTTGCCCAGGTATGTTTTTATCATTTTGCTTCTTAATTTGGTAGTGCTTATCCTGAATTTGGAAGTCACAATTCCAACACACCCAATGCCTGAGTTTTTTGTTGGTTTATCACTAAGTTAGTCTATCCAAAGTTATCCAGAGTAGTCAGGACCCAAATAATAGTGTTTGTAGGGAGATATTATTGTGCTCCCGTCTCATCTAACCACCATCTTGTCTTGCCCTGGCACTCTGCCTCTACTTTACACATATTTCATTTCTCACTTTAAGCCATTCATCTCTAACTCTACACAATGTGTCCTCTTAATTTAATTTCATTGCTAATGTATTAGATCATTCGAGACCACTTCTATTTCCTGTGCTGGTATTTCTGGCCCTGCTGAGCTTCTTTCCCATTGATGACACCTCATGGTCACAGAGTGACAGGAAGGTTGCCACCAAACACAACAGAGGTTGTCACGTGCTCTACTCTGCATTGTCTGATTGCAGGCACTCTGCAGAGCTCAGCCATGCTGTGGGGCTGGCCTTTTCATTGCCAAGAATAATCTCTTTTCTGCTTAACTCAAGGCTCAAAGCTGCTTCTTCATTATATCTCTTTCTTCCTGAAATATTGCCACACAACCATCCTTGGTCAAATTGCGGTGTAAGCTTAGGGGTGCAGTGATTAGAACCTTTACTGTTTTTTAGGTCCTATACATGCTAAATCATCCATAGAAATCTAAATGCAGTTTACAGAGCTGTACATACACAAACTACACACGGAGTGTGAATACAAATGTTGCTATACAAATAATCTGTAAGTAAGAAGTCTGCAATTATTTTTTAGCTCTTCTGTGGCAAGAAGGTGTATTTGTCTTCATTATGTGAGTCTCCTGGATTGTCTTCAAACTTCATTTATTTGCCTATTTAGTTTTTCTGCTTATGTTAAAGTTTTCAGTTCTGAGCTGAATTTCTGCTGGACAGGCACCAGGTTGGTACTTTAACCCTTTTAATCCTTTGTTTCAGCAATGTCTTGTGAGTGTGAGGAATATGCAGTTTGAACATCAAATGCATACTCATTTAATTAATTTTCAGGCAGAAGGATCACTGCAATAGTTGAGTTCATCTGGTATGTGTTTCCACATACGATTTTCCACCTTGGAAGTCATACAAAGAAACCCCTGCCTTACGAAATTTCAGACTACAAACCAGGCAAAGCAGTCTGATATCAGATGGCAATGTATACTTTTCATTATTTATCACTAGCAGTTGCAGCTGCTCCTGAAGTTATGGGAAAGGACCTTTTAGTTGAGTTCCTTCCTCAAATTCCCACTGCTCAAGAAAAATAGTAGAAAGAAAGCATATGACAATATTTCAGGCTGCTGTGTAATGATGTGGAATGTTGCTCTGGCGATTTAAGATTTAAAACTGAATTCTCCAGCTGCTTTTCACAGGTCAGGTAAACTCTCTCTGCCTTAGTTTCCCCACCTGGAATAAAAGTACCTACCTTTCTCATTGGGAACTCTGGACTTTAATTAATCAACAATCATAGATTGCTATATAGAGCGGATGAGCAAACAATCTGGAGTGTGCAGTTTATTCAATGACTTTAGCCTGCTAGCAGAAAATCCTTGAGCAGATGGTGTTGTTATCAACTACAGAGGAAAAATCATTCCAGTCTGAACATTTCTGCTTTGTTTTATTTCGCTTACAGAATCTTCAGCCCCGAGGAAATATTTCTCAATGGCGAGGAACCCTTTCTTTAAAGAACTGCCTTCAAAAGCCCAGAGCTCATGGGGCTGCTGGACCTCCTTCTGCACCATTCCTAAAGCGGTAGGTGGAGGGGCCTTCCATATGCAGTTTGACTGATTGAAAACCACAGGGGACTGTCTGCATTTCAGGGAAGATTTCACCATATTCAGAAAGATTTTAACCATCTTGTCTTGGATGAAGGCTTCTGATAATTGGACAGCCTTTCTTAGACATCAGGAACCAAAACATCTGTTTTCAAGGGTAACAGAAAGGTAGCCAATCCAGAGTGCTTTTTACTTTGGTATACTAAAAAATTCTACTTGTCATGCAATTTAACAGAGATGTATCACATAAATTCACTGTTTGCTATTCGAGAAAAAAGTTAGGGTTTGTTATCATAGAATTTAACTTATTTCATAGGGCTGTACCTCATTTTGTTTTGCTTTATTTTTTCATTTGTATTCCCCTGAAGACTAATCTAAGGTTTATATGAATTTTTTCAGAAAGATATATTATAAAACATAGTGTTGTGCTTGTCACTTCATAGCAGCCAACACAGCAAATTAATGACCGTGTACTAGGTTATATGTATTACATCTGAAACTGCAATTAATAGCCTTGCGAGGGCCCAAGCACATAGTATTTGACAGCTAACGGTTAGTGTGATGATGTGGACTGTTACAAACAAGCAATCAGCCTCTGCCCTGACACATAAAGTAGACAAGATGTTACCTCAGTGCTAGATGACTGTCGTGGTTTAAACCCAGCCAGGTAACTTGTTCACTCACTCCCAGTGAGTGGTGCCGAGCTGACAACAATCGAGGTCCGTGTCCGTCTCCCCCCCCCCCCCCCCCCCCCCCGCACCGGGGCTCTCCCCTTCCCCGCTCCCAGAGGAACAGGGAGGAGGATCCAGAGAGTGTAACTCTCCTACGGGTTGAGACAAGAACAGTCCAGCAACAAATCGCCACCGCTACTATCAGCTAAAACAATGATAAGGGAAAATAACAAGGGAAGAGAGTACGATACCACCGGCCAAGAAAGCGAGTTCCACCCGGAAGCCCCTGTCCTTCCGGGTAACTCCCAGTTACCCCTCACCCCGGGCATGACGTGCTGTGGTATGGAATACCTCCCCGGGTAGGCCGGGTCAGGCGCCCCGTCTCTGCTTCCTCACAGCTTCCCCTCCTCCCTGGCAGAGCATGAGCCTCACAGAGTCCTTGGTCAGGGTAAACATCACTTAGCAACAACCAAAAACATCGGCTTCACCAACACTGTTCTCAAGCTGGAAGTCAAAACACAGCACTGCACCAGTTAACACAAAGGAAAAACATGACTGCTACTGCTGAACCCAGGACAATGACATAAAGGATTTTGCTGCTGAGTTGGAATTTACGTGGGCTTTAGTTTCTTAAGTCTGAAACTGGATTTCCTTACCTACATTTCCTCTGTCTACAGTGAAACATCTAATCGTAGAAGTGCCTAAAACCCACAGAAGTCCTTATCTTTGATATAGGAAGCCTGAGAAACCACTGCCTTTGGGTCCTGATTTTCCCCTAGGAACAAGGAACTCCAAATGTCTCATCGCAGATCTTTTGTTAAAGTAAGTCTTGAGCCTCTTTTTGTGTCAGCTCCTGATAGTAAATGTAGGAATTTCCTTTACTTTTCAGACTTGACATGAGTTATGCTAGGGAATATGACATGCCCGGTATCTATGGTGTTACATGTTACATTGAGATTTACTTGAGATTGAAAGTAAATATTCCAAATCAAATGACACGGCAAACATGCTTACTTGAGTTGCAGATGGGAGAAAGAGTTAGTTAAAGGCACATTAATGAAAAATAAGACTTGGAAATATATTTTGATTTTCAGTTCTTCTTCACAAGCCATCTGTAAAGGAAAAGTTAATTAGAAATAAACATAATTAGTGATTATGAGTGAAACTAAATAGATGTTTTATTTCACAGATTGGTTGAAAATAAAGGCCTCATGGCCAAACACCATTGGTAAGATCGGTGTTCTTTGTGTTTGTTTTAAGAAAGCTTGATGAAGGCAGATATGGCTGTCTTATCTGGTCAATGCAACACATAGAATCATAGGATAGTTAGGGTTGGAAAGGACCTTAAGATCACAAGTTCCAAACCCCCTGCCATGGGCAGTGACACCTCACACTAAACCATATCACTCAAGGCCTCATCCAACACATCTTGCTAATAGCTTTGTTTCATGCAAGTATAAAATGCAATCTGATAGAACTCCAAGCAGATGTGGCCTTCAGGAAGTGATTTCCAAGAACAAAGGAGAAAGGATGAAGGGGTAATCCTGTACATTGTTTCACTGCTGTTCCTCCATCATGAAATGTACAAGTTACTGCCCCCAAAATTGCCAGCTACTGTATGGATTTATACTTCATTAACACCAGAAACTGTAATTTTTTGATTCAGCAGAGCCACTGTTTGGGGAAGGAAACTCTGGGACTAGCCAGATATTGAGTTTTCTGCTTTCACTGCATAATTGAAGTAAAGCCACTTGACTTGGGTTATTAAACTCAGCATGGAAAGGTAGGAAAAACCTTCATGGGAAAGTTAACCTGTCGTTTCTCTGACCAGTTCAAACTTTCCTTTTTTAGGCTTTAAAATGTGTTTGGATTTGTCCTTTAAAACTCCAGATCAGTCTAATTAAAGCAAAATGAATCCTCTTTATTGATTCCAGAAAGATTTAGCTTAACAGCCCTGTCTCTACAAAGAAGATAACACAACATATTAGGACATCTTTGCTTTTCCGTGCAGTCATATCATGCTAGACAAAGTAAAAGTTAACGTGTTGTAACCAGCATCACCCATGTCCAAAACCAGACTATCATTCATTTTACTATTCCACATGCCTCAATGTTGTCTTAGAATGCTGTGACAATTTCAAATCAAGCTACTGAAATGATGTTAATGTATTTTGAGACTGATTATAGTTACGTGGATTTTCTTGAATTAAATTGTTTGTATTGAAAGGTTATTTGAAAAATTAATACCTGTGCCTGTGATTTTCAGCATTCTCCCATTCACACTGCTGGCAGTGGTGGTAAATACACTGGACACAGAGGTGGAAGTTGATTTTACAGGAAGCCCTGCACAATACCTATTTGCTAGTTCCTTCCTCTCCACGAGAAACAGAGAAAACAATCTTTGATTGGGCCTTCCAGCATGACCCATAATAGATGAAGCTCTGCTTTCCTGAAGGAAAGGTCATGGCACCATCCTGAAGCTGACAACAATCATCAATGAGATTCTTCACCAAGGTGCATTTTATTTTCTTTCTTTTTCCCTGAGCCTCTCTCTTTATTCTTGCTTGTCACCATAGAAGTTGACAAGATGTAAATTTCATCTTTATTCAATCCTAGATGATTTTATTTGCATTTTAAAAGGCACTCAGAGGAAAAAAAAGATGTTTTGTATCACAATAGGAAAAGGTAGTGGAAGCATCTGCTAATGAAATGGACACATTTTTGAAAGTCCTAAATATACAAATACCAAATAGACAACAACTCTTCATACAACTTCATTAAGATAATTATTCCCTGGATTCCAGATGTCTAAAAAAAAAAAAAGACTCAAAGCAAAATTCTGGGTTTGGTCACATCGGAATAATATTAAACCTTTTTTAAATCAGTGATTTAATCTTATTTACATAACTAAATTCAAGTGCAGAACTAGTTGTCATTCTTTGACAGCATATGTCATGTTAGACAAGATGGACATAGATAGCTGTAAAGTATGTGTGCCATGTTAGACACATTGCTGAGGAAGGGTTTAAATTTATGATTTTTCTAAGAACTTCTTCTGGCTGATTTTATTTTAAAATGAGCCTAAGCTTTATTGGGGGAACAGGTAGTGTTAATTTAGTCATAATTTAAGGTCTGGAGAAAAGGAAATGTGTAAGATCTAGACAGCATGAGCCAATGTGGTCAGCATTTACATGTCAAAACCATGTTTTAATTCCCAGTCAGTTCAGGAAACATAAGAGCTAGTACATCTATATGGCTGATAGGGGTGTGGTGCAGCTATAACTGAACCAGCTTCCAGTTTAGTTGAGTTGACTGATCTATCACAGCGTCAATGACACCACTTCATGGATCATGTGGTGCCATGCCTTGACTTTCTGAGATACCCATCTATACTTGCTCTATAGAGTACTTCTACAGTGTGGAGAAGTGTCATTTTCATACTTGAGTCAAAGTCTAAACTGCCAGTGGTTCAAGCACTGGATAGTTCTGGAATACAGGCTTTTTCCTTCGGGATATTCTCACCATTGTGATCACAGAATTTATATCAGAAAGATGCTGTAAAGCTTATTTAAAAAAAAAAAAGTCACTATTATTTTATATTGAAAATGGTATTATAGTAGGTCATAACATGCTGAACTCAAGCTCTTCTCTGCAGAAACTCTTAGAATAATCCCTAGAAATATTCTTAGAAATAAATCCTTAGAATAATCCCTCAGAAAATTTTCTGAGGGGCTGTGAATCCATTGAAATGTTTCTTTCTTGTGAACATAAATCACTTGCAAATTCAAAATATTGTCTAGAAAATTGCAGAGATGTTTTAAAATTTCAACCTAAATTATGCTAGATGTAGGACTATGGATATAGAAGGGCTTACTTGACACACATTTGCATGTGCAAGAATTGGAAACAGACTATAGCAAATGAACTTGGCAACTGAACTTTGCAAAATATTTGCTTGCAGCACAGAAGTAATCTTTTGCTTTCATTTTGATTTTTAATTTTCAAATAATAAGGAATATTCTTCCAAGTGAGAATTATTAAGGCTGCATAAAACATTTCTCTGTGGGTTTCTTGTGCATACCATTTCATGGATAGATAAATCGGAATGAAGAAGGTACTTTTTGAGGAGCTTGTTCAGTGATGAGATTGTATGTCACATGGCTAGACATTTGGTCTTTCATGTTGAATGTAGTTCTGTCTGGATTAGTATCATTTTATGAATCACTATTGGTTTTGTTTTCTTTAAATTGAAAAAATCTGACTAGAAACTTGCACAGTGCTTTTGCAGCACAGCTCTATTTTAGAGCCTGATGTCAGGTTTTAATGGCTAAAAAGTTCATTCTGAAAAATTGCGTGAGTAAAAACTTATCAGAGTCTAAAATGTAAACTTGTGAAGACCCTTCTCTACAATATATTCTTAGTAACTTTTAAATTGCAGAAACAATTTCCTTTTTTTCTTATTCAGGTATTTGTAAGCATTTAGTGTGAAGACAACTAAAGATGCTGTGAAAAGAGATAGAAAATAGCAGCCAGCTAGTAATTTTCTTATGATGAGTTTTGGAAACAAGACCATAAGAGCCCATAGTTGTAGTTGTGATCTATGTAACGATTTACCCTGAAAGGTTCTCACAGCTTTAGGCATCTATTCTGCAAGAAACAAGCTAACAAGACCTTTAAGGCATGAATAAAATCAGTAGGGGAAAAATGTTTACCAGCAATCTATGATATTTACTTTGTCCTGAGAATTGAAGGGAAAGGAGCTATTGTTCAAACAATGCCCAGAAATTCTGTTCCAATTCCAGTTCTGCTCAGTTTGATAAACAACGTTTCCTAGTCCTCAGTGCAGCAATAGCTCAGCTTCTCAAGATAGGTAATCAGGCTCAGTTTCAGTAGCGCAAAGTGCTGGATTTTTATCTTTAATTAAAAAGAGGTAACAGAATATATCCTGACAGATTTCAGTGTGCTTATCAGCAAAAGACAAAGTATATCTATATTGCTAACAGGCAACTGGCATGAGGATTGTTGATTTAAGTGCAGCCAAGGAGTTTCCGCTATCATTATGTTTCTATAAGCAAGTTTCTTATTTAAAGAGGCATTAGAGAAAGAACAGCTCATTCCAGAAGGAAAGTAGAAGGACTTTGCCTTCTGTCTCACTACAGCTGCCTGAGGAGGATGCCAGCCTTCTCTCTTCCATAACTTCAGAGGAGAAATTCTATTAGAGTCTAAAGAACTGCCTAAACCAAGCAAGTTTACACTATGTTTTAGATGTCTCTGACCTACATGAGAATATTAACACAGTACAAATATGTTCTTTCTTCATAAACAGGGTCTTTCAAGCAGTCAGTTCAATTTAAACTTTGATTGTTTCATTTTGCTTCTGCTGCTTGTAACTCAAAAGATAAGTACAGGCTTGCAGTACCCAAATGAGTGTCAAGCCACACTGAAGAGTGTGTTGAGAGTGAGAGCTGCACTCAGAATATGATTAAAAACTCACTATTTTACAAATTGCTTCAGTTTACCTTCTGAGAAAAGTAATATCTGTAATAAAGAAAGTGGTTTGGAAACCAATGTTAGCAGAACTGTACTTTCATTATCATCTGGTGTAAATATGCTCTCACAATAACAACAGTTTCCTCTGTATTTAGCCACATCAATTTGATATTACTAGGATTTGTATGGGTGTTACTTGCAGATAAGCATGTGTAGGAGTTTTGCGTCCTTTGCTAACTATGCCCATATACCTGAAAGAAATGTCTGTGAAAGACAGTGACAAAATAATGTCTGTGGAAAGACAACTATTTAAATTCATGGCTGTGCTAAAAACAAGGCTTGAACCTTAAAGTTCCCCAAAATCCCTGCCTACTGAGACTTTGCAGCAAATACACACCGAGATATTTTCAAGCACTTAGAAAAAGACATGTAGAAGGACCATGTTACATGGCAGAGATAAGTAGGGTGCACTGAGCATTGTTAGCATATATATGATGAATGGAGAAGACCCATGATAAGTAATAGAATTAATTTTTAGCTGGGCAGTAGTGGAAGATTGACACCAAAACCATGCCTTGATTTTTTCAGTTTATAGGCTGGGAATTTTTTGTTGTTTTCTGACATTTTGTGCTAAAAACTAATACATCTCACTTTCTTTCCCTAATCAGCATATACTTAAAATTGTTACCTATTGTATTATTTCTCACATCTATGTTAAACAACTTCAGTATTTTCTGTGGCAATTCCTTGGGGGGGGCAGTTAAGCCAACATAAGCTCTGCTACACTTCAGTCATAAGAAGCTGTAGTAGAAGCATAATCTGCTTTGTCGGTTAGCACCATCCTTCCCACACTTCTCCTCGTGAAGAATTCCCCTTTGCTTCCAGCTGCAATTTAACTTGGAAATTCAATGCAAGACCTTTAAAAAAGGAGCAAATAAATGCCCTCCTTCTGCAGATCATGATTCTTCTCCTGCCTGCCATGATTCTGGCATAGGTAACAGTACAAATTTCATGCTAGTACAGGTGAATAACGGCCATGTCGCTTGCAGTGAATCACAGTGCACGCTAAGGGAAAAAGAATCTGAGTAAGACTCTTCCCAACAATTTCGTAGCAGGAGCTCATGTGTAACAGCAAGCTCTATTAGGCTGAGTTTAAAACTGAGCTATATTGTCAGTATGAACTGGAACCTGTCAGGCACTTAGCAAGCACAATATTAGAAGTCTTGTGTTGCTGATTTTTCCATTTCAGTACCTTTAAACAAACCTTACTCTCACCAATTATGTAAGTTGAAATGTCCCCCCGAGACATCTCTTGTAGAGATTGAGAGACAGATGCATTAATGTTTTGGTAAGCAGTAGATGAAACGAATGTATACCTGATTACTAAAAGCACACTGGGAAATTGAAATGAGTGATCTGCACAGAGGTGGGAGACTGATGATACTGAAAGCTAAATTGGAGGAAGATTAAGCAGTTTGTGTATCAGTGAGCACTGAATATCTAAAAGCATGCATGGAAATTAGGACAGCAGAGTGAAGTGGCATAAGGGAGTCAGCAGTATGGCCTGCAAAGGCAGCTTAGGGCTAAATTCTGGCCTTATCTCCAGATACACATAGTAAATGGCTGCTGGCTTCCTGTCCAGTACAAGAGGGACAGCATCTCTGTGAGGACCAGGGAATGTGTTTATGAGTAACATGTAGAGTTTGCTCATTGGATCAGTTACAAAGGGGAATCTATCCGTTACTGGCATTGAGCCACAGGAATTAATCAGCTCAATGGCTCAGGATGACAGTTAACTTTTGGACCAAACCCCAGTGAAGTCCACACCACATCCACCGAGGTAAATGCCAAGATTTCCATTGATTTCAGTGGTGGCAGGTGTTTCTCCTAGCAGGTGTTTCTATGCTGCCTGCACTGAGGAAAATATCTCCTTATCTCCTCCATTCCCTTTGCGAGGGAATAAGCGATGTGGGAGAGCTTCATCCATTCACTTGATTGGTAAAGGAGGATACACGTTACAGACTCCAGTAAATGAAGCTGAGTAACAAAAGATGTTACGTGGATAAGTAAGAAAGTCTCCAGAGCTCAGCAGGACCCATGTCTTCTGTTCAACAGAAAATAAAGCCAAATAAACGACACTAGACATTCACTGAGGAAAGCAGAATGAAGCAGGCATCTGTCTTGTGAAGAAGTTGTATCATATGGTGGGCCATGCTAAAACTGATACTGACGTGCAGAGAAGTTACAAAACAAGAGAAGGTTTTGGTGTCTCTCTTTGCAATAAAAGACAGCTCCTCCTCAGGCTCTGAATTAATAACACATTTCAGTTGCATCTCTCCTTGCCTGCCATAGAAAAAAAATGTGTGAAATCATGTATGAAGGCTGCTGTATAGAAATAAAATGTATGGTACTGATAGCTCAGTGTTATGGAGATTGTGGACTTGTGGACTGAAGAAAATGGAGGAAGCATGTGAATTCTTTCAGGCTTATCGAAGATCTGAATAATGTTTGAAAGGGACATGAGCGAAACTAAGGAAAATATTTTCTCCCTTCTGAACAACTTTGAGCTGATTGGAATTAATCAGCAGAGAAAAAAGCTTGCATTATTCTGTGAGACAATAGTGGAATTGCTGGCAAAATTATGAATGGAATTCTAAAAAGGAAACCTTTGTAAAAAAAAAAAATCATTTTGAAAGTTATGTAATACAATTATTTAATTCCTTCAGCTTTTTACCCCCTATTTTTGATACTAAAAACTTCTTCAAAATGTGCCTTTTCCTTAAAATAGATTCAAATACAATGAATTTTCCCTATGGAAAGAGATTTCATTTTGGAAAAACAACCACCCCCAGACTCCAGGTATTATTCTAGAGAGAGGTAAAAAACTTACAGCAATAGGAAGAACAGCAAAATCAAGAGATTATAACGGTACTGAATTGTGTAGCTAATGTGAATAAAAATAAGGAATAGGCAAGAAAAATCAAGGCGATATGAAAATTAATGAATTATGTGTTGTCCTGCAGCATTAAGAAATAACTTCATTTATATCAACCACTGTAGAGAGGAGAAAAGGAATAATCTGTAGTTACAAAATATTGAAGCTGGCCCATGAGAGTATCCCAGGGAGAGACAAGGAAAGCTCCGTATCCCATTTGTCATTAGGGATGTGGAGCTCCTAAAGTTTAATTCACATTTTGTCTGATTTACATTCTGGAATTGGTCTCACTCAGGTGAAGCTGTAGGGCTTTGTGTGAGTGTTGAGAAGAGGCTCCGGGTGTCCCTGGTGGATGCTTAAACTACAGCATAATTTTAATTTTCTGCCTGACTCTAAATATTTGAACAACCTGAGCGAGAATAACAGAGGGATAAACACCAGAATCCTGACTGTGCTTGGGTATTCACTGCAATTGGGCAGTTCTTAGGGAATTCATTTAGGAAGTATGAGACCTGGCTGTTTAAGTCATGAGTCATTAGGCAAGGTGAGGAAGGAAGCTGGCTTCCCCGCCAGCAAACTTTACCTGTCTTCAGGCTCATGAGAGTCTGAATGCCCAAGGTGGTACCTGAATGTTGGATTTAGTGTATTTAACCTAACAAAGCATGCAGGAGTATCCAAACTGCAAGATAGGACACCCTGCTCAAGAGAAAATAAATCATACGTAGAATGTATTTATGAAGGAGCACACACACGCATGCACGTAATATGAAGGTATGACCATCTGAAGGCTGAGGAAGGTAGCAGTAGATACTTTTTCCTTAGTCAGACTATTTAAAGATACACTTATTCAGAAAATTAAGGCCATACCTATAGTTGTAAAGATTTAAATTGTACAAAGAAGAAAAAAAGCTGTGCTGATCTCAAGGGAAAGAGGGGTGAATTTTAAGGTGCTCAAATATTAAAAGTCATAATCTGGCATTAATCTTGAGAGTCTTGCAGTTCTTTTGCACATGAATTCAGGGAATCATTTTTTTAAGATGGAAGCTGCAGCAGTCTTAAGGTCTTGCACTGGTGCTCAATGTAGATGAGCTGCTCTGTTTGTATCCTTACCCAGCCAAATGATTGTCACAATTCTATTATTACCCTTTTGCGTTCGCAGCTCTTCTTAATGCTCCACTTTCATAAAGCAGTAAGTTTTGGGGTTTGTGGCTTTGACCAAGGGGTATAGCAGAACAAGAAATTAGAGGGGCTTTTTTTTATTTCAACTATTGTTTTTAGTGGCTTCAGGTAATGGCTTTTGAAGGTAACGTACCACAAGGGAAGCACCAGAGAGCGTTGTTCATAAAATGACAATGTAAAAAGTTCTGAGGCAGATCACACAGGCCAAATGAAATTAAATTCTTCCAAGCTGAAGCAATCCTGCAGATGGTCAGGGTTCATCATGTGGCCATTTTTTGTTGACATCTTACTTTTTTTCTCTGATCTCCGTCCTTGTCATTGTTCTCAGCTTAGTCAGTGCAATGTTTCACATCCGTGGTTCTACTAAAAAAAAAGTGTTTGATACAGCAGTGCTGAAAGTGGAGTTAATTCACTCCCAGAAAGCTAGAAACAAGTTGGAGTACCTATTCTGGTTACACAGTAATTCAGGTCTTCTCTGTTTCCAGTGTGCAAAATTTCTGCTGATAGAGCTTTAGGGAGCTGATGTAGGTACTTCATCTTCTGAGTGCTATGAGATTCAGGCCCTAGTGCACCACTGAAGATTGCCTGCAGCAGCCTGCTTCTGTCAGAGGCTTGCATGCCCTCCTAACGAGCATTTCCTCTGCTCCTCTTCCAGCAGCCACAGGACTTCTCTGCTGGAACCTAAAACACTTTCAAGCAGTAACAGAAGGGCAGTGGGAGATCATTTCACTGGCTACTGAGTGGATTTCAGGATGATCCATCACACATTCTGGACTCCCAGGTATGCTATAGACTCAGTGTAGGAAGATATCAACCACACAAAACCTTTAATTGTAAGCCTTGTGAATGAGAGTTTAGGCTGTAATCATCTCTATTGCATTTTCCATTACATGTGTATAACAGATATTGTCCTTAAAAAAGTGTATTTTTATTAAGGCTGAGAAGATCCTTATCTTGCATCTTACTCATTGTGGGATAAGAATTAAAAGGGATCACACATGGTTGTAATGGATTTTTTGCTGAATGTTGCTGTCCTGCTGAATATTGTGTGTCGTGTGTTAAGTCAAATCAGTGGTGCCCTACAGAAGTTTTGTTTCAGGATGATTTTACTTTGAACTGAAGAAAACAGGGACTTGTTAGTTTTAAAACAGAAAATGAGAGATATTCAGTTGATATACTTAGAACTTACATACTAAAGTATCTGAACCATAAGCAGGACCATATTCTATCACTTCAAATGCAATGGTCAAATACATGTCATCCGACTTGGACTGAAATCTGCCAAACCCCCACTGATTGCAATGACAGTTGATGTTGGAGAGATTTATAAACTCCAGAATTTCTTATACCGATGTGGCCTTCTTAAGCCTCATTGCAGAAGCTGCTGGACTTACATGCATTCTCCCATAGGCTTGCAATAAACAGTGACCCTGCAGTGCTTCTGTAAATCATGCCATCATCCTGCCTGTGGAATCTAAATCACTTAAAGCACACAAACCATGGAAACTATCGGTTGTCACAACCCTCCACTGGAATGGTTTTATTTTTTTAAAATACTTCTAACTTTGTATGCATGAAGGAAATTCAAAAGGTTTAAATCAGAAAGGAAAATAAAATTAACATTTAACATTAGTAACTGCAGAACAAAATTGGCTACTTATACATCTCTAACACCAAGTGGTAACTTCCAGAGTATGATGACATCCAGAGCAAGCATTAAAAACCTAGAGAAGGAACCAGCTGGGTATGCAGTGCCTTGAACGCCTCAGCAAATAAAGAGTTCCAGGTAAGGCGATACTTTCTTTGTTTGATGAAGGGGGATTGGAATTACTTTTAGTTCTCTCATTCTGTTATACAGAATCTAAACAAAAAGCCATGGGCTGCATTTAGTTGTCAGTTAATCACGAATACTAGTTTCCCAAGGTTTATTAACTCATATTAAATCCCATTTCTCGTTCCTCTATTCCTCTGTAATACTAGCAGAAGTATTAGGCATGACTGAAGTGAAGTACCATGCGTGCTTTGACATCAGGCTATGCTAGGTGTGTGCAGTATTGATCAGGGCCCTGGTTAAGCTCTACGCTCTTTTTTGCTGGGAAAATATTCATGTAAAATCTTATCTAATTATTCCTTATATTTAGGTCCACTCTTCACAGAAAAGGTTCTAATACGGAGACATTTTTAGTGTAAGTTATATAAAAAAAATGTTTAATATTTTGGTTTTCCAGGTGCGAATGAAGTACCATCACCTTGACGTAGTATTATTTGGCCCGAATGCAGTTATAATGTTTGTTTGTAATGTACGTGCCCACATTTTTTTTTCAGGGAAGAGACAAGTAAAATGAGTAGAAATCAAGTCATGGAAAGAGAAAATCCATTTATTGGAACTTAACCACAAGTCTCATCACAGGTAGGAATTTGCAGGAAAAAAACCTTACTATTTCAAAGACTTTAAAGAAACAATACTGAAACACTGTAAATTGCCTTTAAGTTTTCTCATACAATACTTACAAATACCTAAAAAGAATATAATAATAATAATGTTGCAAACATTTTAATGGCATTTCTTCCAGCAAAATATGCTTAGACAACTGAATTAATGTTTTCAATAGCAAACAAATCTCAGAAAATTTTGAACCAGCTCTAGTTAACTGTCAGCCTTGCTCAGTACCAGTAGTCTACCCTGGCTAAGTACTCATGAACTAGACTTTTGTAATGGGATGATTTAACGCACAAAGGCTAGGACAGGCTTAGACGTGGGATCTGTAATGGACCTCCAAAACTTTTTCACACTTGCTATTTCAAAGCAGAAGGTCAAACTTCTCCCACTGTCTTTAGGGGTACGAGATTACAATAAAAGAATAATGGTGACAGATGTTGTTAGTGCTGTTGGTTAATGTTTGACAACTTTTAATCTGATATATCTGCTGGTGGTACTCGGGTACACATGAAGAGGGGTTTGTGCATGCCTAGAGGTGTCCTGACTTCTGCTGCCTATGTTGTGTCCAAAGGGTATTACAGGTGCATATTCCAAACTCAGTTTATACTATCTGAGAGTTTCGGGTTTGTGGTTTTGTTGGGGTTTTTTGATAGGCTGGAGTTTTATTTTGTTTTCATTAAAACCAGAACAGTTGATACCAATTCTTTCTTGTCCTGATGTAATCCTGTAACAGCTCTACCACCTGAGCATTCAAAAGTGCAATTTAGTCTCTTTTTCTCTTTCTCCCTCTCTGTCTCCCCCCAATCACACATGCACACACACTTTAAACTACTTTATTAAAGCTTGTAACCACCTCCATTGGCAATTTTGGCAGAAGTGCACTGCTGGCAATCACTCTGATGAGCGATGACTTGTGATTGCTGTAACGGCAGTGACATGCGAGCATAGTGACAGCTCAAAAGTCTAAGGTGTTGATTGAAAATATGCATTTAAAAGATGCAAATTGTCAAAAGAAGTGACAGTTGCTGTGTTGAAAGCAATTGATACAGCACTGCTTACCACTACAGCTGGTTAACAGCAGGATTTTCAGTTCATTGGAAAACTATTTCTTTTTAAGCTCCCCAGTAAATGACCCTTTCTTTCAGCTGGTGATACAGAGCTTTTGTCTGCTTCATTGCTGACAGCAGCAGTGGAATGCATTTATCAAGTTTACTGAAGCTTGTCAGGGATGGGCACGGTGATTTGAAAGATACAGCCTCCTTTGGACCCCAGCTGGCCAAGCTGTCCTCTGCAAACTGTGCTACTTGTTAGTGCCCAGCAGGATGATAGCCACAAAACTGTCTTTCCTGCTACTCACCTTGCTCTTTTCTGCCATGCATCTCTTCCTGACCTTCTCTGCCCTTTGCATTTCCCTGTCAGAGTCTTGTTCAAAGTAGAAACTGCACATTATTGAAGCTATGCACTATTGAAAACATCTAGGGAATATTTTGTGTCTCTCCCAACTTCCACATGTTTAAGTCTAGCTCCTCCAGTTTCTCAGTCACCCAAACTGGTCCCGCTCCACAGTTCTGGCACCTGGAGATAGCAAGGTATCAAAACTCCTAGGTGTCAAGCTGTTTGTCCTGTTCCTTTTCTCTGGCTCAGCTTTCCCATTAGAAGGTCTGTCATACGTAGGAGTTAGAGACAGATCTGCCACTTCTGTGACTCTTCTGACACTGGGTGGCATCTTGTATGGACATTAGAGATGTTCACACTATGCCCTCCCCAGGAATGGGGCTTGCTTCTTTTAACTGTGGTATCTACCTGTCCTTACAATGTTTTTCCTCTCCAAACATCGAAAACAAAAGACATTTTAATTAATCATTGCTAGACCTTTCAGGATGTGTGAAATCAGCTCTGGTACTAGAGATGACTGTAAAGCCACTTCTTAACCAACAAGACCCTACCCGTAAGATACACTTTGTTATATCTCATTGTGCAATTGCAGGCAGGAAGTGCTGATTTTTGAAAGGGCAGCTACTCCCATTAGTCTTCTTACAGCTCTTCAGCTGACTTCTGGTCACACTGTGATTTCTTATCCTCAGCACATTGCAGAGCCCATCATTACCTAGGTGGTAACTGCTAGGACTGGAATTAGTACCTATGTACTAGTAGAAATTCCATTACAAGACATAACACTTTCTTTCCATCACAAAACACAATCAGTGTGTCACTGAAGTACTGTAGCTGGTTTCTCATGGCCTGGGGAAGACAATGTTAGAGCTGTTGTTAGTGTGCTGGAGAACATGAGGTGCTCACGTAACTGCCCTGGCACCTCCTGCAAGTGCCCATCGATCGCTTTTCCCGTTGTACTTCTGCCTTGGCAGCAGTTGCATTTCTAGCACACAGGGAACACAAATGGTTACAAATGATTTAGTGTGATAAGAAGAAATGGCTGATATAACTGGTATAAGAAGCATTCTCAGACGTGCTTCTGCAGCCATGTCAGAGAAAGTAATTGTACAGATAGATAAAAATGTGCCCTTACATTCTGCACATGTGGTAACAAGAATGAAATACTGATTCTGAATACGTGTTTCAGGCGTGTGTCTGTTTACCTTTGAAGAAAGAAGGAAAGATGTTTGTTAATAATATTTCATCTTAAGTGTCCAAAACACCAAGAAACACCAAAGTTACATCCCCAGTATTCTATAGCTGGCTATGGTGTTATATTTTTTTAGTCTCAAGATTGCTTCAGCACTTGTATATACCAGCTGCACTGCTTATTTGAGTCATAATGCTACTGTCTCTGTAGCCAAGCTTTAAACAAGAACAGTGTTAAATATCAGATTCAAAGGCTTCTTGAACGCATTTCACACCTCCAAGTGAGTTATCTTACCTTCTGCATCATTGTTATTATAGTAAATAGGCACAAGAAGGTGACATATAAAATCATATATGGATGGCTAAGGAAAGAAAACAGTGCCTACAGAGATGTTCATGGTAAAGATTTAAGTTCTCTAGAAAAGGAGTGATGTACAGAAATTAACTCTCTGATTAGTGACATGTATTATTCCCTCAACCAACAACTGTATTTTCCCTGAATCAACAGTTCAAGCTTAATGGGGAAGGGGATGGAGGAAGAAAAACTCGACCGTTAAGTTCGTAGAATCATTATTATTATGAAAATGACTATTTTTAGTACATAGGGCTAATATAGAACATATATACATATATGCATAGATAAATATCTATGCATATATACATATATACATATATATACACATATACATATATACATAGAACTCACTAACAGATACAACTTTCAAATCTTCTCTTTAAAAAGATTTTATACAGGGTTTGATATTTTCTGAATGAATGGGAATTTGAAACAGATGGTGTGAAGGATAGTTCCTCAACATGAGGAAATGATGTGGTATTACCTCTACCAGTGTTCCATATCTGAGCCAATCACTATACAACTGTGTCGTTAAACATTAAAACCAACAAAAATATGCTACCTTATTGTGCCGATTGTGACACTAGTGCAAACGACACTGAAAAATCAAAGGATTCTCAATTTTGAAGCTATTCTGCTTTCCGATTCAAGAACAGGGATATCTGTGGGAAAACACATGACTTGTGATAGGGGTTATAATAAGGAATGATAATAATAATTTGTTAAGTGTACTAAGGAACTGCATGGATAATGTGATCGCAAAACAAGCACTTCCGTGCATGCACATCCCTATGGGAGTGACAATCCACTACTTTGAGTTTTGTGTCAAGACCACAATTCAGAAAAGTAAAATTAAGTAAAATAAAGACTTTTGAATCAGCAGTGTGAAGAGCTCTGTGGGAAGGAATGAGATGAGGGCAACTTTGCTGGTAGAAGCAAGAGCATAAAGGAGCAGAGGTTGTGGCTGAACCAATTTACGAAGCTGTACCCTGGATTTAGGGGTGGTATTAGTTGATTTTCTCATTAATACTTACTTACTGCTGGACTTTGTCAAACAAACACCTGTAATCATCTCTGTAATCATCAGATGATGATACGAAAGCCTTCACTCTATTCAATGCACAGCACACTGCATTATCAATTCTAGTCATTTTTGAATGTGTTAAAAATCCAGTGGTTCTTCCACTGTGACACAGGCAGGTTTTCTAGTCCGTCAGACCTTGAACAGTAGAACTTCTTGTTAGTTACAACAATAATATGTGACTTTTGTAATATACGTATATTAACATACATATATTAAAATATACGTATATTAAAATATATACTATATATATTTGCCTCCTTTATCTTAGATTATTACTATCATCACATATGCTTTGTAAGGGATATGTGAACGGAACTTAATCCAATAACCATTAAGTATGATTAAAAAATATCATCTGCAGTTAGATGCAGTTGTATAAACATCCATATGTTAACTCTGCAAATCTATAGCTCGTTCCTTGGGAGTTATAGTAATGCACGCACGCCACTTCCTTCATCAGTGAAAAGCACTTTGAGTTTTGTCATTTAATTCAGTCTCATAGACTAAACAATACACAATTGTTCTCTGTAGTGAAGAAGCTTTGAATTACTATATTCAGATCCCAAAGCACAGAGTTTGCTTTCAGTCACAGAAGAGTCTCAGGATAATGCTGCAGATGTTCTTAGAAAATGCTGGGTAACAGTGTAGACTGTGTCTGTAATGTCCCAGCCAAACTCTGTTCTCATTTACATGCATATGTGCACTTGCAAAGAACAACAGGGCAGTATTTTCACAAGTGAATTTCAACATCACATTGTTTTCAGATGGATAAAATGTTCAGTAGTTTCTCTGAAGGGTGCATGTTGCCTGTCAGCTGAAGGAAGAAGTTACCCTACAGAAATACCTTGCCTTTTTCTATAAGCTATTTATTTAGTAAGCATTCCAGGATGTAATCTCAACTTTATGGTAGTTGTGATACAAATAATTCCAGTTGCATAATCCTAACTTAAATTTTGTTGGTCTGTTTAAATGCAGTAGTACGATGATACATTCTTACAGCCTTTACTTCTAGATTCAATGCAACGCACTGAAATCTGCAACACTGTTGAAAACAAAGTTCTTGTCAAATGTTCTTCAGGATGACTGTGTACATAATTTCATACCTAGAACATCAGAGGCCATGCGTAACCTCATCTTTACATAGAAACATGAAGGCGAAATGGAGCTGATACAGAAGAAACATTTTGAAGCTGTCGTTTGCAGGCATGTTTTAAAGGTATCTTCTGCACCTCCAGAACAGGTCTTGATAAAGGTTACTTTATCAAAAATGAGATCAACTGAGCTATTGAACAAATTTGGTTGAAAATACCTATACTTTTTTTATGTGCTTAGCATCATCAGCAATGGGCAACCATGAAGTGCAGTATGTTGATCAAGGAGAGAACTAGTGGCAAGTTTTCTTGATAAAGAATAAATACAGATAAAACACTTTTTTTCTTCTGAAAATACGTATTTGACTGAATTATGTTTTGCAGAAAGCTGCTGCTTTCAGTGCAATATAACTGTCAAAACTAAATCTCAATTGGGTTGAGATCTAAAACTTTTCAAGTGAGTTCACATGGATTCCTATATCCACCTGTGCAACCTGATTGTCTCAAGAGAAGACAGTCTTCTTACAGTTTGGGTTCCTATTCAGGCCAGGCTTTTCTTGCATGAGAGGCACGCCTTCCTACAATAACCAGCCTCCCCAGATATTCCAAAGCCTACCATACATTCCAGGAATATGTTTTTCTGGAAGGCTGGTTTGAGAAGGGATACTATAGGGACTTTATGAACAAAGTTTCAAGAGGTACCTCAGTGGCTCAGATGGCTAAATATTGTGGTCTACCTGAATCAATATTAGATGCTTCATTTCTGATTGGCATCAATGAGTGAAGTTTTTCAAATGACAACCACTGAAGCATCACACACAAGGGCATTCCAGCATGTCTGAAACAGATATCTTCTTAAAAAAAGGAGAAGGGAAACGGAGGTTCCCAAACATTGCAAAAGCCATTTCTGAATTACCTTTATCCTTAATGTAAGTAAGTCCAGGAGACAGCGAGTTAAAATAATTTGACAGACCTAATGCTCTCTTTCCTCTGACAGTAATGGCTCCTTAGGGTAACGAGGTGATGTTTACTAATATCAACTAACCATGTTACTAATGTTGTTGACTTCAAGGTTGAAGATTAAAACCTTTGAAAGTGTATTCTTTTGTGAGAAACATACCCATTCTTTACCAAATAAAATGTTTCAATACATGGTGTGCCCAGGCTGCTAAAACTTTTGCCAGTGTGGGGTTCCAGCAATGTTAGTGGAAACTTGCTTTTTTTTTTTTAAGCAAGCCACAACTTTGCCCAAAACTCTTCACCCAGGAGGGGCTGATGCAGTGTAAATGAAAATATTTCTACTTCATCTGGTGACGACTTGAGCAGAATCATAAGGATCTAGACTATTTAGATACGTAGATTTGCCTAACTGCTTTTATGTCTGTAGTTTCCATATCGGTTAAAGAGGAATAACACCAAATATATTGTACAAATAGGAAACTATTTACCTGTTATATACAGGCAATATTCTTTTCCTTTTAACAGTTATTGAGAATTATACTTAACCATAGTGGCGTATTGTACAGCAGTCAGTCTGTGTCTAGCCTCTGTTCATCATCATTAAAGTAAATGTTTTACCTTCTATATATTATTGGTAATGGAGACTGTAATACATGCATCAGTATTTAGGAAGTTTCTGCAGTGTCGACTTTTCATCCCAATGCATTTTAGAAGTGGATTTATCTATAATAAATCTATGAAACAAATGCATGCAGAAACACATTTCTGAATTTATTACTTCATTAAGTTAAGCTTCAGTAAGGTTGCTGAGGTAAAGCTAATATCAGGGCATGCTGTATTGTACAGGCTTTCTAGATTTTTCTAAGCAATAGATATAAATCACAGAAACATTCCTTGCTGTGTTGTGAAGGCTTATGGGTAATTACCAGTGTGACCATTCTCCCAAACTCCAGCGTTTTAGGATTACTTCTATATTTCATTTTTCAGCACTAAAAATCTTTTAGCAGCAACAAAAAAGTTGAATCCAAAGAAAAGTCTAACAGCCCATAAAAAGAAATTTTTTTTTTTTTGGTGAAGCAGTCATATTTACTTATGATTTCTCATTTTTAAATAGGCCTTTTTCATTACTAAACATTACAGAGATGGGCCCAGGCTGCAAGCTCTGTAACGTCCAGGGACCTCCTCACAGGCTTGTGAATTGGGGTCCAAATATACGAAGAAACTCCTAAATCCTAGTTAGAAACCTTCCTTGTACTACAATCCTACCCAAAACTGACACACTTCTATGTCGTTGTCCTGGACCCAAGTTCTTAATTTTTAAAAGCAGATAGTGCCTTGAGGAGAAAGCTTCCTTTCTTCAGATTTGTCAACTAGTTAATGCAATTGTGTGGAAGTAGCCTTGCTTTTCCAGCCTCTTTGGTCCAGTTTTAAGGTGCTGAAGTAACTTACTTAAGAGCCTAATTAATTAATTTAAAATCCTTCGAACTGTTTCTAAAAGTCAATCAGGCTTTAAGGAGTTTAATTGAACACTGGCAGATCCGATCCCCCTGCTTGTGGCACCTAACCAAGGCAATGGAATCAGTATCTGTGGTTGTTCTAGACACCTTATATTTGCAATGGGGAGAAGCAAGAACCCCTCAAATGTGACTGTACCCCCATCTAAAGGAGAATATTTTAAAGTCCTTTTTTAAGACTTCTGTAAGATTCCAGTTTCTGTAGTCTTACAGCATCACACGATAAACCCAGTTCAAGTTTTAAATATTGTCTGGAAACATGTTTGACAGCTACTTAAAGAATTCAGCACATTGCTAGAGGTTATCTGCATTTCTATTGCTAGAGCTGTTTAAGGAGCAATTAATCAGGGTTTTTTTTTTCTGTTTGTGTGCTGCTAAACACCCATCATAATATGTAGTTGCATTTTCAAGATCAAGATTAGAACTATTCAAGGATACCCTATTTATCTTTCTGTCCTTGGAGACAAAGTTATCAAAAGTTATGGATGTCTGTGAATTATCAAAAGAAAAATGCCTGTAATGAAAGTTACAGAAAAGACACGTAATGAGTAAGGAAAAGTAATCTAAATTCAAGAGAATGAAACTGCATTCCATAATGAAAGATGCTGTCATATTATAGGACAATTCCTTAAGTCATCTAATGTCAATATATTCTCATTGCAACAGAGTGATCTGAATTTGTGCAGAAGTGGAAAATACTGAAGAACTGCGCAACTGTGGTGATTCATCATGTTGCTTTTTAGATGAAGACATACTTCAGAGCTTTGAGTAGAACTGATGGTTCTCTGTGCATCTTTCAGTGAGTTTTTTGGATAGGCTAATTACAAATGTAACAATTTTAAGATCTGTTCCCTTCCAAAAAAAAAAGTGTGTTTTTTTTTTACTACAAACTGCTTATTAACCTGCAAGAGATTGCTACAGTAAGAAATATTTGTTTGTTTACTTGTTCTTTTTGTATCCTACACTATTACTTGTCTACTTTTAATGGTATAGATCATTAGGAAGATTAATTACATGCATTGTTTGCACAATAGCACAGCACTGCATTTTATGGGGATATGCATTTTTGTGCACGTTTGCATCGGAGTGTGTTCCACTTAGGAGTCTGTGTACCCACTGGAGCCCAAAAAAGCTGTTAAAAGATGAGAGCAGGAAATCGGAAGATTGATAGCAAGTCCTGAGCTTTGAGTGTTTAGAAAAAGTTCTATTCTAACCAGGTGCAAAGGACAAAGAATGAGGGCAGGGTTAAATACATGCTTCAAATACAACACAAAGCACCATCTGGGAACCTTATTGCTCAATTAGAGCGACTCTTTACTAGGGCAGATTCACTGTCCGTACAAAATTAATGATTTCAGTAAAAGACATTTGATTTATGGTAATTCAAACTTCTCTTGTTTAACGAGATTTTTCTTTAAAAGCTGTTCAAAGGAACATTTTCTTAGGACAAGCAAAGATGAAAGAGTTTACTTCTATTTTATCTCATAGCATCCAAGCTCTAGCTTTTGGGGCCAAGAAGAAGTCTTTGGCCTTTTTGGAGTGAATTCCACTAATGTATTTAATTTAATTTAGTTTAATTTAATTTATACATGTAAAATTACGTATTTTTGAAGACAACTTTAACATTCCCCAGCAAGAAATTCCTGGTGGTAAGCCATACCTTCAGTAATGCTGATGATACTAACATACCAGTCTTAGCTCAAGCTGATGAAAAGCACACACATGCACTTATCTGCAGGGGGAAAACACAGTAGGTTAAGCTACAAAGATCTGTGTTTAAGATCTATTTTGCCATTACCATCAGAACTGGAGTCCTGAAGTTATTTGCGTTAGAAAAGTTTGTGTTAGTGTTTCTTCAGTGCCTCTTGATTCAGTGAAAAGGCAGCTCCTTCAGAACGCAGTTGTTATTTCTTTCCCTCTATCCTCTCTCTTGGGGAGTAGATAAACTAATCACGGGGTTGGAAGGAACCTCGGGAGATCATCTGATCCAACCCTAAGATAGGGGCACCTAAAGCAGGTTACACAGGAATGCATACAGAAGCAGAAAAGGGGCAAATGGAGGAGAAGGTCTTACTTTCATCATTACTGTAGTTGTATTTTCAGTCTTCATGACATTACATTAACTGATATTCTGGACATGTTCTAAAACATTAATAATATAGTAAGAATTCCTATATACTGTCAGTGTTCCTAAGGCAGTTGGGTTTGCTACAGGCATTGCAATGTGAAATGCTTTGGGCTGTGTCATGCAGGAGGTGCTCTGACTTGAAGATCAGCATCAGCCCATGGCCTTAAAAAGCAGGATTTTAATGAATAAACAAGCTATTTTTATGCTAACCACCTGCAAATGGCAACTGCAGTTTGATCACAGATGCTACCAGCAATGTTGCAGGTAAGTACTGAGTTGCTAAGCTTACAGAAACAATTTAAAATGTTTTTGTTTGCTAAGCAAAATAGCAAAGAAATAATTTGATCCCTACCTCTAAATAGACAATGTAAAAAGCAGAGTTTGAGCTCTATTGCCTCCTGCATTTTCTATTCGGTTAAGGAACTAGTACTGAAATTTGCCTCAGTATTAGTCTCAGTGAAACACAGATACGAAACTAAGTTAGTGTTTACTAATCTGATCTGGAAGAAACATCATTATGTGGTGATTATTTGTGCTAAAGTGCATATAGGTAACGTTTTTGTTTTATTAAAGATTCACTGTGATTTATTTCGCATGTAGTTTGAGTCTGATCCTGTACATATTAAGTAAAAGTGAGTTTTAGAATTAATTTCAGGGGTTTATGTTGGTAAACTAAAAGCTTTGCAGTTCAGTCTCAGCCACTGTTCACCTAAAATCAAGTTTTCGGCTCACAGTTCTAAACTATATTGTACACAGTTACTTCGTGTTCTAGATTTCTTATGTGGACTACTCAAGATGATGACAAGAATTACTATAGATAAGTCATTTAGTAACCAGTTTCTTTGTATAAACCACCTTACTGCTACAGCTTGGGGACGTGACAGGGACACATCCCCAACTACTAGCTTAATCTGAGTACCTGTTTTAAGTTATATGCAGAGCAGGAGATAGGTAAGTTTTATTTTAGGGAAGTATCTAAAATAAAAGAATTTCATTTCTTTCTTCCAAACATGACAACTCTATATATTATTGTGGAAGTCTAGATATTCTTCCAGAATGACCACTTGGGCAACTTGTTGACTTCCTTGTTTTGCTGACAGTATGAAAGGCATCTGGAAGGGGGTGAGAGATCGGGCTTCCTATATTTCAAGCAAGAAAGATGCTTACCCTAGTAGAAAAGTCAGCAGTCAACTGATACAAAAAGCCAACTTCCTGCACTAATAAAACTTACGTTAATGAAATCTTTCAGCACTTCTTTGCTAAACAGGATCCAATTCTGCAATATTTTACAGCAGTTCATTTCATGGGATGACAGCTATCAAGACCAATAATTTTTCTAGACATTTATGGACAGAGATGTTTTGTTGTTCTCTAATGTAATCTGATCATCTGATTTAAAACAGTACGGTGACCTGCAAAAAGCTTACTTGTCTTTGCATGTTATTGATCAGCACTATGTAACTAACGATTTTGCTTTGTTTCCCACAGCGAAAGGCCTCAGAGTTGCTGAATATCATTTACTAAGACTAAGATGAAGTGTCTTTTAAATTTCATCTCACGATTTAGAGCTGGTGATGAGAAAGAAATATGGAAGCTCCACAATTCTTGAGAACCTATAAAACACTGTGCCAGCTTTAGCATTTATCAATTTTTAACTACTGCTACAAGGCTTCAAGCAATCAATTATTTCCCAGCTCCGCGACAGACTCAGAGCTATACCAGATAAACCAGAAATCAATTTTACTGCCTTGTGGCTGGTTTCTAAATATGTTTCTCCTTACCACATTTAAGCCCAAACAAAGCTAGATTTGTTTGTTTGTTTGGGGTTTTTTTGTTAGTACAGACATGGCTGAATTTTCTTCATACTTCACTTGACGTTAAAAATTCAGAAGGGGATAAACGTTTTCTTGGTTGGGATATAGCTGCATTGTCCTTTTATTATTGCTTCCTAAAGAAACAGAGAAACAAATCTCTTTCATTTTCTGAGTCTAGCAACAAATTTGGGAACTATTTTTCACAGTGAAGTAAGTGTCTCTTGGCTCTTTTTTTATATCACCCTTCTGGAGTTCTCTACCATAAGGGAAGCATTTGATTAGCGTAAAATGTGCAGTATTCTGCTAAGGAACCATGGGAATTTCCAGTACGTTAATGAAAAACATAGTTTCCTCCAAAGGATGAGCAAAACTTTGCATGAATTTCAAAGAAAATGTTATGCTTTTTAAAGAGACTTCAATATGAAAATACAGCTTTAAGTTTTCTTGTGCCAGCCTCCTCCTGTGACTGCCTGGGTTTGACTCCACCTGACATAAGCTGAAGTGCTGGGAGCAGCACCAGGCCCGTCTCCACCAGGAATGCGAGCACTTTGACCCAGTACTTAGATAAAGCCTTGCACTGTCCAATTTGTAAAGCGGTGCTGAGGAGAACTGCCACCCAAGGTACATTATTACACTGTTCTTTTCAATACAAGGGGAGATGACAGTGTTTGACCCTGAAAGTAACTGTCACACTTAGCAAATGTGGGTGCTTTTAACGGTAGACTGAACAACTCTGCATTTAGAGGGAAGTCCATAGCCCTGAAGGGCCTTATTCCTTTTCTGTTAGCTTATCACTTCGGATGTATCATGTATCTTAGACTTATTTGCATGGAAGCGCCATGGAGATATTGTTTCTGTACGGGAAAAAAGTGTATTTATTTCTACTTTGGAAGATCTGAAGCACATATAACTTCTAAGGGTCATTATTTTTAGTCTTTTCCTGTTAAGTGGCGCAGGAAGCACCTGTGTTACTGGATATTTTTTCACTCCTGAATCACAGACCACCACAGAATGGTTAAGGTTGGTAAGGACCTCTGGTCCAACCCCCTATACAGCCAGGTGCCTAGCACCATATTGAGACAGCTTTTTGGTATCTCCAAGATGGAGGCTCCACAACATCATGGAGAAAGTTGTGCCAGTGCTCAGTCACCCTCACAGTAAAAAACATTTCCTGATGTCTTTCTGTTTGTGCCTGTTGCCTCTGGTTTTGTCACTGGATAGTACTGAAAAGAGCCTGGCTCCATCCTCTATGCACCCTTTCTCATATACATTAATAAGAAAGATCCTCTTCTGAGATCTCTGTTCTCCAGGCTGAACAGACCCAGCTCTCTCAGCCTTTCCTCATAGATGCTCCAGTTCCTTCATCATCTTAGTGGTCCGTTGTTGGACTCTCTCATGTATGTCCAAATCTCTCTTGTACTGAGGAACCCAGAACTGGACACAGCACTCCGGGTGTGGCCTCACCAGTGCCAAGTAGAGGGGAAGTATCACTTCATTTCACCTGCTGGCAGCACTCATCATGGAGCCCAAGATACAGTCAGTCTTCTTTGCAGCAGGTGCACCTTGTTGGCTCACCTTCAACTTGGCATCCACCAGCATGCCAGGTCTCTGACAAGCTGCTTTCCAGCTGGGTGGGTGGCCCCCAGCACAAAATGCTGCATGGGGTTTTTCTTTCCTTAGTGCAAGACTTTGCACTTCTTGTTGAACTCCATGAGGTTCCAGCTTGTTAACATCCCTCTGGATGGCATCAGCATGACCCTCTGGTGCAATAGCCAATCCTCCCAGTTTTGTGTCTCTGCAAGGTTGCTGAGAGTGGACTCTGGATCCTTCATCCAGACCATTAAGGAAGATGTTGAACAGGATCAGATCCAGCCTTGACCCCTGGGATCCACTGACAGTGTCAAAAGCCTTACTAAATTCCAGGTAGGTGATACCCCTTGCTCCCCTCATCTACTATACCACTCATTTCACCATTACAGGTTACACAGGAAGAGAGCCTCTGCATGTAAATGGTATAGAGAAACCTGTAAAGTAGAACATAGTCTGTCTTTCACAGCATTTTGCAAGTGCTTTTTATCAACATTAAGAAGTCAAAATTTCAGAAAGTTCACTTACATCACCCTGGTTGACACTGCTCCTTTGCCTTAAAAGTATACTAGTTTCTGTTAAATGATAGAAGCAACAAATTTCATGAAGCCTGAGAAAAGGACAGATCAGTTTTAAAGCCTGGAAAATGTAAACTGCTTCCTGTATTTTCCTTCTGAACCCCTTCTGGTTCTGACTGTCTCAACCTGGACAATGTCCAAAGGGACATTTTGACCAGTAATGAAAGCACAGGAGACCAACAGCAAGGACTATGTACAACTGTTAGAACCATTTTCACTGGAAATGAGTCACAGGTTCAAAGGAGTATTGCCCTGAACACATTTCTAATATAAACTAGGACACGTTCAACTGTTTAAGCCTGTCTTATCATGAGATTCATTGCCACTACAGAGTCATTATCTGCTCTAGCAAAGGCATAAAGCACATGTTGTTTGCCTGCAAATATTCCTACAGTACTCTGCAGTGAGAACAGTTCTGCTTTTGCCTTTTTATAAGCTGAGCCATTTGCCTATCAGCAATAATTCATTTGTATGTTCCTTCTACTCAGCTTATACATAAACAACCCGTCTCTGGTCTGTGCTGTAAAGGTATGTTTTGAGGCTTTGCCATCATATTCCAAAACAAGTTTATTTTCCTGTTTACATTTTTACCTATGAAAACTTTATTACATAACTAACATACAGAGAAGTGTAAAGACCTACTTACTTACACTTTTCCACATGTACAAAGCAGGGACTTAAAGTGCTTTCTGCAATCTGTACCATATTGGATTTCATTAACATTTAAAGTAAATACTGGTGATTTACAATTCCATACATAAAGCCTTTTTTTCCTCCAGAAACATGTATATACTATTCTATCAAATTTCACACTGTGAAAAATGAAGTCTTTTAGTACACTGAAACCTCACAGTGCCAGTGGCTACAGCTGCACTGTAGTTAGAGTGCCTTGTATCATACTGCAACCTGAAAGGGGCCACCAAGAACAGAAGCTTCAGTATAGGAAAAGCTGACTAGATCTGTGACAGCATTTTGCAACCTGGTTGTTCTCATGAAGTGACTGTGTTCATGAATACCAGACACAACTCCATAGCCTATACAAACAAATATGTCTATGTCAGATCAATAATTCTGCACAATCTTTAATTCCATAAGAATAATTTTAACTCATACGTGAAATTTATCTGAGAGTTTTATATTGCTTCTCTTTTACACAGTTGGCATGGAACACTTGTCCAAAGATTTCAGTGAAAGATACAACACTGAGGAAAAAGAAAGCTTTTTCGTCAGGGAACATTAAGGTTGGTACTGAAGCATACAAAAGGTAAGAAACACTATAGCAGAATTTGTCAATTCATTTTTAAAACCTCTCTGCTTTGTGTGTATCTATAACATATGCACAGTATGCATGGACACTGTTTTAATTACATGCTTGATACACAGACAGACTTTATAACTCGTTAAAGTTGTAAGGTAGGTATGCTTTTATTCAGCACTGAGGCGCATGGGGGATTGCTCCTCCAAAGGCATGCGCACCTCAGCCTCGTTTCCCCTTTACATTTATCCTCTAAAATTATACATATGCATGAGGTTGCACAACATGCCTATACATATTCATGTCCTACCCCTGCTTCATATTATAATGAGCTAAGAAGACCTTTGCGCTTGCACAGTGCCTCCTGGTGGTCGTGGTCGAGGGTCTCAAGATGAAGTAAGCGAGTCTTCCTCAAGCCTGAACTTCTTACCCTTAGTCATTACGCATACTCCCTGGAGGCTTGGTCATTGTCCAAAGTGCAGAGCCAATTTCAGCCGGCCTGGGCGTCCAAAGGATGGGAACCAAGTCACCGTCCTTACCTCCTAACAATAGCCACGTCCTTACATCTTGTTCTAGTGTGCATTGCGAGTACAATAAGCATCAACGGGTAGTGACGTTGTTAAGCAAGCGGCTTGATCTACCCCCTTGTACACTGCAAGTACGATAAGCATGAGCAAGCAGTAATACTTAAGCAAGCAGCTTGACCTCCCCCCCCCCCCATACATTGGTTAACCCTTTTCATTATGCTTACCTGCTATTTCTTTCATAGGACTCAAATCAACTCATGGGACAGAGTATGCTCAGTTAATGAGCAGATCCCCACCTCTAGGTTTTTATGTCCCTTATTAAATAGGTAATCCTATGCCTTCTTCACTTTACTTGATAAAAGTCCTGTTACTGAATTATGAATTTCCTCAAGGACTTTCTCTACATTAGTTGCTGTGACCAGTTCATAAATACACGTTTATTGTGCAACACCTGCATGAAGACTGCACACCAGTCACTTCACAGAAATAGCGAAGTACAAAGATACTGCATTAGTCTGGAAAATAGAGCTGACCCTACAGTCATAAAGCCTGGATTTGGGGGAAAAAAAAAATGAAATTTTATATTAAAGTGTGAAATACAGTTTTCATATTTTATTGACATGGATAAAACTGACTTGATTTTCTGTCATGAAGCCTTATTGCACCTGCAATTCAGGACCATGTGTCCATCTAGATTCACATAAAATGAGCTAGACAGCTTTGGCATGGCAAAATTGAGTTGCCTCAAGATAGGTCTAGTCATAGGATAATCCAGGTTGGAATGACCTCTCTGATCAGACCCTCCAGCTCAGAGCAGGGTCAGCTCTGTCATCAGACCATGTTGCTTAGGGCTTTATCCAGCTGTGGCTTGAAAACCACCATGGATAGAAACGGCATTTCTCTGAGCAACCCTGATTGTCTTCAGGATGAAAAAGGTTTTTTCCTTAGATCTGGTCTGAACCTCTCCTGTTTAGATTTACGCACATTGTTTCTTGTCATCTCTCAATACCACAAGAAGACTAGCTCCACCTCGCCACAGGTGCTAGGGGCTGTTGCTGAGGCCCCAAGATGCCTCTTCCCCAACTTGAACAGTCCGTGGTCCTGAGCAAAGCCTGTCCTCCCAGGGCCCTGCCACCTTGGTGGCTTTCCCTGCACTATCTATCTCCAAGCCATGAAACTAAATGCTTTTTTCCTGTACTGGGGAGAGGTGGGTGGGGAGGGCACACTTGACCAAATAGTCTAAATGCAGTCTGTTGAATGCTAAGTGGAGGGCAATAATAGCTTCTTTCACTCTAGTAAACTCCCTCCCTCATCATTCCTAGTTAAAAGCTCTCCTTAGCCAGTTGGCTAGCCTCTTGGCAAGGATGCTTTCACCTCCATTGTTAGGTGGATACTACACATCCCTATCAGTCCCTGATACTTGAAAATGTCCCTTGATCCTGAAAGTAAATTCCTGTCAAAAATACCAGTAATGAAGCCATTTGGTGACCCAGAGGATCTGTCTGCTCCCAAGCCTTATCAGCAGGACCAAGGAGAAAACATCCATGGCTTTCATCCTCACCCCCAGAGCTGCAGTCACTCCTGATGTGTTCCAGGTCTCTTTGAAATGTCTGGATTAGGTACTGCTTATTTTTAGGCACCTAAATCCTGCTTTTGGTGATCCCACACAAAAAACACTGAGTGATTTGATGAGGATCCTATAGGAACATTGCACAGAGGTACAGCCAACAATCCTGGGCTAACATCATATTATATTAATATCCTTGTATGAAAGTCTGGTGTATTTACTTCATGGGACCAACAACAATGTAAAAAAGTTCTTGGAAAAAATACACTGCTTTGTTTCAACCCCAGATAAAGACCATCCTCTCTGAACAACACAGATGAGGTGAGGAAAAGAAGACAGTAACATAAATCCTATTAAGACTATTATATATTACGTTAATGTGCTTATATTTAACAGCTTTTTAATGTTTAATTTCTTCAGTTTTTACAAAGCTGAATTTCCATTATATTCATTTCCATATGGTTTATGAGCAACCTGGAACCTCAACAATCTCCTCACAGAATTCTGCTCGTTTTCTGACAGTATTAAAAATATTGATTTCTGCAATTCAGAATTTTGCTAGAAATACCTAGAAAAAAGATGGCCAGTAATGAGAAGTAACATGCTTTAATTGTTATTCCCTATCATCTCTGTCCTAAACAGGGAGACTGAGACTGAAGCTCTTTGGAAGCTCCAAAGTTGAGCTGGCTATTGTTGACATTGAAGAAGAGCAGCTTTTTTGAGAGCTGCTGTAATACTTTTAGGACACTGAAAAAACAAGACAACCACAACGAAGGAAGTTTGTTTTCCAAGGAGGAGAGAGGCATTGGCCTAAAGCCTAAGGGTAAGGATGGTATTGTAATTTCACATTTTATCTGGGAGGTCTACATCAGGCTACTTTTGTACTGATCAGTAAATAATTTTACCTGACAAGGATACAATTGGTTCTGTACTGCATCAACAGTGTCTGGTCAGTGAAGAGAAAAAAGCATAAAAAAGTGGATTTTTCCGGTAGGGGCAGACTCAGCCTTACCTGTGTATTATAATATCCTGTATGCAGGCGATGAAAGGCAGGGGAGAATGCAGTTGACGTATGGAGGAAATGAAATTCGCCTTGGGAGTTTTCCCTGAAAAAAGGACAATGGCAAGATCAAAATATAAACTTGAAGAACTGACAGCTCCAATAATGGATCCAAATTTGAAATCACAGAAGCACAGAATAGTTTGGGTTGGAAGTTTGGGACTTTCAAAGCTCATCTAGTCCAACACCCCACAATGAGCAGGGACATCTTAAACTAGATCAGACTGCTCAGAACCACATCCAGCCTGGCCTTGAACGTCTCCAGGGATGGTGCATCCACCACCAATCTGGGCAACCTGTGCCAGTGTTTTACCAACCTCATTGTAAAAAAACTCCCTCACATCTAGCCTGAATCTCCCCTCTTTTAGCTTAAAGCTATCACCCCTTTTCCTGTCACAACAGGCCCTGCTAAAAAATCTCTCCCCATCTTTCTTATAGAAAGAACCCTTTTAAGTCCTGAAATGCAATCAGGTCTCCCCAAAGTTTTCTCTTCTCCAAGCTGAACAACCCCAACTGTCTCAGGCTTTCCTCAGCTTTTCTATCCCTCTGATCATTTTGGTAGCTCTGAACATATTAACTCCATTTCACATGACATCCCTCTAATTCAGGTCAAGTTTTTGTTAGCCTTCTATAGATTCGTTTTGAGTCAGCTTGACACTGTGTCCAGCATGTCTGAGGAATTCTCCTCCTTGGAAAGTTAAGTGGTCAGATGCACCCTTCTTGATGACCTTACTTAGCTGTGTGGTATCATGTACCACATCACCAGGAGACTGTCCTTCCAACACATGACAATGAGACCAACCTAAGATACTGTCTAAAAATAGAACAGAGGTGGGCAGAAGCAGAGAGACAGTGGATATACCACATTACTTTGAGCTGACTTGTAGTAAAGTGCTCTGAGTTCACACCAGTGACAAATGTTTGGAATTTGATTATGTATGTAATTACTTTGATAGGAGGAATGTAAAGAAACCATCTTTCTTGGAAAAAAAATAAGGAATGTACATTCTTAACTGGTTATAGGTACTGTGCCAACAAGCCTACCCAGACTTACTATTGCTATCATGCAAGAGGTCTTGAAAGGACAGTGTATCTATTTTGAGTTCTTATGCCTACTCTTAACTCTTCTGCCATTCTACAGCTCAAAAAGGCACAAGTGTTTGTTTTTCTAATTACCAATTCATTTTTCTTCCATGAGTCAATGAAGCAAAAAGCCTTCCACCATCAATCCCCACATTCTCAAGTGATATCTTGCCCAGCCCTTGTAGCACAGGGGCTTTTCTGACTGAGCTGTGCTGATCATCACCAGTGCATGCCCTTGATTCATGACAGTGATATCATGGCAGTGACTAAAGATACCACATTGTGGAGGCTTGTGGGGTTGAAAAATATATTCATTTTCTGAAACAAACTTCAAAGAAACTTCCAAAATTCAGATATATCAATTTTATTTATAGTGGTTTTGGGGGGTTTGTGGAAACTAAACTGTTTGCCTGACTAGATTTGTATGAGCCTTTTCTGCTCCATGCGCTAAAACATACCCTCAAGTCAAGAAGTATCTGTATTCTTTGATTGCTTTTAATCTCAGTTTTCAAAGAACCATTGAAAAGATGCTTTTCTTCAGCCTATAGCATTTATAAGAGTCAGTGGCTAAACTAAAAGTGAGGTTTTGTCACACTGATCAGTTAAACTGTCAGTGAATTAAAGCACTTGAAAAAAGGGGAAAAAAACCCCAACAGTGTGAGAAAAAAAAAAACCATGCTGTTTTGATAGAGAAAGCAAAACGATCCCACAGTATCAACATCCCAGTAAGATAGCACCTTATCTACAGCAGTCCATCCCATAATATTAAAGCTTACAAAACAGTTTGAGCTCGGTCAGTTCTTTGAACAGTAAGACAGTTTAAACAGTAAGAAGTTTAGCAATAAAACGGATGGAAAAATCACAATGTCATGAAAGCTGCATATTCTGAATTTAAGTTTTTGGGTTTTAAACAGAATAGAAACAGGCAAACCGTAGAAAATTGTGTTCTTTACCCATAAAAGAATTGCAACAATATTGTGCACAGTGACACTGGTGCAGTGATACTGCATGGATGAAATCCTCAGGTGCTTTCTCCTGTTGAAACAACCACCATGTTCTGTGAACAGAAAGACCTAACCAGGACAGCTAAGGCATCCTGGTTTCCTGGTAGCTATAAAAGACCTGAGCCTATCCTCCATATGGAACTTTTACAGCAAAACTGGGCTCCACACCTACAAAGTAAAGGAGGGGGCATGTTAATCTGGTGAATCTCTGCAAGTTTCACTCTTAATGGTCAGAAAATTTGGCTTATTGGTGCAGATGACTTTTACTTGTGCATCCTGCCCACAGATGCACAAAACAAACTTTTCTCACTCTTGGTCCCTGATCAGAATTTGTTAGTCCTTTCTAACATATTCCTTGAACCTGAATTTTTGTAACGGTACCACAGTTAAAACTTCCTGAAAGCATGGTAGTTTCATATAAAATTTAATGAACAAAGTAAGGCCGATTCGTACCAACACTCAATACTTGCGCAAACCCCCTGAAAAAAACCCTCCCCACACACAAAACCCAGAAAATTCACTGATCGGTCCTACAGTGTTAGGAATTAACATGTTGACAAAGTAGATCACTTAAACTGGCTTCTTCCAGCTCAAAGATTTTCTTTTTTCCCGAGTGGTTGAAGAGAAGAGATTCAGAGCAGCCCTGTAAAGGACTTTGGGGTGTTGGTTGAGAAAATGAACATGAGCTGGCAGTGTGTGCTTGCAGCCCAGAAAGCCAACTGCATCCTGGGCTGCATCAAAAGGAGCGTGACCAGTAGGTCGAAGGAGGTGCTCCTGCCCCTCTACACTGCTCTCGTGAGACCTCACCTGGAGTATTGTGTGCAGTTCTGGTGTCCTCAACATAAAAAGGACATGGAACTGTTGGAACAAGTCCAGAGAAAGGCCCTGAGGATGATCAGGGGACAGGAGCACCTCCCGTATGAAGATAGGCTGAGAAAGTTGGGGCTGTTCAGCCTGGAGAAGAGAAGGCTGCGTGGAGACCTCAGAGCAGCCTTCCAGTATCTGAAGGGGGCCTACAGGGATGCTGGGGAGGGACTCTTCATTAGGGACTGTAGTGACAGGACAAGGGGTAACGGGTTCAAACTTAAACAGGGGAAGTTTAGCTTGGATATAAGGAGGAAGTTCTTTACTGTAAGGGTGGTGAGGCACTGTCATGGGGTGCCCAGGGAAGTTGTGAATGCTCCCTCCATGGTGGTGTTCAAGGCCAGGCTGGACAGAGCCTTGGGTGGCATGGTTTAGTGGGAGGTGTCCCTGACCATGGCAGGGGGGTTGGAACTAGATGATCTTAAGGTCCTTTCCAACCCTAACTATTCTATGATTTTATGAGTCTCTTCCAAAGACTCACTAAATGCACCTTCACTAGGCATTTGTTAAGGAACATATCTGCCTTTCAAAGAACATTTAAATTCTTGGGAAGATTTCATGGATGTACCTTGCCCCCACCATACTACTATTTCAAAAGTATCCAACCACCTGCCTGTGGGACAGATGCATATGATTACAGCACTTCAGTTCTTTCTTCTTCCCTTTCTCATCAATAACTTCATCCAAGCACCTCCTCCCAAGAGGTCAGCAAAGTCTCCTTTACACGTTGGTTATATAGGTGCTCTACTGTAAAACAGATGCAAGAATCACAGAAAACACAAAAACCTGAAAAAAAGTTTGATACTCATGTTGTAAGGACCAACATGAACCCTGCATGGCTCAAGAGCTAATGGCAAGCTGGAGGGGGTGGTTCTTCCGTAACAGCTCACAGCACTGGCACGAATGATACTTGAACTTCCTTTTAAAATACATTGTTATTTTAAAATATACTTTAGAAAGGCTATTAAAGAAGCAGCACTGAGGGCCAAAAACGTATGGCTGTGTAGAGAGGGCCTTAATAAATCTAATCCTGTTAGATTTCCAAAGGCAAATTTAGAGATGATAGGTTTTGTCACTCAGAAAGAGTCTGCCATTTACAAAAGAACCAGCAACTTGAAATCTATCTCAGTTAAACAGTTTGTAAAGAGAAATCACACATACTGGCAACCACTGAAAGAAAATACTGAAGGGAAAGAGTATCCTCTACCTCCAAACTCTTTTAATAGGGACAAGATGTTTGTCTGAAGCCTAAATACCACATAAACACAAGGATCTGTGTTCAATACAGAAATAACTGGACAATATGCTATGCTACAAGAAGGAGACAAGACAGCCTGATTTCTTAGATTACGTGCTTAGTTCCCATTTGTCTTTGTTAAAGAAGATAGGGTTAATGTCACTGGCGTAAGTGACTACTCACCTGCCTGCTGCATTCAGCTAATGTGGAGTACTTTTAAAGACATGATTTTGTGGAATGTTTTAGTCCGATAAAACAAATGAGAAAAGGACTAAACTCACAAACCAAGTGAAAAAGGCAGGATAAAGCCCAGTGGTTAGAGAAGACCTAAGAGGGAAACTTCAACAGTACCATTTTACTTATCAGTATATTCAGAGACTCCAGTGACATAGAAAATCCTTAGCTAGTCAGGCAGAGTATTTTAATGCTTACCTTCCTATAAATGTCAATAGATCAATCCATTCTTTAAAATGATCTAGCATTAAATAGTAAAGCAGCTACACAAACTGGAGAATTATCACGGCCTAAGGACACCAAACAAATGGACAAAATGGCCACACGTAATTGTATTAATCCATCTTCATTTTGCCTGTTTCTCCTGATTTTTGTTACTTATTATTGATTCTGACTAAACTGCCTACTCAGTTTTCAAAACATCACTGTGGTCTCAGTCATGTTCCCATGCCTCCCCCCTCCCCTGGCCCCAAGAAACCTTTGGAGATCCCAAAGTGAAGGCGACCACCCAGTTTGGCATGGTGCAGAACAACAGGGGAGGTCTTCTCAAAAGAGACCCAGTGCTAGCAGAGCCAAGGGGCTGCAGGTTAGACCACATATTACTGGCACTGCTACTTCTAGAAGCTTATTCAATGTCCGTCACTGGGCATGGCGCTGGTGTCCAGCTAAACAGTTTTATTGGGGTTTATTCCTAATTTCTTTTAAAGGGGTAAACCTTTGCCAGTCCTCACATTATGTTTATTTGAGTTGCTTCTAATCAACAAATACTGAAAATGTGCACAATTAAAACCCATGTCAGAGAGGAAATGGGAGTGTTTTGACAACATTCACCTTTACATCAGCAGGCACAACTTAGACCAAATAACCACTAAGAACTGAGGGTGAATCCTATTTCAAGTCTTAACCATTTTTCTAATACAGATTTATGACCAGGAGAGAAGGTGACAGCCAAGGGCAACAGAAACCCTTTAGTGTTTTTGGTGTGACTCTGTTTCTGTAGAGCTGTATCACAGTAGAGTCAGGACCCCACAAACTCCTTTCTGTGCTGTGAGCTGCTTGTAAGATCATTTGTAAAATGAGGCTAATACACATTTCAAAATAAAAAGAAAGCTTACAAATATCAAGTCTAGTTCAGATTAGGAAAGCCTTTTTATAGTTATTTTGCAATTCAGTTGTTTCCATCTATGGCTTAGCTATGAGTTACTTCATCCCCCACATTGTTCCACTGGTTGCAGCTGTGATAGGAATGGGAGTTTTAATGACATAAAGACTTAGCAGAGAGAAGGATGGCAGATGAAAATGGTATTTGTGAGTTACATTCACCAGTCCTTATGAATCAGTAAAATACTGCTGTCTTAGAGATTTCAACAGTTCCAGAAAATATCTAGTTAAAGTCTAGGAAAATCCCTTCAACAGTCATACTCACACTATGGTTCTATATCCATTTTCCTCAGAGGGCTATATTTTGGGCCTAACTTAATCAGCTGTGATATTTAAACAAAAGACACTGGGGTAAAGCTGAGAGTTTTTTCACAGTGCCTATCTGCTAAGTGAACAAAAGAAAACTCAAGTTAAAATCAATGATGCTTCCTACTGTCCTAAAAGATACCATGCAGGCAATAAACTACTCTGTAAAATGGTACTAAAACGTCAACTGAATGTGGGGCTCTGATGGCTTTCAGTCTTCGTCATATATATCACACATCTTTGGAGGTAACAAAGCAGAACTAAGGTCCTGAAATACAGCATTAAAAATGCCCCTGTCCTCTGCAGATACCATCCTTGGAGACAAAGACAAGAAGTGAATCTGGAGTTGACATTAAGCTAATTATACTCAAGGCTGCATCTAACTCACAACCCACTTCACGTGTACTGGAGATTGCTGGTGGGGACTGGAAAGTAAGAAGGGTTTTTTATTGAAAATCTTAAGACAAAGAGGTGGAGACAGAATGCAAGGAACACTATGTTGGAAGCGTATGACATGGGCACACATGTATCAAGTAACTGTTTAACATTAGTCTGTAACTCCTAGGGACAGGCTGGTGAGACCCAGTGCAGTGCTACAGAAGTCAGTATAGCAATGACCAGTTGCATAAACTAAAGATATATTGTCTCAAAGGAAAAAGGCAGAGGTTGTGGCACGTGCAGAGGTTTGATCCTCTCCCATACCCAGGAAATCAAGCCCGTTTTGCCCTCTTTTTACACTGGACAGAGTCAAAAAGAAGTTTAATGGAAGCTGAAACATAAGACGGTATCACTAGTACTTCCTATGGTATGTAAAGAGCCCTTCAACTAACAACAAAGCCAGGAATTTTCTGAGACTACAAATTTTCAGTTAGTAGATGCCCTTTTTGTCCTTTTTCTATAGACTGTAGGTGCAACAGAGGTTGCATTTCTGCTTCTACTTGCTATAGCACTATGTTTAGCACCTGACATGAAGAGGCAGTGAGCACCACCTGAAACACAGGAGGGTCTATCTGATCACAAACGCTTTTTTCACTTTGAGAATGACTGAGCACTGGCACAGATTGCCTGAGAAGTTGTGGAGTCTCCTTCCGCAAGTGTCTTGACTGACACTTTCTTCCATCAGCCCTGCATTTCCTCTTGTTGTGGTGCATCAGGTGCACTTGACTTGGAGGGCTGCTTCACACAGTTGAATTCCTCATGCTTTTTGCATGCACTTGATGAAGAAATAGCAGGGCTGGAGGACTATCAGGATGCCTAAACCCTGACCCGTGTGGTTCTCTTCACTTGCTAAGGTTAGTGATGCAGGAGAAAAAAAGAGTGAAACCCTTCAGAAATGGACTGCAAAATAACACTAACATTCCAAATAAAGCAGAATTCTGTTTTTCACCTGCCTGTTTCTAGCCACAGAACAGATCTGGGTGCAGGATGTACTCTGCTTTTTTTTATCTGATCTGCCAAGCCGGTGTTTCATTTGTGGATGAAGTACTTTATGTGAAGATAGTGCTGGGCCATGAACAGCCAGCACTCGTTTCTGTTCTGAGTTGAAAATGAGCAGTCTGCTGGAAATTTCAAATCGGGAGGCACGCAGAATATGTAAGATTTGATGGAATGAAAGAGCACAAACATGCAATATAAACAAGTTTCATACAAGCATACGTATTCTGATGTGAAATCGTGAGATGTAACTGTCACTTAGTATGTCTTACAAAAACCACCCTTCAGTGAAAAGCTTGGTGGAACTGTTTAGCAAGCAGATTAGTGTGGCTACCTTTCTTTTCACTCAACTGCACTTCAGATCATTATGTAAATATCTAAAAATGCCACAGCAGAAGTCACGTCACTTACTGCCAAATGCATAGTGAACACTGAAAGAACCATGTCTTCCTTTTCAAACCGAAATAAACTCTTAGTATGTGCCTCTCCTGCCGAGATGACTTTTGGAATTTTATATAGACAGTAGGGTGAATTCCAGCATATTTGTCATATGTAATTATGGCTTTTCCCTGGAACTGAACCGAAGAAGAACTGATTATTATTTCAACATCAACCATCTTGACAATTACAAATATTTGTTTCATTGGGGAAGTGGATGCATCATGTCCTATTTATACATAGCTTCACACTACTGGAAATACAAGCTGTTCGCATTCTCTGTAGATTTCTTGTTTACTCCTCCTGTATGAACATTTTACTAATTAAAAAAGAGAAGACTCCCAGATGTAATGTACATTTGTACATTAATCACAAGTAAAGTCAGGGAGTGTGGCTACTAGTTTCTCAACTGTGAAACCACTGCAGTGAAGTTTCCGTGACTTCAGTAATAATTATGTTCCTGGAAAATTGAGAAATAGTGTCTTCCTGAACTAAGGCATGAAAATGGAAAAATTAAGTCACTCAAAGAACTTTAGCTCTAGCTAGGAGAAGTAATATTAAAATTCCAAGTGAGAAAAAAAAGGGTCCTTACCATTATTATCTGAAATTGCAAACAAAATGTATGGTGTTCTAAAAAGCACTGCATTCGTGTTATATATAAAGGCAAGGATAAATTTCTTAAGCGCTTAAGAAATACATTCCCATTAGGTTACAATATATTTTCCTAGCTTTTTATAATGTTTGGCTTGAGAATAATGAAAGCTTCCCATAATGCATGTGTCTTATCATAATGGCACTGCACAAGACAGCTGCCATTTGTGTTTCATGTTTGCCTGTATGAAAACACTCACATTACGTGAGTTATCCTTTTAACTTAATCAGTGGAAATTTTATTTTCCAACTTCTGAACGTTCTGCTAGCTGACCTTTGGCTTGCCCAAATTCACCTTATTTATGAAGCAATACACAGCGTACAAACCTTTGTATTGATGGAAGATCAGATTGCCCTTCTCAGCCATATTCCTCTTTAGCAACGGGCACACACAGCTTACCCAAATCTAGTGCAGAGCTGAATTTTAAGCATATTTCTTCTTTTGGGAAGGTGAAAAAAGTAAGACTTACTTTAAGAAGTTTTCATTTTGCAGCAGTCATGCATGGACTGTAACTCAAGCTCTTGTAGAATTGCTGCATTCTGGTTTCTTACTCCAGCTCCCTCCTCACGGATCTCCTAGGCTGGTATAGACAAAGAAAACCAGGCCATTTGTAATTAATTTTGATCTTTCAGATTATTTGAATGTTCTTTAGAACTGTGAAATACAGTGGATTACAGTTAGAGTTTTGCTATGGCAAAGGCAAGTCTGTATTTGTCAATTGAGCAACAAAAAGAAAGCTAACGTGCCCCATTCAGAGCTCCATTCAAAACCAAGTCATGTAATACAGGATGCTTTTAGTATACAAATGTAACAATTATTTGTAAGTGCTGAGTGAAAAGGAAATAACAGAGTATTTATGTATTCAGCTGTGAATACTACACAGACTTTTAGTATTTCTAATAGATGCAATATTTTACTTCTAACATGTAATACTGAACAGCTTTACTTACTATGTATAAAACTATTCAGGATTGATAAAATTTCTTTTCTTTCAAAAGATCCCTTTGAGGCAACTTTAATGAGACACTTGTTGGTGCTATCATGTGGAAGTATTCCCAAAATACACACAACATGCAAAAAACCAAAACAGGATATTTTAAATTCTGTTTAGCAGTTAAACGATTTAAACTCAGAATATCTGTCTTGAGCTGCTTTGTCCAACCCTCCTCCCTTTCCCTGCCTGCTTCATCACACCATTTGGTAGACAGAAACAAAGAGAACATCTACCATCAAATGTGTGATACTTCAGGCACATCACAGATGAATCATGAACTCTACACCAGTTTCAGTCTCCACACTAATGCACGCTACGTCCTATACCTCTTTATCCAATTTTTACCTCTTCTTTTATACTAGGGCTCCATCAGATCTGAGCTAGGGAATGGGAAAATTGGCTGGATTTGCTTCACCTTACCCACCCACACAGACAAGCTGGACCATCCATATGCATACTGCTACATATGGTGTAAGATAAGCAGCTACGCTTAAGGCATGTGAATCTAGCATTTTGCTGTCTTTCATCAGATCAAGAGAAAAGGTCACAGCCAGATCTAGTTAGAACTTGAATTTCAGTTTTTTCATGCTGCCCACAGGTATAAGACAACTGGATGGATTCTGCGTACTTTTTTTACCATTTTTTTTTAATTTGTTTTTATCTCAAAATTCACTGTTAGGGGAGGAGAAAAAATATTCAAAATTATTCAGCTCAATTAAACAACTGAATATATGAAGTCACATGAAGCTACTCTTACCAGTTGCCAAAAGAAATCACTGGCCAAAATGGTCACCAAAATCAACACAGTCTTGTTACAAATTAATTTAACTTCATAAACTTCTGGGGAATGAATCATAGAATCTCAGGCTGGCTTGGGTTGGAAAGTACTGTAAAGCTCATGAGGGGACGCCTTCCACTAGTCAAGGTTGCTCCAAGCCCTGTGCAAACTGGCCTTGAACACTGCCAGGGATGGGGCAGCCACAGCTTCTCTGGGCAACCCATTCCAGTGCCTCACCACCCTCACAGGGAAGAAATTCTTCCCTATTTCTAACCTGAATCTCCCCTGTTTAAGTTTTAACCCATTACCCCTTGTCCTATGATGAAGAGAACCCAGAGGCAAAGCCCAGTTAAATATCTGTTATCACAGAATGAGACTTATGCCAAACAAGTGGAAATCTCTATTCAAGATAGAAGTAATTAGAGTACCTCCACAGTGACATCCAGTGTCTAACTTCTTGCCATTGAGTTGGCACCAGTACTGAACTCTGCTGAAGTCCTTATAGTGTGCGTTCAGCATTCAGGTATACTTCACACTTGCCTGGGGGATCATCTGACCTCCTTCTGCCTCTGCACTTACTAAAATACAGGTTAAAGAAGTTAAATAAAAAAGGTATGCCAGGAAGAGTGGGACTGTTGCTCTCAGAGTGGCTGTTTTAGAGGTTTCTGCCCTTCTGTGGTTACTCAAAGATAGCATTACAATGGGTGGCTGAGAAGGAAATGGTTTGGTTTAGTTGACCTCAAGTTTAAACCCAGAAATTCATCAGGGCTTTATTATCTTTGGACCAGGCAGAGGGGTATACAACGTATATTGTCAATGGGAACAAAACAGTTTGGTGAGAAATTTAAAATCAGCCCAAACTGCCAAAGGAGCATCAATACACCAGAGCTGAGGAAATGGAGTAGGGGGGAAATAGGAGCAGGTCCAGGGACACGGAGTGATCTGTTATTCTAATTGTTCTGTTTATTATTCTGTAAACACTCCATCAAATGTTCTCCATGGTTATCAAGCATATGTTTTGAATGCATTATGTGAAACAATTAGAAGCACATGCTTCTTTTTCTGTTCACAGAAAAATGCCAATATTAATCTTATTCTTGCAGCCTTGCCAGAGCTCTTCTTTGGATAAACACTCCCCATACAGCTGTATTGGACCCCAATCCATTTAACCTCTTGCTATTAAGTTCCCCTTTGCTTTTGCAGGTTGTAAGACTGGCACTTCTTCTGTTCCTTCAATAATGACCTGGTATAGAAAACACAGTCTTCCAGAGAACCACGATCATATCATAGCTTGCTCCAAGTACAAATATGTCAGCCACTTTTTTTTCCCCAAGATTTTGAAATTTGTTGTTGCTGGTAATGAACATGGTAAAAAGAAGTGTTCACAGTTTTCATAGAGGAGATGAAGTCCTGCTTCCCTTTGCCGGTATCAAACCGAGTGATTTAGGGGAGAAAATGTCGAAGTAGATTTAAACTGTTCTCCTTACTTCTGTAACAGCCAGTCTTTTGCCAGTCTACTGGCAATGTTTGTATTATCAAACAAATATCTCAATAGTATAATCATTAATGTAGTAAATATTTAGGTAAATGTATTAAATACTTATATTATTAAATAAATGTGAGAATATATTACCCATAGGTCAGCAACAAAAACACTTCTCAATATAAAAAAAAGAGTGGTAAAAGCACAATCCAAAGGCAAATCTGAAGCAGTATTCTGAACTTTGAGGTCCTTACCTTTGTCATGAATTTTCTACAAACAATGTCTTTGCACAAAAAGAAAAATAAATACTGTGCTAATATGTGTATTATTTAAAGTGCAACATTTTTGGTAATGCAACGTTAGAAAATATTAATGAACCTTTTGTTTCTAAATTAGTTCCTCCAAAGCATATTTTTACTGAAGAGTGTGATGTTTCTGGTTTCAGAATTGTTGGAGGAGTTCAGTGACGTGGTCAGTCCTACTTTTATGATTATATCAAACAAGGATTGTTAACAAAACTCAAAGGTAAATATCATTTTTGAAATAATACTGATTTTGGTATTAGTTTCCTTTTCCCTTTAACTTTTACACAATATTATTTTTTTAGTATAGTTTGGCAAACCTTCAGTAAAATCTACGCTACTTAAGACTATGCCTTAAAGAAATCATCAAGAATTATGGGGAAATAGACTTCTTGAATGAAGAAATAGGTTATGATATTGAAGCAGGACAACAGCAGATGTCCCAGTTTTTGAGACAACAGGAGATGATTTAAAAATTCATCTCTTCCACACATGATATTGTGACAGACCAAGAAAGGTTTGACACAAAGAGGACACAAGGAAAAATCCCTTCAACCAACAGCATGCATATCCATATAATTCATTTGTTTATTTTTCCCTCCTTTCTCTTGTGAGGACATAAAACTCCACTACAACGACCACACTGGATGGAAGCTAACCCAGGTACATGCATGGGAGCCCAGCTGATGCTTTTATACAAGGCTCGGGCAGCCTGGTCCTGGTCTCTCTTCCAGGCATTTGCACACATCTCATTCCCAGCAGTGCTTGAGGTTCTCACCTTAATATGGTGACTTTACAACCCAGCGTGAAAACAAACACCATAAAATCAAATAAACTGATTTGCAGTATTCATTAGTAGGGAAAACAGTTACAGAGGAAATGAAATATATGGTTTCTAGGGTTTTGCTGGCATTTCTCCATGTTAAATGCTCATTCCAACACTGATATGGGAAACAGTTTACTGACACCTACACTGTATGATCCACATAACTCAACTAATAGCTATTCTGTTTGCAGAAGTAATCCTAAATAGACAAAAACTTTTAAATTTTTCGCACTGAAGACAATGTCACCGTTAAATACAAGCTTTTATTTCAGATGGAACTATTCTATGATTCCATGTATCCTGCAGCATTTTGCAGGACAACACTATATGGTATTACAAGGAACCGTATTTTTCCTTTAATTCACATTGTACTTTACACTGATGTCAACATCACAAAGTTGCCTCTTCTAAGACAAAAGGTCATTTCCCTGGTACACTGACCACTGGCTGAATAAACTCTCTGCATATCCTCTCACATCACTATACTGAAATTCTGCTTCTTTAGATCAATCAAACCCATATGAAAACATACTGGTGACAGGATTTGTTTCTGAAAAGGTCCAGAAAGGGTACTGCAATTGCAGGGCTCATCCTCCACTGGCAAACACTCAACTATCCACACTACTGATGTCAAAACTCATCTCAACAGAAGAAAAGTGTGCACACACTGGTCTGAATACTTTTGTGGGCATTAATCTGGAGCTTCTGCTTCAAGAATTATCAGAGATTTTTTTACCATTTAGTTTGTCACAATGCAATAATAAAGACAGACCAAGAGATCAGGTAATTAGAGTATTATAGTGATAAAAGCACTACAAATAATTTACTATTCCCCATTTCTGACGCCATATCACTTGTTTACAATAAAGGAAAAAGGAGCAAAAGTAAAAATTGCCCTTGCCACCCAGTGGCAGTGAGCTTAACACAAGCAGCTACATCAGCCGGTATGACCTACTCACAGAAAAGCAGTGAAAAGGGCATCCAAATGCAGTATAAACTATCTGCTAACCCACCATTTCTCTGAAGTCTTAAAAGAAAGCCTTACCAACTTTTCTGGTTTTTGTTGTTTGTCGTTGTTGCAGAGAGAATGGAACCCATGACAACACTGAATTGTGAATATGCCAGCCATGTAGCAGAATATTGTGGAAGCTGCCCAATATATCATACACAACGCACTGCAAGAGTTAACCCTGATGTTAAGCAGAAGAGCATTCCAGTTTGTGCAGCCTCTGATTTTGTAACGGTACAGCCCTCCAAGCATGACTACACCTTTACCTTCAACATGACTACTGAATGCAGGCTGATCAATGTCCATCTGCATACTGCAAACTGCTTCTGAAAAGAAATTAGAAAGATGATTAAGCCAATATTTACACACATAACAGACAGAGGTCATTATACATATTGCTCAGTTCATTCTGCAGGCAGATGTTTGAAATAAGTTCAGTGCATGGTCCAAAAAATAGAGACTATGTCAGATACTCATGATTCAGGTTAATGATGTAGTTACAAGGAGGAGAAATATCCTATTAAGTTGTTCAGAAAGTTGTTTTGAATACAGGAATTGGTATTTTGTGAAATAATCAGTGGATATGAAGTTAGCAGAGTCATTCTAGATTTGGGGTATGTAAATGAGATCAAAATGTACCAGCAACCAGCATTCATTTCCTTGTGACAGGAGGAGGGGAAAAAGGACACTTTAAAATACTAACTATAAATAATAGTCAAAGATGTGGCAGAGGCCAAAATATGTCATATATATAATGGTTATGACAGGACTGACAGAACAGTATGTCCCCTCACTCTGACCCTTCAGGAGCCCTCCTGGTTGGCCTGTGGTAGGGGCAGGATCTTGAAGTCACAGGAGCTTATTGAAGATTCATGCCAGCAAGTGCAGTGTTTGTACCTGAAACATTATACATTTAAGTGCAGTCTTTATATACAGACTGTTTTCAAGAGGTCATTATCACAGAATCACAGAGTGATTTGGGTTGGAAGGGACTTTCAAGCTCATCTAGTTCCAACCCCCTGCCATGGACAGGGACACCTTCTACTAGATCAGGTTGCTCCAAGCCCCTGCCAATCTGGCCTTGAACACTGCCAGGGATGGGGCAGTCACTGTGCAACCCGTGCCAGTGTCTCACCACCCTCATGATTATATCATTTAAAGTACTTGCAGAGGGAATCTCTGCATTTAGCAAAGCATGCCATGTTTCAGCCCCACAAGTTCCTGTGGTTGAACCTGGAGCATTTAGTCCCATTGAAATTATTCTGCAAAAGTGAGCATTTAGGTAAAAAAGCAGGCAGCGGTTAGCAACTCCGTCACTTATATGTTTAATCTTGTTCACAGAAGCTGGGTCCAGGCATCCAGATGTATTTAAGAACATACCTTCCTCCATGGTCAATGGCAGGTAGCTGCAAAGCATCCTGGCCCAGCCAACAAAATCTGGACCAGTGCACTGCAGGGATCATTTCTGGAATGCTGTTTTTGTTTCCACGCTGCCCTGTATGCCAACTTCAGAGCACAATGGTAAGCTTAATGGTTGCATCTGCCAAACTATGTAATGGCCATGACGACTGTGCCACCAGAGCGGGAATAGCACGTAGTAGTGCTCTCTCATGGATGACAGCTCAAGATAAAAATGTGAGAAATATTCAAATGACAATTCTTGTGACTTCCAGTTAAGTCTTGTGTTAAAATAGAGTTTGCAAAAACAAATGCAAAAAACTAACTTAGAACAACTATATGCATAGCTGAAAACCACATCCTGTTTGTGGGTTCTCACGTTTCAAGAGCAGTTTATCACACATTTAGAAAACATACATTTTCATCCTAGTAATTAGCAGTCAGCGTTCTGCCATTTAAAGCCCTCACACTCAAGGGGAACTCAGAGCTGATGTCTCCTCACAACTTTAAAACTGCTCCTGGAGCTTGCATATGGAAGGGAATACCCTGTCTTGTTTCATGTGTTTGTAGGCTGTGATCTCGACAAGCTCATGAACATGTCTGGGGATGACTGTAATTTATCTTGATTTAGCAAGTCAACTACTATAAAGTGTTCAAAATAACTACTAAGTTGTCCTCCAATTTCCAAAGGGCATTTTTGGTGACACAAAAAATAGCAGAAATTCTGAAGAAATATTAGCAGAACAGGTTTTTCACTAGAAATAGTGATTTTTTTTCCCATGGTAAAAAGAAAAAAAAACCAAAAGGTTGCACTGCATACTGACTTAAACAGTGGTGTATGTCAGAACTTCATGCACATCATGGAAAAAATGTATTTCAAGCATAATTTCCATTAACTTTTATGTTACCATGTAAACTCATAGTAAAATTCACTCATATAGTACTGCCTCAACAATTCTAAATTAAAAATCTGTCAGGCACTAAAAACAATCTTGGACTTTGCTTTTTCTAGACTTTTCCAATGTATGTTTTCATTCTTTTATGGTTTTTTTTCTGACTTCTAAACCTGCAATGGCACACATTTTCCAAAGCTTGTTTTGCAGCCACATGGGGAGATTTTCAGATGTTTCAGAATAAAAGTCAACAGGCTTTCACATGCCCATGCCCCCAGGAACTACTGCTTTAACAAACACATCTAATAGCCTGATACTCTTTAAGACAATGTAAGTTTGTTACACAGGTCATAAAATACCTGCTAGAAGTGTCTACATAATGCTGATGTCTTGCTTAGATTAAAAAATACAAGTAGATTTGGCAAAATGTTTCTTCTTTGGTGTATGTCCAGGTATTGTAAGTCATGTAGTGTATGGAGATTAACAACAGTTTGGCTCTATAGGGTATCTTTTAGTGTCTTCTCTTGGCAAAATGCCTTCCAAGCTTAGTATCACCGAGACCGTTAATATCTAGCCTTGCAGGTATGTGAAAAAATATCAACATGCCGTTACCTCCTCTGTGTTTAATGTATTTTAAGAATACTTTTTTTCACTTAACACTCCCCCCCCCAGCTACAATAATAGTACAGGAAGACAAAGCATGGAACAGTGAAAACAGGTAAGCATGTCTGTTTAAATGAAATGCATGGAAGAACATCCTCACTGCATGGCCAAGTATGGTCTAGCTACGTGACTAATCCACTATATGGCAAAACTAAATATATGATGTTTTTATCCACATTTATATGTCAATTTTATAGCTTCAGATGCCTAGGTTGTACTGAAAGTTTAAATTGACCAAGCAGCCCTTGGATAAAGCCTGTATTAATTACCAGTATCAACTGTTTGGGAAATACAGGGGAGTGTAGAAGTGCTCAATTTCCCTAGGTTTCAGGGCTGTCTAGATTTTAACTGTGTGAAAGGATAAAGAAAACACCCTTCTCTGTGGTTTCAAGAAAAATCTTCGTTTGAAGCTATGAAAATCTTCCAGTGGTTTCCAAAACGGGAATGAATTCAGCAAGTGTTTGCATTTTCAAGGCAGGGCTTGCAGCATCTCTCACCACAAAGAACAGAAAAGACCCAGAGTTATAGAGGAAGCTTTAGTGAACTATGGATTTCATTGCACCTTCCCAGGCTCATTAGTTCAGCTACCAGTTTCTGCTTGTTAAGAGGCTCTGTGGGTAGCAGCAGCAGCAGCAGTCAGTGATGCTAAAGAAAGAGGTACCTGCAGAGACCATGGTTCAGGCTGCCTCTTGGGCTGGAGATGACACTATAATCTGGTTAGAGAACATTCTGGTTATTTTCATTTTATTTACATAGTCACATTATGATTTTGTTTTCACATTCAGGCCAGCTTCACACCTCTCAGGCTTGCCTTTTGTACCTCAGATGAAACTGGAGAACTACCAGTTGCTTTTACTTACATCCCTTTAACCTCCATTCAGGCAGGGTCATATAGATGTGAGGGGAAAAAGATGCCCTTTGTGTTAGCATCCCTCTGTGTGTATGATTTTTCATTTGCTTCTATGTTTAGCCATTTTGAGCAATAATACAAACTGAAATCGCACCTCCTGAAATACAGTGACTTAAACACTTGAAATGCTTTTGCTGGAGGGTGCTGTTAGCACTTCTGTGCTTTTTTTTTTTTTCAACTCTGAATCCGGTATCCATTTCTTACAGTACTGCATAATGCATATGAAATGTATTTTTGATGGACATACAGTCAACCAGCAAAATCTCCACAGTCAATAATGAAACCAACCACAGATCTGTAACTGTATACACACATGTATTGCCTTTGCTCTTCTACAGAACATGGAATCTAGTTGACTTAAAGTGGGGGAGCCTTAATAAGGTCCCAGTGTCGTGTAAGATTGGGCTGTGTGGGGAAGATTTGAGTGTGTCCAGAGTAACCTACACACTCTCTACAGCAGTAGTAGCTCTCCTTAGAGAATTAAAAAGTTCCAGAAGAAAATCACTGGAGTAAGGGGACTGATCAGCCTTTCCACAACTGGATCAGCTGGTAACTTGAGCAAGCTTCTGCTTTGTTGAGGGAATGAGAGATATGTTTTACCACCTCCAGATGGTGGAGGTAAAACTCCACCATTACTCTGCCACAGTAAAAGTGCCAGATCCCAGGGAATATGGTTCTGTAACAGTAAGTCTTTGTCCTTCCTTGTGCCTGTGTCAGAGACAGGAATCACAATCTTCCTGTCTTCTTTGAGCACTCCATGGAAGGCCAGCTAAGAGTTGCAAAGCAGATACAACATCAACCATTTAAAAAAAACCACTATATATATATATATATATATATGTATATGTAAAAATGACATTTCCACATACCTTCTCCATGTTTATGGCACTAGCTGGCATGGAGAAATTCAGGCTGCTCATTCTCATGGAGGGATCATTGCAAATACCCTCTGCTGCAAGAACTGTGTTCTCCCCACGTAACAGCTTCCATCTGACAAGATGTCACAGTTCAGGGGGCAGTGCCAAAACTTCATGTCAGTTTATAGCATATAAAATAGCTATGCATGACATAGCCAGAAAGGAGAACACAAGTGCACCACTTAGACAAAAACCTATGTGAAAACAATAAAACAATGGACAAACCTCACTTTTTACAGTATTTTTTTTTTCCAGCTTCCTCCCCCAGAACTGAAACCAGAGCAAACGATGTTGCCACTGGCTGCACTGTATAATCGGAACTTGTCAGTGCGCTGTCCGTTGCTCTCTGTGGCTACTGCCTTTTCTCATGCCCGAGAGAAAATGGATGATCCACCAGCCAGACTGCCAGGACAAGTCATTCGAGAAAATGGATCCATTCCTCTCACTGCCAATAGGACCTGGAGCAAATGACGCAGACCAGACTTGGATGTGACGATAGGAGCCCAGACATCTCTAAACATCTCATTAGCCATCCCTGCATCACTGGGACCCTAACTGCAAACAAAAAATACTTCTCTGTGCTACAGTGTCCAGTTTGTAACATGGGCATAAAGACATTTCCTACCTCAGACATGTATTTTGGAGTTTAATACATTAAAGATGCAAACTGTAATGCAGGTCCCTATGCTAGCTTCATGGAGCAAAGGCTGAGATAAAACTGACATCACTTAATTTGATATCTGTGCACAAATCTAATGAATTATAACACACAGATGTCTCAAAAGCCTATAAACTCTCAGGAAGTGGAAAACAAGCTTTATATTTTTATATGCTTATCTCTATAATATCTGAAAATATTGCACATATCCAAACCCAGAAATAAGACTTTTAGTCTTCCTTTTCTCTCTCATTTTATACTTCCTTGATTTGCCATAGTAAATAACTCTTGGTTTGCACACTTTGGCTTGTGTGTGTGAATGTATGTGCTGTCTGACAAAATGCCACCCAGTCAAAACCTGGTAACTTCACGCGCTGTTCTCAGGGTGAAAGGCACACGGCCAGTTTGATCTCCCACTGCACTGAACTGCAAACTAATTCGTTACCTCTCTGAAGTATTTGCTGCTCACCTGTGTGAGCTCTCCTTGTCCCTGACAGTTTCAATTTTAAAGCTAAAAATTCCTCTCAGGAAAAATCTCCACAGAGATTTTACATATGAGGATAAAGGCTCTAAATCAGCCTGTATTTTCAATATTTGGAGGTGTGTACAGAGGAGAACAATGGGGTGATCTTTCCTTTTCTTTTTTTTTTTTTTGAGACCAAAGGGATTTCTGTCCTTGAAACTATTCAGAATATTTTCAGCGTGTGAGACTTCATCCCTAGGTGTAAAGAACTCATCTAATTAGTTCTCAAGGTCAGGAAAGTATGTGTCAGTGTGTCCTACTCTCTGCTGGCAAGGATAACAGGCAAGCTTGGGGTTTGCCTTATCTTTTAGAGTTTGTAGTGTTTGGGGGATGGGCTCATGATTAATTGTTTCAGAATTCCCCCCCCCCCCCGTGTGATATCATCGAATCATTTAGGTTTGAAATGACATTTAATATCAGCAAGTCCAACCATAAACTGCCAAATGTCCCCTATGTGCCACTTCTACTCATCTCTTAAATACCTTCAAGGATGGTGACTCCACCACTTCCCTGTGCAGCACTGAAGAGTAATGAAGCAGGATGGTAGTATATGGTGAGAGAAGGTATGGTGGAAAACAAGTTTTCCTTTTATGCTTTAATCAGTCAACATTTGCTAACCATGTGGCTTGAAATAATGTGCAAAGCACATTCATACAACACATACAGAGATACAAATTACACACCCTAAAATGCTGGCATGTGCACCACTTTTGTCCCAAAGCCTGATCCAAAAACTTATTGCTGGGCTCAGCCTAAAAGCCTAAATCCTTTACTTCACTTTAGGATCAGTTGCTTATGTACACGTGTGAACAACCACATGCCGACCACAAGGCAAGTGATCTTGCAACTGTGTTGTTAAACTACAGACAATACATCCTGATGAGAAAAAGAATATCTTAAAGGGCTGTCATATTACACAGACCAAAGCTGGATTCCGTTCTTCTAATCTCAAAGGGAAGGCAGAAAGCTTGTTTCTTTGCCTGGCATACCATATCTTAACTACTTCATGGACATACTGAATACTGTCCGAGAAGATGCGATACCAAATGATCACTTTTCATTTGAATACAGAGGAAAAAAAAAAGTTGCTGTCTTGGTGTAACAAATTTTTCACCAATTGGAGATATTCCCTGAAAACAAAGGCAGATTTTAACAACAAACAAATACTGTTATTAGTTAAAAAAAGAAAAATGCTTGGAAAACAGGGACTCTGTTTCCCAGGAAACTTTGCCACTACACCCACTTTTTCTTTAGGAAACAAATAGTTTCTAAACCAGATATGACTGTGAAAGGTAGCTACCACACATTGACTTTATTGTGTAGTTTTCACTCTGACAGATGGTCAGTAGTTTGACAGTAACCACAGCTACTTACACTGCCCTTAAGCTTTACCTTGGCATTGGTATAATTTTCAAGATGAAATAATGAAGTAGCAGGCTTAATTAGCTATTAAAGTATCTAGTGTAAAACTGTCAATTTTTACTTCATAAAGCTACCACCAGTCTTAGGAAATGGAATAGACTGAATTCAAATGGTTGCAATTACTATAATGAACTCATGCAGTCCCAGTAAGTTATTTATAGTGGGATACAGTTCTTAACATTTCCTTTTGCATGTCTGAAGTCTGCAAGCAAACAAATAATAGTCACAGTCCCATCTCCGCTTTGATAAAGCTGCAGGAGCAAATGAGGTCAAATTCTGCCTTAGCCAAAATGTACTTACCATGTCGAGGATGCCCTGCCTCTGTTCATATGGTTGGTGGACAGTGATCCCTGCTTTCAGTATGGAACACTTCTTGTATTTATAACCTCGATATTTTTTTAAGGATACATATTCTCAATGAAAAAACTGGAAAGAACAAAAACCCAAAGTGACTGACAATTTCTCTTGGAGAAAAAGCAACACAAAACATCTATCAAATTATCACATCCATTATAAATGGCACAAAGAAAAGAAGTCTTACTAAGGGAACATTTTCTACACCTAATTAGAATTTCCTAGGTTTTAACTACGGAGGTCATTTGCATTAAAGGGATGACAACAAAGGGATAAGGAAATACGTACAGTTGGGCAGAATGGGGTGCACCCTTCTAGACCCAGGATGAAAGACTCCCAGATGTCACAAGAAGCCTGCTATACCAACCCAGTGTGACCTGTTTGGTGTTTAGTGAGCTGGAACTGTCATTTGCTGAGGATTTTCCTGTGGGCTTTGCTCAGGAAGGAAAATTAGTCAAGGAAAATTAGGACATCCCAACCTGCAGAGATTCTCTGAAAGGTCAAGGAAAATAAAACCAGAAATTCTAAGGATGAAGGCTATGAACTACTGAGACAAGATTCAAAGGGAAGCATTGATTTTTATCAGTTGATGTCTCCAGAACAAAACTATGCAATTTTCCTCAGAATGGCTTTTAATCTAACACAATTTAGTGGTTAAATAAACAAAACATTCGCTTATTTCAGATGTTAGTTTATGTATGGCATCCAGTTTTTACTAAGACTTTTTTTACTAAAAAGACTCTTTTACTAGAAAGTATTTCTATTTACTTGTTACTAAATCCAAGGATATCTAAAGGCAAAATAACCCATGATGACTTTTGAGATGCATCATCTTTCCTTACTTAGCCAGCACTTAAGTGCAACTATAAACATTAGCACTGATGCACAGCCTCACACTGCATCCCTAACCAGAAAAATGATCATTAAACTATCCAGGTATCTGTAGACATGTGATTGACAAACACATTTCACCAGCTGAAGCACCCAGATGTCTTTGAAATCCAGGTTAAGAATAGGAAGTTGACTTTTCAAAACTGCTGACTAAGAGTGAATGGCAGCATCTTACTCTAAAGCTGTTATCCTTTCTGATAAAGAGATGAGACTCCATTTAGGGCAGGGAATCAGAGGTTTTGGGTTTGTTTTTTTTCCTCTTAACAGTCTTAAAACTGTTGAAACGATCATTTTCACCTTATTGTGCTTTATTTTATCTGGCAGTGCAGCAGCAAGAAGCCAGGCAATCAGCAAATTACTTTTCTTTTTACATGCTACTTTTTAAATTGTGAGTTCCCTAGGATCTCATGGTATTAAAAAAGCAGAGAGGAAAGAGACTCACACGTGACAGAGATCTTTACTGATGGTGACAAGTTTATCTTGTACATAAAAGTGGTTTGCAGGTTCTCAGTTACCGGGAAGAGCTCAGATCAGCATTTGGTGTCTGAAATCCCAACAGACACACACTGTTAGATTTGGGTATTAGGGAGAACGACACTAATCTCCAACAGTGAGTACTGCTTTTAGGGTGACACCGAATTCAGTTGAAAGGCTTGATCCAGCAGTCTGTGGACCCTTTCTGCCTCATGCACCCAAGACCTCTGTAGCCAACTGATAGTGAGAAATGTAATATACACAGTTTTCAACCACAGGTATATTGGCCTGTTTATGGATATGTTAGTCTTACAAACACAAACTCTTTAACTGAAGGGGTGGATCATAAAGAGTTGCATCCACAGATGGCAGGCAGCCTGGGAACTGTCAAAGGGACTCGGAAGAAAGAGTCTGTGGTGATGAGTGTGAAAACCTAAATGAAGGAGGAAAAACAAAATTAAAAAGTATAAAGGATGAATGAAGCCCTAGCTAGAATGTGTATAGAAAAGCAATTGCTGAAATGTCTATTGAAGAAATTATTCCTCACAGGGAAGATTTCTAACAGTACAGGCTAACATAACACCTGTAACCTTATCCCAAGGCACACAGAAGAAATTAGCATTTTTCTTTGTCTTAAAATGTTCCCAGATTTTCTTGTAGCAAGAATTACTATCACCACCAAAAATCACTTCCTAAATGGCATAATACATAGACTCTTTTGAAAACTACTGATGGTAGGAGTCTGTCATTCATGCCTACATACTTATCTATAGTGAAAGAACATACATTATCATCTTTGAAGAGTTGAAACGTTCACTTGTTTACCATATGCAATGTAATTCCTGACTAAATATAAGAAATTCCAAATTTGCAATGTACTCCATCATTAAGGTAGTGATATGCAATTTTACTACAGTTGGGACTTCTAAATAAGGTATAAACCACAGGTTTAAGCCCCAAATTTCAAGAGGATTAAACATAATTTAAGTCTAAGACTCTGCATCTGAAATTTAGTGTAAAGAATAATATCTATCATCTACTATAAATTTGGAAACAATGTTGTTAACTTTGGTCAAATAACTACCTTCTATTTTTTCATTTAATCCTGTGTTAGCTTATAAATACTTGTTATCTGTGAGTTGCACTGCTGCACATCCCATGTAAGTATTATTTTACTCATAGTAAAATAACAATGTCTATTTTTCCTTAAATTAAACATACACACTTTGATGATTTCTGAGCAGGGCACTTACCTAACAAACAAAATCACAAAATCCAAGCAGAGCTTTATAATCCCATGTTTGGAGATACAGCGGAAGCAAAGTAAACTGCAAATAAGGCCTAACAATCTCTGTTTTCCAATGCACTCATTTCTTACATCTCAGATGATCCAGGACACTGGCTTCTCACTCTCTTCTCACTCCTAACGATTTTAAAAATGCATAAGTAGATGAAAACACTTCATAGTGTTAATTGCAGTTTATTAATGTACTCATTCCCTAAGTCACATAATAAACTGAAGAAAGAAGTTTTTTTACATGCTATCTGCAAAGATCATATTGTTGCTGTTGGGCAACTGGATAATATATTTCTACAGCATGAATTCTCAATACCAAGCCTTAACCTGAATCTTTGTAAAACTGTAATTCCTTGTAAAACCAGTATGTTTTTCTGCATATAAAAACTTGCATAACAACACACCGTGCCTTTACTTACCTCTTCTTGAGTGATCCACATCTGTGACAAGAATTTTTGCCTTGAATTTAATCTCTGTTGTCGGAGGAGCAGCTTTAAGCAACCCTAAGGACACTTAAATTGGCACTCTGCAGTGAGGCTCTCCATGGCAGAAGGGCAGCACGTGGCAGCTTCCTCGCCACCATCTAGCCGAGCTCTTGGGGTGTGTGTAAAGGAGAAACAGTGTCATGACCGGTTACAAATTATGGTTTACAAATTATGGATTACAAGAACCTTAAACAGCCCACATGATATGTAACTGCCTTCAGGCTCTTTCTACTTATTCTAGGGATCAAAGGAGCACAGTATTGCTCAAGGCTATGTTTTAGATGGTATTTAGATACTGTAAGATTCAAGTGGTGCTTGGTGAGGTTGGTAAGAGTGTGTAAGCATCTGAAGTCCATTAGCCTCATGTTTTAATCTGTGAACCTACGCACTTCCGTAAGTTCACCCTATAAAGCTATTTGTGTTTGAGGGTGTAAGTGGGTGTACATATGTAGTAGCACTCATGTACCTACTCTTCTGAAGCTATGCTCTTCATTGTTCAGCTACTGCTGAGAAACCTAGCTGTTTGTGTCTTTCAAACAAGTAAAATGGTGAGCAACTATGTAAAATAACGCCCATTACGTTCAGCCAAACAGTCAAAAAGTCAACAAGCTGAGAAACACTTGTCAATAGAAGACTGAAATTTGTTTGTATAAGCTGGCACTTAGACATTTCTGAATCTAATGCTGAAGGCAACCATCTCGCTGAAATGCGACGTGCCGTATGACAGAAACGGTGTGACAGATGTGCAGAGGGGAATATTAACCTGCCAGTTTACCACTGGTGGCAAATTTAAGAGAAGGAAACCAGGAATGTGGAATATTTATAAAGCATTTGCTTGCTTAACTCTTTCTTCTTTTGACTGCCAGAACTAAAGCACAGTTTAAGAATTCTTTTAACGTTTCACCAAGAAAAAGTGCCAGATCTCATTGCTATGGCCCTGACCACCGAGTCCGCTGTGAGAAAAGATTAAATGAAATGAGCAGACAAAGAACACTGTATGATTTCATCTGAACTTCGGAACCCAGCAGCTCTATTTTGCAATTTCAGATCAGCACGCCCAGCACTTTATTTAGTTATAAATTGCTTTTCCATGTTGTTTAAACTACACAGGGAACAAACGTACACTATTCGCCTATGTTCCAATCAAAGTCAACTTCAGTTCTTTCTTGCTCAATTGGTATTTATGTGCTGCATTTCTGCAAGCAATGCAGACTACGGTCTTGGGTATTTGATTGTATTCTGTTTCATTTGTCATATACATTACAATGCCAGTCAGGAACAATTACACAAAATGGTGCAGTAACACTTGGTGGAAACAACACGTCTTTGAATGTAATGGTTATATTGCCAATAACATAAATTATATGCCATGTACACAACACTTGGTATTTGTAAGGCTTTGGTACCTAGGTGCCTCTATTAGGATTAATATGTTTCAAGAAAGCCAGAGCACTGCAGCAATTAATCAAGTTTCCATAATTAACGTAACCTTGATTTAAGCAAATTATCCTTAAAGCTCTCAAGAATCAATGGTTTAGATAAAACTGCTAAGTCAGTAACTATGTGGTCTGTAACTGGATTGTTAAGAGTTGATTTATGGAATAATTTTCATACATGAGTCCTCCCCTCAATACCTTTAAAATTTCAATCTACTCACCAGTCCATACAACTACTTTGCAGAAGAGAGCCCTGAGAATCTGAGTAATGTCTTCTCAGGGCCTTTGGGACTGCAGTCACAATAACCCTTAGAAGCATCTTCTGATATATTTCAATAGGAGTAATACTGGGGCATACAAAACCATCCTATAGGTTGAATTAGCAAAAACATGGTCCATCTCTGGAGCCTGTTACACACGCTGAAGAGCCATAAGTGCTTAAACTTGCCAACCTTTTTAATTAAGAAAAGAGGTAAATATTTTAGGTAACTTAATTAATGATGTGAAATGACATGAACAAGGAAACCAACCATCATCACCTTTCACAGGAAGAGTAAGTGGCAAAAGGCGAAGTAGAGAACCGTGTTCATCAGACTGTCCTGCATTTGCATGATTATTCTCAAAAAAGAAATACAAACCAGGAATGGTAAAACAAATACTACCTGCCTTGAAGAGGTCTGGTAGAAGAAGGGTCTAGGGAAGCAACAGTTCAAATGCTCGCACAGAATGCTGCACAAAAAAAAAAACAAACAAAAATTAGATTGTCAGTATGATTTGATGATCTGTGCAATAAATTTGTTCAGGAATTTCCTCTACAACCTTATAAACATGTGCTTACTTTCAAAGCTAGACATTGCTAACCAAATTGTCAGGTAACAAAGGCTGGCCTGTTGTGTTACAATGGCTGGCACTACTGCTTTGTTTCACCTAAAAGGACTCACAGTCATTATCAAGCAATTCATGAGTTCCAAATTCCTTACTGTTCACACCCACTGAACTCCAAAGAGTAAGAACAAAACAAAACAGAATACAATAGCAAATCCTGTGAAAAGCAGGATGAAGCGTGAAGCACTTCTTTTAACAAGAACAGCAGTATTGCAAAATTCATGTTTCTTTCATAGAGATGTTTATTGAGTGAAACAATAGTTTCACTCCTGGGGAGACCTGGACCTAATCCAAAGTCCATTAAAATAAATGCAATGTCTCCTAGTGATATCAATGGGCATTGTTTTGGGTCCTGTGTATGAAAAGTGACATTTCCTAGGAAAATAAGCAGGCCATGTATACTAGTATTATAGCTGATAATGCTCTCACAAGGGCAGGAAAATGATAAAGAAGCTAGCACAAACAGCTTATGATTGTGCTTACGCATGAGAATCAGTGATAACTGCAAAGAAGATAGGTTACCTTCCTTCCAGCCACACTAGGGTTCGTTGTTAAGCACATGGTGAAATGAGGACTGACAGAATGGATGAAAAATTTCTGAGATAGATGCCATCTATAGATAGATGCTGAGACTGAAATGTGTTTGAAAAACGTTGAAAAGCTTAAATTTAAAAAAACATATTGTAAGCTTTTCAGAAGATCATCTGCTCCATGTTCTATTTCTTCTCCCTTGGTCCTAGATCTCTGCTGCATATAAATGCGAAAGCACATTTCCGATCAGATCAAATCAAACTCAGTATTTGTCTTTCCAGATGCATCTGTGCAGGTTGTTCTATCTGTCTGACATCTTTGCCAGGCAACACAGCAGACTTAAATGACCACAGTACTTCCCTCACATATGTGAGCCTGGAAAGTATGATCAGGACCTCAGAAAGAAATAGCATAGCCTGGGGTGAGTCAAAGTGGATCTCTGACCAGGTAATCTGATGGGCAAGGGTGATTTGAGGACCACTCCTTCCACAGAAGTTGTGGATGACACACATGCTCCTTAAAACCTCAAAATGTGAGGGCTGAAATTGTCAAAACTGTACTCAAAATCACAAAGTCTTCTATTGCACATAGCTGGTTTCAAGGAATTTGAAGGCCCATATGCTGGAATCTCAGGCTGGGCTTTCTTATTCTTGAGCTGGTCTCTTTCTACCCGAGTCTTTTTGAGTCTGTCAGATTACACAACATGCAGAGAAGCTGTTTTATGCATGATCTCAAAACTGAGACACTGAAGTCAGAGAACAGTTAATGAGATTTTCTGTGACATCAAATAGAAACATGAAGCAAAACTCCCAACATTTAACAGAACCCATTACTTAAACTTTATTTGGAATCTAACAGCAGCTCCTTATTGTGTCTTTCGGTTTGTATCTAAATGTAGCGTTCATGCCAAAAGAGCAAAAAGCAGATGCCTCCTTGAATTCAAGTCTTAGAAATGGCTCTGCCACATTTGGTATCTAATGCTGCATAAAGCGTAAAAATAATGTATATGTATTTTGTCAGTTGATTCTAAAATGTATCTTGAAGTACTTTCCAGGAATATCCAAATACAGCATAACGAGCTTAATCCTGAAATAGGATTCACAATGACAGATCTCTAAAAGAAGCCTTGGTTCTTCAGAGAAGATGAAAAAAAAAAACAAAACCGCAAACCCCGCCAAACAGTAAGAAGCTTAGTTTCATGATCATAAACTGCCTCCACTCTTCTGACTGGAGTTTATCAAGGATTTGAGCTCAGCTTTGCTGTAAATGGAGTTATCAGTAAAGCAGAAAGACGCACAATAACCATCTCTGGTAAGAAGAAAGTCTCATCAGCAGAACAGTGAAATGGCAAAGCAAAGAAGAGAATCGCTTAAAGGTGAGAGGCCAAAGCAGAATGGAAGCAGTTCAGGAACATGCTCAACAAGGTAAAGCTCAACTACAGCACTTATGACTGATTTTGTAACTGAATTGAGAAGACAGCTGAAGGCAAGCTGGAATAGTAACGTTAAAGTGAATGACTGCACTCTATAGACATGGAATCGTCTTCGGTGTTTGTAACCATACTTGTCTGTTTAAAAGCAGGTCCCATTTTATCATGCAACAAAACTACTTTTTTGCATTTTAAATTCCATTTCTGCTAAGAAGGCATCATCCATACTGGGATTTGGCAAACAGTTTAGCACAATTCTATCCAGGATTAGATATATTATTTTTAAAAACTGAAGAGATGCACATATAAGTAGAGATGTGCTATTGCTCTTCATGAGTGGTTCATAATCTGCCTTGATGGAAAGATCATTTTATATATTCATAATAAACCAATGACTTTCAAGTGCAGGAAGACATGAAAAAAATTGAGGATTTCAAGCCAAAGAAGGACCTAACTTGTTTCAAGATCAGAAGTAATCAGTTATCTATCACATCGCTAGATAAGCCATGCGGTTAGTATCCCTCATTGCTAAACACATGCAGTTTATTTATAATCTGAATTTCTAATGTTTGGGGTCTTCTCCTCTTCTTTTTTGTGACCTTTAAACAGTCATTTGCTATGAGGTACATTTGAACACTTAAGGTTTACTTGGAAAAAAAATGCAGATTGCAGTTCTTAGGCTTCTAATGAAAAGAACTTTGTCTTTGGAACTTCTACTTTGGATCAGGTAGTTGGCAATTCTTTTCTGCATACTTCCCAGGGGTTTTAACATCAATTAAAGGCAATTTAGGGTTATTTATTTCACATACATAGATAGGATCATACCGACTGCTCTATTCTTGTTCACATACATAGGAATCTTATTAACTATCTTAATTAAACCACTGAAATAAGTGCACATGTTCAGTTGCTATTGCCACTATTTTGCAAAACCTTCACATCACTAAACTCTTCCAACAGTTTGTATATTGAGTTTATCTAAATTTCAGTCACAGGGAACAAAGAGCTCCAATAGCACAGTGACCAGAACTCACCGATGCCCAGAGACATAAGGGGCTACTTTGGAGTAGCTTATAGGCACTGTTCACTTAAGCAAGCAGTAAACGTGGGAGTCAGGATATCAGTTTCCTCCTAGAGAGAGAGAGAGCAAGGGTGTCATTTTGACTTAATTATGACCTACTGTAGTAATGGAGAATTTTTCAGTGGGAAGAAAATCTTAGTCCCCTGTCTGTCACTTCTCCAGCATTAAAAAAAGCAGCGTGATACAGCCCAGATGTCCTGTAAAGATTTGCTGATAGGCATGTCGCACAAAAGCAGAACTGCTGCAATTTTAAGCCAGTCCATCTAGCCCTGCGTCATTCCTGCAACCTTGATACCTACAACCCATTAATCCTGTCATAGCTAGAGGACTCGACAGGAACCTGACTTTCTTCATCCACATCAATGGAGTGTTAACCTTGTTAATGTTAATCTACAGTTAATGTTGTTACCTCCACTACTCCTAAACTCAACAATAAAAAAACGCAGACAGTCTTATACAGGAAGTTTCAGCATCCTCTGAAAAATGACCTTGGTTTTCAAGTGATGTTTTATTTTCCAACACTGTGTAGTACTATGACCTACTACTAGAGTGCAGAGTTAACACCTGCTGCTTTAGTTTTTACGCTAAAGTGATCCCTGTCATCTGGTTTGCATGATGTGTCTGAGGACTGCCCTTTTACTACACATACATAAACTTCAGGTTATAGATGTTCTTTAATTGTAAAAGGAAAACTTAAAAAACCAAAAGGTATTTTGGAAGTTAGCTATTTTGTTTTCACAGATTTGGGAAAAAGAAAAAAAGAAAGAAAAGACATACTACTAAAATTTTCAGCCTTTTCCATCTGCTTTCTGTCTAGAAATAAAGCAAGAACACCTTTCTGCATGGGATTCTGATACTTCCTTCTTCGGTTTTAATGCCTGATAAGGAAAACTGAGATGAGTAAAAGTTAATAAAACATGGAAAGTTATACTTAGAATTTTCCTGACTTCAGAATAAGTTATGCTGGCCAAGCATTTCTCCTTTTGTCAATCACACTTATTCTAGTTTTTATTCCTATTTCTGCATACTGCCCTAAACCTGATTTTTAATTATTTCATTAACAAACTAATACATGTGGAAAAAAAAAAAAAATCCTGAAAAAGAATTTTGCAAAATGAGGTTATATATTTAAACATAAGCCTAAGGCAAATAAAAGTTTGACATCTCTCAAGTCCTACCACAAACTAATACGTGGTCAGCAAATGAGTTCCCATTTATTTCATCATTTGTAGAAGTATACTTCTACAAATTACTTCAAAAAACTCTCATTAGTTAACATTTCCCACATGCACTGAAATTAGATCTGTTAAAGGTAAAAGGAAACATTAAACCTCTCAGGTTTCTGTGTGAAAGCTTTGATAAAAAGCTATGAACTGTTTTAAATTGAAAATCTATATTAATTAAAGGGAAATGCAAGAGACAGGGCAAAGTTCCAGCACAGCAACAGAAGTGACAAATTGTAACAGAATTTGTGTCACCAGGTAAGTGCCTGCTTATGTGTATATAGGTTAATGACTAAGTGCAAAAAGGATTTGTACTTTGAATAATAGAACACTGGAGCAGAGAATTCAATCTCTTAGGTAACTTTCTTCCCTTCAGGAAAGGCAACTAGAATGACACCTTGTGCTGACTCAGAAGTCATGCAATTCCATATAAAGCCTCCACAAAGCCTCCATAATGTTAAATAAAATTATAAGATGTACTACTGGATTTTCTTCACAGGGTATAACGTTGAAGAGATGGTGGCCCATCACTAGTCTGACCCTGATAGTTTTGTTGGCTTTAAGTAACCTCCTGTGATGTCCAGCCCAGTGAAAGCCGGTATGAACACAACTGTTGTTATGATGAGTTACAACAACTAAAACATAAGTCCAGTAAGAGCTCCCATTCACAACCATGAGGATGAACAGCTGGAAAAGGCAAGTGGAACACTCCTCACACAGCTCTCTTGTTGCTAGAAAAACTCAAACTCTCCCCTTTTAATCCCTTTCCTCAGGGCGTCGTATGAGGAGCTTGGGCTAAGTGACAAAGAGCAACAAAGCCCAGACAATCAGCTGGAGACTGGCTGCAAAGGGACTGCCAAAAGGGACAAGCTGTCAATGGAGAAACTGCCTGCAGTTTACCTCTTCCAACTCCACTCTTAGCTGAAGCTTTAAAATGTCCCTCTCCCAAAATGAATCATAAACCTAACCCCAATAACAGGCAAGTGCTTGAGCCTAAAACCAAAGACCTGCCCTATATCAAGATTTCTTCAGGGGAAACCTAGTATGAACTGGGTTTACTTCGAGTGAAAGGTATTTCATAAAGCTCCAGTTGGAGTGGGGCCGAAAAGGGATTGCCAAAGGAAGGGGTAAGCTGCAATCACGTCTCTTCCCTGAGAACTTCTTAATTTGGCTTGTGTACAGATGCTTTTGCTAAGGCTGTCAATGGAAGGCACAGCCTGCCAAGAGTTCTCTATTGAGAAATTCCTCATTAAGGACAGGGATGAGGGACTTGTGCTGAGGCTTAGACTGGACCTAGAGACACCATTTGTCTCTAATTAGGGTTTGGTTTGGCTTAGGGTTTGGTTTGAGAGAGAGCCTAGAGCTCTAGTGGGAGTGGAACTATAAAGTGGCTTCCTAAGAAAGGGGTAGATTGTAAAAAGGGCTGTCCCTGGAGAACAGGTTAATCTAGGAAAGACTGCCAACTACTTGCTATGAACCTTGTTTATCTTCCAATTCTCCGTACAGCACATCTTAAAGTTATCTCTGAGCATTTATTTTGAAGAGAACATTCATTTACAGGGTACACAATGAGCTTACCTTGTAGTGATTCATCATCTTCTCATACTGTTAGATACTGGGATCACTCCTTCTATGTCAGGGAAGTTGGAACTAGATGATCATGAGGTCCTTTCCAACCCTAACCATTCTGTGATTCTGATTTTCTGCAAGCTTTAATTTCTATACACAGTTATAGTATCAAGGGTTGTTTGGACAACTGATGTTTCCTCCTGACAATCTGTGAAAACAATTACTTTTTAACCTAGATGTAGACCTCAGCAGTGCACACTGTTTATCTTGTCAGTGCTTAATAACCTAGAAGGACATAGTTAATACTATGTACCACTACAGCAGGACCACTTATAATCTTACAAAGCCTTATGAAGAGGAAAGCTGCAGCAAGGAATTGCACAGAGGAAAGAAAGTTGCTGAGGAGGGAACTTCAGTGTGCCAGCAGTTTGTGCTCAGCAATTTTTTCTAGCTTTTTCTTACAAATAAATATATGAAGAAAGTTGTTCCCAGCCCCAGTGTAGTTGTAATTTACACCTTTGTGCTGCTATCTGCAGTGAAGAAGGCCCCCTAATAACTAAAGGCTACCAAGCCATGGGAAGCAAAGGTAACTAAGTGTCCTCAAGCTCAAACAGCAGACTTTGATACAAGTGTAGATATTCCCAGAAAAACTGCAAAATTAGTACCTGACGTATTTCCTTACATGAAAAACTAATGCCAAAAGAAGCACCACTGTCTGTATGTTTTCTGGAGAGGAAAGATGTATAAGTCATAGTGGGCAACGAGAGGTACAGCCTACAAGCTTACAGCTGTGTGTACAGAGAGGTAATATGACCGGTCTAGAAACAATGTAGATAGAATCATAGAACGGTTTGGGTTGGAAAGGACCTTAAGACCATCTAGTTCCAACCCCTGTGCCATGGGCAGGGACATCTCACACTACATCATTTTGAGCAAGGCTCATACCCTGTAAAACCAAGTTCAGTGAAAGGAGCTGAGCCAGAAAGTCTTCACAGATGATCCAGTGTGTAACATATTGTTTGACTGGCTTATGAATCATGAGATGATTGACAAGGAGAACTGCCAAATGGATAATTACATCAGGTTTTGTAATATGAACTAAAAATCAGGAAAATATGAAGCCTCACAGAAGCAATTAATAACTTTTATCACTTGTCATGCAGCCTCCATTAAGTGCAATGCCAGAATGTATATTATTTTGCTATAAAGATGCTATAAAGATCAGCATTAACTGCTGCTGTAGAACAACAGTAGTTTGTCCTCCGCACAATTTTCTCCTAAGTCGCTATCAAATTGATTCCAGCCTGATACGAAACATTAATTACACAATGGTTCCCATCATCAGTATGGGAACTGCAGTTCTGCTTTGCTACATAGCTTATTGGGATACTGGAGCATGGGTGCAACAAGATCTGAGTATCAGAAAAACATGATGGTAGCTTTTCTAACAGATTCTTTACAAAAAAAGTATGGTACTAAAAGCCTAGGTTTGTTCAAAATTGTTCTACCTGCAACAGTATTAACTTAGGAATTGAAGTTTTTATAACAGACTTGGAGTAGCAGACACCTCCACTTGAAAAATCATAGAATCATAGAACGGAATCACAGATTAGTTTGGGTTGGAAGGGACCTTCAAAGCTTGTCTAGTCCAACCCCCCTGTAATGAGCAGGGACATCTTCAGCTAGATCAGGTTGCCCAGAACCACATCAAGCCTGGCCTTGAATGTCTCCAGGTAAAGCACAGATATGCTAGTACAACAAAACCTTTGTTCTCAAACCAGTGTCTGTTCAAGGGCTACAGTCCCTACTGTTGAACTGAATCTGTTTTATTTTTTCAATCAGCCTATGCATAGACCTTCTAATACCTCTCAAAGGCAAGGTCTAGTTAAAAGCAGAAATCTCCAGCATGTGTTAGTAAATCAAATCCAGTCATTCTCCTTCTTCATGTTGTCATCACAATTCCCCCATCCCACCCTAACATTTACTTTGGAAATACAGGAAACGCCTTAATTCAGTCCACGGTAAAGGTGTGAATGTAACATTCTAGACAAGGACTTTGATAATTTTACCTTTCTGTTCTAGATAGAAATTTTTGAGCAGACACATGACTTCTAAAGAATGCTTTGCATTAAATTTTATAAGTTTTTACAGGGGAAATAAAAGTAGAATTAAAAAAAAAAACTACAATAAGGAGAAATAGTAGTATGAGTGCAAAAAAAAAGAAACATGCTTAGTGATGCTTACAAGAAACTGAATGTTTCTGCTTAAAGAGGAACAAAAAGGTGTTCCACTATCTGCCTGAATTGTATTAGTTATTATATTCCCATGTCTGTGTGCATTTGCATTCCTGGCCTGCTAAAAATACACTAATTAAAGCTGCTGACCTAGAATTGAAGTAAACGGAGCAATAAACAGACCCTATCTAAATCAGAAATTAAAATGCAGAGCTGCTACGCAGGGTTTCTCAATTTAGTGAGCATGGTAAAAACTACAATATGACAAAAAACCACTTTGTGAATCATCAATGTCATCAGTTCCTCACATGTGACCTGTCTCCAGAGGAACAAAAGAACAAAACACCCTCAATTTGTTCCTGCAGAGGTTTTTTCCCAAGCTGTTACACTGAAATCAACAAGATCATTCATGATAACAAAAAAAATATTGTAAGCCTTGGCCCTTTGGAAGAAAATCTGTGACTTCACATTTTCCATCATCTACCTTGTACCAAGCTCACAGGGAAGCAAATGATCATCTTAAAGCTGTGTCCAAAAATGATCAACCGAATGAACCGAAAGATTCCTGCTGAACACAGGTACAGAGAAAAGGAAGTGGGAACAGAAGGTCAGTGGTTCACTCCATGCACAGCCTAGTTTAGATAATTAGGATTAAAATAAATAGCGTTTTCTAGGAAAGAATGAAATCTAATTTGTAGCCAGAAGAAACTGAGTTACGAGCATGTATTACTGGGGAACCTGATCACTTAAAGGAAGACATGATCATTCAGCAGGATTCGGGCAAACATTCACAGAGTTGTAGTCCTCAAACAGAAGACGTCAATGGCAGAAGGAAGACAAGCCTCAGCATGTGATATGCCGCAATACAAAACATCTTTTTCCACTGGAATACACGGGAGAGAGAACAACAATGGGAAGTGGCAGGTCTTCACTGTCTCAAATGAACAATAGCTGGAAGGAGCTGAAGAAGAAATTCTGTCAGGCACTGCACCATCCAGATCAAGCAGGAGGTGTAAGGGATTAATGGGCAAGTGATTTTTGTGGCAGGGAAATACAAAGCAAGGACTGCAGGAGCAGCAAGACTGATACTTGCTTGTTAGATCCTCATATTTCAAGGAATTTCCAAAGGAGAAGGAACCTCCTACGTGTTCCCAGACTCTCCTGCCTGCAGCACTTGCATGTCACCTCACTCTCCCTAGCATGTGAATTCCAGCAGAATATTACCAAACGCCATAATTCATTCCCTGCTGTGGATGGCTGCTGTGCAACATCATTTTGAATCATGGTTAATCACCACCTGCTTGACCACCACCACTGTGTTATATAGCTACCAGATGGCACCTACAGAAAGGACACATACACCCAAGTCTTTCTTCTCTACCTACTTACTAATGCCATATCCTCCAGACAAAAAGACAAACAACAAAACAAAATGTATTTGGATCCTGTCATTTGTATGCATTTTCCTTTTTTTTTGTTTTCACTTCACTTTATTAACATAAAGCAGATAGACTTATGACTGTGCACTGTATTTCCCTATTAGGATACTAAGCATTTTCTTGAGTTTAAGTACTTGTCCACTTCCCTGCAGAAAACATCCTACATAATAAAAATATGTAGCAAAGAAAATACTATTAGTCAAATGCAGATATTCATAATCAAAATATGTTTTTACACACCATGGCTGAGAATTTCTCTTATCTATGGATCAGTTAAGGTGTGAAATGACATTCAAATACATAAGATTTGAGATTTTCAACATCTAATGCAAATCTTGAAATCAAGACACCAAAGTTACTTCCAGAAAAGGCAGCAGTGGTGCTCTCAGAAAAACACAGATCTGGAATTATTACTGAATATGCAACTAGGATCAAAGATCCAACCCTTCTCAAATTGCCTTCAGAAGAGACTATTCAGCATCCACAAGAGATTTTGAAAATGATGAAGCTGTGATGTTTAATTAGGCCTTTTCTTGTTTAAGATCAGGTGGGATCCTGTAGCATTCTCACAGCAAAACAAAATACACTCGCCACCTTACTTACAGAATACTATGTGGTTTTCTACTTGAGGAAATACTTGAAAACAGTTGAAATCTAGGTGTAAGTAGACTTCTGCGTGCTCTTACTTAAAGCAATATTGCAGAGCACCTTTGACTTCCTGTGAAAATATGTAATGAATGTTCACCTGCCTCTGGAGAAAGTCAAGATAAATGTTAGCCACAGTCTTCAAAATTGTCCTGATGGCAACAGAGCACTAAATAACGCATGTGCAGCCAGGCATGCATAGGAACTTTGGTTGTTGAAATGTAGAATGAAAAGATAGTTAATCTTGCATTTAAGATCTCCCTTGCTCATTGATCACTGATGCTCCTTAGATCAGGCCACTTACTTTATTAGTTTCTGAGATCTTTCAAACAGCCATGATGTAAGTACTCACTTTTATTTCTAGCTCTACCAAGACAGAGAACTTTCAGGAACAAAGGCAACTTTGTTAAGCTATACAAATGGTATCAAAGGGGCTGTCAAGAAATATTTATTTCTTTAATGTGATCGGTACTTTAAAGCAGAACAAGGAGTTAACCATGCGAAGGGACAAAAAAGGCTATTCAGGGTTTCATTCCATACAACACTGACAACAAGGGCATATTCAATGGTATAAACAATAATGAACCCATTAAAGGATTTTTAATTTATTTATTCAAGGTGTACATTACCTGTGTAAGTAACTAGCATGAAATCATGGCTCTGCAATTATTTAACTCATGGGACTATTTGATGGATAAACATCCTGAAAATTAACTGAAAGGAATGGAGATAGAAGAGCCAGAGATTAAAACCCTGAAGGATTTGTATTCTGCTTGCCAGTACTAGGAGTATCTTACAAAGGTTTAATAGTGATTTGACATTAATGGTAATAATAATTTTAATTAAATAGGTAAAATGTTATGTATATAAAATATTTACATATATATATATATGAAAACATTTCAAGATGTAGAATAAACTTTCACCTAATGTAAGAATGATTTCTGCCAATGAAGTTCAAAAAAGTCTGTTATTTCATATTTAGCATTCAGAATCTGTATTGGTGACCCTGGCACAAGAAGTGTTCTAATGGAATGTGTTGATTCCACAGTTACTGGGAGGCATCATGACTACAGAAAAGGGACAAAGTTTGCAACAGAAACAGCAGAAGTGGGATAAAATTTCACTCAAATTTGAAAGATTTCATGTTGTTCAAACACTGGTAACAAATTTCTTCTAAAAATGTATATTGATAATTTTGAAATAGCAGAAAATGCAGTGAACTTTTCTGGACAAATACTGATGTAACCTAAGACCTAACATTTTTATAGTAGTCAATTTATTATTTTATGTCTGGCATTTCTTCAACCCAACATGATGAGCACGAGGCACTCTGACCTATTAAAAAAGAATAGCTACTATTAATTTTGATTTTTCACACCTCTTACTTTCAATCAGTGACTACAGCAGCAATGAAACATCATCTCAGCACAATCTTTTCTATCACGACATCAGCTGCATATTTCAGAATGGGAGAGAAAGATACCTAGATCCTTGAGCCTCCAAAAAAATTTGTGTTTTATTCCCAGACATTGTGCATAGAGGTGGCAAGGAATGGTTTTTATTTATTTTAAAAAAATCCTCTGTTCCTCCTTCAAAGTCTACTTGATCAAACTAAAACATCTGATCAGACATTTACCTTATTTTCTGATTTGAAGGCAGGGGGAGTTACATCAGCACATCTCACAGTTTTTTACTAGAAAATTTTGGGTGCTTGGTAAAAACCAATCCCTTCTCATTTTAAATTTAAAAGAACTTGACTAGAGTTTACACCTAAAGAAAACATTTCACCATTTTGTGTCTCACTCCATGCTCAAAAGGAGCTTTTCATTATGGGCTAAGATGAAGGGCAAAACTCTTATCCGAGTTCCGTGCTGCACAGACAAGCCCCATGGAAAATGCCTGGAAAAGGCAGAATAAAATAAAGCCACACCCAGCGAGTACAAACTGAACAAAAGGACTTTGAAACAGCATTCTCTGATTTGCCTAGTCTGGGGAGTGCTGCTTATTTTAATATTGTGGGGAAAAAAAAATGATTTTATTGCAACTCTGCATGTAGTAACAAAAATAGTACCCATCATTCCAGCAAGTTGCCTGAATCTGCATTTGAAACACTCATAAGTGGAAACACCTAGCACAGTTAAAATCTGCTATTCTTTGACTACAATAGTTCTACACCACCCTTCCATGTACTAAATGTTAACTGGCTTATCACACGAAAAAGTCTCCCCAAGTTAAGAGCAGTTTAAGAGTTAACTGTTACAACTTCATAAATTCCTATGCAATTACAAGGACTGTGTAATTTTTGTTTAAATTACGATTTCCATAATTTCAAGCAAAAGTAACTTCCTCAATCCTCTTTTTAGAACTGCAGTGAGGGATAGGCTACATCAATTTGACTGGAGGAATATTTTCCTTCCCTCGAGATTGACTTCCTACACATCTCTTGCAGAATGATTCATAAGGCTCAGTCATTTAGAATTGCAAATGTGGTAAGGGACTTCTTGTCAGTTGACAAATGGGTGTAGTCACATTTAAACAGAGAAAGAAAAGACATGAAATCATACCATGAAAGAGATTAAACTTTACTAATTCTATCCATCACAACTCCAGTACTCCACGCTCACTCACTGTTGTGATTACTCTAATTAAGGAATTTCACTGCCTTACTGGGTCTCTCAGTTCATACACATGTTGTCAAAAGTGTATCTTGCCAATTCATGGTAGAAGGAACTGAGACAGAAGCCATTTTGGCTCATGAAATGCACTGAAGTAGCTGCCTGCATTGCTTCTGCTTGAAATTTTGCTGTACAGTGTATTTAGTGTGCTTGGAACAGCAATGTGGAAATGTCATTCACCTGTCATGTAAGCTGAACTTAATTATACTGTAATTGCACATCCGATACACTGAAAGGGAAAGGAAGCAGCATTTCCTTGTACTTACCATGAAACAAACATGTATTATTCATTCACCTAGTTACTATACTGAAGTACCATTACAGGCATTACCATTTTGCTTTAAGGTACAATGAGTAATTTATTAAGTAGTGATGCAGATGTTTATAAAAATGCTTAACTGAAGTTCTGAAATGAACTATTGCAAAGAGTACATGAGACTGACAGTCTAATTCATGGCCAGATAAAATTATTACGGTTGGGTAGGACTGCTCAAAGGAAATTTTTGCACTTTTTCACAAGCCAAGGTAAAAATAAGGTGTCTGTCATTAAGGAAAAACAAAACCACAAAAAACACCCAACAACAAACCCCCAAACAAAAAACAAAAATTCTCCTGAAAGTCTGAAGAAATAAATGATCAAAAGTTCACAATACTTTGTCAGCAGTTGCTGATTTGCTGAGGGTGAGCACTACCTCGCGCCTCCTCTCACCATTTCCCTATCAGGATTTACTACGATACTACAATTTACTCCAGAGCATTCAGAGTGGTCTCTACTGGTGCCACTTCTGTAGCACTTAACAGCGATGCTTCTGCCTCTGTGTAGTTGCTTCTATACCCTCCCAGTGATTCCCATGTAGTATATGGTACTGTGCTGACCACCTCTCCACAGCTGAATCTTATCCTTAGCAATTGAATATTGTTCTGCAATAGGAAGGACTTCAAGGAAATCACAACAGAGATGACAACAAACAAACAGGAAGGAAAAATAAGCAGCTGAAAATCAAGCATACACATAACTGCTTAGAAAAATTAAAGGATTTGAAATACCGCTTTGTATTTGTACCATAAATATCCATAACTAGTTCAGCATGCACTATTTCATCTTCAAAATAAGTTGCCTCAGTTTAATCTAGTCCATCCTGAAACAACCACTGTAGAACACAAAAGAAATATTTAAGATAGAAATACTAGTGAAGATCAGCACAAAGAGTATTAAGCAACTCTCAAAACATTACTAATATACCTACTTTCATCTTAAAAGCTTTTATTCTGCCTATTTGACTGAAACAGAAATGAGCAGCTGTACTCTAAGTGACATGACATATTCAGTTGTTTACGTCAGAAACAACAGGCCCTGCATAAATACGTATGCATCCTTTTTCTAAAGGATCCCACAGTGCTTGAACGTGCCACAGGATCAATGTCTAGCCAGCGTGGAAAGAAGCTGCTCTTTACAGAAAAACTGTTCAGAGAGTGAAGTGAGAACAGCCTTGACTAAACATGGACCATGGATCTGCAGCTAAACAATGAGTCAAATCCAACCTTTATGGAAACTTGTAATCTGTATGTGATGTGCAGGGCGTTACGGATGGTGGATACTCACCACCATGAGGTTAGTGTTTCCAGTGTACCAGGAAATTTAAGTGTCACCCAGTGATGAAATATTCCCTTTTCTACTGTTATCACCCTCCAGCGGAGATTTTTCTCTTCCTTTTTATTCAAGAAACTAACTAGTCACAGAAGAAAAAGGGGCCTTGCCTGTTGGCTGGCTCCTCTACTTTAAATCTTACCTATATTCATGCTGTCAGAAGACCTCTTTTAGTCCAGTTTGAGAGAAGTTTTCTGCTAAGATGTAATAAGACTGTCAGACTAAAGTAATTTTAAACAAAGCATCACAGAGTCAGCATACAGAAGAAAAAATGACTAGGAAAAATACCTTAATTCTTCATCAGCTCACTGCAGAATTATTTCCCTTTAAATTGAGGGGGAAACATAAGCAGCTTTATTAGTTTGAATGCCACACGAAAATGCCTGAGCAAGCTGTGACAATGGACATTTCCAAACAATTTAGACACTTAGTATTGCAAGTAATTAAATGACCCTCTATACCTTCCCCCAGACACACATATAACAATACACTTCACCAGATAAAAAAGATTTTTCTATTTATAAGAGCGAATGTAAATTGTGTCAGGGCTGAACAGGATATTCACACTGTCGACCTACTCAGTTAATACACATGCCTGAAATAGATCTTTGCCTTTTGTACAGTCAGTGACACCTATATGGCACTTGAGTGCTTTGACTCATCCTCTGGGAAGTCCACTGATAAATCCAAAGGTCCCTAACTCAAGCACCCACTTTTATTGAAGTGGGCTGAAAGAGTAAGGTCCTTTTCCGTGATACTCATCAAAGCTCATCAAAGAACACTGGGGTTTTGTGTATTGCTGATTTTCCACCTTAAACCCTGTAGGCTTTTAGACAGACAGAAAATTTCACAGAACTTGTAACCAGCGTTCCAGAATGTAGCATCTGTAGTACCCCATTAGAAAGACAGTAAAGTTTCAGGATCAGAAAACCAACTGCACCATAAAGCCTGTCATTCCAGAGCTAAATCACAGTAACTGGAAGATTTACCCAACAATTCATGTTCACTAAAACAATCTGTAAGCAGCAATATCCCCCTGTAGTTAGGTAGAGCTTGATTAGCCAATATCCTTCAATAAAAACGTCAGAATATAATTCAAGTAGTTAGACTTTGGGAATTCACTGTACTAGTCCTGGTCTAGAAGTAACACATAGGAACCTTTCACTATGCACATGGTAGTTCTAAGACCCTGACAATTATCTTCCAGTCTCTGTACATGAGATGAATTTTTTATGACTCACCCTATTTGGCTTGCCCACATTTATTTTAATATCTAAAGTAAGTAACTCATTCAGGACAAGAAGAAGGATTTACTACAGACTTTGCAGTACCAAACCAAACAGAGCAAGCAATTGAGCGTGGGTTGTTTGGGGTTTTTTTTCCTCTAATGGTATGATACATATGCAAGGTTTCCCAGTGCTCTGCATTGACTAATGAGTGAAGCGTCAATTCAAGCATACAGAAAAGCTTCATGCACTCAACAGCAGCTCACTCAGGGGCATCAATTTCAGAATTTCTTCTATTCAGAAGGAGTAAATACAATATATGTAAATACAATATGTATATAATCAGTTTCAGATGAGAGCTTAAAGTGGAATGCTGGGCAAAAGAAATGCCTTTAGGTTTTTTCAAAAGCAATGAAAAACATTTAATAACAAATTCTACAGGGGTTAAAAATAAAGAAAATGCAATCCCACTACAGCATTTGTTAATTCAGCACAGTGTGCTTATCTCTGTGCCCAGTCACTTTACATCTGCAAGGGTGTAGAACAGAGGACAGAAATTCCCTTCCCATGCTTCTTTAAACCTGCAGAAATTCCAGAAATGCAAATGTGAGCGTGCTTTCCTACAGCTGCTAAATTGTCACAGCTGATGTATTCTTTAATGATATTAGCAGAGTGAACTAAAGCTACTGCTACTCCCTAGTGCCCACTGCTTTCTCGACATTCAAGGACAGACTTACAATCTAGGAAAGCATCAGACAGTGGGGGTGTGAGCTGGGAATAGTGCTATGTTCTGAATGTTGCCCACTCTTGCAATTTTATCATGCATTTTTAAATAAATTGTATGTTTCCCAGCAGTACAAATACTTGTAGTATCTGCATGTAGAAAACTGCAACTACTTGAGATTTGTGGTTTTCATTAAGAAAAATAAGAGCAGTTGTAATCTCAGATCAACAGGACTAGTAAGAGAGAAGGGCTAATGAGAGAAACTAAGAAGGTATTTCAAATTACTGTTGAATGTGGCCTGTCTCACAGTTCCACAGAGGGGTGCCATCCCATGGATTATTAATTTCTGTGAATGGCAAACTACAGCATTACAAGCTCCACCTTGGACAGGGAACCACTTAGAAAAGGTATGACACATGAGACGAAGACTACCATAGACATGAAACCCCCTTATACAGGTTACTACTGTGACTCTAGGCAAGGGGACTGCACTTAACTAACATTCTGCATCAATGCTGAGTTTAAGTCATCACTTTAAATCAGATTTTCAAAAGACAGAGTAAGAATGACTTAGCAATGTGATTCACAGCTCTCCCAAAACACACTTAAAACTTAAGATCATTAGTGCCTATCTAGCAAAACTCAGTTTCTTTCTGATGCTGGTTTAGTAGCAGGTAAATATTAAGAGTGTTAGAGCATGAGATTTCTCTCACAAGACCATGCAATATATTGAACACCTACCCAAGACACTGATTTAACCTGTTCCTAAAGGTATGTATAGATCATATCACACTATGTAAAAATTTATAGTCAATTATTATTGATATTTTCTTGATAACACCTAGTTCCCTTCACTTGCAGGTCCTCCAAGCACTTTACATGTACAGTGTTTCTACTTACAGAGGAGTAACATAGAAAGCTCTAAATGCCAGGGGGATACAGAACTCAGAAGCCATTAAACAACTTCTCTTTCTTAGCCTGCTAGGTAATTGTCTTCTTCTTTTCTCAGAATAATACCTTATCATCAGGAAAATTATCCATTCAACTACATATATGATATAAAAATCCAGGGCATTTATTACCTGCGTTTATGAAACTTGCTATGATGTTATCTTCTATTCTGAGTACTAGGACTACAGTAAATACTGCAAGCTAGGACATGTCCTTTTCCTTAAAGGGACATGCTCACAGCACAATGAAAGTGATGGGGTTATTTATTATTTTTACATCAATGGAAGATGCAAGAAAACCACACTAAAGAAAAGAAGTATCTATTTTTAAACTTTATTATAATTCTTTTTTTGTCCTTTAAAATTCAGTACTTTGCTTCCTTCAAAAGAGGCTGCACATATACTAGTTATGGTGTCTTCTTTAAACTGGGCTTATAATTTAGAATATAAACTGAGAATACGTGCAAACTGGTAAAAGACTCTACTCTCCAAGATTATTTAGAGGACCAGTATATTTCTATGACAAAGACAAACTCTCAAGAGACCAGTTTTACTTACTATTTCCTGTCTGAGTTGCAAAAGACTCTTGATTGTCAAACCCCCACCTTCTTAGCTGAGGCCAGTCAAAACATCTTGACCTTGATCCTCCTTACTCAATAACCCTGCCTCACAGATGTACCTCCTCGCTGTTGCTTCTTCACATTTCAAAGACCACATGGAAAACAGTCTCTCAACAAAGTTCTTTTCTACTGGGGTATCTTAAGCATGTCTTTAATTTACAATATTTTATCATCACTGCAGCAAAAACCTCACAGAAGGCCATAGCAACAGGCTGACTTTATGTGCAGAGTGATCAGTCATCCACGGCTGGAAGGAACAGTGAATCCCAATCTCATTTCAAAATCTAATGAAGTTGGCCTCTCAAATCCACTTGATATATCTACTAATACTAGGCTTAGATTGAAATTTAAGATTTCTTCTGCAAGACTTGTCATGATCATTTGAATTGGGGTTGTTTAGAGTAGAGGAAAGGTTAAAAAGGGGAACATGGTAACGCTTTCAATGACACAAAAATCTGCTGGAATGAAGGAGGAAATCAACTTGGTCTTCAGGTCCACAGCAGAGAGGGACAAAAAATGAGCACTGATTAGACAAAAGACACAGGATACCGGTTTTGATTTAAAAACAACTCAGTTTTCAGTGACTAAAATAACAAACTACTGTCACAGACTGCTTGTTGAAGTCCCAGAAAAGGGAATTTTTAAGAAAAGGAGAGCCATTTGTAGCATTAAGAACGGAAAATCCATCAGTTCCTTGCAGTTCTATGCTTCTCTCATTCTGTCAACTTCTACTTACATAGCACATATTACACAATCAATCTAGTAACGTATTTGTCTCAAAATACTTATGGAAAGGCATATTCATAGACAACTACAGAGTTGAAATGAGAAAAAAAGATCAACTTGGCCTTATAATGGTATTTGAAAGACAAATGCAATAGAGTTTAATCCATTTCCCCAAAACTACTGGAGCATTTAGGGTGCTGCTCTTTAATAAACTAAAGCCAGCTGTGGGGATTGAATGGCTGTGATAGGAACACACATTTATTTTCCTTTGCAGCATTCATTATTTATTTCCATTTAGTTTACTACCACAGCACTAAGGCACTTCTGCTTTCTGTGTTCTATTGTCTTGTTACTACTGGGACACCTAACCCACTGACTTCATTGACTGTTTTATCAAGGACTGACTATTTTATTAGCATCAAGAGTCACTGTATATTCCCCACTCAGTTTTACAGTCAAGTATCCCAGGGCATTGGTCAAGCCCCAGTGTTGTTATAGCTGCTGGAGAACTACTACAGCTTACACACTGTAGGAAACAGAAAGAAGCTGGAATAGGAGTGGGTATTAATCACAAAGCTCTTCTGATGTTTTTCCATTTTCTCTTTTGGCCACTCTTTGTCTTGTTTCTAATGTCAGAACTGAATAAGGAGAGAATACAGGGCTACTCTGACAGCCCCATGCTATCCGGAAATGCAAGCATGTTCCCTGGAAGGTCATTTCTATCCCTCACTGTAGGCATAACTACAGCGGTGTGCTCAAAGTGATTTAAAAATAATTATTTTAATGAAATGGTTACTGCTTACGCTTTTGTTAGCTGTTCAGATTTTGTGGGTTGAGAAAGTATTGCATCATTTAGCACATACAGCAACTAAAGTGAAAAGTGGCTGGTTATGGTAAGGAAACAAACTACTAACACAAAGAGCAATAATAATTTAGCTTGTGACTGGAAAAAAAAAGTAATTGAAGACAATGATTGGGCATAAACCTGTCATTTCAAGTAGAATATTCAATTGTCTGCTAAAGCTAATTATCAGTGAATTTCAGCACATGCCTTTCCCACTTCTATGGCCATATGGCGCCCTTACATGCACTCTGAGCACATCTGAGAGGTCTAATTCAAATTACCTCAAGCCCTTACATAATACTTTGTATATGCAGAAATCTGTAAGATTCTTGGCTGGTCTTTTCAACACTATCACTAGAGAGAGCATCAGAGCCAGCCAGAACCTCTCTCCTAGCAAATTATAGCTGGTCCTTGCACCGACAGAAGGTGCAGGTGCAGAAGCTTCTATCCCCAACTCTGCTGCTGTGAGACAGACTCCAGCAGCAGCTTAACCAGGAGTCTGAGTTTTGAGTCTGAATGGTCTATTCATGAGTCCATCTAGTGGATAGTATGAGACAGTATATACCTACATACGTATAGATATATAGAACACACATATGTATCTCTAAACTCTTGTTTTCCCCTGTTTCAATCATAACAATATTAAAAAAGATTAAAGATGTGACGGTTTGGCATTGATTTGAAGAACTTCCTAAAGTTATTCAGAATACAAAAATTACTAAAATATTTGTTGTTCCTTGCTTAGAACATGGTTGCAGAACCTAAATAAAAGCTCCTTTGTTCCAAATTGCAGGGAAGTTTTGGAGATGAATTGAGCTGCAGAAAACAACTGTTTCCCTTTGTGAATGATATTAATTTCCCCCAAAGGATTTTACAGAGGCTGGTATTCTTCAGAGCATTGTGCAATATCCCACACACTACCCTTGAAGTTTCCCTCGGTGCTCAGAATACGCCATGTTCAGGGCTGCAACTGGTCACCAGCATCCAGGAGCAGATGTAAGGATTCTATTTTTAATGCCCAATAATTTCTCTGTGAATACATTTTTATTCTGTACATTTTTTGCCCAGGCTATTCTTTTCCACTGCTTTTCTTGCCCCATGTGTTCTTATTACTGGAAAAAAGAAGTCTAGTTACACGGGATGCAAAATAAATATTAATCATTAACAGTATAAGAAAGTGGGTTAAAAGCACCATCGGATGAGTAACACACCTTGCACCCTTGTATATTTTGCTGATCTCTGGGCGAGTGCTCCAGTGAGATCATGTATTATCATGTATTGAGGACCGTTCCCTCTTAAAAATAAAAGCACTCATAACCACCTACAATTTTTGAAAGAAAATATTTCTTAATAGTTCTGTTCTGGGAAAAGCTGAAGAGGAATGAAGCTGCTCCTTCTCCACTTCTGTTTCAGCCCTGTCTCTGAACTGCAAACATTTCCCACAGCACCACCTGCAGAACTATCTAGCTGGAGGCTAGAATTATAATATATCAGGGGGAAATCTTAAGCATTAAATCTAGTATGATACTGAAGGACAACGGCAGTGCTATCACTGCAGATAGACTAACAGCGCACTTAATGCATGTAGGAATTCATTTATCAGTTTGCATCCAGACATATAGACACTTTGTGTCTCAAAAGGTGCAAGTAAGACTTAATGCTCTTACAGATGTTTACCTAGAGGTAAGTTTGGGTTAAAGTGAAAGTCCTTTATGATATAACAGTATCTTTGGACATTGATTTTTGAAGAAAAACCCTAACTTGGATTTTAGCCTTCTGTTAATAAAAATTGTGAACTAAATGTTTCAATGGAGGAGAGGCATCAGATACCTCTAGGAGAGGGAACACAAGTTATTTACTATGTTCTATGCCATTTTATATGGCTCTCCCATCTGGCTTCTAGCAGCTTCTACAGAAGTACATCCTGGAAGACATCTACTCCTGTAACTGTCAGCCAAGCTCCTTAGATGCTCAAGGACATGAAAGGTGGCACTAGATGGCTATGTTTAATAATCTGGATCCATTCCCAGATTACCTGCTGGGCTTGCTGAAGAAGTATGAGTGTTAGTATCTAAGATCATCATTATTCTTTACTGCAGGTAGAAGCCATTTTAAAATACATTCTCTGGCTGAAAGTCTCAGCTTTGTAGCTTTGTATCAGCAACAGCAGACTACACCAACCGGCTCCACATTACTGTAAGAAGTATTTTTCCATCTCTGCTTTCTCATGCTTGCCACTCTCACTTTAGTGTAGAGCTCGCTGCATTTCAAATCCTGCTTCACTCTAACGAGGTAAATTAAATTCTCACACAAAATGCTTCATTAACCCATTTAATCATACCTAATATTACCTTTAGTATTCCTCCTCACTGGTCTTAAACATAACCCACTGCTAATTTGTTTATGTGCCATATTGTAAGTTAGTGTAGATGCCAGCAGCATGACAGTTTTCAGCAGCTGATGAAAGAATCTTATTTGTAATACAGGATTTTTTGAATAGTTCTTTTTTGTCTTGTAAGGAAAAAAAGCAAAATAATATTGCCTGTCAGAGACTAATCAGACTGAACTACTGTGTATTGTTCTTTAACTTGAATTAAAACCTTAAATTTTGTAAACCATGATGAACTGATGGTAAAATTTTTATTCCATATTGACTTTTAGTGTGTGATTTCTACTTCCTTTTCTAGTTAGAAATTCCCCACATACTTCGTTTTCACTGAGGTTTGAAAACATTGTGTGAAGAATTGTTTCAGGTTTCCTTCATTTCATTTCCTTAATTCTATGATCACCACCTCTGCTCCAGAACTAGCCAAAGTCAGAAGCACTGAACAGAGACCAGTGAGGAAAAGTGGCCTTAGTTCTGATCCTTGAAATGGGTCCCTCATCCTTTGTTCATCTCATCTCTCTAACACCTTCTGGACAATGCCTGTTGAGAGCTATTATCAAGTGGCTGCCTTCAGTTCTTCTAATGTATATGCTTTTCTCAGCAATAATGTCTAGAAGCTATAAATCACCAAAAACCTCTGCAGTATCAGGCTTGAATCCTCCTTTGCCTATGGAAAAAGATGTTACTACTAATAGTATCAATCTTCTGCTCTTGTGGTTCTGATAAATTTTTGCAGTGTCACAGCTACAAACTCTACCCTTTCATAGAAATAAAATAATGTAATCCCTTGGGAAAAGAATATGGACTTAGAGATGAAGGGGGTCAGAATATACTGTGAAATCACTAAACAGCCCCTGCTTGTAGAAGTCTCCAATTATTTTCACATTCAAACTATCACACACAGTGAGTGAAGGGTGACAGAATTGAGGTCATCCAAGGTTTGCATTGCATCTGCAGGGATTTGTAAAACTTTAGTCTTTACTGAACTGTGGAAAACCTTAGTCTACATGTACTAATTCTCGAAAACTTCCAGCGCTGATGAATAGTTTAGGTGAAAAATCACGTATCCATTCTTTTCCCACACATAAAACAGCCATGAATATTGCTTGCTTACTTGTAAATAATAATAATGGAATATTGCTATTTATTCAAGGATGACTCTTAAAAGAACAAAAACAAGAAAAAGAACAGCATGGGATAGGAAGCATTATCCTGTCTACTTCACAAGAGGGCTCCTAGTTCTACAGAAGCTGAGGAACTAGAAATTAACTATACAGAACAACAGCAGAGCTAAAGTGTGGCTTTAACCATTAAAATAATTGTATTGATTTTTAATGAATATGCTTGTCATCTGATATTATAGATAACCACTGTTTTTTGGAAGAGCTTTCATTACAATTTTCTTACGGTCTCAAATGACTGGAGCTCACATTGCTTTTATCACTTGCCAGCACAGAGAATACATACTAAAATACACAAAAATGAAGGAGTATACTTTACTTGCTCATACTGCCTGCCAATTACTCCAGCATAGGTTCTCCAATGCACACTGCTACTTTTGATTTGTGCTTTAAATACAGCAAATTAATCAATGAGTCTACATTTGACATATGCATTGCATTTTTCACAGCTATAAGCTTTCCTCAAAAAATGGGAGGGTTTTTGTAGGTAAAAAGGAATTGACAGGTATCTTACACAGAGTAGTTCAAACAGGCTGGCATTTTCTTTCATATTCAAGAAAGTTTACCAGATTTAGACTATTGGATTTATAAAGCAAAACTCTGTGAGCATGGGGCTGGGCAAAACAATGGTCACAACCAAGCATATGCATGACTGGGTAGTGATTTATGAGGGAACCAGTAGAATTCTCAATGTTTACCACAGGCAATTTAGCTGCAAATGGGTATTTCATTTTGCTTGAATGTGTGTGCATTTCTCTGGAAAAGGAGACAGGCACTGATTTTGGTTCTCCTTATGGGTACAGGCACAGGAGCAGATGGGGCCTTTAACAGAGGAGTAAAGAAGTATTTATAGAATCATAGAATCACTAGGGTTAGAAAGGACCTTAAGATCATCAAGTTCCAACCCGCCTGTCATGGGCAGGGACACCTCCCACTAAACCACGTCACCTAAGGCTCTGTCCAACCTGGCCTCGAACACCACCAGGGATGGAGCATTTGCTACCCTTAGTCTTTATTTTCCACAATTTAAAAAAGTATGTTGCTGACATCCATAGACAAGTATTTGAAGGCTTCTTTAAGCTTCTTAAGATTGTAATCTTAAGATTTTTAAGATTACAGGATGGTTTAAACTTACTCCTTAATTTTATTCTCACCTGTTTACCTATTACTGCAGGCACAGAATCAACTTTCTGTAGAAGTGACTTGTCTCAAAATGATTTCAGTAAGGCCCAAGGGCTACTTCTGAAAAATCTCATCCTAGTTGGTTCAAAGGTAATTGCATTAGAAAGACCAGAAAGGGGATAACAGTGTTCTTTGTTTGCTCAACAATGTCCTTTTAAATAATTTAGCCTTCAAATAGTTCAAGAAACCTCACATATGGGTTAAGCCAAGCAGTGCTAATTTTCAGTAAAGGAAAATGTCAAGAACTGTAGTGCTTTGAGTAAATGGAATAAAGAAAAGTGAAATAAAGATTAGACTTGTGATTTCAATAGTGCTTTTACCTGTTTAAAATTTAAAGACAAACGACAAAACAATATGAAAGAATGAATGATCTGACACATTCTCACATACAGACACCCTTCCATTCCATATCTTTATAAATTCTACTTCATTATAAATGTGCTTGGTTCATCAAAACGTATCTTGCTTCCAAGAGGAAAACAGGTATCACATACATGTGGATGAGACCAGCACAATCAACTCGTGTTGGGCACTGAAAGCCCTTTAAGCTACTTTAACAATCAATACACAAGTTATCACCGCTTCACAGCACAATGCACACTGAGATAATTATTAATCCTGTTTTATCCAGATGCACATCCTTGATCCTACATATGAAACTTGCCTGTTCTCTCCACTCTCCCTCTTGCAAGACTATATCAAATGAGAAGACAGATAATTCATGAGATTTTCAGTTTCTCACAGATGACCAGAAAAGCACATACATGTGAGTAGGATGCTAGGGGAAAACGGGGAATAAATTAAATCACATATATACATTCATATAGATACCATAACTTCAGCCCACATATCTCAGCTTTACTTACCACGGAGAACTCTACAAATAATTGCCACAGCTACCAATACTACTACAGCTTTATCAGGGCTGGCAGCCCTAGTGTAGATGACACCCTAGCAGCTGTCAGTAGCATCATGCCTATTAAACCAGCTCAGTGCCAATCTAATTAACACAGTGCTGAAACAGCTGCTAGTGCTGGAGAGCTGTGAATATTGCAGCTCCTCATATCACTAATGTCAGTGGAGATGCAATACTGGGAATGTTCTGTAAATGTTCCCCAGTGCAGAACAAGCCTATGTTGGCAGTGCCCTGGATTTCTGTCCTTGTTGGACATAATACTTAAAGGAAGGTGTCAAATTCAACTCTGTACTTAAAATCTAATTAAAGGCTCCCCATCCCACGTTTCCTTGCAAATTTTGAAGTCCTGGGTTTCTGATGGCAAACTCCTTAATGGACTTTGGCACCATATATGATCCTCCAGTTATAAATAGAGCTGTAAGGACAGTGCAACTGAAGAAGGCCTTGTGAAAGGCCCAAAACTATTCTGCTAACAGGTCTCAAAAGGGCACTATCTAGTTTTATCATTTCTTAATGAGAGAAGGGGAATTCACTATTTTTAGACTACTGCAATGAAGTACAGTTGTACACACCTCAATAGAGGGCAGGGACAATCTTCAATTGCCTCCCCTCTCTAGTAAACTATTAGGATTAATAAAGGTGCTATCAATGTTCAGAAAGACTTTCATGACTTGTCTGAGAAAATCACTATAATCGCTTTCGGCTTTTAAAAATGGCAATTCTGGCACAATGCTTCAGGATGAGAAAAACAGGTGAAGGATGAAGTAAATATAATCAACCAGACAAGAGTGTCAAAAAGAAATATTGTTGTAACCCTGCTTCCTCTCTGGGGGAACGGCCTCTACCAATCTGCAACTCATCTGTTACACAGAGGGTGGGGGGGGAAAGACAGGTCAACAAGCTCATTAGAAAAGGCAGGTGAACCTTTTAACTGATCTAAAGTCATTTTGTCCTTGAACAGAAAGGAATTGGGAAGAAGATCTCCGTTTCTGGGGCAATACCTTAACAATCTTCCCAAAGACAGAGCTCGTAATAGAAGGAAGACATGAAAGACAAGAATCCAGAAAACACTTAGGAGATTTCATATTTTGCAGGATAGAATTCAAGAGAAGAAAGCTCTGCCTGATGTCTTTAAATTAATCAAAACAACCTTTTCTTTCAGCATACCGTGAAGATACAGCTCAGGTTTAAGTATGATTTATTGCAGTGGAAACACATTCAAGACATGCATTTCCTCTTTTCCATGCTTTCATAGCTTAACAGGACCCCCTTGAGTACTGCCACTATATAAACATCTGATGAGACTTTACTGTGGCTGAAAGCTTCCGATTTTCTCCAGTGAATTGCATAACTTAAGTAATCCACCTAAAATTTTACTATGAAAATTTTCTTCCAAGTCCCTCATTTATTTGGCAGTACTTAGATGAACCAATAGAACTTTCACTTAGTTTCTGAGGGTAGACTCAGTCTGTCCTGTATCCCCCCCCCCCCCCCAAAATGTGAGTAAATGGCCTCAGCAGTACCAAGATATGTGAGACCTGCACCCCTGCCCCATCTGCAAAACATAATGGCTGGGATTTCTGGACACAGAGTGAAATCTCCATTCCAGTACATCAGGAATTAAGAGAGTCTGTCCCAACACATAGCAGCCAGTGCAGATGGCCTTCTTCTAAAGCTCCTGCTGGCACAGAGTAGTGGCAGATTGTTCAAAGAGGAATAGATCTGGGGAGCAACAAAGGAGCCAAGGATAAAAGTTACATCCAGCTTTGTTCCATGTGCAAAAGGAAATCTATTATGTGGCCCTTTTGTTTCCTGTGTTTCAGGAAGCAAGAGATTTTAAAGGACTGAAGGTTAAAGACAGATGCTATAAAAAAAGTAAACATTACTTCTCTTCTCTTGGCTCTACAGAAATCAGGAGCTGTCATTCTACTGGGATTCCTTGAAAAGAATTTCTAATTTGGGGCTCTAATGTTTATGATACTTCACAGATATGAATACCTGTAAAGTTTAAACTTCCATTTCAATTTTAATCCTTTAGCAGACACATTGTTGCTGAGAAAACAACAGCTTCTTTAAGCTCTTCTCTGTGGGAATACTTGTCTGACCTTGTATCTTTGTATACCTAGAAATCATATGCCCTTTTTTGCTAGCTGTGTACTTTAAGCACAGTTATGTTTGTATATGAATGTATGGATCTATACACTCAAATATATCCTGCCTGTTTATGTCCACACGCACTGATCCTTGTTATTATACCCACAGAAACAACAGGGCTTAACGTGCTATTTGCCTGCGATATATTCCAACAACACAGGTTTTTATTCTGATGTTTAAATTGGATTCAATGACAAAAAATCCTATTCTGAGGGACTTGCACACCATTCCTCTCAACCTCACTCTCTGCTATGCCAAGATGCTTTGAAAGTCAAAGGAAATGATCACATCAGGAAAATTCCCCACCAACAGCACTCCCCTGCTTTTAAATAAAGTTTTTGTTTTCTTACACTGGCATATTTAAAAAGCAGAAATAGTTTCATGTTCTAGACAGAACCAGCTGACTGATACAATATGCCAAGAGCTTCTGTAAAAAAATTATTCTAAGTTGTATCATTTGTTGCTGAAGATAAACATTGCCTTAGAGGAAGCCACAGTAGCTATTTAAAAGCCTACCACAATAATAAATAAGACAGGGAGTGAAGCAGAATACATATTAAATTTCATCTTCATCCAACATGCTGTACCATGGCTAAGCAAAGGGAGAGCATTGCATCTATAATTTAGCCGTCATAAATAAAATACAACCACATGGCTACTCTGACCAAAAAAAACTACACCATATTAAGACAAAAAAGTACACAACATTTACAACCAAAATCAGCATTGAATTGTGAATTCTGACATGTCAGGAAAATTCCTTATTTCTGTAGCAGTGTCATGACTTGTCCAATCCTTCCTGTTTCACATTGATGTCACTTAACCAGTTAATATATTTTTTGCTGTTATTTGCAATTAAATCTAGCTTTATTTTTAAATACCCTTTAAATGCACATGATTTTTGTTATTAATTTGATGTGTTAGAAAATATAACTGCATTTGTTGCTTGTGTGATATTAACTGCATGTCAAATAGATTTACCTATAATTACTGAAATATAATGAGTATTCTTTTTATATTTGCACTGCAGTTAGCTTTTAGATAGCACAGAAATGCCAAAGCAACAAACAGCCTAAAACTAGTTTTTGGCTTTTTTATTGGCAGACCTACATAGAAATATTCTCCAGTAGTGCTAAGAGTTGGCTTAAAACTGCATCTGGCAGCTAATCTTTATGATAAGTAAGTCAAAACATGCTAAAAGGGACCTACCTTCAGAAACTTTTCCTTGCCATCAGCTTGTATTTTGAATTAATAACCTGAGTATAAATGTCATCATTCACCCAGAAAGTACAAAAGGAAGAAGACATAATTAAAGCCTTTTACTTCTTTTGGCAGAGGAAGGCAACTGCATTCTAGTAATTTGGTCACCTGCACTGTCACCACAGAAGAAGGTAACAGAGGTTTATTTATTCTCTCACCATATGAAAATAAAAGCAAATGTTCTAGATTCCTTGGAATAAAGAAACAAGCTGAAAGTGCATTCATAGTAACATACACTGGATTCCAGCCAAGTTTTTGTTTTACTAGACTATACAGAACTATTCCTTGATTGTGAAGGTTTTTTTATTTATTTACTTGCCCTGTTTCCCCAAGTGATCTCCTTTTACCTGGAAAGGTTGTTTATAAAAAAATATAATGACAGGGAATATGAAAATAAACATGCAGTAAGGAAAATCAAGTGTCTCTTGTGCTTGCTACAGACACCGAGTCCAACATACAAAGACACTTTACCTAAAGCAACCAGCACATGATCTTGCTACAGTTGGAGCAATGGAGCAGATGTGCAAATGATGGGAACTACAAATGAGTCACGGACAGTGGATATGCACTCTGACATACAATAAACACAATCTTCAGAGCTTATACAAGGAATTATACACCATCGTCCTACCACACTTCACCTCCCTATTTGTTCATTGACTCTGGAGTCCAAGTCAAGATCCTAGCAAAACACCAAGCCAGTTCACAGCTCCTGTAACTTAAGCCCAGAGGGAACCACAGTGAAATACGGGAATCACTGACACAGAAGCCACTTCCTTGTGGTCCTGGCCATACACAAATCACTTCTTCATGCAGACAGATAAAACACGGTTCCGTGAGATGCCACTTGGGATCACTCGGGTTCAACAGGGAACGTCTGGCTGTGCAAACTATTACCCAGTATGTTGCTATGAATGGAACAGTTCTTAACAGAATATCATACCAATTCCCAATACAGCATCTAAGCAGGAGAACACATGAAGTAACTGGACAGGAAGAAACCTAAGCCTGCATAAGAAGCTGATGTACAGAGGCAGCAGCAACTGAAGCACTTTACTAATGTGACTTCAGCAGGCCTGGTTGATACTGTCTCTAGTCTTACTTGTTGAGTAAGAGTGGATTTTTGTTTACGTACTTACATTTCCTACTCACTGTGCAACTTTCTGCTCACAAAAGCTCATTCCTACACTTTGCACTCAGGCTGAAAAATGCATTACTCCTCTTTAGTATGTATTTTTCATTTTCTTTTTAAAATGCATTATGAAAGTTATTCTATAAATAAGAACAATATATTCCACCAAGTCATTTTCTAAATGGAACAATCACTTCAAGGGTATTCTTTTCTTCCCATTCAGGGAAGGGTGATGGAGGTTCCCTTTAAGAGACTTCCAGAGAATAGAGTTATGCTGCTATAAATTACCTGGTATCTTTATAATTTCCCATTTAAAAATACAAGAAATTCTTGCTTAAATCCTTCCCTCATGCTTCAAAAATGTGACAGAATGGAAATAATAGCTGAATGTTGATGAAGGGAACTGACCTCATTTGGGGAATATATTATGTACCTGGCACTACTAAAACATGTACAATTTTGTATCCATGAATCCATATTTTATGGCATACAAAAATCCTGTTCTGACAAAACAGTAAAGAGCACTGGGAGAAAGGTTTTTAGTTCTGAAGTAGTCCTCTGCAGACTCACAGCTTCTCTGGGCAAACTATTCCAGTGCCTCACCACCCTCATACAGAAGTAATTCTTCCTCATGTCTCATCTGAACCTATACTCCTTCAGTTTAAAACTACTCCCCCTTGAATTTTATACTTCTTTTTCTGTTGTCTGGCATTTTGAAGTGAGATTGTCAATTTTGTGGGCCTTACTGAAATCAGGGCAGTCACCCAGATGTAGATGAGTTGAAGACCTAGGTCCTTGCTTCTACCAAAATTTCGGTAGCTTTAAGACCACCCAAAGAAGAAATGACAGAGACATCTTCAACCCTCATCTCAGCCTAAAGCAGTCAAATTGGTATGGGCCAGACCACTCACCTCCTAGAAACTGCTGCAAAGCTACATGGCCACCACAGTGTGCACAAGGACTTCAAGGGAAACCTATTTAAGGAAGTGTAGATAAAGTACTGAGTTTTGAAAGTGCTGCGTTTGAACCTGTAAATTATTTAATTTCCATGTATGGCTGTAAATCATTCTTCAGTATGCATATGTAAAATTTGAGACTTGTGCCACGAGTCTAAGCTCATTTGGCCATAAAAGTAAATGATGCATCTAAGCCAAGAAGATAGCACTAGTAGGAAAACAAAATACCTTAAACCTTTTTGCACTCAGTTTAAAGGCTAAACTCTAGCCTATGTTCTCCTTACCTACAAAATATCACTACTGCTCCCTTTCACCTCGTAAGTGGACCATGTATTAGTTAAATTAGTCATCTCTTTATGACATTAACTACTTATATATTAAAGTCCAGATTCTTGCTAATTCTAGCCTTTAAAGCAAAACCAATAGAGTATTACTGCAGCATTCAAAAAGATAATGACGGGATGAGTGACAAGATGTTAGGGTTTGTTTGGCTGAACACACATTCTGACAAACAAGCAGGTACAAGAATCAGCAAAGGGATGAAAAAGACTTATCCTAAGAGAGGAGAAGGTGTGCTACAGCTTGTAAAAAGATCAAGCAAATTAACTCCCCTTGGGAAAATGGGGTAACAGGCATTGAATTACAACTGCTGCAGCATAGCTGCACATTGCTCATTCTAGAGAGATGGACAGACACAGTGTAGCCCTAATTCAGCAAACAGAAGAGGAAAAAGAGAAAAGTAATTCCAGTCTCTGTCAATATTAGCCTTCATCTTAAATGCCTGCTTATCTTGTAGCTCATTAGGTGGTATCATTTCATCATAAAGTTTCTTAATATCACTGAACATTGCTCCCAAAGATGGAGAAGGCTGCAGTAACAAGCAGGTGCTTCTGTGCTTTGGTTGATGATTAAAATAACTTGTTAGTCTGCAAGAACAAGACTACAGCCATAAACTTGCTCTTCAGTGATTTCCTTATTTCATTAGAATTGAAAATGTTGTTCCAGACCTGTGGCAGTGAATCAGGAAAATAGGACTTCAGCAAAATATCGAACATTCAAAACCACATATGCAGTGGAATGCTTTTCTCATGCTTTGTCGAAGTAAAATGATATTAAATATGTTCTAAAAATCCACAAAGAACGGTTGTACATTAAATCAGATCCAGCATTATACTTCAGAGAGACAGTCAAAAAAACCCAACCTACATTAAAAACCAATAGACAACAAAGCTTGGGAAAAATATCCAAACTGGCTCTTACCACTTTTACTGATGACTCTTTAGAATTTTAACTCTCCTACTAGAAAACTACAATTCTTAAGAGGTAACTTCTTTTTGCCTTACTTTGTTTCAGACTAGTGATACACCAAGGCAGATTGTTTTTTTCATGTAGAATCAGGGGGAACAACAACTATCTAAATGCAGAAGTCCTAACTTGGGTGATGTGGCATGGAAAACTCACAACAGAAAACTCACTACAAGCTGTAGCTGTCACCTAATAACAAACCACCTGCACTGACAATACAATCATTCTGTGGAGGTAAAAATCTCATTACTATACCCATATTAAAACAGGTAACTCAACCAACTCCCCTGTAACAACAGAAATCTAAAATATCAAATCAGTTATAGAGAGATACAACTCTCAAAGGATTTTTTCAACCTGATGATTATCATCAGGAAGTAAGTCAACCTTGCAAAGACATAAGCACATACATGTGTTGAGCAAGCTAAGGCTTCCAGTTCAGCTTAAAGGGGTCATTTTGCTTACATCCACACTCCAAGCTAGAAACTATACTGAAATAACTTTAAAAGTGTAAAAACCACAAAGAAGTACTAATACAATTTATATGATCCCTAAACAAACAAACAAAAAACAACAAAAAAACCCAACACTCCCCCCCAAACTCTTTTGATTTTAATGGTTTTCATTTCCTTTAATCTTCACTCTTTTAGTCAAAAGCTAGTTTAGTGTATTTTATTCTAGTTCAGTTGCTGTTCTCTTCCTTTGAAAAAGGAATTCTCTGTGTTCCCTGCGTTTATTACTGCAGTCAGATCTGCTACACCTTCAAAATTTCTTCTAAAGCCTTGCATACCTATTAAGGCCTCCCTAGGAATATTCAAAACTCAGACTTGAAGAGTTCTTTGTTTAGTTTCTAAATGACCCTTACTTGGTAATACACTGCTGGATCACAGCATGTGATCTGCTATGTATTCCTGGATGAACTGTGCAGGATCTAGTGGACTCAAAATGAGTATTGATTGTTCGGTTAGAGCCTGGACCATAATGGTTCTCCCTCTGCACTGACGTCCTTGCTTTAACCCCTTCTTGACTCTTGTTGTGACACAGAGGTGAGATTAGTTTTTCTAAGGGATTTTTTACTCCTGAATGAAAAATGGCATATAAGAACATACAATTACTATTAAAAGTATTAAATCTGAACATACTGATCGAAAATAATTGTTTTCTGGATAGACAGTTACAAGTACGAGTAGTTTTGGCACTATAGAGGAAGAACATAGATTAAATTCTTCCATCTCTCTCAAAACATTCTTCTCACGTAGAACAAGACTCTAGTGTCTGCATTGCAAGCGGTCCTTGTCAACACTATTCTGTGAATACATTATTCTGTAAATATTGCCATTTTTCACTGAATATAATTCAATCAATATTTTTGCAGTAGTCATACTCATAAATTATTCAGGTAATAATGGCAATATTTATCAAACAGTTAATAATTTCTAGTGTTTAACCAGTCTTAGCTGCAGTTGAAGGAGGCAGAATGTTTCAGTCTATACAGAACAAGCTATCATTATGATTGATCAAATGCGGGCATTTATTTATCTCATTACTTTATGATCCCATGACCCTGTTCTTACTATGAAGCCTCCTCCAAAGCTTCTTGCAGTTAGTGTGAATATTTCCACTGATTTTCATGGTCAGGAATCAGATCCTGGTAATCCTGATGGGACACAGGTAGCCCTGGTTTTCTGACAAAAACAAACAAACAAAAAAACCCAAACGAAAACCCAAACACACAAAGGAATTCATTTTCAAGTTCAGAAACACATCCCTAACTCATGAAAAATACTAAACATGGACTTAGTTTTAAGCAGGCATTTAAGTCATCTCCCAGGAAGAAAGAACAGGATTTAAGCTCATTCTAACCTAATAAATGCATGTGCCACTGTCAGAAATAATCCATGAACAGATGCAAATAGCTGCCTGACCAGTCAGAACATCAGTAATTACCAAAACTAACTACACTTGTGTTGTAGAACCAAACTGACTAACTCAGGTCACTTAGTAACAGCGATCTGCATTGTGTTTTTCTTTTCTCTGAATTAGGCTTGGCAAAACAAGTCACTTCTTTAGGCTCCTGTTCTCTAGCTGATGTCAACTTCCATACAGAAGAATAGCACACTTAAGTTTTCAAACAATACTTTTCAAATCACATAAAAAAAAGCAGGTATTTGTTGAGAAGTAAACTTCCAGATTCAGATACCTATTACACTGAGGAAAACAGATACCACCCTCTCCCCCAAATCAGTCTCAAATCCCACTCCCCTAACCTCAGTCTGCACCAGCAGCCAACTCTCACAAAAATTCACTTGAAACAGTGAAGTTGTGCAGATGTTCCTGTTCAGGGCTTTCTCACACAAACGCATTTCAGCCTTTGTATTTTAGCTTCTCACAGAATTGGAAGAATTTTCTATTTGCATATAATGCATGATGCCTTCTACAAGAAACAAGCTGACTTTAACTGGAGTGCAGTCAGGTTCCCTTTTCCACTCAGCATGAAAGACCTTGGGAGATATTTTACTGTCACTAAGAGCCCCCAAAACATTCATCAAATGCAGAACAGACTGATACACTCAATCGCACGTATAAGCTAAGTAAGAGAGATTTTACAGTAGGTGGTACATTTTCAGCCTGTATCTCAAGAGAAGACAGTTTTTTCACAGGCTTTGAGCCGTACAAAAAACCAGGACTAAAACACCCTACCAAATATCACATGATCCCAGATAAAAATCATGATTATTTGCTAGGTATCATCAGCACCTTTTTTTTTTTTCTTTCTTGAAAAACTTCCAGTCTTCTACCAACTGTATTATATTCTCATGGAATGTAAGTGTTCTAGATGCTTGTCTTATAAAGAGACTTCAGTGGATAACTCTAGTTTTAAAGATTACAACCAAATGATCTTTTTTCTTCTTTCCTACTGAGATTCCTGACTTTTGTAAGCCTCTGGATTTCATCTCCACTAAGGGAGAACAATAAAATTCTTCTCGCTTATGAATTTTTAACATATGAAATGCAAGTGCAAGATGAATAGAATTTTGAACATGTTATTACACTATGAGCAATTACCCAGAAAATGTAGGGAACACATACAAATACTTATGCATTTAAGATGATTGCTATCCCTTTCTCACAAAGCTGTTTTTTCCTGCTGCTTCATTCCACATTCTCTAAGTCATAAGTGGGATGCATCCTGCTTCTCACTATAGTTGTTTTCTTCCTTCAGAAAGGAGGGAAAAAAACCTGTGCATGTTCTTTTCTTTTTATCCATTGGTTTATTTATAGCACCTCTGCTAATTTTTGTTAGTTTTTTTTTGTCTTGAATTCATTTAAAGTGTATGGTCCATATAAACCTCATTTTCTCTTTATAAACAGCAAATAACTATTATGTCAAATATTGTTAACTAGATTTCTGATATCTTGATTTACAAAGCACAAGCAGCCACCAGAAAACTCCACAATGTATGATTCATGTCTAATTGACTTAGTTCACTATTACCTAACTTCACTTGATATTTAAGGCTCTATACAGTAATTAAAGTGACAAAGTAGATTACCATTATATCTCTGTATGAAATTTTAAGCATTCTGTGTTTCTCAGCTTTTACAAATAATGCTATATTTACATGCAACACATGTTGCTAATAGCTGCTGTTCTGAGGGAGGAAGTGCCCCTGATGAAAGTGGTTTTATCCTAATAAGGATGAAAATCGAGGCTGCACCTGTCCCACAGAATAGGCCAGGCCAATGGCTACTGTGGCTCTGGGCACATGCTGGTGCCATGTCTGCAGGGAGGAGAGGCAGACACTGAGCTGGAGGTGGCCTTCTTTGGGTGCACCGAGGCAGAGCCCTGTCCCTGACCCATTCTTGAGATGGGTGCTGGTGTCCCTGCCGTGCTCCCAGGGACAGGGCTGGGGGAAAGGTAGCTGGGCTCTGAGGGTCTTACCACACCTTGGCGATGATCAGTTGCTCCTGGAGGAGGAGCAGGCACCTCTTGCTCCTCTTGCGATCCTGGGTCAGCCATGGGACCGTGCTCAGCACTGCTTCAGCATCAATGAGAGCCCCCCCTGGAGCCACAGCAGCTGTTGGCCTGGCCCATCCTGCCTGGACAGGAGCAGTCTTGAGTGCACCATTACAGCGGTGCTCAGACAGGGACAGTTATGGAAGCAGAAGTTGCTGCCAGTGCTGAGGGAGTGATGCTCAGCCAGATCCTGCCTCCTCCCAGCACTGCTCCAGGCCAGCACAGCTCTATCCTCTGGCACTGGGGGCTTTTTTTGTCCAGCAGACATTGGGAGAGGCCATGGGTGGGTACAGGACTTGGGGTTCTCTCCAGCATGGCCAGGTCTGCCTGAGCCTGGAGCAGGACACAGCACAGTGGAAGGACCACCTCTCTTCATCAGATGGCACTACCCCTTGCCTTGGGGTTTACTGCTCTTTGCTGGCCTCCGGTTAGACTTGGTGCCACAGCTCACCACACTTTGGGACTGTCCTTGCAGCTAGTTTTCCATCTGCACAGCCCACATCAGGTTTGCTTTCTTCCAGTTCTTAGGCATACCTCCCTTTTGGAGTGGCCTCACAAGGCTTCTATCTGCCAGCTACCTCAGAACTCCAGGGTGCACTCCACAGGGGCCCATCAGGGACTTGTGCACCTCCACTTTGCTGAAGTGTTCTCGGATCGCCTCTTCCACCTGATCCTCCCAGATGCTTTTGCTCCAGCCTTTCCCCCAGGTCTCCAGGGTCTGGGATGTGTTTCCCTCTATGCAGCTCTCCCTGTAACACTGCAAGTAGGATGACAAGTGCATCTTACCTCCTTCCCAAATGGGAAGGCTACTACCTCTTGTAAGGTGACAGGGAGAAGGAGTGAACCTTAGTGATGGAGTCCAGAGACAGTTTTCCCAGAACCCCGTCTCTGTTCCTTAACTCCCATTTTTGGACACCGCCTCCATGTTTTTGCTTTCTGCATTGCTCAATGCGCATCTCATGTTGACTGCATCCCATCACATGGGAGAGATCTCTTCCATTTATAGGACAATATACCCTGTCAAGTCAACTGGATCTTAAGAGCTCTTGAGGAAAGAAAAGCACCAAGCATGGCAAACAAGGATTCTCTTCACTGTTTATAGATTTAAGCACAGGCTGAAGCCCTACTATCTCCCATTGGGCTTGCATAAGTGATTAATACGCATGCTGAACTCCATTTTGAGTAGCACTTATGCTCTGAGTCCAGGCTGTTAGTCCTATTTCAGATGAGAAGCATTGCTGAAATATCCAAGGGAAATTCAAGTCAAAACTGTATGTCTATGGGGAGTCTATTCTTACTGATAAAGAATTTGTAAAGGTTACTGTTCATGCTTTTTCTTGTAACAGTGCAATCTTTTTTGACTTGCAAAGTACTCTATCACACAGAGAACTCCAAAAGCAGCTTCTAGCTAAAATCCGCAGCTATTTTCAACTGGCTTTATTTTTAACATATCCAAAAACTAAGGAACTGTGAGCAAGAGACATACGGTGTGTTCTATAAAGAGAAAGCAATTGACTGCCAACAGAGTTGTTATGATTAATTGCCAGTTCAACAGAAGGTAGGAAGTTCTGAAGCAAAGGAGAAGGGGAAAAAAAAAATGGTCTGGGAAAATTTAAGAGGGTCAAGCAATTTAACTGGCTTGAAAATTATTCGGTAGCCAATTAAGGCAGAAGAGAGCATGATAAAGGTGGGTTAATTCACTATGCTGGGTACATAATTACAAGTAACTAATGCACATTTCAGATTACAAAAAGCTTCTTAAATTTCTTCTCTCTGCAGGTGTGAAAGTCAATAAGCAGACTGGGCAAAATCAGACTGATCTAAAAGTAACAAGAATTACATATGTTCATTTATAAGAGTCAATGCAAGAGAATTAATATGAAACTAAAAACAACTTTAAGAAATTAACTGCTCCTCACTTGCTTCAGTTCACACATACTCACATTAAAAGCGTATCTAGCCTACAAAGTCAAAATTATAGTCTTCATCCCACCCTTAATTCATATGTGCTATGATCTAGTCTGCCAAAGTGCTTTGCTTCATAAGTTCCCTGCTTTTACCCCTCCACGAGGTCTGTGATCGCTTTTGAATAAATGGTCAGGCCTTGTCCTTCTCCTCAAAGTAGCCTGGAGGACTGCAAAACATAGCCAAATTTAGGTTGGAACGGACCTCAAAAAGTCTAGTCCGTGCCTAATTACATTGGGTTACTCAGGGTCGTGGCCAGACAGGTTTTGAACATCTCCAGTGATGGAGATTCCGCAGCCTCCCAGGGTAACAAGAGTGGCAGACAACCAGTAAGGTCCCACTGAAACATCTTCTTCTTAAGGCTGAGTGAGCCCAGCTAACTCAGCTTCTCTTCATTCACCATGTTTCAGGCTCCTGACCACCCTGTTGGCCCACTGGAGCTCCAGCATGCCAATATCCTTCTTTACAGAGGAGCCCAAAACCAGACACAGTATTTCACATGCAGTCTCACAAGTGCCAAATATAGGGAATGGATGACTTTTCTGGGTTTGGCTAATGACTAGATATAAGCAGTTAGCTGTCCTCAAAACAATTTACAATGGCAACCACACTTGCAATTTATTCAAGGAAACAGGAAAAATATCTACCTTTCTTATTAATACACCCCAGGATGCAGTTGGCCTTTGCTGCAAGGACACGTTGTTGTCGGCCCATGGTCCACTTGCTGCCTACGAAGACCTCCAGACCCACATCTGCAGAGGTGGATCCTCTTCCTCATCAGAGAGACCCCAACCTGTAATGTTACATATGACTATTTTATGCAGATGCAAGACTTCACATTGACTTTTACTGAACTTCGTATGTTCCCATCTACCCTGTTTTCCAGCCTGCCCTGCTAAAAACATCTTCCCCTGCACCCTAAGTTCGAGTGTCATCCACAACTTTCTGAGAAGGTACTCCCATCCCATCATTCAGGTCATTAATGAAGAGATTAACTGGAACTGGTCACAGAATCTATCACAGGGGTATGCTACTAGCTACTGGCCACTGGCTAGACTTTACACCACTGACCGTAACTCTGGGAAGTACCACAGTCTGGTCAACTTTCCATCTTTGCTGCCTATTTATTCAGTCTGCATCTCACCAACTTGCTGATAAGCTCATGGGATGTGGCAAAGACTTTACTACAGCTTCAGCACAGGACATCACTACTCTCCCCTCCTCTACAGCATCAACCACCTTGTCACAGAAAGCAAACGGTTTGTCAGGCAAGATTTACCAGATTTGCCCTGCTTAAAACTAAATTCATACTGGCTGCTTCTAGTAATAATCTTGCCTTTCATGTGTTTAGAACATCTCCCTCATCTTCCCAGGGACTGAAGTGAGGCTGCCTGACCTCGGGAGATCTCACGGTTACAGAAGGCAGTGCCCTGCCTGTGACTATAGCCAATGTTGCCTGGAGGAGTCCACTGCTCTTTGAGCCTTTCCTATTCACTGGAAGGAGAGAGGCCACCAATTGGTCTCCCTGTGCTTCACCCTACAGAGTAACTCTTGACCCACTGCAGATTATCTCCAGTGGAATTAAATGGCGCTCACATAGAAGAGAGAAAAGTGCTAATAGAGCAAGGGCTAGACAAGCCTTGGCAGCGGCTGCAAAATCCCAAACCCAAACCCTGGCAAGGACCAAATGACAGGATCAGCTAGATTGGAAAAGGCCTTCAAGACCAAATCCAACCGTTCTCCAGCACTCTCAAGTCCACCACCAAACATTCCAAAGCATCCCATGAGCACTGCTGCCTCTGTCTCCTATAGCTATCACCTGCCTTTTTCCCCCAGCACAGGGATGCTCGGGTTGGTGACAGCTGGCTCTGATACATCCTCTGATAGGTCTTTTTCATCCTCACCAGGCAAGGTTATCTATTCTGCAGTTACAGCTCTGCAGACACGGGGCTTCCTCCTGTTACTCTAAGTCAAAAGCTTCCAGCCCTCCCTACTCCAACAGCTGTCCTTTTGTTACCCTTCTGACCACGGCCTGATGCAGAGCCATTTCTTGTTCAGGCTCCCCTCATTCTGCCTGAGCAAATATGTTCTGGGTCACACCTCCCACACAAGAGCCCTCTCCCTGCACACACACCACACCCCCCCCCCCCCCGAAAGGAAGAAGCCCTACACCAGGGCGCCCACTGTGCCAGAAGCATCACCACAGCAGCATGTTCTAAGACTCCATGAGCTCCGTGGCGTGAGGAGGCTGCACCAGCCCCGACACTCGGGCTCGGCAGAGCGGAGAGAGGCCGAGCCCCGCTGTGGTAACTGCTCCCGCCGGCCCACCCTCACCCAGAATCCGCCTACCCCAGCACCAGCCGCCGGCGCCAGGTGACCCTTGGGGAACTGGAAGGAAGGGCCTAAAGCAGAGGCAGAGCCAGAGCCAGAGCAACACCAACATCAACACCAACACCAACACGCCACAGTAGCACAAGAGCTACATGAGGCAGCGCCGCCCCCACTGTAGCTGCTGTAGGGCGCCCACTGCACATGAGCGCCGGAGACGCCATGGCGAGGAGGAGAGCTTTGACAGTGTGAGTTTAATTCTCACTTCGAAAAGATCGATGTTGCTTTCAGATGAAGCGTAATGAGTGCTGCGTGCAGCCGGCAGCCTGTCAGAGCATCCTGCTGCGGGGAGAGAGGCTGTGAGCCTGGGTGCAACCCGTGAGAGCCGTGATTGACCGGCAAGTGGCCGGTGTGCTGACACCACGCTTCGGTCAAGCGGCACGCTGCAGGGCGGTTGAGATGGAACATTAAGTTCTTCCCTGTGAGGGGGCTGAGGCCCTGGCACAGGTTGCCCGGAGAAGCTGTGGCTGCTCCACCCCGGCAGTGTTCAAGGCCAGGTTGGATGGGGCTTGGAGCAGCCTGGTCCAGTGGAAGGTGTCCTTGCCTGTGGAAGGGGGTTGGAACTGGATGGGCTTTAAGGTCCCTTCCAACCCAAACCGGTCCGGGATTCTATGAATATAGAGAAGCAAACCATGCAGAGGTGCAGGAATGCACGCGTACCCCTCATTGGCAACCGCAGGCTGAGGAACTGGCACACTGAACATGAACCTGTCTTTGAGCTGTCACTGTCGTGATGTGCTTATATTTAACTTTCAGCTTTGTAAGATCCACGCTGCAATAGAGGGGTTTCGGTACCCTCAGCTCCCACGGCCATCGCCCCCTCAGCAAGACAAGGGGCTGAGTCCTTGCTCAGCAACAGTGGCTGACGCTTCATGTTCGTAACCATTTAAGACTTACAGGCTACAGAATAGCCCTGCTGCTATGTCGCACGGTTTCCCTGGATAATCCACATCTGCACACGGTAACATCTATTTGTGTAAATACAGTCCAACATCATAGTCCCATTGAGCTTTATGGGACAGAGTTTTGACAAAAAATTGACCTCAGGCTAATCAGAGGGCCACCTTCAGCAGCTGATGCAAGCCATAGATGGAGAGGTCTGGAGTTTGCCTTGTCTTTCAGTTCCTCAGCTCTCTGAATCAAAAGGCAAAATGTGAAAGAGGAATATGCTATTCATTGACAGATGAAACTGATTATCCTGTCATTTATCCATGATGTCACCATAATTTAGACATTTCTTGCATAGGAGTAGCACATTTAGGAGTTGAGGATGAAACTAAACTTTCTCTTAATCCACTGATGACACTTGTAATTTCTAAAGGCCTTCTCCCTTGTTCAGAAACAGTGATTCTAAAGAAATATAATAAGGCAAACTAGCTGAGGTGGAGCATGAAATTACATTTCTCAAATATCATTAAGATTGGGTTAATTTTGTACCACTGGCAATTCTTGACTTTAGTCACAAGAGTGGATTCATTTGCTGACTTCTCGGTCACTGGGTTAAATTTGGTCATGATGGCTTTAATCATTCCTTTACTGTGAAAGGTTGGTATTAGTCAAAGGTGATGGGAGCAGCAAGAATAAATAGCTTATTACTAATTTGTGTCAGTTATATATGAACTCAGTGCTTTCCTTCTTTTTCACCCAAGTGAACTCAAATTGCTTTCAGCAGGCATGCCCCTATTTGCTATTTAACATGGCAATTACTCGCTTCTGTCTGCCTGTCTCACAGCTGTGCCTTTCTTTGCAGCTATCTTTCTCCTCCTTCTCTGCTGTGACACCAGAGATGTGTTTATTTTACAGACAAGAAGGTAGCTCTTTGCCAGAAATTCATAATCCACTTCTGTCAGTACTTCTCCATTTCAAACTTCTCTAATAATCTCCCAGTTTTCTACATTAGACTTGCTTATACATATATATAGTAACCCCCCACCTTACTCAACTATGCAAATGACACATTTTGCAAACTGATTCTCTAGAGCCGAACAAAAAAGTTATTATCAGCTTGTCTACTCTATGTCATGGACACTACAGCTGTGTTTTCATGCAATATGCTAACCCTGACTACCTTTAAAGGACATAATACTGTTAGTAAAGGCAGAACTTAATCACTGGAAGGTTTTATCACGTAAAGTGGAGGATTTTTCATCACTTGGAAAATCTAAATCAATGTGTGCTTTCTTCTTTTCAATCAGTAGTTAGTCAAGGAAGTGACCAGTTTACATTACCAAGCCTGTAATTTGCAAAATTTGACTTGCAGTTATCTTTCCTGGGCTGAAAATGTCCCCCTCGAAATGAATGAGGAATGTACATGGATGATATAAAGCAGGAAAATAACTATTCTTACCATGATTATATGTATGTTAGATTTTTTTGAGTGGTGAGAAGAGTTGCAGCAATTTTTCAGTTTTATTAAGAAGATAAGAAATTCTAATTGCAAAACTTTCCTGAGACAATTAACATTTTGGAAAAAAATGCTGTTTGGGTTTGGGTTTTTTTCTTTTGTTTGTTCAGTTTTTTGCTGGTACGGAATGATGGATATTATTTTCTTAGTAAATGTACAGTAGTGCAAGTCTTTGAACTCCAGATCTCTTGTAACAGTGAACTAAGATTCCAACAACGCTCTATTTTAATTTGTTCTGGATCAGTATAAGTGGACACTGAATATTTCTACCAGTTTCGTCTTAATCAGGAAGGAAAGAAGGACCCCCACACTTTGCTCCTAAGTCAGATAAGACTAAATTCGAAACTGCTTTCAGATCTGATAAATTTTGGCAATATTCTCTATTTCTAATTTTGAATGGAATTAGGTCCACAAGCACAAGCATAATAGACAAGAACCAACTTTCCTATTCAACTTATTCCTCTGAAACTATGGAAACTTTAATTTTAAAACGAAGGCCTAAGAATGTATCTTCAGCCCATTTTCTCCAGTTCTCTTTAAAGAGCTCTTTGAAAAGCATAGTTAAATTTCTGTTTCATATGTTAATATTGTATTAAATTGCCTTATTGCTTTGTGCTGTACAGAAACTTTGACATTGGCTTTTCTATTTTATTTCAAAAATTCTTTTTTCTTGTAAGCTTGAAAAAAGGATCTTCCACTTAAATAAGTTGATTGCAAGCAGTTTCAGTAATTGAATCCCTAGATATTCGTCTTTATGTTGGGAGACTTCGTTTAACTTTTAATGGATTTTTAATGCTGAAAGAGTTTCATTTAAAACTGTTGCCATAAAACATGTTACAATTTTCTATTTTTGTTGCAGGATTTTTTTCTCTCAAAACCTTTTTAAAAGCTGAGGTTTTAAGATGATGTTATTACACTAAGAAATACTGTAAAACATTCTGAGAAATGAGAAAGAGTTCTACAAGATAGAACTGTTAAGGCTATCATGCTGTCAATCTGTTGCAGAGTGTTCACCAGCACTAAAATTTTTACATTTAAATAATATTACTAGTAATTAGAGTGTATTTTCAGTGGAAAGAAAAATCCTCTGAGACCAAAATGTAAACTGAAGGCCTACCTACTGTCACAAAGTGAAGAAATCAGTGGCTGTACAGCTGCACAGAAGTCCTGTCATCAGAGCAGCTTACCTAAGCCCGCCACTCATTAAAGGGGGATAATGAATTTTTGCCCCTTGCTTGCTTTAATTGCACTCTCTGTAAAGCTAGTCCCATTTCACCCTGTGCTATTCTTTGGTATAAGGTCAGCAGGATGCAGACAGCAACTTTCTGCATTGTGCACTGAGATCTAATGCATGAGCAACCTGCAGAGGGGCAGGAAGGGTACCAGGGATGACAATTCCCCTTTGCAAGCCAAGGACACACTCAAGTCTAGGGAAAGGTGGGGCCTATAGGGCAGCATTTGGGAACTGAAACATGTTGGTGAGGGCTGTCTGCACAAGGATGCATTCCGTTGTCTATGGAGGGAAGAGGTTTGATGACGATGATGTTTCTCAAGGTGAGTGCTTTATAAATTCATATACCCAAAAACTACCGAATTAATTTTTTGGGTTCAGAGAGCAGGAACTTAGTGGTCCTAAGCCACCAAGCTAATGCAGCCTAATACTACTACTTGTCAGGTGAGTTATGGTAACAAGGAGCGTGTTCTGATCAGCCCGAGCTGCAAAGCAATTTGGCTAGATAAGTATCTTCTGATTAAAAAAAAAAGTTTTAAGGATAGAAGAAGCCTTCCACAAGCGTCTCCTGTAATTATCATTCACACAGATCTTCTTTTTGACAAAATTTTGAAGTGTTCCCAAGGTATAGGACAAGTGACTGGATCATAAGAGTTTGGATGTAGGTAGGTAAATGTCCAAACTACCTCAGGTAATGTAAAACTGAAGTTTTGTTCCTCACAAACCAATCACAGAAATGAAAAGCTACCTTTAAGTCAATATGGCAATAGGAAAGTCAGTGGTTTTGTTCATATTATCTGGTCCTTAAAAACAACTCCTGTTTTCATCACTGTTGCAGAGAAATTGTTCCTTTATACATCTTTCAAACTCTTATATATATCACTGAATGTCAGATCACAGTATAATCTTCAAGGAAAAGTTGGTAGCTCACTCTAAAGCTAAGGTGAAAAATGGCTAAATCAGGACTTAAACACACATACTGGCAGGGATTTTTTGTGATTTCTTGGGGGTTGGTTTGTTTCTGTGTTTTGGTGGCTGTTGTTGTTTTTTAAAGAAGTCATTCCTAGAGGACTCTCAGCTCTTCCTAAGTTCTTTTCCCCTGAAATCAATCCAAGTTAAGACATTCAACATCACACAGAATGAGGTCTTAAGGCCTGTATTCTGTTCAGCCATTATCCTATGTCTTGCTTTTGAGCCATGGGAAAATGCTGTGTTACCTGTTCCATGTATCATTCAGCTAATCCTGTGATCATCCTCAGGAAGGTCCTTCACTGAAGTCGGAGCAGGTACAATGAAATCAGAATTCTGGATTTGGCTTCATTGTGCACGTTCACACAGCGTCTGGAAGATGAATAAGCCAGACTGATACTTAAAATGATGCACAGTCATTCTCAGACAGTTTAGCATAATACATTATTCCAGAATCTTTTGAAAATACCAACTTCTGGACACATTAACAAAGAACTCTCTAAATGAATTTAAAAACATTTTAAGCCTTTTATCACTATAAAAGGGACCTGAAAAATTAAGTCTCTGTGACTTTGCATTACTGGCCGTGACAGCATACATTTATTTCTGACAGTTTCTGTTATCACCGTGAAACCATAAATACTGCAGACAACTAGCTCGTTGATCTAACACTGCATAGCTTAGCTTTTTCTAGAATGTAGGGGGTTTTAGGTTAGGATTTGAAAAAGAAAAACTTTTAAAACATATTTATTATTTTGCCATCTTCAAAAGGAAAATCACGTACCTCACCCTGTTCTGCTCCATCCAGTGAACAGTTACTCAAAGAGCAACGATCCCTATTGTGGCTAGTTGGTTCTATAATATGAGAGAGTAATGTGGACTATTGTGACTCTTATTTATGTCCCATATGATTTCCTTCAAACTGTTTTGGGATGTATCATTTAATCGTTCAAGGCCATCACAGGCATTGTGCGTCTTGCAGCAATTAATCCTACGGTCTACTTACACACAACAATTCTAAAACATGCCTCTTCTTTCCTTTTTTCTCTCTATTCAGACTGCTAAATAGTACAGCACAAGGAACTCTAAACTTTATTTTTCCTGTTAGCGCTATAGCTAGTCCCTGTATCTTAAAATCAATGAAAAGACATTTAGCAAAGCATGTCAAATGCAACAATAGGATTGAAGGACATAAAGATGTTGCATGTGTGATGGTTCTCCACTCATTTAAAAATGGTATCTGTGTTGCAAACTTCTGATGGAGGCTGGGCAGAAATTGGTATTGCTGTTCATGTTTGCTTCTATGGAGAGGTTCTGCTTTCCCGGAGCACAGTAATTGTGCTCAGTAATTGAAATACGGGATAATTTTAGGCTAATGTGTGTTTACTTCAAGTTAAAGTTCATCTCTGCTGTTTCTATTTCATCCTGAAATGCTTCTCAGTCCTCCATAATTTTCACCATCTCTGCTGAAGAATTCTGCTCCAATAGTATTACTGACTGTCATGTTTCAGTCTTCTTTCTTCCTTTCCATAGCAACAAGTAAAGTGGAGTAATTTTTTAAATTTTCAGATGCCAGGCATTTTGAAAGTTGCAATTATTTAGGCTCCTCTCCCTAATGAGGATCAATATATGGAGTCTCAAGCGCAGCTTTGCGGGTCTTACTCCTAGTCAATTTAAGATGATTGCGCGTGGAACAGCTACAATTTCATACAAGTAAGAAGGGCAGAAATGTACCATGAGTATGCTTTATATTTTGCTTCTAGAAATAAGCAGGTTCTGATCCTGAAGAGTTCAAAAGTTGAACTTTTCCAAAAAGCTTGAGAATTAAGAACTGCTCTTTTAGCGAAGTCGTATCAATTTCAGTATCATCAACACAACTGAAATTTTACACTATCCAGAAAGGTCAGACAGTTCTAACTTTGCAGAAACAAACTTGTTGGGAGACAAGTTCTAAATAAATTTTTTGCTGTTTATATGCTTTAATCTCTAAATGTCGTATTTTAGATTTTACAAAAGTGATAAGCAAAACAGCTGAGAAAGAACAGGCTTTCTTTCATTTAAGCTCATCCAGTGTAAACGTTTGCGCTTGAAAATCTTTGTGTTATCCATTGGGATCTTTGGAATGTTACATTCTTAATGAGTTTAGTAATTTTAGCACCTTGGTATAAATATAGAATTAATTTATATTAATCCCAGTAAAGTACAGATCACTGCCAGACTACTACTAAATTCCTATTTCACAGTGTACTGCATTGGCAAAATTGTGAGCTCAATGAGCTAATAAAATCTATTTTGAAATACGGCCTTGATTCTGTGAGCAGCTACCCAGCACTGTAATTGGACAAAATCAAATTCAGTCTATATTTGTCTCCCTGTCTGTAACGAGAGGATAATAATTTACTTTACAGGAGGTATATAAGGACAGGACTGGTCCTGTCAGTTCCTGTATCTATATTTTGCCCTACAGTCGGAGGAGCTCAATACCTGGAGGAATGCATGGCTGAGCCCAGTGTTAGCAAGAGGCTTTGGAGATGAAAGCATCAAGTGCTATTTTTAAAAGATACATTATTCAGCCTTCAACTGTGAAATCCCTGCTGCTATGTAAAGAAAACATTAATTTTCCTTTAAAAGAACAGTGTGTGGGTTAAACATTTCTGATGGCAGGACTATGCACAGCATGTGGGCTTTAAGTACAGATATAAAAGCTAGCCTAGAATACTGTTTCACATATAGTGAGAAAACTTAAAAGTATTACAAAACTTACAATGAACTTTGAAGCTGACAACTACAAATGTACCTTGACATTCGGCTCCTACTGCAACCAGTGGGCATTAAGCACCCTAAATACCTCACAGGAGCTGAACCTTCAACTGCTGTCTAACTCTGGACTTGCCTTGAGTCCCTGAAGAGGTCAATTTTTAACAGCATTGCTCCAAGAAGTCCTCTGGGCATGTGCAGGAATTTCGTCTTAACCAGCTAACTCAGTATTTTCCCCATACAAGTTCCAGCCATGTCTACAAATGAAGTGTCCCATTTCTTTTCCCCATGCTAATCTGGCAAGCAAGTAACAGCAAACAAGCTCATACTGCCTTAAATGTAGCCTTTTAAGACAAAGCCAAAGGAAGGAAGATGGCGTTGTTCCCCATTCCATCAGTTTAAATAGCAGCTTCATTTTTAAAGCCTTTATCTAGGAAGACCACAGTTCAGTTCTACCTGTCTGGTGGAGTCAGGTCCACCTTCTCTGATTTCAGCAGTCAGCCAGAATAGTATGTGCTGAGAAACATGTAACAGAAGTTATCTTATTAGCACAGAATACATGGTTAACTGCGACAGGGGGTGCAGGCTCTCTAGCCTAATACTAAAACCGTGTACCTGTAGGGGGAAGTCCTAGGTGCCTGTGTAATTTCCAAGCAAAAGGTCTGTATTTTGCTTGTACATTTTAAAATGCACCAACAGTCATTAGATCTAGGACTTGGACCAAAGATTCCTCCTCGCAGGAGAAAACGGTAACTGTGCATCACATTTCCATGTTTTGAAAATTCGAAGCCATTTTCCCTGGTTTCCTATTGGCAAATTAGATGGTTCCCTCATCACTTCACTAGTTTTCAGGTACTCTTTCCAGAGCTGCACAGGGAACCCAAACACTTAGTGCAGTCCTGTGGATTTTGCTTTAGCAGAGCAGTCATGGAGGTCACAAATCTACCAAGGAGATACTGAGGCATTTAACTTTCTTTTGATACTGCTCCCCCCAGAAAAACTATTTAACTCTCAAACTGAAGATCCTGGAAATTTCCAAAGACACCCGTACTCCATTCTCAGCAAACCCCTTTCTTCATTAAATAGTCGTCTTATTTCTGGGCAGGCTCCTTTCCTTTCCTCCTCAGCTAATTCAATGGAAACCCGCTCCTAAATGTTCATGTTACATTTTTTCTCTACAGAGAAGACCATCCCCCAGTATCATGTCCAATTTTGTCATTGTTTTTCCTCTTGCTAACATGAGATACAATCAGCCATGAGTCAGAGTAGAGTCCATATGTTCACATTGTGGCTAAGGGAGAGGAAAACCAACTGTTGCTAATTTTCATCTGTTATCAGGTTGATTAACTTCCAGTCACAATGATATCACTGACCCCAGAAAAAGGGGAAAAAATAGCAACATAAAAGCACATTTACATTTCAGGAATACAGTCATGCTGAAACTTTGGGCATGAATACACTGCAGACAACCAACAGACATTTGCAGCAGAGACAACTCATGCTTTGTGCTGCTGCTGTTTCTACCGGGACTAGCCCATTCAAACTACTTCCCCAAGTTATCCTGCCCCTGGCCATCACATGATGTTTTTCAATGCATATATGTTTTTTTTTTCCCAAATACAGAGTTTTTCAAAGGCAGACACAGAAAAGCAAAATGCAATCAAATTCTCGATTGGCATATTTTGTTCTCCCAGTGTTTTGTTCTCTATGTCCATGTTACACTTGAAGTGACCTGTCACTTCTAATGCTAGAAACACTTGAAAAATCGATGAGAAAGACATTTATTTTTCTCTCTGCAGCTGTCTGGCTCTCATTTAGGTGCAAAAGGACTGCTGGTACTAAGTACCAGAAGTTCTGTCTATTGTTATATTAATGGCTGTGTGATCTCTTCTTCTGTGGTCAAATAGAGTGTTCCTCTGTCTCAGACTTTGATTATTGTGCTATAATTTTCCCATAGGTGTCACTCATCTGACAGCATGCATTCAAATTGCACTTCACTTATTTCTGAATGAAAAATAACCCAACAAAAATCTCGATTCACACATAAAATTTTCATGTCACAATCTCAGCAGAAGTAATTGTGTCCTTAAAGTTCACCTCATCGCCTCACCCCTGGGGGTTGTGTATACCAGTTTAGATGGTATACACTGTTTTCAGCCACCACTGTGGATTAAACACAACTGCTGGTTTGATTTCTAAGCCCTGTCACTTTGTACTATATGAATATATATCAGCGATGTAAATTGGCTGAAAAGCTGGTATAGCTGATCTCATTACATAAAAGGTTTGGGTTTTTTTTATTAAGGGAACAACAGAAAATTTAAATGTCTAGAAAGCTTTCTTGAGAGCCGTCAGGTAATCATACTCATGGGGAAGCTGGTGCACAGTCTTCCTTGTGTGAAAATCACGCCTTTCAAATCTGTCTTACCTATGTAGCTCAGTATGGAAACATACATAGCTGCTGGGAACCAATACAGCAGCCACGAGCAATGTGACCCAACTCCACTGGTGATCTCCAGACCTCACTGGGATTTCAGTCAGGTCTGTGATGGACCAGGTATACCAATGGGTTAGACTGCACCTGACTGTTTAGGAGGGTATGTGCGGTCTTCTCCATCTGAATCTAAAGGGGAGTTGGAACTAGATTATCTTTAAGGTCCCTTCCAACCCTAGCCATTCTATTCTGTGTGCACATTCTAAATCATGTGCAGATGTCAGCTTCACTTTTAGGAACAACAGCTTGATCTGGGTACTTGGATAGGGTAGGCAGAGCTACCACTGCCTGCACAAGCCAACAGAGGAAAACACATGTGGTACTCAGCGCTTCCAGGACAAAATGGTTTTGGTTTGTCAGCCTCTCATCAGCACAGTAGCTCAAAAAATTGCTTTTCTCATGGCTAGCAGATCTGTCCAAATATGAAAATGTTGGCCTTCCTTACACTTGTAAAAACTATAGTATTGCCTCTGTGCAACCTGGAATGTTCTGCTATCCACCCTTTAACCACTGTCTTGTGTGTGTCAGTGGTTGGTGACGCTCTAGTTGGTATATATTCAAATTCTGTCCATGCAGCCGTTCACTTCACCGATGCAAATAATCCTGTGTGGCCTCACCCACTGCCCCAAAACCTTTGGCTCAAGCCCGTAAATGCTGCAGTTCACCGAGCTATGCTTCCCTCTTGTCTAACACCCACAAATACAAAGCAGGAGCATGCTACAGCTCTGCTGAAACATTAGAACTACTATTAAACCGTATTGACACAATCAGAGCCCAGCAGGGTTTCATTCTTTACCAACTGCTATGAATAACAGATACCTTTAATTCATGTCTCTGGTTTCTAACCAATTCCTTATCCATCTTAATAATGTATTACCTCACCCATATTTAGAGAACTTTTACAATAATCTATCAAGGGAAACTTTGTCAAATAGCTTTCTACAAATCCAGACATACTAGGTCTATTAATTTAATTTAATAGCTCCTCCACATTGTAAAAGCAACCACTTCCTCCTTCTGTAATGGTGAGGAAAAAAACCCTTCAAGTCATTAGATTAGCCTCATTCTGCTCAGACTATAGGATGTGACTGCTTCAAAGAACATTTTTTAATAAAAACTGCCAGTTTGTACTTGCAGAAAAATTGTGCTTTGGTGGTTGGTGCCCTTACCTCCTCCGTTCCCATTGAAGCTACAAGTGCATCACCTTAAATAGCTCCTTAATGCCAAAAAGAAAAAAATGGTGAAGAAAAATCCCACTGTCTCCACCTTCTTCTGCGGGACAAACTGAGAGATCAAACTGAGGGAGCTCATGGATCACACTCAGTCTTGTATTTTATTACAGAATAATGTATTCCAAACCTCTGCAGCTGCAGAGGGAAGTTTTAACATGTTATCTGGATGTTTTCATAACTCCGAATACAAATAATTTAACTCTAAAGTCATTATATTTCTTAAAACCCATGCACACGGAAACTGGACTCGTTTAGTCAGCTGGGCAGTGGTATTTTTCATCAAACAGGAGCAACAGTTGAGATGGTCTGTTTCAAGAGACCAGCTCACCTGTCCTTGAAGGATAGGTGAGTAAGCAGCTCTCGGTAATCAGCTGAAGATTTGGTTAGTGTTGATTAAAAGAACAGTATCTTGCATTTTTATATACAAAGCTATTTATCTTGTGAATCTGGAGTTAGCAGACTCCCTACTGCCAGCATCTGAGAACTGAAAATAACATCAAGCCTTGTAATACTGTTAAGTAGGCTTGATACATACCACATTGAAAAATATCTTCATTCTTGTTCTCTGTTTAAAGTGAGAAGACTCAGGGACAGAGCAGCTTCTCTTTCATCTTGAAAAGCCTGCCATACCCTTTTCTGTATTACATACTTGGAATTGTCGACTACTACTGCTAATTCAGATTTTAAAGGGGAGTTTTTGCCCTGAAGAAGTTGGTACACTGATTAAAATTTCAAAGAGATCAGAGCAAACACTGTTTTCCTCTTTATGTTGTGTGATTTGTTATACTACTTATACAGAACTTGTTTAGCATTACTTGCTTAGTAGCTTTCCGAAGTTGGATTCTGCTCTGAATCATTTCCTGCAGAAGACAAACTTTAGACACTAAATAAACAGAACACCTAGAATGACCAGGTTGGTAAAACACCTAACTAAATTAGGTGCTCAGCAAAGTAACTTTCTCTCTGAAGTATTCAGCCTGGGCATAAAGTGGTGTTGCCTGAAGTTGAATCCTCAAAGGAAACAAGAAGTGCTTTCAGACATTAGTGCTGCATCAAAGTATAAACTAGCTAAAGTAGTTGCCTGGTTCAAAAGTACAAGAAAGAATTTTTTAGAGAAAACAGGAAACAAAGGAGGAATGGACAAAGGCCACAACAAGGCTAATTGTTTATTACAGTTTGATCCACAGCAGAGGAGTCACAGAGTGTAGAGATGATTTTCCCTCAAGTCTTCCCCTAAAACAAAAAAACACCCACTTTTCTAAAGATCAGAAAAGTTTATTTTAGCCTTAAAATCCAAAGATTCCAGGAAATCCTGTGCTTGTTCAGCTCTGTGGTTCAGCTATTCCACTACTAGTATCTTTTATAGCAGGCAATACATGATGCTTCAGAAGGAGCATAAAGTAAATGACTTGCCCAGAGGGATTATTTTTTTTCTTAACAGCCATAATTAGTGGGCTAGGTTATGTTGGAAGGCTTCGTGTTTACAGCCTATAGAAATGGTTTATCTTTTGCTTCATTCTGTTATAGCTCTATACTTCTGGGACCAGAATCAATACAAATAACAAAGTAGTAAGAGAGCCTGCAACTAGGCTGGCTAGAGAAAGTTTAAGTACTAATAAATTAAGTAAAAACTCTTCAGATTTCCAGATGAATTCATTGACAGAAAAGCACTAGAGAAGAACAGGCTGACTGACATTTGATCTGAAATACGTAAGTCTGCATTCTTCTTACCATATCCACCCCTGTCCTACTCTGCATCACCAACATGAGCAAGAAGGCAGCATACCATCATTCCTTCTCTATTTGCAGCAGTGGAATCACATTCTGTTCAAGTGCTTTTAAAGTTGTATTTTTAGCAGATGTTCTTTCATTTTACAGTAATCCTGTTAGGAGTGTATCAAGGGTGCCATGTTGCAAAACTCAGCTATTTTACTTAATGCCAGAACCATACCAACAACAGCCAGAGCTGCAGGAGGAGAGGCTTTTTTTCTGATCATGAAAGCTGAGGATTGTTTTGAGAGAGCAAGACGAAAAAGAAAACACTGTGATTGCCTTTACTTCTCCTTTTTCTCTTCTTAATGCTCTTGGAGTTAAATGGCATCTTTTTGTCCTCTCTGCACTTGCCCCCCCCCCCCCCCCCTTTTTTTTTTACAGTCAATAATGAACAAATGAAGGCAAAGAAAATACTCTGCTTTTTGGGGTAGATTTCCAGAGGTGTGAGAATAGAATTAAACTCATTTCCTATGAAGAGGCTGTCCTCCTAATCAGTTGTCATCAGTTTGCACTGTATTGTGATAGTTAAGCCTTATCATCCATCCATCCATCTGTCCGTCCATCCCTCTCTCCCCTCCTCCCTCCCCATGGATGCAAGATTTCAAACATCCCCTACTTAAGTCTGTCACTCCTGTATAGATAAACCTGCAGAACGCAGTCCTACATTTTAGCATGTATACCCGTTGTCACTGCATAAAAGTACATGAGAAAGCCATAAAGAATTTCAGATATCAAGCAAAAATGATAAAAGAGAAGCTTGTAACTTACTTTCAACTAGTTAGCCACCTCATCCATCAAGTCTGAAAGGGGAAAAAGAAAACAGTGAGAAAAGCAAACACAAACCTCCTGGAACTCATGGATTTCTGTAAATATAAAAATATGTTGCACTGCTTTCTAAACAAACAAGAATTAGTTCATCATGAACCAGAATCACTGCTAAGAAAGCGGAACACTGATACAAAAAAAGAGGAAATTTCAACTTTGCTCCAACAGGAACTTAAGAAAAGCGTTTCTGATGTAAAAGCACTGATCAAACAAATGGTCTGACCTCGCATGGCAGAAATTGTGTGAAGCAAAATCCTTTTAAGCTTCTTGACTAAGCTGATCAATTTGCTCTCCTGCTCTTCCTATGTTTTTTGGATATGCACTTCCTTGTACAAAAACAGGGCCAGACAAAAAAGGAAAAAAGTGATTCGTAATCTAGAAATCCTTTAATGGCAACACGTATTTTTCTAGCACACAGAAATCCACTTCACATCCTATCAAGAATGGAAAAAAGGTAACTTCTCTGTGTTTAGTCCACCTCATTCTGGAACAACACAGTCTTTGGGGGATTCAGCACTTAACTTGGCACAAGGAGCAATTCATTTATTCAAGTCCTTCTCTGGTGTGCCTTTGAAAAGAGAACAAACATATTTGTTGCTAAGGAAGGCCATACAAATATTTAAGGTTCTGTTTGGATTAAGATTTGAAACATGAATATGAAATTAATCTTATTTTTTTCTCTTTTGGTATCTGAGTCCTGAAGAACATCAATGAGTAGCAGCTAACTTATGAATCTGCACTGTAGCACTTAATGGAGAGATAAAGGAAAGATACCAGCACAGCCAAGATACATTCTGCACTGATTTACATGCCACAGAGTTTTGCACTGATGCAGCAAGAAAGCTTGCTCTTGGTTTCAGATTGATTAACGGAAAACAATTATCGAGATTACAGTTCCAGTAGAGATCTCACCCTTAAATGAAGTTCTATTGTGCTAAGCAATGGGATACAGTAAGGAGTTTCTGTTCTGAAAACTTGCTACAACATGTAGGTATTATTAAGTAAATTACTGCAAATCACAGAGCATAGCTGGTGCAGGCTCTTCTCTAGAGTCACAGTTCAGTGTCCCATCCAGCGGGCTACTCAGGCTGGTGCAAAGGTTTTGGACTGTTGGGGGCTTTTAGTTCCTTTAGTCTCTTAGGATTTTTCCAAAGGCTGAGCTTGTGCTTATTAAAAGTTGAAAAGAAGGGTGTTCATGTGAGCTGAACGATGAACCGGTTGATCAGTGTACCACGGCAAGATTCATTCCTGTGTGAGACTAAGTTAGCCATACAGATCCAATTATGTAAGTCATGGTTATTAAACAGCTACTGCGTTTAGATGTACAAGTGCGTGGTACTGGAATAAACCACTCCATCATTTCCTTTTCAGCACCTTCAGCAACACTTGGCTGTCACTGCAGCTTATAAATATTGAGAAAGTGGTACTGGTTAGAAATAAATTTGCTGTTGTAATTTCCAGATGAAAAAAAAAACCCAAAACCAAAAAACCAAACATATTAAATTCTGCAGCAACAGAGAAATTATTTTTTGACACTCTATGTCCTGTACTAAAGAAGAATATTATCAGATATGATAGAAAGGAGCAAAATTTAAGTTTATGAGTTTGGATCAAATGTTATGAATTAAAATAAAACTGAAATCAACAAATAACTTAGTGCATGCCCACACTGTCCTTTTAGTGCGTTCCTCTGGACCCCTCTCCATGAGCAGTACAAATGCAAACTATGCCCTTGTTAACTGCCTTTAGTATCAATGCTATGATTTGACATAGCTAACTAATGTGGCATAAGTAACCATAACTGTGCAGAGACTTCACTAAAAGACAGTGTAAATGTATCCTCAGATAATGGTTTCAGGATAATAAATCCTCTAAAGCATCAAGAAAAAAAAAATACCTGTTTTTTTAAGGGAGAATAATCTATGAGAAAACTCCTCTGAAATGAAAGAACTGCGCTATGAAAATAGAAAAGGAGCTGATGGAACCTGTCCTGTACTCCTAAGGCCATGCCCTTAGCTGGTATGAACAGCTTTATGCTGAAGCTGCACTCTGACAACACTGAGCTCCAGAAAAAGACTGCCCTGTTGTAACACTGAGCAAAACTTTCAGGAGCATTCCTGCCTAATTTGCCTTCATCCCCCAAGCATTCCTCAAAGGCTTTTAATACAAGGATATTGAAATGTAATTTTCAAGATATTATACATGGCTGGGGTAAGGGGGACAGCAAATACAGTCAGTGGCAATATGCCCGTGTAGTCGTCTAAAGCATACATTGACTTTCAATGTGAGGGCCAGATCTCCAAAGGACATAGGTGTTTGCAGTAGGAAGAATATAAATGTCTAAGAACAAATGAGATTGAAAGGGATGGGAAGGGCAAGAATTTGAGAAGCCCCAGTCATCCGTGTTTTCCTACAATTAAGTTACATATTGATCAAACTTCTCGTGCTGATCAGACACAGCAACGTTGTCTCTTTGGTTGACCTATGGTCAGTTTTCCTTCTCCACCTTAAAAGATTTGCAGTTATGGTACCAGCTATTTACACGCCTGAAAGCTACTAGGGACAGTCCATTGAGTGGCAAAAGACACATAAAATAGGAGAGAGTTTGGTCAGTGTGGTATTCTACAAGAATGGTAGTGGTCCTAAAGGTTCTGATAGTGGGCATCCTTTGATATGCCACCCATTTGGTAGAATAAAATGTTGTAGCTCTTTACGCAGGCACCCCTTCATGTTAAGTCTGTCATTAATCCAACGTGATTCAAAGCTGGGAAAAGAAATTGTGCTTCTCTGTCACGTTTGCTTAAACGCTCTGCTGTCAGCGTTTAAGTGTTTAATTTTTCTATTTGTCTCCAGGAACTGTCCTTCTAAACAGTCACGTGGCGGTTATTAAAGTTACAATAGGGAATACTGCACCCTGGCACCGCAGACATAAAACACAATGCAAGTTCAACGTTCTTTACAGAGAAAATCAATAGATCTTCTAACAAAAGAAAACCTTCAGCAGTTTCTTATCCGACTCACAAACCCCTTTGGTTCAGCAGGTACAAGATGAATGACAGATAGCACTGAGTTAATTTCAAGAAAACAGCACCAAAGCAAAATCCCCAGAAGGCCTATTATTCCTGTAACCATTGAATTTACACATCCATCTGTCATTATATATGGGGCTGTGTCCTATAACATGGTTTGGAGAGTTATTCTGATTAAATATTACATCAATAAAGCCAACTAATACATAATTATCAAAGCTTAACTTTGCAAGTATGTTAAAATATTGGCATTAATACATTCTAAAGTAATGAATATTTTATTAGGAGAGTGGCTTATAAATGTACTTACTTCCTGCGCAATCCACACTTTCTTTTTATTTTCTTTACTTTAGCTTCTTTATTGCTCCAGTACTAAAAAGATGTGCCCCCTCCCAAGTCTGTGCCGAATCACTGCACTGCCACCTTATACTTACTATACATGTAAGAAGAGTTCAGTTAAAACTTTGTTCAGACTCAGTTAATTTTGGCTTACATACGTGGAAGCTCTGATACTGGCAAAAAGTACAATCGAGTGGTTATGGGAAAGGGCTTAAGTGATCATAGTATGTCAGTCTCACTGACTATGTGTTTAAATACTTAAGAGAATCCCAGAACACAAAATCTTCTCTTAAAGAGTTGCAGCCAACTAATACCATCATTGCTGGTGTCTTAGGATAACTTTGTCTTCTTCTTCATTTACATATTTCTTCCACTGTGCTAGCAGACTGCAGAACATCATAGAGGAAGGCTTTGTTTTCCTATGAAACGTCTTTAATCCACGTAATAAAGGTGAAGTAAAGCTGATGCCGAGATGTTGATTTCAGTGAGGTGTGTATAAATTGTTTATTAGATGACTACTCACAACTAGATGTTAAATGTGAACCTAGCCAGTGAGACTGAATTCAGCAAGAACGGCAGTACCATGAGGATAGGATGCCAAGGAAAGTTCTCACTTTTCACTGAATAGCAGAGAACTATGGTTAATATAGCAAGAAGTCGTGAAGTAAAACAGATGGAAGAAACATTCTAAGTGTTAGGGAGGAAGCCAGAGCAGGAAGTAGTAAAGGGTGATGACTTGTTTTGCATGAGCAGTCAGCATTCTGGTCAGATATCTGGGTTAGATTTTATATATATTCGTTTTACAATCCCATCTTTTTTACTGTTAAGCCAATAATGTGATTATAGTCTCCTGTTAGTCCTTGTGCAGATAAGGGGGCTGGCAAAAGGCTGGAATCATCAGAGGTTGATCATTCACTGAGCTCCATCCCCAGTATTCCAAATTTAATTCAAAATGACTTATCCATGACCACTACGAAAGCCCTTTCAGATAATATCTGGATATAATGGCATAAAAAATCAAGAAGAGAAATACAGGTTTGAACTGAAACCCACTCTGCTGCTAGGACCTGATACAGAAAAACCTTTAAAAAAGTGCTTTATTTCAATGGAGAAAAATTCTTGTATTTGATGTGCTAGAGGTAATGACACATTTAAATCTGTTGATTTAAGAATGTGAGGAGCCCCAAGAATGGAGGTTCTGGGCCTGCCCATTAGCTTTTACAGTCCTGCTGATTCAGGGACTTCGGGATTTCTCCTGTTTCCCCAAAATAACGGAGAATTTCTCTCCTGATTTGGATCAGCATGTGAACAGACTAGTAATGAACAGATACATTCACTTGGAGGGAGCACCTTCCTGAGGAGAGGCTCTGTTTGGCCAGCCTTTCAAAGACCTTGGTTATCTTTTATGTTGCTGCTTTTGTACCATACCAAGTGCCAACTACTGCAGCAGTAGAAATGGCAAAGAAAAATTACAGTCTTAGTGCTGTATGTTTGGCAGAGCTAATGTGCCTAAGGAATCTTTCAGGCAGTAGGACTACAGCATCTGGGCGTTTAGAGAGAAGCATGTTGAAGTATGGGTAGGATGGGGATCTGCTGCTGAGCTCCTTCACTCTGTTGTAATGCTACTACATTAGGATGAGGTCCTGGAGGACGCATCATCAGGTTCTCCAGGTGGGGCTGCTAAATGCTTCAGTGGGCAGCAACCACAAACCCCAACTGCTGACTCCCATGTGGAAATAAGGATAATGTGTTCCCTACCTAACAGTTCCCTCGTACCCACTGTAATGAACTGGCAGAGAATCAGTGCTAATTTGGCAGAGTGAATGCTCGTGGACTTGGAAAAAAAGCCTTCATCTGCTTTTCCAAAATGCAAAAAACCGTAAATCACGCTATCCTGTTTCAAAGTCTATTAGAAGGTAGCAGTGATGTATAGTTCAACCTAGCACCTTTCACAGTGACTAATACGGAGCTTTCCTGGTGTTCACCAGGATGACTGGTGATAATGATAATGATGAATACCCATGCAAAATAGCCGAGGTTTTTTGAAAATGGTTCTCTTTTACTCATTAAATACACAGGCTTCAGCAGCACGATAATGTGTCAGAAGCTATTTCTGAAGAACACAAACTACTACTTCGTTTAAGCAACCCAGGATAATTTTAAAATGACTGAATGTGCCTGGGGATTGCAAATGTAAAGCCAAACTAATTTTTCCCTCCTTTAAGACTTGTCTTTACATTAGCCAAGAAAACATTAAGATGACTCTTGCTGCAGTCATATATGAATTTTATGCTCATAGCATTTCATGATGGTGATACATTCTTTGAAATACTGGTATCCCCAGTATGAAGAACTGCAGATGATGTGCTAACTGCATACAAAGAGAACCATGACAGTTCATGTGTAGCTTTTAACTGGGAGATGTACAAAATAAAGTAACTCATTCACTGTGTAATCCTGCCATAAACCAAAATAGATGCAAAATAATAATACACTATCAAATCTGGTACATGGCTACATGAAGCAGCAAGTGTATGTGACTTGCTCTAAACGGAGTTAATGTGTAGGCTGCTTCCTTCATTGAATCAGATGGCAGACAGTTAACTTCAGGCATGACGTGTCTCAAATATATTCAAGCTTGAAATATAATGAAATGAGAAATTGCCATTTGCCCAAGAAGTGCCTTTATTAAATGGACACTCAGAAGAAGCAAGAGGTATAAGCAAGCATAACAGCTAGCAATGTCTAGGTGATGCTTTTTTCTCCTAGGGAACTGTAAGAAGTTTGGACAACAAATGAATAAGCAGAATAAAAGTGTGGAAGCCAATGTCAAGTACCACAGTAAAGGGGGAAGGATGGGGAAAGGAAGGAGGAAAAAAGATAAAAGCAAATAAAAAAATTTAAATACTACATCAATAATTGTGAAAAAAAAACTTTGATCTAAAAGGAATTTACTATAGCTAGCCATTCATCTTCTGATATTGCCAACACATGTTTCTGCTTCTGTCTTAGAATAGCTTCTTTAATATTTAGGAAGTGCCACTGTCATTTTCCCCTTCTGCCTTGCTGGTTGCATCCCTTATGACTGACTGTTTGTTGCTAATGTCAGTGTCCTCAGGGAGAGGAATCGTGTCCCGTCCCCGTCCCCCCCCAATTCAGTCTCAGTCTGAGGCTGATGAGCGTGAAGAGAGATGGCAGTCTGAGGGACTCTGCAGTACAGAAACATGTCCAGGACAGAAAACGAAGAAAGACTGCTCAGTAATCAGATGTTTGATTTTTTTCTACCAGTCTGATTAGGGAGACGGTGCTTACATTACTCCTAAATGGGAAACTAAAGAGCTATCACACCTCCTTTTAATTGTTTCAGACAGAAAAAGAATAAAAAAGTTGTGATATTCTTAGAATTAAAAGTACTGCATCTACAGTGCATAATAAATTAAGCATATTTGAATTTCAAGTACTGCACTAGGAAGGAGAATTTATCCAACTCCATCTGCCTTTCACCAGCCATCGTAAGTGCATTAATAAAAACAGGCTTATCAAATAATCTGACAAAGCCTAGAGATAATAACAAAGTACAATCTACCTTTACAATTATATGGATATGCCTGCACAGCCCCCCTGGATTGCAGCCTGCCAGTTAAATTATGAAGAGTTTTGAAAAGGAAAATAGGAATTTTTTGGAAATGTTCCTGATAGTAAATGAAAGAGAACTCTCTGCATGTACAGCAACAATGCCCTCATCTGCCATCCTGCTTGTAAGCCACAACCAAATACATTTACCAGGTGACCAAAAGTAACTTGCTATTCTTGGAGGAACAGCTTTATCCTGCTATGCTAGAGGCTGCTTTAATGACACTAAAAATAGAGGTCTCGTGACTACAGGCTAGGCTAACAGAACTGGGCCCCCACTACATTATGGCATAAACTTAATATGATAGATGATGTCAAAGCTGGAAAATCATTGTGTTGCTTAAAGTGGACAGGAGATGTGATTTAAACTGCCTGGGTTGGAGTCCTATAATCAGTCATCCAAAAAAAATTTTATTATTTAAGACTTACTCAGAAGCAGACAAGCTGAAAACCTATTTTTATGCAATAAAAAAGTTTATAGGCTCTCATAAACATGTAAATTACTTCTTCATACACATTCTGCACACTGATGTCTTTTGTTTCATGTATAAGACTTCTCCGTTGTGCTTTGTGACCATGCTCAGCAGTTTCTATTTGCAAATACACCACCCTGGGTTTTACTTTGTGAGAAACAGCACTGATCTAACCTTGCCCATTGGATGATGAGCAGGAAGAAGAAGATTGCAAATGATGTTGCAAAGACAGGAGATAAAATACACAGCCTAGCAGCAGATAAATGTATAAAGATTACTGTCATGTATACTTACTCCTGTGTAATTCAGAAATGACTGGAATAATGACAGCATTATACAGATGTTTATGTTTTTAAACATTTGCTTCCTGTTATTTTAAAGGATTACAGGCAAACACAAATAAATGCTTTTTTCATGCTATCCTACTAAAGTGAGCAAAAATAGACTTTAACTGCTCTTGTCCTTTTGCTTCCAGGTAGTAATCAGGCCTCACCTCAGAAACTTTTCCTGTTGACAAAGTTTCAGTTGCCCTTCTCCCCTTTGTAAAAATGTGGAGACCCTAGAACTATGATCACATCTTAGATAGCACTCTCAGACTTGCTCATATCCCAGTTGGAGTCACTGATTTGTCCTTAGTTAACCAATTTCAGGTGATAAGAGTTATTTGTGATGATGCTTTCCTAGTTCCTGATAACAGGAATGAAAAGGAATTTTTTCCTCTACTCAAAGAATATGTATAGCACTGGAGCAGTTCATTCCTGGGAAATGATGTGTTAGATTTTTTGGTTTGGTTTGGTTTTTTCCAAGCAAATTTTGGGGCTCACAAAGTTGAAGTGAATTTCCTATCTAAGATGCATTGTGTAATCTTGATTAGGCATTAATGCTGAACAAGAATCACTGCCTCTCTGTGCTTATAAAAAGCAGTTGTCCCTAGAATGTGTCATACAATTGTAATCTTTTTCCCCTTTAAGATTGATTTAAAGACTTTCAAATATGACATCAGCTTTGAAGCTTTTCAAAGGAACAAATGCATATAGGTCAGGAGTGTGTCAAAACGACATTTAAATGTCAGATCAGCACTTATTTTATTGAGATACAAAGTAATGTCTGCCTATTCACTGAAAAAGTGTTTAAGTCTGCTTCAAGGGATCAAAACCAGTACTCCAGTAATGATGCCTTTGAGTGGCTCCGAGAAGAAGTAGAATAGAAACCGAGATAGATTTGATGGGGAGAAATAGTAGGGAATAAAATCAGGAATTCTCTACCCGTCTGACATGAAGTCAACATGACCACATTACATCTGTAGTTGCACACAATATGAATTAAAGCAAGACAAAATCAAATAAAGGACTTACTTTTGTGAAACACCGTAGCTCAGAAATAACAGAAAATATCAAATGCCACAAAGTTGGGGATAGAAAAGACTTCAACATAGCTCAGCCAACACTGCCTCCACCCATTCATAATGAAAAGTAAATGCAGAGGGGGCCAGGGACTTCTGTGCCAGAAATCTGCAGGCAGAGATGACAGAGGATAGGGAAAGGAAAACAGTGCTATTGAAATGTAAAGACAGAAAACTGAGTCTAAAGACTGTTAAGTGAAGGGTCTTGCAGAGAGAGTATTATGGAAAGACAGTCTGACTTTATTTCTCCCAAATGAGGTACTGCCTCACTTACAGCTTCACTGTAAGTACTAGTTTGAGGTGAAGACCCTCCTCCTGATGCAGGCCGTCCCAGCAGAAAGATGAAATGGGCATCAGCTCCCTCAAGCACTGCTCTGGTCACAGGAGGGGTTGGGGAAGTGATGGGTCACACACAAGGATTGTACTCCTGGGCAACAGCTTTCTTCATCAGTGCCATCAGCCATCCCTACCTCTTTCTGTCACAGTTTTAAAAGCATATATCACACTCTGGGAAGGACCTGCTTGGTGAGAAACTGGAACAGGCTGCCCAAGGAAGCTGTGGCTGCCCCATCCCTGGCAGTGTTCAAGGCCAGGTTGGAACGGGCTTGAAGCAACCTGGTCTAGTGGAAGGTGTCCCTGCCCGTGGCTGGGGGTTGGAACTGGATGAGCTTTAAGGTCCCTTCCAACCTAAATCATTCTGTGATTCTATGATTCTATGGAAGAAGTGAAGAGTTTCTTCTGCATTCTTCCAATGACCTTGTATGCATGTGTGTGTTGGCACCTTGGGGTGAGTTCTGTTTCCATGGCTGGCATGTCCTTGGCTGCTGCTGACCACCCGGGAGGGCACTGACTCGTTGTGGATGAGATGCAGGTGCTTGGCTGCTAAGAAGAAAATGGACTACACTCATTAGCTAATTTCTCCTACACAGAACAGCTGTCAGCTAATTACCTTCCCTGACTGGTTGCTTAAATTGAATTTGGAGTCTGCAGGTAAAAAAGTTTTATAGTCTATTCCAAATTTCACACTTTTCCCTGCATTGTTGGGGATGGGAGAGGATGGAAAGTTTCCATGGTTTTGTCTCCACAGATTGTTAGCTTTCATCCCAGAAATTCAAGCTTTAAAGTTGTTGATTATTTTTCAGGCAATTATTGGTGTGGATTTTTATGATGTACTTAAGAGCTCAAAACCTGATCTTGCTATGATGTACAGTGCTTTTAAATTAAGGGACAATCCGCATCATGTGCTCTGGGTTGACAGTATATGTGTACCTTAACTGACAGGACGAGACTGTCCTTGCAGGCTAGTACACTTACTTTATGCTGGCTCTGGCAAATACAGCAAGCAGACATTAAATGCTGCAGGCACTCAAAATACCCAAAGTGCAGTATTATTTTTCACAAATATGCTTAGGTGACAGTTTGTTTAATACACACTGAATAATATGGGTCATGGTGTTTGCCAGCAAGTGAGAAGCTCCACCAGCAAACATTTTAAGAGGTACATTACTACTTCGCGTCCATGCCATCGTAATATTAACATTTCCTTTTTACTTGGTGAATTACCAAGGGCTATACTGTGGCATTTAGCTTAGCCCTACATTAGGGGCTGTGTAAAAAAGAGAAGCACCAAGAGAAACATCCCTGAACAACACACAACACAATGGAGAGCACAAAACAGTGCTTCTCTTCAAGGGTTGGAAGCTCTACCTTATATATTCGGTGCCTGAATCCAAAAAGTGTTATGGGCACAGAGGGTATTAGCTTGTGATCTTGCTTGTGACCCTACCAACACCAGCTGCTTCCAACTAGGAGAACCTCCTAGTCTAAAGCTCCTGCATTCAGGAGGCAATGTGCTAAGGAGGGTCAGCCTCAGGTTTACCTGGGCATAGGTTTCTTACATGTAGGTCACTGGGCTAAGTCATGATGATGACTAATGGGGGCTAGAAGAGGCAAAGGCCTTTATGCCTACCTTCTCTCCAGGAGAAACAAAAACATGACCTTACAGCTAAGGGTAAATTTAAAGAGCACAGACACACAAAATCTATTTAAGCAAAGCATCTCAACGTCAGGATTCTGGAGTTCTGGTTCATCATATTGACAAACATATCCCCCCACAGGTGCCTGTAGGTCATCACCGCCTTATTCAATTGTAAATAACTCCACAATGAGCTGTCCACAGTATTTGAAAGACTACAGAAAGAAGATATAAAACATTCTCTCCACACATTTATATTCTGGGTCTGTTTATCTCATGCAGAGACATTCTTATACTAGCACCCATACAAGATGTTGCATCCACATTGCCAAGAGCAATGCTATGAGGAGATGCTCTCCCAGAGACAAAGCAGCATAGACACGTTAACAGTGTGCCCCATGCACACTAATAAGACCTGTCACTTGCCAGCACTAGCTAACACAGACTCTGCTTTGGGCTGACATAGCTACATTGCTCCTGAGGACACTTAGAGCAGTCTGGGGATCTCTGTTGCTCAATTCAGACATGACCACAGACATGCCCATCAAAATGGTACAGTCAGGATGTACTTAAGAACCCACAGGCAGGGTGAGAGGAAAAAAAAACCCACTAGGTTATGCTATTTTGTAAGCATGGTTCTGACTGGCACCATGTTCAGACTCATCGCTTATGAAGTACTTCAGATGATCTGCCTTTTTTATGTATTGTTTTCCATTTTTGTTTTCTTCCATTCACTTTTGCTAACGTAACAGCATGGTTCATGTTCTCCTATGCCATCACTGGTTTTGAGTATGTGTTCAACACAGAACCACAGGTCTAAATTTTCAAATTCAGTTCTCTGCAATCAGCCCAGCATTAGGATTTTGAATTTGGGTCATAGGCAGCTTTTTGAACCCGGTTTGCTTCTGACACAACATCCTTCTGAAGACAAGCAATGATTTTTTTATTTGCAATGCAAATTAAAACCTGATTTACTGAGCCTTCCCCACCCTGTGACACAGCTCTGCACCACGACAACTGCCAATCGGGACACTGCCAAACTGATTTTAGAGCTCAGCATCCCAGCAATCAGCAGCGCTGAGGGTAACAAGCACAAAGCTCATATTTTTTTCATGAGAAAGATGCTTCCTGTACATCAGTGCTCAGCTGAGTCCTACTGTTTGGACCTTGTAAAACTGGACCCATTTAAGGAGAGGGCAACAGACTTCTCATGCTATTTGTTCTGCAAAGTAAACCTCCAAATGGAAACCACCAGTACATCAAGTGCTGGACACTGTATGTCAAAGACTCACACAAACATAGTGGCACCTATTACTTCACAATGCCACATTACCATGGCAAGATTAGTCTTCTGGTGGTTATTTACTCTTAGAAATATTGGGAGTGTGGATCTTAAATGAATCTCATCCACACACTGAGATAAAGTTGGGAATTGCATTGCATTCATCATTATCATCATGACCATAATACTTAGATCACTAGGGTTATCAAAATACATTTCAAAGACTATCAAATAGCCTTTTTCTATTCCTTTATACCCCTTTTTATTTCACCACTACTACCCATCTTTTATAATGCCAATTAACAGGTAGAGAACTGAGGCAAAGAGAGTGAAATGATCTCTCCCCCATCTAGCAGCAGCAGTGACAGAGGTAGAAGAGAATTAGGTCTTCTGGGTACCTGCTGGCCACCCTGCCCCAAATTCAAGTCAAGCCTACTTGCACAGTCATAAAGTCTCCTGTTTTCCCTCTGATCTCTTTATGGTGAAGTCAGGATTTCTGTCCAAATCAGCATTTCCATTCTGGAGGTCTGAAATATCCGTCCTGACAGGCAGATGACAAGTAGTTGAAATAGTCTGATACATATTTTGAGGGCAAACTGAAACCAAAAATTGTGACAATCCACTAGCACTTAAAATGTCTTTGTTGCTTTATTTGGTGGGTCTTGTTGGTGCTTGGGGAGACTAAAGCTGCCTGAATGCTTCCCTTCTACTTGAGAAGCTGGTTTGACAGGAATCGACTTTAGGCAGTTTTGATAGGCAGCTTAGCTCCTCTTTCTATTTTTTCTATACACACACATGCACACCCTCTAACTTGTACAGAGAGTCCTCCAACCTTGCCAGTCTTCTTTGACAGCCTGCCCCCTGTACCTACACATACACCCTTCCATCAGAATGCCATGACCTCTTCTTCCTAAAGATAATCATATTGAATCGTGCCTTGCCTGCCCAGGTCACCTACCTCATCCTCCATCTACACTCATCTGAAGCAAGATCTCAGCTTTCTTGTAACATACTATTTTTCAAAAGAATTACAGAAAGAATATCAGATGCCCACCCAGCTCCCCTCTCATTCCCAAACCTCAGCAGGGCAGGAAGAGAAAATAGGATGAAAAAGTTCATGGGTCAAGTGTCAGGCTTTACAATCCTGTCTAATCTTGTCCCATTTCATGCTTCTTTCCATCTCTAGTCCTTTAAACATCAATACTTCAAGAAAATCTGTACTAGAAGCTAGGAGTATGCGCCTTTCATTGGTCTCTGAGGGCACTGTCAGGGGTAAGATCACAGGACAACAGACTGACAGACACAAGGTCCTCCTCTCCATACTTTCAGCTGGCTGGACACAAGCCCCAAAACCTGTATTAGCAAGGTGTCATCTTCATCCTGTGTCTTATCGTAACCGCTCTCCCTCCTCTCCCCAAGAGGCCTACGCTCTTACAAGGTATCTGATTTCATTTCTGTCTGCATCACTATAGGCAGTTAATCTTGAATAAAGTTAATGGAGATTTACATTAGTACTAGCAAGAACTGAATCAAGTAACATTGGCAGAAGCAGGCCCAAAAGAAAGCCCAGAGGAACTAATAGGTTCCTCCAAGAGAGTGATAGAACTACTTCAAAAATTCAGTTCCTTTGCCAGATTTCTCACACCAAGTATGTTATTACCATCTATTATTTTCTTTCTCGAAACTTTTCAGTTTCTGGGTATAGCTTTCAAACATTAGGCTCTGTTGAACTTGTAGGTTCCTGGAAGCTGACTGACACCGATGATGAAAGATGATAAATACTGTAATTATAATTCATAAATGAAATGCTACAGCTAGAAGATGCTAAAAAAAATTAATTTGCTCTTAATTAACTTTCAGAGGCAAAGAATAAAATAGTTTATAAGAAAGTTTTAGCAGAAATTAACTTGTAATTTTTTTGCTTTAGAAATAAATAATGAAAATCAATTATCTTTGTAGAAAAGTGCAAGATTCATGTTTTTTATCTATCAATGACGATCTGATTGTACCAAAGAAACAATTAGAAGTAGGATAACAGATATAAACCAGCGGTTTTATTAGTTTTTCTAGCATAGAAATGGAATGAAAGGCAGCATTGTAGAACTTAGTGTTTAAAAAGACTGTTGTTCTGTCACAGAGTAGAGATTCAATTCCAAATAGAGGATATAAGGACTTACCTGCTTATTCTTATTTTTTCGTCAGTGTTGGATAAATGTCCTTGCAGCACCCTATCTGCAAAAAGGCAGAGTTTGAGATATGGCTATAAAGTATTTTGCAGATCATAAAAGCTCCTAAGAGTTTCTTAATAGAACAGTTATTTATCTAGCTCTACTGCCAACATTATGGTGAGATTGCAAGTGACCGCAAATAACCTATACATGGGATAAAGTGTAAGAGCTCTTTCTCTGGGGCCATTCAGATCGTGACATGTCAATAACATGACAGTCAATGAAGCCTTTGCACGTGATTACCCACTTCTGGTCCATCCTACACAACCGATGGACTTTGTTAGGGAACAGAAAGGGGCGCAGCAAGTAATGGGCAAACAAAGCTCTCCTCTATTAAATCCCTTTTAAAAAGTGTATTCATTTTATAAATAACCTCTGCAGATTATGTCCAAAATAGCCTTCCTGAGAGAAAACCAAACTAACAGATCCTCAAAGTTACAGATTGAAACTTTCCAGCTCCACACAATTTGGCAAAATTCAGCTGATATTTCTGACTGCTGGAAACAAATGATTAAGCCAGTATTTAGAGACAGACTTTTGTTTCCCCTTAAAGAACATACAGAGTTTAGTTTCAGTCTGCATACCTCCTTGTCTTTCTTGTCTTGTTTTCGAGAGTTGGCATCCAAGGGCTGTCATGCTGCTGTTTAATAATTCTGACGTCTGGTCAGGTCATTTTTCAGAACTAAATGACATGCAGCTTTCACATTTTCCTTTTTCATCCTAGATAAAGTAATGAAGCTTTTCTTTCACATATGGCAAAAGCATTTCCGTATCAAGCTCACCACTATTTAACTAAACTGAAATATGACTGGGAGTCATCACAATATGCAGTATCACCCACGTCAGCAAAAAACCCTTTTGCTCTCAAGAAGGTAGGGTATGCACCATTTAATTAGATGCTTCCAGCATTTGGGATTTTTTTGCTCCTGCTTTGGAGCAAAATCCCAACCTCTATGCCTAGAGGATTGCCTGCTGAAGGTGTGTGCTTGGTCTTTTTTCTAACATACCCATGCAGACATTTATAGGTAATCTGGTGAACTGATGCATTTGGCAAAAAAATCATCTCCATGACTGGCTAGTAGTCACAGATGGGAACAGAACCACCATGCCTTTATAAACCAAGTCTGCTACTAATGGCAAGGCCAGCTTGAACCTTACCATAAAACTTGATTCACTAGTAGTAGCAATATAGTTACTTGGTTTGGGCTGATGTAGACACATTTCCATATTAATACAATTTTTTCAAGAAACAATGAACAATACATTGATTGATCATCTTAAAAGGTTCCAAAAGAAAACCCCCTTGGATATATATAGTTTAACATGACTCATAAGTATTTCTTAACAGGGAGCACTTTGGGACCCTTAAAGTATTACCACTAAAACCAATTAGTATCCTTGCAGTGTGAGCTCCCATTCATCATATGAAAACATCTGGGATCTATACTTATATGATTAGCATGCATTTGGGATGCTGTAGATACTTTTATTTCTGTGTAATTTTTATGCTAAAGCTGGAGGCAGAGACACCAAATGCCTTGCTGCTCACTTTCTCGCCATGGCTGAAGCCTCTCCTCCAGTTCAGCTGAGAAGGGGGCCAGCAACATCTCTGGGTCTTCTTCAGCATAAGAAATGTCCACAGGGCACAGTGGAGCCTTGACCTCATAACACAGGGCCATACTGCTGCTTGACAGTCAGGGCAGTACAGAGACACTGGGCATCTTGACAACACATTTATGAATAAACCAGTTTGTTGCACTTTTTGGAGGCAGAAAGGGAGTCTTTTCAAAGGAAGGAAGAACCTTTCTGTTTCCCAAGCTTGATCTGATTCTAAGGGGAGAATACAGCCTATTAAAAGACTATGCAAATTCCAGTTTTCTTTTTCAAATGGCAATTAGTCAGTGAAACTCATACCATTATTTGCACTGTGTGACATTAAGTTAAATTCTTTTTCAGTTAAATTACTGTTTGCTACTGATCTCTAGCGCCCTTCAGACACTCTTGAAAATAATTATTTGGGGCTCTATTAAAATATTTTAATGCATAAAACCCCTGAAGTACTAGCTGATGACCAACAGCAATATTTTAAACAGGAACAGGCTTGGGGCTTTGGTGTTTTGTTATGTTTAACATTACTGGAAGAAACTGGAACAAAGCTAATGATGAACAAGCTTTCTAATGCTCTCTAATCTTGTGAGTCAAAAGAAAACTTAATACATTACTTTAAACGCAGGCACTGTTTCAAAAAGCTCTTGCCTGAGTGCTGTATTAAAATATGGAAAAAATAGATTAACAGAATGAAACAGACGTGTTAGTTCATCTTTCCACCAAGGCACGGTGTGTTTTAAATCCTTAACACCTGAAGTACCACTTTGATTGTCGTAAAGCAAAGTGAGGTTATGTACAATTTACAGTGCAAAAGATACTGCTTTTGTCCTGACTTCCTTTCAAGCATGGAAAGTCTGATGCCACCAAATTCTCAAACATAACTGCATTAATTTGGATAAATTAGAACCTGAAATGAGGACAGACTGACTATTCCTGATAGGACATCCATCTAGGACGGGGGGAAGAGAAGAAGGGAAAAAATAGGTAGCCTTATTTTGGATTCATTTAATCCATTTTCAAAAATGGATGGAAGTAAATTGAAAGGAGATGGTTTTAAACTGGAATTAGGGTACCTGCACTCAGAGTTAAGAGACGTTTCTCAAAAATCAGTAATGAGAAGTAGTTTCTTCTAGTGGCAAATTTTTGCAAACAGGTGTGGGGAAACTGCCTTATATAACTCAGAAATTCCAGATAATCAATAATGCAGGAGCTAGTTTTAGCCTGGCATTTTTCTCCTTATCTGTTCAGCTGCTGCTGCAAACCATTCTCACCCCCTGCTCTGAATGGCAGAAGATGAGAGAGTTAATGACATTACCAACATATATTACATGATAACATTTCTGCTTCGCAGCATGTTAGCTGTACTCATTCAGCCACCTTCGTCCTTCCCTCCCATTTTAGGTTGTGCCTCTAACAACATACAGCTTGAAAATAATATTAACAAACAGATTTAGTCATCATTAAGTTTCAAAACTAGAAGTTTCCTGCCAATCTGAGTGTTTCTGAACTGCATTCCAGATCACCATGTTAAACATGAACATGAACATTTTCTGCTATGACGGTATCAACTAAAATAATGTGATTTATTTGCCCTTATTTTCCTGAAAGCAAATAGAAGTATGCCTTATGTAACTAAAATATGCTTGTGAATGGTTATGTATACTCATAAAGCCAACACCTTCCTTGTTAACTTACTGCTTACATAAAATGTTATGAGTACTTATGGAGTTAGCAAGGACAAAGTCAGCAGTTTAATGTCCTGTTTTCTTCTGCATCACAAGAAAGCCTATATGAAACTGGCATTCTTAAGGAAGCACATCAACAATGAAGTACCAAACATCATCACATTGTGACTAATGCTCCATTTTATATCTTAAATATTTTAATCTTGTACTTATATTGTGCTATCTGAAGTTAGGTTTCTGAGTGGGTGCTTCAGAGCAAATACAAGCCTTTAATGCTTCCCTGCAGTTTGAGAGCTTTCTTTTCTCTACAAATCCCGTCCTACTGCCTCCTTCCCATTTCCTCAGTGCCTCAGCCTCTCATGAACGGGACTCCGTAAGTCATTTAACACCACTCTTTGAAGAAGACTCAATCACCCTATACATGCGAAACAACAAGATGCCTCCTCCAGACACTCATGAGCTAATCTCCCAGCTCTGGGAATCTTAGAAAATGGCATGCATCCATCTTTAACTTTCCTTTTTATCCTTCTATCCCCTTTGAGACTTCTTTGTCTTCCTGCTCTTTTAGCCCAACAGTGAGTTTGATAGGTTAATGCTCATGAGACAAGTTGTATGGAAGACTGCAAAATTCACCCCCAGGGCTTGACCAGTCTTTCAGGTCAAGAAGCCCATCGCTGAAAAAGCAGACGACCAAACATCACAACTCCACTGCAGTGGCAGGCAATCAATGAGAACACAATAATAATCAATAAAATACGTACAAATACTCTGACGTTCACTGTTTTGGACTGCATCATTGATGTCAGTGACAAACCACTACGAGCTGCCACAAAGCTGTGTCACATTGATTGTCAGAAACTGGGGGGGGGAGGGGGGGGGTTGTCTGGCTATATTTCTATTAAAAACCAAAAGAAAACAGGCACTTGAGAGCTGCTAGCTAAGGAGTCAAGTAACTCAAAGTTTGTGCTGTTTAATTTTGGCATTGCAAAGTACCTTAAGCTCCCATAAAATAAGAGCTCATTAGGGCAAAACTGACAGTGGGGCATTGTCTGCAGCTAAGTTTCAAAGCCAGAATCCTGTATCAGAAAAGATGAGGGTAAGGGCAGGAGAAAGCGTGCTAAAAAATATCTGCCCATGTCTTCTATATTAAAAACAGCTTAATAAAAACTCTAGAGCATAAGGTTTAATCCCTCTCTGATGTGCAACGTTACCTAACATTTTAAGGTGTGAGATTTTAAGATGCAACCATGCTTCCTTTCTGAAAGTTTTCCAGATTCACTGGAAACAACCCAATTTGCCTATGTACTGAAAGATACTAAAAGATTCAAAAATTGTATTTATAACTAGAGCCAACCTCTCAATGCTCTAGCTGTGAATGGAAGAAATGCAATTAGCATGTGAGAATTAAAAAGGGAATACAGCAGTGTACGAATTTGACACCCTTGTCTCTGCTCTGAGATGGTATCTCTGCTGCTCTGGCAGAGTTGACTCTTGACTATGGTTCAATGACATTCTGTTTGAAAATACCCTGTTTAACCACCTCCCTGTCTGTGCCCTGAAATTCACTTGGCTTCTAAGAAGAGTAGAGATATTCCTGCCATCTCTGTTATGTAGTCATCCTTGGGCTGCGCCACACGAGCACAGGGAAAGACTTAGCAAATCTCTCTTCTTCTTCTTCTTCAGAGGCATTATTTGATCCAAATATATATAAAGGTTATTTTTATAGATGCAGATTATTTTTTTTTTTTTTTTTTTTTTGTGCAGCAGCCTCCAGAAGGTACCTGGACATAACTAGTTATGACAACATAACTAGGAAAAAGCTGCCTGAGTTAGGGTGGGCAACCGACAGAGCTGCTGTCATGCAGGCCAACAGAGCTGAGACAAACAAAGGGAGTTAACAAATGCCCTCAGTCTGTTCTTTTGGAAGAACTGAAAAGGAGGAAATGATGATTTGCCACTTCTTCCATGAGAAGTCGTCCAACCTCCATTTCCTGAGAACAGCCTAGTAGTGTGCCCTCAAGTCAGTATTGCGCTATTATTACATTTTAGTCAATTTTTCCAGGCTCAAGCAATATTCTGAGATCACTCTTGTAATGCCAGCAAGATCTTTACTTGCTGAGTGTAAATACGTCCTCAGTAGTCCTTTGATGAAAACACATCTACCACCAGATCTTAAATTGTGGAGCTGCAGCAGGAACCAGTATTTCAGGGACCCATAACCCCAACAAGATTAATACTAGGGTCAAGACAGAAAAAAAAAACATCGCTTTTAGAGAAAAAAATAGTATATGTTAAAATGGTCCTTGTTTTTCAACACATTCTTCTTTCTGGTAAGTTCTCTACAGCCTATTATTGAGACATACTGGTTGAGAGAAAAGGAAACTTGAAGGAGCTAGAGAGATACTGACTGACAGCAGTATGTTCAAAAAGCTTTCTTTCAAAGGAAGCTCATAAAATATGTAGCCCAGCTGTTCCTTCATTTCTAATCAGACTTCCTGATATAATGAAAGTTCATCCAGAATGACACTTCCTCATTCATGCGATGATAATGAAAGTTCATCCAGAATGACACTTCCTCATTCATGTGATACTTCTGTCAAGAAAAGGGAAAAGGAAAATAATGGGAAAAGAAGATCAATTTCATCTATTTCAGCTTAACTGTGCAGGTGAATTTGGTAGGAAATTACATTAAACTGAAATCTGTGACATTTTGGGCTCTTCAAAAAAACCTCTTTTAAATAGCAAATATTTGTTTAAGATTGCCTTGTGTTACTGATGCAGCTAATCAGCTAACTGCGGCTGTGCCGCAAAAACTGGCACTTCTATCTGCTTAAAACATAAAGAACTGTACCACTGTCCTCACAGTGTGATTTTGTGCCACGTGCCCTATGTCATAGAGAGTACAGCACTGCAGCACCCCCACCTGCAAGCATCAGACAATGACTGCCGGTCTGCTGGACAGATTGGTTGTCCTAGTGGCAAAGGGTTTGCAGAACAAGCCGGATATGCAGAACATGCCAAGTTTATTTGTCTATTTGAGCATCACCTTGCTGACAGCTACAGCGAGATATTCAGGGCAATTAGAATGGTGTTATTAATGGTAATCAAGGACTGACATCGCCTCCTGCTCAGCCCATGTTATTCAATATAAAAAGAAGCTCAATTAGTTCTGCATTCAGGGTTTGGGTTCATAGAAGTTGCGGCAGCAGCAATTAATTGGGGCTTCTCATTTTGGTAGGTTAAAAAAAAAAGAGGCATTTGGGTAGTTTTCATTTTTAATAAGAGCACATTTTACTCTTAGGGTCAGGAGTGTGAAGTGCTGTAGCTCATGTTACAAAAATAATGATGTAGGGGGTCATCTGAGATATATAGGGATGAAGGAAAAAAAAGGAAAAGCAAGACAGACAGCTACAGGCCTGCTGTTGACATATGATGGTCCTTTGCTATGCAGCCATCACTAAAATGCCAGGTTGCTAAATACCTTGGAAAAGAAAACAACATACTAGAAAAGAATAATTTATTGTTTTGGATGGTGAAACAAAACTCTTTCCTAGATCAGGCATTTTAAATAACTGTTTTGATATTCAGGCAGTACCAAGCAGGGGAGACAGCTTGTCAGTGCCTCCTTTATAAAGCACTCATTTCTTAAAAAATACTGTGTTTCTTGACAGTTAAAAGGAAAAACGTTTAAATCAGCTTCTCTGTTTTTGAAATGAAGATCAGCAAAAATCAAAACCAAACAAACAAGATGTTTCAACTATTGCCAAGTCCTATTTATACTTCTTCCTAGCAAAGAAACACTTTATCTTCCAAAGGAAAATCCAGGAAAGCCTGTATCAGGAATCATCTTATTTTAAACCTGGTACTGCTAATGAGGCTGTTTTGTTGGTTCACAGGCTGAACAGTGAAGGTGCATCAATTTTAAGAGTTAGGAAGATAGTATCATTTCCAACTGCTTTCTGGCTAGCACACTGAGGAGCATAGCCTCAGTAATCTTTTTTCTTCCCATAGAGAGCACTCAGTTTCTGATGGTATTTGCACACCCAGAGGCAAAGTAATCTGCAGGGACATGTCTCATTGCACCAGATTTCCCGGAGTGGGCAGATAACCTGAGTTGCTAATTTATAGTTATCCAAATGAAGTACTGTAGAACAGACTTGAAGAGGAATTCTCAGCACCTTACTCCATGAAATCAATGAGCTATTTGCAGAGTAAGAGGATGGGCAGAGAAGCAAGTTTCTGTCAGGTCAATTGCTCCATCAGCTAAACTGCTTGAAGGAATCAGAATGAGCTTGCTGATGGACTCTGACCCAGCGTGCTCTGAGTGAATTGGTTGAGTGCCCATCCTATATCAAACTGGTTTTGGAGGTGACTCACATACTTATATAGAAACACAGTATCGTCTCTAATTCATTGACACTGGTGTTCAGATCAGCACTGTCGCAGTCAGTAGGTTACACAAGGATGAGAAGGGAATCAGGCGAGCAGTATTCCACAATGAAAGTGATGGCTAAGACTAAACCAATACAGCATCCCACACAAAAGGCTGCTCAAGAAAGTATTTTTAGTAGCTTGCAGATCTGCCACTGTTGAGGCACCTGTTGAACAGCCTGTTTTATGGTAGATCAGATCAGTCTCTAAAGGCCAAGTCTGACAGGATGGCTGCTAATGCCAAGCCAAGAAATGGAAATCTGCGGGGCTGTCTCTACTTCTCATAGACTGATGACCTTTCTGAAACCTAATACAGAACACACTGCATTGATGTTTGGGGATTGTGTGTTAAGATTGTATGCTGCCTATTTGTAAAAACTTCTTACAGTAACTGTTTCTCCTTGCTAAGTATGTTATATTGTATTTCGGTACGATGAGTGTAGTATGATGTAAAGCACAGCATTATGAAATAGTGGCATCCATTAAAAAATCAGTACAGCTACTGGCAAACAAAAAGGAACAGAGAAGCCTGAAGAAGACAGACTAAGAGAGCTGGGCTTGTTCAGCCTTGAGAAGAGAAAGCTTTAGAGCAGCTTCCAGTGTCTAAAGGGGCCAACAAGAAATCTGGATAGGGGCTTTTGACAAGAGGCTGTAGGGACAGGACAAGGGGGAATAGCTTTAACCTGACAGAGGGGAAATTCAGACGAGACATGAGGAAGAAATTCTTCCCTGTGAGGGTGCAGAGGCCCTGGCACAGGGTGCCCAGAGAAGCTGTGGCTGCCCCATCCCTGTCAGTGTTCAAGGCCAGGTTGGACGGGGCTTGGAGCAACCTGGTCTAACGGAAGGTGTCCTCGTCTGTGGCAGGGGGTTGGAACTGGGGAGATGTAAGGTCCTTTCCAACCCAAACCACTCTATGATTCTATGATAAAATCCAAATGCATTTCTATTTTATCACAGTCCTCCAGTGAAATGTTTGACAAAGAGAAGAGGTTCCTCAGGTTGCTAGTGTGCTTTTGTAACAACTATCACTCCTGCAGCTTCCATCAGTCCTTGCTTGCCCACAGAAAACTAAGGAGAACTGTAGCTTTCATTGTAGATCAGAGTATGAGATGATAGGGAAAAGAAGAAAAGACAGTAAAAATTGCAAAGTGCTAGCCGAATTCTTGGGTCAGCCAAATTACTGAGCTTGAGAGTATGAGCCTTATCTAAATATTTCCTAAGATCCGAGTTCAGTCCTTTAGCAAGCAGGTGGTATTAATTCCCATCTCTTCAGATGCACCAGCGTTGCCCTGAGCAGCACCAGGCAACCCCCTAAGAAGAAAATGAGTTTGCTCTTTCTCCAGTTTCTTTTCCACCAAATAATTATGACAGCTGCCAAGTGAAGTTCTAAAATCTGGGGATCATACCCTTTTTTTTTTTTCCCTTGGAAATATCTGCAATCTTCTTCTTATTCTGAGTCCTAAGAAGGAGAAGCAGCAGCTCCAGAAGCATCCCTGTGTACTTACAGTTACTGTGGAAGTCCCAAGAGAACTGGCACCACTGACTTTCCTGCCGTCTAATCCCCACCTAATCTAAGCCTTGACCTGCATTTCATCCACCATTCTTAAATCTAAGCATTTAAAAGTACACAAATGAAGAAGCATCTAAGTGAACGATCTAAAAGCATGGATCTAAAACAGGTCAACGGAAAGTCTTTGTCAGGGAAATATGAGGAATTTGAATCATTATTGTCATCTGAGTCTTATTGCACCCTTCTGTTATTTTTTATATCTATTATTACATTATTCTGTATCTATTATTTCTACGTATTATTTCTATTATTTCATAGATGACATTTAACTTAACATGGTGGTATTACAGCTACATACAGCCTAGACTTACGAAATATGAGAACTTCTTGTTTGAGCTAACATGAGGATTTGAGAAATTGGGAAGTGGGAAAGAAAACTTGTGATTATTTCTAACTATCTGCCTCCTTCTATTGTATCAGATGAAAGATTCTTTTGTATTATAAATTTGTGCCTGCAAAGCGATCCCCACTATTTCTGGTTCTGGGCTATTTTCTGTACCCTACATTGTGGTGTCCAAAAATCTTATTTCTTCCTGGTTTTGAATTTTGGAAAGAAATTAGTACCATTTATGGTGAGCTAGAAGTACAGCTTGCAGCCAGGGAAGAGGGCAGTGGAAACAGTAAGCCAGTAAGAAAAAACAACCATCTTTGGTGTGATTGTTGCCTGAAGCTTCACTGGCATTACTAATTTCTGATAAGCAGAAGGTTTAACTCCAGAGGGCATCCCAAATAACTGTCACCATATTTCTTCCGTTGCTGCTACAGCTGCATGACATTGCACTGCACTAGGATAACACAAAACAGAACTAAGCAGAAGTCTGTTCTACCTGGGGATTAAAATCTGTTGTTAACCAGATGCCCACTGGTTGTCAGAGCTGGAATTCTGAGCTCATTCTCTATCCCTCATGAGCATTGCTATGGTTCAGCCAAATCCATCACTCCTAAGACAGAACGACCCCTTTTGAGAGAGGATGTTCTGCATCCTCAGTGACGTGGCAGCACTGGGGCTGGTAGAGGACATGGGGCATTGCAGCTTGCGCAAAGGTTTTTACCACCAGTGGATGAAAAGGTGTGTACATCATTCCCAAAATAAAACAAGAGCTTTAGAAAATGTTTGGTTTTCGTCTGACCTATAGAAAGAAAGCAAGCTGAAATACAAACCAAATCAGCTATTTTCTTTATGAATATTTTTCTACACTAAGCTTTTTATCTCAATCAAGTCTCCATCTGTGAGAAAACACGTATGTTGAAGTTTTGGAGTATCCACCAGAAGGGAAATCTTCCTTTTCATTCAGCGCCAAGTCACTGTAACATGCAGTGAGGAAGTAATTTTGTATCTGCATCAAGTACAGTTATGGAATTCAGAAATTTTCCCTGCTGAATTGACACAAAAGATGTAACTTACTCAGTATAGCTGTTCAAAGGAACTGTTTTCCTGAGTTGGCATTTCCTGCTAGGAATTTGCAACTGCCACTTTCTAACATCCACTATACTACTATGTATTAAAAGAGACCATCCCCAGTGCACTCTAGTAATGTAAGTGTATCAGCTTTTGCACACATTTATCCAGCAGTCATTTATACAAACAACATTGTGGGTCCCAGCCCTGCTTTGGCACAGAAAATACTGCCCGTGATGATTATTTTTTTTCCCCAATTCTTTTTCTTGCTTGTTCCTAACAAATAAGAAAGTCAAAGAATAATTAAAGCACAGGGCAGAACAGAAATAACCTCACAGTAAATAAGTGTGCTTGAGCAATATAAATGATAATTCATTTTACAAGTAGAGATTAGAAGAGCTTGGCTTGTTCAGCTTCTCAAAACAACAGCTTAGAAGGGATATGACTGTTCCCTATAAATATATTTGGGTATGTAAACATGAAGGGAGAGAAAAATTACTTTAAGCAACCAGTAAAATATTGGCACAATGACAAATGAGTATAAACGAGCCATGAATTAATTATGGGTAGAAATTAGGATACGCACCTGAAAGCAGAACCACTTGTCCTTTCAGGCTGATTTATTAAAAAATGAGCTGCCTACTTGCTCCGTATTCAGCCCGAAAAGGAGTATAGTGGTCTTATGACTCCTACCAAAGTACATGTGTGGGAATGCATGAATATGTGTGCATTCAACATGTATCCCATAACATAAGCATCCTGACATGTATCCTCTAACATTTACTAGAGACTATAAACGTTTACTTCATTCTGCTTCTGAAAAGAACAAAATTAAGTGAATATCCTTATGCCATCCATTTTTTATAGAACTGATTTTAGATTCTGTGGGATCAGGCTCTTATTAACCTTCTCGGGGTGGAAAAGGATGAACAAGGAGCCTGCCAATGGGCTTACATACCACCAAAATCTCATTCTGACCGCACGCTTCCCCAAAACTGAGCTCACTCCCCAGGGAGGAAAACATGCTCTGATCCTAAAAATAAGATAGTTAAGATCTTATTGTGGCACATCTAGGAGACATTATGTGCCCCCAACGTAGGGCAAGTCCTTATTTCCCCTACCGTGAAGCACGTTTGAGCTTCTTTTTAACAGCTAGAGGAATTGGCGGGGAGGGTTAAAACAAGTATTTCTTAAGCTTGAGTCTTTATTCCCCACCCACTCGTAAGCTGTCTGTAACTGGATTTTAAAAATGACTGAGCTCATTTTACCCTTCAAATTATTCACAAACATGTCCAATAAATAATTCTCGTTCTGCAGACTGTTTGTAAAATGCATATTTATCTGGAATTGAAAATTCATGCTATGCAGCTAATTAGCCTTTCACACAGGGCTTACGCAGGCCTGAAGGGTGCTGAGGGTTCCTGCTAGCTTGCAGCACAGGATGCGTTTCCCCTAACTGCATTTACATCTCTAAATTTCTTGGACCATTTTATCTGGAAATCAATCCCCCTCCACCCCCTTCACTTCTGGCTTCCTGCTTGGATCTCGGTATGGTATTTGTTTGTTTTGATCAAGTATGTCCTAGAATAATGAAATGCACTCATCCCTCTTCCCTAAGTTCAAGCACGCTCAAAACTGTATCTCAAATTCAGTTTAGAAACATGTTAGCCAGCAAAATCAGAGTATAAAGAAAATACGTCTTCCACTCAGACTTCCTGTTAGATGTTCATCTTTGAATTTTGTCCAATGAATGTGAGTTTCTCCACACCAACCACTCTTAGCTTATGTTTTTTCTTTTTGCATCTACTGTGTGTTGGTTAACATTTAGACATCTTCAAACGCAGAGAGATTTAGCCACTATTTTGCATGACTATTATTCTTCCAAGACACATTTATGGATGATGCCACACTAGGGTATAATGATAAGATAGATAACTTATGAAAAATGAAGGAAATTTGTTCAGCTCCATAATCTCACAAATCACTCATGACCTTCAGATGAAGATTCTAATTTCTGCCTGCTAGAAGACAATACACATCATATACAAATGATTTTTGAATCATCTCTCATAATTTTTGTAAGTATTTAGAAAATTCATTTATCAACATATTTTACTTCTCAAGACGATGCAAATACTTTCAATTGTCAAAGCACTGCTAAACCAGTTTTGGCTGCAATACTTTTGAGGAGTGTTGGATAGTCTTTGAGTGGAAAGCTCTGGGACCTTTTAGATCTTCTGGATGTGTTATACTTTCAGTGTGCCAGTACTGTGAAAATTTGGCTGATAATACTGGAACACATCTCCACTGCACTGGACTTTGGGCAAGCTTCAAAATACTGACCAATATTTATAAGTATGTATGCTCAGTTGTGCATACAAAGGTGAACCCTTAAGTGTTCAGAGAAATCAGAGGCTCTGTCAAATAGCCATGTGTACACCTAACTGAATTAACAAAAGCTATCAAAATTAAAAGAAATTAAACTAGTTTTCAGATCAAGTGAGCCAATATCACAAGACATTGCTATCAAAACCCAACTCTGTATGACCACAGAAACTGAGAAAGCTGTAGCTGTATCTAGATTTAGGAATACCTTTTCAGCAGAGCATGTGATACAGCTGAAGATGTCCCTGCTCACTGTAAGGCGAGTGGACTAGATGGCCTCTGAAGGTCCCTTCCAACCCAAACTATTCCATGACTCTACTGATACTGCTAGAAGTACTGGGCTGCCTGCAGAAACATGATTTTTTAAGACAGAATAGCTGACTAGCACATCCTATGTAGTCCCACCTTACATTAAATACCCACTTTTAATGGTGGCACTTTAAGGAATAAGTCACAAAGTAGAAGCTGAACAATGTAATTACTGACAAAAGGCAATGTAGGTAGAGAGTGTCCAGACCCCACCATGTTTTATTTCTGGAGCTGAAGAAAGCTGCAATTTGTTACTTAGTTAAACCTGATTAATGGCCTATCAAATTAGAGATGCTATACACTGCATCAAAGTCACAACCAACTTATTCGGATCCCTTACCATTAAATCAAATCTATAACTGAGCAAACCACTTCACTAGTGAAAAGCATTCCCCGATCAACTACACCAAGATGCTAATTAGCACTGTCATCCAGTCATGGACTTCACTGTCTTGAACTCACGCAGGACAGCTATGACAGTGCCTTATGGATGGATGAGTTACTGCAGTGTAGTTATGCTCTTCCTATAAACATGCTCCATAAATATGCACCATTTGGTGTAACTATGCACCATGCCTATGCTAGCCTCCGGAAATAAAATGAAACTCCATCAATGACTACTCAGATCATGAGATTATGGATTATGAACCCCAGGAAATCCTTGGTTTGAATACAGAACACATCATCACAAGGTATCAGAGAGAGCTGTAAAATGCATTTCTACAGATTAAGCTCTCTTCTGTATAGCACACGTGCTGAGTGTGATGCAGAAAGACTTTAAACCAGCTGGGTGAGGTAGAAGCGTCAATATTCCTTTTGCACATACACAGCCTGCACAGAACTTCATAGTAGTCCTTGGAAGTCAAGCTCTAGAAGAACAAGTTCCAGGATTAAATAGTTAGGTGCAATATTAATATTGCAGGCTTAGTCTGATTCTTAAGTTTTGATTTGGACCCACAGACAGGCAATTAATTTAAATTAGGTAGTATCAGAAAGGATGCTGTAGAAGATTTTTCATCTGGTAATTTAGAACTAGCAGCAGTAGTATCCAGTCAAGTTTATTTCAATTTATGGGCATATTCAGTCTTCTGCTCAGAAGGAAGAGCAAACGTGGAACTGATCAGACTTTTTCAATGTTATATTTCTCCTTTTCATTTTTCATCACTTGCTTCCACATGTCTGGTGCACAAACATAGCTGAAATGAATGGCAGAAGCAGTGAAATTCCCAGATTGTTAAATCTCATCAAGATCTGAGTATCCTGGATATTGGTACAATTTCCTTCCCTTTTTTAATGAGCTGCTGATGTCTACAAGTAGGGATCTTTTTTATTTCTTAGAATAAGTGAATTCTCCTGGCTACAAGAATTATGTCCTATTATTTGAAATGCACTTGACTTTCTTTCAAAACTACATATCATTTCAGAAGGGGAATGTTAGAGGTGATAAATGGATAGCACTATCACATTAGTTTTGTGGAAAGCCACATCTAACTCCAAGGGTTTGGTCTACTGGTGTACTAAGGGCCTTTCCCTTAGAACCGCATCCAAAAGATTGGTTTTCTTAACTTACTCCAGCATACCCAGCAGACAGTAAAAGCCTTACATAAGCACCTAACACTTTAAGGAAGGATCTTCCTGACTTGCTATTCATTTTTCAGATGCTATGTTACTGAATCCTGCCCTCGGAACAGGTTTTAATATGCAACATTCCCAAGACTTCTGACTCACTTAGCTGACCTGGACCCCTGAGCTGTTCTGCATATATCTTACATCTCCTCATCTGAAGGGTATGGATTTTGCTAGAATGAAAGCAGGACCCTTTCACAAATTTCGTACACAAAAAATGAAATTTGTCAAAAAAAAAAAAAAAAGCACTGAGATTGGAAAATGAATCATTTTAAGTAAAATAGTGCCATCTTAAGCCAGACCACCAAGGCTGTTTATGCCATGAACATAAAAATGAACACACCACAGACAAAGTCCTCTTTTCCACAGGAGTTGTGGCTGCATTTCCGAAGCCACTGCTTGCTGTGTGGTCAGTTTATTGTACTGCCACTGCCCGCACCCAACTTCTCACACACTGGTTTCTGCACTGCTCTCTACTGAACTGCCCTGCAGCTTTACATGCACTGAGGAGCCTGTCTGTGTGAGCAGGGCCTGTCACTATTGCTTTTGGAAGATCCAGGGAGCCGAGGAACAGAAACTCAGAACACAGTTGCAGTGACTGTGGTCATAACAGTTTAGAGCTAATGAATCCAGGTACCTCATGGCATCCTAAAGACTCCTGCACAGCTTCAGTCAAGCGTAAGGACAGGACCATGTCAGGCAATCAGGTGAATAGAGACAAAGCTAAGGGGAAGTCAGGGATTTGTGAAGCACGATTTGAGAGGAAGCTATCTGTAGACATCCCATGAAATGCTACACACCAGGCGTCTGTAGCCTCTTGATTTTACAGGAACCAAGGCTCTTGATTAAGTACTATACAGGAAGAAACCTCTGGGCAGTCAGGAGTCAATTTGCTGAGTCTTCCACTTTGGATGAATTCCTAGCTACAGTGGGTGCATCCTTACAGCATTTATGTAGCATCTCACTAGTGCAAACAGATACATAGGAAGAGTTCTTAACATCTTACTTCTCAACGTGACTATCTCAGTTGTACGTATGTTGCATGTTAGGCACAGAACTTCATTTCTGATCTTACCGTTAAGTCCTTGAGATATGCACTGTCTTCCAGAACTGAGCCGAGACTTCTCTCTGTCAGATCACTTGCTCATGTTTATGAAAATGTTCAGCATTGTCCTTTCAGGTACTTAAGGCAGGCATACACTGTAGTAACACAGAGAAAAAGAGAGAAATGAGGCTGAAGGAAAGGGGCTCAAACTGTCATCACCAGTCCTGACTGCGGTTTCAGAATCTCTGAGGCCACACATCTTGCCTGCTGGAAAAAGAGCAACAAACAGACATTCACAGTAACCTTCTGTGCAGACAGAACCCCTTTAACAGGAAAGCTGACTCAGAAGAAGCAGAATTAAACTCTCTCCACAACTATTATTGTGCCTCACAGGCAGCAAAATACCAAAACCTGATCTGGGAATTCGTAACAGTTCCTGTAAAGAAGCTTTCTGATTTTATAAGAAGGCAACAAGGATATCACAGCAAACCGATACCATTTTGGGTCACTAATTTTCACCTGTAAACTGTTATGCTATTTTGGTCTTTACTAAAGGAGAAGTTACTTTTACTGTGCCACTTATATTGACTAAGATTTATTACAATCTTTAATAGTGAGCAATTTCTTTAATGCATCTTTAGAGCATTATGTGAGAATTGAATAGGCAGAAGAGCTGGCTCCAGAGCTCAATGCAAACAGATGTCTTGCAGTATCTTTCCAAACCTCTATCCCCTGTTGCAAATATCAAAGCTACAATGGCCACTCAACGAGACTGTCAAGGTCACTTCTCATCAGGAAGGACAGCAGGACACAGTAATAACAACATCAACCCCAAACTAGGCCTTTGGGTAGCAAGGCAAACAGCCAAGTGAACGTGAGCATTAGGGAAACAAAATTCCACAATCATGCCCCATTGCTGGTTTTAGAGTGAGAGAGATCTCCACCCAGTATTTCTATGAAGGTTTTGATTATATGCAGAGTTAGGAGAGTTTGTTCTGTGTTTTTCCTGAGCTCAAGATGGAAATGTTCTGAAAGGCACTGAATGACCTACAGCATTCACTTTTAACCTACACGACTTAATGCTCCAACCCATTTTGACACATACACACTGTTCTTCAATATTACATAGGTACTGTCCAAATAATTCACTGATCCTGCGTGTCAGTGGTGGGAAAGCATGTACAAAAGGATGCATACAAATACATTTGTTTGACAGAGTTATCAGATATTCAAATAAGCTCAGAGGAAAGAGAAGGCATGCTTCCCTTAAGTGACAGCTTATATAAGGAAGTCACATGGTTAAAAATGGTCATTCAGTGAAATACTGAAATTACAGATCAAACAGGGAAGGATTTATGACATTCCTTATTCTTAAGAAGAAGTTGCTATCAAAGTTAGGTATCAAATAGATGATGGATATACTTAATTTGCCAAATATTTGGGAATATTTCTTCTGTGCCTTTTTATTTGGTTTTGGGAAATGAAATCATTAGGCAAGTGGTACTCAGAAGCTCTGTTATACATCATACAATTGCTCTTTAGTGGCCTTTTTATTAATGTATTGTAATTACTATTTCAAAAGGAACCTATGACATAAAAAACCCCACCTGTCAAACTCCCAACTCTTCAGTGCACGAACAAGGACAGAAGAGCACCCAGGTCAGGATAAAAAGCTAGATAAATAGCTTTGTATTTCACAAAGGTTCTTGAGATATTGAAAATGTATAGTAAAGGAATATAAAAGAATTTCTTTGAGATATGTGCTGCTTAGTTTAATAACCTCTATAATGCTGGAAATACTTTTTTTTCTCTTTCTTTATTAACTGAAGTATTGTTCCTTGTACTTTTTTTCCTAGACAAGTTTAAGATGAGAATTAACACCTGAGGAAAATCTGCATATGAATTTACGGTAGGGTACTGCACTGGCTAAAGCTTAGCAAGTAAATACCTTAGTATGGTATCCAAAATACATTGTTACCTTTTCAAGTTAGTAAGTTTTTAATAAGATATTATCAGACAGTCTTAAAACTGTAACATGAGTTACAGGCTGCCATTTGTTGTACCCCACCATAAATTCATATGTAGATTCTTCTCCTTGCTAATTTTTGATCTTAAACTTGTCTAGGGAAGAGAGGAAGAAGTACAAAGAACCATTCTTCTGTTAATACAGAGAGAGAGGAAAATAGTATTTCCGGCATTAACAGGACACTCAGCTGCTTAAGGGTATCTCTAGAGGTAGCTGAAAGATAAATCTTAATATTTTAACGTATGTACATATGTAAACAACTAAATTTATCTTGCGATATTAAGAGCTCTATATTTGAACAAAACAGTGCTTAGAAGCAGGTAATTCACTGGTCCTGAATGTATTTGAATTAGGATTTATTTGATTTTCTAGGCAACGTATTTGATTCCCTGTTTTTTTATTTGATTTAGCAATTGGTAATTTGGATTCTGCATATGAGGGTACATGGCATGATAGGTGAAATAGCTGATAAAGAGGAAATATAACTGAATAAGAAATATATTTCATTTCACAGTTGACTTTCTGTCTAAAATACTCTTGTTCAAGGGGGAATAAAAAGTGCCTTAAGATGGCCTCTTGATTTCACCACGTGCTGTCCTTTCCAGATACTGTATGTAAATATTTTAATCACAAGATGTTTCCTCAGATTTTCTCTCCCTATTTCATTGTCTTATGCATTTGATACCAATTTCTGAACCAAGCATCGTTTCCCCCCTGATTCTCCATCCTGATTTTCCTCTTCCCAGCTTGCTCTCACTCTTGACTCAGACTAGAGACACTTGCCCGGACACCTTGTGCTCACTCTCCATCTCAGCCAAATGATTCAATGAGGAATGGATTATGAATTGGGAATTTCTCACCAGCTACTTCTCACTACAGATATTCTCCTTGAAACTAAATAAGCTTGTGGTCATTTCTCTCTTCATCAAAGTTTAAACCTGGAGTTAGATGGACCTGCATCCCACCTTCATGAAAGGGAAGGAACTGGGGAACACAAAGGTAACTTCAGGAGACTGTTCCTTATCCCAAGACTTGGGTTGGTCTGCTGGGGCTGCTGTGCTGCCTAGGACTTCAGAGAAAGAGGGAGTCTTCAAGACTCTCCTTGAAGTCTTCAAGAAGGGAAAAACTGGACAAACATAAGAGGAAAATGAAACCATCAGGGAAGAAAGTCTCATTTAAGAGATATCTCTGAAGAGACGTGGGGTCAAAGGGCACAAACACTCCAGCTGCAACAAAAGAAGCTCCAACATGGACTGGGAGGGCGTCTCTCCACAGGAATAGCAAGAGGATACAAGCGGATTTATAAGCCCAGAAGCAGCAGAAAACATAACAAAATACTTGGAAGTAAGCAACAGAGAAAGATTAAATGTTTCCTTTAACCTCTTCAAACTGTATTAACACAGCTGCTGACAGGATTTACACCACCCAAAGTGGACCAGGTCACTTCAAGCTATTTCATGAGCCAAACCCAAGGCTGAGCAAATCATTTTAATAATATAAAAGAATTCGTATTCTGCTGATGTTGGATTTGTCTCTGAACCAGGAAAAAGAAAGAAAGGAAGTATGTTTGAAAGAGCAAAGGCACTGTTTGATGCATACTGCTCTGGGAAACCTGAGGCAATCACTGGGGAGAGTGAAGAAGCAGTGGAAAGGAGAAGTGAATACGGTTATTGTAGTACAGCACACCAAAGCTGTTTAAGAAGCCAAGTAAAAGCTACAGCAGAGGTGTGTGGAGGTTACAGGAGGAGCCTTGACCCTGGAAAATACATTTTCCATGAAACTCCAAGAGCAAATAGCATGAGTTGGAGAGCAAGCAAAACCCAAGAGAAGAAGAAAATGAGCTCAAAATAAATGGAGATCTGGTCCTTTCAGGTTGGATGCTGTATTTGTAATGCTTGCACTCCTATCTACCCTACCATTTCACAGAGGGACGAAAATGAACCATTTTGAAGGGCGATATGGTTAAAAAGCTGATAAACGCCTCAGATCCAGGTTTTCAAAGGTATCTATAGACAGAACAGGTACATTACAAAAAATTAGGAATTAGTGCTTTCATCTCTTCCTCTGAAATTCCTAAGTGCCATGTAGGTGATTTTCAAAGTCTCACTAAAAGCCCAACTACAGTTTTAAGTACTTCAGCACCTTGGAGGACATAGGCCAACATTTCTTAGGCTCTTTTCAAAATGAAATGTAATTTCTCAGGTTCATGGATTAGCAGCTTTAATCCTTCCTTCACTGAAACAAAGACTTATGGTGTTAAAACCAAGATTTTAAGTAGTATGTTCCAGCTGTAGGATTCTGCATAAATAAACAAAACCTTGAAGCAATACCAGTTGTTCTGAAATGCCTATCAAGAAATTAAGTGGACCTAGATAATACACAAGAAACAAAAAAAAAGATGCATTTATCCAGTTATATTTAATTATGTAAAATTATGCAAGGTGACATGGAATCCCAAAAATTCATTTTTGGAATTCCATGTTCATCACTGGACTATATGGACATCTTCTACATGAGGTGTGGATCTTCATTTTCATCTTTTTCTGATACATTTTTCATAGTGATGACTTTCAATAGCAGTTGACAGTTTTGACGGTTAAAAATGTTAGAGGAAGATATATCATGCACTATTTACATGCAATCAGGCCTTTTAGCACCTTACCCCTTTATTTTCCCATACCAGTTCCTCCCTAAATAACCTAAACACCTCCCAAAATTTCCTCCTCTAAACATACCATAGTAAGTCCTGCGCAATCCCAAACTGCTTTTTCCCTGCATCCCATAATACATCCCATAGCCCAGTGATGAGCCTGGCAGCAGCTGTCAGGGTATTACTTGGGCTCCCCCTCCTCCCAGCATCTCTCTGAGCTCCTCAATGAGTGTGCGGAAGAGCTTTCATCATATAACCTAACAGCTGCTTTAAATAAATCTATTCCTAATGTTAGATGCAATTATGTTTGACACACAGCTACAAAGACCCAGTAAATAAAGTCACATCTACATTGACTGCAAAATTACTTGTATATCTTTATCTATTAACATTCTAAAAAGTGCCTATAAAGTGTTTAAATTGTCACAAATATAAACTAATGTTATGTATGTTCACACATGCATGTTACTCTTGTATCACTGGAAGGCTTTATTACTGTGCTACCTTGACATCCACAGCAAAGGCACTGTGCTGTGGTGTACCTAAGTATTCAGGAATTCACATTCGGAATTGCCGCACACTTCAAGAATGTGGCAGACCGGTCAACGTTTTCAGCTTAAATGCCAGTCTTCTGTATTTCTGATTAATGAATTTTACTTTAGTGGTCACTCTATCTACTACCTAAAATTTAAACCTGTTACCCAAGTCAGTAAAGCATTTCCAGTGTTCATTATTCAACTCACAAACGCTTTTTCCTCCCTTACTAATTTTTCCCTGTCTTCTTTAGGTATATTAAGCACTTTGGAGATGTGTTGTAAAGGCTCTAGCATCTGACAGAATTACTTTTCAGAGTTTATGTTTAAATTACCTGTTCTTGTACAATCAAAATTAAAATTCCTCAGAGTCACAAATGACAAATTAACAGCACGATGTATATTCAAACAACTTATGTGTTCAACTTAGATTATCCATGTCCCCTACAGACTGCATATACACCTTCATAAGTAACAGTTTTCCATGAATTATTTTGTGATAGGTCACTGTTTTGGTTTCTAGGTTGTCCTGAGGCTTCATCCGTATCTCATGCCCTGTTTAAAGAAGACGTAACCATTTCACCCCTACAGAAAACATTTAATCTGAAATAGATTGCAATGCAATGATATTAAAGTTGTATATAAAAAAATATGTATCGTAGAATCATAGACTGGTTTGGTTGGAAGGGACCTTGAAGCTCATCCGGTTCCAACCCCTGCCATGGGTAGGGACACCTTCCACTAGACCAGGTTGCTCCAAGCCCTATCCAACCTGGCCTTGAACACTGCCAGGGATGGGACAGCCACAGCCTCTCTGGGCAACCTGTGCCAGGGACTCACCACCCTCAAATATACACGCCCTCATATACACAACTTTACATATATATTTTTTTATATATATATAAAAATATATATTCCTATACCCATCAGCAAGAGGGTATAGCACATCTTTGTGATGATTAATGGCTCTGGCAAACTTGGAGCTGGCACAATGAAATTGCGGGAGTATTTTCAGTCAGGAGGCACACTCCATTTAGCCTCATTTATCATAATTAGCTTAAGCAATTTCAACATTATGATAAAGGCTATGGAATTGATTTTAGTTGTTTATTTATTTTAGAGAAAATATTTTCCATTTATCATCATATCTGCTTTGCACTTGACCTTTTAATCAAAACGCTCACGATCATTTTTTTGCATCCTATACTTAGTCAGTGATTACTTTTGCTCACGGCTTATGTACTGCTCAAGTGCTGACTAACCCAACAGCCAGAAGGATGACTCATTGGCACAATGCACAGCTATTATGCTGTTCTAGGAGATGACTGAGGAAAGCAGTGCAGAAGTGACTACCTTCTTGCACCTTCTCTTAGTCTGTGAGGCTGCAAATCACAAGCAGAGTGATAGGACATAAACTGCAGTTTTCGGTCCCAAGGAAAACTGATGAGGGAGTGTTTCAGTCCATGTCAGAGAGAAATAATATTGCAGTTGTGCTTTAAAAGTGTTCTTTTTTTTCTGTTAGTTGCAACAATTAAGCTATATGAAAATCTGGAATCTGTCCAGAAATATAAAGAAACCTTGTTTAGGAAACAAAAACCCAAACCCAAACTTATTGTCACATATAGGGCAAGTTATCTGCTCTGTAGCTCTTATTAAAGAGAATTAATCAGGACAAATACATTCTAAAACCCCTACCTATAGTAAAGAATAAATCTTGCTTAAGCTGTACTTCAGTACTGCGTGTAAAGCCACTAAAAAAAAGTTTTCCAAGAAACATTTGCAGAAGAAGTGTTGACCTGCAATGCCTCTTAACCTGAAAATCAGACTTCTCATTAAGTAAAATTCTTCCAACTGAAAAATAGATCTCTGTAAAGTTGCTTAAAAGTTTGCCCAAAGGAGCCGTTCAAAGATTGGACTGGAAAGAAACATGGTCCACTATAAACCCAGAGTGGCAGAGGCATAGGCAATGTAATCTTGCTCTTACTCAATACACACGGAGAATAGTGGTAGTGGAACTCAATTATGAACAACAAAGTATTGAAAATTAATCTGAATAAAATGAAGGCCACTGATCATTGTCAACAACCCTGAAAAGCCAAAAGGAGAAAAGAAAACCCAACAACAACAGAAAAACCCTGCTCAGCATATCCGGAGAGATAACTGAAAAGTAGAACAATAAATCTGCTTTAATAGCCACTTTGGTCAAATATAAATGAGACAACAGAAATCAGGTAGGAAAGAACCAGTCTAACCACAAATGGATTTGTAAAAATGAAAGTTAACATGAGAATATTCTTCTTCAAGTCTTATACATAATGGAACCATAGAGGACATCCATCAGGTAAACATATGCTTCAGAAAAGGCAGAGATTGAATGAGCCATATCTATACTGCGCAATAAAACACAGCTTGTAAATGGGCAGACCAGAAACAAAGCAATTAAAGTCAAAAGCTTTAAAAAGGCAAAATAGCCCAACTTTCCTCTAGAAGGAAATACAGTATATATGGTTTCCAGCTTCTGAATATCACTATTCAGTAGTAGCGCTTGGAGCTTGTAACTGGAAAATTAATCTACCAGCCACTGGCATAGATGCTGAATGGAGGTGTTCAGATACAACTGGATTGATATTGAATTAAGGGATAGAGGAAAAGAGAGAATTTTACCTGAAACTCTTGCCAAAGGAATTTTATCTGCACCTCAATTTCACTAGAATAGGAAAAATAATGTGTATTTTGTGTCCTCAGCCTGAGGAAAAAATATGAAGGATTCATTATCAGGCTCAGATAAAGAAAAATCTCCCAGCTAGCTTTCATTATTGCTGCTGATTTTTTATTCTTCTTATTTGCACTAAGCTGCTTTCATCAAACTTATTTTTACTATCCTGAATTACCTGAGAAATAAAAATGCTGAATCATAAAACTGCAGTAACATCTCTAAATTAATGTGAAGCAGATTCACAATATACCATCTTAAAGGTATCACTTTTTAATACCTTATAAAGATACTACCATCAGAGAGAAGATTTCCTCATTTAAAACTCTGAATGTACTTGGAATAAAATGGTCAACAGAGCCTTAAGAGGCAAGAATGTAACTTCTAAGTTTAGACAAATGATTTTTTAAGATGTTACTTAAGAACTTAGGTAGTATTGAACTTTCCTTCTCCATCATCTGAAAGAAAATTACAGATTTAGGTGGTACTAATTTTAAGGGCAACATTAGTCTCCAATGGATGTGATTACAGCGATTCGAATTTATCCTTTATCTTACCACTGCTCTGCAAGGGACAGGTTTGACTGTGCAATCAAGAGATACTTTTGCTAATACAAATATTTGCTAAAAAGCACCAAAGACCTGGCCTTTAGTTTAATTTCTCTGCAAAACACGTTGAATGGGTCTCTTAATAATCAACTCAGGAAAATACCATTAGCTTTCCCTCTCTTTTTATTTGGTTAGCTCCACATATTAGCAGAACCGGCCTTCTTTTTTCCTCCCACTACTCCCTTAGAGTTCAAGAAACAAAAGAAGAACTTCTCCGAAATTACCCTTAATCTATGGGAGAGGGCTATCTAAATGCAAATGAATCCACAAATCTCTTTGCAGATCTATGGGAAACTTGGTAATTCCAAAACATGAGGTAATAACCCAGTCTCTGAAGGAAAAGCCTTCCTGTAAGGACTGGTCTTAAGAGTGGTCAGCATCAGTATGATCCCAATACTATACCAAATTTCCAAGCATTGTACTGCAGAACAATCATCAGGTCCAACTGTTTCCCCAGCACTGCCAAGTCCACATCTGTACCATGTCACTGAGGGCCTCATCTAAGTTTATGAACACTTCAGGGATGGTGATTCCACTACCTTGGGCAGCCTGTTCCAATGCCTGACTGGCCTTACGGGGAAGACATGTCTCCTAAAATCCAGTCTAAACCTCCCCTGGCATAGCTTGAGACCATTTCCTTCCTGCTCTCCAGCCTCCCTTCCACAAATGAGAATCAGACCACTGCAGCAGCATGGTACTTCAAAGAGCAGAAGAGGAAATGAAAACTAGTTGATGAAGAGGATTCAAAGAATCAACAGCAGTGAAAGAGGAACATGACCTAGATTTGACACATTTCAGTTCAATCTGTGTGACCGATGTCTGCTCCCAAACTCTTACAGGAATAATCTTTTGAAACCCTTTACTGAAACTAATACTCATGTGCTTCCAGTAGGTCAAAAATAACAGGAACCAAAGAAAATTTCCAAGAAATTCTTCCTTGTGAGGGTGCTGAGGCCCTGGCACAGGGTGCCCAGAGAAGCTGTGGCTGCCCCATCCCTGGCAGTGTTCAAGGCCAGGTTGGATGGGGCTTGGAGCAACCTGGTCTAGTGGAAGGTGTCCCTGCCTGTGGTAGGGGGTTGGAACTGGATGAGCTTTAAGGTCCCTCCAACCCAAACCAGTCTGGGATTCTATGATTCCCTTTTTTTTTCACTTCTGATAATAGCTTTGAAACCTTTTTTTACATAAATTATATGTAACTCCTGCAGCAAACGCATCAGCTCAAAAGACGGTTAAAGGGGATTGTGGCGTGCAACCACCTGGTCCCAGTCTACCCTTTTCATCTGACATTTACAGTGCGCTTCAGCCATGAGACTTAATCTACTTCAGTTGAAGGATTTTCAAATACCAGATACTCTCCTTTCTCTATTCCAGATTAAGAAGAAATAGACAGTTCACTTGAAAAATAAAAAAATCATCTGAATTGTTGTTTGTTTCTTTGAAAAGGGCAGCTTTCAGGAGAAAAAAAAAACATTAAAAGGAGCTCTTTCCATAAATTTAGCATCTCACAGACACAATGAATGGACGGAGATTTCCACTTGTCAAATTATTTTTTCATGGCTGCTATGTGACACTGCAGCAGGCAGAGTTGATAAACAACCAGTCCACAAATCTCCAACAGTTTTACCAGTCTTTTTGGGAAGCTATTCATGCCCAAAATGCAGTCAGTCCAGACAACTGCAAAAATAGACTCCCCAGCTCTCCCAAAGCTGTCCACCCGCTGAGCCACGGAGGCTACAAGCTTCTTCAGAATTATCCTTCGCCTTTTTTCCTTGTTGAAATAACAGATATTTCCACAATCACCAGGACAAAGAACTCTCGTATTTATTCTCCTGTCGCACTCAAACTTTCTGGTAGGGCTGTAGAGTAAGACTGCAAAATGGATGTGCATTTTGACATTGAAAGTGTTTTTGACTTACACTGTTCTCTCTATCTTCTCTGTTTTTCATGCTGTTCATTGCCTTGGTTTGGCTTCATGGAATGGAAACTCACTTATTTCTAACTCTATCACCACAGAGCAAAGTCCTGGTGTAGAAGGCTGACCTTGATTATTCGCTCATTTTGTGTAAACACCAGCTGAAATGCCAGGGCTGGATTCCAGCCTCACTTTTACTTGCTTTACAGCATGACAATGAAATTGCCTTCATTACTTCTATGCTGTGCCAACGAGATCACAAAGAAAGTTCAGAGCACATCATCCCACACAGGAGTCTAATTTATTCCTCTAGATTATTGGAAAACTTATTTTGTCACGAGTTCCTACCCATATGGATGGTGTATATGAACATTTATTTTCCCCAGAACTGGAACCCTGCCTAGCTGTATTAGATGCCTTTCCCTCACACTTGCAGACTCAAGTCTTATCTAGTTAGAGTTTATGGCAGCTAAAATAACCCCATGTGACCCAATGTTCAATCTCATTGTTAGTTCAGGTGGAGATTAGAGTCACACTGTTCACATTGGGATGGCTAATGTCATATCAGCGCTCACTTTCATTATGAACTCTGTTCTAAAAATTCATTCCAAGATGAACCGTGATTGGAATATTAGCTCAATGCCTGAAAGTCTTTAAAGTTTAAACCAGTTTGACTATTTTTAAATTGTAAGAAAATCAAAAGAAAGCCAAACCTAAATTCTCACTGTTGTCCGTACGTACAGCATAAAATATTTTTTCTCTTTGAAGCTGGCAATCATTTCTCTTAAGACTCTGCTCACCGGACTCTTAATTCTTTCAGTAGGTGGAATGAGAGCTATTAGGGAAAGAAAACTTGCCTAATAGGAAGAGGACAAAGGTATCATGGAAAAGTAAGGGGAAAGCTGTACTGGTTAATCTCCCTCCACTATAAGAGCTTGATGTACTAGTGGTGTGAGATAAAAGTGGTGGACTGATATATCAGTCATACGTTTGAGTTTCCTGGGTGGTGAACCTCTCCTGTGACACGAATCAGGTGTCTGCATTTCAGACAACCGTTCTGACTGATACAGAATATATTAACACCATCAGCAACTCGGGATGAGTTGATTAGCATGCAACATGGACAGAAGTGATCTGGTAGACTGTGACCATCACAGCAGGACTTCTGACTCCAGCACAACTTTCAGGTGGCAGAAGATTTAATGATTCAGCCGGAAGTCTTGGCAGACTCTCAGTTTCATTCAGGCAGGCTTACTGAGGAACTTTCTGGATCAATATAATCAAAGAGAATGTGCACAGAAGGCTCCCTTCTAATTCTAGTCTGCAAGAAAACCACACTTGGAGCTACTGCCATTTCCTTTAAAGCATGTTTTGAGGCATATTTCTCTGCTGTTGACTAAAGATCAAACTGTCCCACTCAAAGAGCAGCTTAAGAAAGTAGCCTATTTATGCTTTGGATAGTAACCTTTGCCCAAGCAGCGTGGCAGGACTATCTTTCCCTGGCAGGTGAAGCCCTCCTGAGGAAACTGATTGACAGATGCTATATTCCCAGAGCAAGGCAAACTCTTGACATGGCTGGATCACTCTTGGCACTTGCCATATAAAAAATACAATAAAATATAGAATCACTCTACTGTTTATCACAGATACCTAGGAAACGTTCTCTTCAAGCAAGGCACCCAAGATGTTGATAAAGAACACACTTGTAAAAAGCTTACACAGGCTTTTTTGTTTTAGAGACTGCAGATGTAATCCAAACATGCATAAAATCTCGAGGCTTTAAAATTCACTGAGGCAGCAGCTTTCCAGCTGACAAATGGCCTATAGGTGGATGACAGGGAATTCACAGTCATGTAGCATCCTGGGATCTCTTCTTTGGTTACTCCTGCCTGGCCCTTGGAGCATTTTCTGCTACAGCAAGTGTTCTAATGCGTCAGATCTCGGCTTTCCTCTTCCTGCAACCAGAAATGAGTCAGGATTCTTTTTCTCAGTAGTTGTCATCTATTCTCTCTGCATTACTGCCAACAGCAGGGATGTGCAATGGCCCTAATGCATCTTGCAGGTTCAGTTGAAAAAGAGCCAACTCTTTTAGCTACTTTGTCTTGATACAGGTTGTATCAATTAGCTTACAGACTGGTGAACCCATCAATAGAAAATGTGACCTAGCAACTTCTTTCAGGATGGATTAATAGTGAGATAAAGTGAGATAAAACTTTGTTTTGCAAGGTTTTAAAAGCAAAATAAGTAGACTATGCATAAAGAAACCTCCTTAAGCAATAGGGAAATGGAAAATTGCCAGTGAAATGGACCAAGTCATGCTGCAAACATGTAGTCAGACTTCCAGTGGTAAGAAAGAGTTGCAATCTGTCCTCAGAACCTGAAACAGAGGGCAGGAGCATGCCCCTGGCTCTGCTCTGTATACTGGAGTACTCTGCTTCCATCTGCAGAAAGCAGGCTGATATGAATTGCAGTATAGCAAGCAATTTTAAGAAGGAAATAAAAATTTAACTTGAAGTTTATCAGCACCTATCCTGCTCAATATGGTGACAAAAGCTATTTTTCAGAGTGCATTTATTATACAAAGAGTTGAGATTGGTGACAAGATGCTATTGTTTTCTCAAAGGTCCTGCCTGCCCTGAGCACTGCCTGATCTCCATGGGCTCCATATGCACAGACTTGGGAGAGGAATTTGCAGAAGATCAGGAGAACAGTCACTCCTTCGTTGTTTCTAACTGAAAGTGGCCCTTATTGAGCACTGGCAGCAAAACTGTCTTCCCTTCATTCCTAACAGCTAGTGTAGAAGAGAATGAATGAAAAGCTTACCATGCTCAAGTGAGAAGGCATAGAAGAAGGATGAATATGGAAAAAAGCAAAGGGAGAATAATAAACAAGCACAGGTGGAGATTGCCAGGAAGAAGGCCATAAGGGAGAAACTGGAACAGAAACCTTTGCCAGGAGCAGGAACTGAAATGCAGTCAGGCAACAGCTTAGCAATTTAGGAGCTGAAGTACATTCCTCATCCCTCTCTAGTGCCAGATCTGCAGAGAGGATGAGTTCATGCCACAGGTTTCCCTCTTAACTCAAACAGCTTACACCTGTGCTGCTGACCTCAGAGTGCTGACTGCATGGTACTGCACTGCCAAAATGCCAGCTCTCCTTTGCATGATCCAGTACTGCAAGATACCCAACTCCAAAGTCTCCAGTGATCATCATAAGACCAACATTTTGATACAGGTCTAATGGAAGAGGGATTGGTAGATTCTGAAATTTCCACCTGTATCATCTTCCTTCAGCTAGAAGAGATTGCTTATGGTTGCCTGCACTTACCTTAAACCATCCAAAAAAGTGACAGGGAGGGGTTACAAACTAGTTTCAGTTCAGTTGCCTAGCTGTGTCCCACTGCCATTTGAGAGGCAGTGAGATGCCTAAGCTTAGGTAACATAAGCAATCCCAGAGACTACTAGGGTCCAAGACTGCATTAAAACCTCTGATATGCATTTCACAATCAATACACACCAAATAGTCATCTATGGAGAAGAAGCACTGTGACTCAAATGATAAAAACCAAAGCATAATAAAACTGAAGTAATTTTATGACTATTTTTGCCAAAATACCAACATGTAACCAGCCTAATCTGAGAGGGCATCCAGAGCCCTGCGCTAAGATTTATTTCACACTTAGGTTTTGTATTTTGTATGTAAGTAATACAGTGCAATTCTATTCTACTACCTCAGAGTATTTCGCACACATTAACTAATTACTCCTGACAAGACTCCTCTCCAAGGTAGGTGTGAATGTGTAATTTGCATTTTGTAGGTAGGCAATCTGAGACAGAAGAAGGTAGGTATTCCTGTCTCACACTGCTATAAGCCCATTGAAGAAAGAAATGTCTAGTAACTAAGGGAGTTTCAGGCTCAGACTGAATCAGTGGCAAAGTTCAGAGCTGGACATTTTGTTCTTTTCACTTGTATATGTGCTCACTGTAAAGTACCATGGTAACTTCTCTTCCCTGTATGAAAGCTTTCAGTGAGGGTCACTCCCTTTTCCTGAGTAGATGTTTGAAACCTGACACAGCATAAACCCTTGTGGTAACCAGGCCTTTGGAGTTAATGTCATAAAAAGATGGCAAACACTCAACAAGGTCTGGTCAAAAGTCTTTTGATGGATGTGCCTCTCCTGGCAGGGAGGGATGTGATGTCTCTACCAGAACCCCTGGCAGGCAGGGGGGACCTAGATGTCCCTTTGTGGTGGCACCAAGCAGCTGGGATGCCCCAAACCCTAACCAGGGAGGCAGGGAAGAGCCCTGGATCTAATGCTGTCCCCAGCAGCTCCTCATTAGCAAGCTGCTGGGCTCCACAGACTTCTGAAGAAGACGTATCTTTTGTCTGCTTTGTTCCCCAGGTAGGCAGAGTCCACTAGCACCTCCAGGGGAGAGTATATAATATGTGAAGGGAACAAACACAGAGCCATTGCTTATGGAGCCACACAAGGCATTCTGCTTTGGTTCTCATGTAAATCTCCTTCTGCATATTCACATAAGAATTAAAAAACTAAAAAAATGAACTGTGTCATCCCAATTCAGGTCTTTTTTACCATATACTTGTAAGAGTAAAGGGAAATGACTGTTGTCATCAACAATCAATTCAGAAAATTCCCATATTCTTAATTTATAGCGTCTAGGACTGTATTTAAGACTCCTAACACTTCAAAGAAGCTTCCTGACACCCAAACTTTCTATCAGGCCGACTACCAATGCTGAAAAACGTGGGAGCTGAGGATATTTTGGGCAGAAAAAGGGAAATAAAAAAATAAACCTCTTATTTTGTAAGGGAAAGTCGCAATCTTACTTTTCTAATTAACTGTCGACAGTCTGTATCCAGCTATGTGGATAACTGCTCATGCCCACCTACACTAACGCACTTGAAGCTGATGAGGCTTTCCTGGGCAGAATTCTCTCTCTTTGCTCTTATAACTCAAGGGAGTTGAGTCTGTCACACCGAAACCATTGCAGTTCCCATGCTTCAAAATTGGCATTCAAAAAGAAATAAAAGTAACAGTTATTCTAAGATACACTTGCCGGGAAATAGCAGTTAAGCATGCACTTGAGGAGGAGCTGGAAGGGGCAGGCAAACAAACGGAATTCCATCCACTGTGTGACAACAATGGAAAAACAGAAGTGGATTTTTAACTTGATTTATGCGCATTAACAGAACATAAAGTAGACAGCTTTCCTTGCAACCCACGTCTGCAACAGGGCTTGTCCACATTGCAGGCAGGCAGCTGGGTGACAGAAGTGGCTGAAATGCCATGCTGTGATAATACCTCAGGGTTTGTAAATAGTGTGATTTCTGGAAGTTGGCATGTTTTAGGTGAATGAAATCTCCCTGGTAAATAATTTCTGCTAAAAAACCCCAAGTTATGTGTAAAATGCTCACTGTAGACATTCATTTTTCTTGCTTGCATTTGGTAAAGCATGGAATGAAAGGCTTATTTAGTCATGATTCACCCTGCTGGAGTCAAAATGCAAGTCAACTGCTGCTTCATTTCTGGTCAGAAATGCAAAGATACAAAAAGGCAAAGAAATCTTTAAATATTAAAGGGAATAAACACACGTAACAGAGGCATGCCACAGCATAGCTGATCTGATGTGGCACTTCTGCAGTTTTATACAATGCATCCAGAACCAATACACAATACAGAATATGACATAAACATCCAATTTTAGCAGATGTTGTCTCTGCTACATTCAAGCTTTTTCCTGTGCCCTGAGATATTTATGGAAGACTCACTTCCACTGTAATCCTGGGTAAGAAGACTAGGTTGCACAGCACCAGAAAAACAGCTCTGCAAACTGACTAAATTCTGTGAAAAAAGACCTACTGGAACAAACATTGTGTATGGAAAAAAGGTGATAGATGTCATTGAAAACTCCAAGATACCTACTGTCTGCATACATCATGCCCTGTGGTTAAATCTATCACTTCCATTGGCACATAAAATGCCTGTACTCTGGGGGGAAAGCAAAGCATTAGACAGCTAGATCAGAAGGATGAAATACAGCTTCAAAGTTCTTGAGTAAGATGAGAGCAAAACAAGCTTTATATGGTTGATTGAGAATGGATAGAGGAACAGATGTGTTGTGAAAGAATTCAGAGCCTTTACTGAAAAGCAGCGCATCACTCAGAGACCCTTGCATACAGCCTGCAAGGAATCCGCTCCACACAGTTCTGTCTGCATGCCTCTTTCGCTTGAAAAATAAGGAGACAAATGTTTTGTGTGTATCGGGATGACAAAAGAGGTGAATGCAAGTTTTGTGGCCCATTAGAAAATAACGGTGGAGGAGTGAGGAAAGATGATGTATAATCTCAGTTAACAATGATGGGCTGAAATTTGGGAGAAAAAATAGAAATAACTGGAATTTGAGTGTTGTGGGTTGTTTTTTCCCCCTGAATTCGGAAATAATCTGTAACTAAATCTGTAGATGTGGCAATGCTTAGATTGATTTTGCTTAATGAAACTGGCTGTCCAGATGAGCAGGGGCAGGGTTGAAGAATGTAATGAGAAGAGACCCAGTGTCTTAAGTTCTTATATTCCCAGGATCTTTTAAATCTGATCCAGTTTCAAGCTATTATAGACTGAACTGAGGCTTGTAAGTGAGCCTCAAGCATGCTCTGTCCCCTCTTGTCCATGTTTCCAGGTGAAGCAAAGCCCACGGGAAAACCAGAGCATATTCCAAAGGATTCCTCAGCCTCAGAGAGACTGGGATCACAGGACAACATTCATGTTCTGGAAAACTAAAAGGACAGTAAAAGCACATTTTAAAAATGCTATTAATGTAACCACCATTAATGCTTTTTATTCCATTATTTGGAATAGGGCAGCGTAAACAAAATCTCCACTGGAGAGAAACGCAACAGTGTCTTCCTACATTTATACAATCACAATGATGACATGGTTTAGGACATGGCAGTCTTGGGATAAAGGTTGGACTTAATGGTCTAAAAGGTCTTTTCCAATGTAGTTTGTTCTATGATTCCGTAATCTTGCATGCCAGAAAGCAGAAAAGTGGAAAAATAGCAGAAAATTGCTTGCACCGTGAGCCATTTGGGTCTCTTGGCTGTGATTATAGTTACTGTATCCAAATAGACGTAGACAGCTTAATGCTCTGCTCTGATCTGCTATCTTATTTCCCAAAGACATATTCAACATAATGATTACCTGCATGACACAATGGTGCTCATAATTACTTTTCATTTAACAAAACCAAGGAAATGTTAATGAGGAGCACTGAGTATTTCCCGTATCTTGATATACTGCTTTGGGACTCTTAATCAGCCTGTAAGCCTGTTTAGAGCAATAAAGATAAACCCAAAGACTGGTAAGAATTAGAGATTTTTAGTGACCCCTAATTGTACAACTTCCAACAAAACAGCAGGGAAATTAAAACCCAAAGAAATAAAACCCCACGGCATAGGGTACCCAATGACAGATGCCTTTCATGCAGTACACACGTGACAAGGCTAAGGAGAACTTTTTCAAATGCTCAGAGAAAGAAAAGTACATTAGTGAAGAGACTTGAAATCTCATTGAGTAAACAGAGACAGAAAGAAATTATCTATGAGGAGGAAAAACCAAGATTGAGGAAAAGAGATGAAGGAGTAAATTAATTTCATTTTCAGATAAGGAATAGTGCTATGAAGAGGGCAAATACAATGACAGTTGGGAAAGGGCATATAGTAAACTATTCTAATTCTAATTTTCAACAAGTTTTCCCAATTCCTGACTTCAAAGGGGAAGGGATAAAAATGTAGGTGGGTTAGAAACTAGAATAAGTACAAAGACAGTGATTTAGATGAACTCAAAACCACCAGAGATTTTTGAGAAATCGGTTGGAAATGACTGTAAGTTATTACCTTGTGAAATGTCTTGTCCATGCAAAATTGGTGGTGGTGGTACACCAGCTACTAGCAATAGCTAAAATGTCTTCATTTTGCAAACTGTATTTCAGAGCATTTGTTTGGTAACCCTCCTAATTTCTGAGCTATAGTGTATGCCACTATAAATCTTCAACACTCAAGGCTTGAAAGGTGAACATCATTGACTGGTTTTATTTGTATGCTTAGGAGTATTCTTGCTGCGAAGACTCTAAAAAGCTTTGGAACAATTTCTGCATTAAATTTTAAAGCCTTTTAACAGCTTTATGCCTCAGTTTCCCCTTAGCAAACCAGAAATATCTCCTTTCCTGTGTGCAAGAGTACATTGCTTTATGTTGCTCAGTGACAACGTGCAATATTCCAGAGTGACATTTGCCAGGATAATTTATAGGTGAATGTGTTATTTCTGCCAGAAATGGTGTTAGCCAATGTCTATGGCTCAGGTAAAATAATAGAATTTTAAAATTAAGATAATTTATTATTCATTTCCTTGTGGAGGCCATATGGTAGAGGAAGAGAAGGAAGAAGCTGGTTTTATATAATGACAGAATCTCAGACTGGTTTGGGTTGGAAGAGACCTTAGAGCTCATCCAGTTCCAATCCCCTGCCATGGGCAGGGACACCTTCCACTAGACCAGGTTGCTCCAAGCCCCATCCAGCCTGGCCTTGAACACTGCCAGGGATGGGGCAGCCACAGCTTCTCTGGGCACCCTGTGCCAGGGCCTCAGCACCCTTAGAGTAAAGAATATTTACCTAAAGTCTAATCTAAATCTTTCCTGTGTCAGATTAAAGCCATTCCCCATTGTCCTGTGACAAAGTTATATGTATTTAGTCTTCATAAAACCATTGAACATAGCGCCATACGGCAAACTGATATAAAATGGAATGACAGAAACTGCAAGATGGCTAAAGAACCTAAGGAAAAAATTTCAACATTTATATTAATGGGAGGTAAAGCAGATTGCCAGTGGTCCTTTAAAGAGGATCTCAGGATCGGTTTAATCTTAAACATCTTTGGCACAGAACATTAGAATGGACTCCTTAAACCTGCTTGAGGACAAGAAGTTGGAAGGTACTATCAGCAGAGAAGTAGAGATTCCACCCAAAGAAACCTAAATTACCTCAAAAGTGGAAATAATGAATCATGATTGCAAGTTCATACACTTAGGAGCTAATACAAAATAGCAGCCAGGAGTTTGTCAACAGAGGATGACAGAGATCAGCATATAAAACTCAGTGGCAGGATGCCTGTGAACTTCCAGTGTTCACAGAGATAATTAGGTGGATGAAAAGTCCATCTTACAGAGGCAAACCAGGAGAACCCAGCTTGTTCAGCTTACCCTCACAAAGCCTGTGACCAGCTGTAACTCTTGCCTGTGAATACCTCTGGGTAAACAGGAAGAGTGAGGCTGACTAAATACAGAAGTCAATGCTGTCAAAAGAACAATTTGATGTGTGAAGTGGCTACTAAATACATTAAGGCTGAAAATCAGAAGAGCAAGGCTCAGTAACAGCTTTCTGAAATGCTACCAGGGTGACAGAGGACCAGATTTCTGAGTCTGCTAGCCTTGTGGATTCCTCTTCCCTTGGATTTCAGCCTCGAGTACTAGGAATATTCAAGTATCAAAGAAAAGCTGTATGCTGCTTTCCAAATTGTGGTTTACCAATGACATCTTGCTAAAAGCAAGGAGGTGATGGTTACTAAATCTCCAAAATGAGGACATACAGTTCATGCCTTTGTTTCTGGATTGCAGTGCAACTATTTGCTGCAAATATACTGATCATTCAAGCAAGACATTAGTCTTCTCTGGGGCATCTCCAAAGCTGTGCAATGAACTCCCACTGGAATTAAAAACCATCCTCAGCCTTAACTACCTTCTGCTTCAGTGTCCCAAATACAAAGCACGCTTTTCACACAGAAAACAGAATGTATTAATTTCTTCAGTATTAAAAAAGTAACCCCAGATTTATTATGTACATAAATCTTCCATGATAGAATGAATCAAGCACAAGAGAGAAATACCATCTTGCAGTGCTGAAAGAGGCTTAGCGTAACTGTGAATAGGTGGGTAAAGAAACTGTGGTAGAACAGTTGCACCTGATCTACTCTGTACTCCAAAGAAAAACAAAAAACATGAGAGCAGGGTAGTTCTACAGGATGATCAAAAAACAGAGGTTCAGAGAAATAATCAAATAATAGATCCGTAAATCTTCATAGAAAAACTCAGGCTGGCTCTCTGCATAATTAGTATAGTCAGCAAAGAAAGATTTCTTCTCTGTTTTCCCTTTCCCTGCATGGTTCCCATAAATAAAAACAAAGAAGTAATTCAGGGATGACAATGAATACTGCGAGTTATGTTTTGTCAAATATATCCTGTTGCAGAGCATCTCAATGAATGAATGAATAAATAAATCCTTAACAAGCAGGAAGAGAATACAGATTAAATCTGGTTACATCATTTTAATTGAATTTACTAATATTTAGTGACTGTATGAAAGAAGCATACAGAAATAGCATAGAAGAAGAAAAGAAAGACACTTATGGATTCTGGATTAAAAAGAATGTCTTAAGTGATGCAATTTACCATGATTTGGTAGAAACCAACACAGTTTTGAAAGCATACACCAGCTGAGAACCCTATTGTTGATACCACAGTAGTGGCTAAATACAACTGTGGCTTTTTTTTCTGCTTGCTTCCAGATTAGTATGAATGAAGAAGTTTTCTCAGTAATATATTTACTGGGGAAGGAGTAACTGAAATCCTAAAATCATCACAGAATGGTTTGGGTTGGAAGGGACCTCAAAGCTCATCCAGTTCCAATCCCCTGCCACAGGCAGGGACACCTTCCACTAGACCAGGTCGCTCCAAGCCCCGATCAGCCTGGCCTTGAACACTGCCAGGGATGGGGCAGCCGCAGCTTCTCTGGGCACCCTGTGCCAGGGCCTCAGCACCCTCACAGGGAAGAATTTCTCCCTAATTTCCCCTCTGTCAGTTTAAAACCATTCCCCCTTGTCCTGTCACTGCATACCCCTTTAGATACAGCAAAGGTTTCATTCCAGATAACAATATCATAGCTTGGTATAGATTTCTTGACAAAGCTGCTCAGTATACATGCAAAATAAATACATTTCAAGGTCATAAAGAAGTCAGATGAAGGAAGAAATTCATTATTTCCTTCCTATGAGTTCACTTGCTGCCCTGGTAAGGAAATCAAAAGAAAACCAGAAGTCTGTACTTTCAGCAGCTGGAATTAAGAGTACTATTTACTCACTTTGTGTGGGCAGGAATCACTGCAAATGGTAGGGAGCTGCAGTCACAAAAGAATTTGGGAAAGTTCTGCTAATCTTTTAACTGAGTTTCAGCCAAATGTTCAGCAAACAATGACTAATGGGTTTGTGTGACACACAGACCTCCTCATAAGACTGAGAAGAAACACTCAATAATCTCATGACTGGGCTTCCTCAACATCCTCAGAGCATGAAAAAGCTGAAGCCTTTGACTGTACTTGGAAAAGTGCACGCACACACAAACACATGTATGTACCTACACACAAACCTACTCATACATATACAGTCCCTTACCTGAGCACAGTGAAACCTGCACAGTCCTATTTTTCCCAGGTAGACATTTGATGTAAGCCCTGTGTATTTCATGACCCTTACCTGAGTGTAAGTTATACTCATCAAAAGGGTGTCGCCAAATCAAAATGGTTTTAGCCCTATTAAAGTTTTAAAGGAAAATAGGTAAAATTTGTTTTTATTGATACCTTAAGGTTACCTGAAGAGGGGTTTAGTTCACTTAAAAAAAAGATACAACCACAGAGATCTTTCTAAACCCAATAAAGCTGTAAGAGAAGGGAAAAACCTAGAGGGAAATAACAGGAGTAGATTAAACCTTGAAGGAAGACCGACTCTGAATTTCACATAAACTGCAATGTACAAATATGTGTACTTCGGGCTTTTCTGGTCTTGCAGTTTACCCCAGATGAGATATGCTGTAAGATCTAACTTCAGTGAACATTATATTAAATCAAAGAGTTATGATACCCACTTCGAATGATATGAGTATCATATCTTGCTGCCACAAATGCTACCCAAGTTTAATAATCAGTAGACTGTAGAGAATTCTTGCTTCTCTAAATTCTAACAGGTATGTAATTGCATCATCTCTATAGGCATTTGAAGACCTGCTTTCATTTTAAACAATGTAAATCCCCAAAACATTATTATAACCTTATTATCTACCCTGCCTGTTTGTTTTCCATCACTTTCAGCACTGCAAGCTTCCCATTAATTTGAGCACAGGAGTGATAGCTTTTGAATGGGGATAAACACCCTTATGGTATTCTTCATGAAAATGGTATCCCCAATTGTACTTTGCCTGCACGTAATGAACTTCTTAATGATAATCATCTATTACTAATACAGAACTTTCCACTTGAATGAAACTTTATGAATATTAAGTGATAGAAATTCCCTACGTGAAAGAGTTGACTATTTCAAATAAGAAAGACAACATTACTTTCTTAAAACCCAAAGAAGAAAAAGAAGAATCAGCTGGAAGAGCTGCAGTTCAACCAATTCAGAATTAATATTTCCCAGTCATGCTGTTTCCAGTATCTGTGGTTCTGAACATCAAAGGGGAAAAATATTCTAAAATCCCACTGGTAATCCCTAATGTGAAACTTCTGATGAAGCAATAGTCAAGAATTCACAGAATTTATATTTTGACCATATTCAGGTATTTTTCATTGTTTACTGCAGTAATAGTCCCATTGATTTCACTGGAAATTCTCAGTGGAGCAATCTGAAGCTATTGTACTATTCACACAATATCAGAAGCTCTTTTGTAATTATTCTCAATCCAGACGCATTTGCAAACAGAACTTCAGCTGAATGTAGAAAGGATTTTAAGTATTCTCTTGAGAGAGTGCAAAAATAGTTTTCTCTTGCAGGTGTCAGAACTATTTGTCCTTTGGACTGCTTGCTGCTCCAGATTGTAGGTGACCAGTCCACAACACATCATCAGGATATCATATTATCACAAAAGGCAGGAGAAGAGAGAAAGCAGAGGAGGTGAGAGTGATTATCTTTGTCAAAGGCAGCAGTGAAATCAAGAAGAATAAGCTAGAGGCATGCACCTTAAATTGATCAAGGAGTAGCTCATTAGGAGCCTTGCTTCGTGCTGCTTCTGAGATAGGGAAAGGGCAGAAGGCAGAAAGGAAAGATTTGAGGAGAGAGATGTAGGGTAAGTCTGTGCAGCAGAGGGGTTTTGGAGATGAAAGGAAAAAAATAACCTCAGACTCAGGTGGGAGCTAGGGGAGTGTTGTTAATTTAAGACACCACAAGAGCAGCACACAGTTCCAAGCTGAAAGGTAAGAGCCTCCAAAACAGGCAGGGGAGGAGGAAATTGAAAGGATGGGTGATACCCTCCCCCCCCCAGAGTACGATTCAAGTGGAGCATCCAATTCTGACACTGTGGTGAGCAGTGGCAGATGGGACAAGACAGGAGAGGAAGAATGGTTCAAAGATGATTCTGTGCACTTCAAAAGAGAAAAGAGACCTGGGGTGGGAGGAAAGGCTAGCAATCTCCCTCTCATTAGACACCCATGCCTATTGCAGGGGGGCTGGATTAGATGACCTTTGAAGGTCCCTTCCAACCCACACTATTCTGTGGTTCTATGATTTGTTTGGAGTTTTTTTAGTATCCTAATGTGTAGTTGTGCTGCCCTGGAAGGATGATAATCCAGAAAAGGATTTGGAAAGGCTTCTCTGAATGCATTGCCTGTTGGCTGACTGGAAGGGTCTTGTTCCCTACACCAGTTAGCAAATAATCAAGAAAATCTAATCAACACATGCTAACAGCTTTGAGATTCTGCAACAATGCAAACCCCAACAAACCGCAATTCCAGTGAAATACACTGCAATAGGTGCATTAATACCAAAACCAACAAAAGAGCATAAAAACCTGGCACTGAAGACATAACTGGCTGAATATTCCAGCTGTTTATAATACAAAGTCATTCTGTTGGCTCCCTTGTTTCAGGAAAGTGAGCCCTATTAGCAATGGTCCCATTAGAGAAGTCCCTACTGTGACAGGGAACCCAAAGTGACCGCCTTTCATTGCAAATCAGCGCATGTTGAATATTTCCCAAAGCCCAGATCCTGTTCATGAATAAGGTCAGATTTTACTGTTTAATGACAATTTTCTCTCTCTTGGAACAAGCTGCAAAAATATGTCTCCTGATCCTGTATTCCTCCCTAGGAGGAAGAGTTTTCTCACTGAGATTTAGGAATTTTGTCAAGTTTGAAAGAAATGCAGATTGAAAACACAAAAGCCAAACAGCTTCATGACTTCACAGTAGTAAAACCGATTCAGAAATAGGAGACCTTTGCTCGTATCACAAAATAAATGTCCTACAACGCACAACCAGAACTAATTCCAAATCTGACATTAACAAGTAACCGCCTTTATTTGCAACAATGCTTTACTCTAGAGATTACTGTGACAAAGTCTTCATCTATTGTCTTGTACTTAAAAAAAAATATTTGGATTAGGGTCTTCTAATCACAGAATCATAGAATGGTTAGGGTTGGAAAGGACCGTAAGATCATCTAGTTCCAACCCCCACCTCACACTAAACCATGCCACCATCAATATCATAGAACCATAGAATCAACCACGTTAGAAAAGATCTTTAAGCTCATCAAGTCCAACTGTTCCCCCAGCTCTGTCAAGTCCACCACTTACTGCTTTTAATGAAAATGGAATGAAGAGACATGGGAACTCATTTAAATAACATCTCGGGTATTAAGGATTCACGTAAGGTTCATACAGTGACACCTGTGTTGCAGGCAAAGTTTTGCAGAAGCAGCTGAAACAGTGAAGTCTGGGGCTTTCAAAGGCATCTAAGATGGTGCTTGGACCCTTTACTGCTGAGAAAGATTAAACGGCAGCGTTGACTAGAAGTCCCAGGAGTCCTGTGCAGCCTGGGGAGCACCAGTCCCTCCTTCTGAGCCTCACAGTGATTACTGTGTGCATCCAAGTGATGCCTACAAGGGTGTACAAGAAATCTGGAGAGGGGCTTTTGACAAGGGCCTGTAAGGACAGGACAAGGGGGAATGGCTTTAACCTGACAGAGGGGAGATTGAGATGAGACGTTAGGAAGAAATTCTTCCCTGTGAGGGTGCTGAGGCCCTGGCACAGGGTGCCCAGAGAAGCTGTGGCTGCCCCATCCCTGGCAGTGTTGAAGGCCAGGCTGGATGGGGCCTGAAGCAACCTGGTCTGGGAAGTGGAAGGTGTCCCTGCCTGTGGCAGGGGTTGGAACTGGATGAGCTTAAGGTCCCTTACAACCCAAACCAGTCAGAGCTACATGCCTCCTGTTAAAGCACATCTATCAGTACCACCACAGCAAATTTTTCTCATCAGGTAACTATCAGCACTCAAACAACCTTTAGTCAAAATGGAAACAAATAACCTGTTAAGACAAAAATAGTTTTAACACTTATTTCTAGACTGTCATTACCACTTCATGGCAGATAGGAAACACAATGAGCTTGCAGCTGAGATACTGCCACTTGTCAAAACAAGGTCATATGAAAACCTTCATTTTATCATTGCTCCTTTGGAAGCATTAACAAAGCCTGAAACACTGGACTTTTATTTTTGGATTAATGTTTTTCCTTCTGTTCATTACACACCCACAAAGACCAGCAGAACATGGGTGATGTGAGTGACTGAAATGTTTCAAGGGACCAGGAAACAACATCCTCTACAAAATATTAACATGTGATCACAGACAGACATAGAAACATAGAAGCAACCAGGTGGGAAAAGCCCTTCAAGATCATCCAGTCCAATCGTTCCCCAGCACTGCCAAGGCCACCACTAACCCATGGCACTGAGGGCCTTGTCTACATGGTTTGTGAACACTTTCAGGGACGGTGATTCCAGCACTGCCCTGGGCAGCCTGTTCCAATGCCTGACTACCATATTCAATGCATTTTATTTGACAGGACAGAAGTGGTGACAACAGCCAAATTCCAAAGTTGAAACTACTTCCAGGAAATTTGGAACTAAAGCAGCGCATATAGAATGTCATCCCACAAACGCTGATGCTATATGGTACCACGGACTGAGTACTTCATGCCAGTTTAGCTGGAAGGCGGACTGAATGCACAAGATGATAAAGCAACAGTGACATGAATGTTAACACCGTGTCACAACAGAGGTACCTTGGCATAATGTGTCAAACTGAGGCATGTCTCCTTGGGAAAACAGAGTGTTATAATTTTATATGAATATATTTATATAATTTGAGATATCTCTGCATATATTTATACACACTGGCATACACACAAATTGCCTTTATATGCATGCACACTGCTGAGTAAATACACCATATCTGCGAGCACAACATATGATCTCAATCAAGCACTTCAAAGAGCCCAGAGGGATGTGACCATCATTGGGAACTCGATGAAGTCACATGCTTTTCTTTTAGCATCCCTTTGAAAACACAGACCATGGGCATGTTATGTAAGGAATTCAAATCCATCTAAAAAATGGATTTAAAAAAGAAAAAGACATCTAAAAAGCTTACTTTTGCCATCAACACTGCAGCTTTTCAGCAGAAGGTGTCAGAGAGACTGCTTCCATGCACTGGTGGCGGGGTGCTCTCCTCCCCAGGGCTCAGCCAGCCTGGGTACCAGTGGGCTCCTAGCCTCCTGGTCACACCTACCCCCATCAGGGCTCTGTCACAGCTATTTTCTTTCTGTGTCCCCTCCAGCTCTCAATACTCTTCTCTCTAAATTTGTGACTCTACAATTGCCAAGATTAGATTTAAAGGATATTTAACAGGCTTTTTGTTGAAAGTGTGACTATCACTTGTTTTTATAGTTTAATCCATCAACAGATCCTTGTTTCTGCCTTCTCATTTTATAGCGAGCTTCTTTCTGGGGTAAAGAGATCACAGCTCGAGCAATGAGTTTTGTAAGAACATTCCAAAACAGCATTAGAAGGGGGAAAAAAAAAATAAAAATCAAAGCACCCCTGTGTTTCTTTATGCATGTTTCATTAGCACTAGTTCTCTGAAGCTCACAAAGCTTTCCACATGAAAACAAAAGATTTTCTTACTGAAATCATTATCAGAGCTTGTTCTTCAGGCTGGGAAATGGGATACATACATGACTTAGCAAATCACTGTCCCATACAGCTCACTTTATGTACTATGGAACTGCCCCCAACTGGGGCCTTTTTTTCTGAGTTGCAGCCTGGAAGCTAAATTAGCAAAGGATATTTAAACTTTAAAGATGGTCCTAGGTGACTTATGCAGACTTATGAAATGGTCTAACAGAGTTAAGATATCTTATTTCCCCTGGCATTCAACATTTTTAGGCACTCTCCTCTCCTTATTAGATGCCACAATTTGATTTATCCTTCCATTATAATTTCTTCTGAATACCAAAGGAAAACACTTTCTTCCAGTAATTCTGCTAATTCTGTTGTCTCAAATATGTTGCACATATTCATTAAAAAAAGAAGTACATAAGCAGTTTTGTCATACAATTACCTATTCATGTAAGATACGCCTTTGCCCTTTTCAGGTACCTCATCCTTAAACAGAAATAAATAGAAAAGACTGGGGAAAAAAAACCTAAACAGCTTGTTCCCCTCTAAAATGGCAATCCCTGGGAAAACAGGAAGTAACAGACATCCTTGTTTATTTTTACAAAGCAATAAAGACTCTGAGCTCTGCTCCTCATTGAACTGGCTGCTTACAAACTCCAGCTATACATAAATCCATCATCATCTTCTGCATCCATGCTACAGACTTTTCCTACCACCTCTGGGAAATGCACCTTCTTCCCCAACCCCTAAACCAGATTTCTACAAGGCAGCTGTAAGCTGTTTATGCTTGGTTAAAATCTTGTCGTCCTTGAGAAGGCAGAAAACACAAGGATTGCCATAGCTGATCAGCTCAGTGATCCATCTCACCCCCTATCTCACCTCCAGCCCTTGCCAGTACCTAAAGGGCGCATAATGAAGCTGTCTTTAAAATAGGGCTTGCTATCACTGTGCAGTGTGCCCAATACACTATTACCAAGGAAGCAAACAGGTTCTTCATCTTATTCAGATTACAGACAGCAGAAGATACAGCCATTACTTAGAAGCTGCAGAATTGAACGAGTTAAGAAACTGGTTGGCAAAACATCTGATTGAATGAAGGAGTGCAGGTCCTTGGCTGTACTGAGATCAACTGAGTTGCACACTGTCAAAACTTGGAAGCTTCAAAAGTGATTCTTCTTTTTCTTGAGCAGTTTTTAAACACAGACAACCATCTAATAAACTAATGATATTTTCGGGTAAGTTCTTGAGTAGATGGTCAGCTCTGACTGATTTAGCATCAGGAAGATCAAGAAAATAGTTTAGAAGCAGACAGAAACATGTAGGGAGGAGTTCACGTAAGAAGGCTGCAGCAGGATGCTAAGATCTCTTTTTTTATAGAAAAATGTTCTCAAATTACACCAATGTTTTTTACTGAACACCCATTTTGCAACACAAGTAGGGCATCAGGTAGACACATTCAGACTTCATGCATGGCTTGACTATGAAGATTAAATTGTCACTCTGTGAGAATAGTTTTTGAAGAAAACATAGCAAAAATATGCACATATTTAAAAGCTGTTTATACTCTGACATGTGGCGTGGATTTAAGCTTTCAGAAAGGAAGAATTTGCCCAGAGCATGCATTTCTTGAGCCGTAGAAGACATATTAAATAACTCAAAGATTATATAATTCCAAGAGCCCCCAGATCTTCCTAACCCTCCCGAGTCACCCTTGAGGCTGCAACATGCACGTGTTAAATGAGGCCAAAGCAGCATGAGAAGCTGGAACCCTGACCCTGCCTTTCCTCTTCTCCAGTCTCAGCCCCATGAAAAGGTAAAGAAAGGGAAGATATTTGAGGATTAGAGCTGGAGCGTCCTCCTGCTCACCTCTAGCTGTTGAAGAGTCTCTAGACCCCTGACAGAGATGAAATATGGACAGAGAACAAGGTATTGCACCCAGGCCTCTCCTATCAGGATGAGAGGATGTAAATACAGCTCAAACCTATCCACTCAGCAATCATTATTAAAACTTACATACTGAAAATAACATTTATTTAAATATAAAACCATGTATGTAAATACAGATATATTGATGAAAGCTGGTGAAGATATTTTCAGAAGGGATGCTACAATGAACAGCGATTGTTTCCATGAGCGAGTTACCATTCGTGGCTGGCTAGGAGCTACGCTCCCACATCTCTCTCTATATGACAGAATGATGGAATCAACCATGTTGGAGAACGCCTTCAAGATCATCCAGTCCAATCGTTCCCCAGCACTGCCAAGGGCACCACAAACACATGGCACTGAGGGCATCGTCTACATGGGTTGTGAACGCTTCCAGGGATGGTGACTCCACCACTGCCCTGGGCAGCCTGTTCCAATGCCTGACTGCCCTTTGGGGAAGGAATTGTTCCTAATCTCCAGTCTAAACCTCCCCTGGTGCAGCTTGAGGCTGTTTCATCTTGTCCTATCACTTGTTGCTTGGGAGAAGAGAATGATACAGCCACAGCAGCCCAGACAAGGGCCCACGATGCATGGTCACAGCAACTCTGCTGCACCCCAGGTACCTCTGGTCCCTTCATTAAACTTGCTATGGGGAGTCTGCTGCACACTTTGTGTGTACAGACCACACAGTTGAGTGGTAAAACCACTACCACAGTTCAAGTCACTAGTCAAAAAGAGAACCTATGAACACATCCACCTTACACCGCAAAGCCTTCTGCCACTAAAGCTGCAACTTGAGATGCTGAACTCACTGAGTAATATGTCTGGGCTCTTTATTATTGTTACCTGTTGGCTCCCATAGGTTAATAAAAAACCACAATGCTTACTGTGCTAAATCACATAACCATAAATGATTCCATGATGAAATAAATAATGATCTCAGCAAAACTAGTGCAAAACAGATCAGAACTGAGCCAAACATCTTTTGGTGGTTTTGCTGTAGGCAGAGCAATCAAATAAGCCAAGTGGCAAATTTTAGGCCCAAATATTAAGTAAGGTCAATCCTCAGCTGCAGTAGCCTTTGGTTGTATGGTTCAATTCCAATCTTAATGTGAACTGGGTTTGCAGCTTTTCTTTCTTCCCCTGAATTATGTGCTGTGACTCACTTATGAAGGTGCTTTAAAGCCTTTAGACATGATTTGAGGTGAGTTCCTGAAAAGGCAGGAAAGGCTGCTGTAATCCCTTGGGAGTTATTTATGTCTTTCAGGAATGAACTAAGACAGTGAGTGTGTATACATATCTGCATATATGTGTGTGTGTACATATATATATGCAAGCCCTCATTCCTGAAGGGAGGAAGTGGTTTCAAGGATAACCTATAATTTTCTTAATTGTTAACTGAATGGAGTTCTACAGAAACAGCTGCATTTCTCTGTTAGATCAAGTGGTAGAAATCTAACAAATAAATGAATGCTTGCAGCCAAAGTTTTTAAAATCTGTGCAATTTCAGACACCTTACAGTGGAAGACGAGTTTCTTTTTCTTTGTAACTCCAATATTCTTTCAACGACTCAGACTGAGCACCCCAAAACCAGAAGGATTTAAGACCTGTAACTACTTTCAAGATGGTCTTAATAAACGACACAAACATTTTATTTTGCCTGGGTACCATATCTGCTTCCAGTACTTGCAGTTTTGATGCCACTTTACTATTTTAAGAAAGTGTTAAAGGTAACTAATGTATCTGGTGGAAGAGATGCTGTCCACTCTGCAAATACACTTCTTGAAGACGGAAAGGGAGCTCACGTGGATCCATACTGACAACAGATTATTCATTTTCCTCTTCAAAAAAGATTTTAGTGTACGTATTGCCCCCTTCCACGCACTACAGATACTTCTTTTCACAGAACAGCAACCTCCATCAGGAAGAAATAGGAGTGTCTTTAGGAGACTCTCTGAGGGAGCTATGTATCCCCAAACTAATACAGACCTAACAATTTAAAGATTAAAAATGTACAGCATCTTGAACAGAAGCAAGCAGCAGATGGGAAACCATTATGAATCATAAGGGCAGCTAACCATTGCAACTGCCAGAAGGAGGTAAGCAACCATAACAACAACCCAATTTGTTTTGTGTATATCAAGCCTCAAAAGTAAGCTGAGTAAAAGAAAACCGGACAAATCCGATTGAATTAAAGAGTTCCAGGAGTATATGTCAAAGAGAATCTACATCCTGTAGGAAGACTCGCAATTTTTGAAGGGAGACATTAATTTCCTGTTAATTTCCTAGCCTGCTCTTTTCAAACTGGTTTTCATAATCCAGAGGGCACAGCAAATCAACAGAAATAACAGAAAACCAAAAATTATATCATAATAATAATAGTAATAACAGAAACAAGAAGAACTGATAATGGAAAAAACTCAAATCCATTGGCAAAAATACAGTGAAAAGTCAATTCAACAAGCAGTTGACCAAAATAAACTTTTCTTGTATGGATAGCTTGTTTCCTATGTATGGCCTAACATCGTTAAAAACCCCACCAAAAATCCTGTGCATTTCTCAATTGTCAGATCAGCTTTAGCTAGAAGAGCTTGAAGGTTTCTTTACCGAGTTTGCCTACAAAATGTTTCAAAGCGAGGAAGACTTCGGAAAGCACCACTTCTTTTCTTTTTCCATTTCCCCCCTTCTCCCCCTCCGCCAATTTATTTCTTTATTTGAAAGATGCTGTGAAGTCACAGAGTCATAAAATCATGAAACGGTTTAGGTTAGAAGGGACCTTAGTTCCAACCCCCTGCCACAGGCAGGGACACCTTGCACTATACCGGGTTGCTCCAAGCCCTGTGCAACCTGGCCTTGAACACTGTCAGAGATGGGGCAGCCACAGCTCCTTTGGGCACCCTGTGCCAGGCACCCTCACAAGGAAGAATTTCTTCCTACTGTCTCATCTCAATCTCCCCCCTGTCACTTTAAAGTCATTCCCCCTTGTTCAAAGCCCCTCTCCAGATTTCTTGTTGACCCCTCTAGGCACTGGAATCTGCTCTAAGGTCTCCAGGGAGCCTTCTTCTCCAGCCTGAACCGGCCCCGCTCTCTCAGCCTGTCTCCAGAGCACAGCTGCTCCAGCCCTCACAACATCTCTGTGGTCCCCTCTGGACTCACTCCAAGAGCTCCACATCCCTCTTGTGTTGTTGCCCCGAGAGCTGGATGCAGGGCTGCAGGCAGGGTCGCACCAGAGTACAGCCCAGGACACGGCTGGTTTCTGGGCTCAACTGCACTCTGCTGGATCACAGGAAGCTTCCCATCAACCAATACCCTGAGTTCTTCTCCTCAGGGCTGCTCCATCCAGTCTTCCCCAGCCTGTATTTGTGCTTCTGACTGCCCTGACCTGGGGGCAGGACCTTGCACTTTGCCTTGCTGAACTTCACGAGGTTCGCATGGGCCTGTCTCTCAAGCCTGTCAAGCCCCTTCTCTAATTTAGTTACTTGATGTCCTGGACATGACTATGACCAAGGGTTTGTAGCTGTCTTCTGTTCAGATTCTCGCAGAGGGCTTGAACTATTTTCAAGATTACTGAATAATGATAATTTATTTTATTATAACCCATGAAAAGGAATTCTGCCCTGACTTACCTTCCATTATAGACTATTGAATCAATGGAAAAATAGTGTGCCTAAATTGGGAAAGAGCATGATACTAAGATTCTATTACATCTATCATTCTAAATTTAGTATAAAGGAGAAAGAATAGATTCTCACCTATTTGTTCTTGGAGACAACTGAAATCTGTTTCTCATAATAGCTTCTTCCATACAGAGAAGCAGTACAGCACAAGAGACGTCTTCTGGGAGTTTAACCCATCTTGCAGTCCACAGCCTGGATTATTTGTTGTGATTTAATATGATGTATTCTGTACCTAATAAACCATTTAATTCAAATAATTATTACATTATTCAACTAAAATTGGAGTGATGATAATATGTGGATTCCTCTACTGAACTCATTCCTTCTGTAACAGTTTCACAGAGCAATGTCATTTGAAGTAATCACTTTTTAGTGTAATAGCTCAGTAAGCATAAATTATTAAAAGCTACATTAAATGAATTAAAGTGACATAAAACAATCTGCACTGAAAGGGGAGGGTATTATTTTCACGGAGGAAAAGGCAGGAACACTGTCTCATTCAAGAAGCTAGTGGGATGGAGAGTACAAGATTCAAGCTCATGTCTACGTGGCAACCAGACAAGAGAATACAAGATTTGGAAGTAAATCTTCCAGAAAAATAGTGTTTGCATAAAATACATCCAGAAGTGCGATCCACATCCAATCTGTCCCCTCTCCCCTGAGAAGGGAACCTATCTAGAGGAAGAATGCCCTCAGGCAAGCATGCTGCCTCCTGGAGTAGAGGAGAACTCTTTGGTCTCAAATCAGGCTTTTGAAGTAGAAGTTGCAAGGCTGAGGCACAAAGTCACAGGTTTTTAAACCAGAAGAGACCATCAGTATGATCTAACACTCCGCAAAACAGAGGCAGAGCATATTACCGACTGCTGAAAAGTTTTGCCTTTCCTTGGTAAGGAAATAACCTTTCTGACACGACAGCGGGTGTCTGGCTAGTAAAGACAAAAATTTGCTTTCCCTAGCAACTAACTGCTCTTCACAGCTGTTACAGAAATAGAGACCTGGGCATTTACTTGACACTGGTCCAACATCTGTGCGGTCATTTGACACATCAACATTTAGAAACATGATTACAGGCTTTACAGAGAAAGCAAGCCTATGAATATTTTTCAGGCATCCTTCGGAGGCTGGCTCCCATAAAAAAACACAGTCTGAAACCAAGCAAGCAAACAAAAAATCCATCTTTAAAACCCTACCTCTATGAATCCATCCATCCTATCACCAGCCCTCTTATTCTGCTTGGAATTAGAATTACTTATTAAATATCAAGCCCCAAGTGTCACACTGGAAGAGGGGGTTCATAAGTGGAAAAGCAAAACATTAGCAAAATACAAATTAACAGCATGGTGTTATAGGAGAAGAGAAATATACTCATTCTGGGTGCTGGCCAACAGAGGTTAATCTTATTACACCAAAGAAGAATTTGCCTTATTACAACCTTGGGAAAGCATCTTTTTACAGGTGAAAGGAAAAAATGTGTGTAGAAAAAGCTCTTTGCAATTCTCATTCTCTGACACCACCCACCCCGTCCCCAATTTAATTTTTCTATTGCCTAGTAGTAAAGGCACCCAAAAGTTCACTTTGGTTCAGTTGAGTGGAAGAGGAGAGTTCAGAGATTCCGGGTTGTTAAAACTCACCCATCATTTGTTGCGCCTGACGCTTACAGGCAGGAAAATCTCATAGCTATTTAATGGTATGACATGTTGATCACCTCATTTGTAGGTGAGTACTTGAAGCTTTCTTGGATCAAAGCATCTTTAAGCCTCTTTAAAGCAATAAAAATGTCTGCTAATTCCTCAGTTTAGTATAAAGGTTGTGTTGGAATGTCAAATTAGTGCTGGAAAGTAAATGAATGCTTGTATGAACTGGGTTGACACAAAACCTAGACTGTATCAGTTTGCAAAAAGAGATGCTCACCTAAGAGCACCTCTTTCTTTCCCACAAAGAAAACAGCACATGACAATTCGGACTGCTTTAAATACCATTAAACATAAGAGGAAGTGATGAAGTGACAGGGAAGCATCAGAAAGGGGCTTCAGCTCTGGGTATACATCTCATTTAATGCTACCACATTGTGTCAAACAGGTTAGTATGTGTGCCGGGATTTACTCTCAAAAAGGCCATCATTTTAATGTCTTTGAAAAGTTATTTTTTTAGATATCAAAACGACCTTTTAAAAGACAGGAAGGAAGCTTTGTCTGGTAAATGAGATAAACACATTCAACTTAGATGATGCTATGTCATAGCTTTGTTCTGCTACTTATTTACTGGATAATTCTGAGAAAGTCACTCTAGTATTTTTATGTCTCATTTCCTCAGACAAAATTATAGTAGGAGTACTGGAAAAATAAATGCCTCCAGCCAATTTTTCCAACTCAGATCTGTCCACCACTGCCTGCAATCTGACAGTGTTGCAGGTGCTGTTTCCTGCCTGTGGGACGATGACATAAGCATGATGTATCGAAAAGTCACGCAACTAAGTAATTGAGCATTTTACTTTGATGATGTGGCTTATGTTGAGGAAGGAGGAGAGGCCATCTGAATTCATTTAGTTGTTTCTTTATTCCTGTTGCTTAAGAGAAGTATCGTTTGATTATCTGACTACTGGTTATCAATTTCAGCATCAATACAGAAGAGGCGTAGCCATTAATGTTATGGTGGTAATTCAGGACCACTTGGGGTGGGCAACTTACCCATGTTTCTCTTCAGTATTCAAATAAACAGACAGTCATGTCTGTAGCATGTATCTTTACAGGTAAAGCATTTCCATACACCTGCCTATGGTACACATTTAATTTACTGAATGTTTGCTCTTATTTCCAGGTATAAATTCATATGGTATCAATAATCATACAAATTGATAATATCAACAGCAGGTTCCAAGTAACAGTACGTGGAATATCTAAGTACGTCTTTTCCATCTTGCAGGCAAAAGAAATATATTATGAAGACACCCAAAAGATTCAGATAAAAGCACATCATTTTTGCTGACAAAATGTTTACTATTTTTCCTTTTAAACAGATGTAAATTTAAAATTACATTTGCTATAATGATAAGAAGGTAAGACCGGGGCTTTGAGAACTTTTTCTCCATTATGGGAAGATATTCTTACAGATTAAATCTGCTGTTGACAAAGACAGAAGCTGACCTAAGAAGGACTGATGCCTGGTGGGAAAATTGCATGTACCCATAGATGAGAGACCTGTCAACATAGCTTACATTGATAAGGTCAGACAGATTTCATAGCTGGTTCTGTTGCGTGGGTTTTGTTATGGTTTTGTTTCAGGTTTTTTAATCATCTTTGCATTTGGGAAGCCATTCTGATCATAACGAGCAATTTTTGGAAACAATCAAATTTAAAGAGGCATTTTGTCTCTAAGACTAACCAACGTAGCGCATTTACAGTAATGTGGACAACAGTCCCTGCAGCATCTTCGTAACAAACCAGCATAACCATAAGGCATGCATTGTGAATGATACTAATCACAGGGAAGAGCAAAAACAGGTATTCAAAAAAGCCTTTTTATCTACCCACATCACAAATTGCTATTGCTTTCTCCTGGGAACTTCTGGAAAAACACTGCTTAGGCTCCTAGCAAGTATTATTCAAAATTACTACTCTTAAACCAAAAATATCTGGAAGGATTTATCCTGCTGGGCATTATGCAGATGAAACAGGCTCTTTCCCCTCTTTTCTTTCCCTCTCTCTTGCAAAAATCTGCTATCCTCATTGTGGCCAGAAGGGATAGTAATACCCCCTAAAAATACTTTATGACCAATTCCTGTGGAACAAGAATGACCCCTCAAAATGCCAGATGTTTAACTTGCATGGCTTCCAGTCGAAAATGCACTCCTACATAGTCAGAAAGCATGTGGGAAGCCTGACTGTATTATACAGCTATCCCCGAGAAAGCAAATGAGATAAATGCAGCCTGGCATAGATCTGGTTAGGCAAGTGAGCATGACATTGTGTCAGTAACCTCTTTCTGTCATCACTTAAAAATGAGAACTATTATATTGTCATCATAGAAGTAGGTTTAGCATCCCAATATTTTTTTGCCTTATACTGTGGAACTGAGTAAACCAAACTGCCCTTTCACATAAAAATGCATATAACTACCTCTAGAGAAAGTGCAAACCCTATTGGTAAAATGCACACAGCTCTGAAAACATCCCCAAAGCAGAGCATCAGCATCACTAACTAACCTCCAGGAACAGAATGAGCTAGCGAATCTGTAAAAATGAAGAGCACATGCTCTGGAAAGCATTTGAAAAGAATGAATGCAGTCACCAGCAGAGAGACAAAAATGCCTTAATTTGCATGCTGTGGTACTCTCTGATCTGTAAATAAGAGCAATTAAATCAGAATACTGCTACTGGCTGAATATTCTTTTTCAGACAAAGGCTTGTGGTTCCATTGGGCCCACAAGAGCCTGGGTATTGGGCTACATTCCTATTTGCTTGCATGATTGTCGAGATCTCTGCTTACCCTGCAGAATACACAATTATCGAGGGGGTTCCTGCTCAGGCATGAGAAATAGGGGCTGTTGACTCTGAGGCCATCAAAATACAAGGAATCCTGATATTTTGTATTTCAGCAGAAATGTTTCCTAGATAAGCAGACAGATTGCCTCCATGAGGATCCAGTGGTTCTCTGGAGACAGCCTCACTAGTCTCAAGAGTGAAAGAGAAGTAGAAAAGCACAAGATTTGTTATCCTCACAGGAGAGGGGAAACATAAAATATGAATTCACAGACCTCAAAGGTCTTAAAGAGGCAAATGGATGACTCAAATCTTTTGTACACAGAGACTACACAAAACTAATGGCTATATGTGATGCTCACAAAACTTACAGTTTTTAAAAGCATTGCCCAGCATGACCAACAACTTTTCCAAGTCCAAACTTGCTTCTAAGCTGTCCTTAAAGGCTGGCAGGACAAGGGCTGATTCCTTTTTTCATATGTACATGGTTCCCCAGTCATTTCTCAACTCTCCTGCGTCTCAGGCCAAAAGAATTGCCACAAGGCTGTTTCAGATTCCTTCTGAAGGGCTGGTCATACCTGAAGAAAAGATTTCTTTATAGGTCTTCCTGTTTCATCCTAGAAGGACAGAGTTTCTTTGTTTTTATTTAGCCATTTGTACCAGCCACACTACTTCAAACAGATTCAGATTCTGATTTCCTGCTACCATTTGACTATTGCAACATCTGCTCCCTTGTCCCTGTTTCTTGCCTTTCTTAGAACCGTAAGTTCCGATTTTATTTCAGTCAAATACAAAGACAGGAGAAGTAAAACCATTTCTTCTGAAACATTTCTATGCACTTTCAAAAAATAGATTTACATAGATCTCAGAAAGCCTGTATTTGCTGTAAGCTTCATCTGGAATACTCACACATTCCATCTTTACATTACATTTTCATGCATATATATGGAATGACATAAATATGGATAGACACAAAATAGTAAACTCCTTATGTTTTATTTTCTCCACTCTTCCTTTAATGAAGGAAGTGCTTTTCCACACTGGGATTAGAAGAAGCTGACTTTTGAGTATAAACTCTCATCGTGCCAGAGTTTATATCATACCTTCCAGCCTGAAGATAGAGAAATGCACCCAAAACCACCCTGTAAAATGAACATTCGGGACCTTCTTCCATACTGTTTTTTGTTAGCATATTTCTGCTGCTCCTTGTCCTTAATCGTCAACAATCATTACATATACTCTCCCTCAGTTTCTTCCCCAAAGGCCTCATGTTCTTCTCACAGACCTACTTTCCCTGTGATCACATTTTCATGTGCCATGCCACAGTTAGAAATATTACTCTCAATGAGTCTCATTTTTATTCCTTGGCTGCTACTTTTACATCACAACTTCAGTAGAAGGCAGACAGGCAACCTCTGATTTCATTTTTGGTCATCTTATCATTATCAACACTTTTCTCTCTTTCCCTCAATCTCCAGAATACATCCTTTGATGAGCTCTGTTACTGAATTACCTCTAAATAAATTGCTATGTTTCACTATAATTGGCAAGGAAAGATAGCTTACACAGAAAACAACTGCTTTTAAAAATCATAATTCAGTGTATATAGCGTTTATTAACAGCAGGCTTCTTCTTGCCCTTCCTTTTACTTTCAGGTTGTCACCCTTCTATCACATAAGGTTACATCTGTACTGAAAATTCTTAAATGAAACTCTATAAGCACCCACAGTCAACAGCAACAACAATCAAGACCTGTCTCTCGGCAGCTGAGGACTGACATTGCAACTAAAGAGAGAGATTAAGTTTGTTGAAGCCTATTACTAACACCAGGAAATTTTCCCTGAAACAATGAACCTTGAAAAATTAATCACAATGTGGAGTTTTCAAAGGTATTAAGGGAGTGATGTCTGTCTCTCCCTTGCCTCTCTCATGTGTATCTTTAACAGCCTCTCACTGAAGTGTTAAATTCTGAGTGCTTTGACAGCAAAAGTGCGCCTATCTACCACAGGTATCTGGGCCCTGAGCGACAGTCCAGAGGTGATCCAAGGTATTATACTGGAGTACATTAAAATTTGTGTATTTGCTACATCTAAAAAGCTGCAGAACTACTTTATTTCTCAGCCTGCTTCCATCCTCTCCACTCAGTGAAGCCCTGTACCAAAACCAATACAATGAGCTCATTCATTCACATCTGCATGGAGTAAGGTAAAATGTATTTCTATAAGCACACAATCCAGACCTTTTTCTTTTTATGGAGTAAAATAGCTTGAAATGTTCCTCACCAAGTCCTGAAAATGACATAATTTGATATCCAAGACATTTCATGCTTGGATATCTATTCTGAAGCAGATGGTAAGTCTTGGAAGAAGATGAAGAAGTAGGATTCGGCCACAGCTAAATGTTCTGGAAAATGGATGTAGATTAGAATGCAAAAAGTACAAGACACTGGGGAGACTGATGTATCAATCCTACCTATTTTAAAGTGAACTCAAATGAGAGCTAGACAAACATAAGGCTATAACTTCATGGTCACAAAGAAGGGGTAATTTCAAAGGCCATAGAGGTTTTTTCTCATTTTTCAGTGCATGGGAATCAACCCCTGCTTAGACAGCATAGTACTGCTAATGTTTCCAACACAGTAATTAGCAGAGTGAGAGCTCCAAAGAAGTCTCTTTGAGTCTAGTATCTGCTGAAAACTGAATTGTTGGAAGCTTGTTTAGGTGTCAGCACCAAGAAGATAGTCTGGTGTTACCCTGAAATTGTTAAGGAAAGCTCAGATTTCTCCACCCGGAGCTATTCCAAGTACCTTACTCAACATTCTCCCTAATGACTATAGAAAACCTTGAGAATTCTAATTAAATTCCTGATAATCAATACAGAGATTTTGAGTACCATAAAGAAAGAAATGATGAGCTTGAACCTGCAGTCTCAGAAAAGGAATGAGATTCAATCAGGAAAACGCACATTTCCGCATAATAAGTAATAAATAGAATTACTCCTACATGCTGGAAGCTTATAGGTGGCAACTACAGAGAGGAAAATGTGGAGGTGCTACTAGCTGACTACAGAGAGGGTGTACCATGCACCTTGCAGGTCTGAAGTCCTGTTACTCTATTCATAACAAATTCTTAAGTCCTTGTACACAATCTTCAATAGATGTCTGCTGAGGAAAAAACAATACTCCAGATCCATAAAATACTAATATCCTTGTGAAGTATATCATTAGAAGGAGGTAGTCATTATCTCCCAAAGCGTTATTTTTACACTGCCATTGGCAATTAGTGCGCTGTCCTAAAATGTCTTATTTCCTAGTAGGTACAGACAAGGTCGCTGCTCATTGTTTCATGAGAATAATATCTGCAATACGAGTATCTGCACAAGCTTCAAGGTAAAGATGATAATAAGCTTAAGAAATAAAAAGTTGCCATTCTACCTGATTTCACAGATCTTCAAGACATTTTAATCTGCTAGAAAAATGTTTTCTATAAAGCATATAAAATTTTTCCTGTCTTATGGTCATAGACTCCCTAATAAATATCATTATTTTGTTACCGAGGCTATTTCAGAACAATCACATATCCTTTATGGAACTTTATTCTAACCATTCTGTTTTTAAAATTGAGGTACAAATGTGTGACAAGCTAGAAAAGTCTGAACCTGGAAAGCCAACTGCTTTTAAGTCAAACTGATAAAGAAATGAGCTGGAAAGCATGCTTTATAAAACAATATATTGATTAGCATTTAACAACCTGTCTTAACCCTAAGAAAATTATGTTGGTAGTTGTTTTAAGACATCAGAAAAATACTTTGAGTATCAATAATGGGTGCTAAGATTTCCCAGTAAAACAGGAAGGCAGTGTAAATATAGATTTGAGGTGCAAAGCAAGAATTCTGGTCCTTTCTCAGGTGAGCACCTTCACTAAGGAGTACACCTGTGTGTAAGTTCTGACTTGAAAAGGAATGGGATCTGGGAAGGGTGAATGATCAGGGCTGGAGCAGCTCTGATCTGGTGACAGACTGAGAGAGCTGGGCTTGCTTAGCCTGGAGGAGAGAAGGCTCCAGGGAGATCTTAGAGCAGCTTCCAGTGCCTAAAGGGGCCAACAAGAAATCTGGAGAGGGGCTCTTGACCAAGGGCCTGCAGGGACAGGACAAGGGGGAATGGCTTTAACCTGACAGAGGGGAGATTGAGATGAGACATTAGGCAGAAATTCTTCCCTGTGAGGGTGCTTAGGCCCTGGCACAGGGTGCCCAGAGAAGCTGTGGCTGCCCCATCCCTGACAGTGTTCAAGGCCAGGCAGGACAGGGCTTGGAGCAACCTGGTCTAGTAGAACACGTCCTAGGTCCCCCATGGCAGGGGGTTGAAACTGAATGAGCTTTAAGGTCCCTTCCAACCCAAACCAGCCTGTGCTTCTCTGATTAACCCTGTGCTGTGAATGCAACCACACAACTTGGGCACAGGCTTGGGCCTTTACTTTTTTTCTAAAAAAAAAAAAAAAAAAAAAAAATCTCTGGGAATGCTAACAGGACCTCATAATTATTTACACCCTATAATTACTTCAAACAATCTCCTAATGGCACCATCAGGCAAAAAGAAAAGGGCTTTTGTTGGCAGACACTGTTAAAGAAGGCAGATTTTCCTTCCTTACAAGGGAAGAGGATGTGTACTGATTCACACTGATGCATTCTTGGTCCAACATGAAGATAATGCAATACTAAACTAAACAAAATAATTTGATGTGGTTTCATTTCATGGAAGAAGATGATTTAGTTTTTAAGGCTTCACTTGGTAGGTAAACATGTAGAAGATATTTTATTAAGACAGGGTATAAGAGGTATTACTGGTAGCAGAGCAGTGCTCCTATTGGACTTGACTGTACCCTTACTGCCATTAAGTCAACATCAGATCATTTATGGAGAAGAGAAAATTTAAGTAATGATTTTCTGTTTCCTACCACAAGAAGGATTTATGAACTAATTTCAAATGATGAGTATTCAGTCTCTCGCTGTTTCTACTGGAATATTTTAATGATTCAGCTAGACCTCAAGAAAACCTGCCTGAGCCTGCTAAAACTGCTTGCCATTTTCCAACAGATCTTCTTCAAGTGAACGTTCATTCCAAATGAAATTGATTTTGAATTAATTTTGAATTAATTAACTTTGAATTAATTAATTTTCCGCATTCCTCTTTCTTGACCTCGTGCTGGCTTTCGACACTGTTGGCTGCTCTCTCCTCAAAGACACACCCTTCGAAGCTTTTTCAGTCATAGAATCATAGGATCATAGAATAGTTAGGGTTGGAAAGGACCTTAAGATCACCCAGTTCCAGCCCCCCTGCCATGGGCAGGGACACCTCACACTAAACCATATCACCCAAGGCCTCGTCCAACCTGGTCTTGAACCCTGCCAGGGATGGAGCATTCACAACGTCCCTGTCCTCATCTTCCGATTCATCTCCCGACTGTCCCTCTGCTCCTTTTTTTGGTCTCTTCTTTGATGGATCAGTTTTCTGTTTTCAGTCGGATTCTTCATGCAGTGCAGCACAGACATTGTCAATCTTGCTTTAAACAAGATGACTTTCCTAACTCAGTCTTGCGTACAGCAGAGAGCTCTGCTCAGGCTATTTTCTTCCTCTTCTCCCACTTCATGTTTTCGCATTTGCCATACTTTGGGGTTTTGATTTAGAAATTTCTCGTTAAAGCTTTATCCTTCTCCTTGGCAATACTAGCCAACACCTCTAAACCGCTTCCATAGTTTTTGTAAACCTCAAGGCTCCCTTCTACAAGCTGTCCACAAACCAGGTGCTTAAGAGGAGGAGCAAATGAGAATGAACCATCCATAAATCATTAACAATGCTGCTGTATTTTTTTTCTTTATTTTTCTCTCAACCTGGTTTTCTATCAATTCTAATTACTACCTGTGTGAAACAGTGGGGAACTGTTCGCATTACAAGTGGAAAGCACTTAGTGAAGGGGAGTATAAGCATCAAATCAACATTCCTGCTATGTTTTATACAGGCTCTTTCTGCAACAGGATTGCTTCCTCCCTCCTTGCCAAGGAAGGTTAGGCACATTTTTTACTGTCAGCTTAAACCCACATTTAAGGTTATTGGAAACAAAGCCTCAGGCTTCAGTCTTGCAGCTTGAGACCAATTCCATCTATATTAATGAGCTCTATAATTGTCTTGCATAACATAGCTTTCAAACCTGTAAACCTTTTAAAATTACTTAAATCTCCTTTTAAACTTCCAGAAATACTTCATGGATTCTGCTTGTCCTTACCAGAGAAGACTTCTTGCTAAAAGTGTTTAAGCTGCATTTCTCACTTAACAAAATAGTTTAAAGAAATCAAATCTTTGCATCCATCTAACTTTTGGTTTATTATGCAATTCTACTCCTCAACAAAATAACCTTAAATGTAAACATGACACATTTTTACCCATCACTTTCTCACTCTTACAAGCAGGCTCTGAGTCATGCCTGTGTTATTTCAGGCATTAGCTTTTCATTACAGCATACGCCAGAGTCTGCAGCGATGTAAGAATGAGCACGGTCCAAGACTGCATGATAGTCAGAGCTCAGGCCACTCACTTCGCAGCAGAACACTTTGGCTCAGACATCACATACATGTTAATCAGAATGCCACATGTAAAACAGGGCAATTACACACCATGATCACTTTAGCTGGCCCCAAAATCAAAACCCTTTGTAGCTCATCTCACCTTTAAAATGCAGAAGCTAAATGGTTCATCAAGATGCTTATGTAGTATGGTTGAGAGCCTTTTCTTTAACCAAAAAATACCCATGCACCACTGAGCATTCAAAGAATTTTCCCTGGATTTACTACACTCATTATCTTAAACAGAGTGTTTCATCTCAACTCACAAATTAGAGTGACTTAAAAGAAGCTTGATCCTGTATTAAGAAGCCAGTAGCTCAGATCCCTATTTCCTTCTCACTTTCTGTAGTTTCCTTCAACAGCTCTGGCTCAAATCTAACAAAAAAATCACTAAAACAAAAAAACAGCCTGTCTGCAGAAAACCAAACCTACTGACCTTGACATTTCCTGAATTGTTACCTGACAGTTTTTATTTCCTAGCAAAAGCAGGGAAGTGCCAAGTCCCATTCCTCGCTATACTGGTGAAAATGGAGAGAAATTCAGCGGATTTCAGAAGAAAATCCATGGAACTACATTGACTAAGAAGCAATTCTTTTGAAATCTTGCAGCAAAGTTTATTCCCAGGGAACTCCAGTCATCCACATGACACAAGATGGTGAGAAAACCTTGCAAATTGGTATAGGGCCACCTGAGAGGTCAGTTCCTGTTTCTAGAATTACGCTCACACAAATGGCAGTATTCACCAGACTTCCCACTTTGAGAAGTTAAAGAGGATCTCAGCTTAGTTCTGTTGTGATGGATTCTAACACAGAGGTCATGGCTTCATGTTTTATCTTTGACTGCTTATTCCTTTAGTTTTGTCTGTTCATGTGTGTACAGGACAGGTACATGCAGCACATGGTATTAAAAAGAGTATTTTCCTTGACTCGCCTGTTAATCAAGAGATACTGAAATGCTTAACCTATAAAAGCCAGTAGCAAGAGAAATAACAAAACAACTCGGGCAATGAGAGCACTTTAGAATTATCACTGAGCATGAAGCATCCTCCTCAAATCTTTCAAAGTCATGTTCAACTCTGCCTGTAGTACACAGCTGAAACTGTCTGGTGATGACAGGAGGATTGCTGTAAGAGGTTATGAACCTTTACACCTAAATGAGTTAATATCCTTCAAAGTCTCTTCTCACAACTGCTTCATAAAACTCAAGAGTTCAGGAACAGTGAACCGAAAGTTGGTCCTCAAAGTTGAGAAACACACAGGTAAGTTTTAATTAAATCAACACATTTAATGATACCTACTCAAGGTCAAAATCTGTCTCGAAGCGAAGCCACGTCTCCTTTCATTTCTGTAACCTGGAGGACTCAATTCTCCATCTTGCACCATCCATTTTTCTGTGCTTAAAGTGAGAAAATGTCAGAAGTGTTTTGCAGGCGCAAAGGGCTTTAAGAAATGCCTCAAATAAGGAATCGCACTGAGAGAAGGGATATCAAAGGAGCATTTTTGGTACACGATACGGGAAAAGCATTGTTCCCTTGACTATGGCATTCCAAAGAAACTCAAGTTGTACATTATCACTTACAGTCCATTTGCACGCTACAGTGCTGTCTAAAGCTGATGGTAGCTCCATGAGATTAAAATGCAAGTTTCATTGTTTTCTATACAAAACTCCTTAAAGTCTTTGATGGAAGACACTGCTCCTAAGAAGTGAAACAAAAGCCCTACTAAAAGGCTGTATTTTTAGATTCGCCTCTTTACAGTGGGGCAAAGGATTTTTCAGAATGTCCATTTTACCTCTAACCTTTTTTTTTCCAAGAAGACATCAAACAATTATTCACAGCCCCTAGGCTCATGCATGTTCTTAGTATTGAGGCAATACTTAAGAAGTGCTCTACCACCCTGCCATCACATTTTGGTCCTGTTTTCTACCCCAGGATCAGCATCCCTACCCCACTGGGGGGAGGGTGGGGTGTCTGAAGATGCTGTGCCACCTGTCCTATGTACACTCTTACTGCTCTGCCAAACATAGTCCAGTTCATCCTCCATCCACTAAGAAATGGCCAGTGTTTCAATGGTCAGTTCTGGGCCCCTCACAACAAAAGAGATATTGATTTGCTGGAGTGGGTCCAGAGAAGGGCAATGGAGCTAGTAAAGGGCCTGGAGCACAAGTGTGATGAGGAATGGCTGAGGGTCCTGGTGGGGAGGTTAGTCTGGAGAAGAGAAGGCTCAGGGGGGACCTTATTGCTCTCTACAACTGCCTGAAAGGAGGATGGAGGCAGGAGGGGGCTGGGCTCTGCTCCCAAGGAACAAGGGATGGGACAAGAGAAAATGTCCTCAAGCTGCACCAGGGGAAGTTTAGACAGGAGATGAGGAACAATTCCTTCCCCAAAGGGCAGTCAGGCATTGGAACAGGCTGCCCAGGGCAGTGCTGGAATCACCGTCCCTGGAAGTGCTCACAAACCATGTAGGTAAGGCCCTCAGTGCCATGGGTTAGTGGTGGCCTTGGCAGTACTGGGGAATGGTTGGACTGGATGATTTTAAAAGCCTTTTCCAAACTTGCTGATTCTATGACTTTTACTTGAGCAATATCCTCCAAGCAGGAAGGACTGAGATTTATTTTAGCACTCATTTTTTGGTTAGTTTTCCCAGCTCTGAGAGGTTGGCTTTTCTCTTGACATGGAAGCTTTCCAATAATGCTAATATCAAAATCCTTTTTGGAGAGCAAAGAAAGCATGTTCAACTCTCCCTGCCCCAGCCATCCCTGAGACAGTCTCACCAAACAGACACTGAAATCTCACTAATTTCCTGGCATCCATAGGTAAATGAAGACATTGTTTCATGTATCCATTGATTTTGAGAATGTTTTTACTACCTTCACATACAAGGCACCTGTGCTGGGAGCTATTACTCTTGCTCAGAATCCAAAAACCCACCTCTGCCTTGGACTCACTGGTCACAGCTATTGGCTCAGGTCACGGCAGGGCTGACCTGTGTGGGCTGGGGAGAAATGTTTTCCTCCTTGTAGAAGCATGGGCTAAGAAACAAGTCTAAATATATGATGGAAGTAGGAGGCAGGAGTAAGAGAGAGAGAAAGGCTTCCTGAGGACAGATCTTACTGGAGTAGCAAGGCTGGTATTTCAGAATAGGGAAAATCTCTGATGGCTGTTTCTCTTGTATTCTGGAAAACAGGACTTATTTACAAAACAAACACACTGAGATTGCACCAAAAATATCGTGTGCTCGTGTTACCGATTCCTCCACCTACGCAGACTGTTCTTGCAGGGTCTTTAATTTTGACGAGCTGCTCAGGTTACTGGAGTAGTGGTAGTAAATTCAGCTCCTGTTGGTATTTACAGGCTGCCTTCAACTTTATCAGATAGTGATATCGGGATCAGTTAATTAATGTTTTCCTCAATACCACAAAAGAGATTTCCTGGGCTTATAAAAACAAGGCTACAAAGCACTGTTTTCTGAAGTCTTTGTCAAGCCTCTATCACTGCATTTGCAAATCGGCACAGGTCTGCATAGATACTTCAGTACTTTCTTGTTCAGGAAGCTCAGTATTTCAGCAGGACACAGACAGAGATTAAATAGCATGCTTTAGGGAATAAAATCTGCTATTCTTGAAAGCAGAGATGCTATATTGAATGTAAGCAAATCAGATGTGACCTGCAGAGGGTGCCATGGCAAGCTGTGTATGTAAAGAGAAAATAATAATCAGGTGTGTTCTTTAACACTGAGTGAAAACATTCATTCCATCTGAAAGGTATGATTAAATTCATAGAGGGGGTTGTGGGGTTTTTGTTGGGTTTTGGTTTTTTTTTTTCCTTCTTGAACTGCTTTGGTCTCTTTCTTTACTAAATCTGGATATTCAGGGTGGAAAAAAAGAAAAGAGCACGTTATAAATAAAGAACTGAAGTTAGGAGAGCTGATAAAATATGAATACCATTCCAAGGAGCTTAATGTGTCATAGCTGCATAATAGAAAAGGGAGTGAAGTGCGTATGTGCCCCTGCTGCTTAACAGCATGTTTGAAAGAGGCTGCAAAGGCAGCACAAGTGGAAAATTCCCTTGTTGGCTGCTCTCCAAGGCATCTATTCAGCTTATGAAAAATATGATGTTTTATTTGATATCAAGAGCATGGAGTGGGCTTTTTGTGGGTTTTCTACAGAGAAACAACTGGAGAGCAGAGTGGTACACAGGCACCCTGGGTCGTCTGCCCTTCCCTCTCCCCCCTCCCATCCAGTCCTTTATTATTTTTAAACCTCTCATCAAATCTGTAAAATCCTGTCTTCATACAGCATAGTCAATCGTGTATGTGAGGGATAACGTAAAAGTGCATTTCTGTGATCATCTTTCCTGGTCTCAGAGGTGAACAGTAGCCTAGTAACGAAGGGATGCTAAATACTGATACCTTGATTCAGTGCAGCTCTGGTAAGCCTACCACCTACCATCTCCAGGGGAATCACTGCATTAAATTTGCATTAAAGACGGCTGCATGGCTGACCCAAGGGTCATATTAGCATTTTTACTCCGGTAAGTTGGTCAGCGGAACATTTCTGTACCATGAAAATTATTCCGGTACTCGATGGTTAGGAATTAAACATTTATGAGAAATTTTGCAAGAGCATATTAGCAAGGATGAGCTGGTAAAAAAGTACAATAAGGGCAGAGCTCTATCAATATGCAGATCGGAGAAAGAAAATCAAATTGGATTTGTTTCATCTCAAAGTGGACACCGGGAAACCAGCAGGAACATGCCTAAAAGGAATGCTCTGTTTATGGGAAGAGACGCAACAAAGGTAATGGTGACAAATGTGCTCAATATCCCCCTGCTCTTCTGCACTAGCTGAGCTCTATTCTCATGCAGACTCTTTCATCAAAGTTTGCCAGCATAAAGCAGATAAATATTATAGGCGAGAATCTCCAGTTTTAGATCAGCACAACACACATAGCTACTTGGATTTTACACCTTGGAGATTCAAGGATCAGTCACAAAATAGACAAAGGACTAATTGACATTTATTTTGTACTTGAAAGGAAACCAACAGCCGTATGTTAAAAAGGATCAGCTGGGAAAAGATAGTAGAAAAAAGAAATATCTGCTCAAAAAAAACACCTCACAGCTGTATAAATGCAGGAGGAATGAAATGGAACCATCACAACTTGGCATTCAGAATGGAGTAACAATAGCTCTTACAGCCCATTAATATCTATTTGTCTGTACCCTCGATAATTCCAAATGGATGAGAATGACCAAAGAAAAACACTTAACAATCTAATAGGCACTAATATGCACATTTCTTTGCATGGAACAATAAATTTAAGACCAAGCCAGCAATGAATTCTATTCTATTTAAAGGAGATTTTGTTATTCTATGTCTTTCCCATCCACCCGCCTTTTTTTACCCATAAGACTGCCTTCTAGAAAAGAAGTTTTGATTGACAAGGTGACATCAACATACTAAAGTAATTTCAAGCATTTCTCTTCTCCATTTCCAGTAAAAAGGAGCAACTGGGTGGTTTCCAACCTAGGAATCTTGCTCTGTAAAGACACTAGCTCCTGGCTTGTACTCCTGCCTCAATCGCTCATATATAAAATGAGAAAGGAATAGCTTTTTAGTACTCCAGAGTTGTAAGAAAATTCCTCATATAAAGAATATGAGATGATACGCTTGGAAAGGGGATCATCAGACTTCTGTCAGACATTTCCTGGCTGGATCTGGAAGGAAAAGGATGACTTCTGACAACAGGAGAGGCAGAAGGAATTAAATGTTCTCAGACACAAACAAGGGAATTGAAATACAGCTATTCCCATCAGATAAACAGTGCCACTTCCTGGAATATCTCCTGCATTATACAACCACTCAGCCAAGAATCTATTGGTTAAATAATGTGCTAAATCACAAATGTGGAAGCATCATGTGTGCCTATAAAAGAAAAAAAAAGTTTAGAAAGAACTTTTTAATCTCTCTTCAAGCCAAAAAGCTCTTTAAAACACATTCACTGATTTTAGCTGCAATGTGCCAACTCCCAAACTGAAGTGATATATTTGAAATGAGTGACTGACTTGAACTAAAGGCCTGTGTTCCTGGAGGAGCAGAAAGACTGCACAATGAGCCTGTACCTACCTCTTTAGCGAGCGCTGAAAAAGCATTCTTTATACATGTATATATATATATATATATATATATAAAATTCTTTAGCTTACCACGTATTCCTCTTCTTGTTGACTTAGGGTTTTTTTTGGTTGGTCTGGTTGGGTTTTGTGGGTTTTTTTGGTCCTATTCTTTGCTGTTTTCCCTTGAAGGCTTGTCTCCTAATATTCATAACTTGTTTTTCTAGGGCTGGTCATTTTATTCTTGTTTTCCCTGTCTACCATCCTCAAGTCATCAGTCCTATCAACATATGTTAGAACCCATTCAGATCCCTGACAGTCTAAAATTTGATTCACACTGGAATATAGAAAAACCCTAAGTCTTTCAAAAGTGACATAAACAGCTATTACAAAAGCATACAAAGTCTCTTCCTGCAATGACAAGACATTTCAGTTGGAGCCAGGACAATCACTTGCCAATGGAAGAATTTGCAAGGTAAGAAGACGTCATGTTCACAGCACTGGAAAATTGCTGTTGAGCACTAGAAGCGCTCTCAGACCCAGTAGTCATGATACTGTGCCAGACTCAAGGGGAATTAAGCTACCTCTCTACACTCTTTGCCTTCTGGGGGCAGGTGGGAACTGTCCCAAGTCTGGCAAAAAGCAGAAGACACAAAAAAGCTGCTCTAACTCATACCTGAGCACCCACCACTCCAACAGCCTGTTCCAGCAGCAGGGACTGGCAGGGCTTGGAGGCTGCAGATCTTTTCTTCCCCCCCCCCCCCCCCCCCCCAAGCAAGAATAGACAGCGGAATAAAAACCTCAATGCTTTGCCATGAGGAAATCCCTCTCCACTGAAGAACCCTCCTGCGGCTGCATCTGTGGCTGCTGTGATTGCTTTTGGCAACTGCAGTAGATCGAAGGACACGGCCAAAACATGCCGACAAGAAGTGTATTCACAGCTTTCTATTTGACGCAGCCATTTTGCAGAGACTTAAAGCAACACTTCTAAAGCAGGAAAGAAAGTAATTTTAAATATTTATGTGTTATAAAGAAGTCAGCGATACCCCATGTTCAAGGCTAGGTTGGACAGGGCTTGGAGCAACCTGCTCTAGTGGAAGGTGTCCCTGCTCGTGGCAGGGGGTTGGAACTGGATGAGCTTTAAGGTCCCTTCCAGCCCAAACCAGTCTGGGATTCTACTTCAGCCTAGGCACAGTAACTGAAAATTTTTACAAGTTTGCTGAACAAAAGCTTTCAAGTTCTTTTGAAAATCTGATTTGAAAATAGGGAGGAATTTATCTTTGTATCTTATTTACATGACAATTTCACAGGTATCATAAACCTCATCCTTTTGCTTTTGGATATTCACAAAGTGGTTAACCTCAGAAATTAAGGCTAGACTTTCAGCTGAGCTGCTTCCAAATGAACCACTATGACTACTCTGTGCATTTTTCTTTCTTTCCAGATGCATGCAGGTTTTTACAGAGCACAGCTATTCATTCAGATTGCATATAAAACCCTCACTGGAGAGTAAGTGCCTCCCCCTTTCACTCACATGCACACAGGACACAAGCAGCAAATACCCATCCTGTGGTTGAAAGGGTTTGAACCTGTCCCCCCCACTGCCAAAATGAAGAATCAGACTACCAGCCTATGTAATATTTCAAGGTTGGTGCTTTCATATTCTTTATACTATATAGTATTCCATTTCGTAAGAGGAGTGGAGTATGGAGAGAAAGAGTACCTACACGTGAGTAGGAATCACTGCATTCTGGTGATCTCGGTAGTCACCCAGGAAGGAGCTGACCCAGCAAGAGCTTGTTTCAATAAATATATAAGTACATACTGGAGTGGGGATATGAACCCACTTCATGTTTCTCCTGGAGACACCCACTAGTCATTAGACTGTGGTTGTGTTTTTTTGCACTCCAGACCAATAAATTATTAATTACTTTCAAGTAAAAGCAGAATGAAAACCTTCAAGCATGTGTCACTCAGGAACTGCAGAGCAGCACTAAGTTACCAGAGTCAGCTGCAAAATGGCAGCAGATGCTCTAACTTTAGGGAAAATGAACAAAAGGTTTCATTCGCACCTTTTACGATTGCAGCAGTGTTGTTACGTGCTTTCCTCCACTCTTTCTCGTACTGGAAGGAAATCAGACTAGAGATGGATGCTCTCCTGCAGTACACAGCTGTCCTCCCCCCTCCAGCACTTTCTGCTGGTTAGCCCAAACTTTTAAAGCACTAGTTCATTTCTTTAAGCACCCAGCTCCCCTCCTGCATTACACCAAGTACCCTGGCACTCAAGTCAGTGCCGTCATGTACATCAGGACACAAAGCACTTCAAAGTCAAAGCTGCAGTCTTGGTTGAGCCCACACCAAGATGAACAAAGTGGATTTAAAGCAATAAAGGATGTGACCACTCTATGCCTCTCTATGAAACACTATCAGCAACAACCCCCTCTTACTCCTCATCAGATGTTTCAAAGATCACATTGGACAATCTGAAAGGCTTGAGACAAGCCATGTAAAACCATGCCTGCCTTTGTTAGTCAAGCCATAAAAGCTCTCAGAAAAAGGAAATAGTTTCTATTTTTGTGCAGAGTACAGACTAAAAATCTGCCTTTAATATCACTCTCCAGGGTTTCAAGCAAGATCTTTTGATCTTTCAGCAGGTGCCTTGCATAATCTCACACTGCTAATGGTTTTAGGCAGCGACAAACAGCAAACTGTGCCTGACTCGGCAGTCTCTCACTTTCTATATGTATCACCCCAATGAAAAATGCAGCATTTCCCTGCTGGCTGTTCCTTTAAAATATGCATTCTGCCTTCAAATAAACAGAGAGAGAAGGGCAGTTGCAAACAAAAGAATTAAAACCTAACACAAAGAAAACAGGTATCGCTCACAGAAACATAGATCACGGTTCTGCCATCAGGTAGCTTATGTGAACTGGAAGAGTGTTGGTGGAAGGTTTCAGCAGGACTTCTCATCTACTTGGAGAGTCTGTGTGGCTAATCACAACTGAATCACAACTTAGCTGATCAGGGCAAAATGTGTTCAAAGTGCCGTAAACCATGTAGTACCATCTAAAATCCATTTAACACTGGCCTGCACAAGATAGGTACTTGATGAATTGAGGCACCAAGGTTTCACTCAAGTCTTTACCTCACAGATAAGCTGTCCGAGAACGCTACTTCGCATCTGAACTTAAAAGAGATCACAACACTCTACATCACGGCAGTGCTGCTCTAGCCTATTCAAAGCAACAAAGATGTAAGCAGCTCCAAAGACTGATGATGCTGTAAGAAACTCAGGCTGTAGACGAGTTCTTCTGAGTTTGTGTTTTTTCTGTGTCCCTCGAGAAGGAAATTTTAAGAATTGATTGCAACGTCTGTGTTAAAGAAATTCTAGCAAGAATGAGAGAGCAATGCAAAAGCTGAAGCAAGATTACTCTTCTTTTTCTTACCACAGGCAGTAGAGTGGCAATTAGTTTAGCATAATTTCACAGGAAAGTGAGAAGAAGGAGGAAAAAAAAGGAGAAGAAAAAAATTTCAATAGAGTCTGGAATTTAAAGTTAACCTTCCCCCCAGCCTTTTAAACAGATGGTGAGGAGAAGCCCCACTCTTGCTTTTTGATTGAGCAACCACCACTTCTTCAGAAAGTTTAGAATTACTTGTTTCCCTCTTTTGAACAAGATCCTCTGCTTTGTTGCTTTACTGATGACCCCCCTAAATCTTTTTCTGCTGTTCTGATTTTGAAAGCATCGTGCACAGAGCAAATATGCCAAGAGATTCTGCAGCTCAGTGACAACTCCAGTCATTCATCTTATAGCTTGTTTTTCCTCTCACATATGTCACTTTTACAGTGCCATAATCTCACTAACTTCAGTGGAGGAGCTCCTGATTTACACTTACTTTGCAGAGTCAGGTCATGTAGTTTCTATATAGTTCATTAGGCTGAGGATAAACTAAAGCCTGCTGGACCACTATGGAGTAGATGCCTTTTCCCTTTGGGAGAACTGCCACTCTTAGTGAGGGATGCACTGCAGTGGGTTCAGCATCCAAGTAAGCTTAAATGTCCAAAGTCTGCGGAACCTTCACCTGTGAAAGCAACTGATATATGGAAATACATACAGCCCTACTTACAAGTCACACATCTCCTTCACTTAGATATGACTTCTGCACCTGCCCACGGGTAAAACACATCTGATTCTGCAGGGAATCCCACCCATGGCACAAATGTTTCTCAACATCAGTCATTTTGTCACAGCAGGATCCCCAAAACTGGCAACACCATCAAAATCATTTTCATCAACTGTCTGAACACTGCAACTGTTATGTACTATCTCAACGAAAAACTCAGCAGTGAGTATTCTAATAGGATTTATGCGTTGCAAAATGACTACTTCTTATGATATACACAGGGTCTTGTGAGTCTAGAAAAGGTAGAAACCTCTTAAAAGTAAAATAAAAATAATTTAAAATAAAGTCTTTCAACCAGCAAAAATGTGCTAAGTGTGGGCTAAAAAGGCTTTCAGCTGGAAGCAATGTGCTAAGTGAGGACTAAAATGCTTAGAGAAGGCTCCCCAAGACAGGGGAAATGACTGCACCAGGAAATTAGTGATTAGTGAAAAGAAACAGGGTAAATACTAGTAGAGATTTGCAGCATCCAAGTAATTTTCTTTTTGGATAAAACAGAAAGAGAGTGCTAGTGAGCCTGAGAAACCTGTCTGAAACCAAGGAAAAAGAGGAAATGAGTCAGAGAGTGCCCACGGCAAGCAGGACTAAGCTGCTCCCTTCCCAAAGTCATTTCACACATCTGCTCTCAAAGGCAGTTCTCCGACTGGGGCTTTGTAGAATCAGCCCTCAGCTACAACATCTCAGACCATTCACAATCTTATATGGTACTTTGGAGAAAAGATTGCTTTCAGGTGCATTTTACACTGTACATTTCCTACATTATGCCTCCCTTCTGCAACAGCCTTTCTAGCTTTGTAGTCAGGAGCTTATCGCTCGTTTTAATCTCACCTGATGTTTCAAACAGACCCAAGTGAATCTGACAGTATCAAGACACATGGCTTTTACAAAAATGACAAAATCCAAATAAACTGGTGATGGTGATAAACCCTTGGGGCAATCTGCAGCGAAAGGTACACCTGGAAATCCCAGAGGCTAGGTTAGGCCTCCTGCTAGTCTGCAGAACAGCGATACTGCAAGTTACCATATAAAACATATGATGTTCCCTGTAACGGATTTTATTCATTACCCTTTGACAAAGCTGAGACAGTTGGGAAAAAACCCTAAACATTGCCTTTCTGGCATGTATTTAGGTGAGAAACTTCAGACGCCTGCTCCCTCCATTCTATTTTCCCCACTGAGCCTAAAAGGAAGTTGGTTTCTTCTCTTCAGCTCTGCATTTTCCTGAATGGAGTCTCAGCATGAGCCCTTACAATCTGTTGCATATATTGGATTTATGGCTAAGGTTATTACTACACTTACAGAGTGGCAGGCCTTTGTATTGCGTGTTCATGGATATTTTTGATGTCTTGAGATCTTCAGCAGAAGACGGTGAGCTGAGGGGTGTTTGGAATAGGAGAGCTTCCGGCTTCAAAACAGCCATCATAATGGTATCATAGGTGGGATTCTGGAGCTTGAATTAGTACATGTACAAAAACAGATTAAAATAAGATTCATAAATTTGCAAGTCCAAGTCTTACACGAAGACACCTGCAATACTTCAGTCTTGCAGTACACAAGTTCCTGTTCAACTACCTTCAATGACTTTATTACACCTTGACCTTCAGACACATGGAATCCTAATATTCTGAAACGGTATCTGGGAAAGAAACACCTCCTGCATTCTTTAAGTATAGTTAGAAAAGAGCACAGTCCATGTTCTTCCATTTCCCAGTCTGAGCTGTCTTCAGTGTTGCTGTGTTTTAAGCTTCAGCCTGTTTACCTCTGCAAGCCCATGATCCTCCAACACTCTCTCAGTCATAAACCTCAGATGCATCACACCCTCTGAATGCAAATGACTCATTTCCTAGTGGTTCTGATAGATACTGAAACACCCCCTTGATGTCTTGTCCCTTCCTTTTTCCTCAGACTTCATGCTTTAAAAGAAGAATCAACACACCCAACCTTCAAGCTCCCTACAAGAGACTCTTAAAACTCATGGAAACTATAACCAGATAAATAGCTTATAATAGTATTTCACTACTTTCACACTTTTTTTTCTGGTTTATTCTTTCTGAAGAGAAACACTAATGATTTCTGCTTATCAGATTTCACCTTTTTTTTCTATTTATGAACATGCACAGTTCTTCCATTACATTGCTTACAGGACTCTTCAGAATGTTTTTTGTGTAAGTAGGTCATCTATTTGCTATGAACCATAAGCTCAGAGTATGCAATCACTAAGTACTCCATGAAGCTGAGTGGTGTTATTTCACAGAATCCCAGACTCGTCTGGGTTGGAAGGGACCTTAAAGCTCATTCAGTTCCAACCCCCTGCCACAGGCAGGGACACCTTCCACTAGACCAGGCTGCTCCAAACCCCGTCCAACCTGGCCTTGAACACTGCCAGGGATGGGGCAGCCACAGCTTCTCTGGGCACCCTGTGCCAGGGCCTCAGCACCCTCATAGGGAAGAATTTCTTCCTCATGTCTCATCTCAATCTCCCCTCTGTCAGGTTAAAGCCATTCCCCCTTGTCTTGTCTCTACAGGCCCTTGTCAAAAGGGGAGATTTTCCTCTCCAGATTTCTTGTTGGTCCCTTTAGGCACTGGAAGCTGCTTTAAGGTGTCCTCTTCTCCTGGCTGAACAAGCCCAGCTCTCTCAGCCTGTCCAGAGAGGTGCTAATGTGTGTGTATGTTAGCACATTTCAAGTAATTTCCACATACAAGTTCCATGTCACTGTTACTCCCCGCAGGATCACCTTTAAGCATCCTCAAGAGGTAAAATTGGTGAGGTCTTTTAAATATTAAGAATGACACAATACATTTTCAAATGGACCAGTCACCTTTCCAGGGAGGGAATGAGGAGCACTGTGGCACAGCCAGTTTTATTCTGGCATAAAGTGCGCTTGTGAACAGCACTGACTCTTTTCTTTCAGTTGCAACCACTGATCCTAGACAGCCAGCAGTCATCCTACCAAACAGCACACAAGGAAAAGTCCAAACTCTCCCAAAAAATGCTAGAGCAGCTGAGGACTCTGGGCTACATCCTCTGCTTATGTGATTTGCAGTAGTTTGATTTATTCACACTAGCTAAGAAGCTGACTCTTTCTTGTGTTTCCCATTGCAGCTTATTCAAGCAACGATTCAAGGGCAAAAAGAGACAGATGCTTTGGAAACAAAACATGTTTTAATATAAATGCTACATTTTAATACCTGTTTGTTGGGTTTTGTTTTAAGTTTTCCAGCTGAAATTCCCATAATCAAAATTCCCATCATTATGATTTGCTGTCTCAAGAAAATAACACTGGTTTTGTATAAGCAATTAGTACTGTATGAACTGGAAATTTATGCTGAAAATATTTTTCTCCCGGATGTGTCAATTTTATCGTGGAGTTTTAATTCCAGTGGAAATTTTAGCTAATGAAAAAAAAAAATCTCTTGCAGAAACTTTACCAAGTGATTGGAAAACGGTTGTGCAATCAAATTGTCTCATGAGAAAAATATCTTTGAAGGAAATGTGGTCTCTACCTACCATTTTCTTAAAACACACCGTAATTTAAAAAGGAGAAGGAAGAAGAAAAGTTAGAATAGCATGATACTATGCATTAAGCAATCTAGAAAGTCTTCTTGGTATTCTACTAAATACAAAGGGGATTTTGCTTTATCAGAAAGCGATGGTACTTACTTTTACCTTCTCTGTAAAAATGATCGCCTTTGAACTGTGATGGCTCCACACCCTCCAGTATCAACACACTATTCTCTTTGCCATATATGGTTCAGAAGAATGCTTTACTACTGGAACTACATCTTCCCTTGCCCTAGTATCAGCCTTTCATGAGTGGAAGCTTCCTGTGTGAACCAAAAGTTTGGGTACCATTTTGGGGTACCATTTTCATCTATTTTGAAATGACCCCAGAAGACAGAGAGGCCATTTGATGCACTCCACCATGATAAATTTGGTGCAGAAACAAAGGGAACTTCATACCAGCTTTCTGGCTGGGATTTAACCTGGGAAAAGTCAACCTGTGGCAAGGCAGGACCATTCCCAAGCATGTCCCAGATTAAACCATTAGAGCCTGAAACTGAGAGGGAATAAAAGAAACCAGCTATGACACTGAGGCCTGGGAGTGTCTCAAATGCTTACAACAGATAATTTCTTAAACACAGCTGGTTTTTAATAAAGAGGTAGGTCCCGAGAAGCTTGTCAGTGCTCACAACTGGACAGGAATATTGGCGGAATAAGGACTATTCAGAATGAGTGAGATTTTTACAAGTCTCACTTTTAGGCTCAAAACATGATGATAATAAAGGCTGGTTTCTGCTCCAAACAACTTAGATTGTGCATATGTGCTGGGCAAAGCTATTTTTATTTGAACATACAAGGAACAGTGTTAGTAGAAAAATAACAGATATTATGTACTCCTATACTGAAATACTTTCAGTGGAGAATCATCAAGAAACCAGTTATTTAAGTGAAGCTGCTCTTGGCCTGTTCTCATGTGAAATCTGAAGAATTCTTTTGGCTTGTGTCAGTTATTGGAAGTACCACATGGGAACAGCCACTTCTGCCTGCGCTTCAAAAAACTACTCTTAGTGATGTGTGGAGAGCCAGTGACTTCTGACTGCTTTCCATAGCCTGAGCAAGACAGAGCGCCCAGGACAGAGGGTAAAAAGCTATCCCAATATGTGAAAGCTTATTCTGAATGTTGTTAACATTTGTGCAGTTACTTGTGTCTAAATACAGAGAAAACAAAAAAGGAAAGGCTCATCCATTGATGACCCTCCTCTCCTCAATACTGAGTATAAAGTGCTTTGCACTTTGTGGTTCTAGAGCCTGTAATAAGAGTGCTGCATCCTCAGAAATGCTTTGATCTGAGAGCACCACTGAGTTAGCTTGCAACAGCAAAGATTGCTGTCATTGCTAACAAAGTGATATATATAATCTCCCTTTTTAAAACTCAGTATTTAATGAAAAAAATCATTTTCTTCAGATTTACAGTAAAGCCCAATAATATAAGGGAGATGAGAGAAGGCTAGGGAAAAAAAATCACTTATTTGTGTTCAAAGAAACCATATGTTCGCAAGAGTGGAAGACTGCATCTTGCACTGTAATCATAAGGAAGGGAAGATCCTTGAGAAAGAGATGAACTTAATCTTCCTTTAAAACTAAACCCATTTTCAATACCTTTGTGTATTGATAACAAGGTTTTCAAGGCTGAGCAGAAGCACATAATGAAAGCCTTATTTGGACAGATTACTTGGCATGATTTAGCTCAGGTGTTTTGGTCTATCAACAGATAAAACCTGTTTAGATAACACTTGAGCCAACTGGGTTTAGCTACAAAGTTGATCACATTTTCCCACTACTAATACCTCACCAAGGCTGCAAGTCCAGCCTCTCTCACTGTTCCCCTTGATTTAACTCTCAAATGTTGACGAGTTTCCTTTTAAGTGTAGCAAAACTTCAGCATCTCTTTTTCTCCAACCATAATAAATGTAGCCTGTCTAAACAATCTTAATATGAGTTTAAAAAGAAATGATTTTAAAAGTGAGTAAAAATCACTGCAGCATTCACAAATGCTTGAGCAAAATATTTTCATACACACATGAACGGCTGAAGAGTAAACGAACTCTATCAGCCAAAGAGAAAATAAAAGGAAAAAATACAGACATTCAGTTTTTAAACAGAAGTCAGAAAGAAACATGAATTTTCTCTTAGTTCATATGAAAATCAAGGATATTAAAAAAAGAGAGATGCTCTTCACTAAGGGAGAAGAAACATGTTCCAATCTGAGGTCGCATTAAACAGGTTGATCAAGCGTGAAAGCTTTTTTTGATTTTGTTTTTTCAGAGCTGGAAAGCTACATGTATTTTTTCCCCCCCTAAGCCTATTACCCACCATACCCTCCCTTCACCTTCTTTTCTAGTTCAGCTACTAATGGAAAACATCAAGTATTTTTCCTGGACTTCTTGCACAGTAAACGTTTAAATCTGTTCTAAATTCTACCTATTTTATAGCATAGTACCAAGGCTGTCGTCTAATATTTTGGCACAGCTGATCTTGATCAAGCAATTAAATTAATTAGCTTGATGAATCAGCTGGACCTACAAATTCTATCTGTAATCAGCCAGTTAACCTGTGAGACAGGCAAAATAATTTGAGAGTTCTTAAGGCTGAACTGATGTCACGTCTCTAACGGCAACCAAACAAGACTGTATTAAGTAGATGTGTTAAACTCATTAATAACAAAACATCCTGGAGGAAGTGAAGCTGAATAATCTTTTTCTAGTCCCCAGCACCTTGCAAAATATGCTAAATATGAGATCTGTTGCAGTGTGGTTTAAAAGGTACAAACTTGTGGTTGGCGATAATCCAAGTTGGCAGGGCCCATAAGAACCTGAGAAGAGGCTGCTTGGGTTCATGGGATGGAGTCAGTAGCAGTGATGCTACCTGCACTCCCCACTTCTTAACATGATATAGGGGAAGGAGAAGGTAGATACGTGAAGAACTAGTTATGCTAGACTCCCCAAAGATGATAATTTGTTTCTTTCCTAAACTGGGAAGGCAGGAAATGTGCTACCAACAAACTACAAAACAGAGGAATGATACAAACACAGCAAGATTAACTGGAAAAATAAAATATAAACCCTTACCAAGCAATACATTTTATTCATTAGACTTTCTTAGACTTGCTCACTGCACCATGTGAACATCTGCCCATCCCAGGCTAATGCTCTCCCGAAATGAATCAGGTTGGACCCCATGGTAAGGACTGGGGAAGAACTGGGTTCCCTACTAACCTCTGAATTCCCTCCTCTAGACTCTCTTCTGATGCTCTCATTTGTGCTGAGGATTCTGTTGCTTCACATACATACAAACATACATATTTGTATCTTCTGCTGGCACTAGTGACAGCTGAACTGTCAACAGTGACTGTCAAATGAGGGTACTACTAGGACTCTTGTAATGAGAAGTAATAAGGTATTAGAGCAACTAATACACTCTAAGAAGAACAAAGAATTCACAACAAAGAACGATGGGATCACCTTACATATGCTCACATTAGCATTTTGTTTCAGAAAGGAGGCCACATCTGAAATGAATTGCCCAGTTGTCTGCACATAGCATCTTCCTGGTTTACATCATGGAGCACTCCTGATTCATGCAAACTGGCTTTCTTGCAAGTGAAACCAAACCAGAAGGTTTGTACCAGGACCACATCTAGTAAGTTTCCACCATGAATGGGGAAGCAAAGCTCCAAATCAGTAAGGCTGCACCTTCATCACATCCTCCAGCATTGAGCAACTGCATGAGCAGCAGCAGAAGACTCCCCAAACACTGAAGTGACTATGAAGTGCCTTTCCTGCTCTACCATGTTACAGTGCTATGCAATGTTCCAGGTATACAGTTCTGCTCATGTGAGAAGGATGGAGGCTTTTCTGATGGAAGAATAAAAGAGCTGCAGAGTCAGGACCACTGCAACCTGATGACAGCTGCCAAATAGTGAAGAGTGACAACCGCTATTCAATGAAATTTAAGATCAAGAAAAACCACCAGACCTCAGGGGTGGCATAGCAGATGCATCCCGACCACACAGATTCAGGTGGGAACACATTTCTGAGTGTCTTAGTATCTACAATGCTGGCCTAGGGACTGTCATGCACAAGTGCCTGCAGGAGAGCCTAGAGGCTATAAGCTGGAGGAGAAGTTTTCTGCATAGCATCTGCCAGCAGCCTCAGAAACTATGTTCCCATTCACAACTATATACAATTTCCTAGCTCCATCCTGGAGACTGAACCTGCCATGCTTAATGCAGCTCTCACAGCCCATCATCTCCCTCATTAACCTGGCAAAGTGGAAAGCCGTCAAGCCTTTGTCCAAAGCTAGAGCTTAGATAGTCTGTCGTTCCCTTTTTTCCTCCTTTGACTTTTTATCAGACAAAAGAAGCAGCATTAAGTGGTTAATATTAAGTAAAATTTGGCTCCCTTTCATTCTCTGTAAGAAAGAAAAGAAACAATTTCTGAAGAGTATTAGAGAAATCACACCCTAATATCTGAGGTACCTGTACACCATAATGGTAAGTCTCAAGGACTGCCTACAAACATACTTAACCTACAGAAGGTATTCATTCACTGGAAGCTCTTCTCTAAGCCACCTGGTAATTACAGTAATTGCGTAGGCACAAAAATAAACTTGAGACATTTTTCATCTGTTAAGGGATCGTCATTCACAGCCTTCGGGCACACAACTTAATATACAAATGGTGGCAGGACAAAGATTGTCCCTTCTGCCACTTCTTCTGGGGATGGGGAATCACCCAGTGTGGGAAGAAGAAAAATAAAGTTGTCAGAGACTGGTTCACGCAGAGGGGAAGTCTGCTGAACCGATTTCAGCCCTTATAGTCCTGTTCCCTAGACAGTCACAGAGCAATATTAACAGAAACCCAAAAGGCAGCACGCCTCTGTCATTCACCTTCTGCCAAGATAAGGTTGAGAACCGATATAACCAAAATACAGGATGGTCATGAGAACATCCATAATACATAAGTAAAGGGACTTATCTCCATTTTCTTTCTTGATAGGATGGGGGCAAGTATCCATCTCATATAAACTGGTTCTGGGCAACCTGGTCTAATTGAAGATGCCCCTGCTGACTGCAGGGGGTTTGAACTAGGTGACCTTTGAAGGTCACTTCTAACCCAAACCATTCTATGATTCTACCCTACTGCCAACACTGATTTACCATCAGCAGAGCAGCAAGTCACAGAACCATTTTCCAGCCAAAATACCCAACCAGCAAATGGGCCTATGAGGCTCAAATTTTCCTTCTAGCCCTAGCAGTATTTTCAGCACACAACTAAGTGGCAACTTGAATGTAAAACTAGCTTATTCTGTCACCCTCATTTGAACACATGTCCTGTCTTAGTCCAGGTGAACAGATTTCTGCATACAGAAGACCTGATCTTAAGTCTAGAAGTAGTTGTTCATAAGCCTTTTTCTTCCCCAAGAGAAGAGGAAAGAAAGATTGTATCACCTGTCCCTTATTCCAAACCCCAGAATGGCTTGACTGGCTTAGTTTCTGTTTCCTGACTGGATAGGCAATGTGCAATAATAAACCTTTAAGTTGCAAATACCCATAGGGAGCATTTAAAGCATAATAACACACACGCTTATCCAGAGAACAGAAAGGCTGACAAGTAATCTTTCACTTTCACAGGGATAACTATTAACAAACCACTGTGAGAAAGACTGCCCTCACTGTAAGGACAGCTCACAAAATACCTGCCAGATGAAGTCCTGCCCTCGTCTTCAGATGGGGCTTTGAGCAACCTGGTCTAGTGGTTTCTAGTGGAAACCCCGTGGCAGGGGATTGGAACTAGATGAGCTTTAGGGTCCCTTCCAATCCAAAAGAGTCTATGATTACATGATTTTACGAGACTGTGACTCAGCTGGTCACTACGCTGTACAAACCCAAGTATGTCAACTGTTGAATTGTGGTCCACTGCTGCAGAACATAAGTAAATGAACAAGCCTCTTTCTTCAAAAACCTAAAACATCTTACAGCTTATCTGTAAAGATATCTAATTGTGCAAACGCTATCTTGTGAATGCTTAAGATGCTGAATTGAAAAACATGTAATTAATGACTTGCCTTGCAACACTACTGCCACACTGACAGAGCTTAAATAAAACACAGCATGCTCAAAAATAAGAATGCAAAAGCTAAAGCCACCCACAAAACTGACTGAAACTACCACTGTGAGAACCCAGCTGGGGCAGGAACAAAAGTACATATGAGGTCACCTCACATCTGTCATGCTGTTCCGATCTGTTAGCCAGGCGTGGGCTTCCCTGCACAGCCAGACACAACCTCACAGAAGCTGGCTAGACATGACAGAAAACTGCGGAGCTGACTCACTAGGACCCAGCAGACCTGGATTCGGGGCTTTACAGATCCATCAGCTGGAACCATCTGTGACTGCTGTCCTACTACTTCCAATTTCTGTAGGCAGCAAGCCCTGGAGAACCTGGAAGGGAAAGGCACTCATACAGTCTCAGCTATTAGTGCTTCATTTGCTCTAAAAAGGATTGCCTACCCTCTAATGTTGCTTCCTTGGTTGTGAAGACCTTATATTCACACCAAACGCTAGAATTCATGTTTCTTAGGTTCATCTACCTCTCCCAGTATTGACAGTTAAAATACTTCAAAGCAATTATTCTATTTAGGAGCCTAAACCCACTGACTTCATTGTGTGCCAAATACACCGTGGAATATTACAGCTAATCTCTCAGAACAGAAGCTCCTTTGACATTTGCAATCGTATCTAATGTACAATACTATTCAGGTAAACCTAAACTGATTATTTTTTTTTAAATGGGAAATTCTATAGCTGTCAGTGACGTTTCACACAGATGAATTCCAGCTGCTATACAGAGCAGAAAAAAAGAGAGGCATAATACAAAGGCCAGCAAAGGCTGAAGATATCCTGCCTTCACCCGCCGAGTAAGAGGGAAAAAAAAACCTACCAGAAACCTTGGCTAGCTCATTATTACACAGCTTCACTGTGCTCTGTAGAACAAAACACTATTCCAGTGCACAGAAAAAAAGTCATACAGTACCTTCATGCAATTTACAAGTTAATAAAAGAGCTGCATTCTGGGATTCAGATGACTCCAAGGGCACAGCACTGATCTGCCTATAGTATGAGGAGATTAAGCCTTAGGTAAAGCCTTTTTGTCTATCACACATAGGCTTGCATATACATCTTTTGCAGACTCATTCTTAATAGATAAGAACACACAAATTCTTTTGGAACTGGAGGCGAGTCAAAAGGAATTTCATTCCCACAGCAATCCACGCAAGCTGTTAGAAGAGACAGATGCTACTTCAAAAGTTTTACTCTACAGGGTTTGGCAGCCATAAGCTCCAACTAACAACCAGTTAGCACCAGAGGAAAAGAACACAAAAAATACTAATAAAAAAAAAAGATGCTTCTTGACTGTAATTCTGTTGCCTTCTCTAAACCTGAGAAAAAGCTTGTGAGATACTTATTATTTCACTGTGCCGGCAGCATGCACTGAAACATCACAAGATGAAAAAGGAAACAACCATTTATCTTAATAGCAAAGATTTTTATTATAACAAAATGAAGGAACCTGCATTCGATGTAATCAATTTTGAAATTGGAAGCTAAAGGGAAGTATCACAGAGGAAAGAAGGTGCTTGAGGATAAGACATTAAGGGCCTGACACCTCAGTTAATTAAAACCTTGCTTGAGTAACGAGTGCAGTATCAAGACCCCATTAGTCACAGTTTCTATTCAGGTAGGCAATCACCCTGACAGGGCCATCAGGATCACTTTCCTTTTTGGCACTTGAAAGCTTAAGGCCAGGGATATGAGAGACCTCTCATATTTACAATAAGAGAGATTAAGAACTGAAGAATGCACGTTTTAATAAAAGCGTACCTTGTCACTAGCCAAAGAGTTTAACTTAGACCTCTTGGTACACCTTAAGCCTAACACTGCTTGCCATCACTTAAATTCAGTCTACTTCAAGACTTATACCTATTCATCAGGCTTAAAGCCATTTTCTTCCCCGTTTGAACAGAAAAGCTGCATCCTTATGCCAGCAGATCAGCCTTTCTACCACACAAGTGTCTAAGGGAGAACAGTTAATGTGTCAGTAGATGAACCCCTTAATTTCAAACATTTGCATGGGGTGGCTTCAACAGTACTAGCACACGAAGTCCCATTTGCACCATGTCATCTGCTCTTTTCTTTAAGATCCTTTGAAGCAGCAGATACCAGCCAGCAATAACCGATGCTGCTACTCTAATTGTAGGGGATACAGATGACATTAAAATGAAGGTTTAGCAGGAGTACACATCCAGAAAAAAGACATACAGAGAAAATTTCTACCCATTTCTGCATCTGTGGTTTTGCAAACAAAGCTGCCCCTGCATGAACTTCTCTTCAAAGACTACAGTCCAGATTACTCCCTCTTTCTCTTCATATACTGTCAACTGGTTAAAGTGGAAGTGTCTTTTTCTAAAGCATTAATGTTTTGATAGTATGAATCATGTGGGGAGCTTGAGGCTGTTTCAATTCCATTTTTCTGATGATATTGGAAGCGATAATTGATTAAATCTCACTTCTTTTTATGGGTGTCAGGGAGGTGGAGTGTCAGAGAGTGGCAAGAACACTGTATGAGAAAAAAGCTACACAGAAACCCCACAAAACAGCGGCAGACCAAGGTGCTTTATACCACAGAATAAAAGAATGTGAAACTAAAAATCAAGAGTATAATTCAACATCTTTCTGTTGATTCAACAGCATATATATGCACTTTGTTTTGCCAATTATGGATTTCCTATCAAAGGTCATGCAATAAATAAAAGAATGCCAAGTTCATAAACTTAAGACATTGCCCCTTTCTTTTATATTTAACTTTCCTACACTAGCTGTTTTGTGGCCTGAAATACCCAAGAAGAGACAATAAAAATACACAACTTTCCCCTTTTTCATAGTAGATTTAGCCTGGAGAAGAGAAGGATGCATGGAGACCTCACTGCAGCCTTCCAGTATCTGAAGGGGGCCTACAAGGATGCTGGGGAGGGACTCACTAGGGACTGTAGTGATAGGACAAGAGGTAATGGGTTCAAACTTAAAAGAAGGGAAGTTTAGATTGGATATAAGGAAGAATTTCTTTACTGTAGGGGTGGTGAGGCACTGGAATGGGTTGCACAAGGAAGTTGTGAATGCTCAATCCCTGGTGGTGTTCAAAGTGAGGTTGGATGGGGTCTTGGGTGAGATGGTTTAGTGCAAGGTGTCCCTGCCCATGGCAGTGAGGTTGGAACTAGATGATCTTCAGGTTCTTTCCAACCCTAACTATTCTATGATTCTATAATAAGAGATACAAAAATCAAAATAGTGATGAGCAACATCTCTAACATGCAGATCAATCTCCATCCACAAACTTGTCTAAGATGTTGAGCTGAAAGGTACTCAGATTAAAATGTCTGAGTGCCAGGTTGGGAGCACATAGTGCTATCATGAAGAAAAATGCTCTGTAATTTCATTGCACCAAAGCTGAAAATGACTAAACCAAAAAAGTCATTGGCTGGTACTACAGTATTGCAAATTAATGTCTTTGGTGCTTTCTTGAACCAAAATATCATCTATTAATGATGACATTTGACTACCCACAATCATGAACAAGAAAGAAAATGTCATTCATACTGGATCTGACCTGGAATCTGCTTGCACTGTATTAAAAGTCCACAAGACCACCATACAAAATCCTTGTTTTCAAAGGAGTAACATGCCAGCACTGTAACAAAGACGGACCATTTTGTACTACACAAGACTACACCCTTTGTAAGGCAGTAATGAGATAACAAGACTACGGGAAGTGAGCCCAGTGGCACTGAATTTGACAGAAGTTAAGCCAATGACAAAAGCTTTTATTATAGTACATGAACTTCCATCAGTGTTCCTGAGACTGGAAAATTCTTGTGGAGAATTTGCAGCTGTTCGTTGGAATTCAACCCAAACATCCTCATACTTTTCCACTAATTGTAGAGAAGACTATTCAGCCTTTTTTTAGGCAATACTTCTAAAAGGTAATGGTTTAAGAAGTAGTTTTCCATAGTTTTTCAACTACACATCAAAAGACAACTTTGGGCATGAAATTCTAAACCTAGCTTTTTCACAGTAGATAGTAATTTCAATTTTTTGGGCTGCTGTATTACAATATAGGACAGGACATGATAGCCATACTGTTGACTGGCATTATTTATTGATGTACTTACATCATAACCTTTTGATGTTAGACAACTTCTGCTTAAACTTAGACAAAACGGTAACAAATACATAAACTAAAGGAATAATTAAACTTCACTGCTAATTAAATAAACACTAATATCTTCTCACTGAGCTGGTTCGTTCAGTTTGAATGGTGTATTATTGATTATATTTAAATTATACAATCATATTATACTTAAATTGTATCTTACATATTTAAACGCTTAACAAGCATTTAAATCTGTCACTGTACTTGCTCCAATAGTCAGGTCACAGTGAATTGGACCGAGTTAACTCAGTTCCTGGGTATCAGTGAATTATAAAGATTACTTAATAAAGAGTTCTCCACAGTAATATAGGGAGTCAATGACCCTTAAAAGAAATATTCCCTGCAATGATTGAGAACTGGCAGGAAAATAGCTTCAACAGAAACCTGCTCTAACAAAAATGACTAAGTAGATAATCGTGAAGGAAATTCTTTTTAACACTATAAAAAGAAAGCATGTAAATGGTAAAACAACCTTTTCTCACCATTTCAGAATGGAAGGATTAATTGCCTATTTCATAACTGCTTTGTTTAAAAGTCTGGTCTTTAAAGTAGTTATAAGAGAACTGAAACATTTCAACTGACTAAAAATTACAAAAGCTATTATATGTTGGCTTTTTTATCAAGGTTAGGGTTAAAAATGTGAACTATCATATTTCCAAACAGTAGAAAATCCACTGCTAACTGATTCTACTTGGAGCTGCACCTTTAGCTCCAGGGCTACATTTGACCCAGCAATCCCAAGGTTCACAAACTGAAAAATCTGGTTCTTTGGTAAGGGTGGTGTTACTGAGACAACTGAGGGCCTGTGTAGGACTGGGGAAGACAGACTGCACATCTAGGGCTGTTGTTGAAACACTGCTTACAGTGGAAGAACAGACTTGGATTGCGTTTCAAATCCCACACTCTTCCTAGAGCATGTTTGGTTCAATGTTTCATACCTAATCGGAAAGAAAAAACTCCCTGCATCCTCTTACATAGCTCATGTAGAAGAAGCTTCATAAGACATGCAGTTTTGCCTGTTCCTGATGTTGCAGAAGATGCTACAAAGACAACACCTTAAATGCTGCTTCTTCATCATTTTATTTCTGGTAAAATGCTTTTTCTTTTGCTTCTTCTCAAGAACACGTCTGAAGTGCCCATGAGCAGACTGACATGGAAAAATACAAGGCTTGAAAAAAACAGCCTAAAGAGCCTGTATGAATCGCATCCTGCCCATTGCTTCTGTGACATCTACCTGGAGACCATGGAGGAAAGCAGCACAGCCTTATCAAATTGAGTCACCCAGAGTGAAACTCTGATGGGAAATTAGCACCTGTAGGTGACTCGGCCATGGATAGATGAGGAACGAATCAGAGACCAGCTCCCCAACCTGCTCTGCCCATGCAGGGAAGAGAAAAACAAGCAGGGTAAATCAGACTTTAAATCTGCTGTGGCTAATACAGGCAAAGAGAGAAAGGCTGGAACAATGCAAATACGGGAAAATCCTTTAGTATTTTCAATGCCACAGGACAACTATTGGCAAGTGCTGCATTGTGCTTTGCTTTAAAATTGAAAACACTGCATTTTAATTAAATAGGTAACATTAATTGCCATAAGCAATGCAGATGCTACAGACAGAATATAACACAAACACATGGGGAACAACTGAGTGATACAAGAGTCCAAACACTCCAAAATTAAGTTGTCTCTTGGTGTTTTCTGGCTTAGATGTCCAAGATGATCTGACTGAAGCTCTTCTCAAATAAGTGGGTTTTGATCCCTCCAGCTGCCTCCCATTTCAGACCTCAATAGTTTGGCTCCCTTATCATCAGTAAAACTCAGGACTTAAAACTCAGCTTCTAAGTTTGCTCCGGCTTAGATGCAATCTAAGTAAAAAATACAAGACAATTCCATGCAATAGTCCTTCCTAAGATTACTGAATGAAACAAGAAAGCGGCTTTTGTTTGTTTGTTGTAAGAAAAGAAGATGAAGTAAATTCCATATAAAATTCAGCAATGGAGGAATAGGTAGGCATAAAGCCCCAGAGTGATTCACATATATAAAAGCCTGAATGTAACGAAAAAGCATTAATAAGCCTTTCTGCTTCCTTTAGTGCTCACAGAATGTCCCTGTTCTTTAAATGAGAAGCTCACTGCAAGGGGCATATCTCAAAAGTAACTAAATCCAAGGCGTAGGTCAGCTACCAGGAGACCATGGCATGCATTAGAAGTGTTTTAAAATTCAAAACATGCAAGCCCAGAAAGAAGGGGTTTTACTCAGGGATCCAGTGTGAGTAAACCATCTGTAAGGCATCTAAATAAGACAACATTTTGATTCTCTTTCTTAGCTGCTTAGTAAACATCACCTGCCATCGTTTATCTTCATTTGCTTCTTGCCCGCTCAACATTCATCGCCTCTCATCATTTATCTCCATTCGTTCATGTCCACTTAACAATCGCCACCCAACACTGCTCAACTTCATTTGCATCATTTACATCTCGTCAGCTTGACAGTCATTATCTGACAGTACTCATCTTCATTTGCTTGGCAAGATTTCCCTGATACTCTCAATTCAAGGATTCACCAGTGCTTGGAATTTCCCATTTTTTCAATATACCAATATCCCTCTATCTATAAGCATCAAAAGTAACAGCTTTTCGTGTTGTGACATGGCTTAAAACTGGTTTCCAATTCCAGTAAATCTAATGGAAAGCACTGCCCTGTCCCCCTGCTTCACAGTGATGAATGTTCAGTATTTCCCATTTTTACTTCACAACGAAAAAAGAATGTATCTGTATCATTTTATTTCTATATATAAATATGTTTATATGCACACAAAATACATAAATATATAAATCCTATTATAATCTTCAGGATAAACAAAAATATAACTCAGATAAATAACGCATTCTCTTGGCCTTGAGCCTTCAGAGTAGAGAAGCTGTCAGCCAGAAGCACTGTACTTAGGAGTACAACACATTTAGGTCTTTCTTAAGCCAAAGATGAATGTATTTCATAATTCATTATGTCCTCCTGCTTTAGTATTTTGTGGGGAAATAAAACCCTAAATAGTTCATAGTAAATATGGCATCTCCCTTACTCTTGAATTTTTCTTCAAGTGCCTCACATCTTTGACATTAACTTCTTAAAAAATACTGGTTTTACTCTGAAGATAATGATGAGATTCTTGCACGTTTGTAATTCCTCAGTCAAGATAACCTGAATCTACTCAGTGAACCAAATAACCTCTTTATACCATGTGGATCTCCTCGATCCAGATATCTGATGTGCATCCAAAACAAACAGAAGAGTTTCAATACTCTCTCCAATACGTTTCTATGAACAGTCTGCAAATAAATTTGTTTTCTAACGGATCTGCAGAAGGAGACTACAGAAGACAAATAAATAATTTATACTATGTGAGGTAAGTTGTGTTTCATTAACTGCTACAAACAGCACAAATCTGTCTTGCCTCAAGGCACCCATTACAGTTGGCATCATTTATTCTGGCCAAAGACCTGGTCAAAGGCTCCATCTGAAGGTTTCTTGTGATTAGAGGTCACTCAGCACACTTAAATGAAGGAAAACTGCAGTCCTCAAATATGACTGCTGCTGCTTTTAGGTATTTAACTTCATCTCACATGCACAAGGTTGTATCATAAGTATGAGATTAGCTGCAAAATCACTCCTTTTTCAGCCAAATGACACCAACCTTCAAACAAAGACAATGCCAGGCTAAATGGAGGCCTTCCCCCCTTGCATTACCTTTCACACCCTCCTCCTTGCATACAGATTTCTTGCTTGCCTTTTCCTAAGCTGCAGCTTGTTGTGCCACAGCCCCCCCCTCGCTCTCCCATTTCCCCCTCCACACACAGGTTTCTAACCCCCACATTTCCCATCACAGTATGGGCCATATAAAACTCTTCTTTCACAATTGTTGCAGCTCTGCCTTTATAGCCCTCTTCCAGGGTATCTAATATCCATGAAGTGTGTTGTAAAGCAAGACGGTTTTTTTCCTCCTTCTGGTAGGTAAACCAAGATGAAACATCACTCCCAAGCCCTGTTTCTTTAGTGTGCACATCCCCAGTTCTTGTCCTAATCCTCCAAAGATGATGGCTCTGTGGCTAATACAGACCAGCAGAGACCAATGGAAAGTAAATGAGATACCATTTTGGACACTGCAGCCTAGCTGTATCACATTTTCAAGCTCCTCATTTGAATTCAGGTCAGCCTCTTCTTTTTCGATTACACCAACAACACATACGAGTTGGCCCCATAACATCTATTAATTCATCACAGAATTAGTGTAAAAACTATATTTTGTGCAAAGCATTAAAAAAGCTTATCACTAGGATATAATTTTGTGACCCTCTCATGCCCCCCAGCTGTCACAGTGTAACATTCCTAACATTATCGAAATCTACTGGTGAATGTGCATTTATAACTCTCTAGAGGAGACTGGCTTTAAATAAGAGTAGTCCTCTACTTTCTCCAAAACCAAGTTTCTTAAGCATACACCTCCTTTAGTTCTGGGCAGAAGTAGATTATTTTTATACCAGAAGTAGAAGTAAATTGTTGTGTCCTTTTCTTTCTTTAACCGAATACGCAGATAGAAACTATGCATTATGACACTGTTCAGCCATATCATCACCTTACTGAAATTTGTGTGCATCTTCTGGTTGGGGATGCATTATAGATGTTTCAAGACAGTTATCAAAGAGCGTATGACTCACTCTGGTACTGGAAAGGTGATAAAAAGCTTTAGGAAACAAACAACAAAAACTTCCTACTGGCAAGGTCTGTTACCATGTGAAATAATCTTCCATGATAGGCAGCAGAAACCTCATTATTCAAGATGTTCAAAAGAAAGTGAGCACAACCACTGGAAAATACAGTATATTAATAATCCTTCATATTAAGAGGGAGTTTAACCAGATGACCTTGGGGGAACCTCTCCTCACCTAGTTTATAACGGGTAATAATTTAGGATACAAAAACGCAATTAAAACAGGCTGAGGTAATTTGTGAAGTATTCAGATTGTGTGTAAGACTACACTGTTTATATATATATATATATACACACACACATAAATATGTACAAGAAATTAGTCACAAAGCTCCCTGTGGAGCTTAGGTAAGTTCTATTGCTAGGTCAGCAGCCATGATCCATCACCTTTTTATGTTTAAAAAGGGTTCTCAAATACTGAACATCCTCTGCACCCACCTCCCCAAACGCAGGCAGATGCTCTAGCTTCTGGGTTTTAAAATGTGTTAGAAACGTGTACAAAATGGGTAATTTCATGTGTATCTCTAAATTATCCTATGGGGACCCACAGGCAGTACACACAGCTAGCTAATGTGTGCAGGACAGGATAGGTGCTCAGTGCATGCAAAAGGCTATGAGAGTTGGCTTGCAAATTAATTTCTCAGTAATTAGAAAGCATCTCTGCCTCATGTGGATTGATCTAAAGAGCTTATGGATCACCAGTGTCTCAGTGGATGAGGACAACTCTAAAAGGGATTTATCTTCTTTCTTTTTTGTTTGAAAATCAGTCATTTTGAGACAATGAACTTTGCGTTTCAATTGTTTGGGGGTCTTTTTTAATTCTCAGATTATATTTCATATATTTACAAATAATTCCAACAAAAAAACCCATCCATATCTACTGCATAAGAAATGTCTTCTTCGAACCCAGTGCAAAGATCCCATCCTAGATGGTTTCTATTTCTTCTGATGCTTGAGCACTTCTTTTTTCAAAACACTATCTCCAAGGAAGTGACATACATGGAGAGCTTTCCAAAAAGCTGAGCTTCAAATGGAAGCTAACAGAGCTGCAGGTGCTGCGCACCTCCACCCACTAGGAACTTGTTAATCCAGCTCAACACCTCCCACAAGGAAATGCAAGATTTCTCCCTCCCCTCAAGCTTGCCTGCAGATAAATGTATAGCAAGGGCAGTCTCATGATCCCTGAGTGCCAGCACTATTTCTGATCTACTGATGCTCTGGGGAAGGCTCTTGACCTGCAAGCTGGGTTTGGCACGAGCAACTCCATTCCCTTCTTTTAGAACTAGGTTTTAGGCTGGCGCAGTTCAGGTGTCTGTGGCTGTTCAAAGCAAGACTTCCGCTGATAGCTGCACCATGACATTCATCATGTACAATTGCATTTAGGCAAATTGCATCTCATTATACCTTATCCCTACAATCGGCTAGAGAGCAATTCTTTCATCTCTCAGCTGCTGTTTTGACAGAGACTTCAAAACGCTTAAGCAAGAGTCTAGTGCCCAGAGGGTTCCCAAAAATCTGAGAGGCTGTTTAACTTGCATTGCAGGATAAGTGCCCAAGTAATGAACAGCTATCCTGCAAACGCAGTTCTGCAGCAGAAAAAAGTGTATGAGGAAGGGACAAATGGATATTTTTCACAGATAGCTGGAGTTCCATTCAACCCTTAGAAGGACAGGTAAGTGTCTCCTTTCAACTTGTTGTATGTCCCTGTATTTGGTAAGGGTAAAATTTAATACCCACTGTGGCAACGTCCACCATAGCTTGCTGAGTCAGTACTGTTTTAAACAATTATCTTTGAATATACCTTAGGTAGGGGTTTGGTGAACAGGTCTGAATCCTTGAATTTCTTTGTTGCAATTCTATTTATTCCAACAGAAGGGTGAGATTGAGGGGGTCCCTGGAGTAGGTTTTTTGCTTACAGACTGTGCTTTAACGACCTCATCCAGTACTACCATCGTTGATGAAAATGCAGGTCAGATTTGTTGAGAAGGCTAAACTGCATGGGACCTAAGGAGGTGTCATGAACTTCAAGAGGTGTCTTGTTCCACCAGCATTCCTCACGTGGCCTCAACCAGTGTTTCTCATCAACAGGGGATGATGAACATGATGATCAGAGCAGCACCAGAGCAGAGCAGTGAGACTGCAGCCAGTCCTGAAACACATTTCCTCCCTGAGTTACCCAGGACTCCTCCAAACACTATACTTAAGATTTCTGAGGTCTGGGGTATAACCATTTGTGAGGAAGAAGACGGACATAACTGATGCCTTATCAGACTAGCCATTCCTGCAAACAGCAAACAGAGCGAGAAACAGGTTTCCACTGTCACTGAAACCCCACTGAATACATGATGCACAACTGACTTCACCTCTTGATGCTGCATATGATGGCTCACAACCTCCATGCTGCATTCAGATGTTCACCTTGATCCCTGCCTAGAGGATTATAACCCCAAAACAATAAGAGAAAACAAACTGATCTACAGTGCATTTCTAATGTGGAAGCAGAGCAGAGAGTTTGGAAGCCTTTCAAGTAACACATTTTGTTTGCAGTTTTATGAAGGGTTTCTCTTTTTTGATCACATTTAATTTGGCAGTATAGTTTATGAGACAGGCATAACAGTGCTGGAGAGGAAACCAAATACATTCATAGTTTTCATTCTGGGAAACCCTAGGAAGAGATTAGGAATAAACCAAACATCCAACTTGTCTTTGGGCTTGAGAGGGAAGAATGAGTTACACCATAACCCAGGAAAGTATGTGTTAAAATACTGCAGTTTAAAACAAAATAAAAGCAAAGCAACAGCAGACCACTAAGAAGACCCTGCACTTCACTGAATAAACCTACACACATGAGAATGAAAGGTTAATGTTTAGATTTAAGCTGTTGATGCCAGGACTTTGGCCACAAGCTTCTTTCCATTTCTTTTCTCCCCTGTTCTAATGCTGCTTTTATTTTTACAGGCTACATGAGCTGCTGTAGTGAATCACAACCATAAACTGTTGACAGAGCATCCCCTCTCTCACCCCCCATCAAAAGAGAACCTCTAACTGTATACACCTAACTGGTGTTTATTGTGTGTTACAAAGCCACAGCCAACGAAAAGCACAAGTCTGAAAAATGCCTGCTCATGAAATGGCACTACAGCAAAATGACATGTTGGGCAGGAGGGTGAATGCTACCTTTTCTGAATGAGGCCAGTGTCCACAGGCTTTAAAAGCTTTAGTTTCACATGAATTGAGCCTGATGTTGCATAAAAATGTGTCCTGCTGCAATCCAAGATAAAGCAGCCATTCATATACACCTATTTCACAGCCTTAACGCTTCACAGGAGGGAAAACCAAACAAATACATGCCGTAGCCGAGGTTTTATCCATCTCCAAAGACCAGACTGGTGGTCTTCGAGTACCGGCAAGGAGCTGTATTTAATCTGTCTACAACAACATGATAGCCATTATAAAGATTTATAGCTAGTAATCACAGTAATGCTTGAAAGCATGAGGCGTCTGAATAAATTGTTTTATAAAAAATGACAGCTTTATGGTGCCTATTCATAGCTAGAACTTTATTTGTTCAGTGTATTAATGGAGACTTTCTTTGGAGGGTTAACATTCAGGCTGTGGAAATCTGTGCATATTCCCTGCATTTCATCCTGCCTGGTCAGGTCAGTCAGCAGCATCTTACAGTCTGCCCAGAATCTTAAGCTACCCCAGGCATCAGCAGAAATTCAGCCGGAATTTGAGAAGTGCACTGATCTGTGACACACTCAAACCAGACACACAGGATTTGGGCGACAGGACAAGGCTTCTCACAAAGACCTTTTTCATGTTAGTCTTTCAGGCGCTGCAACTCAGTCTAGCCACTTCTAAACCCACACCAAGCTGTATCAGCTGAGGCCTAGATAACTGTGTATTTCCACCTGACAGTAACACTAAATCCAGTCATACTTAGGCAATACCAATTTTCAGACTTCCCCTGCACAACTCCCCATGAAGGGACCTGGACAGGCTGGAGAGGTGGGACCATGCAAGTCTCATGGAATTCAACAAGGCCAATTGCAAGGTCCTGCCCTGGGTCAGGGCAATCCCAAGGACAAACACAGGCTGGGGAGACTGGACTGAAAGCAGCCCTGAGGAGAAGGACTTGGGGGTGTTGGCTGGAAGGGGCTTGGAAGCAACCTGATCTAGTGGAAGGTGCCCCTGCCTGTGGCAAGGAGTTGGAACTGGATGAGCTTTAACACCCTTTCCAACCCAAACCATTCTATGACACTATGACAGCCAAGTAGTAGGACCTTCACACTGATGGAGGAGCAGCTATTCTGGGAGTGGTAATATGGAGTCCTCAAAACTTCCAGAACTTTCATGGAAATACCATCTTTATGGGGAATAAAAAAAAATTGCTCTTAACTTTATGAATTAATGAACTAAATTACTCAAATATTTTGTACACAAGAATTCTGTTTTATGTTCTACTGAATCACTGTTTTGCTAATTCCCTGTTTTGGTGTCATATCTGTATTTATTAGCCCAAACATTAGAAAACAAAATTGGACCTTTTCTTATACCAAGCAGAATAGACCCAGGAAGTCCCTCCCTTGATGTTAAAAGAGGTCTGAATTCATTATTATTGCCCTAGAACTCATGCAGTCATTTTCATAAAGACATTATAAGGGAAAAAACAGTTGGAGAATGTCAGAGAAATGACAATATCCTGGCTAAAAGATTACATGTGGAGTTGTGGACCTGTACTCACAGGTCTCATTTCCACAAGCATCAAAACACCAGCGTGCCTTTGCTGTCAACTCCCTGTGCCAACCAGGATTGTCATCATCTTCTCTTGTCTCTCAACTCCTTTTTTTTCCTAAGGAAATATGAAATTTCAGGAGCATTAACAAAAAGGCAGGTATATGTTTTACCATGTACGCCAGCTCCACTCTAATTGAGCCAAAACCCTCCCCCTTTAAAACTGCATTCTTGCACACACAAAGCATGAGATAAAGCCAGGGTGTCAATTTTCACTCTTTCCGCGCTGCTTTGTTTTGATACAGTGCCATGAATAATTCCCAAAGGGGAAAAAATAAAACCTAGTGTGTTCATACTTTTCAATACAAAATTAATGTTGATAGCAGCAGGCTTCAGAAGCTCACAACCTTGAAAACTGAGGTGACATTTACACTGTTCCACTTAGCTTTAGTTTGGATTGATATGAGCTATATGATTCTGCCTCAGAAGCAAATGAGCACCTGTAATGCCAAGTGAAAAAGAAACTCGAACTGGAAAAGAGCCATTCCCTGGTTTCTCATCATTCCTGTTGCCAGGGCAACAGCTTCCCCATCAATGGATGGCATGGGGTCGGACCAGCTGCCTCCTCCCAAGGCTAGCTCCCCAACATCACAAGGCTGCACTGAAGAGTTTAGGAATAAAGCAGAACAAATGCACCTCTCCTTAAAAAAGACCAGCTGAAACAAAACTCAAGTAGAATTACAGATTTTTTTCATGCCTTTTGAGCATGGCTCCACGAGAACTGTCTCTCAGAGAAATCATAAATCCAAGATACCGACAAAACATGGTCATTAAAGATCCCATGCCATCTATTCATAAGATTAAACACACTGTTAGTCTCACTGCCTTGGCTGTGCTCCAAGTTGAATAATTGCACTCTGGATAACATCCCTAAATTCCCCTGCTTAAACATGACAAGAAAGTTTTCATCGCTTCCTTTTGTAAAGCACCAGGGGCTCTGGTGCCATCATAATGGCTTTAAGTCACCAATATGCCCAGGAGAAGTGACACATTCATTCCTGAGATGACACAAACAAACTCATAATTCTATCCATTGGAATAACACAATCTTCTACGCAAAAGTCGAATACATATGTTCAATTTAAACACACTGCTGCTTGCAAAAAAGATGATAATAATAAAGCTAAACATGAATAATGAAAGACTAAAAAAAGATGGGGAAGCCACAGGGAACGTGTGTTTACTACGCTTTTTGATACACCCCAAGGACTTGATCAGATTTAGGTTTTGACATTTATGATTTCTTCAGGTCTCCACATCACTCATAATTACTTGGAATATAAGTTCAATTTCTACTTTATGACAGCATTTCAGAACATATGTTCCCACAAAGCTCTGAGGAGACCTTAGAGCAGCTCCAGTGCCTAAAGGAGTTGACAAGAAACCTGTAGAAGGGCTTTTGACAAGGGCCTGTAAGGACAGGACAAGGGGGAATGGCTTTAACCTGACAGAGGGGAGATTGAGATGAGACATTAGGAAGAAATTCTTCCCTGTGAGGGTGCTGACGGCCTGGCGCAGGTTGCCCAGAGAAGCTGTGGCTGCCCCATCCCTGGCAGTGTTCAAGGCTAGGTTGGATGGGGCTTGGAGCAACCTGGTCTAGTGGAAGCTGTCCTTGCCTGTGGCAGGGGGTTGGAACTGGATGAGCTCTAAGGTCCCTTCCAACCCAAACCTGTCTGTGAGTCTATGATTCTGTGACTTGTTTCCAGTATTACTGATGTTCACGTATTTTGCTTTGCTCCTAGTGTTTACTTGAAATCCAAGAACTGCTCTCTCATAAATGGTCCAGCACGAGAGCGGGATGTTTGCTTGTTAGCTTTCTTCCCCAAAGACCCCCTACCCTGCTTTTGTTTATCCTGGGATAAGAAATGACAGTGAAGTGGTCTAGACTTACATAACTGCCAACAGGATCACAATCTGTCCCTGGTTTTCTCTTTCCCTATTGTGACATACTTGGTTCTTTAACTAGGCACATGATGAGATGTAATTTGAATTTACAGCATGGAAAAGAATCCCCGAGCACATTACAAACTCATCTGCCAACTGCACACAGTGATTGCTCCTCTCATTTCTGAAACACAACCACTTTTGCTGGGAAGCACACTGACTTTTAATGGCATCACAACTGGTTAAGATGGAAAAGAAGATAGACACCATATCCAGTGATAATATCTGAGAGATTCGCAAGCTGATCTGTGTTCCTCCAGTGCCTCTCGGAGCGTTTCCCAATGCCTATGAAAATCTGCCTGATTGTATTGTGCAGAATTCTTCATCAGTTATTTTAACCATTCTCCCAGCTCATCTTTGTAAAGAAGAGGCTGCAAGTTTTATATCTGACCCCTCCATGGAAAAGACACATTGAGCCGGGGGGGGGGGAACCCTGATATTTTTTAACTAGAAGAGAAAGAATGAAAGGAAAAAGGCAAATATAAAGTGTGAAGAATTATTAGAGAATGGCACAAGCTACGGGGCTACGGGACTATTCACGTCTGAAGACTTTCTAGAACGCATCTATTAAGTGCACACAAAATCCTATGGCGTTTGTCCCCACTTCAACAATTAACTGCAGGAAATATTTCTGAAGTCCCAGAGAAACCAATTAGAAGGTGTTCCTGAACTGAGGCTCGAGTCACAATTAAGTTTCATGAGGCTTTCTCGCACACTTGACTGAGTTATTAAAAAAATATCAAAATGAGTCACCATGACTCAAAATGACATTTTATTCCTGTTTTGGCAGCTGTGAATCACTCTGACATCTCAATGGACACCGTGATCAGTGACCACAACAGAACCTGCTTGTAGGATCTTTAAGAATTTTCTATAGCCAAAATAGGCCTTTTGCATACACCTGAATGTGCTTCTCTTGCTTTGGCGGCATGTAGGGCTGCACTAAAGATAGTGTTTTGCAAGCATACTCGCTGGGTCTGTAACAGAATGCAAGATATACAACTGCACGATACACAATTGCACAGCATCTGATTTGTCTAAGTTACAGCAAGTTGCAAAAGGAAAAAGAAAAGCTACATGTCATCCTTCTCCCAAGGAAGCAAAGATTTGAATAGGGGAGGATTAGCAATAAGCTGAGGAAAAACCAATGCAGAGGAACTGCACAGTGAAGAAAGAAGCAGTCAAAAGAACAAATCCCCCTTTCGCAAACACAAAACCTACCACGCTTGGCAGGAGGGAGACTATCGAGGACTACACACAAGACAATCTCTCACTGCCAGCACAGAGCAGCACAAAGACGCCATTCCCCCCATCAGCAAGGACCTTCATGCCACAGAGGGAACATTGCCAAAGAAAGCAGAGCCAATGACTTTACATTACACTAAGTTTATGGCATCACAGGGAAGCACTGAATCAAAGCTAATCCTAGCTACTTGTAGGCCTGTGACTTAGCAATTGATGATTTTTGCGGCATGCCACTCTTCACTGAGCAGAAACAAAGTCCCTCTAAGCCCATGGCAAACCAATTCAACTTAGAGTCCCTGACAGCTCTTCCTGTTACACTTCGGTCTGTATTCAGGCAAGAAAACATACAAGAGGGCAAACATTAACTATCCTCATAGCTGAAACCCTTTCCCAATTCCAGCCCTGTCTGCTGCTCTCAGACCTGATTTTATCACTGCACCAGAGGTATAATAGTGGCAGAGAGGTGACCAAGATCTCAGGATTTAGTCCTTCATTGCTGCGGCCTCTACCCTTGTTGATCTGGGGACACGGCTGCAGGACTGGGCCTTGAACTCCTCAGTTTATTTCACAATCTCTTCATAACAACAAAAGACGGACAAAAAACAGAGTTCAGGTTGTCTGGCAAGTCAGAACAAAAGATGATGTTTCCAGAAACCCATGTCTAACCCGAATCCGAATCCTTGCCCTAGGTTGGCTATTGCACAAAATAACAGCAGAAAAGGGTTATTTAGCATTTTTAAACTAAATTTGCAGTAAGAATTGACAAAGAATCTGATTGCTAAAAACTGCATCATCCACTTCAAAAGAAATGCATTGTGCAGGGGTCATTTTTGTCAAGCTGTCACCAACCCATAAAGAGCACATTAACAGTTTCAAAAATACAGACAGTTCCTTTTGCTAGGCAGTTTGTGCAATTTGCAAAATCCTCGTTCTTCCAATCTGAAGTGTGCAACTCATTCCCAACCTGCTAAGTTGGGAAAGGAAATCGTGAACTAAACTGCAATGGCAATTTATCACTTAAAACCAAAAAATCTGGTTTTGGTTGCTAAGTGCACTGCAACAGACACCAGCGTATTTTCACATATGCTGTAAAAGTCTTTATTGACTAATAATCCTGTTGCTACCACATATGTGACCATGAAAGAAACAGTTAAATAAATAAACAATATAGCTCTAATATCACTAATGCTCTAATAAAATGCAACCTTTGTGAAAGACTACTGATAGGAAATAATCTGCATCCACGCTTTTTATTGTATTTTTACTACAAAAGTCCTATAACAGATATACCTATATCCATTTCTGTTCAAAGCCTAACATGTCAAGGAAAATAGTAAGGGCTTTATTCTGACTTGTAGGTGAATCCCCACTGTATGAAGATGCTTAAGAAACAGTCTTCTAACCTTCTCTCAACTTCACTTTTCCACTAGACACACAAGTCAGCTCTGATTTAATAAGAATGGTCCAAACGTACCAAATTAACCCGAGATCAAATCCATATCAAACCCCTTCTGAGCCTGACTTACGCAGAAGCATCACCTTAGGAGAGGGACATTTCATAGTGAAATTGAAGACTCAAAGCTATAATATTGAATCACAGAATCAAGCAAGTTGAAAAACACCTTCAAGATCACTTATGTCCAATCATTCCCCAGTACTGCCAAGGCCACCACTAACCCATGGCACTGAGGCCTCATCTACACGGTTTGTGAACACTTCCAGGGACGGTGATTCCAGCACTGCCCTGGGCAGCCTGTTCCAATGCCTGACTGCCCTTTGGGGAAGGAATTGTTCCCAATATCAAGTCTATACCTCCTCTGGTGTGCTTGAGGCTGTTTCCACTTGTCCTACCCTTTGCTCCTTGGGAGAAGAGATCAGTCACCTCCATGCTACAAAATGACCCATCCCTTAATCAAAACAGGAACAAGAGAAGATTGACAAAGAAGAAGAAAAAAACCCCCCACAAAACTAAATAAAAGGTACAATGTGTCTCCACTATGATTAAGTTTCCTCTAAAGCTCCAGCAGGGCTAAGCAGAATCACCACAGCTAAGGATCTGAAAAAGATGGACATCCACCTCTTACACAAAGAATGGTATTAATACCCCATGACTTACAAATCATCTGCATGTACCACATCTTAATGTAAATGATCCATTTCCTTGGTGTGGTTAAGCCACCTTTCAGAATTGGAGGGTAAGAAGTACCAGCTTATCTAATACAACACTCAAAAGGCAGAGCACCGTCTTCCTTTTGCCATTTCCTTTCTTACACTCAAAAGCATTAACAATGAAAAGAAATAGCACACTCCTTCAAGGAACTGAATGTTGTGGAGCAAGACAGATGTGCTGAGGATCGTTCACTTGTAAGTTGTATTCATTTGCTTTCTCTTGCTTCACTCAAAAGATCAGTTAAATGGAAGGTGACAAACTAGATGGTCAGATGAGCAGAGCTGACATAAGAGGAGAGCTCTGGTAGTTCAGTGTAACTCTGTGTGTGCAAGAATCATCCTGCAGAGCAAGAACAACCCTTAACATTAGCATGTCTATGTTGTGGACTGCAGTATGCTGGCAGACCAGAGCTAGCTTTAAACTTGCTTTCTGGGTGCTGGAAGCAATGCTACCATAGAACCATGATATTATGAAAGAGTTATTTTACCATAATTCTCTAAACAGACAGAGCCCAAGAGTTGCAGGGTTAAGACCAAAAGATTGCAAGTCTGTTCAAATGCCAAGCTAACAGGTCCTCTTTCTAAACAGGGAATTTATTAACATGGTTAAGACATGCTGATGACTATTATTATTATTTCCCTTATAGTGTCATCTAGAGGGGCCTCCAGCTGAGATAAGGACTCTCAGCTGTGCTAAACACCATGTAGGAATATAGCAAAAAACAGGTTCCATTCAGAAGAGCTTACAACATACAGTGTACTGTACAACTGTTCACTCAGTTCTGCTTGTCAGCAATGCTGCACTCTCAACCCTGTGTTTTGTATCTGCGTCTTTGAGCAATAACTTTGTGTAAAAACACTGGCTTGCCAATCACAGAATCACAGACCGGTGTGGGTAGGAAGGGACCTTAAAGCTCATCCAGTTCCAACCCCTGCCATGGGTAGAGACACCTTTCACTAGACCAGGGTCCTCCAAGCCCTGTCCAACCTGGCCTTGAACACTGCCACAGAAGAGGCATACACAGCTTCAATCAGATGCTCTATTATTATTCCCACTAGACCCCCAATAGCTGATTTTGATGATACATTAAACACAAGGAAAACCTAAAATCTTTGTATTTCTTTAACACAGTATTAATACTTTAATAGTAACTCATGTGCTAGTTAGCCCATTCTGCTTTACAAAGTCATATGTCAATCTGCTACAGTAAACCACGTGATGGCTCTTAAACATCTAAAACATTTCCCTTGGTGTTCAGTATTTTATTACATGGATGCCAATTATGTTTGAGCAGCAGACTGCACAAGCCCGAACAGTCATCTATTATATGAATGGTTCCATTGATTCCTATACTACAGAGGGTTATGATTTCATATATCATGCTGAATAGGATTTGTTTCCACAGACACTGGGGGTAAGCTATTTGTGAAAGCGCTTTCACACGTTGTAGGCACCACCACTGTGCTCAACCTTACTCAAAGATCTCCCAGGCTTCGAATAGCAGATCTTGCCTTTATCCCAATTCCACTGCCTTTTTCTTACAACACCCATTTTGCTATGAGAAAAAGAACTGATTTTACAGATGTACAGTAATAGCCATTGTGCTTAACACAATTTAACAGGACTGAGTTACAGAAAGGAGCTTGAAAATAACCAAGGATGAACAGCAGGCTGTCCTCTAAATATACGTATTTCATGAGCACTCAGTAAAGAAAAGCCTCCTGCTCATGCAGATGTATACAATACAGGACCTCAGTACACAACACTGAAATAAGAGTAATGGTCTGGAGATTACAGTGCTCTGCCTTTAAAAAAGTAACATCCAGAACTGTGTTCTTCATGAAGAAGAGACACAACATTCTTAAGTCCCAGGTCAGTGTCACATGGCCAAGGTAACACTCTAAACCCATGAAAATAGCCACATTTAAGACATCCGTTCTTGCAACACTGACATTTATCATTCACAAACGTCTCGTGGCTGCTTTTAACAACTCAGCTACTGGTGACTGCTTCCTTGGAAGAAGTGCAATTGCCTGCTGGAGCATCACCTACTGGCAGGAGAGATGCCCAAGAAGGCAAGAGTGGGGGAGACAGAGCACACTCTATCACACTGTTCTCAGCATGAAAACCACTGAAACAACTTCCAAGAGAATGCAAGAGCATAGAGAGAGGCCCAGCATTTCTCCTGGACTGTCTATGCCACTTGAAGTAGGAGGTGTCTCTTCCCAATCTCACTCCAGAGAGGCTGATCAAAGTACTCCCTCTTTCTCCTTTGAGCTAAGTCTCCATCTGTCACCTTCACCTCAGCATCCTGCTACTCTATTGTATCTTAAGTCATAGAATCATAGAATGGTTTGGTTTGGGAAAGACCAGTCAGTCTTTGGTCATCCAGTTCCAATCCCCTGTCACGGGCAGGGACACCTTCCACTGGACCAGGTTGCTTGAGGCCCTGTCCAACCAAGTCCATGGACCACTCTTTGTGGGTACTAGCTTAGCAGCTAGTGCTACCGATTCCTGCCTGAAATGTGAGGCAATTTTGGCTCCACCTTCAGTGAACTAAATATTTCCTGTCAAAGGGATCAGAAGGCTAGACCAACTGTAAACCTCCATTGTGCCTCCAAAGTGAGCTTTGCTTCTAAGCAGAAACAGAAGCATAAATACCAAAGAGCTTACTGGCAGGTAGGGTCAGGAATCTGAAGACCCTGAATGAACCCTCTTCCTCCACTTCAGTTGAGAAAGGGCTTCTCAGTTCAGACTGGGGTAAGACTGGGTTAAATCAGAGTCAGATGGCAGACGGCAAATTAATTTCATACATAGGAAACTTTGGCAAATTTGGTCCTTTATTTGCAGCCTGCAGGCCTGATGAGTGGAATACAGTAAAACAATTTCACCGCTGTCTTATTTTTGCCTGACTGGCCTGGCCAAATTAACTAGAATAATATTATTTGGTTTAAAATATCATTTTAAAGTGGAAAAAGAAAAAAATCTTTATTCCATTGGCTGCTAATAAATATCAAGTATTATCAAGTCTGTCCAGTGTCTCCTGCATGTCTGTGCAGAGGCTCTCTGAATTGCTCACAGACACTATGAAGCTCTCAGAACCACCACTCATCTGTATGCTATAGCCACCTACCTACTGTGCTTTTTATTTTGTCTTACTCATCCACCTCAAAGATTTCCCAACTAATCTCATGTCCACCCAGTTTCCTTTTCTATTTCTCAGACTACATGTTTCACCTTGTCTCTCCAACACAGAACTATAGAATTAACTAGGTTGGAAAAGACCTTTAAGATCATCAGTATCTTTGGCTTTCCCCCCAAGATGCAATCTCGAGCACTAACAGATGCTTCCCTGCCGTTTCTTCACATTTTATCACTTCTTCTCCTGTAGCTATCCTGCCACAAATAATTTTCTGCCTGCCTCGTTCATCATTGTTTTATTCTGTCTCTGTCCATTGTACCGTTAACTCTATTGCTTCTAGAAGTATCTTTGGTCTTGGCTGGTGTCTGCAAGCCCAGTATTTACAGCAGAGAAAAAAAACTGTCCCACTAGAGAAAAGCCACCAATGCTCAGCACTGCCCAGCTGTCTAGTCCATGCAAAAGATGTAAGCCATGTATGGCCACTGTGCTGCTTTAGTCTTTTGAGAGCAATACATGGAAGGCAAAAGCTCATGAGCCTGTTTCATAAGAGATCACAAAAGCCCTGGATGACACCTCAGATATGTCAGTCACAACAAGGAGCATTCATAAAGGCACCTTTAGAGGCTTCACTGGGCCAAGTGATGAGTATGTTCTCCCCCTGCTTGGATAAAACCATAAAAGCCCAAGTTGTGAAGTGCCAGGTATAATTTATTCACATTACTTCCTACACCTGGTCAAGGCCAGGCTCATTTCTGCATCCTCCAGATACACAGAGATGGCTCTTGAAGACCCAGTATGGGCAGTATACATGAGCAGTCCCAGAGCATGCCAACAGAACAGAGCTGCAAAAGAGACTGGAGAAAGTGAGGGCTGCCCAAAGCATGGGTCAAAAACCAAAGTGGCTGAAGATGCAACTTCTCATCACATCACCACCACGCAGGGATGAATGAAGATTAAGACTGCAGGAGTTAAGAGCCAAATGCTTCCCCCTAAGGAGTTAGATTCCACACATACTTCTGCTATAGCATTTCTAACAAGATCAGCAAATGGAGAGTGTAACGGGGGGGGGGGGGGGGGGAGGTTGTCAAGGGAAAAAAACTATCATGTGGCCAAATGTTGTTAAGCAATGTGATTCATGGCTTACAAATGAGGAAACTTCTTCCAAGTGTCTGTAATTGCACAAGATTTTGACAGTGTGAAGATACTGATTTATCCATTACAAATCCAACAGTATGGCAAAAGGAAGAGAGAAATCAAAAGCAAATGAGCAACATATGTCATACAACACAGTCTTATGGTGGGTGACCTGGTCATGCAACTAAGTACACAACTTATAGGAGCCACTGGGCTAGATTTTCTGAAATATTCACCTACAAAACATACCTAGAATAAATCCAGATGCTTGCTGCAAGCTAAACTGTAGAAAGTTAATGGACAGAGATCTGAGGTTTTCTATTTTTTTTTGCCCAAATGTGGCTTGCAAAAAGCACAAGTCAACACATGGCTATAGAAAGGCAACAACACAACACTCCATGACTGAAAATGCATCAGCAGTACTCTGGATGTTAAAAGCCCATGAACTCTCTCTCCCACTGCTTGCGAGTCAAATATGTACACTTAAAAAGTAAGAGCTGAACATATGTAATTAGAAGTCCCCTTCAATAAAAGCCACACGGAAATAGCGCTGTGTGGACCTTCAGCCACCTTCAGAATTGCAGATGCCTGGGCACAGGCACAATCAGCACATTGGTTTACACATGTCCTGGAGTATGGTGTGTCATGGCAATTATCCCAGACGCTCTGCAGAGTATATTCATTTTGCTGACAGCAGTATACATTTGTTAACAAAGTTCAAACAGTAGTTAATCGTAAAAAGGTTTTAGTTAATACAAAGAGATACCTTCCATAGTGGTGATCTTAACTACCTGAGAGGAAGAACACAAAAACGCAGGGATCCCAAACGACTTCTACCAAGAATGGCCATGGTGGGAGAGGAAGGGGGCTTGCAGTTGGTGGAACAGATGTGTTTTACTCACAATAAGGGATTGCACCCAAATAAGAATAAAGGTTTTTCTTAACTAGCTTACTGAATCAACACCTTCCCCTCTCCATTTATCACTACTACCTGTAAAATAATATTTCTTTAGCTCACAGATGGGTAACACTTTCAGCACAATTTTTATAATGTGCTTGATCCTTGCCTAAAAGACACTTAAAGAACTACCAAGTATCAGAAAATGCATTCACTGCCACAAAGTTAGCTTGACCCTTTTAATGTCTGCCATCATCATGGGAATAAGCAAATGCGTTTACAAGGCATGCATGCCCTCAAACATGAAATGAAGCAAGCCAAGAATAAATAAACTTAGCTGAACTGCATATGCTTATAAAGCCAAACAGACAGAATTCAATGCAAATACGAATTTTACTTGCATCTTTCTTTTTTTGCCTAATAGGAACATTTTACAATAGTTCTGTTTAATCCTTTCAGATATTCTGCTAGCTGGATGGAGACCATGGAGATTTAAATACATTTTCAAGCACTCAACAAGAGCTTACCTTTGGTCTTTAAGAGCCAGCCATTCAAATCTGCATGGTACATAAATACAGCTCTCAAGACTGACCTCGTGGGGGGCGGGGGGAGATAAATTGGGATCTGCTCCTGTTTCAGGTTTTTAAGGAGTAATTTCCACCCATCCTTCCCAATCTAGAACGTTTACCTTCTTCCACACTGATTCTCCAAATGAGTGATATACAAAGAGCAGACTAGAACTAGATGCTAAACTTAAGATGAAGGCAGCATATGCATCCAAGAAAGGACAGAACAGAATATACGTAAAGAACAACTGTCTGACTGAATTACAGAAAATACTAATATCTTCCTCTTAAGACTAATAAACACTGATAATCTGTGAACAACCTCTACTCTTTCAGTGCTAATTACGCAATGTTCTTACCTTTCACTCGACAAGTTCATTTTGGATCACCAACTTTCCCATATGTGCTGATTTTCCATCCTGCTAACTGGTTTTGATAGCTTGTCCTGTTCTGCTGCAGCTCATTGGTTGTTATTTGAAGACCCCTGCAGTGAGGTCCTTGGTTAGGAAGGAGACCGTGGCTATAATGACAGCTTGCTCTGCAGGAAATTGTGCTCTGGTGTCCTCACCTATAAAACAGAGACAGTGTTCAGCCCAGCAATTTTGTTTGTTGGGATTAATAAGGCACTTAGAGCATCAAAGAGAGTACAGAGGTGATATGCATTAATATTTTTAGGATTGCATACTTTGGTTTCCCATTTATATATATCTCTCTCTACATGAATTGCATTTATCATACAGAACTGTTTCGTTTTGTATGCTATTATTCTTTCTACAAGATCAGTTGTATGGGAAGAATAAGCAGCATTCACCAACTATTCTCCTACTGAAAAGCTGTGGAAGCTAGTGAAAGCAGAAACAATCACATGCATCTTCCTAGTAAAACATCAAGAGCAAGCAGTCAAGAACAGTTCACAGGAACCCACAGTTCAAAATTTATGGGTATGAAATGTTCTTAACACTGAAAGGCACTTCTTTTTCTGAGCAGAATAAAATGTTCTACTCCTCAACTTCTGTGTCAGAAATAAAGAAAAGCAAACAAAATTCTTCACTGTTCAACCTACAGTCACAGATGTCACCGAAAGCAGGCCTTCCCAGTATCCCAGAACCGAACCTGGACAAATCCTCCAATCTCCATTAGCCAGAGGCTGAATGTGCCACTTCATGTCCCACCTTTCAAACTTGGCTTCTTAGCTGTGCTGGCAAGAATAAGACAGTCTGAAGACTGTCTCCTGCCCTGCATAACCCCCTACACCTAACTGCATTACCATGACAAAGAGATTAGGATTCCTCCTACAGCGAAATACAGGAAGAAAAACTTGTAAATTGGCAGTGACATCATCTGCTAGAAAGTGATTCACACCTCGTGGAACAGCAGGGAAAATTAAATTTACTCCAAGCCATCCCAAAGCTTTTTCACTGAACCCGAGTGTGGCAAAAATGATAGGAGGAGATGTAAACCCTTTCTGGTTTAGAAAGACACAGGTTGTGTAATGAGCTAAAGTGCATAGAGCAAAATTACCATCTACTGTCACCGAGATCTATTTCCCCTGTGGTCTTCTAAAAAAAAAGGGAAAAAAAATAAAAGAGGAATGAAACTGGAATAATAAATGTAAGAGGTGATGGCATAGGCAGAAAGTGGATTAATACACATCACCAGTGGTATGTGACTGGCTTACAAAACGGTGGGTTGCATGACTGACAGTGCCAGAAGATGAGCTGTTTCATACGCTCTCTGAAGCTGTTCTGTCCTCAGCCACACCTGAATCCCTTGCAAGTGTCACATTCCCTGCTTTGCCAACAACGTGCTGAAGGAGAAAATTTTAACACATGAAGAATAAAGGTTTCCCACATCTCTCTGAACCCTGCTGGACCCTGCCAAAAAGAAAAATGAAATCATTGTCTAGTTTTCCTACAGAATTCCTCAGCTGTAACTGCTACTTCTATTTCTATCATAGCAGTGCCTGTGACAAGCAGACTTGTGCAGACAATGTGAAAGATCCTGCCTTGCTGTAGACTATAGCTGATTGAATTACGTGACTTCCAAGCTGGTACCATTTTCTGTCTAGGGGTCAGAGCACTGCAATCTCCAAATAATTTAGACATGAGCACCACCACAGGAGAGAACTCTAAAGAGTAGCCACTTATGAAGATAAATCAACTTGCCTCGACTCATGTAAATCTACCTGCAGCAAGAGCTACCACATGCTGAAAGGAGTAACATTTATCTAGCTCTGCAGAGAAGACAAGCCTGAAGTTCCATTTCTGCATTGAAGAAAAGGGAAAAAACCAAAAAGACTAAAAGATTTAAATAGCTGCAAATGAAGTAGCCTACAGCCTTTCTCTTATCTCCCAGTGCTATGATCCTACATGACATAAGGACCCCCGTACATAGAAGAGCATGTGAAGGTAGTCATTTGGGTAATCAGTATCTGAACAACACGAAGGCATCCAGGCTCCATGAGTCCAGCAAACCATTCATCTGAACATTAGCCAAAAAGTTTATAGAACTTTATGAACAAACCTAGGCACCGATTCAAGCCAGCAAGACCCTGAATACCGTTTTGCTTCAAAACCACATGAAGCTGACTGCTTCCTGCAATTCTGATGGTAAAACACAGCTGTACTGACAGCTTTTGTCATGATTCAATGTCCTTTTTAGAGCACCTCATTGACAAGCTGGCAACTAGCCACAAGCACAGAAAGAAAACAAATGAAATGTACCTTCCTGCTCCTAACCAGGGCTGAAAAAGGTCCTTGTACTGCAGCAAGTGATAAGTCAACCCATGCCTCCTATGAGTTACTTTCTTACACTTTCTTTTAATCAACTACACATTTCAATAATGTGGGGTTTCTGTAACTAACTGGTTCAGTATAACCTCGTACACAATTTAAAGCTGAAGAAAAAAATAAAAGAATTACTCAAAATTTACATTTATGTAAAAGATGCCTAAAAACCAGAGAAATTAATCTGAGATTCACATGGTTTTAAAGCCAAGCTCTGCCTCTCAAGCTGGAAGTAGAATAGGGGTCACAAAAGCCTGACTCTTCCCTTGGGCTGGTCAGCCCTTACTGGAAGGGCTCTCTGTTAATACAGCACTTTCCAGTAGCCATGGTGGCCAATGGCATCCTGGCCCATATCAGCCACAGTGTGGCCAGCAGGACAAGGACAGTGATCATCCCCCTGTACTGGGTACTGGTGAGGTCGCACCTCAAATCCTGTGTCCAGTTCTGGGCCCTTCACTACAAGAGAGACATTGAGGTGCTGGAGTGGGTCCGGAGAAAGGCAGCAGAGCTGGCGAAGGGCCTGGAGCACAAGTGTGATGGGGAATGGCTGAGGGTCCTGGCAGGGGTTTAGTCTGGAGAAGAGAAGTCTCAGGGGGACCTTATTGCTCTCTACAACTGCCTGAAAGGAGGATGGAGCCAGGAGGGGGCTGGGAACTGCTCCCAAGGAACAAGGGATGGGACAAGAGGAAACAGCCTCAAGCTGCACCAGGGGAGGTTTAGACTGGATATTGGGAACAATTCCTTCCCCAAAGGGCAGTCAGGCATTGGAACAGGCTGCCCAGGGAAGTGCTGGAATCACCGTCCCTGGAAGTGTTCACAAACCGTGTAGATGAGGCCCCAGTGCCATGGGTTAGTGGTGGCCTTGGCAGTGCTGGGGAACAGTTGGACTGGATGATCTCGAAGGTCTTTTCCAACCTGGTTAATTCTATGATTCTATGTGGGTATCTTATTTTTTTACTAAAGGGCGGTAAACCTTTAATAAAACCTTTGAAACCCACCACAAATGGGCTTTTTGCTGGAAATGGAGATTTCAGATTACGTACGTTTTTCCTTCAAGAGGTAAAGTGCAATATTTCACTGCATCCATTCCAAAATTTAAGGTTTAACTATTAAGGTTTTTTAACCTTAATTTAAAGTTAAGGTTTAACTATTGCTGCCCTTATACTTGAGTAGGGCTGCCTCTTTGGATGGCAACAGCCACTTGTTATGAGAAAACCACTTTTTAGGTGAAACCCTCCTTTCAAAGAAACCATACAGATTAGCCTGGAAATACGAGGTTAATGCTCAAAAGCACTTCTGATGTGGGAAAATGGGCAGACCTCAGAACAACAGATATCAAAACAAAAGACATCTTTTTGCAAGGAGGAGGAATGTACATGGCTTCCCAAACCCCTTCCTGGCACCAGACACCTGGACAGCCCATCAACGACATGTCCTAAAGAAGGCAGAAATATCTTGGTTAATATAATGTTTTCCTTTGACAGTGGTATTAGATCATTTGATTGGTCATGGTGACTATTCCTGCAGTTGCAGGGAGCAGAAGCAAGACAATTCCCTTCTCACAAAAATTGCCTCAGCTTCCAAGTAAGCACAAGAGAACCTGCTCCAAGGCAGAGTAATTTAGAGAGGCTGGAAAATCCTCACATGCAGTTTTGCCAAAAAAAACCAAAAAAGAGTATTTTGTCCTTTTTTTTTTTTTTTTGAAAAGATGAAAAATGTCTCAATGTTCTGATCTTTTCTATTCAGCTTCTTATTGACATAAGAAACGAGTGGGCAGATTCAGTATGTTCTTTGCCAGTCTATCTTGTTCCCAATCTGTGCACAGTTCCTGTCCATCTTGAAGAAAGATGGATCAGACAACAAAAAAATGCTACAGCTTTGTAAACATCTCCTTCCAATTTCAGTGCTCCTTAAGGCCTATTAACCAATTCCCTTGACTAGTAATAAAAAGCCCCTCTCATCTGGTAAAGCTGCACATCCACTGACATCCTTCTATAGTCTCAGGGCAGGACCTTCCCTGGGCCTGTGATGGCAGGCATCGTGCTTCTCAAAAGGGTCACATAACAGCAAAACTGCTGGGTCTTCTATATGGCTCCAGCCCCTGCTGTCTGAAGACTTTTTGCTTGATCCTTCTGTTTCTCATTTAAAAACAAGGGCTGCCACCCAACGTTATTTACTTATTTTCTGTTATTTCAAAAGGCTTCTCCAAAATCACCATGTAGCAGAATCAGTAACAGGCCTGCTCTACAAAGAGTTGCTTTATATGCACAAATGACTAGTTAATAGAAAAACATACATCAATAAATAATGTTTTAAACATAAGGAAGGCTTATGGGTTTTATAGGAACCAGTAAAAATGGCTACACAATGCTGGTGGCTTCCTTCATGTAGCTTTTTATGGACAAGCAATAAAACCCATACCAAAAACCTAAACCAAAACAACCCCCTTCCCTCCCACATACACAAATATTCATTCTTTGTCCTGTAAAAGGTCTTACCCACCCTACATCTCCCTGCTCCTAAACAGTAGCCAGTAAAATGTATTTTCTTCACTGATCTGCAAAAGCTATTTTTCCCAACTGGGTTCTTAAGCTGCATACTGCACCCTATAAAAAAGATTTGGGCTGATTTACAAAATCTATTTCTCTCCTTGGGCCTTTAAGCCGCTGTTGCAGAAGTGATAGAGGTGTTCTCACTCAGACTTTTACTGTTTCTGGGCCCCTTGCCACCTGTTTTTATTTTCTCCCTCTTTTACTTTCTTACCATCTCTCTTGCACGCATGCCACACTTGTCCATCAGAGCGGATTCTGAGTAACAGGAGACATGCTTTCACAATATATCTAATCCATAGCCAAGGGGTAGGAGGTATTAATCCACTTGATATGCCTTGCAGGAGGCAAATTTGGTCAGAAAGTAACTTTAGAAAAATTTTCAGATATCTGTTTATCATTTTAATGATAGAATCATAGAATGATTCTATCAGTTGGAAGGGACCTTAAAAATCATCTAATTCCAACCCCCGGCCATGGGGAAGAAGACTGCTTTTAAAGAAAAGTAGCCCTCTACTTCCTACAAAATCAAGCTTCTTAGGCTAGCTCAAGCTGGCTCATAAAAAGGAGACACAAGAGTCACGGAATCCAGACTGGTTTGGGTTGGAAGGGACCTTAAAGCTCACCCAGTTCCAACCCCCTGCCACAGGCGGGGACACCTTCCACTAGATCAGGTTGCTCCAAGCCTCATCCAACCTGGCCTTGAACTCTTCCAGGGATGGGGAAGCTTCTGTTACCACCCTGCTGAATGTGTCTTGCATTTGTGCAGTTCATGTTAATTATACATGTGGTTTCGTCCATAAAATTCATGCATATCAGTGAGTACATAATGAAGCAGCAGAAACACAGATAAAAATGGCCAAAAGAATCAAAAAGCTAACACAAAACTCTTAGTCACTTGTCAGTGGTTTTCAACTACAAGTTTACTAAAAGCACACTCCAGTTTTTATCTGATAGATCTACCTGCACTGCAACCTCAGATGAGATCATATAAACGTGACTTAAGAGTAAGCACCTTTTTTCTTAATATCTGTCCTCATTAATATATTCTACTTCAAAGGAATGGAGTAGTTCATCCAGAGTTCAAATGAATATGGTTTGATTTTGCAAAAAGTATCTTTTCTTTTGAGTGTTGCCACTTACTGCATCACTTCAGCGTGAATTAAACATGAATTCATGATAAAATCATCAAAATGCAAAAAACAAAGTGATGGTAGAGGGGGATCAAAGGCACCTTCTAGTTGCCAGAGAAACCAACACAGCAAATGAATGTGAAGTACACAGTACTCGCACAATCTCCTAGGACAAGTGTGCATGAAGTGTATGAAGAAACTCTTCATCTGTGTGTTACAGCAGTAGAACTCAAATGAACAGAGAATAAATTCATGAGCATTATGCTCAGATGAGTTAACAGTCATCAGACTAGTAGGTGGCACTTCTGGGGCAAGTCACCGAGAAGAACTTCACACTGTCACTGTGTAAGTCGAGTGGGTACAAGAAATTGAGATCCATGTTTTTCAGAGTGCTATTAATCAGAAACACATCATTTGCATCAGTCCTGAGAGCCCAGAAGAAACTGTATTAAAGAGTCTGCATGCCCAGACTGTGAGTATGAAGTGCAGCTTTCTAGGCTGGGCATTCAAAAACATCACACAGAAAAGTGTGTAGCGTAGGACTGAGTTTTTCTCAGTTCTCACTTCCCCCGTGCTCCTCTCTTCTATCTTCAGCTAGCGTGCAGAGGCTCTGAACATGCCCCCTGTAATATTATTTTATGTAATAGGAATCTGTCCAGTATACTTACACATTTCACAAAGATGACAGACAAAATAGCATATGGTAATGATTTTCAGTCATGGCAGCCCTTGCTGGGATTTGAAAGGGGAAAGGCTCTGTATCCATTACTGCCTCCCTGAAAATCACACCCTTCAGGGAAGAAGAATTGTTTCCTTTATTCGTTTTTCTAATTCTCTGCTTAATAATGATAGTTTTGACTTTAATATGGAAGAAGACAAGCAGCAAAGTGATATTAGCACAGCAGAACTGATTATAAGGTGACTGGCAATACAATGCTGCTCTGAGGGGACCCCAAACCCCGCAGTGACCCACACAAAGAATCATAAAATCACAGAACAGTTTGGTTTGGAAAGGACCTTGAGATCACCCAGTTCCAACCCCCCCGCCATAGGCAGGGGCACCTCCACTAGACCAGGTTGCTCTGAGCCCCGTCCAACCTGGCCTTGAACACTGCCAGGGATGGGGCAGCCACAGCTTCTCTGGGCACCCTGTGCCAGACCCTCACCACTCTCACAGTAAAGAATTTCTTCCTAATATCCAACCTAAATCTTCCATGTTTAAGTTTCAACTGGTCCCAGCACAGGAGCCGCTTTACAGATTTTATTAGGCTAGATGCTGTGGTCCAGCTCTATAGAGAGGTCTCCGGTGGAGGCAGAAACAGGGGCAAGTCCCCCTGGTCCCTCCCTGTGAGCAGCCCTTGCTGTCAGGATGGGTTTTAGGCTCCCCACCCAGGGACATGTCCCCTACCCCACCACTATGCCCCCAGTCTGCTGGACCTCCAAAACCTGGAGAGGTAGAAACTGGCTGCAAGGATGGAGTTCTTCTCGCATAACAAAGGCAAACTCCTTCGAGTATTCCAGGCAATGAGGAAGTGTATGGGAAAGACTTTGTGTGCCCTATACACCTTCATTAGCTGCTGCAGGTCCAAAGGTAGTATTGTAAATGGTTGAATCATGAATGTTGTTTCTATTAAGGAATGAAAACATGCTAATGCTCTATAGATGATGTTTCAAGGAAAAGAACCACCTAAGGCAAACAGTTCTAAAGTTCACCTTCATGTAGCCTGTGCAGCACCCTTGAAGGACTGAGCAGTGCTGGCCCTGGCATATTCATCATTCTGCTCTTGTCAGCTCTTGACTGAATGTTTTTTTTTGAGGTAGAGATCAAAATGAACCAGAACTAATTGAAGGTATATTAAATAAAAGCATCATCACTGTAATGAGTATACAATTGCTACGCTAATGCTGAATAATGTTTAAGCTACTGAACAAGTCCATATTGTTTCACCTAATGGGACTCACCGATTACCAAGTAATTAATTCTACTGTAGTTCTGCAACACCATGTGGAAATGTGAAACCCACTCATAAATTAATTAATGCTCAAGTCAATAGAGGAGACAAGTGTCTGGGACTTCCTACTGCTTCTCCTAAAATCCATCAAGGTATTATCGCTTTGAGCCATACAGGATTGGTTTTGGTTCTTCAAGCATTTGGCCTAGTTATTACATTGTAATCATGTGTAATACAAATCTGGCTGATATGGGCAAACAATCAGCAGCCAAAGCTGCTCTGAGCCTTTTACTTGTATTCAATTATAATTTATTTTTGTAGTCAGAACTCTAATAACTATAAGCTGGGGTGGGGTTTAGACTTCCTCCTCCATCACTTTTACCCTATGTACTTCGCAACTGCTGGAACAGGCAGCACCTCATCTAATGCATAGCGACTGTTGGGTCCTATCCACAACCATGCATACCTGGCAAGTACAACCACAGAGATTTCTGCAGTCCTTCCAAAACCAACCAAATTAACAAACATACAGGAAATCAGGGTAACACCTTAGTCTTTGAATAGTCAGGGTAAAAACTCTTAGCTCTCCCATTCAGTCAAAGAGATGTCCTGATTACACCCTGGACTATCCTTAAGCATATGGGAAGGAATTGGCACCAGTCTTACATTCAGCATTTATGGTCAAGAGATGGCCTTTTTCCGCGTATTGCCTAGCACTCATATCCAGACCCCAAGGCACATCCTTGCAAACACCACCAGAAGGTTTTCCCTTGCCCCCTTACATACAAAACCACAGTGATTGCTCCACAGCTTTCAGGGTTCAGCTCTTAATGGTGCTGCCCTTGCTGGTCTATGTCAGAGGAAAGGGCATCCGCAACCTCACGGTTTTTCAGAGCAGGGGACTTCTCAAGGTGGGAGAAAAGAAGACAGGAGAGCAGAAGCTAAGAGGTACCAGTTGCCCCAGGCCATGGTGTGATGTTTAGTTCATAACAAGGCCTGGGGTGCCCTGAGACAAGGTCCAGCTCCGTGGCTTAATTTCTTTCCACTGCCTCATCACACTACAACATCTGCATTTAAACTCTGGTTCTATTTCTCATTCACTGTGTATGGATATTAAACCATTTAGACAAATATACTAAACCATTTAGACAAGTATGCTTGCAAGACATTTTCCAGATTGCCCAGAGAAACTGTGGCTGCCCCATCCCTGGCAGTATTCAAGGCCAAGCTGGATGGGGCTTAGAGCAACTTGGTTTAGTGAAAGGTGACCCAGACACTAGCAAAAAGCCATTCAGTTCCCTTCTGCATGGCTTGCCTTAGCTGAAGTATGGACCTCTTGAAATGGAAACAAGTTAAAGTTTGTTAAAAATACCAGAGCCAAGATAACACAGCATCCAGTGCCACACACTGAGTTACAACAGTTTCAACATCACAGATGAACACTGGATATGACACAATTATTTGCAAATTATTAAAAAATCTTCCCAAAACCAACCAAAAACCCCAAAACATCCAAGCCCCAGAAAACTCTGGCATGAATAAGCTAAGTTTTACTCATGTGCATCTTAGAAGTAAGCAGAGATATTTCCTGTAAGACACAGAAAAACTACTCAGGTTTCCAGGTGTCTATCTCCTCCTGGTAGCTTGACACGTCATTTTCATTTCTAACATCATATCAGTCCCAAATCAAAACCAGACAAGCAGCATAATAGGTGGGAAAAAACATCTAGAAGGTGAGAGAACTCCAAAGGAGTGGAGCTGGCTATGACAAACAGCCGTTAAACTGGCAAAAGGAAGTGAGAATGGAAATAATCAACCCCAACCTGGCCTAGAGAGCAGTCAGAAAGCCAGGGCATGTCCAGCCTGACTGCCCTGCTCCTTACCACATCAAACTAGCAGTAAAAGGCAGCTGATGAACAGTTTTCCTTTTTTCCTGTATAAAAGAGACTGCATAAATCTTCCTGATTCCTCCCTTTTACACTGGCCACAGATATTTTGAAAAAATGGCTCCACAAGATCCCCTAAATCCCTTAATTTTCCTACAGAAGAGGGAAATCAAAAGACTATGGCAGGTTTCTTGATGGGGTCCCAAGAACGGCTGGCATTTTCTTGGGTTTTACAAGCATTCAGCCAAAGCCGAAGGTGTACTAAAACGTTACAATCCAAAGAGACAATACCTGAAAAGCAAAGATTACAACACCCATCTTCAAGAGCGGAGTAATTCAGTACTTTATCTGGAGTATCTGCAACAGAGCAGAAGCAGAACTGAGATTCCCGTCTCCATTAACCACAAAACCATCCTTCCTCATAAAACTGTTAACTCCATTATTTATCTTCCTTTTTCTTTTCTGCGCCGTCCCCTCAATTATATAAATAGAAGCTAAGTGTATTAATTTACACTTTAATTAACCATTTAAAGGAACCTGTAAAGAAATTGTTCTACAAGGCAAATAACTGTAATTGTCCTACAAAAGAGAGTGCATTCACTCTATCTAACAGAGCTTTTCTGTTCTGGCCCCACATATTTCCTGAACTGATGTCCTATTTCCTCTCAGTCCCCAAGATTTCCCACAGGGGTATAAGATGGCTAATGAACATAACATGTAGAGCCAGATTCTGTTCTGAGGGTCAGGGGCATGCGAAAGGGATTCAGGACTCCTTATCACTGTATCTGTAATTCAGTTCAGTCCCTACAGAGTCCCATCCAAAGCTTGTGGAAATCGGTGCGTGCCTTTCAACTGACCTCAATTTTTATATCAGGCCAAGGTCTAAGGGAATAAAAAAAGGCAGAGTAATGCTCAACTAAAATCTACTCTCAGAGTCCCTTATTGCTTAATGGAAATAAACAGCCAGTGCTTGATTAATGAAATTATTCATCATGTACGGGGCATTAAAATCCAGGATTGCTGACATCTTGGCACAGATCTGAATTAGCCCAGACTCTCCAATGAAATGCCCATCTTCTTCAAACACAGGGAGACTATGGACAGCTCTTCCTCCAGCCTGAAAACTGCTTCACACACACCCATAAACACACAGGCTTCCTGCATGGGAATAGTGCCTTGGAGTCTGGTACACTCGAGAGCCGATTCCCTCTGAGGAATAGCGTGTGTGTGCGTGCATGAGAGGTTTACATGCTATTAATGCTATTCACAGTCATAAAATATTCACTGCGCTTCAGAGGCGCCGAGAGGGTCAGAGGCTTGCATTTGGTTTAGAAGATTTCATAATTATGACTGGGGTGGTTTTTTGGAATAATTTGCCTTTAACTTTCTGTTTGTTGAGGAAAAGGAAGTAATTTCATTTCCCATAGCAGCTGTGTTCGAATCAATTGCAACCCTCTTTTGCCTCTTCCAGCCCTTCTCCTCACCTGCACACACACATGCACACGCACGCTTGCTCACTCTCTAGCTGGCCGTGTACTTTGCTCGGTGCAGACTGGAAGCATAAGGTTGGAATTATTTGGGCAGAGAACAAGTTCCCTTTTTTGAGGTAAACCACATGTGGGGCTTCTTGTTAAATGATGCTTTGTCAGTGAGGTCCTACATGCAATCAGGAGCTGCACCACATATTGTAATAAATCACACAGCAAGAAGTTTACCTTTGTTTAAAGGGAGCAACATTCACTCCATACCAATTAAGTTAGGTATATTGGGCAGTATATCATGCCTTTGCTGGTATATAAATGAGAAAAGCATCATTAATTCTACAATATTCATAGCTATAATGGATATTACAGTATAAATAATTAAGGGAGGGAAGTAGGTTTGCTTTCCTTATTAAAATAACTGGAATCGTGCTAATTTACACTAAGTAGTTCTTGACTTAGTCTTTCCATAAAAAGAGAAAAATATCTTTGTAAGGGTTAACAGTTTAGTATACTGCAAGCTAAACATGATGATTTCTCATGTCAAAATGTACATGTTAAGCAGACACAAAAGCAAGGACTGTTTCATTAATTTGATGATGAGGGCACAAGCAACTCCATTTGATGGCATTCTTCTGACCTATTCCCAACTAATGCTGGAAACAGCTTTCACAAGACCTTAAGCACAGGAAATTTCACCTCTGTGACTCTGAAGTTTGGCAAAAGTAAAAGGAGGAGATTTATAATCTCTGCCATGTAATCTTAATGATAACACCTCTCACTCCACTAAGACAGAAAGAAAATATTTAGATGGTTTATATTGAAGAGATGAAGAAAAATAAGGTAACCTTCCACACACAATTTGCCAGTTTTAAAGGAGAACATTTCTTTCTTCTGTCTTATACGTGCCCTGCTGAATTATTCTTCAGAAATTCCCTCTCACCAAATATTCCTTCCAATAACATACTGGAAATTAAAATCACATGAAGGTTGGCAGAACAAATTATCTTTTCTTCGTTACTTTATCCATCTTACTAGCTCCATTTTGAAAGCTAATTACTAGAGAAGATTATTATTCAATACGCAGACATTCAATTTAAACAGCAAATTATTTTCTTCTTCCACTAAATATTTTCCTGTAATATAATGTTTGCACTGGTTTGTGATCACTTCAAATAATCAAGATGAAAATATCTTACTAGCTGAAGCAACCCAGGAAACATGGTTTGGGAAATTAAGGCTGGTGATAAAGTAACAGAGTCAGGCAGTGTCCAACAGGATGAACCAATCTGAATTCTTTGGAAAGGAAAATAATAAGTAAATGCAGTTCATCACTGTTCTTTATGAGCATTCGTTGCTCCCTGTATAAACTGCCTTCCGAATAGTACCAAGGCATTATTCTGGAAGCAAGATGATAATTTCTTTGTGATTACTCAGTGATTTGATGATTACTCTTTTAATGTCTTTCCAGGTGACACCTGGATAAGCCCTATTTATCTATTTATAGATAGCCCAATTTCATCCATTCATCTATCCGTCTATTCTGATAGCTAAGATTTACAGATATAGATGCACCCACCTCATCTGTGAAACAGTCCAGAGTTCTGAGAATATTGCATTTCTTGGATTGCTACAACTCTTTGATTATTTCTGTAGCAAAATAAGATTTTCCTTTGCTTTTAAAAATCTAACTGAATACGATTCTTTCTTATTTGTAACTGTCCTTTAGTATGATGAAAAAGGACAGAAAGCACTAGGATAGCACTATAAAGTGGAAAGTAAGATAAGATACTGCAAATGCCATTGTGCAAATTCTCTCAGGAAAAAAAATCATTACTTCAATTTAGCTAAAGAAGGGTTAAGAAAAATGGAGAACAACTTTGTGAAATTTGGAGAGAATTTTACATTTCTAGTAATGTCAAAAACATTCACTTACCAGAAATCGATAGGGATACAAATACACAGAATAGTAAGTAATAAAGCTGCGGCACTCACTACTTTCGTAACTGTAGAACTCTAAAGACTTCTCTATAAAAGAGCTCCTTCTCAGCTGTGTACATTGCACAAGGTAGATGGCACCATGTTTGCCATCTACCTTAATCCCGAGTAGGAAAATGGGACTTATTTGTTTGGTGAAGATATTCCAGCTGTTAAGTTCCACCATTGTAAGATCAAGAGTTAAAATGTATTTAGCACATTTTATTCTTCTTTTCAGCTCTTATGACTTCCTATACACTACACTAAACTATACTTTGAATTAAGGAACTGATTATCAGTAAGAGATAATGATGGACTTTGGATATAGTATACAATTATCCTACTTCTATGTATGCAGATATGAAGATACAGATCTGAATATATTCTTATTTATCTGTAATCGCATGGAAGTTCCAAAACAACCACTGGGAGTTCTTCTGTATGTCAATTCAAACCTGTTATACAGTCACTAAAAACTAGGAGTAAGCCACTTCGTGCTATTTCCTCACTGTATCCAGAATACATTTGATGACTCCACCACTAGGGTGAAGCCTGTTTCTCCTTATCATTTCCTCCCTTTTAGTTTCCATCTCTCCAAGTTAAACGCTGCGTGGATAAGCTATTTATACATTTACACAGAGTGATGTACTGCTGACCATAAACTCTTTTTCTAACTGCTATTTATTTTTTTATTTTCTAAAAGATTTGTTCCCTTAAACCAAAAGCAGTTGTGCTCCTTTCTGGGTCATCTTCAAGCTATCCTGTATTTGATTTATTTATCTTTGAGGTCATACTCCTAGTTGAATTTTTCCCCTATGTTTTCAAAGTTCACACTGTGCGACTCAAACGTAAATCAATACCTAAACCCTATGGAATTAAGTGCTTCTGCAAATGTAACCTTTTGTAACAGTATCTGTGTGCACTCTGAAGTGGTCTCAGTAAATATAAAATAAACTTTGTAAAATTTACAGCCAGATCCTTCTCACTTCCCTTTAGTCACTAACCATGGGTTTCTGTGCACAGTCCAGCTCATCTTGAGTCACAGATGTTACAGATGGGACGCCGCTAATTGAGGTTCTGCAGCTCCAGGTAGCAGAAAACAACCATGTTGTTCTGCAAGAACTCGCAGGATCCTTCTTGCGTAAGTGTAGGAAGCATCTCACATTATGAGGCAGCTTCCCACAATGCAGAGGCTTCTTTCAGCTAATGCACACATCCCAGACATATCCCTGCCAGCTGCTTTTAGAGATACATACCCCACTATTCAAATTGTATTGACTTTCCTTTTGGCTGATCGATGTCTATCACCCCATACTTTGAAAAATAATAAGCAGTTGGAGCTGCTTTGCCCAGAGTGTTTCAACTTCTGAGTTGTGCTTTCTTGGGTAGAAACAGGCAAAATCATCTCTTAATTGACATATATAAAGACCTTACTCCCTGTGAGTTTCCACTCTACCCATAATGATCCTTACTGAAATGCTGCTAGAATCATAGAATCAACCAGGTTGGAAAAGCCCTTCAAGATCATCATGTCCAACCGTTCCCCAGCACTGCCAAGGCCACCACTAATACATGCCACTGAGGGCCTCGTCTACATGGTTTGTGAACACTTCCAGCAATAATGACTCCACCACTTCCCTGAGCAGCCTATTCCAAAGACATCCAGCAAGGAGCTAATACCGAGTAAATTATTTACTGAGAGTCACTCGTTATTCTTGTGCATTGAAAAAAAAGAAAGAAAAAAAGTGATTGCAAAAAGCAGCATGTGAAAGCGAGGTCATCACCCTTCCCCATCAGCCTGCTCGAGGGAGGCATTTCAGAGCAGCCCATGTTTCGTTTTAGCATGCTGAGTGTCAGACACTACAGCAGCATTTCCAGAAGGGTGAGACGCTTTCATTCAAGGAACATGAGCCCACACAAGTGCCTCTGCCAGCGCTTCGGCATCTCCCTGAGCTGCTCCTAGAATCATGGCATAGTTCATATTGGTAGAGACCTTCAAAAGCTCATCTAGTCCAAACCCCCTGAAATGAGCAGGGATGCCTTCAACTGGATCAGGTTGCTGAGAACCATGTCCAGCCTGGCCTTGGATGTCTCCAGGGATGATGCATCCACCACCTCTCTGGACAACTTATGCCAGTGTTTTACCACCCTCAGTGTAAAGAACCTTTTCCTCACATCCAGCCTGAATATCCCCTCTTTTAGTGTAATAAAACCCCTCGTCATATTGCAACAGGCCTCGCTAAAGTCTCTTCTCCATCTTTCTCATAAAGCCTCTTTTAAGAACTGAAATAAGGTCCAAAATAAGGTCTCCCTGGAGCCTTTTCTTCTCCAGGCTGAACAATCTAAACTCACTCAGCCTTTGGGCTGAACAACCCAAACTCACTCAGCCTTTCCTCACATTCCCTTTCCTCCAGCCCTCTGCCTGCACAGGGATGAGGTCTAATGAAAATAAGAATATGTACCCAGTGTTCAACCCTAGAAGCCAAGTCACCTTGGCTGAGCTTCAGATGAGTGACACTCCTCCTTGTCTAGCCTGAAAGATGAGCAAAACATTTATATGGTCTTCTCTCTGGTGACCAGCAACAGGACATGTGGAAATGGAATGAAGCTCTGTTTGGGGAAGTTTAGATGGAACATTAGGAAGAGGTTCTCCACTGAGAGTTTGGCCACCAGAACAGGCTCCCGAAAGTAACGGTCTCAGCAACAAGCCTGTCGAAGCTCAAGGAGCATCTGAGCCACACTTTTAGCCATATAGTTTACTTTTAGGTAGCCCTGTGAGGAGCAGGGATATGGACTCATTGATCTACATGGGTCCCTTCCAACTTGAGATATTCTGCAATTCTCTAAGACCTGTGACTCACCTTGTCACCTTAGGGACACCTCTTGGCAAAAGGCAGCAGCCATGGCCTAAGCATGGTCACTTGCCCAGCAGCACACCTGAGACACAGCCCTAACAAGGGAGAAAGTGGAAACCTGAGTCACTGCTGCCCTAAGAGAGCAAATTTTTTTCTCCCGACACCTCTGCAGTCCTGCAGCTCCTGGGTTCGGCAGGAAACAAGGCAAGGCACTCTCTCATTATCACTTCCTCCAGCAAAATATCGAGAAGGAACAAACTATTTCCTTCACCCAGGTGGTTCTTTGCCATCACTTAGTGGGGAGTAAGTGGAGAGGAGGAGAAGAAGGAGAGGACAGGTAAACATAATTTTCCTTCCTGCCTCACAAAGTGCTCATCCATACCATCCCTGGCAAATAAACCGTTACGCAGAGGAAACAAAATGAAACAAAACCTTGCCTTTTAAGTATTTTAACATTTTAGATTTGCTGCTTGCTCTTCCACCAAAAGAGCATCAGGCTGCTCTTAAGCAGCTGTGTTCCTCTGGGACACAAACAGAATTCAAGCCTTCCTCAGACCAATACTCACAGTTACCTTTAACCCACCGAGGCAACTGTTGTTTTCAAATGTACAAATGAGTTTAATAAGGGTCCCAGCAAGACTCTGAAATCATGGTTGACTTGTCACACCTCCAGCCCCCCAGGCTACATTTTGTTATTGATCTGTTTTTTGCTTCCGCTGAGTGAACACTGTCAATCCACCCATGTCAGAATCCAGCCTGCAGCATGCAGCGGACGCTGTTATTACTATTTAAGTGATAAATGAGACATGCATTTCATTCAGCATGTTTGTGAAGCAGAAATTACTCGGGTTTTTTAAAGCACTGATACATAAGGAAGTCAGAAAGTCCTTTTTTTTCTGTTTTCTTGCTGCAAGTTGTAATCAGTTTTACTGAGCTCCAGGTAGAAATGCCCACATGAAACCAAATGTTGCTATTAAACTTTGGTACTTTGGTTGAACCTCTTTGGAATAAATATTACAGGATTTAAAAAAAGGTAAAGGAGGAAAGTATGGGCTCCCTGCAAGACCCACTGAAGTCTGTGAGAATCTTATTATGGACTATGCGTGAGGAAAGGTTGAGAGAGCTGAGCTTGTTCAGCCTTAAGAAAAGAAGGCCCAGGGGAGACCTTATCACCATGTTCCTGTATGTAAAGGGTGGCTACAAAGAAGACAGAGACACCCTTTTTACAAGGAGTCACATGGAAAAAAACAGGGATGATGGGTACAAGTTATGCCTGGGGAGAATCTGACTGGATGCAAGAGGAAAATTTTTCACAATGAGAACAATCAACTACTGCAATAACCTTTTCAGTCAAGCGGTGATTCCCCAACGTCAGACACTAAAGATTTGGCTGGATAGGATGCTGGGACATCTTGTCTAGGTTGTGCTTTGCCTAGAAAGGTTGGACCACATGATCCCTGAGGCAACTTCCAACCTGGGATTCTGTGATCCTATTACTTCAGTGGCCTTTTTTAATAAAGGAAAAATAGAAATATTCAGCCCAGTCTCGGAGTTCACGTGTTGCTCACCAGTTCCTTCCATCACACGGAGGAGCACTGCAGTTTATACCCCTGTGCATGGAGAGCCATGAGGCTTGTTCCCACCTGGGGATATTGGCTGATTCTACCCCTCCTGGGAAAAAGAGATACTTCAGGGTTGGAAAGAGCTGGCATGCTGCCTGCAAGTCTCATCCTTAACTTCTCTCCCAAGCCTCTGTGGCGAACACCTCAACCACCCAGGCCCTGACCCAGTGAGTCCCTGACTGTCATGCACAGGCATGCAAGGGGCTTATACCCCTGGGAAAATATTTACATGCCTAAAACTGATTGCCCAGATAAGGATTACAAGTCTTACTGAAGTCACCTCATTAGGAAGGAGGTGGAGGGGTTTTATTCTATTAATATCATTGTTTCTCCAGTGGCCCAGCAGAGCTTGCACCTTAGTGCAGGTTTCTGATCTATTAAAACTTTTACAAGGCATTGAGTTGCTTGCTGTCTTAAGGAAGATGATGGCTAAGATGTGAAAAAAGCCTGCTTACATCTGAGGAAGGTTCTGTCTCAAGATGATAGTAGGAGCACATTTATATTCAACCCCCACTTTGCTGCTTTAAATCATTCTGAAAAACATGGGAGTGGATCGCGAGCAACAAATCACCTCAGTAGCTTTTGCACTATCCAAAGGGGAATCAAGATGAAAGAAAAGATTATGTTTCTTCCTGCTCATCACATTCCTCCTTATTCACTGTACACTGGTTGCCCACTGGAAAAGAGTAATTTCCCAGGTTAGTAATGGAAAGAGGCTGTTTTCATTTGCATCTGCTGCACCTCTTCAGTTTAACCCTGTACCAGCCATATAGAACAAGCTGATTTCACTGCTGCAGTACACCTGAGCAGCCTGGGCTTTTGCTGAGAAAAGGACGGCTGCTAAGACCTCTTGAGACTAAGGAGCAGGTGAGACTCGTGAATTGCTCTGCATATTGTTGGCCTGTAACAAGGTATCTTACAGATATGAATATTTTAAGGAAATAGCATGCTGGAGCTAGAGGCATCGACAAGTTCCCAAGCACTTACTGAGTTCATTCTGACAGACAATCTAAAGGACAAAATTAACAGGATGCCTTTTTTTAACCTCCCAAACATCATGTTCTTTGTTTAAGGAAATAATAAAAGAAAAAAAAAACAACCCACCAAACCAAACAAAACAACAGGAAAATTCATCTTTGATGAAAGAAATGCTCGCCCTGGTTTATTGCAACTGATGAGAAGCCCTGACATGAGTAAGTGGTGAATCAGACTTCAATTTTGTAGATGCTACAAATTACCAGTACAAAGTCTCTGCTTGGTTTGCTGTGGTCCTTCACAAAACTGGGGCTGTTAGCCTGAGGTTCCAAACACCACGTAGGAGAATCGAGTAACCTTCTCCCTACAAAAAGATCCATCTAGAGAATGTGAGAGGTGACCCCATAATCTTCCCCAAATTGCTAAGAGCATATTATCATAAAATTAAAATCTAGAGGATGTAACAATTTAGGTCTAATTTATTTCCCACAGTGCTCCAAGTTATAGTTCTCATAAAGAATTTTCCAAGTGTTAATGAATGAGGAGGCACCCATACGTTTTCAGTATGGTGATGCCAAATCACTGCTGCCGGATACACTTCATGAAAAGATAAGGACATTTTTTCTCAGAAGCCAAGGGAAGAATGTTTGAGTAATACTTTCCTTCCCCTTTTTCAGTTAGCCCCTTCTTCCACTGCTTAATAGCAAAAATTAAATACCAACCTAACAGACTTCAAACTTCCCAAACTATTTTTTGCTGAGATAGTAGTATCTTTTTAGCATGCCATCCAGTGTCATATTCAGACTGTCAAAAAACAGTTTTTCCCTTACTGAAGACACACTGAAGCAAGGTGACATTAACCCCTTGTGTCAAGCAGGGATATCTCTTGCAACATGACAGAAGCTGGTGTTTCTGACCTGCACTACATTTGGTGTGCTGGAGGGAATGGGCTCAGAGCTGAGAGCAGGAGAAAAGGAAGCTGTGATCTGACTGTTCTGCCACACCCCAGGAAGAGCTGATTTATTATCATAGAATCACAGACTGACTGGGTTGGAAGGGACCTTAAAGCTCACCCAGTTCCAACCCTGCCACAGGCAGGGACACCTTCCACCAGACCAGGCTGCTCCAAGCCTCGTCCAGCCTGGCCTTGAACACCACCAGGGATGGGGCAGCCACAGCTTCTCTGGGCACCCTGTGCCAGGGCCTCAGCACACCCCTTGTCCTGCTGGTCACGCTGCTGGGGATGCAGCCCAGGACATGGTTGGCTTCTGGGCTCAAGCACGCACTGAAGCCAGGTCATGGGGAGCTTCTCATCACCCAACACTCCCAAGTTCTGCTCCTCAGGGTTGGGTACTAGCCAGGATCATTAGGGTTAAATAAGCTTGATCCCAGATTTAGATGCAATGCCAGCTGCAACAGCTGGAAAATTTATTCCATAGCAGTTCACTCCTAAATCATGACTGACTAGTGTTTCCCTCTCTTTTTATGCTGAAACCACATAACACACTCAGTTTCGCTATCTCCCATGTAATCTTTCTGTTCCTGGTAAAACATGATAAACAGTTTCCTACCTAACCTTGAGTTGATGAGTCCTTTAAAGCTTATAATATATCATTCTTCCTGGGACTGAAAACGTGTACTCCCCTGCTTAGACAATCTAAAACCAAACTAAATCCACTACTTAAACTTGATTTACTTCAATTATTGACAAGGATGTTTCATGGTACAATGCCATCTTAATAGATAAACCCCAGACCCATGAAGAATCAGTATTAAACACTGTTAACATGCAATATGGTCTGTATTTATCTTACTGAATAGAAAACCAGATTTAACATGGTGCTGTTAGGAATCTTTTTCTGCTCAAGCAATTCTAGCCTAATTTTTTATATGCAAGATAAAAAAAGTCCTGTTTCAAATGACAAGAGAATGGAGAACGGCTACACTGCAACTGCTCTCCAGCAACCTTTTATGGGGAGGAACAAGCTGATGGGGAAACTGCCTCTAGATGTTTTGAGAAGTGAAGGATTTTGTCAGAGGGAGGTGGAACAAAGTGGCTCTCTGCTTGGAGAAACTGTCTTGAGACAAACAATTATGCGAGAGGTAAAAATCTATCAGATCTGAGAAAGAAAATGACCACATCAGTTTGAGAATGATGACTATTAGGGAAGGACTGGAGTAGGTTGGAGTAAAGGGGGAAGGAAGGCTGGATCTGGACTTGCAAGGTTTGTTTCTCACGCACCCCTCGAATATTTGAACCACAGAACAACTAAAATGTGCTTCTGTCTTAACACGTCCCAGACACACAGAAGCAAAGCAGCATTGTGCGCTGCAGTAAGGAGTACATCTTTCATACGAGTCACAGCTAGGCATTTCCCACAGCTTATTTTAAAACTCTATTTGTCAACTGAGATCTAGCAAGCCTTCTATCTAGAGCAAAATAATGAGATTTATTTTTAACTTATGCTGGTCACCAGCTACATCCAGAACTACAGACAAAGGATTATACCCTAAGGTGCATTAACGTGAATGGCACACACTGTTTGGATTAGACAGCACAACAGGAAGAATTTACTGAGACATCATGCCCAGATTATATCATTTCCTAAGACATAACAAGGAGGGCATTAGCCTTTTCCTACAGATGCAAAAGCAAAACAATTTTTTGGGGTTTGTTTTGGTATTATTTTTTGTTGTTGGATTTTTAATTTTTTTTTTTTTTTAAGGTAGAGTAAGTCCCTGAAAGATGACAAGCTACAGGTACCCTATGATAAAGCTGGATGAGAAACTGAACATGAGTCACCAGTGTGTGCTTCCAGCCCAGAAAGTGCCAACCGTATCCTGGGCTGCATCAAAAGGAGCGTAAGCAGTAGGTCGAAGGAGGTGCTCCTGCCCCTCTGCTCTGTTCTCGTGAGACCTCACCTGGAGTATTGTGTGCAGTTCTGGTGTCCTCAACATAAAAAGGACATGGAACTGATGGAACAAGTCCAGAGGAGGCCACGAGGACGATCAGGGGACTGGAGCACCTCCTGTATGAAGACAGGCTGAGAAAGTTGGGGCTGTTCAGCCTGGAGAAGAGAAGGCTGCGTGGAGACCTCAGAGCAGCCTTCCAGTATCTGAAGGGGGCCTACAAGGGTGATGGGGAGGGACTCTTCATTAGGGACTGTAGTGATAGGACAAGGGGTAACAGGTTCAAACTTAAACAGGGGAGGTTTAGATTGGATATAAGGAGGAAATTTTTTACTGTGAGGGTGGTGAGGCACTGGAATGGGTTGACCAGGGAAGTTGTGAATGCTCCATCTATGACGGTGTTCAAGGCCAGGTTCGACAGAGCCTTGGGTGACATGGTTTAGTGTGAGGTGTCCCTGCCCATGGCGGGGGGGGGGGGAACTTGATGATCTTAAGGTCCTTTCCAACCCTAACTATTCTGTGATTCTATTCTATGAAGCAAGAGACATATACAATGAGCCTGGAGAAAACTGCCTTTTGTCTGCCAAGTGCATGGCTAGACCAGGAAGAAAACCTCTGAAAGAAACTCCTGTAAGAATGAGTCCAGAGGAGGACATGGAAGTGCTCTGAGGGATGAAGCTATGTCTCCACTGCTCTGGAGACAGGCTGAGAGAGCTGGGCTTGTTCAGCCTGGAGATGAGAAGGCTCCAGGGAGACCTTAAAGCAGCTTCCAGTGCCTAAATGGGCTGACAGAAAGCCGGAGAGGGGCTTTTGACAAGGGCCTGTAGGGACAGGACAAGGGGGAATGGCTTTAACCTGACAGAGGGGAGATTGAGATGAGACATTAGGAAGAAATTCTTCCCTGTGAGGGTGCTGAGGCAATGGCACAGGGTGCCCAGAGAAGCTGTGGCTGCCCCATCCCTGGCAGTGTTCAAGGCCAGGTTGGATGGGGCTTGGAGCAACCTGCTCTAGTCGAAGGTGTCCCTGCCCATGGCAGGGAGTTGGAACTGGATGTTCTTTAAGGTCCCTTCCAACCCAAACCAGTCTGGGATTCTACGAGAATGTCAGCTCCAGACAGAGGGACAGCAACAGCTTCTTCTCAGTGAGGGGCCCACCAAGCCCAGGTCCAAGCAATGTTTAATCCTGTTTTTACTCTTAAACAGATGTCACCTCACTTGCAGAACTGCCTTGTGGGTAGGTTGAGTGGGCAAGAAAACAAGCAGAACACATAAAATTATCCATGTTTTCCTTAAATTCCTCTGAATTGCTTCATTCTGATAACTGCATAGCAGCCGGCAAAGCTGTAACCCAGTAAACTACCCACCAGGGTAAAAGGTATTTGAGTACAATTGCCATCAGCAGAAGAGCTCCTTTCCCTCTCAGTAGAAAATAACTACATCTGAGGGGGTTTTACCTGTACTTATCATAGACGTAGGGTGCATCTTTTCTGCATGGCAAGCTCAGTTATCAGTATCTCAGACACGTATCTATGGGGTATCAAGTACTAACTTGGTCCTAAAGTAATTAAAAAATCTACTATTTAATTTTATGATTCCATTTTAAATGATATTATCTTTTAATTATGTATCCAGCCAGACACTAAGTCTGTCACCTTAATTAAAGCATCTTCTTCCAGGCATGGAGACCCTCTGCTGGTCCTCAACTGCCGGGTTTTGCCTGGTAGCTTCCACATCTTTGCTCAAACACAGCGTTTCCCCTTCATTTACTCTTCTTGATTTAGAGTGACCAAATTGCTTTTAATCTCCCTGTGGGTATGATCCTGTGAATTGCTTTATGACCACATAAGGATGAAAAAGAAGATGGTCTTCTCTGGTTTACAGCTGACGGAACGGCAGCAAGAAATCTTTACCTCTCCAGTGCACGGTATAAAAAAAGCACAGGAGGATTTGCAGCCCATTCCATGCTGCTTAATGTTTTCTGTCTCTCCACTGCTTTGGAAGGATGGAAAGAAAAGCAGCAAGTTCTGAAATAGCAGATGGGCTCTAGAACAGGCTGAGGCTTCTTTTGTCTGCTTGGTCTATTGCCTTTAGAGGAAGTAGAGGACTGGGGTCCAGCCTGATGTCTGTTAATGTCTCTAAAGAGATGAACATTGGGGAGGAAATAGCACGTATCTTCAACAAATGTATTACTCAGATCACCCACTTCTACTGTTCATATGGATATTGTAATAACACTACTTACGTGATACCTAGAAATGGCACTTTCTCTCTTCACTCTATCTTCAATGCTATTTGCAAAGTATTCTTATAATTTAGGCAACCTCAGCTAACACAGTTATGTCCTTTTGTTGTTAAAAATACCATCAGACCATGTGTCATTTATATAACAGAATACACAGAACTTCCAAGTCCTAGAGACTCACCACACAGGCTCTCCATGCAGCTTCTCCATTGAACTCACAAATACAGCCTCTAATATTCATGGATCAGAAGGATCCAGGTTATTTTACTATGATAATGCTTGTCACAAAGAGCCTAAACCGAGAGTCTCTCTGCTATGAACACTTATACAGAAAAGCTCTATGGATTTCAGTAGGTATTTTCCATGTGTCTTACACTTTCCTATTTTTTTTTTAGCCAGTTTCACTGAGTCCAGAAAAGTGCAAATAAGTAAATTATAAAGTGGCACGTTTCTGCTGCACTTCACTCCCGAGGCACAACCTCATTACTCAGAGAAAGCCTTAGTGCCTTTTGTCCAGATGGCGTTTGCTGGCCTGAAACGAGCGTGGACACGTTCCACACATATCATGGAATCAGAGAATAGTTTGTCTTGGAAGGCACCTTCAAAGGTCATCTAGTTCAACCCTCTGCCATGAGCAGGGACATCTTCAACTAGATTAGGCTGCCCAGAACCACACCCAGCCTGGCCTTGAATGTCCAGGGCTTTTGAAGACAGAGTGGGTGGAAGAGTCAGAACAAGCACTGGCTGGTTTTGGCAGGAAGGTGCAGCTGAAGTGACTGCTCCACACCCAAGTTCCATCAGCTTTATAAAAATACTCCATTAGAGATCTACAGGTTTTCAAAAGGAACAGAAAAAGGAGATTACAACGAAGAATATGTATAAAGTACATACAACGGCTCACAGAATAAAAAGTAGTGGATCCTCACTAAGAGGAGAACAAGTAACTCTTTTCTGATCAGGAGCTGACTACACTCCAAGCTATCAACTCAACACATATTGAAACAACAATTTGGCTAATTTGTCTATAAACATGTACTAGCTGAAACAGGTCTATATTAAATAATGTAGTTCTCTCCATGCACAACACCAGCTTTCTTTTAACCTCTGTCCCCAGTGGGTGTAGTGTCTTGCAATGCTTAAAAGAAAAAAAAAACCTGTTAAGAAAGAGCAGGACTGAAAAAGTGTACCAATTTCTTTACTAGTTTAGGTTTACCTGAGTTTTTATGTATTATTCCTGCTCCCTAAAAGAAGCAGAAAGCACAAAAGGCAGTTCAGTGATTTATAAAATGATAAAATAATACTAAAAATTTTAGCCTTAGAAAAGGCATACATTTTTAGGAGTGCAGAATCAGGCCCAGTGTGTAAATGTGTATCAACAGAAGATTACATTTATTATCATGATGATCATCAAAACCCAGGAGAGGAAACTGTCCATATAAAGACAGCATCAGGTTGAACAATCAACATAGTTCAGCCCACAAATGTATTGATTGCATTGATTCCATTTTTGTTTTAATTTGCACTAAAATTCAGTTGAGAAGCCATTACAGCCATAAGGGATAGTAGAACAGCCTATTAATACCAATCAAAATTAAAAACTATAACCAATTCTAATAGCTGAGCTCTATTTTGACATTCGAACACATGGGTAGGATGTATCAATGAAAAACCTAACACTGAAGAAAACTGATAAATTAATGTCTGTTATTCTCTTCCCTGACTTTTTCTAAGCTGGTTACCTAAAATACACCAAAATGACTGGAAACGTACAGAAGTCGTTCTGATTTGATGTTTAAAATATCCCTTCTTTCTATTGGCCTGTACATCTACGATAACTTAGTTTAGTGGGAAGCAAACTCACCACACAATACAGAAAACTCCTTTGCAGTGGTTACAGCACTGGATTTTGAGTCAAGTCTCATTTTAATCCATGATAAAATTGTCCCCTTCTTCACTAGGAAGTACATCTAGGCAAAGCTATTCCACAAGTTTCACTATTTCATCAAAAAATAAGAGCATGACTTGAAAGAAATTTAACTGATTGTGTATTTGCTTGCAATTCATGAAACAGTTTGAAAAACAGGAGAGGTCTTTTACAAAAGCTTAAATGGATTTTCATCCTTAAGGAGTCGCAATGGTGTATAGTTATATGTGAAAAGAATATTTCAACATATCCTAAAACAAGTCTGAAGTCTATCCAGCTTTAAAATATATAAAACTGGACTTTAATAAACAGGACAAAAAATAATATTCACTCTGAATGTGTTTAAATATAGAACCAACTAGGTTGTAAAAGACCATTAAGATCATCAAGCCCAACTGTTCCCACCAAAAAGCTTAGTACTAGCCCTCCCAGATGATTTGTTTTGGTTTACAGCTGAGCTTCAGCATCCACTTCCTTTGGACTTTCAAATACTTTGGGGTGATATTCTTAAGAACACGAATTTTTGCCTTTTGGATTTACTCCTTAGCTAAAAAAAACCAAAACAAACCAAAACAAAATGTACACAAAAACCCCCACCAAAAATACCCAACTTCTTAAGCAAGAGAACAACTTTCTTTCCTCTTAAATAATGCATTATATGAATGCAAAAATCTGGACAAAAGTAATATTAAAAATAGGTATCCCTGATGTCTAGAACCTGAACATTAAGAGAAGAAAATTTTGATCACAAATGCTGATTTTACATTATTTCTTTCAAGGTGGACTACTTCAGACAGAATTGCTTTTGTTTTCATCTTGATCTCTTAACAGCACAGTCTAGCCTAACATATCCACCCACAAAGCCTTCTGCACGAGGAAAACTTTTAGTGCCTTTTTTTCTTTACCCTTTTTCCTCCTACAAACGAGAGTTCACACTGTGCAAAAATCCATTGAGGCAATTCTGTGTTTGCTGGGAATACCAAAAAGTTTGTGCTTTATTAAGTAAAGGATTCAGATGATGAAAACCAATGTACTTGTGTGTACGCAAAAGTTACTTTTGACTCTGCCACCTATTTCTCTGTTTTCAAAATGAGGATAAGATTACTGACCTTCCATATACAAAGGAATTTCACCAGGTAGTAGTAGCATCAGCACTGGGCCCCTCCCCTCAAGCCCTTCTCACGCTTTAAAACTCAGTTTGACTATCACAGCTGGTTCACGCACACACTTGTACAGGCTACAACAGGTACCTGCCAAATATCTATTCCAAGCTGTAGAAAACAAAAAAAACCCTGTTCATTTTATCAGAAGAGAGGGATAAATATGGGTTTTTTAGTTGCTAAGCTTTTGCTCCATAAAAGGTCAAAAAACAAAGCGTTTTGACTCCACACACACACACACACACATATCTTGCCATAAGCAAATCATTAAACAAAGATAGAAATTCCTTTCTTCCAAAATTTTCTGCAAACTGACTTGTAGAATGATATGCTATTTTTTTGCAAACGTGTCATTTCCCTTCATTATATACATATGCATATATATTTAATTTATTTAGAATCTGCATAAAAAACTACCCACTTCTGCCAAGGCTTTGGAGCTTTTATACACAAAGCATCTAAGATAACGCACCTTCATCAGCACACAAAAACTCCCCAGGGTATGCAAGCCACTGACTCCCGCCACTGGGAGTAGCAAATACCATTCCCGCAGTGACTTTCCCTATTCTGTAGCTCACAAAAGGAGCTGGGTCTTTCATTGTGCTCTGCTTGGAGAGCTAAAAAATTACTGAAAAAAAACCAGTTCAAAGAATAAAAACATGTTTTGAAATTCATGACAGGAAACTCCATGAGAGCTTTTATACCCCGTATTATTCTTCTACCACTGGTAATCCAGGCTCAGCACCTCAGCTGACAAAAGAGTCAAAAAAAGAGAAAGCAAGTGCCGTAAGTATTAACTGAAAACCAGCATTTTACACTACACCTGACCATCAGAATGTTAGCAAAGAACCAAGCAGAATATTGTTCCAGCCAAGACACATATATTAGACACATATCTAATATATTCATTATATGCAATTAATAGATACAATTTTAGACTTTAGAAAGCAGGAAGCTCTTGCCTTAGCAAGAAAATATGAAGAATTAGCATAGGAGGGGAGGGAAAAACTTTAAGCTGCCTTCAAAAATCTCAGCTTTCACTGGAGAAATAAAACTTGTTCAGACTTGGGAAACCCTTTTCTAATGAAGCCAAACTGTTAACTGTGATGCAGAAGTGCTCGAGTCCCCAAAGACCTTGAAATGTTTATCTTCACAACAGGCTGCCCCACGCATCTTTGAAAACCTAAACTGTTTATGCAAGGCATGAATGAAAGGGAAAAGATGAATTGTATCAGAGCACCGGGCTCAAGAAAGGTTAGACAAAAATGATATAGAGGGTTAGGCGAGCAGGGAGAGAAGATGTTATCAATGTGAAGTGAGGCTGCATGGGAAGTCACAAAATAAGCTGTATTTTCAGTTAGGAGTTTTGAGGAATGTTCTCTAGAAAAAGCTGAGCTCTGTGTGTGCACATACATGTGGGACACAATGTGTGCCTCCTGATGATGCCAAGGACACTCCAGAGGCCCCTGCTCCTTCCTTCTGTGACCCTCAGAGACTTTGAGCCCCTACAGTCAGGTCTGTTTTCTACCTTGTTATTTTCCTTTAATCACACCTGGAGTCACTCAAAAGGGTGCAGTGTCTACAATAATGCGCTGAAGCTTTTCAGGTCCATCTGATGAAACACTATTAATAATTGATAATAATATAATAAATCATTTACGTCTCTGCAGAAGGATTTATCACATTGTCTTGCCTGAATCTCTTCTCTTTCCAGGTCTTATTCGTCATATACAAATACCACTGGCAGAACTCAATTGGAGAGCGTGTTTCTGCCAGTCAGACCTCAGGAGCTGTGAGTGCTGCCTGATGACAGGATCATTTGTGTCAGGTAAATTCAGCACAAAACTTCTTAAGGAGTCATTTTGTGGAGTTAAAAACCTGAACAAAGATTGAAAGTTCATTAACATGTGAAGAGCACAGCCTTCTATGGAAGGGGGGGCATATACAGAAGGTGTAACTGAGCATCAGTAGCGGTTAGGAATTTATGACCTTTCAAAAACACTGCCATTAGGTCCAAAGAAGATCTCATGACCTCCTAGCAAGAACTCTGGATTGGCCCCATTCTTTTCAATGTATTTGATGGGAAAGTGCTTTACTGCTGAAGAACTTTTCAACCATTATTAGAATAAAAGAATCTAGACCACCTCTTCAAAAACACTATATTCATTGCAGAACACCCCTTCTTGTGAGACACAAAGACTGGTCTACAGAAGTCCCGAGCAACTACAGGTCTTACCTATATTCGCATGGGATTGTGGCTCTGCTTCTGACAGCAAGATGCTCAAGGATTTTATTTTAGGTTTTCTATTAAACAGAGGCCATGGAAAACGGTGTTCATGATCAAGAAAAGCTTTTTCCTTTCCACCCTCTTAATATTTTTAATCTGTCCTCAGTAACTGCCATGATGGTGACCACTTTGACCCTGACCCACACTTTCATCTTGCGAGCACAATGCAGATCCCCATGAAGTCAACAGCAGCTGTTTCACTGGCAACAGCACTGGAGCCAATTACTGCCCTGTCAAAGGGGACAGAAACCTCCCTTGGATGTTCAGCTGAACCAGGAAGACTTGAAATTCTCTCATCAGTCCTCGGCTGAATGGAACTCAGCAATGTAAGACCTCAGTTCAAATCACTGTTTTACTTTAGGCTGTTAGCCAGAGGTCGGTTGTTATTATTAGTATTCCGTAAGACCACACTTTTTAAAAGAATACTTGTTACTTCAACTCCACTTCTGTAAGCTCATATTCTTCCATCTCAGTTTGTCTCTGAGGCCTATTTTTCTTATTGTAGGAAAAAGCAATAGTTGTCTGCATTTTGCCAGGCCACAGTGGCAATTTCCCTCCAGTTAGCACCTAGTAAATTGGGTATTCCTGTTGTCCCTATACAAGGGACAGAAAAATGTACAGCAAAAGTCCACTGGAATCCCCAAACTCCGTATGTGAAGGCTGAAAGTCTTTCTTTGGGATGGTCCGAACTAACACCTGAGGACATTTTTCTCCACTTTGTTCTTGCAATAGGTGACCTTGTCTGACTCCTTGGTGACACATCTGTTCTCTGTGAGCCTTCTTTCATTTACCACCACCCTCACAGGAACTTTACCAGCTCCATAAAAAGAGCTGAACACTGGAAGACACCTCTGGCAGGTAAGAGGAATGGAAAATTTCAACAAATCTCCAGGAGGTGCAATAACACTGATAGCTCAGCATATTGTCATCTCGCCTCTCATTCCTAGGTCAGTAATAGAATCCATTTCTATATATAAACCACCAGAAAACGGAGAGCTCGAATATTGCTGCAGGTGTCGGATGTCCCTTTTTTTTCCAAAAGCCTTCTTATGCCGATTTTAACAATCAGGGGAGTTCTCAGTACTGCTCATAAGGTATGGCTTCTTTTTGTGCACAAGATGAGAATTCAATTACTGTGGGACCTATTCAAAGAACAGAACTTGAAAGCTTCAGCATAAATTCAAGTGGTGTTCAAGATGGATAATATACTTCAGTCACTAACATCTGCATATCCAAAATACTGAACTATACAACAGAGCAATCAAGCTCTTCTGCATGAGCTCAGCAGGGCTGCTCTCCAGTCTGCTGGCTAAAAGGTCAGATGTTAAACTGATTTCGCAATACTACAAGAAACCTCAGAAATGAGCAGAAGAAAACCAGCTTTATGCAGACTATAGCAAGGGTTAGAACAGTACAACACCTGACAAGAGCTGGTGGCAACAGCATTAGGGTAATAAAATACAGTAAAACACTTTTGCTGGCTTTTACACTATTTATAAGTAAAACCATATTCAGTCCAGCATTTCAGTTTATAGGACATACAAAAGTATGCCTGCATTTTATCTAGTCCCTTAACTTGAAAGCATAAATGGAAAGTGCTGACCGTAACAGATTTTTACTACATATTTATTTCAATGAACTGAGAAATAGGAGAAAAATACCATTTTTGGCTGATGCACAGTTTGCTTCCCCCAAGCCTCTAATGTAAAACTAAAAAAGCTGAAGCACTTAAACACCTTAAGAGTATATATTGAAATCCCTGAAGTACTCTGGCCCTTCTGCACCGCTGAGGAGGTTAACACTGAATTGCCTTTTGATTTTAAGCCAATTAAACTAACCATACATGAAGAATGAAGTCTTAACAAAATAACACAGTCCATTTTAAAGAGCTATAAAAACATAACACCATCCCTGAAGCAGATTTAGCTACATCCTTGTGCATATGTCATAACAGCAGCTGAAAATCACTTGGTTCCATCCTGTGAACACGTAATACAAAACTAAAGGTGATTTAGTACCATCTCAAGAGTAGCAAAGCAACTTCCACAGAAGTCAGATATGTGTCCACAGGTGCCACAGTATGTTTTACTCTAGGTTTACAACTTAAGCGTTACCTCTTCATCCACACATCTATAACCTCATTCAAGCTACCCATGATTATGTAGTTTGTCCTTCATCAGATCTAAGGCACCCCTTACTGGTCACAGAAAGCTTCTGAATACTATTCATACAGACACTAAAGCCTTCCCTGGGACCGCTAGATTCACTGCCTGTTTTGTTTGCATATGCACAAATGGTAATTCATGGTCAAGTTTTCAATCCCAAGCACTCCAGAAAGGTTATATGGGAAGGGTAAGTAAGCACATGTGGCTGTAGGACCCAGTTTTACCAAGAAGTAAACCTACAGAGCCATCCTGAACCAATTAAATACCACAGAAGCCAACTGAGGGTTCTAGGTACTTGAAAAGATTAGCCGTGATTTTAAGGCTGTCACATTTTGAGTTCATTTTTTTATGAATACTGACATCTCTCTGACCTCCACCACCACAGCAAATCCTGGATTAAATAGGGAAACAGCAAAGGTGCATGAATACAGAGCACCCAGAGAAGAAGCCTAGTCATTATGTCACACTGGACATAGTCTTTCGTTTAGTAAGTATGATACATGATAAAGGAAATATACCCAGCTTGATCAGAGGAGAGGATTCAGATAAAGGATACCATGTTAATGCTGAAAGCAACACCTTTAGTGTAGTTTTTTTTCCCAGAACAGTACTGTTTCGAAGCAGAAACAGGACTGATTAGAGTAACAGACTGTTGTACCAAAGATCTTTCACTTCTGTCAGCGATACCTTACCTTTGTTATGGTTCAAGAGGAATCAAGTGGGTGGTTTTGATACCATAGAACAGTTAGGGTTGGAAAGGACCTTAAGATCATCAAGTTCCAACCCCCCTGCCGTGGGCAGGGACACCTCACACTAAACCATCTCACCCAAGGCTCTGTCCAACCTGGCCTTGAACACTGCCAGGGATGGAGCATTCACAACTTCCCTGGGCAACCCATTCCAGTGCCTCACCACCCTTACAGTAAAGAACTTCCTCCTTATATCCAATCTAAACTTCCCGTTTAAGTTTTAACCCATTACCCCTTGTCCTATCACTACAGTCCCTAACGAAGAGTCCCTCCCCAGCATCCTTATAGGCCCCCTTCAGATACTGGAAGGCTGCTATGAGGTCTCCACACAGCTTTCTCTTCTCCAGGCTGAACAGCCTCAACTTTCTCAGCCTGTTTCTTCATCCTAGATCTCTAAGCATAATTTTCCTTTAATTGTTTTGCTTTTGAACAAAAAGTACTATACATGCAGTTCTGCTGTATTTGCTCCCCATATGCATAGGGCAATAGAAAGTAAATTAATTCTAAGGAAAGCTCAATTACTGCTATACGCTCTTTTCATGTATTTTCTTTAGTCCCGTACATTAATTCTGTAATCAATGAAAACAGAGAGGTTATGCAGAACATTTGTTTCACAGTATTGCCTCTTTCATGCTTGGGAGGGTCATAAATTGTTTTGAAGGAAAAAACAGCTAGTGGACCACTGTTAAAATTGTATTTACTGTGATGTATTCAGTGGCTATTATGCTGTCAGGTGTCATTTACGCACAAAAGTGTTTGCTGGACACCAGCAATGAGATCATTGATCAAATTTCTGTTTGGACTTTTCAGGTATTCCTCGTAAGAACTACTGTGCAGATGGCTTTGAGGAAGCACATCCCTCATTCACCTCCCTCAAGGGTCAGGAACAAGCAATAGGACCCACTTTGTTCCCCAAGGAACAGCCAAACCACGGAGCAAAGACTGAAAACACTGTTCATGACAAGCTTCTGTTAGCTACTGCCAACACAGTCATCAATTGCAGGATCTTTAATCTCTTCCACATGTCAAGATGCAGTTACATCATAACTTAATCTCTGTTGCTGCTATTAATTTTATGCCACCTCAGGTATTTCTTCTACTAGAGCTAATGCTACAAAAATAACATTAAGAAATATATATGTGAATCTACTAGAATTGAATGATATATTTACCAAATAGTATTTGTCCAGGTTATTGTTCCACTGAAAGCCTTCAGAAAGTACAAATAAATAGATTTTCCAGCTTAACCCAATGTAATGCATTGAATAATTCAATCACTGGAAGCTGTTCAAATAATGATAACTACTATTTCTTATTCTAATTAGTCAAAGTGGAGGTTTGCAGATGCTGGAATAGGCAACAACAGTTGTCACTGTTTATGGTACTGTAGATTCAAATGGACTGCACTAAATACTGCTTTTAATTATATATTTCTACTGATATTTGCTCACTGGCAAATCCATTAGTAGAACTCCACTGGTGCGGATTAAAGCAGTAGTGGTTCCACTCATCTTGCACACTCTGTATCCAGACACAGTAGCCAAACCCAGTACACAATTTTGATAGACTTGGCAATTTTTGTGCTGTTATGCTTGTTTATTACAAAAAAAAAGTGGAAAGCAGCTGGTGTACACAGCCATTTGACATGCTCCAGCACCAAAATTGAGATTTCAAAACCTAGCGTGGTTTTGTTTGTATGTGTCATTGCTTCTGCAGCTTACAAGCTTTATTTACCTGCAAAGTTAAGAACAAAATTTGCTAATTGCATGCAAGAAAAAAAAAAGGCAGTGAACTAAGCTTTGTTATTTTGGTTTTGATCTAAAGCACTTTGTATGAAAGAGGACTTAGGAAAAACTATAAACAATGCATAACAACTTCAGAAAGTTAAGAATGGATATCATCGTAATCATCTCTGATGTAATCCTTCTCTGATACACATATAAGAAATAATGCCACCATAATGCAAATTTCCTTGCTTCTCATCTCAGAGATGGCAGTAGAACTTCAAAAGGTTTGGCTAGGTTTGTGCCTTTACTCTTAGTACACAACTCTCTACCAATATTTAGTCTAATCAAAGCCAGCAGATTAATACCATCCAGTCTGTTTTTTAGTACTTCTCTTTTCAGCTTGGAATTATTGAAAGACTACCCTTCATTTAGCAAATTAAATTACAGCTATGTCAATAATTGATTTTCCAGTTTGCTAGTTTAGCAAATCAAGTCACACCTCCTCAGCAACTGGAAAAGAATGCTTTTCACTCCTGATACTTCTACCTCTCTCCCCTCACCCCCAAGTATTTTGAGCTAAATGGAACATTGCTTTGGTTTGGAATTTGTATGACATCAAAGTTAACTTTTTGTCAAATTCCAGTAATGAAGAAAACCTTTTTTTTTTTTTAATGAAATTCTTCATTTTGTTGCTTGTTTTCTTTTTTCACCTTTGTGTTTGTGCTCCCGCTTTCCTTTTTGTTAGCTTGTGTGTGTGCGCGTGTTACAGAACTGGCCGCTCAACTCAGCATAATTTGCAGATAGTCTCATATAACCTAAAAGTTATAAATAATTCACCGGGAAAAAAAGCTTTATGAAGCTTTCAACAGCCTTTTAATTACAACTGGGCAAAACAGAGGAGAGGTGAGAAAATTGAAACATAATTATTTTATAAACAGAACAACAACAACTGTTCTTAAGTTCTAATGAAGAGAACAGAGTAGAATCCCAGAATCCCAGACTGGTTTGGGTTGGATGGGACCCTAAAGCTCATCCAGTTCCAACCCCCTGCCACGGGCAGGGACGCCTTCCACTAGACAAGGTTGCTCCAAGCCCCTCCTCATGTTCCAGTTGGTTTGGGTCCCCTTGTCTTTGAAAGGGATGTCACCCCAAATTCAGTATATGTTTCTTTCCAGAAAAATTACCTTTATGCCAGCACACACAACCTACATGCTAACCATAGCTTATGTGTATTTACTGATCCTGTAGCAGCCTAAGGACTGCCAGTACACTTTCTGCAGCTTGCAATTTAAATTTAAATTTAAAGCAATGCTTGGAGCCCATATCATTAAAGGCATAGATCCTGAACAGAGACACTCTCTGGACTATGGGAGTAGACCATACGTTACCAATTCAGACATTACAGGATATGAGATGTAGGGTGTCATGATGCTCTTACTGACCTGCTGTGGAGATGTTGGTTGAAGGATTTGTTGGAAGTATTTCTACTCTCCTGTTTGAAAAATGCCACTGGAGTGGAGCAACACACTCAAGTGGAAGAAGATGGGCAGCATGGCATGCTATGGTCAAGGGAAATGTCCCATTAAGCAATTATATTAATTATACATTGCCTCTAAGAGGCACACACTTGAACAGCGGATGATGTTCTTCCCAGAACAGATGGTACAGCCAGAACAATAGGCTGTTCCTTCCAAAACTCCTACTGGATAAGCTTAATAATTCAGAAGTTACCTATTCGTGAGAGTATTTCCATCCAGTCATTTGATTTGAACTGAATAAACAATGTATATCTTGGCGGCTGTCAATTAACATTGTAAGGGCATAGATGAGCTTGGTTTTCTATCTGAAAAGCTGGTAAAGTGACATTCATAAAAACAAATAAGCAGTTGCTACTTAGAGAACATGCCCTGGAATTTATTTCTGAGTGTCAGAGAGTCAAAGAGGCTGGTAATGAGGATGATTTCTTTGCCATTAATCACTACAAACACCAGAAAAGATAAAAGCTTAAAAATAAATAACAAAGCTGATGAGCTGAGACTGTGTTTTGTATTCTTACCCTTTGCTTCTCCAAGTTGGTTTATTTTTAAGAACTCAGGTGTGGGTGATAACAACACAAAGAGTGTATAAAATCTTGATCACTTGTAAAAGCAGCCCATCATAGTGCTTTTGAGATTTTTCAAACAGGAAACAGAAAAAGATGTATTTCATGGGAAGTATGGCCTGACAATGAGCTCAATCATTCCTGATTCACGGCAGAAGAATGACAGTAGAGCTGGGTGCAAGGGTATGTTACTTACACCCATGCACAAACACCCGGCGGACCTGGAGGAAGATATTCACTGTCTCTGGCACAACAGGAGCAGAATTATGAGAAGATTTCTTTTCCTTTCTTTAAGGGCTATTGGGAAGGTCCTTGGGCCCTGTGGTGCTGCCACAGGCAAGAAGGTATACATGAATGACAGGGAACCTTTAAGCCTTGCCTATATATCTAAGCCACTGAGCAGTGAAGCTGAGCAGGTGAAGAACCAGCTTATTTTATGACAAATAAAGCAAGCAGAGGTCAACAGTAAACTGGCATGGCTTAACTTGCAGCTTAGTGGTATCTATGCTATTGATGCCAATTCACAGCGACACAAACAGTACAGTGTGCATGTCATAGAACAGTTTGCTTTGGAAGGGACCTTCAAAGCTCATCCAGTCCAACTCCCCTGCCATGAGCAGGGACATTTTCAATTAGATGAGGTTGCCCAGAACCACATCCAGTCTCGGCTTGAATGTCTCCAGAGATGAGGCACCCACCACCTCTCTGGGCAACCTATGCCAGTGTTTTATTACCCTTATAAATGGCCAAGGCCACCCCTAAACCATGTCACTGAGGGCCTTGTCTATATAATCTGTGACCACTTCCAGGGACAGTGATTCCATCACTGCCCTGGGCAGCCTGTTCCAATGCCTGACTAACTTCTGGGGAAGAAATTGTTCCTAATCTCCAGTCCAAGCCTCCCCAGAGCAGTTTGAGGCAGTTTCCTCTTGTCCTGTCCCTTGGGAGCAGAGCCCAGGCCCCTCCTGGCTCCATCCTCACTTCAGGCAGTAGTAGAGAGCGATAAGGTCCCCCTAAGCCTTCTCTTCTCCAGATTAAATCCCCCCTGCCCCAGTTCCCTCAGCCGTTTCTAATCAGACTTGTGCTCTAAATGTAGCCTACAACAACTCACACCTATGCAACTACGTATGGGTCATAGTCCTGATCATATTATTTTTCAAACACTGTTTTGTTTCTGTAAACAAATTTCAGAGCTCTCACTTTTTCATTCTGCTACTGTACACTGTATGCCAGAATCATGTTTCCACAGGCACTGCTGTCATGAAACATAGGAACAGCTACTACAGGAACACTGTCTGGTTTTGTACATTTTAACCACAAACTGGCAGTCTGAATCATCTGAGGGATGCCAGTATGAGCAATAACTACAAGTATCCACTGTACTATCTCCAGTTAAAATACCACTGAATATGGGGCCAAATAAGGGAAAAATATGTTCCTCCTAAATGTAATTTAACACTGTGACATCGTTTTAGGGAAGCATAAGATTTAAATTCAGCTGGGAAGAAGTCTGAGTGGATACCAGAGTAATGCTCTAAATACTGTAAGTTCAGAGTGAAATACCACCAAGTATTCTTCTTCAAAGAAAGCAGTTCCTGCTGGCTTTCAGATGATGTTGATGAGTGTTAATACAAGAGAATTGATTGCGAGTTCTTCAGAAGAACTGGAAATTGTAAAGAATATCACATAGATGATTAAAATAAAACCCAGAAAGCTATGGTAAAACTGAACTGCTGCTTTAACCTACATGTGAGAATACCCAGTGTAGTGCCTGATCTCCGGTGAAAATGTTGCAAATCATATACAAATTAGTATGAATATTAATCAAATATTTTAATTAAAATTATCAAGCTGTTCGATTATGTCCACCCACCCCCCCCCCCCCCCAAAAAAAAAAACAATCAAAAGAGGCAATAACCATGAAGCAGAAACAGTGCAGCAGAACAAAAACTCAGCTGGAATCCCCATCAGCAGCCAAGGGAAAAAATACATCGTGTGAGCATCCCACAGCCTTCCTTCAATAATATTCAGAAAGCCTTCACATCCCAAAGGATGCATGTTGCTCAAAAATGGAATTCATTAATGCTCAAGCTCAAAAACCAACACAGGGAACCCACTGATCCAAAAAGCATATGCCACAAGTCAAATTATCATCATTATAGATTAACTGTTTTTCTATTTTTGCTTTCTTTTGTCAAATTCAAATAAGACAAACAGCTTTTGAATTCTTTTCTTGCATGTTCCCATGTCTTTTGGCAGTGTAAAACCTCCAGAACCAGGGCTATGTGTTTAGTGACAATCCTTTCACTTAAGAAGCTGTATTTACCCTCCCATTTAGATGGAAAATGGAACTAAACAGTATTTGCTCCCTCTTGCCAAGCACGCTACAAACATGTGAGTGCTAAAGAGGACACATTAGACTGCTAAAGAGACCTTAATTCAGAGATCTCATAAGTTTTGACTGTAGACAAATAAGAATCATAATTCAGAACTTGAAAAAACCCCACATTTAAAAATCATAAATTATATCAAGTAATGCAAACAGAAAATCTTATGCTGAGATAAATAACAAAGTAGCAAAGCAGCATTAGTCCATCCTGCTAATACTGGCCCAGAAGAGATGCTCGCTTAATGGCGAATACAGCATACACAGCACCAGCCCACTGGTTTTAACTTGAGTTACAAATTCTCAGCACTTCCAAACCAGCTTCAGCTCTGTGTTATAATCTTGGTACTGGGAGGAATGCTTAAATGTTCTTTTCTACTACTGTAAACAGAAGGATCTCCTATGAGTTCAGGCTGATGGGCAGTCTGTTTGCAAATGTGTCTTGCCTAAATTATACATGCAGAAGCCACAATTAATCAGCTTCTATAGTTCTCATTAAAAAGTAACTGCGCTGCAAGATAAAAATACATTTGCAGACAGCTACCTACTGCATTTGCCTTGCATTTTATTTCAGAGGCAAGAAAACAGCCCCATTATTAAAGAGAGCCTCTGTACGGAAAAGATCCTTAGAATGTGAAACTGCATCAGAAATGAAAATGTAGGAAGCTTCCCATTTGCAGTTTCATTTCATTTCCTCTCCAACTGCTAGGGATAACCTACCATTCTGTTTTGTTTGTTTTCTTTATATCTCAGAATAAACACAGTTCCAGATACATAAACAGAATTCACAGATCATTTAAGGCTAATCTGTAATAAGCCTGACTCTGTAATAAGTCCCAACATCTTTAATTGGCTTCCTTCTTCCTCTGGGTTCTGTAAAGCTTTTCATTTTGAAACTGTTGCCCTTCAGATTGTGTTCCAGCCTAAGCATTTTATTTGCTATTTGATTATCTTGCTGCTTTTGCCATGACCACAAATACTGAAATCCTGGCTCATAAACCCCAAGGCTTTCAAGAGACTGGACAGCTAATATCTGACAACAAAGTTCAATTTCCTCCAGAGCAGCTAATATGTGCTAGCCCTAAACCTTACGGGGCTACAGCTATAGACTACCAATTTATAACATGCATCCTATGTGAATTTTCAACAACAGGAGGGTAAGACTCAACTGCCTTTCTTCTTGAAGAAAAAACAAGTCTCTAAAACTATGTCCCAAACTCCGGACTGACCTGTGTAATACAAGATCAAGGGAGCATTAATGACCCTGAAGCACTTTTTTCTTGCTGTTGCCAGTAATACTTGGCCTAAATGTGTAAGATTTAAGGAAATCATCTTGATAATAACCTATTCAAATTGCTTGCAACACCTCTCAGCTGACTGCAGAGGAGTTGTTTCTTTATTCATGGCATTACCTCCGAAAGTATCTATAGAGGCTTTTAGGCTGTTCAAAGACCAGTACCATTAAACTTAATCACGAAGCTTTTTTGCCAATCTCAAGTTTATTAATGAAACTACCTCTGATTCGTTGTTAAGTTTCCTGAGCTTTAGTAAATGATACCTCCCATCTCCCTCCAAGAGTTTTAAAACACTGCTTCCCAGGGCAGTGCTGGAGTCACCATCCCTGGAAGAGTTCAAAACCTGTGTTAGACAAGGCCCCTAATGACATGGTTTAGTGGTGGCCTTGGCAGTGCTGGGGAATGGTTGGACTTGATGATCTTAAAGGTCTTTTCCAAGCTAACTGATTCTATGATAAGAAAGTCAGCACATCTGTATCTAATTTGGGTAAAAAAGCCAAAGGAAGTAGCTTGGATCAGATCACCCAAAGGCCAGCAACGGAGACAGGAAGACCACCCAGGCTCCCCAGCTTTGGGACAGCATTTTAGCTAGTAGATCATACGTACAGTGTTACGGTGACACATCTCTGCAGCAAAATTCACATTTGCCAGAGAATTCCCATCACAGTCCACAGCACAACTCATGTATTTTAAATGTAACTGAGTACACATAATTCCTGAGTTAGTACCTCTTCTACAGAGAAGAAACATGGAATATTGTGTTAATAAACCTGCATTGTTTTGTATTATATGTCCAGAGCAAAAGAACATTTTGCTAAGAGCTAACACCACTGCCATTTAGTAAAATGCTAACTATGTACTAGAACATTGGCTTCATTATCATTGATTTTATTTCCTTTCATTCCTAACTTAATTTTGATGATTGCCTCGTAATAGCCAGATAAGGAAAGAAACATCTCTGTTTATCAGGCAAAGCCTTCTGTGGCTTTTTGCTCCATTGTTATGAAATTAAAGCCGGGAAGGGAATGATATGGGAAAATGGATAAAATGTTTTTATTTCCCCTAGGAAAATATGTCAGCAGAAAAGTGAACAACTACATGCATGCGTATTAGAAAGCCTTAATAAGGCTTGCAAGTCTAGAGCTGTTTAAAACTGCCTTTGGTGTTCATGGACTACTTACATTGGAGTGTGTATCTCTCTGGATACATACCTATTTTACCTCTTTCCTAATAATAACAATAAAATGATAGGTATGAAGGATTCACTTTATAAATAGATTACAAGTCTGCCCACTGCATTTCTACACCATTTTAAAGGAAATTGCTGTATGAAAAAAAGATGATGCAATCATTTCCCAAATTTGAAAATCCTGCATAGGTCATGAAATGGGATTTTGCTCCAGCAAAGTGTCATCCATCAGCCCCAGCACTGCAGGAGGAGGTGACTCAGACTGTGCTTCAGTCAGGTGCTAAATCTCTTCACTTAACAAATCAGGAAACAAGATGGCAATAACTCATCTGTTACTGCTTGCTCTTAATTTTGCAGTAGGTGAATGGCGCAGCTGAAGAGAAAAGCCCTCAACTGCTTCCCCTAAAGCAGAGTACACCACTGGTAGTGGGGAATCCTAGAATCACAGAGTCATGGAATGGTTTGGAAGGGACCTTAAAGCTCATCTAGCTCCACTCCCTGCCATGGGCATGACACCTTCCGCTAGACCAAGTTGCTCCAAGCCCCATTCAACCTGGCCTTCAACACTGCCAGGGATGGGGCAGCCACAGCTTCTCTGGGCACCCTGTGCCAGGGCCTCAGCACCCTCACAGGGAAGAATTTCTTCCTAATGTCTCATCTCAATCTCCCCTCTGTCAGGTTAAAGCCATTCCCCCTTGTCCTGTAGGGACAGACCTTTGTCAGAAGCCCCTCTCCATATTTCTTGCTGGTCCCTTTAGGCACTGAAAGGTGCTGTAAGTTGTCCCCAGAGCCTTCTCTTCTCCAGGCTGCCTCCAGAGCAGAGGTGCTTCAACCCTCAGAGCATCTCCATGTCTTCCTCTGGACTCTCTCCAACAGCTCCACATCCCTTTTGTGTTGCTGCCCCAGAGCTGGACAAAGGACTGCAGGGGGATCTTACCAGAGCAGAGGGGGAGAATCCCCTCCCTCGACCTGCTGGTCATGCTGCTCATGATGAAGCACAGGATACGGTTGGTTTCTGTGCTGCAAGAGCACACTGCTGGGTCATGGAGAGCTTCTCCACCCCCACCAGTCACGGGGGGATGTGAAAAATGGACACAAGCAAATTAAAAGGGCTTGGGATGTTAACAAATCTATTGTACTGGGAGAACAATGTGGTGGTGGGGAGGGCGTTTTTATAATCTCTGTACACTGCTAACAACCACCCAAGACGCCACTTCACAATAACAGCTTCTATGTAGTCAAAGCACTACTTGTTGCAACCCTAACTTAACAGCACATGTAAGACAAAACTGCTGTCCAGCTGTTTCACTGCTACAGCAGGTGATTGGCTCTACAAGCAACTCAAAGGGAGAAATGATCCACTCAGCATGCCTGGAGTCACAAGGGACAAAACAGAGAGCTTCTGAATGCCAGAGCACTGGGTTTTGAGCATCACAGTTACTCTAGATTTGAGCTAAAGATGAATTACATCAGACCCTATCACCAGCAAGGTAAACCATCATGCTGGAATCAAGCAGCAAGTTAATAAAAGTCACACAGCCAGAATCTATGGAGAATGGATTTAACAGAAACCTTTCCTTTCCTGGTGGTTGCAAACTCATTTACAATCTCATCTCTGAGTCTGTTCCCAGGCATCCCATGTTCTGGGCTTGCTTTAGGCACCTATATATGTATAATCACAGAACGGATTGGGTTGGAAGGGACCTTAAAACTCACCCAGTCCCAACCCCCTGCCACGGGTAGGGACACCTTCCACTAGACCAGGTTGTTCCAAGCCCTCTCCAACCAGGCCTTGAACACTGCCAGGGATGGGGGAGCCACAGCTTCTCTGGGCACTCTGTGCCAGGGCCTTGGCACCCTCACAGTAAATATATAGGTAGCATCCGCACTCCAGTAAACCCAACCAAAACTCCCAGAACTGCAGTTAGCTTTTTGTTGAAGCCTCTGATTTGGATCATCAAGCAGACATTGGCAGCTGATGTTTGGAAGGATTTCCTGTGGTAATTTCGAGATGTTAATTAGATATTATCATCACATGTAATGAATGACATGAGATGGCAGAACCTTGCTCAGACAGAAAAAAACCCAACCAACCAGAAAACAAAACCACACACAGATTTTTTTTTTTCATTAGAGCCACTCATAACATTGGTCCTGATGCTATAAAAGCTCCTTGGCGCAGCAGCTGTGTATTTCTGCATGACAAATCCATTATTTCTAATACTGCCTCTCTTGCAACTTATTACAAAAAGCCCCAAACTTCTAAACCACCTTGACACTTTCTGAATTAGCAACGCTCTAAAACATGTTTTCAACTAACGGTGCATTCATGTGTTATTTTTAAGGCAGTATTTATGGGAAAATGAAAATACTTCCAGTTGCTGTCAGCATCGGTTTCTTCCAAACTGTTAACTAAGATGTTTTGTATGCTTAAGACATCTGCAGCCAGCGTAGTTCAAAGACAGAAGGCCTGCCTTGCTTTCCTTGCAGGCAAGTAGGCAGAACCTGCCCACTGATTTTAATGGGACTTGAATTTAGTCCATAGAGAGACACAAAGACATGCTTTTATGGCACTATTAGTGATAGCATCTGCCACTGTATTTCCTATGAAAAGAAAGGACAGGCAATACCTTTGAGATATCTGAAACAAGCTGTTAATATGTAAACTTTCAATCCCTACTAGAATACTGCTTGCAGTCTCAAAGTCAAACCCAGTCACATATGCAAGCCGGAAGTTAACACCATGGTACATACTGAAGACATTTAACACTAGATGTCAAAATCGGCAAGTATCTGTTAAAACTCCTATTACAAATGCAACTACTCAAAGTCAAATGCTGAAATACAAAAGAAAAGCGTGTCTGGAACACATTTAATGTTACGAAGGATAAACAAAAATGTAAGAATGCTGTTTCTTTTCCCAGACTCCAGACATGTCTATCAGATGGCTGGACTGAAGATAGAAATATAATGCTAAAGCAAAAAAATACCACTGGTATGGCACTGATAGTCTAACCAAAACCCACAGAGGCAAAAGCTGAGTACATACTAAATACCTACCATTTATTTGCCGGAGTTTTGCCCCGCTAATTATCAGCAAAACTTGTTTTAACCCACAGGCAGGACATGGCTCTCTGAGCATCACATTTACCCCAATACCTGCTTATAAAGCAAATCAAAACACAAGCCTCTCTCATGTGTGACTTCTCACAAATTGCATTTGGGTTAGGATTAAAGGAGCGAATTATTCTGTCTTTGGATAAAAGAGTTGATTTGACACTTCTCTTTGCTCACCATAATGCTCCACAACATTTAGGCAGCAATAGCTTGCATTTATACAGTCTGCTCAAGTCTATTAAGCTGCAGTTGAGTAAATTTTAACTCAAGTGGTGGAACAGACAATATCATTTAACTGTACAGCACATCAATCTATGCTATGTAAATGGCAAAATGCACAACATATCATTGTCAGTGACAGATATGGGTTCATATAACGAAAACCTGAAGGTTGTGAATTATGTCCCACTGCTCCAAATTTTGGTGGGCTCAGCTTCTATCAGCTTTTGCAGAGCCACAGCTCAACTGCAAAAAATATAAAGGGCAACTCTGGAAGCCCAGATGTATCTCTTGTCCAGAAAGGTAGAAACTCACAAGATACCAGTCTACTTCACCAAATCACTGAATGGTTTGGGTTGGAAGGAACTTCTGAAGATCATCTAGTCTACCCCCTTAAAATGCCTCCCTAGCTTACAGAATTAGGATGAAGATACAGTGGGGTGTTTTTTTTCCACCATTAAACTGTAACTATTACATAAGGAAACAGCCTTAAGCTATACCAGGGGAGGTTTAGACAGGATTTTAGAACAATTTCTTCCCCAACAGGTTTAATCAGGCATTGGAACAGGCTGCCCAGGGCAGCGGTGGAGTCACCGCCCCTGGAAGCGTTCACAAACCGTGCAGATGGGGCCCTCAGTTGACATGGTTTAGTGGTGGCCTTGGCAGTGCTGGGGGAACAGTGTGACTGGATGATCTTGAAGGTCACTTCCAACCTGGTTGATTCTGTGATTCTATGATTTCTATTTTTTCAAAAAGCTGTCCTGTGTTTGCATAGGACATCTGTAATTTCTTCACACTGGATGCTTAAGTATGTAAGGGCAGAAATGCTCACTCTCAGGACATTTCTGTGCAGTTACAGAATCCATACAGGCTAAGAGCCTGTGGACTTTATTCTTCTGCCTCTCACTTTCCATGGTTACCAAGACCAGATCCAGTGTCCCCCACCAAAGGCAACTGAAAGATTCCCACTGTTTTAAATGGTTTTTAATGGCTACTCTTTTTCAGTTTGGGCTGCAATCCCTCCCTTTAGGGAATATAAATATCATTCAAATCAGACTGGCAGTACATAAACGAGGGAATGAAACTCCTCAGCCTTTAAAATCATCTCTTATACATGATATAGCTTTGGAAACATTTACTGCATTTACTGTCTGTAAGTCATTCCATTAAACTACCAGGGACAGGAATGCTAATTGCTTAGCAGGGAAACAAAACTAGTTACCCCATGAGTTAACCCCATGCTCAAAGCAGCTGGCAACCAGCCCCTTCCCCCTGCTCAACTGAAGAGTGACATAAATGGAAAAGAGGTGCCTGTAAAACGCACAAGTGAATGGTAAATAAACCAAACAGTAGAAAAAAGGTGAGAGGCAGTAAAGTCAAAAGAATCAGCAAGGGATAATTGAGATTAATACAAAAGACCATATGGGAATGCTCCAGAACAAGCAGCATGTGAAAAATCACATCCATCATCATCATATTTTTCCAATAATAGATCATCAGCGCCAACTCTTGGACAACAGGTTTTCTTAAGACATCTTAACATGCTGTGAGGTGCTCATTTTCTCTTAACAATACCTATACCCTGAAATTAGCTTAGGAGAAATACAAAGCATCATAATTTCTTCTACTTCCTTATGCCTCTCTTGCCACTCCCACCTCATTTTAGAAATGAAGGACCGATCTCTCAAACTGGGCACCTAAGTTTGTATAAGGGTTGTAATTTTCAGCAGTTGAGAGCATATGAACACCTTGCAAATATCCGATCTTCCCACTATCTAACAATATATGTGATCTTCAAAGAACTATCCTTTTAAGTAATTTGTACCCTTTGGGCACAATCCAGCAGTCTTGGGCACCTATCCTCATTGCTAAATAAGCTGTACAAGTCACTTATCCAAATGTAAATCATAAAACATTCTCAGGGAAGAAAACAGTTTTTGCAAAGGTAATCCACACTGTCTTGGCACCAGGTATCCCGAGTTTTGAAAAGAGCTTGATAGAAAGCATTTGTTAAATCCTAACTTTCAAGCTCAACTCAGTAACCTGAGTGCCAGGACCAGTGTCCATGAACATTCCACTCTCAAAGAAAAGGAAGTAACCTGGTATCCTTCACATCAGCCTGAAGCAGTTTTATTATAGAGATTTGTAAACAGAGTACCAGGTAAGGAGCTTGACTGAAGCATAGTCAACAAAGACTGTCATGGTTTAAACCCAGCTGGCAACCCAGAACCACATAGTCACTCGCTATGGGATGGGAAGGAGAATCGAAAGAATGTAATTCCCACGGGTTGAGATAAGAGCAGTCCAGTAACTAAGGTATAACACAAACCACTGCTGCTACCACCTATAATAATAATGATAAGGGAAATAACAAGGGGAGAGAATACAATTGCTCACTACCTGCCGACTGATATCCAGCCCGACCCGAGCAGCAATCTAGCCCTTCCAGGTAACTGCCTCCAGTTTATATACTGGGCATGATGTGCTTTGGGTCCTGTCTGCTTCCTCCCAGCTTCCCCTCCTCCCTGGCAGAGCATGAGACTCAAAAGTCCTTGGTCAGAGTAAACATTACTGAGCAACAACTGAAAACATCGGTGTTATCAGTGCTATTCACAGGCTGAAAGTCAAAAACGCAGCGCTGCACCAGCTACTAAGAAGGAGAAAAATGACTGCTACTGCTGAACCCAGGACAAAGACTCACTGGCAGCAGGCAATGAGGGTGGTGGAATTGCTGCTTTAAATACATTTCCACGTTTCCTTGCAATACAGATGAAGTACCAAAGGGCCTTTTTGGGGAGTTTTTTAATGACAGAAAAAAAAAAAACAAATACATTAATATTTTCCCCTTGTTTCTTCTACAAATTCCAATGATATCATTGTATAACAGCCTTTTGCCAGTGCAAATCCAAATCAAGCAGCATCACGTTCACATTCTCATTTGGTCACCACACTTTTATACCCCCAGTGCAACTGGTGAGAGAAAGCTCTCTGCCCTTGTCGTGGTTTAAACCCAGTCAGGTAATTCGTTCGCTCACTTCCCCCCCTTTCTTGCCCTCCCCCTGCTCTCGGAGGGACGGAGAGGAGAATCAAAAGAATGCAACTCCCACGGGTTGAGATAAGAACAGTTTAGTAACTAAGGTATAACACAGATCACTACTGCTACCACCAATGATAATAATGATAAAGGAAATAACAAGGGAACAGAATACAACACCTCAGCACCAGCTGACCGATAACTCGCCCCCCAAGCCCAACCAAGCTCCGACCGATACCTCCTCCAACCCTGCAGTCTCCCAGCCCTTCCGGCTAACTCTCAGTTACATCCTGGGCATGACGTGCTGTGGTATGGAATAGCTCTTTGGTCAGTTTGGGTCAGGTGTCCTGTCTCTGCTTCCTCCCAGCTTCCCCTCCTCCCTGGCAGAGCATGAGGCTCACAAAGTCCTTGGCCAAACCAAAACATCCTTGTTATCAGCTCTGTTCCCAAGCTGAAAGTCAAAACACTGCACTGCACCAGCTACCAAGGAGGAGAAACATGACTGCTACTGCTGAACCCAGGACATTATCCACCCCTTATTCCATACCATTCACGTCATGCTCAGATCCCACATTTTCAATATACCATCACTCTTATCTCGGTGCACTCTTATCTTAGTGCATGGACCAGTCCCTATAAAGCTGCTGCGTCCATCTGGTCCATGATGTCAGGCTCCATCTCTTGTAACAGTCTTCCAGAGCAGGAGAGACTGTGTGCAGTGTTCACACTCGTGAATAACCTGGGCAATAGTGTCCATTGTTAAGTCCACCCCTCGATCATGAGTCCATCTCTGTGTTGCATCTCTGCTCTGATGGCCTGAAGTGCCATGGGCCCACCAGGCTTAAAATAATTCACTGTCCCCTTCAGCAGTTTCTGCAGCTTGTTGCTGGGGACTCCATACAGCTGCCTTCCATCTCCGACGCTTCCAAAGCACTGGAGGGGCCCAGTGGACTAGATACTTGCCCATACTGTCCCCCACACCCTGCCACTCATGACTCTCCAGCCTTGGGGAAAATCTCTTGGTCCCCCTGCATCATCGCCTAACCCCAGACAAGACCCAAACCTGACTCTGCTTAACTTTTGAGATCAGACAAAATGGTTGTGGGTAGCACACAGCCTGTGTGTGTGCCAACATGCTGATCCCCATCACAATCAGCAGGCAGGTCCCAAGGACACCCAAAGGCCATTCAGAGCCTTCAGAACTCTCAGTTGATGCTGCTGTACTTGTCACTGGGGCTGGTGTAGCTGCTGTGCTTGCCGGCTCTCCCACCACCAGCTTCTCTTTTCCTGAGTCCAGCTCTTCCTCCTCTGCCTTGCTGGGAAATGCTGCGTGGTCTCCTGCATCCTCCTGGGGCTCGGCGGGTGGCTGCCGGGGAATGCTCTCGGCCGTCGCGGGGCTGGGCTCTTCCGCGGGGCTCGTCTCCTCCGCCGCCTTCTCCCGCTGCTCAGCAGCCGCCTCCTTCTGCTCCTCGACCTCCCCGACCTCCTCCACCGGCAGCCATCCCCTCGCGGCCTCCGGCCCCGCTCCCGCCGCCGCTTGGTCCCCGGGGCCGCTCTCCCGGGCCGCTTCAGCAGCCGCCGGCTCCCGGGACCGCTCCCCCTCAGTTCCCCACAGCCTCACGAAGATGGAGAGTAGGGTGAGGGCCAGGACGGTGAAGAGCAGCCGGACGGCCAGGTACAAGTCCACGGCCACGTCCGTCCCGCCCTGCTGCTGGAGCCCACCCGTATTACAAGCCATTGCCATAAAGCACAGTGAGACAAGAACCTTAGCCCAAGCCCCACACTTGATAAACACTAACACAGCAAATACCGGCTCTAAGTAAGTTACAACGGTCTGAAGCTGTGAGATCAAGAAGAACAACTCTGAGAGCCAATAAATCAGCATTGTGACGAGTGACTATCAATCCAGTCAGATCTGTTCTTATCTCAACCCCTCGTGCCCCACGTTGAGCGCCAAAAAAAGAACTGTTGTGGTTTAAACCCAGTCAGGTAACTCGTTCACTCACTTCCCCCCCTTTCTTTCCCTCCCCCCTACTCCCGGAGGGATGGAGAGGAGAATCAAAAGAATGCAACTCCCACGGGTTGAGATAAGAACAGTTTAGTAACTAAGGTATAACACAAATCACTACTGCTACCACCAATGATAAAGGAAATAACAAGGGAAGAGAATACAACACCTCAGCACCAGCCAACCGATAACTTGCCCCCCCCAGCCCCGACCAAGCTCCGACCGATACCTCCTCCAACCCTGCAGTCTCCCAGCCCTTCCGGCTAACTCCCAGTTACATCCTGGGCATGACGTGCTGTGGTATGGAATAGCTCTTTGGTCAGTTTGGGTCAGGTGTCCTGTCTCTGCTTCCTCCCAGCTTCCCCTCCTCCCTGGCAGAGCATGAGGCTCACAAAGTCCTTGGCCAAACCAAAACATCTCTATCAGCTCTGTTCCCGAGCCGAAAGTCAAAACACTGCACTGCACCAGCTACCAAGGAGGAGAAACATGACTGCTACTGCTGAACCCAGGACAGCCCTAAACTCAGTATGTTGTCTAAATCACCAGATTTCCCATCCCTGGCAGTGTTCAAGGCCAGGTTGGACAGGGCTTGGAGCAACCTGCTCTAGTGGAAGATGTCCCTGCCCATGGCAGGGGGTTGGAACTGGATGAGCTTTAAAGTCTCTTCCAACGCAAACCAGTCTGGGATTCTGAGCACAATTTAGGCATACAAGGCAACACATAGTTGTTGTGAGAAGTGGAGCAGGCTGCCAGCCTGCTGATGAAGCCTTCTTCACGAGGATTAACTGGAAAAGCTTGGGCAATTGTCTCTCAGTCAAAATCTATATGCCACCTCTCCAGGCACAGAAACAGCCTCTCTAAAGCTGCTTTCTGTAACAGAGACTCCCCATGTTTACGTGATTCTCCCTTGCAGTTTTAGAAGGTAAGCTCCTCATGCCTCAAATCTGAGACAAGAATTTGATTTTGAACAGTTCCATAAGTAATAGATATATTTTAATATACATTATATGTTATGTATATATGTATACAGATATAACTGCACAGCTGTGGCTGAAGCATAATGAAAAGCTCCCTCATGTAATCTGTGACTGTGTTTGCTTACTAACTAAAGACAAAATGCTTTGGAGCAATATGGGATAAAAAATTCACACTCTGAAAATTCAAAATCATTACCCTGAAATAAGTAATTTATAGGCAGGAATTTTAAAAAGCCTGTATATCAGAGACTATGTGTTTTCTACATTCCACCCTGAAATCTGATTTTTTTAAAAATATCCTGAGATGCTATTTACTAGGATAGAAGAGACCATCAAGCCTTATTCTTTTTTAATATTGTCAGATCTTGTCTTAAATTCACTGTGCTGTTAGGATCGATATTTCTTTGCTCAGCACATCTCTAATAGGGCAGCTGAACTGATGCAGAATCTTTCAAGTGTGTCTTCCCTCTCAACCTCTCCAAAAGTCAAGGCATAAGCACAGCAAGCCATTTACATTTATTGCCACATCCTCTGTGAGTAGCATCTTACCCTGCTGAAGAGCATCTTAGCCTCTTTTAATTAAAATTTATTACTGTAATTTACATGATGCATTGTTGGTACATGGACTGCTGCCCTTCTGTTACCATGTTTAGGAGCTATTTGAAATCTATCTGACCTGTGGAACATCAAAATTTTTCCACAGGTCAGTTTGTGGGTGTTTATAACAGGTATTAAACTCAGCAAATAGCTTAGCATTGTAACTTCAGCACACTGACAGAATAAACACGCAGTGGTATATCGAATGAAAATACAGACTTTGTGGGGCTTTGAATACCCTGGTTGAGTGGAAAGTGTCCCTACCCGTGGCAGGGGGCTGGAACTGGATAAGCTTTAAGGTCCCTTCCAAACCAAACCAGTCTGGGATTCTATATTCTGACTGGAGTAAATCCTGCTCCCATGCAAGACAGCGAGAAACATCTCACCCACTACCAAGAGCAGGTGAAAGGATTTGGTTTACAGTGGGGAACAGTAACAGGCACAAGTTGAAAAGTACACTCACTCTTGGTCCCAAAATGCAATTGGACACCCATCACGCTAGCTGCTTTATGAACACATAATGAAATTATGATCCAAATACCTTACATGGTAACTGTAGAAACAGAGACAAGTGAACCTATTAAACAGATGGCAGCAATGAAAGCATCGTATGACAGGTAAATCTATAATGCTCTGAAATACTGTGGGTGGTCTTTTAAGTGGAAGTGTGCAAACAGGCTCCTTACCTGTAAGGACAAATCACGGCAGGTCCCTGCTGCACCTGACAGCAGGAGGCAACGCTTGTGCTGTGTATGTCACAGGCTACCACCGAACAGAGGACAGCAAGTGCAAATAAACTTTATTCACCTGTCTGACACATCTGCAGGAGAATTACTCAGAGGCACCTTGCTCTTGGTGGGACATTATGTTCTGCATTCAGACCCAGCTCCCTCTCCTTTCCCCCAGCTCCCAGACTTCATAAAAAATTCACGGTCTCCAACAGCAAACAAATAGAAGAAACAACAGCCTTTCAGTCAAAGAAATAGACAACCTAGGGAAAAACTGGACTCCAGTCACATACCCACTGAAGAACAGGACTGTGGGTTACTGAAATCCCAGTGGATTAATTTCCTTAGGAGACAATTGTTTTCCTCTCTATGTCGGGTCAGTGCAGGGTGAAGGCCAGGCTGGGTGTGGTTTTAAGCAACCTGGTGGAACGCGTCCCTGCTCATTGCAGGCGGGCTGGACTAGATGACCATTGAAGATTCCAACCCATTCTATGATTCTCTGACTTCTTTGTTTGATGACCGTGCCGCATCTTTCCACAAGAAGTTCAAGTGTTCTTAAGACCCGTTCTTTGGCACGCTTATGTGCCTGCATACTGGCATACATGAATACAAATAAGTTTACATTGTATTTCAGTTAATAGGATTTAAATGTGACCATGCAAATATCTGCACTGCAACTAACAGGAGCTTGTTTAATTATACAGTTCTCAGAGCTTACTTTCTTTGTGTTTAGTCCTGTATCCTGAGTGCCTTTATGGTTTCTTGTAGGAAGAGGAGGGTAAAATTTAACAACTTTTCTTTATTAATTTCACTTAACAGTCCCATTACTTGGAATGGCTGTAATTTATTGCCTACCCCCTCTGACGCTGCCTGCTGCAAGGAGAAAAACCATAAAATGCTTGGGATTAGACTTCCAGCTGGACCTCTGGGCAAATGAGTACATCCTCTCCTCCTCCTCCTCCTCTCCTGAGCTCCCATCAGCAGCTTCATGTCTTATAGGCAAGCAGGGAACATTTCTTGTGTCTTACAGAACAAATAATTTCCACTTTTTCCAGTCCAACAAATGTTTTTCCTTGACTGCTTGTGTGGTCACCTAGAAGAAGTTCTGCCCTACAAGTGAATTAACTACAAGTTAACTCACAACATACAGCATTTGCTTACTCATTCTGAACTTCCACAGAAACCCAGACTGGTTTGGGTTGGAAGAGACTTTAAAGCTCATCCAGTTCTAACCCCCTGCCACAGGCAGGGACACCTTCTACTAGACTAGAGTGGTCAAAGCCCTGTCCAACCTCGCCTTCCATCCCTCAAGGCTAGTTCAGATGGATGCAGAAAAACAGCTGAACTCTTAAGCAAGAGGTTTCCCCCGCTCCCCACCCCCCCAATAAAAATTGCACCCTAATTACTGTCACTCCTGCTGTCATCTAACAGATCAGAGCAATAAGAAGTGGCAAAGTTCAGCACATCACCTACTGCATCCCTCTGCAAGTCTGTGACTGTCCTCTGCATTTCTTCCACACCGCTTGACAAGTCTTGTTAAACAAGCCCAAAGCTATTAAGTTTCAGGATCTTCCTTTGGGAGACAATTCCAGCTTTTAACAGTTTTCACTGTCTCAGCAAGTTCCCTGGTATACTAAATTTTGGTTAATTATTTCCTCTCGTTATTTCCTTTTTCAGCCCCACTGTCAAACCCTTCCCTTTCATCCAGCACTACACCCTTCAGGTATGTAAATGCATTGCCTTCTATTCTCCCCTAATTTAACCACCATGCTTTCCACATCATCTTTGCTCCTCTTGGTGACAGAGGATGGCAAGAATGAATTTAGCTTAATTTTAACTCTCCCTCTCCTGAAGGCACATTAGTACCAGCTCAACTTCCCCTGTTGTTGTGTACGCTCATTAGTTTGAGAGCCGAAGGACCACTGTAGTTTATCTAGATAGTTACATAGAAATTCCTTCAAATGACAGATGTATTTGCTCCCAAATGCTCTTCTAAAACAGCATGACTTTGATCACTGGAGGCACAGTGCAAATTTAATCTTTCTGCCATGAATACAGAAATTACATGGGAGAGGAAGGCAGAACCATACAGCCGCAGGGCAATACCAGAATGGAAGGTAATTCTTAACTTTCAGACTCACCTGATTTGCCTCATGTACACAACATACTTTCATTCATACATGTATATAATGTGTATAAACAGGTAGCACTAAAGATAGCAGCTGTTAATAATTTTCAGTATTCAATATAACAAACATTTAGCCAAGAAATCTTGCTCAGATTTTCTGCGCTTGACGAAAGACCTCTAGGTATGTAATGTTCATTTATTTCCTTTCAAAATGACAAGCAGAAACAGCAAGTGAGGGTGTCTGCATTCTGAACTCACCAGACAGCTAAGTTCAGCTACATGCCTAGAGAATAAGTTCTTGAGCACATCCTTGATGACAGAAGAAAACCCACTGGTGAAAGAAAACACTTTTTAGTCAAGGAGAGCAGCTTGGACCACAGTCAAGAGTCACAGTTAAGTTATCAGCAAATTCTTTGTCCATGAGAAAGCAAATGCCATAATGCATTTGGCTATGTGATGTGGCTATGTGGCAAGTGATAAGACAATCTCTGCATCCTTCCTTCCCACTCACAGTACGAATACACAGTCAGGTGTGATCCTGGGTATAAGCAGTGATAATAATAGGAAATCAAATTTGTTTGCACTGTGTGACTGGGGGCAGATCGAGTTTGATTCTCAGAAATTCTGCAGCAATCTCAAGTTCAGAAACTAACCTAATGAAGAATTTAAAGTCTACACAATAAAGATCCCACCTCCTTTTCCACTCTTGTTCATGAGCTCCACTGAAGTTAGCAGGAGGTATTTTCTGGCACTAAGAGTACTACATCTCAAGTGTCTCTTGTGCTAAACCAGTGCAGCTTGTGCTATTACACTTATGCATATCTATAACATTCTGCTCCTGGAGCAGCTGTATTCATGCCTTCCTTTCTCCACATGGAGCAATAAATCGGCCTTCACTGTTTAGCAGCATATGGCCAGCTCTAAAAGCACTGTCCCCTCCCTTTTAACTCAGGCAATATGATTTTTGCTATAAATAACAAAAGGCCATAGGCTTTACATTGATTTGATAATGCACGGTCTCTGTAGGTGTCTGGGATTGCCTTGGTCTCAGCTGGCTTCAGCATGTTTGAGCAGTTGTCTAGTGGGTTGAGTGATAATTCCCTCATCTGTTTTGTCTTAAATTCTGCAAATATAACAATAATACATTGTAAAGGTCTGACCAACCCAGGTGGTCCCAGTGTAAAAATAACAGCCTTTTATGTTACTTGATGCTGGGAGTGCAGCTTCCAAACTTGAGAGGGAAAACTACTTAAAGGAAGCAAACTATGATGAGAAACATATGAAAATTAACCCAGACTTGAGACTGAGGAGGCAGAAAGCCTACAACGAACATCAGCTCCTGATGAAGACCTCAAGGTGACCCAAGACTTGTCACAGCTCCCCTTTTGCTCTGCTGGGGGCAGGCTGAGACTGCTGACCATAGAGCAGAGAACTAGAGAAAATAGGTAGAGAGAAATGAGGTCCGTATGTAACAGTTCTAACTGTTATTAATGAGGCTTTTCTACATTCATTTGATAGCTTAATGTACGCTAAATCACCAAACAAACTCTGGAAACTACTTGAAGACAGTGTGCACATGTAGTCAGGTTTATGCTATCCCATACGGATCTAGATACCTCATAGTGCCATAACAAAGATGCAGTCCTACATTTGCTCAGTGTTTCCATGGGAAAGCACCTGTCACAAAGGGGACATGGTTATCCTCTAGAACCCAGATCTACCTGTCTACATTTTGAAACATTCAGTTTCAAAATCCTCCCCTCTTTTCTCTCCCTGCTTTTCATGTTTACATGAAGCCATAAAGGAATGCTGACACGTAGCACCACCTTCTCTACCTTTGGTCATTAAGCTGCCTTAATACATATATAGCTCACCACTATCTTGGGTACTCTGCTTGGGTATTTGCAAACCACACACCTATTTTGAGGTGAAATGTACCTAAACCAGACTTATTTCGTGCTTCCATCTTCCTCATCCAATGTAATGGGAACTGCATGGTGAGGGAGGGAGGGAACTGATTTTAATACGTAACAGAACATGACAACATAAGCTGGGTAAGAATCTGTTGCAAGCATAGAATCACAGAATGGTTAGGCTTGGAAAAGACCTTAAGATCATCCAGTTCCAACTCCTGCCATGGGCAGGGACACTTTTCACTGCTCCAAGCCCCATCCAACCTGGCCTTGAACACTGCCAGAGATGGAACATTCACCACTTTGGGCAACCTGTGCCAGCCCCTCACCACCCTCACAGTAAAGGACTTCTTCCTTATATCTAAGCACACAAGACTTGATCTGTTATGCAGAAGCTGCTGAAAGTGAAGAATTGAATCCTTTGATACCATTCCTGTTCCTTCAGTTCAGAAGGAAGTGTTTATCAGCCAAGGGAACAAGATTCCTAAACAACTGTGGATGCATTCATAAAAAAAAAAAAGAGGGGAGGTTAAGCTGAGTCACAGAATCACAGAACAGTTTGGGTTGGAAAGGACCTTAAGATCATCTAGTTGCAACCCTACTGCCGTGGGCAATAATTTTTAAACAGTCTCTTTAAATAATATATGTAACTACTTATACAGTCAAAACAATTCCTACAATTGCTACCCTTTCCTAAAAGGATTTTTAGTCTATTACTATTGCAGACTTCTCAATATCCACACAGTAAGTTACTTACAATTTTGTTTCCCCAACCTCATAAACACTGACTAGCCAGCCATTAGGTTCCCAACAGTTTGAAGCACAGCAGATGAGGAAACAGCACTCAGTGACAAGAGCTGAGCTGATGCCAGACCTGACAGTCTTAAAGTGACCAGCTTGTAAAGGAGATTTTTCAAACAATGGCAGACAAATGGACTTTCCTGGATTATTCACATTTTGGAGACATTTAGTGTCAGTCAAGGCAATGTGCTATGCGTGGTGAAATTGTAAACAAGTGTAAGACAGAATGCATTCAACTTCCCCTACCCTATTTTCTACTTGGCACAGTGTTACTGCCCCGAAGACTGGAATACAAAGAGCTGTGCACAACCCTGTGCACACAGACACTGTATTGAATGCTACAACAATTGGAGTTAATTGGTACTGGCCTTTTCTTTAAGCTCCTTGTGTAGCTCAACTGTGACGTTATTCACAGGAGACTTGAAAGATTATGGCTTGTTCCACCTTCCCTTGTATTAAAAAGCTGGTGTGGATGGCTTAAAAGGAAAAGGGGAGAGAACGGGGATAAGCAGAACAAAAAACCCCATCCTTTAAGAAACCAAATCACATCAATTTGCATGCAATCAGTAAGCTACACCTCTGGATACATTATGAATATTCCCACGTGACAAATGCAAAAAGAAACTCAGTAAAGCCTGGGAAGAAAGCAGCATTAAAGCAACCAGATTGCTTCTATTACCCAGGTTGCATTACTTCATTTTGACTTCTGCATTTTTATGTAATGGTAAGTTTGCAAAATAAAGAAATACCATATCACTTGATGCAGACAACTGCAAGAAACCCCACAAAGTAAAGAGCACGTCTGAAGCTCCACCCAAATTTGTAATCACTAAATCATCCCCAAATGTTCATTATGATGTTCCTTGAACGTGACAGGCCTCAGTATTTGTAGAAACTGTAAACCCTAGGCTCTTACTAAAGAAGACAGACATCACTAACAGACAGGGGAAGACATTACATCACAACCTAAACCTGCCACCTGAACTAAGCACAATCCAGGAGCAGTGCGGCACACACGTAACTACAAATTGTAGCCAGAGAAACTATCTCGTCGTAAAGTTTCTCTCAAAATTCAGCCCATAAATACTTAAAACTGGCCTACCAGAAAGGTTCAAGAAACATGGCAGAGGAGTAAGGGGTGGTGGCGTGTCAAAACCATGCAGTGCACAGTGAATGAAACATGGGAATACTGAATGAACACTGCTGTGATTTAAAGGGAAAAAAATCCCACAAACCAAAACCAAACCCAACTCTTTTTCATAATATTTTCCATAATAAATGCAAAAGGTAACTCTGCATCCCAGGGAATTTGAACCAAAACTGCTGTGCAATTCCTACACTTGAATACCCTCTCACCTTGAGACAGAGCTACATCCCTAAATACTTATTGTCACTTCTTAGAACCCCACAACGTTGTTTTACAATGGCTACTAAGGTATTGCATAGGAAATGCCAGTCATTCAGTTTCACGGTCCAAGACTGGGCCACAAAGAAGTCAGCAGGATCATTCACGACGAGAAGGGGCTTTAGGCTGTTTTTAGGCTGGACTTAAAGCACTGAGCAGCCCTAGCCTGGGTACCTGAATCAAACAGTCAATCAAGGGGAACTCTGGAAAACTTTTGAACACCTAAGAAAAAGCATATCTAGCAAGAATGTCTAAGTGTGAATAACAAGCTGGAGGTTGGGGGTGAAATACGACGCTCTACACGTACGAAGTTCATTTTAAGAAGAGAGAGCTTTTTAGCATGTTTTTTGAGAAATCTAAAGATTTTACAGCCCCCATTTAATTACACGGCCTCCCATTCCAATCTCCTGTTTTCAAAACAGTATTACACAGCTGTTAGGCACCAATTCTTTTTTCAACTTTGTTCTTTCAGGAAAAAAATGAGATATTTTCATATATAAACTAAAAGTGCGTTATCTAATTACATTTGCTTCTTCATGCATCATCTCTCAAGATTAAGGTAGGTGTGCAAGGAATATTTAATCGAGTCATTCATCAGCTGAGGCTCATCATTTGACATATTCCATCAACATGTTAAGTTTGAATGTTTTGCTAGTATTTTTGTTCTAGGGATTGGACATTTATCCTAAAGCCCTGAGAAGTTCTTGGAAAAACAGATTATCTGGAGAAATGGCAGAAATGTAAGAAAAGTTCTGAGCAATCTAAAACTTCCCTGACAAGAATCTTCCCACACCCTGGATCTGGATGCGTTCCTGTCAATCACCTTCCCTATTATTCTGCTTCCTGAAGGAACACATTTATAAAATAAACTACTGAAACACGAATTAAAAGATATTCTTTCCCCTAAACTACAAGGAGAAAGCACTTTTTCTTATGAGACATTAGAGCAGGTAACGATTTACTGGCTCATGATGTATGTTCATCTTATGCAAAAAATTTCTGAAATTTCAGAAAATACATTCATATTTTATTGACAATATCTGTAGGAAAAAAGCTTTGCAGCCATTAAATCAAAGTACTACAAATACCAGTTCTCAGCAGCACAACAAAATACACAGACTTAAAGAATCTATGTTCTGAATAGTGCTTTTTAGGGATGTTATCTTTCTTTTAAGATTGATATTTGCACTAGTGAGAAACGCGATCATACAGATGACAAAAGAACAGGGGCTTGTCTGTTTCTCATCACACATAAGACAACTCAACACATAGGCTGAAGCCCCTCTGCTATGGACACAGACAGAGAGCTGGGCTTGCACAGTCTGGAGAAGTTTCTGGGGAGACCTTAGAGCAGCTTCCAGTGCCTAAAGGGGCCAACAAGAAAGCTGGAGAGGGGCTTTTGACAAGGGCCTGTAGGGACAGGACAAGGGAGAATGACTTTAACCTGACAGAGGGAAGATTGAGATGAGACATTAGAAAGAAATTCTTCCGTGTGAGGGTGGTGAGGCCCTGGCACAGGGTGCCCAGAGAAGCTGTGGCTGCTCCATCCCTGGCAGTGTTCAAGGCCAGGTTGGATGGGGCTTGGAGCAACCTGCTCTAGTGGAAGGTGTCCCTACCCATGACAGGGGGTTGGAACTGGATGAGCTTTAAGGTCCCTTCCAACCCAAATCAGTCTGATTCTATGATTCTATAATGTAACATAAGACCTATTAGACTTAGAAAGAACCATTTCTGGACAATTATATCCACACACAAACCCACTTACGCTAAGCAACCACATTGCAGGGTATATGCTAGCACAATATCACGACTTTTTTCAAGTATGAGCTATTTTTATATGCTCTCAAAGAAATCAAAACCAGCACCCAGAGCAAACTGTTGACAGCAACCCTGGCCAGCATCATGGTACAGTTCAGATGGAGAAGGGCATGTTGGAGCGCATCATTGCTCCATGACTGTTACAACATGTGTGGCATTTCGTAGGAGATGGCTGACATTGCAAGGAGACCCCCAGCAATGTGTTTGCCAGTAGTCAAACTCCAAAGAGAAAGCCTTAAACAGCTCGTGAATCACAGGCTGCTCACAAGCCTGAACGATGTTCTTCCAATCAAGAGATCAAGGTCATTTAGTTATTAAACATATGGTCTACCAAAAAAGGCACACTCTTCCCAATTCCAAGTATGTGAACAGAAGGAAATGCTAACATCAGAGTGTAGCATTCAAACCATTCAGGAATGCCTTTAGATCAACCCTTTCTAAAGCACAAACTACACACAGCAGCAGTGCTTTGCTGCTGTACTGTGCAGCAGGTAAAACGACTTCTCCATTAGGTAAAATGAAAAACAAATGCAAAAGAGACGGCATGCCCTGACAGTCTGGAAAAAGGGAAGAGGAAGCTGACCATGAACACCGAAATACTGCTGAGTATCAAGCTCTTGGTGAACGATTTATCAGAGGAAGACTAGATTTAGAAATATATTAATGTATTTAAACAACAAAATATTCATAGCAAATTACCCCTTTTTGCTGGGTTAGCTCTATATCACAAACTTTCCGGCCAAGATTCCCCCCTTTGCTTTGACATACACATTTTGACTACATTAACTGAGAAATAGTATAGGAATATTTATGTGTCTAAGTAATTCCCTTTTTAAAATCAATACACCCTTTCATTCAGGTTTGGACAACCCTATGTGAAATCTACTTAATAAAGATTAATTCAGTTTGCAGGGGCAGTCAATGCATTATGCTCTTTCTCTTGAGCTTCCCACTGAGGAAGAGCAAACTAGAAACTTTATTAACTAGATCAGTTAAACAGATTTCACAAGGTATTAAAAGTAAGTATTATGCAGCAAGAGCACCCACAGGTACCAACTTCAGATCAACCAGGAGAACCCACAGGTACCTCAGGTGACATCTCCAAGTTCCTTACTCCATTCCCAAGTTTTCTTCATCAGACATGTGGGAATTTTGTCAAGCTGTTAACATATCCTTCCTCCTCTCCATTCTGCCTCCCTGAACTCCCGCAGACAGCAATCTCTAAATGCACATACTGTTATTCTTTCCCATTCAGGCTATTTTTAAAGCTCTATACATCAAAGGCATCAGGAGGTATTTGTGGATTCTGATTCTCATTCATCAAATTGTTTCAATGAGAAAATTTAACAAAATGACAGAAGCAGGCAAGGAGAAAAAGGAGCTGGGGGGGGGGGGGGGGGGGGGGCGGGCATGGGAGGACTCCAAAATTAAGTTTTTTAATGGTGCAGATTTAGATTCAACCAAAGGGAAGAACTGTAACTGCAGCCTTGTAAGCCATCTCAGTGGATTCCTTACCTAGTGTTGTCAGAAATGAAAACAGTGACCTGCTGTAAACTGAGCTGCTCTCAGACCTTCCAGCACTCCTCCGCTGCTGCTTGATGCTATGTGTTCTCAGCCGAGCAGGGAGGAATGCCAAGTGTGGGGTCTGCCTGGTATTCATTAGTGCCCACATCAACTGCAGCACCAGCGTAAGGCAAGGTACAATTTCCTTCTTCTGCAAAATACAGAATCCCAGACTGGTTTGGGTTGGACAAGATCTTAAAGCTCATCCAGTTCCAAGCCCCTGCCATGCTCAGGGATACCTTCCACTAGACCAGGTTGCTCCAAGCCCTGGTCTAGTGGGCTAGACCTGGCTATTTGGATAACCCACAAATATGCTTATCTTTGGTCAGAATGAGGCAACTTCAGACTCAAACCCTCTCTTCACCTGATGGTATCTGAATCTCAACACTAGCTGCTACAAGACTGCCGTAACCATCACCATTTGTAGTCACAACTACCTGCATTTATTGGAGCAGGAAAGTACAAAAGAAAGTTATGCTTCCCAAACAAATGCCTTGTCACCAGGCTTTATGATCCTTTTCTTTGTTGGTCTCAGCTTTTGGGCAGATTGAGATGAGACATTAGGCAGAAGTTCTTCTCTGTGAGGTTGCTGAGGCCCTGGCACAGGGTACCCAGAGAAGCTGTGGCTCCCCCATCCCTGGCAGTGTTCAGGGCCAGGTTGGATGGAGCTTGGAGCAACCTGGTCTTGTGGAAGGTGTCCCTGCCCATGACAGGGGGTTGGAACTGGATGACCTTTAAGGTCCCTTCCAACCAAAACCAGTTTGAGAACATGTAACTGCAAATTTCTTTGTTTTCTTTTTAAACAGAAAGAGGAAGTTTGTAGAAATAATAATAATAATATCAAATAATATCAACATAAATTCTGTCAAACTCAGTCATCAGAAAAGATGACAGACCCAGAGCTTTAAAGCTCTGCAAACAGTCTACATTTCCTACTGAAGACTTCATCGCTTTGCAGAGTGGATCTGTGAGCCCACCTTGGACAATTTACCAAGTTTAATGTTACTGTCATTTTCTTTACTGTGTATCAAGTCAGGGCAGTACAGCACCGTGACCTAAAGGGCTTTCTAGCCTTAATTTACAGAAACAACTCCAGAGATCCTCAGAGTGGAAAATGCTAGAATGAGGACGCACTGCTTCTACATGTTCAGTATCACCACGGATTATTGCACAAGTCTGAGACATCTGACTGCACGGGGTCAGCGCCTTTGCCCATTGTTTTATCAGCAGCTCAGTCCCAAGATGACAAGTGCAACAACTCATTTCAAAGGGAGAGGTAGTCAGGGAAGAAGAAAAAAGGGTTGAAAATCAGAATCCAGGAAGAGTTCAGAGAAGCCACAGAAGCAAATATAATACTGTCTAGCTGCTGCTTAACGTATTTCCCACTTTACAGACTTGTCCTCATCTGTTTCAAAACACATTTAGCACTGTCACAGACTTCAGCTTTGCAAAAGTGGTTTTACTGGTGGGGAAAATGGGGCATGGAGAGGTATAATGGCCTGCCCAGTTTATCAGGTACAGCTGGTGACAGAGCTAAGCGCATACCCAGTGGGCCATGTGTTCCTGCCCAGTGTCCTGGCTGCCATGCTTAAATTGATGTCAGTAAAAGTGGCATGAAACAGCTGAAAACATAAACCTTATGACCTTTGCAATCATCTCCAGTCATTGGGAAGGGGGAAGCTTGCTGAACCTAAAAGCTGAGCCCTTCCAGGCTCACTGCTTTTGCGTCAGTAACAGGCTTCACATCTCTGTACCACAGTCAGGCTGCTAATGAGCATCAACACTGCCTGCAGAACTAACACATTATGGACAGTTCAGCAATTCTACAAAGTATTTCCAAAGAAAATGGTACTAAAACCCATTTCTTTTGGTTTTGGCTCTACAGAGGGAGCTCATTTTTGGGCTCTCAGGATTACGCTGATATATTCATTTAGAGCTGTAATACTTCATTAGAGTAATAGTATTCTTCACCTACAGACACAGCCAGGAAATAATCTGATTAAATGCTTATGTATCTTTGTATATGCATCTGCCCCACAAATCCGGACATCTTTGCATTGAGGTCCCCCAAACATCTGCAACAAGTACTGACTGCAGTCTACCCACTGTAGCACTAACAAGGTGCCAAACCCAACTCAGGAGTACAGTAAACACATGGAAGATCAGGACACAGCCCTGTGCTCTGAAGACAGGCTGGGACCAGGAGGCTTAGTTGAGATCCATTTAGCAATCACAAACCAGATACCCTGCTCCACCCCTATTTGTGCTGTAAAGTGCATGTGCATCTTCTCCAGTATGAGCCAAACTAACCAGGCTTACGTAAAGACTCGAGGACTAAAATACTGCATGGTGGACAAATTTACACTAAGATTTCCACACGGTGCAAAGCACAAGACATATGGTACTATAAGCAATCCCTTTCCCAGGATGTGTTGCTGCAGCTAACTTTCTTCTCAAGTGCCGAGCTCTGAAGGACACTAAATAATCTCCATTTTCTGACAGTGGCACATGCAAACAACATAAATAACAGGAACGGTGTCAGGGGGGTGGAACAAGATGATTTTTAAGGTCCCTCCAAGTCAAACCAGGCTGTGACTCTTTGAAAAGTGGAATGATTTAGATAGTGATTCAGTCTGATGAGAACTGTAATGAACTCATTTTCACTCCCGGTTGCCTTCTGTGACTATTTGAGACTTCAGAACGTTAAAAGCTCTCATTTGGTGTCAGATCCTCATATCAGACCAAGTCCCCAGCCTGTGCTCACTGGGTGATAAGGGCATAAAAGGTTGATCTCCCTCACAGAACCAACTACAAAGAAGGGTGTGTGGTCGTGGCTACCCTGTAGTCCTGCAAGAGCTCATTGCTCTTGACCCATGTGCTCTTTGCTGTAGGTCATCAGTGATCTTCCCAACTCACCCAGAGCCTCTCCTATCATTACTCCATGAAATCCTGGAGTAAGAGCAGTGGTTTAAACCTTTCCTCTAACCCTACAATAGGGCAGGCTGGGTTTCAGTTAGCTTGCTGTGGATTTTTTTCTTGTATAGTTTCCTCTAACGCTTCTGAAAACCAATACCCACAAGTTTTGCATTCCTTTTCTAATGGCATTTTTATACAGAAGATTTGTGAACTGGAAAATCATGATGATGAGCAAACACAAATGCATATCAACAGGAGGCTAATTCTGTTGTCTTTTCTACCAGCTAATTGGAATAATACCTAAGTAGTTTTGACCTATCTTCCTTATTAGTATTTTCTGTATTAAATTCTTATTAATTGAAGATCAGTAAGTTCATATTTGCTTATCTTATTAACGCACACACTGAATCCTGAAAGCATTCTGCCCACTTTGTGTGTATTTGTACACTCTGTGTGTGTGCTGGAGCCCTCGTAGAAGAAAGGAAGCAAAGCTTTTTCAGGCAATCTTTATGCACTTCCCCAGTTCTGCGATACAGATTCAGGCAGGCTGCTATCACCATTCAGAGAAGTACTTATCCTGTGTCTAGAAATTCTACAGTTTCCAATGGGAATTCAACACATTTAATCCCTGCCCTGTATCCCAATTTTCAGGTCACAGTCTTTTTTCTCAAACTTTTGTTGAGATTTCATAAACCTAAGGCTAATTCTTCCTGTAGTCATATACTCCAGACTCCTGCTGTGGAAGCTTTCTTCATTTTATCTTGCTCTCTGATGGGGAGAAGTGGATCCAGCAATGGGAAACTCAGTATAGGAGAGGCACATTTATAAAGCTCTCACAAACAAACCTTGGACAGGTACCTAATTACGAATGAAGTGCCACTACTTTCACTGCACTCAGTAGCACCTATTAGAGCTCATTTTCGATAGTGAAACTGTAACATGTATAAACAAACTCAAAGTTCAGTGGATAGGAGGCAACTTGAATGTGAATGGCAGAATGTAATTAATCATTATCCATATGGCCTCCAAGAACATTCTGGCTCTATGTTGGGTGCCCGAGAGCACAACAGACATGTTTCTCCTGTAGTGAAAACCCCAAAGACCCGAACAACCGATGAGGTGTTTTCATTTTCCTTTGTTTCTCACTATCCAAACCTATTTTAATTGGCAATAAATAATTTTTTTTTCCCAAGCAGAGCCTCTGTGTCTGTCTTGCCCATGACAGTAATTGGTAAGTGATGCCTCTGTCTTTATCTCAAGTTGCAACCTTTCTCATTTTATCCCCCTGTCCTGCTGAGGAAGTGAAGGAGCAGCTGGGTGGGTGTCTGGAAGCTGGCCAAGGTCACCCCAACACACCCACCCCCTTCAGTGCCAAAGAGCTACCGAGGTGCAGGCTGGCTCTCCCCTTCCCTTCAGTGGATGCCACCCTGGTCCAACCTTCACCAAAGAACACAGAATGCAGGTTGGACTACATGATCACCAGAGGTGCCTTCCTACCTCAGCCATCCTGTGATGCTATGACCAGACAGAGACCACAGCATTAACCTACTTGAGGCACAAGCAGAATGTAGACAGTTTTACTTGTTATGGGCCATGTTATCACTTTCACAGGGGCAGTAACTACTGAAAACAAAGGATACCAGCACTATACTAGCCTTCACCATTATAAAATGGAGACCTCAAGCTTGTTCAGATTTCAGTTTAAATTGCTCCAAAAGAGCATTATTAAAACAGACTCCTCAATGGACAATTCTTTTGACTTGTCCTGTTTTCATTATCCCTCCAGAAATTAAGAACCTTCATTTTAACCATGACTGTACAAGAGAACTGCTATCTTTGAAGCTGAACTGTTGGACACAGAAACAGTCCAAAGTATCTGCTCCAGCATTGCCAAATTGGTTGCAGTTTTGTGCCATGTCCGCACTAGCTCCACTCCAAGCAACTGTGACCCGTGTAGACATGGGAGGCTGTGTATGCACCTGGGAGCAACACATTCTCTGAGGCTTGGAAAGATTAACAGACCCCTGAAAGACAGCCCAATAAATAACAGCAATTTATTGGTAATCTTATTACTTCAATTCATACTGACTGCATTGCTCAGCCTACTGAAACACCATGTATTCCGACCAGCTGTTACATGTTTCTTAACTCTTAAAAGTGTAAAAGTGAGACAAACCTTTAGAAAGCTTCAAACTGAATTAATATATCAAATAATGGCCAAACATTTAACCCAGCAAGTACCAGATTTCCAGTGCGGATCTTAAAACACCACCACATAAAAGAAGTTTGTTGCTTGAAGTGATTTCCTTCTGTCAGATAGGGGCCCCTCCCCAGATTCTTCCAACAGAGGATGTTGAAACTAACAGTGAAGGACCTGCAGTGGTAGCAAAACCTCTTGGGGACACAGTAAACAAACTCTGCCTCATCAAGAGATGCGAAGTTGACAGGAGCCGACAAGGCTCAAGATCACATTAAGGAAAGCAGACTTCTGGGAAAGGTGCAAACACCTCCTGGTGCTCCACACTGAGAAACCAAAACACTGGTGACTTCACATCTCATGTTGAGTAATCAAACCTTGATCGCACACACTGGTGTCTGCACATCTCATTTACACAAAACCCAGTCTTCATCAGTGTTCAAATTAACAAGCCATCTTAAAGGAACAAACCCCCCATGAAACTGTGTATGTTTGTGTGTGTCCTTAGCTAAGATACATGAGAGAGCAAGGGAAAGATTCAATGACACACACTACGGCAGTCAGCTCCATGAAGTGCAAGCAGATGTACATGAGTAGCTCCTGATGCTATAGCAACCAAGTGATATCTAAGATTGACAGCCACTCTTGTAGGAAGAACAACAAAGCTAGGGCACTTGGCTCCTGACTCCTAGGGATTGTTTTTAATCTGTTTAAAATAACCAAGTTTTGTAGAATAATACGTACAACATCTTCACACATACACAAGCAATTTTCAATCATCTCTTTAATTATCTTGAGTTCACTAACTACAGCAGCTTCACCCCAGCTTTTATTGCTGAAGGTTCATAATGAGAAAGGGGTCTCTAAAGCTCCAACAGCTATGTAAAGATAGCAATTCTGTTCATTCAAGTGGCAGGATTTTTTCCCTTTCAATGTTTCTGCAATACCAGGTCAGTGGGGAACAACATACATTTTCACACTGTCTTATTAATCTGGCTATTTTCTCCTGCCTTGGAATGACCAACTCTGTAAATCTAGCGCTGGAATTTATTATATACTTGAGACAAAGTGAAAATACTGCTAGCTGTTAGTAGAGACTTTTTGTTGGGGCTTTGTAACCATACCGACTACCCAACAGAGCTGAGTAGATGCTTCAATTGTATTGTATTTATTAATGTACTTTCGAAGGTTCTTTCCAGCCCAAGCTATTCTATGATTCTGTATTTGTTCTTGAAAGTATAGGGTGTTTTAGAACAGTAAAATGCTAACAAATATGATGGAAGAAACCCTTGTGTTTTGTAAAGTTTCACTGGTGCTGTAAAGCAGCCTTCTTTAAATTGTTTAATTGAGTCCATTGTGTTCATGAATATATTTCAGCCCCACTGGGAAACACCTACCATTTGGGATGCTCCCAAATTCTGAGTGCTTGCCCACCTGGCAGCCTTCAGTACTGGGACTGGAAGACATGTCACAGGTCTGAAGTACACCTCTCAGCCTGTGCATTTCTCTCCCTCACGGCAAGAATCTCATCCATAGACCTGAATTCATATTTTCACACTGTAAGCTATCAAAGTGGATATTTAAGATAAAAGGTTTACACAAACTAAATCAAGTATTTAATCATCTGAGTACTTGCATATTATGCCGTGTGCTTGTCCTTTACTGATAATGACTTGAAAGAAAACAAAAGCCACAAGTGCCCAAATGTCAAGAACCACAGCATTTAGAGGATGAAAAGCTGCAATTCCATGGAGCACTACTCATCCTCATGTTCCTGTGCTCCTCGTTTTGCTCTGAAAAACAGCTCCTGACAAAGCCAGTCTCCAAGATTCTGTTTCCACAGTCAAACTATGCCATGTGAAGACTACAACTATGAAGGAAAATTCATGCTTTAGTGACAAGAGGCTTATTTAGTGGATTTTAAAATACCTCGGTTCTTTAAAAGCTTGCATGTCCTGCAGACCAGGCAGGATCTCTGCAGACTGATGCAGACAGCCCTCACTACCACACATGAGAGCAGCGAGGCTTCCAGAGAAGGGAGGAAAGATGCCATAGAAGAGAATCACAGAATAGTTGGAAGGGACCTTAAAGCTCACTCAGTTCCAGCCCCCTGCCACAGGCAGGGACACCTTCCACCAGACCACATTGCTCCAAGCCCCTGTGTCCAACCTGGCCTTGAACACTGCCAGGGATGGGGCAGCCACAGCTTCTCTGGGCACCCTGTGCCAGGGCCTCACCACCCTCTCAGGGAATAATTTCTTCCTAATGTCTCATCTAAATCTCTCCTTTTACAGTTTAAAGCCATTCCCCATTATCCTATCACTACAGTCCCTGATGAAGAGTTTGTCTCCAGCATCCTTGTAGGCCCCCTTCAGATACTGGAAGGACCATCTTGGGTCCCTCTGCAGATTAGGGCATTCTTCTTGTCCAACGTGCATTCCATGCTGAGCAGACCAGGTTTCCTAATTTGACTCCATAACTGTGTAAAACCAGTGTTTTCTTGGCTAGGAAATAGTTAGCTCTCTGTGAAAGCCTTGTCTGAATGGATGATTCTCAGGGCTTGACAACCTGCCGATTCAGTGCAACATGAAGTCTCAGCGGAATCTATAGCACAGCACAGGACAGCTCTGCAATCAAAATTGCCTTTACAAAGCAAAATGGAGGTAACAAATTGATATAGCCACATATAGATTTGTCTCCTAATCAGTCACAGGTTTAAAAATAAAAGTGGATTCTATTTTGTTTTGCTGTCAACACTTCAGATACAGAACAATACCACTCTTTGTATTATATTGTAGGTAATGGGCCTTATTCTCTCTCCTGTGCTGCAGAAAATTCTTGCTATTACCAATGCATGCAGACTCCTAAGCACCGACTTGACTCTCCAGTTAATGCTACCAGACAAAAAAAAACAAGCAACAGTACCTACATAAAGCCTCCTTCCTGAGACATCAGCTTTTGAATCAACTCTTGAATTAACATTTACCTGTGTGTGGTGGGTTAACCCTAGATGGATGCCAGGCACCCACAAAAGCTGCTCTATCACTGCCTTCCTCATCTGGAGAAGGCAGGAGGAAATACAATGAAAGGCTCATGGGTGAAGATAAGGAAAAGGAGAGATTATTCACCAATTAACATCATGGGCAAAACTGCCTCAACTTGGGCAAATTAGTTTAATTTATTACCAAACAAATCAGAGTAGGATAATGAGAAGCAAACCCAAATCTTAAAACCACCTCCCTTCACCTTTCCTTCTTCCCAAATTAACTTTACTCCCAAATTCTCTACCTCCTCTCCCCCATGGGGAATGGGGGTTGCAGTCAGTTTCTCACATGCCGTTTCTGCTGCTCCATCCTCCTCAGGGGAGGACTCCTCACACTCTTCCTTGCTCCAGCACGGGGTCCCTCCCACAGGAGACAATTCTCCATGAACTTCTCCAATGTGAGTCCTTCCCATGAGCTGCAGTCCCTCATGAACTGCTCCAGTGTGTGTCCCTTCCACAGGGTGCAGGCTTCCAAGGAACAGATTGCTCCAGCGTGGGTCCCCATGTGGTCACAAGTACTTCCAATAAACCTGCTCCAGCATGGGCTCCTCTATCCACAGGGCCACAGGTCCTGCCAGAAACCTGCTCCAGTGCAGGCTTCCCACAGGCACCCCCCTGATTCAGTGTAGAGTCCTCTATGGGCTGCAGGTGGATATCTGCTCCACCATGTACCTCCATGGGCTGCAGGCTCACAGCCTGCTTCACCATGGCCTGCACCATAGGCTGCAGGGGAATCTCTGCTTCAGTGCCTGGAGCACCTCCTCCACTCTTCTTCCCTGACCTGGTGTCTGCAGGGTAGTTTCTCTCACATATTCTTAATCCTCTCTCCAGCTGCAATTGCTCCTGCCCAGTAACTTTTTCCCCTTCTGAAATATGTTATCCCAGAGCTGCTACCACCATTGATGATTTACGAGTATGATCAGGGGACTGGAGCAACTCCCGTATGAAGACAGGCTGAGAAAGTTGGGGCTGTTCAGCCTGGAGAAGAGAAGGCTGCGTGGAGACCTCATAGCAGCCTTCCAGTATCTGAAGGGGGCCTATAGGGATCCTGAGAGACTCTTCATTAGGGACTGTAGTGATAGGACAAAGGGTAACGGGTTAAAACTTGAACAGGGGAAGTTTAGATTGGATATAAGGAGGACATTCTTTCCTGTTAGGGTGGTGAGACACTGGAATAGGTTGCCCAGGGAGGTTGTGAATGCTCCATCCCTGGCAGTGCTCAAGACCAGGTTGGACAAAGCCTTGGGTGAGATGGTTTAGTTGGAGGTGTCCCTGCCCATGGCAGGGGGGTTGGAACTTGATGATCTTAAGGTCCTTTCCAACCCTAACTATTCTATGATTGCTGATGGGCTTGGCCTTGGCCAATAGCAGGTCCATCTCGGAGCCAGCTGGAATTGGCCTCTACTGGGCACTGGGGAATTTCTCATCAAAGCAACCTCTGTAGCCCCCCAAGTACCAAAACCTTACCACACAAATCCAATACACTATTTAACACAGAAGAACTCCCCAAACCAGGGATGCCAAGCCCTTGCAGGCCCCACCAGACCTGTCACAACTTAGAATATGTGGGGAGAAAAAAAAAAAACACCGAACTCCCGAAGCTACACTGTTATCAGAGGCTCCTACAAACATCCTGCTGCAACCAGGAAACATCTAATGTGCACTCATTTGACTAGCATTTCATTTCATCTGCTGAATGGTTGTTAACATTCATGAAAGAAGGAATTTCAGGTCCCCCAGGGCAGATTTGTCAGGACAACCCCAGAGCAGCATCACACCTCAGTGTCAGATCAGCAGCTTCTCTGCCAGTTCCCAGGAGTTCAGAGCAGAGGGAGGCTGAGCAGAGCAAGCTCTGCTACACTCATCAACCCTCTTCTCAGTGCTCAGGATAAACCCATAGTGGGCCCGGAGTCGAAGATGGCATGTCCTGTGAACAAACCCTGATGGGCCAGCTTGGCTGATATTTTTTCAGAAGTCACCACCAGCCATCAGACATCTCTCACCTTTCCAGTGAATAATTAAAAACAAATCTTTCCTCTTGCAGAACTGTAATTATTAGGATGCAGTTTCCCAGAGCTCTGCTGTACAGCCACAGTGGGTTCTGAAGCATTTCATAAGCTATCCTATAAGCCGTCTCTCAGCCTTTGCAAGGCAAAGAAAATTACTATTCCAATAATACCTCTGAAAATCTTCCTGTGAAAAGGTAGCTTTGAAGGGCATTGCTATTTCAGATTCTACAAGCAGTACTGGGTTTTCTTCTCCTTTATAAAAGTTTTTCACTTCTGTAGAGTAAGTACTAAGGAGCTGCCCCAGTAGCAGCTGGAATCAATCCTTTCCTCTCCCCATCAATCTTGGCCTTGGAAGTGTTCAAGGCCAGGTTGGACGGAGCTTGGAGCAACCTGGCCTAGTGAAAGGTGTCCCTGCCCATGGCAGGGGGTTGGAACTGGATGACATTAAGGTCCCTTTCAACCCAAACCAGCCTGTGATTTCAGGCTGATGGAGAAGATAATGCCATTCACCAATATCCTCATTATATGGCAGTCTGAATAAAGACTTCTAAAATCTACACTTACTGACTGTATTCAGTTGTGAATTCCCATACCATATTCCCCCTCTTGCTGCCTCTGCACAGGAAGAAAATAAGCAGGGTCAAGTCAGGAAGCCCAATAGTACCTCAGTTAATCCAGCAGCCTTGGATACACTTTCCAAACAGTCACAAGAAGTCCAAAATGCCAAACTGTATTAATTACACACTGGCTGAGGAGAGAAACTCTAGATTGCAGACTCAGTGACTACATGGGTCCCACAGATACAATTTAAGTCAGTCTGCATTCTGAGCGCACGGAGGCTACACACATCAGTGGTTGCATAGAACAAGCCAAGAGATGGCCTGGAATAAACCTTCAGAAGCTACAGCACAAAATGAATCACAGACTACTCAAGTTTAAAGGCAATAGGTGAAAGCTCTAGATAAAGATAATAATAAAGACTGAAAGAGAAGACAGATAATAACAGACACAGAGGAGGCTGAAGTGTTCAATACCTTCTATGCTTCTATCTTTGCAGAAAATGTCTAAAACACTTAGCACAATTAGCTTGAGAAGGAGAGCAGCACAGGCAAGAGCAGGGTATTTAAGTCAGTCAGATGAATTCAAATCACCAAGGCATGGTGAAACTCAACTTAGAGTGCTTAAAGAACTAGCTAGGGCTAGAAGACTGGCGAGTTCCCACAGGCCTGAGGTAGGACAAGTAAGTGAAGGAAAGAGGAACCTGGGAATTTGTAGACAAGGTAGCATTGCACTGACACCTGGAAAGGTACTGGAACAAATTAATCATCAGTTTTAAATCCTCTCAGGTATCATAAGCTGAAAAGAAACAGACAACTTAGATCTGCAAGAGGAGATCACATCAAGACCAAACTCATTAACTTCTCTGACAGGATAACTGGCTTTGCAGAGTGTGGAGAAGCTGTAGATGTGATGGATTTTGACTTTTGTAAGGCTTTTGAGAGAGCGAATCATGGCTTTCTCCTATGTGAAGGAGTCATTAGTTTGGTCTACAATGGGTGCATTATCCTCTGCACTCAAAATTATCCATGCTTTACTATCACTTTTGGAGGGCACTTAAATAAAGGTCTACCTGAGGCTTCCTTCTGTTTAATCATCTCATTAAGACTTGCAATGAAATAGAATGATACAGAGAGCCCAGCTACAAAATCTGTGAGCAAGCTGGCTGAAAGCCCCTTGGATGAAAAGCTTATAGCTGGTAAAGATCCTTATTAATTGGAGAAATTATCTGAAATCACTAGGATGAAATTCAATACAAAGTGGATGGAGGAAGGAAGGAAGGAAGGAAGAATGCACAAACCCACAATGTGCAAGAACTGGCAAAGAATGTCACAGACTCTGAGCTAAGTGAGAAGGAACATGCTCCAAAAAATGGCAAACATCATTCCAAGATGTACCAACAGGAGCATCGTGAGTACAACAAGGTCAGTCATTACTCCACTCAGCTTATTTCAGACACAGCCTTACTGAAGTACTTTGTCCTGTTCTCCTCCACACTTGAGGAAAGACATAAACAAACTGGAAAGAACCCAAAGGAGGGAAAAAAAACACTATGAGAATTAAAAACATGACTTACAAAGGTGAAAGGAATTGACAGAGAAGACTAAGGAAGAATAGGCTTAATTTCCTTCAGTGTAAAATGTCATTCTAAACTTGATGGTTATCTATTGTTCTCTGCATTTACCTGTGAGGTACAGAATTGTAGCAAGAAAAAAACAAACTGGCTAGATATGGTTTAGTGATGGACTTGGCAGTCCTGAGCAACAGCTGGACTTAATCTTAAAGGTCCAAACCAGTTAATTCCAACCTATGCCTCACCACCCTCACAAGGAAGAGCTTCTCCCTAATGTCTCATCTAAATTTCCCTTGCCAGCTTAAGCCATTCGCCCTTGTCCTGTCACTCCATGCCCTTGTCAAAAGCCCCTCTCCACCTTTCTTGTTGGCCCTTTTCATTAAGCACATCTACTACTGAAATTATCATAGCAGATGTGCAATGTTCAGCTTACCAAAGATCTTGGAGAGGGAGCCTCGCACTACCCCACCATTCTTTACCCACTATTCCTTACTGTGTTCACAGGACCCAGCTGTGTTCTAGCTTTTTGTAGGGTGAGATGAACCTATACAAACATTTCTTCATCCACCTTCTTCGCTGTCATGAAAATGCTGTGATTTTAAACCATTTCTTTGCCATCCAAGCTTCTTACGGGCTAGACCAGCAATATAATATTTTCCTCACAAGCAGCTGCATGTCTTTTCTATGCTGCTTTATCCCCTAAACTGCTGGAACACTGTATTAGTGGGAATTGTTACCATTGTATCTGGGGAATCAATTGCTTATCATTCTCTGGCTGGAAAGAGTTAACAATGACATTATATTAGAAGACAGGTTCAAGGATTGGCTGCTTACTCTACTACTGTTATGCAAGACCAACCTTCTCAATTGAAGCTCTCCTAAATCTAGCACATTTGCCTGATACCTCTCACTTGTGCTACCCTAAAACATTCTTTCTCTTGTTTTGGGTTGTTATCCACTCAGATTACAACATAAATTTTGCCTTGGAGACAAAACCCCACATGAGCAGCTGAAGACAGAATTTGGCCTTCTGTTTGCAGTCTGCCCAAAACCAGATTGTTTACTTGATTGACGCTTTGTAAATTTTATTAATTATACAGTACCTCCTCAGTCCTATTTTCTGAGCTGTGAACTATATTTTTTATTATTTTTCCTACTTTTGTGTTTTTCCCTATTGCAGAGCATCATTGTTATCTACATTTTCTGCAACTGATCTGTTTCTTTTTCAACCTCATTTTTTACATGTAGCCAACAGCAATGAATGAGCGCTTTGGTTAATTTTTGAGTAGAACTCTGCAGCTGGTATAAATGAGTGTTACTCCATTATCAACTAGAAAACCTTCACTGTGGAGATATTTGATATTACCTATCTGACACCATATAATTACTTGAATTGTCAGGGCAGGTAGGGACAGGACAAGGGAGAATGGCTTTAAACTGGCAAAGGGGAGATTGAGATGAGACATAAGGAAGAAATTCTTCCCTGTGAGGGTGCTGAGGCCCTGGCACAGGGTGCCCAGAGAAGCTGTGGCTGCCCCCTCCCTGGTAGTGTTCAAGGCCAAGCTGGACAGGGCTTGGAGCAACCTGGTCTAGTGGAAGGTGTCCCTGTCCGTGGCAGGGGCTTGGAACTGGATGAGCTTTAAGGTCCCTTCCAACCCACATCATCCTATGGTTCTATGGTATCTGGAGACTTCACGTCTTCGTTTTAGCATGATGCAATCCTTTGTTCCTACCACACGTCCTTTTATAATTAAAGCTGAATCCATGAGCAACAACTCTAACCCCATACCACTTTACGCGTAGTTCAGATCAGTGTAAGTAGACTAGAACCATTTATTGTTATTTTATCTTGCTCTCAGAGTGATGTAAAAGGGAGCTGGAACAAGGGCAGTGCTAGTCTATACTTCTTCCATCCCAATCTCTTCTTTCCCGAGTCGAAAACAGCTGGCATCTGGGAAAATCACTAGAAATAAACTACAAAACCATACCATAAAACTACAAAAAAGGAGCCAACCACAAGTCATTCAAATGTATACCCATGTGGCACCAGCCCTGTATTTAACATTTTGTCTCTGTGTACTTCCAGAAAGAAACAAAACAAAAAGGATGGAGGTTTTGTTGCCTGGCCTGCGAATGGGGCAGTTCAGCGGTGATAATGGAAAATAATTAGAGCTGACCATCTGGTAGAGCATTTCGTTAGATAAACTTAATTGAAGCTGCAGGCAAGTGCTGGGACATACTAGGAATGCTGCTTCAAACACACCACACTCTTTCTTTGTCAGAAAAACCTGCAGGTAAACTTCCCTGAGACTGAGGACTGTGAATCCTGCAGAAATTAGAAACACAAAATAGGATATAAATTGTACAGTCTGAAACTTCCCCCCCCCCAAACCTAGGACTGCACACATAGCACCTCACTGCTGTGGCTGCCATGCTTCAGAGGAGTACTTGACTTGTCCTATCACTACAATGAAGGCTGTAGTGTTTTAATTTAAACAGGAGAGATTTAGGTTAGATATAAGGAAGAAATTCTTCCCTGTGAGGGTGCTGAGGCCCTGGCACAGAGTGCCAAAAGCAGCTGTGGCTGCCCCATCCCTGGCAGTGTTCAAGGCCAGGCTGGATGGGGCTTGGAGTAACCTGCTCTAGTGGAAGGTGCCCCTGCCCATGGCAGGGGGTTGGCACTGGATGAACTTTAAGGTCTTCTCCAACGAAAACCATTCTGGGATTCTATGATTCTGTGATTCACTGCCAAAATTAGAAGAGCTCATAAGGATGTGAATTTCTGCCATCAGCCACTTTGCTTCTTGAGCAGCCTCACATCCTCAGGTACAAACTGAACTGACCCCATGGTCAGCAACAACACAGCCCGGCATCTCATCACTGAGAGCTTCTCGGCTCTCTGTGGCTGCCCTATGCCAGCACTCTGCCACCAACCCTAAAACCAGCAAAACTGCCCCCAATTTATTTGACAGAAGGGTTTTTTATGTTTTTAAAGTTATACCTTTGAAAAAGGTACAAACCATTTTTAAAAGGCAAGAAGGATTTTCAAAAACAAACCCACTTTGTCTGTAAACAGGCAGGTCAGAGCAGGGATAAACAGCTTAGTAACATGGAGTATTAAGTTAAATGGAGCTTTCAGGGCAGTTAGACCAGCTTACAAGGCACCCCGTATTAACTGCTGTGGACTATACAGCATTACACACGTACAGCAAAGGATGTGATGGAGACCATAAAACTAATCTTTGCTTGTAATAAGAAGACTCCTAAATGACATTAGCATTGCTTAAGAGAATTCTGGTAACCTTTCTATTTTGCCTTCCAGAGTTGAGAGGCTTCAGCCGTGTACTGCTGATAGAAAAAGATATCTCCCTAAAGAAAGGCGAATTAAAAGCCACACACACAGTCAGTCAAGCACAGATGCTATTCAAAACCAGACTGAGACAATTTTGATCACAGCAACTGCTCATGGGGGCTTACACTTTTTAAAGGACTTTTTAAGAATGCCCATCAATATAATTTACACAGAAGTGCAAAAACTTGCCAATATTTGTAGATAATTTTCCTCTCCTAGTTTTTTCTAAGCTGCTCCTATCCCAGACATTTTAAGGGAAAAGCTGAAGTTATATAGCACTGAAGCTACACATCTTGGTGAAAGAGAGACAGGATTTCCTGTGAAACATCTAAGTTTCCTCTCAGTTGGTTGAGGTCAGGCTTCTGCCAGGCAATTTCTTACATAAGAACATTTCATATGAAGGGAGCCTCCGGAAGCCTCTTCTGCTGAAAACAGGTAAAGGGTTGGTCTTTCACCAGCCCAATATTTTTTGTTTCACAGAAACAGCTGTACTGGTCCTTAATTTGTCCTTTTCTGACCTGATAGAGCTGGCAGTTCTGACACAGTGTTTGGCATTAACTGCAGAGAGAGCAGCTGTACCAGGCACAACCTAAACAGGTCCTAACAAGGAAAATAGGGCTGATGTGTCACCTCTGATTGCATTTTAATACAGAAACTCAAGAGTTTTACCTTTCCTTTCTGCTAAAGCGAAGATCTATCAAAGACCAGCACAACACTGCCACAACCACAGAGCCTGCGCACACTGAAATGGTGGTCTCTGGTTTTGTGAGGTTTTACATTCTTCAACCAAAAAACACAGCCGTATTTTGAACTTCTGAAAGTAAATCACAGCATCACAGACTGGTCTGGTTTGGAAGAAACTTTCAGGCTTATCCAGTTCCAACCCCCTAGCCACAGCCAGGGACACCTTCCACTAGACCAGGATGCTCCAAGCCCCGGCAACCTGGGCTAGGTTAATCTGAATAGGGATCACAACCCTGCAGTGCTATAGTAAGTGGGGATACAGCTTGCTTTTTTTCAATAGCATCCAAACATTGTATGTTCCTGTACTAACTTATTCATGTGCAGGATACTACACGGTTACAGGCTGTAAGCTGTAAAGGTTACTGAAAGGCAGTAACCTTTACAGAAATACTCATCTGCTGTCAACGTTCGTTTCCCTCACACCAAGCTGGGAACTCATCATCCATGGATGCTAAAACTAAGCTTCGAAATGGTATCACTAGGAGTTAAACAAACACCTAATTGTCCAACTCCCTTCAACAGATGCTAAGGTATGAACAGCAAGAGGAAAGATGCCATCAGCATCAACTGCAGAAGACCTGTTACTCAGGAAAGTAAACAGCAACAGCCAACTTACTGCTCTCAGTTCTTCTCAAGAAAATTCTGTCACAGCTGTACATGTTAAAATAAACAAATACATTAAAAAAGAAGAAACAAACTGTTTCTATCTAATTCCACTCTAGAGATCTGATCAGTCTCTCTGCTGTTCTCTGTGGGATTTTGACTGTGACATTCCATAATACTCACAATAGTGTTTATATTTTAAAGCAAGAATAAATAGATGTGATTTATCATTTTTATACTGTTTCCATTCTTTTATGTTATATTTACACCATTCTTTTATATTACACCCATTATTTTATATTAGATTATATGGGTATAATATAAATGTGTCAAAAATATGAGAAACTGCTCACTCCATGAATAAGCCAGGCCCAAGCATATATAATAATTTAAAACTGAATCTTTCTAGGAATTGGATAATATAATCAGCTCAGTACAGCATTCTTGTGCCATGCCTGTGTGCTGAAGGAACAATGTTTACAGCCAGTGAAAGACACAATCAAGGCCAAAATTATCCTAGAACTTTAAATCACTTTGAAATGGTTTTGCCTGAAGCATCAGCTCTATTTTAGGAAAGGAATATTTTGGGACTTATTTTTTAGATGGGACTATTTCATGTTTAAAAGGATGCTCCTTACATAAACAGCATGAAAAGGAGAAATAGCTTAATTGATGCATTATTTAATTCAGCTACATGTCACACTCTTCTTCTGAAAGCAATTACCGTAGGTGTACCAAAGTTTATGGAGTACCCAGCATTCTTCAAAATGCTAAACTCTACCATAGGCACCTTGTTTCAGAAACAGAATGGATTTCATTGTTTTCCATAAGGCAAAGAAACAAAATGAAAAGCTGACACACAAATGCTTTCCCTTGAAATCTCTTTTATATGAATTACTTGAGGCATACCTATGTACACAATCCTAGCAAAGGATTTGTCACAAATAATCTTTCACTGCATTATCAAGGAGGTATCTTAATAAAAAGAAGCTGTTAATGTACATATTTCAATGGCAGCACACTAAATGAGACACAGATACATTACTATCAATACACATTAAGCTCCTGATACTAAGCTCCAGGCTATGAGGACATATTTATTTTCTTACGAGTAGTTTAAAAAAATAAGTATCAGACTAAGTAATCTTTTAATAAACTATAAAGGAAAACAAGGGCTCAGTGTAACATCTCACCGAATTTAGAAGCTGCCAGTGTTTAATGCTGCTCTGAACAGCAACGCAGGCTCAACAGGTAAAGATCTGTGTGCAGTTCTTTCAGTCGGCCGAAGAGCCACCATTTGCGACCTGGCTACACTGATGCCACCCTATAATTTAACTACACTGCACCCGAGATGTGTTGTGCTGCTCTTGAAAGGTGTTTCTTACCCTGAGTGTATCACTCTGAGATATCAAAGGGATCGTTTTTATAATCAACTAATTACATATGAATATATGTATTACATATGTGTGTATATATATATATATGTATATATCCTATCTCAGTGAAAAAGCCTGCTGTGCTATTAGATGCTGGTATCTATCTTCACAACTGCTCACGACAGCAAAGACCTTCCAGGATTTGGTTTGCTGGTAAGTTTTCACCTCTTCCCTTGCCACCTTGGCTCAGCACTTTTGCACTAAGCCAACAAAAATAAAAGTAATATATAGCACAAGAAAGCTTTTTGGTAAAACAGAAATACTCAATAAATCTATGCTAGCATCCTCATGGACATTACTGACAAAAAAACAAGGACTCTTGATTTTCACAAAGCCAAGCAGGACAGCTCTTTAGTGAACTAAACAAGAGTGCTGCTTGTGTGTGAACTCCTACCAATGCAAATCACATGGGCTGGTCATCCTGCTACAGGTCCAAGGCAAAGACAAAAGGATGCAGAAAGAAGAATGGGATAAGTTTTTCCACCTCCAGTAGATAGAGACCTAAGAAAGGAGAGCTGTAATATCTGAGTCCCACTTGCCAAGTATTTCTGGCAACCTCCTGCCACCACTTACTATATGAGGTTGAGAAACGAGCACAATAGAGAAAACAGAGATCCTGGGCAAACACAGAATAGTTTGGTTTGGAAGGGACCTTCAAAGCTCATCTAGTTCAAGTCCCCTCCAATGAGCAAGGACATCTTCAACTAGACCAGGTTGCTCAGAACCACATCCAGCCTAGCCAGGGATGGCATTTTCTGCTCCACGTTTCTAGGCATCACTCAAAAACAAGCTCTGCTTGGATAGACAAGGATTTACTATAGCTTCTGGTAGGAGGGACCACAGCAAACTCTTGTGCCCTGTCTATGCCCAACTCACTCAGACTTGAGGCAGCCTTCAATACAGCATGAAGTAGGTTGAACTGTACCCCCAACAACAGCTCTAAGCCTGCACAGAAGTAATACACCTGGAAAAATCAAGAAGAAAAGTGGGCAAATCTAGATTTAAAAACAGGCTTGTGCGAGTTTGACTGACAGGGCAGCCAAACCCCAAGGATATTCCTCTGCACAAGCAAAATGAAACAGAAATAAGGGATAAGAAAGGTCAACACAGTGGCATGTGTAATAGACACGCGTACTAAATGAGTAATATATGCTTGAAAAAGACTGCATTGCAGATACTAGCATTCACACAGAAAGACAGAGACAGAATTTAGCCCCATACTGAGCATTTTGGGAAAACAGTAACTCTCAGAACTGCAGAACTGCTTGCAGCAAGCTCAGATGATGGATCTATATATTAGCAGTTACCTGCTGCTGTAGGGCATAGCAGTCCCACTAAATACTGAGCTGTAAATTGACTTTTCCAGTGGTAAGTAGAGGTAGTATTTAAGAATTAATAATTCATTATTAATTACTAATTTTATTAACTATAATGTAATTGGGCAACGAATATTTATTTCACCACAAATATTTCATCATCCTTTCTCCTTTTTTTAATCTTAGCACACCTGTGGTGATTATATGTCTTTTTGTTATGCTAAGAATGTTCTTCAGGTTAGAAACATTCACCTCTCAAATAGTCACATACTCTTCCTGTTATTTTTCCTTTGTGCAAAGCAATGTATAAATGGGAACTCATTTTCACTTCAATTCTAACCCCTCTATGAGTTTTACTGCAGCAGTCCACATCTCGGCACCTAAAACGTAGGGCATCCAAAATGAGTGGCCCCTTTGGAACATACAGCTCATTATTTCACCTTAACCATCTCGCTCTCCAGTCCTCAAACTCCTCCTCCCAGGTAAGTATCTGCTATCTGTGCCACTGGCAGCATTGCAGCTCTGCCCAAGACTTTATTATCTCCTCATAAAACCAGGGTTACTACTGCTGCACAAGGCTTTCATCCAACCATTACCCAGCACAAGGCACCCCAAGAGGTGTTGAAGCACCTTCCTCCCCTACATACACAACCAGAGCTCTTCTCCCAGCTGTGAGTGATGATGCTCCCCTTGCTGTTTTGCTGTGCTGATCAGTACCACACATCTATCACCCTGCTGTCAGACACTGTCAGAATCAAAGCACGAAGAAACCAATGTAACCTCCAGCCTCTACCTCGAACAAAACCAGACTTAAGAGAGGACTTCACAGAAACATGGAATTATAGAATGGTTTGGGTTAGAAGGGACCTTAAAGCTCATCCAGATCCGACCCACTGTCACAGGCAGGGACACCTTCCACTAGACCAGGTTGCTCTAAGCCCCATCCAATCTGGCCTTGAACACTGACAGGGATGGGGCAGCCACAGCTTCTCTGAGCAAGAGCCAGGGCCTCAGCACCCTCACAGGGAAGAGATTCCTCTTAATATCTAAATCTCCCTTGGACTTCCAGGACTTGGAGCTGCCAGGACACTTATGAAAACCCCCTCCCATCACTTACTCCACTTTCAACCTCTGTTTTTATTCAGTGTACACTTTTGCACCTTCTGTTCATGCACTCTCTCAGTTAGAGTTGGTGTCTTCCATCCTATCTGCACAATCCAGGCCCTGGGACTGTTCTGCAGTGCCATGTATGACCTGAACATCAACAGGAACCAAGCACTGTTTTAATAAAGGATTTTGTATGCAAAAAAGGAAAAAAAAAAAAAAGAAAAGCATGTAACAATGAACACACTTCTGACTCATATCAATCTTAAAAGCATACAACAAAAGTTTGGCTTGTAACTCACAAGAGCTACAAAGGTTTAATTGTGTCTGATTTAATACCCCCTAAATAAATTGGCACCAAAGAGGATGCTTAGATCACTGGTCTAATACAGCAGGACGATGCTTGTGCCAAGCTTTTCCCACACTGGAGCAGAGAAGGGTGGCAGAGAGGAGACCCTGGGGATCTCCGGATTAAATCACCCGAGAGAGGTTCCTTCTAGGCTCTGGGACATGCACTGTAAAACAGCAAACTAATAATGTGGTAATTAATTCAGCTACGTGTAACACTCTTCTTCTGGAAGTAATTACAGTAGGTGTACCAAAGTGTATGGAATACCCCGCATTCTCCAAAATGCTAAGCTCTACCATATGCACCTTGTTTCAGAAACAGAATGGATTTCATTCCTACTGCTACAGGGTTGCAAAGGTACATTGTTTAATGCATATGAAATAATGGCCTGAGACCATGAGAACTGCCAAAGAAAAGCCAACTAAACCAAAAAGTAGTTCACGATCTCTACCTATTTAAATTACCTCGGTGCATTTACTAGGACTTTACTACGACATTAACCATTTGAGATTCAAGATGGGTCTTTGGGACTTCATCTGCTCTTTCTGAGGTTGAATGCGACAACTTCTGAAATAACAACAAACTTCTTCCATAACCGACTGTAGTGCACTGGTATTTGTCTTCATTTATCTCCTACACTCAATGTATTTCTAGCGAAGGATTTTAAAATTCAGTATTTTTATGTCTCATAAGATGAAGAGGAAAGTAAAGAATATCTTCACAGTGAAAAAAAACCTACAAACAACAAAAACCTATCTGACACATCTTGAGTATTCTTGAAAAATGCTGCTAGAAGCTCTTTCCATTCCCATACACTAACTACTACTAACCACATGGGTATTAATTTAGCCTGTGAAAATGCATTGCAAGTTTACCTTCTGACCTTCGGTCTCTGCGATTCTACTGTGATGAGCAAGAAAACACTTCACAGTTCCCACACCAAAAATGTTTATATGGAAGCAATACAAGAAAAGAAAAGGTACAGAAGATACCTTCTAACCCTGTCTTTCAGACAGCACTTCTGCAGTAGGCACCCTCCCTTCCTTGATATTCCCATCACTTCTAGCAGGGATTTATCATCTCTGCTACTGTCACAGGTTTCTCTGTGCCATCCCTTCATGAAAATTCTTACAAATGACTCTTAATGACTTGTGAATTTACTAAATAATAAAGTCAGAATGCCTGTAGTTGCAAACGTCCACAAAGCTGTGAAGGCTGAGAAACTCCCCCTAAACATACTCATCTGAGCGAGTATCAACTAGGGCTCCCACATGCCTGTCTAGGGCAGCCCTGCCATGCAGAGCGCTCCTGCTTCTGGCGCCATTTGGGCACTGGGTTCTTCACCCAACGGGCTTGAAGCTACCAAGGCTTGTAGGTCAGTCAGCAATATAGGTCTGCCACACAGCCAAAGACCCCAACCCCTCTGAGTCTTGAAGCATCAGCTTGGGTAAAAAGGGGTTGCACCTAAACTACTAAATTGAAGGTATCTGAAGTTGTTTCCTGTCCAGAGAACAAAACTGCCACAACCATGACACTGTCAAAAGGGTCACTGGCATTGCTTTGTCCCATTCCAGCTGACATTACTTCCAACATTTACAGGGCGTGACTGGAGGCTTAAGTGTGTGCCTCACTGACACTAGCCCCAGTAGTGGTTTGGATGTGACTACCCTGCTCCATAGGTATGACAGTTTAATGGCCGAGACATGGACTATTCTGTATCTCCACCAAGCACAGCCCTTCCGATGGGGTCTGTAGAGCAAAGCAGCTCTCCTGGGGAGCCAATGTCTATGCTATACACTTAGATGGGTCTCCTGTTTGAGAAGCTATTCTATGCTCCTGTGGACTGAGTGTTCATCTGCAGCTGGAGCACATTAGGTGCCTTCCTGAGAATGCATTTTGCCATTTAGTCTCATCTGAAAGGAATCCAGCTCCTGTGCTCCAAGCCCACTCTGCTTTGTTACCAAAACAGTGTGTAGAGTTAGGAGATGCACTTCAAAAAAGACAAGAAGTACTCTCCCACAGAGGAGTGTTTCTGTCCTTTATTGACAGCTGTGTATATGTTTGTTCTAGTTCTCAGCGATGTTTTTCACCTGTGTAGTTTCCAGACAACATTTGATCTATTCAATGGAGTCAATTGTACACCACAAAATGCACTTGCACATAGGCAGCTGTTTTGACACTTGTAGAGATCTCTGTATCTTAGGGGATGGAAATGTTAAACTCCATTTGTGGTTCATTTGGTTGACGTAGGGCTATTTTGTTTTCAGTCATTAATGTGGTCAAATTTAGGGTGTGTTTCAATACTTAGAGCAGGTATTTTGGGGAAAAAATAAAATCATAATCCTTTTCCACTCTAAGTATCACATGAAATTAATTAAGATTTGTATTAACTTTCTGGCATTTCATTCAAAGGTTTGAACTATTTTGATGTAGAAATGATCTTGGGAGTTAACATTAATGGTTGACAGTTAAGAGGATGGTTGGACTTAATGATCTTAAAGGTCTTTTCCAACCTGGTTGATTCTATGATTGATCTTCGATTACAGTAACTGTTCTATTTAGTACAGATACTGTGTTATTGCTGAATGTGACATTTTGGCAAAGGAGGATGTGTCACTTATTGAGACAGATGACGGCGTCTGGAAATAATGATGCTGGAGTAAAATACGGGATTAAATGAAAGTTCAATGTTGGAGAATGCAAACAAAATATTTGCTATATGAATAGTTACTATATTTAAATGCTTTTATATCGTCTCTCATTTTTTACTTCCATTTTAATTGCAAGGCGGCATTAATGATAACATTTCTGGCACAGATATATATATAAACCAAATGTTCATTTTGTATCTGTGGTTTACAGCTACATTTAGGCACACACAAAATCTTATCCATGTATCCCTACCTACATGTGCAAAACTCACTTGAGTGCTTCTCTGTCCAGGAAATGGGTATTAACTATGGAGAATAGACGAAGAGAATTTATAAACAGAAATAATATTTAGATACTTTTCACTGCTAGTATGTCTGAAAGAATAACTTTTACTCCTCCTCCTGTCTGTTAAACTCCATTCTAAACTGTGGTTGTGCAAAAAATTCAATGTTACTGTGAAAGCATTGTGTTAGAATGAGATTTCCAGACCTCTCTGAGGGAAAAGGCTTCAGGGGCCACTGGACAATTAAATCCTTTACTTTTATGAGCTAAGCTTGTCAGTCAACCCTTTTGATATGGATGTGATAGGAATTTTTTTATAAATGCTACTGCTTATCAAATAGGATATTTTCGACAAGAGGTATTTCAGCAGCTCTATCTGCCACCTACTAAGATAATTAAGGTTCTGGTTACAGGGGTTTTTTCTTATTTTAAAGAGCAGCACATTTCAGCTAGACTTAAACAACCTGTCAATTTGACTTATGCCTGGAGTGAACAGCAGGCATTCCTATACCTACAGCCGCCTTTGGCACCATTCACATTTGCTCCTGGGCTCAATTCCAAAAGGCACAGATTAAAAATAGCATAACTAGGCGTTCATTCAGACTTTTTTCTTTAGGGCTTTCCAATACCTGAGCCTCACTTCCAGTATATGTTAAAAAAAAACAACAAAACAACAACAACAAGACAAAGAGACAAAAAAAAAAATCCCTCATGGTCTTAATGGCCTTGGCTTGTGGTCAAATACAGCTTTTGTCAACTTAAACCCATGCTATTGTTCACTAACTGAGACAGTTTACTGTCTCAGTTTCTTGCTGTTTAAGAACAGGCATGTGTTCTTAAATAACATCTGATTTTCACAGGATCACAGAACCCCAGACTGGTTTGGTTGGAAGGGACCTTCAAAGCTCATCCAGTTCCAACCCCCTGCCACAGGCAGGGACACCTTCCACTAGACCAGGCTGCTCCAAGCCCCGTTCAACCTGGCCTTGAACTCTGCCAGGGAAGGGGAGCAGCCATAGGGCAGAGAAGTGCACAGTTCCACTTATCTGGGCACCCTGTGCCAGGGCCTCACCACTCTCACAGTGAAGAACTTCTTCTTAATGTCTCTATCTCCCCTTGTCCTGTCACTACAGGCTCTTGTCAAATCCTCTCTCCAGCTTTCTTGTTGGCACCGGAAGCTGCTCTAAGGTTTCCCCTTCCCCAGGTCCTCTCAGCCTTCTCCATAGTAGAGGTGCTCCAGCCCTCCGAGCATCTCTGTGGCCTCTTCTGGACTTGCTCAGCAGGATGCTCAACAGTAAAATCAAAACACCCAATTAGATAATCACCCATGCATACTAAAAAACACTCAGCAGCACCACAAACACATGCCATTGTGCAAGCCCAACTCCTTCAAAGACTTGAGAAAACTAGCTCAAAAGCCACAGTAGGTTCTCTAGGCCATAAGTTAATGAAGTTTCTCTTCATCGGAAAAAAACAACCCCCAGTTCCTGGGCTGCTGGAGTTTTTCCTCAGCCTTCCAGGAGAAAGAGATTCTTGTGAAGGCTTCACCATTTCCTCAAGCTCGAGCAATCATGATATAAACCTTTCTCCACTCCCCTTTTCTTCCAGTACCTTTGAAGACGTGGAGATGGCAATATCTGTCAAAGTGTCAGACAAATTGGTACCCACATCTGAGCAGGGGTTCTCTCCTAAATTCATTTCCAGACGTTGATGTAAATGCAGTACACACAGATAACCATGATGAATCTATTTACTCATAAAGATTAATTGGTGCTACTTGCTGCTTCTGCTATTTTTATTTAAAGAATCAACAACCTAATTTTCATTAATATTTTGCAGAAGAGGATTTGATTTAGGCTACTTTGTGCATTCACCCATCTCCCTGTAGGAAACTGACGAAGATAAAATTACAAATGTGTAGGTAATTTATTTGCTCAGCAACTTGCACCAAAACCAGGTATGTTTCTCTGCATATTTTGACCAACTAGCTGCCCAGTAATATTTTAAGACTGTGTAATATCAAAATTAAACGTGTTTTCATAACTGCAGTTGTCAGGATCATAGCTCAATGTATTTTCTTTGCACAAAACAGGTAAATTAGAGAGATGGTAAAGTTAAAGAATCCTTTTGCCCTGGGAATTAATCAATAGAGTACATAGAATACGCACATTGAATTCCTTTTTGCAAAAATAATGGTGAATATGGAAATTTGTCATGTTTTAAAAATTAATCCTCCTCCAAGGAACAGATGAAGACGCAGAGTTTAAAGTAGGAGAGTCGGAATAATCATTATCATACACATAGAGGCACCCTCTAGGCCCACAGCAGCATGGGACACAGGCAACAACATGCTCTTGCTTTACCTAGCAAAAGGAGGTATTGTTTACACATGATGGACATTATGAATAAAATACTTATAATCTCAGCTATAACCCAGTGATTCCAGGTGGGAAATGAGAAGGTCATCGACTTATGAACTACATTTGTTGTTTCATTAATCACCATTCACAGGATTAAGTGGGCATGAAGGGAGTTTGAATGGGGCCAGATAATTTCATAGAATGGTTTGAGCTGGAAGAGTCCTTAAAGCTCATCCAGTTCCAACCCCCTGCCACAGGCAGGGACACCTTCCACTAGACCAGGTTGCTCTAAGCCCCGTCCATCCTGGCCTTGAACACTGCCAGGGATGGGGCAGCCACGGCTTCTCTGGGCAACCTGTGCCAATGTCAAATAATATCTCAGAATGATGCTCAAGGAGAATGCACTCCTTTGGTTTATAGCAAAATCTGTGGGCCCAGGGTGGACTTACACTACACCTGAAGTATCTGCATCCCCATTAACTTTTCTAAAAGAAGTGAACAGAATAACCCAAACAAAATAGTACATAAAGGTCCCTTTTCTAGGTGTGGGTACAGAGGTTCATCCATCCTGCAGCTCCAAGAGACTGCAACATGGTACCACAGATGAATCCACTAAAGAAGGAAAAACTCACCAGTGCCTGTAAATTAACCCTGATTGTGCTAGTCAATTATGTTCATTTTACTCTTCCACGTAACAGATGATCTTGCTACCTCTCCAAGGTACAGTCAGTTGTCCTATTTTCTTTCAGTAGACTACTTTAAGGATTGGAGTCGGGCATGCCATTGCTGTCTGATCAGAAACAGTGAGGCAAAAGAGAAGAATCTCAACTAAACCTTAATAACTTTGTGTGAGAGAGAATGCCTATATACACATACAGCCTCCCATGAGAGTTCATCTGGAGGAGGTTTAGTGAGCTATCAAGATGCTTTGTAACTCTCATTGCACTGCATTAATATTCAGCTTACATTAAAAAGACCACCTTTCCTTGCGGGTTTGTTGGCTACAATGAAAAACTGCAATCATTCAATTAATCCATATGATTTGTTACAAGATTTTGCGCATTAACATCTACTCACACTGCAACAAGTAAATCTCCAGCTTCAGTTTCTGCCTCTGGTTTCCATGCGGGGAATGAACTGAACAAAATGACACAAGCATCAATTCTGACCGTTTAAAGACAAAACCAAACCAAACCAAAACACAACATCCCAAACGACCTCTTTTTCTAGGTCTGAAATATTCAGATAAGGTCTTAAGAGTTCTGCATACCCGTCTGGACTGGATAGCAATATGTCATAAATTTCACAGCCAGACTTTTGCTGATGGGATTTCTAGCTTAGTTTTGTACTCTGAGGCAACCTGGATAATCACAGAATCATGGAATGGTTCGGGTTGGAAGGGACCTTAAAGATAAGCTCTGAGGTTTCAGGTTTTTTCTCCTGAACAAATCTGATCTCAGCTACACGGCACAGGTCGATCAGGCGCACAACTTCAAACACTGATCTGAACCTGGTCAAGCATTAGAAGGAGGGCATTATATCTTAGATCTTTACTGTTTGACCCTAGCTCTTGGTCCAGTCTGACCCACAAGATGCTATAGAATTGGGCATCTCTGGCAATGCATCTTTAAGATAACAGCAATCTAAAATGATTAAAAGTCAAAAAAAAGCACATCAGGAAAACAGAAGCATGCTCTTCCACGCTCTCTCCAGCCACTACATCCATCCTAAGAGCCGCAAATGCTCCTTGTGACTTAAGCCTTAGTCACTTAGTACAACCATTGCTGGGTTATCACTTAATTTACACTATAGGGAGGGATAAAAGAAAGCAATGGAATTACGATGCAGACTAAAGGTTAAAACAACAAAAGATGGATTAGGAAGACATGCAAGGAAAGGGATCAAAGGATGCTTTGCCTGTGGGATGACCTGGAAGAGATCCTGCAGCTTGCAGCAGCCAATTATAGGTTTTATTTTGCTGTTACTTAACAGCTATTTGAGACATGTGGATCAGCAGATTCAGCTAGTGTGGCTTTCAACCATTTTAGCAGATAGACAACTAGAGATGGATGCTAATTATTTTGTCTGTCAGAGACGTGGCTTTCCTTGTTGTTTGTAAACGCACACCATCTAAGAGCTATCTTGGAAGATATGAAGTAGCAATGGTAAATAATATTACTGTTCACGTCAATATTTGGAAAATATACAAAGGAGAGATTCCTTACTGTGGCAGTACTAACTGTTCACCAATTAGAAGGGAGCTCTAAAGCCTGCTGCCTTTACATCTGTGTTAGTAGCCAGGCACTCACAATAACTTACAAATAAATTGAATTCAACTACACAAGCTCCCTTCCCCCCCCTTTTTTGTGGTATGAGAAACTGCAGAGAAGAATGATCATTAAATACACAATATAGGGAAAATAACAGAAGACTCGTAAGAAATCTGGTCCTCTCTACGAAATAAACACTTTCATTTTTGTTTGTATTTTAGAACTTTCCTTTCAAACTTCACATGACACTAAAGGTAAGAAAAGCAGCACTTCAGGGAGTGCTTATTAAAATAAGCTAAAAATACATGATAGGCTTTACAATCAAACTCCAAATTCAGCCCTAAGTGATTTGAGATGGTTTATGTACCCCAGTAGAAATGTAACCTACATAAGGAAGATTGGTTGTTCACATTAAACTGGGGGTAAGGAGGAGGTAGTGTTCAGCGGTTTTATTTCAGGATGTGGCTTTTTAAGAACAAGGAACCAAATAAAAATGCTTCTTACTGTTTGATTTGGATTTATTTGAATTGACCAGGCAGCTATACATCCGCTTCTCCCACAAGAATAATCCCATCAGGATCTGGCTCTGCATGCAGGATAACTTTAAGCATAATTGATAAAATCATCAATCCTAAAAAAAAACCCCAAAACTTAGCCCTTACTTGGATTTGATTTTCAGATAAAGAGTCCACAGACACACTTGGGCTTTTAATGTTTAACCCCAGAATCATCGAAAAAATGACATAAAAAAAATTAATCCATCTTCAAATTATCCTCATCCAGCATTACTGGAACTAGTTTGGATCCTGTTTCAGAAGTAGGAGATATAACTAGCTCCAATGTAAAATAACATAGTGAGACATTTAATTCTTGTCTCCAGATTCACTTGTGTGGAAGTAACTATATTGTCCTCACCCTGCTCTTCATTGCACACACATCTCCTGTTCCTGTTCTTATCGACTGGGAGCAATGTTTAGAAAATAAGGGTTTTTTACTTAAATCAAAAAATAAGAGAGAGGGAAAGAAAAGTGGCATTGGTGAAACAGGAAAAAAAAGCCTATAGAGAATCCCTCCTACTGCTGAGTTGGGCAAAGCTCAGGTGCCCTGGCCATGGTGGTCTCTGTTGCTCTCTCTCTACATGCCCTGGCACATACAGGAGCCCTTCAGAAGCAATTCTAGCCACCAAAATGTCATTGCCCTGGAGTAATAAGAATAGGCCTGGATGTACATCAATATAAGAGTATATAAAGCATGCAAAAGAAGTAACAGATGGAAATGTACTGTCCGCCACCATTAAAAACGAGGTGAGGGCATGTTCCTAATACAAAGTCATAATTTCAGCAGACAGCTGCCAAGGCCAGAGGAATTACAGCTGTTTATAGCAACTTGGGACCTATTTTATCCTCTTGAAGATGAACAGGGGCCTGCTTTTATTCAGAACAGAACACTCATGATGCAATAAATATAGCAGGGCAAATGCTCACCTAGTGCAGATAAACACAGCTTCACAAAAGCACAGCACAGCTGCTGAGGACTTGCTCCTGTGTAAATGATTTTCTCTCATGACACTATCCAGATTTATTGCTTCTGAGTGACAAAGGATCAATCTTTAATCAAAAGTGTAAGTCCTAAAATGAATTTAAATTAAAACTATAGAGTCACTTCTCATCTATTGCTCAAGGGACAACCAGAAATATCAAGTGTCTGGAACACAAGCAGAAGTGTTCAGTGGTTTCCATTTTCACCCCCATATATGTTTATTAATGCAGTTTTACCAGTATCCCCCCAAAAGAACTCATAAGATTTGAAAGACTCATAAAATGTATATGCCCAGAAGCAGCTGCATGGATGGGGCAACGAAGATACGGATGTGTGATGTGTTAGCACTGTTTGGAAGGAAATGTACAGATTATCAGCAGCATTATTTTTAATTTGATGCATCTTTAGACTTACCAGCCACTCAAAAACACAACTACGATGGCAGAAAATTATTCTTTCCCTATTTAATAGGCTCGTCAGATTTACTTTTGACATTGCTCTTTATCCGAAATAGCCAATTTTATCTTAAAACAGATGCTGGCATCATAAGGACCATTAGCTAGCTTTACTTACAGCCAGGTTTGACTCCAAGTTTGCACACTGCTAGGAGAGGGGAGAGGGTTCACCTCTGACATGAGCCAAGAGGAAACCAGGGGTTCAGTCTCATGCTGACACTACCTGGAGCCTTTTTGGCTACAGTGAACCCAGACCTCTCTCTGGAGAGCTTGGGCATTCATCACCCAGTTTTGCTGGCAAACAGGCCACACTGAACAGGGCCATGGGCTCTGTGTGGCCAGAGATGCCAAAGCACAGCCCTTTTCCGCCTATGACTGCCATGCTGAAAGGGGGGGTTTCCTCAAACCCTTTATATTTGATCAGCCTGTCAGTATCCCAAGACAGACAAGACCCTTGTGCCCAACTAGCGTCCACATCGCAGCGTGAGGACCCTCCTAGACACCCAACCCTATCAGAGGTGAATTTGAACAACATATTCATGGACCTACACTGACAATGTCACCGAGTCAAATCCCTCATTTCAGTTACTGAAATCTCCAGAAACTTACACAAAAAAGACATCAGCTGGAGATTTTTGTTATTCAAAATGCAAGACTGGGACAGGATAAGGGTCAGAAATGCCTGCTGATAGCACACTGACTGAAAAACCATCTTGAAGCAATACACAGCCTGACTGTAATCACTAACACCAGCTAGCCAAGTTGATCATTTAGTGTTCATCAAATAAAGTTCTTGTCCAAGTGCCCCTGTGGAGAAGACAAGTTCAGCCCATCAGGTACAATGGAGTCCTACCCATCTCCTCTCTATTCACTTTTACACTTATTCTTTACATTCAGGTGGAGCTTGAGTGATTCTGGTCATACAGACTTTTGTTACCCACTAGGGTAAGATTCTCTCCCTTGTCTCTTAAAGACATAGTCAATAAAACACAGAGCACACACTCAGTGAGGCGTGGCTGGTATCTTGAAGTGGGTAACTTTGGGATGGAGGTATGTGTGGATATTACAATGAGATCATAAGGAGCAAGGTTCATTTGAGAAAAGCGATTTCACCACCATTGCTGGCTCAGGAAGGGACATCTTCTATTTTCCACTGACAGCTGCTCTTTGAATTATCAGCTGCATGGTACCATCACATTTCTATTGCTGCATGTCTGTCCCTGGCAGAAAGAGAAGCAGAACTTTGCCTGGTTGGTCACATCTCAAACCCTGTGCTTAAAACCCTTGTCTTGCTATTAATTCTTTCATAAGTCTAAATCATTGTCTGAGAAGTCCACAAACTGCTGCTAATACTAAACAGTATTACCTATAACAATATTATGAACAATTTTTTTGTTCTTCATATAACCAACAATTATTAAGCCCAGATGGAAAAACTGTGAAAGTAACTCCCAAAATATTTGCCAAAATGATAAACACCAACCTACAAACATCACTAAATAGCTGAAAAGCTCTGACAATCTCACTTACTGCCCTCCAAAAAAAACGAAAGCTCTTAAAATGAACATGTTACTTTTTTTTCAATCATGGTATATTAAAGAAATACATTCCAAGTGGAAGGTGTCCCTGCCTGTGGCAGGGGGTTAGAATCGGATGAGCTTTAAGGTCTCTTCCAACCTAAACCAGTCTGGGGTTCTATGATTCTAAATTTTACATATTAAGGCTGTAATCCTAGAAAGCTACACACATTTGTTTCTTTAGCGCAGCTGACCCATGCATTGAAGTCAATGCAAAAAAGCTGGTATGTAAAGTCATTCACACTTATCTGAACCTGGGGAGTGCACTAGTGTTGAAGTTGCTGCCTGGAGGACTGAAAATACAAACAATAATAGAATTCTGATCCAAAGCAATAAATTAGTTTTATCTGAATAAGATTTTATATTATTCGTGGTTTTTTTCCTTCATTCATTGATTCACAGTAAGTTTTGGTTGGAAGGGACCTTAAAGCTCATTCAGTTCCAAGCCCCTGCCATGGGCAGGGACACCTTCCACTAGACCAGGTTGCTCCAAGCCCTGTCCATCCTGGCCTTGAACACTGCCAGGGATGGGGCAGCCACAGCTTCTCTGGGCACCCTGTGCCAGGGCCTCAGCACCCTCACAGGGAAGAATTTCTTCCTTATGTCTCATCTCAATCTCCCTCTGTCAGCTTAAAGCCATTCCCCTTGCCCTTGTCCTACAGGCCTTTGTCAAAAGCCCCTCTTCCAGATTTCTTGTTGGCCCCTTTAGGTTTTGGAAGACTGTTATAAGGTCTTCTTGGAGCTTTCTGTTCTCCAGGCTGAACCAGCCCAGCTCTCTCAGCCTGTCTCCACAGCAGAGCTGCTCCAGCCATTTGCAGCATCTCCGTGGCCTCCTCTGGACTCGCTCCAGCATCTCCACATCCCTCTTGTGTTGCTGCCCCAGAGCTGGACGCAGGTCCGCAGGGGATGCTCACGAGAACGTAACACTTGAAACAGTCAGAAGGCAAAGCCTTTTCTAAGAGCATTTTCTATTTTATTTTCTGCTTTATTTGTAAAGAAAAAAATTTGCAAGTAACTCCTCATCGCTTTCAATGCAGGCTCCCATCAATGCTCTGGAGCAGAGCAGCTGAGTAGCAGTTCATATCTTGCTGTGTCATTCCTTCTAGACAGGAAGGAATTCTTCTATCCTATGTCATTCCTTCTATCCCTAGAAGGACTAGGATATCAAGTGGGTGCCTTAATGAGCCAAATCCTTGAAACTAAAGCTACTCTTTAATCTCTCAGCATGCACATCACATATATGCAAAGGTCCACATAGGTAGATAGGATTTAGAGAAAGTAAGTCTACCATCATTATAAGAGGATTTATAGGATGGACTCGGGAGGATGAGGAAAAATTTCATTTTCATCTCCATTAAAATTGTAACTAATCCTCTTCATGTGAAATTACATATCCTGATTTTCACAGACTTCGTCTCCAGCAGTTCCTACGCAATATCGCTCCTTTTGGCTACGAGATCTTGTTTAAACAAACACTTCAGAAATTATATCATTCCCACTCTAGCCCATTATTCAATAAAGCTGTAATCATGTTGCCCTAAATCTATTTGTCCCATGTTGACTAACCTTTTATCTTTTCCACTTGAACAAAACCTGCACGTTGTTGCACAATCAAGGATAATACCATTCTTCCTAAATGTGACTGCCTTTATCTTAATTTCCCCTTATTATTAAAATAACAGAAATAATAATTTCAGAATTATGCTTTTCTTTACCACTAGCCCCTTAAGACCTACTTCAACAAATTACTTTGTTACACCATAACCAGCTTCTCTATTCCTCTTCTTCATTTGCAGTGGGGATAACACACTACTACACTAATGTTCAGATTTGTAGGTTGGCATGCCAATAGCCAGTGTAACCAAAAGTGATTGTTTTTAAAGTGCATAATACTGTACTAAACAAAATTAAAATATATACCATAAAATCATCAGAGTCTACTAACATGAAAATTCTGAAGTGTGGAAAAAAAGTGGCACAGATTGTTCAGAGAAGCTGTGTCTGCCCCATCCCTGGCAGTGTTCAAGGCCAGCCTGGTTGGGGCTTGGAGCAACCTGGTCTAATGGAAGGTGTCCCTGCCCATGGCACAGGGTTGGAACTGGATGAGCTTTAAGGTTCCTTCCAACCAAAACCATTCCACAATTCCCTCTGCCCACACACAAACAACAGTAACCAGTTGCCTGACCATTCTCCCATAGTTTTCAGAGCTACTTATGTACTTGAGTCGCAGCTTCAGAGCAAAGTGGAGTCCAAAGAAAATACGTAAGCCAAAAGGTGCTGAGTAGATGTGGGTAGTTCTGCAGGATTAGGGCTTTCAAGCAATTTCTTTTGGACACACAAGCTGTCCCTGCTACACTACCTTCAGAATGCTGATAAAAAACACAACAGAATTTACTACCATGCACTTAGGGCTTTTCCACCTTGAATGGATCCATGTGAGCTTCCTTTCTGGATACTTCAGCTGAGGGTGGGTTAGAGAAAGAGTACAGCACTTAAACTCTGTTGGAGTCTTAGAAACTAGCGTTTCCCATATATTGAAGTCTTTCTCCATACCCCTGATAGTACAGTAGAGGAAATTAAGGTAGCAATACCATTGCCAGAAAATCATAGAGTCACAGAATCAACTTGATTGGAAAAGACCTTTACGCTCATCAAGTCCAACCATTCCACAGCACTGCCAAGGCCACCACTAAACCATGTCACTAAGGGCCTCGTCTACACGGTCTGTGAACACTTCCAGGGAAGATGATTCCACCACTGCCCTGGGCAGCTGGCTCCAAATGCAATGTGCAAATGGCTCATTTACCTTTTGTTACCTTTCATCATCTGACCACTCTGAATTTCTCCAGAAGTCCATTTGGTTTAGTTATTTCTCATTAAGAACATACTCAAGAGCAATATATGCTTCCTCATCATCACTCAATTTTCTCCCTGTTCCTAAATCAAAGATGCGCTATCATCAATTCTTGGCCAGATGTTTTCCCCAGAGTCAACTCCATCCGAACTGAGGGTAATTTCTGTCCTCCTCTCAGGCTGTTTCCAAACTCACCACTCAGTCAAGGCTTGTGTGAAATACTGATGACAAAAATAGAAAACATATTGAGTGGTTTCCACTAAGACACAAACATGCAACCACTGACTGCCTATGTCAAAGCCAAGAGCACAGTCTTTTGCACTGAGGTATTTTGCCAAGTTACTTTTGCTCTTGGGCAAGGTACAGATTTTGCTAAAGGCTGTATTCTGTTTTTCCCACACACATGCTCCTCAGGTAAAGCCACCACATCTGCCATTTCCTCCTCACACAGCTGGCACAAAATGTTCAGCTGGACACCAGATAAGGCAGAAAAAGAAACAGAGGCAGCTAAAACAATAGGCAATATTGATTTATAGGCATAGTATTGATTTATGTTTTGAAAACTAGTATTGATTTATGTTTTGAAAACAATACTGAAGACAGAAATTATTCTTAAGCTAAATCAGAAGCCTATAAAAACTACAAATTACAAGTGTGCTGATCAGGATATAATCAATATTAGCTTGCACTGAACCTGAATACATGCAATACTAAAATAGGATACCCAACAGCAACACAGGCATTTCGCAACACTAATGGCCCAGCCAAACACCATGGACAGTATCACAGGTACAGCAGCACATGAGCAACCCGACCAAAAGGCAAAGACAAGCAGCGGCAGACAGCACTACACAGTAGGCAGTATAAATTTTTTAGGGTTGAGACTTTGTCAGTCTTCTAAATACTTCTATCAGTGTGATCTCTAACTCCCTGAAAATATACAGAGATATATAAAAATCTACATTCACCTTCAATATCTAGGAGAGACAGGATTTTCACAATCCCACTTTTTTTTTCTGGCTCCAGCCATCCTGTTTATTCTTCACATCCCACTATATGCTTCAAATGATGGGCTCTGAGATTCAGTAAGGTTTTCTAAGATCAGCTTACCATCACTGTAGGGGAAGAGGAGCCACTACAGCTCGTGGTACAAGCTGCTGCCTGAAGCTGTTCCTTTGAGAATAGTGCTAATCTTGAACGTGCAAATAAAAAGCAGTAGGAAAGGACAGAGCAATTGGCTCCCCATCAGCAGTGAATGAATGGCACCATCCCTTACCCATCTTTATTTTTCACACTCAAGTTAATTGAGATATGACTATAAAATAGTAACAAAGTATATTAGGGCATACTAGCTGCTAACATTATCACTAGGCATGCACGTATGCTAACCACTGAGAAATCAACTACTCTGAAATCCAAGACACCATGGGGCACAAAAGCAGCATTCAAAACCTGTTCTCAATGGGTTAAAGAAAAATATGAAAGGGTTAGAAACCTATTAAAAGAACTGACAAAATGCTGAAGGCTTGAGCCCTCTCCTGGGCACGGCTGCCCAAGGCACTCTCTCACCCTCTACTCATTCCCCTTCTCCCTGTTGCAGGAGAAGAAGAGTGGGAGTCTGTAGCCCCTCTGGAGAGACTGAGCTGTCCAGAAGATTCCTCCATGACCTACTTCTGTCAGGAGGAGCTGTGTTAGCTGCTTGAATTGCTTATTTTGACTGTAACAAGACTGGAAGTTCTCCTACGCCTAACCAATCGAGTACATCAAGGGCTCAGCAGACACCAGAATAAAGGATAACCTAATCACAGCATGTCTGCACCCAGAGAAACAGCTGACATGGGCCATACAGAGAACATCTTTGAACTTCCACTTCAGAGCCATTCACAGGATGATCAGAAATGAACTGTTGGCTCCAAATTCAGTTCTGGGGGGACATGTAATGCTACCTCTTTGTCAACAATTTTGCCTCAGCAGAGAAACAAACTGTAGAATCCCAGACTGGTTTGGGTTGGGAGGAACCTTAAAGCTCATTCAGTTCCAACCCCCTGCCATGGGCAGGGACACCAGGTTGCTCAAAGCCTGAAAAGGTTGCAGAACAGAGCATTTTGCACTACCCCTGCCTGGGCTCTCCTGTTGTAGGTAAACCAAAGATTCCCAGCTGCAGTCTTGAAAAGCCAGGACTAACGTATTTGGATCTAGTTGGAGATGTTCCTGCTCATTGCAGGGGGGTTGGACTAGATGACCTTTGAAGGTCCATTCCAACCTAAACTATTCTAAACAAGCAAACAGGCCGGCAGCAGAAGTGCTCTGCTGGTACCTCAAGAGTTCTGCTGCCTTACACAACCCCTGCAGCATCAGTAACAGAGCAGTTGCTCTGAACAAAAATAACAGTCTAAATCAAGCAATGTAGGAATATACATGCCACATCATGCTTTGACAGCTACATCGGTTTTTGCTGAAAATTTTCTCTTAAAAACCCTGCCAAAATTAAAGAAATAGAAAGTAAGAATAAAAGAAGTGTCAAAATATGACTTAGATTCACAGAATCAACTCAGTTGGAAAAGACCTTTAGGATCATCAAGTTCAACAGTTCCTCAGCACTGCCAAAAACCAAGGGCCTCATCTATGCGGTTTGTGAACAATTCCAGGGACGGTGACTCCATGACTGCCCTGGGCAGCCTGTTCCAATGCCTGACCACCCTTTTGGGGAAGAAATTGTTCCGAATACCCCATCTAAATCTCCCTTGGTAGAACTTGAGGCCGTTTTCTCTTGTCCTATCCTTTGTTCCTTGGGACCAGAGCTCAGCCACCTCCTGGCTTCATCCTCCTTTCAGGCAGTTGTAGAGAGCGATGAGGTCCCCCTTCCCTGAGCCTTCTCTTCTCCAGACTAAACCCGCCCAGTTCCCTCAGCCATTCCTCATCAGACTTGTGCTCCAGGCCCTTCACCAGCTCTATTTCCCTTCTTTGACCTGCTCCAGCATCTCAATATGTCATCCGCAATCTCTTGTTATGAAGAGCCCAGAACCAAACACAGGATTTGAGGTGGGATTTTCAGATTTGACAGGAGGGGGATCGTCACTTCCATAGTCCTGCTGGCCACAGCATTGCTGATACAGGCCAGCATACTGTTGGCCTTCTTGGCTGCCTGGGCACAAGCTGGCTCATGTTCAGCTCCATCAATCAGCACCCCCAAGTCCTTTTCCGAAGAGCAGCTTTCTCTTAAGTCTCAAGACTTCCCTCTTGAAGGTCCAGTACTATGTCTCCTTCCTAGTGGAGACTTCCTGAGCACAGATCTGACCTTCCTGTGCTGGATGGGTTGCTAGCTGTGTTCCACAGGAGCTCTTCAAGTCTCATCCTTCACAGTACAAGAGAAAGCCTTCCTTGCCCATTGTGTATTTCAGACATGCCTTTTGTTAGCATTCATATAAAGGCTAGGGAATAAGAAATCCCTATACATTTGTCACAATTTTTTAATTGCCATATAATGTAGCACATCAACTAAAATCTGCTTTTACACTCAGCGTAGGGAGAAAATTGTGACTAACAGGAAACATTTAACATGCACATAATCTATAATACGCGGTCTTTGGGTCCAGATATGCACTGTGTGTCAGTAGACACTGTCTGTTCAGCCTAGAGAGGACTAAGGAGGAATCTGATCAATGTGTGTAAGTATCTGAAAGGAGGGTGTCCAGAGAGTGGGGCCAAACTCTTTTCAGTGGGGCTAGTCAATGGGACGAGACGCAAGGGCCATAAACCAAACCACAGAAAGCTCCACCTGAACATGAGGAAGAACTTCTTTACTGCGAGTGTGACTGAGCATTGGAATAGGTTGCCCAGAGAGGTTATGGAGTCACCTTCCTTTGGAGATATTCAAGGGCTATTTGGACACAATCCTGAGTAACATGCTTTAGGCAACCCTGCCTGATCAGGGAGGATGGACTAGATGACCTTCAGAGGTCTGTTCCGACCTCAGCTATTCTATGATTATCTTCCTGTTTCTTCAATATCACACTGGATTCACCAGTTATCTATGCATTGCTGAGGTGATGGTCAAGCCTTTAACATCCAGTGTATTCCCATCTGCTGTCTACAAGGACAGATTTGCTGGACCACAGGAAAAGGGAACTCCAACATTAAACTGCTTTATTTCAGAGGTAAAAATTAACAGAGCAATAAGCACAATAAGAAATGACCAAGCAACAGCCTAGAAAACTCCCAGTGAAGAGATTTAAATAAATCAGTGTTTTTTAATGACCAGAACTGCCTTGAAAGCATGATCATCTTTATAGAAAGCAGCACCACAAGTCATTATCACACCCCAGGGATCACAGGTTTCACAGATGAGCTAAAGCAGACAAACTGTGTAGGTCAGGTTTTTCCTCCCCTGCCTTCCTACACAGCGCTGGCAAACACACAAACAAGGAAAATGCTGGGTACCCTTGTGACAAAAAGCACTTGGAGAGCTGCCCGAGTAGGCGTGCATCGGCACATCTCTGTGCCAGGGCACGTGGGTGCAATTCTAGCTCCACAGTGCATAAGCTGTAGGTCAGAGAATGAATTTGGTTAGGTGTTTATCACCCCTGGACTGGCTCCAGAACCTGGACCACAAAGACAGGGATTAAGCTCCTCCAGTGTTCTGCTCTTTCTAACCCAATTTAAGGGAAAGATTTACCCTGATACACGCACAGTAGGAAATTCTGTGGATGGGATTTCAGCAAAACCTTAGCTGCAAATTCCTTACTGCTGTGTTACAAGAAAGTGACAGCATAAAGTCCTCATTTATATTAGATGAAATGTCTTCATCCCTCCATTACACAAAGAACATTTAACTACCTGCTAGTTAAGAGACAAAAAAGGCTGTAACCAAAAACCTCTGTGATCAACCTCCTTTGATTTCTGGAGGACTTGCATTTCTTTACTTAAACCAATCCACACAGTTTTCCTTCCATTTTGCATTCAGGGAGTCTACAGTCTATATCTAGCTGAAGCACATCTGACAGAGACAATTTATTTCCTAAGATTCCTGTTTGTTATGTTTCAGTGGTATTGACCTTTAATTGTAGTTTGCACAAAAGCCCAAACCTTCAATGCCTGCCAAGATCTAATTTATCTCTGAAATTTAATACACAGAATTGAGCTGACAAACTCAGCTAATAAGTACTTAAGTCTGGCATATAGTCATCTAAGCTATTTTAACATTATCCTTGAGTGGTTAAATGTACAAATCCCTGATCACAATAAATGTATTTTGGGCATTATTTGGATTTAAAGAAAAGAAGGCTGAAAAATTGGCTCAGCTTCTCTGTTTCTAGGTGTGTATGGTTTGTTTTATTGGTAAACCACCACCTTTAAGAAATCTAATCCTAATGCAAGAGCTGACCAAAAATAATATGGCATACATTGCTGTTGACATATGAAATGCATTTGCTTGCTCACTCATACTTCTGGGTTCGGGGTTTTTTCCCTACTGCTAGCTCAAGGAGCAGTTAGCGTCAGTTAAACTCAATTCTGCTCAAGAACCTGCTAACCTCCGAGTTATTTTCATGACCAATAAAACTAACAAAGACTGAATTCTTACTAATTTGTGTCTCCTGTGGCTTTCCCTTGTGTAGAGTTCCTCATGTTTAGTAAAGACTGAATTTTCATGGGAACCCTTTCTGAGCTGAGGCAGTAAGAGGTTCTCCTCTATCTGGCTGCTCATTCTTATAAACCTAGAAATGTACTTTCTCAGACTTCTGCATCTCTGAAATTTGACTTAAATATCTACTGGCGAACAGGGAAAACAAGTTCATGCTTAATTTTATGTTTAGACAAGTATATGCAAGAATATGATCATGTAAGTCTTCTCTCCTTGGGAAACCAGGCTAAATCATGATTCACTGAGAGAGTGAAGTGCTAGATCCTGCAACCTGCTGGATGTTTAAATTGTAGCTTGAAACATACATTACCAGCAGGGCCTTTTATGAGGAGGGATACTTTCACAGGAAAACCGCCTTAGCCCAGAATAAGACCCTGTTTTATGTGTGAGCCTCCTTCTGTAATGACAGGAGATCTTCAGGTCCAACGGTCAGTTCTTGACCATGTATGTGAATGGTGTCCTTTTGCCAGCAAATTTTCCCTTCACCTCTTAATGCTATCTTCCAAACAGGCCCATGCAGCTCACTGAAAGTCCTCTGAGTACAAGAACTGGTCACACAGCTCTTCTTCTGGATAAATGCTTCTGCTCTGTGCTCAGTTAACCTCTCCCTTTCATACCATCAGGGACTGATCACTCAAGCTTATCCCAGGTGATCCTGGAAAAGCCTCTGCTTTCTCTCTCACACCACCATTCACCTGAACGTCAAAGGTCATCCTAAAGAGGCATTTTCATCCTTAATGACCTCCACTCTTATGAACAGATTGATTTGAGTTGCAATAAAACAATGAGGATGCTTGAATTTTAGACTCCGCAGCTTGGAAACCTCATTTTCCAAGTCCACCCAGATTACCAATTCTCCTTCAGCTCGGAGCACCAGTTCCTAATTTTGAGCATCTGACTGACAGAACAAAGGAAAACAGAACACAGTTTGCCAGGATTACCTGCCAGCTTTCCACCCCAAAACATTCAAAGCCTATCTGCAAAACCAGCACTTGTGCACAAAAGTGAACACACTTCAACGTCATGTTAGGATGCCAGGTGGAGGAAATGAATGAATGAGGAAAAAAACACATAAGGGGAAAAAAGTAAGAGGGTTGCTAGGTTGTTTTTTGGTTTATTTTGCCTGAATACACACACATTAAACAAGATAATTCGAGTCCTAAATCACAAAATATGCGGTTCCTTAGGTACACATCTACAGCAGCACACCCACAGCTGCTTGGTTCAAAGGATGCTCTATTTTACAGATAACCTCTGTATTTTAGGGGAAAAGAGAATTTTATGACTGAAGTCATGAGTTCAAAACAATCACTGGTGGCCACCTGGAAATTAAAATCTAGTCCATGTAAGGAAATACTTACAATCATTTTTCTTCCCTAAAAATCTATATTCTGAGCTCCATGTCTTCCTTCCAGACCCAGTGAACCTGCTGGCCTCAAGGCACAGGACAGCAATTTCTTTTCTTTTTTTCATAGTACTCTGTCTCAAGATAATTTATAACACTGTGTAGAGGAGGCCCTCAGTGACATGGTTTAGTGGTGGCCTTGGCAGTGCTGGGGAACAGTCAGACTGGATGATCTTGAAGGTCTTTTCCAACTTAATGGCATTCTATAGTGTCATTAAGTATTATACATATTTTTATCAAGATAAACAAATAGCCTCTATATAAGCAATTATTTAAAGCCTCTAAAATTTCACTCAGAATCACTCCCCCTCCCAACCCATTTATCCAATCTCAGCTTGGTAAATTATGTCTCGCACTGTTATTACGTTTCTGTCTTCATGAGCTGTTTGATCTTGTTAGGTTTTCACAGGCAATGCCACTATTTAGGTCGGACAGTCAGTACTACAGTCCTAATACTATACTGTAGTCCTGTGGTACTACAGTTTTATTTTCCTATTTAATCTTGTTATTTCAATCTGCAGGGACTGCTTTAGTGATGCAGCTAACCTATGAGATTTTACTCTGTTTACTTCAAGACAAAACAATCTGGTCCTTGATAGGCATGACTTCACCTGTCTTTCCCATGTAATTTGTCACCAATGTGCCTGTCACATTGATTATTCTTCTACTAAGTTTCTAACACACCTGTTACATCAACAATCTCATTTATAACCAGTAACTTCAGTTTCAACTTTTTTTCCCAGACTTCTTACATTTGCACTGAAACACACACATATTTGGTCCAACTGTCTATGCTTCTTTGTGCTGGTTAAATGGAACTCTAGACAATTCCTATTTATTTGAGAAAATAGGATTTTTCATATACTGATAACTGTTTGTGCCACAGCACATTGTCCAAAATAGCAGACATTTTCTGCGTTGTAACAAGAGCTTCTCAGTTTTTCAGTACTTCATTGCGGGTAAAGTACAGCTCAGAATGAACTCTCCCACAGGTTCAACAAGGAAACAGTACTGTTTGTGAGATGATGCAGCAGATGGAATTTTTAGGTAGCCCTTACTTCTGCTGACCTCAGAGAGTATTGTAAGGGTCAGTTTAAATTAGTGAAAATCTCAAAATTTGGCTCAATAAAAGTTAGCATGACTCATAGCTTAATCTTACCTATATCTGAACATGTCAACCTGCGACTGTAGTATGAGAAAAATAAAGCAGGTTTACTAATAACTTGCCTCATGAACCACCTAGATCATATCTAACATCATTTCTATTCAATGATTCTATATAGGGGAATATGAAAACCTGACTTTACGTAGGATATTAAGTTAGGAGCGGTTTTATAATTGTTTAAACAGAATTTAACCAAGAGAAAAATGCTCACACACATTGCAATAACTAAGAATGGCTTTCAAAATTGAGTCAGGTACAGAGGCATGTTAGAGACATTATAATCCAAAAGGAGAGGTACTTTGAACTTTTTAAGTTGCTTTGGAAGATAACTTATGGCTATATCTAATAGTCAAATATATATGAAATGTGTGAATGCAAAAATCACACCCAGCCTTTACAGCTCTTGTGATAGACTTGATGTGATATACACTATATACATCTATGTACACACATATAACGAAAAGTTCCAGTGAAAACGCACCCCTTCTCCAGATCTATTCTGGTATTTATCCAAAAGCAGGAAGAAAGGCTTTCACTTTTGTAGACTCCAATCAAGAATGGGAAATACAGGTAAGCCATTTCTAATATTAAACTACTGCTGCCACCAAATTGGCTCTGTTTTTGCAGTTTCCCCTTATACCAGCAGTGGTCCATTAGCGCCATACCTTATATTGCTCTTTGAAAAGAACTGCCTACATCATTAAAAATATCTTCATATATCCCTATATATGTGTATTTAAGATATTTTGTGTATATCTATATATACACATAGGGAGATACATATATATATGTACAGGGCTGTTCAGCTGGGAGAAGAGAAGGCTGTGTGGAGACCTCATAGCAGCCTTCCAGTACTGAAGGGGGCCTATAAGGATGCTGGGGAGGGACTCCTCATTAGGGACTGTAGTGACAGGACAAGGGGTAGTGGGTTAAAACTTAAAACAGGAGAAGTTTAGATTGGATATAAGGAAGAAGTTCTTTACAGTGAGGGTGGTGAGGCACTGGAATGGGTTGCCCAGGGAGGTTGTGAATGCTCCATCCCTGGTGGCCTTCAAGGCCAGGTTGGACAGAGCCTTGTGTGACATGGTTTAGTGTGAGGTGTCCCTGCCCATGGCAGGGGGCTTGGAACTGGATGATCTTAAGGTCCTTTCCAACCCTAACTATTCTATGATTATATATATATATACATATATATATATATATATACACACACACACACACATACATATATCCATTCCCCCCCGCCATGTTAAAAACAAACAAGCTTCTAAAATCGCGCACATGTCAGCTGATCAAAAGGCAGCTGTTTCCATGAAGGTTATCCAGGTTTTGGGAACTGGGAAAGCTGACAAAAATCAACAATATTTAGAATGGAAGTGATTCTTTCCTCCTTAACTGTATCTTGATCTAACAGCTTAATAGTTGCCACCATCCTGAATTAGCTAGACACAAAACTAACAACGCTCTGCATTGACAAAGAAGTTTCTTAAAACTCCACCAAGGAGACACTATTCGTTCCACAGAGTGCTCACAATTTTAGTCATTTAAACAGTTGTATTCCACACAAAAGGCAAGATCCAAAGGGTTACTGACACATTTCTGATAAAAAACTGGCAGAAATTGTGTGCCTAAATTCCAGATTTTCATGCACAAAACTGCTACCAACCTGCTTAAGCACATGAGAGGCTGCAGGATTTTACATTTCACTGCAAACCCCTGCATATTCAAAGATTTGCTCTTCAATATACCCAGAGTCACCTTCATCTTTGCTAAGCAGATCTCCTCTCCAGGTTATGCTCTTTTGCCCAAACCAGATTAGAATATGCAGATCACATAACCCAAGCCAAGCCCTGCCGAAAAGCCACCAAGCAAAAAAACGTATCTAAGATCACAGAATCCCAAACTGGTCTGGATTGGAAGGGACCTTCAAGTTCATCCAGTTCCAACCCCCTGCCACGGGCAGGGACACCTTCCACTAGACCAGGATGCTCCAAGCCCCATCTAACCTGGCCTTGAACACTGCCAGGGATGGGGCAGCCACAGCTTCTCTGGGCACCCTGTGCCAGGGCCTCACCACCCTCACAAGGAAGAATTTCTTCCTTTTATTCTACCTAAGAGCACTACAGCCTCAATTGTCCATAGACATAAGCAGAGAACGCTGCTTTTTGTTGCTTATCCAGTAGCTAACATGCAAAAACCCCCAGGTGAAGAGACTCAAAGCCCAGGTCTCCCCACCTCAAACTGCATGCCTAACTCCTACACATTAAGGTCAAGTTCCTGCTTCCTTCCACTCCTGGAAATTTCGTCCCTGGATTCCTGTCAGTCTGGTGTCCAGCTTTCAATAGGAATGATGATGGATAATCTCCAGGGAAATACAAGGGGTTGGTAAAGATGATTTCCTAACAGCAGGTAATATACAGATGATTTTCTCAGACAAAGCAGGAATCTTAACCTTAACCTCCCTGTCCCCTGCTGCTATCACTGTCTCACGGCCCTCACTGACTTCACAAAGGGACAAGCCTGCCATCTCCGTCAGATGCCTGTGGTGGCTGTGACATGCCAGATTTACATTATACCTGACTGAAGGCAGCAAATACATGCCTTAGTTTCAGAGAAATAACAGAAGAGAGTTTCAGAAAGGAAGCTCCTCTCTCTGGGATCTCTCTCAGTTCACTGTAAACCTCTGTCTCAGCAGGCTAGAGGTCATGAATTTCATTCTCTGAGCTCAAATTGCAACACCTCAAAGCCCGCAAGATATAACCCAAATTCCCTCTACATCATTCAAAATATGGAATCTCATGTTTTTCATTGACTACCAGGACAGGCGTGATAGTGAAGACCTACCTATATGCATTGCTGGATCGATTTCTCTCCTGTATCTTCTTTCTGTTATTTAAGATGTACATAGCTACTTAGCTGACACCACTAGTCTTATGCTTGCCAAAATGCCTGGATTGCCTTTAGGTATTCTACTGGTTTCCCCTGGATAAAAAAAATCATCTATGTAAACCTAGAGCCCTCTGTAACATCAAAACTGTGTTACACCTCAGGTGTTGAACATGATCCAAGAAGCCTCCCCAAAGGAGGTGCTGAACACACGCAGACTAGCTCAGCTTGCTAAAGAGCTGCCAGAACCCCACTGCTATACTCATTGTAAAGTACATATCTATACATATATACACATTAAAAACTTTATATATAAGTATATTTGGCACCAATAACAGTTCCGAAATTCCCTTAGAGGTGGTGGGAAGCATTTCTTTTTTGCATCCTATTTCTCACAGAACAACAAATTCATATATCCATCCTGGTATTTCTTCTGTTTGCTCAGTAGCTTCCAAAGCAATAGGTCCACCCAATTCTTCTCTTTCTGCCCTTTAAACAGGAGGGTCCATTCTAGAGCATCAGCCATGTGTCAAAGCTGAGGTTTTTCACCTCAGTTCACTATTCCCAGGATCATGTCTCCAAATTTCCTTAATTCTCTTTATCCTACCAAAGAACTCATTCTCTTGCTAAACATCTGATGTAATTTTAACCCAATGATGGATACTGTTAACCAGGTTTTATTCTGGTCTTAGCACAAGTTGAGTCATTTTGCTTTTCCCACACACTCAACATATGTGTTCAGTGCATAGAAATTCAGCTCTATAAATCTGCTTTTGTCTTTTAATCCTCCAGTGCCTCTGGCTTTTCTTTTATTGCTAGAACACAATTTGTGGCAATGTATTAGACTCCGTATAAGCACCTAGCTTAAAATAAACAGCCATGCTGTTTGCTTTAAGATCAATAGCCAATTCATCTTTTATTCTGTTGCTGCCCATAGCTACTAGTAAGAAAAGAAAAATAAAATAAAATCACACAAGGAATGTCACCTTTTTGTCCTTTTTGTGCACATCTTAAAGGGGATGACAGACTTTCTGCCCAGCTGTGCTTCTCGCACACCTTCCCATATGCTCAGGGCACAGGAAAATCGCTTCAGCCAGTGCCAGTTCACAGAACCATAAATCAAGCAGGTTGGAAAAAACTGTTAGGATCATCCAGTCCAACCATTCCCCAGCACTGCCAGGGTCACCACTAAACTGTTGGGAATGTTGCACAAGAAGCTGTGCCAGCAGACCTGGATGAGAGCATGAACATCCTAACCCTCATCAGCTGCAAACCATGGGAGTCAAGAGGAGTCGAAGTTAGAACACCGAGATAATCTCAAAGAACTGTAGACATTGAAACAAAGAAGTTACCGAAGACAAAGATGTGATGTTGTACTGGGGACTTTCCCAGGAGCTAATGAAAGTCTCCAGTGTGGACTGAGGGGACAAAAGAATTTGTGTTTAAGGGAAAATGGAAAGTAATAATGTAGGAGAAAGCAGTAACAAAGTGTGCTTATACATCTGAGAACAAATAAATTGTTCAAGCAAAGGCGTGAACAATAACGTGACTGGTTGAGAAAAGTATATGATGTCACAAAAGGTACTAAAAAGAAACTAAGAGATGCTAACAATTACTAACTGCTAGGCAGGAATCTACAAAAAGCCCATAAGCTCGCCCAATAAATGATTTCGGTTGCACCACGACTGGAGCCCGTGCCTCAATTGCCTCGCTAACCCATGCCACCAAGGGCCTCGCCTACCCGGTTTGTGAACACTTCCAGGGACGGTGATTCCAGCACTGCCCTGGGCAGCCTGTTCCAATGCCTGACTGCCCTTTGGGGAAGAAATTGTTCCTAATCTCCAGTCTAAATGTCCCCTTGTGCAGCTTGAGGCCATTTCCTCTTGTTGTACCACCGGTTCCTTGGGAGCAGAGCCCAGCCACCTCCTGGCTCCATCCTCCTTTCAGGCAGTTGTAGAAGGTGATAAGGTCTCCCCTGAGCCTTCTCCAGACTAAACCCCCCCCCAGGTCCTTCAGCCACTCTTCATTAGACTTGTACCCAGGCCCTTCACCAACCCCGCTGCCCTTCTCTGGACTCGCTCCAGACCTCAGTATCACTTTTGTAGTGATGTGCCCAGAACTGGACACAGGATTTGAGGTGCAGCCTCACCAGCTGCCACAACAGAGCCCATTTTGTTGGAACCAGACTTTCCACATCAGCGGTGCTACTGCCATGGGACTCTCCCTCTTGCCTGTCTGTAATTGCTGTCTGTGCTTAATGCCGAGACCTGTGCTGACACAAGCTGCCAAAGAAAATATTTCAGTATCATACTCAAATACCAATCACCTTCCTGAGAACAGTGGGATTGCTGGCTCCAAGAAGCGAAAACCAACCCAGCCTTCCAGATATGCTACGGGCTTCAAAATTGCAAGAGTAAGGAGAAAAGTGAAGTGATCTTTTACTTTCTGGGGGCTGTTTTTGCTTTCATCGTTCATCTCTTCTAAGCTTTTCTCTTCAAATTCAAGAAACAGATCTTCCAAAATAACAGCTGAGAAGTTCAGATACCTGCCCAATTCAAGGGATGGATTAAACCAAGTATTACAAAATCCCGTAGAAGATTATAAGCGCTAAAGCCTATGTGGAAATTGGAGCTTTTTTAATACAATATCCTGCCTTTCTTTACAAGATAAATACAGCAAGTGGAGACGCTACTTTTGCTGATCCACAAGATAAGAACAATCCAACTATGGCTCATCTTCTTCATGTCCAAGACTCATTTCCCCTTTTTCAGTATTTCACCATAGCTTTCATCACAAGGAAGACACCAACTCCAAATGCTTTCATTTTCTTTCTTTTTAGTTCAACAATCAGCAACTAATATTACCTCCAGCTGGAATATAGTGTCATTTTGTTTCATGCAACACTACAAGGTAGTAAGAGAAGCCTTCCAGGCTTCCCATGCCTTACACACTGTGCTCTAATGGGTACTAACATCTATATTATCTTTTCAAACTGCATGAAATAAGATAAAAGCGTATTTTTCTATTAGTGTTTTCACACCTTTGCACTTCATTTCATAGATCTATGTACTTGCAAGAAAAGCAAAGGTCACCTGATAAATATTTCTAAATTGTTTTGTTACCAGGAAAAATAGGTGTTATCTGTCACTTCCATCCTTAGGAGCTGCCTGTTTGCAGCAGGCATGCAGGTCTGAGCATTGTCTTAAATACTTATGGTAACAAATCCTTCTAGTAGTAGGTCTTTGTTTCCATAGCAACTGTCTAATAATTTGCTAGATAACATCTATGTGATAAACAAGCCCAGAAATCACTGTTGACTCACATTAGAAGAAATCCTATACAGTTTTGTGCCGCACTCTCAGAGACAACAGTTGCACTGTGCGGCTCTGAGGTTTCCTATTTCACATTAGGAGGTACTCAATCTTCTCCAAGAAGTAATAGGATTAAGCAATTTCCCCAAGCATCATAGAATATTCAACACAACTCATTTTAATGTGATCAGGATAAAGGCAACATCCTCTGCATCTGTCACCACACTACACATTCACAATTAATTAAGAAACGCATCTGCAAGCGGTGCCTTGTTTAAAAGGGTTCCTTGAAGCAAACAAAACTACGAAGAAAGCAGCCAAGCACACATAAAATCCCCATAACTTTAAAACTTCATTAAATATATATATATACACACACACAAATGTTAAATAAAGTGGCATTGGCAACATGGCATAGCTATGGGACAGAGGAAGCCAGATGGAAATATGAAATCCCCTGCTCTCTTCACAAAGTGACATTTGGGGGGAGGAAGACTGTCCCAGGTAATAGCTGAGCATGGCTGAAGAACAGAGCCGCCCAGCACACTGGGAAAACGTGTCCCAACAAGGACTGAGTGAAGCATTGTGAAGATTCCTAGAATAGTTTGGGTTGGAAGAGACCTTCAGAGGTCATCTAGTCCAGCCCCCCTGCAACAAGCACAGCCACCTTCAACTAGATCAGGTCGCTCAGAACTGCATTCCAACCTGAACTATTCTATGATTCTACTTTCCCATTTCATTGTGTTAATGTTCCTATTGCAGTTTGCCAAAATCTGTTTGCTGTATTTTCTTGTTTCACCTTTTCAACAAGGAATCCAACCCCCATTTGGTAAATACTGTTGACTTTAGCAAAAATGAACAGCCAGTGAGGTCACTGACATGAGTTGCAACTCTTGAGAGCTCCATTCCAGGTTCCCTTCAGCTTCTTGAGTGTAAAACTCAAACCATTACACAGCTTGAGGCTGTTCCCTTGCCCGTTCCTCATAAGGCTTACTCTCCTTATTTGTTACCCTTTTCTGGACCCACTCCAGCACCTCAACACCTCTCTTGTCATAAGGGGCCCAGAACTGAATACAGCATTTGAGGTGCGACCTCACTAGTGTCCAGTGCAGGGGGATGATCACTGCCCTGGCCCTACTGGCCACACTATTACTGATACAGGCCAGGATGCTGTTGGCCTTCTTGGCTGCCTGGGCACAAATTTCTCATGTTCAGCTCTGTCAATCAGCACCCTCAGGTCCTTGTCCACGAAGCAGCTTTCCAGCCACAATTCCCAAGCCTGGAGCATTGCACAGGGTTGGTGTGGCCCAAACGCAGGACCTGGCATTTTGCATTATTGAACCCTGCACCACTGGCCACAGCCCATTGATCCAGCCTGTCACGTTCCCTTTTAACTTTTAAATCTGTGCATCTTTCAAAAAAATATATGCACTTCAATGTGAAAATCTGGTTTATAACCCTTAGTGACTGCAATTAGAGTTGCATGAATTATTTATTAGGAATCCATAACCGCAAACAGGTTTCTCAACAGTTTAGCCGAGTTTTGCTTAGACCATTTTATCGCTTACCCAAACAACATAATTGTCCTTTGAATTTGAGTCAGAATCTCAATACATAATGTCAGGCTGGGTGTTTGCACAGTTTTGAACCTAGTCGAAAATATAATGTACATCATTCGATTTTTCCTCTGAATAAAGCAAAGCCACAATATACTCTATTTCCCAATTGCCTGGTTGCATACCTTAGCACTCACAAAAAATCAAAAGGAAAAATGCTTAAAAAGCTACATATTCCTGGTTTTAAGTATACCTTTTATATAAATAATATCCTCGAATATTCAAGTTATCAATTTGAACTATATAAATGGCTTAGAAGTTGGCTTTACCTTCTATCGAAATCTGTGTTAAGACCAGCAGGAAGTATAATTTCAAGCAACAGAATCTCAATGCTCAATGTAACTTTTATGTGGACTATGCTGAGCTTTTTACAAGTGCTGCCTAGACCCCAGATAACCTGCTTCTATTGTTAGATGTGTTAAATATCTTGATCGTTGTTCCTATTTTGTAGTGGAAATGATGGATGATTACAAAAGCGGACAGAAAAAGGTAGGTATAGAAGTGCTACAGTTTTGATAGCACTTATTCATGCAATAAATGATTAGTGAGCAAATGGGTGAATTATTTAACTTCTTTAAGATATTATTTCCGTCTTTCCCTGTGCAATTCAAGAGTTTGTTGCACACACACCCCGCTGAAAGCAATACACTGGATTCAGCCTTTTCCTTCTGGTCAGAGCTGATGCTTAGAAGACAAATTTAAAGAAAATTCAATCATCTTTCCATAGCATCATTTAAAAAATGCACAACATCTACTTGCACATGTATATCCACAAATCACATGGGTTGCTTTACGATCCCACAGGTTAAAGATACTGCTCCATTTCATGTCCTATGTCTCACTCAGAGTGCACAGAACTGTATAAGCTTACTCCACACAACTTCAGTGCTACAGAATAGGTTCCTATAGGTTTCAAGATTAAACTTTCTCTATTAAATGATGCACAACTCTGTGAGAGTGGAATCAGTTCTGTGTACTGCAATATACTTGGTTTACCCATCCAGTTGCAACTGCATTAGCTTTCAGCACCACTGAAATATGTAACATTTACAAAAGTAAGTAAACTGGAGTCAAAACCTGCCCTGACAAACTCAACCGGAGCTTATGACTAAGGACTCTTAGACGTAAAAAGAAAATACAACTTTGCCACACTGACATGTCAAAAACTTATCAATACTTCTACATTTAGCAAACCAACTTCAACCTACTTTTCACAGAATCACAGACTGGTTTGGACTGGAAAGGACCTTAAAGCTCATCCAGTTCCAATCCCCTGCCATGGGCAGGGACACCTTCCACCAGACCAGGCTGCTCCAAGCCCCATCCAACCTGGCCTTGAACACTGCCATGGATGCAGCTGACAAAGGCATCTGCTATACAGGTATATTTTAAGGTAAGTTTATTATTCTACATCTGTCTACCAAAGCGTGCACTTGACAGACAAATCACTTTGCAGTAAAACAAGCAAGGCAGAGCACTTCATAACCAACTGTTTTGCCTTGGATTGTCAACCAGTGTCAGCTAACAGCTGTGTTTCAAAACAAATCCCTTTGAGCTATTTCTTGCAGCTTACCTCCAGCAAGCCGCAGGTTCCCCACAGCAAGGTGAAGTCTCACCTACTGTCATCCATCCTTACCTTGTGTCACTAGTCAGTGAGCCAACATCTCCCTCTACTTCTGTTCACTTCTTTCTAATTGGAATGTATGCTGTTCATGTTGTCACTAACAGAATGTATGTGATGTTACAATCCTGAAACATTTAAATCTTTGAGTCCCTCTTTTAAGCCTCAATTCATGCATTTGAGTATGTGGGGTTGAAGCAAGGAAGAGGCAACTAGACAGTTTCACTTGGGCAGTACAAAGGTAGGAAAGACAGAATCCCAGACTAGTTTGGGTTGGAAGGGAACTTAAAGCTCATCCAGTTCCAACACCCTGACATGGGCAGGGACACCTTCCACTAGAACAGGCTGCCCAAGCCCTGTCCAACCTGGCCTTAAACACTGCCAAGGATGAGGGAGCCACAGCTTCTCTGGGCAACCTGTGCCAGTGCCTCACCACCCTCACAGAGAAGAATTTCTTCCCAATATCTAATCTAAATCTCCCTGCTTGCAGCACACATACAAAAAGCTCAAAAACTGAAAATGTTTCCCTTAAGATTTAATGGATTTGACCCTTCTTTGGATAACTTCAGAGACCTGGTAATCTAAGCCACTAAAACTTCTCACAAGTACGCAGCTATTTTGAATAGAATACTTTTTTTTCTAATTAATTGTGATCACAGGAGGCAAAATGAGAGGAAAAAAAATAGGATGGTTCTAGACAGGCAATTTTGGCATTAAATCCAGGTGCAACGCAAATTAGATTCCTCAGATTTCAAATAGACCCTTCTGGTGAAGGCTAGAAATCTCTACCAATAGCAAGGTCTAACAGGAAGAAACTAGAAGAGAAGGAAACTAGTAGGAGAGCACCAAATTTCAGTTACCTCACACAGCTAACATCCACAGTGACATCTTCACACATGCTTCTATGCCTTAGCAGCCTCCCATTTCCAAACCTATGAGGTAACACTAAAAGATTTTACTCAACTGTTCAGGCCATCAGAGCCCACCTACAAGGCAAAATGTTTGCGTGTGCTCGCAATCTAAAGCAACTGGACAGGGCCCTCGAGCAAGCTGGTCCAGTAGAAGATGTCCCTGCAAAGTGTAATCTATTTTCAAAATAATTAAAACATAATTTTATTTCACCTGAGCTGGCAAATTACATCTTTGTCAGACTTGCACATTTCCCCAGGAGTATCAGAAATCAGCCATCAGCCTTCTCCAATGTTCATGCCTTAATGAGTAAGCAGCAAACATCTTCTAGACAAAATAATCCTGAAAATACTAAACTGGCTTTTCAGTTTTCGAGCTATCTGAAGACTCTCAAGTTCTTTCTCTCTAGAGATATTTGCAGTTGCAGCATTTAAGTGATTCAAACATGCATGAAAAGAATATACCAGGGAGGTGCAGGCAATTTCCGAAACCCACGTAATTATCAAATTAAACAGAATATAATTGAAATGGCTGCATTTATTTAGCCACACATAATAATGGGATCTTAAAACATGCCTGTATATTCTGCTTAAATAAAATATGATTACTGGAAGGCATGTGTCCCTCAGCTATGCTGGTGCAGTTCCTTGACTGATTTTTTTCCGAGTGGCACTGACTGGCATATTTTCTTATTAGCAAATTGCAAATCCAGATCTGCACTAAACAAATAACAGTAAGTGGGATTTTCTGTCACTGTAAAGAACACAAATCAGAGCTGCACATCACGTTCTCACAGAGTTTCACCAAGAGCTGGAGACCTGTGTGCCCTCTGAGCATTTAAAAATGTCACCCTGCAGCACAGACAGAATAACGCTGAAATTCTTCACTATTTCCGATTAAAATGCATCCTCACAGCACCTCTGCTCACTGAATCTGCTTAGTTATTATGTGTGATGCTTTGATTGCGATGATAGGCAACCAACTGGGAAACAGCAGAGAAAGGTTAACATGGCAATGCCTTTAGGATCTTTAGCACTACCATTCCATAGTTAAAAATACAATGATAAAAATAAATCTAATAAATATATTTATTTCATTTTAGATTGCCACATCAATCCACTTTCCATCGAAGACTCGAGTCGATTGGCTATGCTGAAGGGACGCAAGAGGAAGATCATGGAATGGAAGGGACCTTAAAGATTGTAAGATGCTATGCTACTTCTACTGCTTGTTCTTCCCTGTAGTCCTTGTTGGTATTTTGTGTTTACCTCCTGCAATCCAGCTATAGAAGGAAAAAAAGGTGACTTTGTGGTAAACCATGGTCCAATAGCAACTGGTAACTGATGAATACCAGAACAGGGGCAAAATCCCTCCAGACAAGACAGAAGACGAAGTAAAGGCTGTAAATATCCTGCAAAAATTTGCTAAGCTGACCAAAAGTCCTTTGAGTTACACTTACATCCCAGGGTACTCCTGGATTTTTAAGGGGTGCTCTATCCATAGCAGACAAAAGCTCATTCAAAATGACACTTCGTACAAGGTTTTTCTCCAAGCCCTAAAAAGTTCTGACTTACCATAACTTAAAGTCACATTATTTTGCATTTTCAGAGTCTGCACCAATGTTTGGAGGCTTCTGCATTGCACGAGTTCTAACTGCAGTCTTTACTGGGGCTTCAGTATTGGGGAAAATGGTCTTACCAGCACAGACAAGTGACAAATCATTCCAATAAGCTTTTAGGTGGTTATTAAAAGGCACAAAGAGTAAGATGATGCTATGAAGGAGCAATTTCCACTCCTGGGGGGAAAGATAATGCCAGCTGAATAATGAAAACCAATATGCACAAAGCAAATCAAGGTTCAACAATTCAGATATAATTTTTCTCTTATTACTGTGATAATAATGTTCTCTGGTCATTGTTTAGGGACACTAAGGGGTTCAAAACTTTTATTAACTTTGGGGTTTTTTAATGTTATTTACTCTCAACTATTTCTCTTTTTCTTTATGAAACATTTTTATCACTGGCTCAGCAAACAGAGGCGAAGCCAGTTCATAATTCTTAACAACACAAGTGTAGTTGAGAGTCTTGGGGTGAGATTTTTCAAGTGACCCAGTATTGATGAGCTGCTCCTGGCACTGAAGTCAGAGGCCATTTCTCCATTTATCTCCAAAAGAAAAGTTAGGGGTACAAAAATAAAATCTCATGTCTAAGAAATCATGTAGTAAATTGTCCCAGAAAATCAAAAATGCCCCAGCAAAGAAGGCCTACCACAATATTTCATTCCAGCTGATTATGGTTTTGGTCTGTTAAGCTCGTGTGTAGGTTATATATTACAATTATTTCCCTTTTCACATTTAACCCAAGTTATCTACGAAATTAACAACTCTAAGCATGACTGAAATGACTGTCAGCCAATGGAACATGATCTTCTGACTTCATTTTCTGATCCAAGTCTCTGATTTCCTATGGTCCCATGTCTTGTGAGTTTAATATGAGTCTTCTAATAATTGAGAATACATTAAAAAGCCCATGTGCATAATTTCACTACCTGAAATTCACAGATGGACATTTGTGGACCTGCTTGAGTGAGTCCGGAGGAGGATCATGGAGATGCTCTGAGGGCTGGAGCGGCTCTGCTCTGGAGACAGGCTGAGAGAGCTGGGCTGGCTCAGCCTGGGGAAGAGAAGGCTCCTTAAGGGGAGACCTTAGAGCAGCTCCTAGTGCCTAAAAGGGTCGACTAGAAAGCCAGAGAGGTGCTTGTCCTGTAGGGACAGGACAAGGGAGAATGGTTTTAAACTTACAGAGGGGAGATTTAGATTAAAAATTAGGAAGAAATGGTGGCAAGACACCAGCATAGGTTCCCACAGCAGCTGTGCCTGCCCCTCCCAACTGAAACCAATCTGTGATTCTATGATTCAGTGGAGAAATGGCTAAAAAACCCCATGAACTCTTAGGAATACAGAAACAAATGGTGTTGCAGCTTCTCCTCCCCCAGATATAACTGACTTGTGTGATACCCAGGATCTGGCTTGTGGCATTTCAGTGTTGAGTGGTGGCAGTTTTACCCAAGTGACAAGCAGAAAGAATCCCAAGCTCATAGAATTACAAGTTTTCTGAGAAAGCACATGCATAGCAGTTTGCAACACCTCACTCACAGCATGACATTTACTGGTACTTGTAAGGCAGCACCAATCTACCTTTTCTGTTGATTTCAGGGGAATTCAGGATTTTCTTCCCCTTTTATTTCTCACTGGCTCTTCTCACTGACAGCCAACTTGGAGATTTAGTGCCTGCTTACTTATTACATCAAAAAGAGTCGCATCCCCAAATCACTGAGATTTGCCTGTCACTAGCACTGCTGAAAAACAGAAAGAAAACAGAAATCTAAAAATAACTTGTAGCAGTACAGAGGTTTATTATGAGAGTTTATTATTGGAGCAAGTAAAAAAAAAATAGGCGGGTGTTACTTGACATATCTTCTTTGCTATCCTTCCAATATAGCCCATAGTTTGAATTCTCCTTTCTGGAATGAACACTGAAGATATCCCTGCCTGTGGCAGGGGACTGGAACTAGATGAGCTTTAAAGTCCTTTCCATCACAAACCTTTCTATGATACTAAATAAGCAGTATTTCTACACCAAAAAAACCACTGCTTAGACAAACAATGAATTTCCAATGAACACATATGCAAACCTATGGGAATTACTGGGACTTCTGCTAGTGTATCTTCTCTAGGAAACAGCCTACTAGCCGCATGCTGGCTGCCTTTGCTTGTTATCTCTCTCGTTTTCTAGTAAGCTCACAAGATTTTGCAGGATCTGTAATGCCTGTTCAGGTTTAACTCAAATATGTATTGCTTGCATGATTATTTCATTCTTTTCATGCATGCAAACCTCTACGGCAATCGCCTTCTGTTGTTCAGAGCTTGTCCAGTATCAAATCCCGGGGCATCCCCCTGTTCAAAAGATGACACACTTTATTAGCTTTCATTTAACGTCTGCTGGTGCTGCAGACAGAGTCTTAAAAAAAATACATGATGTGATTAGCTCTGATTTTACCGATTGCCTGTTGCTGTGTGTTACTAACAGCAAATTTGATAAGCCTCGTCCAAGAAAGACTGCAAACACTGCACAAGAAACCTAGAAAGTGACTGCCACCCATAGACTAAAACTAACATAACACAAAAGATGTCTGTAAGCAGCTACAGGACCAAGAATAAGAAACCACATCAGGTAAGCAAGAAGAGCTAGCTTGCACAGGCTTTCATTCTTACTGCCATTTCTGTCATCGCATAGAAACCCAGTGGAACAGGAAACTAAACATCTTTGATATAATTTTACGAGGTTGCTAGTAGGGTCACTTCCAAGGTGAAAAAATACCCAAGTTTGACCTGCCCTAAAGCTGTAGTGTTAGATGAAAAAGGCATTTTTGAAAACACACAATGAATTCTACCTGAAAGGAGGATGGAGCCAGCAGGTGGTTGGTCCTTTCTCCCAAGGAACAAGGGATAGGACAAGAGAAAATGGCCTCAAGCTGCACCAGGGGACGTTTAGACTGGATATTGGGAACAATTTCTCCCCCAAAGGGCAGTCAGGCGTTGGAACAAGCTGCCCAGGGCAGTGGTGCAATTACTGACCCTGGAAGTGTTCAAAAACTGCATAGACAAGGCCCTCAGTGACATGGCTTAGGGGTGGCCTTAGCAGTGCTGAGGAACAGTTGGACTTGATGATCTTTAATGTCATTTCCAATGCCCGACCACCCTTTTGGGGAAGAAATTGTTCCTAATATCCAGTCTAAATTTGCCCTAGTGCAGCTCCAGGCCATTTCCTCTTGTCCTAGCACTTGTACATCTCTCCATGCTACAACCTTTACCCCTCTTGCTGACAAAAGCATGCAAGAAGGCAGTTAATCAGCTTTGGGGGGAAAAGAAAGTTATTTAATCCAAAATTTCCTGGCACTTTCACTGAGCACAAAACCTGAGTTTGAGAAAATCTACCTTGTAAAGATGAAAGCTAGAAGACAAGAAGGTACTCTACATCTCTGATGATAGCAGATACCATCAGTCGCACTAAGCTTTAAACTTTTATATAACACTGTTACTGCATCAGCAATAAAATTATTTTTGAGAGATATCCCATTTCAACATTTCAGGATACTTGCAAATGATGTACCACAGTAGGGAAAATTAAGGAAGGATGGTCTTAGTAGAAATATCCTGCCTAGGAGCAAGTGAAAAATCTGTAGAGAACAAACAGCTTCTCTTCGCTTGAAGTGACACGTGCAAAATGAGCTCTCCTCAATGAGGACTAGTGCATGTAATGTGTGAAAGTGTAGAATGACCTGCAACTCCTGGACTACCTAACATGCAGTCACTGGTTTCATTCTTCGTTTTGTCCCACACCAAGGCTCATGCCAAAGGATGATGTGTAGGTTCCCATTTGTGACCCAGTGTGTCTATGGACCCAACACTGTTGTGTCACCAAACGAAAGCAATCTACAGCGATTTTTAGTTGAGGCAGTAGCTGCCAGTAGAAGAAGCGTTCCTCTTTTTTTTCCCCAAAAGAAAAAAGCTAGGAGGGAAGAACTGGAATCTAGCACTGATGTAGATGATCCCTAGCTAGCAGACTTAAGGTTACCATCACAGCAACCATAGTGTGGATTGAGGAACCTGCCATATAGTTTTCAGGATGCTTTTCAAAACATTTAACAGCAATACAGAATACTAAAGAGGGACTCTCAATGATGGGAGGGAAAACATGTAATTACAATGATAAAGGAACATCTTTTGCATAGTTCCACTTCTTCTGGATCAGTAAAAATTACACCAAACATCACATGGCACATCAAGATTTTAATTCCTAGATCTGATACCTAAGGCAATTCTGCTTGTATTTCTCTCATTTAGGGCCTAGACAATTTGTATCAGTGTTTTCATCAGAAAGGGATCTTAAACGATAGTTGAGATTCAAACGTGCCCCAGGCTCTGCCCCTCCTGGAGGTAGGAAATACTAGAAGAAGAAGAAAAGTAAGAATAATGGGAAAGGTGTGTCAACTGATCTGGACTTTTTCTTCATGCTTTTGTTGGAAATCTAGTGCAAAGTGAGAACTGGAAAGAGAGAGATCCAATCCCCTTTGACAGGTACTAAGCCCATCATTCGCAGACAGCTAATATCCTGTGCAAGTTGAGCTGATGATCCCTGTACACTGTCCAGGTGACATATAATTCACTTCAGCAGAAGCATCTGGGACAAACACAACAATAAGTTTGGTTATGGGAACAACTCGTATAGTTTCAGTGCTTTTTGTTCTGCTTATGACCATGTTTAGTTTCACACTGCCTGTGCAAGTGCCATCATCTAGTGAATCTGATTCCCACACAGTGGGCTCCTCTGAACTGTGATGAACCTGAAGAAATACTTGTTCTACCAAAAGCTATATAGAGCAAACCAGAATAAAACAAAGACACATTTAAGGCACAATTCAGATATACATGCTGAAAATTGAAATAATATACTGAATATAACCACCATGGAATAGTCCCCTGTGAATTTCATGGGTACTTTAGCTTTCCATTTTCTCTTAATCCTTATTTGCAAACATCCCGTTATGAAACAAAGCCCAGAAATCCCCCCCCCCGTTAAGTTACCAGCAAACCAAAGAGAACTATGGGAACGTAAATTGGTATCTCCATTAAAGAATAGGATTTTCTTTTAAATTCTCAGCAGTCGCTTTCTTTGGTGATGTTATTTACTGACAAGTTAGCCTAGTGGAAATAGAGACTCTAAAAAAAACACTTCTCACTGGAGAGTAGTTCTACTGCCAGGAACGCCATCCTCTGTGTGCTCATATAGACAACTCCATCCTATCACATCCAGTGCTTGTCCCAGTAGAGGGGATTACCAACTGGGTAATCAGTTCTATGTTTGGCAAAAATGTCTGTTGTTTAAATATTGCATGGATCCCTTGTAAAATTTAGTTTTTCCCTTGCCACAGCACTGCACCATTTGCTTTCTAGCTGGCCAAACTGAATTATAACTAAGAGAGGACAGCTTGAATTGCACACCAGTGAGGGTGCAGAGGTGCAATTCAGAAGCTTTACTTTGGGTATCAAGGAGGAAAGCCTGCCCGAAACAACTGCAGAGAGTTGCAGTGTTGTGCAAATGGGGCATTACTTCATCAATTCCTGCAATGTATTTCTCCTGTTACATTTTAAAGCCAACAGTGATATGAGTCCAAACAAAGTGTTGTCAACTGTGTTAGCCTTTTGCCATTGCAGTGCTGCCTCCTGTATGAACAGATAATCCTTGAGGTACCAGCAACCACACTGTATTTGTGGAAATAACAATCTCTGCAATTTCAATATGCTTGATCGTACTTGCAGGCACAAGTGAAAATCAACTGTAGTAGCCAGGAAAGTAAGCATTTCATATTCCATATGAAATACATTCAAAAAATGGGAAGTGGGATTATACACATCTGTTATAGACACAACAGTTCACACAATGATCGTTTTAAGGCAACTGCACCAGCAAGTCTTGCTTCTGCAACAGAAAACATGTTGAGTTTGTAAGTGAACCAAATGAGATGTTCAGATTTATCTCAGAAACAAGATTTTGCTCACATTTGGATTATTCTAACCGCTCTACTATTGCAAGATCACATGTCTTCAAAACACATTAAACCCAAGCTGAAAGGGACCACTTGTTCTGTATGCAAAGTGTTTCATTTCTGCTTGCACAAATCTTCAAGTAATAAAGACAGAGAAAGGAAACGGCAGAGAGGGCTTGGGGTAGGAGAAGCAGCACTGAGAAGGCAAAGGTGAAAATCTGCAGATTAGTAGCGGTGTCTGAACTAGTGATGATGACTGGTGCAAATGCAGAGTTGTTTCCCCACACATACAGTGGTGTAATTGGATCAGCTCTGATAAAAGGACTGAAGAACTGGGAGCCTGCTCATATCATACTCCCCAACACAGCAATGGAAAGACAGGGACCTGCTGGAATGAGTCCAGAGGAGGCCATGGAGATGCTCTGAGGGCTGGAGCAACTCCGCTATGGAGACAGGCTGAGAGAGCTGGGCTTTGTTCAGCCTGGAGACGAGAAGGCTCCGAGAAGACCTTATATAACAGCCTTCCAAAACCTGAAGGGGCTAACAAAATATCTGGAGTGGGGCTTTTGAGAAGGGCCTGTAGGGACAGGACAAGGGGGAATGGCTTTAACCTGACAGAGGGGAGATTGAGATGAGACATTGGGAAGAAATTCTTCCCTGGGAGGGTGCTGAGGCCGTGGCACAGGTTGCCTAGAGAAGCTGCGGCTGCCCCATCCCTGGCAGTGTTCAAGGCCAGGTTGGACAGGGCTTGGATCAACCTGGTCTAGTGGAAGGTGTCCCTGCCCATGGCAGGGGGTTGGAACTGGATAAGCTTTAAGGTCTCTTCCAACCCAAATCAGTCTGGGATTCTATGACCGCACTTTCAGAAAGGAGCTCATGTCATTTTAGAGACCTTTAAAAAGAATTTTTATGATCTATTAAAGACCACTTTTTTTTAAAAAAAGAAGTTCTGTCTGGAAACAAAGACTTTTACAGAAACCTACCCAGAGCTGAGGCAATCCTCTGGAGGCAAGTCCCCAGTGCGACCACTCCTCAGTTCATTTACCCAGCATGACATGCAGGTTTTGGAGTATCGCGAGAGCAATAACCTCAGTCTTTTGGGCAGAGATGCCTTATCTGCTTAACAGCAAGGATAGGTGTCTGAGGTTTTCCTCATCTGTAAGATTGGCAGAGCTGAATACCAGTTATATTGGGAGGCTGGAAACAGGAAAGGGAATGGGTGAAGTTCAGGGCTGCAAAACAGTCCCCTCTGAGAGCAAGCCCACAAATAGAACAATTTCCCATGATAGCATTTGTGATACACCATGAATAAGACAGGTTATATATCAATCCCATCATACCTTTACAGGAAACATTTTGTTTTCATGGTACATTTAGCTAATACCAAATTATAACTGAGCTCATGATAATAATACTACCTATTATGCAAATATATTCATTATGATTCATGGTATTACAATAGGTAGTAAATGAATTGATAATTACATGACACTTAAAATAAATAGGATAACACTTTGTAAAATCACAGCCAAGTGTTACTTTTTACAACACATTATGTTCATATCCTACTCTTACAAGAGAATGCAAGAGGTCTGGTATCAGAGTGGCAATGCAGTATCTGCAACAAATTGACTGCAGTGTGCTTTCTCTTTATTAGTAAGGAAGCGCTACTGTGTGTTCTAGATGCAATGAAGATATTTAATTAGAAAGCTACCTAATGTACTCTTGATGTCTTATCATCCAGCTGTTGACTACAGGGAACTGCACAGGATATTCCACTTAACATGAACTAGATGACTTTTTGCCCCTCTGAGATGGTAACTACATTCCTGCAGAATGCTCCGTATAGCTCTCTATAGCACAGGCATTGTTACAAACAGTATCAGCTAAAAAGCAGAATAAAATTAAGCTCTTCCTGGATTTCAGAAAAGGCTACAGAGGTTAATTACTAACCCTCCTATCTAAATGGCATGAATTTGGAGACTGAAATGGAATTGGTGGTGTGGAAGATGTGTTTTTAATCAAGGGATGATGTACAACTGGATCTACAACTCCACTAAACCCCTGACAAATCAGGAAATACGACTAGGGAGAGGAAAGATGTTGCATCTTTTCCTAAATAGCAAAATCTGGGCCAGCAACAAATTTTATTTCATTTCTTTGGGGGACCAAAACAAGGAATGCCAAAATAAATGCACCAAACAAATCCACCACTGCAGCAGCGAGGCAGAGAGAATGCTAAAGGAGATTTCAACACTTCAGATAACTGAAGAACTTCACCTTCTAGCCCAGTGAAGCTTGCTGCTTTTGCAAGTGTAGCCCATATATTTAACTTAAGAACATGCTACATTTAGCTGGACAAAATCAAAACCCATCATCTCCTCAACGACAGAATTTCTTTGTCTCGTTTCCCATACCTGTTGCTAAGCGCTTGGGCAGGCTTTGAAGGATTTTAAATCATTGTCACTCCTACTGTTAGAAAAGTCAATATTAAAACTATCCTGTTCCTAACAGAACAAGAAGCATCACAGATACCAAATCAGACCCTCAATGAGAGCTAATTCCTGTAACTTCTTTATAGCTAAACTTCCCACAGCCTTTCTCACTGATTAGTGCCATTGCACATGCAAAGACATACAACAGCCCAGATTTTTTACAGGAAAAGAAACAAAACAGAGCAAGTTTGTGGCCCTCGCTGTTTCTGAGGTTAATTTACCCACAGGACCTGCAACAGTGTAAATATTTTGTCAAGCTTTCTGTTCATTTTGCAGCCCTCAGCAGTTTTAAATGACTAGCGTGCCCTGGCAGTTTCATACAGTTTTTAATTGGGTTCAGATCCCTCTCCCTTCTATGTGTAGGTGAAGCACCACCCTTCTGGTGCTTTAATAAAGATCATCACTGTTGATTTCCCATATGGCCATCTTAAATGGCTGAAGAAAGACAACTAAACTGGCAATCAGAAAGCAATCAGTGGAGGTTAGTACAGCATCTGTCTTTTCCTTGGGTGTAAGTGTGGCGTTTAAAGAGATACCACCAAGCCAAACTCAGCCCCAATTAAATACTTTATGAAAGAGAGCAATGTCAGGGCTAATACGAGATAGTTAGAAATTTTTAGGAAATAATTACATGGGAAAGCACTTTTTAAAGTAAACAAGGACTGCCCTGGTTTGCCACTTCAGGACTGCAACACCTCACTGGTGGGTGAAAAACTGACAGTGAAACTTGTCAGAAACTGATGGAAAAGGGCAGCAAAATGGCCTGGTTGCGTTCAGCAGCTGAAGTCATAGAATCCAAGAATTATTTATGTTGGAAAAGACCTTCAAGATCATCAAGTCCAACTGTTCCCCCAGCACTGCCAAGGCCACCACTAACCCATGTCACTTAAGGGCCTCATCTACACGGTTTGTGAACACTTCCAGGGACGGTGATTCCAGCACTGCCCTGGGCAGCCTGTTCCAATGCCTGGCTGCCCTTTGAGGAAGAAATTGTTCCTCATATCCAGCCTAAACCTCCCCTAGTGCAGCTTGAAGTGTTTCTTCTTGTCCTATCACTTCTTCCTTGGGAGAAGCCACCTCCTGGCTCCATTCTCCTGTCAGGTAGTTGTAGAGAGATAAAGGCAGACAGATGTCAAGCATAAGCCAGATCACAAGTAGAAAGGGTAAATCAGATTTTAAAATTCTTTCTCCATGTCATTTAAGGAGTTAGCAACATAAATAAGGGTATTTTAATATCCATTTCAATCCTTGTGAATTACTTCAAGATGCCAACGTTTTGTTACTGAAATCTCATCACTTATCCCGGAAGGACTGACCTTGCAGACACAGCCCTCAGCAGAATTAAGAGTTGAGCTGTACAAGTCAGAGAGAAGAGCTCCAGAGGGGAGCTCTTGCTCTCTATAGTCACCAACCAAAATTGACTAATATGCAGAAAAAGGAGAAGGGGAAAGGGAGTGTGTGTGTGGAACAGTCCTATTTTGTTCAAACTTGCAGAAGCTATTTGGGTCTAACCCCTCATAATGCCAAAGGAGCAGCTTCATAACCTCCATACAAACTACAGTTCTCTAACAAACACAATTTCACAGAGACATTCAAAGAAAATAATATAGAATTCTCATGGAAAGGTCACATGTATTTGGTTTTTATAGATGCGGATTATGTAACAGCTGGGAAATCGATATTGCTCATTTCCGAATTCCTATGAACACTGTGCTTTAAAAGCTTCAGTCAACAGGTTAATGTTAACGGCTTTCTTTTCTGCCTAAAACAAGTAGGAGGCAGAAGGAAAATGGAGAAGAAACTGAGTAAGGCAAAATATAGAGTACAACATGGACAGGAAGGCAAGGGGAATGAAGCAAAACCATATAATAGCATCACAAGCATAACACAGAGAAGAAAATAATCAAGTTGCAAACAAGGGTCTACATAGTATCTGCTGAAGCCAACTCCACATATGATCAATATTCTTCTGTATTTAATTCTATATATAACATACACTTTGCAAATAGACATCTATTTGAAAAGTAGAACTGCATTAGCTTGGAAAGGAAAGACACTTAAATTAACACACACTAAGGTATTAAAGAGTCACATGGAGTATCTAAAATGAATGTGGGAGCTTCCCACACCCATTGCACCTTGCAAGCCATAACCTCCATAAATCCCAGGGCTTTTCAGGACCTGGAAAGATGGGCAAAGAAGCAAAGATCAGTGCAACTGCTAATAACACAGAGACTAAATTAAAAATCTGAGAGAAAAACATTTCTGTTTCAGCTCACTCCAAAAGTAAGATATGTGGTTTACTTAGAGATGTCTTCATGGTCCTGACAGTATTCAGGTAATACCTCACATATAGGGGGCCTACAAGAAATCTTGGAAAGAGGCTTTTGAAAAGCACCGGTAGGGACAGGACAAGGGGAATGGCTTTAACCTCACAAAGGGGGGACTGAGATGAGACATTAGGAAGAAATTCTTCCCTGTGACAGTGGTGAGGCCCTGACACAGGGTGCCCAGAGAAGCAGTGGCTGCCCCATCCCTGGCAGTGTTCAAGGCCAGGTTGGATGTAGCTTGGAGAACCTGGTCTAGTGGAAGATGTCCCTGCCTATGGGTCAGGTCCCTGCCAGCTTAAGGTCCCTTCCAACCCAAACCAGTCTGGGATTCTATAATAAGTACATTAGAGATTTCTTCTCTTCATGTAATTTGACAAAATACCAATGTAAAGCGAAGTAATACACATCCTGGTAGAAGGTAGTCAGAGAACTTGGAGTAAACACATGCAACTCCCACCATGCTGGTCCTTAGCAAAAATTATCTAAAAAAGTTTTAGGAGCATGAAGCTCTCTTCCCATTCCTGGACATCTTTACAACAGCATCAAAGGTTTGTCCCATGCAACCACAGACAAGGACATGAAAACAGACTTTTTCTGTGACATCCATAGTCTTATGTATGCTGTTCAAAGCTTCCACCTGAGATGTATATGCTAATACAAAGAGGTAATTAAGGAAGAATTAAATTAAGCTTTATAGAAGGTGATGATACTGGCAGTAGAGCAGCAAACTACAGCACTGCAAACAACCTAACATAAAGAGCATTTGGAGCTTACTGCAATGAACCTACTGCCTTATCTTGTGATGCTGCCACCGAAAGTGAAACAGGAAGGGCTGCGCGAGCAGCCATTCTGGAAAGCCCAGAATGGAAGAACCTTCATGAAAGGGAAGCCTAAGCCATTTTCATAGAATCCCGGACTAGTTTGGGTTGGAAGGGACCTTAAAGCTCATCCAGTTCCAACCCCCTGACACAGGCAGGGACACCTTCGACTAGAACAGGTTGCTCCAAGCCACATCCACCCTGACTATTTGGATAACTAACACAGCCAGAAACAATTACCAGAATTGAAACTGATGAGCCTTTATGCCCCACCAGAGGCAGGGAGGTGACCATGGTGGGAAGGCCAAGTAGGCAGTGCTATGCCTGAAGGAAGCTGTGTAAACACTCAAGTGACAGTCAAGATTTGGCCATGTTACCGAGTACAAACATTTAAGGCAAGAAAAAAGAACAGCAGGCTAAAGGCAAAGCAGAAATAAGTCTGAAGAATGGAAAACGCAGAGGGATTTCTTTCCACACAAACTACAATTCTGGCGAGAAGGATTTACAGAAAACTTAATTACTCTCATGAGATGCCTGGACTAGGTGGGATATTCTCTCCTTTCAGTCTAAGATAATGAATGGAAGCTGGAGTCACCCTAGTGTGTTTATTAGGCTGTTGCTGTAGACAAGCATAACGCACAAGCAACTCTACCAGGCCATTTCTGTGATCTTTGTGCATTTTTCTTTAAAGTTTGTATTCATTTCCCCAAAATCAGGATACAGTTTTACTGCAAGCAAGTAACTACTAAGAGGTGGAAGAGTGTAAAGTGAATGCATTCTATAATATTAGTCATTTATCATTTATATGAAGTGTGTAATTGCTGAAAACTGCTAACAGATTGCAGGTCATTAAGGTCAAAATGCGTACTTCCCACACCATTTGAGGAGAACAACTCATGATGTTTATGCATAATATCCTCATTTGAAGATTAAGAACAAGATACAGCTGCCAATATAAAGCACCGTCTCCCCAGTCTCTTCAAAGGAGCAATGCTGATTTACAGGAGCTGCTGTTTCACTGAATAAAATATTCCTACTGAGATCTCAGGTTTTTGTCACTGGAGAAAACACCCCCTCAGCCATTTCTTTCACAATCCTACTTCATAAACACTACAGGCAAAGGTAACCAGGTTTAAGGCACCCAGAATGGCATCAGGGAGCGCACACAACTCCCAGTCCCTGTAGAACAGTGGATATCCCTGTCACAACCATCAGTAAAAGTTTTGACATCTCCTCCTACTTGGCAGGGGAAGGCATGGCCACCAGCGTTTTAACAGCTTGAGGGCATGCAGTGCCTTGTGGGGTCATGGAGCTGTCAGACACCCAGCAATCAATCACCTAGAGCCCAAGACCTCAAGATGGTCTTGATGCTTTGGCTCAATCTCTTGCAGGCAGTAAAGATGAGGTGCTGTCTCCTCAAAGCAGATCCTCACTGTGATGTGATGTGACAGCAGCATGCCCAAGCACATCTGAACTAGAGTGTTACCAGATATCAGTGGTGGGCTTGTCACCAGAACCAGCATCCAAATCCCAAATGGGGATAGTACGTATTTAGCTGCACTGCCAATGGTTACCCAGGTAGCTCAGCTCTGGGCTTTCACCAGAGACCTACACTGAGACAGAGCATTTGCATTTTATTTTGCTCTGACAGTGGAGCTATGTAGTGTTTTCTTTCATCTCCAGAATGTGTATAAACATAAATCTCCCGTGTAAAAACAAACCAAAACAAAAAGGAAGAAAAAAGAAGAAGTAAAAAGAAAAAGAAAAAAGGATGAACCCTGTCTCCTGTTGTAAATAACTTCCTAAGGCTGCTGACATTTTCAAGCGCTTGCAAACAGCAAGAAAGGGAACAGTTAATGTATCCAGCATATTTTATTTGAAACTGGGGGGGGGGGGAAGACATTTTAAAGATAGTTATTGTGGCTTCCTTCAAAGATATCAAACAATTAAATACTGAAACCAGCTATGCACATTCATGCAGACACAAACTAAAGATGTTCTCTGCAGGACATTCAGCTGCTACTGGTTAGAGACATATTAAAAAACAAGAGGTAGTAAGCAACAACTGCATTCAGCTTTGGAGCCCCAACACAAAAGGGATGAGAAGCTGTTCATCGCTGACATGGACAGTGGGATTGAGTGCGCCCTCAGCAAGTTTGTCGATGACGCCAAACTCTGTGGTTTGGTTGATACGCTGGAGGGAAGGAATGCCATCCAGAGGGACCTTGACACACTTGTGAGGTGGACAGATGCCAACATCATGAAGTTTAACCATGACAAGTGCAAGGTCCTACACCTAGGTAGAAGCAATCCTAGGCACAGCTACAGGTTGGACAGAGAAGAGATTCAGAGCAGCCCTGTGGAGAAGGACTTCGGGGTGCTGGTTGATGAGAAATCGAACATGAACAGGCAGTGTGCGCTTGCAGCCCAGAAAGCCAGCTGCATCCTGGGCTGCATCAAGAGGACCGTGACCAGCAGGTCGAAGGAGATGATCCTGCCCCTCTACTCCGCTCTTGTGAAACCTCACCTGGAGTATTGTGTGCAGTTCTGGTGTCCTCAACATAGAAAGGACATGGAACTGTCAAGTCCAGAGAAAGGCCCTGAGGATGATCAGGGGACTGGAGCACCTCCTGTATGAAGATAGGCTGAGAAAGTTGGGGCTGTTCAGCCTTCAGAAGAGAAGGCTGCGTGGAGACCTCATAGCAGCCTTCCAGTATCTGAAGGGGGCTTATAGGGATTCTGGGGAGGGACTCTTCATTAGGGACTATAGTGATAGGACAAAGGGTAATGGTTTCAAACTTAAACAGGGGAAGTTTAGACTGGATATAAGGAGGACATTCTTTCCTGTTAGCGTGGTGAGGCACTGGAATGGGTGGCCCAGGGAGGTTGTGAATGCTCCATCCAGTGTTCAAGACCAGGTTGGATGAGGCCTTGGGTGATATGGTTTAGTGTGAGGCGCCCCTGCCAATGGCAGGGGGTTGGAACTTGATGATCTTAAGGTCCTTTCCAACCCTAACTATTCTATGATTCTATGAGTCCAGAGGAAGCCACGGAGATGCTCTGAGAGCAGCTCTGCTCTGGAGACAGGCTGAGAGAGCTGGGCTTGGTCAGCCTGGAGAAGAGAAGGTTCCTTAAGGGGAGACCTTAGAGCAGCTTCCAGTGCCTAAAGGGACCAACAAAAAATCTGGAGAGGGGCTTTTGATAAGGCCCTGTAGGGACAGGACAAGGGGGAATGGCTTTAGACTGCCAGAGGGAAGATTGAGATGAGACATTAGGAAGAAATTCTTCCCTGTGAAGGGGCTGAGGCACTGGCCCAGGGTGCCCAGAGAAGCTGTGGCTGCCCCATCCCTGGCAGTGTTCAAGGCCAGGTTGGATGTGGCTTGGAGCAACCTGCTCTAGTGGAAGATGTCCCTGCCCATGGCAGGGGGATGGAACTGGATGAGCTTTAAGTTCCCTTCCAACCCAAACCAGTCTGGGAGTCTATGAGACTGAGTAGAGCAGTGACACCAGTCTCAAATTCAGGGACACAATTAGTCCTTGCAGATTTCCATCAGCTTTCTGACTCTCCCGACTGAAAACTATGGCACAGGGTAACATTTTTCTATTACATTTTTGGTTCAGTTCATCTCAGCAGATATTACCATTGATACTAACATTATTCACACAAAACTACAGCTTAAAAGGTAAATATTAAAAATAACTAAGTGATTTGCTGAGCAGTTTTTTTGGTTTGTATGCATCTGCTCTGTTTTTATCTCTGTGATTGCTCCTGGAGCCCCCTTCAGAACAATTACCTGCTTTACATTAGTGGCCTTTTACTTTAGTTTAAAGAGGGGGACAAGTAAGACAAAAGCCCAAGAATACCCCTGCAGTTGCTGTTTTGATTAATTAAGAGTGTGAATAACCACCCAGGATCAGCAAGACTGAGTCTTCCCACATTAAAAGCAGGCAGCAAAGCAACAGAGCATCAAGGATCCCAGAGCATTTCACTAACACTCCCTAATGCCACTACAAGAAGAATAAAGACATCCCTTTTTCAAATGTTTTGACTCTTTGGAGACTCAGTCTCCAAGCTACTTGTGGCTACACTGCTCTTCCAACTGCAAGGCAGTGCTACTGCCATACTTTTGTTTTCTGCTCATCTGATTATTCACCCATAGCTATCTCCTTGCTCAAAACACCAGATCCTGAGCTTCCAGGAGCTGGGACCAGCTTTGCGTATATCAGTCACTCAATGGTCCAATGTAGCAGGGCTTTAGACATTCCCCAACACCAAAGATGATAATATTGATAATTTTTCCTACTGCCTAGATGTGATGGTAACAGTTGTATTAGAACTATGTATGTACAGTAGACAGAGACAGACTGACCTTTAGTCTTTGCAAGGTCTTCACAAACAGGCATGTACACTGGAATGTGAGGCTCTTGCAAATATCAGTTTCACTGGACTGGAATTGGACTACAAAATCAGTGCATCCTGGATAGACTTGTTCTAGTTTCACTGTCTTTACTGATTTATGCTGAGGCATTTCACCTTTACAGTGATACTGTTCCATTTACTCCCAAATCTCATTTTTGTCTTATTTAATGACCATCTCAAGCAATTCCTTTCTGTATTTCTCACCTAATTCATACTTGACCTTTTCCAGATTTCCTTCCTTACAGCAATAAGCACACTTCAAAAGGTTTAGCAATCAAAGCAAATAAGCTCCCAGGAGATTTTCCTGTGTTCCTAAACTTAGTTTCATTTACCCAAGCCTAATAAAGGGAGCATCCAATATCCCAGACAAAGCTTCTCTTCTTTCTCAATGGCATTCTCCATCATACAATTAGGATAACTGGTCAAAACCAAAAAAGTCACTGCCTGTACCTGGTATCCAGAACTTCCCTACTGAGGCCCACAGGTACCCTCTCACTCCTTCCAGCTTCTCAGCTCCAAGTTGAGAGTCAAAGCACAGTCTAGTGTTGACAGGGTGCTTCTGTGCTCTACAGTAGTTGTTCTCCAAGTACAGTTAAGAAGTAGGTGTCATGCACATACTGGACATGTAAGATATGACACAATAATAATCACTGAAGCAAAGAAAATTCAGAAATTCAGAGAACATCAAATACAGTTCTTTAGTTCACAATATAGCTATGTATATACGTTCAGGGGGATTCAGCAGTTTGGTGGTAACACGTAGCAAGATCCTACCATTATTTAATTAGAGCACACTTGCACAGCCAAATACCACCCCTGTGACCCACAACAGGTAACATGCTGCAAGGGGCACGAATAGAATATGGCTGCAGAATACTATTGACTCCTTTGCAGCAAGTCTCTATTATTCAACAGATGCAAATAACTACCGAAATACAATACCATCTCTGTGCTTACCATTGAGAAATGTGAAACAGTCAAATGCTTTCAGACAATGGGATCTTATTTTGGTGGTCCTTGATCTTACTTCAGAGCTTAGGTTCTTGCAAGGAATAGCTTGCTCTCAAAAGTCAACTACAGCCCAGTAATGAGAACAACCATCTATAGGAACATGTTAACCATCTTTAATTCCAACACTGCAAAGAAAGTGCTTCTGCTTCCTAGGTTAAAGAGTTCATATCTGTATATGATATATTACAAACACAACAGTCCATTAGAAGAAAGCTGTTGCCTCATTCAATGCCCTGATTGTAGACTACAGAGTATTTCTGTTCATCTGTCACCGCAGAGCTACTAAAGAAACCTGAATTCATTGTATGCCATCTTTTCTGCCTTCCATCAGTTATAGCAATAGAAATTAAAAGGCATTTTCTTATCATAAATGAGGCTCAATGCATTAATTTTACAGGATTCTTGAAGACGGCAACCAAACCTATGGAGAGCCTGAACAAGAAAAAAAATCATCTGCCAGAAAGTATACAGCAAGGACTGAAAACTAGAAAAGGAATGAGTGCTGATTAAACAGCAAGGCAGAGCTGCTGAAGAGTTACCAAAGCTAAAATCACGCAAAAGTAATCATACTAAGTCCAGATGAGTGCTGCACACCTCACTGGAGCCCAACAGCTGGTGTTCTAGCCCACAGTCAGATATTCTATAAAACTGTCCTCACATGAATAAGTATGTGCAATGGCTGTCTCTCACACAGAGCAAGCACTGTCTGGGGAGCAGGCATGAAATCCTGAAATACCACACCAACAAAATACAAACAGAGGAGCTTGAGGGCTTTGAGGACTGAATTCCACTTGCCTTGCTGTTTGTGGATGCCTTCACTGGGGGTCACTGTGGTCATCAGCTCTTGACTAGTTTTCCCTTTCAACGAGCAACAGATCTTGCATTGCTGGTTTGGGATGATACTGCATTACAGTGCAGGCACGGGCAGGAAAAATTAGAGTGATCTGGGTTCAGAGTGTGATTCCAGCTTCACAATTTGGCATGCCTGGCCATGAACATGGAATCCATGGTTATCAAACAGCTCTGGACAAGGGTCAGGGATCTGAGGGGATAATTCAGTCATGAATTCTTAAGAGAGCGGAAACTCCACCTCCTATCATACAGGCAGTGTGTTAAAACATGAACAACCCTGGTCTTCTACAACAAGGGGTATTATGGCATGAGCTTCTCTGAACTGGAAGTATAACCTACTGAAGACATTCAAATAACTTTATTAAGGTAGTTGAAGATTCTTAATCAAAAGCATGCTCCAAAAATCACTGTGTTTCCATTTCCAGACCTTCCCACCCCAACACATGATTCCTGTGAGCACTACTCGTAAGGTTGTTGTCATTTGTAGCTATTTATAACAAAACCCTGTAAACTAAAATCTTTTCACACTTGGACATGTTGCTACAGTATGCTCTGAGATTTGAAGTTACAGGATCGTCTCCTGATCTCAATTCTCCAGGCTGTAAAGCCACTTCCATCTGCTGCAGTGAACAGTGATAAGGGCCCCCCCAGAGGTGCTGTAGTAAGTCAGCATAAGGGGAAATTTTTAGCTGGCACCTGTTGTTTCATCCAAGGCAGACATATGGCTACTGAATGCACAGAATAGAGGTTACAGAGTATGATTGTTTGATGTTTCTCAACCCTAATCATCCAAGACTGTTTGCATCCCAGAGATTATTGGACCCAACTCATCTTCAAAATTTTAGAAGCCAGCAAAAATAATGCCCCAGTATACCACACACGACAGCATATGCCTCAACTAAGTTACTTGCTTCGAGTAGGCTTCTACACATGTCAACTAGCAATTTTCTCCTTTCTCCTTGCCCGGTACTCCCCTCAATTAAAACTAAAGCAGAGATACAAAAGAAATACTATATCTTCTCATTTCATGCATAAAGACATAAAAGGTCTCTGGGGATGTCTGCAGCTCCCACAGTCAAAGGCATACCTAGCAGTACGAATGTACCACCTTTTCACTGCATTCAGACATTGCACAAGGAAAACATTCCTGAAGAGCAGTACTTCAAGAAATAGAAGGTTTCTGCATTTGTTTTCACAGAAAGGAATTAAAATGTTACGAAGTACGAAGGAACATCAGGAAAAGAAAAAAGCTGAGAAACAACACCATGGCTCTTCAAAAAAGATTGTCCATGGTGCCTTAGAAGTCTTACTAACTGAAGAGCAGAAGCAGATTTATTCCTGAAGTTATACTTTATTTTATTCTTCCTCCATCATTTTTAACACTCTCACATGACTTTAGAAATATAGTTACACTCTTCCCTTTCACATTGTGGACTGATCCAGTCAAAAGAAATAAGAATGAAGAGGTTACAGAGACCATTTTTTCAGGCGCTAAATATTTTCAGATTACAATTCAGGCTGTGAGACAGACTGTCAGATGGGTGACTACTTCCTTTTCATGTGAATAGAAACCCTCAAACTGAATTGCTGGAGTGAAAACTGAACTGCAGCTTTTGCACATTTTATGGCAGTTATGCTTAAGTAATTTAGCTTGAAAAAGTCATGAAAATAAAATACTACATACACACTACAGCTGCAGATACATACTCATGTATGAACCCTCTGTACATGTGGTTTTAGATCCTATGCGAAGAAGCAAAAATTCAGTGGAGTAATTGCATACAAGGAAGTCTTTCAGGAGCTCTTTTCCAATCTATGTAAAGTTTGGCTCACAGAGAACTTGACCTTTGGGGGAAAACTCTTCATAGCTTGAGGGGGAGAGATTTCTCACCGATTTTGAAGGCTACAATATAAACCACTTGGACTCCAACCAACAGATCCCTACCATCTCCTTCTCAGCTATTCAAAGAAAGAAAAAGAATTCAGAATCATAGAATAGTTTGGGTTGGAAAGGACCCTAAGCTCATCTAGGTCCAAGCCCCTTGCCATCATAAGGGATGCCTCACCCTAAACCATGCCACCCAAGGCTCTGTCCAACCTGGCCTTGAACACTGACAGAGATGGAGCATTTACCACTTCCTTCCTTGATCCTCTCTGAAAGTACAATTCAGCAACAAAACTCTCAGAAGTGGTGGCTTGGTGACAGACTCAAAAAGTGAGGTCAACAGCCTTGTGAAGACATCATCAAAAGGGATTGTGGGAGCAAAGAGCAAACAGAAGGTTTTAGAGAATCGTATGTCCTCCAGACCTATCCATAAGCAGGACAAACAGAGCTCTCAACTAAGTACTCATTTTCAAAGAAAACAGTATTTCAGTGGGGCTTCCTAATGTAAAATTATCAAATTACAGAAAACTTGTAATATTACGCAAAAATCTTCCATGATTAAATAACAGACCAAGGAAACAAAAACAACCTGAGGACATAACACTGATTTTACTGCTGACATCAGGGATCGGGGCAGAATTCCAAGAGCAGCTTGCTCAGAGCTACTGCAGATGAACAGCATTAGCTTCCAATATCTTCCTTTCTACTATGGCTCTCAATTTAGTTACTTAAGCTGTGAAAAAGCAATTGACTATGAATTCTGTAAATATAGGTTTATGTACTTCATATTTTACCTACAAAAGGTATGTGCCCCTGGAAGACGCTTACTGTGCTTGCTATTTTCTCTAAGACCTTTCACTTCTATAGGAGAAGAGAATATACTTACCTAGGAGGATGATGAGCACTTTCATTACAGACAGAACTGGTGGCAGGTTAAGGCTCCATGCATTTACTTACTAGAGAGTCTTTGAGAAACACTCCCTCACTGGTACATTGGCTGCTAAACAACTGCTTGAAGTACTGGCCCTCTCAATACAGTCCTACGGATGGTTGTCAAATGTGTAATGTTGTAGTGAATTCAGTTTCGTTTCAAAAAAGACATGCCACCTAAAAAAAACATGCCTAGTACAAGAAAACAGGGCCTTTTCTAAAAAAGTTTTACTTACTTGGTATCTACTTCCTTAACATTCTGACTAGCTGCCGTGTAGATGGATTTCCTGCATTAAATTAACTCCACCTTTTGTGCACTGAGAACTGAGAAAGAAAGAAGTAAGAAGCACTTTCATTTCATCACCAGGCAAATGGGGAAAAGCTACATTAGAAAGATGATTACAAAGACCACAGGCACAATGTGAACCTGTATTAATATTTCAAAAAAAATCTGCTTTAATTTTCCTCATTAAACCCAAAGCAATTTAGTGCAGTTTAATTCCATCCACAATCCAAATAGCCGGGAAAACTTTTTATAGTATCTTTTTAATGGCCCATGTAACCTAAATTTTTTTCTTGTATCTGCATTCACTCCCTTTCAGTGTTTTGTATTGTCTATTTCTTTAAGTCATTCTTTATAAGCAGAGTCCTACAGTCTAATTTTTGTATTTAATAATTTTAATGTACACTATTGTTATCTTAAAAGAACCATCTTTGATGCATCCAATACATTTTCCTAATTCTGCTTTTCCTATATGCCTTTTCAATACAGCTTCTTAATTATTAATACCTATATCAGTATGTATACACATACACCTATATCTACTCCCAGTGTATGTTTCCACTCCACCATGGGAAGAGAGGAGCAGATGATTCTGAATTGGTTAATGGTCTTTTAGTCACTTTTCCCACTGTTCATTTTCTCATCATTTTCTTTCCTTACACATCCTGTTCAACCTCTGCCTTCTGCAGAAACCTCTTCCCTTTTTTCATTTTCTCTCATTCATTTTCCCCACTGTTGGACTGCTCCAGCAACTGCTATAAGTCTATACAGACAAGAACTCCTCAAGGAGGTAGATGGTCGTTAGGACTGCTTTAGTCTGCACAACTGTTCATTGCTTGGCAGTGGGTTTATAGGGTACAAGAGCAGCTGTCACAACACACAGCACTAGTACAGAGGCTACAAGGGACAGCTGATGCATTATGCAAGAAACTGCTACTGGCCAGGATACTGGAATATTAATGATGGTCTAGGTGAGCTTAGAAAGAAGTGGATAAACCCAGTTCAAACCTTGCCCCCCCCCCCAAACTGAATGGGTCTTTAGAGAAGATGCCACACACACTCTCAGATCCACATTTCTGCAGCACACTGAGTCAAGGACACAAGTCAGTCTGAAGGCTGATCTGGCTTTTATCAGTCTCCGGTCGTGCAAACAGCACTGCCATCGCACCGTGGGACCATGAGATCTGCCTGTTTCTACAGAGACCACTGAGCAAGGCACATCCCAGACCCATTTCCTTGAGCTATGCTCTCTTAAGGCCTCCCCACAACCGCAGCACAGAAGTCAATCAGTACTTTGGAAGCAGCATAAAAAATAGCATTTCTCATTTCAAACAAACCAGCCGGCTGTCTAAAGGACAGACGATAAAAGCATGCGATGAGGCAAGGAGATGAGAAGAATAATCTTCTTGGACCTTTTATTCTGAAGTAATAATTTTTCCTGTCTCCCCCTTCATCAGAATCAAAATAGCTGCACAGTTTAGATGGCAATTGCTCTCATGAGTTCAAAAAACTAGTGAACAAACCACCATTAATCTCAGTACTTCTCATTTGTTATTAAGATAACACTGAAGTTCCTAGAATTGGCGTATTATATCATAGTGTAGAGTCCTGAGCACATTAGCATCAAAACAGCATTGGCTTTTTCTGCCTCTTTTAAACATCACTCAGACTGAAATTAGATGAAGCTTGTAAATACTGGTCAGAGCCACAAGCCTGAGAAATACTTAAAGAAACTGGTGTTCACCTAGCATTCACAAACTTTCCACAGCTTCCCAGAAACAGTGTTGATCTTTATTTAAAAACTCTTCTTTATAGCAAGGACAGCTATCTATTTCAGACATATGTACAGTTAACCGGTTTGTGTCTGAAGAGAACTATAGGAAGAAGCCTTGTTTCAATAGTTAGTGCTATCTCACTGCATTAACATGCATGGGGAAACAATCAGCAACCTCACCAAAGGTGTCCCCCCGCCACTTTGCTCTCATTTTGATGTTCCCTCAACAGCCTTCCTGCTTCATTTAAAAGTAATGGAAAAACGAAAGCAGAGATCAGCAGCAGGCTTGGAATCCAGATGTTCAAGGGATTGATTCAGCAGACCATCACTAAACATTGCAAAAAAGTCTTGTTCAGCCTAATGGGCAAGGGACCAGGGAGCTTCAAGAGGAATAGGAGTAAGTGAAGTCTCCTCATCACAAAGACTGAACCCAGCAACTCCATACATTTCAAGGCAGCAGCCACTGACTGTGCCAAGGGACAATGGCCATTAACTACTGGCCTTGTTTGAACTCCTACTGGCAGGCAACAAGTAGCTTTAAGAGAAGGGCAATAAGCTACATACTGTGCCTCAGAGGTCACCAAACATACATTTAATGTATTTATCACCTGCATGTCCTATACTGCACACATACACATACTAAATATTTGACGCTTGCTCTTCAAAGGTGTTCCATGACTTATTCCCTCACTCCTCTTCTAGAAACCATGAATAGACACAGGACAGACAGCTAGCAAACACTGTCAGTACAGAAGTAACACCAAACCTAGGGTCTACAAACACACACTCAAGCTCTTCTGTAGTACTGCAGTATTTGAGCTGAACATCTAGAAGACTTTCCAATCTTCTTTCAGTGAAATCTTTTCAATGCCACTGAGCTAATCCGGGAATGAAAGCCCAGTTCTGCAACAGAGCACTTCTAGCACATTCTTTACTTAACAGTTCACTGTGCCAAAAGTTTGTAGGTAATTGACTTGCTACGTTAGCAATTACCTTCTTGGGTATAGCTGAGTATTCCTTCTGATGTAATTAAACCTGTTGAGTTGAGGAGACTAATCTAAGCCTTTATAAAATAATGTAAGATCAGAACCTCTTAAATTTTCATTTAACCTGGTTTTGTAGATTCTGAGATTTCCAATCAGATCTTAATTTCTGACTCTGTTTGGACTTTAGCCTTAATCTTAAGTGCCAGTAGTTAAATACATTTCACTTGAAAAAGATGTATGAACAAAGCTTCTGTCATTGCCTGGTACTTTATTAAAGACACAAGAAGGAATTTCTCCAACGTGCAACTGAAGAGAGAAGAAAGACAACTTCAAAACATCATAGGCCTACTTCCAGACAGCAAACCATACAGATGAAGACTCAGGTGTAAGGAAACAGTTCTTTTTACTGATATTTTACCAAGCCTACCGTAAATACAAGATATGAAGCACTGCCTGTGCAAGATACAATCAGAAGACCGAGCAAGAGACATTTCAAATTTAGGCTTATATAATTAAATCCAGACTTGCATATCTGTGATCCCTGCCTCCATCTGTCTCAGTAAATGCATCTCTGAAATCACAATCAACATGTAAAATTTGTAGCAATCAGGCAACTATATGTAAGGCAGACAACACAGAATCCTTGTAAGAAGCCACTTCAAATACGTTCTGTCAGCCAAACCACTGACCCCAGAAGGAAGATACTTTGGCTTCCCTTCTACTTGTCCACTCCAAAGTGCAATTTGAAAGGAAACCCTGAAAATCCCTCTTCAGCCTATACAAGCAGAACTAGCTCTTCTGTCTCTTCTCGCACCATGCTTCATTCCCCAAGAAGTCCAACTTCAAAGCACCCAATCATCCACACACAGGACATGAACCATTTAACTTACCATGGCAGAGTCCATGAGCTGGGAGATCTACTGCATTCCTATATGGGAGGAAGAAATGAAAAGCACGTTAAGTGCACTGCAACAAAAGATTTCTTCATGAATTTTAATAATGTCATTAAAATTATTAATTAGCCGCAAACATTAAGCAACCTGATAATAGCTGAAGATGTCCTTGCTCACTGCAGGGGGTTGGATTAGATTACCTTTGAAGGTCCCTTCCAACCCTAACTATTCTATGATTCTATTCCATCATTCAGGTTAATTGCATTAGATCTTTCTCATTTCCATGAGTAGTTACAGAAGGAGATTTCTAGACCAAGGTGGCATATAAAAATTGATCTTAAACACTTAAAAACAGTAGCAATGATACTGCCCTACTTTTTAAAGCCAAATTCACATCCCTGTCACAAGACAAGAAAAAACATAATGGCCCCAACCCCGCTTCTGAAGCCCTGGACATGAGCCAGTATTCGCACAGCCGATACAAGCTGTCAGCCCCACCAGTGCCAGTGGATCTCTGCCAGTTTGTGTCAGCTACGATCTACTCCAGTATCCTTGCTATTTTGTGTTAAGGATTTTGTTGTTTACCTATATGGTATCTAATAGAGGTCATCGCTGAATACACACAAAAGAACTTAAAAGAGTCTAAATGCAGCCCTATTTAATACCCCTTGCGTTTGCTGCTCCCTGCCCTAATGGGGCTGCAATTTCATCTTCCATCCACCTAAAGAATCAAGCCATTCTAACCAGCCAAAAAAAAATGCCTAGTTCTTTGTATTTACTGCTATAAGGCATTTTAGCATAGTCCAGCATCACTGGTGTTTGTTTAGATCATACCAGCAAGGATCAATCCTCTCCAGCAATAAGCAACAATCTAGTTGGCAAAAGCCTAGTATATCGTAGCGATTCTCACATACTTTTTGTGCTACACATATGTTACCACAGATAAGGGATGGGCAGTTTTCCAGATCTGATGACAATCTGCCATGCCATCTACTTAAAATGTCCTAAACCAGTCCTCGACTTAGCAAAGCACTTCAAACATCATTATTATCCTAAGGTGTCTTTTCACACATAAAGCCACTCTGGGGCATTTTGAGGAGATACTTCCTCTTTAGAAAAGATTACTTAAGCCCAAAATCCACTACAGAAATGTAGCAGTCATGCAGGGAAACTTTTACTTGGACAGGCCCATGAATTTGTAAGTGAAATCATTTTTCTTTCCTTCTTCCCTAAACGTACCAACTCCTTTTATCCTAAAACTTCAGGGGAGACGGGGAGAAAAGGGGGAAAAAAAAGCCAAGTCAGATGAGCTCTTCACCTTTTCCTGATGAAGACAAGCACTTCGGAAATTCAAAACTTTCTGTAGGCCAACACACCCATCTTCTTCCCAGAATTATTCATTGCAGTTAATCACATACAAAGATCCCTTAATACATTTCGAAAACCTATGTCATTTATATGTGATAATACTGTCATTAGTTTTAGTAACTAAAGAGAATCTCCTCAAAATTTATTTGTCTATCACAGAAACAGTATTTTCTGAAGATAAGGCAAGTGTGCAGCATCCCGAGGCTGGGGTTCCCTAGCTCTAGTACGTGTCGCACGAAGTATCTTTTCTGGCTTTGAATCAATAAACATCTAATTGCCTCTAGCTCCTAACACGGGAAGAGGCACAAGCAAACACAATCTGTCTTGCCCAGAGAAGCTGTGGCTGCCCCAATTGCTGTCAGTGTTCAAGGCCAGCTTGGACAGGGCTTGGAGCAACCTGGTCTAGTGGAAGGTGTCCCTGCCCGTGGCAGGAGGTTGGAACTGGATGAGTTTTAAGGTCCCTCTAACCCCAACTATTCTATGAAAATTAAGAAGCTGTCCACAGCTAAAAATACTTCACTGACTGATCCATATGGGATTGCCTCCCCTGCAGTTATCAACAATGGCCCATCACACAAGTGTAAACTCAGACCCAGATCAAAAAATAACCTGTGTGGAAGCTGAAACACTCCTGACATGAAACCACCTCCCAAATTACACTTAGAACTTCCCCTCTTAACACCCCAGATATGCTGTCCCACTGACCAACCATTTCAGTGGGGCCAATTAAAAAAGAAAATGAAATAAACCCTAAAATGTTATGGTTTTAAGTTCAAAGTCTTTCCTCAGTCTTCTAAGAAGATTTCAGAGCCCTCCAATACCTGCAAGGTTAAAAAGGAATCATTTAAAACCTCTTTCAAACAGGCTTTGGCATTTTAATGCAAGTTTGACTGCACTGGACTTCACTCTCAGGAACAAAATTACCTGGGTGACTAAAAAAAGGGGGGAAGGGAGAATATATATTCTAGGTGGCACAGCATTTAATCTGTAGTGTACTATAGCATACACTGTAGGCCATACACAAGAGCTGGTGAAGTGAAAATGAAAGTCAAGGCTACTCAGGAAGGAACCTTCTAAGTGATGGAAACTAAAAGGCACCATTTGTTCATTTTCATTTCATAACTAATCTTTCATCAGCCCAGCGGAAGGTACCAGCAGAACAAATATTCTATAGCATTAAATGCAAAAGTGTGCTGTCACCATCCCTGGAGGTATTTAAAAGACATGTAGATGTGGTGGCCCTGGCAGTCCAGTTGCACTTGATGACCCTAAAGGCCCTTTCCAACCTAAACAATTCCATGACTCCATGAAAAGCATACGATAAGTGTTTCTCAAGAGTCAGTATTACATTCGATGTATATTTTTTACTGGCTTATTTATGTCTAATTTAACACGCAGCTTTAGGAGGACATCCAGAAAATACAGTGTATTTTCTGCTGCTCTGAGCACTTCCTCAGGGAGCCTTAATGGCAGTGTCTGCATAGTCCTTGGCACAGACTGCATCTGGGAAACTTCAATGGCACAGAACCACCGTTTTGCTTGCTGCTGCTGTGAATGAGGAAAACAATCTAATAGGATTAAATTACATGTATTAGGCCCCAAAAGCTGGTGAGTTATTTGCTGCAAACTATGCTTCCTGACAAAATTATGTTGCAAAACACCCTAGTTATGACAGCTTACAGTCCAGAGTTGCCACACAATCATGGCTAAGTGTACAGGATGTCTTCTGACACAACCCTAAGCAGTATTTCTGAAGGCCTTCTCCAGGGCTGACTGCTCTTACGGCACCTGCACTTTGAAACTGACCAGTTCACAGCAAAGCCTGTGTGTGAGATCTGAACACCCAGAACACCCAAGGTCTTAAGTAACATGGTCCCTCAGTCACGAAGTAGGTAATTTTCCCCATTCAAAAGCTCTCAGAGATCGGAAAAGTAAGTCAGAATTACAGTTAATCTGCACAGTACTTCAATCAACCTCTCCCAGTTTCCATACTGGGAGTCACTTTTTGGTTTGGGGTTGCAAACATTCTCTCAGGATATTTTGGTTCCACTTAGATACTAGTTCAGACTTCTATTTTGGTGAAGCTTTGGCCAAGGGCTAGATAAACCCTGGTTGGAGATCTTTGATGCTATCAGGCACATAGCCACCAGACCAGATTCAGACCCAGCTGAGGACTGTATCTGAGCACTGCCTGTCCCTCCGCACCTCCAGCTGTGCAGTACAATATAAGTACTTTGTATTCATTTAGAAATAAACTGGAAAATGAGAGGATTCCCACCATTTGCCTTCAACTTAACATTTTAGTTGCACTGAGTAGATCTGTGATGTTTGCTAGACCAAGTACTCACTTTCTGCTCCCTGCACCTTAGCCTTAGAATGAGAGCTGCATTTGAACACCAAAGTATTCTCCATTCTGAACATAATCATTATTATTTACATGAGGTTTTTTTCCCCACTCAATTCATACATCTACACTGTTACTAAAGCCTTACCACATAAAAATAAACCACATTTCTCCATCTGCAAGTCCACAGCATTGAGACGCACAGATATAAGCAGGTTGTATCTCTTTCTGTTCATATCCTCAGCTGAACTCCCTCTGTTGGGCTTACCCAGCAACCAAACCCACCCATGGCATTTTGGACATAGCATTCAAAGGCTTATGCCAGCAGAGGAGACATAGTCTGGGCATTCCTGCTGGTACTTACTCTTCCAGCAATGAGAAAGACATTTTGAGGTGATGATTTAAGGTGTTAGTCTGATATGTTAGTATGCAGTACGATGGATACATCATATCCATCATGGGGATATATCCTTTTCAGGAACAAAACTATTAGGGACCTGTTCTGGCCACCAACTTCACTGGAAATCGCAAGTCCGAGAAGAATATTTGCCAGATCAAACATCCAGGTTTTGCCTTCACACCCGAAGCAATGTTTTCAGTCAGGCACCCAAGCCATGGACATCTGTTCTGACACCCATCCCTGGCAGTGCTCAAGGTAGCGCTGGACAATGCTTGGAACAACCGGCTCTAGTGGAAGGTGTCCCTGCCCATGGCAGGGGGTTGGATCTGGATGAACTCTAAGGTCCCTTCCAACACAAACCAGTCTGGGATTCAACACCTTCCTGAAAGGTAGAAAGCATCACTAGAAAAATAAGGCCTGACTTGCAATTTATCTGCAGAGATGGTTATTCTGTGTTGACTGACAACCTTCACTACTGACACAGCAGTGGACACACACTTGCCTGTTTTCAGGAGCCCATCTCAGCAGTACAGAGATGCCCTGCACTCTCCTTCACATCCATTCAACAGTGCACAAACACCAAGGCAGTCCTGAGGGTATAGTTGGACTTGATGATCTTGAATCTTTTCCAATCTAGTTAACTCTCCAATTGCTAACTTAAACCATTTGGTCACTGGCCAAGAAGAGCAGTGAGACCAGCTCAGAGGCTCTCACCTGGCTATGGTGGATCCTGTCTACCTGGCTCCCTCCAAGCACACCTTATTTTTAATATAGAAAACTTCTTATTCTGAAGACACATGCATACAAAATATCTGCAATTTGCAGATGCATATCGAGTGTTTCCCTGAGAAATTTATGCCATGATAAAATATAGTTGGTGCCTATGGTCAAGAAAGCCAGAGAAAACCAGATGTTATTCTCCATAGTGTAAGCAAATACGGATTTTTCGAGACTGTCACTGAAAGAAATTTCTGAACAACCTCTATACCCATCAAAAACTTCATCATATCCCATCACTTCCACTGGAGATGACAATTAAGAGCTAACTATATGAGGAAGCATCCAGCACTTGATTTACTACGCAATTTAAAATGTTAAAGCCAAGATCATCATTACGTTATTTTTAAAGAGAAGACTCACTCAAGCTGTGTGATTTTCTTCTGAAAATTAGAATCACAGAATCCCAGACTGGTTTGGGTTGGAAGGGACCTTAAAGTTTATCCAGTTCCAACCCCCTGACACAGGCAGGGACACTTTCCACTAGACCACGTTGCTCCAAGCCACATCCAACCTGGCCTTGAACACTGCCAGCAATGGGGCAGCCACAGCTTCTCTGGGCACCCTGGGCCAGGGCCTCACCACCTTCACAGAAAGAACTTCCTGATGTCTCACCTCAGTCTTCCCTCTGTCAGATTAAAGCCATTCCCCCTTGTCCTGTGCCTACAGACCCTTGTAAAAAGCCCCTCTCCAGATTTCTTGTTGGGCCCTTTAGGCACTGGCAGGTTTTCTAAGTTCTCCCTGGAGCTTTCTCTTCTTCAGGCTGAACAAGCCCAGCTCTCTCAGCCTGTCTTCAGAGCAGAGGTGCTCTAGCCCTCAGAGCATCTCCATGGCCTCCTCTGGACTCACTTCAACAGCTCCATGTCCTTCTTTTGTTGTTGGCCCAGACCTGGATGCAGGACTGCAGGTGGGGTTCTGTAAATACTTCTCAAAATCTATTTTAGCATTTGATAAGATACATTAAAGTGAAGAAAAAGCAAAGTCCTGAAATAAATTTAAGTTGAAGTCAGCTTCCTTCACTAGCTGCCACTTTCAAACTAAATTAGTCTCTGCAGGGATTACCAGCAGCACAAGCACCAGGCATCCACCCACATGGCACATTCAGCTGTTACACTTTTAATTCATTAGTCTCTTCAGCTAGGTTAGAGAATTTTACAACCTCTCAGGGGGCAAAAGAAAGCAAGCTTAGATGACCTCCTGACCTATTTTAAAACCTTTAACAATGCTTTTAAAAATACAGCAGTTATTTCTTAACAATGTGGATTAAAAACTATTCTTATACTAAAACAACATTCAAAGCAAACTTGACAATAACTTTGTCAGAAGAGGGGCAGATTAGATTCAAGGCAGGGACCAAAGGCTTGATTTAACTGCTAGTAGCATCAGTAAGATCTCTGCTCACTGCTTCTGAAACTCATTTTACCCAGAACCTCTAGACCCTGAGTCCGGACCTAGGATTTCAAATACTATGCCTGTAAAGCTCACTGACATTATATCAAGATAACAAAAGCTTTAGGGAATGCTCCATCCTTGGCAGTGTTCAAGGCCAGGTGGGACAGGTCTTGGAGCAACCTGGTCTAGTGGAAGGTGTCACTGTCCATGGCAGGGGGTTGGAACTGGATGACATTAAGGTCCCTTCCAATCAAAACCATTCCACAATTTTATGATTTTACTTGCTACAAACCACACAATGAAGGCAATGGGGCCACATAAAATCAGGTCAGTCAGAACTGAACCCTTCTCAACCCTATCACCAAGGCTTACAACAAAACTGAGCAGTCTTCGGCAGTGTCTATTTTCTACCTTTGGACCATGCAGCCTTGCTCAAAGCCTGCTCCTAACTGAATAAAAAACATCTGCAGAAAAAGAGAAATCTGACAGCAGTTGTCCGATCCCCACAAAGGAATTTGACTGTGAGAAGGGAAGCTGAACAAAGAAATGAAAAGCTGTAACACAAGGCAGGCACAAACAAATAAACACGGAGCCCATGCAGTAAATTCACAAAATGGGAACCTTCCAAAGCATAAACTATCCCACTGCTTTCAGCTTTTGGCAGTGTGCTGGCATTAATGCCTTTCCTGCTCAGGTCCCAGACCTAAGCAATCTTTGTTTGCAGGACCTGTCCCATACAGTGGAACCACACAATGCACTGAAAGCTCATTGCTCTCACTGTAAACAAAGCTTCAGAGGAAGTCAATAGGAATCTCAACGGGAAACAAATGTTCTGGTGATGAGACAGCTGCTGCAGGATCATACCATGCAGCCAATGACAAAGGGAAAAGAAGGTAAATGCTTTCCATCTCACTTTACTTTTTCTGCGTGTCGTATCTTCAGCTATGGGCCACTATGGAAAAGATATTTTGAACCATGTCAAAGCAGGAAAAATTCAATTTGACACCAATAGAATAATTAGGTCTGAAAAGTAAGCTTAACTAAGTCAAACTGCACATTAGGAAATCAGCCCGCATCTGCTGTCTCTTAGAACATGACTACAGCAATATGAGAAAGTAATAAATTTGTTTCAATAAGACAGTATTTCCTTGCTTTGAGAATAAAGAGAAAATATGTACAACTCACAATCACTCCATGCTTGTGTGCATATCAGCATGCACATGTTGGTGGGTATTATACAATCACCTAGAACCAGGCTAAATTTTTCTCATTCTTCCCTGTGAGGATTGTGAGACAGTGGCAGAGGTTGTCCAGAGAAGCTGTGGCTGCCCCATGCCTGGCAGTGCTCAAGGCCAAGTTGGATGAGGCTTAGAGCAGTCTGGTACAGTGGAAGGTGACCCTGCCTGTGGGCTGGAACTAGAAGAGCTTTAAAGGTCTCTTCCAACCCAAACGAGTCTGTGATTCTATGAATCCTAAATGTATGTGCCAACTGGTATCAGTCAAGGATCCAGACAGTTCCAACAGTTGGTCTGATTCTCTGTGGTTCAACAGAGGTCAAAATAATAAAACCAATTTATGTCACTTGAAACCTGGGGTTCACAATGCTATGTCTGTAGCCTACACAACGCTATAAAGGCAAAGCGAGGCCAATGGAGATCAAGCAACGATCAATAGATCTTTCCCTGGCATAGAATCAGCTAGGTTGGAAAAGACCTTTTAGATCAAGTTCCTCCAGCACTGTCAAGTCAAGTCCACCACTAAACCATTCGCACATGCTCTGCAGCACTGAAAAGCATATTTGTCTCAGCTGTGACCTGTTATTAATACAGCTGAAAACCTACTGTCATAAACCTTTGCTTTAGTCTGCTGCCTCTTTGTCACTTCGTCCATCAGTCACAGATTAGCAGCTAACTACATACACAATTCAGCTCCATTTGTGGACAGAATACGATTTATGATCTGGCTATCATGTGACCTGTTTCAGAGGCAGAAGCAATTTTGCACAATGACAGCTTGCAACTCAGAAAACTCCTGAACATGACATTCAAAGTTCCATGGTCTGAAACCCTGGTCTCAGTCATGATTAGTATCTGCTCATGTGCTTAGCATCTGAATACAGAAATGACCCAATTAAGAGATGCCTACTAGGTGCATAATAAACTTATCAATAGCCAATGCTGGTATGATACAATTCAGCAAAACAATGGATTTGAGCAGCTCCATTCTTTATATTGCCATGTACTTGCTCATCTCTAGTATCATTTCCAACCCATGGAACAGCCTAAAAGAAGCTCTCTGAGTGACAAACCCATGCCCTACAACAGCCAGCTTTGGTCACAGAATATCAACAGTGATTCAGGATCCTCGGAGCCCCTTAAATACTGGCAGTGGCCAACAACAGGAGACAAGCACTCTGGAAATCAATAGTTCATGACATTAATTCCCACCCCATCTTTTACCAGCCTCAAAAATATGTGTATGCAAACTTGAGTAGCCTGAATTTTGTGTCTATATTTTACAAGTATTGGTGCTTGTGTGTGCACACAGCCCTCAAGTAATGCCTACATCTGTGGTAGGAAAGCTCAGGATACCTATCCCTACACATCATTAGCGTTCCCATGCTGCTTCAGGAGGTCCCACCATAACCACTCTAACAATATACACAGAATCAGCCAGGTTGGAAAAGCCCTTCAAGACCATCAAGTCCAACTGCTCCCCTAGCCAAAGCCACTAAACCATGTCATAGGGGCTCATTTACACAGTTACAGCTGTGAACACTTCCAGAGACAGTGCCTCCACCACTTGACATTAAATTTCTGTTTACATATCCTGTCAGTTGCCTGCTAATTATTTTAACTGGCTAATGAAGCTGAGTCACAATAGGCCAGATTCTTTCATTCTTAGCATTTTCCTAGTACTTTATTTATTTGAAAGGCCAGTCAGCGCAGTGGGGCAAATGCATAAAGAGGATGTCAGAAATGGACCTCGTATGTTTGCAATGAATTGAAATAATCTCTGCAGACTACTTCATCTGATGCCTCCCAGGTTTTTTGTGTATGATAGCACACAGATGGAAATGTTTGCAGTGCAGGAAAAAAAAAGAAGCACTAGAAGCATAATAAATGTGACAAAAAGTGGTTACTTGTTCACTTGCAGAAGGGCAAAGAGGACAAAAGCTTAAGGGAGAAGCACAGCAACAGCAATTCAAGACGTTTTCTCCTACACACACACGAAGCACAGTAACCAAAACCAAGCAAAACACATAAACAGGAGCCTTCCCAGGTGACAACACAGGCTTTGTTTTCTCTTAGCTTTTAGAGTCCAGCTCTTATGAAGTTCTCTTAACTTTCTATGCATACCAGTATGCATGTGCTCCTTATCTTTCATGTACAAATCACATACCCCTCAAAAATGAAGCAAATGCTCTCACACTCAGGGGCCCTGCACAAGCTGTCTTACAGAGGTCTAACATTTAAGCAGGACTGCCGGTCTTCTCCTTTCACAGCTCACAGGGACTTTCTTTTCAGGTTAAGCATCCAAAAACAGGAATGCAAGATTACCACTGCGTATCATTCAGCTGGTCTCAGACACCTATATCATGGGACTGAATCAGCCTAGAAGTGCCTATTTCTTCCCAACAATCACAGACTCACAAAATCAACTACGATGGAAAAGACCTTCAATATCAAATCCAACCTTTCCCCCAGCACTGCCAAGTCCACCACAAAACCATGTCACAAAGTACGTTTACAGTTTTTGAACATTAATATATACTGATAGCCTTAGTTCCAGTAGCCATATACTAATAAAACCAGAACCAAAATGTGTGATTTCAGCTGTGATTCTTTCTAGTCACACATCTTAAGTAATATGGCAAAAAACTGCAATGGATAAATCATGGGGTTTAATGTGAAGCTCTAAATCTTTATATGATCTGGATAATTTAGCTTGCATTAAACAATTTTGAAAGCAGAAAGTACTGACATGAAAAAGCAACTGAAAGCAAGAAAAAGGGAAAATAAAAGAACAGAAACAAGGACTAATGAAAGACAATTCAATATATGACAATCTGGAATAAGAAAAAAGCATTCCAACACTAATTTTGAAATACTGCTCTGGAGAACATAGCTGGAAGAAATATTTTTTTTTACTGAGAATACTACACAGCCATGGCTGGTTTCTTTATGATTTAATTAAGTACAACACCATTTGCAGATATCCAACAATTCAATCGAAGTGAGAAATAAAAAAAACAAAAGCTAGAGTCAAAAGGATCATACATCCTCCCAGTTCTAATGAGAAACATCATAATTATCTGACTGAATACCTGGAGCTGAAAGTAGTGGTGTTAATTTCCTCTGAAACTTGCTGCACTCCTCTCCTTGAGGTAACCTGCAGCCAGCCCAGCTCTGGGGCCCCAACACAAGAGGGACATGGATAAGGAGGAATGGCTTTAACCTGACAAGAGGGGAGATTGAGATGAGGGTGTTGAGGCCCTGGCACAGGGTGCCCAGAGAAGCTGTGGCTGCCCCATCCCTGGCAGTGTTCAAGGCCAGGTTGGACAGGACTTGAAGCAACCTGCTCTAGTGGAAGGTGTCCCTGCCGGTGGCAGGAGGCTGGAACTGGATAAGCTTAAAGATCCCTTCCAATCCAAACCAGCCTGGTATTCTACAGGTTAATCAGCTCTATCACATTTCAAAGAGCAGTCTGATGGGAGCAAGTCAAAGTGTCAATGTGTTACACCTCAGCAGGGTTGCAAAAAATATTCTGTCCTGAGAAACTGACATTTTTCAGCTAATTGCATGGTGATGCTATACAGACATTTGGCCTAAGCAGTAATATTTGTCTATGAAATACATTCAACTTACATATAAATTTGGTTCTTTCTCCCATGGTTTAAATAGCAACTGTAATGCAGTTCAAAGATCTGTACCTCTGCAAAACTTTATACGAGTGAATATGGAAAGAACTGTTTGCTTTACACTAACAAAAAATAAGGGAGGGAAATACCATTTATTACTTCTAATTGAAACGTATGAAACATCAGCATTTTTTCTATAAGCAAATTTAGCAGCCATTTCGTATGCATTTGGGCTACAACTTACAAACTACATTTGAGTTTCTGAACTCTGTTAGATTAATACGTATGGATGTGTGGATTGAATGAGGATAAGATCATTTATTAGAGGTGTCTTTTGAGATTATTTGCGGTGCTATACATATCTCCAAAACACTCACTTGGAGTTTCTTTTACTTCCCTGTTTGCTTCATGATGTTTGCAGTTAGTCAAAGGTGATTGCAGTTTCTTGCAGCAATTTACTGTTCTTTTCTAATAGGTCTTTTGTTTTTAACAGGCTACTGAAAACTGTTTTAAATGTGTAATTCAAATAGTCACAAAATAATTTGTTTGGAAGAAAACAGAACAAAATAACACTCTCTGTTGTTTAAAACCATGACAATTGCTTATTTTACTGTAACAGTTGAAGATTCACTTGTACCATTAAGCAGATGGCCGTGTGATCGTCACTCCCACTTATTCCTCTGTCCTTTGGGAACGCAGTCCATTTGTGCTCGCATGTCCCTCCTACTGAACAGCAAGCTGCAGATGCACTTACAGACTTGCCCACCAGTGATAGCTTTCAGGTGAACAACACGTTTTAGGATCAGCAGCTACTTAGAGGTACGTGTTGATAACTACACACCAACTCAAACATCACCACCTCCACCACCACAAACACAGCAACATCTCGCCTTTCATTCTTCCACATAGCGCCTGAGGCAGGGAAGGAATACTGCCTTAGGGTAAAATGTGTCACAGCATGTAGGAGGATCAAATCTGTCTTATTCCCTCCTCTCAAGTCTACATTAATGGAAATACCCCATGCCAAACAGTTCACAGATGGAGGGTTTGAATGAAATAACAGTGTCCTTGCAAGCAGATGATGGGGGAGGGGGAAGGGGAAACCACAAAACACACACACACACACACCCCATGCTTAATAAGCTTCTTCCCTTCTCTTACTAGGCTCCATCACTCAAGTTTCATGCCTGAGCCAGAATAGTGAATAACCACTTTGAAACAACCTCCAGAAAAATTTCTACATCTTTCAGTAATAACATGAAAGTAGACCTTTAATTTGATATTAGCACCACAGAATCCCAGACTGGTTTGGGTTGGAAGGGACCTTTAAAGCTCATCCAGTCACAATCCCCTGCCACAAACAGGGACACATTTCACTAGACCAGGTTGCTCCAAGCCCTGTCCAACCTGGCCTTGAACACTGCCAGGGATGGGGCAGCCACAGCTTCTCTGGGCACCCTGTGCCAGGGCCTCACCACCCTCACAGGGAAGAATTTCTTCCTAATGTCTCATCTCAATCTCCCCTCTGTCAGGTTAAAGCCATTCCCCCTTGTCCTGTCCCTACAGGCCCTTGTAAAGCCCCTCTCCAGATTACTTGATGGCCCCTTTAGGCACTGGAAGCTGCTCTACGGTCTCCCGGAGCCTTCTCTTCTCCAGACTGAAGAAGCCCAGCACTGTCAGTCTCCAGAGCTACTCCACCTCTCAGAGCATGTTCTTGGCCTCCTGTTGACTCACTCCACCAGCTCCCTCTTGTGTTGTTGCTCCCAGAGCCAGACACAGGACAGAAAAAAGCACAGATGTGCAGGACTAAAGGTATACAAAAAGTTCAAAAGTATTAAGATATATTTAATAAGGATTCCCCTTAGCTTTTAAGGCTGTTTGTCCTTGGGGAAATATGAGAGCTATGTCCTTCTTGCTTCTGTTCTGAAACACGCCTAACAAGAGGTAAGTAGAAGTCTCACTGGATCATCTGCTGCTCTTTAGCCCCAGATAAAAAGGCTTCGCTACTCCTTTCTTTATCTGCCTTCAATTCCTGCTGCTGGGCACTGGAACATAGCCTGCTATTGCAGGGATTAAGTTGCAGGGATTAAGTTGTTTTCTTCTCAAGGTCCTTTGAAACACATACACCTTAACTGGTTTATTTCCAGCTTCAGCTTTGTAACTGTTGGGGATTTTTTTGCCTATTTATTTTAGGCCTTTTCAGATAAAGTAATAAAATTTTACAGATTTTGTTATAACATTTGCTGATTACAAAGGTTTTTTTAGGCACTGCTGAAACAGTTTGGTTTTTGTGATATGTATGTTTAGATTACATCTTGGATTCTCAGCTAATGATGAGAAGAAACCATCCCCCTCGTGCATTTTAGGGGACTTGTCAGATGGGGTTGCTGTGGTGTATGTTGGCATGCTCATGCATTTGTTTTGTGACGGGGAAGCAAATTGCAACCCATCATAATAACAACATTGGCTCCCTACATCAGGCTGAAGATGCAGAACAAAAAAGAAGAGATGGGTAATAATTAGTAAACCAAAAATAGTGCATGGCTAATATTTTCACGGACATGCATGGAAAATGAAGTGGGAATTAACCTAGTCCCTCAAACTGCTAGGGTATGGAGAAGCAGCAACAGTATAGCTTCCAGGCTTAATGATTTTCCCACTGCACTGAAGCCTTTCAGCAGAAAGTCAGCCCAATACTAAACTTCTCTTGCAAAACATGCAAAGGGTGGGGTTTCATCCATACCTTTGTCAAAGAATCAGTATGAATGGGGAAGATGATGCATGTAATCATCTCTAAGTTCGGAAAGTCTGATTGCTTGATAGTAGTGTGATGTTACAGCATCAGTAATGGTAAGGAGATGGGTGGACACCTGCACAAACTGCACTGGCTCCTGTTTGAATATGGAAGAATTTGTCTAAATTTTCAGTAGTACTATTTAGCAGGTCATGATGAATGAAGAAAGTATTTTTACCATCACCTTGGCTTCACTGAAATTTTGGGTTAATAGAAAATGCATGATCTTTAACTGACTTCTTTGTGATTTCACTTATTTAGCTGTGGCTGATATATATATATATTAAAAAAAAACTACGTTATATATATATGAACTACTTTTTATATATATATAAATATAAACCATTTATGGCTTCCTGTTGTGAAATTCAGGATGTGCAGTATCTACAAGACTTGATGTTGCAATAACTAGCATGAAATGATGCAGAAAATAGTTGACAAGACTTAAAATAATTTTATGAACATCCTGTGATAATGAATTATCAACATCTCTTTCCTTACAGCGAAAACTTCAGTATTAGTATCAAGTAATCCAAGCAGGGATATAGAGGAAATAGTACGTACATATTAATGTTTTATTGAAACAGCACATGGATCTTGCATGCTTTCTGCATATAGAACTAGTGATGGAGAAAAGGAAGAAGATGCTTTCTCTTTTCAATAATGGGCAGACAAAATAAGACAGAAGCTTTTCAATGACAGGTATTTCTCAGTTTCAGTTAGCATCTGTGCTCTTCCAGAAACATTCCAGGCACAGAGAGGACAGTCAACTGCTCCTTCACTGGAAGTTTTATAACCCCAGATTACAAGGACAGGCAAGGGTTAAGAAATAAGCCTTGCAGAATCATCCTTTTAACCTGTTTCCCAACCTTACTTCAGAGAACACAGAATAGTTTCTCAACAGGCTGAGAGAGCACAGGAGACCTTAGAGCAGCTTTCGGCGCTGAAAGACCAAGAAAGCTAGAGAGGAGCTTTTGACAAACCAGTCTGGGAGTCTGTAATGAATCTATGCTTTAAGTAAGTATATTCTTTCAATCATGTCTCACAAAGCAGCTTCCTCAGAGCAAGTGCACAAAAGATGTGCCAGGGCCGTGGAAGCAGCAGTCCCCAAAACTATGGTCCTGCAGCCCATGTAATACACTGCTTGAAGAACACCAAAGGAAAGCCTGTTCTCAACTTCTGCCTGCCTAGCAGAACAAGAGACCAAGGCAAGTACTAACAGGCACATGATAGGATCGTGACGGCAGCCCTAGAGGGGACGGTTCTACTGTCAGAATTCTAGGAAAGGTTAGGTTCATCTGGTATGCCACCAAATTCAGAACAGCTCTTCTCAAGCTGTGCCTCCCACAGCTACAGCTTGAAAGCAACTGTCTGCATACCCTGCTCTCCTAAGAAGCGCAATAAAATAAGTTCTGGTACATGCTTTACAGTTCCATAGAATTTCTTTAAAACTTTACAAAGCCATCACACATCCTTTTATTAGGATATGTTAACAGCTTTTAGCAGAGTTTCTTTAGTAAGATTATTCTGGGCTAAGCAGTCATTTCACAGATTTAATACAAGTTCTACGCTTACAGTATACTAACTGAGCTGAATTGCTACCAGGAAGTTAAATGTATTGCAGAAGATGCTTTGCAGAGTGAAACAGCAGTAAAAAAGCAGCTATTTTGTTGAGGTGATGCATTTTATTTCATAGTCAGAAGCACATTAAAGTATGTAGAGCATATAAAAGTAAGATTGTTGAGATTTCATCTAGGAGTGTTTCAATTTGAGATAAAGAACCCAATTCCTTAGACTTCTTCTCAAAGAGAGGAAAAAAATGAATACATACCAAAATGTAAAATAAAGAGGACTATTCTATAACCACAATTTGAAGGGCACAAAGATCCTTTCAGCTAACAACAAAATGCTCTACAGAAGTGCTCCCAGGTCAGCATGATGCCCTTCAGCGAAGAACATCCTAGAAATACAGAGCAAAATCTCACAAGGTACGAAATATAAATTCATATACATATATTCAAGCCACGGAAGAATACTGGAGAATATCAGTTCAGAGTCTGATCTACTGTTTTCTAAAGGGACTGCATTACAAATGACTTTACTCACAAAATGTCTTATTTAGTTCTTTATCACGGTGGTACCTCAGAGTCAGCAGCCCTGAACTCCCAGTGTCATCCAAGCCCTCACTGAACAATACTATGACCACAGAATTCTCAATAGATGCACAAATCCCCCAGACATCCTCCATCTTTCCAGTAACATCATGAATTATACTTCCACACAAAACAGACACACCTAAACCCAACTTCAGTTTTACACATTTCAGAGCATCTGGTGTCTAAAGGGAAGGTCTTTAATGAAAGGGTCTTCACATCAGAGTTCACGAGTAAACCTACTGAAATACCCGATACTTTTGCTCATATTCTCAAACAGCAAGTAAATGAAGGGAAGACACTGTCATCTCTTTAAAAAAGTATATATATATTAAAATATAAATATCTATGAAAGTATTTAAACTGTAATGAAAGGTTCATCACTGTTCACTACACAGCCTGTGCATACTGAACTTGACCTTTTAACAGGCTTCTTTTCACATCAACAGAATCGGGTATTTACAAAGATAACACATACACAAAAAAAAGGACTTTAAAGTCACTCCTAAATTGAGAAATTCTGCTTCTGACTGGAGGAAGCTACAGACAGTTTTTCTTGTCTTCTGCCAGTCAGGAGCAATGTAGGATCCTAATGGTTATATGACAAATTTCCTTATCCTGCAACTATTCTGCAGTTGCAGTTCATTTGCAGGATTTTACCTCCAGGGTGCTGTCTCTCAGCATCCCAGTTTAACAATCACTTCACTTTACATCCATTTCCATTAGGTCTGTTGGGCACGCTTCAGAAGTAGAGTTGTCATAGAGCAGAACACCTGCTATCTAGCAGCATAAAACCCATTAAGACAACTTAGGCTTAAGCTGCAGACTATCAGCTTTCCAGAGGCAGTGAACTAATTCTGTTGCTTTTTTTTCCCCCTGCAGTGGAAAGTACCTGTCTCTCACAGACGCTACAGTTAGAAGATAAGTTTCTTCAGCAATTTATTGAAAGAAGAATGGAAGTGAGCAAGAGCAGGAAAGAGAAGAGCAACCATGGAAATTCCTAAGACACTATTCCAGGGGTCTGGCTATTAGCCAGCATCTTTATGCACTTTAAACATGCATCTTGATATTTTTTCCTACAGAGTCTGCAGTTCTCTGGTATTAAGAAGAAACCTGTTGCATTAGTGTGTGCATCTTGACTGGCTTACCTTCCATGCAACCACAGAGTGGTTAAGTTGGAGAGAACCTTAAAGATGTCTGACTAGCTTCACTGTACCATTCAGTCTGCGTTTCTCTCATCCTCCCAATGTGCCTCAGAAATTTCCAGCAGACCCACCCCCCAAAACATCTCCAGAAGAAGTCACTATCCGCTTACAATACCAACACATCACGTCTTTGACTTACCCTAGTAACTCTCAAGTTACACAGCAAGCTTTTTAGTCACATTTGATTAGAAGAATTTTTGCCCCAAAGAAAACATAACTAAAAAATGATAAAATGCCCATCAGCTTTCTCATCACTTTTTCCAGGACACTTGCTGGATAGATCCTCAGCTCACACCAGCTGAAGATTCGTAATTAAGACAACAGCAAGAGCCAGGTAAAGCTGGATACTAAGGGTCTAAAGCTTTGCTATAGTATCTGTATTGCTATCACTGGAAATTTATGTTTATAAACAAGGGGCCTGTGTGTCAACAACAATTTTTTCCAATAATTGCTGATTTACACTAAGAAAAGAAAAAGCTGTAACTATCATAGAATCAACAAGGTTGAAAAAGACCTTTCTAATCAAGTCCAACCACTACCCCAGCACTGCCAAGCCCACCATTAACCCATGTCACTAAGGGCAAACTGATCTCCCCTCATGGCTGCCCCTCATGATCTCCACTCACATCCAGCCCTCGTCTGCCCCCCACTGCTGCCTACACTGTATCTCTGCTGCCCCCATACTTCATGGCTATCCCTCATGCCACACAGCTGCCCTTGCTCTCCCCTCATGAATGCCCCTCACCCCTCATGGCCACCCCTTGCATCCATCCCATGGCTGCCCTTCCTCTCCCCTCACAATCTCCCCTCATGGCCGCCCCCCTCTCCCCTCACGATCAACCCTCATGACTGCCACTCCTCTCCCCTCACAATCTCCCCTCATGGCCACTCCTTCTCTCCCCTCATGATCAACCCTCAAGACTGCCTCTTCTCTCCCCCCACAATCTCTCCTCATGACATCACCTTACCCCTCGCGGCCATCCCTCCTCTCCCCTCACGATCTTCCTTCATGGCCGCCCTTGCTCTCCCCTCATGATCTCCCCTCACAACTGCCCTTCACCCCTCATGGCCACCCTTCCTCTCCCCTCATGATGTCCCCTTACCCCTCCATGGCAATCCCTCCTCTCACGTCATGATTTCCGCTCATGGCCGTCTCTCCTCTCCTGATCTCCCCTCATGGTCAGCCCTTCCTCCTCCGCCCTCACGATCTTCCATCATGGCCGCCGCTCCTCTCCCCTCATGGCTGCCCCTCTCTCCCTCCCCCCACCCCTCCGACTGACGCCCTTTGGATCTGTAATGGAGCAGATGAGGACGCACCAGCTCCTGGGTTCTCCAGGTGTTTGGGACAAATTCAGACCCAAACTCCTCTGATCCAGGCCCGGATTCACAGCCATGCAGGGAAGTTGCCCTCAAATTGCCCCACACTCACCCTTAACATCGGCCATGATGTGTGGTGCCCAGGAAGGAAAGGCTGCGTTAGTGCTGCAGGACGCGCACGTGGCTCCTCTGGGAAGAGCGCTGCGAATTCACAACGGTCACTTTGCATTTGCCTTTCCTGTCTTTTTTAGTGGGTTTTTCCCCCTGTGGTACATCGTTGTGCCCTGGTACTCAGCCAGCTCACCCAGCTAACAGCGAGGTAGGCGACAGACAAAGCTGCCTGAAACCTGGAGGCAGACACCCGGCAGGCAGCCCTTCCTGCTTCAGGCATCTGACTTCTGGCTGCAGCTCCCCTCAAGCCTGTGTGGCTTTCCCTGGACTCATTCATATTTCCTTGGGGGGAAAGTAACTACACTTGTGCATTCAACATACAATTCCTAATTAAAAACAAGCAGCTACATATCCTGCAATAACGGCCACTTCAGTGTGCTTCCTTGTAACTCCTGACTGACTAGAGCTGAGAAGCTGTACATGAAAAGGGTTTCCTCTTTCTTTCCTTTCTTCCAAAATAAAGCCAGAATGCCAAGTCATCAACTGAACACTAATTATTTATGAAGCACCCACACTCCACACTGCTCCTTGGGTCTAGTGAAAACCTGCAAGGGACTGACAGCCAAACCCTGCATTCAAGTTTTTCTCCATATTGCTAAGGGGCTTCTCTGCAACATGACTCAAAGCCACTCTGTCTTCAAGCTGCAGCAACACGGGCATCCACAGAGCTTCTCCAGAAGTCACTTGCAGGTCAAGCAGCTAACATCAGTCACTGTGACAGCTTAGCTACAGGGTTATAGAGAAACAATGGCTTATGCACAAATAAAATAAATCCAATGGAAGCTACATGCAGTCAGATAACTAGCACCTAAAGAGGCCATACGAGAAATATCCAAGCAGGAAATTGTTCTCCCCTTAAGAGCCAGATGCATCTTTTCTTCATATATGATGTTATTTCACATTGCTAGGATAAATATTTATAAACAGTACAGTTTCCCTCCTGCAAAGAACCAGATTTTCCCAATTAATTTCTTACATTAGGAAATAAAGGAGTGAAGAGAGCTATTTATGACTCTTCCTTCTTCCAGGTAAAGAGCAATACAAGGGCTAAACTGAGAAAATTGAATAGCGCGCTCCAGCTACACAGGAGATACCATCTTCTGAAATACAACCTCTTTTAGCTGCCTTGAAATCCTTTTTGCAGTTACCAACATTGCAGTGATATACCAGCAGCCTCCCTAAGGAGGCTTTGACTGCATTTCACTAATACTGTGCTATAGCTCAAAACAGAGACTGCCAAGTGAGTGCAACTATTAGAACCACAGACCGGTTCAGGTTGGAAGGGACCTTAAAGCTCACTCAGTTCCAACCTCCTGCCACGGGCAGGGACACCTTCCACTAGACCAGGTTGCTCCAAGCCCCTGTGTCCAACCTGGCCTTGAACACTGCCAGGGATGGGGCAGCCACAGCTTCTCTGGGCACCCTGTGCCAGGGCCTCAGCACCCTCACAGGGAAAAATTTCTTCCTAATGTCTCATCTCAGTCTCCCTTCTGTCAGGTTAAAGCCATTCCCCCTTGTCCTATCCCTACAGGCCACTGTAAAAAGCCCCTCTTGAGCCTTCTTTTCGGCCTCTTAAATTGCATCACAGGCTCATGTAGGCGATTCAAATTATAAGGCTGCTAATGTACAACACACACCCCACGCCAAGTCTGCAGCTCTTCTGAAGAATGAAATAGCTGAGAAATGGGTAGTTGGAGACGCTAGATCCCTTCCTTACTTCCTGTCTTAATCCAAGGATGCAATCTGCTTCTGATCTGTACTTCATTCCCGCCTTGGACTAAGTTTAATATATTGCATTTCTGTGGCAGGCAATATACACACCAGAACTGATCTCTGTAGATGCACATGTGTAGCTACTCTGCTTTTAGGTAGGGGCCTCTAAATCTGCCTCTAAGCAGTAAAAATAATTTGTGGCAAATACCTCCCTTAATTAAAACCAGAAACACCTTGAGTACTTACTTTGATATACATTGGCACTTCTTTCATTCCGCTTGCAGATTTAAAACAAAACAAACGCATCTTGCAGTTTATTACCACACTCTTAATTTAACCTACTGCAATAAAACTCACAGGAAAGTTGACTTGGCAATATTCATTTCAAAAATTCCATTTCTGCTATGGTAATAGCACATATTTCCAGTTCGTTGTAGCAACGATATTTACTGTATGCGCCTGAAATGTTCAGATATATTGAAAATGCTGCATCTCTGTCGGCTCTTACAACGGGCACAGTCAGATTTCAACTGGAAAAAACACTCTGCGAGCATAGCATTTTCCATTTGCAAAAGAGTTTTGTTAAACAACCAAATCACATGGAAAGTAGAACCTAGAACCCGAAATTCCTCTGTTTTAACTTAAAAGCCTCGAATGCCATGATTTCAAGCATACCTACTTGATTCTGATTGCTCAGATGTGCTTTCTAGAATATGCCTTTAACTCTGGGGAGCAGGAGTGCATGTTGGGGGAAAAAGCATGGAGAGAACATTTCCACTGCTTTGACCTCCCAGTTACCTACATGGAAAAACAGTTCTGTGTTATGATAGAAAATACAGCACTGCAGATGTTGATAGAGTGTTCCTCTATATTCAGACCCTCACACCCTGCTCCGTGCCTCTAAACACAATGAGCAAATCATCATGGGACTGAGGGGTGCAGGGCCATAATGGTACAAGGAAATTAAATGAAGCAACAACAATAAACCCTGGGAGAGCTCCCAGAAAACATCATTCAAATCATCCTGAGTGAACCCTGCTCTTCTGCAGGGTGCGCCCAAACCAGCTCCCGAGAATCAGGAATCCCTGAAAGTGATCCAAAAGCCCTCTCAATTTTATATTCCCCATCATCCTCACTTACTACCAGAACATCAACAAAACATAGCAACCTGTGAGAAGTTCTGGGAAGGCTGGAGTGTTTAACTGCTTGACAAGAAGGCAGAGAGGCATGATGCACAAGAAGAGACATCAACACTAAATATTCCCCCAGGTTCTTAAATGAATACTCATGTGCTAAAAAGCAAGTGTAAAGCAACATTATGGGCAGTAGCATTAGTTATTGTGCTTCCCCCGCTTGTTGTGTAAGTGCTGCCGCTACCATACTCTGCTGGAAAGGATGAGGCTGCATAGCAGAAGCCACACTTAGATACAGGGCAAAATCTTCTCTGTAATGGGGAGCAGGATGTGCACCCACAGGGGCTGAACTGAGCCAGCACAGAGAGCTTGTGGGCTTTAATACTGCCAGGTAGAAAAGACACTGCCAATCACAGAGCTTGCAGTGTAACTATGGATTTGTACATCTCTGAGAGGAGCAGGGTGTGTACTTCAAGGAACACAGAATCCCAGACTGGTTTGGGTTGAAGGGACCTTCAAGTTCATCCAGTTCCAGCCCCCTGCCACAGGCAGGGACACCTTCCACTAGACCACGTTGCTCCAAGCCCTGTCCAACCTGGCCTTGAACACTGCCAGGGATGGGGCAGCCACAGCTTCTCTGGGCACCCTGTGCCAGGGCCTCAGCACCCTCACAGGGAAGAATTTCTCATAGGAAGTATGTCTCATCTCAGTCTCCCCCTGTCAGCTTAAAGCCATTCCCCCTTGTCCTGTCCCCACAGGCCCTTGTCAAAAGCTCCTCTCCAGGTTTCCTGTAGCCCCTTTAGGCACTGGGAGGTGCTCCAAGATCTCCCTGGAGCCTTCTCTTCTCCAGGCTAAACAAGCCGAGCTCTCCAAGCCTGTCTCCATAGCAGAGATATTCCAGCATCTGGAGCATCTCTGTGGCCTCCTCTAGACTTGCTCCAACAGCTTCACATTCCCCTTTGTGTTTGGAGCCCCAGAGCATATAGCCATAGAAGGCCCAAAAGAGATGATGGTAAAGAGAGGTGCCTACAGTTCCTGAAGGCAGCATGGGGCAGGGTTATTTCAAACAACAAAGCCACTGATAACAGGTCTTCTCAGCAGCTGTAGTCAGAAACAGTTAGAAGAAAGCTCCAACCTTTCGAGGACTGCCTGGAGAAGGGGAAAATTTGCTTTCAGGACTCATTTAAAAATGCCTGGCCCAACAGATCAGTGTATTCTCTCCAAGTATTTGTCTTGTTCTATCTTATTAATTTGTTTTTGTTATAATAAAACAAGGACCAGAGTCTGGGAGTCACTTTGAGCACTTTGGCACCTCTGCCATGCAAAGAAGTAGAAGCTGTTCTGCCTCACAGCCCTGGCAGGCTCCAGGTCCCACACAAATGCCTTTTTAAACAACCAGTTTATCTTTCGACACATAAAAATCGGAGAATCTAAATCAATAGCTGGGGTTTACAATGGATGCAGAGCAGAGCAGCTGTGGTTTTAAACAACGCGTGCAGCCACACGGGCTCCAAAACAAGCAGCTGCAGGAGAGGAGAAACCCTGCCAAGGCAAACCATTATGCAGACAGCTCATCAGACAGGTATCAATCTCCACTGTCTGGCAAGTGCCCATTACAGGGCTCCCAACTACTGTATTTTGTACAATTGGACAGAGGCTAGAAGAGGCACCACCTGATACTTACATTTGGCAATACATTAGAAAAATTGGACTAAACTATCGGCTGAGCCTTGGAGACCGCTGCAAGATGAAGCACTGTGCTTTCAGCAGGGACAGAGTCTCTGAGAATGCAAGTCAGAATTAAAACATCCCTGTCACAGGCAGGGACACCTTCCACTAGACCAGGTTGCTCCAAGCCCTGTCCACCCTGGCCTTGAACACTGCCAGGGATGGGGCAGCCGCAGCTTCTCTGGGCACCCTGTGCCAGGGCCTCAGCACCCTCACAGGGAAGAACTTACTCCTTACATCTAACCTACATCTCCCCCATTCCCTTTTGTCCTATTCACCTCAGTCCCTGATGAAGAGTCCCTCTCAGGCATCCCTGTAGGCCCCCTTTAGGCACTGGAAGCTGCTCTAAGGTATCCCCATAGCCTACTTTTCTCCAGGCTGAACAACTCCAATTTTCTTAGCCTGTCTTCATATGGGAGGTGCTCTAAACCCCTTTGGTCTAAAAGCTAACATTAGAATTCAGGATACTACTCTTCTTGCCCAACAATATTTCTTACATCCAGATTTTTAAGCCAGGGTACCAATGCTGTGCTCAAAAGCATCTCTGCACACTGCCAACCATTTCTGTTACTGCCAATAAACACATCATTTTAGAAAGGAGGTGATTATGTAGTTCTATGTAGGGCAGTATAATAACATATCTCAACAGCAATAATCATTGTTATCCATACTTGACAAGTGCAACATCCAAACTTTGAAATGAAACAGCCTCCTAATGATCAAAGCTTTTGTCAACAAAAGACGTGCTCTTCAGAACTTAAATACCAGCTAGAAGGCAGGCGGAGCACCTGCCTACAACAAGGACGAGATCCCTTTCAGATTTCCCCTTCCAAAATGTTGTGTCCCTATTTTACATGTATTAGTTTACTTCTGACTAAACACAGTTATGGCCAAAAAGAATTTTCACTGGCTGGAACAGAAACCTTCAAATGTACTTGGGTGATGCAAACCCATCTGTACTCCAGCACTGATTTCAAACTACTTCTTTGCGAATTTCTTAAGGAGCCAGTATTCAATCCTATACTAGGGCTTAAACACGCTTTTCAGAAGAGGATTCTAACCCCAGCACAGGGTAAACTTAATACTTTACACACCTAAAGTCCTTCCATGAGGCACAACAAGCTTATGTAAACCTCAGTGCATGCCTCTTCAGTATCAACAGAGGAGAATTTGGAAAATTAGGACGAGGGCACTTTGCAAATGAGACTTTCATGAATTGCACCTCTATTTCGAAAGTTGGATCTCCTGCCATAAAATTGTGAAGTTTATTTCCTCTGCATTTCCAACACATTCTTGATGTGACCTCACTGACATAAAGATCCTAACAATCTGCACACCTTAAAGAAAAAGGGAAATACTCGCTTTCCTCACTGTCTTCCTGGGGAGGAAAGGCAGGAAAACAGAAGAGGAAAGAAAAAGAGAATGTTTACTAATACTGCCTTAGCCCAGAAGATTACATCACCATTTCTATAAACCACAAAACAATCAGAAACCAAACCCAGTACATACACTGAGTCACAGAATCAACAAGGTTGGAAAAGGCCATTTCCTCTTGTCCTATCCCTTGTTACTGTTCAAGGAAAGCAAACAGAAAAGCAACAGTCACTAATGAACACGTGAATTATGTCAGAGCTGTTCTGAGCCTGGTTATATTACAGCAAGAGTCAGGTAACTTAAGAGAAAAACTTCTCTCTTTTTCTGACTGTTTTTATTTTTTTTCCTTGTTTATTTTTTTACATTTATGTTACTTCATTATAAACAGATATAAAAATAAAATAGTTCCAGCTATGTTTACTTGCCAGTTAAAGTCATTATGCCTATAAAGAACAAATGTAATATGCAATTTTAGAGGGATCCTTGGGAATTAGACATTAAAATACCGAAGTAACAAAGATGCTCGAAGAAATGATTAAGGGAGCAGTATGTTAAGCAACTAAATCATCATACAACATTACAGAAAGAGATGGATTTGTCAGGAACAATCTGTATCAATCCAGATCAAATTCATTCTCTGACAGGGCTACAGCAAATGGAAACAAATAGCTGCACTATTTCCTGACTTTAATGTGACATTTAAAGACAGCAGAAATCGCATCACACAACCGAACTAGGCAAACCCAATATAGCAGATGATTTTTCAACCTTTCCTCACTTATGGATCAATAACTATTTTGCAGAAGAGGTATGGGCACACTGCAAGCTCTACATATATAAAAATACTGACTGGCATTGCCTGTTGCAAACTCTTTGGTAGTAGTGGATCCTGTCTCTCACGGAACACAGCTCTGTGATGATATTAGAGTTGTCTACATAGCCACCAGCGCAAGCTGAGTATCAACACTTCTGTATCCAGGGGTTATTTAAACTTAAGAATGTATTCAAGGCTTGCTCCCATTCAAAACTTCTATTAATAACCTGGATGGCAAAATAAAGCAACTCTGTGCAGGTCACCAAGATTTCTGCAAGCACTTGGAGCACTGGTGGAGAATCCTAAGTGATCCTGATAGAGAAGTAGCCTGAAATCAATAAAGATTTAATAAATAAAAAGTCATGCCACAGAAGAGGATGGAGAGAAAACCGAATAAAAATAACAACATGAGGAATAACAACATAGTCAGCTCTACCACCCAAAAAAAGAATGTGGTATTTAGAACGGGTGCAAACTGAACAGAGGCCCACAACGTGATCCTGTTCCACAACAAGGATATTTTAAAACAGGCACCCTGAAACAACACTGAGAGGAGCATCACTACTGCATCCACTTCTATTTTTTTCTTTCCACATCTATATGGCTTAAAAAGCTCTCCTGCTCCTACCTATTTTCTAACAGCTTTAACACGGCAAAGAATCACTCCTTTAGAATTTGGCACAGAATTCGGGTAAAAAATAGTGATTTCTGTCAGCTAATTCCAGGCTGAATTCTGCACGATCTCTCTCAGTTTCACAGTGCTTCTGAACCACACCATCAGTACCAAAATCAATATATATTTAGTCACTTCACAGAATCCCAGACTGGCTTAGGTTGGAAGGGACCTTAAAGCTCACTCAGTTCCAATCCCCTGCCACAGGCAGGGACACCTTCCACTAGACCAGGTTGCTCCAAGCCCTGTCCAGCCTCGCCTTGAACACTGCCAGGGATGGGGCAGCCACAGCTTCTCTGGGCACCCTGTGCCAGTGCCCCACCACCCTCACAGGGAAGAATTTCTTCCTAATGTCTCATCTCAATCTCCCCTCTGACAGTTTAAAACTATGCAAGTATATTTTCTATCAGAAAAGAATACAAAGGAAGGCTGACTTCTTGCTAGCATTTGGTTTAAATTACATGGTCTGCGTCTAAGAGCTCAGACTGGCTTTCACAAACAGACCTTTTCTCCATAATTTTATTATGACAAAAGAAATTACCTACTTCTTCTGTCTACACCATAATTTAGAGGAGCAGCTGCTGGGACAAAGAGAAATGAGAGACGCAATGAGAATGGATGAGGCCTCTCTCTTTGCTCCCCGCTCCCACCCCCCCCCCCTTCTTTTTCACGCAGTGCTGTTTGATGAAGCATCAGATTAGAAATACTTTCTATCTGTACCTTTTTAAACTTGCCCAGGTTGTCATCATTAAAACACAAGGCTTCAGTGCTATTGTTAAAACCTGGATAAAACTCAGATATGAGTATTTCATGGCATAAATTTATATGCCATTGTCGGATCTGCTGTACAAATAAATCGCCTACCAGTGTCACAGAAGAAGCAGACCCAGCTTTTTCACAATTATGTTAAAGATTCCCTGTATATTCCTGGAACACTGATCAAGAAACACATGATGGCTACAAGAATAGTTGCTGCACTTCCCTGTCAAAATGAAATCAACTTCTGCAACCACAGAACTACCCTTTATTTGAATTATGATATACACCCATCAACTTATTTTCACTTGGCCACCTGCCACATGATTATTTATCCTTGATCAGAACTTTACCTTACTGTCATCTAAAGACCTTTAAAAAGGCGCTTTTTTTCCTTTCCAGAAGATGCTTTATAAATACTATCTTTCTTAACAATAATTATGAATTAACATATTGGAATAACATGCACAGCAGGATATCTGTATGTATTTGCCACTTCTTTGATGCTGATAATGTGATAATTGAACAAATAAGAGAACATAATCAAGAGGTCAGCAAGATATCACCATGATCAGAGTGTCTGACATGGTACACACCACATGCTGTCCAAAATGTAATCTGTGTTGAACCAAAAGCTACAAAAGTGCAACTGCATTCCTCTGTGAGTGCCAAAAGGTAAGATTGCAGTGTTTGCAACCCAGTGAGCCCAAACAGTTACTTAAAGGATTTAACGCCAGTTACACTGAAGGGAAATAGCATTGTGCAAACTGTAAACTAAGGTCAAACTGAAATATTTTTAATCATTAACAAAAACCTAGCAAAGCCAATCTGAAGATCTCTGCAATACATATGGATGTTTAATACTATCTATGATTGTTACCAACTGACTATTGTCTAGAAAAAGGTTGTTTTGTTTGGGGTTTTTTTTTTTGCATTAAAAGCAATAACAGCTACATCCAAGCACAGCTGCAGGCTGGGGGAGGCTGGATGGAGCAGCCCGAAGGAGAAGGACTTGGGGGTGCCGGTTGCCAATCCCCATGACCCGCCTTCAGTGTGTGCTTGAGCCCAGAAACCAACCGTGTCCTGGGCTGCATCCCCCCCAAGTGTGACCAGCAGGTCGAGGGAGGGGATTCTTCCCCTCTGCTCCGCTCTGGTGAGACCTCCCTGCAATCCTGGGCCTGGCTCTAGGGGCAACAACACAAGAGGGACCTGGAACTGTTGGAATGAAACCACAGGAGGCCACAGAGACGCCAAGAGGGCTGAAGCAGCTCTGCCCTGGAGCCAGGCTGAGAGAGTTGGGCTTGTTCAGCCTGGAGAAGGTTCCTTAAGGGGAGACCTCAGAGCAGCTTCCAGTGCCTAAAGGGGCTACAGGAAACCTGGAGAGGGGCTTTTGACAAGGGCCTATAGGGACAGGGCGAGGGGGAATGGCTTTAACCTGACAGAAGGGAGATTGAGATGAGACATTAGGAAGAAATTCTTCCCTGTGAGGGTGCTGAGGCCCTGGCACAGGGTGCCCAGAGAAGCTGTGGCTGCCCCATCCCTGGCAGTGTTCAAGGTCAGGTTGGATGGGGCTTGGAGCAACCTGGTCTAGTGGAAGGTGTCCCTGCCTGTGGCAGGGGTTTGGAACTCGATGTGTTTTAAGATCCCTTCCAACCCAAACCAGTCTGTGATTCTAGGACTCTATGAGCTATGGCATTATAAAACAACAAGCTCCAGCCATCATGTCACATACCTTTACCACCACACAGACTTACAGAAGAAACCCACCACTAAAATCTGCTAAAGACCTATCAGCTCAGATACAACACACACATTTTATACATTTCTCATCATGCACTTACTTTGTTCAAGGACTCAGAGCAACAAAACTAACAATTGTTGCTAGTTTATATACAAAGATAATAATCCCCCTTGCACTTAATTCCTTCCCTTCATTTGCCCGGTTTCTTGACACTACTGCCTTCAACTGAACTAGGTGCCAGACCACTTTAATGCTGCTGAACCAAGCCCACCGTGTAACAACTGTGTTGATTTAACACTATCCTCATCAAAAATGCTCTGTGCAGTCTTAGGATTTTCCAAGACACAAACAATGCTTGAAACTATGCACAGTGTTTTAGGATATAATTCGTGGGTAATAAAATATCTGATAAAATATGCAATGTTTATGCTGATTTGGTGGTTCTAATACAACAAGACAAATATTTTGTGACAACAGCAACATTAGAGGTAAGAAAAAGGGATTTTTTTTCCCCCTCTCTTTAGCAACAGAATCAACAAATACAGTTGGTCCTCTGCAATGTAACTCTAAATGTACACATACATTCACTTTGGCTCAGCAGATATCTTTGCTTCTGAACTAAACTTCATTTCAAAGATAAAATTAAAATTGGAGACTCTGTAATGTGATTTTTTCATTCCAAGCCCTGCTTCAAACCTACAAATAAGGAAGCTTTGAAATGGCAAAACAATACATTTTGTGTTTGGGTTGGTTGGTTTTTTTTTTTGTATTATTTTTTATTCATTATCAATATAATTTAAAAAGAATTTAGTTACCAAGTTGAGCCAATGTGATTCTGAAATTCATTGCAGTTACTGTGGAAATTCATTTCCAGTCAAGTTACTACTCGGAGAAAAAAGTGTCCACATCACTTGGTGGAAACCCATTTGCAACCATAGCCAATTTATCTCAGAAATAAGAATGGGAACATTCCCCTTTCCTTTTCTGCAGCTCTATTTAAACACGTTGTTCGGTTTATGGAGAAATAATCTCCTTTCTGTGGCGAAAGTTCAATAGCCAGTTCAATTTCACCTTTTCCACTATGAACACTGCTGCTGCTGCTTAATTTATTACCACACAAATTTAGAGAGTATAGACACTCTGGGAACACAGAAGAAATACATTTATTCAGATACACATCCACATATTTATCCTTCCTGAATAAAATAAACCAGTCCTAAGCCCAAGAGAAATCCATTTTGTAATTTTCATTAAAGAATAACTTCAAAGACATTCCTGTTTGGCTTCTGTGCCCCACAGCAGCAGCACTCCTATCCAACTCTTCTCCCCCCAGAGCAGGTTGGGATAAGTTATGATTTGACAGCAACTCTGCAACTGGGTCCTCTGCAGTAAGGCTGAGTCTTCACCCAGCAAGAAGATGGTGCATCCACTCTGCAGCCAGAGATCTAGTAACTCTGACAGAAATCACTGCCTCTCTCTGCAATGAGGACCAGAGATTGGCTTTGCTGACAAAATCCTACAAGCCCCCACAAGCATTGTGTTCAGAACAAAACAAAGCATAAAGAGTGAGAAAATACTGCAGCTCACCTTCTCACCCCTGCATTTTTATGGCATCTGCTTTAACACCTCAGTGAGACAGTAGGTCAGAGGAGTATCAATCGCCTCCACGTCTGCTCTTACAATCAATATATCCCAGGATTACAGAGCACAGATGTTAATATGCCTGAAATCAAAGTGTAAGTGAAGCTGTACACAAAGCCGAGTTTATTTATTCATTTAAAAATACAGGTGTGGGGTTTTTTTATAACAACGCACAACCAAAATATTTTAGTTGTCCAAACACACAACTCTCTGGTTTTGGATGACAGCAATAATGATGCTAAACACTCATGCTATATTACATAGCAATAACCATGTTACATACTCAACAAGCGCAAACACGCACTTGGCTCAGCAGCCCCAGTAGTGAGCACAAAGCGAACTGCATGAGGATGAGGCAAACCTGTAGTAACTTACCCCAAAACAGCCTTCTGGGTCCAGCAGTGATGGACTATTTAATAACCCTCAGAAGATGTGTTTTTTTCCCCCCCCTTGACATGTCCAGTAGGATTGTTTTGTTTTGTTCTCTATTTAGTTTTTTAACACCTGAAAATTCTGTGAGTTCCACAATCCAATCATCCATTAAACAATGCCCATTGTTTCTTGTATGGGGGCAATCAAACAATTATTTAGTATTCACTCCCTTTGATCCCCAAACTCCTTGAAGCTTTCATTGCATCCCACTTGTCTCTACAGCCGCCCCACCCCCTTATTTTTCTTCCTATAGCAGCTGTTTTTCATCCTTCCAATCATTTTTTGACACTCTCTTTTGACCCTTTTATGATTCTGTGATGTCCAATCTGACATGGAAGAGTCCGAACTCTAGACAGTATTCAAGATGCAGCTAAATCCTGGATTTATACAGTAGCCTAATAATGATCTCTGGTTTGCCCTCCACTCCGTTTCTAGTAGTTCCAAACCTTAATTCACTTTACCTGAAACAGGATGATAAAGTCAATGGTGGTGTTCAGGATAACACCAGTATCTTGTTCTTGAGCAGTAACAGTCTGTTCAAAACCCATCATTTTATCTAAGATATTTTGCCCCCAGGGAGCATCATCTAGATTGACTTTCATCTCCCAGCTCTACCAATCTACCTCTGCTAGGAAATGCTGAAGTAACCCTTATCTCTTCTACTTCACAGCCTGTCCCCACTGGCAAGGATATATTCCCTGTCTGGCACCAAACTTATCTCCCTCACTGAACCACCAAGTCACATCATGGGGATGACAGCAAACCATGGGAGATAATGCTAGCTTGAAGATCTCAGTCCATAAAGGTGAATAGCAACACATCATCTAATGCGTTAAAACTATCAAGTGGTCCTACTACAAAAGCTGAGGATGACAGAGAATTATATCAACCTAGCTTAAAGCAACATGTTGTCTATTCTATGGAAAGATTTTTATCCAGTCTAGGTTAAAAGCAAGTCTTGAAATACTGTCAAATCCATTCTGTGGGATGGAAACTGTAGTTCTTCAGCAGCTGTGCTGGTTACAGTCAATAGTACATACACATATCCTTATGAACAAAGGTACAACTGCCACAGCTGGGGGGTGGCTGGGATTTTTTGGTTTGTTTTCTTGCTTTTAAAAGCTGTGAGGAGCAGCAGTTCACTGTTCTCTCAGTTGTCGCCAACAGTGTTGAACTTCTGTATTTCTTTACTCCAACGTTAATCAGAGAATCATTTAGGTTGGAAAAGACTTTTAAGATCATTGAGTCCAACCGTTAACCTACCACTGCTAAGACCACTGCTAAAATCCAATATGGTTCCTGAAAGTAATGGTTACTTTGTATTAGCACTATTGTATTGAGATACAATGACAGCAGCTCACCGATTTTCTTCTCACTTTTACCCTACTGTAGTAGTATTGGTCAAGCATGTTAGAGACAATTGTAGTCAGAACGCTTCAAAAAAGTGAGCTGAATAATGTTTCTCGATTCCTCTGATCTGCAGCCTTGAGCAAATTACTGTAACAGCCCTGTATAATGCTTTCAATAGGAAATTTTATTATGGTTTAGATATTGTAAGACTCATTCAATGCAGAGGCCCTTGATCAAAGAGAGCTTTATAAATATAAGGGCTTTAATTTTACATTGATTTCTCTCTCACAAAACCCTATTGTAATCGGTGGAACTGCACCACTGTGAAGACACATCAGTTTCTCCTAGAGTATTTTTCATGATTTATTCTAAGCTGATAATAATAAGTATAGATATATTAGTCACCAAGGATTTTCAAAGCTTCCCCCTCTCCGTGCTCCAAAACAACACATCCATGAACAATACGAGATAGCATTTACTATGGATATAATGAACCAAAGGGACAACAAAGCTAATGCTTGGGGTCTATTTCTATGAGGATGTCTCTTTCAAGTTTCTGTCCTAAAACTCTCACTCCTTTTATTCGGTGAACAAGTAATTCCTAATTACATTTATCTTATTCTAGCACACAGACACTCCCACGGAAAACCTTCTTTGAGAAGAACTGTCACCAACTACTACAGAATGAAATTCATATGCATGAATCCTCTAAACCACAGATACATAACCTGAGAAACTGTTTCAGATCATCAAATCCCATCCCCAGTGCATATGCAATGCAACCTCAAATCCGTTAACAGTCACCATAAATTAGGACACAACGACCATCTCCTACAATTAGTTGCTCCCCTTGTACTGGCCACTGGTGAGGCTGCACCTTGAATCCTGTGCTCAGTTCTGGGCCCCTCATGACAAGAGAGACATTGAAGTGCTGGAGCAGGTCCAGAGAAAGGCAACAGAGACAGTGAAGGGTCTGAGCACAAGTGTGATGAGGAACGGCTGAGGGATCTGGGGGGGTTTAGTCTGGAGAACAGAATGCTCAGGGGGGACCTTATCCCTCTCTACAACTGCTTCAAAGGAGGATGGAGTCAGGAGGTGGCTGGGCTCTGCTCCCAAGGAACAAGGGATGGGACAAGAGGAAATGGCCTCAAGCTGTGCCAGGGGAGGTTTAGACTGGATATTGGGAACAATTCCTTCCCCACAGGGCAGTCAGGCATTGGAGCAGGCTGCCCAGGGCAGTGCTGGAATCACCGTCCCTGAAAGCGTTCACAAACCATGTAGACGAGGCCCTCAGTGACATGGGTTAGTGGTGGCCTTGGCAGTGCTGGAGAATGATTGGACTGGATGACCTTGAAGGTCTTTTCCAACTTGGTTGACTCTATGATCCTATGAAACAGCATGAGTAGCTCCAGCAAACATTTTCCAACTTCACTGATTCTATGATAAATTTATTTCCTGAGATAAATTCATAAGCGTAGCCTCCTTGAGTATGCCTAGCTGAGGTGGTAACAAATGAACAGACAGGAATCTGTTAGTAAAATGTAACTGTAAATACCAGAAAATTTAAACGGTAGCTTAGCAGAGTTGTTGACTGCACTGATCACCTCCAAGCTGCCCCATGTCAGTGCAGAGACAGCAAGACAGGAAAACTAGTATCTGCAGTGCCATAGTGGCACAGGTTGCCCAGAAAGGTGGTGGATGCACCATCCCTAGTGACATCCAAGGCCAGGCTGGTTGTGGCTCTGAGCAACCCAATCTAGTTGCAGGTGTCCCTGCTCATAGCAGGAGGGGCTGGACTAGATGAGCTTTGAAGGTCCCTTCCAACACAAATTGTTCTACGATTCTATGATTGTGCCAAGCTAAGTCTGCCCCTACTAAAGTCAAAAATAACCTCAGTGACTTAAAAATGAAGCTGGAGTCCTAACCAGGGCAGAGTGCTTTTGACTGTAAGAGCTGTGGGAGAAATGTCTAGTTTTCCCTTGATTAAAGAGTCCACTACATCAATCCTGCACTTGCTACCTCTTCTCTTGAAGTCAGAAACGTGTTCATCTCCCCCAGCTTCCAAGACAACTTCTCTGAAGTGCAACAGCCTGCAAAACTAACACCTACTAACCTGGTGTTTATTTGGCACGGTGCTTAAAATAGGGACAAGAGAAACCCTTGAGCAAAATGAATGTTAATCAGAACATATGTTGAGCTGTGTATTGTAAATAACATAGCTAGTGAGGCTGTTAATTTTGTTACCAGGAAACAGAAGACATCAGATGCACTCCTCCCAAAACTGGAGCCATCCACATCAGAACCAGTTACTTGCCTGGCTCACCTCCCTCACCATGCAACTCCTGTGATTCAAGACTCCAGAAAGCCACCCACAAACCTTCCCTCTGTAAACACAGGCACAGAGCAATTAATACTGTCATTCAGTGCCCCAATCCATGCCTTGACACACCATTTCAAGGATGATTCTATCCTTTCCTACAAGTCTGTTTTAAATACTGCTGCCACAGCTCTACACAACCTTTCTAAGGCCTCCTTCAGAGATACCAAAGCACGCACTCACTACTCATCTTGTTGGTAAGGTCTTGTACTTGTCCATTTTCACATGTTCTATGTTCACAAGAGTTTTTGTGCCTGAGCAGATTTGGAAGGATGCTTCCTCCTCTTTTGTTCCTCAAACAAAAGCAGAGGGGAAGAGCATGTTAACAGTACTGATCCCTAAACTCAGCTGCCAGTAGGATATTTTATCAGCCATTTAAATGAATACCACTCATCACATTGAATCCTCTTTTATCCCACGCTTGACTGTTTGAGGTACAAAAGTACCCAAAAAAACAGAAATGAGGCACATTTCTGTGGGAAAGCTCCATCAATGCTGCCCCTTCAAGCAGTCTGGGAACACACTTGTTCCCAGGGCTGAATAAAACACACCCTATGTGCTTTGCACAACTTCTTATCCTGAGGTTTAGCATTCAGGAGGCTGATGGGCAGTTTTTTACCCAAGTCATAAAGTCCCTTTTCCGCTTCCCAACTGAATGGTGACAACCACTGAGAAAAGGAAAAAAAGGAAATAAATAATTAAGTGAATAACTAATAGCAAAACATGAATAGCAAATGCTCCAGGATGTGTATGAATGCAAATATTCATATGCTGTTGCTGACATTTGCTAATCAGTGTATGAAAACAAAGCAAGCACATTCATATCAATAGCTGCAGCCAGAAAGGAAATGGAATGAGGTTAATGGCACTGAGCAACAATCCAGAATGCAAATGAATGTTCAAAGACATGCTATTTTGCACTCCCAGTATTGTAGATATGTCCTTTTTCCAACTGCTACACCTTTCTATAGGGAGGGGAATCTTGGTAGCAGTAAATTGGTAAATAGTCTGGCTCATTCACGGAGGTAGATGCTATCTGATGTCACGTTTGGAGTGGAGATTTAGATATTGTCCCTTAGTCTGCAGTCTCCCTAGTCCCATCCAAAGGCACCCAGCCTAATGTGCACCTGCTCTGGCAGCTGCATGAAATTTCAGAGTACAAGTATCCAGCAATTACTCATTTTTTGCATAATTTATGAGTGGACTTTGGGCCTTATCCTGATGCACTGAAGAGTAAATCGTTCCTATGGGTATGACCCTGACCACAAGTCCTACTTCTCTGCTGTTACTCACTGTTACCTATCAAAAGTGTAAATTAAAACCTCTTTCCCTAAAGCTTGATTTCAGGGTTTCTATTATTTCAGTTCATCTTGATATGGCTAAAGTCTACTTAACCTTGATGAATTAAACAATCTTTATAAAATCAAGCTCAGTACGCAGTAAGTGAAGGGAATTGTCTATGAAGTTATGAGACCTGTCAACATGACTATTACAGAGAAATATGAGTGTATACATTTACGCTCCTATGAATATTATTTCAGCTGCTGGATGAATAGGAGTCATTTCTCACAGGGAAAATTCAAAGGATAGTAAAGGAGAGCTGTGGGCTAAACCCGGAACATCTCCCCTCGTATTTAAACTATAAATAGTCTCAACAATAGAGTAGAGCTACTTGAAGGGGTAATAAATTGGTGCCAGCCTTTACAGGGCAAGCCTCTACATTGACATGCAGGGACAGTCTGCTTGCAGACACAGTGATCTAAAAACATGTCATGTGCTAAGTGACAGACCATATGCTTTGCCTAGAATAGGAACTTGCATAAAGGACCTGAATTAATGCATCAAGTAGGTGACAAGCTCTTAAACTGATGTATACATCAAGCTTCTCATAACCAAGCTGTCATCCTCAATTATGTTTTGTGAAAAAGTCCCCCAGACAAACATAACTTTGCTTATTAATCCCAGCATATTGGCTGTGGCCTGCTGAAGAAGATTGCCTCTGTTTTTCTGAATGTATTTCCATAAAACACACCTCAGAATTATTTGGATCAGTGTTACTTGCAATACCTGTGAAAAGCTTGAGATAAATTCTTAATGGTATATATGAAACTTTGCACAAACCAAGTAACTGTTGTACACGTCAGGACAGCTTTCCTAGCATCAGAAATAAAGTGAACTGTTTAACAAAGATAAAATACTGATTAAGAGATCATTTTATGAAGTTGGGAAATACTTGTGTGCTTACACTCTTCAGGCCACAGCAAACAGGAAGCTGAAAATAAAACTGAGGTACAGCTAAAGGGGCCAACAAGAAATCTGGAAAGGGGCTTCTGATAAGGGCCTGTAGGGACAGGACAAGGGGGAATGGCTTTAAGCTGACAGAGGGGAGATTGAGATGAGACATTAGGAAGAAATTCTTCCCTGTGAGGGTGCTGAGGCCCTGGCACAGGGTGCCCAGAGAAGCTGTGGCTGCCCCATCCCTGGCAGTGTTCAAGGCCAGGTTGGATCTGGCTTGGAGCAGCCTGCTCTAGTGGAAGGTGTCCCTGTCCATGGCAGAGGGCTGGAACAGGATGAGCTTTAAGGTCCCTTCCAACCCCACCCAGTCTGGGATTCTATGAACGCACCCAGAAAAACTATGTGAGAAAGAATGAATGGGATGGATCAGACTGTAAGGCTGATCTGAGAAACGGAGGAAAGCACCTCTTTTGCCTGATGAAGGTCATGCCCTCTAAGAAGACCTGTGGTAGCAATACAAACAAAAAGGGGAGTAAGAAATAAGAAGGGAAAGGGAAATACAAAGGAAATCTATGATGGGCACGAACTAGTTAGAAATGCTTATAGTATTCAGGGCACAGCCACTTCCCTGACTGACAGTCACCAGCTCATACAGAATATGTGATATTGTCAAGAAAACCAGATGCAATTTTAGAGTACAGTCTAGCTAACACAAGAGAGTTGTTAAAAGCGCTGGTTCTTCAGCTCAACCAGATTTTCTGTCTCATAGTAAAAGAGATGACCTCTGTGGACCAGACAAAGCATTCTCTGGAAAGTTTTCTGGCTTAATGCATGTACGGAAAGTGATCTTTCTATCAAAACAGTGTGCTAAGAAACAGCCTTGATGTGGCAGAGGGCTCCCATTTTCCAGGTGAATACTTGGAGACTGACGATGCGCTGGTGTGAGGTGTCATCTTTACATTCAAATCTCACCACGCTTCTTGCTTACAAAATAAAGAACAAACAAACAAACAAACCCCAGCACACACTGCAATTCTGAGCAGGCAGCTCCCACACAAAGTGAGATGCGAGACCTCCTCCCATCTGGAGAAAACGAGAAACAAAAGCCACCAAAAAACCCAAACACAACACTATTTGAAAACCTCTTTACAAGGCAAAATATTTTAAAACCCCGATCACAGCAACACACAGAAAATCATAAATCGACCTCAGTACATTTATTTTCTTAATTATCAACAATTCAGAGACTAAGGAAAGCTCATTGCCATTCTAAGCAGGAATAGCGGTTTGTTTGTGCTTGTGCCAACCAAATAAAAAACAACAAATGAGGTGATTTCTTTACTGGATTCTACCTTCACTGCCGTTAATGAAGTGTGTTGAAATCCTGAAAGCTTTCATTGTTACTAAATATCCACATTGTCCATGAAACGAAAGAACATATTAGCAGAAATAATAGGCAGCTTGCATACCAGCTGTGGATGAATGAGAAATTACTTTGATGGGTCCTGGTAGTAAATCTCTCATATTTCCCAATAAAAGAAGCCTTGGAAACACTCATGTACCTCTAGCAGAGTGCACGATCTCTGAATCCAAGACCACCAGTTGCATACTCTGAGGCCATATTCACCTTTTTCAAACTGAATTAACCATGTTTAAGTCATGCTTACTGAGAAAACAATCTAAGCTGTGGCTGCCCCATCCCTGGAGGTCTTCAAGGCCAGGTTGAACGGGGCTTGGAGCAACATGCTCCAGTGGAAGGTGTCCCTGCCTGTGGCAAGGGGTTGGAACTGGATGAGCTTTAAGGTCCCTTCCAGCCCAAACCAGTCTGGGATTCTGTGATTTCTGAAGTGATAAATTGGAATTTTTATTACTTCAAGAGGAGGAAGAACGGGAGGAAGACAGAGACACACAACAGCACATTATCATAAATGGCAGTTAATGAGTTTCTAATTAATGTTACAGATACCAATTTTCAGTTTTAATAGTGCCTTGCTGTCGTGGTTTAAACCCAGTCAGGCAACTCATTCACTCACTTCCCCCCCTTCTTGCCCTCCCCCTACTCCTGGAGGGACAGAGAGGAGAGTTGAAAAGAATGCAACTCCCACGGGTTGAGATAAGAACAGTTTAGTAACTAAGGTATAACACAAATCACTACTGCTACCACCAATGATAAAGGAAATAACAAGGGAAGAGAATACAACACCTCACCACCAGCTGACCAATAACTCACCCCCCCCAAGCCCAACCAAGCACCATCCCATACCTCCTCCAACCCCACAGTGCCCTAGCCCTTCCGGCTAACTCCCAGTTACATCCTGGGCATGATGTGCTGTGGTATGGAATACTCTTTGGCTAGCTTGGGTCAGGTGTCCTGTCTCTGCTTCCTCCTGGCTTCCCCTCCTCCCTGGCAGAGCATGAGGCTCACAAAGTCCTTGGACAAACCAAAACATCCTTGTTATCAGCTCTGTTCCCGAGCTGAAAGTCAAAACACTGCACTGCACCAGCTACCAAGAAGGAGAAAAATGACTGCTACTGCTGAACCCAGGACACTTGCCCTACTTGCAAGTTTACCCTTATGTTTTTGCAGTGTGCAACTGTACCTCCAGTAACTGTAACAGCAGTTAAAGAGCAGGTACAGAAAGCAGACCCTATTAATTAGGTAATTACTGTTGCTTTTTTTCTTCCCCTAAAACTCTCAAATGGAATTAACTCCCTTCCAGGAGTCAGAAACCTATCATGCCACTGAGATTTCTGTTTCACCCTTACCTAGTTAGTTACTAATTACATTTTAATCACTGAAATCATCATCGCAAACAAAAATACGGATTTATTCAGAGAAACACTGATTTCCCTGGGAATTTGGGAAGCTCATTCATTTATGACTGCCCAACCTAAGACCTCTCCATGAAAGAGATTCTTCCCCGATATTTACACTGATTATAAGAGCATTGGAAAGAGATGCAGCAGTACATCCATATGGAGCTCTGGAGAACACAGCACTGAAAAACAGTGGCAGAAACAGAACAAGCCAAAGAACAGCGAACTGAGGTTATCACACCATAGGGACTGCTCTGTCTTCCCCAAAGTAAGGTGCCAACGCTTGCACAGACCTGTGTTCGCTCACTGGTTTGAGCAAATTCTTCCTTTATTACCATTTCTATGCACTCGTAAGTGTATTCAGGAACTCGCCTGGAAAGCCATATTAGCATTTCCAATGAGAAACTGAAAATCATTTTAACAGAAACACGGGGGAGCAAAGAAGTTTCCGGCCTTTCTGAGAAATGAGGGAGGAGCTGACAAAGAGATACCCCAAGTCATCTTCAAAGATCATACCAGCACCCATCAGCTGGATGCCCAGAGAAGTTGCCCCATCTCTGGCAGTGTTCAAGGCCAGGTTGGACGGGGCTTGGAGCAACCTGGTCACACAACTACAAAACACCTGAGAACTTCCATAGGAAGTAGTAATGTAAGCAGAGATCTCTTCATGGCCCGTACTGGCTTTTCCACAAGTTCAGCTATCCCTCATGCAAATAAGCTCCTTGAGTGCAAAGTTAGAAAGTGCCCATTAGACGGTGTGTTGAGGGAATATTTTGATCTTCTGCCAAGGATTGATCCCCGAGGAACACCACTTGTCACCTCTTTTTGTCTCTCCACTTGGACATCAAGCCATGGACCACACCTCTTTCAGCATGACCATCTAGCCAATTCCTTATCCACCAAATAAAACCCATCCTGCTCCAATTTAGACACAGAGGTCATGTGGCACCTACTAGCTTTACATTGATTCAAAGCTTTTGCCATTGCCCCCGTTCACTCAACACACATGTGCAAGAGGACAAGAATACTCCAGCTGCACCCATAAAACACTATTTACCTCATAGTCTGTTCTGCTGTGGTTTCCACGTTCACCAGGTTCCAGCCTAGAACATGAATTTTCCTCTCCTGTGTCCAGATCCGTATGTGAACGTTATTTATGAGGGACTACAAATAATAACTACCAGAGATGGATTTTTTCTATGCAGATTGACTTTCCAGATGTATTTAAGATCCCGCTGAGAAACATATTGTTAGGAAAATTTACTTACCTTGTACTGCTAATTAGAGGTTTATAGTTAAACTGGACAAAGCCATAGAAAATGTACAATAAGCAGAAAGTCTGCAATTGCCAGAAGCAAAGATGACTTAAATAGTCCTTTTTCCTCTCTAAAGCCACGGCTGGTAATTAAACTGACATTGAACACAGGTTTAGTTTTTGTAATGATTCCTATTTGTGAGTCCTACTGAAAACAGCATTTACCACATACAAACTTTACATTTCTTCCCCCAAAATATGTTCACAAAAAAAAAAACAAACAAAAAAACCACCAACTAAACACTTCCATAAAGTCTTACTGGAAAATCTTTTAGAGACAAATGGAATTGCAATGGGAAACTCATATTTTAAAATACCCTAAAAATAAAGCAGGTTTGGTCTGGGGGAGGGGAGGCAGGGAATTATTTTAATCAACTATGAATATACAGTCAGCTTATAAAACAGTTCCCTGAATGAACCATTTCTTTTCCTGAGGAAGCTGACAGAAGAAACCGAGAGGCTGGATACCATCAAAATTAATGACCCATGACTTGACATGTAACTGCTAAGCAAATGGGACTATTATAATATCTGGGGAGGCTTGGTCCACCCCAGTTGTGCTACATGCCCTTTCCACCTTGCTCCATGAGGACTGGCCCTCAGGGCATTGCTGGCTGAGCCAAATCAATCATCAATGCAGTGACGCCACTTCAAACATTGCATCCGAAAGATGAATACTAACCTCTATGCAGGGGAAGTATTGCAAGTACTTTTCCCTTTGCTTTCCTATAACAAAAGGGACCCTCATTATTTTTCAGTTTTCACACTTGACTTTTTTAAGCAAGAAACTAGCGTGTAAATTGCAAATAAGTACCAGCACAAACAGCTGAGGGATCTGGAGGGGTTTAGTGTGGAGAAGAGAAGGCTCAGGGGAGACCTTATCACTCTCTACAACTGCCTGAAAGGAGGATGGAGCCAGGAGGTGGCTGGGCTCTGCTCCCAAGAAACAAGGGATGGGACAAGAGGAAACAAACTCAGGCTGCACCAGGGGAGGTTTAGACTGGATATTAGGAACAATTTCTCCCTCAAAGGGCAGTCAGGCATTGGAACAGGCTGCCCAGGGCAGTGCTGGAATCACCGTCCCTGGAAGTGTTCACAAATCATGTGGACGAGGCCCTCAGTGACACGGGTTAGCGGTGGCCTTGGCAGTGCTGGGAGAATGGTTGGACTGGATGGTCTTGAAGGTCTTTTCCAACCTGGTTGATTCTATGATTCTATCTCACCTAATTACAAGCAGCAATCAAATGTTGACAGTTTAGCAGCAGCAGCACCTCAGAATGGTATTTGATGCACACATTATGCAAAAAACAAAGCCCACACAGGTTTTCAAGGGTGAGAATTTTCACAGAAACTATTCAAGGAAATACAATTATTCAGAATACTCTTGGGAGAAAAAATAATACACCAGCCTTCTGCCCAATCGCATATTTTCTATGTACCCAAGTGTGTACCTACTATTGGGCTGAGTAACCTACACTATGCGTACCATATGCAGTGCCTTCACCTCCCTTTACAACCAGAATAGCTACTTCTGGCACCCATCCTTCTGTCCCCTGAACACTTAATTCTCCACTGACTATTCCATGAATCCTTATAAAGTAAATATATTGGTATCTATATATAATACCAGAATGTTACTCTAACAGAATATTTCCTTAGCAGATTTCAGCACTCCAAAATGATGCCATTCCAGAATTATGCTTATCTATGCAATTTTAATTTGCCATCCTTCCATGCATGCTTTATGGGCGGCACATTATCCCACCACCAGAGCAACCCACAATTTGTTATAGAAGCAATTAAAGCACTATTTTGTCATCCTTTTTCATGCACATCTAGCCTGCAGATAACAATACTGCACGAGTGGCAATCTTCTGGCCATGGCAGATTGAACCTCTCTCCACTCCGATAATGGAATGCCCAAAAAGAGTCATGCCCTGATGCATGGGATACCTGTGCTGGGTTCCCAAGGGAAGCGTGTGCCTGCTGAGGGCAAGAAAATGGCAGGGAGAAGGGTTTAAGAAACAGGAACAACTTGCCTACTTCCAAAACCCACTCTCTGCCATTAGCCTGAGGATCCACTGGAGAAGAAAAACTGCTGTACAGATTTATTCCAGAGGCCATATCTGTCCACAGCTGGATACCTCTGCAACTTGATACCAACTTCAAGATTGCTTATTTTGTCCTCCTATGGATATATTAAGCTCTTGCTCATATGAGTCCCATTCTATTGTGGTGTAGTAGCTGAATGATGAAGATTAAATGGAAAAGGGAAGGTTACCTGGAGGCAGAATCCTCCAGAGTAGGTAGAGTTTTTAATCATCCACAGCATCACAGGTAGGCATGAGGTACTGAGAGTATCACACAATAATGACAAATAAAACAAGGTTCATAAAATTTGGTTTCAATCCGGCTGTTACTTTACTGGTCACATTTAAGTACATTAAATTGAAAAGAAATAAACCCAGATTAGGAATTAAGAGAGACTTCAAAGTCAGTTCTTTACTGTGAGGATGGTGAGGCCCTGGCACAGGGTGCCCAGAGAAACTATGTCTACCCCATCTGGTAGTGTTTAAGACCATGTTGGACGGAGCTTGGAGCAACCCGGTCTAGTGGAAGATGTCCCTGCCCATGGCAGGTGGCTGGAACTGGATGAGCTTTAAGGCCCCTTCCAACCCAAACCAGTCTGGGATTCTATGATTATTCCTGGCACAGACGAAATAAGTAACAAAAAAAGCTTCCTCCTATGCTTTTTTGGAAAGCCATGACACCAAGTGAAAAGACCCCAACCCAAACTCCAAGCTTTTATTTCATGGGTGTCGTGGTTTAAGTCCAGTCAGCCACGCAGCTCACTTGCTCACTCCCCCCTCTTCCCCCCCACCCCGCTCCCAGAGGGATGAGGAGGAGAATCGAAAGAATGTAACTCCCACGGGTTGAGATAAGAGCAGTCCAGTAACTAAGGTGTAACACAAATCACTACTGCTACCAACAATGATAATAATGATAAGGGAAATAACAAGGGAAGAGAATACAACCACTCACGACCCACCGACCGATACCCAGTCCGACCGAACAGTGATCTCACCTTTCCAGGTAACTGCCCGCAGTTTATACATTGGGCATGATGTGCTGTGGTATGGAATACCTCTTTGGTCAGTTTGGGTCAGGTGTCCTGTCTCTGCTTCCTCCTGGCTTCCCCTCCTCCCTGGCGGAGCACGAGACTCAGAAAGTCCTTGGTCAGAGTAAACATTACTGAGCAGCAACTAGAAACATCGGTGTTATCAGCGCTGTTCCCAGGCTGAAAGTCAAAACCACAGCACTGCACCAGCTACTAGGAAGGAGAAAAAAATGACTTCTACTGCTGAACCCAGGACAATGGGAATTCCAGTACTCATATCCTTGTTTCCTTCGTATGTTAGAAGAGAACGTCAGTATGACAGCTTTTTGTGACCAGAAAACTAATGGGAGTTTTAACTGCGAAATACAGAAACAAGGAGGGGAATGACAGACACGTTCAAAAATGTATTACCTCATGCCAGTATCTCAACAGGCCCTTATGCAAGCTGCACCCTATATTTCAGCCAAATTTCCTTACTTTTGCTTACTGAGCAGGTTCTGGATGCACAATAAGCTTCTAGTAGGTGCTACTAAGCACGCTGAATGTATTTGTCCCTGTTTTAATTTAGTTAAATATTCCCACTAGAAACACTACCTAATTAGAGCATACATTACAAGTGTGTAATGATAAGTTAATGGAAAAAAATCTACTCTAGAACTCCATTAACTTACTGCTGTTAGTAACTGGTGAAAAGCTGTAAAAGGAACTCTTAAATACATACTGAAAATCTCCATGCAAGGTCATTGCCTCATAAATACACTTCAATCGCAGCTTTAGCCTTTCTTCTATGAAGGGAGCTTGAAATACCTGCTAGATAACGCAATCTGCTGTGAACTCTGACATGTGAACATCTAGTCTGGTTTTAGGAACAACCACAAGCACTTCTGCAGCAAATGCAGAGCTGTTAGCGCTGCCAGTTGTTACAGCATCCTGCATTTTGTCACCCCAAACTGACTGATTACCATTGCCTGGTCATCTCAGTCAAGAGGCAGCAATCAACTGCATTTATTAAATCCATTTGTATTCCAGCCAATTTATGGGTTGAGAAGGTAAAGGTGAATGGAGAGTGACCCATAACACTTCAAAGCCATTCACGAGCCAGGGAAAAGTGTTTTTTCAAGCAAAGTGAGGAATTAAGAAGTTAATCAAGAACAGGAGATGGTACCTGATCTGTCAGAGCAGCACCCACACACCTGAAGAGACATCTATAACTAAATGGGAATAGTTTAAGTCTATGCAACCTTTTGGGGAGACAATGTGAATATGCACAGTCCCCATGGACTTCAAAAGCCTCTAGAGGAAATGTAACGTGCTTCAGTTCAAATTAACGTCACTGGAAACTATGCATGAAGGCAGACAGCGTATGTGCCACCCAGGTATACCTGCATATGATTACAAGTTTGAGCTTTTCTACTTGCTCTTGACACAACCAGATCATGGCTGTAATCCCTCTCACTTGTCTTCTGTAAGCATCAGTAATGACACCGATTATTTCTGATACACAACTATGATTTTAGTGGGACTTCACAGTATCAAGGAACACCAAAGCAATCTTCCACATCACAAAGCGTAAGGTTCCCATCAATACAGTTCTGTACTAACTGATCCCACCAGGGAACCTCCCAGGGAAGAGAGCATATGCCACATCCATGGTGTCCCACTGTTTGAAAATGGGCATTAGAAGGTCATAAGGACTAAGCTTCTCCCACAAACACACTCTCAGGCAAGGGGCCCCAGCTCCTGATAGTGCAAAGGGAGCTCTCCCCACTATAATATGCCATTACAGACCTATTTTTAATACTAATATTATACACCAATGACACTAAAAAGCATTTTGGACTGTGCACTATAGCTAATACTCCCAAGTATGAGACAACACAAAAACAACCTGTAAGTACTCTGCTCCCAAAGCTTATATGATGTATTTTTTTTACTATTGCTTTCTTTCTTTCATTGCTGATGTGTATTTTCCCTACAGACACAGTGGAGATAGAATATAGCTCTGCAAGAGTAAGGTACATTTCCACCTGGCTCCTGTATTGCTTGATGTTTAAATACAGTTTAAGAAGAAAACCAAAAATTACAGAATCAATCAATATCAAACTCTGCAACATACATGCCTTAGGATTTTCCAGAGTACATGATAGGAGGTTATCTTATTTCACATCACATTTCAGTGAAAGCTTCCTGTAGACTGGTAAAGACCACGAAAAATCACCTCATTGTATACATTCCAGAGGAAAATAGTAGATTTTATGGGACAAGGATTTTACTCCTGACTTTCAAAAGGGGTTTTCTTGAGATCACATTTTGTTCACATTTAAGGGACAGACCTTACACTAGGGCATACACTGGATACCTTCTTTAGTCAACACAGCAAGAGTCCAATCCTTGTTTTGTAAAGCAACAGCAAATACAAAGTATGGAAAGAACACATACATTCATATATGTGATACAATCTCTGCTTTTAGTATAACACTAGCTGACTTCTAACATGGTTTTAATCCAACAATGAACTACAATAAATTTTAACCACCTCTGTCAACCACCTCTATTTTTGTTTTCATGATCTTTGCTCTGGAACTGTGACTTATTTGCTTTGGAGGGAAGTGAATGTGGACATTATCTTAAATCTAGATCTCTAAACCTAAAGGGGCCTAAAGAAATCTGGAGAGGGGCTTTTGACAAGGGCCTGTAGGGACAGGACAAGGGGGAATGGCTTTAACCTGACAGAGGGGAGACTGAGATGAGACATTAGGAAGAAATTCTTCCCTGTGAGGGTGCTGAGGCCCTGGCACAGGGTGCCCAGAGAAGCTGTGACTGCCCCATCCCTGGCAGTGTTCAAGGCCAGGTTGGACACAGGCACTTGGAGCAACCTGGTCTAGTGGAAGGTGTCCCTGCCCGTGGCAGGGGTTGGAACTGGATGAGCTTTAAGGACCCTTCCAATCAAATCAGTCTACGATTGTATTTTTACCTGCATCCTTGTAAATGGCATCCAGGTTTTTGCCATTTGATGTCTTCTCTGGAGACTGACAGAAGTTAAAATTTAGGCAGAAGTCTTAAAATTTCACAAGATTTTTAAAAAGCCTCATTGTCCTTTTAAATCACCTTTTCAGAAAACACATTTGTGCGGGTTTTCTTAGTCTGCAACTCTCTCAATGAGCCACACCAATAAAAATGTTACAAAAATGTAAACAGAGAAGAAAGGAAATGTATTCAGCTTAGGAAAAATAAACTGGTTTATGTTCAAGTTGAAGAACAATCATGGTATAAAGATCAGCTCCTGCTCCCAAAGTCACCCCTATGAGGAGACAGAGTCAGGCCCTGTGAAGTCAGTTGTTGCTATAGCAACGTATGAATCAGGGAGAAGACGACATGTCTGAATGCAGGAAATTAATTTACCAAAGATCATGCAATTGCTCTTTGATAGGATGCATACACTTGCTTGGAAGGGAAAAATCATCATATTTTAATTACTACATATCACTTTCAGTTACATTGCAAAAAGCCCGGTATAAAGCAGTTGAGGCTAAAGGGAATTCACCCAATACACATTACCCTTGCACTTCGGTGGTTTGATTTCTATTTCATCTCCTTCCCACAACAAAGCAGTGAGAAGTGTAACACCTTCTTACATATTCTCTTTCCCTGCCATCAAGATACAAAATTAGATCCATATGTTAGGAATTTAAATAGGTCTACACCATGGCACACTGCAATAAACCTAATTACTGTGCAGTGGTTTAGCAGCTTAACCATGGCTGTTAAGACAAAAAAAGCTCAGATGCAAGAAATCCTTATTTCTATACATTTTTAATTAAAAATAAAAATTTGATTTGCCTTGAAAGCAAGAAGTATCTGATAATGTAACTTTATTCTACTAAAACCATTAACAAAAAATACAAGATGGGAGGCAAAGGAGAGTAAGAATTCCTGTATTTGTGTTTCTCAAAATCTGTTGAAGATTAAATCATACTGCCCCGAGCTGGAATTAGTATGTTCAGCATCTGAACTAAACACTGCAGTGAGAATATAATCCAGAATTTCCATCCTAATTATCCAACAGCTTTTAAACCTCTTTTCTTCTCCTAAAGGCACTACTGATAAGGTTCCAACCCACAGACACTATGCAAAATACAGCCTCAGATATCACACAGTTCTCCCGACATTGATTCTGGTAGGTGGGTCACACACACAGCCTGCTCTGAGACCCCAACAAGGCTTCTTCACCCAAATCACACCATCTGTAAGCAGATGAATGAGGGAAGGAAGAGTAAATCAAGTGCAGGACTGCTGCAGGAAGCATCCGAATTACATTTGGAAGACCAAAGAATGTAAAACCCCCTTTACGTCTGCCACCATTAACCAGACTGAGTTGCTAGTACAATTAATACCACCACAAAAGGCACAGAACACCCTAGAAAGCAGCCAAAGGAAGCTACTAGAAATGAGTGGTGACATTTCTTTGTACCAGCTGGGCTTCATAAACTTCATCTAACCCCTTAAAAAAAAAGCTTGCATAAACCTCAGGACAGTTAAACAGTTTATTACAAAAAGAAATGAGCTACTGGCAAATTAAAATCAGCTTCTATCTTACAAAAGCAGAAATGGGACCTGTAGATCTACCGCCTCTGTTACCTTGTGGAAAGGCAAAACCACAACAGAAGGTAGAAGCAGCAACCACAGAGGTGGCTTCTAAGTACTGGGCAGGAAGCCACAAGGATGGGCACCAGGTATGATGCTATCATGGGAATCACCAACTCTGCCAGCATTTATTCTTTTAGGAAAGGATGCATGACTTGTAGCAAATCACACCCTGAAAACGAGTGATGTTACATGCCAAACAGGCACATGGTATACCAAGACCTGGTCTGGTGGAAGGGGTCCCTGTCTGTGGCAGGGGTTTGGGACTACATGAGCTTTAAGGTCCTTTCCAACCCAAACTATTCCGCGATATATGGTACAATACTATGACATGGCAGCAGGAATATAGTGGGAAATGGACTGAAATCAAGCGGTACCAGGGGAGGTTTGGAAAAACTTCTGCACTGAAAGGGTTACTAAGCACTGGAACAGGCTGCCTAGGGAAGCAGTGGTCACCATCCCTGGGAACAGCACACACACACATTCACAGCAAACAAGAGAACAGCAGAGTCCTTCCATAGCCAGCAATAATGCTCAGGATACACACTCTTGTACTTGGGGATAGGGGGTGAAGGAGAAGAAGAAAGATTAGTTAGAATTCAGTATGATTTGGTGCTGTGATTCCCAGATGTATCTCTTCACATGGAAAATTAGCACAAATAGATTTTACAGCTTTGTCCCTGTGGTCAGCCATAGAGAATCACTGCCACAGACCTTCAGTACAAACCTATGTGAGAGCTAGAGGTGTTTAGGGTCCCTCGGGTAAAATAACTGCAAAACAAGGAAATAAAAGCACAGAAGGCAGAGGAGCCACGCTAACCAGCAAGGAAGGAAGATTTCCCATTTTGACACTGTTTGGGGGAGCTTGAGAGTTGCTGCATAAAAATATATTACCCTGAAGAGAAACCTATTGCAGCAGTAACATAGTATCACTGTGACCAATCAAAAAGCAAAATAAACCACAAGCTAATATGCCAGAAGGCTGGATCAATGCCCTCACTTCACAAACATGGTGTGGGGGGGTCCCCTTCTCCAAAATATGTTAGAGAAAACCAGTAGTGGCAGTTGTAACCAGGAGGCATACAGGCCAGTGAAACTGAGCTACAAGAGCAGTTCAGATGATTTAAAATCCACTATTTTGACAATGATTCAAATTCCACTATTTCCTCCAGCACGCCCTTTATTCCCCTCATCAGCCTACCAGTTCTGTTTCCACTTGCCCACATTTTTTCACCAGTGAGAGGAGAAAAATACCAGCATGAAACAAAGTGTTCTGATTCACTAAAATGCTGAAGCAATACATAAAGTCTGATAGCACTGCTGCATAATCCCAATTTATAATTAGCAAAGCTCAGTCCTATTTATGGATTCAAATATGTATAGTATTGCACAAGCTAAAGAACCCCACGTCATTATCACAGGGACAGGACAATATAACACATGGGAACAGCCTCTCATTGATCAGCTAATCAGACATTTCTAGCTGTTGGGTTACTACAAACCAACTACAATACAGCCAAACCCTTAAATCCTTTCTCTGTTAATAATTCTTTATGTCTGTGGTTTCACAGATTAAATTAATACTATACTTCAGTCTCGTTCTAAAGGACCAGATTGTACTGTTTATAGCCCTTATCTCCTAAAGTGATGAGCATTAATCTTACACGGGGCTGTCAGGTGGTCATTGCCATTTCCATTTTCCATCGCTAGCATTACATTCAGTCACTAAAAGAACATCCAGAAGTGTTGTTATTGGGAATGGGAATACTTTTAATTGTTTTTCCACCAGAGCACAGGAGAAACAACAGGGCACAAAAAGCCACAGCACTCAATCACCTTTCAGCCCTAGTTAGAATCAATAAGCAGCTGTGAATGCTCACTTTCCTGACAATGCAGCCTCAAAACAAGAAAAGAGAGAGGGAGAAAGAAAACATTAATCACTATAAATCAATAGAGTAATGAAATTTTCTTGCATTGGGAACAACAACGAGGGCACTTCATTTAATCATAATTTGCCACAGTCCAGACTCACTTTCTACCCCTATTTCTGTACACGCATACAGAGAAAGAGCAGCTGTCCCCACCAGCACCGCACACATTCATCTTCCCTTTTTTCATCTTTTTTCTTTACCAGATATATCTTTCTCTTCTCTCAAGGATATTTTCAAAGACAGACCCAAGGCCTTTTAGGAGACACCTACCTCTCGCTGTGAAGTCACGTGCTTCTCACACTAGAAAGTTGTAACAAGGGGTTTTTGCCTCAAGAAATCTGAATGGTAACAGCAACCAGTTCTGTACGAAAGACCATTCCGCGATTCCATGATTTGCATCAGAGCAGCACGCCGTTCCAATTCAGCAGGTCCCATAACCTTTTCCAAAAGGTTGCTTCATTCGTTCTTAGGTCAAGGATTCACAACTTCTGCACACAGGCATTTTATTACAGAAAAATAAGTAAGTTCTGCCACGCTCTGAGGTTAGGACTATGCTTCTTGCTTTCTCTGTCAGGCAACAAGCCTACATGATCGAGTAAGCAAAGGGAAAAGTCATTCCCAGCGTATGTTCAATCAGAAAGCGGACCTACCTGGAGCACACTCATCATGAATCTGTCACATAAATATCCTCCTTGAAGCAGGTTTATACAACAATAGCAAAAATAACTTTAAGTGTGTCAAAAGACAACCTACTTTGATAAATACCAGCAATAAATATCAGCAATCCATTTTTACACATACACACACATCCTCAAGTCATGCTGAATTCAGTATTTCACTCCAGAATCAATTAATTGCATTGAGGACTTCTGCTGACCTTAAGCAATAAATTCATTAAAAATGACCATCACTCTATAATATTTGGAAAGAGCAAGCTAGATACTAGACATTACAGATGCTGACATTTCATCTTCGTCTTCAGTCTTTTCTCCGTCATGAGAAACTTGGTACATGAACAGTAAGGTCCTGGACAAGCAAAATCCCAAATGGCCAGAACTGCCCTGCAGAATTACTAACTGAAAGCTTCCTCAATATTTAGTATTTTCCATTAGGTGCCAGCTGCTGAGATCAGGTGGCTTCATTAGAAACCTCAGCTTTCACAGGGGCAACATCTCTTCCCTAGATCCACACAGGAGAGCTTGAGCTGATAAGCCAGTTTAGACTACAAAGGAAGAAGAAAACACCTCAGTCTATCCTAAAAATACATTTTTAGTATCACCACAGCATAAGACTTTTCCCATTTGTCTGCACACAACACCTAGTTCAACACATGCTCTATAAAAATAAAGGCATTTTTGTAATGCACCATCTTCAGTGCCCCTATTACAATTAGGAAGGTTTTTCAATTACAACTGTATTACATCATCTACCAAAACACAGGTTTGCATCTTTGTACTTGGCATCCCTTAAGCAAACTCGTAAGTCTATAGCAGCTTGACCAAGGAAGAACTCCATAAAGAAGTCATGATCTGGCATGCTTATTTTAAATAAAGTACTGTTGTATTATTTACTGTCTTCTAGAGAATTTCCAAGCTAAACCAAAGCCCACAGGTGAAACATCAGCCTCGCTTCTGTGTTAATTTCTTGCGCTTCTTGCTAAACCAAGGATGGGATCTAAATCAGTTTTAGGCAAAGAAAAAACAGCCGTAACAGCCAATGAGGAGAGAAACACATGAAGAATGAGGGGGAGAAGAGATTCATTCCATCCAGGCAAATTACTTAGAACATTTCAAAGATGATGTGGTTAAAATATGCTTTCAGAGGACGTGATTTATTTCTTGAGCACAACATCCACATATATTTTACCATACAGCTTAAGAACACACACACCCACAGAGTACTGGTGCATACTGGAAACCAAACATACCCCAAAGATGCATTCCTAGTTGGCTAGAAGAACAATGTGAGTTCACAAGGGTTTACTATGCATAAGGCATTCAGCTAGAACAATTCCATCCTCAATTTCCCATATGCTACTTACATTTTCTCATCACACACACACATGAATACAGTATTTAGGGTCTTCAACATGAAAGACCCATGCTGAGCTGCGGTGACTTTTTGTTACACTCTTGCCTTTATTATTTATGCATCATTTATCAAAGAAAGTTATTCTTCTTTAAACACTAACACCAAAGTAATGCAGGATCAGCAGCGGTGACATAGGCTGGGTTTAGTACAGAAAACTCCCTTGAGAGAACCTCAGAGCAGCCTTCCCAAACTCCAACCAAGCCTCTTAACTTCTGTGAAGCATTCAAACTACACAACTTTTCTTATCGAGCCTGAAGAAATTTTACTGCATCTGCCTCAAGAATTTTAAGAGGTGGAAAACTGACAGCGTGCAGCATAACTGGAGCCAGTATCTAATATCCTGTCTCATGGGGGAACTAATTCTGAAGGCTATTTAATTCCTTGTTCAAGGAAAATTCCCACTGAAGTCAATGAGACCGTGCGGAGTGATTTTAGCATGGTAACATAAAACAGTACAATAGCAGCTAGTCCTCAACATAAAAGGCTGAAAATATCAAAAACCTCACCTGGGTTCAGATTTCATTTTCATTAGAAATAAAGCAAGTTTTAAAACAGTTCTGGAGGTACGTCAAACTTTAAAGCAATCAATCCTAGGTTTATTTCCACAAGCGGTCACCAAAGCCAGCACAGAGGTTTGCACAAAAAGAATTTTGAGGAGAATTAATGGCTTCTGCTTCCTCCAGTTGTTTTGAGCAAACTGCACTTTGTTAGGGGAGATCAAAGGAACCAAAACAACCATCAGAGGAGTTGCTATCATCTGTCAGCACCCAGATGAGCATCCCAGAGGCAATGTGAAACGTTTCAAAGAAGAGCGAAGACACTGGGCAGTCCAGTGACACTTGAAGGCATGGGCTGCCAGAGATTCTGCTTCATTTCATGACCAAGCTGGAATAGTTACAAGCATGGCACAAGCCTCCCACGTCATCTAACAGACTATTTCTCTTTCAGAAACCTTGCAGGAGATAACTGGGAATAGCTTGTTCAAGGAATATTCATCTAAAACCCCAGCACTTAAGCAGTTGGCTTACATGCAAAGCATGAAAATGTTCCCTCTTCAAGTAATCCCTCCTTTACCATAGTGTTTAGTTACAGGACAACTGTTGGCACTACATCATTACAAGCTGCATACAGAGTATTTCTTGGAGTTTGTTGCTTGGTTGTTTGGAGGGTTACTGGCACTGGTATCCGCTTTATTGGCAGCTAACATTCCTGAAATACCACTACTCATTCCTACTTTACTTTCTAGAAAGAACCCTTTCTTTCACATAGCTATCAGCTCTTTCCTCAGTAGCTGTTCTCAAACTCTCCTGCCTTTTCAGAAATTTTCTCCTCCATGCCATTAGATGCTCTTGAGGCCACCTGAGTATTGCATTCCCAAAGGACAGACTGGAAGATGCAATACAAAGGTACTGGGAAATTTCCTTTATTCTTTATCCTATTCTTACTGTGTCCTCATTTTTCACCTGCTTTGTTTTGGAGTCTGATGCAGTTACTCCAAGGGAGTGAGGAATACACACACAAAAACTTCATAACCACTTAAAAAAAATACTTTCTGACACCCACAAGTCATTACCCCTGCCTTTACCCTCTAGCCATTTTCTGAGTAAAGCTCCACTGATGCACAGCTTAGCCGATGCAGGATTCTGACCCTGGAACAGCTATTTATCTTTCCTTGTTTCCGAGGTTTTAGACAGTAACTGACCCATAACACTACTTTGTTCCTCTTACTAGGACTACTGGCATCAGTAACACTTCACTTTGCCAGAGGAACCAGACTTGAAGTCTTCCAGCCTGAGTGACCACAGCATCAGCAGCCATCTACTGCACCCAGAGCAGCGCGTCAGCGTTCAGACACCAGCATTAGCACAGCCATAGAAATCCCCAGCAAAGCCAGCCAGCTCTGCAGAGTTCTTAAAGCAGCTGCACACTGCTGCTCCACTTCTACAGCACAGCACCTCTGTGCATCACGCTGTGGCCCCATGAAACATCCATGTAACTGCATCAGATGCTCCATCCCTGGCAGTGTTCAAGGCCAGGCTGGACAGAGTTTGAAGCAACCTGGTCTAGTGGAAGGTGTCCCTGCCTGTTGCAGGGGGCTGAAACTGGATGAACTTTAAGGCCTCTTCCAACCCAAACCATTCTATGATCCCTTTCCAATGCCAAAGCAGCAGCACCTGACTTGCCTTGGTAAGGAGCAACACTCTTCCTCCTACACATTACTCTTCCACTCATTAAGTTTCCCTAGAAGCATGGAAAAGCCTCACTTGCTCATTACAACAGACTCTGTGGGGTGCTAAACACCAGCATGACTCGAAACAGCTTTGTTTTCTGACATCAAAACAATAGGCATTTCTGTCTTCTTCTCATGAAAGAGGAAAATAAGGATCATTATTTTAAGAATGTATTTTAGTAGCTTCATGCCTTCAGAAGCCAGCAGAGCAGCCCTGGGTAACACTCTGGAGAACATCCCACCCCGATTCCTGCTGGTTTCCTCAAAGACGGGATCACATCACAACCTTATTCCCCAGGCACATTTTGTCACATCAGCTGCATTCCTCTTCGTAACATCAGTTATTTTGCTCAGCAACAACCAAGTTGAAGTAAAAGCCTGGGGCAGGACATTTGGCTCCATTTCTCTATTCATCAGTGTAAATAATTACTACTGAACCTGCAATGAAATAGCATATCTCTATTCTATTACTAGAAGAGTAAAACACCAGCCTGACTCCTCAGCATCCTCAAATATTTTCTGGAATATCAGCTCCTCTATATTTAAGTGTCTTACCTGCACTAATGTCAGCTATGCTACTGCAAAATCCATTAATTCAGGCAAAGACAATAATTAAAACCAGGAAAGGCAGAGCTGAACTTTTTGTACAGTCAGAGCACAGCAAAGCTGACCGTATTCCTAGGAATTGAGGGCTTGTGGTATGCATGAGCTGTAGCGACTGATCAACTCGAAAAAGATAATTGGTTCAGGGAACAAAGGGGTTTCTTAGTTCAGATGTACAACAGCAGAAAAGAGTTAACGCTGGAACTTCTGAGGAACCATTATAAATCTGAGAAATGTCACCACTTCTTCACAATCTGTGAAAAAGTCCCTTCCTTTTGCTTCTGAGGCCACATTACGCTTCAGCAGGCATCAAAAACTTGAAAGTAATGGAATTGGATCAACATCACAGCTCTTTCAGGAAGCTTTGCTTTTTGCCTCTGAGAAATTTATCTTTTTGGCAAAACAGTACTTTAAATAAAGCACCCATCTCACTGAGACTCAGCACATCACAGTCAGTGATATAAAAAGTCCATCTGTCCTCATCAAAATATCCATTTTTGAAAGGGAGGGAAGACAAAGACCATTTCCATCTCACCTACTGGTTAATCCTCAAGTCTTAGAAGAGACCTTTGGCATCTGCATACACGTATTCAGCAAAGGGTTTTCTTAGCCAAGCTAAGAGCTACCCAGTTACTTCACAGATATTTTGCTTAGGTACTATATTTAATTTGTATTGAGGATCACAACAAACAGGTAAAGACTAGAGATACACCCAAGTTTTAACAAAGCCCTCATTGTAGGTACTCCAATACAATGAGAATGCAGCATCTAAATAGAACTGCAATGTGGGGAACATCCTCCAGTGACAGCAGACTCGAGGCTCCAGCAAGCTATGAGTTTTCACAAACTGCAGCTGGCAGAAGGGGCAGCTTTATGTCCTGGGAAACATTTCCAATACACAGTGTACAAGGTACACAAGTAACAAATTCCTGTCCTAAACCCTGTGCCATTAATCAAGCCTTGCAATGACTCCACCAGATGGTTACCCTGCAGCATCTAACATCTATAAACTCAAAAGACTTTTAATTCCCAGAGTGGAAATACCCTGAATGTTCAGTATGTAACATTTGTGATTATTTGGCTTTGCTACAACACATCTCAAGGAAGCATCAATCAGGACACCCATAAACTTCTGTGAAGCTGCAGTCTAACTACAATTTTCGTAAAGGAGTAACTCCAAACACGAGAGGAAAAACAAAGTAAGACCTCAGCACTAACCTCCAACAGGCTTAAGTTCTCATGAACTGCTGCTACAGATGAGGAGTAGAGTAAAGCAAGTTTACCTGTCTCTGGAACAGCATCTTCTGGAACAGTGAGGAGTAAGACTGAAGGCAAGAGATCCCACATGAATTGGCAGGAAGAGCGCACACACTGGGCAGCAGGTCCATAATCTCTTTCACTTTACAGCAGCCTCCTCTTCCATTCATTTCCTGCTACTTCAGATCAGCTGCAAGTTTTATCTCCAAGATTTTTTTTTTAAATAAAAGTTCATGGAAAAGTTTTCTCCTTGCAGAGGTTTAGCACTTGCTTCTTCCAGACCAGCTGACCTGTTTGACTGTTTTTCCCAAGGTGATCTTTAAATGGCTAGAGCCACACACCAATCCATCAAACCGATGCCGACTTTTCTTCTCTACCCAGAAGTCCAGAGCACCCAAGATTTTCCAAGCCCGGAAGTCAGTTTTGTCTCAAGTATTTGCAGATTTTCTAACGACAACTGTGTTAATGCTGCAGGATGAAAGGATCACCACTCCTTGCTACTGTTAACACCTTGCAGGAATTGATAGGGTTGACTCAAAAATCTCTCCTGGGACTCCCAGGTCAGAGGCTCTTGCTCAAATAGCCAAGAGCCGATTATTTTGTTCTGCAACCTTTGTCCATCCATCACACCTTTCATCAAAGCCGCAGGAGAGCTCTGAAGAGTGAAACAGACTGTTTATCTAACGGCTGCTGTTCCACCTTTATCCTTCTCCAAGCAGGATCCAGGAATGTCACAGATTCTGTGAATAATCTCATGTATTAAAGGTACATCTGCCTGTGGGAAAGGAAAAAGAAAAAAGTGTCTGATGTCAGAAGAGACTTGCATCATTGCTGTAAAATTATCCAGTAGTAGTTTATCTTGTCAGTGGTAGCAACTGATGGGCTGAGAGAGTTGGGTTTCCTCAGCCTGGAGAAGAGAAGGCCCAGAGAAGCTGTGGCTGCCCCATCCCTGGCAATGTTCAAGGCCAGGCTGGACAGGGCTTGGAGCAACCTGCTCTAGTGGAAGGTGTCCCTGCCAGTGGCAGGGGGTTGGAAACTGGATGAGCTTTAGGGTCGTTTCCAACCCAAACCAGCCTGTGATTCTATGATAATCTGTAGCCAAACCACCCCAGGAAAGATGCAACTACCAGCAATACAGTGACAGTGACCCAGGTAGAAGAGTTTAGGTTACACACAAAAATGCTCTCACAGCTTGCTATCTAGTCTGAGCCAGGTCATAGAACTGACTCAGACGTGCAACTCCTACTCTCAGATAATTAAGACGCTCAAACAGGAGGAATACACGTAAGAAACCATCAAACCTGGTTTGTCGCCTCAAGATCTTTCAGTACTAATACTCTTTCATATTCTTTTTTTCTTAAGCTAGTCATCCATGGATAAGACCAAAAAGTGGCAAACCTCTCAGAGCTGTATTTGTCATTTTAACAGGACAGATCACTATCAGATCCCCTGGCTTAAGTGATGCTAAAATTTCTGGAATATTTTATTTCATAGTCCGTATAGTCAGTGCTTCTTTTGATTTCCTAACTATTTGCAGCCAAGGAAAAAGCTGTATTACAATGCTAATCAGAAAATAAAGACACATTTAAATATTGCTTTGCAAGAAGTTAACTTTTTGGTTTATGGAATGAATAATTAGGAAGATGGAGGCAGAGTTGAGTCCATCTCCGTGTGGTACAGCAGTTTTGAGCTGCTACTATAAACTTCTTTCATATCAGCAAGTCATTTGCGCAGCCCATGAATTGCTTTAGGTAGCTGGGCACACAGACCTGACTGAAATTTACACTAAAAAGGGCTATTAATAAATCATTCTTCTCACCGTTTAAATTTATATAAGGATTTCTGTTCCATAATTTCAGGGTCCTTCAAGCACAGATTGTCACAGCTGAACTGTCAAATTACTATATTCATATAACAGCCCCCCCATTGATATGAAAGGGGGTATCACTGCAATTATTTTATCTAAATCAGCTAATAATATGTGGCAGAACTAGACAGAGAACATTCTGGATGCCAGTAGACCAGCTTCACACAGGGAAAGACTATCCTTTCTGTAGGTATGCAGCTCATAAAGCACTGTAAAGAGACACCTAAAGAAAGTTAAAGAGTTACCTACAGCCCACCCCAGTTTGTACAGAGAAATAACAAGCCGCTTTGTTTATTCCTTTTATACCTCCTAGTTAGATGTTTTGGTTTTAAATATCAGATACAGATCCACTGTGTCAGGAGACTGAAATGTGAAAGTGATAAATGAAGCAGAAAGCTCATGGCAGAGATTAAACTCTTACTCATTACATGGAGACACAAATGGATTTCCCAGACTTCTAAAATTCTTCAAAAAGAACAACCTAGGAATTTCATATGTTCCTGAACACCTACAAGAGGGCAGCAATACAGCTGACAATACCAAAACTGAAAGAGAACGTCTCTCCATAGTTAACTTATGTACATGCCATATTAGATAGCTATTGCGGAAAAGACATTAAGTGCCTGAAATCCCATTGGAAATTATGTCAACATTGAAATAATTCCTTCCACTGTCAGAGTTTTGCCATGCATTTCAATCAAATTGTTCCATCGATAAAGTACTGTACATGAAACATTGCCCTGTCACTTTGCAACTAAGCCTGAACAAGTATTTATGGAGTAGCTTATATTTTTAGCTGGTAAAGAAACTCCACAAATAAACCACATTGAAAGCTACATGGCATTTAAAACACAACATTTATGCTGTATGTAGAAACTGTGTTCACTCTTAAGTGACTACAACCGTCATAAGATTTGCTTCTGTTCTATGGAAGTTTTCTGTATGAAGAGAGTGTTGGGCACAACAAATTACCCTACAATCACTCTGGGAGTCTTTGCAAGCAATGGCAAACCCAGTAGTTTAAGGGGATTATTTGAAAAGCATCTACGTAAAACATTTATTTTAATGCAGAATTGGCTTCATTCTTCATCCTAAATAACCAGTTATGTCACGACTGACCAGCAATCAAAACTCCAAGCATTAAAAGTATGTGAACATTGAAACATTGAGATCAAAGCACACACACACTTTACCACCCTGGCACTGTTCATGGCCAGGTTGGATGGGGCTTGGAGCAACCTGCTCTAGTGGAAGGTGTCCCTGCCTGTGGCAGGGGGCTGGAACTGGAAGAGCTCTAAGGTCCCTTCCAGCCCAAACCAGTCTGGGATTCCATGATCTTTGGCATGTACTATGTACACTTTTTACCTTACTGACCTGGCACCACAAGATAACCTCCTTACTGACTTTCTCAGTTAAAGCAATGGGAATGCTGAGGCAAGAAACACATCAAATACTTAAGTGAAGGATCTGACTCTAGTTTTTCAGCCTTTTCACATTATGTAGACACTAAATATAACACAACAGTATAGAATACAGATTTTTACGTTTCAAATAAAGCATAAAGCTTTCTGGTTTGACTGAAGAACCACATGAAGCCTCCAAAATTTGTATGGAAAGAATGACTTCCTTGACAATTCACAAGTAAATTAACTTATGAATCAGAATGGTTAAACTGATCCTTCAGGAAACACAGGTACACAGAGTATCACATTAGATGTCACTTCTCCAAACAACCTACATACAGCAAGACATGTGAATCAGAGTATCTGGGGGGGGGGGGAGGCTTAATACAAGTTTTATTTTTCTTTATCCCTCATAAAGAGCTTAGCAGTCTATACAGAATCCACAGAATGATCGCCAGTCTCCAACAGCAATCGCAGAGTTTTCATCTTTCAGAAGGGATGTCATCTTATTTCCATAACCGATTTGAGGTCACAAACTCCCACAGGAGAAGTAGCTATGCTGTATCATTCATACGGTACCAGTCACCAACAGGGGAGGGCCCCACAGCTTTCCCAGGAATTCCTTGGCTTCATTCCTTGAAATGGTAAGAGGTAGTCTACTATCCTAAAGGCTTGGTAAAGCCAGATGTGCTAATTCTGGGGGATTAGCACCTTGGGTCCATAACTCGTATCAGGTTAACCACAAAACCATGGTTAAAATCACGGTTAATCACAAAACCATGGTTAAAATCACAGTTAATCACAAAACCATGCTCAGAAGATACTAGCATCCTGCCACTATCACTCTACACATCACACCTTTAGCCAGCAGATGTGCTAATGAAGCTACAGACCTTTCAGACTTAGAAGCACCTGCCTCTTCTTGCATAGTTGATCATATCCCTAATATTCCTGAAGATATCTGTATCTCCTGGGACAGAGCACACACCATGGTAACAAAAAGGCTCACGCTTCCTCAGTTCCTTAGTAAAAGGACAGTAAAACTCACCTTCCTTCTTAATGCTGCTCCAAAGCTACAGGTGAATTTGTGCAGGGCATACTCAAACAGTATTTTCAGTGTCTTAGTTTTATTTAAGAGATACTCCCCAGGACCCAAAAGGCACATACCTGCACAGAAGCACTAGAACCAAAAATACCTACAGTCTTAGAACATCAGGGTTTCAGATGAGCAAAGCAAATGCTGATGCATGCGTGTGTAATGGAGAAACAACTTTTAGTAGTCTTTCTCCAAAATATTTGGCAAATACTTATCATATTTAAATTGTGAATAAGCTTAAGTAAATTGGAGAGACACCTGGAAAATTTCAACCTTGAAGCTTAAACGGTCACAATGTTACAGCTAACAAACTAGCAGAGCAAGACAGAGCTGCTTATGTGGTTTCAACAGAGGCAGTTGCCACCACAACCGAGGCAGTTACCACCACAACCTAAGTGTCATTTTAATACACAGAGTCAAAATCTTGTTCATACTGAAGTCAGTTTAAGTTTAGTTCCACTTGCTGACAAATAGCTATGAAACAGGAAACACAGCATGCCCAACTGAGCTTAATTCAGCCATTCCTAAGCTACAAAACACCCAATAGGTATCTGGATAGATACCAAACATATGTGACATGAATTCTGAGATTCCCTTCATCAATGACAAAAATATAACTTAATGGCATTTAGGTCATACAGGCTATCTGCTGGAATTAAATAAAGGGTGACAGGACAGTTCATTATCCCTTATACTTTCAGCTATTCAGTTTCCAAACCAGGAACTGAGATACTGAATTTCAAAACCATTCAGAAGTCATAGGGGAACAATTCATTGCCCGGTTAGGACATTGGAGAAGAGACAACACTAGGTTCAGTCAAATGGGAAAATAACAACATTGGTGCTGGCTTTGGATGGTATTTCTGGGATTGTCACTTAGTATGTATGATTTGTGTACAGACACAGGACTAGTGACAGGGAGTGCTCCATGTCACATGCCACAGACCCAAACCATCCATCTCTCCCTGCCTCTCCACCTGTCTTGTCCCTGGCAAAACCCCTACCCCTGTGTGCAGATGGGTGCGATCTCACAAGACCAATTTCTCTCTCTGAAGTGGCATGGTCCAGTGACAGGAGGAAGGAGAGGTCCTGAAGAGCTCTCCTTGCTCGAGCTCCCAAACATAAAGAGTGCTTTGGGAAAGGCTGAATGGGGACAGCGTATTCCCATTTGTCCTCTTCTATTAGCTTTACTCCACCCCCACATACACTGAGCAGTCACCAAGGCTCCTTGACTATTAAGCTGCAGTAAAAGCAAGGTAATAATTCTACTAAATGGGAAATAGCCTAATTGCATCTGACAATCACTCTTTCCTAAAGCCACTGTCACCAAGACTGTACCTCAAATACCCCTGGGACCAGAACACAGACTTATTAAAACGCTGTGTGGCTTCAGCAGCCCTTTTGCTGTACCACGACTATCTTGCATGACAGAACTCTCATCAAAAATATATTGGTTTTCAGTTTATTTTATCTACATAAACTTGTACAAGCACGACATCGCATCTGACATCAGAATCCTAGAATGGTTTGGAAGGGACCTTAAAGCTCATTCAGTTCCAAGCCCCTGCCATGGGCAGGGACACCTCCCACTAGACCAGACTGCCCCAAGCCCCGTCCAACCTGGCCTTAAACACTGGCAGGGATGGGGCAGCCACAGCTTTTCTGGGCAGCCTGTGCCAGGGCCGCACCGCCCTCACAGGAAAGAACTTCTTCCTGATGTCTGTTCTAAGTCTCCAGTGCCTGACTGCCCTTTCAGGGAAGACATTTCTCCTAATATCCAGTCTAAACCTCTCCTGGTGCAGCTTTGTAAAAGTCTCATTGCTTGCATACGAGGCTGATCCACAAGCTCAGACATCTGAGGCTAAATGATTTTGAACAGCCCTCAAAATGATTTTGGAATGAGACCTGGTGAAAGACCAGCAGTCCTACCACTCCTGTACACAGTGCACCATCACCTCATCTGCAGGCTGGACAGTATCTAACACTGAGAAAAAGATCGAAATATCTTTTATTATGGCATTAAGACCACCCCCTCAATGTCCTGTACTTGAGCCAACACCTACAGTATGCCCAAATCTAAATTCTGTTACTGTAAAAGCAGTTAATAGCTCCTGGGGACTCACTGGCACAGCCAAGGTTTATTGCAAAATAATATTTAAAATGTGATGGGAAATAATTTTTTATTTCTATATGACATTCAAGATAATAAAAGCATTAAGCCACAAGAAACACTCAAGTAAGGCCCTTTAATATCTATAAGCACAGGTGTATCAGCAAGACAATTGTAAGGTTATTTTTGACTTCCCACTGGTGAATACTATGCCATTTTATTGGTATATAAGGTAATAAAATGATAATTTTCAATTATTATCAGTTCATCATAGATAACCTATAATATGATTTACTTTTTAATTAGGGAGCAGTTTCCAAAGCTGAAATAGCTCATTTTTAATCAAGAAGAAAGTCATCATCTTTTTCCTATAAGCTCGTAATCCTTGAAGAGCTTAACAAGCTAGAAGGCTGACATTTCAACCACTGAACTTTGACTAAAACCATAAAATAATAAGGTTTGTTTCATTTAGTGGTGCAGCTAACATAACTTTGCTGGTGTTGTTTTCATGCATAATATGGGTTGGGTTTTACAATGAGCGAGAAAGGCAATGCAGCCTGATCAAGGCTTAGGAGAGAACTGGGGAGGGAAGGGGGGGGGGGGGTGTAAGAAAGCTAATTTATATATAATCACAGTTCTTGGTCAAGTCCAGTGGCATAAAACTCCCTCTCCTACTTTTTCTACAGGTTAACAGAGGCTTTGCAGATAGACGGTAAATTGATTTCCCAGTGCAGAGAATGGCTTAATTTGGGGCAGTCAGTGCCTTCATCTTGCGGAGATAAGGCTGCACAGAAGGAAGGCAGATTCTGTTCCCAGGTGAGTGACCACCCATACAGGAGCAGAGACCAAAGTCCACCTCTCCCTCTGCCAGTTACAGACATTGGGAAAAACACAGATTACATGAGAACGAAGCACCAAGTAAAGGCACAAACCACCAGTCACTAATAACTTTATGCAGTAAACTGAAAAGGTCACTCGGCCACCAGAACAGAAGTGGGGGTTAAAATGATGCTTTCCAGGTAGATACCTACAAAGCTAAGATTACCTTATGGGTTAGAAAGCTATCAGTGGACTATGTGCTTCTACTTGGAAATGAGGGAAGTACAATGTTAAGTGGGAATAGATTCATGAAGAGGCTTCTTGGTTTGCCATTCCCTCCCTCCCATTTACTTGTCTAAGCTTTATCAGCTGTCATGCATTTGCAAATGGGGCCTTTTTAAACATGCATTTATACAACACCACTTTAAAAAAAACCCAACCTGCCATGTGAAGTCTATACTCACTTTCAGTTGGTCTAATTGAAATCAGTGGCACTATCCACAGAAAAGTCAATACATTCCTTTCTATAATCAATTTAAAAATGACTTGGCAAGATTAACAACCAGAAGAGCTCATCAAAACAGGGAGGAAAAAAATATGGGAGAACTCAGCAGGCATCAAATTAGCCTGGTGCCATTAGAACAAGCTGTCCCAAACATAGAGGGTTTAGGGAGGAACTGAGCCAACATAACCCTTTATTGGGGGTTTACTTTTATAAATGTCAGTAAACACAATTGTTTGTTTCACCCTGATAAAGGGATTCTGTATATTTATACATGTTTATTTACTCCACCTGCAGTCCTGCATCCAGCTCTGAGGGCAACAACACAAGAGGGACCTGGAGCTGTTGGAGTGAGTCCAGAGGAGGCCGCAAAGATGCTCAGAGGGCTGGAGCAGCTCTGCTCTGCAGACAGGCTGAGAAGAGATGGGCTTGTTCAGCCTGGAGAAGAGAAGGCTCCAGGGAGACCTTAGAGCAGCTTCCAGTGCCATTTTTAAAATATATTCATATTGCTATATATATTTATTAATCAAAGCCATATTTACGTATATATCCATAACCAGAACCTTGGTAGCTATACAAAGAGTAAATACCTCTTTCCACCTCTTCCTTCCCCACTGTGACTAGCCATTTCTGTGGAGCATATCAAGTTGCATGGATAAAGAATTATGACTAATCTATTAAGTGGAAGCAGTCAAATACTTAGAGGAGGTTAGATAAGGTTCACTCCCTTCCTGGATCAGAGGGAACACAAACTCTGTTTCCTCATCTGATCTGCAATCCAGATGAGCCCGTCCACAGGCTCCCCATGAGGTACCTTCAGCTGAAGCTAACTCACTCACATCGACTACTGAGTACTATAGTACTCAAGGCCTTATTACAAATTACATTGCATTATATAATTAATTATTTTGCTAATTCAGGTGTACTATGAACAATTGGTAACTATTTACCAATACATATTTTGCAGAGATATATCATGTAAGTGTGCAAGCAAAGCCAGTCTAAAGGAGGGGGACAAGTTCAGAACAAGCCTCACATTTGCCTGGAATAAGGCTGACAGCCCACAGGCAGAAGATCTGATACCATGTTTCATTAATTATGCACTGGCTTCTTAAAATTATTCAGAGCAGGCTGGACAAACCTTGATGGATTTCAAAGGCCAGCCTATGTACTAAAGACCCCACATTTATTAAAATCCAGCTTTCAGCTATGCAGAATGCACACAGCCACTCCAGTAATTTGCCCTAAATGGAGAGACTTGCAACTGTAGATTAACTGAGGCAATGAAAGAGCAGCTAGAGTAAAGAAATTAGATATTCCCTTTCATAGTTTCTTCTCTTGAACTTTCAGATTTCACAGGGGTGGGCAATTCCCCAAAATAAGCCAGCAAGGGAATACAAACTCAAACAGCATTTATTAAATCCAGCAGCAGACTTGGTCAATGGCTGCACACAGACTTTGCTTTCTGCCACACATCTTTCTGAAGCAAGCAAATAACACATTTGAGGGCTGTGGCCAGGCACTTGGCTTGTAATAATAGCAAAAAAAAAACAAGCATATTTTAGCTTAGTAGCACTCCATTGTTAAACCACAGATGAACTTGGGATAAAGGTGTTTGTTTCATAAGAAAACAAAAAAAACACACAAAACCCACCAGGCAGAAAGAATAAACCCAGCAAAGCCCATTGGCTGTTGAGGTTCCTGAACAGACTTTGATGCTTTAAGCATGCACGCTTAATGCATAAGCATTTCCTGGGTGATTTCTTACTCAGATGGTTCAGGGTGGTTCTAAACCGTGCAAGCAGTTACTGAAGAGCTTTTTTGATGCAATGGTAGAGCGGTACTGAATAGCAGAGACATTAAAACCAAGAGTCCTCAATGGGGGATGCCATAATATGTTCTTTGGCAATCACATCTACACTGCTGCAAGTAAATCTGGCACTTAATAAATTGTCAGGAGAGCGCAACTTATGAAAATAGCATGTGTCTAAAGCCACTGCTGGGCCCCCAAACTTTGCACAGGGACTAGAATGGCTGGAGAGTCCCTCCTGCATTTGGAAAAGCTACAGTGAATGGAATTAAACATCCCCTGTTCTCCTCCCCGACTACCAGCAATCTGGCCATGAGACACTGTCGGCTTAGAGCCATCCCATCTTACTCTTCTTTTACATCCTGCCCAGAGACACACCGAGTCTGCCCTCAGCATTCAGAAAACACAACAAGGGGTGAATAAACCACAACTGCTTCAGTTGAACACACTTTGTACCCTGCCTTTCATAGCCAGCCCCATTTTTTCCACACAGGGTTATGCTGATGCATAACAGTGCTCATTTTAACTTGATGTGTCTGCTCAAAGACACCCACAGGGCACCTAGGGCTCTGCAGAGCCCAACAAGCTTCTCCCTCTCCCAAAGCATGTAAGAACTTTATTCTCACGCTTCTCTTCCCCTTCCACAAACCTAGGTAGATGACACTACAACCAAGAGAACTGCATTAGCCTAGATACAGAATTAAGAGACTCAATAATAACAACAGAAAACAATAATGATGAATCCACTAAGATTAGTGTTTGCACTTCAAACATGAAACCACCCAGCTTCAAATTAATTTTTTTAAGTAAGCACCAGCACATAAAGGAGCTTTTTTCCCACAGCAGTTTCCACTGCTAACCCTTTCAGCCACCTTAAGTCTTTAAACTACACACATTACCTGTTTAAACTACTTCAATTTTTGTTGAAAAGTCACAACTTTTCTGGAGGGGGTAATTCTACTCTTACACCTGGCTTGTATCTTCTTAGCTGTCATAACTCTTTCATTTGCGCTGCATTTTACAGAAGTTCTTCAGAGTAGAATAACAATATTGAAAATACAAGCAATTAGAGAAGTCACAGAGAGTTTCTCACCTGCAGGGACAGGGCAGCTCCAAGTGAGAAGGTGAGCTGAAGGCAACCATAGCAGGAACAGCAAGACATCCTACAGGCAGTTCAGGAAAAATGAAGGCAATAACCTGGCAAATCCAAAGACCAAATCAGAAAGCAGAGCCAGAAGCAAGCACACCTACATCATAACCCAAAGCACGCTCCAGAACACAGCTTAAATAGTGCTCCTACAGTAATGAGCAGAGGGGGTTTGTGGGGTGGGTGCCAGGTGAGGCTGGTCAGGACAATTAAGGGTTATTGGTGCCTTCAGGGGCCCTGAGACAAGTGTTTTGCTTGAATAAGCTTTAATGAACAAGGTCTCTTAGTGAGCCCACTGTGGCAAGTGAATATGCATTTTAAGAGGTACCAACTGACTGCCTGCTTGAGCCAAACAGTCATATCATGTAGATCGACAGAAATCTCTCCTATCTTACCATGAATTCTGCATACACTCACATGAAATCCATATGAAACTCAGCTGGAAACACCAGGCTGCAATTAATAAGCTCTGCTCCAAACTGTATGTTCTGATGTTGCTGTCTTTTGGCCTGCTTTCACCACATTTTCATCCTGAAAATGGACTGAGGTCAGCACTTCTGCTGGGATATTCTGCTGCCACAGACTGCATCCAAACCCAAACCTGGAAGAGGAAATAACACAGAAAGGAGACAGTTCCAAGAGAGCACTTTCAAACGTGAGGAACACTGAAAGTCAGGGGAGTGCCTCATCAGCAGCCTGATTGCAGGTTGTGTGCCCACACCTGTGCATGTCTCTGATCAGTCACACATGTGAGCTACCCTCAGACACTCTAGTTTAATCAGCTCTGCAGCTGAGCTATAAGGTCCTTCCAACCCAAACCACTCTGTGATTCTATGATACACTACCTTTATGACTGAGAGCTTGGGCTTTTCTCCCACCTGTGCCTTTACTTGTCTGCCTCACTGCACTCACTGCAGCCAGAGCAAGAATCACGTGGGCAATTCTGGTTAAAAAAACCTGCAGGAGTGAGTAAAGGCTCTGATCCCAGCTCATCCAGGGAGAGTCAGCAATAGTGGGAATTTTATATGCTGATTTATACACTGATGACTGAGGCTGGATAGAGGACAGCCACTGTGTATTACTCACCAAGGGACAGGTGACAAAATAAGTAATTAGCAGCTACTGCATGATCTGCACAGCAGAGCAATGACAAACATCCTAGCAAGAAAAACTCACACTTTAGCAAATCCTATCCTGTCAAAACAGTGGATACAAATTCATAAAACATCAGGCTTCGTTGGCTCCAGTGCTCAGACAACTGTTCATTCAACACTATTTCCTGATGTGAATTTAACTCTCATGTCATTCGATAATTTGGCCAATGTGTTCTTTGCACTGACAATTTGACGAGACAACTTAGAATGATCAGCAGCAAGCCTCACTTCAGACATTGGTGCTGAATCGTGTTGGACAGATTGCGATTCTGAACAACTAAGCGACCTGCTAACATGTTTGTTGATGGTCCTTCTCCCTCAACCACATACACACAAATGCTTTGTTAACATTAGCTTCCTGGGATTTTGGGAAGTGTAGGCCTGGCAGTAACAACACAAGTTTAGCATTCACTGTGCAGATTCCCAAGCACTACAGCAGCCCTCTGCTCTAACTGCTTCCCTGCTCTCTTCTAACAGTGACAATTAATCACGTCACATTGTGCCAGATGTCAAAGCAGTTTTTTAATGTCAATAAATATTCAGAGGAGACTCGCTTCAAATGAAGACAGAAATTCATTTCAACCGGTGATCTAAGCAGGGTTCAGACCTAGAGGTAAAAGGCTGTTGGACTAATTTACTGCACATCCTCTTGCTTCTGCAGCCCTGGGAATATGAGGTCATATTTTAGGAATGAGAATTAACGTATTTCACTGATTTTAAGACATGCTGGTCTCATCCTGTCATCTGTGTAAGTGGGAACAATTCATTGGCTTTCACGAAAGCACATATGCCCCACAACTCCAAGACAGCCTATCTGCTATATAAAAACAGGAGCAAACTTTCTCCTTCTGTTTGTTTGGGGGTTTTTGTAATGCTAGTGTACATTACAGTATGTAATTAAATAGAATTTATTTCTCATACTGAACTGTAGACGCAGGTCAGCAATTCCCATGACAAGGTATTCTGTATTTTTTCCTCCTCCTTCATCTTTGCAGCAGATAATTTTAATTCCAGCTGAGACTGAGCGAAGCAATGCTGATTTCCCCAGATGGTTCTGCTTTCCTAGACAGAACCCCGATGGAATGATAATTACAGCTGAGGAGACAGGCAAAACTGTGAAATAAATGATAGAGAAAACAATAACTACATTTCACTGGCATGCACAGGTTAACTGAAATGACCATATGATTTGGCACTGGCCTCATGCATGATGCTGCTAGGTTGAGGCATGTCTTTCATTCCTCATTACATTTCACTAGTTTCTTCCACAACTCTTTTCTATAAATCCACAATGATTGACAAATGCCTAAAATAAGAAAAACACTCTTCTTTCATACTTCTCCCATGTGAGAAATGAGCAGTATCAGCAGGGGGAAAGCCATTTACTGGATTATCAGAGATGTTACTTCTTGATACTTCCTTCAGGAACATAGGAAATTCTTTTTATTTTAGAAGCAGCTTTGTTATGCTGCCAATGGGAGCATTATGCATGAACCTAGCAGCCAAAACCAAAGCAGCATACATAGCCAACTGACATATGGGTGAGGTCTGGCGGTCTCGCTACCACTGACAGCACAGAATAAATGCATACGATATTTGCCTTATGCAAGTAACCCTGCAAGGCCTCAACACCTTAGAACATACTCAATAATAGAAATGCTGCATACAGTCCCCATTAGTGGATGGGAAGCTCCCCATGACCCGGTAGCGTGTGCCTGCAGCCCAGAAACCAGCCATGTCCTGGGCTGCGTCCACAGAGCGTGACCAGCAGCTGGAGGGAGGGGATTCTCCCCCTCTCCTGTGCTCTGGTGAGAACCCCCCTGCAGTTCTGAGTCCAGCTCTGGGGCAACAACACGAGAGGGACGTGGAGCTGATGGAGCGAGTCCAGAGGAGGCTCCGAGGGCTGGAGCAGCTCTGCTCTGGAGACAGGCTGAGAGAACTGGGCTGGTTCAGCCTGGGGAAGAGAAGGCTCCTTAAGGGAGACCTTAAGAGCAGCTTCCAGTGCCTAAAGGGGCCAATAAGAAATCTGGAGAGGGGCTTTGGACAAGGGCCTGTAAGGAAAGGACAAGGGGGAATGGCTTTAACCTGACAGAGAGGAGATTGAGATGAGACATTAAGAAGTTCTTTCTGTGAAGGTGGTGAGGCCCTGGCACAGGGTGCCCAGAGAAGCTGTGGCTGCCCCATCCCTGGCGGTGTTCAAGGCCAGGTTGGACAGGGCTTGGAGCAACCTGGTCTAGTGGAAGGTGTCCCTGCCTGCGTCAGGGGCTTGGAACTGGATGAGCTTTAGGGTCCCTTCCAACCCAAACCAGTCTGGGATTCTATGAAAAGAGACTGTTTTGGTGGAAGAAACTTGGGGAAATCACACTGTACAATCCTTTGTCCAGATTCTCAAATATTTTCATTTCCTGTGGAGTTGCTGCCTCAACACATCATTTGTAACAGCTCTTTCTGCTTGCAGATATCCTGTGATAATGATGAGGAAGGGCAGTAATCACCCCAAGATGTGTCCATGAGAGCTCCTCTGATTATGCAAATTGCTTTCTATTAAGAAATTTTCCATAAGGCATCCATTAGCAGCATGGATCATGGAAACCAGAGTGTGTGCCTGCTTTCTTCTGCATTTCAATATAATGGAGCACAAAACCATCTTAACAAGGAGTGCTCATGGCAGCCAAGTCAGCAGAGACACGGCTTTGCAGATATCCATGTGTGAAGCATCAGCACAGAGTGGGTTGTCTCATATCCCCCACTGACTTTAAACTCCTAACTAGAATGTACTACAATTCATCCTACCCTCCAGCTGAGCTAATGGAAGGGCAGGCTCCTCCTGGGATCATTATTATTCATTATTATTTTATAAAGCCTGCTGGTGTTATTTTAACAGCTGCTCACTTGAAGGAAAACATAAAAGATAGGCCACATTTGTGACACCAGCACTAGGACATGCCTAGGGAAGAGAAAGCAAGGACAGGACGGTGCTGAGTCTCAGTGGCAGCACGAGCATTATCTCTCTTTAACATTCGTGATAATACCATGGAAATTCTGTGATTAAAAGCACCACCTTTTAAAAAAGGAACTGAGGTAAATTACAGTCAGCACTGGGGTTTGGGCATGCTGGGGACCTGCAGCTCCAGCTGAACTCGAATCACAGAAGCTTTAGCAGAGAGAGGAGAATTACTAGAAGCACAGGGGGAATGGCAAGTCTATTACAAGGGCAGACTAAAAAACCTGGTTTTCTTAGCCTAATAAAATGAAGGCTTAGGGTGAGTAAGATTGCTAACCACGGACCAAGAAAGCAAGGCAATGGGAGGATAAGCACTGGGGAGGGAAAGGAGCAATATGAGCTGAAGGACAAAAGCAAATAGCTGGCCATGGCTAGAAAGTACTTGTCAGAACAGCATAGAGCCCAATAAAACCTGTCAGCAGGAGAAATCCCAGCAAAACCTTAGGGTTTTTACAACACGGTTTGATCCACTTCCACCAAGGCTTTTCTAACTCAAGAGATAGGATAGGAAAGCACCAATTCAGGGAACACAGGTGACCTGTCCTACTCTGTGCTCCTACTCTACTCCACACACCTCAAAATTCCTCACAGACAGGTACCAACTGGCACAATCTCTCTATTGCTCTGTCCTTTTCATACTGCCCTGCAGGTGAAGAAATCCAGAGACTTCTAGTAAGGAAACAATCACTGATCAAGTGAGGTTGTGTAATTGGAGTGACAGGACAAGGGGAATGGTTTTAAATTGAAAGAGAGGAGATTGAGATGAGACACTGGGAAGAAATTCTTCCCTATGAGGGTGCTGAGGCCCTGGCACAGGGTGCCCAGAGAAGCTGTGGCTGCCCCATCCCTGGCAGTGTTCAAGGCCAGGTTGGACGGGGCTTGAGGCGACTTCATCTAGTGGAAGGTGTCCCTGTCCATGGCAGGGGGTTGGAAATGGATGAGCTTTAAGGACCCTTCCAGCCCAAACCAGTCTGGGATTCTGTGATTCTATGGTTATATGCTTTACACTTACCTTCAATAGGGGAACTATACTCAGATTCTTAGCTCCAATAAAGATAGCAGTCTCAGTACTAATGGGACCTATGGTGTGATTCCCCCCCCCCGGAAGCAAATGGATTTCAGCCTTCCAAGAGGCAAAGACAGGAGGAAGACACAGAACACACAACGCAAATGCACAATCCTGCTGGGATGATGATATTTCTGACTGAAAAGCACTTTTCTACAAGCACTCTAAGTTTATGCTTCTTTTTCCATAACATGAAATTAACACAATTTTAAAGAAAAAGAAATGTAATTTGCTCAGTTGGAAAATCCCGTCTTGCACAGGGAATTTTGGAGGCTGCAGGCAACGGCCTGATAAATGCCAAGTGAAGGTATAAAAGGTAATATAAGAAAGAAGCTAAATAATTTGAAACAGGAAAATACACCCATACTACACACACCTCTGAGGAACCAGATGTCTGGGAACATGCAGCACCAGAAAGAATCACCTTTTCCACCTACCATACAAAGCAAATATTGTAGCAAAGGAGCAAAAGGAAGACAAATTAACTCAATATATTAAAATCAGCAGTTCAACTCTTCCCTTAGGTACACCAAGAGTAATGAAAGTCACTAAAAGGAATACCAGGAGGAGGAAAAGGACCAAGCAAAGATTTCGCTTCAGGAAAGAATAGTTGTGCAGTACTCTAAGCCAGAAACCTTCAAATTTAGGTCCTAATTCCATGACCATCTGAGAGTTTTCTGTACGTGAACTTCATGTCAAGTAGCTTAGCACACAAACTATACTAGCACACAGACAGTATAGCCTTGACTTTACCACTCCAGAAAGGAGATGCATCGCCAATACAGTTTGCTGTTTTGTACTGCAGTGCTAAGCACCCCTTCTCAAAACATCTGCTTAGATCCATGTCCGAACCCAGTAAACCCATTCACTTCCTGTCAATGGAATTTGCTGGATTGTCTGTCAGCAAACTCATATCACTTCTGTATGAATGCATCATGAACCCTTGCTATAACCTCTCTCCTAATGAAAACAAACAACAGAGGTTTTTTCTTATTCCTCTTGTCTGTTCACATTCCTAGCTCTTCTCTGAATCCCAACATCTTCCAAATCACAACCCGTCACATCTACCTCTATCTGATGGATAATTTGTGAGTCTGGCTTCCTTCAATCTTTACTAAAAATAGCCATTGATCCTAAAATCCCCAAACATGAAAGGTTTGTGGAAAGTATTCTGTATAATCTCTGGGAGGGGGAAAACAAGATGACTGAAACACAGCATGACTTCTGTTCTCTCTTAGAGTAAAGAGATCGTCTCTTTCTTCCTTCAAGCTGCATGGCTGTTCAGAAGAACAGAGCCCCTGCTGGGTGACAGAAGAGACACAAAAGACTTGCCAGACCTTCTCTGCGTGTCCCTGAAGGGAGAAGCTGCCCATGTGCAAATGTGGATGTGCAGAGCAGAAGGGAAGGGCATCAACACCATGTGAAGAACAGCAGGCCACAGATTCAGGCAAATGGAACAAGCATCGGATTTTCTTTCTGCTGCTCTGTTTCTTGTTATTTGGCATTACTGGCATTACTTGATCTATGTGCAAAACAGTTAACAGCAGAGTATTCCCCCAGCAGTGGTAGCATATGGGTCATTAAGGAGTATAGGCTTTTATTTTATAGGCATTAAGGTTTTGGCTACTCTAATCAAGAACTGCTACAAAATGCATTGGATTACCAAAAAGATCAATCATCACTCCCTCTGCACTCACCAAAGGCACTTTTCTTTCCAACAGTCTTGTCTGTGACTCTGGTTTAAAATCACACTCTTTGTCAGATAGCTTGTCTTACTCAATGTCATTTCTCCTTCTCTCCAAGGGTACCAGAAGAAAGGACTGTGACATCTAAATCTATGCAAGAATAGAGGTGGTGTCAGAAGAAAAACCTGTAACAGGTAAAGACTAAAGGGAGTTGAGAAAAGAAAAGGCAGAAGAATCCACCCAAAATGTGTAACTCTGATGCCCTAAGGCCTCAAAAACACATGCAAAAATTGCATGCAAAGATAAAATATGAGGAGTTTCACCCAAGTTAAGTGCAAGACAAATAATACTTAACAGATTTCAACCATCCCCAGGGTCACCAGAACTCCTTGGGTGGTAGCAACACCCACTGGGTATATGGAAAAGGACTTTAAAACCCACTGGACTTACAGCACATGCAGTGGCTCTGAGAATAGATCTATCAGCAATCTGAAGGGGTGAAGTACAGGACAGATGGGCCCACATTGCAGGGTAGCACCAACAGTCAAGAAAAGAGGAATTCTTTCATGAATTATATTAATTACTTCAACTTGTTATAACAGAAAGATGGAAAAATAAGTAAAAGCAAGCTGCTGTCATGCACCACAGATTCCTGAGAAAACAGACATCACTGACAAACAAGGAAAACACAGAACTGACTTAAGGTGTTACAGCTGTTTCATTAACAGAAGTTTTTTAATCCCCACTTGGACCTTCTCATTTCCTCCATTCTCGTTCCCTTCTGTCCTACCTCAGCATTCCACTGTCGTCCTGCCAGTGACAACAGACACCACGCACAGCATTCCAGCTCCTCCACTGTGTTGTGCTTAAATCACTTCCTACAACTCATTCCAAGCCTTTGTCACAGTGCAGTCAATACAAAACGTTGAACATCATACCAGGAACTTGTTTCCACAGCTGACCAAAGTGTTCTTTGCATCTCTGTTCTGCCAAATGCCTGGGAGCTCTGTCACGTCAGAGGGTCTTGTAAGGCCAACCTGAGCCCTTTCCAGTCACTCGGGAGCACGGAAATGATCAGAGGGCTGGAGCATCTCTCCTATGAGGAAAAGCTGAGTGAGTTGAGGCTGTTCAGCCTGGAGAAGGCTCTGGGGAGACCTTATCGTGGCTTTTCAGCTCTTAAAAGGGGCCTATAAGAAAGATGGAGAAAGACTTTTTAGCTGGGTTTGTTGGGCTACGATGGTGATGGTTTTAAACTAAAAGAGGGGAGATTCAGGCTGGATGTGAGATAAAAATTCTTTACAATAAGTATGGGAAAACACTGGCACAGGTTGCCCAGACAGGTGGTGGATGCGCCATCCCTGGAGACATTAAGGCCAGGCTGGACATGGTTCTGGTCAACCTGATCTAAATTAAAATGTCCCATGCTCATGGGATTGGAATTAGATGAGCTTTGGAAGGTCCCTTCCACCCAAATTATTCTGTGATTCTATGACTGTAGGAGAACAGAAGCATAATAAAAGAATCTGCAGACTATTCTGGGAGTGACAGCACTGCTGTGGGATACATGGGGAATAGCTCAAATCTTCATTCTGCCTCAAGGTTATCATCCCAGCCAAGGCAGTCATGAATTCCAGAGATCTCCCAGGCCAGTTCCACGCTCTGGGATGTACTGATCTTGCCCCAAGGAAGAAACAACAACGAAGCCTCTTAGCTGGAAAAGATCTAATTGCCCCTCAGTCAATTTCTGCAACTTAGCTCAAATACATTTCTGCTAAACCTTCTTAGCTTCTTATAGCAACAACTTCTTGAAATCCCTTATTCAAGTTCCCTTGTATCTCAAGAACCTCAGTCTGCCTGGGCTGGAGAGAAAAAGGCAGAATCAGTATATTCTGGCACTTCAGTAAGTGGAGTCATCTGCAGAACGACAAATGACTGTGTTCTAATAAATGGCATTCACAATTAATACACTATTGACTGAGTTGCTGAAAAATATTTAAATGTTTGTTGGCATCAATAGCTATTATGAAATCAGCTTTATAGATATTACAGTAAAAAGAACCTAATTGCATAAAGCCCTGAATAATTACTAGTCCCTGTCAAAAAGAGGGAGATATGTATTTACTACACATAGCCCAACAGAAGACTGTAACAAGCCAAAAACATCCACTTACAGACAACATAGTGTAACACAGGCAGTGTTAATCAGAAAGACAGCTCTCTCCAAGAGATACTCAGGGCAAACCTTTTCCCTGAATCAGACATTGTTACAGGTGCCACACAGATCATTTAACTTGCACCTCAAAAGCAGAAGGCTTGTCCAGACTTCACTGAAATTCTGCTTCTAACTTGTAAATTATACACTGCAAGGACAAAACTGATGTCAGATGCTGTAATGTGTGTATATTTTGCTATGACCTGAGATAGGTCATGCAGTAATGAGATGACTCAGTGTTCAAAATAATGAGTAATCATACACTCTAAATGGAGGAAGCTATACAATGCCAGTCTTTTCTTTTTCCTTTTCATATTTCCTCTCATCTGACTTCGAACATAGTATCTTTTCATACTGCTTTGTACTATCTTCACCCAGTTCTAAAAGTATACATGATACATTGGGCACATAACAGGGTTGGTAAGAGCCCTTGTCACTCCTTTAATTACCAGAACGTCATTTCATGTTCCTTTTTACAATGAACACAGAGAAAAGGCAGGACATCAAACCACGTATTTGATATCATTGTGTGTGTATGTTTAGTGTAATTAAAACTATTCCAGTTACTACAACCTGTAGAGAGATGATCAGCTTCCTTCCCTTAACATGTGACAACAAACGGCTGCACATACAAACCTCTACTTTCTGCCAACAGACACAGTTTACACATACAGAGGTTGTTAACAGCCCACAGATACTCCAGAGTTAGGGTTGCATCCAAATAATCTGAAAATAAGGCACACATTCCCACTTTTCTCCAAAAGAGTAGATTCATGTCTGGAAGTTTACTTTTTTGATTTTAAGGTTTTACTGGGCAGTGGAGTTTTATTCTGCATTCAATGCAGAAGGATGAAGTAAAGGGAATACTCTTAAAGCATGAACTTTAAGACTAAAACTAAGAGAAGAAACCCCCTCCTGCCCACAATGATTCCAAAGGGTGCAAGTCTATTCACTGCTGAGAGCTTAGGTTCTACAGGAGTTGAAAAAGGTGGAAAACACAGATACTCCGAACAGGCACTGCTGTGCTCTGAAGTTGTAGACCACTCTTTTCTGCTTACATTGAAATAAAGCCATTTACTATTTCTGCCCTCGTAGTCACAGAGTTTATGAGCTCTGTCTTATTTCAAAGGTACCTGCGGTTGGGTGCTTTTCCCCTAGATTGAAATACTTTTTGTGACCTTGGTTGTTCCCAAGAAAACTCAGGTATACCTTTCCTTTGTTTGTAATCTAAATACAAGCTGGGGGGTGAAGAAAAAAGGGGGAAATAACAACATAATAGGAAAGGTACAAAATGGTCCCCAAAGGTACAAATGTATACTCTGAGTATATATTTCTCATTTGCCTGCTCTGCAATGTCCATGTGGGGAATATTTACTTCTTTTTAATACTTCAGCACAAGTTTTCAAGTCCATCTGAAGGCTTTTCAAGCACACTTAACGCAAGTTACAGCTTTGAGATCAAGGCAGTTGGAGCCAACTTCATTTCTTGTAACTATTCAAAAATAATCTGTAGCAGAATCAAGTTATTAAAAATATCAGAACAATTTTTAATATATTAATTTAATTTTTAATATATCAATTTAATATAAATTATTTAATATATATATAATTTCATATATTACCTGAAAAGGGTAGTAATACAGGCCACAGATAAACAGTGGATTGTGAAGAATGTTCCTGTTGTGCTGTTTGGGGCAAGAGATTTATAAGCCCCTTTTCCTACAGACGAAGGTTTACTTAGCATTATTGTCACAGAAACCCACAAAAGCAAAGATCTAAGTGAACAAATACACCTAATGCCAAGGATGTTGCTGTATGCTTGCTGCTGATACTTATTTCTGTTGTGTTAATACCACACACCTAGAACAATGCAGAATTTATCTGACAGTGCTTATCAGTAAGACGCACTGCCATCATTAGAAAATATTTCACGAGACTTCCAAATGAGGTTTTCATCCTTGCCTTTTTCACATTCTTATCTTCTCAAGCTCTTCATTTACTTTTGTTTTATTTTACTGCAGTTACTCTGTTTTCCTTTATTCTAATGAATTCCATCTGACTGCAGGAGAACTCCAGTTCTTCAACTAATTACTGCCTCCCTATACAGGAGTTTCATGGCAAATCAGAGACTCACAGCCTGGTTTGGGTTGGAAGGGACCCTAAAGCTCATCCAGTTCCAAACCCCTGTAACGCACAGGGACATCTTCCACTAGACCAGGTTGCTCCAAGCCCCATCCAACCTGGCCTTGAACACTGCCAGCAATGGGGCAGCCACAGCTTCTCTGGGCACCCTGTGCCAGGGCCTCACCACCCTCTCAGGGAAGAATTTCTTCCTAATGTCTCATCTCAATCTCCCCTCTGTCAGGTTAAAGCCATTCCCCCTTGTCCTGTCTCTACAGGCCCTTGTCCAAAGCCCTTCTCCAGATTTCTTGTCAGCCCCTTTAGGCACTGGGGGCTGCTCTAAGGTCTCCCCTTAAGGAGCCTTCTCTTCCCCAGGCTGAACCAGCCCAGCTCTCTCAGCCTGTCTCCAGACCAGAGCTGCTCCAGCCCTCGGAGAATCTTTGTGGCACAGTGTCCTGACACAGTGCTGTTAAGATTCACAGCCAGTCAGTTTGACTCTAAAATAGTTAACAACCAAGCTACACGAACAGACTGCATAAAGAAGAGACATATACACTGAAATGAGAGTTCTTCTCACGCAACTCTCAACTCTCTGTTTGTTCCATATTCGCAGCTCGCTAGTTGATTCAAACCCTTCTCAATTACAATTTAATTATAGGATTATAAATGTGGTGTCATTTAACATTTTGACAGTCAAATTAACAGAATCCATTACATAACACATCAGCTTACACTGGTGAAGTTGCATGCATAAAAGACAAATTATACTTAACCCAGGGATTCCTTACAGAGTCTGTTTGGTGTCTATAGCGGTTCATGAAAAAGCACTGAGATTCTACTCCAGTGCTCCCAGTTCTCGAGCAGCTGGGGCGAGATTTTTGTCTTCTAAGGGGAAATATGTTTAGAGTTAATCCTGCCCATTTTAAAAATTCACAACTAGTTCCTTGTGGAACAAGCTGTGGCGTCACTAACAAAAATGGGGCTGCATGACAGCGAGGGAAGGGGCTATCCAAGATCCAGAAATCAGATTGCTTCTCACAGAAGCGGAGATCTCACAGTACTTAGAATCTTAGGAATATTAGGAAAAATGTCTTCCCCGAAAGGGCAGTCAGGCATTGGAACAGGCTGCCCAGGGCAGTGCTGGAATCACCGTCCCTGGAAGTGTTCACAAACCGCATAGAAGAGGTCCTTAGTGACATTGTTTAGTGGTGGCCTTGGCAGTACTGGGTAATGGTTGGACTTGCAGAACTTAAATGTCTTTTCTAACCTGGTTGATTCTATGATTCTATGAAATACTACTTCAGTGCTAAACATTATACTGAGCAATTCTCTAATTATTCTAATTGAGTGTTCGATATCCTTCATTAAACGCATTTCCAGAGTACGGTCTGAAGCTTCTGTTCACTACTGGCTCAATAGCACATCCCCTAGCTCATCAATAGACTTGTCAGAGTTGGCTTTGCTTTCCAGAAGTAGACAGATACAATAATATTTCTGTCATTGCCCCAAAGGAAAACAGAAGAATATGCACCATTTCTATTTCCTGACAGTAGGGCATTAGCTTAGGAACATAACTGAACTCCAAAGCCAAGGCTCCACCAAACCCTGTAATGAGACCATCATTTAATGCACCAGCTGCTTTAGCTTCTTTCAGACTACTCCCTTAAAGGCTTTTTAAAATCCATAGTTTGAAAGCTAAAGGCACCTGCACTCAACAAACTTGTGCATGAATGCTGCCCACATCCCATTATTATTTCATCCCCTGATGGTCAGAAAATACTTGTAGCTTGCTTTTAATGTGACCTCCTTTTAGATCTTTTCTTTTAATACACTCTGAACTTGTGCTGACTCACCGTGTTTCATTACAGGAGATGGCAAGCAGAGCTTCTTTATCATTAGTGTCCTTTGATCCTGCTCTCTGTCTTGCCTGTCTCTCCCTCCTTCATCCAGTACATCCTGTAAGCACCCTTTGATCTCATGCTACTCTTGCCTCCCTCATTCGTTCTTGCAAAATGAAAGAAACTGGCTACACCAGATTTACAGGCAGACCTCTCCTTTGGAAATAACCTGTGCATTTACTAGAACTTAAAATAGTTTCATGTTGCTTGTTTTGTCTCTAGTTTTTTACTGGCAAGATGCATAACTTTTATTCCCTTTCACCTGTAACACTATTTCTTTTGTGAAGGCAGGTTTAATCTTCCTTTATATATTCCCTAATCTTTGACTTTCCTTTTTCTTATATATGCTGTCCAGCACTTAGCTCTGGAAAGACTGCTGACACTCCTGTACTCTATACATTCATTCTCGTACATCAGAAGGCAGGTGGAGCATTACTTTATTGCTGTTCAACCAAACCAACCAAACCTAAAACCTAAAAAAAAAAAAAAAAAAAACAAACCCAAATAAGCCTAAAAGAACCCTGCAAGAAGCATGCCCCTTAAACTCAGAGTAGTTTTCAGCTGCTTGGGGAATTTGGTTTAGAACCTGGTATCTCTGCTGGATAACAGGTGCTGCACATCACAGAATCCCAGACTGGTTTGAGTTGGAAGGGACCTTAAAGCTCATCCAGTTCCAAACCCCTGCAAGGCACAGGGACACCTTCCACTAGACCAGGTTGCTCCAAGCCCCATCCAACCTGGCCTTGAACACTGCCGGGGATGGGGCAGCCACAGCTTCTCTGGGCACCCTGTGCCAGGGCCTCAGCACCCTCACAGGGAAGAATTTCTTCCTCATGTCTCATCTTAATCTCCCCTCTGTCAGGTTAAAGCCATTCCCCCTTGTCCTGTCCCTACAGGCCCTTGTCCAAAGCCCTTCTCCAGATTTCTTGTCAGCCCCTTTAGGCACTGGGGGCTGCTCTAAGGTCTCCCCTTAAGAAGCCTTCTCTTCTCCAGGCTGAACCAGCCCAGCTCTCTCAGCCTAGCTCCATAGTAGAGCTGCTCCAGCCCTCAGAGTATCTCCTTGGCCACCTCTGGGCTCGCTCCAACAGCTCCATGTCCCTCTTGTGTCGGAGGCCTCAGAGCTGGACGCAGGACTGCAGTGAGGGTCTCATGAGAAGATGGATGTGGAGCCTGCATTATGCCAAGGGACTACTCTCCCAGCACAGGGAGGCACAGGGGGAAAGACAAGAGTGGGACAGAGATTCAGCCAGCCACAGGGATGTGCAGAATGGGGATACCAGCTGGCACCCCTCCTGCAACCCAGCCACCCATCCACAGCCAGCCCTCCCTGCCTCCCTTGCTCCACTGGGGACCATTCTGGCTCATCAGCAAGATCACAGACATTTTGCCACCTCTGATCATTCGCTGCTTATTTTTCCTATATCAAGCACTAGATGGCCTACTACATCTGATGGCCTTAGAAATATTAGCAATAATTGTCCTATGGATCCAAACCACGAGAGACATTCAGACTACAGTAACTCCCACAGCGATCCCTGGCAAAACAGGGACACTCCCTATTTGTCCCACTGATTATAAGATGTTGGCCTTTGCTCTTAGACATTTCATACAGCAGGCTCAATCTCCATTTCCAAGCCTCTGTCTCTCCAGGCATTTGCCTGTTTCTTCCAAAGTGATTTTCACGTACTTTCCTTCAGTATGCGTAGGTGCTTAGTGCATGCTGGTAGAAAAGCCTGGGGTTCTGCTGACATTAGGAAATAGCCAACTGCCTTAGAATGACAGGATCATAGAATCAACTTGGTTGGAAAAGCCCTTCAAGATCATCCAGTCTGACCATTCTCAGACGGTCACCATTAACCCATGTCACTGAGGGCTTCGTCTACACAGTTTGTGAACACTTCCAGTGACAGTGACTCCACCACCGCCCTGGGCAGCGTGTTGCCTCCGGTGTTGCCCTGACCCAGGCAGAGACAAGGTGGTCCCCGTTATGGCTGGGAAGTTGTGGGGGTGGTTTTTTTAACAAGAGATAGTGTGCACTAAATGGTAGCTGCAATTCAAGCCTTTTTAACAGCAAACATCTCCCTTTCCCCATCACTTTCTGCTTTTTCCCCCCTTTCAAACAGCTCTTTTGTCCATTTTATACCCTTTTTGCAGCTTTTTAAGTCAGCTGAAAGTGTTAAATTCAGATTTTTCAATGCCAGCAAGAATGAAATCTCCAACTGAGTCATTCAAAAGTCCTTTTTAAACGGCAATCTGAGGAGATGGCTTTCAAACTTTTGCATGCCACATACTTCCTGTAATGTCTGACAGAGAAAAATGTGCATTGGCAACAGTGCTTAATCCACATTGAAAAAGAAAATTGAAGCCATGTTTCTAGCAAGATTAGTTAATGATCAATAGCGACAGGTAGCTATAAACACAGTAATGGAGATCTTCTCATATGTTCTCTCATCTTCTGGTGCAGCCCTCCCGTAACTACATTTCAGGAAAATGAATTTGTACCAACTCCCACTCTGGGCACGTTACCACAAAAACAACATGAGACAGGAAAAAAAAGCCAAAGAAATGTCCCATAAAGAGAAATCTCAACAGCTGCAATGCTAGACAAAACCAACCTAACCCATCTGTAAGGAAAAAGAGGTAGGGGGAAGATGGGGGTTGCGAAGGGTTGTGCAGTCCATGGTGTAAAAGAAGAGCCTGCTGATGATGGAGTCTTCTCTGTTGGAAATCGGTAACTCAAGAGACAGGAAGACCAGTGAGAGGAGGCAGAAGCAAGTTTATGTACAGGCCAGAAAGCACTTTTTCTGACAAGTGCCCACAGGTTTGGCTATTAAGAAGAGTCAAGGTTCTGCTTATTCCTGACCCTGTTTCTCACTTAGTAATTCTGTGTTCCCAAAAGCATTCCCGAGAAAAGCAGAATCCCAATCTTCACCTTGAAATTTCACATTTCTTGACTTCTTCAATAAACTTCCTCTGTGTAAGAGGTCAAATTTCACACTGCTCTGAACAAAGGCAAGCACAGAGTAACTCAGACATTGCCTAACTGACAGCAGACCTGAGCAAGAGCCTGCAAGTCCTACAGCTGTGGGGTCAGGTACACTCAGAGGGCTGGTGGGTTCTGTCTCCCATATAGCCCAGGAGTACCCTAACAGCAGCCTGGAGCAGCTTCTTGTCCACAGCCAGAAGCCTGGTAGCTTCCTGCCGTGTTACTATAGCTTCACGTGGACTGCTGAAGTTGTTTTATTCTCTCACTGTGATGTTTTGATGGGAATTCTAGTTTTAGCCAAGTGATACAGCAGAGTATTTCACCATCCCACATCAGCTGTCCAACTCAGGACCTGCTCTTCCAGGGTTCACCATATCACTGGTGGAGAGAGGGTTTTTTCCAAACGGGAATTTCAGACCACTTGCATTTAGTTCCTTCTCTCTTGCCCTCTATAGGAGGGTCCTTTCCCCGATTGCACAGCCTGTGTGCCTAGAACAAGGAAACAGGACTATTGCCTACTCCTTTACAGCTCAAAGGAGCTGGCCTCAAGAGATCATGTCTCAGAGCTTGCAGGGATCGATGCCTCATGTAAGTCTAACTAGTGTGCTACCACTGGTGGGCTAACTGGACACCATGCTATCACTACACAGGACACCCTCCCATTGGTGACAATCAATGAAGAACTTTTTACACAACTCCTCTGCTTATGAATGTATTATCAAGAGGCTTCCCTGTTCCATATTCTTAAACTATAATGGGCAGATTTCTTATTCAGTGTATCAGACTAATGATGGTGATTACATTTAGCATTAGTAAGGCTGTCAGTTCTACTTCAGTGAAAGTCTCATTAATTCAGGGTAATTTATATAGGACTTAAAATGTTCTTAACTAGTTTCCTGCAATGAGAGCGATTTCTAAGCTTCCTAGAGTGATTCTGTATCCATTATCACTTTGTGCACGCTCTGGCATGTGCAAAGATCCTATTCCTTCAAAAAACAGCAGTTGAAGGTATGAATTTTAAATGTGGGAATATTAAGCACTTAACATAGAGATAACTGCAGAATCAGGACCACGGCACAAATATCAACTGTGTCTCTGAGGGGAAATTCAGAGCTGCTACTCTGAGCACTCTTAGACGTAACTTAAAATACAAGAGCACCTCAGAAAGCAAACTTGCACCTGCAAGTAACATGGCTTCTCAGTGCAGGAACATAACTGTATGTTTATGGGAAGAAAATAAACACAAGCATATAACAAATCTGCATGTCTTAACTGAGCTACAGAACATTAAAATGCACTAATTAAAGGAAAACTTTATTAGCCTTACTAGATGTCCAGAATATATGGGTACTAGCATAACAATGAAGATTAATAATGCAGCTTTATGTGTATATGTAAATTATATACACACACACATTTATATGTATATAAACTCATAGAATCCCAGCATGGTTTGGGTTGGAAGGGACCTTAAAGCTCATCCAGCTTCACCCCCTGCCACAGGCAGGGACATCTTCCACTAGACCAGGTTGCTCCAAGCCCCTGTGTCCAACCTGGCCTTGAACACTGCCAGGGATGGGGCAGCCACAGCTTCTCTGGGCACCCTGTGCCAGGGCCTCAGCACCCTCACAGGGAAGAATTTCTCCCTAATGTCTCATCTCAATCTTCCCTCTGTCAGGTTAAAGCCATTCGCCCTTGTCCTGTCCCTACAGGCCCTTGTCCAAAGCCCCTCTCCAGATTTCTTGTCAGCCCCTTTAGACACTGGGAGCTGCTCTAAGGTCTCCCCTTAAGGAGCCTTCTCTCCTCCAGGCTGAACAAGCCCACCCCTCACTGCCTGTCATATGTTTAAGTCTTGGTAGAACTGATGAAGCAGCACCACCAATTCAAAAGAAATTAGTTTTCCACACTCGGATTATAACAGACAAGGCCCAACTCTGTATCTCTTAGGACGTAAAAATTACGATTTAAATTAAGATGTGTATGGGCTGATAGAAGCAACATCAGTCTCTTAGGAATTCACTTTTGCATAAAGAGGACTACAGTGCCTAATGCTACCTTGAATCCTAGGAAATGACAAGATTTCTTCTCTGTAGAATTAGAGCCTAATAGGTCGAGTCTGTCCTTTATGCCTCAGAGCTCCAAAAGACAGATGAAGAAGGTGTACCAGGCAATCCTCACAAGTAAAACCTTTATTCCATATTGCAAATGCTGCACCTGTTTGAATATCAGTCAAGCCTTCCTCTCTTTTTCTGGATACTGAGAATACAAAAAATACAGAATAGATTAGTTCTACCCTATAGGTGCAGTTAGCAAATTTGATTTACTCTGATAGTGATTTTTCTTCTGGATTTGTCCACTTCTCAGCCTTTAAAATCTGATAACCCTGCAATAGAGGTGCCATGCTGCTACAACATTTTGCTAACAATGAAAGCCCTTGACAAAGACACTTCCTTTGTTCACAGTTCCTAATCCACTTCTGAGGAGATGTTACCATGCAGAAAATTCTTGGCTAAACAGCCCAGAGCTGCACTGCTTTTGCTTTGCAGTCTCCATTTCAACTCGTATCATGAGTTTCCATGGAGATTTGCAAAGGCAGAACTATCCCTGCTATGTCAAATCTGGAGATCACAAACATGTTCTTTCCAATATTTAAGGAAACAAATCCAGAAGGAACATCTTGCCCTTATGGTCCACACCTTGATTCACAGTTCCAGCCTCTTGTCTGATCTTGGATAAAGTTAACATCTTTGAGCTTCAGTTTCCTGTAAATTAGTTATAACGGCTCTTCCCTTCTGCCACACTTTGCCTGTCTTGTATACTTCAAAGGTATGATCTTCAGGACAAAGAGTCTCCTACTAAAATTCTGCACATCACTTAAAGAAGAAAAAGAAAAAAGAAGAAACATTCTAAGTTTGAGCTCTCTAAAGCAGTACATGCTGCTGTTCACACCATTTAATGCCAGTTTTATACAAGCCTGGTAAAAACTCCCCCTCCAACTCCAAGTTTCTCTAAGATACTCATTCCCCCATTTCACCAGTGCTTACAACTACCAGTGATTAGACCTCAGCCTCTGAGCTGGTATGTCTCAAGTTCAAAGCAGAATGAGCCTAATTATGGTGATATGACTGCATGCTTAATCAGATACGGCTAAATAAATGATTAAAACAATTAACTGTGTTTTGTAAAGACACTGAATACACACACAGCAACATTAAATCGCTTGCAAACATTGCAGGTGATTTGGTTTCTTATTATACTTTGGGGAAAGCCATATACACTGGCAATGAACTGATGCAAGGCTTCTGTCAAACCACATGGAAACTTTGAGTTGCAGGGACTGAGGCAAAAGAAACGGAAACATGTAAAGATAAATCATGTGGCAACCAACCCGTTTTCCAAAGGAATGTAACTCCTTCTTCTGCCTTCAATTCTTTCTAGACCTATGTCAACATCTTACATTTTGCAGCCATGTAAAAGAAAACTGCTTGCTTTAAGCTTGAAATGCAACTTCTGTAAGGTTGAGCATCAGCACATTTTTATCATTTGATTTCTTTTACATAACTTCATCAAAGTAGGATTCAGTAAATTGAGCCTAAAGAGCAGTGTGAAATGAAATGCTGCAGAAAACTAATATTCTGGTTTTCCCCTAACATTCCAATATATATATTAAAGATGAATTGGAAGAAAAAAGTCATTTTATTTCCCATGCTTAGCCTTGATGTGTTAATATCCCTGATGGTGTTTTAAATTTAAAATAATGGAGACCAGGGGTGGAAAGGCAGTAAAAAATACAGGCTTCAGTTTTAAAATATTCTAACTCCATTTACCAGCCTTTCATGGTATAGAATCACAAAATCCCCAACCGGTTTGGGCTGGAAGGGACCTTAAAGCTCATCCAGTTCCAAACCCCTGACACAGGCAGGGACACCTTCCACTAGACCAGGTTGCTCCAAGCCCTGTCCAACCTGGCCTTGAACACTGCCAGGGATGGGGCAGCCACAGCTTCTCTGGGCACCCTGTGCCAGTGCCTCAGCACCCTCACAGGGAAGAATTTCTTCCTAATGTCTCATCTCAATCTCCCCTCTGTCAGGTTAAAGCCATTCCCCCTTGTGGTATCACTACAGGCCCTTGCCAAAAGCCCCACCCCCTTTCTTGTGCACCCCTTCAGGCACTGGAAGCTGCTTATGTATGTATGCAAAGTTTGAAATCTACCAGCCAAAAATTACAAATCCACTTATTCCCCTTCCTCTTTAAAACAAAATTCTTTGGAAATTAGGATTATTCTTTAGAAATCAGGATTATTTCCTTTCTTTCCTGTTACCTCATTGCCAGTACCTTTCTTCCCTTTCATCTTCATTAATGTAATGCTGTTCCAGTCTGAAGTATATAGGGCTGACAGCAAAAATCCTGCAAGGGAAACACTGGAGGAACTCTGGAGGACACAAACTAACAGGAATCCTTTGAGCACTATTTTTCACCAAGGTTCACTGATAAACTGATCACCGCAGGGCTCTGCAGCTTCCAAAAGGAAAGACAGATGAGAACGGTAAACCAGTTCAGTGTGTATTTTAAACTGTAGCACAGTACATTTATTTTGGCATTTAAATCCCTCATTTCCCCAGGGACAAACTGTGCGTATCTCAAGTAACGATGCCCAGATGGCTCTATGGATATGGCATAGCAGTCAAGTGTTTTGCTGGTGTCAACTGGCAGTTTCACTGATCTCCCATATGTCTTATTGAAAGCTCACAGGCTATTTCATCTAAGGGTAGCACACTAACTTCAGTAGGTCCTACAGCCTGCTTAGGAACCAGTTTTACAGCAATAAGATTGACCATTTTGATTTTGAAAATGTGCCTTCTAGAAATTTGTTGTATTTATTCAAGAGACATTGCTTTGCAACCATTCATGCCTTTTAAGAGCTTGCTAGTAAAAGAAAATCTCCAAGGGGTGCGAACACTGCCAAAGCAAATATGCTTCCTAAGTCAAATAAATATTTGCATATTTCTTTTCAGCACTCACCAAGTTTTAGTGTCAACATATCTGCAATCACTGCAATTAGCAGCAAGCAAGGCTTCAAGACTGTGATGTAAGGAAGCATCCTTAAAGAAGGAGGGGACCTTACTTGACTTGCTAAAATGATTAGGAAAGAGACTGAAAGTGAACAAGCAGCACATGGCGTTTCGGAAGAGTTATACAAGTTGAGCAGAAAGAGCTGCTCCATTAGTTCAGTTAATAGAACATTCTGTTACTCCCAGCTTCCTGTGTTGCTGTGCAGAAGAGAAGAATATATTATTTTCCTTTAAATAGAATCAAAGGCTAACAAAAGAAGACTGTAGAAAATAATTACATTATTATAAGACTGGATTTGTTGCCAGAATTGCTAGGACTCTGCCTTTCTTTTAGACACAGTTGCACTATCAATTTAATGCCAGAATCAGGATATATATTCAAACACAGGGCAGCTTATATAGGAATTGGACAGTAAGGACAGGGATTTTGTTTCTATTTCACCTGTAAGCATCACTGATGAAATTCATGTGTTTATTTTGGTCACTGTATCATTCAAAGATGAAGATTCCTCCATTTTTCTTTCTGTCTGAGCCCACAGCAGCCAAAATAGATCCAGCTTTTCTAATGACATAATAAAAAGGAAGGAGAGAAGGAAGCAGGGGGGAGAAAGTGGAAAAGAAAGAGTAAATTAAAATTTCTTTCTTTGCAATAAAGCTTAAAAAGGCAAAGCTCCCCTCGAATTAAGAACCAATACATTAAACTAAGTAATAATTTCATTTTCTCATAGGAAAAGCATAATTACTCACACAACGCAAACTACTGGAATCAGTGAAGTCGCTTGTATCTCCTGTGATTTAAAGCTAAACAGCTCATGAGTTTTCAAATGACAGAAGGGATTTTTTAATCACCTGCAAACAGAATCTTGAGCATCTAGCGACCCAGTGAATGGGCACAGCACATCAAGACGAGATTCCCTTCCCTCTTATTTCCCTATTATCAATTTTCTCACAGGAAAATTACAATGGAAAGGTCATCATACTGAAGAAAGTAGCTCAGGATTTTCGACCCCAATAAAACACACAAGCTTGCCATTTGCTGTTAAAATCTACACAAGTTTAACAGCAATCCTTCTAAAAGAGCTGGTTTTAATCTTGATGCCATTATAGCTGCTGATTTTCTCCCTTTTTATTGTTTTTTGATTTCCATTCTGATTATTTAATGAAAGAATGATAAATTCTTAACCTTCCTCTCACAGGCTGTCATGTCTGGCATTTGATAATGTTCTGTGACAGGACACTATGCCTGTGGGGTCTCCATATATTGTATATTAAGCTTTTAAACGGCACCCATTCAAAGAACATGAACAGTGCAAGTTCCCTTGCTATCCTTTTACCTTTTGAGAATTTGCCATGGATGAAATTCCTGAGGCTAATCAAGAGCCAGAAGCTTTCTTTTCCACATGTAGAGCATTTTGACTGTTTTCAGATACGCTCCAGGGAGACTCACAAAACTGTGTTTGCTCCCAACTCTTGCTGGATGTTGTATGAGGCAATTCAACAGTATTTTAAGTTTTTGTACTCGTGAGGTTGCTAAACCAGATCTCAAGGCCAAGAGGGACTGCTGTGGTCTGTGATTGGCTTCGTGCATAAGGTATGCCATGGGATGCTACTGAAATGATCCTGCTTGGATTAGCATGTACACTGTTCAGGACTGGAAAGAGGAAACCCATTCTTCATTTTTAAAGGTCCTGAAGATGCACAGACAACCACCATGCTTGTCATGCTAAGAGAAAAGCTAATCATCTTCCCTGTTCCTATGCTTAATTTCACCTCTGAAATTTTCACCTTCAACTCCCAGCTCCCTGACTTTGTCATTCTCGTACCTGCCTGACTAAAGAACCATATAGCATGGATCCTTTATCAATATATCATTTGCTGTATCCTACATCTATACCTCTCAGAGGAGGACGGTGTAAAGACCTTCCAATGACACTGTGGTGGCACAGCCAAACGCAGTAAGTAAGCCGAGCAGCTTTCAGCTCTGGACTTGGCTGGGTCAGTATTCATGTACACTTCAGTCCACTAGTGACCATATGTACCAAACGTACAGCTTCTGTGCACCAAATGTTTCACAATTCCCCATGTATACAGCCAAAGCCACAGAACCACAGAATGGCTGAGGCTGGAAGGGACCACTGGAAGTCATATAGTCCAACCTCCCTGTTCAGGCATGGTTGCCTAGAGATTGTTACTCAGGATTGTGTCCAGAGGGCTATTAACTATCTTCAGGGAAGAAGACTCCATAACCTCTCTGGGCAACCTATTCCAATGCTCAGTCACCCTCACAGTAAAGAAGTCCTTCCTCATGTTCAGGCGGAACTTCCTGTGGTTTAGTATATGCCCCTTGCTTCTTGTCCTACCACATGGAACCACCTAGAAGCATCTACAACATTACACTCATTTCACACTTGGGTGATAATCCGCAGGAGTTTCAAGCCTTTTCCAACATCACTTACGAGAAGAGAATTTTCCATCCTTACTGTCATTACCTCCACACACAGAATTTTACACTAAAAGGCAGTTTTCTTTGCCCTTTTCAGTGTACCAAACCAGATCATTACACATCAGCTGTCTTCTCTCTTCCAGGAACTGCCGTATTCCCACTTCTTGCATCACATTAAACTTCAGTAGTGCTGCACGTCTTCTTGTTAAACTAGTTTAAGAAAGAGACAAAGAAACAGGAAAGATTGCAGACAGGAGTCAATTCTTCCTGTTTACAGTTCAGGCTTGAGACATAGCACTTAGCTGTTTTCCATGCATATATAGTACAACAGTTTGATTTTGTGTCATTTTTATTCCTCATGAGAAAGCTGCATGGTATTAATGCAATGTCCTATCAAAGTTTAATTATATTGCCCTTAAATTATCAATGCTTTAGACTGAATAGTAACAATAGTACCAGACATGCCTATAAAGTCCTACACTGTCTACCAATATTTTGTCCAGGACTGACAAGCCAAGAACTGCCAAGAATGGTCTCTTTTAGTTTATTTAGATGTTGGAAACTTATTTTTGTTTATTTCAGGCCCGTCTGTCATGATTTTGAAAACTTCCTGAAAACCCAGCATCCATGACCCAGGAACACTCTTTTAAATTATTTAGATTTGTAGATACAGAATATTTTCCTTTTCACAGCTGTTGTTGAATAACCTTCTGACCTGCTCCTCTCCTTCTCTCCCCTGTGAGAGATGTGCCTGCAGTATTCATCTGAACACAGACTCAGTAAAGCACAGGGGTCCATGCACAAAGTTCTGTGGAAGCCCATGAAAAACTGGACTGAGGGGGGCTGTCAATTAAGTTATTATTTATATTCTCTTAGACCCCTGGTGTCCTCTAAAGACTGTTAATGTATTAGTAATGTGCTCATGACATTGCTCTCCGCTGCAGTCCTGCATCCAGCTCTAGGGAGAACACCACAAGAGGGACGTGGAGCTGCTGGAGTGAGTCCAGAGGAGGCCACAAAGATGTTCCAAGGGCTGGAAGAGCTGGCCTTGTTCAGCCTGGAGAAGAGAAGGCTCCACAGAGACCTAAGAGCAGTTTCCAGTGCCCAAAGGGGATGACAAGAAACCTGGCTTTTGACAAGGGCCTGTAGGGACAGGACAAGAGGGAATGGCTTTAAACTGACAGAGGGGAGATTTAGATGAGACATTAGCAAGAAATTTTTCCCTATGAGGTTGGTGAGGCCCTGGCACAGGGTGCCCAGAGAAGCTGTGGCTGCCCCATCCCTGGCAGTGTTCAAGGCCAGGTTGGACGGGGCTTGGAGCAACCTGGTCTAGCAGAAGGTGTCCCTGCTCGTGGCAGGGGGTTGGAACCTCATGAGCTTTAAGGTCCCTTCCAATGCAAACCAGCCTGGGATTCATGAAGTTGGCTATGTTTAACTGAACTTACAACACATAAGCAAGCAGTGAACCAAGTGAAGTACAGATGTCGTAAAAGTGGCTAGCATCTGTCCACTGGCCAGGGAAACAAAGTATTAAGTTTGCTTTCATTTGCTTTCTAGACATGTCATTTTTCTTTAACACAGGCACTCTCATGTTCAGTACCTTGATCATGGGTTAGATCATCGATTTGTAGGCGTTTACTGAAATATTCCTAAGTAGTTCCCAATTATCATTCCTATTTTTGTGCCCAAATTCAGTTCTGTATGGCTGATAACAGTTTCAGCTTTGGGAACCTGGCAAGTGCTGAACATGTTTTGTCTCAGAGGTACCAGTCATTTGGCAACAAGATACGCCATTTTTAGTGCAATTTGACACTTCCAATTTTCCTCACTTGATACTTCCTGATTATCATTTTTACTCCAATAGTAAAAACCTCCCCCTCAGGTGTCATTAACAGTAACTCAATCAAATTAATGTCTACGAATAAGCAATCGTTCTCTATTTTGCTACCCATGATGCTAGCTTGTTCAACTTCTTTTACCACTGTTGTAAATGCATGGGTCTGTTCTGGGTTTGTACTTCTTGGGCTGTACCATCCACTTCCCACCTTCTGCTGTTGTTTAACAACTTTCTAATGCCTTTCTGGCTTTGTTTGCAGAATGACTGCAGTAATGAACCAGCCTCCTTGTCAGTTTGGTCAGCTATCCATCACCCTCGTTTGGAAGGTGGTTAGCATTCAACGACTAATCACCATTCTCTGAGGGCTTCAGCTGCTAATAACATGCTCCATTACTCACAAGAAAACCTGAAGGGTGGTGGAATAAGATTTTCAGAATGAAGTAATGTAACTTTTATCCAGCAAATTCTATTAGGTGATTTGGTTTCAAAATAGCCATTGGGACCCTGGAGATTCAGCACATATTGATCATTCTTCCACCGATACCAGGCATGCCATTAGTCAGGTGGTGAATATTATCATGGGGATATATTTCTACAACCATATAGCATTCAGTGTCTTAGCAAAAAAAAAAACTCATTTCATTGTGATGGATTATTGGAACTAGATGATCTTAAGGTCCTTTCCAACCCTCACCATTCTATGATTATGATGCAATAACTGTCAGTACTGTCACAAAAACAATCACAGTTAAGTATTTTAGATAGAGTAATGCTTATGTGGACAATCAAAGAAAAAGGATTCGCTGTTCTCTGACTGACAATGAGACTTATTCACAGATGTCCTTCCAACAGTTACTTCAGATGAGCTGGGGGAAACTCCCTGAACTTTCAGCTGATTTAAAGTCTCTTGCAGCTAACCAGAAATGTCTTCAGAATCAAAAATTTCAATGACTATGAGGATCTCAAAATTCAAGTTCTCGGATGAAGTAAGATCCTAAACAGCTCAGAAGGTGTACGGATCATTTATACACAGCAAAAAGTGTATACTACCATTTAAAGGATATAATATAATAAGCATATATTGCTGATTACAGCAATTTTCAAGAAGCATTTAGTTCCTTTCCTTTGCGCATCTCTAGCAATGTATATGGCTATTGTTACATACAAATCTAGCAATTTAATGAGACAAGTTGCCTATGATTCCACACGACATCAGGTATTATCACATGTTCTTCAACCAAAGTGGCATTGTATGGGTCTGTAATACCATTACAATCCACTGTAGAAACACCTGAGCTGAACTGGAGAGTGGAAGCAGGCTCAGAGAGCACTTCTACTAACAAACCCAACTTCCCCGATAGCTCTCTACACTGTACAAGAATCATGAAAACAGCCCTAGTGTGAACGTATTCCAAGTACATCTAAGATACTACAATTAAATGATAAAACTGCATGAACTTCACAGAAAAAATACCTCTCTGCTTTGCTTATTTGACCAACTATTCCTAACAATGCAGACTGAAGGCTGACACTGGCAAGTATTTGAAAAATGCTGAATGTTGTGGCTTTGTCTCAAAGCAAAATTAAACCCCACTAAAATTTCTCTTTGAATGTTCTGGCTGGTTCAGTACACACTGTCCTTGTTTCAAAATGAGGACACTTAACTGCAGACACACAAAGCAATTATCAACATTAAAAATGATGTACTGCAGAAACACATAAAATATTGCAATATCATAGTAAGCCTCAGATTTACACCTAGCTTTTGGTGTCTGGTAGGCAGGGAGGAGACCACAGCTATGTATTAAATTACTACTGAAGATCATTATATTTGACAGGAAACTTTAGGGAAGTCTGAAGGGAAAAGCTGAACACAACCACTGTCAAGTCTGAGCCACTAAGGAACGACCAAGTCCTGGAACAGCCCCACCAACATGGGGATCTGCGCTTGCTTAGCCACCTAAATCTCTTCCTGTGTACAATGACCTCTGGGAAGCCTTCTGAGGCTCCCCAGAGCCCAGCTCCCAGAGTAAATATGCCCCCCATCATGGGTTGGCTCAACCCCAGCCAGTAGCAGGTCCATCTAGGAACTGGCAGGCAGTGGCTCTACCAGACACAGGGGAAACTTCAAGCAGTTTCTCACAGGAGCCACTCCTGCTGCCCCTGTGGTACCAGAAATAACCAAAACTGTCCATCCAAATTCAAGGAGAAGCTAAGGAACAGGTACCATTGGGCTGCAGATCACAGAATCAACCAGGTTGCAAAAGACCTTCAAGATCACCAAGTCCAAATGTTCCCCAGCACTGCCAAGGCCACCACTAAACAATGTCGCTAAGGGCCTTGTCTACACAGTTTGTGAACACTTCCAGGGATGGTGATTCCAGCACTGCCCTGGGCAGCCTGTTCCAATGCCTGACTGCCCTTTGGGGAAGGAATTGTTCATAAACTCCAGTCTAAATCTCCCCTGGTGCAGCTTGAGGTCATTTCCTCATCCTGTCCCTTGTTTCTTGGGAGCAGAGACCAGCCACCTCCTGGCTCAATACTCCTTTCAGGCAGTTGTACAGAGCAGTAAGGTCCCCCCTGAGCCTTCTCCAGACTAAACCCTCCCAGTTCCCTCAGCCATTTGTGCTGGTATTTATTGGCAGGAAAGGCACAAGGTGTTACAGAAGCCTTGAGTATAAGAGAAGAACTGAGAGAAGATCTCACCCTGGGTGTGCTGTTCTGACAGCTTTCTGAAAGTGGACTTAATGCCAAAGTCAAATGAGGTGTATTCCTCACCAGGAATAGCAGCAGAAACGATGTACACAATAGACCTTAACACTGAAAAAGAAAGAATTATTCAATCTCCAAGTGTTCATTTCACTCTCAGTAAGCAATAAATCCAGTTGACCTCATGTTGGAGGTGGGTATAAGTGAAGCTACACAGGGGTATTAAAATAGAGTGCTCTGCCTGCATGCCGAACTGCATGGAGGTGGATCAATCTGGTTTATTACACCTGCAGTCGAAAACAGACTGCTGTAATTTGAATCCAACATACTGCTGCTTCTTGAAGAACTGTCTCTCTTCTCCAGGCACATGTCCAGTCCCTATTAGGCTTATGAACTCTCCTGTCACCATTTGTGAATTGGTGTCTTTCCACTTGTCTTCCCACTGTTCCTTATGCCATCTTCCCTCTAAACTGTGTATTGTCCTCAGCAGCAATATAATTGAAAGAAGGTCATATGCTAAGATGACAACGTATCATTGCCCTGTTTCCTTACAGACTCTCAGGTAGCTGCATATGCTCACCTGTAGCCTCTAGTCTATACTGAGTAGAAAGTTCTCTAAAGCAAGATGTTAGGTTGTGTTTCTGTAGTCCCAAACACAATCAGAACTCATCAGAGCTCTCAGAACTCATCAGAGATGAAGGCTGTGGTGTGGTGCAACACAAGGTAACTGGTACAGTAATACAAATGAACGGTAGCAGCAACATCACCACAGTAAGAGGTCATGAAGTCTGTTCTTTGCCAGTTGCTTTTGCCAACATCTGGGTAAAAAAAAAACACCAGCAGAGATCAGCAGTAGGTCCAGTATGAAAGTGGAAGAACCATCATTTCTGCTGTAAGGGACACTGGGACTGCAAACGGATTGTGTGCTTAAAAATATATGACAGTTCACCAAATTCAGACGAATAAAAGTGAAGCAATAACTCTGCTGTGCCTTGTTGTGACCTCCTCTCTTTACAAGCCTGCAAACTTTATATTAGTCTGATATGATCTATGTCTTTATTACTTACATTGTGGCAGCACACTCTTGTACGTGGATGAGGACCCCAAAGCCTGAGGGCTCTTCTGACACAGAACCAGATGGGGAGTAGCTTCTCAACTACACCTGGGTCTATCCTGAGCAGCATTACAAGCCATGTCTTCAAAATTTACTCTGAAAAATAGTCTGTCAAAAAAAAAAAGGAAAGAATTTCTGTACTAAGTGCAGATCGTTTTGCATACCATCTGCAGAGTGCTAATTATACACACCGTCGTTATTTGTCAGTGTAAGATATTTCAGAGTGATATCTGTAAGCCATCTGCCAGCTCTCACTCACATTCTTCAGATCATCAGCAAGAAACCTTACAGAATTTTTCCTTAGGTAAGAAACTGCACTATGCCAGAGCAGTTAAACAGGAATGACTTTCTAAAAACGGCTCCTTAACAGATAACTGCAGTAAAGTGAAATCCAAATGAATTCTTTTGAATTGTTTAAGAATGTCATGGCTTTGATATTGCATTCAGGTATTAGATCGGTGTCTCGCCACCCTCACAGTAAATCATCATGAACCAAATCATTCGGGTAGGCTCTGTCCCTCTGCATAGCATATTTCCCAACAAATATATACAGCAAGGGAACACAAAAAAAAAAAACACTCATGAAACCAGAACCAGCTCAGGGGAAAAAAAAAAAAAATAAAAATTAAAAATGAAAAACAGGAAAAAAGAAAATGAAAGGGAAAAAAAGAAAATACTACAAAACAAACAAAAAAAAAACAACACAAACCACCCACCCTTCAACAACACAACCAAATGGGATACTTTCTACTCCCTTCTTAAGAACATGAGCTTCTACCTTCACCACCCTCACTCCATCTGATGAAGTTCTTCTACCGTCAGTACAGTCAGTTTATGTTTTCACTGCCAGAAAAAATCTGGCTATTTGACAGCAAGGCAACTAACCTGATTTAGCTAGAACATATTATAAGAGAACCAGCTGTATATATGTATCATCTTAACATAGCTGTCTGGGGTCAACTGCAGTTGAGAAGACATATTACTATCACCTAGCTATGTCTATGAGGATGATGAGGCACCGGCACAGGTTGCCCAGAGAAGCCGTGGCTGCCCCATCCCTGGCAGTGTTCAAGGCCAGGTTGGACGGGGCTTGGAGCAACCTGGTCTAGTGGAAGGTGTCCCTGCCTGTGGCAGGGGGCCGAAACTGGATGATCTTTAAGGCCCCTTCCAACCCAAACCAATCTGGGATTCTATGATTCTATTATTTTTTTCACTCACTGTCTACAAATGACTGACTGCTGTTCATTCATTCAGTACTGGGACTGTGCTTTTGGTGCTTTCTAAGCAAGATGGCATTATCAATCCTTGCCAACTGTTTAACTGATTTCCTCTAGGTAATCAAACTCTACTGTGGCTTCGGTGCTTCATTACCTATATCATATGCTACAGTTTTCTTACATCTTACCGTATTCTCTTACTTTATGACTTAACTGTTATGAAGTATTCCTATAATTTATCCATTTATAATTTGACAATCCTCAGGATCTCTCACAGGAATCTATCCCCTGCATCATGGTGTTGGACTTGATGATCCTGAAGGTCTTTTCCAACCTAGCTGATTCTATGGCTCTATGGCTCACAGAGGCTTAGTCATGATGATACGAGACCATGTGCTTATCCTAAAGAAGCTTTACCATCAGGATCACAAGACATCTCACTGGTTCTTTGGCCTTCAGCACATCAAGGTCAAAAAATCATTCTTCCAACTTCTATCTGTAATCAGTATGAACCTAGACTTTGAGGCTAAGGTTGCTCAGAACAGCCACCTCAAGCAAAGCTCAGCTTTCAGGCATGTAACAAGTTAACTGAATTGGTGCTCTACATCACAATCTACATACCACTGAAACATCTGCCAAGGAGCTTCGCAAGAAATAATTTCCTCTTAGAAGAGCTGAACCTTAAAGAAAATGACAGTGCTTTAATTTGTGTCAATATCTGACCTTTTCAAGTGCAGGTGCTCTGATTGTGCTCACCCTCTAAAACTATGGCATTGTTTTGGAGGAAAGAAAGAAGAATATATGAAAGGGAAGCCCATAAAAATAAGTACTCCCCAGGAAAAAAAGAAACAAAAGAAAGAAAATGAAGCCCAAACACTGAAGAAATAAACAGCATAAATCAGTAATATAATCAATATGTAAAGTCAGTGTCTATTTGGTGTAAATGAATTAAGCTTCTTCGAGCTGTTACTGTTCTTGCTGACAAAAAAGCATGGATTATTTCATTCCTTTTCCACTCCATGGTAACTCAGCATCACCGAGCTCTTCCCCCAAAACAAAGGAGTTTTGTGTGGACGCATCCACCATCTTTCATGCATGCAAATAGCTAACAGATGTCTATTTATATTTGGGATTAGAGTTTTGCATAGTAAAACAGCAGCTCAATGTGTACCCTCAGTATGTAGGTTATATCCTTTAGGAATTAGGCCTTATGTTCTTTCCATAGGAAAAAAGAAAGCTTTGAAGATGCAAGAACATGATAAATGAGCTTACTTTGAAATATGTCAATAACGATGTATTGAACCAGTGCCACAACTGCCATTATAGGAAACATCAGAATCTCAAAGTTTGGGGGGTCTGGCTGGTTTGTCAGTTGGATTTCTCTGGTCTTTTTGTTTTGCCTACACTAGTTTCTCTATGGCAACTCTGACAATTTCTGGCACTCCAGAGAGGCTACAGGAAGCATGATCATCTTGCATCAGCAACTTCAAAACTGGAAGGCAGCAAAAAAACAGCCAACAAGAACACGTAAAAGCAAAGCTCAAGGCCAAGACCTGAATTTCAACCTGTGCTCTTGAGCACTCTGTGTGCCTTGAAGTCTTAGATCACACTGATCAGCTGTCTCACTGCAGGGCCTTCAAAGCACTCTATATATTCTGCTACATGAAAGGATGGTTTTCAGTGTTACTCTCGGTTTGAGCACGAGGAGTATCTTATATATACCTTATATTGGCAAATAAACTGAGGTGAAAAATGGCTGTAGCACAGATGTGCTTGAGAGCAACCATAGCTAAATGAATGAAAGGGAAACCAGCATAGCAGCGAGTCATGTATAACAAAAGAAATCTATCTGCTTGTCAATCTGCAAGACAGCTGTTTGTCTAGATATATCAGCCTTCTTGCTCCCTGGTCATTACAGGGGACTGGCAGCACACTATTCACCTATTTATTTAACATCAGGTTCAAAGAAGGGCAACGGAGCTGGTGAAGGGCCTGGAGCACAAGTGTGATGAGGAATGGCTGAGGGAAGTGGGGAGGTTTAGTCTGGAGAAGAAAAGGCTCAGTGTGGACCTTACTGCTTTCTACAACTGCCTGAAAGGAGGATGGAGCCAGGAGGGGGCTGGGCTCTGCTCCCAAGAAACAAGAGATGGGACAAGAGGAAATGGACTCAAGATGTGCCAGGGGAGATTTAGACTGGAGATCAGGACCAGTTTCTTTCCTGAAGGGGCAGTCAGGCATTGGAACAGGCTGCCCAGGGCAGCAGTGAAATCACTGGCCCTGGAAGTGCTCACAAACCATGCAGAAGAGGCCCTCAGCGACATTGTTTAGTGGTAGCCTTGGCAGTGCTGGGAATGGTTGGACTTGATCTTAAAGGTCTTTTCCAACTCATCTAATTCCATGATTCTAATTTTTTGTAGCAAAGCCCACACAGATGGGCAATTTCAAAATAGCCTCGAAATGACAGCTCCTCCCAACGGAGAAACTAACTGTGGACAGACTGACCACTGCTGAAAGTTGGGGGAAGCAAAGAAACTAAAGGAGTGCCATGCTAGTCAGCTGGACTGCTCAGCACACAAGGATATATAAAGATTTTCTGCAAGAAAAGTGTATTATTTGGAATTTGTTAATTTGTGATTTGCCTGCTCTGTAACTTTTCAGTAGCTGAATCAGGGCAATTCATCAATCAATACATTGAGAGTCCTGGTCCTCATCCCAGGCTTACCAATTTCAAGAGCAAAATTCCCATTTAGATTCTCTGAATCCTTGTTTTCACTGTGACAGTGAGGGCCTCCAGGAATATCACATATTTTGCAAACCTCAGCCTTTGCAAATAAGTATTAACAAATACTCTCGCAGTTCCCCAACAATTTATGATGATCTGCATTAAGAGAAATAAATAATTCAGCTTGCATTACTCCCAGTGCAAACCACTTTATGAACCCTGGTAAAGGTACATAGAGAGCGTGTGCTCACACATAGCAGGTAAAACCTGGGCTATGGTGAACTGACCTTCTCTCCCACTCTAAAACACTGTTGCACTACTGAATGTGAGAAGTAATTTACTGGCATTCACCCTTCTCATTCTCTCGTAAGCTTCTGCTTATGTAGCTGAGGTCAACTTTAGAACAGTGCTGGAGAGAAGAGAGAAGAGAGAGAAGGGGAAAGAGTGGAGAAGAGAGAAGAGATGCTGTCTCATTCTTATGTGACTTCATCAGCTTCTCTGGCTCCCTCCATCAGAGCCTGACAGCTTGACATCTCCCAGTGGCTTGATGGCTGAAGAACACAATTCTTGCTCTTCCCCTGGCCCCCCTGCATGAACCAAAGTGAGCTTATGAGATAAAACTGACAAGTTCAAAGGACCCAGATTAGAGTTTGAACAGTGTTTTCAGTAGCAGTAATGTTCTTTAGTTTTTACTAGGGGCTTTCACAGACTATAAGGAATGGTGCAGCATTTCTTGGTTAATATTTTTCCTCTATTCCTATTCCCAGACCACAGTACAACAGGGATCTCCGTGGTTTCGTTGGAAACTGAGATCATATCCTTCTTTGTACAGATGCATCTTAGTTGCTACCTAAAGTCCCCAGGCATCAGTCATCTAAGGGCTTGGTCATGGAGGAGGCAATGCTGCCCATACCCCCAGTCATGGGGGGAGTCAACCCCAGTGAGGTTCCTGTGGATCACAGCTGAAGAATGAGGATCAACAGAAGTGCTTGTCCCAGATTAGGCAGTAAACTTTAATGCCAGTGCTATTTACAAAGTGATCACTTGGATCTCCATAACTTGTGATCTCCCCTGGTCTAAATACAAGGAAGATTATAAAAGAAATATGTCCACAACTATTTATTTGGACATTTTAAGTCCTTTTTCAGCCCTTCTTCAATCTTTTGGGTTGGATCTCTAACAGTTTGAATTACCTTGTTTTTCTAATGGAAGGCTTTGGAGAAATTCTAAAACCCTAAGAAAGAGTGTTGCTGGTAATCAAGCCTCAGCTTCACCCACACAGTTATTTGTGCTCGCATGTTTGTCTAATCAAGGAGCAGAAAAGCCATTATAAAATGCTTCTGATCAATAGCCTGTAGGCACAGAGCTCATAGGCACACAGCTCAAACACTGAATATTCACTGACAATCAATAGAGTAAACAGTCAAAAATATCTGCTGAAAAAAATTCAAAACCTGAGTAAACCACAGTCTGCTGACAAGTACACTGCAAATGCTGAAAGGGACTTTCTCCTAAATGCTGTTCTCTGCAAACTACTCATCCCTTTCCAACTATGCGTTTAAGTTGCTTAATGCTTGCTGTATATTATGGAAATGTTCTGGGTTTAATATTTTTTTTCCAATCATGAATGAGAATTCCAATTAGAAAACAATAACAGATACAGAGATCTAAGAAAGGAGGATATCTGGGAAAACCTTGACATTTGGACTGTCACTTTTAAACCAGCCACATATGGCAGGAGTCAACAGATCTGTGCTATTCACACAAGCAGAGCAATGTGCAGGGGAAGGAATGACAGACTATTATATTTTTTCCTACTCAAGAAAGAATTTTAACCCAAGAGGTGAAAACTTGCTTTGCAAATGATACATTAAGGACAATTTCTCTTTACTGTATTTCTGAAAAAAAGAACATGTGAGAAGTCATACATGGACAACATAACACTGCATCTCACTTGCAACACTTAAAATGTGGGTATGAAGCCTTTCAAGGAGACAGTCACCTCGCAAGTAAACATTTCATTCATTTCCTTCTGTGTACTCAAAAAAAAAAACCCACCACAACCAAAAAACAACAAAACACAAAAAAACCCCACAATAACAACAAAAGAAAATGTTTACCCTTGAGCACTACAATCCCTAGGGATATGAAGATGATTCAGCAACAGCTGGACAGTGTTCAGCTGTATCATTCTTCAACTAATAGCTAAAGGGGGCCTACAAGAAATCTGGAGAAGGCTCCAGTGAGACCTTAGAGCAGCTTCCAATGTCTAAAGGGGCCAACAAGAAATCTGGAGAGGGGCTTTTGACAAGGGCCTGTAGGAACAGGACAAAGGGAATGGCTTTAACCTGACAGAGGGGAGATTGAGATGAGACATTAGGAAGAAATTCTTCCCTGTGAGGGTGCTGAGGCCCTGGCACAGGGTGCCCACAGAAGCTGTGGCTGCCGCGTCCATGGCAGTGTTCAAGGCCAGGTTGGACGGGGCTTGGAGCAACCTGATCCAGTGGAAGGTGTCCCTGCCTGTGGCAGGAGTTTGGAACTGGATGAGCTTTAAGGTCCCTTTCAACCCAAACCATTCTATGATATTCCTCAGGGCTTCTTCAGTTTGCTGAGCCATAGACTTTCATGCAGTGTTCACATTTTGCACTTCTATGATTCCATCCAGATGACAATGTCAAAGTATTTCTGAAACACAATTAATCCTCATCAACTGAAGCAAGAAGAGTTCCGTGACTTCCTCAGTGACACAAAAAACAGCCTTGAGTCAACTCTCAGGCTGCAGTCCTGCACACAGCAAAATACTGAAGTCCAAAAATTCACCAGAAGTTTTCAACAACATTGCTCTCTACTGCCCTGCTCTTGCTAAGGTAATGCAAGTAAAGGAAGGAGCTCTAGCTGCAGAAATGAACTAGTTCACAAATCGTTGCACTGGGCCAGGAGTCAGATCTCTCTGCTCCTCACAGTCATCACAGCAGATTTTCTGATGTCTGCAAATTAGCTGGAGCAGCAGAAGGATCTTTTAGCATCCCAAGCTAAATATCACAGATAAAAATGAACAGCAAGCATCGCCATATTGTCACATCATTGCCCAACTAATACCAAAAAGACCGACACCAAGTTGCAGAGGAAGAGCTAACAGCCTTGCAGTACAAACAGCAAATGTCCTTAGAAGAGACATGCCCTATAAACTTAAGCCAGTTTCATCTTTTTAAACTAAACAGACAGTTAGAAAGAAGACCTAAGGGTTAAAACCACTAATGCAGTTCAAAACTAAAACTAGAAACAGAATCCCAGACTCAGTTGTGTTGGAAGGGACCTTAGAGATCATCCAGTTCCAACCCTCTGCCATGGGCAGGGACAGCTTCCACTTAGACCAGCTTACTCTAAGCGCCATCCAACCTGGCCTTGAACACTGCCAGGATGGAGCAGCCACAGCTTCTCTAGGCAAGACTTTAGAAGACATACTACCTTTTGGAGAAAACATTCTTTTCTCCCCTTCTCACTAGAGAATTCTAAAAAGCATTTAAAGGAAAGAGATGTTGATAACCAAATTGAAAACAAGGCAGAACTTCATTTCCCCTTGTACTTTGAAAGTCCCTCTTTGAGATACTCATGTAGGCAGAAGAACATCATTATGCAATGAAATACAGTATTAGCTGTCCAGACAATAACTAATGGGCTTATTGCAGGACTAGGGAAACTATCAGTTCTCCAAGTGCTTTCATTTAGCAGTTTGTTTTCAATGATTTTTTGCAAAGCCATTTTATTCAAACTCAAAATACACTGAAGGACATGCAGCTGAAAGGTAGGATTAACTGAACAAGGTAATATTAACTCAAGTATCTATTGCTTCAGTACACACAATTCCTCCCAACTTGCAGGGATTATGAGAAGCGTTGGTATGCACAGTCCATCTTGAAAGATTTGTTTTTCTTCAGTGATGACAGACCAAGGTATCAAATTTGCTGATTCACCTCTTAGCTCCAGTTGTGTGCAGCATTCTGGTTAAAACTTTAAGCTTCAAGGCTTGATCAAGCATTAACACATGACAAAAGCAGAAGCCCTTGGTGCTTGAGAACAAACACTGGAGTGAATAATGTAGCGTTAGAGATCACGCTGGACATTTTTACAGACACTGAGCGCATCTACCTCATTGCATAGTGAAAGCATCTTTTCCCGCTCAGTTGCTTTGATCTGTTTCCATACATGCAAGATGTTTGTGAAACAATGTGGGATATGCTCTCAGGTCAGAAAACAGACATAACTATTAACTTGAATGCAACTAGGTAATACACACAACTGAGGATATGACCTCTATTTTCACTGAGGTGACAGAAGCCTCTTCAAATGAAAGAACACAGTGTCTGAGAGGATCCTTTGCTTCACAGCAGGAAGACAAGTAGAACAGATTCAAAAGGTCAAATTATCCAACTTTCTGATCTTACACTGAAATCAGCAGAATTATTCACATAGATAAACAGAAGGAGCTTTGCAGCAGTGCACGGTCAGACTAAAACCCATGGTGTGATACCAGTCCTTTCCTAGTTACATTTATACATTAGTAGAAGCTTATTTTAAATCAATCACATTAACTGAAATTAACTTAAAGTTTTTTATTCATCTAATGCTGATGTAAAATCATAATTGGAACCCACTTCACTTTTTAATTCACGTGAGAAGAAAATAAAAGCAGAGTTGAAATGTCACTCTTTAAGTAAGGCTTTACACTAAGGACGTTAACACCACGGAGCAGCAGTGAACACATCTGAAAGCAGTAGGATGTCACGCAAGAGCAGGTCAGTGGCTACAGTAGCTCAGCTAGCATTTCCATGGGACATAAACTAATGCCTCGCTAACAAACTGGCCACACATTAATGAGCTTTTCTAGTAGAAATTGGAGGTAAAGCTGCTATTTCTTTGCGAAATCTGCTTGGTTCTCATAAAACTATCTTTTGCACAGTTTCCCTTCTTAAGAGATATATATCCCTTGTTACCATGTACCAGCTCTTCCATTTCATTTACAGCTGTTTCCAGTTTCTCACCTAAGAGGATCCACAATGCGATACCAGACCCAACACTTTGCAAAATGTAGTAACAACAAAAATAAACTGTAAGAATGGGATGAGACAGCAAGAGCGTCACTCAAAGCAGAAAGGGCTGAGGTAGCCCAGACCTATGTTATCACCACATTATTGGCTTTTTAAGTTGCTGAACACCGCTTCTCTTTATAATGAGATTGGGATTTCATTACAGTGGCATTGGTTTGAAACATCTTCACTGTGACCAATGAAATTAATTCATATTAAACAAGATCAGGATTCAGTCTCCATTGTTACTTCTGCTGTTGTCACACTAATTCCTTGTCATGACCAAAACGCATGCCACCAAAGACCCAAAAGGCTTGCTAGAATATACAAGAAATGCGCTTCTAGTTTGCAAAGCATATTAGGCCTTTTAGACATCCTTTCCTCACTGCCTTATATGCCAGGCTCATTATGAACCTCAGTATGGTACCTTAGCACTATGTTCCTAGAATCATAGACTGGTTTGGGCTGGAAGGGATCTTAAAGCTCATCCAGTTCCAAACCCCTGCCATGGGCAGGGACACCTTCCACTAGACCAGGTTGCTCCAAGCCCCATCCAACCTGGCCTTGAACACTGCCAGGGATGGGGCAGCCACAGCTTCTCTGGGCACCCTGTGCCAGGGCCTCAGCACCCACACAGGGAAGAATTTCTTCCTAATGTCTCATCTCAGTCTCCCCTCTGTCAGGTTAAAGCCATTCCCCCTTCTCCTGTCCCTACAGGCCCTTGTCAAAAGTCCCTCTCCAGATTTCCTGTTGGCCCCTTTAGGCACTGGAAGCTGCTCTAATCTCAGCCTGTCTCCAACTATACGGAAGATTCAGAATTAAAGATATAAATATTTATGCAAGACAAAGGGAGACACAGGGACAAAGAGAGGCACAACACTTGTGCCAAACATGTTGTGCCAGATGCTGAGATCAATTTTTCTACAGCATTGCCAACTGTCCTCAGCATTTGCTCGGGATATTCAGTGATAGTGGGTTAAGGCCAAGGTAAAAGGAAATCAGATCGTGCACTAACTGGGACATCTGACGTTGCTCAGAATGGCAACTGCCTCTCTCTGTAATGAGCAGAACACATGCTAATGTGCCACAGTGCACTGCAGCCAGGAGGAAAGGTCAGGCTTAACAAAGGGCTGCAGGATGTGCTGCAAACCCAGCATCTATTTAATCATCGCAATGAAGCCAAGAGCATTAGCCACGGGTAATCTTACGATTTCTCAAATACACTTTGACATGTTAAAACAATATTCCACCAGAATGAGAGGCTGCTTGTGCCACTGTGGGATGCTCTGAAGCCATGCCTGTCAATTTTGTGGATTTATATCAAATGTGCAGGGCATTAAACAACACGAGTGATACCCCCTTTGAGCTTTCCCATTAAATGAAGCCCTGTGACAAAGTACTTCAACAAAGATATGCTGAAAATATTTGGGCAATAATTTCACACAAGTGTTCTAAAGATTTCATATTAACGACATTACTGTAAAAGGCACCAGACAAAGTAGAATAAAATCACTTTATCCAGCAGGTCTTTGGTATTATTTCACAGGAAAAAAACTATAATCACAGAACCACAGACTGGTTTGGGTTGGAAGGGACCTTAATGCTCATCCAGTTCCAAACCCCTGCAACGCACAGGGACACCTTCCACTAGACCAGGTTGCTCCAAGCCCTGTCCAACCTGGCCTTGAACACTGCCAGGGATGGGGCAGCCACAGCTTCTCAGGGCACCCTGTGCCAGTGCCTCATCATCCTCACAGGGAAGAATTTCTTCCTAATGTCTAATGCAGAAAATCAAAGAAAAACTAAGTGAATGTATTACAGTGAAGAGCAATCTTTAACGCATTTGCAATGAGTTTTATATTATTTCCTTTTTCTGGGCTTAGACGCAGTAGGTACCTACAAACATGTTTATCTTATGCATAGTTACAGGGGTAGCTTTATTAGTAGTAGAAACTAGCATTCACTTAAGTTTCTACAATGAGATATGATCAGGAGATTTAGTCAAATAAATTGACTCAATAAATACAGTAAGAGCACATCACCATAATTCTCAATGACTTCTAATACATTTGTCTTAATAAGTATAAATATGCCAATGCACTCTAGTTAAAAAAGCTCTACTACACTAATTCTTAGCCAGGTCATTGTTATAACCACAGTCACATGGGCCAGAGTGTACTGCTGCCATGAAAGTATGGAAACTGGGTAGAATCTGCCACTGACGGAGCCAAGTAAGTTTAACTGAGAAAATCGGATGGTATTTCACATTTCAGATTACTGTTCCCTCCACTACCCTCTGCTCTTTCCTTACAACCTGCTGTATTCATTACTGAGAAGCTCAAACTTTTCCTTCCTTTTGTCCCTGAGCACTGCCACAGTTTGTGCTCAGTTTCCAATTAGGATTGAGCTGTGGAAGGCTGATCAGCTGGAGACAGTCAGGAGAGGTGGGGGACTTGCGGGAAACACTGGCCTCTTCAGATGAGCTCTCAAAGCTCTAGCATCATGTTTCCATGCCAACAGACAGCTCATGCAGAGGCACTGAAGAAGCAGTCATTGTGAAGACAAAGTACTATTAATTTTACTTCACCTGCCTTCTGGAAGGATCATTACAGGGACAATGAACATTTTGATACAAGCAAACTTGATTCAGAAATTAAAAAATTGAGGTTTTCACCTTATTCTCCACAACATCTGTGTACCTTCCAGTCAGTCTTACTTTGCAAAGCACTGGAATTAGGCATCCAAGGTACATCTGCTTCAACACCAGTCTGTTCCCAGTGTCTGCTATACTCAGGTCAGGAACTAGCCCGTTCTGTGGTTTAACCACTCAAGCAAAGCTCTGGCCTTGGACTCTCTTGACCTGAGATTTCAAGACCCTGCTGCCCAAGTAACAGCATGTCAGCAGGGTGCTCTGGACTCTCAGAATGTACTGGCCTCAGGCCAACCCCTTTCCAGCCTCTTAATTCTGGGGTTATTAGAAGTCACTGTTGCGAGTCTCTTCTGCTCCCTTGCCAAATGCATTTGGCTCACATTAAAGGATAACACAGGCACCAGACGTGGGGCTGAAATAGCAGGCTGAAGCGTAACAATAGGTACAACTACACTGCTAAGTAGATGTCAACCTCACATCTCCAAAATGGGTCCTCTTCAGCACAGGATGGAGCTCATATCCCTTGATGCACCAACTCAGATCCGTTAAAGAGCCTGGTTCCCTGAAGTAGCATTTTCTAAAGCCCCATGGCCCCTTGAGCCTCACCACTCTTTCTGCTCACAGGGTTGTGCTCTTAGCCCTGTTCAAAGATTCTTATTCCCTTATTATTTACATCAGTGACTTGGCCCTTGCCTATCCCATATCTCTGGAGCCTGCCCACTGAGTCTCATTTTGGTCTGAGGTCAAGATCTATTTACGTGCCCAAGCAATAAAAGCAAAGCAAAACATATTCCAAGATAGAAATAAAAGTCTTCAAATGTGTCTTGGGAGGAATTTGGAGTTACACATTCAAAAGCAGAATCCACAAAAAACCCTGGCTCATGTTCAGGCCACTTCCACTGTGGCCCAAGCAATGCTAATGCATTGTGCTATTTCTGGCCTTCAAACTAGGTTGCCTGGCAGCAGCTTTGCTCATGTGTTGTACTTACCACTCTGCCAAAGATCCACAATCGGCAGCTTCTCTCCCCAGGACACCCATCTCTCCCAGGTTCCGCTGGGTGCCGCTCACAACTGGAGTATTGAGGAGGCAGCCACACTTTGTCCATGGTCACATAAAAAAGATGGAGTAAGAGGCAAAAGAGGCAGCAGCTCGTAACACATGAAAGCTGTCTCTCTGCCTCCTTCCCAGAGCAATGTCCAGGGCACAGCATTCTGCTTTTGCAGTGTTTCTGCTTCCTGAATTACACAAGCAGCCAAGAGAGTGTGGTCCTGTCACCTCCATGACTGAGCTACACAGACCTAATCCCTTTACCTTCCCACTGCCTGGTTCTCACACTGAGGAAGGGCTCCTATTTGAGGTTCCCTGCTTGCTGCATGACTGCACTTGATGTTCAGAAAAATTGGGTGGTTGCTCTGCCACCTGTGGTGGTACCTCATAAGACATGGATCAGACCCATTAAGCATCCCTATCTGCAATGATGGCAGCAAGGGAACCCTCTTACAAAGGCCATGACTAAGGGCCAGGAAGTCACCTATCTTTGAGAGAGAAACTAAATTTCAGATTCACCTCCCTCTGCTGGTTTAGGACTGGTCACTCCCCACCACCCTCCCCTCCTTCCTCACCTCATGTGCTTGCACACCCTTAAAAACAGAGCTGAACTGTTTTGAAAAATATAATCTCTGCCTTCTCATAAAACCTTACAACATATTTAAGGATTTTGGATTTGTGATAAGCTAAGTAAGAGTTGTTATGGAGTATAAACAACTATACTGTAAAAGAGACTATGCACTGGTTGTGCAGTACACAGCTATCCAGTTATCCTCTGAGACAGTACACCCCAAGCAGGTCAAGGAAGGGGTTTTTCCCCCTCTGCTCTGCTGAAACCCCCTTTGCAGTCCTGCGTCCAGATCTGAGGAAACAATACAAGAGGGACGTGGAGCTGTTGGAGTGGGTCCAGAGGAGGCCACAGAGGTGCTCCGGAAGCTGGAGCAGGTCTGCTATGGAGACAGGCTGAGAGAGCTGGGCTTGGTCAGCCTGGAGAAGAGAAGGCTCCAGGGAGACCTTAGAGCAGCTTCCAGTGCCTAAAGGGGCCAACAGGAAATCTGGAGAGGGACTTTTGACAAGGGCCTGTAGGGACAGGACAAGGGGGAATGGCTTTAACCTGAGAGAGGGGAGACTGAGATAAGATATTGAGAGGAAATTCTTCCCTGTGAGGGTTGTGAGGCCCTGGCACAGGGTGCCCAGAGAAGCTGTGGCTGCCCCATCCCTGGCAGTGTTCAAGGCCAGGTTGGATGGTGCTTGGAGCAACCTGGTCTAGTGGAAGGTGTCCCTGCCTGTGGCAGGGGGTTGGAACTGGATGAGCTTTAAGGTCCCCTTCAACCCAAACCATTTTGTGATTCTATGTTCTATACAGCAGCTTCAGCACAGCTACATAAACAGAGATCATGAGATTGCAGAGCCTGAAAATCCATCACTTCACTTTAAAGGGTTAAGCTGCAGATGGCCCACCTCCCATTGGAATAGCAACAGAAAGCTATGCCTAAAACCTGTAATTGATCTACTCTGTTTAACAAATACCCCTTAATTTCAAACAAGATGGGCATTACATCCCTACTAATTTTCAATGCTATTTCCACATCTCGTGGACTTTAATACAGTAATAAATTGAGCATGGTGGCAATTTGTCCCCAAAGTTTGCATCTCCAATCTACTGGCTTCACTAATGATCTCAGCTCTGTCTATTTAAGCCTGTTTAATGACACCATTCCTTGTATTGGTCATTAATGGCTTTACAGTTTAATGCAGCATGACAAAGGAACACAATGTATTTCATATAGCTGCAACTACAGTAATGCCTCATTTGGTATGCCTACCAAATGGAAGTAGAACAAGCAGACAAAAATGTGCTAAAAATGCAAACTAGCTTAGGGAAAATACTTGGAGTTTACAAGTTGCATGCTGCTTCAAGATTTTCACCTCCCTGTACACAGCTGAATTGAGTTTTCGTTGCAGTTTAGGTCACAATTGAATCAATTCCACCAAAAACATCTTTAGATTTTGCTGATTGCTTACTTTCAATTCAGTACTGCTGCAGAGCTGCTTCATCTGGATACACATATCTTAAAGGTTCCCAAGTCTGGAAGCTGGTTTGCATGTAAAAGTTTGTTATACTGAACAGCCTAGTTTGGGGTTTTTGCATGTCTTCTCAGTGTTTCTGACTGTGATATTATTTACAAACTGAATGCAAGGGCAATGTGTCAGTAAGATAAGGGTGAATCACTCAGATTTCTTTTCTTATACTACTTAGTTTAGTTCTGTACTTCTTTCTGACTATTCTTCTGTCTTCTGCTCACTAGTGGCTTCTTCTCCTATCCATGTAGCATTTCTTTATGCTTTTTGTCATATCTAATGGCTATGATCCTTTCTTTGCCTTGATGTGAACCAGGGGTTATGGCTTTGTTGAAGGTGTTCTTACTGTATTGTAAGACAGTCGGATACAAGATGTTCACCTCATCTTCTTGAACAGGTCCAACACCCCTCTCCCTGGGGATGACTTTAAAAGTCACACTCAGTTTAACTCATCTCTCTTTAAACTCCCATCCCTATTAGTCTTCTCATCTCCAAGGCAGAAGTATCATCTTGGAGTAACTACATGAGCAGGCAAAGGAAGAGCTACCAATGTCACCTATCTGGACTTCTGTAAAGCCTTTAACATGGTCCCCCACAACATCCTTCCTCTAAATTGGAGAGATACGGATTTGACAGATGAACTGTTTGGAGGATGAGGAATTCCTTGGGTGGTCACATCCAGGGAGTAGTGGTCAATGACTCAATGTCAAGATGGACATCAATGACAAGTGGTGTCCCTCAGGGGACAGTACTAGAGCCAGCACTATTTAATATCATAACAACACAGTATGATCAAATGCACCCTCCAGAAACTTGCAGATGACACCAAGCTGAGTGGCTTTTCAATCTTAAAGGGGGCTTGTAAGAAATCTGGGGACAGACTTCTTAACAGGACTTTTGAACAGTGATAGGACAAGAGGTAGTGGTTTTAAATTAAGAAAGGGTCAACTCAGATGAGCCATAAGGAAGAATTTTTTTATAGTGATGCTGGTGAAACACTGGCACAGGTTGCCCAAAAAGGTGGCAGATGCCCCATCCCTGGAAACATTCACAGTCAGGCTGGAAAGGGCTTTGAGCAGCCTGCTCACTGCAGGGGGGTTGGACTAGATAATCTTTAATGGTCCCTTCCAACCATTCCATGATTCCATGACTTTGTTTTTACACCTCCTTTTCTGCATCAAATTCACAAGTTCATCTCTGGCTCTAGCAAGAGATGCTAGATTCATCTCAATGATCTAGCTTCGTTTTTCCAGTGATGCATTTTTCACTCTCCTAACTAGCTCAGTAGTGCACTGAATGTTCCTCAAATTCCTTACCAGACTACCCCATTATACATAACACACTCTCATGGATCCCTCTGCTGTGTTTCCAGAATACTACTTCCAGAGTCAGCTTCGGAAGGCAGCAAACCCTCAAGTATATTCTTTCCTAACAAAAATTATTATCCAAAAAAAGAAGATATAAGCCCAGTGGAGGTGGCTGTTCCGTCTTTCACTGTCTAAGAATAAACTTCATTATGCCATGAGAAACTTGTTAGACAACTGAGTGACAGAATTATTGAAAGATTACATTTAAGAATTCGCTGAATGTGGTATAAGGATGAATACAGTCTGCATATAAATTCAGTATTATAAAAGATCTGTTTTGGCAATGCTTCACGTAGACACCTTGTAACTGGCTACTGGATGAATGCAACCTCTAATACGGTAGCAATTATTTTAAACAAAGATTATTTAAGAAATTATAGTATAATACACAAGAGCAACACTGACATCCCCATATAGTTTTTGAAGCACTTCAGGAAAACTTACCTAAAAAGAGTCACATACAACCCTCTTCAAATGAATTGCTTTCAAGGGCCAGAGCACTTCTGCTATGGAGCCAGGCTGAGAGAGATGGGCTGGTTCAGCTTGGAAGCCTCCACGGAGACCTTACAGCAGCTTCCAGTGCCTAAAGGGGCCAACAACAAATCTGGAGAGAGGCTTTTGACAAGGGCCTGTAGGGACAGGACAAGGGGGAATGGCTTTAACCTGACAGAGGGGAGACTGAGATGAGACATTAGGAAGAAATTCTTCCCTGTGAGGGTGCTGAGGCCCTGGCACAGGGCGCCCAGAGAAGCTGTGGTTTCCCCATCCATGGCAGTGTTCAAGGCCAAGGTGAACGAGGCCTGAAGTGAGCTGGTCTCGTGGAAGGTATCCCTGCCTGTGGCAGGGGGTTGGTAGTGGATGAGCTTTAAGGTCCCTTCCAACTCAAACCATTCTATGATTCTACTACACTCCTACAGCTATTCTTAACTGTATTAATCTATAGCAAGGGATGCAATCCCTTCCTTTCTGTTCCAATCTCCTAAAAAGGACTAACCAGTGCAGTTACTGCAGAAATAAGCCAAAGGAAATTACTGTATAGCGAATACTTTTGTTCAGCAGAAAACTGCTTTGACACCATGCATACTCAGCTTTGCAGCAGATGAGTCTTCTCACGGTCACTGAACCCACAAACTTTGATTTTTCTCTCCCCAGAGGTTATTATAGATTTCCATTGGTTTGTGCACTGAGGAAGTATTTTCAATCGATTCCAGTCCTGCAGTATTTAAATAACAATCTCAAAGGAGTGTTTTTTAAAAGACCCTTTGTGGGCATTGCTATTCCTGTTCACATATTTTACCCATTAATTATAAAATACTGTGCAACCTGGGGGGAATGGGAGGGTGGGGTGTTGAAGGAAGTCAGTTTAAAGGCATCGCTGAAAGGGAAACAAAGCATTCTGCAGCCAAAGAGCTTGAAAATGGTGATGTTCCCCCAGGACAGTTCATGATGTCCAATATAAGAAAGAGAACAGCCTTTGCACTACTTCACTACAGGAAAACATACCTTGGCACAACATTCCCATAGCATCCCAGAGCTCTAGCAAGTCTTCTCTCTCTTGAAACAACATCCTGACTCCCTGAATTCTTCTTTAATCCGACAGAAGTTTCTCTAAGGAAGAGGAAAAAGTCAGCAGTTATTCATTCTCTATCCAAAGCAGGGTCAAAGCAGAATTAAGTTAGACTTTCAGTGACAGAACGAAACACTGAATGGGTATACATTTCTCGAGCAACATTCATTTCTATGCTACGAAGTAATCCTGGGTCTTGTTGGGGAAGAAAATAGCGAAATGGTCCACTGAAAAAACAATACTCCTCTCAGAAAACACTGATTCAGTGCAACACATTTTCCATGGAAACATATCAATACCATTGAACAGTCTGACTGAAAGACAGTAAGATAAATCAGAGCTTATTTGTACCATCTTTGGTTTCAGTCCCAATTTCTCCCATGTCAAATAACACTGACATTTTTGTTTACTGGTTCTCATTTTGCATCCCCAGTAAGCACTGCTTGTCAGCAGCCTGTCTGCCTGCCATCCACACTTTACTGTTAAAGAAGGAAAGCTTTCCAAAGTGTATTTTCTTTTTTTCACTGGCAGGGAAATCCTCACTCTGGTCATTTATGAAGTGTAAACCAGCTGCAAGGACCATTTAATAGAGTTTAACAAGAGTCTGACTTTTAGCATGGTACTTCTAAAGTAGTCCAGACTTACTCAGAGACTCGGGATACATAACAGACAACCAGAAAAAAATGACCATTTACCGCAAGATCAGCATTTGATAGTCTAGAGTTATTAGTAGCTTCTCCCTCCAAGGTTGTGTGACAGGATATGATTGCCAATATCTTCCCAAACAGTGCTGGGTGACAACAGAATGATAAAACACTTCACAGAATCACAGAATCAGAGACTGGTTTGGGCTGGAAGGGACCTTAAAACTCATCCAGTTCCAGCTCCCCACCACAGGCAACAACGCCTTCCACTAGAGCAGGTTGCTCCAAACTCTGTCCAACCTGGCCTTGAACACTGCCAGCGATGGGGCAGCCACAGCTTCCTTAACTGAGAGCGTATTTTATATTTCATTCCCCATGGTTCAGCATCAGAACCTTACCAAATTAAAGATGTATATTATTTTCATTCTACCCTTCTATCCACCCCAGCACAAAAGGTTAGCTTTAACTTTGCATGGTGCTTGTTCCTGAGTCTCTCTACCAACGCACAGGAATAAAAATCACAAACTACTGGCTTAAGGCTCATTTTAAACAGATACTTGAATTTCCTTGCAACATTTCCTCATGCAGGCAAAAGCTAACTGCAGCAAGCATGGCAGTAACTCAGCTCAATTCCTGCCAAGTCTGCCCTGCTTGCCACAAATAGGATCTTTTTCTGTACCAAGTAAAATTAACAGACTACCTCCATGGGATGTATAAGAAAGAATTCAAAATGCAATGACAGATATTATGCAAAAAAAGAATTTACACAAGCACGCTAGAAATTAAAAACAAGGAAATTACTGATAAAGTACTACCAGGAATACTATGCTCCAAAAGATGCAGGAGAGAATCAGATCAGAGGTTGCCACAAGCACTGAGGCTAAACCAAATCAATAACAGCCTTTTGTTTGCAGATTACTGAAAGTGACAGGACAGCAATCAAGATCAACAGACCCACAGAAGCAGGCCAGGGTTCTTCAGATGCTGTCTTAACCTATTTTCAGGTTAAAGTATTAGTTATGGTGACTTAGCTATCAGAAATTGCTTGAGTAAGGTAGCACACTTGCAGTATTATCCTTGTTTTAGTAGAGGTGAATGTATAAATACTGTTCAGCCTGGAGAAGAGAAGGCTCCTCGGAGACCTTACAGCAGCTCCCAGTGCCTAAAGGGGCCAACAACAAATCTGGAGAGGGGCTTTGGACAAGGGCCTGTAGGGACAGGACAAGGAGGAATGGCTTTAACCTGACAGAGGGGGGATTGAGATGAGACATTAGGAAGAAATTCTTCCCTGTGAGGATGCTGAGGCCCTGGCACAGGGTGCCCAGAGAAGCTGTGGCTGCCCCATCCCTGGCAGTGTTCAAGGCCAGGTTGGACACAGGGGCTTGGAGCAAGCTGCTCCAGTGGAAGGTGTCCCTGCCCATGGCAAGGGGTTGGAACTGGATGAGCTTTAAGGTTCCTTTCAACCCAAACCAGTCTGGGATTCTATGATAAAAATTGATGTGGATACACTGCTTAGGAAATCCATATTTTTCAGATCACATAGTAATATTCAGGTATACTTCTAGATTCTGATTCTGCTGGTATAAAAACTCAGCATTTGTATTTATGACACACAGACCAAAGACACACAGGATTACTGAGTATACCCTAAGTTTAAAAAGTGAGTTCACAATAATATTCCACAGAATTTTATTGTATCCAGAGATTCTTTCATGCTTTTCATGCAAGTTCCCCAGGACTTTCATAGTATAAATATTCCACTGTAATCACACTTACCCAAATAATACATTTTTCCTAGCCTTGGTATAAAAATCCAGCTCCAGCCTTCATGTAGACACTGGACATTTGTGGAGGGACACTGACTCTTGCCAGTGGTTTTGCATGCTGAATTCCCACAGGTTTTCAGCCCCTGATCATTCAGCTGTGAACTGAGTTCTTCATCTTGGTCTCCTCCTTGACATCATTCTACAGAAGTAAAATCTCAAGAGACAAGTAGGGGAAAAATCACTCATCACCACTCTTTATTCCCCACTCACCCTGATGAACACAGATAAATCAAGGCCAAAAGAAACTCATCTCATTCTGAACCCACACTTCTCTCAGGTTTAGGATTATTTGTTCAAATGGACTATATTGTTAGATATTGCCAAGTTTGAGTATTTATTCTATCAGATTAAAGCGATCTGAATGTGCACATATATAATACACATATATACACAACCTACTTAGCTAGACAATTCTTCAGCATTAAGTAGCTTTATTACCTTTTCACCAGACTCACATTTCACACTGACAGAATGCACCAGTTGTTAAGTTGGTATGTTACCTTTCTTCTTGTCATTTCAAACACAAGTGTTTTGCACATATAATACTGCTCAGTGACCTTTTGCAGAGTCTGTCCTTATCTCCTGCCTTTGAAACAAGCACAACTAAAGTAGTCTCAGGAGACACAATAGCCAAGATCAGCTTCCACATTTCTAATACAAATGAAATGTGAAAATAAACTTGGGTCAAACTTTATAACCTTCATGGAACAATTCTATTATCCTCTTCTTGCAGCAGCAGAACAATAAAGTTGCCAATAAAAAACATCAAAAAATCATCATATATAGTTGTGGTAGGATCAAACCTGTCAGTATCATATTGCCGTCGTTTGGCTTCCAGGGTGCTGAAAGTTATGTGCATGCTCCTTAAAAAACAATCTAGCTGCTCAAATCTAGAGAGGTAGTTGATAAATAATTAGTTTTGCAGCTTAAATTCCCACTGACTTCATTACGACCTTTGGGTTTGACATGAATACCAAAAAAACAGGAATTTTACATGCAGAGATCTTTCACTGAAAGGAAGCACAAAGGGTGAGATTAAAAGGCTGGAAAAATACACCAAAGCTGATTTTGGAAAGGCTTCTCTAAGTTGCTGGTCTGCCTAGTTTAGGCAGAAATATGGCAGAAGCCAAGCTTCCTTTTCCAGTCCAGATACTGAAGCCCATTTAGGCAGAATTTGCCATAAGGATATTTTAATGTGTTCCAAATGCCTCTCCTACAACGAACAAGAGCACTGGGTCACCTCAGCAGGTGCCCATGCAGCAGAGCACATTACCAGGCAACACAGACGACTGCAACTGCCCTCACCTCCAACGACAATCTGCTTCCCAAGTGGTGCAGGCAAAGAATGGAATGTACAGCAGACTCTGACAAAATCAAAAAATACAAGGACCAAAACGAGTCAGAAGTCTGCCTCCAAAGCTGAATCCTGCAGCTCTATTCTTCTATTTAATTCACAATAGATTTGAGAGATAATGGTCAAATATCTATTGATTTTACCTTCCTATTCCAAATACACCCCATTTCTTTCAGGAGAAACTGAGGTGAACTGTGAACTTATTTGGAGCAGAAATCCCTCTGACCTTCCCACAGTTACTCTATTCAGCAAAGTTCTCCAATTCTATCTATCACACAATATAACACGGTATTAAAAAAGTGTTCCAAAAATGCCAGCAGTGGTAAGAAAATGTATGTAAACAAGTAACTTTTACACTGATAGTATTTTACAGTAAGAAACCGAGATGTTATCAAACTACAAGTATGACGAACAAAACATTTTACAAGGCATGCTAAGTGACTTTCCAAACTGATGCTATTTGTCACATATATGCAAACTAATAAAAACATTGCGTGCTTCTCCCCTCAGCTTCATGAAATATTTTTATCAAGGTATAAACATGAGAGGCACATTCTCTCTTCATTGGCAGTACATAAGCATACTACTGAGAGGAGACTCCTTCTCAGACCATGCATTTATACCTGAGCCAGCAGTAAGAGGAAAAGAATAGCTCCTTAAACATCATAAAGAAAACTCTAAACCAATCTTAACTAATCCTTCCTACCTAGCTTAATGAAGATAACAGTCCTCATGAATGAAGGCATTACGGAACACTTCTGTTTCACATCCTGATTTTTTTCTAGGACTTGGGTATGTCATATTATTTCATCCCTTCCTCAGTCACCCTGCTCAGGAAGAGAATTTTTATCAAGTTCATAGGATATCATTGCAAGCCCAAAGCATTAAGCAAACACAAACCACAGGGTCCTGCAAGAGACCGTAATAAAGACAGATGATAAATGATGCTACTGCAGCTGCATTTTTAAAAAGCCAGCATTCACCACAGACAACTGGTAGTAGAAGCAGTGCACAAATGTCTATCTACACTGAGAATTCTTAATGCTTCCAACATTCCCCTTCCCATTCCATTAAAGCTAATGGAAATATTCTCCCTCGATTTCAAATTGAATTTAAGAGCTAAGCTGAATTTAATAGGTGACACCTTTCAAAAGATGCATTTCTTTCTTAATAGAAAGTAAACTCTAAAATGGAACGAGAGAGAAACTGCACCAAGATACCCCTTTAAGCTACTAAAGCAGCATCTCACAAACCTGTCTGGTTCTGTAACATGGAATCCATGTTCATTTGTCCTAAGCATGCACCTGAATGGAAGTTTAGGCTTTATGGCCTGGATCAGTGATTCCTATCAGTGAACTGTCATGCATTATTAAATTAGTGTTACTTTTCCTGACACCTGTAACAAGAGCTTATTAACATTTAATTTGTCCAGAAATTGTTCTTTATTTATCCAATATGAACATCAGAAAGTCCCAACAGACAAGCTATATACATTAGGAAGAGGATATGTCACTACTATGGTATCTCAGAGATAAAGCCTCTGTTAATAAGTGTAAGGGCCTATGACTTAAAAAAAGTGTTGTCCCTCATTTTTCAAACACAGGAAAGTGTTTGAAGTGTGCAAGAAGAGGCAGCATTTAAAAGTAATGGTCAACTAAAGCAAAAGCTGAAAATGACTAAGATCAAAAATGGACTCAGGAAAACCTGGCCCTCAGCAGCAATGGTGTCTATGTCTATACTAAAAGACAGATTCAATCTCTATGGTTTTAGAAAGGATTTTTGATTTCTTACTTGCCTGCAACTGTCCCCTTCTATATCACTGCTTCCCAACAGCCAGCCCTCCTCCTTGCTGTCCTCAGCAGAAGCCAGGCTCACCCTTCAGACTAAATCACTGTCAGTCAAGAGCATCAATACAAATGTGTAATTAGTGTGCTTATTAAATCTTAATTTTAACCAGACAGAAAGTGAACAATGTGATGTTTATGTGTAAAACATGCCCTTTTTCAAGTGTGGGTTTAAATATTTTTGATGATATTCTTTAGGTGCCATCAAAAAGTTCCTAATGGCAATGAAACGGGACCACAAAGGTGAGGAATAGCAAGAAGGAAGCTCTTTCTATTTCGGTATTACTCATGAACAGACTATTACAAATAGAATAAAGAACCCCTATCTAATGTTATATTAATTCTGGGTGTATATACAAGATGTAAGACAACTGAAGTCACTGAAATAAGCCAAAAATATTATTTTAACGACACCCTCTTTTAGTAGGAATAGTCACAAACATACAGAATATCCTTACAGGACTCAGATTTACTTCTCCTTATCTTCCAAACAGAACAAGTCCAAATCTTTGTACAATGTTCCCTGAAAGATGCAGAAATTAAAACCATTTTTTCTCTTAAAATGTCTTTTTTGTAATCTCTTGTCTCCCAGACACACTGGATTAACACAAACATTAACATGGACCTTGCAATAGAAAACATTTAAGAGGTTTCTTCTAGCCAATTTTGCCAGCGCTGTGGCATGGACCTCGTGCATCTGTCCTAAACCTAAAATTGAAAGTGCAGTTCAAGTAAACGGAATTATCTACAACATATGTACACTGAGAGTGCTGGGGTACCCATTAAAGCCAGTTCAGAAACAGAGGAAAGGAGGGCTTTTAAAGATGCCTGTAAAAGGCATGGCTTATTAGCAAAGTCAGAAGATCCAAACAACACTGCACAGCAGTAACCTGATAAAATTCCTTCAGCTGGCACCAGCATTCCGAATACACACTCCTCCTCTTGAATGGAAACCTGGGCATTAAATAAAATGATTCCATCACATCTAAAGGAGGCATATGTGAACAACTCATTTTGGCAATTAAGAAAACCCAGGTGGCTCATGTTTGTTGGTTTAAAAAACACCTTCTCATTTAGTGGTATAAATCAAGAGTAATTGCATTAAAAATTAAGAAATCAAACCAGCATGGGAAGAGCAGCAGATCCATTTAGAGTTATCTAGAAAACAGAATTTCAGTCTCAGGAGAATGTCTGACACTTCAACACTAATTTCAATGTCAAAAGAAGAGGCAAGTCAATATATAATACATTCTAATGTAATAGATAGGCCTCACATACTAAGCTAAAAATGCTTAAAATTAAATTGTTGCAGTGGGGGTTTCTTTGCAATACTGATTAAAAACAAACCTCCTCCAGTTGAAATGTTCAGTGGTTTTAAAGCTGAAGAGCTTGAGGTGTTTGTTCTGAACTCTCTTACTGAAAGGGAAAGTTCATTCACAAATCATCACTTATTAAGAAAGACATGCAACTATCCATAGCTCGTATCTTAATCAGGAGGATTCTTATTTAAGCTTAAAGACTACTCTGTGGCTGGCTTTGTTAATGAACTCTCATTCTACTGTCCCACAATGTAATCAGTCAACTGTGTTAACAGTTCTCGTTCTTGTCACACCAAGCCAATTTATCAGGTGAAACGTGGCTTCCCCAGGTCCCAGGTTTTGTAGTAGCTTGCTCAAGGAAGGAGACTATAAGAATTTTCTTATTATGAATTAACTAAGATATAATTATACAGCTTTCCCCTGTGTATAAAAAAAAAAAAAGGCATTCATGAGTCATCTTCCAAGACAGTGTCCCTTCATCCCAGAACTCATTTATATTTATGGCATATTATAAATGTTCCTTACAGCACCTACAATGTATTTATCAACAGAAACCTTGAGTTTATTCAGACATATGCAGAAAAACGTGATCTATTCTGCTCCTTCTTCTACACAAGTATGGCAAGAGTTCTCTCTTCTCTGAGGCTTCTGCACGATGCAGGATCAATGGCAGCTTTTGCCTTTGCATCAGGCCTACAGGGCACAGATATAAATAAACCTGTTCTGTTGTCAGATGATGCGTAAAATAGTTCTTGGGAAAATAAAAATCAGCTTAATGCTTCATTCAGTATTTTTAATATTTGTATCCCATTTTCTTGAGTTCTGTAATTCCTCACAGAAAGCCTAAACCAGCTACTAACACAAAATCTGTGTGCCTGTGCTCTAGGTGACCTTGCATGATCATCAGGGAGGTTGGACTAAATGACCTCTGGTGGTCCCTTCCAGCCTCAACCATTCTGTTAATTCACACCACGCAGGAGTCATGAACATCACATCCCTGGTCTTAGGACTTCTTTCTGCAACGTTCTTGGCCACTTTCTGCTAATGGAGAAAGTTCTGGTAAAACCAGAAAAGCTTCACAAAATCTGAATACTTAAAGCCTATCATCCAGGCTGCTCTGCTATGGCATGGTGTGCAACCTGGGATAAGACTACTATGAAATGAGCTGTGAGAAGCCTTTCTCTGCATGAAGAGCTGTCACCCTTGATGTCTTGCTTTCCCTTGCAGAAAAGCTCTGTCTTTTTGCTCCACAAATCTTGCTCTTGTACTTCTCAGAGATGTTGGGTAGGTTTTTATGCTCTGCCTTAGGCATCCTAATTAACTTCAGTCAGCTGACAACGACATAATGCCCTCTGCATCCAAGAAGACGGGTTATCTCTAGGAAGACAGATATAAGCTGGGGAGACTTTTCAAACTCATTAACTCCACATGAAGGAAAAGCCACTTTTATCAGAACTAACCCCCAAACAGGCAAGAAAGCTGCACAATTTTTGTGATGTATGTGAGCGGTGTGTGTGTGGCTGTGAGGAAGAGTTTGCCTCGCTGAATCCTACTTGCCAGCATTATAAGAAATCTGGAGAGGGGCTTTTGACAAGAGCCTGTACTGACACAACAAGGAGGAATGGCTTTAAACTGACAGAGGGAGATTTAGATGAAACATTAGGAAGAAATTCTTCCCTGTGAGGGTGCTGAGGCCCTGGCACAGGGTGCCCAGAAAAGCTGTGGCTGCCTCATCCCTGGCAGTGCTCAAGGCCAGGTTGGACGGGGCTTGGAACAACCTGGTCTAGGGGAAGGTGTCCCTGCCTGCAGCATGGGGGTGCAAATGGATGAGCTTTAAGGTCCCTTCCAGCTCAAACCATTCTATGATTCTATGATTATGCACACCATGCTAGCTGCTGATCACTTTCTGGGGCAGATCAAAATATCAGTTAGGAAAATAAAGCAAAAGCTTTAGCCAGCATGTAAAGCAATCTCCTAATTAAAGAGGTTAATCTCTTCCTCCTATTTACATAAGGAAAGAAAATGGCAATCATGGTATCATCTTACTACTGAAGGAAGAAAATGCCAGTGTCACCAGTTTCCCAGGGTAAAGTCTGGGGATAACAATTACTGTGAAAATCTCATTTACCTTTGTTTTTTAAAGAAGTATATATATATACACACAGCATGTGTGCCTGAAAACAAGCTTTTTTCCCTAACAGCCATTTTTCTAGCAACATCTGCTGGTTTTTCATCTGCTATTTGTGCATGCAGCCTACTTATTCGCATTATGTCCTGTAAATAATGCATATCTTCCTATTTATTTTCACTTAGCTGGCTGAAATGGGTTTTCTTGAATAAGCAGCATTCACTTATGAAATGCTGCAATAAAATTTAAGACATCTTCCTGATAGCGTTCTGCATCTAAAGTTGTGTGTGTTAACCTTTATTCCAGGTAAATTATAGAATCATAGAATAGTTTGGGTTAGAAGGGTTACTATGTAGTATAGATACTACATAGTACATAGAAAAAGTAAACCAGTCCCTGACCAAAGGTCTAACAGTCTGATTATACAAAAGCAGTAAAAATAAAGAGAAAAGAGATCTAGAGAAGGAAATTGAAATGGAACAGAAAACAAGATTTCTGATCTTTAGGTTATCAACAAAACCATACTGCTTCCCCATGCAAACTTTAGTAGTTACTCTAACAGTTTATGGGTAGCCACAACATATAGACAATGCTAATTTAAGATTTCTCAGAGTCTCCAAAAGAATTCCTTGAAATCAGTGGGGTCCCAGTGCTTCTCTGAGGAATAGAAGCCTTTGAAATCATTCTATTTCATCTCTGCTTAAAAACAAACCAAAAATCAGTAGTTCTACATTATGCCTTAGGGAAGAATTTTTCTATTTTTCAGAAAATCAAGATCAAGGAAGCAGATGAACCTAAGAAAAAAAAATCACGTAAATCTGTAAGTTCAACACTTATGTTAAAAATGGAGGATTCAGAATCTTGATTAGATCTATTATATATACTTACCATGAATTCACATTGAAACCAGTAATCATTATATTACAGGAAGAGAAACAGGGTATTTACAGAAATTGAGGAATACATTTTGATAAATAAACTGCATCAACTGAAAATTAAACCCCGCAAACTCCCTTTTTGATAATTTTCAGAAAGATTTCACAATGCCCAACAAGTTCTTGCAGTGAAGCATGAGACTGCTCACCTAGGAAATCAAGCAGAATATTCTTTACAGGCTTCTTGGTACTCTAACCATGGCTTTTACAGAGGGAAATGAATTTGCCAGAGAGAAGCCCACTAGACAAAAGAAATGCTTTTTCCGGTGAGTACTTCCTAGTTACTGACAGTGTCAGTCATTCACCTCTTGCCAGAAAAAATGAATCATATCAAGTCATTCCAAGATCAATAGCATCCATTGTTATCTGGCAGTAAAAGACAGCTCTTCATTCCGGGGTTTAATAAGCACTGCAATGTTAGTTCCTATTTCCTGGCCAAATTCCAATTCAGGTAATTGCCTCCTGCCTCCCTAAATTCGCTCTGCAATTTCCTTAGGCCAGATACTCTTCAGCCTGCTCTAAGTTGCCCATGCACTGTCAAACACTAGAAGTGACTACTTGCAATGAATGAATTACACTGTGAGCCAAAATTTCCAGTTTCCCCAGACCAGAATTCACAGAACACCTGGACATGACAAACATTACCTCCCACACTCACACGTGGGAAGCATTTTAATAAATGTTACTGGGTCACTCAGAATGTTTTAACTAATCCTGAAATCCTTGAACAACTGCCTTATTGGGTGCCCAGGTGTTCTGCTGGCTTGCCGGCTTCAGCCCACAGGATCACAGTAGAATTAAAAGTGTTATATACTTAAGTGCATTGTACCCAGATGGGCATTTTTCTCTTCTCTGACACAAACTGCCACTGTCATGAGGTCTTCCCTAAGCCGCCTCTTCCCCAGGCTCCAAATGTTCAACTACAACACTATAGGGACAGGTAACACTAGAGGTACACGCTTGAGCGAGTCCAGAGGAGGCCACAGAGATACTACAAGGGCTGGAGACAGGCTGAGAGAGCTGGGCTTGTTAAGCCTGAAGAAGAGAAGGGTCCAGGGAGATCTCAGAGCAACTTCCAATGTCTAAAGGGGCCAACAAATACCTGGAGAGGGGCTTTTGACAAGGCCCAGCAGGGACAGGACAAGGGGGAATGGCTTTAACCTGACAGAGGGGAGATTGAGATGAGACATTAGGAAGAAATTCTTCCCTGTGAGGGTGCTGAGGCCCCTGCACAGGGTGCTCAGAGAAGCTGTGGCTTCCCTACCACTGGCAGTGTTCAAGGCCAGGTTGGACGAGAACTGGAGCGAGCTGGTCTCGTGGAAGGTGTCCCTGCCTGTGTCAGGGGGTTGGAACTGGATGAGCTTTAAGGTCCCTTCCAAACCAAACCGTTCAATGATTTTAGGATATATAAGTGTTCAGCCCTAGTGCTTCTTCCCTGTCCAGTTTCAGATCCTATGATCTTGTCATACTGACCTTTACGTTGCAATCATAAATCAGTTTTTGCCTCCTGCATTGTTTACTGTCACTGTATAGGTTTTTATTAATTGGAGCACTTTGATAATGAAACATCAATACTATAACTTTCAAATAATTTCAAGTGCTGTACAGACACTTGATTAAGTCTCTGTTACCGGTAAAAGAAATGGAGGAAAACACTGCTGCAGGAAACAGAATATTCCTAAACTCCAGTTTGAAGTTCGGTTTAAGTCACCAAGACATGTGCTCTGTCCACAATACACCCTCATTGACTTCTTATTTCATTTCAAGGTTATCAATATGTGAGTCCTTTTCCTTTTAGGATCACTACCTTCTTTGGTCAGATTTTCGAAGTTTTACAACCCCTTTCCAAATTCCAATGTTCAATTTCTATATACACTAACTCTGAGGGCAACAAGCAGATTTCTGGAGAGTTGCAGAAGGAAACCCCAAAGAATATATTGCCATGAGAAAACACCATTTCCTTTTGATAACGACAGTCCCTCACAGAATGGGACTGGCACAGCAGCTTGTCTTCCTTCAGAATTAATGAAGGATCAAAGCCAAAGGATGTCCAGGTGGATGAGAGAGCCCAATCAGCTCATCATGACATCAACTGTGTGACACGCTCCAGAAGCCATCGCAACACTTACCTCATTCACCTGCAGTTTCTGCCAAGAAATGAAATATTGCCACTGGAAAATATCTTCCATTGCCTAGTATCTTGGTGTTCACATTTCTATTGAAATATAAAGAAGCAGGACAGGAAATTTAATTTCTGAACAAAGATGTTTAAATATGTCAAATGTAGCTTACAGAAAATCAGACAGAAGCTCAAAAAATTGCAAGGAACAGTATCAAGTACATCCCTCTAGAACCTAAAATGCATTTGTCAGGCCAAGAGCTGAGTTCTGTATTACCTCATGCAAAAATGCCTGCAGAATGTGTTCCTTTTAAACTGTCAATCTGTTACGACACAGATCTCATTCGTTTCCTTCAATAACAAGGATGGTCAGTCCAAGACAAGGTCTGAAGCTGCCCAGGAAGTGCCAGGGTGCCTCAGTTTCAGAGCTCCCCTTAAAAACTGGAGACGCTCACCAGGTAGTTTCCAAAGCAACAGCAGGTGGCAGTGGTGCTCAGGCTGGAGGTATCTGGCAGAGTTCCCAGCTCTGATAGCACTATTACACTGACATCTGGGCCAAAAATAATCATGTCACACTATTAGCATCACTCCCTCTTCTCACAGACAACAATCTCCAAATTTTTTCTCTCTTATCATGTTATAAACTCTTCATGTCCAGAAACCCCTCACAGTGTAGGGGTGTTAGATACAGCATCTAACCTAATACTGCTCCAGTGGCTACCGGATGGCAGATGCAATAGAAATAATAAGCAGTTCCTGTGCATGCCAGAGAGCACCAAGTAAGAAACACACTAACTTATCACTTAAGCCCCTCAACATGAATTTAAATAATTTCAGCAGTGATTATGGGACACAGTATTTTACAAAGTTTTTTTCTGGTTATCTATTTAACATCATGAATTCTCTTAATCTCTTCTGTTTACAAGGGCTTAGAAATACATCTCTTAGCCAACAATTAAAAAGAAATTAAACCTCTCTCTCCACCTCTCATGTTTACGAAGCTTAAAGGTAACTAACAAAATGTCCAGAATGAAATAGTTGATTTCTAATTATAAACAAACATGTTTCCCAAAGTAAGAACAAGCATCCACCTACAGATGCAAGTACCTGCTGCACTGAGGACACCACCAGTTAGGTACTGATAAAGGCCTTTATGAATTGAGTTCCTCTATTCCACAGGTTTTAAACCTGGACCATGAAACAAAAAGGAAGAAAAGAAGAAAGGGCAGATTAGATTACAGGATTACGGAATTGCAAACCTGTTTTTTTCAAAGGGCATGGTGAAGACATAGTCCTAAGCACATCCTTGAGGGGCAGCTTGTGTCTGGCTCCGCTTTCCATGAACTACAGAAGCATATCATTGGGGAAATGAAGCAACAGCCAGGTTGGACGGGGCTTTGAGTGTGGTCTAGTGGAAGGTGTCTCTGCTCATGACAGGGGGATTGGAACTAGATGAGATTTAAGGCCCATTCCAACCCAAAACATTCTATGACATTCTATGATCTCCAAAGATGGATGTTGCATTGCCACACTGCACAGATATAATGCCCAAAAGTGCAGCAGCCCCTTTCCAACAAACAGCAGAAAATCCTAGAGCAGTAAGACTTCAGGGAAGAGAGGAAGGTTTGCTCTTTTTTGCGTTGTTTTTGGTTGGTTTTTTTTTGTCCCTGTCATTTAGCTGCTTGCTCCATGTGCAGAGCCCTTGTGCTATTCACTATGTTCCAGCTGGAACAGTGCTGTTGCATCTATATTCAAAACAAAACCACCATGGATTTGGGAGATACTGAAAGGCTTTCTCTGGTAATTGAAGGTAGGGAATATCTACTCTGTGTTGCTGAATTATGCCCCATATCTGCTTAAAAGAAAACAAAAAACGAGTTACTAAAGTCACTGTTTTTTAATAAAACTAGAGTAAGAAATTAGCATCAAAAATCCTTCACTGTCAAGGACAAGAATGCTTTCAAACTATGTGATACCATTTTCCTTTAGTTCTGTATGAGTGTGATATATCTAATCAGGCATGACGCAATGTGACATGCAGGAACAGGGTGACTAAGCACAATACCCATACCTTTCTATCTTTTGTTAGCACCAGACCTACAGTTTTCTAGTGTGGGAGCTGTTTGTTTTGTTTTCAGCCTTCTATAAACATTTTCTGCATGCATTTGAGAAGATTTCAAGACCTCTGTATCCTACATTGTAACATAGCATAAAGCCAAATACTTTCCTTTTTATTCACAGGATCCTACACTCACAGAATAGTTTGGGATGGAAGGGACCTTAAAGCTCATCCAGTTCCAACCCTCTGCCATGGGCAGGGACACCTTCCACTAGAGCAGGTTGCTCCAAGCACCATCCAACCTGGCCTTGAACACTGCCAGCGATGGGGCAGCCACAGCTTCTCTGGGCACCCTGTGCCAGGGCCTCAGCATCCTCACAGGGAAGAATTTCTTCCTAATGTCTCATCTCAATCTCCCCTCTGTCAGGTTAAAGCCATTCCCCCTTGTCCTGTCCCTACAGGCCCTTGTCAAAAGCCCCTCTCTCCAAATTTGTTGTTGGCCCCTTTAGGCACTGGAAGCTGCTCTAAGGTCTCCCTGGAGCCTTCTCTTCTCCAGGCTGAACAAGCCCAGCTCTCTCAGCCTGTCTCCATAGCAGACCTGCTCCAGCTCCCGGAGCACCTCCGTGGCCTCCTCTGGACACACTCCAACAGCTCCACGTCCCTCTTGTATTTGGGGCCCCAGGGCTGGACGTAAGACTGCAGGGGGTTCAACAGTTACACAATGCATCATTATACCTCAGACTTAACAACTTTCTTCATCTTCCCTGTTAAATAAATAAAACTAAAAAAAAGTACATATAAATGTAATAAAGAGCAGGGTACATCTTGTATTCCAGCAAAATTTCGGCACCTGAAGAAAGCTCACCTCAAATGCACCAATCATACAGAAGCCAGAAGGGGAGAAGGGGAAAGGAAAAGAAAATGTGAAGAATGGTCCCTGATACCAGGAAGATCTACTTAGCACAAAGTCTGCTTTACTGAAACCTGCTTTCCCCTTTCAAAATCAAGTATTTGAAAAGTGATCTGTGCTACACATGAATTGAGCATATCTGTACACTTCTGTCCCTGTGTTTTGGCACTGAAAGAGTAGAACAGCAATGTAAGATACATTAGCAAATGAAAACTTAGTTTGCTGGCAGCAAAGGATGCATCCAGATATTTAGATCTTCCTGGTATCAGGGACCATTCTTCATATTTTCTATTCCTTTCCGTTTTACCAAACTGTAAAAGATCAGCCATCAGCTATGGTTATCGCAGGTACTATCACAATAGTACGCCTACACCAAAATACTCAAAAGGAAAACATTTTCAACAAGCAAGGCATGTCTGTACCTCAAATCCAGCAAATTTATCAAGAATCCTAATTTATGATCAGAGTCCTTTTGGTAAAACAACTAAATGGTCGCTCTTTGACTTATTAGCTGTGCTCCAGAGTATAAACTGTAATTTACAAATGAAATCAAGGATTAATTTCTCAGGGAAACCAGGCCTTGCTCATTTTCATCAACGTCATTGGCAGTGATCAGTGCTCAGTGTTTCTGGGAGAATGAAAAGCCTGCCAGTCTCAGGCAGCTGTCACTGAAATCAGCAGCAAATTAAGAATGTATAAGCTAGAGCTTTGAGTTCAAATGGCGTTTTTATACCGCCTCCTTGGAAGGCAAGAGCTCAGCTCCTTAAGTATGTAAACATCCCATCCATGGTTGGAATGGTTTTAAACTGAAAGAGGGTAGATTTAGAGGAGACATTAGGAAGAGGCCTCCATAGCAGAGCTGCTCCAGCCGTCGGAGCATCTCCATGACCTCCTCTGGACTCACTCCAACAGCTCCATGTCCCTCTTGTGTTGTGGGCCCTGGACTTGCTCGAGCGAGTCATCAGCAAGACAGGTGATGCTTTCAAAATGTTTTGTTAAAGCAAACAAACAAACAGACAGACACAAAAAAAAAAAACAAAACACCACAAAAAAAGAAAAAAAGAAGTTTCAGGGTGGAGGTGTCCCTGTTACTCAATCTTTAGCTTGAAAACACATTTAAATCTTGGAATAAACATTACCTCACTTTGGCAACTCGGGTCTGGACAGGATTCTCAGGGGTTCTCAGAATGAAAGCTCTCTACTATTCTCAATTTCTCTCTACACAGAAGTTGAGAGCTAAGCTGGGTCCTGGAGCAGAGCTCAATTTGCTCTCTAGAAACAATGGGACACTTGGCCTGAAGCTGATAGGTGGGAACTGCTGAATAGGCAGTTTAAGTCCCTCCATGAATTTCAAGTTTTGGTTTATAAAAGTGGTTAAAACTTACAATATTACACCTCATCACACCTACTGCCACTTGCCAGAGACACGAAACTACTTTTATATAGTATTTCCTATTATATACTATTCCTATTGATTATGGCAACATACAGTGAGAGCTTTATGAAGTGGAATTGAATTTGCCTTTGATCATACTGTGCAAATAAGGATGCACTGTGCCATTTCCTATTGGATGAAGACAAACTCATCTCACCAGGGGTAATAAAGATTATAAGGCTCAGAAGTCTGAATGCTTTCTATCTATTTCTCTTTGCTGCAGCGGCCATTCACACTCCTGCCTGGCAGCCAGTTAACTCGGTGGCCCTTGAGAAAGAACTTCTCTCTGCACGGATGGACACAGACCTCTAGATTCTTCAACAGACTTCAACATAAAAAATACTTTAAGGTTAATGTTAAATAACTTTCTTTATTAACTGCTTTTATGGCTTTTAGACTGTTTTCCATCTGACCATAGTGCTACAATGGCTGCACATTACGGAGTGCTCCTGTCAGCAAGAGCTCATGAGCACACCAAGGGCAAGCTTTTATTTAAACTTGTTACACTGAGACTTTATATTAAAAAGCACCTTCATGGAGAGGTGCTCCTCAGAGTTACACAGACTCTTCAGTGAGCACACAGGACAAAAAATAGTACCTACACTTTGGTCCAAGTGCCTGAGGCCCTGGGATACTCACCTTTGTTAGTGTATGATGCCAGGTACATAACACAACATTTAAATACACACTGATCCCAGGATGCACAAACCTTTCTGACGACCACTTACCTGGGCCAGGTTTGCTTGTTTAACTGCACTAACCTCATCTGCAGACTGAGATCAGTAAGAAAGGGCAAGCATAACACTTCCTCAAGAATTGTCAGAAATCGTATTATGCGTAAGAGTTTAGATAATCTGGGAAGAGATTTACAGGCAAGATGTTGTATATCTAAAACTGCCTTGTCGTAGAGATGACAGATGTAGATGAGTACTGATGTAGAGAGTACCAGGAAAAACCTACAGTAAATATGCAAAAATATCCTCATTATATTCTGTGGAAACCTCTGTTTTGGAAAACGGCTACTTGAAAATTCTGTCACAGAGACCTGTCACAGTTTCCAGTGGGAAGGGGATTACACTGATGACATTTGGTGGGTGGGTTGGTTGGGGAGCATTCATAAAATACTACATCCAAGCTGCTAAGTCCATCAAACTGCTGTTTGCTCCCCTGCTGTGTCTGACTTGACCAATTCAAGCCCTAAACTTGCTCCAGGATTTGTGACTCTTCTGCAGCCCAACCCACCTGGAATTTAGCAGAGACTAAAGACACCAGCTTGGGGAATACAGGACTTTAAATAAGCACATATTTAGAGCAATATATATATATATTTTATAATGCATTGTGTATGTTTAAAATTGATTAGAAATGACAAGCAGAGACCACCAGCATCACTCAGCCAAGTGGTGCTTTTTTGTAACCCCCTTCACAGCATAGCAGGTATTTTAAACAGAAACGACATGCAAGTACCTCATTTTCAGTGGTCATGGACTCTAACAATTATATTCTTTGCCTTTCAAGCTGTCTTTTTATGACCTGTTTCATCCCAAATACTCAAATTTGGGGCCAACATTAATCTGAAAACATATGTCGCTGAAATTAACGTGTTAGTAGATAATAGGAGTCCAATGTATCTGGAATTTAAAGAAAGAGTTCCCTAGAGTGATAAAACTCCAACAACCACCCACATCTAATTTATTTTAGATGTATGTGCATGGTTCAAATTTTACAATATCCCAGCAGAATAAGGCAATCTTAACCTTGACTGGATTATTGTAATTTCCAAATTGGCTGCCCATCTTGCTTTATGCCTTAGGGAAGTTTGTATCAAATGCATTGTTAAAACAGGCAATCCTCTGGAGTGGGATTTGCTTTTGCGAAAATGATTAAAAATGCGGAGAACATTACAGCTTCAGTAATGTATTTTTAAACTATATAACTGACAGCTGTAATCTCAACTAAGCAACTGAATGAAAGGTTTGAGCGGACGCCTAAACTGCTCCTTTCATTATATCACTTCCCTTCATGTCAAGGTGCATCATGTGGGTACTCTCAACAGTCATTTTGAGCCTGCATAGGCTCCTATATATCATGAGCCTACAGGCTCATATATATTATTCTATAAAGAATATGACGCTGCTGAATTTGTATTATTTATATATTGTGCATATTCAAACACTGATGAAACCCAATTTAATGTTGCATGTTCTCTAAGCATTAAAAACAAAAAATACAAACTTCCATGGTATCTTTCTCCACATTTGTTAGTAGTGCACTCTGCTTCACCCCATCCATCCTCTATGACCAGGACCTTCTGCCAGCCTCACAAGATGCCTCTTATATGCAAGACTATACCAGAATTAGTATTTTAGTGCACACATGTAGATTTCTATCACTGTCATAGCAGTTGCAGAGAGTAAAAACAGTCATACAATTAAGTTTCTTAGCACATCCCTAAATACAGACACGTAAAAACTCTTTCTATAGGTTTACAAGGCTACCAGAGCTTGGTAAATCCAAACAATGCATGCATCTGCCTTTCTGTTAAAGACTTGCTGTATCTGTGAAAGGGTGTTTGCTTTGGAGGACTGAGAGTTGCTTTTAATTAACAAAACCAGTATCACAGTTTCTTATTCATATATGCCAATGCTACTCTCAAAAAAGTGTTATTATGTAGGGGCTCCCCATCCATCAGGCAATATACTGGTGCCCACTGTTTAAGTATATGTAACTGCATCCTGCAGAACTGCAATAGCGCATTTGAAAGATGACAGGCACAGGACAGGACAGGATTTACAATCTGGCCTCATCAGGAGTAGGCACAGTGCTGAAACACTTCAAACACAGCTTTGGAACGTCAATTAAGTCTCCCTAGGAAGCAAGTCAAACCTCAGGTTCACAGGGGGATTCATTTATCCCCGCCGTGCATTCAGGAAAAGCAGCACGAAATACCTAGGAAAGGAGGCAGTTTGCAGATACCACTACTAATGTAGCAACAACTTCAGCAGACATATATCACCAGCTGAGAGTTTACTCCCATGTGTATAGTTGAAATCTGTAAAAGGCCATCTATCCTGTCAAAATTCTTCTGTTAAATTTTAAACTACATAAGCTAAATTGCATGCAAATTGCATGTACGTGAAACCTCTTATTCATACTAAAGCCAGACTTTTAGTATAGCTCAATTCAATTAGGAGCAGCCTTTCTTAATTAAGTCTGAAAGCAATTTATAGCATGTTAACCAATGTAGTGAAGTGGAGTAAATTTGCGCACAGACAAATACTACCTTAACTCTCCTGTTATCACTGATCAGGAAACAGCAGTGTACGCCTAAATGAGTATTCATGTAGCCTTCTGCCAATTCTAACTTTAGCAATTGTTTCCTTTCATAGAATCATGAGATGGTTTGGGTTGGAAGGGACCTTATTAAAGCTCATCCTGTTCCAACCCCTGCCATAGGCAAGGACACCTTCCACTAGACCGCGTTGCTCCAAGCCCCGTCCAACCTGGCCTTGAACACTGCCAGGGATGGGGCAGCCACAGCTTCTCTGGGCATCCTGTGCCAGGGCCTCAGCACCCTCACAGGGAAGAATTTCTTCCTAATGTCTCATCTCAATCTCCCCTCTGTCAGGTTAAAGCCATTCCCCCTTGTCCTGTCCCTACAGCATTTATTCATGATGCCAAATTTCTCAAAAAGATTCTTAGAAATTTTGTCAAAAAAAAAAACCCTAGCAGAATTTAAAGTCCATTAGAATACACTTTAGCATTCACAGATCATCTGACCAGAGAAGATTCAAAGGTAATGATCCTAAATTCCTAAAATGTTTGTAGGACTTTAACATTAAACCTACAAATATGATCAATAGGAGGCACTGGTTATCACATAACACCAGAGATTTGGCCAAATAAACTGGCAAACAAGGAACTGCAAAAAATTGAACTTGTAGGAAATAAAAGTGTTATTTTGGTTGAACATGGTTTAATGATGACAACTAGATGAAGGCAGTCTAAAGAACAGAAAAAGAAGGAGGGAAAGCAGAGCATCAGCTGTTTGGGATAGGGATGATACAGCTAGATAAAAGAAATTCTTTCTGCATGGCCTCTAGCAGGTTATAAAAAGAAGACTGATGTGATAGAATTGCAGAAAGAAGTGAACACTGGAAAGATTCCTCACCTGAGAAAGAGCACGACCATCAGGATTTCCCTACAACGCGGTGCAAAACCTAGTCAAATTTCCATACTGTAGACACAGAGTTAATTTGACACATACAGTTTTCCTTCCTGCTGCAGGTCTGCCTGAGGAGAGACACAGGGCCTCAGCTGGTGTGCAAAACCACTTTTTCCACAAATTAATATGAACTAGGTAATTTGTAAGAGAAACAGCCGCTCTTGATGAAAATTTCTGGCAATGGAAAACACACCAGGGGATGAGGTGCTCCTGCATTTCCCTACCATGACTGCAGTATGATAAGCAGCTTGACTTTTTCCACTTCAGTCTTGTATTTATCTGCTCCTAAATCCAACTGTTATATTATCAACACGAGAGGGACATGGAGCCATTGGTACAAGTCCAGAGGAGGCCACAGAGATGCTCCAAGGGCTGGAGCAGCTCTGCTATGGAGCCAGGCTGAGAGAGCTGGGCTGCTTCAGCCTGGAGAAGAGAAGGCTCCTTAAGGGGAGACCTCAGAGCAGCTTCCGGTGCCTAAAGAGGTCAACAAGAAAGCTGGAGAGCAGCTTTTAACAAGGACCTGCAGGGACAGGACCAGGACAAGGGGGAATGGCTTTAACCTGACAGAGAGGAGATTGAAATGAGACATTAGGAAGAAATTCTTCCCTGTGAGGGTGCTGAGGCCCTGGCACAGGGTGCCCAGAGAAGCTGTGGCTGCCCCATCCCTGGCAGTGTTCAAGGCCAGGTTGGACGGGGCTTGGAGCAACCTGGTCTAGTAGAAGGTGCCCCTGCCCATGGCAAAGTTGGAACTGGATGAGCTTTAAGGTCCCTTTCAACCCAAACCAGTCTGTGGCTCTATGATTCTACGATTACCCAACCTTTGAGAACTAAACTAACTGCTGATCACTGACAGCACATAAAATATCGCTAATTTGAGGACAGTAATATAATTCAAGATGTTACAGTGTTCATCCCACACTCACGTAGTCTTATTCTAATGCATTATCCTAATGCAATTCTATCCCACACTCACTACACTTATTCTAATGCAATTGTAGACAAGGTTGGCTCCAATTCATAAACTAAGAATCTTACAAAGCTTATACAGTAATAGTCTAACTTGCTCTTGCATTACTATGCCCTGTTCTCAGTGCTTTTGACCAGGTTTTTAGAGCTCATACTATGGCCAGTCTATGCACCACAGCCAAAGCTTAAGTCATTTGCTAAGTCCTCCCCCTCAAAACAACAGCCTTACAATACTGAACACCAAACATCAACAAAAAGCAAGTCTTTCACACTTACAAGACAGAAGAGAAATCAAGACCTGCCACCCTCTTACTAGGCGCTTTTATAATAAAACTGCTAAAAATAAAACTTCAAAGCTTGAATTTGCCACTCAGGAACTTCCAACATAGTCTGATGGAGTCAAGTAAACTGGCAATGAGAGCAATTTATCTACACGAGCTCCACAGGTAGTTATCTCTTCGTGTGGCAAAAGTGGGCAAAGCTACTTACATTTTGGAAGAGGAGAATGCTGTTAAGGAGGTCGATGTCAGACCCATACATGAAAACAGGCTTGGCAGAAGAACACCTTCGACAGCCAGCAAGCAAAGGATAGCCACTGCTTGCACCAAGAAGCAGTCAATAACTGTGGCACAAATTTCTGTAATAAATTCTCCTTTAACTGCGTTCACATTTTAATTAAATCCACAGTTTAATTACCATAAAAAAAAAAAAAAACAAAAGCACTGATCAGGGCCACAAATCCACATGAAATAACTAAAACTGCTGTTTCAGGTTTTAAATTAGGTGCTGAAAAATACTCAGAAGAAAATTAAACCTTTCTATAATAAGCCTGCGAAACAAGTTGTAGATCTATTTTAAATCAGCACAGCTTCACGTGAGTAAGAAAGCAGGATAAAATCTTGACATTTTCTGGTAATGTTTGAAATACGCTATGGTTATAATTCACTGAGACAAGCAGGAAGCTATTTGAAATGTGAAAGTATTCTGAAGTCATTTCTAGGCTTTGGGTTTTGACTTAGAGCTTTTCAGAGAAAACTCTACTAAAGAAGCTTTCACTCACATAATTTATGTGAGAGATGACATAAGACACTGTTATTTTAGGGTTCTCAAAACGCAAACCTACATCATTGCAATCAAGAGCAAAAGGGGGAAAATATCAAAACAAAGAACAGCTTTTATGGGGAGCTGATAACAATCACCAGAGTTCATTGATTTTGCTGCTGTAGCCAACAAATTTATATGAAAATATTGATATTAAACCATAAATATAGCTTTATAGAAACCACTGAAATATAGAAGCCAGAATGAGATTCCTTAATAAAATAGAGCAGCTCTCAATATGAGCATCTGTGATGTCCTGACAGACTAAGTAAAATCTTAGCTAACTGCATGCACAGCTAACCCTCCAGAGCTTTGTGCAGCACTCACCTGCAGAAATATTGATTCAAGTGAACAGTGATTTTGACTTGCAGTTGACACCTTTACGCAACTGTACAGTCCCCTAAGGTTCAGATCCACATTATCAGCTATAATACAGGATCATAGAATCATAAAGCTCATCCATTTCTAACCCCCTGCAATGGGCAGGGACACCTTCCGCTAGACCAAGTTGCTCCAAGCCCCGTCCAACCTGGCCTTGAACACTGCCAGGGATGGGGCAGCCACAGCTTCTCTGGGCACTCTGTGCCAGGGCCTCACCACCCTCACAGGGAAGAATTTCTGCCTAATGTCTCATATCAATCTCCTCTCTGTCAGTTTCAAACCATTCCCCCTTGTCCTGTCCCTACAGGCCCTTGTCAAAAGCCACTCTCCAAGTTTCTTGTAGCCCCTTTAAGCACTGGAAGCTGCCCTAAAGGTCTCCACAAAGCCTTTTCTTCTCCAGGCTGAACAAGCGCAGCTCTCTCAGCCTGTCTCCATAGCAGAGGTGCTCCAGCCCTCAGAACATCTCTGTGGCCTCCTCTGGCCTCACTCCAACAGCTTACATCCCTCTTGTGTTGGGGGCCCCAGTATGTTTCAGCAAATTAACTCTCCCCTTCTCACAAATTTCAGAGGGTTAAAATAAACACTAACACTCCTATGAAGGCAAATGGGAAACCTATTAAGAAGTCACCCTATCCTGTGCCGCCCTTTACTACTACTCTAGTAGCCCATCTAATTAATGACAATTTATATTCCAGTTACACTCCTGATACACAGGTTGTAATGAAAGAAACTAAGATTTCTGTCTTGCTAACCCAGGATACAATTTTTTTGCTTTGCTGCACACAGAGCTTCATAGTTCTTATTATATTTACTGAATTGAAAGGAGGTTTTTGATTGTTTGAGTTACTCCTCAGGACAGGCTCGATATCACACTGAGAATTTACATACAGCACGAGGAGATGGTAAATGTGCTCTATCTTCTGAGCTGGTGGTGGAAAACAGTCTCTCAAACTGGATGTAGAAAAGGCCTTTCAATGAGTGGAGTAACTTCTTCAGGTAAAGCTCTGAACGTTAAGTTTTATATGCACATACATTTTTGTCCACGGTACTTTAATGAAGCAGACCACCCACAGCAAGGCTGCAGAGTAGTTGCCCTATGTCAGTTTACCATGTGTTTTGATTTTTGGAGACTCTAAACAGAAAGTGTATGTTGGATTCAGTTTTGCCAGTCAAAAAATCAAAAGCAAAAAACTAGCACTGCCATGAGATCAAAATCAGGTCTCAAAGCTACTAGAGGAATCAAAATTAGTCCAGTTAACAAAAGTGGACCGATTACTACTTGGCATGTATAATTGGCACGACTCATTGTATTCCTCATTATCTTAGACTGTGGTCTAGCTTCTGATTGAATTTACTTTGGTCAAGTCAACTTGTACCAGCAAAAGGTCTTACACCTTTTAGACAGTCTTTTTTTTTTATTTGAAAGAGTATCATCTATTTTAATTAGTGTTTCATACAAGCTACATCATCCTACCCATTTGTGCTTCAGCTGCTAAGAAAAACCAAGTAAACCTCAAAAACTGAGAGATCTGAATGTCTCAAACTGCAGTCTAATAAAATCAGCTCTTCTCAGAAGTTAGGTTCACTGATTTCATCTTCTTTAGCATTTAGAGCCTTGGGCTTCAATGGGCTTGGTTTTGTTAATGTCAAAAAAACCCCAAACTTTCTTTTTTTAAGGCCAAGCATAAAACGTTACCTTTAACTTGGGACAAAGGGAAAAATCTCACATCTGATTGAATACCCTACAAACGGCCTTGAAGTGCAGCAGTTTCAATATACGTGTTGTTCCCTAAGGCAACCAAGAAAAACCTAATAGCACATGATTTCTTTAAAACATACGCTGAACAACAGTAGATTCAACGAAGTTCAAAGTTCTCATTATTATACAGAGCAGAATTCTTTGTGCCTGAATCATGAAATACGTGATTACTGCTGCTGGCATTACATTTTCCCTTCCTCAGTTTAACATAATGTTCATAGGCTTCCACAGAGATCTAATTTCAAGAACAAGCTAGAGTGGTGTGCTTCATGCCTGGAAAAGAGAAGGCTCCGGGGGAGACCTTGTAACAGTCTTCCAGTACTTAAAGGGGCCAACAAGAAAGCTGGAGAGGGGAATCTGACAAGGGCCTGTAGGGACAGGACAAGGGGGAATGGCTTTAAGTTGACAGAGGGGAGATTTACATGAGACATTAGGAAGAAATTCTTCCCTATGAGGGTGGTGAGGCCCTGGCAAAGGTTAGCCAGAGAAGCTGTGGCTGCTCCATCCCTGGCAGTGTTCTAGGCCCGGTTGGATGGGGCTTGGGGCAACCTGATCTAGCAGAAGGTGTTCCCGCTCATGGCAGTGCATTGGAACAAGAGGAGCTTTAAAGTCCCTTCCAACCCAAACCACTCTGTGGTTCTCTGTGGGCAACTCAATTTTTATATTCCTGCTTCTGTAACACATCCCCATTTCTCTCTGTCTCCACTCTGTCCATGTTCGCCCTAGCTGGTGTCTTGGTTTGCTCCTCCATTAAAATCACTCTTTGGCAGATGCACTGCAGGAGGACAAGGAGGAACCTATACAGCTTGTCTGGACATTTGTACAAATCTCAGGAGTTTTTCTAGTATCGGAACTACCCAAATTTGATAGGATTGGACTAGAGTGGTTTCAGGCTGCCTCACAATTAAAAGGTGTTGGGATTTGAGACCAAATCTAAAGGGGTCTTTTTATACTCTCAAAGCTGTTGCAAGTTCCATATTCCAACATGGGGCCCACCCGCCCCTGTCATCTCTTACTTATTATGTTCTTATTTCTACATGAATTGTTAAGATACAACAGCAGTAATGTCAGTGACACTAAGCATTGTGACTACCTAATGGTTTACTACTTTGCCTGGATGCTTATTTTCTATAATTTCCCACCTATGAATTAGCATTTATCTTGCTGATAGGGACTATTATCCAGTTGAAATATATACTCTACTGAAACAAATCATTTAATTAAAACCACAGTGCAGCTCTCATTGTGTAGGGAAGTATTTTCCCAATCATTTACAGTACACTGAGTTCTGTTAGAGCTACAGAAGCAGTGTGGTATAATGATAGACTCTGGAATAATAATTTGCACTTATACAGTGTAAAGGTGGTTAATGTTTTTTGAAGAGCACCACAGGAAACCCCATCAAACTTGAACTTGTTTCATTCAAATCCAGCTAATATGGTTTGACACCTAAATGTGTTGTCAAATAACATTCCTACTAATTGCATCAGCTCTTTTCTGACCAATATTTCAAAGAAGCTTGTAAGAAAATGTTCAGACTGAAAACCCTGAAACCGTTCAAACAAAATAATTATTGTTTTTCCTGCTTTTAAAAGTGTGTTTTTGATGTGTGGATTACAGGATTTCAAAATCAGCAGTTTTGCATGCTCTTGAACTCCCAGTGGCAGCGGGGTTTTTTCTCTTGGACAACAAAAAAGGGTTAAGACTCCCCCTGATATAGCAGGAAATGGGAACAGTCACAGGGAGGCAATGGATTTTTTTTTTCCTTACAGACTGTCCTGAATTCCAAGCTGCCAAGACAGTCTCTAACAGTGCAGACACCGTTTTAACACTGCACTTTGATAAAAACTACAACAGTCGCTGAAGTGGTATGTGCTTTTCAATAGGGGAAAATACTGACCTTTATGACAGAAAAGGAGTGATAGAGAATAATACATTTGCTGTGCTAAAATAAAATACTTGCACAGGAAACTTCAGAGCTGTGCAACCCTACCTGAAACAAAATGCAATTAAAAACCTCAGTTGGATCAGCTTTGTACACAGCCTTGTCCCACAGCCTTAAAGTGAAATTTCTTCTTTCATAGCTATCCCCAGAAATTTGGGTTTTGCACCTTATTTTAGTCGATTTTATCAATAGAGATTAAAAACCATCATGATCATCATCTAATCATCACAGACCGGCTTCGTTGGAAGCGACCTTAAAGATCATCTAGTTCCAAGCCCCTGCCATGGGAAGGGACACCTTCCACTAGAGCAGGTTGCTCAAAGCCCCATGTTGAGCTTTTCATCACCCAACACCCCAAGTCCTTCTCCTCAGGGCTGCTCCCCATTCAGTCTCCACAGCCTGCATTTGCCCATAAAAGTATAGACACCATCAGTAAATGAAATATACATAATAAATATCGTAATGTATTTCCTAGAACCTCAAGTTCATCTGTTTAGTTATAAAAAGTGAGTTCAGTCTGTTTCTCCAGCTGAATTAAGAACTCAAATCCCTTCAGAGCTTCAAAAAATCCTGACAATTCCCCTTCTTCCCTGCCCTACTCCTGGCATTTCCATGCCTCGTATTGACAGAGCAGCATGGAGATGCTGTAATTCAGCTGAAGCCCAGCCTTTGCTCCATTACAAGCATTTCAAACCACCCAGCTCCATGTGAACTTTTTTGCCAACTCTTCCTCAATCAAGAGAAAGACAAAGACTGTAATCGCCATTGCTTTATGATTGCTACCATCACTACAACATGACTACATCTTTCACTGGTATCTGAAGGGGACTCCGTGAATCATTTAATGTGGCACAGCAGGAAGGATCTTAACCATGATCTCAATAGGACTTCTCAGATTTTACAGTGAGGGCAAACTACTTCTCTGGTACACTTCTTATGAGTAGGAAACAGGCCACTCAACAAAGACCCTCCCTTTATTAGAGGATGATTCTTTCCTTCACCTGTATCTCTGAGAAATCATAGTTTAATTCCAGCACTTTGACTATTTCAGAGAAGCTGTAAGTAGCTTTTAACCAAGCCTTTTATTAATAGATGTTCTATCTTAGGTGATAGAAGAGTAATTTGATGCAGAACGTCAAAGAGCTGATGCTTCTTTAAAATTAAAAGCAAATCAAATGTTTATGAAGAGTCTTTGTGTGATTAAAATCTGTCATTACTAAGAAATTCATTTCCACATCTATATTTGAACAACTAGACTTAACAAGTACCAAGGTGATCATAAAATTGAGTGAGAGCTTTTACTGGCTTAATGATAATAAAGAAACCTTTTATTTACTTAGTCTGCTCAAGTAAATTGATTTATTTATATAAACTGCTGAAGTAAAAAATAATACCTAGCAGTAGCAGGAAATAACAGCAGTATTGTGCAGCTACAAGGTCACTTGTGGGCTATATATGTTTCATAAAGCCAGTGAAAATCTGATTAAAAACTTGTAAAGAGAAAACATACAACATTACTAGCTAAACTTATTTCAGAACATTTCATATGGTTTACAGTAACAAGATGTGTCTTAAGAGAACACACAAGTAGTTAAAGGTATTTCTAGCTTATATATTGGTTGCTAGAAACAACAAATTCTACCTGTTTGTGTTACAAACATAACAAGAAGTCCTCACTGCTAGGGAAGAAAAGATGATCTTACCTCCTGTGTAGCTAAGTGCTAATAATCTGGTGCTATTTCACAAGCCCAACAGGGTACTGAATTTCTAGCCTATCTTGCAGATCTTGACATATGAATGATTCAGTCTCTTGTACACCAGAATTTTATCTCATGCCAGTAATATCCTATGTGCTAGTCCAAGGTCAGATTACTGGGGTCAACGCATCCAAACTTAAACTGCCAGTCCCCTCAACACCAAGCCAAAGCCACATTGAAGAGGGAGGGAATCAGCAGAATGACATGGAGAGCAGGTCCTGCCTTGAGGTCCCTACACATGGGACTAAACCACAAGCAAGTGGTTTAGTAGTAAAAATGATTTTCCAATGTTTCAACCACATTGCCACCCTGCTTTTATGCACGGATACCACATGCTCAAATCTGCCAGCTACCAGGTCTTCATAATACTCCCCAAAGCCTATCTTGCAGGGCCATTCTTCCTGAGAATTCCTGGTTATCTCCTTGTTCTGTACAGGCACTATGCTGCAATGTCTGGGTTTTAAACTTGGCTGAAAATGCTTTACATTCAAACACTCCTTTTTCACTGAAATGAAATAACCTGAGTCAACCATCTGCTTTCTACTGGGTTGATCACCATCCAAGTTAATCAGAAGTGCTTTGCCTGAAGTTTGAAAGACCTACAGAGCCCTATGCCTGAAAGTTTTATCTGGAAGGTGCTTGCAACTAAACGCAATCATGCTTTGCAAAGCAATGAGTTCATAAAAGACTATCATTTTGAGAGTGGCCAGCTTTCCATAGCAGTCAAGTTGAACCAATACCTGTGGTGAAGCAAGACGGGAAAGCTCACATATGTAACTTTACATGTTTACATTTTTCCTTTGCAAAATAACCTTCAATTATAAATTGATCTAGAGTTTGACAAAGGACTGAAATCTGGGGATATAGCAAGGGTTAAAAGCATTACCTGACTTGGAAATAAAATGGTTTGTTTCCAATGCAATTATCTGACCCATATGCAACTTGATGTTACAGACAACATAGCAGATCACAGTTGTGGCATTAATAAACATGGTACCAAGGAACCACGCTAGATAACACTTTAATTCCACAAAATACAATGTCAGAGAGCAGTGGCTTTCTTTTTAATGTTTTAATATTGGCTGAAGTTAGTGTATTGTAGTTATGAAAATATTTTTAAAGACCTTTTTTACAAAGTACCTTGTTTCATCCAAGTATCTACTATCATAAAATCTCCTTGAATTTCCATTTGCATGAGGAAGGCTTGCCAGCAAAGCTGCACCAGTACAGAGAACCGTTGCTAACTTAGTCTAAGACTAATCCAAGCAGTTTCCAGCAAACTATCTAACATTCATTTCATAGAATCACAGAATAGTTTGGATTGGAAGGGACCTTAAAGCTCATCCACTACCAACCCCCTGCCACAGACAGGGACACCTTCCACTAAGAGCAGGTTGCTCCAAGCCCTGTCCAACCTGGCCTTGAACACTGCCAGCGATGGGGCAGCCACAGCTTCTCTGGGCACCCTGTGCCAGGGCCTCACCACCCTCACAGGGAAGAATTTCTTCTAATGTCTCAACTCAATCTCCCCTCTGTCAGGTTAAAGCCATCCCCCCTTGTCCTGTCCCTACAGGCCTTTGTCAAAAACCCTCTCCAGATTTCTTGTCAGCCCCTTTAGGCACTGGAAGCTGCTCTAAGGTCTCCCTGGAGCCTTCTCTTCTCCAAGCTGAACAAGCCCAGCTCTCTCAGCTTATCTGCAGAGCAGAGGTGCTCCAGCCCTCTGATGATTTAATTCTTAACCTCTAAAACTGTATTGGGCACTTCCCTTTATTTTTACACTGTAGCTGTTTCTGGCTATAAAGATGAACTTGAAAGTAATTCAGAATGAGCTAACCAATGTTATCTAAAAATAGGTAGGACAATCTCAGACCATATTAAGCAGAGGAGAACAAAAAAAAAGGGGCGGGGGGGGGGGGGGGAAGAGGGGGTAGAGGAGGAGAGAATAATACTTCCTCTATATCTTCCCAAAGGCAAAATTCTGAGAGGCTGTGAAGTCTTTATATCATAATTCAGTAGGTCAACCCTACAGGCAGAAGAACTACTCATTTTTAATGACCTGTGTGGCAAAGTTTGCCTTTTCTCATACTGCACACAGAACAGATTTTCATTTCTCTATGGGTTTTTATTATAGAAATCATTCAAGCAAACAAACATTCACATGAAGGCATGGTACATATGCTTTGGGGCTTTTCCTCTAACCTTGAAAACAAAGAGAATAATAATACGGAGATTGAAAAGCTTAAAAGCTTTATATTTAATCGCATCAAGCATTTAACTTCAATGGAATCTTAGGCCAGTCCATGTACCACCAGCTATTTTAAATCCAGTATTTGCAGAATATTTTTATATTAAAAAAAAACAGAATTTTGCAAATTAATAACCATTAAATTTATTTTTTAAAAGAGCTTATGAGCTATCTAACAAATGGTTTGCAAAGCTTGAGGCAAAATCTTGCTCACTAGAAGGAAATTAAGTATTAACCACTTTCTGTGCCACTGTGTGCAATCTCCACACTTGTGCATCTCAGCTCAGACTTCCCAAGCAACTTGGGGTCTTAGGTTTAAAAATCATTCTTGTTACTTTTACAGCACCATTCAGCAGAATTAATTTTGATGGGTTTAAGTATACTTTCGCAAGAAACGTTTATGGAGAAATGATCACACTGAAGTTGACAATCTGATTACCTAGTTTCAAAACAACATAAATTAAAATGGCTGCACTAGCATACAAAGCTTTATAAAGGAAAAGCTGAGTGAACTTTAATTACAGCAGCATTTCCCGTGCTGCTGTGTTACTGACAGGTCTATTGCCTCTTGCTTCAAGCTAGGATTACAGCTTTACTCAAGGGCTTTCTGTTTGAGAACCTCCGGCATAAGCTTTCTATGACAAAGTGCATGAGGAAAGCGCCCAGAATTGCACTGTCTAAATCAGCATAGCTCAGGGCTTTTAAAAAGGAGAATCTGGCATCCTACAGGAGCCCTGACCTCTTCTAGAGAAAGCTAAGCCCAGCAATGGCACAAGAAAGGATACAGTGCTGAAATCCAGGGAGTGGAAACCATGAAGCAGCTCGATGAGACTATTAATATAGAAAAAAACATTAAAGCAACATCACAGTTGAGAAATCAAGCACTCAAACACCAGGAAATTCAAGTGTTATGATTCTTTCTTCACCATTAGCTCAAACACCTTGCACACAGCCTGCTTTCAGGGGCATAAATCAGACAAGAAGTCTGGCCTAGGTAATACTCTCAGTCCCACTCTCCAGCTGCTACAAAACATCCTACCTACATTAAAGCCACCAACTTTTTATAATGTCTTTAAATCCCCTAACAGAGAGGAGATTTGAATGAGACATTAGGAAGAAATTCTTCCCTGTGAGGGTGGGGAGGCCCTGGCACAGGGTGCCCAGAGAAACTGTGGCTGCCCATCCCTGGCAGTGTTCTAGGCCAGGTTGGATGGGGCTTGGAGCAACCTGGTCTAGTGGAAGGTGTCTCTGGCTGTGGCAGGGGACTGGAACCAAATGAGCTTTAAGTTCCCTTCCAACCCAAACCATATAATTCAGTGCCTCATGCTGCTAAGGATGAAACAAAAAGTCTTCTTCCCTCATGCTCTTAGTGATAATCATCATAAAGTCACTGAAGGCTATATGAATTTCAAGGAAGAGCTGACACTAAATTGGTCACTAAAAGTGAAGTTGAACCTTTACAGACCTTTATAGCATGACAATCTCACAACTTCCACTGTGCTTTTAGGGATTTCTTCAGACTTACATAAGGCTATCATGAGACCGTAGCTTGATGGGACTGCATGAGAGAGGAATAGAGGAAGGCAAATAAGCAAATTCATTTTTTTTAATGTTTTGTTTTTTTTTTCAATCAGGAATCACCTTCTGGACTCCATTCCAGCTGCAGTCTGTGCACATACAAATTCTGCTGCCAGACAGCTTTAACTCCAGCCATTCCTTTGAGGTCATTAAGGATTTTTGTACCTGCAGGACAGTCAAACACACAAACATAGTCTGTACCCATCTTTGCACATCTCTCTTCCAAGAAGGCTCTACTGAAGCAAGAAATTTTCCCAGCAGAGATGATTTTCCTCCAGGCATGTGCTGCAGAAAGTCAGAATGTAGCTGCAATATCAAACTCCTTGTCTTTAGCTACACAATACACCAATTTCTACCTCACAGAAGAATCTCAGTACACACCTACCAAAAGCTACAAAGAAAATGTATCTCTGCATGCAAAATCTTAGGTGATGCTGAAACGTCCTCCAGTTATTATGTGCAAGTGCCAGGATAGAGTGGGAGAAAATCAGAGTTTTATAGAAATTTATAAAGGCAAAGTGGAGGGCTTTGACAAGGTACTGAATATTGGCTTAAGTCTTGTAAAAATCATATTCTGAGCCTCCTGGAGAGTCATTCATAGGCTCAGAGCACAGAAAAAACAAATGGTTGAACAATTCCCTTGCTTTTTCTTATCTATTGTATCCTAGAAGAGTATTTCCCTTTCTAATAATGCATGCTTACTAATCTTGCAATCTGAAATGAATATAATTAAAACTATGCTGTGGAGGGATACCACTCTCATAAGAATATAATCCATACATCTATAAACATAATAAACTGTCAGAACTAAGCCACCAAAATAAGAATGAGACTTTTCCACTTATTCTCTTGACCTCCACTTTTGCCATAAACAGAAATATCTTACAAGGACCATGCCAAGTTTCCTCACTTCCCAAAATTAAATCCCTCTTGGACAGCAGATCTGATCTGACTACAACCCTGATGCTGTAAACATTATGGATGGATGAAGTTTGGGGCAAGATGGGAGAAGAACTGGTAAGACCGCTGCCAGCTCAGCCAAGACTCCACTGGTGTATCTGCAAAAGAGGCAGTTTGAAGAGATGAGCCCAAAGATTAATTAGAAAGATCTTGCTGACTGTTCCTGATCTTTATAAAGTACTAGTCAAAGCAGCATGTAGTGTTTCCAGTATAAATCCAGTGTATTTTTGCATCCCTTGTCCTCTTACTTCATCAGAGTTTCTTTACAGCTATTTCCTCCTCTACAGCCTTGTCCACTCTGTTACTTTTAGCTCTACCCTTATTCCTTGTCTGCTGTTTTGTCTTCCCTCACTGGTTATGAATTCTTACCTCATTTACAGAAGCTCAAAGCCTACAAAATACTGCCAGGATTACTCTGCACCCAGTATTCCTACCTGAAGTCCCAGGAAAATCCTCAGCGTAAAACATTCAAATAAAAAAATCATTTCAGGATCCCTGGAAACAAGATATTTGGAAAACTCTTGAGGGTTGGTGTTGTTTTTTTTTGTTTAGTTCTATATTTGTGTATCCAGGCTCTGCAACTACAAGAAAAGCTGCTGTTTCTTTGCTGTAGCACTAAGGCTGTATGCATGCACCCAGGACTGCTCATGACCCTTCTCACAAATCTATGCTTCTCTCATGTTGCACAGGGATGCCCACCCTCGTGCATTCAGTCACAGCCAACTGCAACTACTCCAGGCTTCACGGTTTTTGCTGAGATCAAGAGATGAAGTGGCAGGTATCTGGCCTCATGTTGCTCAGTAAAGAGCTGAAATTAGCAACGCTGAGACAGCTGTAATTCGACCCACCATTACAAAGATGTTTGAGCCTTGTTGATAACAGGTGTATGACACCAAAGCAAACAGCAGCTAAAAATGGGATGGCTGTAACTTAGGAGCCCACAGTGACATCTACTGGCACGATTCTCTTTGAAGTACCATCAGAGGATGCCATTAATGGTCACAGAAGACCCTTTTTCTTCCTTTCTATATCAAAAGCAAGGAAACTGATACTGTGAAATCACCTATAATCTTGAAAGATGAGTGCCTGCATATAAGGCAGGTTACAGAGTACTGAACTTGGCTCACACTGAAAAATGAATCCTAAACCTTTTGGCATTCCCCTCTCCTATTCAATTGTTTTCTTCCTAAAAAACACACACCCCGAGCACTCTTGGAGTGTAGTCAGAGATAACACATACACAAGCTGGCATCTTCTTTTGCTTGTTTCATTGAGAGCAGAGCTCCTGATCGGAGTGGGAGCATCGCCAGGTTTCTCACAGTGTTAAATCCTTCCAAGTTTTTCCAACTGCCAATTTTTTTCCCCTTCTTCAAAGAAGAGTGTTAAATCCTCCAAATCTGAATTGCCCAACTTGAACATACTCCTAAAGCATATAAACCGCATCTGAAAACTTGGAACTGCTTTTCAGTAACATTTGTAATAGGATTTTAACAATACTAATTCCATTCAGCAGTTCTACCTCCATGGCTCTTTTCCTAATTTGCTGCTGCTGCTGTTGTTAACTGAAATGTCTTTCTTTAAAGCTCAACTGCTTCACAGCATTAACAAGCAACTTTAGCACTGTGGGTCAAGCCTTTTCAGGTCACCTTTCTCTATAATGAGGTAAGAGAAGGGACACACAAGCAAGATGCTTTGATTATCCTATAGGTGAAAGCATGTAGTTCAGGTCAAGCGAAGGGATTCTCTGCCCTGGTGAGACCCACGCTGCAATCTTGCATCCAGCTCTTGGGCAACAAAACAAGAGAGACATGGAGCTGTTGGAGCGAGGACAGAGGAGGCCACGGAGATGCTCCAGGAGCTGGAGAACCTCTGCTATGGAGCCAGGCTGAGAGAGCTGGGCTTGTTCAGCCTGAAAAGACGGCTCAGGGGACACCTTAGAGCAGCTTCCAGTGCCTAAAGGGGCCAACAAGAGAGGCTTTGACAAGGGCCAGCAGGGTCAGAACAAGGGGGAATGGCTTTAAACTGACAGAGGGGAGATTGAGATGAGACACTGGGATGAAATTCTGCCCTGGCACAGGGTGCCGAGGCCCTGGCACAGGGTGCCCAGAGAAGCTGCAGCTGCCCCATCTCTGGCAGTGCTCAAGGCCAGGCTGGATGGGGCTTGGAGCAGCCTGGTCTAGTGGAAGGTGTCCCTGCCTGTGGCAGGCATTGGAACTGGGTGTTTCTTTAAGGTCCTCTCCAACCCAAACCCACAGATGCTATGATTCTATGATTTTAGGATATATATGAGTGTTCAGCCCCAGTATGCAGGCTGTGAGACCTGCTAAGACAGGATTTTTAACAGCAACACCGAAGAGAAAATAGGTGTTGCTGTTAGTAACAAAATCTGAGAAGGAAAACAGAGAAGTCCACAGTTCACCTGGCAGGACTCAGAGTAGCCATGAGGGTGGGTATCTTGAGGCTTCCAAGAGGTGGCCAGCAGGAGAGAGAGGGAAGGACAAACAGGCCTCACCAAAGCTGGACAGGGAAGGAAGCACTTTGACAATTCCTGCTAAGTAAAGCAGTAAAAGGTCTTACATGCCTTTCTGTATCAAAAACCTGCAGAACCACAATGCCTTCCCTCCCTTAAAATAGACCATGAAATAGGAAAGTCAGCAGAAGTTGACTCATGAATCTTTTAAATCCAAATTACGTATGTTTTTTTTTTAAATTTAGGTATCCAGTTACAAAGCCTTGACCCATCTACTGTCATAAGCATAAATCTGCTCCTTATCTGGGCATGCAAAACATATCAGTACAAGCATGGCACTATCTAGGGTACCCTCAGCTCTAAAACATGCTACCCATCCATCCACAAATGACAAAGTAGGACAGCTCGTATAATGAAGAGTGTCAGGATGGAGCTGACAACCTGCCTGGTCGATCTAACAGGGAAGGACACATGAAATGGGCAGCATGGACAGCCTAACAGGGCAGGCTCAGTACTCTGTGCTATGAGGACTTTCCTGAAGTTTAGGTGTGTTGCTCAGCTGTTTAGACCACCCACGTCAAGTCACCTAGCCCATCTGAAAACCTAAGACAAGACAAAAAGATGGAAAAAACACTCCAGAACTACCAGTAGCCTACTGGTTACATCATTCACCGTGCCTGTGCAAGACTAAATTTCAACTCACAATTACTCAGGTCAAGGATAACTGCATTTATAAAGAGCTTTATCCTATTTTGGAAGCCTGGACACTTCAACTATATCAAGACCTAACCAGAAAAACCCGTCAGGAAAGAGATGTCACCAGTCTGCAGGATAATATTTGTGGACAGCCAACTGCTGAGTGGTAGTTCAGAATGTGAGTTGGTGAAATGGTCAAAGGGGCAAGAAGTGGTTTAAATCAAGATTCAAAAAAGGCTTAAAAATGCAGTTCGGTTATCACATCCTTGAGTATTATGGATGCAAAACAGGACACGCAGAATCGCCGTATCAGTTAGGTTGGAAAAGACCTCCAAGATCATCAGGTTCAACCACTCCCCCAGCACTGCCAAGGCCACCACCAAGCCATGAAGGGGCTCGTCTACACGGTTTATAAACACTTCCATTGTTTACCCTGCCCTGGGCAGCCTGTTCCAATGCCTGACCATCCTTTTGGGGAAGAAATTGTTCCCAATATCCAGTCTAAACCTCCCCTGGTGCAGTTTGAGGCCATTTCCTCTTGTTCTACCACTTGTTCCTTGGGAGTAGAAATCAGCCACCTCCTGGCTCCATCCTCCTTTCAGGCAGTTGTAGAGAGTGATGAGGTTCCCCCGAGCCTTCTCTTCTCTACACTAAACCACACCCAGGTCCCTCAGCCATTCCTCATCACACTTGTGCTCCAGGCCCTTCACCAGCTTCATTGCCCTTCTCTGGACCCGCTCCAGCACCTCAGTGTCTTTCTTGTCATGAGGGGCCCAGAACTGAACACAGGATTTGAGATGCAGCCTCACCAGTGCCCAGTTCAGGGGGATAATCACATCCCTGGCCCTGCTGGCCACACTACTGCTAATACAGGCGAGGACACTGTTGGCCTTCTTGGCTGCCTGGCCACAAGCTGCTCACATCCAGTGACCATCAATCAGCACCCCGACATCATTATATAGCTATTCAGTTAAAAGACAGAAGCAGGGGAGAAAAAAAAAAACAACTAAAAAAAAACCCCAACAAACAAAGCAAACCCAGACAGGACAGCCCTTGAGATATTTACATCAACAGACTAGGACCAAGTTTTCCTGCTTTAATTTCAAAGAGCTGTCTCTCCCATGGAAGAGGCGGCCAACATTTCCAGACTGTATGAAATTTTAACAAATTCCAATTCATGCGAAATGGAATGTAAGAGCTTTTATTAAATTCTGAATCTGCTCCTAATTCATCAATCTGTTCTGCAACTGCCAAATATAAAACCCACATATTTTGAGGATAAAAATTTAATGTTTTGCCTTTGATGAGACTATTCATGTATTTGAACATGTGTTTCAGGGGTGTTCTGGCTGGAGGCGTAACCACAGAGCCTTTATTCTTTAATGTTACTGGAAAAGAAAACAAGCACTAATCCCAGTTTTCATTTCTAAGAAATTCTAACATTTGGCTTTTAACAGGTGTTTCCCTGGGTTTCTCAGAAAACACTAAAACTTGGTGTCACGGTTTAAAACCAGTCAGGCAGCTCGTTCACTCACTCCCCCTACTCCCAGAGGAACAGAGAGGAGAATTGAAAAGAATGCAACTCCCCCTGGTTGAGATAAGAACAGTTTAGTAACTAAGGTATAACACAAACCACTACTGCCACCACCAATAATAATAATGATAAAGGAAATAACAAGGGAAGAGAATACAACATCTCACCACCCGCCAACCGGTAACTCACCCCCCAGCCTGACCAAGCACTGACCAATACCTCATCCAACCCCACAGTGCCCTAGCCCTTCTGGGTAACTCAGTTACACCCTGGGCATGACGTGCTATGGTATGGAATACCTCTTTGGCTAGCCTGGGTCAGGTGTCCTGTCTCTGCTTCCTCCTGGCTTCCCCTCCTCCCTGGCAGAGCATGAGACTCACAAAGTCCTTGGCCAGGCTAAATCATTTGAGCAATAACTAAAAACATCGGTGTTATCAGCACCGTTCCCAGGCCGAAAGTCAAAACACAGCACTGCACCAGCTACTAAGAAGGAGAAAAAATGACTGCTACTGCTGAACCCAGAACACTTGGGGAACCTGCAAACCCAGGGAGGGGAGGCTGGCGTGGATTTAAAACCTGATCTGTAGTAACACAGGTAAAACCCATGGGATTTCTACTTGGTAGAATTGGTCAGGCCGGAGATTTTAATGTTTATTGGTGGTCTGGGGAGGAACTTTGCATATCTGGAAGAAAAAAAAAAGGATCTGATATGTAACTCCCACAGTATACTGCAGCAAGACAGAAAGACTTAGTTTAATGCTGAAGTGATGGAGAAACCATTCTGAATTAATGAAGCAAATGGAGCTATTTCTATTCATGTCATCTAATACAAAGTTAAATATTTGGTTTGTGGTTCCTGGTGAAAAAGGGATATTTTTTTTTCCAAATTAAAAGTTATTTAAAAATTATAAATTGGTCATAGTTTTCATTGAAAATTCACTTATGCAGAAAATGTGCCAGACCATCAACTTACTTGTATGGGTTTCAGCACTACAAGACACCTCAGCTGCTAACACTCTTACCAGCTCAAAACATTTTAAAGGCCTGATAACATTTCTGTTAATTTCATCCACATGCAAGCTGGTGTCTATTTAGATGATGCTGAAGAGAATTCTCACTTGATTCAAATCTTGGATCCTTAGTTCAAAGTTCCTAATTAGTGGAAAATCCTAAGACCCTACTAAAAGTAGTCTGACACAGAATCATAGAATAGTTTGGGTTGGAAAGGACCTTAACATCATCCAGTTTCAACCCCCCTGCCACAGGCAGGGATGCCTCACACTAGCCCATATCGCCCAAAGCTCTGTCCATACAGAATGTGTCCTATTTTCTAATCCTTCTTTAAAATTTTATTAATGAAAGTTGTAGATTTGCGTTTATTTTCCAGAACGTATACGATCTGACTGTGAACACTCCCTTGAATTATTTAGGAAAGACTCCATATAAATAAGAATCAATATTGTCACTAAAAAACTCTTGCGTGCCCTGACTTACAATTTCTGAAATTTGAGATTAAGCAACCCTTCCTGACTCATTGTTTGATCAATCTATTCAGCATATTGAAAATAATAGTCTGATTTTCAGTAACTTTTTTGAACTTCTGTCTATTACAAGTATTTTACACAGCTGTAAACAACAGTTGAAATACAAGGACTTTTGTTTTCTCCAGGCCAAAAGGACCACAACATAAATACTTCCTCAAGACACCTTGGTGATTTCACTGACAACTTCTATTAACACCATGGGAAGGACCATTTCTAAACAGCAAATCCTCAGTCCCTGACTCAGAGGATATAACCAAGCTAAAAGAGCTGAGCTTGCTCAGCCTAGAGAATAGAAGACTCCGCGGAGACCTTGTAACAGTCTTCCAAAACCTAAAAGGGCCAACCAGAGATCTGGAGAGGAGCTTTTGACAAGGGCCTGTAGGGACAGAACAAGGCGGAATGGCTTTAAACTGACAGAGGGGAGATTGAGATGAGAAATTGTGAAGAAATTCTTCCCTGTGAGGGTGCTGAGGCCCTGGCACAGGGTGCCCAGAGAAGCTGTGGCTGCTCCATCCCTGGCAGTGTTCAAGGCCAGGTTGGACAGAGCTTGGAGCAACCTGGTCCAGTGGAAGGTATCCCTGCCTGTGGCAGGGGGATGGAACTGTATGAGCTTTAAGGTCCCTTACAACCCAAACCAGTCTGGGATTCTGTAAAACAAAATGGAATATGAGCAAACTATTAGAGAAACACAAATCGCTTATCATTAAGAAGAGGGTGGAAAAAGAATCTGTCATAAAGCAATATTCTATAAAAGCATTGAACAGTCATTTAGTCCAGCTGACAGCTATAACACTTCAAAAGTTCAATAATTTCTCAACTAGAAATGTGGTAGTGCCAAAAACACATCAAATGGACTTTTAAGAAGTCATGCCATCTGCTATGTTAATACTGCAATTTCTGATCGCTGGCTTTAGTTCCAGCAGTTTATGAAATGGGTGAATTCTTTTTCACCCTTTCCACCAGCCCTACAGCACAAACTTACCTATTATCATGTCCACACAGTAATACAGACAAGAGGCAAGGGACATTCTCTAATTAGACTGCAATGTCATTAGCTCATCTGGAAATCACTTGGCAGTGTGTCATGCAGGAGAAGGTAATTATTCCTCTTTTAATCATTTCCATCTGTTTGAGCGCTGTTGCCATTCCTTTGCCATGCTTCAGACCAGTTCAAGCATTCTCCTAGCATCCCCCTAGCCCTGCCCCCTTGCAAGTATTTATAGAAGTAGTACAAGGAGGTGCCCACTCACTGCTTAATATATACACAGGCTCAAATACCCATTCTAATTTACAACTATTAGGTAATCAGACCCTTCTATAGAATTAGTGCCACAAGACACAGAAGCAATTAATGTGATGCCAGACTTAGTGGCAGCACCCTTCCTGAAGCCATGCAACAAAGCACCTTCTTCCTGGGCAGGCCAGCATACTCCATCAAACCTTGGTTATTCAGTGCTAATCAGTAATTATCAGTCTTCTCCATTCATACACTCCTACAACCAGCTGCTGGCTCTCCTAGTCAGCCCACAGAACCACCGGCCATTGCAATGAAGCATTCGACTCAGCATACAGTCGGCTGGAACTTGGCCATGGATCTGTCTGTGGCCTCATAAATATTCATGCTCTCACAAAATTTCAAGCTTTTCTCGCATGAATATCATCATGTTTTCTGCCAAAAAGTCAAGGAAGGGCATTATCCAGTCTGACTGACTGCTTGGGTGGGATAACCCCGACAAATGCCTTCTGATTTTACTGGTGGCCCTCTTACTGATATATCCCTTACCTTCAAGACTCAAATAAGAGAATATTCAGCATCTCCCAGGATCCCTTTGACGTGGAATCATAGAATCCCAGACTGGTTTGGGTTGGAAGGGACCTTTAAGCTCATCTGGTTCCACCCCCTGGCACAGAGGCAGGAACACCTTCCACTGGACCAGGCTGCTCCAAGCCCCATCCAACCTGGCCTTGAACACTGCCAGGGATGGGGCAGACACAGTTTTCAAACCTCATAATTAAAAAGCCTCTACAAAGACCTATGTAAAGTTGATCGGCTACAAAACTTGACGAATGACAGAAATGTAAACATAGATGATACTGTATTACCAAACACATACTTGACCTGAGGGGAAAATGTAAACAAAAAAAATCAAACCCAGACTTATGTATTAACACGTTTTTTGCTAAACCACGAACAACATTACTGCCCCACAGGGCTAAGTCTCACTGGGAGCCAGTCCACTGTCTAACTAGCAGTACAACAGCCATAACAAATTAAATGCAGGCACTAACCACCCCCAGCAACCCAGCTGTTGTTCACATTGTGCCACGGTGATATACTTAGCCCAGAAATTCATTCATTCACTTATAACCTGCTCTCTCAAGTAATTACTTTGGCAAAGTGCTGACAAATCAATGAAACATGGTAAAGAGTGGAGGCACCCCTGCTACTGGATCTGGTCATTCAAATTCTTTTCTGAATGTTGCCGATTTTAATCTGTATTGTTACAGGGTAACAGGCTTCTCTTCCATCCCTGCCAGTGGACTAGGGAGGTACATTTGAGATAGGTTTTATGAAGAAATAATCATCTTTCAATCAGTTCAGATTTCATCAGCTTTCAACCAGCAAATTCTCATTCTATTTAGCATCTGTTTGAAGCACCCTGGTGGGATGGAAGTGGTGGATGCACAGCCAGCTGCTGCCATGGACGCAGAAAGATGACTTCAGTTTGTAAGGCACGACACTGAAAGTACATGTAACAGCGCAAGACACCTCTTAATCAGATGAGACGGTAGAGAGAGCTGTTCCAAAGCCTCCCTCTGCTAAGTTGTTGCTTTACTCATCCCACTTAAAAGGCACTCATCCCCCCTACAGCCTCTATAAATTTTTTCCCATAGATTTGTATGTCTTCTCACTACACACAGACATTGCTGGAGCCTACAGGAGGAACTAAACATATTCTCACTATACTATTTCAGAAGACATTCAAAATCAGCTATCTATAAAGCAGTTTATAAAATGTAAACTGCAGTAAGCCCAGCAATAAATATTACTATCAACATCCTTCAATTTTTCACCCTCAGACACATCAACACTGGCTCCTGAAGCGGTTTCTGATTCAAATAGGATCTACAAACCATAAAGAGTCACGCTGATGTACCGCCGCCCAAACACATTTAAAGCTTCACAATGATCAAAGGCAGCAATGACAATACTTGCAGAAGATATTCTTTAAAACACTCTGTTTCTGACACTCAAATTCTTTACATCAACAGCCTTCTTTCCAGGGTCAATTGCAAGAACACTTTAACGGGTGTCACATGTTTGCAGGACAGTTTGTATTTCCTGGTTTGTGTGGTATCTCATTTCCTCCTGGAAGTACCCACACCGGCTTTTCCCTCATGTAGTTTCTTGCTTTGGCTCTAGAACTCATGTTTATAGAGAAAACTCAATATGATGAATAGTCTCCAAAACTGCAGTCAGTGAGTGCTGTGTATCTCTCTTTAGACAAAAAAAAAACCCTACACCTCTTCAGCACTCTAAGGAAGTAAGTGTATCAGAAAATTTCAGGGAATCACAGACTGGTTTGGGTTGGAAGGGACCTTAGAGCTCATCCAGTTCCAACCCCTGCCATGGGCAGGGACACCTTCCACTAGACCAGGTTGCTCCAAGCCCCATCCAACGTGGCCTTGAACACTGCCACAGACTGGGCAGGTACAGCTACTGTGGGAAACCTATGCCAGTATCTCACCATCCTCATAGTAAAGAATTTCTTCCTAATGTCTAATCTGAATCTCCTCTCTGTCAGTTTAAAGTCATTCCCCCTTGTCCTGCCCATACAGGCCCTTGCCAAAAGCCCCTCTCCAGATCTCACATTGGCCTCTTTAGGCACTGGAAACTGCCCTAAGGTCTCCCTGGAGCTTTCTCTTCTTCAGCCTGAACAAGCCCAGCTCTCTCAACTACAAAACTTTCCAAAAAAAGACCTGTGAGGTTAAAAATTTCAAACCTCTGGCCCACAATAAAGAATATTTCCCATCAAAACAGTACATTTATGCAACATTCATGTGTATGTTATCACTAATTCACATGGCACAGTCCCAGCTATACTGAGACTGACAGTAACTTCCACAGCTTTAACAAGAACAAGTATTTCCTGCTAGATTTTCAAGATAGAAAGGCCCAATTAAAATGGTCTACTTGAGCTACCCTAGAAAGTTATCCAGTGGTTTCCATGTCAAGTCAAAATAATTCGTAGATGCACTAGCACATCTATCTGTCAAAAAACATTCAGCTCCATTTAGAGATTTTGCCAAGGGAGCAATATATCCCCTTTTCTGCTTTTTGTTTTTCTCATCTAGCTGATCTTTGTATGTCTTTTCATAAAGAAACTTCCAGAGTTAGGTATCTTTCCCTCACACAGGAGATTTTAAGCATCAGTAGTTACTTTTTAAACTTTCTCTTCAGCATATTAATATTTATGCACTGTATTTATAAATTAAAAAAGAAAATCTCAAAAATACGCTGCTTAGTCATTGGGGATGAATAGCATGACTCATAAAGACTTAGATGGTAGCAAAGATAATACGAATCATGCACTGTACCAAATGTTCCCTTACCCACAATGGAACAAACCCCAAATTCCTACTTTCTGTAAAGAACAAAACAGCGAAATGTGTTTCATGTAGCCTGGCTTATAAAGCTGGTTTAGTCATGGTGGTTTTGGTTATTTCCAGATAGAGGGCACATTGATGAGCATCAAAGATACCTTTTCATCCATTTTCCAAGCAACTGTCAATGGCCCATCATGCAGGGCACCCATGAGTCACAAAGCAGGCTGCTCACAGTCGAGCGACGATGTACAGAGATTCCCACACAGTTCTCAGCACGCTGGGAAAAGATTCGGTTTCACTCAACATACATTTCAAATAAAAGGTTTTCTGCAATTTCAAACCTTTCAAAATCGTGATTCCAGTGCTAATATTATAAACCTATCCTTTTGGCAAGCACTATTTATCCCTGCTCAGCTCATTAACACTTCCCTCTAGTGATTTAATTTTGAACGAAGGACAGGTAAAATTCTTCCTGCTACTCAGGAGATGCTGTAACGGCAGCACAGGATCCCTTTAAGGGTCTGCAGGTCATACGCATTCTAACAAGGGTCCATGGCTTCCTAAGGTGTGCTCGTACCACTAAATAAAAAGGGCAGTCAAAGAGCAAATCTGAGTACCAGATTTATTTAGCAATAATTAGTCTTGCCTTTAGCCACAACTATAGGAATATTCCTGAATGAGACAGAAGGGCAAAAAACAAGTCCTTCATTTTGTCTCAGTCAAGACTTAAGCTGAACACAAACAGAAATTTTTACGAGGTATGTACAAGAACAAAACCTACCAGTTCTGTTCATTTCTGCTAACTGGAGAGATAGTATGTTTGAGAAACCACCTGTGCTGCTTGCAAGGTCTTCAAGCACAAAGGGAAAAGCAAGGAGAGAAAATGTTTGGATGTATAGTCATAGAATGGTTTGGGCTGGAAGGGACCTTAAAGCTCATTTGGTTCCAACTCCCTGCCACAGGCAGAGACACCTTCCACTAGACCAGGTTGCTCCAAGCCCCATCCAACCTGGCCCTGAACACTGCCAAGGATGGGGCAGCCACAGCTTCCCTGGGCACCCTGTGCCAGGGCCTCAGCACCCTCACAGGGAAGAATTTCTTCCTAATGCCTCATCTCAATCTCCCCTTTGTCAGGTTAAAGCCATTCCCCCTTGTCCTGTCCCTACAGGCCCTTGTCAAAAATCGTTCTCTAGATTTCTTGTCAGCTCCTTTAGGCACTGGAAACTGCTCTAAGGCATCCCTGGAGCCTTCACTTGTCCAGGCTGAACAAGCCCAGCTCTCTTGGCCTGCCTCCAGAGCAGAGCTGCTCCAGCCCTCAGAGCCATCGATCAGCACGCCCAGGTCTTTTTCCACCAAGCAGCTTTTCTGCCACTCTTCCTCAGCCTGGAGGGCTGCATGTGGTTGTCGCAGCCCAAATGCAGGATCGGCTGACCATATGTTTATGAACTTCAGTCTTCCTGAATACTTGGACATGACCTGTAGTTTCCATTCACTTCAACTAGTCCCCTTCAATCACTTTCCTCCAACCAGTCTTCCCTGATGTTTCTTTCTTTAAAAGGAAAGAAAAATAATGAGCCAATGTTTTGAACTGGAAGCAAGTCAAGCAAAAACCTGTTTGCAGCTCCTGCTCAGAAAGCAAAAACATGAGACGGAAAATGAAATAAATATAATAAATTATTCCACGAAAGCCATGTAATGCTCTGAATTATGCTCATATATTTTATGGCTTTCATTTTATGGACATTGACCAGGAAAGCTATTTATGCAGCAACATTTTCACACAGCCTGCAATTTGCATGCCATCAGTTTTGCTGCCGACTTTGAAATGGGAACTAGAATAAGACTGACATCTATGGTGAGCAGATCCTGGTGTGTTGGGCAGGCCACAAAATTTGCTTCTCAGAGTCTCTAAAGCTGAAAAAAAAAAAGTTAATTTGTTCCTGGGACAGTGCATACTGAAAATACTAACAGTGCTAGTGCTACCTCTAAGAAAAACAGATATTTTCAAGTGAGATTATGAGATAAAATTCTCTTCTCCTCTCCTAACATGACAAGCAAAACCATTGATTTTTGAAATCATTTCTAATCTTGTGGGAAGCAATACTGGTTTACTGTCATTTATAAATGAGAGAGAACCCTCAGTAAAACAGAAAACAAAGAGAAGAAAAATTTGTTTATGCCTTTGAGCTTCTCAGAGCTGAGTATGCTATAGTGATGGTGGAGTGATGCAAAGGAGTCACACTGGTTTGGGGGGGGAAGGGGGTGTGTTTAAAAACATGAGAGTGCTTGAACTGTTTTGAAACTGGGACAGTCCTTGTGCCAGCTTCACTGTCAGTGGAGTGATTGATTTCTCATTGACACAAATGGCGTGAGTAAGCTAGGGGTGGTTGCTCATTTCCTGCTGACAAGGAGGTTTTGAATTCAAAATTACCAGACTTACCTTGTTTTGGAACGATTCTCAAAGTAAACCTGATAGGATATATTGTGCATCCTAAAACCAAAATCAAACATAAAATAACAGTATAAAGGAACCTGGCTACTTACGAATGTTACAGCACCTGCAACAGAGAGCAAGGATGACTATTTGTACCATACATCTGAGTGGATAGGAGGCTAGAGGAGTTAAGACCAACAATGATTAAAATGATACTGCCAAAATGTAACACATAGCAATTCTCTGGCTGAGTACAAAAAAAATGAAGGGAAAAAAATATACTGAAAAATTGGCAATAAGTAACATTGTCAATTTTGTAACACCAGTGATAGAACTGCAAACAGAACGCCCAGGCTCTGAATTTGAATGCTAATGCCCAATACTGTCAACTGAGCAAACCTGCAGCGGTAATCTTATCCATTAATATTGGTGGTTGCTGAATATCACTTCAACCCAACACAATACACATAGCTACATGTTATTTCTACATTTAGAAAGCAAATCTATCAAGACATAAATAGGAGACTTGGATAAAGTGCCTCCAGTGACCTGCGCACATACTAGATTCCCGATGTTGGAACAACAGTCCTCTCTCTACATGCAGCCAGTGAGCAGAACACATGAAGCATCTAAGCCAGGGCATCAAAGCAAGCCTGGATTCAAAGCAAGCCTCATCTGGCCTTGCCTCTCTCATGTGACTTCACCTAAATGACAACTTTTTACCTTTAAACTTTGTTGAATATTATGTATATTCTGGGTACTGAAGATTTAATTAAATGCATTTATACATGACTGCATTTAAAGAGACACAGCAAAAGGATCAGAGAACTGACACAATTTGGCACATGCAATTTCAGATGTCAGACACTCCAAACAGTACCTGGAAGCACTATTTCACAGCCAACCCAGAGCAGAAATGTGTCTGAATAAAACATATTTCAATAGATTCTCCAAGTTGCGAGGTGCAGTAAAATTACGCCCTGACAAAACATCCATAAACAACATCAGAATCAAGCTTTTGATATCAGAATAAAAGACAGGGCAAGAGCCAATTAATAAATGATTATTAGTGAATAATTCAGGCAATTAATCTTTCAATCTTATTGTTGTCTATCTGTACACCACTACAGATTTTCAGATGCTTCCTTTCTCTTAAACCAGACTATAAAAAAACTGCAAGTCTTTAAAATGAGCTCTTCTTATACAAAAGCCATTATTACACACACACCCCCAAAAAAAAGACAAAATAAAGCTTACATTTTCATCGAAGCTGTGAAAATCTACCCAGTGTGTAAGAAACTCCTATAACACAAGAATTTTTCCATCATTAAGATTTTGACTTGCATTCTCAAAAGATAAATCATAGAAATCAACACAAGTTTTGACTCAAACATAAGCTTAATGTCTGAGTGTGAACTTCCAAGAAAGCATAAATTTTAAAGAGAGAACTCGGCCAAAATCTACCAGTTTACCTCTGCCAATTCTCACACACTAACCAGACCACCACACACATTACTCGTTTTTGCTGAGCTTGCACAGAAGCATCTTTCAAGCTCTTTGACAGCATGATGTGATTCAAGCAGGTATAATTCAAATATTTACAATATGATTACTTACATCAGGTTTCAATCATTTCTGTAAGCAATTTCAGGGGGAATGAAACTTGGGAAAACATGGAAATTACTACATGTCCATGCTTCCAGAAATACCATGTTTGATGTGCAACATGAATCATTTTTAGCCCTACTAAGACCCTGAAATAGAAGGAAGCTAACTAACTTTAATCAAAGACATTTTTGAGGATGCAGACTGCTCCATAAACCAATAAATAAACAGTCTGAATAGACAAAACACCAAAAATCAGACTGCTTCAGGATAAGCATATGCAGCTTGCTAAAATACTAATGGTTTGAGCAGGACTCAACTACTCAAATCTATCTCCAAAGCCACTTGTGCAATATTCATATCTGTATAAGAAAATTATATTTTCTACAGCCAATTGCTTGACTAGCTTCAGCATGTCAGATATACAGCTTCCAACTGGGTACCCAGGTCTGCCTGCTTGGCTAAGAGAATATAAAAATCAGATTTCTGATCTACTATAATCACCTATCTAGCTCAGGAGATGCTGCAGGAAAACATGTAAAATAATAGAATATAAAAGGAGCATCAAAAGGAGTGTAACCAACAGGTTGAGGGTGGGGATTCTCCCTCCCCTACTCTGCTCTGGTGAGATCCCCTCTGTAGCCCTGCATCCAGCTCTGGAGCAACACCACAAGAGGGATGTGGAGCTGCTGGAGCAAAACCAGAGGAGGCCACAGAGATACTCCAAGGGCTGGAGCACACCTGCTCTGGAGACAGGCTGAGAGAACTGGACTTGTCCAGCCTGGAGAAGAGAAGGTTCCAGAGAGACCTTAAAGCAGCCTCCAGTGCCTAAAGGGACCAACAAGAAATCTTGAGAGGGGTTTCTGACAAGGGCTTTTTGGGACAGGACAAGGGGGAATGGCTTTAACCTGACAGTGGGGAGACTGAGATGAGACACTGGGAAGAAATTCTTCCCTGTGCGGCTGGTGAGGCTCTGGCACAGGGTGCCCAGAGAAGCTGTGGCTGCCCCATCCCTGGCAGTGTTCAAGGCCAGGTTGGACAGGGATTGGAGCAACTTGGTCCAGTGGAAGGTGTCCCTGCCCGTGGCAGGGGACTGGAACTGCATGAGCTTTAAAAGTCCCTTTCAACCCAAACTATGCCATGATTCCTGGATAAAAAGCAACAGCTTCAACCAGCCTACTCCTATTTTATTTATACCAGTTTCGGTCAGAATCTCCTTCTATCCACATAATAATCTATCTTCCTGACAAGAAGGCTCCATACCTCTGCAGGCCCACTGTTCCACAGTTGCTTCAATCCTACAAAGATATGTTAACTTAGCTCTGCTGACTCATTCTTAGCATCGATTTATGTCAGACAGCAGTAACAGGAGACTGAGCAGTCTGAGAGAGGTAGAATTTGGCTGGGTAGCTGTCAACTGGGGAATGACTTTAGTTCATGGGTCACCTCTGTCCTCACTAAACTGTGTCACTATCCCCCCTCTCCTTGGAGCCTTTCCTTAGGGTGTAGCATCCACAGTGCTGTGTTAAACCTTAAAGGCAGGTATGGAGAATGGAGGTTCAGAAGAGCAGATTAATTGCGAGGGTTTAATATGGAGATTAATCCAGGGGAGACCTTATTGCTCTCTACAACTACCTGAAAGGAGGATGGAGCCAGGAGGTGGCTGATCTCTTCTCCCAAGGAACAAGTGACAGGACAAGAGGAAACAGCCTCAAGCTGCACCAGGGGAGGTTTAGACTGGAGATGAGGAGCAACTTGTTCTCCAAAGGGCAGTCAGGCATTGGAACAGGCTGCCCAAGGCAGTGGTGGAATCACCGTCCATGGAAGTGTTCACAAACTGTGTAGACAAGCCGCTTTGGTTTAACGGTAGCCTTGGCAGTGCTAGGGGAATGGCTGGACCTGATGATCTTGGAGGTCTTTTCCAACCTGGTTGACTCTGTGATTCTATGAACTCTAATGGCACACCTTCCAAACCAATCCACTGTTTGCATTCACCCACTAATTAGTGTTTATATTTGCCTCTAATCTACATATGTATTTTAAATGATCCACCAAAAGTGTGCTCTTACAATTAAGAGTAATCTTCAATTACTTCCAGCTAGTGTGTAGTCTTGCCTGCCAATTAATTACGGAGTTCACGAAAAGTGTTTACAAATGAGGCAACTGGAAGGCTAAATACAGCAGAGGAGGCATGCTGATGAGGCAGGAAATAAAAATGCCCTCAAGTAATTTATGATTCTGTTCTTTTGTCCACAACCAAAGTCTGACGGGAAAGTACTAAAACCCAGCTGGCAATTTTCCAGGGTGCCAAAATGATGGGTTATACATAATAGGTCTCCACAACTCCTAAGATTTATAGTGTATTCCAAAAGATGAGGCTCTTAATGGCAACAATAGATCAGTCCTTGTTTTACAAGTTACAAATGCTTTTTAAAAGCCTTTTTCCTAACAGTCTTTTGACTTCATAACAGCTGTAATTAATGTTGACAGGAGCTGTGCTCCCTAATTTTTCATGCTTTCCAGCAAGAAAGATGTACCATCAGTGATTCAAAAGTTAGAGAAAAAGGAGAACTTATGCAGGAAAGTACTTGAGTCATTAAGTTCAGTCACCTACAAATACATTTTGTAATTGGTCTGATAAACTTCTGTTCCTTTTCAGACTGTCTTGTTGGAATCGCTAGGTTCTAATTTCTAACCTTAAATTTATTCATGCCAGTTTATACCCACCTGCTCTTGTGCCAACATGGTATCCTAAATTAAACAGGCAGGATTTCTTTTCAGAAAAGAGGTAATCATACTGGGGAATTCAGTGCCACAGGTTGCTGGAAGTATAAACGAATAAACTAGAAAGTGTGGATATACATGAGAAATATGTAAGATGAAAAACTGATCAAATAAATTAATGAAAGTTCATCAAGGGCTATTAAAAATGCATAAATAACTTGCTAACATTCCTCAACTTCAGAGTGAGAATGTTAACTACGAAAAACACAACTCCGGCCTTGTCAGTGCCTACGTTATTGCCATAAGCATTCAATACTAGCTACTAACAAAGAAAAGGCACTGGGATAGAAGACAGTTCCTTGACTATCCCCAAATAGTATTTTTCATGTAAATATAAAACAAGCAGAAGCCCTCACACCAGAGTCTTTTCCACTTAATTTTTAGTCACTTTACCTAAATTGCAGAGAAAAAGAAAATAAAAGAAAAACTTCACTATAATACTGAAATATGCTGAAGGTAACCAGTGCAGTCATTGCTAGAAACTTTGATGGACTATCATTTTACAAGAAAATTACAGAAAGCAGTGATTAAACACATTTTCTCCTATTTTTAAGGAATTCTTGAAAAAGCCTCTAAATATAAGAGCAGCCCAAACCAGGACCGTGATGCAACGTTTGTAAGCGATGCCTTAAATGGCAACTTTTTGATTAGCCTTGGCCATATGAAGAAAGATTTACTTTGGATTAACTTTTTCAGTTACTATACAGAACACTGAATGGGACTGGACAGCACTTCCTATGAAAGTAACAGTAAGAGCTATCTTTGCTTCTGATACACACACTCTAAATGTACTACCATGGAAATACTTACTCCTTTACCCCTTTTATGCTGAGATTCGGTCCCTTGAACATGTGAGATACATAAGGCTGTTAGCTGGTATATTTTAATAGTTGCTGAGGGAAGGCTGGGGGGCCATAGGAATGGACACAGGATATATTACATAGTCTCGAGCAAAATGTTGATGAAAATCCTTTCACAAGGAACTACATCCCTGCCTGAAGCAGGCTTTCAGTGTTGCCCCTAAACTATGATTATATACAGTTCGCAGGCAGGTAAAAAGTCCTGCCAGAAAATGCTATCTCCTGGCACATCTAGTACATCAATGTCTTCTTTAGGCATCTTCAATGACAATTTATTCAGGCAACAGGTCCAGCAAAAGCAGTCTCTGAAAAACTGATTCCAGCTACAATCCCCAAAAAGCAGTACATACTTCTCCAGAGACCAAGGTAGGGAAATGATGACGCTGTGACAGAATTAAGGACTAAAGGTTGTTTCCTCCTCTCAATGAATATGTTTTATTATCTATAAATAACAGGATTGTGGATGTTGGGTTTTCACAGAGAATAAAATGGTATAGTGCTTAATAGAATAGAAAGTAGGTCAGCTTCAGTTTACTTATAAATGCTACTGTTCTCATTAACATTTTTTATAAGGGGAAAATAGTCTTTCCTTACGTTAAGTGACCATTTCTGGACTTTAAATCCTACCCAGTATTTTGCACTCGCAAAGGTTTTTGTAGTATTTTTTATCTTGAAATCTCAACCTTATTGGCTTTATTTTTTGTATCCCCAGAAAGTGCAGCTATCCAATTCAAATATTTTGTGGCTCAGATATCTTCTGTACATGACTTTCATGACTAGAACCTAAATCAAAGCACTAAAAACTGGTCTGCACATAGGGCTTCCAGCTCAAACTAAGGACACTCCCTTGGATGCATGATATCCATAGCATTGACTAGCGAGAAGCACAACCCCTCCTAAAAAACTAAAACCATCCCTGCATCAGCAGAGTGCTTGCTGGTCATTTCCTATCAGACTATCTACACATCCACCCTCCATAAATTGCAGGCTAAACACCTCTAGCACTTAAACCCAGGAATTCATAGGTTTAACTGTCTTCCTTTCAAGTTTAAAGATTAAATGCAGAACAGGAAGTGCAGTATATGCTGTATCAGAGGACAAAGATACTAAGCTAGATCCACCTGTCATTAAAAAGAACAGGAAAGCTCCTGCTGACTGTCTTCGGATGAGACACTTGTTTTGAAACTGAAATCACATGTCTACAACTCTAAAATATGCTTCAAGAACCAAAGCTTCTCTGGAGAGTAATGAGGATTTTGCAGGAACATGTCTGGGAAGATTCTGGAGAAAAGATGACAGAGTTTTGAAAAGTAACTTGAGTGAGGAATTTTAATTAAACTTCTGCACTATCTCAATTTTATAAATGAAGCCTTCGTATGTATAAGTGCTCTGCAGTTAAATGGTATTGTTACAAAACCAAAAGGAAAACTTAAAGATGATGAAATGTGGAGAAGCTTATCAAATTGCACTTCTAAGAGGAAGAAAAATTAAATGAAAATTCACCACAAAGGAGCAGATGCTACTCCATGTAGCAACAGTACAGGAAGCAAAAATTTACAACCTGAAAGGAGCTTACCTCAGAGCCACCATTTTAGGTACTCAACACATACAATTAAGGTCAGATTTAAAGTAAGTTACCTGATGTGTGAAAGCCTAACACAATATATTGGATTTCTTCCTAGTTAAAACCTACTTTCAGTATGAAACTCTGAACAAAAGGAATATGTACTTATGGTTTGGAATGCTGAACAATCATTGGTTGAGAATTTTCAAAAGCATTATTTTGTATCAGGATATGGAAACTAATTCAACACCAGTATCTGCAAAAATAGGACTTCTGTCTGCAAAAATTTCCCTCATGGCTTGTTTTAATATAGAAACACATGTATGTGTCATTTCAGTACTATCTTATATATGAAACTATTTGTTGGTTTGGTTGTTTGGTTTTTTTTTTACTGTATTATCATTGCTGCTAGAAAGCTAGTTCAAATTAAAATTAAACTCATAGAATCCCAAACTGGTCTGGGTTGGAAATGACCCTGAAGCTCATCCAGTTCCAACCCCTGCCACGGGCAGGGACACCTTCCCCTAGAGCAGGTTGTTCCAAGCCCCGTCCAACCTGGCCTTGAATACTGCCAGGGATGGGGCAGCCACAGCTTCTCTGGGCACCCTCTGCCATCACCTCACCACCTCACTGGGAAGAATTTCTTCCTAATGTTTCATCTCAATCTCCCCTCTGTCAGGTTAAAGCCATACCCCCTTGTGCCGTTCCAAAAGGCCCTTTGTCAAAAGCCCCTCTCCAGATTACCTTCAGGACCAGGTTGGACGAGGCCATGGGTGATATGATTTAGCGTAAGGTGTCCCTGCCCACGGCAGGGGGGTTGGAAATAGATGATCTTAAGGTCCTTTCCAACCCTAATTATTCTATGATTCTATGATTCCCTGTCGGCCCCTTTAGGCACTGGAAGCTGCTTTAAGAGTCTCTCTGGAGCCTTCTCTTCTGCAGGCTGAACAAGCTGGAGAGAACTGCCCTTGGGTCCATAAAGTTTTACCGTAATTAAAAGAAAAATATGTGATTGTTTTGGAGGCCAGCTGTTGCCTAGGCTTTGCAGAATCTCTCATAGCAATTATCCTGCTATGCATCACGAGTTACAAGTTACTTTGATTACATGTTTGCTAAATCTGACTCCCACCTACAAATGTGCTTTACTTCATTAATTTAAAAAGTACCTTAGCATACACACATCAAAGCTGTTTTAAGAGCTATGAAAGGATCATCCACTATAGAAGATAGCTGCAAACTAAACTGGGAGGGGGAAAGAGGATGGAAAATTAGAATGGGTGTTTATATAAAGCTGTACAGAAAAGGAGAGTATTAATTCAGAAAGGTACATTTACATTCTACAAGAGCATGTAGGGATAGGACAAGGGAGAAAGGCTTTAAATACCCTGACAGAGGGGAGATTTAGATGAGACATTAGGAAGAAATTCTTCCCTGTGAGGGTGGTAAGGCACTGGCACAGGTTGCCCAGAGAAGCTGCGGCTGCCCCATCCTTGGCAGTGCTCAAGGCCAGGTTGGACAGGGCTTGGAGCAACCTGCTCTAGTGGAAGGTGTCCCTGCCCATGGCAGAGAGCTAGAACTGGATGAGCTTTAAGGTCCCTTCCAACCCAAACCATTCTATGATTTAAACTAATGTAGGTGTTCTTTCATTTAAGTGCACTAATTAGGATTAACTCACTGCTAGATTCTGACTTGGCATTTGGCCTTATTTGTGGAAATAGCAGTTTGGATTGCCCTTAGGTCAAAGAACATGGAAACCTAATGTCTGCCATTTGGAGACCATATGCTCCACTCCACTCAAATCAATTGGGCGTTAGTAGGTGACCACTTTGCTGAAGCAGCATGCCTTAAAATATCCTAGAAGTGAAATCTCTCTCCTCAGAGACACTCAGCTGCAGAGAACTCCACCTCCCTGAGGTTTTGAAGAAGCACAACAGCATGAAGATACAGATAAGTCCTGGTGAATGAGATAAGCCAAAGACAGAGCATGCTAAATTTCAGCAGTGGATATTATCACCTCTGGAAGAAACAGAAGAGCTGGATAGCGGACAGATCTTTATATTTCCAAGAGCTTCAAATCACTGCCAGTCAGAACAAGGAGAACTGACTGAATAAAAGGCACTGTTCTTCCAGAAGGACACAAAACAGAAAACTCCAAACTGGTAACAGAGCAAATAAAAAAAGAACTGATGATCCCACACTATCCTCAACCTTTGAGAAAGAATTATTCTACTTATTATTTAATATAAAGAGATTTATTTTCTTTCCCTCTTATGTAAGTAATTCTCTGCTTAGGGAATTATCAAAAGTGAGAATGACCGGTGCTGGAGTTTAAGGAATTTGGCTTCTAATGATTTTTAGTAGCTCCTGTGCTTAATTATTTCTGAATCCTTCTTAGGAGAACTGGATTCAAATCAGACCGCAGAGCACTAACTTGGGAAGTGAGTGACCATGCCAGCCTCACTATGTGAACATGATACTATACATTGTCAAGCAACCACTGGCAGTAGCTATGTTGGAAGAAACTGAAAGGGAATTTCACATTACTCAAGGTGCAACAGGACAGAAGGCAGCACTATGATACTACCGATTTGCATATATGTGCACACCAATACAGTAACCTGAGAGACAGAACACAGCCACATTAGATGAGGCTATGTCAATAATGTGTTTATTTTTAAAGATGATTCTTTTGAGTTAACTACTTTCCCTATATATCCCCACCTTGATGATTAGTGCTGGCCTACTACTAAGCATAACAATTTACTAGATAAAGCACACTGATGATTTCTCCAAGTCTTAAAAGAAGCTGAACCAAAAGTGAAGAAAGACACTCCAGAGAATTCCTGGATGACTGGTTTTTGCAACCAACTTCTACCCTTCCTTAAGTAGCCATGTTTTCTGAGAGTACACCTGAAGGTGAGAGATTATTTTGTTGGGGAAACTGAACACCATGCAACGGAAGATGCGGAAACAGCATCATAGAATCATATTAATTACATTAATAATTAGAATGGAAATAATATTATAGCCCTAGCTATAGGCTTCTGATCAGCTGCCTCAGCAATTAGAGATTAAAGAGAAAGCAATTTAAACAGACACCAGGTAGACTCATTGGTGTCATTGCATGATCTCCACAGAACTCTACTGAATATAAAAGGGTGTGCTTCGAAGCAAAAACTCTTTGTGCCATTCTGAATCTGCACCAGCAACAGTGTCTCTGCACAGAGGGACACTGAAAAGGAAACTTCTGATGGAGCAGAGTAATAAACTCCACCAGCTTCCCTTCATCATCTGAGTTTTGGTGAAGAGGGTCCTTTTCAACAAGAAAGATATACTGCAAATACTAAACAACATACTGCACGCAATCATGGCTTTGTGATGCTGTCACACAGGTTTTAAACATTAGTGGGGACTGTAATTTTCCTTGCAGTGCCCACAAATATGTGTATTTTCAGGGGAAAAAAAGTAGACAGGAAGTCGCATCTGACACTGAAAACAGAGAGCCTGTGCCTAATGGGCTGGAGACAAAGTCTAAAAGCAGTTCATCTCTCTGAACATACTGAATGACCCCTGCAATGCAGTCGTGGCTAGCAAGACATATTGCCACAAAGTGAGCAAGGGACCATTGTGTGAAGGACAGTTAAAACTTGCACACTTGGTCAGTTTTCCAAAATGTTTTGAGGCAAGACATCAGCTTGCCTCCTCATTTATCTGAACCGCCTGTCCTGTTCATGTATTAAGCTACATTCCAGCAACTAGCTTACAGCTAAGCACAAGGTGCTTAGCAAACAGAGCTCTAAATGAGACATATTTTCTGCATTCAGACTTCATGTGCAAAACACAGACTTGTGTAACCCCTGCAGTTATTACCAACACACTGACTACATAATGAGTGGAGAATAGATATTAGCCGTGAGTAGAAGGACTTTGAAGTGCTGGGTGACAAGAAGCTCCCTGTGACCCGGCAGTGTGCGCTTGAGCCGAGAAACCTATCGTGTCCTGGGCTGCATCCCCAGCAGCATGACCAGCAGGTCAAGGGAGAGAATTCTCCCCCTCTGCTCCGCTCTGGTGAGATACCCCCTGCAGTCCTGTGCCCAGCAGGTTTTAATACCTGGGGTTAGAATGGGGTTAAATCTTTACTCTTCATAGACTCAGAGGGGAGAAAACTTCAGAGACTTTTTATCAATCACAACTTTTCTCTTCATCCTAAACCTAGTTTTGTCTCAGTGGTCTTTAGGAGTCACAAAGTATCTCAGTACGTGTCACGATATACATTTATACATGGAAACACTGAGGACAATTCTACTGCAATCTACTCTAATTCTGATTTCAAAATAATAACACCCCCTCTCACTTAACAGCCAGCTCCTTCCTGTATTCAATTTTGAGGTTGTTATTACTGTTGTTCAGGTAAAAAACTGGTAATTTTACCCAAAAGCAAACAGAACAGACAGGCATGGCAATTTTTTTTTCCCCTTTCTTTCTTATACAAGAGTAGAGCAGCAGAACTTCACAAACAACTAAGGCAGAGAGAAAGCACCAAAGTCTTTACTATCACTTGATTTGAAAGTAGGGCAATCCCCCCAAAGCCTTCAAATCCTGGCACCCATGACTGAACTCAACTCCAAGACATATTTCCTGCTGCAATGGGTGGAGGAGCTGAAGGACAATGAGATAAATCCATGTACTGTGACATAGTCACTTACCTTGAATCAACAGTCATGAAATGAGCACCACCAAGCTCTCACCTAAATGTAATAAATAGCAGAGACGAGGTGGACACGTAACTTGCATTCACAGTAGTGCTATACATCACCCATTTACAGCTGTGCGGTGCTGAGAGAAGAAATTAAGGGGTTTTATATGATACTGTGATAATTCTAAATGATATTATTTTTTACTTCCTTTCTTCTGCTGTTAGCAGTATCAGTCTCATGAACCAATAGGCATTCTATGAATACTAATATGGGTGGAGAACACATCTATTTGATGTAAATAGTTGATTTTACTGCATTTGACTTTTCTGCAGGGCAAACAGAAACACAGGGAAGGCAGTTACCATAAGAATCAGGGCAGAGACCAATAGAGGGAGCCCCTGGAGCTGCTGAGGGAAGGCATGTTGCCACCACCAGCTTTGCCACTAGCCAGCTGCCTGACTTTGGCCTCTGCATCTATAAAATATAGATAAAGGTGTTTACTCCAATTTAAAACAATTTGGGAAGTAAAGCCTGTACATCATCTGTCTTGCAGCTTTGCTGTTAACAAACCCACTGTTTCCAGTTGTCTGAGAAAGAAGCAAAGTTATGGCTCCCTACTTAACTTAGAAAACCACAACACATCTCTGGGCCCTGAATGCTCTACTCATCTCCCATCTGCAGTCCTGCATTCAGCTCAGGGGATGACAACACAAGAGGAAAATGGACCTGTTGGAGTAAGTCCAGCGGAAGCGATGGAGATGCTTCAAGGGCTGGAGCACCTCTGCTATGACCCAGGCTGAGAGAGCTGGGCTTGTTCAGCCTGGAGAAGGCTCCAGGGACATCTCAGAGCAGCTTCCAGTGCCTGAAGGGGCTGACAAGAAATCTGGAGAGGGGCTTTTTGACAAGGGCCTGTAGGGACAAGACAAGGGGGAATGGCTTTAACCTGAGAGAGGGGAGATTGAGTTGAGACATTAGGAAGAAATTCATCCCTGTGAGGGTGGTGAGGCGATGGCACAGGGTGCCCAGAGAAGCTGTGGCTGCCCCATCCCTGGCAGTGTTCAAGGCCAGGTTGAACAGGGCTTGGAGCAACATGGTTCAGTGAAAGGTGTCCCTGCTCATGGTAGGGGGTTGGAACTGGACAAGTTTTAAGGTCCCTTCCAACCCAAACCAGTCTGTGATTCTATGCTTCTATGATCTCTGCTCATCTTCCCATTACTACCAAATTCCATTTAATACTTCATTACTCAACTGGATGATAGACTGGAGCGTGTACTTGTAAAAATCAGCACAATGAGACAGGGTGCAAGCAGGCTGAGAAACATGATAAGTATTCAAAATGCATGTGAAAAATTAGCATCATTAAATCATAGAATAGTCAGGGTTGGAAAGGACCTTAAGATCATCTAGTTCCAACCCCCTGCCGTGGGCAGGGACACCTCACACTAAACCATTTCCCCCAAGGCCTCGTCCAACCTGGTCTTGAACACTGCCAGGGATGGAGCATTCACAAACTCCCTGGGCAACCCATTCCAGTGCCTCACCACCCTAACAGGAAAGAATTTCCTCCTTATATCCAATCTAAACTTCCCCTGTTTAAGCTTGAACCCATTACCCCTTGTCCTATCACTACAGTCCTTAATGAAGAGTCCCTCCCCAGCATCCCTATAGGCCCCCTTCAGATACTGGAAGGCTGCTATGAGGTCTCCACGCAGCCTTCTCTTCTCCAGGCTGAACAGCCCCAACTTCCTCAGCCTGTCTTCATACGGGAGGTGCTCCCGTCCCCTGATCATCCTCATGGCCTCTTCTGGACTTGTTCCAACAGTTCCATGTCCTTTTTATGTTGAGGACACCAGAACTGCACACAATACTCCAGGTGAGGTCTCACAAGAGCAGAGTAGAGCAGCAGGATCACCTCCTTCAACCTGCTGGTCACGCTCCTTTTGATGCAGCCCAGGATACAGTTGGCTTTCTGGGCTGCGAGCGCACACTGCTTGCTCATGTTCATTTTCTCATCAACCAGCACCCCCAAGTCTTTCTCCACAGGACTGCTCTGAATCTCTTCTCTGCCCAACCTGTAGCTGTGCCTGGGATTTCTCCTACCCAGGTGTAGGACCTTGCATATGGCATGGTTAAACTTCATGAGGTTGGCATCAGCCCACCTCACAAGCGTGTCGAGGTCCCTCTGGATGGCATTCCTTCCCTCCAGGGTATCAACCGAACCACACAGCTTGGTGTCATCGGCAAATTTGCTGAGGGCACACTCAATCCCACTGCCCATGTCAGCGACAAAGATGTTGAACAAGACTGGTCCCAACACTGATCCCTGAGGGACACCACTCATTACTGCTCTCCAGCTGGACATTGAGCCATTGACCACAACTCTTTGTGTGATGCCATCCAGCCCGTTCTTTACCGACCGAGTGGTCCATCCATCAAATTGATGTCTCTCCAATTTAGAGACAAGGATGTCATGTGGGACAGTGTCGAACGCTTTACGCAAGTCCAGGTAGATGACATGAACTGCTCTACCCCTGTCCATCAGTTCTGCAGGCCCATCATAGAAGGCCACCAGGTTGGTCAGGCAGATTTCCCCTTAGTGAAGCCATGCTGGCTGTCACCAAGCACCTTGTTGTTTTGCATGTGCCTTAGCATGCCATCCAGGAGAAGATTTTGCTCCAAGATTTTACAGAGGTTAGACTGACTGGTCTGTAATTCCCTCGGTCATCCATTTTCCATTTTCCATCCATTCTGGAAAACGGGGGTTATATTTCCCTTTTTCCAGTCGTCAGGAACCTCACCTGACTGCCATGATTTCTCAAATATGATGGCCAGCGGCTTCGCAACTTCATTTGCCAGCTCCTTCTGGACCCATGGATGGATCTCATCAAGACCCACGGACTTGTGCACATTCAGATTTTTAAGATGGTCTCGAAGCAGATCCCTCTCCTACAGTGGGCCTGAGGTCTTCATTCTCACAGTCCCTGTATCTGCCTTCCAAGACTTGGGTGGTGTGGTCAGAGCCTTTGCCAGTGAAGACTGAGGCAAAGAAGTCATTCAGAATCTCAGCCTTCTCCAAATCCTGTGTAGCCAGTTCTCGAGAGCTTCCTGAGGGGGCCAACGTTCTCCCTTGTCTGTTTTTTATTTGCTATGTACCTGCAGAATCCCTTCCTGTTATCCTTAATACCCCTAGCCAAGTTTAATTCTAACTGGGCCTTAGCTTTCCTAACCTGGTCCATAGCTTCCCGGACAACATCCCTGTACTCTTCCCATGCCACCTGTCCTTGCTTCCACTTATTATAAGCCTCTTTTTTCATTTGAATTTTCCTCAGTACCTCCTTATCCACCCAAGGAGGTCTCCTGGCCCTCCTGCTGCACTTCCTTCTGGTTGGGATGCAACACTCCTGAGCTTGTAGCAGGTGATACTTGAATATCAACCAACAGTCTTGGGCCCCCCTGCCCTCTAGGGCTATATCCCATGGAACCTTACTAAGCAGGCTCCTGAAGAGGCCAGAGTCTGATCTTTTGAAGTCCAGGGCAGTGAGCTTGCTGCACACTCTTCTCACTGTCCTGAGGATCTCGAATTCGACCATCTTGTGATCGCTGCATCCAAGGCTGCCCTGGAACGTCACATTTCCAACCAGCCCTTCCCTGTTCGTGAGCACGAGGTCAAGCATGGCACCTCTCCTTGTCGGCTCCTCTATTACTTGCAGAAGGAAGTTGTCTTCCACACAATCAAGGAACCTCCTGGATTGCTTGTGCCGGGCCGTACCGTCCTTCCAACAGATGTCAGGGTGGTTGAAGTCACCCATGAGAACAAGGGCCTGTGAGCGTGAGGCTTTTCCTATCTGTCTATAGAGTGCTTCATCTGCAGGTTCTCCTTGATCAGGTGGTCTGTAACAGATCCCCACAGTAATGTCTCCCATAGCTATATTCCCTTTAACCCTGACCCACAAACTCTCTGTTGACTGCTCACCTGTCCCCAGACAGAGTTCCATACTCTCCAGACTATAAGAAAAGAGTTTTAAATCTATAATACACAGTTCTAGAAAGACAAGCTCAAACTGCTACACACAGCAAAAGAAATAGAAAACAGAAACATAAGCAAGTGGTGATTCAGTCATGCAACAGAAAAAATATGAGACCCAAGTTTGTAACACAAAAAGGATACACAGCAACCACATGACAATGCAGACAAAACATCAAGCCTCAGCTCTACGTACATTAATACTCTGCCACACACCCCAAGAGTTATTTCTTCCTCAATCGGGGTGGCCAGTTTTGAATGGAGGGCTTAAACAGCACAAATTTGCTTAAATAGCAGACATATTTGACTCAAACCAGAGGAAAACAACCAGGAAGGGAGGGAAGAATTCCAGAAAAGACTGAAGGAATTAACAGCAAACACAAAGGTTTTCTATGAAAGGAGGGGAAAATGCAGTTTACCTAGAATAGGGTCATTATACAGATTATAATGACTCTAATTATCAGAATGGTGAAATACAGAAATTGGCTGGGTAGTGTCATTGTGGTAGATCCTTAATTGGAAGCTTTAACAAAAAGTTTAGGTAGGGATAATGTATGCGCATTTGCCTGGGCATGTGTAAAACATGGTTTGATGACCTACTGCAGTCTCTTTCTACCTCGCTCAAGACTTAAACTGGAAAATTCACGTTTTTGTCATGTACTGAAAATATACTTCATATGACATGAGTTAAATGTCATCAAATTTTGTGCTTTCATTTTATTTTGGGATTATTTCAACTTCTGAGAAATACCACTTCTTTAGAGCAGGAAAAACAACAGAAACAGCATATTAAAGCAAAGGTAGGTTGAATCTTTACATAATCCTGAGATAGTGATCAAAGAAAATGTGACGGCAAAATAAGCAGGGAAGGAGAAGCTACATAATGTACAAATCAAAGCCAACAGCCTGTTAAACTGGAACTGGCAGATTACACTGACATGGGAACTCTGGTCTGTTTGGTGTTTCTTCATTCTTTCCCTCACTCTTGCCCTCAGTGCAGAAAGCACTCAGCCCTTGAATTTTTAGCCCTTCTTCTGATTGCTGCTTCTTTGTTTAAATTACAAGCTCTTAGCAGCAAGCACCTTGTTTCACAAAACACCCACCACTGTGCTTGATGTTCTAACAAAGACAGACAAGACAATGGCAATTCAAAAGGCTGATTTAAGAAAAGCCATAACTCATATTCAGGGTCTCATACAATTCCGCTCAGGGAAGACAAACAGTGCTACAAATTTGCCTTTGCAAATAAGGCACTGACATGATAAGAACTTAATTTCCATAGGAGTAAAGATATACATCTGAGTTGTAACTGCTGTTATTCTTGTGCGAGCTTCCAGCCAGAATTCAGCTGCAGCATCACTAGAACAACAACAAAAAAAAAGGTAAGGTAGTGGTTAACTCATATTAAAACATATGGCAGCTATAAACTACCGAAGACAGACTTTTGTGAGTAACCACCAAATGATAAGAGCATGCAGTTAATGAAGAAGTCCACAGGACAAGTTTGTAGAGACATGTGGAACTGTCTGGCCCAACCAACCTTTATTACATGAATCCTCCAAGCTACAGCATCATGTTGCAGAAGCCAGCCTCAAACAGCTAAAGCAGAGGCTTGCACTGGAAGGAAACTAGACAAAACACAGAGTTCATGAGTTTCTAGTGACTCCTGAAAACGTGACTGCCCTTAAAGATTTACTGGTACTACTGGAAGTTAAACACATGCACCCATAGGAGAAAAGGACTTTGGGTGTATAACCTGCAAAAGTAATGGATCAAAAAGACAGATGAACAGTTTGCTAAAGGGAGAATGGGAATGTTCTTTCATGTTTATGCCATTGAAGTATTCTGCCTTCTGGTTTTAAGAAGGTCTATCTGGACTGTTGAGCATTTCAGGCAAAAAAAATATGTACTGTAAATAAAAGCTCTATTTTAACTGACACCTGTATGTTTTACCTTGTTCGTGATCTTAAAACTCCATCAGGGAAGAAAGTTTGCATGGTAAGTACACTTCCTTCACACAGCTGGCTTTTTTTTCTTTCTTCCTAGAGGTGAAAGATGTAGCCAAATATAGTAATTCCCATATGCACCCCATATAGCACTGCAATACTTCGCATACTGCGTGACATGCTTTACTCAAGTTCTTCTGGAAAAGACTTTTGTTCCATCACAGAAAACAAAAAGTCAGTCTGAACAGCCCTAGCATCTTTCCCATTCCAACCTGAGAAGCTGGGAAACAGACACCATTCCCAACAGAATGCAGCTCAGAACAAAAGCAAACATTGGATGTGAGGGACTCCATGAGGGACATCAGGTTGAACTCCTCCATTCTGACAGGAGAAAAGCAGTGATTCCCAGGTCTTCAGTTGGATTCAAAAGGTAATCACAGAAAAGCTTATTTTTAAGATGCTTTCTAGTGGTGGATTACTTTATTTAAAGACAACAAATGCCACCACCAAGCACATATGCCTGACTGCCGACACCTTCAGAAACGAAAATCGCTGCTGACAGTCCAGACTGTTTCATTATTAAGACCTATAAAAAAGACCTAAGGATTCCTTGGGGGGAGTCGTTTCCTAAACAATTAAATCTCAATTAGCAATTCCTTCTGCGTTTTAAAACACTTGTTTAGAAGTGTTAGAAATACCTATCAGCTCCCTGGTTACTCAACCAGAAATGTCAGAATAAACCTCTGCAGACTTAAGTTCTTCTTACTTAGAGGAGAAAAATACTCAAAAACTAACTTCAATTCTAGTATGCCTTATACTGTCAAAGACCAACAAGATCCAGAAATATGGATTCCCTGATGGCAGAAAATATGTAGGCAGCTGTTACAACAGATGGGTTATTATAAAAATTCCTTTTAAAAAGAAGGAAAAAAAAGAATATAAGCCACTCTCAAGCACACACCTCGTCTTGGTGTTCATCTCACCAAACGCAATTTCTACTATATTTTCTTTTTGCCCTGAAAGGAAATACAGGTCTCAGAGTACCTTTACTGTGGGGTCCTTTTAAGCCTGCTGAAGTAAAATGGCAGAACATCCATACTGCAGGAAAATAATTGTGTAAACTGCCAGCATGTGGAGCGGGTGGATGGACTTCTCCTAACAGCACAAAGCCTGTGTTTAGATTTACTTCCATTTAATATTACAAAAGGTAGAGGCTAATAAATCCAGCATGGATCTGCTCCATCCATCACTGACTTCTCCAGACACGTTAAGCAGCAAGGGGGAGAAGGGAATTTAAGTTGCTTTTTCTAACAGCAAATATGGAAAATGACATTAATGTTCAGGCAAAGGATCTCCCACAACGTAAAAATTTTATTTTCCTACTCATCAGGCTCACGTCAGGATTGGAGATTTGAACGACAAAAAGGGACACACAGCTGCTACTTGTTATTCTAATGAGGTTTGTGAAGTAAGCACAGACAAGGAGAATGAGCCTCATCCTCAATACCACTCCTAAGAAAGGCTTATTTGTTCTCTTTTGTATGGAAATTCACCAACATCCATCTGGAGTGAGGTAGGAAAACCTCAACTATTTTTGATAGTTAACTCTGGGATTTTGGTAGGCTTTACAACACTCAAAGGAAAAAGAGCATTTAATATCTAATTGTATAACTCCTACATTGTGTGTCTCAACAGTCATTCCATGTCTGTCTGTCTGCCTATTGCATTCTCAGTGTCATGGGCCACTGCATCACCGAAACTCTTGGTATGGGAGGGATGGAAGGATTTTCTAGGGATGGAAGTTTTTTCTAGGTTCCCCAACATCAGTGATGACACCTCTCAAACTGCTTTCCTCTCTGATTTTTAGTTTTCCCCTGTATTTACAAGTTTATTCCATCAAATTCAGCCTACTGCTGTGTGTGCATGCTATTTAACCTGAGGTTCTTCCAACTATGAAGCTCAACAGCACAATGAGTATGTTTCTGCACAGTAAGTAAAAAAATATAAGTAAAACAAAGGAAGAAACAGTGCTGCTACTTAGGCTTCCAGTCAAGAGAAAACATGGAAGCCCTTCAACAATAATAAAATCCATAATATACTTTCTACAAAAAATACACTTCCTTTTAACAGAACTGGACTTCCAGGCTTGTCTGTACTCTGCATATTTAAAAATTAATATGAGACTTCCCTGTAACTTTGATGCTTCTTATAAATGCTCCCTATAAGAGGGAGTTAGCCCCAAAGTACATTATTCACCAAATCACTCAAGGGAGTAAGTTGTTCAGAGCCATCCATGCATCAGCAAACACAACACAGAGATGTCTTAATGCTCTTTGTGGATCTAACTCAATCACATTTATTGATAAAGATACCAAGTATATCATTTGCATCCCATATACTAATAATGTCTGAAAATTTTTCTACTAAAAAAAAAGAATGTCTGAAATAAGTCTTTAACTTACATGAAGTAACTAATATGGTTACTATGCACTATTTTAATGAAACGGAAGTTTTATTTGCTTTCAGGCACCCCAGCCCTTTCCTAAATTTCAGGTTAAAAATTAATTGAAGTTTCTATTTTTATACCTACAGATAGATGTGCCAGCCAGTGATTCAACACAAATAGTGAGGAATATTTAATTAACTGAAGCTACAGGAGGAGTTTCATGTAGGCAGAATGTAATTACTCGAACTAGAACTTCCTCTCAAAGTTAGGATTAATATCTGTAGCAAACAGCAGAGTTTTAAAGACAATAAATCAATGCAATCTGAACTTTACACCACGTCTGAAAGACAGCACCTTCTCTATTTGGTTCTTCCAGCAAATAAAGAGACCATTTGGGTCACTGTGTGTGTATGCATATAGATGTACACATATTCTGTGCGCAGATGCGCATATTGTTAAGTACTTTAGAATAAAGGATGACCACCTAAAAAAACAGCTGGTATCACTTGTGATTTTCCCTAGAGTCTCACTGAATTTTTAAATTATTGTGACTTTTTCTAATTTCTAACAAATTATGTTTGAAACTAAAAATCCACATAAAAATGTACCGATCCCTAATTTTCAATAAATACAATCCTCATCCATCTCGAGTTACACCTCCCACATTTTTCTCTTACAATCACATCAGTCTCTATATGCTTTCAAGCATGAACAATATTATTTACTAGTTTGGGGTTTTTTTATAAATCCCAATAACCCAAGATTCTTCCTTAAAATCTCATAATCCTCTCTTGTATGTATCATCGACACCAATAAAAAGATACACTTTAAGGCAGATTCTGGGTATCCCAATATCCATTATATTTACCCTATACAGCCTTCCATACCTTCTTACCTTAAGCAACCACATGCCCAAGTCCTCTGGTAGAAATCAACAGGAATGCGCTGTGACACAATCCCAAATGTAATGATCTACTGTACAGGTGGGACAGCTTACCACTGAGACTTCTTCATAGCAGATAAGAGGAACTCTTGTCATTACTGGGACTGATATGATATTTCAAGGAAAAATGCTCCAGGGAGGTTTGGGAATTATGCATGCCAGTTAGCCAACAGAACATGAACTGCACCTTGTAAATTTGGGTGTTCTGGGGGTTGTATTTGGCAGGACACCATGAAACTTAATTTGGTAGCTTCCCCTGCTTCTGCATTTTAGGCTAAATGTTGGGACAGCTACATTAATTTAACACCAAAACTGATCACATACATGCATTAAGACACTGGCTCCTACCAAAAACATTTAAAGTGCTCTACTCCAAGCAATGAGGAGGAGCTGCAATCATCATCTCAGGAAAAAAAAACACAAACAATGAGCCTAAAAATGCCTTCCTTTTACTAAGAACTATCATAAATTTTCTATGTTGTGATACTGTTTCTTGCTTGTACTAATGCAGTATTCAGAATAACTTCATTTTGCATGTCAGCAAGTCTGCTGTTAAATGTTATACACCTATTAGTATGAATTTTTCGATACATTAATTAGTACATTTTTATTCCAACTGATAATTTTCATTACACTCTCATGAGCAACAATGTTTCTCAGCTTACAAATACTTCAAAATCACTTGAGCTGCAACATTTCTTTTGAGGTAGCCAAACTCTACTGAGCTAAGTACTGTTTACTAAGGGCCCTGCAGGCAAGTCATAGTAAAGGGGTTTAGATGCTCACCTGCTAAATAATTAGAAGGTAAAAGGCAAATGGAAGTTAACGTCAGTTCAATCAGCCTTTATCATTCTGCAGTTTTGCCTAGAAAGATGTCAGATGCTGATTAACCAGGGCTGCTCAGAACTGTTTTGATGAGGTAGTCAGAAACTGGGGAGGGTTATAAAAGTAAGTAGATGACTTTGTTAGGTAAAAAAAGTAAAAATTAATAAATGCTGCTATCATCATAATTTTGGACACATGTCTTCTGTAATTAATGAGCATTATCAACACCATTTGATATAGATGATGAAAATCAAGTAAGTCAGCCTGTCAAAAGCAATAAGATAAAACCAAAAGGTAGTTTCTTACAGCAGAACCATGTATGGGCACCCTATAAGCTTGAGCTTGTTAACAGCCTGTGTTTTTCAGAACCTGTAATAAAGACAGACAGATAATTTGTCTCTGATGAACCTGCAAAATTGCTTTAATCAGTAAAAGCCAGGTGGATGAATAAAGCAAGTTAGACAGCTGTATAGAACCAACTCCTATTATAAGCTATTATTTCTACTGTTCCTGAGAGCTAAGAAATTGAAATATTATTATCAAAACCCACATAGAGATAAAAAAAAAAAAAGATCTATCTTAATGATTGTTTTAAATAAAAACTAATAAGCATAAATGGGTAGACAACTATTCATATAACTGTGGAAGGAGATGATTATCAGATGTGTTTTGCTCTGTGATGTTAAGGATCACTTTTAAACAATTCTTGTCCCACAGTGCTACAAGAAAATCTTTCATATTTCTTTCATATCCTGTTGCAGAAAGCTACAAAGGCTACAGCAAAGCTAAGAGATAGAAATGCTAAATATCTTTCTGGTAACTGAACACAAGTAACAAAACTGGTAAAGCAGAGTTGTGAAGGAAGAGATAATAGGTATCTGTTAATTCATAGAATCCCAGACTGGTTTGAGTTGGAAGGGACCTTAAAGCTCATCCAGTTCCAACCCCCTGCCCTGGGCAGGGACACCTTCCACTATACCAGTATTGCTACAAGGTCCATTCAATTTGGGTTACTTTAGAACCACTTAATACCAAACAGCAGAATTCTTAATTTCTCTTCACAGGTTTAGGGTGTGAACCATTTTCCATTAATGGCAAAATCTCACTACATCATATTGAACAGAATCTATCCTATAATTGTCTCCAACTTTAATGGCACTTGTACCTATAAAACAGGTGTACAAGGCACCCAAGGCAAAACAGCAAAATACTGAGAGATTATCATAGTGAAGGGTAACACCACTGAGATTTTAAAGGACAGGAAGAGAGAATGCTTAGACTGGGGAAAATTAAGACAGAGGGGAAAAAAACCCAACCCTGACATGTTGGAGGTTATATTGATTAAGGTTAGAAAGCCATTCCCCCTTGTCCTGTCCCTACAGGCCTTTGTCAGAAGTCCCTCTCCAGGTTTCTTGTCACCCCTTTAGGCACTGGAAACTGCTCTAAGGTCTCCCCTTAAGGCGCCTTCTCTTCTCCAGGCTGAACAAGCCCAGCTCTCTCAGCCTGGCTTCACAACAGAGCTGCTCCAGCCCTCGCAGCATCCCTATGGCCTGCTCTGGACTCGCTCCACCAGCTCTACATCCTACAGCAAATTCCTGAGGAGCTGCGGAGGCCTTACGTGCAGTTTCTAACCCCATCTCTCCTCAGGGTCATCCTTTCTTTCGGGGCCACCGTGCCTGCATAACAGCATTATGTGGGTACCTGAAGTGCTGTGGAAAACACTAGCTATTACTTGCCTTACACCACGACCACGGCTGGGGACATGAAGGCGGCAGCTCCGCACCTCGGGGCTTCTGCGGCAGCTCCTCCCTGAGGGGAGGGCCGGGTCTGTGGCGCCGGCTCCAACAGGTTACAGCCGGTTCTTAAGCAGCAGCCCCCACCCCGTTCCCGCGCAAGCCCCGGCCCGGCCCCTGAAGCTGAATTCGTGAGGGAAGGTGTTGCTTTAGGGCACGTAATGCTCCCAGCGTTTGCCTTTTGGTTTCTATCTACTGACGTGAGGGTCGGGATGAAAATATACAGAACTATCAGGCGGGTCAGTTACTAATTTAATTTTCACTGAGGTGATCACTGCGCTTGGCTGAGGGATGTAGAGAGTGGGGCTGCTGAGGCTGCAGCTACAGTTAAAGCCGGTATATAAACGCTTAAGTCTCCTTTAAAAAGGGGCGAGACAGTAGTTAATGATACTCCTTGAATTCTCCATGGAAGTGCTGTAGTTGCAAAGGGAGGGTAGGTTTTCAGGAGGAAGAGGCATGTGCAATGGGAGGGAACACGAGCTGTAACATCATCCTTCTGAAAAAGTCACTAAACAGCGTGAAGGCATCTATTTCACAACACATAAATAATGCCATGGCTACTTGTTTTCATTAGGTTCAGAGCCGCCTACCCATTTGACAGTCATCCGACTTCCATTTCAGTTTGATTACATTAAGGAAGTGACTGGGGAAAACTCTGAGAACACACAATAAGCAATAACAAAGAAAGCAAACTACATTTATGAAATCAGGCAACTTATGCCAGATATTTAAGGTGGTTTGTCATGGGGTTTGCATTTTAAAAAGGTCAAACTAAATTAACCATTCATTTATACCAGAGTTGCCCACAACAGTTGTCTTGGAAATCTAATCTAAACGGGCTGGTATAGAACATGAATTTGCTCAAGCTCTCTCAATCGCTGTCTTCCTGGACATAAAACAAGTGTAGTGAATGAGGAGGCTCATTTTCGGATGATTTGTGTATCTGGGAGAAGGAATTTTTGCAATTAATTTTAGGCATGATCAGAACTCAATAGCCTGGACACAAACTGCTTGTTATTGTTTCCTTGGGTGAAGTTACAGAAGGCAAGAGAAAACGGGTTTAGTTCTGTGAAGCAATGTGTTCATACAGTATTTAAATGGCTCAGTTGAAATACCTACAAGCTTCACTGACAGAGGGAGTGTTAGATGAGACATTAGGAAGAAATTCTTCCCTGTGAGGGTGCTGAGGCCCTGGCACAGGGTGCCCAGAGAAGCTGTGGCTGCCCCATCCCTGGCAGTGTTCAAGGCCAGGTTGGATGGGGCTTGGAGCAACCTGCTCTAGTGGAAGGTGTCCCTGCCTGTGGCAGGGATTGGAACTGAATGAGCTTTAATAAGGTCGCTTCCAACACAAACCAGTCTGGGATTCTGTGACCCATATCAAGCATCTCCAGAATTTGGGGAAGATTACAGAGATGTTGAAAGCAGTGCAATTGTTTCACAAGTCAAGCCAAAGGGACTGTGGAGGCATAACAATCTTTTTAGGGCTGTTTCTTGTGCCACAAGGTGTGTGGTGTCCTGCTCTGCCTACTGTGTTGCATCTTGGCTAATGCTAAAATTTCATGTGCTCCTATTTCAAAAGTTTGCCCATTGTTAGTTTATTCTAAAAACCCTGTCAGACCTGGCAGGAAAACTGGAAGCTTTCTCAGCAAAGAAGCCAAAACTGGAATTAGGACAGAGAAGGAAGAATCCCACAGATCGAAAACATCTTAGGCAGGTTCATGGAGATTGTAATGGCAGGGCCAGCTTGGATGCACCAAGAAGTGCTCTGTTTGATTGTGAAACAAAAAGGTACTAAGCTTTCAAAGCTCACAAACAAGTTGTTCCAAGACAAGTATAATGAAAAGTGACACCTTTCCCCATGGATCTGTGTGATAAATTCCATACTGTGTCCTCAAAAATACCATTTAAGAGAGTTAACGATGTCCGTGCTCCTTCATATCCATGTGCCCTCTCACCTTGGTACCTGTTAGTCCTGTTCCCCAATGTCATGATTTAACCCCAGCCAGCAACTACACACCACAGAACTGCTTGCTCACTCCCCCAGCATTTGGGTGGCAGAGAGAGTCCAAAGAGTAAAACTGAGAAAACTCATGGTTTGAGATAAAGACAGTTTAAAAGCAAAAACCATGCGCACAAATGAGACAAAACAGAATCCATTCACTACTTCCCATCTGCAGGCAGGTGTTCAGCCACCTCCAATAAAGCAGCACTCTATCACATGCAACGGTTACTTGGGAAGACAAACACCATAACTCCAAATGTCCCCTCACTTCCTTCTTCTCCTACCCCAGCTTTATATGCTGAGCATGACGCTACATGAAATGGAATATCTCTGTGGTCAGTTGGGATCAGCTGTCCAGGCTGTTTCATTTCTTAACTCCTTGTGCACCCCCAGCCAACATGCTGGTTGCGTGAGAAGCAGAAAAGGCCTTGACTCTGTGTAAGCTTCTCAGCAGCAACTAAAATATCCCTGCATTATCAACACTGTTTCCAGCACAAATCCAAACCATAGCCCCATACCATTTTCTTCATACACTATGAAGAAAATGAGCTCTGTCTTACCCAAAACCAGCATAGCTACCCATGACAGCAACATCTCTAGCATACCCCACTTCTTCCCTCACCACTTGCCCTTCATAGCCAATGCTTCCATGCCCTGGTTGCAAGCTGCCATGAGGCTACATTGCTGTAGGTGTTTTGGAACTACACAACTATGCTAATGGCTAAACAATGTGTGTTGGATGATGAAGTGGTAGACCAAACAGAACAAATACCCTGTCTGGCTATTTTTTCATTGAGGATGCAATGGTGAGGGTCTCTTGCTTCTACAACACTACTTATCTTCATTAAACTTCTAGAAACTTAATTATCTTTCAGATCTTTAACCTTTCCTCTGAAGCTGTTAAAACTTGCCATCAGTTTCTAGAGATTTTGCTGGGTGGAGGTGAATGCAAGGAAGGGAGGAACTCCATTGACAGACACCAAACTTAATTCTTTCTTCAGAAAAATAAAAAGAGCTGAAATAATAATACCAGCAAGGTACATGCTATTAAACTTACCTTTGACCAACTGATATGTAAATTTCTGAGATGGGAACAGCATCCATCACAACAGTGAGGTCCCTGAGTTCAATATATGCTAGGGCCCCTATGTTCCATTCTTGCAGTTGTCTTCACAGGGGGTGTTTTATTCTTTAGTTTTCTCCAGATAACCTATACAAATGGAGAAGGAAAGAACATTTTAAGGACAATCACACCTGAATTCAGGGTTTGGAAGAAAAAGGAAATAGGAACATGACAGTAACAGTCATCCCTGCATTAATGAGTAGGAAATCCTGCTGTCAGACTTTGACAATTGATTTAATCTAGAATTAAATTTAGCCTAATCAGTTTATTTTTAGTTGCTGCAATTAGCGTATCTGTTAAAAAACAGGGAATTAAATTTAAGATTAAATGCACTTCCTGGAATCAATCAGAATAAGCACAAAAGAGTTATTCCCATGGGTATTACACCTGCTTGTAGGTCTGAACCTGCAGTATTGACAGAGTCAGTGGGAGCCTGATGGCTGGTGTACCCTGGCACTGTTTTAGCCCAGGTTTTGAATATGTGAACATTAGGCTTTCAGGTTTTTCTGTAGTTGCAAAGTGAATTGCATAATATGGGCTACCTTACTGCTGGTGTAAGCAAAACCCATATAGACTGTCACTACCGGTTCACCTGCATGAAGGTGCTAGTCTTGCTGCACATGCCCTAGGGCATGACACAAATACATCAGACCTATTGCAGATGTACGTCATTCCTGCCTCACTCCTGCACACCAAATCCAGTACTTCACACAGTGCCAGCCTTCTGCACATCACAGAACAGCTGAGTGCTTTCCTCATGGGTAGCTGGACAGACAGCAGCCTGGCCAGACCTACAGAGCAGTCATTCTCCCACTCAGGTTGCCAAACTTCCCAACAGGTGTAGGAAAGGGCTCAGAATCCACACTGGTGGTATTTCCAAGTACAACATGATCAGCACCACACAATATGAAAAGTTCAGCCCTGCAGCCCCTGGTGAAAGAAAAAAAGATGAGGTTTGGTGGGAGCCACACAGATTCTCCCTGCTTCCAGCATCCTTAACCTCACGTGGCATAAGTAATGAAATAAAGGTATAAACAAGCTGAATATTTATCCACTAGGGAAACTGCAGCCAGGGAAATTAACACAGACAGCAGATATTTAAAGTACTTTCTTGCTCATCCTATTTTTCTCGATACACACTTGCCAATGTTCCAAATGTGAAAATTCAGACAAATACAATTTATGTATATTCACCAACTTACATTGGTAAGACTCAGGGTGGTGGTCAAATTTCTGCCTTCAGTTCAATAAAAAACTAAAAGGATAAAAGCACAGCATTAAATGTGAGTTTATTCATATTGATTTAACATTATTATAATCAGCAACTCTCAGCATTAATGCAACAGATCCACCTAATCTCAATGAGATAAATATTGAAAGTAAACCTTCTCTTTTGGGCAGAGCACAACTGAATATACTCAAAGTGATGCCTTGATTTTGCAAGTGTAAATCTGTATGCAATAGAAAATGCAAGATGTTTAGGACACAAACTGTTGCACATGTGTGCAATAGTTCTATCATACTGAGAAGTACCTGTGTACAAAAAGTCTGTATTAGCATACTGACAGGCTTACTTTGCTTAAATAAAAGAAAATAGGAATTTAGAATTGCAGTTCATAACAACTTGTCATTCCTTAAAGTTCAGTGATTTAGCGCTAGCTTCTGTGCTTGTCCGGGATTTAATTCCATATTAACAGCCACAATGGAGAAAACTGGTCCACACTTACTTATTGAGAGAGTTTTCTTTTTTAACTCAAAATTTATCCTGTCCAAATAATACACATTGTCAAAAGGTGAGTTTGCTGCTGGAAAGAAATACATACATTTAATGATTGGCAGTGTTTCTGACACAAGAACCTAAATAACACACTTCATATGGAAGGTGTAAAGCACTGAGCTAGATGATGCTACATTACAACGGGTAATAAAGAAGCTTTTACAAAGCAAAGATGTAATTCAGAAATTACTCAAGATCTTTCCCCTTAGTCTCTAGAGAGTATGTACACATTTTATTTATATGTATACATATACCTCTTTATAAATAAGTGTATTAACATCACACTTTGCCACCCCCCCCATACTCCCATTAGAACATAAAGTGAATGAAAATGATAGCATCATTAGAATTAATATGTAATGTAATATTTCAAAAGTGATCTACTTGCATCAAGGCTAAAATTATCAAGGAGACTAAATTAATTTGAGCTTTAAACTTAAGAAGATTTCATGCCTCTGGTTTGTCTATTCTTCACTATTTGGGATGGCAAAAGCAAAGAGATTAAAGCCTTGCAAAAAAAAAAAAAGCTAATTTGTTTATACTATATTTTGGCAACAACCCAAGGGGGGGGGGGGAAGAAGAAAAAAAGCTTTCATAATGCATAAATAAAAAAAGAGCTCAATTGTCTTCTTAATAGTGAGAAATTCTCTGAGGTTCAGGCTATCCTTGATCTGTTCCCTTGTGATACTTTCCAGAGAAAGCCCATCCACAAAAAGTTCCAGATTAATATGCAGCATTCACTTTTGTTTGGCAACTGTGAAATATTCATGTGCAGTACCATCTCACCACAGAGGATTACAAGGTAATTACTGTCCCAGAGGTATTCCTTGTACTGCAGCTGGGATGATGTATACTGTAGCTGAGATCATAGAATAGTTAGGGTTGGAAAGGACCTTAAGATCATCTAGTTCCAGTCCTCCTGCCATGGGCAGGGACGCCTCACACTAAACCATTTCCCCCAAGGCTCTGTCCAACCTGGCCTTGAACACCGCCAGGGATGGAGCATTCACAACTTCCTTGGGCAACCCATTCCAGTGGCTCACCACCCTTACAGGAAAGAACTTCTTCCTTAACTCCAATCTAAACTTCCTCTGTGTAAATTTGAACCTGTTCCCTTGTCCTCTCACTACAGTCCCTAATGAAGAGTCCCTCCCCAGCATCCCTATAGGCCCGCTTCAGATAACTGGAAGGCTGCTATGAGGTCTCCACGCAGCCTTCTCTTCTCCAGGCTGAACAGCCCCAACTTTCTCAGCCTATTTTCATACGGGATGTGTTCCCGTCCCCTGATCATCCTCGGGGCCTCCTCTGGACTTGTTCCAACAGTTCCGTGTCCTTTTTATGTTGAGGACACCAGAACTGCACACAATACTCCAGGTGAGGTCTCACAAGAGCAGAGTAGAGGGGCAGGATCACCTCCTTCAACCTGCTGGCCACGCTCCTTTTGATGCAGCCCAGGATACAGTTGGCTTTCTGGGCTGCAAGCACACAATGAAGCCAGCTCATGTTCATTTTCTCATCAACCAGCACCCCCAAGTCTTTCTCCGCAGGACTGCTCTGAATCTCTTCTCTGCCCAACCTGTAGCTGTGCCTGGGATTGCTCCGACCCAGGTGTAGGACCTTGCACTTGGCATGGTTAAACTTCATGAGGTTGGCATCAGCCCACCTCACAAGCATGTCGAGGTCCCTCTGGATGGCATTCCTTCCCTCCAGGGTATCAACCGAACCACACAGCTTGGTGTCATCGGCAAACTTGCTGAGGGCGCACTCAATCCCACTGTCCATGGCACCGACAAAGATGTTGAACAAGACCGGTCCCAACACTGGTCCCTGAGGGACACCACTCGTTACTGGTCTCCAGCTGGACATCAAGCCATTGACCACAACTCTTTGCATGCAGCCAACCATCCAGTTCTTTATCCACCGAGTGGTCCATCCATCAAATTGATGTGTCTCCAATTTAGAGACAAGGATTTCATGTGGGACAGTGTCGAACGCTTTACGCGAGTCCAGGTAGATGACACCAACGGCTCTACCCCTGTCCATCAGTTCTGTAGCCCCATCACAGAAGGCCACCAAATTGGTCAGGCAGGATTTCCCCTTAGTGAAGCCATGCTGGCTGTCACCAACCACCTTGTTGTTTGGCATGTGCCTTAGCATGCCTTCCAGGAGAATCTGCTCCAAGATTTTGCCAGGCACAGAGGTGAGACTTACTGGTCTGTATTCCCTGGGTCATCCATTTTCCCCTTCTGGAAAATGGGGGTTATATTCCCCTTTTTCCAGTGGTCCGGAGCTTCACCTGACTACCATGATTTTTCAAATATGATGGCCAGTGGCTTAGCAACTTCATTTGCCAGCTCCTTCAGGACCCACGGATGGATTTCATCAGGCCCCTTGGACTTGTGCACATTCAAGTTCTTAAGATGGTCTCAAACCAGATCCTCTCCTACAGTGGGCCTAAGGTCTTCATTCTCACAGTCCCTGCATCTGCCTTCCAAGACTTAAATGCTGATACATAAGTATCAAAGAGATGATGTGTTAGTATCAAAGTAGTATTTTTAAAAGCACCCACCTGAACTGTGCTGTTCATTTCTGTACTGATGGACTGCAGATCAGATGACCTCTAAGGTTTGGACATCTCAATGACACCAAAATACTGAGTTGAAGTAAGCTGCCAGAATTAAGGAATATCCAGCCCAGACAGCAGTTAAAGAAGAGAAAATCCTAAATTTCTAAAGATGAGGTTCACTACTCTCTTGACTGCTGCTCAACAGTGCTGGAATGTAGACTGAAACTTTCCTGGCTAACTTTTAGTCTATAAATAGCCAAGGTCAAAAGTCTTCTTGGGGGAATATGCTCAAGGAACAGTTTCAGCAGAAGACTGTAGGATGCATATCTAGTGGCCACAGATGTGGAGATCTGTGGAGATCCTGGCAAAGACAACATTGAGCATGAAAGGGAAACTGCAGTGAGCTGAACTCACTTTGAGCAGACAAAGCAGACATTAAGCATGTGGCTGAGGAAGAAAAAGTAAAAATGAGAGAGGACTTCAACTGCTGGGAGTCTGGAGATAAAACAGAACTACAGTTTCCATTTGAACTGAACAAAAACAAGGCACGGGGGACACTTATATGTCAGGTCAGAGGGATTTTTAGGCTATTGGCTTATTTATGTCCTAGTTAAAACGCAAAATAAATAAAATGGAAGTTAACACACCCTAGTATTTAAAGAGTAATTAGAAATAAACCTGACTGAAAGGTATATGCCTACCAAAAAAACCCAACAGCCCTGAGAAAGCAGCAGTGCAAAGAATACAGACATCAAGTCATATTAAGCCAGGCAATCCAAAAAGTAACTTTTGGATTTCCTTTTAGATTTCCTCTTGGATGCTCCAGTCTCAAGTCATTTAAACTAGAAGATGTTGCAAAGCCTAGAAGCAGCTGACACACTTTATTACATATATATGCATGCATACGTGTGTTTATATACATACACACACACGCACACATATAGAAAGACTTGGGGAAAACCCCTTGCTTGTCTTTTACTATCCAAACTATCAACATTTGTTAACATGTACATCCTAATACAGGTACATCCTTCTAGTTCCCTTAGCTGAACTAAGCTGAGAAGAACTCCAACCGCATCTCCAAGTCAAGAGTCTGCTTCCAAGAAATTTGAAAATACGTTCTTTTAGCTTTAAGGACTCAGAGACAGGAGCTGTCAAGGATGTAGAGCAAAGAGCCTTTTAGAAAAGCAAAGGGCAGAGGGTTGTATGGGTACTGTATATGAGAACAGAATTAGGTACTATAAGATGAAACACAAGCACAGTTGCACTACAGCAGCTACTGCACCCACAAATAGACAATTTTTTTTTCACTCATTCCATGGAAAGCTAGTTGAAAAGATCAAGAACTGCTAGGAAACTATTTCATAGCACCTACAAGAAAGCAAGTGGAGTAGCAGCCAGCACAGATTTGTCAAGAAAAAGCAAATCCCATCAAATCAATTTAATATCCTTCAATGGTAGAACAGATTCTGTGGACAGAAAAGCAGCAGATGATTTCCTACATGATTTCATTGAGGTTATTTTCTATCATTTCACATATTCTCATAACTGAGCTACGTAGCACAATTTACACAAAAGTACTTATTATGAAATGGGTGTAAAGCAGGCTGGAGAGCAACACTCAGGATGGTATCAGGGGTTCACTGCCAAAATGAGTGTGCTTTGCAAAGCTCCATGAAGCTCAACACTGCATCTGGTGACACTCAATACTTAAGTTACCAGTTGGACAATGAAATAGAGGGCAACTCCAGTGACTGTGAAGAATGTTGGGAAAACATAGCTGAACTCAAAACATGGTAGAGAAAATACCTAAAAATTCCAAGTTTTCTCCATCGTGTATGACTGTGAATAAACAATACATACAAAGAGAGCAGGGATATTAATTTAAATGTATTATAAAGAGAATACAGTCTAATCAGCAGCTCGGTTAAAGACAGCACACTGTCCCTGACCCTTTAGGCTGTAGAATATACACAAACCGCCTCTTGGTGTTTCAGAGGAGTCCAGTCTGCTCTCACTGTGTGGAACGCACCTCAGCAATCAAAATTGCATATCCAAAATGGACACTGCTAAATACCTCGCTCTCAAGGCCTAATAACCAAAGCTTTTCCATTTAAGTGACAGTCCAGCATACACCCAAAACATTGCTTTTCTTTCTCACTTCTGGTTTTATGCTTTTTCCATCCTGTAACAGGAGATAGTTGAGTTTCAAGCCAAAATAAACAGCACATAGAAAAGGTGTAAGCTTAAAAGCATATGCTGAGGATGGAGGTGCAGATGGTTTAAGTGACCTGCCAAGGTCAGAGATGAAGTCTGATGGCAAAACTAATCTATGCACTTTCCTTGGGATTAATCCAGTTCAGGGAAGGAATTTGTATTTTTATCCCAAAGACTGTGTGTAGGAGAACTACTTTGCTGAGAGATCAGATCAGAGTAATACACCATGCTTTTCCTCTACGGCCACCAGCACACACAAAAACTTTCATCAAGAAAGCTAAATTTAAGGTCATGGACTAGAGCCATCTTAAAGCTAAACACATACTTAAAATCTTAGCTGGAGAGAGGTTCAGTTAAGCTTGCAAATCAGTGCACAGCCATCCCCTGATTTCAAACCACCTGTACTTCTGCAACAACAATCCCTGTTCTCAGATATGAAAGGGAGTTGCATGCAGATGTATCAATAGAATCACATTCATGTGTCAGCAAGGTATAATTTACTACTCTTAGGAATCAATGGAGTTATTCCAGATTTTCATCTGCATAATAAAATGAAAATTGCTGTTCAATTTCATTCCCTGATGTCTTGCTGATTTTTTTCTCCCACTGAATAGATAAATTATTTTACAGCTATATTAAGTTCACTTCTCCCAAACTTTTTTTTCCCCAATACATTTTCTGCCCTTTCTTCAGCTTCTAAGTGCCTGTGCAAAATTAAACTTGTCCATTCTCACCGGCATTTACGTATTTTTCTTGTTTAGCTGCCTCTGGGGATTTCCATTTTATTTCTCTTCCAGATCAATAGCAAAGATACTTGGTAATATCTGAATGTTGCTCAACTAAATATTTTTCCTATGTATCTATCACCAGATATCTCAATTTTCAAGCCGTGTGACAACACCCTTCAGGTAAGATAATCTGAAAAAGTTTTCATCTAAGCATTCAGAAGGCATTTAATCTCCTGTCTCCAATCTCCTGTGAAACAGAGTAGGCATAATAGAGGTGTTAGTATAATGGGATATCTGTGGAGACTAAGAAGGATATCTGAATAGAAAGAATAATTTACATGCACAAGTAGTTGCACACGAAGTCCGCCACAGCTCTCTAACCTCTTTCATTCCTCTGAGCATCTTTGCTTGTGATTCCCTCTAGGTGTGAGCTGTTAGCATTGTAAGGGAGTTTTCATTGAGTGCACTAGTAGAGAACTAACATTTTAGCCCTAGCACCCACTGGAATCTGTATTATCTCACTTAGTGACCCATTTCTGCTTTTGTTCTTCAGAGCACTTCAGAAGATGAACATATACATTTTTGCCTTTCTTCAGAGAACACAAATATTTCCCTAACAATTCTAGCACTTCAGTTTCTGCTTTCACATCCAATATTTTTCTTCCTGCTGACGTGCAATCTCACAATGACTGGCACAATCCTTTTAAATTATGAACATCCTCTAAACAGATCATTTGCTGCCAAAGCACTTTATTAAACCTATCAGCTCCTCCCTTGGATTACTAATTTGATGCTAATATTGAAGGACAAGGTTATGTATGTATAACAAGGTTATACAGCTCTTGCAGCATTTATTATTTAAGAAAAACTATTATAAACTCAGGTAGCACCAAAGCCACTTGTGAAGCATTCATGATTGAAGAAAAGCAAAACCTACCAAAATCAAAACATATGACCACTTAGAATCATAGAAGAATCATAGTATAGCTAGAGTTGGAAACGACCTTAAGATCATCCAGTTCCAACCCCCTGCAATGGGCAGGGACACCTCTCACTAAACCATGTCACCCAAGGCTCTGTCCAACCTGGCCTTGAGCACTGCCAGGGGTGGAGCATTCACAATCTCCCTGGAGAACCCATTCCAGTGCCTCAACACCCTTACAGTAAAGAACTTCCTCCTTATATCCAATCTAAACTTCCCCTAAGTTTTAACTCATGACCCCTTGTCCTGGCACTACAGGCCCTAATGAACAGTCCATCCCCCAGCATCCTTATAGCCTCCCTTCACATACTGGAAGGGCTGCTATGAGGTCTCCACACAGCCTTCTTTTCGCCAGGCTGAACAGCCCCAGCCTTCTCAGCCTGTCTTCATACAGGAGGTGCCCCAACCCCCTGATGATCATCGTGGCCCTTTCCACTGAAGGCTTGCAGCCCTCAGCCCATGGAGGGGAGGCTGAGACACACAAACTCCTGCACACACTGCTGCCAGCCTGGTGTGGGTGCCACCCAACTCGGGGAAGTACCTGGCTGTCTCGCTGTCCTGAACTACAGCGGACAACATTGATGGTGACTCCACATCCAAGCTTTTTGCCCTGTCTGGCTCTTCCACCTGCTGCTGCCTTGTTCCCTGGATGACAGTCACAGCCTTGCCCAGGTATTTCCTTAAACAGCGTCTGACCATACCCTGCAGGGTAGCAAGAGCACAGTCAGGGGATGGGGGCAGTGTCAGCCATTGACTGCAGTTCTTTGCATGATGCCATCCAGCCAGTTCTTTACCCACCAAGTGCTCCATCCATCAAACTGATGTCTCTCCAATTTAGAGACAAAGATGTTGTGTGGGACAGTGTTGAACACTTTACGCAAGTCCAGGTAGATGACATCAACTGCTCTACCCCTGTCCATCAGTTCTGTAGCCCCATTATAGAAGGCCACCAAATTGGTCAGGCAGGATTTCCCCTTAGTGAAGCCATGCTGGCTGTCACCAACCACCTTGTTGTTTTTCATGTGCCTTAGCATGCCTTCCAGGAGTTGCCTCAGCAGTTCCTTATCCATCCAAGGAGATCTCCTGGCCCTCCTGCTGCACTTCCTTCTAGTTGGGATGCAACACTCCTGAGCTTGTAGTAAGTGATCCTTGAATATCAACCAACAGTCTTGGGCCCCCCTGCCCTCTAGGGCTATATCCCATGGAACCTTACTAAGCAGGTTTCTGAAGAGGCCAAAGTCTGCTCTCTTGAAGTCCAGGGCAGTGAGCTTGCTGCACGCTCTTCTCACTGTCCTGAGGATCTCAAATTTGACCATCTCATGATCGCTGCAAACAAGGCTGCCCTGGAGAGTCACATTTCCAGTGAGCCCCTCCCTGTTGGTGAGCATGAGGTCAAGCATGGCACCTCTCCTTGTCCGCTCCTCTTTTACTTGCAGAAGGAAGTCGCCTTCCACAAAATCAAGCAACCCTCTGGATTGCTTGTACCGAGCCGTGCTGTCGCTCCAATAGGTATCAGGGTGGTTGAAGTCCCCCATGAGAACAAGGGCCTGCAAAGGATGGCTTCTTTTTTCATATTTTTTTTTTACCTGGAATACAGGTAGTGAACAGCATGACTTTATAGATATAGATAGATACAGATATGAAAATAACATCCCTGATTCATTTCCATAAGGATCAGCAATATTTACCTTCCCACATACAGTTGTGTTGCCTACAGAATTTTATCTAGGTCATCCACAAAACGCAGGTATCAGTTAGCAGCCACCTAAAGCTTCAGCACAAAATGGTCTTCATAAAGCAGACTACAAGATATAAGCACAACTTCAAAATTTCTAGGCAGAATTTCCTGCATCATGGGCCATACATGTCACCCCTATTAGAAGATGTCAAAACCTCTCAATCCAATTCTGGATTATAGCGGGTAAAGGAGAAACAGTCTTAGTTCCTGAGGATCTTACACTGCCTTCTTCCTTTCTTACAGATGCAAGATCAACCCATCAGCATCCTGGTATCAAGTACCATAGGACATAGTTATGCCTGGTGATTTTCTTTATTTTATCAATTCTGTCATCTTGACTTTCATTTGTTTTCTTCAAGCTTAATATTACATGGAAGCTTCTTCTAAAAACTTCTTCTTGGAGACATTGAACTTTCTTGGGCTGCATACCTCACATAAAGCAATGTTTGGATCGTATCACTACCATTTACAATTCAAGACATGATTAATTCAGATCTCTTGAAAGCAATTCACAACTGCACGTTTCACAAAATACTGTAGTGGGAACCATCCTTTTATCAGATCTCAGTTCTACAAAGAGCTTTACATGTGCTTAAGTCTCTTTGAAGTAACAAAAAGACTGAATCAGTCTCACTTTCTGAAGACACCCACTGCTAATACAGCAAAATAAGTATGCTAGATACACTTGCACCAGTGTGATACAGCTTTGCCTGTTTCTTTTATTATTTCTCTTTTTTTTATTCTTTTATTTTTATTTTTTAAGAGAACCTTTGAACTCATCTGCAATAGTTTTGTCATTCTTATAGGCTCTGCCTATTCTCCAACTCTGTCTTAGGAGCCCACAAGTATGTATCACCTGAACAGTGTAACTGCTGCATCTGAAAAGGGATACATTTTCTAATATCAGTGATTTGCACAATGGACCAAACATCCAACCTGAGGCTATAAATTGGAGATGAATTTATTTATTTGTTTTGCAGCTAAGCCTTTCTGTATTCACAGTGTAAATGGAAACTGGTATTTGTTGATGTAACTGATTAATTTTCTAGATGCTATCCATCTATGCACACAAATCTGGTAATGGGCATGAATATGCAACTTTTGAATTATGTACACTTTTTAAAAGACTAGCCCATAACATCTCCACCACTTTCTTCATTGCCTTTAATCAAGTGCCTTGTTTAGTACTTAAACACAATTCACATAACTATCAACAATGTGAAACTGAGAAAGCAGGAGGAAAAGATGAGAGCTTTTGCACAGGAAATTAATAGATTTATGACAACAGCAACCAATTGTGCATTAATATGTAATAATGGTGCCTTTGAGGGCAGATGTGACAGAAAGTATAATGCCTTGAATTTAGGTGGTTGGGACCACAGAGACAAAAAGGTGTAAGAGGAGAAAGGTCTTCAGTTATTTGCTTTTGTCACTGTATGTAAACCTTGTCATTAATTTTTCTCCTCAAAGGGTATATCCATAATTTAGATTTCTAAAGCCCAAACTTAAAATCTATGAAATGTACATTTAAACAGTGCAAGTAAATTATGCAGAGGCTAAAGATGTGTAGATGTAAATCCACAAGGACCTTAAGGATATTGTTGCCTTGACATTAATAAATTTTGGATTAGGAAAAGTGAAATTTCTCCAGCAACCCAAAATCCAAACCTGTCACAACCACTTACTTGATTTTAATTCGACTGGGTACTGGTACAAAAGTGTGTTTAGGACTTGGTACTCTTCTTTGCACTTGCTAGCCATAAAGTCTCCCATTGGTTTTACATTCTTCTCTCTTTATCTTATTTAATATTAATTAATATTCTCTGAAAGTGTATATAGAACCATGGAAATCTAGAAATTAAGGCAGGCAGTGGTCCCTAAAGCATACCTTAGCTGCCCTGGCAAAGAGGTAAAGATGTCTCTAAAGGGTTGGAAGAAGTTTAACCCCTCATTCATAAAAGGGCAAGAACCAAGGAGCAGGAGGCTATAGCTAATGGGGGGGGGGGGGGGGAACAGCCTTTGCAAACGTCTTCCTGTTTTGTTGAGAATCAATGATTTATTGAACCTTCTATCTGTAACTGTGCCTCTTGTGTACTTCTGACCAAGCAGAAAGAATAATTCATAGTCATGTAAGGCAAACAAATGTTAGAGCAACCTCCAAGTTGGTGTCCATAACAAAAACTCTTTCCTACAATTTTCCTACAGTCACCTGGTAAAGGAGTTGCTACAGTGTAATAGTGCATTGACTCACAGGAAAAAGAGATTAGAGGCTACATTAATGGATCAAGGCCATCACTCCAGGATGGAAAAGCTGCCTTAGTAGTGAAATAACTGATCCCAGGCAGAGATCTGTTCTACCATGGATGGATTATTACAGGTATCATTCCTAGCTAGACTTAAATCCAATTAAGAAAAAAAAAACCTAAGTGCATGAGAAATGCTACATTGCACTGGACAGGTCGTTCTGTGAGCCCAGAACTCTTTTTGTCTGTGGAAGCAGGGGACCACTGATCAGAGGATGTCTGGGCAGGCCCTGCTACTGGTTCCCCCCACACTCCCCCAGCATCCACAGCCGTACCATCTGGATGAAGGAGGGCACATCTCTTACCTTTGTCCTGCTTGAGATGTGGACACCGGGATGGCACCAAAGTCACATACCCACCACATCTCTGCATAAGAGTGCTATGATTTCCTCTCTCTTTTCACACTAAGTGTTCTGCTGAGCAAACACTGCAAAAGATACTACTGACTGAATCCGAACAACATTATGCAATTATTTCATGTCCTAATTCTCTTTTCTGCCCAAAGCACAAGTAAAAGGGCAGTTTTTACGGCAGATGCTAATACTTTTAAGCCAAGGACAATGCATGCAGAAAACACGTGACTCTTTTTTACTGGATTAGGACCATTTCCATGTTTACCGTTAGATCTTTCCCTACAAATGACTGTTTAACTGTAGCTTCTTTATGATCTAGCTCCAGTATTGTCAAGACAGAGCTGTAGGAGCAGACCTTAAAGCAATTTCCCATTCAGGGTCTAAAGGCAGAACAAATCATTTATTTTCGTAAAAGCAAGCAAAGATTCAAACACCCAGAAGGGAAATGTGTAAGTGCATTCCCAATATTAGACACATTATTTAAACAACAGCTAGAATAAAGGCTTAAATGAGCTACACTGGCCACAATGTTGATACCAATGCCTATGTTTATTAATTATATCTTCATCTCATCCTTAAATCAGAATTTTTAAAGCATTTTTAAAGCATTTTTGTCCCAAAGTCTGTTTTCTGTTTCTCTGTAAAGAGATTATGAAATGGCATATATAAGTAGTATAATATAAAAGCAGAACATAGTATCTTTTGAAAGTCATCATGCCAAATTAATAAGTGATTAATGTTTTTTGCATACCCAGCCCACTTTGCTTTTCAAGTGTTATTTTCAGTGCTTTACATATGTACATGCCACAGGTTTCTACATCAGGCATCTACAACCATCAATGCACTGTGACCAGTGAAAAATAAACAGCAAATATAAAATCCAAGAGGAAACAACTAAATAAACACCAGCTATAAAACTTGAAATCAGATTCATTATTAGGAAGTTAGCATCAACTGTATCTAATAAAGGATAAAAGGAGTACACTGCCATAACGTGGGCGGAGAGACACTGCCACAGCAAGATGCAATGAGATATTACAATGTGTCACAGCCTCTGCTGAAAATTAAAAAGCTAAAATTAGCCGCAGTATAGCCTTCTGAGTCTTCTAGATAGTCATTGGCTTGTCCTTCAACCAGAGAAGGCTTCGTAACCAAAGAAAGGCTTTCCCTTTCCTACAGCCAAAGGAAAGATATTTTCTTTCTCACTTGCACCTTATCTGAACTCTGCAGGAATGACTATTGATGTGACTATGACTAAATGATGGAAACTAAGGTTCAACTGTCACTGCCTCCTTTCTGCGCAGAATTTGGCATTGCTATCAGGATGAAGAAACAGGCTGCACTTTCCCAATTCAAATATAATGAGAATCGGTCATGCTTCTGTTGTGAACCTACCTGTGATATTGACTGAAACGATGTCCATGCCAAAGGATTAAAAGCTAACAAAGGCCTATCTATCAGCATCTTATTACTGTTCAGTGGGTTTAGGTTGGTTTTGGTGGGGATTTTTTGGGGGGTGCGAGGAGGGAGGGAGTGTTGCTTGGTTTTGGTTCAGTTTTTTGTTTGGTATATTTTGGGGGGGGGGGAGGACAGGGGTTGCTTGGTCTTGGTTTGGCTTTTTTACTGCTCCTCTCTAGGTTCTTAATATTAAACACATTGTTTTAGCAACTGCATCTCACAAGTCTCAGGTTTGATGAATGAGTAAATCTGCATAGGCAGAGGTCAGGTTTTAGTAGGCTTTTTCATTACTGTGTAAAAAAAAATATTCCATGAAGGCTGACAGCATTGGTGGGAGTGGTTCACCTGACTCTTCACATCAGGTTGAGGTTCAGGATGACTTCTTATTAGGCACATTATCAATGCTTCATCAGAGAACATCTCTAGATAAAACAGGTCTGTAGCATTCCTCCTGCTCTCAATTTTTTTTCACCTGCCTTATACTGCTACTCTTCTCCCCTTTAATTTTCACTTTTCCAAGTTGTTGTATGTCTACATTGTCAGAAGAAGATATTTTTGCTTTAGTCTTCCAATACTATACTTAATGACACACTAAAGCTCATACCAATGTTCACCGTATGCTAAGAACATCATTTCCCCTGCCTTTGCAGACTGGAGCTGCAGAAGGATGTTCCTTCTCTCTCTGTGAACAAGACAATACTGGCTTTACCTGAACTGCTGAAATCTAGATATTAATATGTCAGACATGAATACTAAGTGTGACCACAACTGAGTGCTTCTTGCAAGCAGAGATAACCCTTTGAAACTGCAGTAAACAGATTGTAATCCTTTGGTACTCGCTATATTTACATTAACTACACATACATTTTAGTCACAATTAGTCATGTATCTTTCCCTATTCTTCCTGAAATATCTGTCTTCTCACAGTAAGTTATGGTTTTAATAAATATAGAAGAAGATTTTCCATTTCTGTGTGGAGAATCAGTAAGGATATTTCATTGCTGATTCAGTATTTCTCTGTGGTATGTGAATATATTCACAACATTTTTTCCCCTTGCTTTTCAGGCTTTGTAAACACATGTCTACCTGCCTCAGACTATTTAAACAAAAGAAACCTAAATAAAATTTCAGACCTTTAAGATCTGTGACAGCTATGCTACCACGCACTTCTCAATGGGCATTTTTGATCTAATTAAGGAACTATGCGTAGCTTATGTATTAATGCATTTTATACACCTTAAGGAACACCAACTAAAATAATCTATTTTAAACCCACACCCTCAAATACAGGCTCCATTAAGGCCAGTGTTTCTATATTTAGCTACTGAAGCTTCTTCCTCACTGTCAGGCAATCTTGTATGCTCGATTAACTTGCACCCAAAATATTACACCTCTTCTTTGCCACTGAGGAAACTCAAAGAACTTGATTCTTTTTGATTAACAGTTTCATTTGTCAAAGGTGGTGGGAATGTATCTCAATTTTTTTGAATAAGTTAATTTTAGAGCTGCTATTTTGAAACTTTAGTCCCTAAATTTATTAAAATCATCATATCTTTTAGGATTCTGTCTCATAACAGCTTGACAGAATTCTGTTACTCATCTGCTATTTCGGGGGGGTGGGAGGGGGAGAATCCTTCTGTAATGAAACCTAAAAAAACCCTCTTCTTCATATACAAGATAGAATTCATTTAGACCGTGAAGAAAGGTATATTTCCCTCCCTAAATAGTAATTATTCATATGGAAAAAATTCTCCACAGCTACCAACATATTTTTCCCCAGAATAATTATGGAACTGATTCAGTCTTGGATTACTTCAGTCCCAAAATACATTGAAATCAGCTGACTTCAAAACTGGAATTATATTGCAATGAATCAGTTTTTACATATATTTAAACCAAACTATTTTCAGATACGTGTCCTTTAAATTTTAAGCATCCTCTACTATGCATGTTTCTGCACCTGAATATCAAACTACTCATGTGTACTTTAACTAACCCTTAGAGATTCCCTTACCCGCTTTCTGTTTGGACAAGACACACATGATAAAGTATTGAAAAATTATATAAAACAGTGAAAAGCAACAGAGCCCTGTTTTCTCATCTTCCCTCACAATGGCCTGCAAATTCTTCTCTGCACTTGGCTTCAAGAAGGACAATAAACCCCTTCCCCTGAGAATCCCCTCCTTGGCCAACTAATGTGAGGTGCTCCAACTACATGTTCTCTGCACTGTCTTTCCATCTCTTGAGTACATTTGGATTTCCAAACTAGAAGAGTCCTTATACTGTGAATTTTACAAACTATGAAAGTCTTTATTTTGTCTGTATCTAGAGTGATATAGGTATCTCTCTGTATCTCACTATCTAGAGTGAGTCATTTTCACTGAGAAGTGATTGGACTGAAGTTATACATCCTTAAAGGAGGATGGGCAGAATACATAACATGCAAAACTACCAGACTCTAGTTCTACTACTGATTTTTTATGGATACCTCTCTGTGCATCTTGAAAACAAAAGTATTTTATATACCAGAAAGGAAAAGGAAAAGAGGGGGAAGAGCTCTATCATTGCCTTTTCCAAAATACACTTTCAAAAGCACATGAAAATCACCCCTAGAAAACTGAGTATTTAGCAAATTCAAATGCATGACTGAAGTGAAGGAGTTAGGCATCCAGTATCATGAAATGTCACACACAGATGATTCAACTGAAGTGTTTTTTGAAAAAGGATGCAATTAAAATACACATATGCTAGCACAGAAAGTAAGCCCAGGGGAGATGAACATAAGCAATAGTTAAAATCTTTTCAGGTGTTACAAGGGACATCAGTAAAGCAGTGATCTTGAATTTCTGCTTAACTTTTTTTTTTTTAAGTATGCTTGCCAAGTGTAGCAGTTAGTTTTAGAAGACAAAATTCCATGAATAAGAAAATTTTAAACCCCTACTATTATAAATGTTGCTGCCTATAGAGCACTCACTCAAGCCATGCTTGATTTCACGGATAAATTCACTGATATGTTACAACTCAGTATCAAAATTGAAATTAAAATTGCACTTTATTCATCTATACATACATGGGAACATATATGGGAGCTGTGTATTTGCCTGTGTAGGCATGACTCCAGATCCAGGTTTCAACCTTAACCATTCTAAAGTGTGAACACCTGCCTCGGGTGTTTCTACTGCTTAAAGATTTTAGCCTTCAGTCATATTAAACTAGGATCAAGCGTTATTGCAGATGTCCTTAGATTTCTTACTGGATTCCTCACAGTGCAGTACTATTAAAACTTTGTCTATTGTTCCCCGTAACACCAGAGATATTTACAGAAGCTCATTTGACTTCTAGCTGTCACACACTCAATTGAAATAGTCTTAAAACGTAGGTTAAAAATGTGTAATCATCAATAATAGCCATCAACAGGGACAATCATTCATCTGTCGTTACATTTTCAGCATCTTTCAGTAAAGCCATTGCCTGGTTCCAAGAAAACACCCAAGACTTACACAGAATCAACTAGATTGGAAAAGGCCTTGAAGATCATCAAGTCCAACCGTAGTAGACTTTACACAATTCTGAATTTATGTTGATTTCTTATTTATCCAGATTCAGGGTTGGGGGGTGTGGGGTTTGTGTGCATTGAACTTCTAATCAACATGTATGTGACTATGTCAGAAGAGCCTCTTAAAAAAAAAAAAAAGAACATACTTACTGAGAAACTAAGAGATTTATAAGAAGAGACAAAAGTTACAAAGATAAATTTAACTTGGAGGTAAAATCTTGCTGGAGCAGGGATTTTTCACCTTAACATTCATGCATGATTCCCTACAATGTTCCATGGAAATACTCCCCAGTATTATTTTTCTGTTATTTTGTGGGGGAGCATGGGGGGGGGGGGGGAGGTGTCTGTTATTTTTCATTAGATTTTTCCCCTACATTTTCTTTTTCATTGCATCCTGGCAGATGCAGCGCAGCAGAATCCGTATTAAATGTATCAACTCTTCACCGAGTCTGTAGACTAAACAAGCAGACCAAAACTATGCAAATCACAAAAGCACTACTTGATGATGATTTTTTGCCAATGGATGTCTTAAATTGACATTGTTATTGGATTAAGTGCTAAAGAAGACAGGACAAAATTGGTTTTTTCCATACAAGAACAAAGAGCATCATTGAGATTTAGCAGCTTCCATTTGAGTCTCTAAACCATGCTGAAGAAGCACAGCATGGCCATCCTGTGATAATGGCAATGATAACAGAGATCTACTTCCTAACTTCCTTCTCAGGCACTTGTTACTGTCACTTACTGTTAAGCAAGGACATACATCCTGAATTTAGATCAGACAAAAGAACCAGTCAGAAATGTGGTGTGTTCTGTCATTTCACAACATGTGAAGCATTTGTGCTTGTGATGCGTCTGGTGATGGTATCTGGATGACGGTATCTGGAAGTAGTTAACAGTTAAAACCAACACCCAGCATCACTTCCCCCTCACCCCCACCTCAACTGCACAATAATACAGATGCTAGAACTGTTTAGAGGTTCTGTTTCCCTTGCTTCATATATACAAGTTTCACTTAAGTGCTACATCATTAGGACCATTTCCATGGTCCTCAAATATCTGTGAACAGTTTCTGGATGGTTCAAGGTCTCCAACAACTTACTGGTAACAAAGAGCACCAGCTGGTAAACTACAGCTCCCACTGATGGGGCAGCTGTGTCGAGAAATAAGCTGCCTGGTTTTGTCCACATTAAGATGACTGGAGGAATTTAAGAGTATAGGGAACTGGGGACCTTAAGAATCTGTAAGTGTGCCAAATTGCACTCTGCTGCATTACTGCTACTGCCATGCTGTAAGCAGCTTGGTCCATAGGACACTAGTAATGTAAGACACATCCAAAACACACTCTGGAGTCTGCAAAATCCACCAAAATAACTCAAAAGAAATCTGGAGGCAATATTTTTATTTAATGTGGTTCAGGTTAATGTACCACACTAAGAAGATACTACACAGAGCAGAGAGCATCTGATTTATTCATAGGAAGCTGTTAGGACCTCTGCTTTAAATTTCAGCAGTTCAGAAAGAGGTTACTGCTGTATGCAGGATATGTGATGCATAATAAAAATGTACAAGCAAACACCACAGGGCATGGAAAACCCACAACATGATTTTTTTAAAGTAGTAGATGCAGTTTTTGTTTGATATGCAAGACAGTGTGAAATGTCAGATAAAACAGCACCCCAAGGAACATGGCATTGATCAAATCTAAGACTTTAAAAGTAATGATTTCTGTTGCTGAGCAGACCTGCCTGATTTACAAGCAAACTGCATTTAAAAAGCCCACTTTAACTATTCAGTGGAATTTGAAAATAAAAGCAGCAAGCAGCTGCTAAGCCAAATCAACATGAGTTAACTACGCTCAACAACAGATTTGCTTTCAGTTTTAGGAAGGATTGTGTGTAGTGCCAGCGACTGATAAAGAGTACAAAGAACTCTGGGTTGTTTAAGGGTACACACAGTTTATAAAAATGCATGGGGCTGCTGGAGCAGGTACTCTTGGAACACATTTCTGGGCACATGAAGAAGAAAGTACTGAAAACAGCACAGATTTACCAAGAGTAAGTTACACCTGAGCAGGCTGCTCACCTTCTAGCTGAAAATGAGTTTGGGAACAAGGGGAAAGCAACAAAGACAATTTACCTCAACTTTCAAAACTTTTGACACCTTCTCCCAAAACAGCCTTGTATCCAAATGTGGACATTACAGTCTATATACATAGACAACTACATGGATGGAAAATGGTAGGATAGGCAGGCATTGGTGTGTCATACTCTACCTGGAGGTAGCAAGCAAAGCAATATTGAAACCTATCTTGGGATTTGCCCTCCTTCACATCTTCATCTAGAAGAGATCCAGAGAAAGGGAACCATGGAGGCCACTCTCATCAGGCTTACATGGGGCACCAAATTGGTCATGGCATCATGATGGGGAGCAGTTAATACACTCGAAGGCAGAACTGCTGTTAGGAGTATCAGGAATCATGTAAAACTCAGCAAGGACCAATGCCAAGTCCTGGACCTGGGAAGGAGGATCCCCTCACAAGGGCGTAGCCTGCAGCTCTGTGGAAAAAGGACATTTGGTCTCAGAAGACACCAAATCAGATGTTGGTCAGCAAGGACCCCTGGCAGCAGTGAAAGCCAAGAACATCCTGGGCTGCATTACCAGCAGCACACCTGGTACATCCAGGGCAGTGATTCTCAGTGCTTGCTACACCACGTCTAGAATGTGGCATCCAATTCTGGGGCCTCCAATACAACTCAGGCACCAGTAAATGGGAAGAAGTACAGTGGAGGGCCGCTGTGATGATTGGTGCCTGGAGCACTTGCTCTGCAAGGAGAGCTGAGGGAGCAGGGCTTGTTCAGCTTAGAGAAGAGGTGGTGTTGGTGGGAAGACCAAACTGGAGCATGATAGTACCTTTGACAAGGTTATGGAAGACACAGAACCAGGTTCTTTGCAGTGGTGCAAGGTAGGAGGATGAGAGGCAATTGGCATAAACAGCAAGTGCATTTAAGGAAAAGCTTTTCGATCCCGAGAACAAATCAAACTGTATAATTCAATGAATCAGCTATGTTAAGAAATAAAGTCCAAAGTCAGAGAGTAAATAAAATTAAAAAGGCAAAACCTCTCTATCCACTGGAAAGAGTAGCTCCTCAGGTACTCCAAAACTCTGAGATCAAAGTTTAGTGGTGGACTTAGCAGTCCTGGGAGAACAGTTGGACTTGGTGATCTTGAAGGTCTTTGCCAACCTAATTGATACTGCTACTACATCCTTGCTGATTTCCCAAGGAAGGGGTTAGATTTAAATATGACTACCCAGAAGCTAGGCTTCTGCTCTAAGCTAGTTATTTTAGCCAGCAAGGCATCTCCAGGGCTGGTTCTTGTTATTCTTAGTTGATTTGAAGGTATCACCTTCAAGAACCACAGAAGTGCTACCATTAAACTGGCCACCAGGATCTACTAGAAATAGGCAGGTATCATGCTGCTGTCTTGTAGGTAACACCACCACTGCAGCAACACTTCTGTCTGTGTTAACCGACATACTTCCACCTCAGGATCACCTGTACTTTGGGGATTTAGCTGGCTTTTGTTGTTGGGAAAACATTCAGTTTCCCTATTATCACTATAGTGTAACAGCTGGAAAATATTGCCTTAGTAATTTTTATCTCTGTACCGGCAGACATGTATAATTGTGCTTGTACAATGAAGCATCTGACTGCTATGTGCATACATACATATTACCATTAAAATGCCATTACTTTAATGGTTGCAGTGTGACAACAGCCATAAGGATTAGCAGGAGAAACCCTGGAATCATTTTTTGGAGTATATTTAAAATATTTTATTGTTAATAAGTTTGGAGGAGAGAACCTCCTAATAAATTAGCTAAAATGTTTATGAGCCTTTGCAAGCTATATATGCATTAGACTCTGGGTTGTTAACTCAGGTTAGTATTTTAGGCTTATTGAATCTACATCATAATAAAGCTTTGTGTTCTAAAATTAGTTGAACTCTGCGTATCCCAAAAATAACTTCCAATTCTGACAGCCTTACACGATCAATAATGCTGATATATCTAGTTTATATTAAAATTATTTTAAGTATGAAAAAAAAACCAAATGAACAAAACTACTCTGTTTTCTGAACTAAGTCTAAGACCTCTAACCTGATCATACATTTAACAACATGAAAATGCAACCCTGTCATCAGAGATCAGTAGCAAGTCCACCCTTGGCTGCGGTCATGGCTCACATGCCACCTGCCAGAAGGGACATTGAAAAGACACCCAGAAGTGCAAACCATCCTGACCACAGTAGGAGCCTCTCTAAACAATGTATTACTTGAAGTAAGTTCAAGTAATATCCAACATCACACTACTTAATTTGTATTGTTACTTCTTTGCCTTAATGGGGATAGAAGCATGGAGAAGAGGTGGAAAAGACAGATTTTCACCTGAAGGCATGACTCTTCCCCCCTTACCTCCTAAGTTGTTTATTTCTGACACAGTAGTTTCTCACTCTGCATACACATAGCAGCTCTTTAATTCTCTGGATCTTCTGTAAAGTTTTGGGTTTTCTGATGGTTGGAACTAGATGATCTTAAGGTCCTTTTCAACCCTAACTATTCTAGGATTCTGTTCTATGATTCTATGTATCCAAACAGATAAGGACTTCCATTCAGAAATGAAGACAACTAGACACCTCTGACAATGTGCTCTGGGCACACACCAACTCTGAAAACTGGGCTATTACTATCCCAGTGTCTGACTACAGAAGGACAAGACAAATCATTTTAGTCAGTTAGCATTCATTTGCCTGTTGCATTTGCACAGTTATTGTATGATCAGGAGAAATTGCTTGAAATTATTGAAGAACAGCATACACATGTCCTTTTTTAAATGAGTTTTGTCCAATGCTGCCTGCATTTTTATGGTTTTGTTTAGGTTTCAGTACTGGGTTTTTTCATAATACATCTCATTTTGTGTACCAATTCAGTGGGAATAGCCAAGTTACTAGTGCAGTAACAGCCTTAACCTGGCAGCTGAGCAGCTTCACAGACCCCCAAAACTCTGGCAACACAACACAAGGACTGGCTGCTTCCTTCCAAGTTCTTATCTCCACATTTTAATTTTTACTTTCTGAATTTGTCTAAAGCAGGTTGCTTTTTCCAGCTGTTTTCAATAAATCTCTCCCTCCTCATTGCACTGGTCTATGATCTCTCCCCATCCATGGCAAATTTTCATATCTCACTGTTCTCATTGAGTACCAATTTGCAGTAAAATACTCAAAAGCTATGTTACCGCATAACATTTCTTCCATGAAAGTTCATGCAATCTATATAGTATTGAATTAAATTTCTAGCCAAAAATGATTCCTTATTCCTTGTATTTAGAGACAATACTGGGAAATCACAGAACTGTTTAGGCTGAAAGGGACCTTAAAGCTCATCTGGCGCCATCGGCAAGGACACCTTCCACTGGACCAGGTTGCTCCAAGCCCTGTCCAAACTTGAACACTGCCAGGGATGGGGCAGCCACAGCTTCTCTGGGCACCCTGTGCCAGGGCCTCAGCGCCCTCACAGGGAAGAATTTCATCCCAGTGTCTCATCTCAATCTCCCTTCTGTCAGTTTAAAGCCATTCCCCCTTGTCCTGTCCCTGCAGGCCCTTGTCAAAAGCCCCTCTCCAGCTTTCCTTTTGGCCCCTTTAGGCACTGGAAGCTGCTCTAAGGTGTCTTCAAAGCCTTCTCCAGGCTGAACAAGTCCAGCTCTCTCAGCCTGTCTCCATAGCAGATGTGCTCCAGCCCCTAGAATATGTTTGTAGCCTCCTCTGGACTCAGCCTGTGTTACTAGAGTCCAGCCTTACTGGTGCTATAGTGCAAAATCCTAGAAAGGGCCAGAAAAATAAAATCAACAACAGAAAAAACCCACCTTTGAACAAGTCTGGGCAAAGCACAGAGCTCATTGAAGTTTTCTGATGGATTCAGAGGGCTTTTGGATCAAGACCTCTGAAGAGAAACAGATTTTCAGCTTTGCGCTATACCCCCTCCCTAGGATAGAAAAATAATTTTTAGTGAAAAATGGAGCAATATTTACCACCCCCACCACTCAAAGACAAAGAGATAAATACACCAGATGCACATGAACTCAGTCTCTCCAGTGTCATATCACTACCAGAAATCCCACAGAGATATTGTGAGCCCAGTCAACACAGAAAAATATTTCTGAATTATAATATTAGGTGGTGACATTTGTATTTTTTCAGTCCTTTAGGAAAAGTATTTGATGCACCTGGAAAGCTGGATATAAAAAACCCCAAGCCGTTATTTAGCCAGATTTTCCAGAAAGCCTCCAACCCCCTCAACTAGAACCAGCTGCAAAGGGACCAAGTGCACTAATTTATATCTGTAAGGAAAAGGGGTGTTTTCTGGGTTTCCTTTTCACCATGAAGAACAGCCTTAAGGGGGCTGTCATTTATACCAGTATTTTGCTGATAACACAGAACTGTGCTGTCTTTGTTCTGGAAGCCCAAAAATGATTTTATTCTGTGTTCCCCTGACACTCAGGAACTAGATTAAATGACACATTGAAACAAGGGTTAGTCTGGCTTTATTACTGCTCTGTGTATCTGTGTGTATCTATGCGCACAGCAGAGCAAATTAAAGTAAAACTGCCCAAGGCATTTTGGGTTTCAAGATCTTAAAACGCCCAACTTCTGAGTCTTTGTCTACCAGCGTTATTGTTATATTAAAACTACACTGCTCCTAGAATATTACTCAATAACATTGCATTTACAAGCTGACCTTCTCTTCCTTTTCCTCTCTTTATGCCTATGGTTGCCTTTCTCTTTCTCCACAGCCTGCAGTATCCCTCCAAGGAGCAAAGCAAAGCAGTTCTGTATTGCTCAAGAAAATGAATCCACCTCCTGACTCCCAGCTGCAATACGAAACAGTCTGCACTGAACCTCACACACAGAAAATCTCTCCAAGCAATGAGAGGAAAAACAATGCCCGATAAAGATATTCCCACTAAAGCAACAATTAGAAGCACCCATTATAGACAGCTCTCTAACAAGACACAAAATAGTACAGCTGAAGAAGCATCAGTGGAGAATAAAATGGCTGTGGAATATTAGTATTTCCTGGCTGGGTTGTGTTCTCAAATGTGACTGAAATCTGTTTTTATTTTCCTCAGAAGGATGCTGTCACTACCTTGCTTTTACAACACCATGGTTTTATACCATGGATTTTGTACTGATCATTTTCAAGCTTGTTCCTTTTCTTTATGGCACCATAAGTTCCCTCCAGTTCCACACGCCTCAGCCTGGGGCTGCTCAGCCTGAAGCCTGCTTTCCAGAGTCTATTCACCTTTCTGGACACCAGTACAGTTTAATCTACACAGCAGGTCCTGCTTCTTTCTTTCATTTGTTAGGCTGATTATGTTTTACTTCCCTACTTTCTTAGCAGCCACTTAAGGTTATGTATGCTACCAAAAAATGAAAGAAAATCCAGACCTACTTCCAACAAGTGGAGGATGCTGAATGAAGGCTTAAACCTTAAACTCTTTTTATTCAATACTACTTATACGCAGTCTGTGGTCATGTCAAGGAGAAAAAGATGGTCAAAGACACCACCTAAATAAAAACTATTATTCTCACAGAAGAATTAAAAAAAAAAATTTTGCTACCTAATAATGAACAGGTATTTTAAAAACAAAGCCACTGTTGAAATCCACTGGGGTTTTTCACTTTTTGTTTGTGAGATACTTTAATAAAATGTTGCCTTTAGAGATTGGTGATAGGCTCTTCTGATTCCAGCTTTGGAGGTGGGCTGAGGCAAGGCAGGGGGTGGAAGAAGCAGATCTAGGATGGTAGCTCCACTATTTGAACTCCTGTTTTTCTTGGCATAACCTGAAAGCCCTACACCAGCATTCAGCCTGAAAGAGGACTGAATAAAATTCATCTAATAAAAGATTGCCTACATGTAAAATTAAATTAGACAGGCAGCTATCCTTTTGTAGAACGTGAGCCGCAAGAAACCAGATCAGACTTTCTGAGAAGGTTCCCACCCCTTATCTGAGAAGTGGCAACTGGTGATATGCACAATATTAATTATCTGCAAAAATGAAGCTAAAAGGTTAATTTAAATTCATTATTATTCTAATACTTCAAATACCACTTTATTTCCACATCTGCCAATGGGTATTATTCTAATACTTCAAATACTACACACTTCCCCATCTGCCAATGGGCCATGCAGGTGCTCCTACACAGAGCAAAGCATGCAGATCAGACTATTAAGAACAAAACCCCTCAATTAATTTCACTAGCATATGAAGTAACCTCTTTTGCTATTGAGGTTCTTGTATTATGCCTTTTACCATCCCATTCAGAACTTTATGTTCCTAAATCTTTCATTGATACAAGTAGCATTTAGCATACTGAAGAAAATGTTTGCAGTGATGTAATGAAAGAGAAAAGTCTTGTATACAGATTTTTATAGAATCGTAGAATAGTTAGGGTTGGAAAGGACCTTAAGATCATCAAGTTCCAACTCCCTTGCCATGGGCAGGGACACCTCACACTAAACCATCTCACCCAAGGCCTCGTCCAACCTGGTCTTGAACACTGCCAGGGGTGGAGCATTCACAACCTCCCGGGGCAACCCATTCCAGTGCCTCACCACCCTAACAGGAAAGAATTTCCTCCTTACATCCAATCTAAACTTCCCCTGTTTAAGTTTTAACCCATTACCCCTTGTCCTACCACTACAATCCCTAATGAAGAGTCCCTCTCCTTCCTATAATAGCTTCATAAACTACAAGCAACTACACCTTATAGTGTGTGCAGTGCCATAACTCACTGTATTTATTTTAATGCAGTAACTCGGTGTTGCTCCTTGGTTCCTCACCTCTATATATCTTCTGACAGCAAAAAGCAGATCCTTTCGTTCTCAAGCAATAAAATACAACGTGAGAGCAGTGACCTGAAGTATTAATTGTCTCTGCCTAAGACTGGTTGTCTTGGTTGCAGTGATTACTATAGGAAGCAATGATGGAAAGTAGAGAGATCTCAGACGGTATGACTGCACAGCGATGCCAGTGGAGGATACAAGAGAGAATAGCAGAGATTAAGTTGGCCTCCTCAGAGATTCAAGTATAAGAGAGTGAACAACTCTCCTTCTGTGAAGGAGTTACTCCCAGCAGTGGCACCCAGAGCTGCCCCACACAGTCTGTGAGCACTCTAGGACGAGTCCTAGGAATCTGGCATATCCCAGGTTCAAGCAAAACCCAGTGGGCTGCATGCAGGAAGACTAAACAGAGGTTCTGCTTTTAAAAAAGCCTGGCCAAATTTATCGGGATTATTCCATATCAACAATTAATAGAATTAACAGAGTATAAGCCTGTGCTGAATATCTGCCAAAGATGTCACTATTGCATTCATGATTCTTTGTTTGTTTTGCCTCGAGGTGGAAAAGAGACACTGCACCTATGATTTATTTATTATCTGCCTTTAAAGAAATGGGAGCATTTATAAGTCGAAGAATGCGAGATAAACAGTTAAAGAGGTAACTGCTGTTTGCTATTGCTTTGGGGTGATGGAGCATGCAGTGCATGACATGAGTGGTTACAGGACTCTGGTGAAAGTTTCTGTGCTGACATACAAAGGTCTCTGTCTTGATTTGAGTCAACCATCCAAAACTAAAACCTAAGAATTAGTTGCCAAATCTGCCAAAGCCCCATGCTTTGATACCTGCTTTTGATACAAAGCCCCAAGAGCAATACCTACAACAGTACAGCCCACATTTAGGTTTACATGCAAACAGCAAGACATGAAGCTCTTTACTCCAGAATTATGTTAGACACAGTGTGCATATTGCAGCTGTGGTGCTAATGTAGGAACTCTCTCTGTTTAGATATAGAGGAAATCTATTTTTTTCTTTCAAACACTTCTCACAGCCCTAATTCTAATCCAGTTACTCTTCCGTTCTTTCCCCATGGTAACTCAAGTCATAAAAGAACAAACTTTCAAAATCCCCACTATTCTAATTAAAAAGGGCTTGTCTTCAATTGCTATGACACCTTCTACCCTTTCCCAGGAAGCTTGATGGTCTCTATTTTGAGAGCTCAAACTCAAACAGGACAAGAATGAGTTTCTGAGTCTTTGTTCCTCTTTTTTTCCTCTCTGGTAATTAAAACTGGCAGACAGGAAGAATGCTCAGGTTGACTTTTTTTTATTAGGGTCAGCTAATTAAATCATCATATTTGGAAAATGCCTGTTGCTTTCATATCAGAGCAGGAGATATTCAAAATATCTTCAGGACTCAGGGCTTCAAGAAACAATGATTAAAAATCTTACATATTTAGGACCCTAAGTCTGACTGACAAGGGACATGTCTCCAGCTCCTAAGTCATGGAGCTATTTTGAAATCATTGGCCCGAGTGCAAATTTGTGATTTGCAGCCACTAAAGGATAGCTCATAGAATGTTTTAAGTGCAAGCTTTCCCCTTGGGAAAGACATACCATTCCCATGTCCACTGGGAGGGTAGAGGTCAGCATCTAACCGCATCCTGCTTGGACCCCATACAGATCCTTTCCTTTTCTACCAGACCCTGTCCTGCTCTCCAGCAGCTCTTTATGACAATAGGCAGTGACCCAGCAGAACTGTTCACAAACCAGGCTCAAAGTTAATTTATAAATTGTGAGAGTAAATTTACATTCCAAATATTGCAGAAAAGCATTTTTGATCTATTAACAAAACTATGCTGAGTTTACTCAACACATTCAGAGTAGGTCTTTTCCCCAGCAGAGACGGAGGCACAGCTCCACTGAAGTTAATGGAGCCAGACTGATTGACACCAGTGGAGAAGCCAGCTCAGGATTCAACTGTTTTAATACTGAACAGATTTCACGTGGATTCCAATTTCAACACAGTACACCTCCCCTCAGGTACTCATTTGGTATTTTGCAAGGCTAATTTGTACTAAACATAAAATATGCATGCTCGATATTGTCTACGGCACTAAAGTGTCCAAACTACCCATGCATGCCCAAGTCAGGCTCCCCTGTACACTCTGGAGTCATAAGAAAATGCTATAATAGGCATACCTGTGCATTTGGGAACACACCTGAAAACTTACAAAAACATTTCCAACTGCTTACTGAGCCTTTAATTGCAGGCACTGATGTGTTGACTCCCCATGCAACTGCACAACAATTAGATATATTTGCACGCCTACAAATTCTGAGTTTTAGCACATTTTTATTTCAGCAAGAACTCAAATCCCACCTGAGCAGGGCAGGAAAACTTCTTGCCTAAGGTTTGGGTTTTTTTTCTAAAATGGGGAAGACTGGAAGTAAATGACAGTCAGAGCTCCTGAGTTCCACCTTTCCTTTCCATCACACCAGCAGAGCACACTCTAAGCCCTGGGAATTACATTTCTATCTGAGGCAAAGTCAAATGACACAACCTAGTGCCAAGCAGCACTGCTTCCTTGCCAAGAGCTGCAGGAGGCTTTCTGTCTGTTGTAAGGCAAAGGCAGGTTGCCTGCTCTTCCTGTGTGCAATTCTCTGCATTTTGGTTATACTATGTTAAAAGCAAGGAGGGTTACACACTGACATCTCAAACAGAATGTACTGCTGAATCTGGGCTGGGTGAGCAAGAGAGTAGAATTCAAACTTGTAAATTAGGAAAATTATTATTTTGCACCAGATTTGCTGCCTTACTAATTCCCTCCCAACGGGAGCCATAAAAATTCTGTCTGAAGAAAATACAATTCACAGGTCAGATAGAAAAATCAAAAGCTTTAAACCCTCAGAAGCAGCCCCATCTGGTGAGCAGAGGAGAGGCCAAGGCGAATCCATTCCCCATTCTTTCTGGTGGGTAACCTGACATCACCTGTAGCCGTTAATAGCCCTGAAGTTCCCTGGCTATTTCTTGCCTGGTAAACAACTTCTGGAAGATGAGATTTCTTCTTAGTTTAAGATGCAAAATCTTTTCACTGGCCCTACCAGCCCTACTGTGCTGTCAGGAAGCCCTATCATGTCTCTGAGCTCAGGAAATGGAGCAATCTGGGGCTTGGCACATCCGTAACAAGATGACTACCTCCAAAGCACATACTTCAGTTTGGATGCCTAGGGAACAAGGTAAGTCGCCGCTGGCCAAAGACCTAGACTTTATAATCAACTTCCTGACAGCCTCAAGAGAGTAATTTCAAGAGCAGTCTTAGGCTCCTTCCTCTATTTCAGCTTCCTTTTTTCAAATCTCATATAGCATTAATTCTGAAGCAGGAACCATACCGCTTCTAGGTCAATTCCTTGCAATAAAAACACAGGTAAAATTCAACAAAGGGTATTATGTTTATCCTGGCAATAACTGGAAACTGCTTAATGACTAAAATGTTAGGAGTAGCAAAACAAGGCAGCCAGAATAAGGAGTTAAGAAGGGCAAATTCAAGAGAGGAAGGCCTCAGCATGAGAGGCAAATCTGCAAAGGTGGAGAAGCAAGTGGAGAAAGCTCTCTGCCAGCTCCCACTGTCTGAGAGCTCAGGAGCAGCCAGGGACCCAAAGGAACAGTGTGACTTCAAACTGCACCAAATTTAATGTGATAGAGGCAGAGGTCCAGCTTGGACATGTAGTTCATCATTAAATGAAGAGTGGCACCAGCATCTCACCAGTGCAAAGGAGCACCAGAAAACAGTTTACTTTATAAAATGGAACTAAACAGGTTATGGGGGCTGTTGTGACTGCTGTATACAACCTCACCGCATCATGTGAGGTTTTTATCCTTCCAAGAGAAAAAAATATTGGCAGACAGTGAGATACACACCCTTAGCCTTCATATAAGTCATGACATCTTGCACAATAACTCGTCCAGGGGAATTATTTCAGCCTCCTGTCATGGGGTTAAACTTATCAAAGACTTTGCAATACAAGGTACCTGACCATCTCAGCAACTCAACAGTATTAAGACAAACTGCTACAGCTATATTCCACTCTATATTCAAGCCATAGCCTACATAATTTTCACTGTTAAGAAGCCTGGCTAGAAGAGCCCTCTGATCTTGTCACTATGATCTATATTTATTTTTTTTTTAAAACAAATGTTCTATGATTAATTCCTCTCTCTTAAAAAAGCATGATGATGAAATCTGTGATTTAATTCCTCTGCAGTTATAGCTCTGACTACAGCCTAGAGTTCAAAATATTCTTTGTCGACTATCACAGGTTCTACTGAGCATAGATCTTTTGCTGCCAAAGATTTCATGTGAAGTTGAATTTTAAGTACTAGCAGTAGATTAGCTTGGCAAAGGGAAGTACTATTAGGCATTCAACAACTGTTCACACACAGCCTGGAACATAAAAATTGAGCTGATGAAACCGACAGCTTGACAGAGAAAGAAAGACCAGGAACACATCCCCATCATCAATTTTTTTCCAGAGAGAGCTCCGAGACAGCAAGCAAAGAAAATAGATCACCCCCCAGTAATAACAAAGAAAGCAGGCTGGATTTAGGTTCGGTTCAAAACCAGTGCTAACACCACACCACATCTGTTCAACAAGAGATTACTCTGGGACTGATCCAGGGAATGGCAGAGGTCCATGCTCACAGCAGCTCTCGGTCAGTAACGAGCTCCCCTTTTTCTCAAGGTTCAGACCTCAAGTGGAAAGTTAAAATGCTGTAAAGAGACCTTTTAGTTGTCTACAATTCATAAAATACCTTGCAAAAAAACATCTTTCATGTTCAAATCCCTGAGACATTGATGGATTTTAAGGGTTTAGCATTCAAAAAGAATTTAAGGGTCTTATGTTCAAATGGAGAAGCCCTTTTTGTAGGCATCCAGAATTGCCTTTGTATTTTGGTGGTTACAGTATGATCATTAACTGATGCACACGTTTTAAAAGTATAAAATACAAAACAAAATCAAACTTTCCAGTTTTGTCTTTAAGCAGCATTTTACTTAGGAATTTTTACTAATGCAGCACACATATTTTTTTCTCCTCAAACTATTTTGCAACACCTTTGGTAATTTTTGGTGGAGGAAATAACATCTGTAACCAAAAGAATACCAAAATCCTCCTTGCTTTTTAAGCCTGTATAATTTCTGAGATAGTCCCCAAACTTTTGGTTCAATTAAAATAACTAACAGTGACAAAGCTTTATCTGCAGATGAGAAATGTGGATGATGAGGCCCATCTAATTGATTCAGCTTCACAGACAAAAGCACTATGCTGAGATTTAAAATTGCTCCTTACATAACCATGGACCCATGAAACCAAAAAAAGTTGAATCATGCTTACAAGAAAGAAGGCAGGCCCAGATATACAATCCAGAAGTGGAGAGTTATGGAGCAGGGATGAGAAAAGCCTGGTTGCCAAAGCTAGTACGTAGAAGGAGAGAAGCACAAAGAAGAGCCAGGACTATTATATGACTGTAAAAGGTCATGCTAATGGAGGTCAGGTACACCCACACAGGAAGAACATGTCAAGACTCTACAGAAGTCCTGTAGTGAGGCTGTCATAGCACAGGGTGAGGAAATGATGTCTTAAAGGCAAGATTTAAGCCAAGGAGAACCCACAGGGCATCTTCTGCAATATTTATGAAGAATGAAGTAGTCATTTTTAGCCCTTAAGAAAATTAAGTATCAGTATAAAGTGAAACTTCATGAAGTTCTGTTCCTAATAGAAAAAATATGTGCTTTCAAAGTACCAGTTTATTGCCCTGATTTTAGGTATATATTTCAGAAGAAATAAATGACACCAGAAAAATCTGTTTCTCCCCATTGACTACAACAGGAGCCTTAACTTATCCAGCCTTCATCCAAACGTCTGCAGGGTCAGCTAAACTCTACCCATTCAGCCTGAAAGGAAATTAAGAGAATAAGGAATAGAACTACCCATTTTGGATAGTTTCAAGTGTCCTTTTCCAAAAAGGACAGAATCATGTTTCTCTAGTAAATTTTTTTTTCCATGTGTTTTTCAACAAAGGGTCCTTCAAAATGGAAATAGCTCCATGATGTCCACATGCAAATGTCTATATGCTTAGAGTGGATTAAAATCTGCAGGTCATCAACATTTTACCTCTGACTAGTTTAGACTAGACAACTGTGAACAGGTCAGAAATGAGTACAATGCAGGTATGTTAATATCATCAGCTACTAATTTCTAAGCTAAGAAAGTTTAAATTCAAAATGCTTTTTCTGGATCTGTAGCAAAATTTAGGCCTTCAGAATAAGATACCTAACTCTCACTAAATCTTACTCATGCACACTGATTCTAAAAAGCAAAATTTTTTGCCATAAAATGCACCTAAACCAGATATAGTCAATACCACAAACCTTTGGTCAAAACAGGTGATGCACTAGCACCAATAATGCAAATTCCATCCTGTATGGGCAACAGGTAGCTTCCCTGTTCTCCGAAAATACATCTTGAAGGAGTATTATCTTCTGTACCCATATGGGGTAATGGTTGGACTTAATCTTAAAGATCTTTTCCAACCTGGTTAATTCCATGATTTTATGCCTGGTCTCTCCCGAGTTCAACATTAACATCATGACCTCATTTTATCTGTGAAGCTGATAATTGATTTATCTTTACTGAAACCAGGAACCTTGCTGCTATCCATGCTAGACTGGCCTGGATTTAAACTACTGGCAGAGATGATGATTATTTCTCACTCCTATTAACAATTTACTAAGCCATGCATTGCTTCCCCTTCATGGTTGAGATATAGCTAATGTATTTTAGGTACACATCTAACATTGTCTTAGAACCATGCAAAGAGCAATAAGAACATTAGCAGAAAGTGTGTGATTAAGTAGAGACGCCTCTGCCTCTACATGCTCATTTTCAGAACGCTTTAATTGAATTTCCTGATGTGAAGAGAGATAGTTCTGGTCATCTACTCGGTGCCTGTTGCCTTGGAAAAAAGCCTGCAATAGGATGCCATAGTCTGTTTTAACAGCAGATATGGAGTGATATTGGAAGAATAAAAGGGAAGAGTAGGCCTGTGTAATGTTCCCCTCTTACAGAGTTACTTAATACAGCACAAACAGATCATCACAAAGGTTATGATTTCCAGAGAAATCAGACATGCAAAACCAACACAGATCTCTTGCCCCAATGCAGAGTGCACTGCCAAACCCTTCATGTGACAATAATACATTTTCCACTCAGGCTACAAATTCCCTGTCACAGTCCTACTGCCGTGGTACAAGATGTTCCAGGGACATCAATAGATTTGGTTCTGCATTTCTAGAACTCCCTGACTTGTCTACTCTTTCACTTTGAAACTAAGGTCCTTTCCAACCCTAACTATTCTATGATTCTGTGTTTCTTAAACTAACTCTCACTTTGATGCCTGGTGAAAACAGAATGATCAAGCTAAAAGAACATCTCCAAAAACACTGGCCACTAAAACACTCTGCAGCAAAAATAAGGCAGATATTTCAAGACAAGTACACAGACCTACAGGCAAGATTTGTTTTCTCAGCATCTCTCATTTAAATGGAAAAGTCTGGCACCATTACCAGAAATACAACAAATTCAGGCTATTTGAATTGTTGAGACAGGAATAATGCACTGCAAAGGAAAGAAGCCTTCTGCAAGAGCTTCCCAACAGCAATGCCTGATTTATAGTAACATAGGGTACCTTGTTTGCCTGTGGACCTTATATAAGCCAGTGTTTTGCAGAGCAAAGCAGCACACCAGAACTCCAACAGTACATTTGTTCACGGGTGTTATTTCCCATATATAAAATTGACTCACAAAAACACCTGCAGGACACAGTACCAGAGAACTGAAGCCAGCATAATGAGAGTGTAGGCTCAGGTGATGGGAGATGATGTTGAAGAAATCAAAGGACAAAAGAATTAGCATTCCAGGTCCTTCACTCTACAACCCACCAGCATGTCTTGTTCTCTTGTTCTAGCCATGTGCCAGCAAACTCAGGGCTTGGGTAAGTGGCTTCTCAACATGCTTTGGTCCTGGTTTCCTCCAGCATTCAGACTTCAGTGGGGAAGGGGGAGTCTGTACAGCAGAAATTTCAAGAACAGCTAAGATTGTTTTGCTGTGCAAAAATATTTGTGCTGGTTTTAAGTGAGTTCTGGAGAAGCTCCCCTTCTTATTTCAAAATTTATGCTCTCTGACACAACTGAAATTATATATTTTCATACAAAAACGATCCGTATTAAGCTTTAAATGTTATGAAATGTGCATGGAAGTGATCAGATGAGGGAACAAAGCAGCTTCCTCTGGAGTACCATAATAAGAAATGAAGCACTTCTCATTTTGCTCAAGAAACACCTGCTTCAGAAACACATTTGCATCAGCAAAACAATCGAATACCTTTTCCACTGTCTCAGAGGTTGGCTGGGAGTAGACACAGAAGGATACTAAGTCAGCGGGAACTCAGAAGACACCTCACAGCTGAGCCATGGTGCGTTAACGGGGTCTTACCTGAAGCAACAAAAACCTGCCTGCGCTTGGGATTTTTGCATAGGCAGACGCACAAACCCACCATGAATAATAGATACCTCTTTCTTGCTTTTAATACTAAGCTCATGCTTTTCATGTATAAAAAATAACTGTGTTTCAGCAGTGGCTGTTGCAGTGACCTCCACAAGACTTTTAATCAAATCTTGTATATAGCTGAGGCTTCAGAGATTATTTGATTTCTTCTCAGCAAAGAACAAGGCAGCTCTTGTTTCAATTAATAATTCCAATCTCACACAACACTGTGTAATCAAAAAATGAAAGAGGCCCTACAATGTAAAAAAAAAAATTAACTCAGTAATTAAAATAAAGATTAAAAATATCCTGGAATCCTTATGTGGCCATAGCAGTAGAAATACACCTCAAGATACCATAGCAACACTTCCTCTCTTATTATTAAGTATATTAAGTCTCTGGCAGGCTTATAAGATGCCAGTCAACACAGACGTATTTTGGGCATCACTCCTTACTCATTCCTCCGCTCCTTTCTTGAACTTGTCATATTGAAACACTAGAGGTCAGCCTCCCAAAGAAAACTAACCTCTGCTCTGCTTCAAATCCGTGAGGAATTACGGGACTCGGACTTCATCACGTTCAGAAGCAGCACTGGAGATGCAGTGATCAGCAGAGTGCCAGGCTTAAACCACACAAACAAACACAAGGGCATCAGACCAAATGAATGGTTTTGTTCCTAAAGCCCATCTTTGAGTACGTGCCTGATGGGGATTGAACCGGCTAAACAAGTATGAATTTTGCATTATATTCCACAGACACCTGTGTGAAGCTGGGAGCTGTCAAGCACACAGACTGAATAAACAGAAGGTTCTGTTCTATTTTGCCCAAGACAGGGAATTCAGGTTCCCCTTTTTGGCCATTTTGGATGTACAGGAATCTCCAAAAGGTAGAAGGCTAACACAAAAAGAAGTGTTTGTTAAAGGTAACAAAATGCTCACTGGCCCATAGAAAGAAAAGCTGGGTTTCTTGCAGAGAGAAAAATACTTTGTTTCTTTGTTTGTTCTAATTAGCACTGTTGTGTTTCCAAAGATAAATCACACATAAACCAACCTGATCTCCCACCCAGGTGAAAATGAATGGATCTGTGGACAACAGGAGAGCAATGCATGTCATTTACTTCAGCTTTAGTTCTTGACACTCTCCCCCAGAGCAGTCATATATTCAGGTTTTACACCTTACATGAAATGCATGGATGACTACATATACAAAAACAGCAAGATGGGCAAGCTCATAGGGCAGATTGGTGGATCAAACTCCACCTGGAGGTAGCAAGCAAAGCATTATTGAAGCCTATCCTGGGATTTGTCCTCCACATCTTCATCTGAGACCCAGAGGAAGGGAGCCATGGAGGCCACTCTCATTAGGCTTGCATGGGCCACCAAATCGGTCATGATGTCATGATAGGGAGCAGTTAATACACTCAAAGGCAGGACTGCTGTTTGGAGCATCAAGAATCTTGTGAAACTCAGCAAGGACCAATGCCAAGTCCTGGACCTGGGAAGGAGGATCCCCTCACAAGGGCGTAGCCTGCAGCTCTGTGGAAAAAGGACATTTGGTCTCAGAAGACACCAAATCAGATGTTGGTCAGCAAGGACCCCTGGCAGCAGTGAAAGCCAAGAACATCCTGGGCTGCATTACCAGCAGCACACCTGGTACATCCAGGGCAGTGATTCTCAGTGCTTGCTACACCACGTCTAGAACATGGCATCCAATTCTGGGGCCTCCAATACAACTCAGGCACCAGTAAATGGGAAGAAGTACAGTGGAGGGCCGCTGTGATGATTGGTGCCTGGAGCACTTGCTCTGCAAGGAGAGCTGAGGGAGCAGGGCTTGTTCAGCTTAGAGAAGAGGTGGTGTTGAGGGAAAGAATAGCAGTCTGCCACCATCTCTGACAATGTTCCAAAGAACGCAGATCAAAGGCCTTCACAGTGCTGTGGCAGCATGAGGGGCAATAGGTATAAATTGAAACAAGAAGGAAAAACTCTTTTACCCTGGGATGCTTAAGCAGTGACAGAGATTGTACAGGGATGTGCAGACTCAATTACTGGACATTTTTAGGGTCCTGAGTAGCCCAACTTCTCTGCCCAGCTGACCTTTCTTTGAGCTCGAGTTTGGGTAAGGAACTCCTGAGGTTCCCCCCCAGTGTGAACGGCTTTATGATTTTTCATTTCAGGATATGCTGTTTGAAAAGTTTGTAACAGACATTCCCTTCTTTCATCCTCAAGCTTCGCTATGAATTTATATAGTTTCCCAAACTGGAGAATTATAAAATAGGCTATCTCAGTTACTCTACCATTACTCTAACACCGTCACTCATTCTATTTCAGGTTGAAAGGCTTTACACAAAAGTAAAGCTTTATTAGATTGGGCTGACCTGTGCTTCTCATCCATGAAACAGCCATAAGCACTTTAAGGTGGCAGAAGACACTTCACCTCAACATGCAACAGTAGTTCAAGAGTCCACAGCAGCACTGCACAAGACAGCAGGATAGGAGGTGAGGCAAAGTAATGAAGCCATTAGAAAATGAAATATGAGCACAATATTAGGACAACCACCAGAACAGAATTGCCCAGACTAAAAATGGGCCAGAACTCAAGGTGACAAATCTCTGCTTTGACAAAATTGGTCGTTAAGGTCTCAAATAACTAAGTGCAGGGGAAGGGCAAGCTGTGCTGAACCCCAGGGTCCCTGCAGCCTCCTGCCACCTACTAACCAGCCTCAGTTTTGCTCATTTTTCTCAGTCCAGTGAAATTGCTGCCTGCAGCATGTCCTCTGTTTGCAATTTGCTCACTTTGCTGAATGGCCTTTTCATCTCCAGCCATTTCACACCCTGCTTCTCGTGCTGTTTGCCTTTCCCATCGCTGTTTATACACTCAATTAGCTCTCCTTTCTCAATTCCTCTCCCTAAGCAGGCATCACTGCACTCCTTGCTCAGCCATAACCACCTCCAAGTCTCTCCGTCACCTTCAGCTCTTCCAGAGCTAATGACCAGAACGGACCATGTGGCAATGCAGGTGACACCCCACCTCACCTGCAAGCTGGTCAGACAAACAGCAGGTCTTCTGACAGCAACGTGGTAGAATAGGTATATCCCCTAGCTGCTAGATATCCATCAAAACAGTTAAGCGCCCTTCAAGGGCCTGTAGGGAAAGGGCAAGGGGGAATGGTTTTAAAACTGACAGAGGGGAGACTTAGATGATACATTAGGAAGAAATTCTTCCCTGTGACGGTGGTGAGGCCCTGGCACAGGGTGCCCAGAGAAGCTGTGGCTGCCCCATCCCTGGCAGTGTTTAAGGCCAAGTTGGATGGGGCTTGGAGCAACCTGCTCTAGTGGAAGGTGTCCCTGCCCATGGCAGGGGCTTGGAACCGAGTTGGGTGAGCTTTAAGGTCCCTTCCAACTCAAACCAGTCTGGGATTCTAAATGCTAGTGACTGCTTTCTAGTGTAAATCCAATTCTTTTTTGGTTTCATGACTCAATGAAAATAAAGGGGGGGAAGATAAAGAGAGACAGGAACAAGTCTAAATAAATGGAACTATTTTCACAGGCTACCTATGTCTAAAATTAGGATGTAGGAGAGAAAAGATGAAGAATGAGTGAATAATATTTCATACCCAAATGGAAATACAGTACATTGCAACTTCTAGCCCAAAGTAATGAAATGCACTGTTGTGTTGCTACTCTCCAGCTCTCAGTGGCAAACAAAAAGCAGCATAAATCCACTGCAGGCACAGTAGCTTACATCAGCAAAAGTACCAGTTGTTTTATTGTAAGAAAACTGTATTTTTAGAAAGGCAGAAAATCTTTGGGTTTGGGGTTTTTCTGGTGATTTTTTTCCCTTTTTTTTTAAAGTGCCTTCTTCCCTCATTTTACGAAAGCTTATTACTTAAAGTGTGCATTTTGGATCTGTATTTGCGATCCAGAGGCATAAAAAGCACAACTTCAGTGAGGCTGCAGCTCCTGAAATCCTCTAAAAACTGGGTCTTACTGATCCTGCGTGACATGAGGGACAAACTACATAAATGTGTCTCAGGCTTGGCAAGAAACTGTCTGAATAATCAGGTTTAGCACACACAGTGGGATCATCTAAGACAGAGCTGTGGAAGTAACGGGAAAAGACGACAGGAAAGTGCTACAAGGGACGTTTCTTCCCTCCCTGCATAATTTAAGCCATGTATTTATGAAGCATAGTGAAGGTCTAATTATGTTAACTTGTAATGAATGCTTAATTGTAATTAGCCACAGTTTCAAGCTGGAGGGAACAATTATTTTCATTACTGCTAATTAATGTACAGGATGCTGTGTAAGATATTTGCTTTTAATTCTAACAAAGTGACCTCCACTTTGTTCCTTTTCTCTTTTAATACAGCAGGTTTCAGCTCTGCCCTCTCTGCTGCTCATCCCAATCCCATTGCATTTATTCTTTTGCTGCCTTTTAAATTTTCAAGCTGTGTCATCTCTATCCGTATCACAAGTACGGCAAAGCATTGAAGTATTTGGGCATTTTCTTAGCGTAGGTGTATATGCTAAGAAAATGCCCAATAAGAAAAAACAGAGGTTTCTCAGAAATGGATTTGAAAGAGTCTCATTTCAGCAGATATTTCTTGAAAATTGTGTTTCTTATCTCCCCCCCCCCTTTTTTTTTTTATTTTCACATTTAGAATTTTTTGGCTGAAGCATTTTGACTTTCAAAGTTAGGCTGGGAAAAAGAAAAACAATCTTTTTCACAAATAAGTGAAATGATCAAATGAAGTTATTCATATGGACAAAAAGTAGTTGAATATGGGCCCTTATTTTTTCTATACTTGGTTTTTGTTTGGCACCATCAAGAAGATGATTTCCTGCATTTTCCCCACTATTTTTACTTTATCTTCAAGTCAGTGGTGATCTGCCACCCTCCCTGAATCAATTATCAGCTCTTCCTTTTGCTGTTTTCTCCTGAATATCAGAACCAGGATTATGGAGTCAGGTTCAGCTTCACATCTTTGATATCTTCTTGGTATCATTTCAAAGCTGTCTGCTGTATGATCATCCAGCAGTTACCTTCTTATTCCTCTTTGTCTTTGGGGTTGAGAAGGACTATTTCTAATTCCTGGGGAAGTTGGTATGAATTTGGCTACCACATAATTCCCAACAGGTGTATTATTATTATAGCAGAAAATTACAGTCTTTTAGCAAACCTAGCGCATTTTGAACACTCAGAATGCAGGCAGCACTACTGAGCACAATTCCAGCTTGGCAATCCTTTCAAAAAAACAAAATTTGCATTTAAAATTGGCATTGCATGATTTGTGGCATAATGATAGGCCAATGAGTGAAAGCTTGAATTCCTTTTGTGTTCCATCTAGATTGTATAAACAGAGAGATGACATTGTCCAAGAGTATTTGTGAGAAATATTAAAATCCACTGAAACAGCCGTAACTCACACATAGTGTCAGTACCACATCAAGGCAAAAGGAGTGCAGGTTTTTCAAGCACATATGCCAGTCTTACATGTTACTCTGCTATTTAATTCAGTTAAACAACAAAAAATAGGAAGTATATAAACCCCAATTTCTCAAGGCATAAATGAGACTAATAATTAGAGATTAGAATGGCATCAAAGGAGAGTGCATTACTTTTCTTTATATATTCATCTCAAGTGCCTGGTACTGCCTACTGCTGTTGGATGTTGACACCAGGGCAAATGAACTGCATGGTTAATCCAGTGCAATGATTTACAAAAGCAATTATTATCTCTCTATAACTACAAAACAATAGGAGCAACAATCCCTGACATAATCTTATCACAGTCTGCTACTCCATTATCTCCATACAGGTAAGTCACAGACCTGGTTTTCCATCTACAACAAGATGCAAATCATCAAGGCTGACACTTGAATAGCTTAGTGCTTGTCACAACTCAGCGAAATGAGTCACTGAATATTGAGTTGTATGGATTACATGGGTTACTACTAGGAGACAGCAGGATCGGAGAAAACATTCCTCATGGCTCAGCTCCCTCAGTTCAAGTACAACCTACAGACCTACCTAAGGAGCATGTTTGTTTTCACAGAGTAGGACCCACCACTTTAGAGACACCCATCTTTCAGGGCAGCCTAAAAGCCACTGTGTGAAAATCAGCTCTATGTTTTTCCTTACAGATTAAATGTTACCTTATGTGATAAACCCACAGCAACCTACCAGAATGCAGGTTAATGTAAAGCAGAGTTTTAAGGTTTTGTGTTTCCTTCCTGCTGCATCTCCTACCTTGGCTTTTGTTTGTTTGGAGTGTCTTTTCAAACCCGTTTCCCCACACTGCTAACAGTAATGAAGAATGAAGAAAGAAGAAACTCCAAACATGATCAAGAGAGATTTGAAATACTCCATGGCAATATGCAGGTACACTAAAATAGCTCACAGCACTCAGACTATCAGCAGGAGGCATGTTTTAATATGACAGATACACAGCAGTTTATCCTCTCCAAAAGCAGGGAGGAGAAGAAACACCAAGTTCTGTGAGCACTTTGCAACATCCTTTTGTCATTAACTTGTGAATTACATCAGTCAGGGAATATGCAGATCCCTCTCATGAAGTCCCAGGCAGCTGATATGTCCCTCTTTCTATAGTTCTTTAATTAAAAGGGGGAAAAAAAAGCCAACACTGGCCACTGAAGATGCCATTACATTTCTCTGCAGCTTCTGGATAAGTTTTTGATGTTGTCCTTGACAGGAGGTAATGGAATAATGCACATTGTGAGGGCCAAGCCTATTTCAAGGAAAGAGGCCATTTCTGTGATTTTTTTCCCCACAGTTAATTCTGAAACCAGAATCTTTGAATTAAGGTCAGCAAATCAAGTGACATAAAATGAAATCATAAGCCTTGCAGCTCTAATTCCTGAAGTGCAATACAGCACATCCTGCCCTCAAAGGATTAACACCAACATGCACAAAGCATGAGCAGCAGAAAGATACTTTAGCTATCGGCTTGAGTGTTACCATGCTGAAATACAGCATACAAAAAAAACCAAAACCAAAACAACACAAGACGGATGTGGAGCTGATGGAGCGAATCCAAAGGAGGCCATGGAGATGCTCTGAGGGTTGGAGCAGCTCTGCTCTGGGGACAGGCTGAGAGCTTGGGCAGCCTGGAGAAGAGAAGGTTCCACAGAGACTTAGAGCAGCTTCCACTGCCTGAAGGGGCCAACAAGAAATCTGGAGAGAGTGGCTTTTGACAAGGGCCTGAAGGAACAGGACAAGGGGAGATTTAGATGAGACATTAGGAAGAAGTTCTTCCCCGTGAGGGTGCTGAGGCCCTGGCACAGGTTGTCCAGAGAAGCTGTGGCTGTCCCATCTCTGGCAGCGTTCAAGGCCAGATTGAACAGGGCTTGGAGCAACCTGCTCTAGTGGAAGGTGTCCCTTCCTGTGTCAGGGGGTTGGAACTGGATGACCTTAAAAGTCCCTTCCAACCCAAACCAGTATGGGATTCTGTGCATTTATCACTATATGTTCATCACAGTGATGACATAGTCTCTGGTAGAACAGAAAGAAAAGCCACGACACACAGCCTAGAAAACAACATTATCTGCCCCATGTGAAACCGTGTCATAAAGGCATCCTCAGCTGCTTGAAGTCTGGAATTCAATAAATTTTGCAGCCCCGGACAGTGGAGCAGCTCCTCAGGAGCTTCTGTTCCCAGCACAACCTGGCCCATAGCTGATGAGCACCCGGGGTACCTTACTGTGGCCGTTTAAAATGCTGCTATCTGCTCAGTATCTCAGACTGTGCCAGAGACTAAAAAAAGAGATTTGAACAGAGGCAACAGGTTTTGAGCCAGACATGTTTCAGTATCAGTCTGCTGCTCTGTACTGGGGATAGCAGCTCTGACACATGTCAATCCTCAGGGGGCAGGAGAAACTTATACTGCTGTTGCTGGATGTGTGGCACCCACAAAAGCCTTAGGAAGCCCTGGGCAGAATTTGAGTCTTCTATGGCTCCCCTGACACACTGTCCTCCAGATTCATTAGAAAGTGCTGTGACTCAATTAGCAATGTAACCCATAAAATATGAGAGATCTTTCTGCCTACAGCATGGTTGTGAGGGTAATAGATCTGCTCCTTCTGATTCTAAGCAATGTGAACAAGAATTATGATTTTGATTTACTTTTCCTGTTTGCCCCTTTATTGCAGCATAGCATAAGACTAAAGGAAAAAAAAAGCAGCAGCTTTAGATGAGTATCAGAGAGTATGTCAGATCATGTACTTCGATCAAGACAGAATGACAGCCAAGATGAAAAGGGGAATTCCCTGAACTGTGCCACACAGATCCTTTGTTTTCAAGTTTTCTATGATTCTAATACTCAGTCCACAATAATAGAGGCATCATACAGTTAAAACTGTTACATACTCAAAAACCACTCTTAGTAGCATCTAGTATCTGCACCTTTTCATGATATTAGATTCATCCTTCCAGTGTCCATCTGTTTGATGCCTCCAGTTTTCTTCAAGCAGAGTGAGAGTACGTCAACATCCTGAGGTCTCTCTTATCAGGAGTTCCATGTTCACAGAGCCAGCCCCTTCTTCCTCCTCAGTCTTCAAATCTACGAAGAGTCATTTTCATGTTTTCTTGACAAAGAGTCTGTCTATATGATCTTTCTTTCATTTGGCTCCCGATTATTTGTTGGGGTATTTTTTGGTCATTCGCTGTTAACTCTGCACTGGCTTCATCCAATGGCAACTCTTCACCAAAGGCAACTCTCCTGTAATGACTGCTGACTGGAACCCCCAATATCACCTTGCCTTTTCACTCTGCCACAAAATCTTTTATTTTTACAAATGGTTGCTTGCTCTTACTGTAAAATAAAGCTAAAGTGAAGCCAAATGATGCTGGAATCACCTGACTGCTGGACTGCTAAAGGCAGCCTGGCTGTAGCAATCCTAGAGAGTCCCTCACATCATCACGTTAATACAAAGCCTGCAGCCTTGGACTAGGAATGTCACAAATCCTATTCACTGGGCAGTGACTGTTCTGATCAAGTCTGATCCATTGGATGTAAAGCTTCAAAAGCTGGGAAACAGAAGTTTCTTTTACAAGACGTGCCAGAAAGATGTTACAGTCCATGATTTAATGAACTTTGGAGTAGGTGGCATCCCTGTGCTGTGTCTTTATATCCTCATCTTATTTAATTAGGCTGTAAAACCTTGTTTAAAACTCAGATCTAGCAAGTCATACTTTCCAAGGTAAATTGGGGTTGAAAGATTCCCATTTGCCAGTAGGAAGGCTGGAAGTTCAACAACAGTAACAGCAATAACTGTGACCCAAGTTCTCCCAGATAATTCTGAGCCTCACTCCAATTTTAAGCCTCCCACTTCTCCACGAGCTTTTGCAGATAACGATAAGGTCCTGTTACAGCACAGGATTTTTTTTACATTGCTAATCCATAAAATACTATAGAGGAGACATAAAAGATAGAACTTTATAAAGTGTTCAACACAAAGAGCTAAGTATGTGGTTAATGTAACAATGTCCTTTTAAGTTCCCCTGATAATATATGACTGAAATATAACAAGAAAAAAATAGTCTTTTTTTTTATTAAGGAAATGTCCCTTGCCCTTCACTGCAGGATTAGTCTAACTTGTCTGGCTCCACAGGATCTTACGGCTGTCTGGGATACAGAGACCTTTTAAGTTGCTAGGCAGTGTAAGATCTAAACCTTTTGCCTAGCAAATGGCCTAAATAATTCTATTCTGTCAGTTATGAAAGCCTAACAGTCTCTCCTGATCTCATCTGCTCACAACTTTAAAGTGTTTGAACCCTTAATAAATAAGCCTTCTGATTCCCACACACACTATGTTAACAAAAGTGCCTCAATGATCATGTCTGCAGTGAGCTTCCACAGCCCAAGATGAGAAGGGATGTGTGTTCGCTCCACCTTCCTGCAGAGTGAAGATACCAGAGCAACATACTCACTACTCATCAGCACCCTGACTGAGAGACCATAAAACAAGGACAACCTACATTACTTCCAACCAAAACAACTAGGGACCTCTCTCAGCTTAGTGTCACCTCCCTGAAAGATCCAATGTCTCAACAAGATTTCTTTCTTAGTTAAGATCTGTGTTGGGTACCTCCTTTCAAAAGTAGCTGGGGGGGGGGGGGGGGGGGGTGTTGTTAATGATCTTACTGGATGACAGGCATTAGGATCTTATAGCACATTCAAAGGTAAAGATATGATCAAGGTTTAAGTGTGTGTCAATAGAAGGCATCCAGCTATTTTTGAAACAACTGTTGTTCACCCTGATGAGGACTTCTGGCAGTAAAATTTCTCTGAGGTTCTGAGAACAGCAGAACTAACCCAAATTTTGTTGCTCCAGGATAATCTAGCTCCCATTCAGTTCCAAAAAATGGAGGATCAAGCCTGCATTATCTCCTACCTCCTCAGGGAGGTTAATACACCCCAAGATTCTTTTGACAGCCTCTGACAGTCTTCACTGCCAGAATTAAGTAACTTCCTGTAGCAAGGGCATTGATAGCAAGCACTATCCAATGCAGTATATACTAACAGAGCCATTCCTGAGACTTACCTCCTTCAGATGCATCCTCTGTTCAAAATGAAGACAGAAGACACTTCGCACAATGACAGTTTATTGGTCTTTCACATCCTACAGGGTCAGCAAGACTTTCTCCAGAACCTAGGGCAAAATCATACAGCTCAATTAAGGAAAACACCCAAATGAATCCCAGAAGATACTGACTATATCCATATCTGCTTGTCTATTGATAAATCATAGTGATATTACAGAGGCAGAGCATACAGATGTTTTATTTAAGCCATTATTAGAACTGAAAATGATTCTTTTGTTTCCAAGGATTAGTGATTAGGCTATAGACCCAGTTGCCGTAATGTCAGCTTCAACAGCCTAAAAATTTTACCTGTTTTGTAATGGTGGTTTTCAGAGGCCAAAGAGCTAAATTTACGGGTAAATCAACAGAGCCCTGCTAAATTACAACTGCAAGGAACACAGCACCAAAGCTTAATGAATTGGCTTTGACTCGGGTCACAGAGCTGACAGCTTCTGTTTCTCAAATCACCTTTCAGCAGATCAGCAAAGAGGCAATGACAGAGCCCAGCAGTATCCCAACTCTCCTGTGCCAGAAGGAAAGGGGCACCAAGAAGGAAATGAGGATGTGAAAACCCATCAGAGTCACAAGAAATAAAGCTCAGCCCGTCATCATGGATATCTTGTTACTTGGTAAATCAGAAGTAGGTGCTTTCTCCTGATCAGCATCTCTGTTTCACTTGCATGATCATCACCCATTTATTTCCTCCCTATCTAAGAAGTAGACAAACTCCTGCTGCTTCTTACAAAGCACTTTAAAGTCTTACAGGATAAGGCATAAAATCTTATTTGTTATTACTGTATAACTGTCAGGGAGCTGCGTTACAAGGTGATGGTGAGCCAAGAGCTAGCAGTGGCCACAATGCAGGCTGGGCAGTAAACCCATGGGCAGGCACCACAGCACCAGAGCTGGGCAAGCAGAAGGGGGTGGTGATAGCAGCATGTCCTATCAACGGTCATGTGATCACCAGGCAGATGTAAAGGACCAATTCATGTCCAAGGTTAGTTCAGGAAACCCAAACAACAATCCAGGAACAGACCTAGGAACAGCTATATCCACAACATGGTGCAAGGACTGGGTGTCTAAGCCTGAGCTTCAATGAAACCCCTAGGCCCTTAGGCAGAATATGTGGCTTGGGGTCCCAGACGAGGTTAGGCAGAGCATTAAAAGCCTGCTGGTGACAAGGTGTAAGGGCCAACAGCAATTCCAAGAATACCTTCCCACCAAAGCAAAGCCTTTCCCGCAAGAACTCGAGGCTTCTTTCACATGACCAAGCTGCAATAAATTGTTGATGGGTGAAGAAGGTCAAGAAAATTTTTCTGTTCAAAATTTGATCCTTGCAGATGTTATCAGCTAAGAAGGGACTAAACTCAAGTTAATTATTTGGCGCAAATTACAGGCAAAGCAAGTCTGCGCTGAGACACTGTGCTTGAACCCAGTTGGCCACTGCAGTGTGGCTGAGATTGACTGCCCGGATCTGGCTCCAGGTTCTTTAGGACGGAGCTGCACGCTCCAGAGTCAGAAGCAGTGGATCAGTGCCAGTGTGGAGCAGCACTGTCCCTGAGAGAGCAGAAAGGGCCACACTGGGTAAATTTCACATAAATATTGCAGAGTATCCCAAGACTGGACAGTTTTCCCCATTGCCTGCACCAATCCACATCAACAATCAGCACAACGGACACATCTTTATCTGTCCCAAGTTTTCTTTGGGACAAATTATGCCCCAGAGTGCATGGGAAGGTTGCTTCACAACAGACCTTTTGCCCCTAAGCTCTAAAAGGGGAGATGAATTCCAGTTCTGATTGAAAACTGACGTTATGCTTTAGCAGCTAGTGATCTCGGAGCAAAATCAAAAAGTGATAAGAAATCAAAAGCTGGGCACTGGCTTGAAGTTAATGAAGTTAATTTATCATAGATCCTGCTTCAAGTAAAAATAACAGACTGTCTCATGAAAATCTGGGATAATGGTTGCTCTGGCACCAGTCAGCGCTTCCAGAGAGAACAGCAAAATTAGTGGTCAAGGAAATGAAAAGTGAAACAGTGATTTATATGCAGCCCTAGGTAATAGCAGTGAAATTAGTGAAATTAGCTCCAGATATTATTTCTGCTCCTTAGGTAAATCATTTGAAACATGTCAGGCAAAAGCTAATTCTTGTATCAACTGCAACTGGCCTGAGAATGCATTTCCAGGGGTGTAAACCTAGGGAAAAAGGGAACTGCAAAGAGAGATTAATGCATCATAATGCACAAAGCAAGGGAAAAGGTCTAAACAACATGAAAGTTTCCATCATTAAGGATTTGTAAGGGAATTAATTGATGGCTTGCTATGCTAAAGCTCCAGAGCGTACTGATGGAGTGTTCTATCAAAGCCCATGCCCACTTGCTGCTCCATTCCCCTCAAAACACATCCTAGCATAATGCACTACAGAAAAAAGTCAAATGCGTGCTAGAGATGGAAATTCAACATGGAAGCAAGACAATATTTAAGGCACAAGTGTTTCTTTGAATGCGAATGTAAGATTTGCAGTATGTGCTAAAATGGGTAAAACAGGCAGATAAGCAGTAGAGTCAGAATCAACAAGGTCGAAAAAGACCTTTCAGATCAAGTCCAACCACTATCCCAGCACTGCCAAGCCCACCATTAACCCATGTCACTAAGGGCAAACTGATCTCCCCTCATGGCTGCCCCTCATGATCTCCACTTGCAGCCACCCCTCATCTGCCCCCCATAGCTGCCCACACTGTACAGCTGCTGCCCCTATACTTCACGGCCACCCCTCCTCTCCCCTCATGATCCCCCCTCATGACTGCCCCTCACCAGTCATGGCCACTCTTCATGCCCCATGGCTGCCCTTGCTCTCCCTTCATGATCTCTCCTCATGGCTGCCCCTCCTTTCGCCTCACAATCTTTCCTTATGGCCACCCTTCCTCTCCCCTCACAACACCTCCTCACCGCTCATGGCTAGTCCTCCTCTCCCCTCACGATCTCCCTTCTTGGCTGCCCTCTTCTTTTTCCTCACCATCTCCCTACATGACCGCCCCTTCACCTGGCATGGCCGCACCTTCTTTCCCCTCACGATCTTCCATCATGGCCGCCGCTCCTCTCCCCTCATGGCTGCCCCTCTCTCCCTCCCCCCACCCCTCCGACTGACGCCCTTTGGATCTGTAATGGAGCAGATGAGGACGCACCAGCTCCTGGGTTCTCCAGGTGTTTGGGACAAATTCAGACCCAAACTCCTCTGATCCAGGCCCGGATTCACAGCCATGCAGGGAAGTTGCCCTCAAATTGCCCCACACTCACCCTTAACATCGGCCATGATGTGTGGTGCCCAGGAAGGAAAGGCTGCGTTAGTGCTGCAGGACGCGCACGTGGCTCCTCTGGGAAGAGCGCTGCGAATTCACAACGGTCACTTTGCATTTGCCTTTCCTGTCTTTTTTAGTGGGTTTTTCCCCCTGTGGTACATCGTTGTGCCCTGGTACTCAGCCAGCTCACCCAGCTAACAGCGAGGTAGGCGACAGACAAAGCTGCCTGAAACCTGGAGGCAGACACCCGGCAGGCAGCCCTTCCTGCTTCAGGCATCTGACTTCTGGCTGCAGCTCCCCTCAAGCCTCTGTGGCTTCCCAAATATTCACTGGCTTGTCTACATCATAAAGCAAGGTCTGCAACGTCAAAGTAACCAATGAATTACATTGTTTGCTAGGCTAACAGCGCGATAAGGGCAATGATGTTAAGATCTCACACTGAACCCACAGAGAGATGTTATCTAACATTCAGTACTTGAACACACTAAAAACTGAAGGAAGAGCACAAAGGATTTTAGCTCAAAGCCAAGCTTCCAAATGTCAATGTCAAACAACTACAGATGTACACTTTTGCCTCACTGATTTATGGAAAAGCCCGCTACAGAAAGAAGAATACTTAAGAGAGAGCAGGTGTACCACTGAAATCCATCCTGGTCAAGTTTAAGGGCAACAGAAGCTGATGCAGTTCGATAGGAACATAAAAGCAATAAGCAAACGCCTTCTAAAAATACAACCACTCTCACAGGCAGGATTGAGAGCTGTAAAATAGAAATTAAGAAGCATAAAGAGAAACAGTGAATTTCACATGGCAAGGACTGTCCCAAATAACTGCTGGGGTTTAAGAACTACAGTCACCTCAGGAAAAAAAATAAAACCCAGACCACAAAAGATTGCATTTATAGAGATTTTATAGAGATGATAAAACCTACGGACCTCTAAGCCAGACAAATGACTACTTGAAAGTGCCCTAAAGAAGTGGCTCTACTCTTTTCGCTTCCAGATGGAAGCAGTTATGAGCAGAATGTGATTAATGTGATTAATCAATGCAAAACAGTGGAGAGAAACCAGTGTAGGAAGCATCCGCCAAGTTTCCATTATTTTCCTATGCCAACAATTCTTTTGTCTTTATCTTCATCCAGCCACTCTTCCAAATAATCATCTTCAACAAGTTTGCTTTCCAAGATGCGGAAGCACTAAAACCATAACCATTTACTGCAACAGGAGTAGTGTGTCTTCAGCTGTGCATGTCCAACTGAATGACCTACATCCAATGGCTGCATTAAGGCTGGATTGCCATATTTCATAAGCAACGACAGAATGTCACAACTCGCATCTCAGAAGTGCTGCTCTATTAGAGACAGGAACATCCTCCTAACTCCTTGAATGTGTCTTGAAAATTATAACCTGTATCAACCAGAAAAGCATGATCATGGGTTTTGTCATGCATTGAGATGAAAAAAACTAAGCCAAAAAAATCTGTTCTACAAAGATGCTTCTGTCAGTGAAGTCTGTATTCAGGAGCTAGTCCTTGTGCTACAGAGCTTATTCTGCAGTCATCAGTAGCCTGCTCTGTAGAGGTCTTTGTGAAGAGCCTGCATTTCATCTATCAGCAAATGGCACAGAGTAAAAGACAAATAATGTGTGTCCAAAAGAATTGACATGACAGGTGAGCAGAAAAACACATGCTCCCAATGCTGTGAGAGAGGTGGGCAAGAGCTGCATTGTCATCACACCTCCTGATTTCAATATATATATTGGCATCTCCATACTTACTGTTAACTCGTTTAACTAATAGCAGTGATAACGGGAAAGCAGTATCTCAGTATAGCCTGGCATCCCACACCCAGGATCAGCAGTGAGGTTTCCAAATACTCAGGGCACTTTCATGACCATTATCACCACTTCTAACTGGGGAATGTAGAAGGGGGAACAAAAACAGGTTTTAAAAAAAATAAACTCGCTGCAATAGGAGAAACAACAATATCCACCAGAGCTTCTTAAAGCTACTACAATTGAGCATATATGTGCAAACACACCTTACCATGCTTTAAGATACAGCTTCAGATGCAGGAGCCAGAGAGACATGTATCACATGCAAGGATATGCATAACCATTTGGGTGTCAGTAATTGAGGAATACTTTCTGAAGCAAACACTTTATGATATTCCACACAGACTTGCATAAAGCAGATGGCGTGGCCAGCTCACTAGGAGCAGGCTGACAGCATGCTCAACGTTCCCAGATGGTTCTGAAGCCACTGGGTATGTGGCAGTCCTTTCTAATAAAGGCTTTCTAGACAGGATCAAGCTTTATTTGAATGGCAGCAAATGGAGAAAGTCTGACAAGCGGCACAGCTTTCTGCAGACCGATATCGCTGATAGGCAAGAGTGCATGGTAACTATTTCATGATTCTATGACATTACCCACCAGAAAGCAGCTTGACTGAAAGATCCAATGAACAGCTTGGAAAAGAGAGCCCAGAATAGTCAATGGCAAAGGTAAAGCAAGAAGGGGACAAGGAGCTCCCCATGCTTTGGATAAGAGTCTGTTCACAGGAGAGGGTGCCAGTATGAAGAGGGCTCCAATATGAAAACAACTCAGAAAAATGGGATGGGAAGGTACTTTCACAATTTATAGTAAAGTATAGAAAGCAGAAGCATGGGTTTTTTTCAGAATTTAAGGGTTGTAAAATAAAAGGTCAGATATGTTATTTTTTAACCATCCAGAAAGCAAACTTCACTCCGTAAAGACAAGGCTGCAGTTCAAAGTCAATGCTGAAGTTGTTAGCATCTGCTCAGTCCCCTGCATCCAGCATTGCGGTTAAAGGTCCTTACTGACAATTAGGCAGTTCTAGCCCCATGCTGTCCCTGCTGCAATAGCATCTGTCACGAGCATCAAATTTCTATTCATCACCCTCCCACTGCATACCCCTGCATTTTCCCTTTCCTGCCTTCTGGTCCTGGACTGTGCTCCCTGCACTGGAGCATCTCTTCTGAGACCTAGCATAGATCATCTTTTTGTCTCCTATAAGCCCTTTGGAGAGGCCTTGTGAAGGAGGACTGTCATTTTAAGAGTTTTACATTATGTAGCTTGCCTCTTCCCCAACTGCATCATCATCTTTGGAAACATCCTTTTCAAATATGTAAACTCTTAAGCCTTCACTTTCTGTCACATACCAGCATTTTCTAAATGCTTCTAAAAGCCCAAAACACTTCTTCCCCATATCTCATACTAAAATAGCTGCTGTCTATATACACAGACAATGTGTCAAAGAAATCACGTTGTCACAAGTTTATTCATATTTTTCTGTGGTACAAATAATCACTCTGCACTAATCACTTGCAGCACTAGGGGCCTAATTTTCAAGTCAGAAAGACTTCAGTTTAGCAGTGCAAGACTCCAGGATATGCAGTCATTCTGCAGAACTGCAGCCTCAAAGCAGTTCCTGCAGATACAACAGAATCACTAATACTCAGTATCATTAGCTGAAAGTGTAAGGCAACTGAAGCACAGCCCATCTGTAATTACAGAGACTGTCCTGTCAGTAAGAGTAAAAACATTTGATTCATACATCACTATTCTCTTACAAAAATTATTCCCCAGTCATCCATGAATGAAATGGGAATTTTGCCTCAGCTGATAGTGTCCAATTCATAAGCCAGAATGTACCTCCTATTTCTCTATCATTTAAAAGCACATCCTTCAGGCTGTACGGTGGTTCAGTTAAATCTTCAATATTAGTGTGTGATGCTATCATAAGGGGGTAACTACCTAATAACTGCTTTTCTCTTCATCTAGAGCAGAGATTTCAGCCCAACCATATCATGGAAATTTGTGGACACCATGGCCCTATTCAAAGTCGATAAAATAGTTTGGATTCTGGTTACTAAATTCCTTTCTATAGGATGGAGGATTATCTCCTAGAAAATTCTTGTAACCATCTGGATTATCAGCATACCCAGCCAAGCACACAAGTTCCACGTGCTATAGGACCAAATGCCAGAGGTGTCCTGGCAGTGCTCATTTGTCAAGGCACTAGAAGGATATTCCCATTGTCCCTATATCCACATCCCTATTATTCTTAATTTAAAATACTTGCCAGTGTGAGAATTTTTTTCTACCCTTTTCCAAATGTGAAATTTTAAGGCAAAGCTTGTTGGGTACATCTCTAGGAAACCGATTATTCAGGTTACGAGTCCTTGACATGCAACAGGGTTATCAGCATGAGGCAGCAAAGTAGCTGCACTCCACAGGAATAACAGCTAAAAAAGCTTAAGATCAAAGTTTGGACTATTCAGGGCAGGCAATTCTCAGCTTGTAACTCTCGATATAATTCGTTACCAGAAAAGCTGAAATGAGTGAAATAATTTCCTCTCTGAAAATACCTTATACCAGTGTCCAGGGTTTTGAGCCATCTGGAAAGATGCAGCACAGATAACACCCAAGGGTTCCAAAAACACTTCCTCTTTTGGAGTGCACTGCCACCATCAGCATGCAAGGAGAACTTCTTCTGAGAAGGTACAGAAGAATGGAGAGCTAAACCCAGAAATCAGGATAGACCACTGACTCAAAAGAAGCAGATGCTAAAACGTCTTGCATTTCACATAATCGCCAGAGGGACTAGTAACCCATAAAAATGAACCAGTAGATGATTTTAAGATAAACCCACATAATACCTGTAATGGTCAGAGACTACTACTCCGACATTTCTGGGTTTGATGGTATGAACAATGCTTGCCTCTCAGAAACATACACAGACACACATACTTTCCGAGTTTCTGACCTTCTGCAAACCATTTCCAGAGTGTGGCTGAACCAAGAGCTCGAACCAAGATCTGAATGTGCAGCCCTGCACTACTGCCTTCCAGAATTTTCCTAACTGCTCAGGAGGTGTTACTACCCTCCATCCCCACTCAAATTAATATTATATCCAATGCTTCCAAAGGATATTTCTGCTTCTGCTCCCAAGATATCTCTGGCACAGATTAAAGCCTGCACATCAGACCTGCATTCAAGAATCAGAATCCCAAACTCAAAGGGCAACAGTTCTTTAAGTGTTGTATGGAGAGCAGAGCTCTTTGTTCCATTTTCATTGACACAAATAGGTAAGTCATTGCCCTTTTATTACATCTACCAGAAGAACACATCTTTCTCTCAACAATATTCTCTCCTGAAAGGCAGACACCATCACAGCTTTTCCTCCCTGCAACGTATACAGCCAGAAATAGCTCTTTCTTGTACCCATTCATGAAATGTGGCTGATCATCAAAACCTTTCAACTTCTCATTTTCAAGCTTTTAAGAAATCACAATACTTTTGTAGAATCACTGTCAGGTTCTGCCTTCTCCAGGATGCAGGATTATGCCTATCTTACTTTGCTGCTGAACTCTTCAGTACTTCTATTGCATTTCAAAGCAGCTATTCTTGACATATTGCTGTACCTCATGCCCTTCTTGATTATTAGCCAATACCTCTTTTTAACTCCATTGGTGGATCAGTCAAGACTGGATTAGGGCAAAACATTCTCAGCTGAAGGTCTCGAGTGTGAAATTCAGGCAAAGAGCACAGCACACGGTCCCTGGGACAAAGCCCTTCCAGTGCCTCTGCAAATATTTCTGACAGCTTTATTCCTAATGGGTTTCTGGGAGCCATTCACTCTTTTGATTTCATTTCACAGGCAGTGTGTTTCTAATAGGGGTCTTCCAGCCCTCTGGGATCCCTTAAAAAGACTTTGGTCTCATACTTTTCCTCATGCAATCTGTTACTTTCTCAGATTTTTGCATGCGAGTTAGCTCTTTATTGTGGGAGTTGCTTATTCTGGAATTAACACTACATGTTTCTGGCACTGAATTTGCATGCTGACACCTATGAACCAGGAGCATACTGCAGAAATATTAAGCAAGGATGATAGCAAGAGAGAAGAAGCTGTAGATGGAAGGGCTTTACATTAATATTGCATGACCTAGGAAAACAGACTGCACAAACCTATATTAATTCAGCAGGAGGGGGAAGGAATAGAGGATGAAAACATGCTTAAAGCCAAAGCTTTATGGCATGAAGGTCTAAGGTTTGTCTATTAAAAGCAGGTGTGCACACACATACAGATATCCCAAGAAATCAATTTTGACTTTAAAAAAAAAAAAAGGTAAATGGGAAAAATGCCAGTGAGGCTGCACGGCTACTTGATATGCATGACTCATACAGCAGTGTAGGCACCTCTTTCTCAATGTCATCGGATCAGTTTGAATCTAACCTCATAAGGAGATGGGAAGTGTATTTTATTTGGAGCATGAACAGAAAACCTGAGTTTCTCAGCTGGAGTATTTTCTTTGCCACAGAGAGAAGCTATCTCCTCTGTCCCCGTTTCCTTCTTCCTCGCATCATCTTAGCCAAGCTGCTTTTTTTTTCAGCTGGTTGTATAGAACTCCTTTACAAATCAGTTCCTCCCTGGAAGGTATACAGATATACATAGAATTTTTATGAAGACAGACAAAGTGCCAGAAAAAGAATTGTGCTTACTTAATTTAAAATGCTTGGAAATACAACCTGCAATCTCAGTAGGTTCAACATATTCTTCATCAATCACTGATAAAGATTTCAAGTCCCTACTGAAAGTCAGTAAGCACACCTCCTTTCAAATTATATTAATTTGGAAGTTTGCTAGAGGAAACAGTTTTCTATCTTGCTCTCTTAAAGAAATCCTCTCCTGCTCCAGTCAGCCCTTGGCCAAGCTTCTGTTGCTTACACAGAACTAAATAATTTGTTCTTTCAAGAACAGTCTCTTGCTCAGTCCCTACACCAGAATGATTCAGACAAATGCGCACAGTTCTCGTACCAGCTGCACAGAAGTATCTTTTGAAGTCAGTGCTATGATTCTGTGAAATCATCTTTCATAGAGCTCAGATGCACAAAGGTATACTAAAACCTTTTAGTTTGGTTTCCTGTGCTATAATGCCAGAAACACTTGTAAACAGCAGTTACCACTAATAAACAAAGTGGCTTCTAGATCAGTTGTAAGTTAAGGAACATTTCCTCTTAACTTTGTTATTTTTAATATGCATTTAAGCATAAACTGAACTGTGGCTTATCAAACTGATTTGTTCGACTATCATTGTACATTGTACAGCACAATAATGATACACAATTCTACTGTAACAACATGTACTAGACATCTGATAAAACAGACATTTAACTGTCTACATAATAAACCAATGTTACAAATAGCTGTATTTTTCTAATACTTCTTACAATCTAAACCTCAAAATATTATGCAACACTTCAGTGAAGCCTCCAAAAGGTAAAACGCCACCATTGTGGAAATCATCACAGAAATAAAGTAGCTACATCTCACAAGAGGATCCCGAAATGACCAAACAGCAACACTTTAGTGCAGTTTTCTAAACTTTGAACTGATTGACGTGGGGCTTCAAATCTTCCCAGCCTGGATCACACATCTCCAGGGCCTGCTCCTGCACTTACTAACTAGATTCATTTGTTTCAGTAGGAACTGGGGAAGTTTTATCATCATTAAGCTTCCATGCAGAGCAAAGACACAATCCCTTCTTCTGCTTCTACTCTGAACTTTAATCTCTCACCAAGTAGAAAGCTTCAGTGACCCCAGAGCTAAGTGTGACAGAAATGCAGGTCCACATTCAGTAACTTTGAAATGTAAAAACACTTGTCTGGTTTAACCCAGTTTCATTAGGCCCTAAAGCACCTGGGTTTGCCCTGAAGAAAACTGGGCCAGTCATAAAGATCAACCAGCTTCTAATATGACAGGACTAGGAATAACCAGTAAATGGTTTTAAGGTACCCAGGAAGCAATTGCATCTTAAACAACTCTGGGTGTTTGCAAAGACAAGTCATTTCTACTCTCAGACATGCAATCAAACTAACTAAAGTGTTTGGTTTAGTTCACACTGGCAATGGACACACGCAAAGCCACAGACTCATTACGCCACAGTACCATGATCAGGTACACAAGTCCTTTGCATCCTTCCAATGGAAAAATTGACATACCAATGGAATTGACATTCCAGTGGAAAAATAGAATTGATGTACAATTGACATACCATGTAGTTCAGGAGAGGAGAAAAACACTGAGAATTATGGCAACAGCAAAAGATGGCAGGGTTATGAGTACACCCAAATGAGCTTCAGTTCCAAGTGGGACAAGCTTAGCTTATGCCATTTGCAAGGGCACAGAATGCTTGAATATGGAGGAGTTGAGGCTACAGAGAAAACTGGGAGAAGAAAGAAGCATCTCTCGCACTAGGCAGTGTTTATTAGGGCAGCACCAAATCAGAAAGGAAAGAGGAAGCTGCAAGGATCATGATGAGCTCAGCCAGTGGAAAACAGCAACAGTGTTCCTCATTCCTCTGAAAATGCCAGTATTTTGGAGCAAGTCCCAGCTTGTACTCTAAAACAGAATGAAAGGTTAGAAATATTAGTATTTCTCTGAATATCTATTGTTTCTAGGGCAAATAAAACTAATTAGCTAAAAATTGCCTTTAAAAAATTCCAGCCAGATCATCATCTTCAACTCTCGGTGGTTTGTGCCAAAGCCTCTCTTTACCCAAAGAAATTAATGTCAGACAAAAGCACTCCCTGCCATGGACCACAGATCTAGGAGCCTTGTCAGCCTAAGCCTGAGTATAATGCTTTAAGCAGTTTGGGAACTCTGCAAGTCATGCTGCCGTCCACAGCTAAGGGAGACTTTCTGCCCTGTGCCCCTGCATCTCCGCTGTGCTGAGAAAGCCTCAGGAAAAAGCCTCAGGAAAAAGCAGTGAATATTGCAGGAAGCACCTTCTTCACAGCAACACACAGAGGCAGCAAAAAGACGGGATTTTGGCTTTCTAAACATATGTCACTGTTTTGAAATGCAATTATTAGTAATAAACTGAAAGAAAACATTTTTGGACCAATTCATTTCTGTACATTACCTTAACATCACAAGTCCACATAAACAAGCATGCTATTCTAAACTGGTTTTTTAGTTAGCTGAACACTTCATTTTGCCTTTTGGGTTCACTGAGTGTCATCCCCATTCCTGTTCCCTCACTCCCCAGCCCCACCTTCTTTCTTCTTTTTCGTTTTACCCCACCTCTGAGCACCCTTCAAATGTAAACAGGGGAGACAGAGATAAGACATTAGGAAGAAATTCTTCACTGTGAGGGTGCTGAGGCCCTGGCACAGGGTGCCCAGAGAAGCTGTGGCTACCCCATCCCTGGCAGTGTTCAAGACCAGGCTGGACACAGGGGCTTGGAGCAACCTGGTCTAGTGGAAGGTGTCCCTGCCCATGGCAGGGGGTTGGAACTTGATGAGCTTTAAAGTCCCTTCCAACCCGGCCTGGTCTGGGATTCTATGACTTTGTGACACTTTTTAATTTCATGTTGAACAGCACACATATATTAGACCAATAGACATTTCTTTATGGCTCTGACATGATTAGCAGTAGCTGAATCACCCTTGTCATGCATTTATTAGCTTTTTAGAAAACATCTCTGTGACTGCATAAGCTAGCTGTGTTCACTGGCATCATTCAGCAGTTACCACTGTGGTAAGTAACGGGACTAATCAAGCTGAGCATGCCACATGACTTTCTGCTGTTCCATAGGAAGGACTTCATGCAGTGGATCAGTCATCAGGTAACCACTGGTTTTCAGGCACCAAACAGACCTAACCTGCCTTTCAACAACATAAATTTGTAGCTCAAGGGTTGCTAGTAGGATTGAAGGACTGTAATGCTCCCTTTTGTACAGCTATGGATGAAATATAGCCCAACCCACAGGACCCCATCAAGAATATGTTACAGGAAAGACTGTTCTAGACAAAATAAAGAGCATTTCAATACCTATAATACTGGCTTCAGAGTCCCTTGTTCCTATTCAGTCACATACAAGAGACATAAATGTTGGGAATACAGCAAAGAGAGCCCTGTGCAGGCTGTTCACATTGCCAGGGAAAGACACAGCCCAGTTATTACTCCATCTGGGTTTGCAGACTGGGAAGCTTGCTTTTTAACCTGCCCTTATGTTTTTCATTCTGTCCAGTTTATGATTTGCTGAATCTTCCTGAAAACATAATGCCAGCTACATTAAGAGTCTTAATGTCACATAACAAACAATTGCGCCTGGGGATATTTTCTTACCCACAGGGTGTTAAGCAATGCCTTCACATGATCCAAATTGACTGAAGAACTCTGCACCCAGTCCTACCTCACACCCAACCCTCCCAGTGTCCACTGGGCAGAGATGACACACTTCCACTGGCGTGACAGAGCCTTTAGCTTTGTGATTAGACCTGGTCACTGCAGGAGAACTTCCTTGGAAAGTTGGAGCTTAGGTGGAAATCTGCTTGCTGTCTGCTTCAGTTGTACGGCTCACAGGAAGGAAGATCAGCACACAGAAGAGAAAGAAAGGAGCGTGCATCACTAGGAAAACTGTTTTATCAGGTAACTAAGTGCGCTTACATCTAAACTTTAAATTAGCAAATTAAACCAGGGCCGACATTGAAATACTGGAATGCAAAGAGGAAATCTAAAGGGAGAATCTTGCTGCTTTAACTACCTCCCTTAGGAAGGAGGACCTTGATGCGAATCCAGCTTCACGCTCACAAATGCCACCCTGCCTGATAGTGGAGTTTATGATAGTTTTGTGTCTTCCCTTTGGCCCTCTGCTCCTGTTGCAACTACAGTAGTTGTGTGCATGCTTGTACTTCCAGTGTAAACAGACTGAAACTGGGTCCTGTTTCTATACAGGAGAAAAGCCAACACCACCCCATAGAGCTTTTTTTTTTTCCTGTTTGCTGTACATTTACACACCCAAAATAATCCCAAGCAGTCAGTCCCATTTGCCTATCTCTGCCTATGTACCATTCATAACCACGCAGAGATAAATGACTCCTACACATCAACATTTCAGAATGCGACATGCTTCAAAATACCAGGAGCATCAGTAAATAAAGAACATCACATGTACAGGGCATCAAGTTCTTCCTGTAAGGCAGAACTTTGAGCACATTGTATTTATCAGCACAACCTTCTCACCCAGAGAGGCGGCAGTTCTGAACACTCCTGAGGAGTTTTGAAATGCAGGCAGCGCATGTTGTCATTGACACACAAATGACACATTTTGTTTCTCAAAGAATAAGCTCTTGATAGCCATTGTCAAGGGATGTGGCAATCTATTTAATAAAAGAAAACGAGTCCAGATTTCAGCTGCAGTAAATCCCTGCTGCAATGCCCTCAATAACAATAGGGCTATGCTGGCTTGGTGCAGCACGAGTTTATAAAATCTCCCCTGATAAATTCACAGTGCATGAGAGCATCACCACCCTCCATGAGAAGCCCAGTGAAGCCCAACTTTGTTGTCCAAAATTACCTCAAAAAATGGAAGGGAACTACACCTTTCCTCTCCTCTTTGGAAGCTCCTGGGGCTGATGGGCAATGAATGGAAATGGGACATGAACACAAATCATACGTTGTTCTATAAAATCCAAAACACCACCAAAAAAAAATAGGGATTTATTTCTTAAAAGACCCAAGGATTTCTCAGTTGAAGCTGGCCTTTTTTTTAAAGTACTGTTAGTAAACAAGAGGGATTAGCACATATGAGAGTGAAACAGATTGGAAAAGCTTCTCTGAGCATTCTGCTGTTGTCCCACTTTGAAGGTTACAAGTACAAGCGATACTGCCATGAGTTTATCTTAAAGGACATAAACACTTAATCTGTTCAGCCTGTTATTCCATTTAACTGGGCCTGAAATCAGTATGGTTCCTCTAAATCTAGCTCTAAAATCCATTCAGAAAAAGATCTTTTTATATACAGTGCTTCTCACACAGTTTTCCAAGCATTTATCGTCACCTCAGAAATTATGCACTGCCTTTCAGTTATACTTCCATAACTGTCAGTGGATCTACCATAACTTTTCCTACTTGGAGAAACAAGAATGACATTCAATGTAGTCAAAACAAGGAACTTGCTACAGAAGTACAAAGGAAAAAGTCCCTTGATTCCATCTTTTCCTCTTAGAATCCATAAGAGTTATTTATTTTTTACTGTGATGGTGGTCAAACACAGGAACAGGTTTCCCAGGGACCATATAGATTTTCCATCTATGGAATCGTGGGCAGCCTGCTGACCCTTCCAACCTGAACAATGCTCTGATTCTCAGATAAACAAGCACAAAGTCTTGAGCTCTTTAATTTTCTTGTTGTCAAGCAGTGAACCAGACAGATGTTTGTTAGGTACATTCAAGTTTCTGTATCCCTTTTGTACCCTAAATGCACTACTATCTCTAACACGCTGTTGTGTAAGCACTTGGCAATCCAAGACAAATCATAGGTACTTTTACAGGTTGATTTTCAGTAAAGAAAGACTAAGTAAAGCTGGTTTTACTTTGATCTGTCTGGTAAGATTAAGATTCAAGCAAAATATGTGTTCACCTTAAGGAGTTACATCTATGGAACACACAGCAGCACAGCCCTGTGGGGATGGAGCTTATCAGTCTGCAGACAACAGCACAAACTCTCCCTGTGCACAGCTAACACAATTGCACATCAGAAGTAATAAAGACTTGCTGACTTTAGTACCTTGTGCTCATATAAGAACCCATAAAAAACACTTAGAATCACAGAACTGTAGAATAGTTAGGGTTGGAAAGGACCTTAAGATCATCTAGTTCCAAACCCCTGCCATGGGCAGGGACACCTCACACTAAACCATGTCACTCAAGACTTTGTCCAACTTGAAGGCAATATTTTATCTTAGAATTCACCTCTGACTAGACTTCCTTGGTTTACTGCAAGTAAAACTCTAGGCAGTTTTTTCACCTTAGACAGCATGCACATGTTGTCAGGTGAGGTCTTTGTGACAAACTTCAGTGTTCAAAGTTTCTGAGTAACGATGCTACTCAAAGATTCTTCAGCCTGCCCTTTTTAAGCTACTTTGATAGGCGTTAATTAACTATATCATGTAGACTTCCATTAATTTAGCAGGAAAGAAAAATAGTTAACACAATATACAATCCCTCAGAAGCTGCCCTTTTCCATTCTCCTAGTGATGGGTATTTGCCTGTGTGTTCTGCCTCATTTAGTCACTTCCTACATTAAGGTTTGAGTCTACTAGAGCCGAGTCCTGTTGTGTTTGATAACCAGGCTCAGTGGCTGCAAAAACTTAGAGCAAAAACACGAGGATGATGACGTGAAACAAACACGCCCATTGTTTCATCTGGACCAGGAAGAGATATAGAAGTGGAAAGAAGCAGCAGCAAAAGCAATTTGCCCAAAAAGTAATGGTGCCCAAGAGCCAGCAAAGCACCCTTCTGGCAAAGGCAGCCAACAGCAGCCTGGGCTGCATTACCAGGGCTGCCAGCAGGTCAAGGTAGGTAAGGTAATCCCATCTCATAACCCAGTGCTGGTGGGGCCACAGCTGGAATGCTGGGACCGTGCACCTACTGGAGCAATTCCAGCAAAGGGCCACAAAGACGAGGAAAGGACCGGAGCATCTCCCCTGCAAGGAGGGGCTGAGAGAGCTGGGACTGCTGGGCCGTGGATCTCAGTTTTTATTAATACCTGACAAGGGGGAGCAAAGAAGAGGGAACCAGGCTCTTCTCAGTAGTGTCCAGTGACAGGACATGACATAAGGGGCACAAAAGACATGAAATGCCATCTAAACACATAAATTAGTTTTTACTGTGAGAGTGGTCAAACAGTGGAGCAGGTTGCCTAGGGATGCTGTGAAGGTTTCACCCTCTGAGAAATTCAAGGCAAAAATAATATATGGCAACATAGATAAATTATCAATAAGATCAAACCCATTTTTAGCATGTAAACAGAAGTAATCCCACTTTCAAGGAGTAAGAAAGAAGCAGCAGCACAAACAATCCTCATCTATCAGAAACTGTCAATGACAATCCTTCCCCCAGCTTAGTTTTATATTTCAGCTGCACTCCTGAGGGGTCACTTCAGAGATGAGGCAAATTGGCAGAGCTAAACCAGTGATTTTATTGAGTATTTTTTCATTGTCTCCATCCATGCATTATCTGGAGAAGGCTGAGTTAAATGCCTACAAATTAGATTGAGAGGGGCAGGAGAAGCAAAGTAGCATTTTATAGCCTGTAATTAATGAGTCACTCAGCTTGTAGACAAACATTTTGCATACCAATTGCAGCAACCATCATTCTTCCACCCATCATTTACACCAGCAATAGTGTCACAGCAGCAAGAGCTCTGTGGTGCCCCACAGCCTGAACTCAGCCCTGCAGAGCCAACTTAAAATGGCTGGAGAAAGAAGAGTTAAGGGATGGGGACATCACCGTGGTGGGGAGCAGGAAAGGATATTGAGGGGTCAACTTCGAGCATAATAATCGCTTAGTAGGTTTATCAAGGTTATTTGAAATGGAACTAGATGATCTTAAGGTCCTTTCCAACCCTAACGATTCTATGATTAGTCACTCACATTGGATGTGTTCACTGTCACAGAATCAGCGTGGTTTGGGTTGGAAGTGGCCTTAAAGATCATCTAGTTCTGTCCTTCATTGCCAGGCCAGACCCGAAGGGCCTGATTCAACCTGAAATATGTATATGCACTGCTGGCAAGCAGCGCTCAGATCCACACAGAGTAATTTCAAGCTTTATCATTTCCCCTATAATCAATGCTACTTCTGTTCTTAATTTACACACAGAATCTGGCACAGGAAGGGCATCTGTTGTACCGCTGATTTAGGAGCACGCTCAGGCTGAAGCAGGAGACAGGCACTCACTCTAGCAGGCCGTTTATAACTGTTTAATATGAAGTAGCTGTTTTCCTCCACAGCAATGTCTCACTGCTCTTCCCTCCTTCCTGCTACCTTATAGACAAAGTATGCTAGCGGGGATGTGACAAACATCTGGTTGTCACAATTGGGGTGTGCTGTACTAATCACCTAATGACAAATCAGGCCATTAATATCTAATAGCTATTGCTTCCATATACAAGCTGCATCATCTCCACAAAGCTCTTTGGGGCCATTTCACTGTAAGGTGAGGAATCTCATGCATTTTAAAGGAAGATAAACACAAAAGACCAACAGCCAGATATTCTTTAGCATCTGTTTGAAAGACAATTGATTTTACTATTGTTTTAAAAATACAGAGTCACAGACTGGTTTGGGTTGGAAGGGACCTTAAAGCTCATCCAGTTCCAGCCCCCTGCTATGTGCAGGGACAACTTCCACTAAACCAGGTTGCTCCAAGTCCCTTCCAGCCTGGCCTTGAGCACTGCCAGGGATGGGGCAGCCACACCTCACCTCCTGAACAGCCTGGAGAATATCAGCTGTTGCAAGAAGACCATAGGCTTGTTTTATGGAGCACACTTCTTCAAAGTCTCCCGTCATGTCATAGCCCTCTGATGTATGCAATCTTGTAAACACTTCTCATGGCAATTAAAAATTGGCTGTTACTTGCCTGGTTGACCACTTACCTCTTATCTGAATTACCCACCTCATTAGGCAAAATTACTGCCCAAGACATGCTGATCTGCTACACAATAGCAGCCATTGAGTATTCAGCATGAAACGTTGATGTCTGGGTGAAGTGCGACCTAAACCAAATACATCTTAACACGTATCGACCCTGTTGTTTTTTCACTTTTAATTAAAAATCGACTTTTTCAGTCATTTTGCATTAGTAACAGATGGGGATGAAATAAAGACAAGCAAAGATTTGCTTCTTGTACCTAGAAGACCCAATATTGCAGCAGTATAGAGAAACGGGCTTGAAATAGTCCTGTGCATGTGCCTGCCATAACCCCCAATAACAAAATATCTAACAAAGTGACAGCATCAGCCTTGGGGAGGGAAAGAGTGCTGGTGAAATTCAGATTCACAATAGCCCAAGCAATTGGATTTCTGACAAGTACTGGTATATTTTAAACCCAAAGGAATGCACACACAAAACTAATAAGGGCAGCATTACCAGCTACCCCCAGTTTTATCACACCTCATGATATTTTGTGTCTTCCTTGGAGGCCTGTTGTCAACCTATCTTAGTTTTTTCCTTTCTTTGTTAAGAAAAAAAAGGGTATATTTGTAGACCTCATTGTTTAGAAAGGCTAAAAATTCAAACCAACCATTTGTTATGAGAGAGCTCTTGGGGCAAAAAAGAAACAAAAATGAAAAACCTACTACAATTGTATTGACTTTAAAGGTGTTCTTGTGATCTGGGAAAGCCTGATGTTGGCAGTACTGTACTGACATGGAGGTAATCCTCTTGGTTTCCTTCAGAACTCTTCTGGGAAAGGCATGTAGACTAGGGTTCTGTCTTGCATTAACCTATTGAATATATGTGCTCATAGTTTGTGCTCTTGGAAAGGCAGCATTTTTAGCAGCTTCAAATTCCTCTTAAATTAGAAGGAATTGTTCTGATTTACATTACTGCCTCCTTCATCTGCCTTTATTGGAATTATATCAAGCATAATACACTTGCACAAATTTATTACAGGATTATTGCATTACATGTATGGAATCCCAGTCTGGTTTGGGTTGGAAGGGACCCTAAAGCTCATCCAGTTCCAAGCCCCTACCACAGGCAGGGACACCTTCCACTAGAGCAGGTTGCTCCAAGCCCCTGTGTCCAACCTGGCCTTGAACACTGCCAGGGATGGGGCAGCCACAGCTTCTCTGGGCACCCTGTGCCAGGGCCTCAGCACCCTCACAGGGAAGAATTTCTTCCTAATGTCTCATCTCAATCTCCCCTCTGTCAGCTTAAAGCCATTGCCCCTTGTCCTGTCCCTACAGGCCCTTTGCATAACCTGGCTATGAAAACCTCATATCCAAAGGTTATTACCTATTCCGAAGTATTATGTAGCAGGGGACATTTGTTTGTGAATAAATAGCAAGGCCATTACCTAAACTTCCAAAGGATCATCCGTCTCTTCCCTAACATAAACAGGCCACAGTATGCATAGCAGCAGTTGGATTTGGTTTTTTATCTGTGCATTTGTCATGATCTCCCTAATTAAATATACCAGAACTCAGGAGGGCTGTATTTCTGGAACACAGCCATTGGCAGCACTGGAAAACACTAGAACCTGCTCTGCCCCAGCTGTGTCTGCTCAGTACTAACATTCATAGAGCTGCAATGTCACAGCTCCACATGCAGCATCCAGCAGATATGCAGCAGTGCCAGTCTCACCCCAGCCAGCAGTAGACAAATGTAACCCCTTCTGGGAGCATTAATAATGCAAGGTAGGCAAAGTACAAGGCTTGGCACAGCCTCATGTGTGCATTAGCTGAGGCAACCAGGATGAACAAAGTTAAATATGGCTGGATGAGTCACCAGCCTGCGTGGATTTCTGGTACCCTTTTTCCATCACCCTCAAGGGCTTCATGAATAAAGATAAGCTGCACACTCTCCATTTATCACACTCACTCCCCTTGCCTTCTTCCATCACTGTATGTGCACACTTAATAAACTGCCTTATCTTTTTTGGTAGCAGTGACCCGAAAGATTCAACAAACCCAAGCCTGAATAATTTAACTATAACCAAACAAATAGCTGAGCAAAATGATAAGGGAAGGCTTAGCTGACAATGGTGCATGAAGAAAAACTTTTCTTTAGCTGACAATGTGGTCAGTGTATGATGTCAACACAACAAAAACTGCATCAGGTGAATAACAAAAAGCTACCTTGACCTTTCCGATTGTCATTCCGTAATTTCAAGTTAAACATCTGCAGCAATAAAAGACAAAGAAATGAGGGAGGAAAACATTTAAACTTGTTATGGTTTGCATTACGAGGGTCAGGTTTGGAAAACCCATGGATTTGGTATGAGATTAAATGCAAAGTCCTAAATTTCTTCCACTATGGTTTCAGGGCTTGTGAACAACTCCTGCGCATTTCCCATGCTGCAGGCAGCAAGACAGCATACCATTGTCCATCAGAAAAGGAGATTAGAAGATGCTATGCTTTCCTACAGAGTTACCACCCCAAGGCATTTAATTTTATTTGCTGAGTTGCTTGGGTTTCACAAACCCAGCTAAATTAATGCAGCCTGTAAGAACTTGGAGTGACTGGTTTATTTGTTTCTAGTATGCTCCAAGCAGACATAAGCAGCACACTTAAGGACCCAAGCACTTACTGTATTTGGGACTTACCTAAGCAATTTAATTACAAATGGCCTTGGCACTTCAACATTTCAAACAAGCTGCCTCACTCTGGACTTCCAAATTTGCTTCAAGTTAAAGAGGCTCCACTATACAAAAAACAAGGGCATGAAAGATGAGCTCGCAGAGCCAGATTGCAATAAGTGAATTCCCAGAACCACCAAGCCATACTTAGAGCAAATGCATTGTAAAGCATTAGAAGTCTGGCCATACGTGGGATATGCACAGATCCCTTATCCTCAGTATAAGGATAGCATATCTTTATATGAAGAGATATATATGAGAAACTTAACATAAGCCGGCAGTGTGGGCTTGCAGCCCAGAAAGCCAACTGTATCCTGGGCTGCATCAAAAGGAGCATGACCAGCAGGTCAAAGGAGGTGATCCTGCCCCTCTACTCTGCTCTCGTGAGACCTTACTTGAAGTATTGTGTGCAGTTCTGGTGTCCTCAACATAAAAAGGACATGGAACTGTTGGAACAAGTCCAGAGGAGGGCCACAAGGATGATCAGGGGACTGGAGCACCTCCTGTATGAAGACAGGCTGAGAAAGTTGGGGCTGTTCAGCCTGGAGAAGAGAAGGCTGTGTGGAGACCTCATAGCAGCTTTCCAGTATCTGAAGGGGGCCTATAGGGATGCTGGGGAGGGACTGTAGCGATAGGACAAGAGGTAATGGGTTCAAACTTAAACAGGGGAAGTTTAGATTGGATATAAGGAGGAAATTCTTTCCTGTTAGGGTGGTGAGGCACTGGAACGGGTTGCCCAGGGAGGTTGTGAATGCTCCATCCCTGGTGGTGCTCAAGGCCAGGTTGGACAGAGCCTTGGGTGGCATAGTTTAGTGTGAGGTGTCCCTGCCCATGGCAGGGGGGTTGGAACTGGATGATCTTAAGATCCTTTACAACCCTAACTATTCTATGATTCTATATACTCTGTGCTGTTTTGGGGGATTGGTTTTGGGGTTCCCCCCCCATCTCTGTATAAAGCCTATAGAGAAGACACCAGAGAATTCCTACAGGAGTTCACTTTCTACAAACCCCAGATAAGAGTCCTTAAAAAAAAGGGGGGGGGGGGAGGGGAATTCCTTGGAATATTCCAGATTTGGAAACTCTTAAAATGAGGATTTCTTAGAAACATGAAAAGTTCACAGGAACACAGGAATTCCTACAAAGCTGAGCAGAAAGGTCATACAAGAGAAACTCAAGAATCCTGGAAAGCACTGCACAGCTCCCGAGAGGCAAACTGAAAATTCCTTAAAAGCACAAGGGAATCCCTAGAAAGCAAACAGGACATTCCTAGAAAGAAATCAGGGAATTTTTAGAGAGGATGGGGCACTCGCAGAAAGCAGATCTGTCATTCCTAGGAAGCTGACAAGAAATTCCTGAAAGCGAACAGAGAATTACTAGACACCAGGAAAGGAAACTAGGAAATAATCAGGGAATTCCTAGAAAGCAAATGAAGAACTCTTGGTAAACGAGGAATGAATTTCTAGAGAGCACAGAAGGTTTTGGAAAGTAGATGGGGAATTCTTAGAAAGGAAGAGGGGAATTATTAGAAAACAGATGAGGATTTCTAAGAAAAGCAAGCAACAGATTCTTGACAGCGGCAGGGAATTCACAGCAAGGCAAAAAGAAGGGAAAAAGAACACCACATTCCAACAGATGCTGTTTATAAAGACTAGAGAGAACACAGGGACCTTCCAGAAAGCACTGGGGAACTGCTAGAATGGAAAGAGAAAATTCCTTGAGCAAGCAGGGCTTTCCTTGAGAGCACAGTAGGGAATTCCCATAAAGCGGAGAGGAATTCCCAGAAATAAGACTGAATTTGTCTAAAAGAGGGGGTCTTCCTAGAAATCAAGCAGGGGTTCCCTAGACTGGGGGATTTCCTGTAAGGCCATGGGGGAATTTTGAGAAAGGAAGAAATGCCAGGAATCAAATCCGGGTTTCCTCAAAACAAGTGACCATCCATAGAAAGATGAGGGCATATTACTAGAAAGCAAATAAGGCATTCCTGCAAAGCCAATGAAGAACTCAGCCTAAAAAGCACAAAAGACTCCTTCATAGTGTAGGCAGGCCTAGAGAGCAATGGGAAATTGCTTAAAAGCAGAAGAAAAATTCCCAGGCAGCAGGTAAGGACATTCCTAAGAGGTAGATAGGGAATGCACAAAGGAGACATGAGGATTTCTTAGGAACCAGAGGAGAGCCATTCCTAGAAAGCCAAAGACTGGTATTCCTAGTAAATGAATTCCTTTCAAATGTGGAAAAGTCCTAGGAAGTGTTAAGGGTCAAATTGTAGAAAGCTAAAGAGGTGAATTCTAGAACACAAACCAGCTGCATCCACAGAAATCATGGAAAATTCCTGTAAAGCAAGAGGAATTCTTAGAAATTAAACTTACAGAGTCCTAGAAAATGTGGATAATTCCTACAAACAGGTCATGGGAGTCTCTGAATGCTTTATGTTTCCTTAGAACGCACTAAGGAGCGGCACTGTAAAGCAAAAGGGGAGGATTCATGGGGAAGCAAAAATAATGGGTTCCTACAGAATGTGAAAGCTCCCTAAAAATCAAAAAGCAGGGAGAGAATCATGGAAGAAACAGATAGAGCCCTAGAAAGCATTAAAAGGCAAGTACTAAAATAGTGCACCCATTTCCTAGAAAGCAAACAGGTGAGGGTTTATGGAATGGCGAATAGAGAGGGTTGTGGTCCTAAAAGAGCAGGAGAAGCTTCCTTTAATGCTTCTAGAAAGCATTTTGAGGAAACCATTCTTGATTTTGAATGAGAGAACACTTAGACTGCAGGACAGGGCTTTTTCCACACTACACGTGCCTGTGCCTGTCAGCTGCAGCCTCATGCAACAGAGACTTCTTCTAGAGAGTGCATTTAAAAAAGCATCAACAGAAAACAGTTCCATCTAAATCCTTACATCTTTGAACTGTGAAAGCCATTGAGCCTTGGGCCTCAGAGAAGTTGAGGGTTGGGCAGAAGGTTCAGAGCTAGAATCCAGCTCTAACACTAAGGTCACACGTAGCAGATTTTGAGAAGCTCACCATAGGACATTTACCTTCACCATCAATTTCCCCTTGAACAATTGTGTGGGCTTATCTGCAGAAAATGGCAGTGGTGCACCTGCAAACTCTGGGGAAATTAAAAGAGAACAGCTTTCCATAGGAAAGGCAGAATGTAAAATAACCCTCTGTGCGTACAAGTCTTATCTGTACGCCTGTAAGGGATTACTCAGCAGCCCTCTGTGTTAAGACACGGGGTGATTTCTTCTTACAGCCTTACCCATCTATTAATCTGTATATTTTATGTAAACTACTACTCCAAGCTGAAACACAGCAAAGCAGCTACAGCCACTTCATCGTTAAATGGGAAATGGGCAAGAGAAAAATCTGTGATTCCTTCCTCCCTGCCTGGGGAGAAGTTCTCCATCAAGTTTTTAGTCCCATAAGCTAAAACGTTGCACCAGCTGGTGACCAGAGCATCGCAAGGTTTCAGTGCTGGTCTAAGTGGACTGACCCACCTTCCACGGACATCAACTGGAGCTTTGCCACAGAATCTCAAAGAGAGCTGGATGGAGTGTCCATTTTCTGCTTTGTTACCTGCCTTTGCCTCTGTTTACACAGTGCCCGGCTCCTTCCCTAGGGAAATAAACTCCCCTGAGCCAGGATTTGACTCCCCCATCTTTCCCCTCCCGCACTTCTCTTTTATTTCAGGAATTACTTGCATGCTTTGTATTCAAAGGAGACCACATCAGAATGCCATATGTTTATTCATCACCATACCCTGTCAATCTTTCAGACATGATGACAGCCTGACAAGGCAAAAGCGTGCGTTTCCAAACCCACCTGAATGCTCCTGCTTCAGGTGGCACATGGGAATTGCTCACAGTCTTCACTAGCAGGAATGGAAATTTTAAGAACTGCTTAATTTTCACGCTCATCTTAGGTTGGCAGCACTAGAAAGCAAGGTGGCTTGTAAACAAGGAGAGTTTTAGATGGGATTTAGCAAATAGATATGGTATCACGCAGCACAGGATCACTTTAACTATCTCAGCCTGAGAAATCCAGGGAGCACATTTTAAAGCAATGGTGAATATGAAATAGCCGAGTCTACCTCAGGCAGGACAGACCTGCCAGGAATCCCAAACAAGCTACACTGGGTGCTGAGGGCACAGAGGGTATGCTACTGCACAGCAGATCAGCATCATCTGCAGCTTCTGCTGTTTTTCACGGGTAACTGAGCAGGTGCATCCAAAAAAAGTTTCTTCCTAAACTAAAACAAAACACTACAATGAACAAAAAAAAACATCCAACTTCCAAACTTTAAAGCTTCTTCTTTCCTCTCCTCCAAAACTATAATAATTGTGAAGAAACTCAGGTTTAAAACATTGAGGTGACTGACTTAAGGTCATAAAGATCCAGCTGGAGAAGAATTTCCCTTTAAGTTAAAATAAGGCCATATAACAAAGATAGCTCTCACTTCTATGTAATTAATACTGCCATAACATCAGAAACATACTGAGTGGAGCATACTGCATGGAGCATAGTGCAGGAAGCAGGCGTGTTTTCATTATTTTTGACAAGACCTTCATGCTAGTGGCATCAGTGGCAGAGTACATCGGTAAGATGACTTCAAGTCTGTTTGGCAGAGCTCCGAGCTGCAGGAACACTTACAGTGAGAACTGTCATCACTGAGATACACGGTCATATTAAAGGTCTTTTTCAACCTACTTGACTCTATATCCACAAGTAGAAATCTATGCCTGCCTAAATAGATCTACAAAGCCAATAAGGACAGAAGTGATATATCAGTTGTCTTGTGTATAAGAAATTCCTACACTAATTAGGTGACTGTAAATACAGGATGAGGAACAGTGCTGTTTTGAGGCAACTCAAACGCCATGGAGATAAAAGCCTCGTACTTAAAAAAAACACACAGACAAATGCATAAATCAGGAAAGCTTATTAACTTGTTCATTCACCTGGGATGTCAGCAGTTCAATACAAATGCCTAAACTGTGATGGTTAATCAGTTCGCTATTAGAGGCACTTAACAGGGTTTAGGGTAAGGTGGCCAGGGCTTATCTCCAGCTGCCTCGGCAGTGCTTTCTTCATGTGCTGAGTGGTTCAAGGTTTTGGAGTAGGCAATATTTGCCAAACCCAAACTGGCACAGAGCTTCAGATTATGCAGTAAAACCGAGGCTTACAGTTTGTCTGAACTTTGCATGTCATGTGCACAAGCCCAAGCAAATAGGTCACTCACCAGAGCAGGAACTCCTGACTTGTGACACACTGTCATAGCTAGGACTGTGCCAAACCCATTCATGCCAGTACTTGGAACAGGCTACCCAGGGCAGTGGCGGAATCACCGTCCCTGAAAGTGTTCACACATAGTGTAGAAGAGGCCCTCAGTGCCATGGGTTAGTGGTGGCCTTGGCAGTGCTGGGGAACAGTTGGGCTGGATGAGCTTGAAGGTCTTTTCCAACCTCACTGATCTTATAAACATTTATTTTTGGCTGATGGGTGATCCTGACCACCAACACATCTGTGTTAATTATTATTCCATACTACACAGTTAGTACACAGAAGCTATAAGCATGTATATGACCAAATTTTCTTCTTAGAGGCTCATCAGAAAGAGAGATTAAGCTAGGTTTTGGAGGGTGAGGCAATGAAGTGGTGATGAGGGAGGCACGAGGAAATAAAAAGGGGTACTATACAGGAGGGCAGGATGTCAGCAAATAGCTCGGGCAGGAACCAAAAGATGGGAAGCAAAGGAAAGTCTCAGCAGCAATAGAGAACAATAAAGCCCAGGATATATATACCTGAAAAATGTCCTGGAAAGACTACAGAGATCAAAGGGTAGAGGTCCTGATTGCTGTCCCTTCATTTTTCTCTCCCTGAGGAACAGCTCAGCCCATCACAAGACCCATGCAGCTGCAGGAGATCCCAGAGGGGTTGGTCTGTGTGGAATATCGTCTCCAGCTCCTAAAACAGATACTCAATGACATTCATCTCAAATACTTACTGCAAAAAATTGCAGGGTTATAGGAGCTATCAACTCTCAATGCAGAGCATCGAGGGGGCTGTTCTATGCAAAGAACAATTACAAGGAATTAGGGGGAAAAAAAAAATAACAAAATCAGAGTTGTTTCTAATTTCCTCTAATTTGCTTTCTAGCAATTTAGAGGTATCTTGTTTTCTGTACAGAAAAGGCCACTTATACCCTAGGAATAATAGGGCAGGCAGTTTGTGAAAGCAGGAGACTCCCGTCGGTTTGCTGGAGTTTCAGTAGCTAAAGGAATGAGCTGCAAAATCAGCCAGCTAGGAATGGAAAGCAACCCTTGAATAATTGCTTCAAGTAGTGCAATAATTAGTAATTATTGCACTGCTAGGAGAAAAATAATGCAAAGAAAAATGCTGAGCAAATGCCACTGTCTGCTTCTCTAACAATTATGTTTGAGAATATCAGATACATGCAATGAATGTGCCTGAAAGAGAATAGTAGCTTTAGAGTCAAGAAATTGCTCCAAAACTGATGACTCAGTAAGATAAAATGATTGCTTAGAAAGAAAAAAACAAGTAAATGGAATCCTAATGACTTACTAATAGCTACAGCCTTCTAGGTAAGCCTGTGAGTAGTTTACTCTTAGTTTTATGCTTAAAAGACAAAAAAAACAACCCTGAATGTTTTAACACATAGGTAGATAAGCAGAGTTTTGTTCCCTTTACATTACATCCAGTGATGTGTGACAAATTAGCCTGCTGAGTATAGAAATAACCTGTTTTCAGGAAGAAGCCTCTGCCTCTGTCCTACAGAGCAGCATGCCAGGGCTCTTTGAGAAGCGAGCAGAGCTGATGTACAGCAGTAAGGAAAAAACGCTGGGAGCCAGGATCAAATCATTGCCACAAGTGCTACTACTGCTTTGTTACATGCATCAGCTAACTGGAAGGAACTAGGCTGAATACAGAGATATGAAATCAGTAAGTAAATATTAGGGTCTTTATCAAAGGCTGATGAAAGAGCTGCACGGCCCAACAGTCCTGGCTCAGCTCGCTGCCCAAGACCAGCTCCCTGGTAAAAGCTGCTGTGCAGAAAGTGCCAGGAGATTCCCTGGTTGGGTTTCTCCCCTTTTGCCTGGGAACTCCTTAACACTGATGCTCATGTCCTTGATCTCCCTTAACCTACACTGCAACTGCACTGCAGCCATCCTTGTGCCTGAGAAGGCACCCCACTAATCTGGACCAGCTTTAACATTCTAATTGGAGCCCTGCAAGCATCCTGCCCCACACACTGGCTACGGAAAGAAGTCAAAGAATCAAGCAGCTTGCTCCAAAGGAAGAGCATCCTCCTTGCATGCAGAGATACAATGAGGAGGTAACATTTCTCATTTTTCCCTGCTCAGGCAAGATACAGCCTTAAATCTGCTAAAAGCAAGTAACTAAATGAAAGCTCCACAGACACTCTTACACTTGTAGGCAGCAGCTGGGAGAGGTAACCTCAATCTCGAAATCACCTTCATGTCTTTGACGGACAGGTGACATACAGGCAGCCAGGTCATCACAAACTTCGTAACTGCCCAAGTGCTGGATATGGAGGGACAGCATTCCCAAGTTAAACAGGTTTGCAATAAACCCAGCTGCAAATGCACAGTGCCTTTGGCATCCATCATTTAAAACTCCTTCTCCTACAGCTGTTCCAGGATTGGTTCTTTCCTAGTAGTTTTTCTCTCTTCCTGTATTCATTTGCCAGTGCAGATGAAGGTCAGGGGAAAACAATTCAACACAAGCTGACTACAAGTTCAGAGCTCACCTTGCTACACAGACATAATCAAGGCATCAAACCAGAAGGACAGCATCCACTTTCTGCTAGGAATGCATGCCAGGCTTCAAAACTCAAACCAGATGGTGATCTGCTCCTTTCCAAACACACTTTATTCATTACAAAGACTATTTCAAGAAACACTACGTCACCTGTCAGGCTAAACGCAGATTAGCATTCCCAAATTTCAGATTCAAATTGATTCACATTTCCTAAGCAGGGAGCTATAAATGTAGTTGTGTGTTTGGGGCAATTTCCAGCCCAAAAGCCGTTGGTTTAATGTGACACACAAACACATCAGAGGACTACGGGTAATCAGGCTGTCAAGCAGCTCCTAAGGTGTAGGCGTCCATACAAATACATACATTTGCAATCCAAGCTTCATGAAGCAGCAGCCTACCAAGGATGAACAGGAAAGCAAATCCCACATCTCCCTGCCACCCACCTCTCCCCTGTTCCCAGCACATCACATACACACAGTCACACTGAACTTGACATGGGGGTTCCCACTGAGCTCAGCAAGCTCTGGTCAAGCCTGTGCTTCCCATCTCCAAGCCCAGGAAACCTTCTCAATAGAGAATAGACCAAGTGACAGGAAACAGCCCAAAGTATCCTCACCAACAGGGTATTATACTGAAAAAAAAAACCAAACTACCACACATCACTTTTGAAGACTTCTAAATGCATCGCAGCACTATAGCCCAGCATCACAGACTTCTTTAAGGACTCTACTACAGCTATTCCAGGCAGAGATGTGGGCCTGCTTGAGCAGGTCTAGAGAGGGTCATGGAGATGCTCTGAGGTCTGGAGCAGCTCTGCTCTGGAGCCAGGCTAAAAGAGCTGGGCTGGTTCAGTCTGAAGAGGAGAAGGCTCCAGGGACACCTTAGAGCAGCTCCAGTGCCTAAAGGGGCTACAAGGGATCTGGAAAGAGGCTTTTGAGAAGGGCCTGTAGGGACAGAAAAAAGGGGGAATGGCTTTAACCTGACAGAGGGGAGATTGAGATGAGACATTAGGAAGAAATTCTTCCCTGTGAGGGTGCTGAGGCCCTGGCACAGGGTGCCCAGAGAAGCTGTGGCTGCCCCATCCCTGGCAGTGTTCAAGGCCAGGTTGGACACAGGGGCTTGGAGCAGCCTGCTGTAGTGCAAGGTGTCCCTGCCCATGGCAGGGGGTTGGGACTGGATGAGCTTTAAGGTCCCTTCCAACTCAAACCAGTCTGGGGTTCTATGATTCTACGACTTTCCCCCCTCCCCACACACACACAGATAACACCTAATACCCTGCACATTAGCAGTGGAAGCAGGCACAGCTCTAGCAGGCATTGGGGTTTTTCCTCCCCATTTTATAATTCACAGACTGCAGCTGAGGCTCCCCGCTGGAAGCAATCCCCATCTCCACCTGTGCTGCAATGCCCTGAAGGTGCCACTCACTCACTTGAAACACACACCTCATACCGGGGGGCTCCCACCAGCATACGCACACATCCCACACCTCAGAGGTCTCGAGGGGAGGCATCGCACCCAAGCAGATGCTGTGTTCAGAAGTGACATCCTTGGCAGCTGGCATTGTGAATATTCCTTAGAAATCCATGCCATTCATCTACCTGTTCTTCTGTGACAGGCAGACCCAAAAGCAACTCAAATATTGATCCATCTGGGACAGGGATGCGTCATCTTATTTAAAACCCTCACAAGCCTATGCCAGAGGAAATGGAGTTTGTAAAACCTTTTACAGGGGGATGCCCAGGAAGACACTGCATCCCTGACAACCTGCAGCAGTCACAGAAGGAAGAACGATGCCACCGAAGTGGGGAGCTTGGCAGGGCATCAGGAAGGCTGCTTGTGTGCATGGGGCTGTTTGAAACCAGCGTCTCAGTACACAGTGCCCTTACAACAGCTGCTTTGGTCTGAGAAGGTGGGAGACCTTCACACAGTGCGCAAGGACATCAGAGAGGTGGTATCACAGGCTGTGTTGACTAAAACTGCAATGGGACCAGTGAGACTACAAGAGGTTTCCAAAACAAACCAAAAACCTGCTGCTTATGATTTGTTCTGAGTATTTACTTCACAGCTCTTGGATTTGAAAGGTATCCCAGGAACTTCAGACTACTCCGTAGGCGCAGAAGATGTGGTGGCCACACTTAAGTACTTTTTAAGTTGATCTAGAATTCAGCACTGAGCTTAACCTAAAACCTGGATATCCTCCATACTTCTGCAACTTTCATTACTCTATTTCAACCATTCACCACGTCCACAACTCCATTTCCTTCACTGCCTGTTTCACCACCACTCCCCAAAAGCCAGGTAAACACACAAAAAAAGGTAAACCTGGTCTGCTCTTTCTTCCTAAGCTCTTTCCACCCAACCCCTGACGGCTCAGGCTCCCAAATCCATCGTGTTGTTTGACTCGGAGCCCTCACACCTCTCTCCAGAGCACTTCCTACCTCCTGCCTCTGATCCAATACCAGATTCTGTAGCGATCACCTCCCACCACTTGCCCTCAGCTGGCACTGGCCAAACTTGTGACCAGAGCAAAGCTGCATCTCACACACACACAAAAGCCATCCTGAGCCACAAAAGCCATGCCGAGCCTTCCATCTTGCCTCATCAGTTTATCTACAGTTCTGTGTACCTGCCATTTCAGGTCATGTTCCTCCTTTTCCAAAGCCTCCCTCAGCCTCCCAGGCAGAGATCTGCAAAATCCACAGGTGGTAACAGATCAGGAAATACAGTGTTAGGACATAAGAAGGAAAAAAAACCCAAAGTGCTGGAGAATCACAGAAACATCATAGGACAGTGTGAGAGAGCTGGGCTTGCTCAGCGTGGAGAAGAGAAGGCTCCAAGGGAGACCTTAGAGCAGCTTCCATTGCCTAAAGGGCTAACAGAAAGCTGGAGAGGGGCTTTTGACAAGGGCCTGTAGGAACAGGACAGGGGGGAATGGCTTTAACCCGACAGAGGGAAGATTGAGATGAGACATTAGGAAGAAATTCTTCCCTTTGAGGGTGCTGAGGCCCTGGCACAGGGTGCCCAGAGAAGCTGTGGCTGCCCCATCCCTGGCAGTGTTCAAGGCCAGGTTGGACACAGGGGCTTGGAACTGGATGAGCTTTAAGGTCCCTTCCAACCCAAACCATTCTGTGTTTTAAAAGAAGAATTCCACCATCCCAGTCTGCCTCAAAGCTGGGGCTCAGGGGGAGCTAAAGCTATAGCAGCACCTTAGAAATACAGCTGCGTGGGCTCTTCCCCTCATTAGCTAGCAAGGCATCATATCCTATATTCACCACCCTCATGGTTCAGTAGCTAATGGCACAGTTCAGTGGAGCAAGTGCCTAATTGCTTCAGCACGCACCATGATGTGTCAGCCTCTCTTCGGAGGCTCAGATGACTACCGAGCTATTTTGGTAGCTATTTAGTGTGGCATTTGACAGCTGAACAGTGAAGTGATTGCTTTGCTTTCTCATGAGCCAGAGACATCAGGGCCAGATTCGTCCCATTATTTAATTGGCATTGCCTTATATTTGACTCTTTCTCTGTCTGGTGTCTTACTCATGTGTTCCTCGTGGGGCTTGCAAACCCCACACAGGCAGTATCAGCAGTGGATGTGAAGTCATACCAGTCCTCGGTGTTCCAAGGATCCAGCACAGCGTGAGGCAGCCCAGGGCTTCCCAGTTAGTGAGAGCCTGCCATCACACCTCACACAACAACCATCTCTCGCAGCGTTACCCTCTGAGGGACCACAGTGCCAGCTGCTGTGTCATCAGCAATAAAGCTTGTGAAGAGGCAGCTCTGAGAGTTATTTTTAACATCACTGCACCCTGGAAGACAGCATACCTTTGGAGTCTCATCACTCGATGCTGACACAGCCTCAAACCCGAACGGATCTACTGCTATTTATCTGATCATGTCAACTGAGGGAAAAGACAAAGAGATGACTGCTTTAAATGGTAGAAATTAGTACCTGCTAATGATGGTAGGTAAACATTTGCTGATTCCTACCTGTCATCAGCTGCTACTATTGGATGCTTTAGCCATAGGCTGACTATACCTTTTCCTTTTGAACCTAATCCTTCTCTTTGCAAACCAAGCAGAGACAGCCCACAGAGCATTTCCTTTTTATCTCTCACATGCACAAAACACTTGAAAAGCAATAAATTATACAAAGCAGAGCCACTCAGAGGAGCTGTCTCCTATGGCACTGTCTACCAGCCCTCATTCTACTCCCATTGCAATCAGTCCAAAATGAGTTTAACCAACAAAGAGGAATAGTTGCAGAGACGCAAATGGAGGTAACTGTGAGGGACAGGGACAAGCAAGCTCTGAAAGTGAAGGAGTCTCAAGGAACTTGGGCTAAATGAAAACAGTTCAGTTCAACCAAAAATTGCTAAATATTTCCCAGGCAACTTCCTGCAAAATCAGAAAAAAAAAATATCCCTGAAACTTTACAGAGTTATTGGGAAGAAAACAAAAATAATGCCTTTTTTCAATGGATAAAAGGGATGAATAGCGAGGGGTGGGACAGGACTATTCTGGTGGCCCTTGTTTGCTGATATGAGCACAAAACACCCCAAAACCAAAATACAAAGTGTGAATTCTACCATTACTTGCCACCTCCTTCTGACCTGTAATTAATAATTACTTTGCTATATTCATGAGATGACTAAGTATTATACTGCCAAGAATGGTCACTGGATGTTACACAGACTACTCCTGACTCTCGGGGGAATCCAAGGGCCACCAGTAGGAAATGTAATTACAGGAATACAGAGCAGAAGAGCAGCACCTATCAGAAGCATTACCATGGGCTTTTTAACACGCGTGTGAGGTGCAGTGTCCCAAGCACCTACCAAATAACACATCTGGAAACAGTATTCACCTGTGGCAGGGGGTTGGAACCAGATGAGCTTTAAGGTCCCTTCCAACCCAAACCACTCTATGATTCTATTACCCTAGGCATATATACTCCTTTTCCTCAGCAGAGAGGCCCTAACCCAATGGATTAAACATCTAAGGTCTCTCTCCTGTATGACTATCCTTACTCTAGGGAGAAATAGGTCAGGCAATCTGCTACTCAAAGTTACTCACATTAGATGATTTCAATCTATTAAGCACTGTCTATCTCGAACCCAAGTCAGAGATCAAACTGAAAATACACTATAACCTGTGGTCTAGATGTCCTGAAAGCATTAGAGGTACAGTCTAAGTAAACTGTATGCAGACTGATCAAATACATATAAAGCGCACACCAAAATAAAGCACATTCACTTGGGTAAACAGTACCTCCATCAAAATAACACTTACAAATTTACACAAGTCTAAATGGCGTTTATCCAAGAGTCCAAAATAGCTCCCAAGTTACTACAGTATTCCACCCTTTCCCAGATTTCATTAAACCACATACAAGTGTTGATCCATGTTGGTGGTGCCTCACCGCTTCCAAACAAAGCCTTTCATGACTACAGAGGTAGTGCTGGATTCTCAGGGAATATTTACCCTGCATGTCAAGCGTGGATGTGACACTGAGTAGGAGCACCCCACAGTGTTATTCCTTTGCATCCCAAAACCCTGAGCATACCCATGCTGCTGAGAGATGCATGACAGCATCAGCTAAAGCTGGTGTATTTTACACCACGTGCTCATCTTTGCTGCTTCTGCTGCACGTTTTCTCTGCTCCCTGCCTTTGCAGCACACAATATCCCTGCAGCAGCAGAGCTTGGCACTTAGCTCCTGCTTCGCACATTGGCAATGCCCTGTAAAATCTTAGTGTCACTAAGGCTCAGCAGATACTCGCTGGAGAGCTGAAAATAAGCAGTAACCCGCCTGGCAGGGACTATGCAAAAGGACAGCAACGCTTTACCGGGTGCAGAAAATGGCTGACAAACCAAAAAAGGCAGCTATCAATAACCTGCAAGAGCTATTCATTTGAAAAATCGACCAGACTGCTCATGTCAAGGGTTTGCAGTAATATAATCCCCAAAATCCTTCCTTTTCACTGCCTCCAGAACCAGCTGCGGAAGCACCAGCCTTTTGAACTCAGCCTGTAGCCTGCTAACGCAGCAATTAGTTTAAGCCCCAAGAGAAGTAGGTGGAAACCAGTAATTATTTGTAGAAGGGATTACATTGTACTAGCGATAACCAAAATAGCTTTGTTCCTTCCTTGCCTGTACTTTGTTCTTTGGAATATAGATGACCCAAATAATTACCTATTCCATCAGGCTCCACAGAGGCGAGCCCGGTGCTCTGGTTCGAATCCTGCATGCAAAATAGCCTAGAATTGTTAACTGCAGCTTGTAATTGCAAACAATGAATCGAAGAGTAAGAAGCAGTACAAAATAAACCCACTGTAATTACAAGCCAAATTGATGCTTCTGCAAGGAACATACCCTCCTTTTTCCACCTGGCTTCAAACACCATTTCCTCTCCTACTCGTATCCCTAGATTCAGAGGTTCACTTTGTTCCCAGCTTATCCCCTGCCTTGCAGAGCAGCTCCTTCACAGGCAGAGCCACAGAGGAGAGCCTCAAAGTCCACAATGAGCCTCACAGAAAGTTGTATTCCCTTTGCAGAAGAAAACATCCCCAGGTTTTATAGGTGCTACAGGGACCATATTCACCTCCTCTAAAAGTCTTAGTTCAGCCCTTTTAGGTACTCAGAACAATCCACCTACACTTAAATCTAAGCCTAATTTCAGAATGTAAATTCATCTGACCCCAGCAAAAGACATGAAGCACCTTTTGCTTCCAAAAGGATGGCAATAGATGTTTGACCAGCATGAGGATGATGCATCATCTGCACTTGAAAGCAGCGGCAAAATGGATATAGTGCAACAAGCCCAGCAGCATCAGTAATGTGATAAAGGTGGTCTTTCCCTTAGGTTAGATATAAAATTAATTTAGTCCAGCTAACCAATCACCTGCACTTAGCCATGATTTTTTTCTTCACATATCATTAGGAAGGGCCAGGAGGAGGCTAAATGAGACTCGGCAAAAGATCTCCTTGCAAGCACAGAGCAAAAAGCACGGTTATCTGCTAAAACCTAAGTGGTGAAAAATTAAGACATCAATGACCAAAACAAGACTCAGCCTCTCCATTTCCCATGAGGTGTAAGTAGCTGTAAAGCTTAGGATGAGAACAGCTTTGTTGGAAGGCTGATATTTGCATAAGCACTAGGTCAGGCATATTTGGGTCACTACCTACTCCAGTTTTGACAGAAAAACTAATGGTGGTAGACAGGGATAAAAGGAAAAAGGGGGTGGACCTTGCATTGTAGGTGACATGCTGCTCCTGCTTTCCCATCAGGCGATACCAGTGCAGCACTGCACTGAGCATGAGCCCTCACCACCCATATTACAGCCCCATCCCTACTTCTCAGGCCAGTAACAACCCTTAGCTCCCAGTTTCAACACTGCCCCTCTCGAGGATCATACTAGGTATTAAGGGGGGGCTTTCTCCATCTAGAAGAGAGAAATACAACAAAAGCAACAGGCCAAATTAAGTCAGATTATTCAGATTACAGACAAAGCATTTTTTACAGATAAGGCATTATCCACTAGAAAAAGCTTATCCCAAGGAATAGCCCAAATTAAGTCTGGCACCAAAAAGCAGGGTGCTTTCTGAATGGCAGCTTTTAGCTCAACTAAGTTACTGAGCTCCAGATACAACAGGGAGAAATTGATAGGAGTGAAGACTAAATGAGGCGAACCAACAGTTTGTTTAAACAAAACCTAATCCACCATTGCAAAAATAAAACGTAGCAGCTGTAGCATTGAAAACAAGAGTTATTTCCTAGAGCATCACAGATAATTTTAACAATTGAGCACTGTGGGAGTTATATAAAGAAAACCAGATTATTAAATTAGTGCAGACAAAAGGTTTACTGCTACATTACATTAATATGGTGGCTGGAAACATGAAATACAAGAGGATAAAAACTCTGAGACTACAATTCAAGAATCAGATATTGGACCTCATTGCTAACCAAAACCAACTTCCGGGCCCATCCCACTTTTTGAGGCGTTTTGGGGAGCACAACAGAAAGCTTGAGGGAAAGAACGGCTGTGCCAAATCATTCAGGGGAGCAGAAGGAATTAGAGGAGCAGTTTTTAAATCACTGCTTGCCACTCCATTGCTCACTCAGATCAAAGACGTACTATGCCATCTCCTCCTCCCAATCAATGGGTGGCAAAAAGCCTGCAACGGGAACAGAAGCTCCACTTCCTGTCTTTGGCTTATCCTTTCGCTCCCTCTTTTGTATTTTACTTGTTTCTCTTGTTTTGGGCTCAGAAAAGCAAGGTGGGATTTTAGCATCAGGTGCTTCAGCTCACTTTCTTCTCGGTGCTCTGCAGACAAAGGCAAGACATAGCAATAGCTAATAGCAGGACTTCAAAAAGCTGCCAAACAGATCTCCCTCCTCCCTTCCCCCAAATGAATTCTCTTCTGCTTTCAAGCACTTTTTGTTTCTTTTCTTCTTCCATAACTAATAAAAGGTTACAGAGGATTTTCATGCAAGCAGAAGCCATGGGACCAGGCAGGCAACCACATCCTCTCTTTGAATCCCAAGCTGTGCTTTACTGTTTAGTGCTGCACAGCAACCTGAGACAAATGCTGCAGGCACCGTGGGTTACACCACCCACTTCTTGAAACAAGGCCTCTACACAATTGCTCCCTACCCAGATACGCAGTTCCTAGTGGCACTCGTTCCATATTTTAGTCTTTGGTTAAAGAGACAAGTTCCTAAGGACATTGAAACCCTTTCAAAGGTATTGATAGAGCTAAGCAAAGTGACAAGTACAGGAATACCCATCCGTGTTTAAAAGCACAGGCACGTGTTCCTTCATGTCATAATTTCTTTTCATTACATTGCTGCAGTAAGTGTGAATACAAATGAAAACCTCATTTTTATGCTCAGGTATTTAGTAAAAGCCTGTTTTGACGCTGTTTCACAACTCACATGGGGCCAGAAGTCATTCAGCAAGGGAAACTCTCCTGCTTTCCAAAACCAGAAGTCTTAGCCAGTCAGTAGAGATTTCAAACTCTGAGCCTAAGCAATTGGCTCTTCTTACACAAGAGAAAGTGAGACCTGATCTGAAGAGGTCAAGAACACTTTCAAACCAATGCAAGGAGCACCCATCAGATGAGATTTAGAGCTTGGGAATAGAAAGAAAATGTGATCATTTTGAAACACGCCAAAAACCCCAAAACCAGCACATCTGAGATTTGCAAGGAAGCAACTTTAGCACCTGATTTCAAACACATTTGGGAGGCCTGAATTTCAGCACGTTATTGCTGATCAGCTTCTGGAAAACCAGTTCACTCCCCAGCTTGCTTCTAGCTTAGCACTCTCAAACAACGTTAGAGAGCCACACAGTGACTAAGAATACTGTGCATCTCTCCCCAAGGCTCCCACACATCAGCCTGCCATCACATGCTGGAGGTCAAAACACACATTTCACATTCATAGCTCACTTCTGTTTCTAAAACTTAGACCATGATTGACGGCCTCAAACACACATGGCAAGTCCTCTCAGAATAAGAGATGGAAATGAACAAACAGCCATATGCTAGTACTAAAGGGAAAGCTGTCATATTCTGGGCTTCTACAGCCTATGGCATCAGTAAAGGGAGCCTTGACAACTTTGCGTTACTAATTTGCTGTCACTGATAACAAGGCATTGCTGCTCCAAAACACACATTGCACTGTCACTGCTCGTGACAGACTTGCAGCTGGAGGTTACTGCCTTCAGGATGCAAATCCACCTATAATTCCCATAGTTTTTCTTCCTTCTGTAGATGAATGTATTTTATAAACCGCTTTCTTCCACAAGCTGGTGTTAGTATAGCCGAGTATTCTACTACCTATAACAAACATTGCACCAGCCAAAGCCAGACCTGTGCTGTCTGGGCAGCAGGTCTCAGTGGAGGAGCAAGGCCCTCTGGAACCACACTTTGTAACTAGCCGAGATATTGCAGGTTTTCCATTTGAAGATGTGAAAAGCATTTCTGGAGTGTCATGGTTTAGCCGCAGGCAGCAGCTCAGCACCACAGAGCTGCTTGCTCACTCCCCCCGTGTTCAGATGGGGAGAGAATCAGAAGTGAGAAAACTTGTGGGTTGAGATAAAGACAGGGTAATAAGTAAGCAAAAGCCATGCAGGCAAGTGAAGCAAAACAAGGAATTCCTTCACCACTTCCCATCAGCAGCCATCTCCAGGAAAGCACTGATCCATCACATGTAATAGTTACTTGGAAAGACAAACACCGTAACTCCAAATGTCCATCCCCTTCCTCCTCCTGCCCCCAGCTTCATATGGCTTTAAAATGACAGAGGGGAGGTTGAGATGAGCTCTTAGGCAGAAATTCTTCCCTGTGAGGGTGCTGAGGCCCTGGCACAGGGCGCCCAGAGAAGCTGTGGCTGCCCCATCCCTGGCAGTGTTCAAGGCCAGGTTGGATGGGGCTTGGAGCAACCTGGTCTAGTGGAAGGTGTCCCTGTCTGTGGCAGGGGGTTGGAACTGGATGAACTTTAAGGTCTCTTCCAACCCAAACCATTCCATGATTCCATGATATACTAGAATGATGCTACATGGAATGGAATATCTCTGTGGTCAGCTGGGATCAGCTGTCCAGACTGTCTCCTCTCCCAACTCCTTGTGCACACCCAGCCTACATGCTGGGGGGTGGGTGAGAAGCAGAAAAGCCCTTGGCTCTGTGTGAGCTGCTCAGCAGTAACTAAAACATCCCTGTGTCACCAGCACTGTTCCCAGCACGAATCCAAACCATAGCCCCATAGCAGAAACTATGAAGAAAATTAACTTTATCCCAGCCAAACCCAGCACACAGGGAAATCAGTTTACATCCAGTTCTCTAGAAAGCCAGCGCAATCTAAGGGGTGGGAGAGATCAGCAAGGCAAAGCAGGTGGCAACTCCAGAGGGGTAACACTCCTACAACTCCAAGAGAAACTAAGGAGGATCAGAATACACTTTAATACCCATCCTCATCTGCCAACAGGGGCAGCAGCCTGGAAGGAGCATCTTCAGAAGGAGGGGAGGGAGGGACGGGAGGAAACTCTGCTCAGGCCACCGAGCAGGGCTTTTAAAAGCGGTACCGAGCTGCATTAACCCTGCAGCCCGTACCTCCAGCGCCGGCAGGGAGCTGCCTCGGCAGGCTCTGAAGCCCTGCAGCTGCCTGCCAAGCCCTCACTGCTGGGCTGAAGGCACCACCTAGTGACAGCAGCACCTCCGAGGGGTTCTCCCTTCTGCCGCAGAGCCCAGGGCCCTGGGGACAGAGCCACACAAACTCCCAGCTCCAAGGAAACAGGCAACATTCAAGCCCCGGTCCTGCGCTCCCCTGTAATCCCCTTCGTTACCTTCAGCGCTGCGGGATGCGCACCTTGTACCCTGGCAGCTTGTTCTGCTGTACCAAAGAGCCTCAGCCACGCGGTTCAGAACCCAGGGAGCACACAGTCACACTGTGTGTGTTTAATTAGTGGCAGAGTCTAAGGTTGCCCCCAGGCTACAAAGCAGGGATTTCAGTGCCATTGCATATTATAATTCTAATAATCTAATAACTCAATCTGCTTGGAGCCTGGCAGAAACAAGTGAAAATTATTGAATATCAAAATCTATTCCCTCTTGCTGTGCAAGCTTACACGCTTTGTTTTCAGAGAACAGTTATAAACATCACACCTTCCTTGGAAGGACTGCATGTATCACTCACATGCATGTCACGTATCATTCACTCACAAACACGCAACGATGCTGAAAGTGAGAAGTGACCAATGCAGATGTTTCCTTTGGTTCAGACAGTTGGGCTTGAAAGGGATGCAGTAGGTGGATTTGATAGTTTATTCATTCTAAACAGAAGTGTATAAACTTACAAGGTTATAAAGTTAGCATTGGTTAAATCTGCATCATTTGAGTAATGGAAGAACTCTCCTGAATTACATCTGTTGATTCCACTCTATGCTCAGAGTCTGACAAAAAGAACAAACTATATTACAGAAGTAAACTTGGCAGAAAAATGCCATGAAATAACAATAACATGATATTACACTTTATCTCCCCCAAGCATCTCCCTACGATTATTTTCTAAAGTCATATATAAGTTAAGGAAAATGAGTGGTTTTAAAATAAGTGATTCTAAATCTGCAGCCTGAGCCGGAAATTGGCCAGGCACAAAGAAGTCATTCTTCCAGAATAAACACGTGCTTGGGAATTCAAATCACTGCTAATAGATGAGGTGTGGTGTGGTAACTTAAAAGACAAAACCCCCTCTTCTTATACTGGCCAACGAATATGGCTTGAAGCTTAGGGTCATGGACCACTTTCAGATTGCAGAGAAAGCTTAGCAGGCAGCCACATGTGGCTTGAGCTGAAGCCTGAAGCAGAAACTCTGTAGTAACAAGGGAGAACTTAAACCCTTTTATTCCCTTCAGGTGTTGGCTCAGTACCCAAGCAACACAGCCAACAAGATCAAGCAAAGGCAGCATGCTACAAACAGGAAGTTTCCCTACTGTCATCTCCTCCTCATTCCTGTCCCATTCCTCTGCATTACCTCCAAATCCTTCTTCATATGGACTTCAGTTCCTGCACTAGAGCTGCTAAAATGTCAACATAAAACAATTGCTGAGTAACTGTCAATAGGAGATGACAGAGGAGGCACACAGAAGTCCTACGTCTCAGCATCGATACAGATCATTCCCCATTCCTAACAAGGATGGAGACACCAAGGTCATGATAGGATACGGCCATGGTGTAACTAACTCACTGTTGGGGAGTTAAGACACATCCTATAACATGCACCCTATAGCTCAGAAGACATGGTGTAAATCAAGACCTATTGATGAGCATTTGATCCATTAATGATGAAGAGCTGCATAGGCAAGGGCTGGCACGTATTAGCCCCATACTTGAACAGAATTCATATTATTGTATATTTTTACCTTACCACAACACACCTGCAAGATAAGAAATGCCAGTTCCTCCTGCTTCATGCATAACAGCTCAGGTGCTAGAAGAGCATTTCAGAGAAAAACTGCTTGCAATAAACATGCACATCCTCCCCCTGAAGCCATCATTGCTATTTTATCTCCCCCACTCCCCAAAATGGTACAGCAGTTCCAGAACGAGACAGCAGCACAAGTATGCAAGTGACAAAAGACAAATGACCATAACACTAAATAACGCCACATAGATGCTTTTAAAGCTCTTGATTCTCCCAGATCTATTGTTCAAGGAAGTTCTATAGACAGCAAGAAACCCAGTAATGTTTCTCAAGGCTCTCTCTGAGCAATCCCAATTTGGAACTAACTGTTCATAGCAGCATTCTTCATAATATGAAACAGAAAGCCCTGAATATACAGCCTTTATTGAAAGGGTTTGGTAGGTGTTCTTTTTCTAAATCCAGAATAAATAAAACCAAGTAAACACAGCATAGCTTTAACCTCCTGCTTCTAACATGCATAATCTTATTTGGGAATGGCTTAAATAAGATACAGTAGGAAAACTGAAATAGCAAAGAAATGCAAACACCGGAAGAGAGGAAGAAGCCCACATGTATTTTAATTCCAATTTTTCCCCATTTGTTGTAAAACAGGTCTTTTACAATCAACTGTGTTATTACCTAATGTACAAGTGACACATTACACACAGGCTTCTTAATGTGCATTTGAAGACACAACCGGGGCGCTGATTAAAAAACAAAGGGCATTTCTTCACTAGCAGAACAGAGCTCCCAGATAGCAACTACAGATGCCCCTACAGCTACAGTTCTGCTGCAGGAACAGCGACTGCCCAGCCTGGCACCTGGATTCTGTGGTCATAGCTTGAAGAACCAGAGGAGGAGCCAAGGATAAACTATATAGACACAGGCATCAGTTGGTCCTGGACTGGGATCATCCTCTGCAAGATGGTCCTGTGATGACTTAGGTAGCCCTTGGTGCATTTCCCAACAAGAGGCTTGCTCAGCCTGGAGAGGAGAAGACCTTCTAACAGTCTTCTAGTACCTAAAGGGGCCAACAAGGAATGTGGAGAGGGGCTTCTGACAAGGGCCTGCGGGGACAGGACAAGGGGGAATGGCTTTAACCTGACAGAGGGGAGATTGAGATGAGACATTAGGAAGAAATTCTTCCCTGTGAGGGTGCTGAGGCCCTGGCACAGGGTGCCCAGAGAAGCTGTGGCTGCCCCATCACTGGCAGCGTTCAAGGCCAGGTTGGACACAGGGGCTTGGAGCAACCTGGTCTAGCACACTGATAGATTTAACTTGTAGACTTATTTGTTCAGTGGACAATCTATACAACTAAGACTTTGCCCACAAACCAGTTACGGTGTCCCCAATCTCTTCCTCTCTACTGTAACTCTGCACCACTTGGAGATGCATCACAGGTTGCAAAGAACAGTAATGGAGTTTTACGTTACTGCAAACTAAGAGGGAGAGAGGACAAGGGCAACAGTTTTGAAAGTCAGTGCTTTCCACCTTCCAAACTGGGATAGCAGTAACATACCCAAAACTGCAGGATGTGCTACTGCTGGGGAAGAGTGAAAAGCAAGCCTGCAGTATGGTGCAATTAGAAAAGAAAAATGCTCCTTAGAAGAAATGCCCAACTGGCACCAAGGGAACTGTGGGTGAAAAACTCCTAAGTGTTCCAACACCATCTGCCAACACATTAAAAATGCAATTCCAGGCACAAAGAGCAGGATAACAAATTCAAGAACCTGCTGAGCACAAGGGTTCTGAAATCCTAGCTCCAAGAGGCCAGGAAGAAAAGAGTTGACAAGAAACGTGTTTCTTGCTGCAGATGGCTGGTCACCACTAAACATGCACAGTTCTAAAGATAAGCTAGTCAAAACAAGAAAGCTTATTTCTGAGATTCAGTACAACAGCTGGTTTTGGAGTACTTGTACTTGCTGGCAGAAGCTATTTACTGCATACTCTTCTTCAGTATGGAGTCGTTACACAGTAAATATCCTAGCGTCCAGAAACACATCCAAGCATTTATTCATGGCTGCTCCTGGCTTCTCTCCCATAAAGTTATTTTCCTCAGAGGTAACTCTGCTCTGCACTTCAGACAAATGGTCAGTGTAGTGCACCGCCAGCACTGCTCACTTACATGGATTTAAAATGCAGCCCAAGACAGCAAGCACTGGGCTCCAGGAAGCAAACATGCCCTGATGCAACTTTTTCTTCCCATTATTTGGGATTTAGGAAGGTTGTGATAACTAAAATTACCTTGTGAGTGCTAAAGTCGAAGGATCAAATGTATACCGCCAGTTTCAGAAAACATCACATCTGGAAGACAGATAAACAACAGGATGTCTGCCCTGCACTGAGGATGCTCTGAGCTGAAGGTTACCTACAAAGCTGTTTCCAAAGCAAGCAGGGGTAGGCAAACAAAAGATAAAACCCCAAAGCACAAACAGTTCCAATACAGCAAGCAGCAAAATGCCCCTAGGTCATGGGAACGACTAAGCCTCCTGGCCTCATGGAGGTATCGCATACCTCCTGACAAGCTAAAACACTATCTGCTATAGCTGAAATGTATCTCCTATAGTAAAAATGTTAAGGTCACATTTTAAAACTAGACCTGTAGCATTTTGGGTGGTCTGTTAAGCATGCTGTGGTTGGAGATGGCCCATAAAGGCTGCAGTAACTGTATTCAATGGATTCTTTCCCCCCTCTCTCAAGACACAAGCAAGCACCGACACTGGCAAAAGCAGGACCCTGTACAACACATAGGACACAGCAGCATTCACTCACAGACCAGAATAATTTTGTTCCATGCCTCTCATATGAGGATGTCTGCAGAACAGACGTTACTCTTCATTTCCATCCCAAATCCTTGGTTTGGGAGGTTGAAAGGGGTGGGGAGCCTTCGTTAACAGAAATGGCTGAGAAAATAAGGCTTATCTCTTATACTGGTATTTGAGCAAGTGTTTCAGCCGAGAAAGGGTTTGAGTGAACCGCTGGACTCACAGTGAGGCTTTTAATCAATCAATCACTAATTCATGAAACCTAAATAATTGATTCAGCACAAGGCAGCAGAACCCTTGGAGAGAAGAGAGAAAACAATGAGATCAGCTCATTTGCTCACACTCCCCATGCCTGGTGAACCTACTCTCCATCACCCCATGGGTGGTATCCTGAGTAATACCTCTGTGCTCCTTGACACAGAAGGGGGTACCACACTTCATACCGAGATAGGCTTAGCATGAAATGAGAGCACAGGGATTTGGTGCTGAACTGTCTCATCACTTGGCTGAATTAGCTGACCTCAGAACCTCAGCTTTCTGGGCTCAGAGATAAACAGCTTTAAATGTTTCATCCAAATTGTTACTGACTTCCCCTCCAGGCATACTGGGGCACGTTTTACCAGGGTTACTTGTCTTTTCAGCCACCTCAGCAAAATAACTGGATAATGCAGGAGGTAGTGTGCAGCAAGTGACCAACATTACAATGTCAGAGCATCTTCTCTCTACTGCTTTCACCAGCAAAAGAGTGGTTTTTTTACTCCAGAATTGTGGAGAAGTAGGTATATAGCAGGACTAACTCTTTCTGCCAAGAAGTAACCCCGTGGTCCAAGCAGTCTGTAAGAGCAAGTGGATAGATGCAAGATCCAGGTCCTGTGCGTGGCATATCCTGCATTCACATTCACCACCACCTTCTTGTCTTAAGGCAGAGAGCTGATGAGACATGCTGGAAGCAGATGAGGCTCCCTTCCAACCCGAACCAGACTGTCATTATATGATTTGGAGCTTTGTATTTCTATGGCTTAGAAGTGCTTTTTGTCCTCCAGAGGCTCCATTTCCAGCAGGGAATTGCAACCCCTAACTTTGAGGTACCACAAAAATCTACAGGAATCCAGAAGTTCCACTTTTTGGGCTAAATCCTGTCTCAAATGGACATAGGAAAGGGACTGTGCAAGACCCACGAAACTTGGCAAGCAAGTTACCTTGCCATTAGGCTCAGAGTGGAACTCACTCTGGACCAGAGGGAAGCAATCATCTCTGCGTGGGATTCACAGTCAGATTTATTCACAGATTTACTCCAGTCAGAGCATCACCCCCATTTATTGGGCATGCAGGAACCATACATTCCTTCTTTTCCTGAGGGGTCCCGACTCCCATCTCCAGTAGGGTACCGGATGTTACAGCCCTGCAGCTTTCTTTCTCATTGCCCCAGGATTTGCTTCACTCTTGTAGCATACCGAAACAATTGTAGGGACCTTCCTGTAAACCTTCCCTCTTCTGAGGGGCTGCCTGTGCTCACAGCAGCAACCATTGAGAACCCCTTCCTCTCCAAAAAAAAACCCTCTAAATTAAATAATGTCTGTAATCAAAGTGTCTGTACAAACACCGCTCTCGATTTAATGAAGTATTGATGCTCGCAGATTCGCCTGTGCACATCTGCAGATGCAAGCTGTATCTATCAATTGATTGCATACTGCTTGCTAGTTGTCTTATTCCATCTGAAACGCAGAGTGAAGATCGTTATTTCAAATGAGGGCAGATGACCCTGTTGCAGCACAAAAAGCATCTGAGTGCTGTTGCATCTACCTGCCTGCACCATCTTCTTACAATTCCTTTATCTCCCACACTTCAGCTAGCACTGCTGTCCATCCAGGAACCGGTGCTCACTGAAGATGGGAGACACCAAGCACCTGTTTCTCCCTCAGTGGGAGAGGGAAACTGACTCCAATGCCTGCTGATTGCCATCCCTACTATGGAGGATGGGAGACCTGGCTTATTCCCATTCACTCACCAGTTCAGAGGGCATACTGATGGGTTTGACACAAGGCTTTCCTTTCTCTAGGGAGCACCTGAATGATTCAGCTGCCTAGTAATTCTCTTGCTATGTGGAGCAATTGGTACTTAAGTACCCTGGAGAAAGAGCTCTTCTCAGTGAGAAAGGGAGTACAAGAAGCCTACTTTAGGACTCTTTATGGCCAGGTTCACTTAGAAGTGGGAAACATGTATTCAGAGTCCTCCAGCAGACAGAAAATTAAATCCTAGGACTGCCTTCACTGGCTGAACTCTCCACCTGCTGTGTACTGCAGTAAAGAAGCAAGGGCAGGCAGGAGGAGAGCTTCTGGATCACTCTTCATTTGCGTGCTTAGATGTCTATGTACTTTGTTATCAGCCACTTACAAAAATTTTCTTGTGCAAAGAAAATAGCCAGAACAACCTCTGGACCAAAGGGGGAAATGTCACTGTAGTTATAAGGAAGCATTAGCAGCCTAGGCAGCGACACTACCCACATGAAATCAACACCAAATTCCTAGAGGCTACAATAGACAACACTTATGCACAAGCCTTACTGCCAGAAGAACGAAGTGAAAGGGCCATGATTGGAAGTAAAGTAGCTTTTAATGATTAACCACCCCCACCCCCCCAACTGGTGTGTTCACTATAGACATCAGCAGAGGCCTGATCCTGTCAGCTTTGTAACTAATTCAGCTCTTTGAGGATCAGACCTTGCAGCTATTGTCTCCCATCCTGTAAACACGCAAGCTGAAAGACTTCCAGGCCTGCTAACATATGCAGAAGTAATTGCTTCAGAGACCAGAGATAATGCAAACAAATAACATGCCAATTTAATGTCTGCTTCCCTTGGTTGTGAGCACAGAAAGTTATCTCAGGGTTTTACATCCAACTCTCCTAGATACAGAGGAGGAAATACTTAATGAAGTTTGTTCAGGTTGAAGCTACTTTAGTGTCTCCATCTGTCCTGGGTTCAGCAGTAGCAGTCATTTTTCTCCTTCTCAGTAGCTGGTGCCTTGCTGTGTTTTTGACTTTCAGCCTGGGAACAGCGCTGATAACACCGATGTTTTTAGTTGCTGCTCAGTAATGTTTACTCTGACCAAGGACTTTCTGAGCCTCGTGCTCTGCCAGGGAGGAGGGGAAGCTGGGAGGAAGCAGAGACAGGACACCTGACCCAAACTGACCAAAGAGGTATTCCGTACCACAGCACATCATGCCCAGGATGTAACAGAGTTACTGGAAGGGTTAGGGCACTGCGGGGTTGGACTAGGTATCGGTGGGTGCTCTGTTGGGCTGGGTATTACTGGTCAGCAGGTGGTATTGTATTCTCTTCCCTTGTTATTTCCTTTACCATTATTATTACTGGTGGTAGCAGTAGTGATTTGTGTTATACCTTAGTTACTGGACTGCTCTTATCACAACCCATGGGAGTTACATTCTTTTGATTCTCCTTCCCATCCCTCCAGGAGCAGAGGGAAGAAAAGCTGCAGAATGAGAGAGAGACTGCCTGGCTGATTTATGGCTGACTGGGTTTAAACCACGACACCATCTGTGCCCTTCTAATTTCTCAGAGTCAAGTGTTTGGGTGGTTTGTTGTTTTGGTTTCTTTTCAAACAACCTTGATATATTAGATCAAGACATTGTATGATAAGTCAAGAAATTAATCTTGTTATTTAATGAATGCTTTTAAGTGAATTACATTGGGAATTCTTTACAACTAGAGAACAAAAAGCTATTTTTATTGCCACAGGATCTACCAAATATGTCCTGCTCAAAGGTCATAATGTAAGAGTCTAACAGTTTGGAAACCCTCCCTTCCAAAGACTACAGCTGAATTTAGGCCCACCAAGTCTCTACTTTCTTTTGCTGGGAATAAATTGATAAGAAGCCTACTGGCAGGAAGGGAGTGTATTTTGTCTTCCTATCGTTGAGTCAAATAGAGTGAGCATTCAATATCCCCGTTACCATTATTCATTGTTCAAACATCTCTTCAGTTACAACAGGACCACAAGGGCCTCCTGACCCTGCACAGGTTTTTCCTTTATTTGTTGTTATTTTGGAAATTCTCTCCAGATCAAAAGTCTTGATTTTAATGAACATCTGAGTGTAGATCCAGCATCAAGAGATGACAAAACCCCTCACTGCATATGCATCACACCAAATTCTTACTACATCAGTATCTCTTTTTCAACAGAGCTCCTGCATAGCTAAGGAGTTGCTCTGTTATCTCTTGCTAACCAAACTTGGGAACTGGTTAATGAATAGGGGAGTAGATGATCTGAGCCCTGCCGAGGTGCCCACATGGCAGAGGAATGGTCAAACACCCACACCTGCTAGATTGCTACACTTCCAGCATCATTTCTAACTGATAACACCCAACACCTAAAGCTCAGCACTTTAACCTAGTGAATACCGACAGCCCATAAGTCTCCTGGCTGCAAAACAGGACTGTGCTGTCGCACAAAAGACACGCAAAATAATGTCTGTGCAACTCTTTGCAGCATCTTGGGATACCAGGAAAACTGATTTTTGACAGGGCATGGGCATGCACCACAGAAAGATTCCTCTGCTGAACCACAACTGAGGAAAACAAAAAGGAATATTAACAACTATCAACAACTATTTTCAAAAGGAATATCAACAACTATATTGAACAAACAATACACAAATATTTGCATTAGACTGTGACTAGTAAAAGAACATCTCATGACACATGCGAGGGCTGTGAAGACAAAGCTTCCTCCCTTTAGCAAGCTCGGCTTTGCAATATGAATATTCTTCACTTTCCTCCCTGTCAACCTACTCCATCCCATCACAACAGCCAAAGGGGTATTTGTGATGCACCTAAGAAACAGGATTGAAAGGGGAAAATCCAGCTGGGAAGCTTATTGACTTAATTCAACCTTCAGAGGTGTTTTCATCTCAGACCCTTATAATCTAATTCCACAGTGGAGATGCGTTTGTTTCCTAAGCAAAGAAATTTAGTTCCTGCCAGTCAGAAAAATCTGATACAAAAGAGAAATTTAACATTGCTCTGCTGCAAGAAACTGAAGAGCTGTTCCCTGACTGTGGGCTCATTTGTATTACAGGTCTACTGACAGCAAGGCTAAGCTACTGCAGGGAACCTTTCAATTCTTTCTACAGTCAGAACTCTCTCATATGCCTGTATGAAAGAATTACATGGCGTTTTCATTTGAGGTAACTTCACCTGCTCGTGCAAGATATCAGGCTAATGTTATTCAGCAAATAGGTAATGGGAAATAAGGTTTTGATCTCCAGCTTTCCCTATGGTTTCGCTTCTGCTGCAGAAAGCAGTGACAGCACAGATGCAAAGCAGTAAATGATTTCTTGCAATAACATGGGATGCTCGACAGGCTAGCACCTTATATGCCTTACTTCTTACAGCCACTGAGCTGTGCCAGCAGCAAGATCCAGTTAGTCATAGGAAAGCACAAAACCAAACACCACCACCCCCCAAAAAACCCAGCAAAACCCCAACCACCACATTGCTATAAATCTACAACGTGCAAAACCCAGGCAGTGGTTTTGGTAGGTGCAGTGGTATTGTGCCAGAAGGAAGCGCTCTGTATTTGCCTGATATGAAGCACCCATCCAGTAAGCAGGGGAAAACACCACAGCCCATGGCAAATATATTTAATGCTTCTCTCTTCTCCAGATGCCAGCATTACACTGAGCATTTGCACAACCCTGCTTCTCAGGGCGACAAGAATTGAGCTTTACTCCAAATAGCAATGCATGCTCAAGAATCTGGCCTCGTTATAAAAAGACTTGTCAGACTGAGAGGGAACAGAAAGGCTTAGGTGACCCAAAAGTAGTTCCAGAGACATAAGAAATGAGAAATAATCAAGTCACCAAAATGCAACACAGGCATTTTCCCTTTCTCAACCCTTTCTTAGCCATACATACACCCAGGAAATTCTCCAGTTAGAAAAGGAGTTTAAGACACCGGTTTCCAATAAGCTCAGTGTGGAGCTCAGCTGACTTGAGCAAATATATCAAGTGCAAAACCAGCTCTGAGCTCTGTTCAGCCTAGCAAAAAGAAGGCTCAGGGAAGACCTTATCACCATGTTCCTGTATTTAAAGGGTGGCTACAAAGACGACAGAGACACCCTTTTTACAAGGAATCACATGGAAAAGAGCGGGGTGATGGGCGCAAGTTACTCCCGGAGAGATTCTGACTGGACACAAGAGGAAAATTTTCCACAATGAGAACAATCAGCCATTGGAACAATCTCCCCAGAGAAGTGGTGGATATCCCAGCACTGAGCACTTTTAAGATTCAGTGGACAGGGTGCTGGGTCATGCGAGGTCATGCTTTGCCTCAGAAAGGATGGACCAGAAGATCCTCGAGGTCTCTTCCAACCTGGGATTCTAGGATTTTATACTGCTGTAACACAGTGAGGTGGTAAAAAAAGGGCTGTCAGCCCTTGCAGTTCCTGTTTGCTACATGTACACAACCAACTGATCAGTTTAATTCCTCTTTATCCACATCAGGTTTCTCTAAAGCTACCAGGCATCTGCTCCTCCTCCCAGCCTCATCATTTTCTCTTTCCTTCTCCTTCTGCCTTCTTGGGCGTTTGCCATTTCTCAGTGGTTCAGTTCCAATTCCCATCACTTGCCTTTCCCCTTTTAGCCCCATCCCTTCCTCCTCACTGTATGTCTTGGTTTTCAAGAGAAAATAATGAGTTATTCAGACATAAAAATCTATACATCTATTGGATTAAACACATATTGGGATGTGTTAGACTCTGTGTAAAGAGGATGCATACATACCCTGAACCTTTCGTCCCCTTTAACATGGTATCCTAGGCAACCCAGGTTGGAGATACAACCATCCAGGCTTTTCTTTTTATAATATAAAGATTAACCTTTGCACATCATCTGAGAATTTCAGAAAGCACATAACCTGATTATGCCTAAGCTCCATGAAATATTCATTTTTCTGCAAGTAAGAGAGAACAGATTTAATTATGTTGGAGGGGCATCTTCTATAGAATTAAACGTCGAAACCTCATTTGCCTACCTAGGAGTTTTAAACACAACCTACACTGGGCTTTACACGCACACCCATGCATGGTATTAATTCAGAAGATGAAATTTAAACTATACCAATACTTCCATACATACAAACAATGTTTACTCAAGTTGCATGTATATTAAATCCAACGCCGCCTTGTCTGTTATTACAAACTGCAGACAACAATGAATTAATATCACTGAGTTATCTAGAATGTGGCCATTGCTCATATAAAGCATTTATGCACTCTGTTTATAAGATTAAATATTTTAAACAGCTACAGGCCAATGTTAGCTATTGAAAGTGTGTATCAAGCACATAGTAACAGCCTCTTGTCATGCCTTAAATCAACTTCAGATGAGAGACTTTGATTGTAATCGATATTAGTTATCTGTGTAAGCGCTTTGCAGAACACTTTTACCCTGAAACACTGATGAAAAGCACTTCACAAGAGCTAAAATAATAAAATAATAGAAATGCTTCCATTATTTCAAAGGAACTCATTGCCAAAAGCTAAGATAACCTCTGTTGTTGTCCCTCCCTCCCTCCCTCCCCCCTCCAATTACTTATTTTAAGGACCTACTCACCACTGTGTTAATCTAATTTCACACACATGTAACCTGTAAGACCTCAGTGTAGCCATTCCTCAGTGAAGCTGGAAGTGAACCAAGGTTAAGCGATTCCATCATTTCTATCTATTAAGGGGGTTTTATTTTCATGTGGAACTAACATAAATCAAAATTATTTACTAACAATGAAGGCTCTTGTTTGCAGGGCCTGGTGTACAGGCTACTTCTCTTCCTATGGCAAAGTGACCCATAGCTGCAGTCACCATATCTTTTACCCTGCAGCCAGCAACACCTGCAACCAGCAGATGAAGACATTGCACCACCTCAGCTTGAATACCTAAAGACAAAAATTTACCACAGGCTGGTTTGGGTTGGAAGAGACCTTAAAGCTCATCCAGTTCCAATCCCTGCCATGACCAGGGACACCTTCCACTAGACCAGGTTGCTCCAAGCCCCTGTGTTCAACCTGGCCTTGAACACTGCCAGGGATGGGGCAGCCACAGCTTCTCTGGGCACCCTGTGCCAGGGCCTCAGCACTCTCACAGGGAAGAATTTCTTCTTAATGTCTCATTTCAATCTCCCCTCTGTCAGGTTAAAGCCATTCCCCCTTGTCCTGTCCCTACAGGCACTTATCAAAAGCCCCTCTCCAGATTTAGGTACTGTAAGACTGCTAAGTTGATGACATTGAACTATTTCCATACAGTGTTTCAGAACCTACGGAGAAGACACCTATTGAAGAGGCTGCTATTCTCAACTGCTTGCAGAGTGTGCATTTTTAAAGCCAGAAAGAGAGACTGCTTTTTACCTCTGCTCTCTGGTGGTGCTGGGGCTTTTTTAAAGTAGAGGTAAGTGTAACTTCCATATATGAAACTCTTCCTAGATGTCTGGCTTTTCAAATATATATAGATGGTATTTGGAGATGAAGCTAAGCACCACATTCCTCCAAACATCACAGCTTTAAAGCCTTCAACTGTCCTTACCGCACTTACAAAAATTCATTTGACTGAGAAACAAACATAACATTGAGCAGCAAATAAAGGACAAGTCTGCCCAGACCTCTGCATAAAGCAGGCAATTCGGTGTCTACAAATCAAATGAAAACAGTGGCCCTCAGCTGACAATTTCCTGGTGATGGGGATAACTGTTTGTGCAGGATCCAGCTGTGGGCTGGCAGGAGGACTTGCTGCTGGCCCAGAGTAGCAGCAGTGCCCCACAGGTGTGGGGTTCACTTGTTGGTGAGGCAAAGTTTGAAAAGGCATTGATTTTAGGAGGCCTATAAGGATGCTGGGGGACGGACTCTTCATTAGGGACTGTAGCGATAGGACAAGGGGTACTGCGTTAAAACTTAAACAGGGGAAGTTTAGATTGAATATAAGGGAGAAGATCTTTACTGTAAGCATGATGAGGCACTGGAATGGGTTGCCCAAGGAAGTTGTGAATGCTCCATCCCTGGTGGTGCTCAAGGCCAGGCTGGACAGAGCCTTGGGGGAAATGGTTTAGTGTGAGGTGTCCCTGCCCATGGCAGGGGGGTTGGAGCTGGATGATCTTAAGGTCCTTTCCAACCCTAACTATTCTATGAGTGGCACTCACACGTGTGTCACTAGGTATAGATGATGGAGGGAGCAGCCCTTGATGGTTTTGAACTGAATCAATGTTTAGAAACAACCCTAGAAATGTAAACCCCCTAGGCTGTCAAACACATAGTGAAGTGTTGAATATTGCATTACTCTCCCCATGACTACTGAGGAAAACGAGCAAGTGACAGAAATTGGTATCAGATATGGGTCAATACTGCACAAATCAGACCTGGACTTTGAGTCCCCTGGAGATTCCAGGGATGGGATCTCACATTTAATAACAATATACAGCAAAGGCTCCTCTCTTATTTATAGGCCTAGGACAAAAGAAAACATTATTTTCAAATCCAGTAGTTTAAGTCTAACCCCCTTGGCTTTAAATTGGAGCTCTAATTTCAGAACAAAGCGAGCGCCACAGATACCAATTAGTTTTACTGCTTTTCCCTTAGTCTTTCTTGACAAACCTCAACTGTGAATCACCAGTAAAGCAAAAATAAGGAAGGAGCCCTCTGTTTTCCTCCATCACTTTCTCTGCCACGTGGAGAGGAAGAGGCCACAGCAGCTTAAGGTATTTCATTCCAAACAAGGCATGTTTTCACCACAGTAGCCTGAAGAGGTGCCCTGCACTTGGGATGAAGCTTGGTTTATGCTACAGCTTGTGTCTTATAAAGGACAAACCATTCAGCCTTCCCTGCCTGAGGCTTCACCCAGGGAACAGTCATTCACAGGAGTAACCCCACTGGCTTCAGTTACTACTCAGCAGTTGGAATATCAGCATCCTCATAAAGCATCTTCATTTTCAGCTGCTGAGCAGCTACGTGTACTCACAGAGCCAACAGCCTGTAATCCTGCCTTCAGGAACCTCTGAACACAGCTGTCATTACTCCTGTGAATGCACATGAATAAGTTGCGGTGGGTGTATCCCAGGGTACAATATATAGTTTAAATATATATGGCTAGAAAACTAGAAAATCACTTCCCTTTTCATACCTAGCACCCTTTTTATACCAACAAAGCCTCACATGTAAGTTGCAAGTCTACCCTGATGGTTTTTTCCCTATGAGATGTCTTCTTGCAGTTTGTTTTCCACTTCAAGGCAACTAAATGACTAACATTATATTTTAATACTTTAATATACAACATCTCATTGCTCTGTGAAATATTAATGAGCCCTCAATGCATCCTTATGGAACTGCTGGAGGTGTCTAGACTGCCTGCTTACCTTAGGACTGCCGTGCTGCATAACTTTGGGGTCTGTTACTTTTCTAAATGCATCATATGAGCTCCCTAACATAAATAGATTCTATGGATAACTGTCCTCACATGGCAGCGCTCTCACAGCCTGAGCACAGGGGTCTTTTTACCCAAAGTCTTGCAAAGGTTCATTCAAGGATTTAAGGATGCACAGAGAATAACCCGACTCCAGTGATACCCAGATAAATATTATATCCCTCCTTTCATCAATCAGGATATTGCATTATATCAAACATGCTCTTTCCCTAAGCCACAGTTCAAACACACCCATGCAGCCAGGCACTCCAGCATCCATTGCAGCAGAAGCTAAAACCCCAGCAGTACCTGCACTCATGCACACAAAGCCTCAAAGGGATGTTAAGCATGTGCTGAAAGCTAAATCCCCACTGGGCCTGGCTGAGACTCTTTTGAACATGGGGAATGATGTGCTCTCCCAGGCTGCAAGAAGCTGCAGGCTTTTCCTTGATGACATCAGTGGGAAGGCACCTGTAAAGGATCTGTCTGATTAGGATTGGTCCATGCAGTAGGCCAGGAGGGTCACTCTGGTTTCAGGTTTGGTTTTTCTTGGTAAAAGGAGATAATTTCCCCTCCCCGAAAAGTTTGAATTTCCAAAATTCCTTATTTGTCTGTTAAAAATACCTTCCAGTTTGTTGGTGCTTCATTTCCTCTCCTTTCTCATTCCCATCACTAAGGAACACTGTTCTTTTTCTACCGTGCGTAACCCACATGGTACTAATTTCATGCAAGTTTGGTGAAATTCCAAGGGTAAAGAGTATAAAGCCCATTAATCACTCCAGACAAGCTGCCAACACCTGTACTGGCACTTCACCAGATCCTAAAGGATTAATAATAGCAAGAACCTGCTACCATTCTCCAGTAACTGCCTACAGCCCTCCGGCAGCAGAGCTTGCACCATTGGCTTTAACCATCAGCCCTACAAATATTTCACCATCCTTCCTCCCCTCTAAGCTTGTACTCAGAAATGCCATTGAAGCAGTTATTCCACATGGCTTTGCAGGCAAACTCTGGAACCATTACTCCAGCTCTCTGGAGCACAGGACATATCACCCTCAGCCATAGCATACCTGCGTCCTCACTGCCAAGATACAGGGGTATACGGGGCTGTGAGTTGCACATGGACTGTGTAGTAACCATTTACACACAGGTGGATTTTCACCAGAAGAACAGAAATTGAATGTTAGTTTTACTTCATCTCTTTTATCTCCCTATGTCCACCTAAAACAAGGAATGCCATGTTTGTCACCTGCACAGGTTTGCCTACAGCTGCCTCCTTATCTAAGAGAGCAGAGGACGTTGTATCAGACCTCCAGAAAGAGGAGTCAGCATAGCAACTCAGAGAATCACATCCTTATCCCGAGTTGCAGCTTAATAAGATAACTTATAAAATTTGCTGAATTTTCTAACCAACCACACATGCTGCAGTTCTTCCTGAGACAGCACTATACAGCCAAAACTACACACATATTCTGGAGCAGCTATACCCACAGGGCCATAACCACAGATGCTGTACAACCACGTTTAAAATACAGCCATTTTCAAGGGGCTTTCCCTACAAGACTGAGTAAGCTCATGTGAGTGTTACATAGCTGACATTAACCTTGAACCCAGCAAAGTTGCCAAGCCCACAGACACGTTTATAGACACAGCGTCTATTGCAACTTAGGGCAGCTCATGCTTCAGGAACCGGCTCATCAATGCAACTCTCATCTGTCCACAGTTACCCAAACAGAACACAGAGGAAAAGGTCAGAGCAGTTTTAGTGCCCAATGAAGCAGATGCACCACTTAAATCGAGCTTTAGCATTGACTTCAAACACAGAAGCTTTCCTCCAGCTTCTCCCTCCAAGCACCCTGTAACACATTGTCTTCTGCAGCAGCTATTCACTAAGAGGAGAGCTTACCTTTTACTCCACTGCTTGCAGGGGCACCTCCTGAGCTCACAACACCCTTCACCCACAGAAAACCAAGGTATAGAGGTTCCCAGTTATGGGACAGCTTACGCAGACCAGAAGAACTTCTCCCACCTTCTAGCAAGAGCAACCACAGCAACTACCAGACGTGGTGCTCGCAGGTGCATGGCAATAAGAGCTGCCACAGCTGCATGTGTTTATCTAATTAGTGCCCACTTCACTGATGAGTGATGTGAGACAGCTGGGAGAGTCTTTGCTCTGCTTATAGATGAGAGGTGTGAAATACCATCCTCACACAGCTGAGGGGAGAGCTGTAACAGTCTCCTTGTGACCCAACAGAGTTAAAAACTAACTACAAGTCTTCAGAAGATGGGGACTCTTCCCACAGGGAAGAATTTCTTCCTAATGTCTCATCTCAATCTCCCCTCTGACAGGTTAAAGCCATTCCCCCTTGTCCTGTCCCTACAAGTCCTCGTCAAAAGCCCTTCTCCAGGTTTCTAGTCAGCCCCCTGTAGGTATTGGAAAACTGTTACAAGCACATTGCAGTGTGGTACCTCAGCCCCTAACAGGGTCCCCCCATCTGAAACACTCACCATCCCTGTGTGCCAAGCAGGGAGTGTCACCACACTCCCTTTGCAAAGGATGCTCTGGCTTTGCATGTCTTCATTTACCTCTATACCCTTAGGATGTGTACAGCATGGAGCATGTAGGACAGCCCTTCAAACTCAGTGTCTGCTGAGCAAAGGTGTACTCTCATGGTTTTTTAATATGGGAATCTTACCCTGAGGGTGTTGGACACCTTGGGAAGTCAAACAATTCACCAATGTTACCTGAAAATGGACCAACAAATACAAAATAGGAGGTTCTGACCTGCATGCTTTGTTCAAGATTGTGCAGCCGGAGATGAGGGCAGAACTAGTAAAGACCATCTTATCTTTGAACACACTATTAACTTAATGAAATTCAAGTATTTGAAAGCACTGACCAGAGCTGAGAGTACCAAATCATGTCTAAAAAAGGTGCCTTTATGAGCCATCCAGCTCCCACGGAAACCAATAGGGTCCTGCCCATGTTTAGCTCAGACCCTAGAAGACAGATTACCCTCCTAGCTATGCAGGAGTGATCCTTCACACCAAAGCTGTCTGAACAGAGAAAAGAAGGGAGAAATTATTTCCCCATCAGACATGTTCCCCTAGGCCAAATGCTCTGATATGCTCTCTGCTACGCAGGCACAGCACAGCTGCCCTCTGTTTTCCAAACACTTGGTGTAGGTTTTGTGCATGCTCCAGGTCAGGGCAGTTTCACCCTCATTCAGAAAAGTGCATCTTCCTTCTCTGACAATACAAAAGGTCAAGAAAGAGGCAGAAAAATATTAACCTGGCAGTCAAGAAAAACAGCAGGAACTCAAAGCCATTTCAGGTTTTGTGGGGCAGAGAGGTGGGGAGGGTGAAAGCGATGCACAGCCACTCTCCTTAGCCTTTTGCCCTCCTGTCTGAGAAGGTGCTAGTTTTTTCTGTGAACACTGTTATTCTGTCTGCCCCAGTAAGGAGCAATGCTGAGCTCCTCACTGCCTCTAGCATTAAGAGAGCTCATTCCAGTTACCTGAATGCTGTCCTCTGTTTCATAACCACTGTTGTACAAAAGCCATTTGAGCTGTGAGCTCTCCGTTGTTGTATTCCCGTGTAGAAAGGCAGTATTCCTGCTGTGGAGAAACCTGGAATGAACTCCGAGATCCTATTATGAGTGGCAAAACCTCCCTGGATTTTAGCAGGGTTGAGATTTCACTCATGCTCTTCAGAAGGCACCTTTCTGCATGGCAAACCCACTGCAGTGTTTGAAGGCTTGAGCAGAGCCCCTCCACAGAACTGGATAGGTTCCTTGCTTAAGTCCTTACCTGCACATAGTTCTCCTATGAAACCTCACTTCACTTTGCCCACTGCAGTTTGAACACCACAGGTAAGGGCCGTGTCAGCCTGTCTTTATGAGGATTATTATGGACCCAACATAGTATTGGATTCCCTGGTCTGTGCTTTTACTTCATTCTTGTACAAACACAGCTAGTCCTTTCTTCTGCCTCAAGAAATCTTTCTCTTTTGACCCCACCAGCTCTTCAAAGGAGACAGTGAGAAGCTCTGATGTCTGAAGGTGCCCCAGCACAGATTGATGCTGGAGCGTCAGTGACCATCTGCCTCCCGGACCATAGCTCTTCATATGAGCATTGCAGCATCTGCTCTGAAAGGATAGACCAACTCCTTCAGACTTCATTTGAGCTCAGTTTACAGGGCAGCCAGTGATTAAGGAGGGCAGGTTACATCCGTTGGATTTCTTCTTTCCCTTTTGGGCCCAGCTGGTACAGGGAAGACTCGTGGTGAATTTAGCAGAGCTGAACCAAGCCCTGGTACAAGGAGGGATTACACACAGAACAGGCCCTGCCTTTCAGCAACACCCCAACTATATGGGCTCATTTAAATTTTGTAGTATGCAATTTTAACAGCTAACAAGCCGTATCTTTTTTATGACTGAGACAGTAATAACACTCTCATTAGTTTTAAATGCTCTGCTGGCAGGCACAGGACTTCTGCAGAGCATCTCGTTCTCACGAAGTCTACTGTCTGCTCATGGGTAAGTGAGAGCTGCCTGGGTTGAGAGTGATCACAGTGAAGACACTGGAGACAGCAAAGAGAAAAAGTGAAGACTGCTTCAATTCAGAAACCTGGTCCAGCTCCAAATTATTCTTTGACATTATTCCTTGTGACATTTGATGAGAAATTTTATTCCTACCTGCTGCCTACACCCGCATGCATGCAGATTGGGTTTGGTGGTCTACAGTAGGGTGTTTTGTTCATGTTGCTTAGTGTCTGCTGTGCTGCTGCCTGGATCTGCTATTGTTGTTTTTCTAATAACAGGGCAAGAAAGCTCGGAACAATACACCATGGTCAAACCCCAGGCAGCTAGAGGAGGAGAACTGAGCTCCAAAGAAAACCTAGATGAAAGAGAGACCTGCCTTCTTCAGAGAAACTAAAGAGGACTTAGGTAAACAGGGTCTGCCTCTTGCCAGTACCTTCAATATTTGATTTTACCATCTTACTCTCTCCCTTCCTTCATCCCCAAGTATTTTTAATACATTTGTGTGCATGTAACTCTCAAGATTTTCATAAGAAATCAAAACTAAATTCCATCATTATCCACATGGACAATCAGCAGGATCTGTGCCACAGACATTTACCTGCCTGCTCCTTCCTTCCATGGTACATCCAGCAGCTTCTCCTTGCTCAGAAAGTTCCACAGAAGCCACAGGGAAGACTTTCTGGTTCCAGTTTGGATGACCAGCTGCTGAAGCCATAATCACAGGAAAGGTCCAGCTCTATTCCACCAGAACATGCTCAGTGCAGGCATCTTAAGGTGTATTTAAACACCTTGAGGGAGATGCTGCTGAAGTATCTCTCCAAATGTGTGTACAAACACACTACCTGGGAAGAACATACAGAAGAAAATCTATCAATGACAACCCGAGCAGCTTCTGTCTGCCCTGACATTGTTAAATGTGTCAAACAAAAACGTTTCTGGGGATTTCCTTCAATGCAGTCTTACAAAGTGAAGTTCAATTTATGCAGCTTGTTGAAAAGGAGGGTGAGAGGTGACTCAATCATTGTGTATGCGTAATTACAGACGGAAACAGGATCTGATGGCAAGGGACTTATTCATCTCACCAAGAACCAGCAAAACCACGTGGCTGGAATCTAAACAAAACCACACCAATTCAAACTTGAAATGAAACTGCTCCTGCCATCAGCAGTATAAAGGCAATTAGGGAACAGGGGGGAAGCTTTAGAGTCACTCACTGGAGATGTTATGGCAAGAGTAGATGTCACTCCCAAAGACAGGCGTTATATTCGGTTTCTGAGACATGTTTTACTTGGCCGCACATCATGGCAGCCCCATTTTGTCTTGAGACTCTCTTCCTGCAGAGTCTTCTGCCTTATGTTGTCCCTAGTATACCTGCAACAATTATAATACTGCCGTTAAGATAACAACCACAACTGCACATTTTGGAGCATCAGACAACCTGCGGGATTTAGAAACAACGTTAACTTCATATCCTCCCCACCTCCCCAGTTCTCCACTGATGAGGCATCTTACTTTGCTTATTAGCTATCATCTTGCTTTAAAGAACAAGGGGTAGAAGAGATCATCACTGAATAAGGTAACAACACACCCAGAATGACAGATCAGAACTGCAAATGAGGAATGCTCTTTGGTGCATGACTGGCGTGCATCCCTCACATGTGAGGCAAATCTCAGACCAGCTTTGGGTAGCTAGGAAGGAAGGAACATCCCAAGGAAATTTCCCTCATTTTTCTGTTGCCATATGGGGGTAGCAGTGTAGGTCAAACAACAAAGCAAGAAAGATAAATTAATCCATTCAATAATATTGCTAGTGCTATTTCACCTGACTTTATGCATCTAAGTCTTCCAATACCTTAAAGGGGGCCTAAAGAAACCTGCAGAGGGGCTTTTGACAAGGGCCTGTAGGGACAGGACAAGGGGGAATGGCTTTAACCTGGCAGAGGGGAGATTGAGATGAGACATTAGGAAGAAATTCTTCCCTGTGAGGGTGGTGAGGCCCTGGCACAGGGTGCCCAGAGAAGCTGTGGCTGCGCCATCCCTGGCAGTGTTCAAGGCCAGGTTGGATGGGGCTTGGAGCAACCTGCTCTAGTGGAAGGTGTCCCAGCACATGGCACGGGATGTGAACTGGATGGTCCCTTCCAACCCAAGGCGGTTCTGGGATTCTATGATCTATTATTGTTAGTTATTTTAATTTAACTTCTCCTGGTGTATTAAAACCTGCTAAGACTCTTAATTACATTTTGTACAGATTGTAAATCATGTTAGCTTGCATGCTTCAAGGTGAAATTAAGAAACAATTCCAAGGGAACATTTTCTCTCTTGGTCTTACGATATATAATGCCAGATGTTCTCATTGCATCTTCGGTTGCTAAATAATTGGGCAACAGATACACAGCATGCTAAAAATTCACAAACACGTCTGTAAAGGTGCATCCGCTCAGGAAAAAAGCTTTAATATTCTGGAGTTGAACGTCCTAACGCAAGCTTGACAGTTTGGTTTCAAATACGGTCAGAGAGTCCTGACAGCAGAGTTAGCAAAGCTTCAAAAGACTGCAGTCTCCTCATGGACTTCTTCCACTCGCACCTCTGACTTCTCCCCAGAGAAGTCTCATTTCTCACTACCGTCTCTGAAGTCTCTTGCTAGAGATCAACATGTCCAGTTCCAATTCCCATTTAGAGTCAAACACTTCACATCCCTCTGCCAGTACAAAAGGGTTGTGGTCAGCCACAGTAACACTGCACCTTTAATAACCTGAGGGCTTAAACCTAATCAGGAATCTTAGGCCAAGCCTTTTTAGCACTTTGAAAATGAATATATTTCAAGGAGCATATACCAAAGAAATTTTATCATCAAGTTCTTCCTATATGTACCTGAAAAATTTTAGGAAGTTGATTTAAATTTAACTGCAGGAAGAAAAAAAGGGTCATCTGAAAAGGGAGACTTGCTTTAAACTTGCCTACAAAGGAGCTTTCTGTTTCTTTAGATGTTATAAGTGCTATACAATAACAAAGAACATAGAATGGACTAAACTTTAAGCAGGCTGAAATGCATTAAAGGAATCTCTGGGCTTTCTGCCAGCAGCATTCAATGGGAGAGAGAAGAAGGGGAACAAGAGAACCAGCAAAAGGTGTCGGGACAGTGTTTCTGGAAAAGAGAGCTTGGATGTAAGAAAAATTCAAATAAGAAGGAAAGAAACTAGAGGAGAACTCATCAGAAGTAGCAGAGGAAGGCTTCTGCCTTTTCAGTGAACTGACAAAGGGGCAAGTTATGGAAGAAAAGGTTAATTTAATAAGCAAAATACTCAGGTGCAGACATTACTTCATGTCTGCTGGCCAACAGGAAAATAAAAACAATTTCTGATCAGAGTTTAACATAACCTTTTCATTATTAAAAGGTGGTATTTCACCTTCTTGTTTGCCTATTTAGCAACTGATGAACACACACTGCATCTTCACCACCCTTTCCCCTAAACGCCTGGTCTGTCCTTACGTGGTTTCCATAAGTAATTGCCTGACCTTTACTTCAAGAACAGGAGGGCAGCAGAGCAACAAGAGCATTTATAAAGTACAACAATGCATATAGTTGAGGATTTAATTGGAAAACAAAATAGTATTTCTGTCCCCTATGGGCACGTAGGATGAGCCCAAAGTCCTTTCTACCTCGAGCAGACTCAATGTATGCCCATCATGCTGGAGGGGGACAGCCCCTGCCCTTGTCTCCAACATACAGCACAAAGAAGTATAATACTTAGAATAATCTTTCCCTTGGATTCCTTTTCCTCTGGGCTGCAGCCTTTCCTTTATCCTCTTTTCCTGAGGTCAGTGCAAGTAATACATATGGAACACCCTGTGACGGCCCTTGGTTTGCCTGCTTCCCTGGGTGGGGAAAGCACCTTCTCCCTTGGCATTGCAACAGCCCAAGGAAGCAGTCATTTTTATTTCGTGCTGACCATAGCAACCAGTGAACAACCAGGAGTAGGAAGAGAAGGGTCCAAGGAGAGCTTATAGCACACTTATATAGTGACTAAAGCGGCACCAAGAAATCTGTAGAGAGCCTTTTGCAAGGGCCTGCATAGACAGGACAAGAGGGAATGGCTTTAACCTGACAGAGGGGAGATTGAGATGAGGCATTAGGAAGAAATTCTTCCCTGTGAGGGTGGTGAGGCCCTGGCACAGGGTGCCCAGAGAAGCTGTGGCTGCCCCATCCCTGGCAGTGTTCAAGGCCAGGTTGGACACAGGGGCTTGGAGCAACCTGCTCTAGTGGAAGGTGTCCCTGCCTGTAGCTGGGCCTTGGAACTGGATGAGCTTTAAGGTCCCTTCCAACCCAAACCAGTCTGGGATTCTATGATCTAAAATTAAGAAGATTGATTCCTGAAATACTACTCCAGGCATGACAAATTACTCGCACATCTGAGCGAAAACTAGAGCATATGGTATGAGTCAAGAATAAACTGGCAGTCTTTAATACATATTCTCTGTTGAAAATAGCATCTGTGTGTATATATATATGCTTTTGCCGTGCACAAGCCTGACACTATGTATTTTTGGGAACCAGTTAACACCGACAACCACTCCAGTGCCTCCAAAACCCTTCTCGAACTGCTTCCCCATTTAGATTATCCCAAAGTAATCTAAAATATTTACTGCAATCACTTGTGCCTCACTTAAGAAAAAATCTAGTTTACTTTTTATACGGTTCAGGCTAGAGGAGCCTGCTATGGTCAAGCCAGTCTCCCCGACTGAGTCAGAAAGCTCATCCTGTGGAATGAGGTTTTAAATACCATAGCTTTTATATACCTCCAAGGATGGTGACTCCACTACTTCCCTGAGCAGCCTGTCCCAATGACTGACAGCCCTTTTGGTGAACGTGTTATCTAACATTTGGTATATGCATTCTTTAAAAAGTTAGCTCCTGAGATGGATCGTGTGAGTATAGTTCCTAGGATCAGAGAAAACGAAAATATAAATATTCAAAGCATGAAGAAAAACCCACATACATGTCTTCGCTCCTTTGTTTTAAAATCATATTCTTCATTTCACTTCCTAACCAGGAGGATGAAACAGGGGAGAGAGGAGTTATTTTGAGCTATTTTGAGAATTAGGCATCAACATCACCATTCTTTCGTGGGCTATTTTACATGTTCTGATCCCCAAGCGAGTATCTGCCTAAGACTTGCGTCTGCTGTGTGACAGAGGATGAGCATCTGCACTGTGGCTGGCTAATTGGGATGTTTGCTAGCTCCATGCACACCAGCTGAGGCAGACATGCTGGGTAGCTCTGGAGGAGCCAGGACAGGGATGCCAATGGCCAGCACACTCCAGAGCTAACAAACAACACAGGATCTGACCTGTCTGCATGCAGAGCCATGTGGCTACACACAGCTCCTTAGCCAATTGGAGGATCCACCTCTCCAGGGGTCACTGCCTTCCCATTATCCTGCGTGGTGCCAAGTCTGGGCAGAAAAGGCTGCAACAACGTGAAGTACATCCACAGGGATCTGCGGACATCCTCGCTACAGCAGAGCCCAAGTTGGCCATGAGCAACTGTCTCAGGCTGGTGCAAGGTGCTGGTGAAGAGCACGTGCTGGTTGAGGACAGAGGGGTCAAGACAGCAGATGTGCAGCTCCGCTGGGCTGTAAACCCAGCATGCCAGGGGCACGCATCAGCTGGAGGTGTGAATGCCAGCTCCTGAACTTGTCAGCATGAGCCCTTCATCTTTAATGTCCTATGCCCAGCCACGTGACAAGCTTATCTCAACTCAGTACTTTTCAAGGGGGAAAGGCTGCATCTCCTGGGCTGCCCACCCCATTGCTCTTGGCTGAAAGAATGAAGAACTGAGAACTTTTGACTTCTTTTTTTCCCCTCCTCTCGGTCTCCGCTGGTTGTGTTTGGTGAACGGACACTGAGCCCGCTGTGCAATGATGTAGCTGCTCATCTGCTGTAATTTCAGTAAGACTACCAAGGATGGTTCCTAAGAGGCTGGGCAACACCAGCTGCCCACCACATCCTTATTGCTGACAGAGCACATTCCTTCAATGAGCATTACATGTAACACTCCAAAGAGCCTCTTCTTTAATAACATTTAACAGAATTTCAGTACCTTTCAAAGAACAACAACTTCTCAATAACAACATGCATGTCATACAGCAAAGTGTGTGTGCTAAATCTGCTTTTCTGGAGGGTGGCATTTGCAGACAAACAGCTATTGGACTTTTTGGCTGACCTCAGTTTGATTATAGGATTGACAATAAGCTGTAAATATTTATTATTATCATGTATGTAGTTCGTATTTCAATTACCAAGGGCTAAGGCAGCAGGATAGACGCTGTGTTATAAATACAAATCAAGTCCAAAACTAAGAAACAAAGTCAGTGGGACATGGCCTATAAAATGTAATCAAGCAATATTAATTATCTTCTCTTAAATTTTCCAAGAGGCTGAACAAATCATGTCAGGAAGGTGCAGTGCTAATCTGCACTCACTGCCCCAGTGAAACGCATTCAAGTATATGGTTTTCTACAAAGGTAACTGCTATTTCTGCTGCCCAAGTTCTGGATATGAAATTACTATCAACTGTTTAAACTTCTGTCGCTGTTGTGCATTAGCACAAAGAGCTATTTGACACTTCAATTCTGGAAATGGGTGTATGCAGAGGGGTTTTTGCTAATTGCACTGATTACCAAAGGGGCTGCTGGCAATATGGGCAACGTTCTCGTTGTGGTCTGAAACGTTTTGCTCCACAGATGGAGGGAATCCACCCCAGCTCATTAATTCCGGAACGAAATTAAGGGTAAATCCTATGTAACAAACCACTCCCCTAAAACGTTAATGTTTTAGACAATAGCATAAAAATAATCATGGGAACAATACACAGAAAGCTTTGCTGGTTTCTAGCAAATCCTCACCAATCCACATCCTAAGGACAGAAAACCATCAAAGGCAATCCTAAAGTAATTTTGACAGTGAGACAGTGAGTTGGTGAGACACCGGCACAGGTTGCCCAGAGAAGCTGTAGCTGCCCCATCCCTGGCAGTGTTCAAGGCCAGGCTGGAGCAACCTGGTGTAGTGAAAGATGTTCCTGCCCGTGGCAGGGGACTGGAACTGGATGAGCTTTAAGGTCCCTTCCAACACAAACCATTCTGTGGCTATATGACTTCACATCATCATTGACTTTTCCTTTAGTACTACAGATTCTCATTTTTACCTCTAAAAGAATTAATTCATAACAAAGTACAGTATTACTCTAAAAAAATGTTGCTGTCTCTGAGCTCTCCTTGTCCTCCTACGAAACAGGTTCAATAAAATACTATTCAAAGGATTAAATAAGGTCACAGCTCAAATCAAGATGTAGCATCAAATCTCAGCTTCGTCTAGAGGTATAGCACCAGTGAGTTTACAGATTTTGATGGTGATTTGAGGTTTGAAGAGATAGGAGATGAAAGTAAAGTGAAGCTGTGCCAGTGTTAGGAGGGACAGAAATGGGTGCAGTTAGAGTTCATGTGAAATAAAACAAGGTAAATATACTAGTCTCATTTTTGTGTTTTTTCCACATAGAAATAACTTCATGGTAGTGCTTAGATCTTAATCAGGCCCTACAGAATTACATTTGTATTTAAAATGATGAAGTATTTGTGTTTTCTTCATGATTTTATTCATTAAAATATATTTAAACTTCCATATTTATGAGCCTATACCAAAAGAATTTAAGATATATAATGTCATTAAAATCATTATATAACTATATGCAAAGAGCAGGATTTCAAGATTTACTAAGTTTTAAATACTGATTTTTATTTCAGATACCATTAAGTTGTGAAAATGTATTTCAATAAATCCATTTTTAGCTAAAAGTGACATTTAAAAACATTTATAAGAGTTTGAAGTTATGCTCTTTGTAGTTTTAATTGCAATAGAGAAATTCTGTCATCTATTGGCATTCACACTTTTCTAAGCAGTAGTTAAAGAAGAATACTTCAAACTTAGTTAATCTGTGGCTAGAGATATATATATAAATAGAGCATATATATATAAAAGACTAAGTGTAATTGCAGAGGTGAACATACTGCACAATTGCAATTCCACTTGCAATTCTTGTCCATCATAAGCTAGAAAACTCATGTATTTCTAAGCTCAACTGCGATATTAGATGCTTCATCATGGAAAATAACAGAGCAATTACAGATGATAAATTATGTTTATGCATGTGGTTCATTAACTGCCTGGCTCACTGTGCAAAGTAGTTGTACAATCTCATACTGGACAATGTAGTGCACTGACAATTCTAATGGCATTGATATGTAGCTTAGAGAGAGTTGGGCAACTGGGGCTCTCCCCTGTATGTTTTATGGTAATTGCATAAAAAATTATTATTTTCTGCTGGTTGCACTCAAACATGAAGTTTCTTAATGCTGAAAAAGGAAATAAGCTTTTTAAACCACACTAGAAAGTGCATAAAATAACCTTTGACGTGAATCTCTTGGAAAAGAAAGCAAATTATTGAAGATTTTTTGTCTGATCTTTTTTGTACACTTGGAGCATTCAGGTTCCCATTTAGATGGAAATTCAGGAATGTATACATCTAGGCAGGCAGTTATTCTGGGAAATTACATGGCTTTTTATCATACATAATAGCCTAAGAGTTGCTCATACCCAATTAATTGATCGTTAAAAGGTCTTCACACCTCATGAAGATTTGAAATGTAAGTCAGACTGGTTTCTGAATAGGTGCAAATGTAATCTCTGGGGGAAGGAGAGTTTGAAACACTTGTTCATTCTCTATTTAAGAAAAAAACCCCGACAAACTAAATATACAAGGTCTGGCCTTTTGTTGTTGCTCTTCTTCTCCAAAGGTGCTGGAATTGCTTATAATGCCCTGGTAAGAAAAGACCTTATTAGAGTTTATGTACAGTAACAAAATGCTGCAGAGGAGAGTGCTGCCTGGTACTGAGGATATATATGTGTAATATACCTCTTCTTCCAGTCTGACTTACTTTTTTAAAGTAGCACAGGAAGATCTGATTGCACCACCCTCATAGAGGAGAATTTCTTCCTAATGTCTCAACTCAATCTCCCCTCTGTCAGGTTAAAGCCATTCCCCCTTGTCCTGTCCCTACAGGCCCTTGTCAGAAGCCCCTCTCCAGGTTTCTTATCATCCTCTTTAAGCACTGGAAGCTGCTCTGAGGATTCTTCTGAGTCTTCTCTTCTTCAGGTCCTTTTGACTCCTGGCTGTTCACTAGTTGCTATGCTCAACAAAAAGTATGTCCAGTTTTGCAAATGACTGCTTCTGTGGGCTGTTGCCCTGTTTTAGTTATAAAAGTATGTCTAAAACTCATGTAGCTTTGTTTTCATGCATAACAGTGGCATGCAGAGAAAGTAAATGAGTATTTTTCAATAACTCATAGTTACTCAAAAGAATCTATTTAAGAGTCTGTTTGATTGAATTGCAGCATCAAGAGAAGTTTCCAGAAAACCAAGGTGGGCTGATAAGGCCTTTCAAAAGCACAAAAACTAGACTGCAATTATGTTCTAAAAGTCCTCTTCAAAGACCTCAGCTTCCCAAAGCAGGTTGCAGCAAGGTTGTTTAGCTTCTGCCCCTGACCCCAACCCTACACATCATCCAGGTACTAAAGATATAAATCTGTGATCTCAGGAGCTAAGGAAGGAGGGAGGAAAACTCTGCACATCGAATGAGCAAACTGACGCAAAGGGTTAGCCAATGTACAGGGGGGTTAGGGTTAAGCCACTTGCCTGACAATGTTACTGCTCATTCATGCTTATTGTACTCGCCATGCACACTAGAACAAGATGTAAGGACGTGGCTATTGTTAGGAGGTAAGGACGGTGACTTGGTTCTCATCCTTTGGACGCCCAGGCCGGCTGAAATTGGCTCTGCGCTTTGGACAATGACCAAGCCTTCAGGGAGCATGGGTAACGACTAAGGGTGAGAAGTTCAGGCTCCAGGAAGACTCGCTTACTTCATCTTAAGACCCTCACCCACGACCACCAGGAGGCACTGCGCAACCGCAAAGGACGTTTTAGCTCATTATAATATGAAGCGGGGATAGGACACGAATATGTATAGGCGTGTTGTGCAACCTCACGCATATGTGTAACTTTAGAGGATAAATGCAAAGGGGAAACGAGGCTGAGGTGCGCATGCCTTTGGAGGAGCGATCCCCCATGCGCCTCAGCGCTGAATAAAAGCACACCTACTTTACAACTTTAATGAGTTGTGGAGTCTACTCGCATATCACAAACAGACAAAAAAGTAAAGTAAAATAAAGGCCAACGCAGTTATGAGTAATTTTAAAATAAGAGGTAAACTTACTCTGTTGGAAAATCACACACCCGGGCATGTCATTTGCAGCCAGAGGTTTTGCACTTTTGAGCATCTGGCCTGTAGACGCCTTTAAGTAGCATTCCCAAACATTCTCCATCACCACCACAAGCGGTTGAGCACATGGGGCTCACTTGTTCTGCTCCTTTGTCTCAGATCACATCAGTATTAGCAACTCCAGAATGCTGCAAAATTTAAAGTCAACTAATTATTTGTGAGACAGTATGGAACAATTACATTGTAATTTTCTGGTTATTTCTCATATGGTCATTAAGAACAAAAATCCTACCTTTTTTTTTTTTTTTTGCCATTGCTGAGTTTGCCTAAGAGAACAACATTTATCATACAATTATATGCTAATAACAGTGCTTTGGCAATGGTTTACATTCCTGACTGGCTGTACAAGTTACATTGCCACCTACAGGCTCAGGTACCTCTAAAATCTTGTATTCCATTATTCTATGAAGGCAAGGAATAAATATGTTTTAATTACAACCACAGACCGATATTTGATATTACGCAGCAATCCCTTCTACAGCAACACTGAGTGCCAGTGGCATGCATTTAGATTCAGGCTTCTCTGGAGTTTGGAGGGAAAGTGAGCTGCAGCATGTGAGCTGCAGCCAAAATGAACATTTCTTTCTGCTGAACAGCACTCACTGAGATACTGAAGCAAAAAAATCATCTTACTTCATAACTGACCCCTGTGACCCGCATCCTTCCCCAGCTGACGAGGATGGGTGTACAAACACCGGTTCTTTTGATACTTGGATTTATCGATGATGCCCAGAGGTTGCAAGCTACACACTGTTGGAAAAGCTTCGAAGGCAGTATTTGATTTAAAGACATTTTTTTGGTAATGACAACTTTGCCAACCTACCTTTTGTTCCTGAAGAGCTGAAGGGAAAAAAGCAGCACTCTCAGTATCTGTGTAGCCTGGCTGCCTCATCAGCCTGAGAAGTCCTCAGTCTGGCACACACCTTCAATGACAGCTTAGCTGATGATCCCCTTCCGCTAACAGTTAAGATCAAACATCTGCTGATTATTTTGCTGTTTCGAAAGTCTTTAGTTTGTATTAAATACCTTTGTTTCTAAGTGCTGCCAACCACGAATCACAGGGCTCCTGGGAGAAGCTTCTCTGCAGTGACCTGCTACTCTGGGAATTGCTTTCCATTCTTGGTTTTCTGCTGCAAAAACTGCTTATTTTGGGGAGACTGGGTATGCCCATAAATACAGCAGGGGTCTGGGAGGTTGGGATCTGCCCCCTTCCATGGCCACCCCATGCCACAATCCATAGGCTGGTGTCTTTCTCCTGGGCTTGGTACTTGATGCTTGCACCTGATGGAACAGCCAACACACTGCACAGTAAATCACTACCATTACACAGCACCAAATAAACAAATTACCTTTAACTGGTAGTTGGTGACTTCACAGAGCGACCTCACTATTCAGCAGTTTGCCCATAGTGATAAGGGAACCATTAGTAGGCGGCTGCTGTTTAAGCTGTCACTGTCATGACAACCCAGCATAGCCAAGTGACCTTCCTGACTTCTCTGTGTGTGGCTTAGGGCAACAGGTTTCCTATTTTCTACATTGTAAAGAACTAACTTACATTTAAAAGACAGTATTCTAAAGATCTGGGGCTATATGTCTTGTTCAGATGAGTATAATGGTCTCCTGCAGAAGCACACCATATCCATCAGCCTACTTCTAACACTAAAACACTTTGCACTGCAGCAAAGACAAAAAAAAAGTAATCCTTCAGTATTAGTTATTTGTGCTGCACTGTTAAAATTGCACTAAAATAACATACGACAGAGGAAAACCACTTTCTCCACATAGAGGACGTTGCCATTATTCAATATGCCAATAATCTTCAGCTGACAGATAGTCAGGCTCATACAGCCGCAAATTGTTAGCAGTATATTGTATGCTAATAATAATATGTAAGAAGTGGAACTGTAAATCATTATAATGGCTTATTAATATCTACAACCCTACTTAAGCATTAGATGTGGTTTTATGCTCCTGCTCTGAAAGAAGATAGACCAGGGGGCACTGGTCCAGCTCCCTGAAGGTTCAGGGCAACAGCAGATAAACAACTGGTGGACATGCTGCAGGAAAGGCAATGGGATGAAAGGTATTTCTTTACCATACTTTTGGGGTTTTAAATATGTATTCCCCCACACCTATTGACAGACCAGTTTGTAGGGTTTCTCTGGTTAGGTTAAGACACCCTCAGGTTTAATAGAAACCAATTTAGTTTTGGCTGAAAGGAATAATTGTGATGAGGTTTTATATGTCCATGTGAATGAAACTATTGCTGTCACTTCAGGACCAAAGGGAGATTATCTTCACTGAACAATATCCTATAACAGGGGCTATGTCATCAGAATCAAACTGCTTTGCTCATGCTACTGAGGATAGTTAATACCGTGAATATTGGTCTTCAATCTATTCACAGCTTTGATTTCCTGTTTCTTGCTATTAATTAAGAAAAAAATACATCAAATTACCAAACCAAAAAGATTTAAATAATCAATAACGATTTTGCATACCTGCTTCTAACTGACGTTAAATTGAAAATATTGAAATCTGACATTAGTGTTCAAAACTGGAACTAAAACTGTAAACCTGTATCCAATGACAATTCATGCAGGTCTAAAAACCCAAGTTAAATGCATAACAACCATTACCAGGCAATGGAAGCTTTCTTAAGCTCTCCAGCTTTCCAAGCTGAGCAGCAACAGACATGTAATTCAAAATCCTCCTCACATTCCCTGCTTGCTCCTTCCTCCAGGAGTATTTTTTCAGTGTATCCCTAAAATAAACATTTTTCCTCTTAAAAAGCACTGGGAAACTAACAAAACTTATTTCCTTCCATACACACACACATCCCAAACAGAAATCAGACAAATGTATTTTATCAAGTTCTTTACTGTGAGGGTGGTGAGGCACTGGCACAGGTTGCCCAAAGAAGTGGTAAATGCTCCATCCCTGGCAGTGTTCAAGGCCAGGCTGGATGGAGTCTTGGGCAACACGGTCTAGTGTGAGGCGTCTCTGCCCAACTGCATAGTCTTCAGGTCCTTTCCAACCCAAACCATTCTATGATTCTATTGTCAAATTCAATACTTAAATATAAGCTGAAAAATTAATGGTGGGACAAATTAGACAAATTTAATTTTTTACATTTGCTTATTTACCCAATAAACAGAAACGAAAATTGAAGTAGTTTATTAGAACCATTAAGCTAATATAGTTCTGTTCTGGAAATAGAGCATATGTCTCGCTTATGAAGAGATACTAAACAGGACTCTTTCTCAAAAAATCTCATAACAGATTCACCTTCAAAATATAATAAATGAACTCATAAGTAAATGCAATATTTATAATACTTGAAAAATTATTGCTTCCTAACATCTGATGTAGTCTCAATATGCTCTTTTAGCGCATTTCAACTCCATTAGCATTTAGACTGCCTTACAGCTGTCAAGATAGGTTAGGGAAAAAAATCACCTGCTAACAATGCCAAAAATACAGAAATCATCATTCAGAACACAGCAACCGTCACAAGCAACATCCACACCCCTGGCAGTGTTCAAGGCCAGGTTGGAATGGGGTTGGAGCAACCTGGTCTAGTGGAAGGTGTCCTTGCCTGTGGCAGGGGGCTGGAACTGGGTGAGCTTTAAGGTCCCTTCCAACCCAAACCAGTCTGGGATAATAATATACACAATTTTTTTCTGCCTTTTCTAGCATAGATCAGAATCTAAGCAACAGTGGTACTTGCACCAGGAACAACACCGCTTCTCCTGGCCTGAGATCCTATTCACCGTGAAAGGTTTCTAGTGCTGGCACAGGTGAAGAAACAAGTGAAACCACAAGAACACAGAGCACAGCTTAAACACCAATCCAGACAACAACAAAGAAGTTTCAATGCTGAAGTCAAATGCTGTGGTCAGAATTTCTGGGCTAGTTTTGAAACCTTTTTCCTAAGCCATGTTCAAAATAACCAGTACCACTTTTAAGGTCAGCATGTTTATTCTTGCAAAAATGAACTGTGCTGCTCTTCAAGAAAGTCTTCCTATCAGCACAGGACTACACTGATCTAGTTGAAGATGCCTGTGCTCATTGCAGGGGTGGGGGGACTAAGTGACCTTTGAAGGTCCCTTCCAACCCGAACTATTCTATGACACATGCTCCATGAACTCACCAGTGACAGTTTCTCTTAAGCAGGTTATATTAGTCTGGAGGTAGAAATTCTGATCATTTTTCTCTAAAGATTTTTAATCAATAATGCATTATATTTCACTGTAATTATTCGTAGAAACATTCCAGTTAGCTCAATATACTTTTAACAAAGGAGCGTAATGGAATATACAATTCCTCCTACCATCAGTAATATTCCTACTCAGTTTTACGGCAGAGCAACATGGATTTCCCCAAAACAGAGGCGGGGAAATGGAAATCTAGCCACAATATCTTTTGCTAGACCTGTTAAAAGTAGCCCTATATTAAACTAACAGAAAAAAGAATGATTCTATTGCACAGGTTTTGAACAGAGCAATTACCTGCAGAAGGATACAGATCCCACTTACAGGCAAATACATACACTCTAAAGAAAACAACTATCTCAGTTATCACCGAAGCGAACATTTTCCTTTAAGGAAGGAGACTCCAATGAAAACCGCCTAAATCCACTGCAGTGGTTTTCCGTTTCTTAGGTTCTGCTGACGCCTGGTGGCGCACAGGCAAAGGGTCCTAAAGCAAGAAACATCCGCGTTCCTGCTCTGCCAGCTACATCATACCTCAACCTCTAGGAATAAGATTTGCCATTTCTATGGTGCAAGCCAATATACTCCGTGTTTTAGAAGAGCTCCCGTGGAATCCTTTCACAGGTTCAGCCTTGACATAGTGACACGTGAACTATTTACCCCCAAGTACATCACACTTTTGCATACACTTGTGTTAGTGAAAAAGGAGTAATAAAAAGATACATATTTTCTCCTTTTCAATCACCCAAACGAAATGAATCCCAGTTCTTAACAAGAAAAGAAAGCTTGTCAGCATACCTCAGCTGGCAGTGGTTAATGTGCCCCAGGTAACACAAGAAAGAAAAAAACTAAATAGGCATCGATAGCAAAGTACCATCTAATCCAAAGACTACATCTCCTCTCCTTACATCATAACTGAGCCACATTCCCTCTACACCAGTGTTACAATATATTCATTATTATAATATGCAATACTTGATAGAATCATAGAGTGGTTTGGGCTGGAAGGGACCTTAAAGCTCATCCAGTTCCAACCCCTGCCATGGGCAGGGACACCTTCCACTAGACCAGGTTGCTCCAAGCCCCTGTGTCCAACCTGGCCTTGAACACTGCCAGGGATGGGGCAGCCACAGCTTCTCTGGGCACCCTGGGCCAGGGCCTCAACACCCTCACAGGGAAGAATTTCTTCCTAATGGCTCATCTCACTCTCCCCTCTGTCAGGTTAAAGCCATTCCCCCTTGTCCTGTCCCTATAGGCCCTTGTCAAAAGCCCCTCTCCAGATTTCATGTAGGCCCTTTTCATAGGCCAATACCTTTAGGTATTGAAAGGCTGTTACGAGGTCTCCCTTGTAACACCTCATGTACCACCTCCTGCCTCCCCTGAGACATACTTATGATACTTCTTTTCAATCTTTATTATTCTTTGTAGTTTGGGGTTCCATCCACTTAGCTTTCAGGGTGCAGAGCCTGTGGTACTTTCTTCACTTACCTTCTTAAGGACAAGCTGCAAAGTGGAAGACAAGATTTCATAGATTCTGGAGCAAGCAGAACAGTTCAGCTGCATGAAATAGGTCTGAGGGTTGGTGGGTCAACAGCCTCCTCAGCACCTGAGAGGTGGGACTGAATATGCCCTTTGCAGCCAATTAAGCATTAATGTGGCAACGAACTATCAGGCTGTAATGCCAGGTTAAGGGAAATTCTGAAGGGGCAAGATACAACCCATGTACCTGGAGGTGAAACATCATAAGGCTGTGACTTCAGGCAAACTAAATTGCAGATAACCCTATCATCTTGGTTTCACTGACACTTTACTGAACAAGCAGCCTACAAGAGAAAAGCTTAAAACCACCACACAAAAAGAAGCCACAGTGATAACACAGTCTGCAGCATTCCCTATACCTGGCAGTGTTCAAGGCTATGTTGGACAGAGACTGGAGCAACCTGGTGTAGTAGAAGGTGCCACTGCCCATGGCAGGGGGTTGGAACTGGATGAGCTTTAAGGTCTCTTCCAACCCAAACCAGTCTGGGATTCTATGATTGTAAACACAATACACATTTGGATGAAGAACATCCATCATCAGTTGGCCCTATACCCCTATTTGTGCAGTAAGCATCCTGGCTCTCCTGATGGCCACAGCAGAGGGTTAGTGAAGACTGTTAAGGGCTAGTCAGGCCTGGAGAATAGCCAGTATAAAGGGTACCACCATCCTTTATACTGAAAGAACTCAAAGGTGTGAGGATCTGCAGTCTTTCATTTCTCCTGAAACTTCCTTTCACGCCCACAGGAAAGCACTTTTGTAGCTGCTTCTCAGATCTTGTTGCTTGCCGGCAGCTTCCAAATGCAGTTCTGCCACTGATGGATCCGAGAGAAATGTCAGCAGCACGTCACACAGCATGTGGAGCATTTTGATGGCCACCATAAAGTAACTAAAGGACTCAAAAGTATTGGAAAAAGCAAAGATTTCAGGTCAGCAACCTGACTTCCAAAGGCGATATGGATGAGTTACATCAGTAGTGTTTCTTGGCTTGCAACCTTTGCTTCGTGTCACACATTGTTACACACATGGCTCTGAGAGAACGCAATACACAAACACCAACAGGCACACAGCTAGCATCATTTGTTTAATAAAGTCTTTTCTGTTCTTAGAAAAAGTTTACAAGACAGATGTGCTCCACAGAATAAACAACTAGCAGCTGATCTCTCCTCTTAATCCATGCAGAAAGACTGGACTGCCTACCCTAGTGTAACGCAGCAGCTGAACAACATACCAAAATATACACAGATTTACAGGCTGCCATGAAAACAGGTCGCACATGACACCAGAGTGAGAATCAATATACAAGCCTGCTCGGATTAACTTCAGAATTCAAGTGTAAGTTTAAGGAAAAACCCTGATTTCTTTTTGAAATGGAGCTTATGTACTGAGAGTAAATGTTCTGCTACAAGCTGCCTATAGTCATCCCTTACTCAGCAGTCATGTGAAAACACATACACAAAAATGTTACAAGTCCTTTTTACTACTGATACTACACGTTAACAACTGGATCTGAGGGCATTGCTTTGGTTGTTTCAATACAGAATGATACAGGTTTCTGATGTCTTAGTTCTGTTTTCCTGTTTTCCATTCTTTTCCAAAGTCACTGAAGAGTGGTGCTGAGGTGAATGCTGGGTCTCTTCAAGAATCCAGTGTAGGTTTTGTATGAGAAACTGTGGAAGGCAAACAAACGGGAACATTACTATAAGTAGAGCAGAAACAGAATCGGATTCCTTCAAATCCTATGGAGAAAAGTATCTTTACTTATTGCCACAGCATGCACATGAATGCTAGGTTATCAATATCACATTTTTGATCTGTTCAGCTCTCCCGAATTTTAAATGCTATTGGAAAGGTCAGACTGACCAAAGCATGCCAACTCTACAAACTCCTGCTCTCCACAATGTTCTTATTTCAACACACAACACAGAAAACCGGGGTGGGGGGGGAACTTCATGTTCCTGTAGCACAGCAACAAGGCCAACAGTTGCTGAGAAGGAGCACATCCTTGCTTCACTTCCTAAGAACATGTTCTTCTTCCCTATATGCCTGCTCACCTCCAGTATTGAAGCAGGCAGGTGTGCCCAGCATAAAGCCAAAGAGAGCAGAACTTGTGATTCCAACTGTTGTTTGATACGACAATCCACTTTTGATTGCAACTCAGTTAATAAATGGAAACATTTCGGTCCAGTCTTGAAGCTACTCTTCAAGAGGCCAGAGAAAGAAGCCTGTGGACTTGAAAGTCTCTTTGATCCCTTTTCCAGGTCAATCCAAACCAAATTTCAAGGAATCTATTCAATGCCTTATGCAAATTTATTTACATTAGTACCATGCAGGTAACACGAACTCCTATAAAACAGAAATCAGCCCCCAGTGCCTGACCACCAGGGAAATTGATGGATTCTCTTTTTTTAAAGCAACTTTCTGAGCAATGTAAGATACTGAACGGTACAAATCACAGGCCAGACTGAACTCTAGGGGCAGGAAAAGGAAAGAGAGGTTAGACCTTAACTTTGTAAAGGTGTTAGTAAGTAAACTGCATAGCCAACTCAGGGCTTCAGTTGTGCAGATGAGGGAAATACTACTTTCTTGAGAGCTTGGACATGTTTGAAAGTTCAAACTCAGCAATATAGCTGAGGAGGGGAGAAGGAAGGTAATGAAAGCTCTGTCCTGAAGACTTAAAACTGACCAGAAGAGTATAGTAAATACATATCTACATATGTAGATAATTCTCACTGATGTCCAGGCATGTCCTGCAGGTCAAGTGCCCAAAAGGAAAGAAAATCCCAGTTCTCCTACTGAATTCAAGCAGAAAGTCTGGCTCTCAATGCCTGGCCTAATGTGCTCCTTAGATAGTGAAGGTACATGAAAGAGCCTGTTCTCAAGTCACCCTGGGAAAGAACAAACTAAGGAGGGGTAGGAACCATGATATGAAGTTGCAGTTCTGGCCTGTCTCAAATTTCTGACGTTTTCCACTTCCATTGCTGAGGATTATGTGTTATTTGGGCATTATAAATGGTAATTACAAATGGGGTCTGTTCCAGAATGACCTGCTTGATACATAAAGACTGAGAAAGAAACACAACCATGAAGAATACAAAGCAGGATTTAGAGTTAAGCCACTGCTGTGCTATCAGACCACAATTTTAGATTTCCTGAGTCAACCTGGAGAGAGTGGTGGCTGGGCCAGGCTCAGAGATACACACCTTCAGCCAAGCACACAGCTGGGAAAAGGTTTCCACCCACTTCTACATTCTGGTGTGCCAACTGCAGAAGCAGAGGTTAGCCACCAGCAAGATTACCGCACTTCACCTTTCAGTATTCTTAATGCAATTCTCTGCATGTGATGCTTCAGTAAAGCACCCAGGGTTAGAGACTGCCAAGCAGCAGGACACAGATACATGGAGAAGTGGAAAAGCCAAACCTGAGGCCTGCTTTGGATGAGCTAAGGCTCTCTTTCCGAAGACACATCTCCTTCTGCTCCACTGCTTGCACTGGGATCATCCTTGCTCCGGGGAGCATTTCTTTCTCTACTTGACTCAGAGGGCACCTTGGTTCTGGTCTTCTCTTTTCTTTGTTGCTGTTTTTCAAGTTTCGTCAGCTATTCACGAAGGAGAGCAAGAAAACACTTCATGAAATAAAATTATTTCCGAAGACTATTTCTAAAAGCTCGTAAATGTGAGCATTTGTACGAAACTTGTGACTCAGATTCACACCAATATCAAGAAAACAGAAAGGAAAAAATAAAACCCAAAAAGCCCAAGGCTTACATTTTCAGAAATTCGGATAAGAGAGTGAATTATCATCATCTGCCAACATGATCACCCCCTGAGTATAAGAGAGAAGTGCCCATCTTCAAAGACTACCCTCTGCTTTCCGGGGTTCCTTCACCCAACACAATTTGCAAATGTAAGAAAAAACAGAACACAAGGACCAAAAGGGAAAGCTGGATTCCGCTAAGCTTCTCTTCTGTTTTGGGTCTTACGTGGCAGTTTTGTAGTTTCAAAGCTGCTGACAACAGATATATCCCAAGTTCAGTCATCCAACACACAAGAATGAACTTATTTTATTCTTTATCCAAAGAAAAATACACGTATGAGCCTTAGTATCACCTAGGATATAGAATAACCATTTCAAATCAGCTTGGACAAAGCCCTAAGCTTACACTGCACTGCAACCTCTCAGTAGTAATGCTTTCAGTACTACTAAGAGTCAAATTAAGTTGCAAACAGCTGTCATCTGTTTTTCATTTTCTAGAGAAACAGGTTGCAGTAAGTTTGGGGGACATTACATCATTGAATCATACAATCCCAGACTGGTTTGGGCTGGAAGGGACCTTAAAGCTCATCCAGTTCCAACCCCCTGCCACGGGCAGGGACACCTTCCACTAGACCAGGTTGCTCCAAGCCCCTGTGTCCAACCTGGCCTTGAACACTGCCAGGGATGGGGCAGCCACAGCTTCTCTGGGCACCCTGTGCCAGGGCCTCACCACCCTCACAAGGAAGAATTTCTTCCTAATGTCTCATCTCAATCTCCCCTCTGTCAGGTTGAAGCCATTCCCCCTTGTCCTGTCCCTACAGGCCCTTGTCAAAAGCCCCTCTCCAGATTTCTTATCACCCCTTTAGGCACTGGAAGCTGCTCTAGGGTGTCCCCAGAGCCTTCTCTTCTCCACACTGAACAAGCCCAGCTCTCTCAGCCTGTCTCCAGAGCAGAGGTGCTCCAAGCCTCTGGAGCATCTCTGTGGCCTCCTCTGGACACGCTCACTTACCTGTTTAGGGTCAACAGTAGCAGCCGGGGACTCCAATTCTATTGTTACAGGACCATCATTCTGGATGTGGACCTGCATGTAGGCCCCAAACTTGCCATCTGCAAAGGGAAGATACAAGAAGTGCTTATGGCTCTTGGAAGGATAACACATACCAAAACCTTTACATGTGCTACTAAAAAGAACCAAAAAAAAAAAATACACAAAAGCACATACAACTAACAAACTGCAGAAAGCTACAAAGAAAAATACCAGTGTATGTGCTCCCAGCTATGTGGTCTGACACTGAGATGATAAATCCTAAGTACAGAAATGTCAACAAAACAAACCAAGTCTCCAGATAATCAAGGTTCTCACAGTTCAGGATAGGCAGGACAGTTCTCGCAGGCAGGAGATGATAGATTAAAGGAGGTAACAGCTAAGGCCAGGGATCCAGTCCTACTAACCAGTTGATGCTTTGAGGAAATCTTACATATTGGCAGAAGATAAAATGACCTGAAGCCTTCTCTGGAGCATTTGACATTGAATACTTTAAGCAGGGTGTGCAGCTCAGTCCCAATGTGCTACAGCTCCTTTTTCTTTCCTGTTTGCAACCCAGATCATTCTTTGAGAGAGTTTGGCCAAAAGGGAGGAAAGACAGACATCACCTACTGCCCCAATCCTGCCTACTTCACAGGAGTACACTGCTGAAATCAGAAATGTCTGTCATTTGTTAGCACACCAGCTGAGAGGTACAGAGCTTGCTCTCATGGCTGCAGCCTCTCTGTGTTATGCTGTTAAGGTCATTGCTCACATTGTGTCGTGGTTTAAGCACAGCCAGTAATTCAGAAGCCTGCAGGTGCTCGCCCACTCCCCTCCACTTCTTCCTCTCCCGGCTCCGGGAGGGACGGGGAGGAGGATGAAAAGAATGTACCTCCCACAGGTTGAGATAAGAGCAGTCCAGTAACTAAGGTATAACACAAACCACTGCTGCTACCACCTATAATAATAATGACAAGGGAAATAACAAGGGAAGAGAATACAACTGCTCACCACCTGCTGACCGACACCCAGCCTGACCCAAGCAGTGATATCACCCTTCCAGGTAACTCCCCCCAGTTTATATATTGGGCATGATGTGCTGTGGTATGGAATACCCCTTTGACTAGTTTGGGTCAGGTGTCCTGTCTCTGCTTCCTCCCAGCTTCCCCTCCTCCCTGGCAGAGCACAAGGCTCAGAAAGTCCTTGGTCAGAGTAAACATTACTGAGCAGCAACTAAAAACATCGGCGTTATCAGCGCTGTTCCCAGGCTGAAAGTCAAAAACACAGCAAGGCACCAGCTACTAGGAAGAAGAAAAATGACTGCCACTGCTGAACCCAGGCCACATTGTACAGCCAATGACAGTATAAGAACATCTATGTGTCATACATCAGGAAACGGCTTGGCTAGAGGAAGACAGGAATGATCACCCTGCTGGGCTGCTTAGTGAAGATACCATAACATCCCCTCATCTACTGCCACATAAAGACAGCTCCTCTGCAAGGCAAACAGAAAATCACAGAATAAAGAAAGTAATGATCAGGGAAGAGTGCACACAAACAAGGTCCACTGGTCACACCAAGGACCTCACCAACCTCTTGCCCTTACCTTTAATAAGCTCTGGCTTGTAGGCTTTTCTTAGCTGCTCTAGGAAGTTGTTATAAAAACACTCTGCCTGCTCTGTGGGCATTGCCATGTGGTAGTCAGGCTTGTTTCCTTTCAGGATGCACTGGAGAGTAAATTGGCTCACACACAACACTTCATACTGTTTATCCATCACGCTTTTGGACCAATGCTTCCCACTTTCATCTTCAAATACTCGCAAGTTCAAGATCTTTCGAACCCTAAATGAAGAAAATGATACTTTATAAATTGTCTCATATAGGATCAACAGGTACAAGTTCATGCCTATCACACAGCATGAGATAAAGGAGAATGCAGATGTGTACTCGTTTTGCCTCCACACAACATGATATCCCTTTGTCCCTCCCTTCCTAAATCACAGCAATCTCATCACATTAGGCAGAGCCATAACCAAGAAGGTCTTTACAGACAACACATTTGCCTGACCATTACTGTAAGGCCATAGGGCATGAGATCAGGACAGAATAATTGCAAGTTACAGCATAACATAAAGATGGCATAGGAATTAGGAAAGCTCACTCTTTACTACCTGATTTTATGTGCCGCATTATTTAACATGGGAATAGCTTTGGGAATTTTAACCCTCCCATCACACTGGGAAATCACAGTCAGTATGAAATGAGATCATCCTAAACCAGGGTTGTTTCCAAATATGTTCACATATACTCCTCCAGCTTTGCTACCTCCCAGCACTCTCTCCAAATCAGGCCCACAAGCCACGTGAGAACTGTACTTCTTCATCACAAAGAGAGGAGGAAGGCAGGGAGCAGCACAGAACTGCAGGTGCAGCAAAGTTATGATTGGGATTTGTCCTATGAATTTGTATTAGGGCTGACTTGTGGAGGTAGGGCTCAGTGGCTTGAATACTCAGAGAGTAAGAGGACTTTCATAAATAGAACTTCTAAAGCAGTAAGCAGACTTGCAACCCAGTCTACGGTTAGATTTTGACTGATAATAAGCCTGCATGCCTGCCACTCTCCTGTCTTTGTTTCTTCTTGTAGCTTGTCCACATCTGCAGTAACTATAAAGAGAGCACAGGAAGTGCAAAGCATTTCAACTGTGGTTGTTAGCCAGACATTTTAGGCTGCACCAGCAGGGATAGAGTATAAAATAAAACCGAGACTTTGTTATGGTGTAGCTTCAGGGCTTTGCCATCAGTAAGGCACACTCACAAAAACCATCCTTGTCACAAAAACATCCTTCTCAATTGGTGTGTGTGTCAGCAACAAATAGAATTCACTCCTGCATGAAGTGAATGGTTAAAAGCCTTGGAAGCCCCCAGCGCACAGGCTTAGATCATGGGCACTGCTGTGTTCTAATGATAAAGATGTTTGTGTTTCATTTACAGGATTACTGAAGTTTCCTTTAATAGGACTTGAAGAGTTAAGCTGATTCCTCTCATTCCTTTTTCAGCTGCTGGCTTCCTGCCTTTCCTGTGCCAGTCATCCAACCAACCTGGTGCTGAGAGCACAGCTGCTACTGGTCACCTGCTTGCAACATTCGGAGGCACCTTTCACATTCACCAAAGTGGGAATGAGAAACGACGTCAGAAGCACACAGTAAGGCAAGCCAGTGGAGCATGCATATACACCTTCAGCACACCCCCATTCCCTCTTCCACATCTGCCAAGGGTTTTCACCCTCACATTCTTCTCTCTTCACTGCCTGACCCTTTCTTCTTCTTGACATCAGTTAGCTCTATTACCCATTTCTTCTTTGCCTTTGTAAGAACTGAGGTCAGCCCTAGAACAATGTCTGAAGGAGGCAGAAGCAGCCCCTAGAGAACTCTCTCTTGCATGTGTTTGCTGGCTGAATCACCATATTCTGTGGCCATGGAACAGATGGCCAGAGCCAGTCCTTCAGGCTGCCAAAATTGATGCACTTCTCCAGAAACGTAACTGAGGAGACTATCCTTTAGGAGGAATGAAACTTCCTATGTGCAAGCTAAAATGAGAGTTGAGCTTTCTGATACAGCCCATCCTTGAGAAATGGATTTACTCCCTCTGGGTAAATTTGTCCAGTAAGGAGGAAAGACATTTTAAAAAGGGAGATTAGAAAAGCCAAATATGTTGATTCTCCCTTTTTGAGCCTGTTCCCGATAAAATAAAACACATAGACAGGGAATGAAACAGATTTTTCTCAATGGAACACAGAAAGAAACCAGTATTCAAGGTAAAATATGAAGAGGGACTAACAGGCAAAGCTGAGTTTCCCAACAGGCACCCCATTTATTTGGCTACTGTACAGGTATCACTGACTGTGAGAAATGCACAAATAAAAGAGTTCAAGGCAAACGGAAATGTGACTTACATGTGCTCCAGCTCTCTTTGCGTATCCTCCAAAGAAATGCCCAGCAGCACACAGAGGCCTCGTCCTATCGAACTTATTTGTTCACCACCCACTGGGGAAGGGGAGGGGAAGAAGAGTGAGGCTAAATGCACTGCCTTGGGTTGTGACACAGATTAGCTACTGGTATCAGCTGGCAACTGTACAACCACCAGAGAAAACATTATTCTAAACCCTTCTTCTCTGTCTTAAGATTTTTAGAGATCATATAGAAGCCCTCTTTCAAGTCTTCCTGATGTCGTGAGTTATTTCATAGAATCATAAAGTCAGCTGGGTGGGAAAAGACCTTCAAGATCATAAAATCCACCCACTTCCCAGCACTGCCAAGGCCACCACTAACCCATAGCACTGAGGGCCTCCTCTACATGGCTTGTGAACACTTCCAGGGATGGTGACTCCATCACTGCCCTGGGCAGCCTGTTCCAATGCCTGACTGTCCTTTGGGGAAGAAATTGTTCCTAATACCCAGTCTAAACCTCCCCTGGTGCAGCTGGAGGCTGTTTCCTCTTGTCCCATCCCTCGTTCCTTGGGAGCAGAGCCCAGCCCCCTCCTGGCTCCATCCTCCTTTCAGGCAGCTGTAGGAGGTAATAAGGTCCCCCCTGAGCCTTCTCTTCTCCAGACTAAACCCCCAAGATCCCTCAGCTGTTCCTCATTACACTTGTGTCCAGACCCTTCACCAGCTCCACTGCCCTTCTGTGGACCTGCTCCAACACCTCAACGTCTCTCTTGTCATGAGGGGCTCAGAACTGAGCACAGGATTCGAGGTGCAGCCTCACCAGTGCCCAGTACAGGGGCATGATCACTTTCCTAGTCCTGAAAGCAGATGCAGGACTCCCATGTAAACATCTTGGGGATTTTAAGCATCTTCAACACAGAAGCTCCAACCAGTGCAATAGGAAGGACCATGCAAGACATACAGCAGTGCACGCAAGCCATGCAAGAAAGAAACTGTCGTTATAAAGGCAAACCATGAGCAAAGACAAAAGCACACACAAACTATACAAGATGACTGCGACTGAAGTACCAGCACACGACAGCAATGCAAGGAAGCAACTCTATAGTGCCAAGGCCTGCAAACCACATCCCTGGCAATGGTACGACACTGGTGACACACGGAAGAAAAGCGAAGGGGTAAATTACAGTGCCCGACACGTGCAAGCCACAGAAGGTGCCCACAACTGCGCTGCAAACACATGCGAGGACTGCAAGACGCCTGCGACCGTAGTGTCAATGCATGCAAAGCCACGCAAGTCGGCGACTGCACCCGCACTGCCAGCCCGGGCACGCCACGCAAGGAGCCAGCTCTCATTACACAGGCGACACACGCGAACCACGGGACGAGGCGGCCGCGCCACACTGCCGGCACACACCGGGGACAACGAGCAAGCCGAGCCGCGCTGCGGGAGGGCGCCCGCCCGTGAGGCCGGCGGGGGAGACGGCAGGAGAGCGGCCAGGAGCGGACGGCGTTGGGGAAGAAAGCCCGCCCGCGATTCTCCCCCCCCCAACCCCCGCCCTCCGCCGCTGTCCCCCCGGTGCCGGCACACCGACCTGTGACGCTGGCCTGAGCCACCCGCTGCACGATGGCCTTCATGCTGGCGCGGCCGCGCAGCGCAGGCCCGGCGCCACTACCGGTGCGGGGAAAAGGCGGCGGCGCTAGGTAACGGCGGCCGTTCCCTGCCGGACCGCGGCGCTCACAGTGCCCCCTGTCGGTTGGGAGGTGCTGCCGCAGCGCCCCCTCGGTGCTTGCTGGAGGGGGCGATGTCCTCTATAGGGATGGCTACAGGGACACAGGGAGGGGGACCCACAGGAATCTGATAGTGCCTTCTGGAAAAAGATGGTGGCTGTGCACGGGACAGAAGCTCCCACAGAAGCTGGGGGTACGGGCAGAGGTGCTCACAACTTTCCATGCAGTGAGGGGACAAGGCTGCAGGTAGACCTGACAGACCCAGAAGTGGCTATAGGGACAGCCCCCATAGAAACAATGAGGTGTCTGAAGGGGAAAGCCCCTAAGAAAGGAAGCCCTGTGTGTGCAGAGCCTTGGGTCAGTCTCCTCAAAAGAGATTCCATGTCCATAGGGACTGGTGGGAGCCCCTGTAGAGAGCAGGGGCTGGGGAGTAGCCTCTATAGGTGGTAGAAGCCCCTGCAGGGAGCCCCTGTCGCAACAGGGGTCAGCAGCAGGAGAACCTGGGAAAAACACCAGCAGAAAACAGCAGCTAGGAGCAGATTCCTAAAGGGAAGGAGGCAGTGTCCATAAGGATCTAACCCTGTAGAATGGGAGTGAGTTACAGCCACAGTGTCTGGGCAGCAGTACCCTACCAAGGGGAGGCAGCATGCATAAGGATCAGTGAAACCCCTACAGAAACAAGGGCCTGGAGCAGAAAACATGGCAAGTTTTCAGCTTACATCAGTATTTCTGCACTTGTAATTCATCTCCTGGAAGCTTTTATTTGAAGGATGATTAACAACTCTCGGACCAGAAAGATTAAACCACGTTCCTTCCCATTTACTAATCTTTAAATCATCCATTTCAGAGGTGATCAGAGGAGCCATCCTGGGTACAGGTACATCCTGCACACAATCAACTTCACCAGGGCCACCTGGTCAGACCGCTGGCCACAGCACACTGAGGTGACAATCAGCCTCATCCACACCTCGCGGCACAACTATTTGAGCCCAGTTCATGGTTAGCAACTTCGATACACGTGCAAAGAACAGTGATGATCCAAGCAAAGCCTGCAAGTCCTGCTGAGCTGTGTCCCAGACGGAGCTGTCATTTCAGCCATGCAGGAGAAGAGATTTCCACTGACGGGCTGGTGCCAGGATGACTCTCGGAGGTACCAGCACAAAGTCCTGAGCTTGCAGACTGCTCAGTTTTCGGGAGGAGGGCTGTCGTCAGGATAAAAGTATGACTTCACACGCCTGAGCAGTCGAGTAATGGGAGGTTCAACTTCCCTGTGTGTTACTATTGTTGTCACTGTAAATCCTAAAGCTGTTTCTCTCGTGTATATTTCCTGCCTGAGTGCTGGTTTTGCCTGAGGATCACTTTTATTCTCTAAGGAATAAGATGGGAAGAAAAAAAGAAAAAAAAGAAAATAAAAAAGAGCATAGCAATGAAAACATTTTATCCTTTCATCACTGCAAACAGCAGCCACACAGGCTTCTCTTTGCTTATTATCAAGGTGTGAGAAATAGATAGCAAGGATCGGATCTGCTGACTGTATGGACAGAAAAAAGGATTCACTAGGGTAAGTTACATTGCTGCACTGGTGCTGGACTAACATCGGTACTACGGTAGCAGCAACTGCAAAGAGCCTCCATGTTATCCACATTACAGCTACCTCCATGCTACTACACCTTAATAAGGAGCAGAATGCTGAGCAAGAGCAATACAGAGCTGATAGGATGGGAAAGGAAAGGATGGGAAAGGAAAGGATGGGAAAGGAAAGGATGGGAAAGGAAAGGATGGGAAAGGAAAGGATGCCAAAGGAAAGGATGCCAAAGGAAAGACTATTTCAGTTGGAAGGGAATGATCACCTAGTCCAACTGCCTGAGCAGTTCAGGGCTGACCAAATGTTAAAGCATGTTATTAAAGGCATTGCCCAAATAACACTGACAGACTCGGGGCATCGACCACCTCTCCAGGAAGCCTGTTCCAGAGTTCGACCACCCTCTCTATAAAGAAATGCTTCCTGATGCCCCGTCTGAACGTCCCCAGGTGCAGCTTTGAACCATTTCCACACTGCAAACAAAGCGACGAAGCACACGCTTTTCCCCTCAACGCGGGACTTCGCTTCCCTCAGATCGAACTTCCTCGGCATGCCAGGAGCCGCTGGGCTCACACAGAGCCAGCAGGAGCGCGGCCCGGGCACCCTGCCGGGCCCTTACAAGTCAATGGCCCCAGGCAGAGCCCTCGCACCCGGCAACCACATCTCCCCGAGGCCCGGCTGGGCGGACAGCACAAGACGCTCCCGGCCTCGGCCTCGGGAACAGCCGAAACAAGGACCAGGAAGTCCCCGCTGCCGGCAGCGTCTTACCCAGGCCCACGGAGGGTGCCCGACACCCGCCCCCAGCCAACTCCCTCAGCCAATCCCCGTCCCCGGCCAACTCCCTCAGCCAATCGCTGCCCCCCTCCTCCAAGCCCCGCCCCGTTGCCAGGCCCACCCTCGGCCGCCTCACGCACCCGCCACCGCCTCACGCCCCTCCGAGGTGACCCCAGGCGGCGACCCGGGACTCGGTGCCGAGCTCGCCCGTACCGGCCGCATCCCCGCTCTCGCCGTGGTGCATGGTGTAGTGCAGCATGCCTCCCAGTATGGTCCAGCCGCCCAATGAGTACAGCAGCGCCGCGCGCGCGTTCCACACCGCCAGCCGCAACTTACTCCCAGCCATAGCAACACCCGTGCTCACCGCTCGGGCCCCGCCGCCAATGGGGCGGAGAGCGCCGGTGCGCGCATGCGCCCGGGCTGTAGGGCGGGAGCGGTCCCAAGATGGCGGGTGGGGTGACAGGAAGATGGCGGCGGGGGGATAGGGAGGGGGACTGGCGGACCCGTAAGAGGAGATCTGCGCTCCTCCTTGTTTCCATCAGGACGCACGTACCCCAGTTAACGTGTTCACAAACAGAAAGGAGACAGGCCAAGCATACAGATGAATTGGGAGCACTAAACAGTAATGCTCTCACCCAGTTTTATTTTTAATTAATACAGGCCCTGGCTGCTAAAAAGACACCTAAGAACACGCACTGTTACAAACCAAGGTAAAGACTGTTAAAATCTGTACTGGCTAAAACATCCTTTATCTGTGATTACAGTGTATGAAAAATGTGGAGTGAATAGAGACAAAAAGGAATACAAATAAATTAATATCTAGAAGGGCCAAGTAAAAAATTCTCCCTGTATATTTGTTTCATTTAATACTTAAAAACCTTTAAAAGAGAGAAAGAAGGAAATGTAAAATGAATCGCTCCATTTCCGTTATCCACATGGTCTATGTAACTTCTGCTCTTTTGGGTTTGACCAAAGTCACGCTGCACTGGAAACTGCCAGCTTTTTGAGGTGGTCCATGAACACCTGGAGACTCACATCATCCGTCAGGATTGGAGCTCCCGATTCCTGCAGACACATAAAGAAAGAATGACTAACTGAAAGCAAATCAGATGTCAGCACTCTGAAGTAATTCCCTGCTAAATCAACCACCTTTTTCCCTGCAAAGGACAGATGGCAAGAGCTGACACTGTCCTCTAGTGCAATCCCCAAAAGAAAGTCTTTTCTTTCTAAAGCGTTAGGAATTTTGCTGCCCAAAACAAGGTAAAGAGGATATAAAAATCTAGTATTCTCAGGTAAAATACATCTATATGTATCTATATTCAAGGTACTCTCTGCAGAATGCTAAATACACTGTGACCTAAGAGTTTTAAGTCATATTTATAGGGAAAGTGTGCAGACAGATTTTTTTCATCAGGTCATCTGAAACCTGTAAGAACATACTGTACATCAAGTTAGCTGCTCACTTCAATAGCAGCCACCGCAGAAAATGCTCCTGGTCTGCCTGTGACCCACGTGTAGCTGGGATAAAGGGGTATCAAAGGGGCAAAGCACTCTTTGTGGACACCACTCTTCTCCTGCCACTGTTTACCTTGCCAGTTGCATAAAAATCTAACCTCCTAAGCTGGTTACTCAATTACCAGATCCTTTAGCACACAGAAATAACCTTGTTTCTTTGCACTGCAAAGCACTGTAAAATCTTCAGATCCAGTCAGGTTTCAGCAAAAGCTCTTAGGTAAGAACTAGAGAACAGATGTAACCTGCTCATGGTTTGTGCCATGTAGTGAATTGGGTTGCCTGCTATGTAGACAAATCTGTAATTGTACATTATTTTATAGCATTCTAAACATGAGCAGCTCTTCCATTGCTTACCTGTCCCCATGCATAGAGGTTATTGTGGGTCTGAGAAGGGTTCACTTTAGACAAGAGGAACCGGGCCTATTAACACAAAATATCAGAGAAGTAAATGTAAGATGTACATTGACAGCACTCTCAGCTCCTCAAGACTTCTTACTGCTTTAGGTCCATGACTAGTGATGCCCCTCTGCTTTTGCAAGCAAAGGACCAATTTAACATAAGTGGGTTTTAAGTCCAGAAACAGCTCTGCTCCACAGGCAACTTGTCTCCAAGGGGCACTCACCTGGCAGGGCAGTTCTGGTTCCACGCGACACAGGCATGTCACCAGCACTGTCCCTCACATGCCCCCACCTGCTCTTCAGCAAAGAGGTCAGTGTAGGAACAGCCTAACATGGTCACATCAAAAGCAAATCCCAAATCTTTGTTTCAGAGCATCAACCCCTGTCTCTTCACTGCTACAAACAAACCAGGCACACACAAGCACAGCACAACTGTAATTCCAGGAAGAGCAAAAATAGGAAGTATTTCATATCCGCACTTGGCATTGGAGACTAAAGGAACAGATGGTCACACTTCCTTGCAAGCTAACTGCACTCCTGTCTTGGGTAAGTTTAGATACATACCCAAAGCATTTCTTTCCCAGCTCTTTGCAGAATAAAAAGATATTTAACCTGGCTTTTGGGGGTTTTGGAGTTTCTTTTTACATCCTCATATTCAAAAGCATATCCAGCAAGTGATTGTCTTATTAAAGGACGAAGCTGTGGTAAAAGCTCATCAGAAAATATGCAAGCTCTGTACTTCAAAGAGCTAAATTACCACTGTATTTAACTTACAGAACCATCCTTCTAAAGTAAAGCAGAAAGACGGCTATTTGCTCTATTCAACAACAGAAAGAGCTCCTCAATAAACCTCCTTACCTGACTGCCCCCATGTTCCGTGTGGATGTAACGCGGCATCGGGAACCTGGTCTGCAAGATTTCCTGGGCATCATCCAGTGGGGCTTGTAATAAGTGCTTGAAGTTTTCATATTCAGGCATCTCTTGGTAACCAGCTTTCTGCCACTGTGCAATAGTCTATTGACAGGACAGGGAGGGGGTATAAAACTAGTAGAGATGTCTGCAAGCCTCCCCTTTTTAACCTGCATTCTTTAAGGCAGCAGAACGCACACTTTTCACTACCTCTGGCAATGACATTATTTAGTGTCTGTCATTTGCTGAGTGTCTTGCTCTCCAACAACATGTAGAAACTCTCTAAGGTAACTCTTTGTCATTGTTGACTCAAGTGTTCAACTCCTGTTCATGTCAATCGGGTATCTGTGCACACCTCTCAAAGGGAACTAATCTCATATGGCACACAGTCAGGAGCTAATAAGAAGCTAGCTGCCACAAACTAGCATGCCCAACTTCAAGTATCCTAATAACAATAGTTAAATATGAGTGAATTAGCTCAGTTCAAAAACAAAGGGAAGAGTTAAAATGCTTCCCAGTATTTAAAAGCAAAACTTGGAAAAATCCATAACCCATTTCTTTAAGAGCAGCAGTATTTAAGTGTCAAAACCTAGTAACCAAGTATGCCACGTAGCTGAAAATCAAACTGTATCTGCATAGCAAACTGCAGCTCTCTGCCCTGCTTAGTTCCAAGCTTTTCTGACCTTTACCAGGTATGGTAAGGGACCACCTTCATTACCAAGTGTCCTGGTAATGGTTACTTGGAAGTAGGAAGAAAATTAACTCTATCCCATCAGAAAACAGGACACCAAACTAGCATGAGAACTGTATCTCAGTGAACAACGCATCCTTAGCAATTGCAGTTGGACTTTTTGTTAGGACACTGGGGAGAGAAACTGTATTAAAACCAGCAGCACACATGCAATGTCATTATGTTAGTGTGGGCTTTGCAAGCAGCTTATTTGGTACTCGCAGTGACGCTGTCTGCATGCCTGGCAGGAGCGAAGGTGTGCAAACAGAGAAAGAATGTGTTTCAACATACCTCACCAAGGTAGATAACTATCTGGAAGAAAGTATCCATCAGTAGGATTCTGTCAGGGAGAATACTGCTGCTGTCCAAAAGCACTGGCTGGGAAAAGTCAAAATCATAGAATCAGCCAGGTTGGAAAAGACCCTCAAGATCATCAAATCCAAATGTTCCCCTAGGGCTGCCAAGGCCACCACTAACCCATGACACTGAGGGCCTCGTCTGCACGGTGTGTGAACACTTCCAGGGACAGTGATTCCAGCACTGCCCTGGGCAGCCTATTCCAATGCCTGACTGCCCTTTGGGGAAGGAATTGTTCCCAATATCCAGCCTAAACCTCCCCTGGCGCAGCTTGAGGCCATTTTCTCTTGTCCTATCCTTTGTTCCTTGGGAGCAGAGCCCAGCCCCTCCTGGCTCCATCCTCCTTTCAGGCAGTTGCAGAGATCAGTAAGGGCCCCACGAGCTTTCTCTTCTCCAGACTAAACCCCCCCAGGTTCCTCAGCCATTCCCCATCACACTTGTGCTCCACGCCCTGCACCAGCTCCGTTGCCCTTCTTTGGCCCTGCTCCAGCACCTCAATGTCTCTCTTGTAGTGAGGGGCCCAGAACTGAACACAGGATTCAAGGTGCAGCCTCACCAGTGCCCAGTACAGGGGTATGATCACTCCCCTGGCCCTGCTGGCCATGCTATTGCCGATACAGGCCAGGAAGCTGTTGGTCTTGGCTGTGGGGGCACACTGGAGGTGCCACTAAGCCCTCAGAACTGTATTAACCCTCACAGTTGGCCAAAAAGCTTGCTTGGTCCAGCCCATATAGACATAACTCCACCAAGGCTACTCAGTCCATGCAAACACCTTGCAGATCGCAGTCAACCTCCTGGAGCATATCCGCATGGAGCAATGAGTTATCAGCTGCTGTCTGAAGTGCAGGATGCAAGAGAGCGATTCCTATGGCTACCCATGTTTAATTTCAAATTATCTTGAACAAAAGTATCTCAAAAATAAGAAGAAATAACGTGTGACCTCTGACAAATGCTGCCAAGGGAGCTTCATATTACTTCAGCAGCTCCTGCATTTCTTTCCCACCAGACACATTCCTTCCAATGTGTCTGATGGGAAAGCTGCCAGCTTAAGGGAATCCTTGTCTGTTCACTGAATAGCTAAACAACTGAAAACAAGCAGCTGGTGAAAGACTATGATCTGGAAGGGCTGAGGCTTGCTGACTTACAAAGTGGACGTGGCAGCCTCTGGTAGAGAAGCAAAAGTGTGTGGAAACAGACTAAAACATTCAGTGGATGTTGGGGGGCAGGAGCAGGTTTGGGGTTTTTTTGTGTGTTTTGGGATATTAATTTAATCCAAGCTGTAAGCTTACTGAAAACACAACTCATATTCCACATTGCCCCATCCCATCCTTTAATAATGACCTCGATTAAAAAACATATAAGGGCCTTTTTACTGAAATACTGTTACTTGACTGAATACTCATTACTTTGGATTGATGCACTTCTTCCTGTTAAACAGGGACTCACCTCAGGAGGGCCATGGAAAGAATAAGCATAAAGGATGGGCTGGATCATAATGAGAGACTGGGTCAGATCTTGCCTAGCAAAGTGGTGACGGTAGTAAGAAGATTCATCTGGGCTGTTATTGAAGACCTGCAGGAATGGGGAGCGTCGCAGATGGAACATGAACTGCACCAGAAAGATGAGTGAGAGGAGACATTTCAGCAAGTTGTCAAAACGTCTGCACCCAAGTCCAGTCTTCCTGAACTGCAAAGCCCCTTATTAACTCCTCACAGTTCTTTCCTTATCAGTCATTTGTAGCACTGAACTGCAGGAGCACCAAATTAAAAACGCATCTGTGCCTCCCATCTTGAAGTTGATAAATGATACAAGATCTTTTATCATCACTCCCACCCACCCTGGCATCCTTTTCCCATACTGTGGGAAGTGACATTCTTACCTGGGGATACAAAGAAAAGGATTCTGACAATCTGAAGGAGTTGGGATCATCTTTGTTATATTGTCCAAATTTCTGGCACTGTTGGAAGCAAAATGGATACTTTGGTTATTTCTATTTTTTTATTTTATTTCCTTTTTAGAATTTACACTTTTTTTTATGGGTGTTCTTTTCGTTCTTCTTAAACAGAGCAACCAAGGCATGAACATGACAACAGCAAGTAAGATAAAATTTACAGCCTCTTTAAGTCAGTGGTTTCTGTGTCTTCCTGGAACAAGAATGATGATTTGATCTATTTATCTATTTACATATATTAAATGGAGATTTGAAATTATCTAAGAATGAAAGAAATAGTACTTCTAGTACTACCCATTTCTGTTTTTCCATTACATCAGGCATACTATCTCATACCTAAGCTGCTTTGTACACTATGAAACACTTCTGCAGCAACTCTACTTACTTCTAGAGCCACAGCATCTGCATTTCACCAACTGCTTCACTGGAAACAAACAGCATCAAATGGTTTGAGGACTTTAACTATACATGACTCCATAATCATTTCAGCATGCATCATGCCCATGTGCGTTTTGACACTCAAATCTTTATTTGATACTGGCCCTGTTTTTTTTAGTATCTGATCTGTTAGTATCAACTCCACGTGGGTGTTTGGACAAGGCCAGAACGAATTTAGGCAATCAGGTTTGTGCAATTCAAAGCACAAGACAGTATGAAGCTGCAGAAGTAATTACTACCCTGAACTTGGCACCACTGAACCCACACCTGAATGCTCTGTCCAGTTTTGGGCTCCCCAGTGCAAGACAGACATGGATACAATGGAGTGAGTTTAGCAGAGGCCACCAAGCTGGTCAGGGGCTGTAGTACCTCATGCAGAAAGAGAGGCTGAAGAAGGTGGGTTTGGTCAGCCTGGTGAAGAATGGGATTAGGGAGTCATGTTGCTGTCTGGTAGCTGGAGAAGTGGAGATTCTGATGGGACAAAGGGAGGGGATGGGAATGACAGTGATCAAACACTAGAACAGGTTGTCAAGAGAAACAAGAGAAACTCTGTCCTTGGGGATCTTCAAAACTCAGCTGAACAAGAGCTGGAGCAACCTGTTCTAACTTCAAAGCTGGCCCTACTCTGAGCAGATGGATTGAACCAGAGACATCTGGAGGTTCCTTCCCACCTGCAGTATTCTATGTTTCATTCACTGTCACTTCTGTAATCTCACTTTAACCCTTTCAGCACGATGGGATGCTTACCTACTCCATCCCAAATTCACTGATCATACTGGCTACTGAGCTATTGTGTACTGCAACTGTATGACCATAATCAGAGCACAAAAGAAGCAAGTCAATCTGGAAGGAGAATCGTGTTCTCGTTTCCAGAGACCATTTTTACTAGAATCGAGAATGCACCCAACTGCAGTCTTTGGGTCTTACCAGTCTGATCAGCTGTCTGTCCAGCCACCGCAGAACATCGGGTCCCTCCTCAGATTCAGCTCTGTACACTCCCAGTCGTGCCATCAGCACAGCGGCTGCTTCTTGGTCAAACGCAGCTTCTATGTGCTGGAGCTGACTCTGTGCATCTGCCCAACTATAGGGTTAGTGAAGGGTTAGTGCCACATGCATTCACCTTCAGCAAAACTCAAACCAGATTCAACCTCCCAGTGCCAAACACTCCATGGCCAATGCATGCAACAAAAAGCTAGACAAATTACAGCACAAACTGCACGTTAAGTTTCTGCCATTCTGCCAAAGGACTGACAGGAGACACTCACTTTCTGGCTATGGTGGTGACACGAATGCGTTTCTGCGTACTGGAGTGCTGATACTGAGTGACAAACTGCACTGCCCCTCGGCCTCCCTGAGGTATCGGTGCGTTGTGCTGCAAATAAAACAAGGTAAGCCTTCAAAACAGGGAGGCTTTTCCGTAACAGTAAACTACAGAGAACTGCACTGCAGGGAATCATTTGAGCAGTCACAAAGTACAAGGAAGAGATGGACCAGAGAAGAGAGATCCATCTATTAGCATTGTGTTTTCCAGCAGCCCTTAGAATCAAGGGGTGTTGGGCCCATTTAATATTGGGTGTGACACTGACTCAGCTTCTCCCTTAAAGGATGGCAGCCACTCGTCACCTCTATAGCAACGAACTTAAGAATGGCAGTAGAAGGTCTAAGCAAAGGTGCTGTGAGACTACCATCCTATTCCAAAGAGTAACAAATTCACACAGCAGAGAAGACAGAGGCAAGACGTGGAACAGAATTCCTTTTGGGTAGTTTTCCTAGCTTCTAGCTGCCATATGCTCAGAAGCTTCTCCAGCCAAAAGTTACTTCTGAGCCATCAAGTTATTACAACTTGGAGGACCAAGTCTCCATTGCTATTTAAAAGTATAATTTCATTCTCCCAGCACCTACTGGCAAAAAAAGACAATTTTTTCTTTGTTAAATAAATACCATAGGGAGAAGACAAGGAAAGAATTCAGGTTTTTACAGAACAAAAAAAAAATAGGCAATTTATGCATATGAAAACAACTTCGGAGACTATTTCTTTAGCACAAAACACCTGGTTGCTTTGCAGCCACCCATCTGCCACACAGGGGATGTCATTGCACTTTCTGGCCCTGAAACAAACAGTTTGGTGTGTGAAAAAAAAAAAGACCAAAAACCTAGAGGACTGACCTGATTTACCACTTCAAAGTAAATGGCCAGAGTTGTGCTGGGATCCAGGCTACAAATTTTCCATTGAGAGGTTCCTCCAATTCCAAGCTCCTGCACAGGATCAAAAGGAAGGTAGCATTTTTACCTCTAGCAGCAGGTAAGGGAAGCTTATGTCATACTTTGAGCAGAGGTACAAGTAATAAGCAGGCATTCTGGATCTGTTATCTTTGGGGTGTGAATGAAGTTACTGAAGGCCACAGTTAAAAGAAAGCCTTATGGGGCACGAATTCCATCTAGGGAAGACTGTCTATTCCTAGGGATGTTTCCAAATTGTTCTTCTCCTTGAGAACTCTGACATTCTAGCTGAGCTGTAGGTCTAGACAGACTTTGCACTGTTCATTCACGTCTTTGTTAAAGGCTTTTCCATGTCAGAAACTTACACTTTCAGAGACACATGGCCCTTTAGCATTCAGGGATATGCATGGTCCAATAGCTCCTGCAATTTTCAGCTCCCTAGAGGTCTGGAACAAAATAAATAAAAGTTGTTTGGTTTGGGTTTTTAAAATCACCAGCACTTTTCTTTCCCAATTAATGTCATCCAGTGAAACTAATCACCTTTACATCCAAACATGCACCAAAAGCCATCCGAAATTCCCCGTTGAATCCTTTGTTAAATACCCGCTGGAAGGTCTGCTTGAACAGGGAAGTGTTGAAGGAGTCTCCCATCACCATATGTCCTCTGGGAAAGAAAAAACAATACGTAAAGGAACTGAAGCAACTGGGAACTGGAAGTAAATCACAAAGAATATGTCTCTCCAGCTCTTATGCATGCAAACACATGCAGTCCTGTTTTAAAGCATGCCTTTCATAGGTAGAATTCACATCAGGGAGTGCAGATTCATGGATGCCTCCTCCAAAGCCAGACGTGTTAATGCTCCGTCTTGGCCAGCTTGCTTTCTCAACTACATTTCTTGCCCATCCCTTTAGCTGTCTTAAAAATGCTCATGTTTCACCAGTTAGAAATAGTTCAACTGAGGAAAGAGCTTCACTCAGGCTGCTTTCCTGGATCAGGGCTGGTACCAGCCACATTATAGACAGGATGCCTGCAGGTGCATGGGTCTGTGTTGTGCCTTCCCACAGTGCCTTGGTAACCCCAGGCCTGATCAGATGGAGCTTAGGAACACAACCAACAGGTCAAACCATCTGCTGCTTACTGCACACTACAAGATTACTTGCAAATACCTTGCTCAAACCCTCCTTTGACTCTCTAGACATAATGACTGATAAGACATGCTGAGTACCCAAAAGGCCTGGTTTAGCACACAGCCATCCTCAGAGAGGTCATAACTGGTTTCAGTGATACAGAACACAAGACATGTACCCCTTAGAGATGTCACTTAAAACTAGACCCGGGGAAGCCAAGAATCCCTGGTGAAAGCACAAGTGAGCTGTTAAGTGGAGAGAATTTGGCCCAGACAAAGAAAGCTTCTACCCACAGTGCCTGATACTCTGCTCTTCTGCTGGCACTTCAGTCATGCACACATCACAAAGCATGGCAGATCTATCCCATAAATTCTGGAAAGGATACTTGCTATCTCCCAAGGAGGCAGGAAGCATTTGCAAAGGACATGTCACACCATGCTTTAGAATACCTTTCTCAAAGCAGGACATGGAGTTTTCTACCAGCAGTGCTAATTCACATGCTGTTTTGAGACTTCAGAAATGAGGACTTGGGATCAGGTGAGGTTTGCCATAAAACTCCTGGCAAATTCAAACCACAATTTAGAAAAGACTGGTAAAAATCTCACCTTTTTGCAAACTTAACTGCTTTCTGAACTGTTGGCCCCCTCCAAAACAACAACAAAATAAAGCACAGGTGCCACCTTTGTGCTCTCCTGTTGTGAACATACCCAGTGAGGTTTGCACAACACTTCATCTCCAGCAGTCCAGTCTGATCCAAGGCACAGGCATAGATGTCAACACAATGCCCATTGGCTGCAGCGCGATTAGCCAGGGTCTCGTAGTGCTGGGGAAACAGACATGGTGGTCAGGATGCTACAATGGGCAGTTTTAATACTGCTCTCCAGCTGAGGCTAGCCCATGAAACACAAGGTTCAAATGATGTGATTACCAGCGCTCTGGTAGCTAAACAGTTCTGCTCTTACTGCTGGAGCACACTTCTCCCTCCAAAGATGTTTGTGCTCGGATGAGCTTGAGTAGCATGTCAGAGGTGCCATACTGCTTTCTGTAAGCTGACAGGCATGTTCATGTCTGACATTTTTACCATTTTAACTGGGTTTTTCTCATAGAATCCCAGACTGGTTTGGGTTGGAAGGGACCTTAAAGCTCATCCTGTTCCAACCCCCTGCCACAGACAGGGACACCTTCCACTAGACCAGGTTGCTCCAAGCCCCATCCAACCTGGCCTTGAACACTGCCAGCAATGGGGCAGCCACAGCTTCTCTGTGCAACCTCTGCCAGGGCCTCAGCAAGGATTTTTTCCTAGTATGTGATCTAAATCTCCCCTCTGTCAGTTTAAAGCCATTGCCCCTTGTCCTGTCATTACCTGCCCTTGTAAAAAGTCCCTCTCCAGATTTCTTGCAGGCCTCCTTTAGGTATCGGAAGTCATAGGTCAAGAAGACAAAGGATGCTTATAGGAAGGGACCAATTCTTGGAAAACAGCTTTTCTCCTCCCCAGAAAGAGATACAATGATGTTGATGAACAAACTCTCCACCCATCATCAGCTAAGAAACCATACTGCAATACTTCTTTCTCTGAGAAGGCACAAGACTGTACTGGAGAGGTAACTGGAAGGAAGTGGTTTTTACCCTTCCCTTGACCACTCTCATAATTTAACATACACAAAAGGCTCAGGCACTTCCAAGGACAACTGTGCCAACATCTGGACATACAGTTCCCACATCCAGAGAATGGAATATGTCTGTTCCGTAGGGAAGGACACTGAGCAGCTCTCAAAATAGCAGTGTAGGTTTGTGTTATGTACTTTCCCCTCATTTAGTGTTCTGACACAACATTCAGGTTTTGGTTTTAAACATTCCCAGCAGGCACCAGCACCTACTTTGGTGGCCTTCTTCATGAACCTTGCATTGTCCTTCTCTATGTCATGCCAAGAACGGATGGGTGTTTTCAGCTCATCTCCTACCACCATGCCTGGTCCTTGTGTTGGTGGCCCACCTGTAAACAGCATTATTCTGGCCCCTGTGTTTGGAAATGTGCCCTAAAATAAAAATAGAGACTTATGTTAAGGGGGAAGAGGAGGGAAAATATTATTAAATAGCAACCAATGCTTTAGGGACCTGTCTCTGCTACAGCCCACCTTGATAAATAGCAATGCATTTCCTGACAGTCACAGCATTCTCACGTCTAGACTCAAGCTACGTCAAGCTTCATGTCTTTGTAACAGGAAACAAGCAGTTTCTGTTCTTTTTACTTACATCTTAGATGATGGTCAGATAAAACCAGTGCATCCTATCACCTCCACATGGTGACACACACAAGAATCAGAGACCTTGAAACACCTGCATTATTTTATCATTTAAATGGAAACCCCCAGCCCACATGTCAAATGTCCTAGAGACAAACTGCACCTCTACAGCCAATGTACCTGGGCCAGCTTGGTTTGGCTGGACTGACACCTGCACACCTCTCAGCAAAGACTGATAGGTGCTTACTTTGACTGCCTCATCTCAAGCAGCAGCATGAAGAAAAGTACCTCCAGTAAACCAACTGCAATTGAAAGAGCCACTCCAGTGGAACGTAAAGGCCTCTTTCCCTGGGTCACTGGCCATGGATCCCTTTGCAGTTCTCCAAGCAGATCTGTTAAATTCATGTCAACCTTATGTACTGGCTGCAAAAACCTGCAAAAACCCAAATAAAATGTTTTCCTGCTTAGAAATTTAGAGAAGAAAGTGCCTCTCTGTTCCTGGCACACTTAAATTGCACTGAATTATCAGAAGTAAAAAGTCACGTGGCATGTGCCCTTCTTACATCCACACTTCCCAAGGCCTTTGCAAAAGACAAGAATTGATCAAAGCAAGACATCAGGAACTGAAAACAAGCCAAAGTCACATCAAGCATAGGAAAGAACTGCAGTGGTGGTTTAGTCTACCAAAATGCAAAAAGCTGCCACTGAAAGATAGAAGCTGATAAAGAAAGAAACTGTATTCAGCAGAGGCAGATACAGCTTTACAGCTCAGGGATCACTTTTGCCTGTCAATCAAGTTTTGGACTTTGCTGGGCCAAGGGTAGGAGGTAGTATGCAGGATTGTTAAGACATGCCCCACCACTGGCTGTTCAATCAAAAAGACAAGCCCCTGCTCTAAACAACTCCTGAGCAATGTGCTTTCCAAAGACAGCTACTCTGTTTTTCAATAGAAACCTAGACTGAATGCCAATTGTATTCTTGCAACTGCAAACCCAAGACACTACAGTAAGTCTGATACACTGTCAGCAGCTTCAGTAAATCCCATCCATACCTGTCACCTGAAATAGAGAGATAGCTGTGAAAAGAGAATGCTATTTAAATCTTCTTACAAAGATTATTCTTGGGAAACCCAGGTTTATAAGCATGACTCCGAAGGAACATAAAGCACCTGCCCTGCTTTTCTGCTGTGCTGGTGCAGCTTACCTGCTTGAAATAACAGGTTGCTCTGGAGTCTGAAGAGGTCTTCCCTGTTGAATGGGCACAGCTGGCCTTGAAAGCCCAAGCATATCCTGGAGAATAGTGAAGAGGAGGCAGGGATGTACTATTTAAAAACTAAACATTATTTGCTGTCAAACCCTGAGGCTGCAATATTGTAACATTAAATACATTAAAAATCTGTACAATTATTAATCTTTGTACTCCCATTAGGAATGGATCAGTGAGCCCATATGTGAGATACACAAACTGTATTTTGGACAAGCTTCAACCAAAGGCAAGAAGAAAGGAGAGGAGCCCAGTGCTCGAAAGACCAGCAGTGGTGCCAGCAGAGCCAACAGGAGCAAGTCACTGGCCTAAGACATGGCAGAACATACCTGTATTTGCTTAGCTGTCAGGTCCTTTGTGCCCCTAAACACGTAGCTCTTGGAAATCCCTTCACAGCTCAGCTCATGAACCTGGATCATTCTGCCAAAAGTGATAAGCCCCACCAGAGCATCAGAAGGCAGCAGGCTCAAGGACATCTGGAGGGACTCCTTCAGTGCCTGCAAGTCCTCCTCTTCCAAACACGTGTCGACAACATACAGGAAGATCAATGGTGTCTGTGGACCTCGCTGATGTGGAAAGAGATGCATTTACTGCGTGTGTACATATGCCAGGTGACACTTCATAATGCCTCCAGCCAATGAATAAAATCAGCCCTACCTTAAGCACGTTGCAGAAATGTTATTTATTTGCATTATCTTAAGGAAATACAATACACATAATCTGTCACAAATAAGACAGTTCTGGGGGGTTTCAAACTTGCCTGTGATTCACTTACCTGCACGATATATTCGATTGTTGAAAACTGAGGCATAAGCTCTGCTGGTTGATTGACTTCAGATATGCCTGCATATGCTGGAGGGAACTGAAAAAGAGAACAAAAAATCAGGACAAGGAAGTTGCAGGACAGAAATGTAGGCCCTCCTCTGCCGTCCAGAGGCTGCCCTGCTCATGATGTGGTTACTCAACTCTTTATTTACTGCCACTGCATCAACCTGATTAACTCATGACAAGAGACCCACAGTGCTGTTTTCCAAAGCACAGACAAGTTCCCAGCAGTATGGACAGCTGCTCAACCCAGTGTAAATAAAAGGTGGGACTAAACCAGCGACTGTGTGTCAGCTGGAATTCACTTAGCCACATGACAGTTCTGATAGCAAAAGTCTACTCAAATCTAATGATTTTCATACTCGACAAGAACAGTAAGCGTCAAGTGCAAAAACCACACTGGGAACACATGGGATATAGTGTGGAAAACATGGGACATAGTGTGGAACACATGGGACATGGGACAAAGATAGCATTATTATCTCCTTCCTAAGCTCTGCATGCTGGCAAAACTGAACTCAAGCCAGACAAGATGTCAGGTAATACAGACCCATTAGCAAGTACTCTGTTCTGGGTTCATCAGGAGAAAAAGGCCAAGGGGAGGAATCTAGAAAAGTGGAATTTATGCTGAATATCCTTTGCCAGGGATGTTCAATAAAATTGTTCACTGAAAAGCAGAAAGGGCTGATGCTTTTTCCAACTTACCTGATTTCTCTGAAAACAGAAGTTACAAGCCCAGAGCTTGGCCCGATAGTCAACCTGGCTGCAAGGGAAAGATGAAGCATTAGTATAACCACAGGACCGATTCTACAGCACAGCTTCACAATTGTCCATGCTGGTTCACAGCCCTGAGGAAGAAACAGAATACCATACACTCAACTTGAATGACAAGAGGTTTAGGGATTCAGACTCCTGTTCTATTGCCAGAAAGTCCATCAGCTCACCCAGCCCTGCAATTCCAGGCTTGTCAGCATGAGAGACCACGGACAGCTCTCTAGAGCATAGGTTGGGCAGACAAAGACTCAGGTCTAATCGTTCTTTCGCCACACTTGGACTTACCTCAGTCATCTTATTGTTTGTACAGCTGTAGCACACAAGTACTCCAGTCACAGAGCAGCAGGAGCCACTCACCCACATCCTGCACAAACACTGAACAAATAGGCTGTTCCCTGCCCCAAAGAGTTTACTTAGCTCATTAGAACATCCTAGAAAATGCAGTAAAGCCTGGCCATACTCTTGATTTATGGGCTTGATCTCTTTTTGCTTCTTCTTACTGGCCTTCCCTGCTTTTTCTCAGCCCAGCACTAATCTCTGAGTATGTACGACGATCACATGATTTTGGGACCAAGACTGTTCCTCTTGAATTGTCAGCAAAACTTCAAAGACAACTGTGATGCTCATAGGGGAGCTGACCTACAAGCAGCAGGAAACCAACTGAACATCACAGTACAGAGAACAATATCAGTATAATCAGCATCTTTAAGTTTCATCATTCATCACAAACTCCTTGGCCATTTTCATATCATCTCTGCCTTAATAGCCTCCCCAAAGGCACTCCTCTCTCCTCTGGATCTGGCAGCTCTAGTAACAGGCTGGCATTCAACAGCAAGCATGCATGGAGTTTAGGGATGTGGAACTGCTTGAGTGAGTCCAGAGGAGGCCACAGAGATGCTCCAAGGGCTGGAGCAGCTCTGCTCTGGAGACAGGCTGAGAGAACTGGGCTGGGTCAGCCTGGAGAAGAGAAGGCTCCGTGGACACCTTAGAGCAGCTTCCAGTGCCTAAAGGGGTGACAAGAAATCTGGAGAGGAGCTTTTGATAAAGGCAGGTAGTGACAGGACAAAGTGGTTTTAAGTTGACAGAGGGGAGATTGAGATGAGACATCAGGAAGAAATTCTTCCCTGTGAGGGTGCTGAGGCCCTGGCACAGGGTGCCCAGAGAAGCTGTGGCTGCCCCATCCTGGCAGTGTTCAAGGCCAGGTTGGACAGGGCTTGGAGCAACCTGGTCTAGTGGAAGGTGTCCCTGCCTGTGGCAGGGGGTTGGAACTGGATGAGCTTTAAGGTCCCTTCCAACCCAAACCAATCTGGGATTCTATCATTGTATGACTTCAACAAACCCACGGCATCTAACTGAAAGAGGCCACCAAGCACTAGGCAGAGAAAAAGAGGAATAAGGAAGGAGCAAAGCTCAGATAAAAACTAGGTACTATCCTTCCTCTATCAACATCCCCAGCCAAGAAATTCATACCAGAGTGGGTTGAGCACTGCTTTGCAAGTCGGCCTGCTACAAAGCACCGGCTCATACTGCGCAGGAGGCAGGTCAGGACGCTCCTTCAGCGGGGTCAGAAGACAGGCCAGGGGCACAACCATCCTCGTGGCCTCCAGCCTGCTGGAGGGCCACACGTTCCAGCTGAAACGCACGCCATCACGCTCCTCATTTTGCTGGATGAACTCCAGGTACGTTGCCATGGGACTGCAGAAGTTCTGAAAGGACATAAGCAACATGCTGAATGTAGACACAAGACATTGCAGGACAAAGCCAATACATTATGATGAGTTAATCCCATTATCAAATGGACAATGTGATTGTATTAACCTCTTCTGTCTGGTGCTTTCCAGACATTCCAGGCAATTAAAACACCACCAAATCCAAAGAAGAAACAAGGCAATCATGCACTCTAGGCTAGATGTGAGGGGTTTTTCCCTTATGATCCACATTTAACATCCCACTCAGTACCCACTCAGCCTCATACTGGCCTCGAGGCAGTCCTGCCTGACTCAGGTAAGGGTAAAACAGGTTTCCAACATAACCTGAAGCCTTCAGCTGAAACCTTGGCGGGGGAATGAAGGCCAAAGCACTCATCACAAATGTCACCGGGCTGCCAACCTGACCTGCTTACAGATGGAAAGGAGCACACCACAAAAAGGTCAAAAAAGACCTTCGGACTCACTCCAACAGCTCCACGTCCCTCTTGTGTTGCTGTCCCCAGAGCTGGATGCAGTGTTCCAGGTGGGATAGAGGACAGACCCTTCCAAAGCCTCAGCAGATGAGTGGCGGTAGTATTCCAGCATCCACACGGGATCTACTACAGGGCACACTGCTAACCCCTGCTCCTTCCTCGCGGTGATACAGGGAACACAGCAGATCATCCAGCCTCAGCTCGGCACAGCTATAGGGGACACCGCGGATCGCCAGCAAAGCCACAGGAACCACCTCCGACCCCGACGGCAATTCCATGGGGAAAAGCCCTAACCCCCTCCACTGCTGAACACCACCGGAGACACCACCGACCCCTCCAGCCTCTCCCATAGGATACACCACTGAATGCCCCCAGCACCTCCCATATGGGACACCACTGACTCCCCAGCCCCTATAGGGCACGCACTGACAACACACCCCATAGGCCTCCTACAGGGGACAGACCGGACCCCCCGTCCCCACAGCGCCCACCTGCCCGCTCCGCGCCGCTCCCTGCCGCCGCTGTCTCCCGGCAGGCCCCGCGCACCCGGCAAAGCCAGCTCAGCGGTACGGCTTGCCCGTAGGCAAGATGGCGGCACCGGCACGCCCCGCCCGGCCCCGGCGAGGCTCCGCCGACATCTTGGCTACGGGCACGCTGCTCGCCGGCCTGAAGGAGGGGAAGAGACGCGGCCCTATCGTACATGGCGAGGCAGCGGCGTCGGGCCGCCATCTTCACTAAGGGTGCCAGGTGCAGTGTTGGAATGGAGACAAACGGTGTGCCCCTACTAAAGATGGCGGGGGAGGCGTCGCCTTCCTGCGCTGGCGGCCCGATGGGTGAGGGGTGCAGCTCTTCTGTCAGTGTGCTCGGCAGCTTTAGGGGGTGCTGTCGTGGTCGTGACAGCTTTACCCTCACGGCCGGGTTGAGGCCACAGGGGTTCATCACTCATCATAGAGGAAAACCACCTATGCTTAAAAGCTATATAATATTCACATTACTACTATTGTTAGTGTCGTCAGACCCAGGACTTGCTCTCCAAGCACTACCAGTAAGAGGCAAAGCAAATCTGCTCCTCTGCAGTTGCTTGCTTATCCTTCATTTTACAGATTCCTCACATCGCCATGTCTCCAGAGCAAAGCACAGCACCGTAACGGGGACGCAGGGCTCCAAGGCCACATGCTAGCATGAGGTGAAAACACTGAGCAGCTGGTGCGAGCTTGTGTCCTGGTTTCAGCTGGGATAAACTCCCATTTTCTTCCTAGCAGCTGGCGCAGTGCTGTGTTTTGGATTTAGCATAGAATAATACTGATAACACCACTATGTTTTAGCTGTGCTGAGCAGTGCTCACAGAGTCAAGGCCTCTTCTGCTTAGTGTTTCTAGACCAAATAACTAATGTAAAAGCTTTCCCCTTCTGTTGTCTTGGAAGAATCACAAGCTTGCTCAAAAAGTGAGAGAAGGGGGAGGGAAAACCATCAGCTGCCTATATAAGCCCCAACTTGTTTTGTGCTTAACAGCTGAAAGAGAACGCTTTGAGCTCTGCTTCCCCTCTTCTTTACTCGCCCCAGGATCTCCTGAGTAGCAGGAAGGCAGTCTGTGTGTGGTGGACAGCCCTCTTTAAGGTGTCTGTACCCTGCTTCAAAGCATAAAGTGTTTGGCAGCGATAGGAAACCCAGCTGTCCCCACTCGGGATCGTTTCTTCCCCAAAAGCTCCCTGCACATGGAGGCAAAACGGGAAACCAGCGCGAGGGTTTAGAGCTTTCTCTTCCCTTTCTGTGCCCCATGAAAGCCATACCAGGAGGAGACAGAAGGTGGCACTCGAACAGCACCACATGAACAGCCGTCGCGCTAAACGCCTCCAACCGCAGCTACGAGCAGAGCAAAGAAAGAAAAGAGAAGCAGGAGAAAGGGAGCAGCCATTCAGCCATGGGGTGAACGGTTTCACTATCACATGCTTGCCATTAACGTTGATGTTTTAGACTTCGGACTGTAAAGGCTAGACACGTCAGACAGTTCCTCTGTCAGTTCACAATACAGCCTGTACTGAAGTTCCTGTTTCTCTTGGAAATTGAAAAGCAGTCTGGCACTTGATCCCATGTGGAGATGGCACTGGGGTGTGACAACCCTCCACTTGCCTTTGGACAGTTGGTTACCACTGGTGAGGAAACAGCTCCGAGCAGCTTGGTAGGTTCACAGCAGGGTCTGCACTGCACAAGGGTGAGCTCTCCAACCCAGGAGGTACCTGCCCAACTGGAGCCTCTCCTAGGAGGCTTGCCTAAAGAAAGGAGCAGGTCATGTTTCCAAGCGGTCATCCATCTTTTGAGGGTTAACTTTAGCTCTCAGCTTTCTACGGCTGAGTATGTTGACTCACATTCAGTACTGGAGCTAGTATTGTAGCTTCCTCAAAAGGTTCCATCTCATACCAGTTTGTAAAAGGGACAGCTTTTCTTCAATCTCCTACCTGGCAACTCAGGCAGAAAAAAAAAACCACTATACGGTTACCTTTTAGCATTTACTCCCTTTTTAAGGAAGAATTACAGGCTGACAGATTAGCCAGGTTTGTGACAAACCAGAGTGACAGAAAGATCATTCCTCCAATTCATTTATAAGTAGATCAGATTCCTATTTTGCAGATAGGCAAGTGACACGGCTTTCTTTTCTCTGTAGGCATAGATGTGTTTTTCCAGATTTGAGAAGCTTTGTTAGAGCTGCAACACCAGGAAGCTTCAGAGACCACACAGGTCATCTAAACCAGGTAAACCCTATACAAATGAGCCAGAATTTAGAGAGCTTAATAAACCAATTCTCTGCTTCCTTAAGCTGTTCGCAGACAAGCTCTGCGTTTTCCTATTGCCAGTGAATATGGTTATACTGCATGAAGTGACATACCTGAATGATAAAGACATGTTGTTTGCCTCAAAGCTATGAAGCAGAGCACAAACAACGACTTATCTCTGCCAGCAGGAGGATTCAGGACCCCATTGTGTTAGGTCCTCTTTGAACACAAGAAGACAAAAGGCAACCCCAGCCCCACACCTCAATGAAATTACCTTTGGCCACATAACAGGTATCTGAAGCAGCATTTTCCTCAGGCTTAAGTGTGCTGAGTGGTTAAAGTGGCAGAGAAAGAATAAACATCTGATCATTTAAATCCCAATACTCTTTTTGTAAGAGCTCTTCTGCCTCTGCAGAGATAATGCATCCCTGTCACCTCTGCAACAAAAGAGGGAGCTGGCTGTGGGTGCTCACAGGAGGTAAACAATCACATTCAGCTTATCAGTACTAGTTGTTTGCTGGAGACAGCATGCCCAGCTGCCCACAAACAAGGAGCCTTTGCCTCTATCTACACCCTCCCTGAATAGGAGGACAGAAACCATGTTTTTTGTTTTATTCTTTGTTCAACATTTACCTTCTGTCCACAACCCACGATGTAAGTAGGAAGGTGGGGGTCAAGGAAAATTTGAACATTTCTATATGTGATCTAGTCTACTTTTAGAAGGGAAGAACTCCTGGACAGTATTGAAATAGCTGATGTAAAGACTCCTACCCTTATTTGGTAAGCTGTCTTCCAAAATCTGTCAGCCCAACCGCTTGCTACTTGTGGTCCAATTACCTGGCAAGCTGATAACTCAGTTGTTGTAGAAGTGCTTGACCATTGCCCCCTCAACACAGTGCCCAGGAGGGCTTATTTTCAGACAGGGAATCTTGAAAATAGCTAGATGCAACAGGTCCAGCATTATGCTTGGCCCACTCGTTGCCCAGTGCTGGGAGGCTGTTTGCGAAGAGGATGAGTAGAGATCCAGCCTGGATGAAGCAAAATGAAGCCATAGGTAGCAACTTGTACTGGGAGAAGAGTGTCTGCACAGTGCCCTGCTGCTAGTACATCACTCAGTCTCTGTTACTCTGGAACTGGCTGTACCCTACATGCACAACATTCTCACTTACCAGAAGGAAGCTGACTGGTTTTCCTTAGAGGTTGCTTGATTATAGGTTAAGGAAGAGGTGGAGTCGCTAATTAGCATAATATAGCTGGTACAAGTATCTGTTTACTTCCCTGATCTGAACCTGCATTTTCAGATCAGGATCTGAAACCTGCTTTTTCCAAAGACACCATGACCCCTCTACAACTGCCAGATGGACATCAATAACCAGCGGAATCTAGAGACAGCTCTCTCTTGAGAGGCTTATGACAACACCACAGTCTGTAACGTACAGACTGTACCACACAATTGCCAATTCATCATTCCAGTCACACAGAGGAGCCAGAGAGGTCACACAAGATACGCAGAAACTGGCTCTGCATCACATTGAGAAGGTTGTGCTTTTTGATGATATGCTGGTATCATGCCTTTCCCAAATCACAAACCAAGGCCAGAGGTCATATTTATGTACCAACAACTGTCACCGACATCTTTTCCAACCCTGAGGGTATTCAGATCATCTATAAAAATTTTCCCTGTACCATCACACTCTTTCTTTCCTCTTCTGGGAAATGCATCTTCCCAGAATACATCTACTCAAATTTTCATAACGGCATACATGATGCAGCTGCCAGAACACACCAGCACAGATTTGATGATGCTCTTGTAGCTGTCAGATGAAGGGATAAACACAAGGGATGCATCACCAGGCAACGGAAGAAATGAAACACAAATATACATGAGAAAAGAATCAGGGGTTTAATGATAAATTAGCAGGTAAGAAAGATAATAAAGACTGAGTTCTGTTTGATGTATTCAGGTCTTTCCCACATAAGATACTTGAATAAGCACCTGTCAAGTACTCAACACAACCCTTGAAGTGGTGCATCACCACCCAGCTGTTCTATGGCACTTACCAAATCGCACAGCCAATTTTTGGTACAAGAAGGGGTCTGTATTTCCACTTCAGCCTTGATCTTCAGTGCTGACTCGATTTCCAGTCCACTCACAGGACTCCTTGGAGAACTGATGTGTTGCTGCTTTATGTTTCATTAAAAGCAAAGTCACTCCAATGTCCTGAAGCTGCTCACAAGTTTAGGAAGTCTGCTTTTTAAAAAGCAAGCCACTTGGTCACCTTGGCTGTGAAGCATGAGTCCAGTTTACAGTTTCACTTTAAAACTCCAGCCACTCTGTCATATAAATACAGTTCGATGGAGAAATCTCACCACCTTCATGGCAGTCATCAAAAACCTACAAAAGAAAGCCTCATGTCAGCAGAGAAATCACATACAGCAAGCAGGATCTGACAGGAATAACACGCTCCTTCTCCAATAGATAAGCAGTAGTCTGACAGAGGCCCGTATCAGCAACAGTGCGGCCAGCAGGACCAGGGCAGTGATCGTCCCCCTGTATTTCGCACTGAGGAGGCCGCACCTCAAACACTGTGTTCAGTTCAGGGCCCCTCACAATAAGCGAGATGTAGAGATGCTGGAGTGGGTCCAGAGAAGGGCAACGTAGCTGGTGAAGGGTCTGGGCACAAGTGTGATGAGGAACAGCTGAGGGATCTGGGGTCGGGGGGGAGTCTGGAGAAGAGAAGGCTCAGGGGGCACTTGGGATCAGAAAATATACTGTAATTTGGAAAGGGCTACACTTGAGAGTACCCTTTCGTATACAGTCCAGGGAAAAGACAGATATAAGTGGGAAGCATCCTGGTCTAAACTGAAGAACCTGCCTGTTGCACCATAGCTAAAGCATCATGGATAACGCTCCTAAGCATAGCTGGCTTAGTAAGCCACAAGGATCACTCATGGACATAACTTTTTAGTAAGCCTGCTGGCCATTTGCATGACCGTATTGAAAATCTGAATGCACCCACCTATTCATACACAGAATTAATTACTTACAGGGCAGAGTCCACAGGGTGTCCTGACTAATCCAGTGGGCTGTATGAGAGGACTAACGGCTCTGTACAACTTCATCTGTCCATCCACACTGCCTACCGTCCCTTCCTTTGCAGCAATAATAGTCATCTCCACTTTTCCATCATATATGAGCGTATTTAAAATGGTTTCTATGTCTTCCATCGACAACTCTACCTAAGAAACAATTTGGACAACACTAGTAAAGATACATGCCAACAACTCCTGCAAGAAGGAAATGAGCCAGCACGTTGAGTAACAAATCCTTAGGGTTCTAACCTGGCCCAGATGAAGGCACTGATGATGCTGGGCACTTTATGAGGCTATGCAGATACAAAAAGAAAAGCACAGACCAATACCTCCTACCTCCCAAGCACTTTGGGGCTACACTAGCCTTGGCTTACCAAAAAGCTTTCCCTATGCACCTCAAGCGTCTATATCATCCAAACACTACACACTTCCAGTTTTAGAGGAAAATTGTTGTAAAAAGACAAGCCTGCTGAAGATACACCTAACAATGGATACTTGCAAGGTTTTTTTCCCCTCCTTTTTTTTTTTCCCCACCCCTAGAACTGCTTAAAGTACATGGGGAAACTTGAGAGAAATTATAAACTGGTTCAGACTTTTAAAGGCGCATTTACTTTGAACTCAGTTTTATTTCATCCACAAGGATGTGAATGCTAATTCTTCTGTAACTCTTTGAAAACCCACAGGTACAGTCTATTCTGGAGTCCCATGCAGCATCAATGACTCTCTTCAAAAAGCAGTCAAGCAGCAAATCCCACCTCCAGTGCAGTAACCATAGGGTACTAAAGCAGTTACTGAACCCTCACCCAATTTGCAGGACCCAACCAACTCCTAGTTGCACTAGTCATGCACTGACAATTTTGACAGTAGTAAAATGAATTTGTTCTGACCTTACTGATACCCAGTTCACAGATGTATTTCCACACCTCATGGGATGAGGCAAATGAGCTGTTCCTCTGTATCATGGGATTCTGTTTGCTGTCTCGAGCAGCCTCTGCCTGAGGAAGAAAAGCAAAGATGAGTTACAGTCAGTACCCACTGCCAAGAGCCTCCTTCATGGCTCTGTTTCAGGCAGACCGAAATACAAAAGTTGATTTCCACACTATCTCTGGGACATGTTTTTTCTTTAACATTCAAAGCTGTGTCCTTAAAACTGTGAGACAATGCAGTGCACAACCAAAGAGAATATTACAAGAAATATGACAAAATTTACAGAGTGATTTACGTTACTGAGAAGGAATAGCAGCATTTGGCATTTTGTTGGCAAAGAAAGAAAGTCCCTGCAGTCCCTATTTTCTGTTAAAATATATTTTAATGGAATAGAGAAATGAAGCAATCTGCATAGGACGTATTTAAGCAAGAGCAGGCTTCTCCTGCAGGTAAACTAGGGAAAACTGTTATCTAAGCACCCTATAACCTCTCAGAAATTAGGAGCTCTGCAGGGAACAGTGATTTTTGCTGGATTTGTTGGTGCTGCCTAGCTTGTCAATGGATCTTGGAGACAGAAGGCTTCACTCCCTGCACAGCGTGTGAAAATATGCATTATTAAAACACAACACCATCCCACTTGCTGGGACAAAAATAAACCAGTGCAGATTTGCCAATCTGGTTCTAACAACAGTCAACATTTATGGGAAACACTATGGAAAACTTAAGCCTTGCCTGTCGCTTGTTTTATAAAGAGAATAATTATTTGCACAAAACAAACAGAAGTTGACTTTAGCAGTGGCATTCACCTTACTCTGTAGAAATTTAAAACATTGTTGATTTAACACCTCCACAAACTCCGATTCGAAGTCTTGGTCACTGTACCAAGCCCCACCAGTCACCGAGCGGTCAGGCTGCAGGTTATATAGCATATACACCTTCTTCTTGGATGCCTGTTGGAGAAAACATGCAGCTTTTAACATCAGGAAGTCTTCCTTAAGAAAGGAAGATTTAAGACTGTATCTGCCAAAGAGATGTGCCCTAAAACTCAGGGCACAGACATCCAGCTGACTCGAGCTATCCTTAACACATCTGACCCTCAGATAGCATGGAGATAAAGATCAATATATCTAGATTCCTAATTATTTTATAACATAGTGGTAGGAGAGTCCAGAATACCAGCAACGTGCACACAATACAAACCTCACTGAAGGAGGTCTCAGAACTTAAGCGTAGCATATTGACTCTAATTCCCCTCCACAATTGAAAGATGACAGGAAAGTGTCTCCAGAAGACAGCAAAGACAAACTTAATGGAGAAGTTTCCAACTGCTTCTGCAGGGTTCAACCTGTACAATGATGATAGGACCACCCCTACATGATTAAACCCTGCAGCTAGTCAGCCCTTGCGAGCCCACTCCTTACTGCCACAACTAGACAGGGTGAATGGGAATGCTGCTTCAGTCCTGATAGTAGTAGTCAGCTAGTTAAAGGACAATGGTCATCCAAAGGACTAACTCAGCAACCCCTGAGCTATTTTAGCAGCATTACATCCCCTGTATAACTAGATGAAGCCAGCATCTCTCACAAGGACACGAAAAAGCGACTGCTTTTCTGTGTCAAACTTCCTGAAAAAAAGTGGAGATAAAGAAGTTACCCTCACCTCTCACTCCCCCTGACAAACTCACACACACAAGACAAGGTATTGTCTCCAAGGTGCAGATGAGATCAGCACACAATAAAAGCACACAACATAAAACTTTCAAGTTCACAAACAAGTAGACTTCCTGGTTTACCAGGCCCTGCAACAAGACAGAACCTCTGCTGAAAACCAGGAAAGGGTCCAAAGAACATGCTAATACTAATGATTTGTAATGAAGCAGGTAAGGAGAACAGATGCTGCATGAGCATTGTGAGAGCATGAGGAAAAAGCATGGGAAAGGATAAGCCCTACTCTGATACGCAAACTGTTTGCACATAAAGTACTTGAGCAACTGGAACAAAGTAGAGGAACCAAGGTAAAACAGAATCAAATGTCTTAGAAATTGTTTAAGGTAAACAACACAAATCTGGTATGAACCAGATAACTGAAGGGAGTTTCAGGATCTCCAGGAGACAGGAACCTTGTATGGCCACTTGCAGCTAGGTAACCTTATCACCTGTCCCGTGTAAAAGGCTGAGGTTGTTTCAGTATCAGAAATACCAAACTGTGATACAGCAACATTGGGACCAATGGAGAAAAAGGAATTACAGACAGGTTGCTTATTTGCGTGGACATTGAGTGGAGAAATAAGAGTGGTAGAAAAACAGTTAAAAACCAGAAAAGGAGAATAAGGTATAAAAATAGGGAGCGATAGAGGGCAGGATCTGCAGCCAGCAGGAGAATGGATGTGTACAGACAGCAGAGAAGCACATCCGTGAATCCAAGCCCATAGGATGCTGGGGAGAACACACCAAAACCTTCCCTATATTTAAGTCTTAAAGACCAGGTATGGAAGTGCAGAGAAAAGGGTGCCATAACTGGAGATCAGCAGCAAGCAGAGAGAGGGTTTTGTGAAGGGTAGCAGAACTATAACAACAGTTGTGTGCAATGAAGAGTTAAGAGATCTAGAACTGCAATTTGTTAGTAACCATGTGTAATTAGTAATGCTGGGAAGAGTGATAGGACTGTATATTACTAGTCATGTGTTTATTAGTTAAATCAGTTTGTTAGTGGTATATTGATTATTTAATAAACATTATGGCTTCTTGTATCGCTGCACCCCAAACCTGTATACTAAAGCAGAGAGTCAATCACTGGTGTACAGTCAATGAGAAAGTTGGAGGCAGAATGAATGAGGTTTCTCTGCTCACATTCCCATTCAAATCTACATGCAGCAAATGCTGGAAATTGTTAAAATAAAAAAACACCCCAAAAAAGCAGTCACAGATACTCACTGCCACAGATTTAACTGCTTTAATTAGTTTCTTGCTTTCCAAGTTTTTCAGTATCTTGTTGATCTCCGTTAAAGGCAAATTACTTTTGTATCTAATGTCCCTGCTCCAAATACCTGTTTAAAAACAGAGACGTGAACAGAAATTAATGAAAGAAACCATTTGCTTCTGTACATACTCACAAACCAAAAGTCACATCACAGGACTGCTTGACTTGCTTGCCAGCCACAGGGTGTACCCTCAATCCTACCACTCCCAGCAAAAGGGAGAAAAGGGGCAGAAGGGGACAGAACAAAACAAACAACTAACAAAACCAAGAAACATACCACAACCACCATGCTGTCATTCTGTGCTTTGCTCTGAGGGCTCTTACAAGTAGACCCCACTTTACTGCCAACATGAATACACGGAGTCATAGAATAGTCTGGCTTGGAAGGGACCTTAAAGCTCATTCAGTTCCAAGCCCCTGCCACAGGCAGGGAGACCTTCCACTAAACCAGGTTGCTTCAAGCCCCGTCCAACCCGGCCTTGAACACTGCCAGGGATGGGGCAGCCACAGCTTCTCTGGGCACCCTGTGCCAGCGCCTCAGCACCCTCATTGGGAAGAATTTGTTCCTAATGTCTCATCTCAATCTCACCTCTGTCAGGTTAAAACCACTTGTTCTGTCCCTACCTGCTCTTGTCAAAAGGCCCTCTCCAGCTTTCTTGTCACAGCCCCTCTAAGCACTGGAAGCTGCTCTAAGGTCTTCTAGAAGCCTTCTCTTCTCTAGGCTGAACAAGCCCAGCTTCTCAGCCTGTCTGCCGAGCAGAAGTGCTCCAGCCCTCAGAGCATCTTCACGGTCTCCTCTGGACTCACTCCATCAGCTTCACATCCCTCTTGGGTTGGGGGCCCCAGAGCTGGACAAAGAACTGCAGGGAGGGTGGGGTAGGGGGTTGTTTCACTAGAGCAGAGAGGGAGAAAGATATTCCAAGTATTCTGGAAGAGCCCCCCCAAAAAGTCAACCAGGATAGGTTGGTATTTTAATAGAGAAATAGGTCATCTTCTCATTTGTTTTTAAAATGCAGACACATGGAACATTAACTACAGACCTGGGTTGGGGACTCCAGATTTCATATTTGTATTATCTGAACAAGCATTTAAAAGTTTGGGCAGGAAGTTCTGTAAGTAAACATTCACAATTAAAGTACCTTTGTTCCCTGCATCTTCTATAATTTGGTAAACCAGCTTCTCTTGATTGTCAGAGCCTTTCATTTTACTGCAAAATAAGACAGATATCAGGGTTTTTGAAAGGCTCAAAATTCAAAAGCTGAATTTGTTTTAAACTGCAAACAAGTACTATGAAAAGAACCAACACACAAAATAGAACCTCTACACAATAAGCCAGCCATTGGCCAATATAATACATGACACTAAACCTCTCTGGATCCAGTCAAGCTTGCCAGTGAGAAGCCACAATAAAGAGAAAAGAGCACAGTATGAAGGAAAAGCTGCAAAGAGGGAGTTACTCAATGTGTCATCACAATAGGGAATCTGGGTCACGTACTAACTCAGCTAGGGAAGGCCGAACACAGCACAGAGCATAATTTAGGATAATCTGTCTCTAGACAGAGCATCTTCAAAAGAATAGTAGCATGCTCCCAACTCTCAGACATGTCTTTTCACTTGTCTGAGAAAGCCTGAACTTGACAGTCTTCTTCTAAAGCATCTGAAAAAGAAGATGAAATGCCTGCACTGAGGATAATTTGAAAGGATGCCTCTGCATCTCTCACTCAGACTTACACAGGCATCACAAAACATGATTTGAAGGTACACTTTAGTAAACCAAAGCGATCGGGTGCCCCCCTGGAACAGCTGTAAAGGTGATTGCTGATCCTGAAACACGAGCAGTGAGGAAGACCACAGAACCCCAGACTCCGGAGGGTTTGGTCAGGCTTCAGCTGGCTTTCACCTGAGTATATACATACATTTGCACAGATCACTTTGTAATCATCTGGACTAGGAACTCTGCTAGGAAGTTACAGCTCTGTTCAATAGAAACCACTACATCCAAAACAATTGTCAGGATCAGCTCAGGGGATTTAAATGTACCTCCTGAAACAAGCAGTTATGTCTTATAACATCCATGTTACAGAATCCATATTACGCTGCTGTGTCTCCTCAGCAAGGCTGCACACGACTTGCAGAACGGTGTCCCAGATATATTTATCCAGCAAATAAGAGGCTTACCTTGCATTTTGAGAGTCTTTGATTCTGTACAGGAGACCTGCATTGCTTCTGAGAAGATCCAGTTGCCCCTAGGAGAGGTGGGCACATGCATTTATTTTCCTTCAAATAGCTTGCTTCAGAACCTGGCAAGAATCTTCTAAACTTCCAAAATAAAAATCTTACTTCATGTCAGTTGGCTAAAGGTAGAACTAACATTTCTAACGCTGGAAACAATAATACCCTTGAGAATAGAGAATATCCCCCCCCCCCCCCCCCCCCCGATAAATAACCAGGAAAAAAAAACAAATAAGCCAATGTACTTCTCAATAGTAACTTCCTCACCTAGAAATCCACATGGATATACATGTTCATGTTAATTTCGTAAGCTAAGTTTTCATTTGCTTTGGCAGTAAGTGCTCATGGCAACCAAAAGTAAGGATGGTAGCTGTGTATTATGGCAAATGATGCTAAATCCAAAGGGATTCATTTGCTAGCCCTGCCCAACAGGCTGCTACCAAGCAGACTGGGTGTATGAAGAGTGCTCTGGGTTGGCTGAAATAACAGGAAGGTGAGATCTCCCTACCATTGAGAGCAGCCTGTTGATCGCCATGGCTCGCTGCTGGGCTTCCATGTGAGGCATATCATTTTGAATCACCTGGTCTGTGATACCATGAGGGAACTGATGACACAGCTCAATAATCCTAAGGGAGGAGAAAAGCTAGCTTAAAATCATGTTCTATGGCATCCAAAACCAAATCCAAATGGTACTGCAGTCAGAATAGAAGACAGGAAAAAGAACAACTTAGAGAAAAAGCACTCATGAATCACTTCTTAGAATCCCAGACTGGTTTGGGTTGGAAGGGACCTTAAAGCTCATTCAGTTCCAACCCCCTGCCACTAGACCAGGTTGCTCCAAGCCCCTGTGTCCAACCTGGCCTTGAACACTGCCAGGGATGGGGCAGCCACAGCTTCTCTGGGCACCCTGTGCCAGGGCCTCAGCACCCTCACAGGGAAGAATTTCTGCCTAATGTCTCATCTCAATATCCTTCTGTCAGCTTAAAACCATTCCCTGTCCTATGACTACATTCCTGGTCACATCTATTGAGAGAACTTGACATCTTTTGAGAGAACTTGATATCTATTTGCCGTGCTGACAAACACACTGCTGCACCTGCTGGACAAACTGCTTTTCCTCTGTGACAACACTGAAAACGGTGCTCCACTTTACTTTGACGTTGGTCCCATTATTAACACCACAGACTTAAAGATCCCTCTACAGCTTCTCTATACAAAAGGCTCTGATAGGAAGTACGATACTAGCATGAGAGAAAGCAAATACTGATGAAATACCTTGTAGAAGAACGCAGAAAGGCCACAATCCCCCCTTCCCGGAACAGAAAACCTCCAGAGCAGCCGAAAGTGTGACTAGAACTAACCCCCACTGCCACCCAAGCACCTCTCTGCCCTGACACAACACACGCTGCCCCCAACAGCACCGCGTCTCTCCTCCAGACCTATTTCCTGGCGTCCCCCTCACCTCCCTGCCAGCCTCCGCACACCCCCAGCGCGTCCCGCCGCTTCCCGGCCCTCCTACCCCCGCTGCCTGAGCATTCCCCGCCCCGCACCTGCTCTCGATATCCACGGGGTCGGGCACCTCCGGCTTCACCTTCACCTCCGCCATGGCGCGGCCGGGCCGGGCCGCGCCGCCAGCCGCGACAGCACCACCGGGAGGCGCGGGAAGTTGGCGTCAGAGCCGGCGCGACGTAAAGAAGAGCGGGCGGGCTGGTTGCTAAGGAGCGGGACGCTAACCAATGGGCGGCCGCGCTGGCGGGGCCAGGGGAGGGGCCAAGCGAGAGGCGTCTGTGGTAACGGGGAGCGGGGCGGGGGTCGAGGGGAGGATCCCGCGGGGTGAGCGCGGCTGTAGGGAGGCATCGAGTGGGGTGGAGAGGGCTGTGGGGTGGGATCGAGAGGGTTGTGGGGTGGAATAGAATGGGGTGGAGAGGGCTGTGGGGTGGGATCGAGTGGGGTGGAGAGGGTTGTGGGGTGGAATAGAATGAGGTGGAGAGGGCTGTGGGATGGGATCGAGTGGGGTGGACGGGGCTGTGGGGTGGGATCGAGTGGGGTGGAGAGGGCTGTGGGTGGGATAGAATGGGGTGGACGGGGCTGTGGGATGGGATCGAGTGGCGTGGAGGGCACTGTGGGGTGGGATCGAGTGGGGTGGACGGGACTGTGGGGTGGGATCGAGTGGGGTGGACGGGACTGTGGGGTGGGATCGAGTGGGGTGGAGAGGGCTGTGGGGTGGGATCAAGTGGCGTGGAGAGGGCTGTGGGGTGGGATTGAATGGGGTGGACGGGGCTGTGGGATGGGATCGAGTGGGGTGGACGGGGATGTGGGCAGGATCGAGTGGCGTGGACGGGACTGTGGGGTGGGATCGAGTGGGGTGGACGGGACTGTGGGATGGGATCGAGTGGGGTGGAGAGGGCTGTGGGGTGGGATCAAGTGGCGTGGAGAGGGCTGTGGGGTGGGATTGAATGGGGTGGACGGGGCTGTGGGGTGGGATCGACAAGGGGCTCAGTAGCAGGGGTCAAGTAGTCTGGGCAAGGCTGTGGGGTGGAGTGGGATCAATTGGGGTGGGCAAGGCTGTGGCCAGGACTGAGCAGGGGCTTGGTAGCAGGCGTCAAGTGGCATGGTCAAGGCTGTGGGATGGAGAAGAGAAGGCTGCGTGGAGACCTCATAGCAGCCTTCCAGTACCTGAAGGGGGCCTATAGGGATGCTGGGGAGGGACTCTTCATTAGGGACTGTAGTGATAGGACAAGGGGTAGCGGGTTCAAACTTAAACAGGGGAAGTTTAGATTGGATATAAGGGAGAAGATCTTTAAGCATGATGAGGCACTGGAATGGGTTGCCCAAGGAAGTTGTGAATGCTCCATCCCTGGTGGTGTTCAAGGCCAGGTTGGACAGAGCCTTGGGTGACATGGTTTAGTGTGAGGTGTCCCTGCCCATGGCAGGGGGGCTGGAACTGGATGATCTTAAGGTCCTTTCCAACCCTAACTATTCTGTGATTCTGTAGGATTAAGTGGGGTGCTCAGGGCTGTAAGACAGGATCAAGTGGGGTGGCCCAGATGCTGTATAGCAGGGACAGAGTAGGGTAAGGTGGGGTGGGCTGTGTAGGGGTACGGGAAGTAGGGCCTGACCCAGCAGACAGGGATGGAGCCCAGGCCAGGGCACGGGCTGGGCATGCTGGGGATGGCGGCAGGACCATTGTGTCCCACCAGTAGTGGGCTTCCAGAAGGCTGAAATGAGGTCCTGTGCTTTTGGTCCAGGTGTCACAAGAGCAGGCGGGCCCTTGAGGAAAGATACTCTCTGCCCCTTTGCATCAGGTAAAAACCCATTGTTTCTCCCCTGCTACTGCATGCAGCCCAAGAAAGTTTAACTGAGAACTGCCACAGTCCTTAACTACTGTTTCGGGCAAGCTAGCCAAAGAAATGAGCACCCACGGACAGCACTGTGGCCTACATCAGCATAGCCACAGAGCATGGACTAACAAACTCCTCCTGTGCTGAATCATTACTGTCTGCATTGATGAATAGCGTTAAGAGATGTTTCTGGTGGATTAAAGAGTTGGTTACAGAACAAAATGCTTCTAGTGTAGACATGTTTCCTGGCCCTGAGTATCAGTTCCCAAGATCTAGAGTACATCTTTTTGTACTGTAAAATGTTATCGTATCCAAATGCAATTTTTCATTCTTAAATTGTGTGACATGATAATGACTATGTAAATTATGATAAATCATGTTTGGCACCTGTTTTATGGGTATATTCTTAGTGCACACAATAGCTGAGATAAGCTTAAGCAGTAGCTGTCTTGCTTTAGCCCTTTTTAAGACATCATTGCAGATGGCTGCAGTGAAACAAGAGGCTGGCTCCAATCTGCCATTAGGGTGGAGATACTTCCCTGTTACTCAGTCCTACCATGTATCGTTGATGTATGATGATAAAGCTGTTTCAATGGAATACATAGAAATCAGGCTTGGACAAGGAAGGTTAAAGTGAAATGAATGCAACAGTGCTCATCTCAAGCTTTGTTCACAGTTCTAAAACAGGAGAATAAATTAGAATTGGGATGGTTGTTAGGACCTTGCTCCTTTTCGATGTGAAGATCATGCAAGTATTGATAAGAAATAAGAGTTTAAAGAATCCAGTGTTCTCTCTTTTAAAAGAAACAAATGAAGACAGGAATCACATTCAAAGTATCTCTTAAAGGATTCTTCTGTTTAGAAAAATTGTTGTCTGCCTTTTTGTTTTTCTTCTCAAAGATCACTGTGGAGAAAAATGACAGCTGGCTCTGTCTCAGTTCCTCAGGTCATACCACTTCGAATCCCTCTTCCAGGAAAGGCTAAACATGAAATAGACACAAATACTCTTGTAGAAATAAAATCAGGTATGAATAAAAGCTCTGACTCCAGGTGAAAGCTTCTCTTAATGTGTTCATTTGAAAATTTTAGCCTCTATATTTTTGTTTGCATTTAAGGATTATTTTTATGTGGGAGCATTTCGTTAAGGAACTTACAAAATTAACTAATATGTTTTGATACATCAAATAAACTTAATTTTATGCATTCAAACTATTACTGACATATGAGTTATTTCATATACGTTAGCAGTCTTAATTGCTTCCAAGGTCAGGCTCTTAAGCTGTTGCATTTTGCTTTGACTGCAAAAACAGTGTGTGAAAGTGTCACATGCCAGGCTCACCCCATAGGTTTTCCTTCCAATTTTTGAAATGTCACCTTTTACCATGTGAGCAAATATCTTTTCTGTCATCAGAACAGACAAATTTGTGCAATATTTTCATGCAAAGCCATTGCACAGCTACTTTGTGAAGAGAAATACTTGTTGAGTAACACATTTTTTTCATGGAATAAACAGTTTTGGTCCCAAGCATTCAGACATTTATGGAAGTTGTTTATTTTTTTATGTGAGAAAAATCAAGCCCAGAAGTGAGTACTGTGAAGTGTAGAGCTTGTTTTTCACAGGTTGAGTATAGTTTGACTAATTACTTTCTCTGTGTCTTTCAGATACACCTGAGGTCTCTATTTATTACACTTTAGATGGAAGTAAGCCAGAACTCTTTAGAAAACCTGGCTGTGGAGAGCATAACACTTTTAGATATAAGGGTCCTATCATGTTACCAGCTGGGAAAATAATGGTCAAAGCACTTGCAGTTACAAAGTATGTGTCCTGTTTTATTTCAGTTGTATGTTGGCAAGGGACAGACATCCTAGTCATGGTCTCGATTTGCGTTGTTTAAAGTATTCCATACCTCGTAAACGCCCCTTTCCCCAGCCAGTCTGCAATCAAAGTGATTTGCATGGGTTGCACTGACTTCACTTTTTCATTCACTTTATCAGGTGTTTGTGCAGTTGGATTATCATAGAATGGTTTGGGTTGGAAGGGACCTTAAAGCTCATCCAGTTCCAGCCCCCTTACACTAGAGCAGGTTGCTCCAAGCCCCGTCCAACCTGGCCTTGAACACTGCCAGCAATGGGGCAGCCACAGCTTCTCTGGGCAACCTGTGCCAGGGCCTCAGCACCCTCAGAGGGAAGAACTTCTTCCTAATGTCTCATCTAAATCTCCCGTCAGGTTAAAGCCGTTCCCCCTTGTTCTGTCCTGGCAGGTATTATGAAAGGGAAAAAAAAGTCTTGCTCTCCTCTATTTTCTGCAACACGGGCAAACACTATCACTCCAGAAAGCAGACACGGGAATATCAAGAGTTTTATGTGTAAAAGATGTTGAGGGATTAAAGTATCTGTATGTTTTATTGGTAACTTTTTATCATGTATGTTCTAAACTGAAAACAAAACAAAACAAAGGAGCAGTTCATGAGAGTGTTGCCCAGGATTATAGTTACCAACTTGTAAGCTTGGAAGGGCTCTTCCAGCAAATGAGCCATGTCCATCAGTGATTCACTCGTTGCTGCACATGGATTTGTGAGATGTCTATAGCTTTGTGAAAATTGATTTTCAGGGACTGCAGGGAGAGTACAGTTGTAACAAAGGTGTTTCTGGTAGAGTACAAACAACCAAATGCCCTTTCCTCTGTTGAAGAGGATGACAAGAATCTCCTAAAAGATATCACCACTCAGGTAAGTTTTAGAAGTTGTAACCCTTTGTGTGAATATAAGATGCTATATGTATGATGCAATTTAGAGATTAAACCTTGACTGCCTATACTTTTAATACATTTTATTTCCTCTCTTTAAGCATCTTGGCTGCATTGGTCCTTTTTGTAATATTTAAATTTCAAGAGGACACATTATTTTTTTTGTCTCTTTTTTGTTGCTGGTCTTTTATGAGCAGTTCAGGTCAAATATTTTAAAAATACACTTAGAATTTAAGCTTTTCAAATGCTTGCATCAAAATAAATACCTTAACCATGTACTTTGAAAATCATCACAAAAAATATATCAAGAGGGGATTAGAGCAAAACCAAAAATTTCATTTAGAATTCAAACGGAATTACTTTTTAGGAGAAGAAAGGTGGTGTATTTATTACAAAACCGAAGAAGAATGGAGTCAATGTGGAAATCAAGCCTGCCTGGATTGAAGCACCCCAAGATTTTCAAGGTGTAGTATTGCTTCATAAAGCTGAAACAGGCTTCTGTCTTAGCTGAAAATAGTGTAAAGTTTTCCTCTTGTATCACTGGTAAACCATGGGTAATTCTAAAACCACCTCAGAAGACAGAACATCCTCTGGGAATTCCAATTTAGATTGCTCAATGCTGCAAATAGAGAACAAAGATTACCTTCTATATGTTTCACATTACCTCCTAAAACCATATTTAAATGTCATTCATTCCTCAGCAACATGATAAGGCCCAGTCAATATTTCCCTTTGTGCCAGAAAGTGCTGTTAAATTGGTGGGATTGCAGATCCTTTGTAGAGTTTTTTACTGGGAGTTGCTTGCAGCAAGATTCCAAAATAAATGTACAAAGCAGAAATGAAAGCTTGACCCCGATTTTCTTTATAGATAAAGCCTGTTCCACGGTAACAGCAATGGGACTCTTTAAGAGCAGGGAGTTGTATTAATGTTTACTCATTAATTTTCTCTTCAGAGATGGGTTTCTCTTTGAGCAGACAGGAACTGTAAATGGAGTAAAATACAAAAGTAAGCTCTTTCAGAGAGGCATGAGGTTTCATATAGATTAATATCCTGTAATTCCATGCAGTTTATTTGAACCCATAATCTGGATGCCAAATACACCTTTAAATATGCTCAGTTATTTTAATTTAAAACTACAAGGGCATGTAATATTCATGTTAAGATGTATGTTAACTGCACGAAGTTAATGACAGTGGAATAACACTATTGTAATTTTAGACTTGGAAGCAGAAAGAAAGATTACTCACAGGTCCCTGCAAGGACCACAGCTCCTTGCCAGCCATTCGGAAACAGCAGAGTACAGCGAGGAATCCGTCTCAGCACCACCTATAGACTCATTACAGGTAAGCAAATAGGTGTTGAGGAAAACTGTAAAAGGCTGTCATCAAAACTGAGCTCCAAAACAATACAGATATGAAGAGGTGTGATCATACTCATATAATCTCTCAGAAATTAATGCTTTGGGCTATATTATACAGTACTCATTTAAATTTGCTGGTAATGACATGCTAGAATAGGAAGGCCCAAAGCAAAACAATTATCAGTAAGGACAAAACCAGGCAAAACAAATTAACAATACTTAGATTCCTACTAATTTTCTTCTAATTCATTACTGAATCTGCAATTAGCAAATACTTATTGCTATATCTTGGCAAGTTGACATTTAATATTCAGTAAAGGTGTCTTGGAAGTAAATAGTGATTTATTTTCATTGGAAGAAGCTGTGGATCTTTAATGCAGCTTGTGGGAAATCAAGGGTAGTAGGTACTCCTTAAAGCAATGTATTTCAGTGCAGTTTGCCTCAAATAACATCTTTAGCTGATTTTCTACTCTTATATACGTTTTGCAAATATTTGCTTATTCAGGCTAAAGAATAACTTTTATTTCAGTTTGCTAGTTCTCCGGCAGTGACTAGCAGGAAAAGCTTAGCAAGCACACAGCTGTCAAGGATCCAGAGGGAGACAGATTTCCTCAAGTAAGTGACTTCTGGTAACACGTTTGTCCTTGGAAAGTAACTGAGCAATTGCCTTTTGCAACTAAGTTGATAATGCTGTGGGGCTCTGTGAAAATGAGGAAAGCAAAGACAGACTCCGGGTCATAATTGGGTAATATGATCTAGGTAAGGCTTTGAAAATTCTTTCTCTTGCATATAGTTTTATTTACACTTCACCATAGACAGTTATCAACTAGCTTATCAGCCTTTAAAAGAATATTCCTAGCACCTGTAGGATCAGAGGAAAAGCTGTCTTTTCAAATTGGAGTACAGCCCTCACTGCTGTAGGTAAAAACTGCTCCTGGGAGTAGTCTCACAGAACTTTAGCATTTGCCAGTATTAGAAGGGTTCTGTGATCTACGTCAGCGGTTCCCCATGGTGCAGCAGTGAGGCGTGATACAGATTGTATGTCAGGACACTACACCTCCATAGCAGCCAAAGAGCTTTCTACCTTGCAAAGCTGTTTATAGTTCAGAACCTCATGTCATGGATGCTGGGGCATAGTCTGATGGACACCACAGCCTGGAAACCGCAACTGAGAAACCAGTGGCCTAAGCCCTGTCACAGCAAGCTCCAGATTATTCGTTGTTATGCAGCAGTACAATACCAAAACAAGCTCAGTCAGTTTGTTCTTATTTTCAGATGTGCCTGCTGCTCTGCACCCCGCCTGTCTGACCCCTTGGCTCACTTCTGTCAGGAATGTGGATGTCCTGTACCACCTCTGCCAGTACGCTGCTTTCCACCCCCTGAAGGATCACAGGTCAGCGAAACATCATAACAATCAACAAATTATATCTCTGGAGAAAACAAATCCTTCAGAAAATTACACCCGTAATGCTGGCAAATCCATTAGTCACTCCTTCGTGGTCCCAACGTAAGAGGGATGTGGAGCTGTTGGAACAAGTCCAGAGGAGGTCCCAAAGATGCTCCAAGGGCTGGAGCATGCCTGCTCTTGAGATAGGCCGAGAGAGCTGGGCTTGTTCAGCCTGGAGAAGAGAAGGCTCTGCGGACACCTTAGAGCAGCTCCAAGTGACTAAAGGGGCCAAAAAGAAATCTGGAGAGGGGCTTTTGACAAGGGCCTGTAGGGACAGGACAAGGGGGAATGGCTTTAAACTGACAGAGGGGAGATTTAGATCACATAGTAGGAAAAAATCCTTTATTGTGAGGGTGCTGAGGCCCTGGCACAGGGTGCCCAGAGAAGCTGTGGCTGCCCCATCCCTGGCAGTGTTCAAGGCCAGGTTGAACAGGGCTTGGTGCAATCTGGTCTAGTGGAAGGTGTCCCTATCTGTGGCAGGGGGTTGGAACTGAACGAGCTTTAAGATCACTTCCAATCCAAACTAATCTGTGACTTTATGATTTTGTTCAATACCTTCATCACTGAATCCAATGTAATTCTTAAACAATGGGCAAAATTAACCATAAATTCCTTCAAGTGCCATATATTTTAATAAGTGAAACAATGAAAAAGTAAACTGTGTTTTATTTGCCAGTGTCAGAAAACATTACCAAATTCAGGTTCCTCTCATCCTGCAAGAACCACCACTGCATCTTCAGGACCTGCATGTGTATCTTATTCCAGTGCTAACTAGTGCTTATGTCATTGCTGTGGAAGATCCACCTAATACGCCTGAAACCTTACATGGTGGCATGTGTGGGCATATATGTAAGAGCACCAAGTTTTTAGTGATGCCTGTAACTGTCTTCTCTAAGCTCTTCCCAAGAGATAATAACTTGATCTAACAAGTCAGTGGTGTAATTTTTTTTCATGTATAATCAGAAAAATGTCTGGATTAATGCTGTAGTTTCAAGTGATGACTGAGAATATTCACCACCTCTTTAGATTAGGTTCATAATTAAGATGATTTCAGCTACTACATTTTATAGTAGCTATTTAATTCTATTGAAAATTAACTTAGTATCTTTCTGGCATATTTTAGTTGTCAGTAAAGTCACTCTTTCCAGTTGTCTTCATATTTTCTCAATAGCCTGTTATCTTTAAGGATCAGTATCAGCATCTGTGGCTCTCAGTTTCTATGTTTCTAGTGACTTTGCTGCTGATGTAAACTCTAACCAGGAAAACACTGAAAATCTCACAATAACCCTTATGACATGCTGTGATGTGGCTTTTTCTTCAGATGGCGCCATGTCTTGAATGCAGACATCTTGTGCCAATGAATACACCCTCTTGCATTGTATGTGAGTCACCAATAGCTCCACAGCTGCAGCCCCAGACCAACATGTGCGTAAAGGTAATTAAGAATAAATCTAACAAAATAGCGGTTTACCTCCTGGCATGTGTTTTTCTAACAGATGACTTCATTACAACCATTGTGCGCCAGCTTGGTTTTGTATAATTTCATTATGACAGATTTAAGAGTTAGTAGGATTAAAACCACTTTGAATAGAAATAATCATTAAAGGCAAACCACATAAGCTCAGGAAGGCATACTGAAGAGCACATGATGTAGCAGTGTGAATGACAGGAACATGTGCACTTGTGCTCAGGAAAGAGATAGTCCATGATCTATAATTTCTGGCCTTAGTATTACTAAGCATTTTAAGTTTGTTAAATATATCCTCATTACTCTGCTTACCTTATTTGACCATAAGTGCTTAGCACAGGTTTGCTGGCAGGACTGCGGCAGTGGGTAGATGCCCAAAATGTTCAAGCACAGTCTTAGTGATCCAAAAGTGCTGGTGGTCTCAAATAGACAAAATGTGCCCTACAAAATACTCCCTACCTAAGGGTATGTGGATGCATGTAGGGGCCCTCCTCAACCACTCCAGTCAGGGAAAAGGGTGTGAGAAGGAAAGAGCTGATACTGCATGTCCACAATTGGTAATTATAGACATTGCTCCAAATATGATGTGTTATGGCAGCCCTGATGTAGGTACAAAGGCAGACTTGGTTTGGTGGCAACAATCAAAACAGTAGACTGATGATTCTCAGTTCTGCTGGAAACTCACTGTTAATAGTGACTGTGCTAGGGCACCCTCAGGGGGACAATAATAATGATTTTCCTTGCAGATACTGGACTTTCTGGTTATGTGAATGCAATGACTAAGTAAACTAATACATGCAAAGATCTTGGGGTATTGATGCTGGGTCTCCTAAGGGAACTGTACCATAGTTTAAATTGTCATCAGGAACCATAGATGTGTGATGTGCAGACAATATGGCCTTACTAAAACCTGAAGCCCACGCACAGACTTTCAGGATCTCTTATCCCTGCAGGGCTGAATAACCACAGCACTTTGTGCGATCAAGTCAAATACTGAGTAAAATGTATTCTTTCTCTATTTAAAAGGGCAAAGTAATTTGTCAGGCGTGTGGCACAGGAAATCCTCTTCACCATAAACACTGTGTGACTTGTGAAAGCAGGCTGCCTGAAATACAGATGGTAAGGCTTCTTCCGTCGATCACACTAGGCTTAATCAAACCAAAGCACAACATTCTTTTCCTTTGGAAAACTGAAGCCATATCCCTGTGTCCCTATGTTACAAAAACAGAGATTCCCTCCCCCTTGGGATATTCAAGCTCAGTGCTCCCACAGATGCGCCATTACAAACGTCCAGCTAAACATAAGCGTACCTGCGAGTTAAAAATCATCTAACACAAACATCCCGAGTTCTAAAACTGCCAGTAGCTAGAGGCAAAGGTCTCTTGTACAACCACTGAGGTGTTATTTCACAGTAAATTTAAGTAGGAAGTTGTACTTACCTAAAATAAACATATGCTTAGTGCTTCACTGGTTGTAGATACTAAGACGTAGCTGCATATGTAGTTAGGCATATGCCGTGAATGGTGAGACCTGTAGTAGCTAAGGGAGAAAGTTAAATGCTTACAAAGAATTATTAATAGTAATCAGAAATTTTACTACTAATAATGGTTAATTAGCAATAACCAATAGTAATTCCTGAATACTAATTAGTAACAAATCTGATATTACTATTAATGGCTATTAAATAATTTAGATTTAGAGCATATTTAAACTTGTGCTCCTGTAAATATTATCTTCCAAGTGAACCCCAAATCACATCAAATTGCAGTTGAGGCCGCAGATGAAAATAGGGCTATTGCCTGTTTGCTTATTTGCTGTTGTGGTGTCTGCAATCAGAATAATTTTCCTGGGGTCTGCTCCTTATCCATATTCCTGATTTGCACAGAAAATAAACAGCGTAAGCCCTGAGGCAAAACCCAACAAACCATCTTTAAGACCTCTTTGTCCTAACTATTGGTTCTATAATCAACCTCTAGAAGTTTCAGCTGAAAAATCTGTTTTCTTTTGCATACCCATGTAAGTTAATTGTAGTGGGAGCTAGAGAATATATAACTTGTATGAGGTAAAAAAGTGCAAAATGAAAAAACCCAAACCGACCTTAGGTAGCAAATATCAAAGTGAGAGAAAACTCATTGTCTGAACACACTCTCCCTGCCATACTACTACAAAGAAAGGTACAACGGAAAATATCTGTTGTGTTTTGAGTTGTGTTTTGTGTTTATCAACAGGGAAACCTCCATCTTAATGCTGAGTCTACTTGGGGCCATATTAGTAAACACTCAGTGTAAAAGGACACTGATTGATAAGGTTGGGGTTTTTTTTCTTAGTTCTACTGAAAATATTTTAAAATTAATAAATGCCACGTTTTACTGGGGGTTTGTAGTGAAAAAAATAATAATAAATTACAGGTCAGAGCCAAGTCAGTCTGATGCTTAATCTCACTTGAGCAAGCTGCTCTAGTGGAAGGTGTCCCTGCCCGTGGCAGGGGGTTGGAACTGGATGAGCTTTAAGGTCCCTTCCAACCCAAACCAGTCTGGGATTCTGTGATGCTTCTATGAAATAATTCTTTTAGGTTGACTGTTACTTAATGTTATCAAAGTAGCTTGCTTTCCCTCTTATTTGGCTTGTGACCCTTTTCTCATAAGAAGTATTTTCTCTCTAATTCTTGTTTTGTTTTAATTAGCCCATGTTCGGGGACACCCCCCCACCTTACCACAGCCAGCAAAGCAAGACAGTTTCATGCTCAAAATGCCATCGTGTTAACCAAAGTGATGCCCGTTTCTGTGACTGGTGTGGAGCCAAGGCACGTGCTATCCGTCTTTGTGCTGACAAATCTCTTTCTACTCATCCGTGACTTCTCTTTGCAAAACTCTGTCAGTTAGTATACAGCTTTTTACTATCAAAGTACTTCAAGCACATAGGATTACGTAAAGAAAAATGAAAGGCTTAGATGACATCCTGACCCCACATCAGTAGGTGACTGGAGGCTTTAGGTATGTAAACAAATTACCATGGGTCAATAAGCATCAGCTCACCTGAGAGGCAATAGCTGTATGTCATACCAAAGTAACTGATCCACCAAAGGTCAATGTATAGACTGACCTAATGCAAGTTTTCCCATAGCTACTCTTTTTCTCTGTGAGCTGAGTCTGCATTAAAAGTTGAAACACTCACCTCTGCCTACGTAACCAGTGGTCCTCTGCTGTACTGTGGGCACTCTGGGGAGGTGGTGGTAGAATTGGACTGGAAAGAATAGCAGTCAGCATTCAGTATCAGTGCACCAGACTAGTAATTACAGGACTTTGCCAAAGAAAATTAGCATTTGTTTTTCAGTTTAAATAACATACCATAGTGGTAGATCTGTCTGAAAAATGTTTGCCTCCATAGCATAATGGTGAGATATCTGAAAAGTTGGTGTCTCGCATCTACCAGTGTGTTAGCAACCTGTTATCCTGCTTAATATTACTTACCTAATAGCTTCTGATAGTGCTACTTTACTTCCTTTTAATTCATGCCACTGCTTTTATCATCCCTGAACCATGCATCAGATGTTTCTGTAGTGACAAGTGTTTCATTGGACTTTCCAGCCTGGACCTCCTCCATCCTACTTTTCTTGTTTCAAGTGTGGTACAAGCAATCATCCGTACGCTCGCTTCTGTGGGTCCTGTGGTGTTTACATAGAGCCCCCATCAAGGGTGGGTTCTCCCAACAGCAGTCTCATGGATGCTGGGGACTCACTGGGGATTTCTGAGGTAAGACACACAGTATTACAAAGCCAGGTTTGAAGACAGCTAAGAGCCTAGTCCACTGCAGGTGGAGATCAGCACAACCCCATTCATTTCCTCTTTGAGACAAGGCTGTGGCCTATGAGCCTGCTGAGGGCAAAAAAGAGGATATGTTTCTACTGAGAACTGCTTTCTGCCAAATAGTAGCTTTAGCCAAAGGCCTTAATCCAGCCTTATTCTAAATAGCCAAGTGAGAAACAATCAGCTTTTCAAAGTCTCAGCTCTTTAAGTACTTTTATCTTACTGCCTGTGAATTATTTGTGTCCTGCTAATACAGGGTATTCTTTCATGCACATTTAACACTGTTTTAAAAACTCTGCTTTGAGAAAGAACACAATACTTAGCCAAGGCCAGCTTTTGTCCTGCAAAAGCATACGTACTGCTAGCAATGGTGGAGAGTTTTGCTTTTGCTTGAATATTTGTGTCCAGTTGCATCATTGTTATAGACTGGTAACTAAAATCAGGAATTGTTAATGATCCTTCCTGCTAGCTTTTTCATTCCTGGACAATTCTGTGTACTGTTCTACACAATTTTTGCTTATAAGCCATCTCAATCTATCTAATTATATTACATACACTTTTCCTTCCCCTCCACCCCACACACAGCCTCTTCCTATTTCCTTGCCCAAATCAAGGGCCGAACTAAAAGAAAGAGAAGATAAAGGAACTCAAACCATTGGACTTTTTTACCCATCAAGCAAACTGTTGGAAAAGAAGGAGCTTGAGCTGATTTCACAAAAAGAAAAACTGGAAAAGATGAGTGATCATAAGCCTCTCCTGACAGCTATTAGTCCTGGAAAAGGTTAGGAGTTTTGATTTTATGTGTTCTATACAAAGATGCAATGTATGACCTTGCTTTTTCTGGAAGATTTTATCATCTTGGAATGTGCCATCAGTAGGACATTGATTTACATCTTTATAAGTTTGTCTTCCCACCAGTCACTTGTAAATGCAGTGCCTTAGAATTCAGCCACTGATCTCCATCAACAGCTACAACAGCAGTAGATCACAGTTCTTAAAAAACATGATGAGGCTTTTGTATCTGAAGAACATGTTTGGGGTCCTGTTGTGGAATGAATTGTGGAAGTTTTGGAAGTAAAGGAAAGTAAACTAGAGAAAGGGATTCTTAAAGAGGATTACAAAACCCAGGGTTGGTAGAAACCTTGAGGGCTCTTGTAGGCCCCCATCTTCAGGGCCTGCAAAGGTATCTACATCTACATCACTCACTGCAGAGCCTGTCCATTCACAGGCTCCTGTATCAGTACTGCAGACAGTTTTGTTTCAGTCCCTGGTTTGGTCAGTTAGTTCTTTGTGGAATCACTTTGCTGTCATTAAAAAGTTTGCAATTTTTAGAGATTTTAGTTTTACTATCCTGGCAAAATTTCAACTTCAGTTTTCAGTTTTTAAAGTCCCTTCCAATCCAAACCATTCTGTGATTTTATGATATACTTAAAAGGCATTTATCTGGGGAATAATTTGCACAGACCAGAATGCTGTATAGGGTAAGTTTCTATGTCTGCAGTTTTCAGATTTGGCTTATTGTTACCTGTCGGTGATCTCAAACCGACTACAAATCAGTTCAACAACACTCAACTGTTTAGTTGTAATATTGGGGTTTGTTTGGTTTTTACTCTTGTGGAATAGTGTGAGACTTCCCTTCATGCACGGCCAGTTTTGATTCCCAATAACAATTCCAAGGCATGGTTTTGTTATGAATAGAGCTCCCCTAAGAATTAATTATGAGCTATAGACAAGACAGTATTTAACCTTTTTTAGGGAAAATAAGTTCTTTTAAATCATCCATTGTATGAGAAGAAATGTTAAGCATAATTTCAGGATTTTTTTCTCCCGTTTAACTCTCTCTGATCAGGTTACTGGAGAAAACAGCTGGATCACGTCTGTGCTCACCTTAGAAGCTATGCTCAGAACAATCTTGACTTCAGAGCACTGATTGGAGAACCTCGAATGGGAAAGGTAGGAAGGAGCTTGTACTATCTTCCTATGGAGCATCATGAAAAGACTGCTGTGGCTGCTACATAAACACTGGAAGAATAAATGCCTCCCTTTTCTTTAGACCTTGACCTGTTTGTGTAATTTGTCTTGTTTTGTTTTCCATTTTCTGCTCAGTCTATTACTGAAGGGTTTTTTTCTGCTTTCTTTCCAATGGCAGTTTCTCTTCTTTCACCTCAAAGCTGTATGAGAAGCGATGGAAGCGAGAGAGCCCTTACTCAGCTGCTTTTACAGTATCTCACAGCAGGCAATCAAGAAAGAGAGATCACTAGTTGGTCAGTTTAATAAGCTCTGCTAGAAATGGAATTTAGATGATATGCTTGCCTCTGCTCAGGGCTGGATTATACCAGCAGATAGCAGCAATTCTCTTTGGCTATACCATCTACTTCTAGCGTAAACGATACCAGTCTTACAGGAACAGGGCATTGTTTTTCCTACTGGAGATGTAGTCTTCAGGATGTCACTAAACTGCATTAAAATGATTAAAGGGGTGATACCAAGAAGGTGGAAACTAGAGATTGTAGTCCTAGAAGATAGGGCTGGAATGACTGAGAGATCATTTGGTCCCTGTCCTGAGGGAGGATCAACTCTGCCTAAACAGTTCCTGACAGATGTTTGCCTTGAAGCTTTTCAAACTCACCAACAATGGAATTTCACAACTGCCCCAGGCAGTCCATTTCTGTGCTCAATTATCCTTGCTGTTCAGCTCAGCACTGTATTGCTTGCTTTGGCAGCCCTGCTGGGTTAAGGAATTGAATCCCCTCACACTAATTCCTAGGTGCTGCCAGCACATGGGGCAATGTCCTGTGGACTGGATCAGGGACTGACCCAGGCTAAAAATAGCTCTAGAGGGAAAAATAGGCCATTACTGCTAGTACAAATGTAGCAGGAAAAGTAACAGAAGTGATTCAAAGCAGATGCCAGCTATGTGGGTTTAATGTTGGTTTTGATTGTCATGTGACTTAGAAGTATAATCAACTTCATCTCAAAAATCTCTGCTTGCTGCAATATAAACCTCATCAGCTTCATTCCACTTCTTTATAATCCACCATGCACTCATTTTTGTGTAACTTCTAGTCTTCTTGCCAGAGGTACTGTCTCAGTGAATTGATATAAAAATCAAAGAATCATAGAATCAGCTGGGTGGGAAAAGACTTTCAAGATCATCCAATCCAACCATTCCCTAGCACTGCCAAGGCCACCACTAACCCATGGCACTGAGGGCCTCGTCTACACGGTTTGTGAACACTTCCAGGGACGGTGATTCCAGCACTGCCCTGGGCAGCCTGTTCCAATGCCTGACTGCCCTTTGGGGAAGAAATTGTTCCTAATATCCAGTCTAAACCTCCCCGGTGCAGCTTGAGGTAGTTTCCTCTTGTTGTGTTCCTTGTTCCTTGGGAGCAGAGCCCAGCCACCTCCTGGCTCCATCCTCCTTTGAGGTAGTTGTAGAGTGATGAGGTTCCCCCTGAGCCTTCTCTTCTCCAGATTAAACACCTCCAGTTCCCTCAGCCATTCCTTATCACACTTGTGCCCAGACCCTTCACCAGCTCTGTTGCCCTTCTCTGAACCCACTTAAGCATATAGAAAGTTAGGCAAGTTTTACTACAAACTATTCCTCTACAGGCTGCTACAACTAAAGCAACAACCATTTCTCCTGGAGCAGGGAGTCCTAAGAGCAACACAGCCTGTCATGCAGCTGCAAAACCTGGGTGGAGAATGACTGAGCTTGCATGAAGCATAGCATTATTAAATCTTTTGCATTCATTTGGCACGTCAGTAGTTTTGATATTTCCAGTTACTCTAAATACCACCTGCCCCTTCCTCAGGGAGATGGGAAGTGTTGGTACAGTATCACAGTAGGCAAAGGCCACATGTGATTTGGTGTATTGGCTCCATAATAAACAAACATCATAAGCAAAACTTATTCCTAAAGCCGTTTCTGTGTATTGTTTGTATTAGATACTAACGGTGGCTCTTTCCCTCTAGATTAATTCTGCTACCATCTGTGAGGATGACTATGAAGTCACTATTACACTGAATTATGCTCTTGCTATTAACAAGGTTAGTTTGGGGGGGTGAGGCCCATTGTTAGGCAGCTGATCTAAAGCTGTCACTAGACCAGTGAGTGTAACACCTGTATATTTTAAAATCACGTCAAAACCCTAAATTCTTTTGTTGAGAGGGTATTAACTTATCACTTCAGAGAAAGGAATCTTTCTAATGGCTGAACAGATATCTTTACCTGATTAAGCCAGGCTTCGTGGTTATGTTGCTATCATCTTGCATTTCATTAGTTTGCTATTATTAATATTAACATTCAGTTTTACCACTGATGTTTGATCCCAGCACCTTGAGCTTAGGTGCTCCTTGTCTTCAGTGTGCAAATTGTGTTCTTAAAGAACAAGCTCAGTAATTTTCAATAGTTTGGAGATAACATTTACCAGAACTCCTGTTAACTGTATCAAACACTTAAAATCCCTAGCTCCAGAAGTACCATGTTCTAAAACCCACACAGATATTTATTCCCAACTTTTCAGAGATGAGAATCCTCCATTTGAAAGATCCAAAATTCAGATTGTATTTCTTGTGTAGAATCTGAACAAGCTTACCTTGCTACGTGATGCCTGAAAAGGTGTATCACATCATTTCACAAGTTAGGAGTTAATCAGATATCTCAAGGGGTAGAACATATTCATTTGGATGAGAATCTTCATTTCATTAGGTGAAGTTGTGTCACTTTGTTTTTCTAAATCAAACCAAATACTACCACAAGGTTTAGAAAAATTGCTACATTATTTTGCCTCAAAACAGAGCTCAGTTACATACAACAATTTGTCTTGTGCTAATTTGACACTGATATTAAAAGCCTATATATTTTTTCATCTGCCGCACCACTGTTTTGTGCTACTAAGATTATAACAGCCTTAGGTGATACCCTTTCTAACTACCTCCATTTGATAATTCTACAGAACATTCATACTAATAAGCCAGTGAAGTTCAGCAATCATTACCTGAGTGCTGCAACAGAAGTCAGAGATGGACAGGACGGCTGTCAGACTAGTCTGGGTGAGTTTGTTTTTCCCCCTGTCTTTATGTAGGCTTAAATTGTAGGTTTAAGCTAACAATAGCGTGTGTCTTTAACATAGTAGAATGCAGCAAACTGTTCTAACTTGCTAACCCATAGAGAGAGAAAGGAATGTTTGGCTGACGGGGGAAGGAACATCACGGGACTGATAACAACTAAGGAGACAGTAAATAAGACCAAGGCTGCTAGACTTCATGATAGCGGAGCAGCACCCAGCGTGGAGCAAGACTGGAACAGAACAGAAGGAAGGACATTACCACTGCTAACTCAGCACTAGGACCCTGCGGGCATGGTCAAGCACTGAGGTCATTCAGGAAATACAGTGAGGAAGACAATCAGCAACCACCAGAGACCCCCACTTAGCATGAAAGGGCATGTCTAATTAGGATGCAAATATTATAATTAGTTCCTGGGAAATCTATGAATATGCATGAATATGCTAAATGTAGAGCAGCTGTCAGCAAGTAATGGGCATGCTCACCTCTGTAAAACTGTTCACATGTGCTCACAGCTCTGCAATAAAGAATGCCTGCTTTTTAAAACTCCAAATTGAGTCTGAGAGAGTTTCTCCAACCAGCTTTTATGGTAACATTTATGTTAAATATAGTAATCAAGAATACAGAAGTAGCTTTTTGAAGGTCAGACACTGAAACATCCAAAATAAAACACTGGCACATTCTGAGCCTACTTAAGTTGATCTTTAAGTCTCAAAATGGCCGAGTTGAGATTTAAGCAGTGTATGGACCCTGTCAAAAACTCATAGAAATGCTTTCTCACTGAAAGACAGCTGAGGAGGCTAGTAAATGCAGCTTATAGCAGTGGTTTTGTTATAGTGATAAAACTTCAGATGCTTTGCATATTATTTTACAGTAGGAGTCACAAATAACAGAATCCCAGACTGGTTTGGGTTGAAGGGACCTTAAAGCTCATCCAGTTCCAACCCCTGCCACGGGCAGGGACACCTGCCACAAGACCGGATTGCTCCAAGCCCCATCCGACCTGGCCTTAAACACAGCCAGGAATGTCAGTATTATCTCTGCTTTTGAGCTGTGCCAGGCACTTCAGCTTTGGCACGTTTGGAAAACTTAAGAAATGAGGGAATACATTCATGCTAGACCTAGTTTTCAGAGAAGCTCAACTTGCATTTCTGTTAGCATTAAGAGCTCAGTGGTTTTGGAATCTCATATTGGACTTAAGCTTTCATTCAATCAACTAGCTGTGAAGTCAGGATTAGAATTCAGAAATTCCTATGGTGACATTTGACATACTTCAGTTCACATGGAAGTTCCACCCACTTTGTGCTTTCAGTCTAAGAATTTGCAAGGGGCAGCCAGGGCACTAGGAGCTGAGTTTTTGGGGAGTGTCAATAATGACTGTGACTCCAGACACCCTGGTAGCACCAGCTCAAAGAGTCCATACATGGTGCCTAGTTTACTTACCAACCCTCCTGCATGTTAGTAGATTATGTCTCTTTAATATAACAGATGAATGGGTCTACTCTAGGCCCACTGGTTCTTGAGTATCTGGGAGCCAGACAGCACTGAAAAATGATAAGGTATTTGGTCAAAACAATTCATGACTCCAAGTCAAGCTTGTTGAATAGCTGCAGCTAGTTAAAGAAAAAAGAAAAGAAAGACTAAACCTCCTCAAACCCTGCATCTCATTGAATCGTCATTTCAAAATAGCAAGTTTTTATGAGTGCTTAAGTGTAAACCTTTTGTTAAAACCAGTCTGATCTGCAACAGATATTTCATCACTTTCTCTCGTAGAAAACTGATAAATATTGCTTTGATTTCAACACAAAATTAAATATTTTTGTGGATAAATTATTTCCAGATCTCTCCCCCAAGTTCTTGTTAGGATACTGACTTTGCTTTCAACTAATACTTGTTTCCCTTTCTGGTAGGCAAAGACGATCATAATCTTTTCCATTCAAGAGACAAAATAGAGAGAACAAAGTCAAGAACACTTATAGAAAAGGAAGATAATCTCCCCGTACGTATCTTCTGCCAGTACAGGAAAACCCCCCTATAGAGCAGCACGAACACAGAGGGCAGCCAAGGGTAAAAATACAAAGGTTTTAACACTGACAGGGGGGTGGGGGAAGTGGACAAAAGTCCAATTTAATATCAAACCTGAACACTGGTAAGTGGCATTTATTACAGAACTGGAAATAACTATTTTCTACTAGAAGCTTAATTACATTGGTACTCTCTGGTTTTTGGACCCATTCTGATTTACTGACACAGCCCTAGGACTAAAGACTGTTGCAGATTGATTTTGTTACAGGTTTTTCTCAGAAGCAAAATCAAGTGGAGGCACTATTGTCTTCCCCTGACCCTACTGCTTAGCTTGACTCCATAGGACATACCCTTGGCTGTGCTGGAACTACTGTGCACACAGACTGTGAACGAGGCAGAAGTTAATCTAATCAAAAAGCTTTGAAGTCGGCTCGGATTTCTCATCAAGCTGAGGTGTCAGCACAACTGAGGGCTAGTTTATTGCAAGAAGCAAGGCTTTACTTCCACTAGAGACCGTATATCTTGGAAGTACTGCCTACTACTATGCCAGCAATGGCATGAAACATTTCAAAAGGGGAAAAGTACTTTAATCTAAACTTGGATCAGTTTGCCAACTCAACAGATGGAGGAAGTTATAGAGCTTTGTGGTGTGAGTACAGAGATAGAAATACTTGGTCAAGTGACTGGGCTTTCAAAAGGGAAGAAGAATGAGGTAGAAGGCTGGGAAGAAATACAAGGAAAAGCTTTTAGGTTTTGTTGGTTGTTCGCTGGTTTAGGATTTAGTGAATGAACTTCTGTGAGGCAAAACATAACTTGTTTTTTTAAATAAAATACTTCCACAAGTTCTGGAAGCCTCAAACTTTAATCCTCTAGCAAAGAACTTGTGCCCAAGTTGAATCTACTATGGCTATCAGATCTCTGTACAGCTCTGAGAGCTGCCTTGATGTAAAGATGATCATTTGTAGACATGTTTACTGAATCAAGACCTCAACAGTGAGATGCTAGCCTGGGTTACCCAACACTTCCGCAGATTTGGAAAGACATTCCCAAAGGAAGGACATGGATTAGTATTACTGAGGGTCAGCTGCACTGCATTCATGCCATTGTGTGCATTTTCCACCTCTACTCAAATGCAGAGTAGGGCCCACCTAGTTGTATTTTCACTGCGTGAAATGCTACTGGCTGTTTTCTGTATTTCCACAGCCAGAGTCCAGACAGCTACTGGACGAACTGGGTCCAAATGGGAAAGGAAGAATCCCCTTGGTAGAACAATTACTTAGTGAAGTAAGTCACTGCTTGCTGCAGTTACCTTTTCCAACTCTTTGACCATTTACTGCATGACTATTAGCCTGGTTAGCGACTTTATGCTTAGGAAGCAACATCCTTGCAATACAACTGACTGTTTTCAGATTAAAAGAGCATTTTAGAGAAGAAACAGCCTATTTTACATTTGTATATGTTTTTTGCAAATTCCTACTTGGACAGTGTGTAAGGCATCCTCCTCATCTCCTCCTCCCCTCAAAGGCATACAGAATGAAAGATAAATTAATTTTATAGTTTAGGGTCAAGCCCTCTATATAGGAAAAGCAAGCAAACCTCTACCTCTTTGCTGTATGGTAAGGTGCATCCTGACTGCAGGTTCTAGTTTGACGCACTTATTATATACATTTACTCTGGCTTTGAGCTAGAAGACCAGAAATATCTTCAGAAGAAACACAAAGAAACAATACCACACAATTTGAATATTTCTCTGTCCTGAGCATGAAAGTCCATTTGCCAACTTCAACTGGCATAATATTAAAGGCCAGGTTGGATGGGGCTTGGAGCAACCTGCTCCAGTGGGAGGTGTCCCTGCCTGTGGCAGGGGTTGGAACTGGATGAGTTTTAATGTCCCTTCCAACCCAAACCATTCTGTGATTCTAAAGATGGAAGCTGAAGAAACTTAATGGCTTTTAACAGCTCACCTTCCCTCTCCTGTGTGTGCTAGGGAGCTGACCCAAACTGCACCAGCGATGAGGACCAACCTGCACTCACCTTTGCTGTCCTTAACAAGCATGCCGAAGCCATCTCCCTTCTGGTGCAGAAAGGTGCCGACATCAACCAGCAGTCAGGACCATAAGCAAACACTCATTCTGGTCTTTGGAAGTGTTCCCAAAAAAAGCACTTGTACTCCAATTTTAGAGAGGATTAACCTCTCACCCCTCCTCCACACATCTGTAGCTCCTTTCAAAGCCAAATCTGAAAATAACAACCTGCAAATGAGCAAAGAAAATAGTACTCACAGGCCTTGCAGCTGCCAGCTTTGAAGATTGCTCATAATTTCTCTTAGGAAAGCTGCTGTTCTATTCAACTCATTGCCCAATCCACTTCAACTTAATACAATAAACCACACTAAAGCCTACCAAAATAACCTAAATCATCATGACTCCTAATGTATTCTATATCCTCCCATTCATTTGTTTCATTTAATCTGCTAGACCACTTTCCGTGTACCAGCACGGCTTCCCCACGTAATGGGTACGCTGCTCTTGCACCTACACAGGCGCAACAACACTGCTCTCCATGAAGCAGTTCTGCTTGGATCGGAAGGAGAGGAGTGTGTCCAAGTTCTCTTATGGTAAGTGCTGAGGCTGACCCTCTAGCTCGGCTGCAGGGTACCCCCAGTCTGCTTGCAGAGACCTCCCTGGGAATGCTGAACACCCAGAGCCTGCCCAAGGCCCAGCAGTCATCTCTCACAGATCTGTCCCTGCAAGAAGAGGCATCCAGGAATTCTGAACATACCCTGCATCAACATTTATCATTGAATCGTAGAACGGGTTGGAAGGGACCTTAAAAGCTCATCCAAGTTGCAACCCCCTGCCATAGGCAGGGACCCTTCCACCAGACCAGGTTGCTCCAAGCCTCATCCAGCCAGGCTTTGAACACTGCCAGGGAAGGGGCAGCCACAGCTTCTCTGGGCAACCTGAGCACCTCCATGGCCTCTCTGGACTCATTCCAACAGCTCCATGTCCCACTTGTGTTGTTGCCCCCAGAGATGGACACAGGATTGCAGGGTGGGGGGGATCTCACCAGAGCAGAGAAGAGAGGGAAAATCCCTTCCCTCAACCTGCTGGCCATGCTCCTGTTGATGCGGTCCTACATGTTCCTTCACTAACTTCAGTACCTTATTGTCATGGTTTAAGCCCAGTCGGTAACTCATGCAACCACCCCCTCACTTTCCCTCTTCTTTGGCAACCCCCGCCCCCTTCCTGGAGGGGTGGGGAAGAAAGCATGAAGAAAGTAAATCCCATAGGTTAAGATAACACAGTCCAGTAACTTAAGATACAATAAGAAACTACTACTACTACCACCACTATTAATAATTATAAGGGAAATAACAAGGGGAGAGAATATAAAACTAAAAGGGGAAAAGGAAAAGAAAACAATAAACACATGTATGATGTGCTGTAGTATGGAATACCCCTTTGGCTAGTTTGGGTCAGGTGTCCTGTCTCTGCTTCCTCCTCCTGCTTCCTGTGCCCCTCCTCACTGGCAGAGCATAAGACTGAAGAAGTCCTTGATCGGAGTAAGCATTACTTAGCAAAAACTAAAACCATAGGTTTTATCAGCACTGTTCCCAGACTAAAGCCAAAACACAGCACTGCACCAGCTACTAGGAAGGAGAAAAGTAACTGCTACAGCTGAACCAGGACAGTGGGGATGAATTTAAGTAGCTAAACCCTATATGCTTTATTTACAGCTGCAATGCAAGCATAAAGAAGAACACAGAAGGACAATCAGCATATGATTTAGCTGTTACAGCTGGAAACAATGAAGTGATTTCATTGTTCACAAGTAAGCTTAGACAAGGAACAGTGGAAAAACCTGTGAAACCCAGAAACAGTGGTCGTGTCAGTGTGTGATCGACTCCCCCCAAGATCGAGCTGGAGGCTCTTCAACAATGGGAGCACCTTAGCACACATCCTCTTCTGTCTACAGACTTACCAGCCCTGTACAAACAACTCAGGCCTTCTAACAGCAATGTGTTTTCTACAGGATCCCTCCTATTCCTCCCCAGCAGTTCGCAACACAATTCTTCACCGTGTTCTGTTCTGAACGATTTCTTTCCAAAATTGTGCAAGAAGAAGCACCAACCAGTCCTTCCAACACACAAGGTCATTGTAAAGAGATCTGACAATCCACTTGAGCAATAGGTGGCTGGAGCACCTCTGCTCTGGAGACAGGCTGAGAGATCTGGGCTTGTTTATCCTGGAGAAGAGAAGGCTCCATAGAGACCTTAGAGCAGCTTCCAGTGCCTAAAGGGTACACAAGAAAGATGAGTAGCACTGCAAGCTGTACTCTCATTAGCTTGTTTCCCAATTTGAACTTCTCAGTGCATTTCGTGCAGGTCATCACATTGCACTAAATTGTTCACCAGAAAACGGAGTAAAAATCACTTTGCTCTTTTACCTTCAACTTTAATTTCTAAATGCATCAACATGAGTCAAAACCAGCTACAAACAGAGGTTTACAAGGATACCAGGCACACTAAGATTTGGCATGATAGACATTATTAGCCACAAACCCAAACCCCCAAAGGACTTTTAAAATTCCCCCCTCTCTTTATTGCCAAATGTATCTGAAAGCATTGGTATTTTCAGGATGAAAATGGAAGTGCCTTCCAACCCTTGCAAGAAACACAAGGTTTGGGGTCTCTAAAGTAGAAACAGCCCAGTTTAAAAAATAGGAAGCAAGAAATAAAGCAACAAGTAGTAATCCTTAACAGGAAGGACAGGAGAACCCCTGCATTAAAAAGAAATATGATGTATGTAGCGCATCAGATCCTCAAGTCTGCTCCTGACAGGGATGGCCATTCTAGAAGCAGTCCAGGAAACAGCCATCGATCAGAGCAGCAGTGCCAGAGCACACATCAGACAGGTGTTACCAGGGAGCGAGAAGCCACAGGAGCTTAGGAAGCCAAACTCATTATTGCCCGACGCACCATCTTGGCTTCATCGCGAACGTCATTCACCTTCCGAGAAATTCCCTTTTTCTGCGGAGAATAAAAATAACGTTACTGTCCCCCACTAAATTTGGCATCGTTCAGCTCTGATGGGAAAGGAGGCTATACTAAAGCCTTGTCCAGAAGACAAGAATGCCCCAGGGGCTGGAGAAGCTCTGCTCTGGAGCCAGGCTGAGAGAGCTGGGCTAGTTCAGCCTGAAGAAGAGAATGTTCCAGGAAGACCTTAGAGCAACTTCCACTGCCTAAAGGGGTGACAAGAAATCTGGAGAGGGGCTTTTGACAAGGGCCTGTAGGGACAGGACAAGGGGGAATGGCTTTAAACGGACAGAGGGGAGATTGAGACGAGACATTAGGGAGAAATTCTTCCCTGGGAGGGTGCTGAGGCCCTGGCACAGGGTGCCCAGAGAAGCTGTGGCTGCCCCATCCCTGGCAGTGTTCAAGGCCAGGTTGGATGGGGCCTGGGGCAACCTGGTCTAGTGAAAGGTGTCCCTGCCTGTGGCAGGGCGTTGGAACTGGTCCCTTCCAACCCAGACCAGTCTGGGATTCTACATCTCCCATGAGGCAAAGGCTGAGAACTGGGAAAGGAGACAGAACCCATCAGGAAACACTGAGGCAAGAAACCAGGAGGCCAGGGAAAAGATTACACGACTAGAAACTTGTAAATGACTTTTCCAGCATCACGGGGGTGCGGACATCACAGTGCCGCCATGTACATACAATTGCGTTCTTCACTCGCTCTCTATCCAGCTTCAAGAACTCCTGCAGCGTCAGCTTAGACAGATCTTTCTGAAGGGAGATGAAGGCGCAGCGCGGAGAGTGCTTCTTGTGCTCCTCGCTGAAAGGAGCAAAGAGAAGACCAGGAAAACCAAAGGGCAGCAGCTCACAACAGGGCACACGCCACCATTCCCCACCCCGCAACAGGCACCTCGGGAGCCCAGCTCTACCCCGCGGGGGAAGGGGACGGGGCCGCCCGCAGCACTCACAGCGGGTCATCGTCGGGCTCCCAGCCCTCCAGCTCCTTGAAGCAGAAGAAGCACTGCACCACGTCGGGGCCGTTCTCGCTGGGGCAGTGCACGAAACCTGCCGCCGCCATCTGCGAGCGGAAGCAGGGCGGGAGGAGCCATCAGCCCCCACCGCCGCAGCCCTGCCGCAGCCCCGCTCCGCTCCGCTCCCCCCGCCGGGCTCACCCGCTCTGGCGTGCAGGCGCAGCCCTCCACGAAGGGCCAATTGCGGAAGGTGGCGGCGCGGGTGCAGACGAGGTAGGAGCGCCATTCCTCAGACATCTGCAGCTCCTCGGCCACCATCGCGCCGTTCAAATGGCGGCGGGCAGGCGCGCGGGGCAGGCCGGGAGCGGCTGTTGGGCGCGGGGCACGCCGGGAGCTGTAGTCCCGGCGCTGAGGTGGCGGCCGCGGGCCCGCCCTGCGCTGCCGGCTGAGGGCAGCGCCCCGCAGCCCCCGGGAGCCACCCTGCGGTGCGAGCCCTGCTCCCCAGCACCGCCCTTCCGGCCGTGCAGAGGGGTGAGCCCCGCCGGACACAGCGCTGCTGGCAAGGGCAGGCAAGAAGCAACCTTGTAATTCCTGAGGAGCCTGAGGTGTGAGGCTCCAGCGTTTAAGAGGGTCGTGGAGCTGTTGGAGAGAGCCCAGAGGAGGCCATGGAGATGCTCTGAGGGCTGGAGCAGCTCTGCTCTGGAGACAGGCTGAGAGAGAGGGGCTGGATCAGCCTAGAGAAGAGAAGGCTCCTTAAGGGGAGAGCTTAGAGCAGCTTCCAGTGCCTAAAGGGGCTACAGGAAACCTGGAGAGGGGCTTCGGACAGGACAAGGGGAATGGCTTTAACCTGACAGAGGGGAGATTGAGATGAGACATTAGGAAGAAATTCTTCCCTGTGAGGGTGGTGAGGCCCTGGCACAGGGTGCCCAGAGAAGCTGTGGCTGCCCCATCCCTGGCAGTGTTCAAGGCCAGGTTGGATGGGGCTTGGAGCAACCTGCTCCAGTGGAAGGTGTCCCACAACTGGATGAGCTTTAAGGTCCCTTCTAGCCCGAACCAGTCTGGGATTCCATGATATAGTGTGAGCCAGTTGGGAAAGGGATGCTCTAAAGCCTCCAGCACAAGTCCATCAGGGAAGAGGACAAATTTGCCAGTTTGACCTTTTTTTCCTGTTTTTTTACATTCCATAAGAAGCTGCCCTGGGTTTCCACACTGACAGAGCTGGCAGAGGAGCACAGCAGGAAGGGTCCTGCTAGGCAGGACCCGCACAGAGCTGCTCCCACTCCCCCGTGGCGGTGACCGCCTGTTGTTGGCACAGAGCGCTGCTCTCCCCTCCCGCGGGCAGCAGGAGCGGCTGAGCTCACTGTCTCTGCCTGGAGAAGGAAGCGGGACCTGGCAATCTGGCTCCCAGCCACGGGGGCAAGAGGCAGCTGGTTCTGCGGGGAAGAAGCAGCTAGTCATCCATCACAGCAGCAGGGGCTGGGTTTCCTGCGCGGTCCAACGTGGCAGGCAGTGTTTGCTCAGAGATACCTCCTCCAGATTATCTCCTCCCAGGTTACCTCTGCGGCAAGCTGATGTGAGGACAGGAGTCAGAGATGAGGGATAAAGACATCTGAGCTCAACTGCTCCCCAGGAGCTCATCCTTACAAGCAGGTGGGGCTGTGAAGAAGCACATCCTTACACCACAGGTGGCAACAAACAGACCAAACTCCTGCTTCTTCCCCCAGACTGAATCTAACCTGAAAAGAAGCATTCGGCACCTATGCGGGCAGCCTCAGGACTCTCTGGGAAGAGACTTCTCTTTCAAAGTAAACTGCAAAGTATGACTCCTACAAATTTACTGACAACTATGCAGCATGATCCCAGTATTTACCCAGCTCAGACACTGTAGATCAATGGGCATGATAAAGCTGACCACAGTAGGCAGCTTCCTGGTTGTGAAGTATCAAAGCTCACACGAGCACATGGGAAGGTTCAGGCTTTGCTGCCTTACTAGGACAGGGTGAGGTCCCACCTTTATTCTGCAGGAAAACTTTGTTCTGCTAAACTGGGATGTGTTTGGCAATTGTAATCGCTGCTACCGTCGCTGTGCAGCTCAGGGAAGCGTGGAGTAATTGTGTCCTTAAGCGGGGTGGATGCTGACTTCATCAATCACAGCTAACATAACTCATCATGCTGCTCTCCACAGCCTGACATGGAGGGAAGCAGAGGGCTGAGAGCACACAATTTGTTTCCCCATGTGCCTTGGGAGAACCTCATCCGTTGCATTGAAAACCAGCTGCACGTGACTGTTCAAGCAGTGTGGCCTCAAGCTGCTAAGCATTATTCATTAGTCAGCATCCTGGGGAAGAAATGTTCTCCTGAGAGGAGGCTGGAAGTGGTCCCTGTGCAGCCACAAACGACATCTGGAGCTGCAGCAGCTATCTTACAGCTACTCCAAAGGCTGCCTAATCCTGGTGCCGACCTCGTGAGGGCAGGCATTGCTCTCTGGCAAGGCTGGGTGTTTCCCCAGGGCTGCCAGCTCCTATCAGATCACACACCTGACTTCACATGCTGCCAGTTACCAGCCTGGCCTCAGCCTCCTGTCCTCAGAAGCCTCTTGTTGGAAGCGGGGGCTGAATTCCTGCTCCCTGAACAGTGCCTCTGTGCTTACCCATACAGCCAGCAGAGCAGAAGAAATCACCTCTTACAGACAGTGTGAGTTGCTGAGAGGAGGTAACACACAGATACCACACCAGTGTCCTACACCAGTGAGGTAGACTTCACCAGTGTCCTTCAGTCCTGGTTTGCTGGGATCCCTTTGCAAGTCTTCTTGGGTCACAGCTATTCAGCTTCACCCAGACCATCAGCAAAGTGATTCACTAGGATCAACAGGGAAGGATCTCACAGTAAGCAATTCAAAGGCATGCCCCATTTTCACAGGCAGCGCTAAGGAACAAGGTATGCAGTTTACAAAAGCACGTAAGATAACACTAAGGGATCAAAACTTAAGCCTACGGCCCCAGGAGTGTGGGATATAACAGGTATAGCCTTTAACTGGCCAATTTCCCAAGAAATACAAGCGAATTAGCAGGAATCCCAGTGCTGTTCTTACACCTTCTCTACTTGGCATTTTCCCTCTGAGAGACAAAGCCACGGAGGTATTAGCATAGAACAAGCAACTGCTCAAAATCTTCATGGCCACCTTTAAGAACATGATACAGAACATCACGTTCATCTCATCTTCTTCAGACTTTATCTCCTCCTCCTGGCTAGCAAGGAAACACCCTGCTGGGGCCTGCACGTGTGTGACTTCTGTGTGGGTGCCCAGTAAAGGAATAAAGGGTTTCTTGCTATCTGCTGCCCATACACAGGCTTTGCATCCTCGAGTTTGCCATATTTTAGTGAAATAAGCTGATGGAGACACAGCTTAACAAGCAGCATGACTACAGGTAGGATTTTCCAAGGGAAGGGCTTTAATTCCATTCATAAAGACAGATACTTTTTTCCTTCCAAGCACAGCTAACTCAAACATCAGTAACACTGAACTTCACACAGTCATAAAGCAGGCAGAAATGTGCACAGATGTTAGGGCACGTAACACTTGGATGGGTTCCTTTCCCCTCCCACTAACACTGTTTTTGTTTTGGTGATGATGTACATAGGCTACACAAAACCACACTTCGTGTGTCTGTCTCTGCTGTTACCAAAATGAAGACTTCATTAAGGCAACTACTACTACAGGCAGGTATACACAATGGATTAAGGATAAAGAAGTCACATTTCTTGTGCAGATCTCTGTAAGGCTTGATGTGGAAGGATCAGAACAGCGAATGTGAATCGTACTGAAAACGCACAGGCTGACCTTTGGTCAGGCAGCACACTGCCTGCTTGCTGTTCATCTGCAATAAAAGTCAGGGAGAGAGAGAAGCTGCTAAACTGTAAAAGGACTAATCCCCACTACCACAGAAACTGTTTCGGGTTTGTGTTCTTTTAATTCTTGCTTCTTCCTATTTATTCTTTGCTCTTCTCTTATACTTACAGCCATGAAATCCCAGCCAAGATGCTTCCAGAAACTGGAACTGGCCTACCTCTACCCTTCCCTCCCTCCAAGCTGCAGATTGCTTCTACAAACCAGAGCCTGCATTTCAGCCGTCACCACTGATTTCTGTTCTGGGTTTCTTCTCACCAGAGCATCTGTAGCAGGAGGAGGTGGGTGCTGGAGCTGCAAGGCTGGCTCTGTGGTTAGAGGTGTGCCCAAGGGGCTGATGTGCAGCAAAACCCGCTTGACATCTTGTTCTGAACACCAAACACTGGCACTACAAAAACTTCACAGTGAGCACAGGGCCAACAAGGGAAAAGGAAAGGAAGGCAGTCGTGAAGGAGTGGGAGACACACACCTCACAGAGCCTCACACTGGGGAAGAACAGGACTTCACAGCTCTTCATTATTCCTAAAGCATGGTTCCAGCACTGCTGTTCTGGCAAGTGCAGAGCTTTCCTAAAGAGCGCTTCCAGGTAAGGGCACCAGGAACTTGCTTCCCTTCACGGATTCAAGACACGGTTCCTAACAAAGCAATCAAATCACAGAAACACCGGATGAGTTAAGTTCAGACGTTCATTTCCCATAAACAAACCCCAAAAACCTGTGGCTATTTTTGGGCAGGTTTCAAAATTTGACACCCTCTGAAGTGACAACCGTTTTTTGTTTGGGGTTTTCTGTTTGACAACGAGGCTTTCCAAAATAAGAGCGGCACAAAAACTCCCCATAAAGAATTTCAGTCTTCCAGTGGTTTCAGCAGGTCCCGGTTGGCATTTCCAGGCCTGTCCCCTCGGAGCAATAGGAACAAATCCTCTTTTTGCAGTTTTATCACACAACACGGTTGACATTCAACGTCCTAGGGATAAAGGCGTCGGTGTGCTCCAGCTCTCACATGGCAGCCAACATCCTCCACTGAAAGCCGTGGCAGTTCTTTGCTTGACAGACTGGGCTTTCCGCAGCCCCCCGACACGGATCAGCGCCGCAGCCTGAGAAAGAAGGCGTGCTTGCACTCCTTGCTGTCCAAGGGGTAGTATTTGTCATAAAAATCCAAAATGTACTCTTCAGTCTTAAATCCAAACTTCTGGTAGAGCAGCATAGCAGGGTTGCTTGCAGAGACGTGAAGGGTTACGTCTTTGCCCATGCAGGTCTGCCAAGGGAGGAGAAGGGGGAGAAAAGAAAGAAGTATCACAGCAACAGAATGAGACAGCCTCTGGGGGAATGCGGAGGTGAAGAGATTCATCAGTTCAGGTATTCAGGTTACTGAGGAAACGTGAGAAAACTGCAGGCCCCAACACAGAAGTTACCACACACAGCAACAGCAGAGGGAGCGCTGCTGTTCCTCCGCTCCTTTGTTTCTGGGAAATGTGGAATCCTCGACGATGAAAGCAGGCATTTGGATTATAATTTGTCAGCTTTCCATTGTCAATTGCTAAGTGATTGTTAATTAAAAGCAACCTCAGTGCACAGCAAAGGTCTCTAATACTTATTAACAATGGCCTGAAGAAAAGGCAAAACATGCCAGAGGATCAGGTGCCCCACTCCTCCCTGTCAACAGAGCCGAGCTCTGGGACCAGCACACCTCTGGGCCGTCACGCTGGAATTCCTGTCTATCCCACCCAGCTCCTCTCCCATCCTTCAGGGCACAGCACTCCTGAGAAGGCAGGGAACTCAGTTCAGACAGCAAATGGCACAGCTAAAGTTACCTAGAAGATCCCAGATTACTCTAACCAGCAGCTCTCTGATAAAGATGCTGATATAATAAAGCTTTCCTGCTTTCATCTAGTGTTTTAATAGCATTCTGTGTACACTATTGTCTACGTGGGAACAGCACCACCCCTTAGGAAATTTCCAAGGTAGATCGTTTAAAGGGAAAGCTCTCATAGGGATTAATGGGGGGAATATAATCAGGAGGCCTTTTTGGGGAAGGGAAGTTGGAATGAGATCATTAAGAAGATGCAGTCTGGTTCTCTGGGCCACATGCATTAGAGGGTAACTTCTTACAACAAACTCATCATCAAGGCACCATTTACATCAACACATTTCCTATTAGATTATGCTGTTCCTAAGAATTCATCCCCAAACTCAGCACACTGATCCACTGATCTGGTCATAGAAACTGTTAGGTTAGAAAAGCCCTTCAAGATCATCCAGTCCAACTGTTCCCCAGCACTGCCAAGGCCACCACTAACCCATGGCACTGAGGGCCTCGTCTACATGGTTTGTGAACACTTCCATGGACGGTGATTCCAGCACTGCCCTGGGCAGCCTGTTCCAATGCCTGACTGCCCTTTGGGGAAGGAGTTGTTCCCGATATCCAGCCTAAACCTCCCCTGGTGCAGCTGGAGGCCGTTTCCTCTTGTCGTGTCCCTTGTTCCTTGGGAGAGGAGACTGACCCCCACCTCACTACAACATCCTTTCAGGTATTCAGAGAATCACCCTTAATCCCAACAGTGTATGACAGTGACTCTTGCTACAGAGAGCAGACCCCAGTGTTAGCCCAAGCAGGCTGCGAAGCATCACCTGCAATCTGGGGGTCAAGGAACAAATGGTCAGAAGAACCATTTCTTCTCCTCCATGATTAAAAGCCTTCTACCACTGACAAACAGTTCACAATGGAAAAATAAACCTAGTGTGAGCCGAACATACAATGGTGATCTCTCATTGCGAGTGAGCCTCGTCAGCCTCAAACCTGCCTGGCCCTCTCCTCAACATAGAATAGTTAGGGCTGGAAAGGACCTGAAGATCATCGAGGTCCAACCCCTCTGGCAACTTTATGCTATGTACCTGCAAGCAGAATTGCGTTAATTGGCTGTGATATACCCTACAAAAAGCTGTGATGATTTTCTGTAGCTCGCTTGCCAACACATCCCAACTCTGCTGGAGAGACGTGATCCAGCTGCTGGATCCCTGCAAACCTTGGCACACTGCTTGCGCCTGTTCTCACCAAGTGCTGACATCTCACATCAACAGACGACAGTTGAGGGAGATTTACTTAAACACTTTACACAGAGATGCTTGGGAAACTGAAGGGGTGAATTTAAAGCAGATTGGTTCATGCCCTGCATCGACACATAGAGCAAAGAGAGGTGGACACTACAGAGAGATGTGTAAGAGTTACCCTCAGGTGGCCCAGAAGAGCCACCCTCAGTGGAATATGCTTTTCCAAGGTACAGATCACTGTTCCCAAGGCTCTACCGGCACTCTCTACCTCTCTCCAGCCAAATGAGCACGAGGAAAAACAGTTTGAATGGCGAGTTTATGCTAGTGCAGCTCATCTGGAGTAAAACAAGTTAAGAAATGTTTCGTATCGGCAGCTCTGCCAAGACTATTCAGGGAGTGGTGAAGCTGTGGGTCCTGAAGAGGCACAGTTTGGCTGCAAACAGGACATATGTCTGCATCCTTACTCAGAATTAAGCTGGATTTCCTGCTATTTAATTCAGTAAAGTGACTGGAATTAAGGCCGCCTGAATAACAGTATTCACACAGAGATTTAATGAAGTTTAACTACTTTAATTCCACCTGTTTAGTGAGCTCCAACTAATTTTCCCAAGTATCCCATGGAACAAAGCCCAGTACAAGCTAGTTTGAACAAATTTGAATGAGGTTGCGAACACTTATTCTTTATCTTCAATGCAGCTGGATTTGAACCAGGGTATTGAAAGCGAAAGAGAATGATTATGATCAGTAAGTGATTTAATGCAACGGCCCTGGTCACGGAATAAACATCCACGTGCAGCCAAGAAAGCTGCAATAGCTTCTAACTGAACCTCCCCATATGATCACATTTTCTCCCTTAAGCCCCAAATTTATGGTATTACTGTTATGAGAACTGTTGAGCACTGAAGAACACAAAGCTAATCCCAACAGTCAAAGCCTGCAGCATCTCACTAGCTCCCAGGACCTGACCTGTATGGTTATTCTATTAAATACATTGTAGTTTCTATTTTGAAGTGATTTCTCCCCATAGGACATGGGCTGCTGACAATGTATGTGATGTAAGCAGAAGAAGGGCAAGGGGAAGAGCCAGAAGGGAAGAACACAACACTACTTACTCTAATATTTGCATGTGTGCACACAAGGAAGGAGGGAGAGCCAGTTCTTTAGCAGAAACATGGGACTTTTTCATTACCTGAATAAGGTGGTAAATCATGAAGGTTGCAATCCCAGCCCTTCTCCACTCAGGGTGAACAAACAGAAAAGAGATGTAAGCTTCATTGTATTTCACATCTGGCACCATAAAGCCAAAGGCAATGATCACTTTCTTGTAAAGGACGACAACACTGAAGTCTGGGTACTGCAGGCATTCTGACAAATCGATTCCTATGGAGAGAGAAACAGCAGATGGAAGCATTGCAAATGAAAAGTGTCACACCTGCATGGAAATTCAGGGGCATAAGGCCTTTTAGAAACATTCACTTGATCCCTTCCCTTCACCTTAATTTCAAAGCACTGATATTGAGAGATGCTTCAGCAAAACACACAGACAAAATGAGACCTGCTTACTAGTGGGGATTCTTGCACAGAGAAATGAAACAGAGCTGATTTTCCTCCCAAACGACTCGAGGAGGAAACTAACAACTCGAAAGCACCTTCTCTCAAACAGTATGGCTTAAAATAAAGATCACACGATCTCAGCATCCAGCTCATCTTCCTTGGTTTGTATTGTGAGCTGTATCAGCAGGCTCTGCTAAGCACTCAGCTCTAAATATGCATGTGGATAAAGGTACTGGCATGTGCAAATGTTTGCTGGATTGGGTCCTAGCAAGCTTGTGCCTCTTGCCTGGGGCTCTTAAGGGCTGCAGTAAGATTAATGATAGGGGTTTGGTTCTCCATTTCACCTGGGCTGGGCCAGCACCAGGTTGATGTACACCACTCCTATGCCAGCTGCCAAGGACCTGCCTGCAGACAAGCAAAGGGGGCTGGTTTAGAGTGCATCTGCCTGATGCACCATCCTGGTCCTCCTGCAAACTCTCTCCAGATGCAGCAGACATGAAACTGGGCTTCAGCTTTGGTAGCACAACTGCCTAAGGTAACCTGGCCTTGATCTTCTGCTGCCTCCTGTTGCGCACACTCAGCTGTTTGTGGAGCTGCACTGTGAACCTGACCACAGCTTTCTCTGCTATCAGAATAGATAGCAGCCTGGCAGCACTCACACAGCATGTCAAGGCCAAGCAGTGCAGTTCAAGGCACAGAAGACTGCTCTGTAATTTGTGTGGACAGGCCCTAAATGAGGTGCAATACATAGCAGAGCTGCTCCAAGAATGTTAGTTTCAGCCTCAAATTGGCCATCACAGATCTATTTGGGATAACAAAGCAGCACAGTGTGTTTTCCTGTAATGTTTATTATCACTCCTGATGAGATGCAAGACTCCATAAGGCACCAGGCACAAATAAGGGAGTAAGCTGGGAGAAGTGAGTGGGAGGAATCGATTGGCAATAGGGAGCCACGTTAATTATCTCAAGGCTGCAATTGACTGTGAAGTGCCTCACAGCATGTCTGAACAGGAACCCTGCATTGCCCTGAGCACGCTGGCGTCTATGGAATGGTGCCGTCCCCTCAGCACGCAGTTATTCCTGTCAGAAGATGCTTAGCTCAGTATGGTTTACCACTTGTCTGCTGGGGAGATGTTTCCCGTTAGGGCATGAAGGCACAAGATACCGTGAGAGACAAGGGGGAATCTTGCTTCACATCAGCTCATTTGCAGTAACTACCTGCAAACTTGTTTCTGCCTTGTGAGAAACAAGAGCAGCTCTGACAGGAAGGATTAGGACAGGCGGAAGGACTGAGGCCTGGGCTCACCACACCTGGTGAAGCACCCAAAACTTAAGAAATCAGTCAATTACAGCATCGCTTTTAGAAGGCAACTGAGCACACCTAAGGAGCCATTTACTGACCATAGCATCCCCAAGCACACATGCTTTGCATGGCTAAACTTAGGTGGAATTACAGCTACTTCTCTGAACAGTGCTTTCTGCATATCCCACCCCCCTCATTTGTACCAGCCCCTAGTGGAGCTAAACCCTTTGTATCAACAAAGGCACTGTGCTTTATCTCCTGATGTATCAACCTCCTTGCTCACCTCTCCTGCTAAAACACAACCAAGGTGCAACAAATCATGTAATCCCAGCCTCAGAGAACGTACACCATGGAAGAGATCCCGATTCCCGTTTGAAGGCCGATGGGAGTGCCAGCTTCTGATTTACTGATGAACAGTTCACAGTCAGGTGGAACACACCCACGCTTCTTACATGAAATAAAACAGGGTGAGTCCTGAAGAACTTAATGAAGGTGCAACCCAACTTGGCCAGAACTTCAAATGCATTATCAGAAGAGGAGAGACTGTGACAAAGGGGTTCAGCCTCTGTTGGGACTGCAAGCGAGCTCCAAAAAACTTGTGAAAGGGAAGGTACTCCTCCTTTTCTCCCCCACAATGGTACAGTTTGGGCAGTGAGTAGCACAAAGAGCACCCATCCTGACTGCAGCAGGAGCACTGCTGAACTACAAGCCCTGTTGAATCACTATCTGCTGAATCAAAACACAGAGCAAACAGTTACTTGGAAGAAAGGTGTGTACTGTTTGTACTGGGCTTTTCTAATTAGACTGCCATGCTGTTTGCTGATCACAAGCTGATCCATGCAGTACATGAACATCACCATTATTATTTCAGGAGTAAAGACTACAGCCTCATAACTGCCCCCATAAAGGGCAGACGCTGTCCCCAAAGAGCCTAAGTTCAAGAAGACACCCAAAAATCGATACCCAAGCTTTCCCTTACCTTGCAAATACTGAGGCTTGAAGAAATAAAGGACACCACAGTAAAGCTTGCGGTTTGAAGTGTAATTCCTAAATTTCATTCCAACATACCCAGCTTATGGCTGCTAGGAAGAAACTTTCTCATGAAGCTAATGAGCAGTAGATCTCTGGTATAAAACAGCCCCAATTGTTTCACTGGATGCCTAGTTTTCCCAACTGACTACTCCTATTGCCATCAACAGTGTTACCCAAAACTATCTATTTCTTTAAGCAGTGTGCTAATTCTGGCCTAATTGCCCAGTTCTAAATGATCTCAAGAGACAAAGACACCAAGCCCATGTCTCCATCTCAGCTGCATTCCTAGGACATCAGATAATGGTTTTCTAAGAACGGAGCCAGACACCAACTGAAGCAAAAATGAGCCCAAGAATACTCCTTTTTGGAACAAAACCACTTCCTTCTTTGAAAACCAAGCACTGAAGCAATCTTACCAGGCCAGAAGAATTCATGGCACATGGAGTTTATAGTGGGGATGTGATTAGGGCGAACGTAGCAGTAATCGACGGGTGCTTCTGGCTCAGCCTTCCAGTTGAGATCATTCCTGTGCGGATACGCCCGGATTTCTGCCAGCAGCTGGAGTTTTGGGGGCTTTGTCTCATAATCACGCCTGCCAGTAACACGGAAAGCAAACACAAAACATGAGTGAGCAACAGTAACTGCCGCTGAATGGGTTCTGCCCATGAAATACTTCCTGACACGCTCAACTAGGAACAAAAGAACAGATTCTTCGTTCAACTGGGAAAACAGCACCCAGCTCAGCAAAACCGCCCTTGTGTCAGAGGCCAGGACATGTTCTGGATTGCAGCAAGCCAAGCCAGCCTCCCCTAACAGGCAGGAGCAAGGAAATCATGGTTCTGACCCAAAAGCAGGTGCAACTTGCACTGCAAGACTTCCGTGACTCCCTCTTTGCCCTGCATCTGTTCTCTCTTGGAGATTCCCCTTCCCAGCGCACAGCCAGCTCAAATCCTCAGCTAACCCAACCACTATCCCTTCAGGGTTACGACTGGCTCTATATGGATGAGCAAGGAGCACTGGCCAGGGTGTCCCCTCTGCGGACTGTTGGTTCATAAGCCAAGAGCAAATTCAGACTCAACCTCTGACCAACTGTACCTGATGTAAGGTTTCAGCACACGGGATGTGTAAGGACTGACGATGCTGTGGTCTGTCAGCAGGTCCTCTGAGCCTACCAGTCGATACAGGAACTTTGTGGTCTGCTGTCGATAGCCCTTCATGGCAGGCAGCATTGTCTGTATGTACAAAAACAATGCAGAACATCTCAGGAATATCAGTCAATGACTTAACATAGGGGAATCACATCAACAGAGGGGGTATAAGGGCCTCTCAATGTGACCAGATGGACTGGAGCCACAGCATGATGGTCCCACCTCAAGAGGACTATGCTTGGCACTCTTGGATTCAGCACCCAAACCTATGAGCCACACACATCACTCAGAAAGGCACTGCAAGTGATCTTCCTCCTATATCACATGAAAGATCAACTGCTTATTTGAGTGCTTCCAAGCCTCCACCATCAGTGTTTGGGCAGGGCTGGAGTACAAATACATAGACATTTGTGGTGCTGACACTGACAGACAGCTGTGCTGTACGAGCACGTCCCAGGAAGAAAAGGGCTTGTGACAGCATTGGTGGGGACACAGCCCCAGGTCAAAATGACTCTTGTTCATAACCCTTTTCACTTTGGGAGTCAGATAACCTCAAGGTGACACTGTCAGCTGTCAGTGCCAAAAGGTCACTTAGATTTAGAAATGCTCACCTGGTATCTGTCCAAGATCCTGAAGTCCTGGCTAGTAGTTCTGTATGTTGCTTGCCCTAGTGGGGACCTGGAAACACCTCCTTCTTTGGCTCCATAAATCCCATCAACCAAGAGCAACGCAGCGTTCACAACCTGGTCCAAGTCAAAGAGTGGCAGCCCTCTTTCCCTCTTGGCCTGCCTGACTAACAGCTTGCGCCTCAGTCTCCGGGCCTCCGGGGTCATGCTCATGGCATTGGGACAGGCTTCCAGTCTCTTCAGCAGCAGCTTTTCCTCATAGATGCTAACAGAGGTGTGCTTGGGAGCTCTGGGTTTAGCATCCTTCTCCAGCTGCGGCTTCCTCTTGTCTCGTCCCCTCACCTGCAGCGATGAGTTTGACTCTTCAGGATCTTCACTGTCACCTTCCATCCTCTCTGTTTTCTCTTCCTCACTCTCCACCTCTTGCTTGATTTGTTCAACTGTCTTCACTTTTTTCCTACTTGCTATCACAGTGCCAGCACTGCCTGTCCCATTGGGAGGGGGCACGTACTCTATTCCCGGGTCTATGACTCCATCTCCTTCCATCTCCTCATCATCTATTCAATAGAGAAAAATAACCCTGGTTAAAAATGTAAATATCAAAGCCCCATTTCAAAAAGGCTGTCACAGGACATCTCACAGAATGGTTAGGGCTGGACCTTAAAGAGCACCTATTTCCTCTCTACTAAGGAGAAACAATGCAGGTTTACTCAACACACTCCACATGTAGTAGTATATGTACAAGTATATGTAGGTCTTACATACTTCTGGCCCTCCTGATTTTGGACAGGAGAAACCATCGGGAGTCCAATTTCAGGACACCTCCTCCTAAGGTGTCTTGCAGTTTGGCATCTGAAAACATAGCACTCCTGAGCTGCAAGCTCAGGCTCTCGGACAAACGTTGAATTGCTGACAGTTCCTGAAGACTGGGGATCAAATGGTCCAGCTGGTGAGATGTATCTTCAGTGAGCATAACCTGGAGAAGTTCTGCTTAATCTGAGGGAACGATTAGAAGTTACTGAAACACAGGATTTGTCCCTCTACAGAACCTGACTATTCTTCCTTCCATTCATCCTTCCATCCGTCACTTCCACAAAGAAGTGCTTTATTCTCTACTCTACCAACTAGATTGAGGTCTGGCTCCTTAAGGAACTAACAGCATTCAGCCTGCATCACTGCTTTGCAACTCAACTAGAATCCAACATCTGTTAATTGGGATGCTCGAACTTATAACACTACTGGAACTACTGCCATGAGAATAACATTTCTGCCATTGAAAACCATTACAGACAAAAACAGAGTTGCTTTCTAACAGTGTAATCTGTGTTGCAGCAAAATGCTTCTGCTGAGTGATGCAGCAGCTGCTAGGTGAAATCTTCTACCACTGTTTAGTCAGGATCCCTCAGAAGACAATAATGGTTGTTTCTTTTGTCCTTAGAAGCTGGCAATAAAGCCATGGAAAATTAATCGAGGGTTACATGCAGCCAAGACAAACAGACTATTACCAGTTACTTCCCATCTTATCTTGAAGAGATCCTGCAGCTCATCCTAAGTTACCTTTTTTTAACATCTTCCTAAACAACTACATGTGACCCCCAACCAAAGAGGGATGTGGAGCTGCTGGAACAAGTTCAGAGTAAGGATGGTGTGGCCCTGGCACAGGGTGCCCAGAGAAGCTGTGGCTGCCCCGTCCCTGGCAGTGTTCAAGGCCAGGTTGGATACAGGGGCTTGGAGCAACCTGCTCTAGTGGAAGGTGTCCCTTCCTGTGGCAGGGGGTTGGAACTGGATGAGCTTTAATGTCCCTTCCAACACAAACCAGCCTGGGATTCTACTATGATTATTAAACTAAACCCAAAGCATCTCTTACCGTGAAACAGAGCCTGTGGTGGCATGACATCTGGGATCAGATCTGCTTCTGAGAGAAGGCTGGGAGTCGCTGAATGCGAGGCCGGGGTGCCAGGAGCGGAGAAGTCCAGAGATGGGGAAGGAGAAGGGCTTGTCAGAGGAGTGCGATCTGAGGAGCTCAAGGAGGAGAAGTCAATCACTTCTCCTTTCTCCAGGACGATATCGGGACGACGGCCTCGACTGGAGAATTTAACTGGAGTGGAAGAAGTGCTCCGGTCCAAAAAGCCGGCTGCCTCCTTCTGGGCTCTCCGAATTTCCTTGGCTTCTTGAGTACGAGATCTCTTCTCCTTCAGCTCCATGGCTGACTCGACTGGATTGCGGCTTACCCGCTTCCTGAGTCCTTCCACCGTAATGATGGGATCCAGAGGCGGCTTGGAAGCTGCTAAAGAAGTAGTTTGCTTATTCTAACAGACAGAGCTCCTGCAACCACTGGATGCATTCTACACAGTCAGAAAAACACATTCACTACAAATCTTAGAGGATGCATTTTCAAGGTAGCCAAGAAATTCACTCTGGGACACACAGGATAAAGCCAATGCACCTCTAAAGCCTCACTAAAGCCCCCATCTTGCTCCTCTGCACAGAAGGGGATTTGCACCTAGTGACATAAGATAAAAAACCCTCCCCAGGTAAAGGGGAGCAGAGAAGTTGTAGATGTCAGCTAAAACAAAACCCCTGCACAAATCTCCAAACCCTGTAAATCACCTACTAACAATGCAAAAGGCTAATAAAATTTAACAGCCTTCTCACACTACAGTATATGCACCATAGTCTCCTTCAGTCTACTGTTAGAGCACAGCAAAACTAAGAAACAGCCCATGCACACAGACACATGGGTTTAAGTAAGCTTTTCTCATGCCTTCCAGCTCTGTCAGCTCTGGCCCAGAGAGGACCCTACACACCATCAGGGAAAGAAGTTACCTTTTGCCTTCAGCGCAGATGCAGACAGCTTCTCTCCTTCAGGTTTCATTGTCGGGGGTTTATTATGAACCAGTTTCCACCATCCAGGTTCTCCAAATTCCTGCGCCCCTGAGCGGAAAAACAAGGGGCTCCCAACAGAGAGACAGCCAGCGACTGTGCTCCACCATGTTGAGGTCTTTTTCCTGTGGTGGGAGAGAGGAAAACAAGTGTTAGGTCCCCACTTGTCAGTCTGCTTTCATCCTGAAGCCTCCTCCTTCACCAAGATGATAACAGTGCAATTATTGTTTTGCGAATGAGCTGCCACACACCAAGCCTACAGAAGAGAGATCCACACTGCTACCAGAGCCCCAGCAGCCAAAGCTGATTATACCCTCACTTATACTCCCCCCAAAAAAACCCTGTGGTTGGTAGGACACATCCCTGGCAGTGTTCAAGGCCAAGTTGGATGGGGCTTGGAGCAACCTGGTCTAGTGGAAAGTGTCCTTGCCTGTGGCAGGGGGTTGGAACTGGATGAGCTTTAAGGTCCCTTCCAACCCAAACCATCCTATAAACAATCTATGTGACTGGCAGCCACAGCTTTTCTGTGCAACCTGTGCCAGGGTCTTACCACCCTCAGAGGGGAGAACTTATTCCTGATGTCTCATCTCAGTCTCCCCTGTCAGGTTAAAGCCATTCCCCCTTGTCCTGTCCCTACAGGCCCTTGTCAAAAACCCCTCTCCAGATTTCTTACGAGCCCCTTTAGGCACTGGAAGCTGCTCTAAGGCGTCCTCAGAGCCTTCTCTTCTCCAGGCTGAACAAGCCCAGCTTTCTAAGCCTTTCACTCTGCAGGACCATGTACTCTACTGGGTATTTGAGCACTTTTTGATCCTCTGAGTGCTGATGAAGATGTTGTTTAGGCAGGAAGTGAAAAGAAATATTAAAAAATTGCCCCTATAGCCAGTAACAGAGGTAACGTCTCAGATACTGGAGAACTGCATTCATGGTGTACAGTCTAAACCCATACTTGCATAGGGTCTCAGGATTCCTTCTTGTCTTTGCACATCACCACTGGGAAAACCATCAGTACCAGGCTAGGGTGGACTGAGCAAGTATTCACTGGTGTCTGAGCACTGCAATTACACATCCTGGGGTACCAACCTTAAAATGTGGGAGATTAAACTCGGGTGCCCCAGATCACAGTCTGGAGTGTTCCAGTAAGTCTGGATAAGCTGTTCTGGATAAGCACATGTTAAACATGCCAAAAAAGCAAAGCATTGAATGCCTCGAACCTCTACACATGGTTCAGCTGTCCCTGTTCCACCAGTGGCTTGTCCAGGAAAGCAGCAAAACTATGTCTGATGCCAATAATCACTTCATCTGAATTTTAGTCAGAGCAAGGAGTGCCCAGTCACCAGGGCAGGTCTCAAAAGGCTGCAGCAAACCCTGCGAGGTGATGGCTCCCTAAGTGAGGGACAAGGGACCTTCAGCTGCCTTCCTGCCAGGATCCCCCTGGCTTCCAGCAGGGACAAGTACTAACATTTATGAGAACAGAGCAAGGAGGCACAGACAAGCAATGAAAGCAAACCAATGAGCCAATCCAGTTAAGGAGAAAGGCCAGAACTTACAAAAGAGAAATCCCTGGGGAGGAAAAGAAGCTGTGAAGTCAGCATAGACCACTAGTCCATCCAGTCCCATGGGCAGGGACACCTTCCACTAGAGCAGGCTGCTCCAAGACCCATCCAACCTGGCCTTGAACACTGCCAGGGATGGAGCAGCCACAGCTTCTCTGGGCATCCTGTGCCAGGGCCTCAGCACCCTCACAGGGAAGAATTTCTTCCTAATGTCTAATCTAAATCTCCCCTCTATCAGTTTAAAGCCATTCCCCATATGCTACCTGAAGGAAGACAAGAATATACGCACTTACATTGCTTTTATGGGACATTCTTGGGGTTGTTTTCTCTCACTATACTATGCTTATTCTTTCCCAGAAGTACCCCTTATGCCTACATTCAGGTTCTCAACGTTAAATCCTTCAAACTCCCCACTAGTGAGGCTCAACAGAGACATCACCAAATTCACCACGATTCTTGTCTATCTGCATAACACGTTTTAATTCCTTTGGCTCACCAACCAGACCTTCAGGAAACACCACATCTTTACCTGTTCCCAAGTAAGAAAGTCCAGTGTTTCTCAATAAAAGCACAAATATCTTCTTTCCATCTGAAGTATCCCTGACGGCCCGTGCCTTCCAGTGACAGATTGTACATCGCCAGCATGACAACCTGGAACAGAAAGCGTTGGACACAAGTGAAAATCGCCCCTGCTTTGTGTTCTGAATGGCCCCCCAGAGCTGCCACACACACACAGATCTTTGCTCCCTCATTTATAACTGACTTTTGCAATATCTCACAGGCAACTCCTGCAATCCATCTTCCTCCCGCTTTCATGCTGCCCATTCTCGTCTTTCTATTGTTAGATGCACATTCCCTCCGAGATTTCTGCATCCCAAGGGAATAACCAGCTGCCTAGTTATGCAGGTTTATACTGAGATCCAAGCTTTTGCAGTGGTTGTATAAATGAATTATATCACAACTGGGGCCTGTACGGAAAAGTCCTTCCAAAAAAGGGTCACAAGTAATCCCACTACCTAATCCATCAGGAACACAGTGACAACAGTCTCTCTAGATACTTACTATTACATTTCAAACTGGACAGACTTTAAACTCTCTGTAAAATTACACATCTGCTTATTGTTCAGGGTATTGAAAGAATTTGGTTTGTCTCCCAGTGATCGTCATTGAACACAATCTATTTACACCTCAATTCATGTGCTTCACAACCAAATTTAGCCAGACCTATTGAACTCCTAAACTAAAGGGCAGGTATAAAAAGTATCACATCTCTTTATGTTAATTCAAGGGGGCCAATTTAAAATTACCCAATTTATTTGAATACAACTAAAATCAGCTAGGATTTAAGCTGACAGAGGGGAGGTTTAGATGAGACATTAGGAAGAAATTCTTCCCTGTGAGGGTGCTGAGGCCCTGGCACAGGGTGCCCAGAGAAGCTGTGGCTACCCCATCCCTGGCAGTGTTCAAGGCCAGGCTGGACACAGGGGCTTGGAGCAACCTGCTCTAGTGGAAGGTGTCCCTGCCTGTGGCAGGGGTTGGAACTGGATGAGCTTTAAGGTCCCTTCCAACGCAAACCAGTCTGGGATTCTATGGTCTTTCAACCATTACACAGCTTTAATGGACACTTTTTCCAGCGGGGACTTACTCTTCACCATCAAAGAAGTTTGAATGTGTTTTTCCCAAGGAAATGGGTTTCCTCACAGTGGGCCATAGCCTTCTGGAATGCATTGCTGAAGATGCCAAAGCGAGGAAATATAGACAGCTTTAATGTCCCCTGTACTCTAGTTCTGCCTTGTAACCCCTTCTAGTTTGATAACTGTTTACCTAGGATTTTGAGGTCTCTTTTTCTGTTTTTTCTTTTTAATTCAGGTGGGACACAGTCTAAGGACTTCACAAACCACTCTCTCCAAATGGCCAAAAATAAGGATTTGTAGAGGCCACATACTATGAAAACCAAATAAATCCAGAAATCACTGTCCCCATTTTTCCTACTTCAGAGAAGTTGATTTGGTGACTTCCCTCAATTTAACATACTTGGAAGCAGCAGCAGCAGCTCTGGCTGCTGGAAGCCTAAGGAGACAGTTCCTTCACTAGTCAATGTTCTTCTTCATCTGTTTTGATTTTGTCCATCCCTTCTTCCCCATGCCACTCCAAAGAGACTGCTCCTCCAGCACCCTGACTGCTCCTCCAGCACCATGACCTGCATCAGCCTACCCAAAGGGTGGTTGCTGATAATAAAATTTGATTGCTCAGGTATTTAAATGACTGAAATACCAAATTTCAGTGAGGACTGTTGCTAGTAAGCAGCTGGGTTGGGGCTTTGTGTTGAGGGAGCTGGCAAGCTTTCTGTTTGTACATTGCTACCTCACTAGTTTTACATTTGCTCATATACACAAAAAGCTGTTCATGCCCTGCAGCCAAACTGCATTCACTTTGCTTTCCCAAACCTGCCTGAAGCCATGAATTCATGAATAACATAAGGGGGAAGAAAAAAAATAAGAACAAGGCATGTGGCTTGTATGATTATCCTGCCATTTACCTGCCAAATGCCCAAGTTCTAATACGCAGACAATCCTTAGCGAATTCATTTCTGAAGCTCATTCACATGTCTCACTGTTACCTATACCTCGATTCTCTTTTTCTAGGTAGCACATACACAACAAACAGCAATTTTACAATGTCCTGTGGTTGTTCTGCCAGCACACACGTTTTACTCACTTGTTGCCACGTTAACCTCAGCCTTTCAAATTGCTCCTTCCCATCTTCTGAGCAATCGGAGCAAGTGAATCTGAAAAAGTTATCTCCTTTGAGGTAGCTGAGCTGTTCTCTCAGTTGACCTAAAATGAAGAGGCAAAAAATCAATTTCTCGATCCTTTTATAGGAAGAAGTGCTCCAGAGGAGATCTGGATTTCCTACATCAGGCAGAAAAGAACTTTTTTCTTCCAGAGTCCAAAGACCCAGACAGTTCACAGGAAGCATCAGAACTCACTATGACGGATTTATTTCACAGCCACAGCAGCCAGCAGTGACCAACTGAAAAACACAGGCATCAAAAAAGGGGCATTCTACTTAACATCTGAATGCAAGTACAAAGCCAAGGATCTCCTTGTTTCTGATGCATTTCTCTTCCCTGCTTCCCCACGATACCCTAGATGTGCCATCCCTGAAGACACTGAAGGCCAGGCTGGATGTGTTTCTGAGCAACCTGATCTAGTTGAAGATGTCCCATTGCAGGGGAGCTGGACTAGAGGAGCTTTGAAGGTCCCTTCTAACACAAACTATTCTATGATTCTACATACGTCAATAAATAGCTGTTTTCCCCCTCTGCTTTAAAAAAATAATAGCTGACCTGTTAAAAACAGTATGTGAGTGCAAAGGCTATCAGAGTAAACACGCATTCTCTTCCATGTCATCTTTCCACACACTGCTATGCGTCTTTACAGCTCTCTCAGACTGAGAGCCAAAAGAACAGCCCAACATTATCAGGAAACATTTTCTCTTTACTGCAGTTGATACGTGAGATCCCAAATCAGCAGAGAACTTCAGCACATGCCTTGCTGTGTAAAGCTAACCCTAACAACCCCACACACCCAAAGGTACAGGTATTAATTTGGTGTTTCTGCATTAGAGCAAAAACCACCACCTGAATCAGGACTTTCTCTAACAGGATGACAACTCCTTTACTGTACAAGGACATCAGATAAAGCATTTGTAATACACAGATGCTCTGCTTTCACAGTGAATCGCAGAACCTGACAATTAGAGTTGGCCTATGTCTGATGGGGGGGGGAAAAAACCCACACTGAGTAGATTAACAACAGTTCCACATGGCAATTAAAGGTAAAAGCAATCATTTGTCTGAGCATGGTGGTGATGTTCACAAGTGACAACTGACACCTGAACAATTAGCAAAGAGAACAGTATTTCCCTTCTCCAGCTCATTTACTTGGCACATTTGTATCTAGTTACCCCTGCTCTGTGACTGGCATTTTCTGCTCTTTGGATTTGTTCCACAGTAACAAGAGAGGAACGCCTTTACAAAATAAAGCAAAATGAGTGTTAAATCAAGTGCTCCAATGCCACTTTTAATGCTCCTTTTATTAATACATTTCAAGTTAGTATCTCCCTTTAACTGCATACCATCTTAATAGTATGATGCTGGTTTCACTACATTAACATCTAAACATTCACTAACACCCCTTGAGAGGAGACTTTTACAACTGTGACTCTTGGCAAACTCTAAGGTGACAAAAAGGACAGCTCTGACCTAACTGCAAGGCAGGTACCTCCTGAAGAGTTCACTATTTCTAGCCATAAATAAGCCAACCAGCAACCAAAAAATAACAAAACCAACCCCAAACCACCACAAACCCCAGCTAGCACGTAGCCATATCCAACTTTTGGAGCTAGTAACAGACCTGATAATCCAGAATTTACAAAGTAAAGTCAGGTCTGTCACGTTCCTAGCTCCTAACAGCATGTATCTTATGTCAAGCAGCAGTAGCAGAGGGATCAAGTTCTGCAGTTTGCTCCAAGTGCCTCCCAGAGTGACCTGCTACAGGCTGGACACACTTCTGTGAAAGCTAGCTTAAATTCACAATATCAGGAAACCATTAAGGTTGAGATTTAGCCATATGCTCTACAGATGTGACAAACTGACCAGAAAAAACACAAAACAAATGAGCAAACAAACCAAAAACAACTAACCCATCCCAAAGCCCTTTTCCCCTACAGAGCTTCACGGCAGGGGTCACTATCTGGGTAAGCAGAGGCCAAGTTGCTGGGCTAAAGTTCCCTAAACACACCACTGGGAAGTCTTTGGAGAGTGTGCATGTTTCTGAAGTCCTACCCTTGTTCTCTACTAATTAAAGACAATCCCATTTCTTTACATGGAATGCCAGCTCTTGACATGCATGCAGTACGTGGGTTGAAGTGCCTAACACACACCGCTGGCTGGCATCAGGCTGGAAGGGCTCCATACAATGCCAAGAGAGCCTTTCTCAGAATAATAGCTGTCTTGTTGGCCCCTTTAGGCACTGGAAGCTGCTCTAAGGTCTCCCTGGAGCCTTCCCTTCTCCAGGCTGAACAAGCCCAGCTCTCTCAGCCTGTCTCCAGAGCAGAGCGGCTTCAGCCCTCAGAGCATCTCCATGGCCTCCTCTGGATTTGCTCCATCAGCTCCACATTCCTCTTGTGCTGTTGCCCAAGACCTGGACACAGGACTGCAGGGGGGGTCTCACCAGAGCAGAGCACAGGGGGAGAATCCCCTCCCTCCAGCTGCTGGTCATGCTCTGGGGATGCAGCCCAGGACACAGCTGGTTTCTGGTCTGCAAGGATACACTGCATAACACTGTTTTCCTCCAATATCAGATGAAATACAGCTAAACAAAGGATGCCCCATAAAACAGGCATGCAGGACACGGTGCAAATAACCACCACAGCAATGCAAGCAATGTGACACAAAACAATGGGCAAGCTTACTTGCTGGTATCCACTTCTGGCACTTCTCACAGTAATAGGACATCTCCTCCATCCAGGACGTGTCACCTTCATCGCTGTTCAGAGAATCCCCGCTCTGGTCGTGTGATAAATCCACTGAGGCCTGGTCCTCAGACTCAACAATCAGGAGAGTCTCCCCTTCCACCTCACCCTCCTCCAGGCCCTCTGAGGTGGAGGTCCTGGTGGCTTCATCATCATGACGGCTCAGCAGCCCACTCATGTGGACATTATTAGCCATCCTAGATGGTGTTTATGGGAAGGAATAACTTCTTGTTACGCATTGACCAGTACACCCACACTGGATGTGCCAGCAAAGTCTCCACAGTCAAAGTGCCAATGACAAAGGAAATGTTCTGTGACCACACTATAGCTTCCGGGAGTAAATTATAACCTATACAAAAAAAAACGGTCTTCCACAGATTACTTCTGCTTGCCGAAATACTTGCAAGTACTCAGATCGCAGTGATCCCCAAACATCTTTAATCAAACCCCTAAGGACTCAGGGCTGTGCCTATGACTGCTGGGACCCTTTTTCAACCAGGGCCTTGTCTCTTTCTTCCATAAGCTGCTTTGTCAAAGCAATCTGCTCTTCCAGGAGGCGAATATTCTCCTTTTTCTGGTGTTGACGCTCAAGATCTTGGAGAACTCCACGGTGCAGCCTCTGCAAACACAAGGGACAGCGTTTATCACAGCCTGTTGGATGCTGAATGTGATTAACTCCCACTCTAACCCCTCCTGCAGGGCTGTTCACCATGCTATGCTGCCTTTGCAAGTCCTCTGCCACCACCTGTAGCCACAGCCACTTAACAGGGTTTGAATGTAAAACTACAGGAGCCAATACACAATACCTATCAGCTAATGGTACTAAACCAAAAAGTGCTTTATTTGACCTCATTTCAGATGGGTGGGCATACCAATTGGTAAAGCTATCAAGCAAACAGATGCTATGCGCCTGTAATTCCCATGCTATGCAAGATGGACATGATCTATAAACCCCTGTTACCTCTGCCCTAAATCTTCACCAACTCAAGCTGATCTCCCCAGAGCTTCTCCCCTGCTTGGAGACAATTCTGTGGCAAAGTGGAAACTATCTTAAGAAAAACTGCCATGTGGCTTCATCTGCTTCTTCCCGCGCATGCCTCAGTCTTAACAAAAGCACAGAATAGTTAGGGCTGGAAGGGGCCTTAACATCATCAAGTTCCAACCCCCAGTACCTTCCAAATGCCTTGTAAACTCTTGCTGCATGGCTGATCAAAGTCCCACAACCTGCTTATGCCAAGCTCGTGAAAAAGCAAAGCACTACAATAAAAAAATATCCCCTTTACCCAAAGTGCTGATTAAAAATGACCTGTGCAGTACAGACCATCAGCTCTCAAATCAGTGGGTAAGCACCCCAATGAGTGTTGAAAGCTCTAAAATCTCAGCTGCTCTTTGCTTTACTCACAGGGTGCCCAGAGAAGCTGTGGCTGCCCCATCCCTGGCAGTGTTCAAGGCCAGGCTGGATGGGGCTTGGAGCAACCTGCTCCAGTGGAAGGTGTCCCTGCCCGCGGTAAGGGGTTTGGAACTGGATGAGCTTTAAGCTCCCTCCTAAACCAGTCTGTGCTTCTATGAAGCCGCCCCACCAAGCCCATCAGCCTCACCCCGGAGCTCCCAACCTCCCAAGGGACCACTTGCCACAGGGAGAGAGCATGGGAAGAGCAAATGCCAGGGCAGGAAATGGCGAGGAAGGCAAAGGTCGTGGACAGCGAAACGCCGGGGGTGAGCTCCGGCAGGGCCCCGCCGTGAGGTAAAGGCCGGGCCGGCCCCACTATGAGCAGCGCCGCAGGCACGGCCGGGCCGCCCACCGCGCTCAGGAGCACGTGCACGTGAGGGCCTGGGGCGTGGCTTAACGGAGAAGGGGGCGTGGTTTACGCGACGGGGCGTGGCTCCACCACACACCTCGGCCCAGGCCGCCAGGTGAGGGGGCGTGGTTATCGCCAAAGGGGCGTGGCCTGGCCTGCGGGTGGACGCGGAGGTGTCCCCGCTTCGTGTCCCCCCCCCACCTACCCTGGGCGGGCCGCGCACTCACCTCCTGCTCCCGCCGCTGCTGGATGTGCACGGCCACCACGGTGGCGGCGGAGAGCAGCACGGAGACGGCCAGCACCGCTCGGGACCTCCGCGACATCGCGGGCGGAGCGCTCCGCTGCCTGCTGCTCGCCGCGGCGGGAAGGCCCGGCGCGGAGCCGGGGGGGGGGGGGTGTGTGAGAGGAGGTGCCCCAGCCGAGCGCCGAGCCAGGCCAGAGCAATCGACCGCCGCTGAGAGGCTGGGCCGAGCGGGGAGGGGGCGGAGCCTCGGCCCGGGGCGGAGCTGGTGGGAGGTGGCAGAACCGGGCGCTCCCGCCGCTCCCGTCGCACGTGGAGAGGCCCCGGCGCTCCGCGGCCTCCCGGTTGGGGCCGAGGGGGTGCCGCGGGGCAGCCCCAGGCCCATGGTGGAAGCAGGTGGCGGCCTGGTGCCGTAGGGCTGAGGCGGCTCCGGGTCGGCGGCCCGTCGGTGGAGACGTGCCTGCTCACGGCAGGGGATGCATCTGGATGGGCGCTTGCAACCCAAACCAGCCCGTGGCTCTGTGCTGTAAGCACACCCAGCCCTCACTCACCGACCCCTGTGCTGCGGGCGGGCCGGCTCCCTCCTCACCGCGCCTTTGGCCATCGATACTGCTATGGGGAAAGAGCCCCCGCGGGCGTGAGGGAGGAGGGCGGCGGTGGCTCCCGATGCCTTTCCTCAGGGGGTGTTTGTGGAGCTTCCTGCCGGCGTGCGCTTGCATTTCCAGTGCGGCTGCAGAGCCGAAAAAACAAACAAAAGGGGAAAGATTTCTTCTGAGTTCAAGAAAGATTCCGGTTATTTTTGTCTTCGCTTTAACTGAGCGGAGACCTCCAGTTCTGCACTTTCCTTGCCCAGAAAACCCACTTTGAACAGATGAAGCAGCTGGAGAAAGCAGCTCTTCAATTGTCTGGTTTCTGCTCATTGTTCAATGTGTGGCCTTAGGCCTCGTGCTTGGCAGTTTTTCGTGCTCTGAAGACAGAATTATTCCTGTCCCCGGGGGTCGTTCCCTGGCACCTCCTCACTGAAGTATCCGAGTGCTTTACAGACAGAGAGGATTTATGTTCCCTGTGCTCCCGTGTGAGGGCAACAGATGGCTATCGTGCATGACTTCGATCCACCACGTTCAGATGCACTTCGGGCGTTGGCTACAGGACTTCAGCCTTTCAGGGCACTCTTACCCTCTAACACATCAAACTTCCCCCTGGCTACTGTGACAGAGGCTCCGGTCATGCTCCCGAGAAGCAGGGAGCTTGTCAGCAGTCACTGTGCTCTGTACCGCAGTCACTGTGCTCTGTACCGCAGTCACTGTGCTCTGTACCGCAGTCACTGTGCTCTGTACTGCAGTCACTGTGCTCTGTACCACCCGAATGAGCACATCAGCGGTGCAGGAGAGTGACTCTTGTGAATGGATCAGACAAAAGGATGGCTGGTGGGGCAGTGGGATGTGCCACGAGGTCTGTAAAACCCTGAAGGAGGTCAGGCAAGACTCATTCGCCATTTCCCACAGTCCAGGGTGGGTTTGTGGAAGTCCTTGCCCCTGGTGCTACAGAAGCTGAATGTAACCTGCGGATACAGAAGGGATCTGCTCAGATTCCTGGAGTGCCCTGGATGTTGGGATGCTGCTCGTGTCTCAGAAGCTCCTCAAAGCACAAGTGACGAGGGAGGTGGGAGGTTTATTGTGAAAGGGGTAGGTTGGTTCCCAATACATTCCTGTACATTTTTCCCTCCGAGCATCTGCCACAGCTCGCTGCCAGGCAGGACGGTGGGGCACGAGGAGCCTCAACCTCAGCAGGTAGCACAGATCCTGTCTCAAAACCAGGCTTGGATGTTTCCAGAGGAGTTACAGAGCAGTGGGTGCTGTGAGGGGATGGTGGGGTTTGCATCCCCAGCCCGGACTGGAAGAGGAAAACCAATCATGTGAAGCTTCTCCCTCCTCATTATAATCTTTTTCATCTTCCTGCTGAATAATCGTGATTAAAATGAAAGACGAAATTAGTGGGAATGATAATATTTCAATTGCGTCTAATAGTTTTGCTCACATCGGTGTGTTTACTGTTATTAAGACTCATGCATAAGTGCTTGTAACACATCCAAGGCTACTGGAGTGCCAAGAACAGAGTTGAGCCAGAGGCAGGCAGATGGGAGCCAGCGCAGCGCCCATGGCTCCGTGGAAGGGCGCAGCTCCCCCCGGCTGGAAGCTGAGAGCCTCTACCCAAGGCTGGCATCTATCACTGAAGGACTAAAACCTCATCTGCGGAACGTTCATGCTGTGCTTCCACAGTCTGCAGTTTTTCCCATGGTAGTTGAGGTGTTCCCCCTTGTCCCCCTTCCTCACGAGGGTTAGGTCTTGCTGAAGCACCCTCAGCACAGGAGGGACATGAAGCTGTTGGAGCAAGCCTGGAGGAGGCCATGGAGATGCTCCAAGGGCTGCTCTGGAGCCAGGCAGAGAGAGCTGGGCTTGTTCAGCCATTGAGAAGAGAAAGCTCCAGGGAAACCTTAGAGCAGCTTCCAGTGCTTGAAGGGGTGATGAGAAATCTGGAGAGGGTCTTTTGACAAGGGCCTGTAGGGACAGGACAAAGGGGAATGGGTTTAAGATGATAGAGGTGAGACATTAGGAAGTTCTTCCCTCCAGCTGCCAGCTCATGGTGAGTCCCACAGCGGCAGAGCGGGTTGTGGCAGTGCAGGCACTGGTCATCCTGATGCAGCCGCCGCGGCCCCACCGTGAACGTCTCTATCAGATTTGGTGGTAGAAGGTGTGCATCACGTTATTGGTATTCAAAACATCGGAAAATGCAGAGAGAAAAATGGAAAACGGGTTAAAGTTTCTGTGTGCCTCCTCTATAATTACAAGGTAGGGTCACTGGGGGCTTCCTTGTGTGCAGAGACTCAAAAAATAGTGTAATTAATGAAATATATGTATTACAAATGCCCTCTTTTGGCCAGGTTACTGGAGGGCAGCATCATCCTGAGATGGAGCAAAGAGAAAACCTGGAGGGAGAGACCTTCCTTTTATTCCCTCGCAAGCAAGGGAAAAGGGAAACTTCCCTTCCCTTTGGCAGGGCAGCCAGCAAAACAGTTGGTTTGGATTTGGATTTCCTGCTTCCAGCGGGGAGGGTGCAGAACCCAGAGGCAGCCGCTATGTGAGAGCTGCTGGTTTTACAGCAGGGCGATGTGCGGTTACAGCTCCGCCAGTCCCCACGCCAGCGGGTCACCTCCAGGTGAATAAACCAAGGTGTGGGCTCTGCCGCGGCCTCGTTTCACCCCGGATGGAGGATCGGGATCCTTCCCCAGCACCCCGGGATGGTGGGAAGTGAGGCGGGACATCTAGATGCTGCCTCCGCTTCCAACAGCTCACCCCACTGTTCCCTTATCCATGCCCTTTGGTTTGGGGTGCCGCAGGGGGGTCCCAATGCAGGGAGCTGCAACCCCTGCTGCCCTTGCTGTCCCCCGAGCAGGGATGGGCAGTTGAAAGGCAGGCGGAGGCCAAAGTCTACCTACGCGTGGTGAGCACAGGACGCGCACCCAGCCCTTGATCATTATATTGACGGCAATCGCGCAGACCCTTGCCCGCGGAGCAGGAGTGGAGGGCAGAAGTGCTCACATGGGGCGGTTGTTTCTTTTCCTCTGGCAAACATTGTAAAAGGCACTGGGAGATAAAAACCTGTGTGCTGAGCACCCCCCAGAACGCTGGCGGAGTAATTCTGCAAGCAGTGTCCCTGCAGCTTGCATGGCAAAGGTAACCCTGCCCCGGTACCTGCAAGGACGTGCGTGGGGTCCCAGCCCCGTGGGGTGCACCCCTGGCTTCCACTCTCCTAGGGCTCCCTGGGGAGGAGGAGAGCGTCTTTGGGTGCTGAGGCCCTGGCACAGGTTGCCCAGAGAAGCTGTGGCTGCCCCATCCTGGCAGTGTTCAAGGCCAGGTTGGACACAGGGGCTTGGAGCAACCTGGTCTAGTGGAAGGTGTCCCTGCCATGGCAGGGGGCTGGAACTGGGTGAGCTTTAAGGTCCCTTCCAACCCAAACTGGACTGGGATTCCTGTGCTGCAAAAGTTCAGGGAGAAGAGGGAGTGGGGTTCAGCTGGGTGGGTGTGGAGGGGGCAGAGGCACCCATGAGCTCCCCCTCCTTCCCCCCAGCTGTCAAACTGGCGCTGTATAGAAAGGATCCTGTCTGGAAGCGGCACCACTGAGCTCCCTGGGCAGTTTCATAGGCAGCGGGTGCGTATCCTGATGCTTAACTCACCCTGGGCATGTTGGAGCACATGCCTGCCCTCATGCACCCGTGGCATCAGGACGGGCGGTCGGAAAGGTCCATCTTTAACACAGCAGTGTTTGAACAGGGGCCAGGACATCCTGACCCGTCCCCTGGCCTGGCTTGGTGCAGGCTTGTGCTCAGGCTGGTGCCTATGGCCAAGGCTGTCCTGGTGGTCCTCTCTATTGGACAGGAGCTGTGAGGAATCCAGATGGACCTCACCTTCCCTTTTTACTGTTGCCAAAATCCCCATGGAACTCCGCTCCAGGGCTGCTTAGCCACGGGTGGCAGTGGTGGGACCATCCCCAAGCAACCAACCCGAGACAGTTATTCCTTCCTCCAGCTCATCACTGATCCTCTATGTCTTATCACTGCTCCATCAGGCTGTTAATCATCCCATTATCCCCCAGAGAGGAGAGGGATGGCCGGGACAGCACCCACCACCCAGCCGGGACGTTTTTGAAATGGTAAAGAAATGCATGAAGCCCTTCTACATACAATGGGTTTATGGCAGCAGTCATCTGCCAGGAATGAGGAAGCCTGGGGGGCCCCACAGGTCCTTGGGGAGGGGACAAAGGACTTTCTACCACCAAAGCTGGAGCTTGGAGGCGGGGGGGTGTCAGAGCTGGTGGGGCTTGTGGCAGGGGGAGCGCAGCCCCCGGTGGCTTATCAGCCTCTGCCAGCTGCGGCGCAGGGGGGTTTAAAGGCGTTTCGAAAGCGCTCTCGTTATTTTTAGGAACCTGGGAAGCGAGTGCCGGGGTCAGAGCCCAGCTGAGGCTCACACGCAGCAGCGGTGCCTGCCTTGTCAGGGAGAGCCTTCCCCTGGCACAAGGCTGTGGTCCCAGTCAGCTAGCAGGACAGGCTGGCCTTGCCCAGCAGCCAGGCTTCACATTCCCCTGCTTGAGCTCCCCGCCTCTGTGAACATGTGCAGCACATCCTGATGTGATGTGCATCCTGACAGCGGCACATCCCAATAGCAGTGCAGCGCGTCCTGGTTGCAGGGCATCCCAATGGCAGTGCATCCTTATGTGCAGTGCATCCCAATAGCAATGCGTCCTGATGTGCAGTGTGCATCCTGAAAGCAATGCTTCTCAGTGGCAGTGCATCCTGATGGCAGCACAGCCAAATGTCAGTGCTTCCCAACAGCAATGCATCCTGACAGCAGTGCATCCCGGTTGCAATGCATCCCAATGGCAGCACATCCTGACATACAGTGCATCCTGATGGCAAGGAAAATGTGTCTTTTCCAGGGCAATGCTTCCTGTTTGCATGGATCGTGCCACTGAAGCAGGCACCAGCTGGGCAGTGAAATGGAAACACATTGATGCTGGAAGCAGAGCATCACGAGATAGAAGGCACACAGCTCTCAGGGATGAAATCAGGGCATGGGGTTCTGGCCTTCCAGTACCTGGGGCCCTCTTGGGAAATGGAGTCGGGCTCAGACAGGGAAGCTGCTCATCTCCACAGGTATCAGCACCTGCCTGGCCGAAGCTTTCCATGAGTTCCTGTGAGGGAGAGCCCCAGATCCAAACCACCAGTCAAAAAGGGTGAGTGGTTCCTGTCCCCTTCTTTCACTGCCCGCACAGCTGCTGGGTTTGGTGCTGAGAGAGATGTCTCTTGTGGTAACATCAGAGGAACCCGGGGGACCAAGGACCACCGCCAGTGAGTGGCTGCTGGAGGCGATGTGGCTTTTTCTTCCCTGTGAGGGTGCTGAGGCCCTGGCACAGGGTGCCCAGAGAAGCTGTGGCTGCCCCATCCCTGGCAGTGTTCAAGGCCAGGTTGGACAGGGCTTGGAGCAGCCTGGTCTAGTGGAAGGTGTCCCTGCCTGTGGCAGGGGGTTGGAACTGGGTGAGCTTTTTCCAACCCAAATCACCCTATGATTCCATGATTTTGGATCTGCCGTCAGATCCTATGTGGATTTACTGGTGTCTAATAAAGGTTGTGTGCATGGTGTATTTTTAAGCACAGCAGGAGCATTAAGAGGGAGTAGCTTTCTGTCCTCTATTTAGCTGCTGATTTGCAGGAAACTCCTGGGATTTCACCACCTTTGCAACCTCTGCTGCTACATCAGGCTTGGCAGGAACACACCCAACTTCCCAGGGAGGAATCACTGGGCAGACAGCGGGATCACGGGAAACCAAGTGACAAGGAAAAGTTGGGCGGTGCAGGCAGAGCCGGGGAAGGTGCTTCAAGGGCCTCCAAAGCCGAGTGCTCCTGTGGTTGTGTTTCTATGGCAGAGTCTGCGATCTCAGGGCTCTGCTGACGCCTCATGAGGGAGGACACCTCTCTAAAGGGATCATCCTGTACTCCATGTGCGTGGGGTGCACAGGTCCTTGGGCACCCTCTTCCCCCAAGCCTCAGGGCTGCGGGTGCCACCGAGGAGGATGCTTTGGGGATGCTGCTGGGGTCAGACACCCGGCACGGGCTCCGTGGTGGTGCCTGGGAGCCATTTCCATGGGGAGCGGCCGGGCAGCCCGGGGTGACGCCGGGCGCCCCGAGGGAGCGGAGCCGCAGCGAGTGGGTGGCTGCGGAGACAAGCGCCGAGCCGGCGGAGCGGAGCCGGGGGGAAGCGGAGGTATCGGTGGAGAAAGACAGGGAGACGCTGGGAGTGGCAGGGGCCGTGGGAGGCAGGGAGACAGAGCGCGGTGAGTCAGCGCGGTGGGTGCTGTGAAGCACAGGCAGGGCAGGTTCTGCCGCAGCCTGCGGAGCCCTCGTCCCCCGGCCGGCATCTTCTCCATCCCTCCTCCCCTGCGCGGCCGAGGAAAGCAGGAGCGCGCTCCTCACCAGGGCTGCTTGAGGAGCCGCTGCTCGCTCCTGCTGAGATAAAGCTGGCGTGGAGCCACGCTGGCTCCATCCACTGCGGTCAGGTAGTTCCTCATCGGACCTGGGAGCTGCCAAAACCTGGCTTGAAGCAGAGCTCTCTGGTGCCCGGGCTTGACCCCGTAGTTGGTGGCACAGGGCGGTGTTGCAGGAGTGACCAGGGCGGTAGCTCTGCTCTGGCAGCCTGTGCCACCACAGTGATGCTCACCCACCCCCCCCCCCCCACCCCGCGACCTCTGTAGCACCATGGGCCAGTGCTCACCCAAACATTGCCACTGGAGATGCCATGCTTCCAGCGGGAATCTGCCCTCAGAGGCAACAGCACCCCTTACAGCAACACAGTGCTTCAGGTGTGCGATGTGGCACAGGGCCGGGTGAGGGAACCACAGAACTGTAGAATCAGTGAGGCTGGAAAAGACCCTCAAGCTCATCCAGTCCAACCATTCCCCAGCACTGCCAAGGCCACCACTAAACCAGGTCACTGAGGGCCTCGTCTACACAGGCTGTGAACACTTCCAGGGATGGTGATTCCCCTGGGAGCACGTTGGCTCCTTGCAGGTTGATGCTGAGCTGTGAGACCAAGGGCAGGCATCCAGGTGGAAGGAAAGTTGGAGCTCCTCTTCTCTTCTCTTCTCTTCTCTTCTCTTCTCTTCTCTTCTCTTCTCTTCTCTTCTCTTCTCTTCTCTTCTCTTCTCTTCTCTTTTCTCTTCTCTTCTTTCTCTTCTCTTCTCTTCTCTTCTCTTCTCTTCTCTTCTCTTCTCTTCTCTTCTCTTCTCTTCTCTTCTCTTCTCTTCTCTTCTCTTCTCTTCTCTTCTCTTCTCTCTTTTCTCTTCTCTTCCCTTCCCTTCCCTTCCCTTCCCTTCCCTTCCCTTCCCTTCCCTTCCCTTCCCTTCCCTTCCCTTCCCTTCCCTTCCCTTCCCTTCCCTTCCCCTCTCCTCTCCTCTCCTCTCCTCTCCTCTCCTCTCCTCTCCTCTCCTCTCCTCTCCTCTAATCTTCCCTCTTCTCCAGTTCCTTCCCTCATCCCTACACCCACCTCCTTGCCCCTAAGCACCTTCTATGTGCTATATGGACGGGGAAGAGGTTGGCAGTGAGAGGGTGTCCTCCCAAAGGGACAAGTCCCCCCGGCCCCATCAATCTGCTCCCCTGTGGGGTTAGTTTTGGGAAGGAGCTGGGTGCGATTGCGACAGCGACACATGGCTGATTCATTGTTTGATCCAATCTCTCCCTCCTCATTCCCAAATGATTCGAGTCAAATGAAACATATTTTAGTAGCCCAATCTGTAAGGGTGGGTCCCATTGTGCTCTGACCCTACAGGGCATTTTGTACATTTAATTTGATTTACACCCCAAACGTACTGGGATTCTCTCCCACACCCAACTAATGCTGAAAATTAAACAAGATCCTACAGCAAGGTCGGGTGCCATTATCTCCTTAGTGTTGTTATTTATTGAGCAATGATGGTGCTCGGGCTCTGTGTACAGTGTTGCTCCTGTGGGTGTATGGAGAAGGCCGAGGGCTGCCTCAGTGATGTGTCCACGGGCTGAAGACGATGCGGTGCTGCATGTGGGGCCACGCTGTGAGCGTGCTCTTCCTGGTTGCAAACACCAAGGAGTGGTATTCTTAGGTGAGGTGTTACGGTTTTCTTCTGGGCTATGGCGAAGCAACACCAAGACTTGGTCACTGGTCTGCATTTCCACCCTCTAGCTCAAGAGGAAGGCAGCCCGCTGCCGATGAGATGCTCTACTTCATGCTGCTGGGGGTGCTTCGGGTCTTTCTCTCCACCCTGTGCCTCTGAGGGCGCTGGGCACACCACAACCCTGACCACTCGTGTCAAGGCTCCAGAGCTGATAATAACAATGATCATTTAGTTCCTGATTCAGCCGTGCTTGTAAGTGCATGTCTGGGTTGGAGCACTCAGAGTGAAGCGTGTGCTCCAGGACCTCGCTAAACGGGAACCTCAAAGCAGGATTTGAAAAAGCCCAGACGACATTAAAGCGGTCACAGCAAGCTCTTGGTTCGGGAGAGTTGTGATTGATGTCGTTTGCTACCTCTTTTGGCTTAAAAGACAAGGAGTGGTTAAAATGAAAGAAAAACCTCAAGTTGAAAGCATTGCAAAAAAAAAAATAAATAAAATATATCAATTAAACCCCATGTAGCTGCATTTTGACCTGGAGCAAATTCTCAGACATAACAGAGAAATTGCATAGCCTTAAAGAGAGAGAAAGGCAGAGAAGGTTTTACCTGTGGTACTGCTGAGGTATTGCCCAGAGGCAGCTGAGGTGGCTTCTCACCTGGTACCTGCTGAGAGGTTGCCCCGAGAAGCTGGGGCTGCCCCATCCCTGGCAGTGTTCAAGGCCAGGTTGGACACAGGGGCTTGGAGCAACCTGGTCCAGCAGAAGGTGTCCCTGCCTGTGGCAGGGGGTTGGAACTGGATGAGCTTTAAGGTCCCTTCAAACCCAAACCAGTCTGGGCGCCCTGTGCCAGGGCCTCAGCACCCTCACAGGGAAGAATTTCTTCCTAATGTTTCATCTCAATCTCCCCTCTGTCAGGTTAAAGCCATTCCCCCTTGTCCTGTCCCTACAGGCCCTTGTCAAAAGCCCCTCTCCAGGTTTCTTGTGGCCCCTTTAGGCACTGAACACTGTTATAAGGTCTCCCCTGTGCCTTCCAACTCCTTCATGTGGGGTGACAGCTCTTGGTGCTCAGTCCCAGTGCTGTGCGCAGCTGCTACAGTAAGGATGTGCTGGGGATGAAGGCACCGAGAGCATTTCCACTGCATTTAGTGATAAAAGCAGACTGAAGAGTAGGTGTGAGGCAGGAGAAGGGACCCCGGGCACTGTTTAAGCCGTGGGGACGTGCCATGTGCTGTTCTCAGAGGCTTGCAGTGCACTTTTGTGGGTTTTCTTCTGTTTCTCTTGCTTCCTTCCCCTCCACCCCGTCCATCGTCTCGTCTTTTGTTTCATTTCCACTTCGGGAAGAGGGGAGAAGACAAGAAGCAAATTAGAAAGAAAAAGAAAGGGGGGGGGGGTGTGTGTGTGATGGCTGAGGCACGTTTTTCATTTCAGATCAATGACCGAAGCAGAATAAAGCGCTGGGTTTTTTAACAGCACAAAGTCTTGTCCTGAAGGAAAGTCACAATCAACCAACTTTCTCTGCCCGACAGCTTCGGCTTCTCCCATATGCCTCGGGGATCCTTTCCCGTGCTGGGGGTCCCCCTGTGCACCCCGGCAGCAGCGGCGCTGCCCTCCTCGCTTCCCTCTTTTTAATTTCCAGACGTTAAATTCTTCTGCAAACATTCATGCCTTAGGAAGGGCTGGAACAAAGCTCAGCTGCTCCAACCGGTCGGACAGGTAAGCAGACTTGTTGACACCGTTATGTTGGCAGCACGCATGCTCCTGCCCAAGTTTCCTGGTGCATTTTTCTATTCCACCTTATGAAACTTGCCCCCCCCCCCCTCCTTCACCCCCCCTTTCTCTTCCCCCTTCCCCTCCCCTTCCCCTCCCCGCTCCTCAGCGGCTCTGCCCCGGTGCGTGCGGTCCCGCTCCCCGCGGACGGGCGGGCGGTGGGAGCCGCTCCGCTCCGCTCCGTTCCGAGCCGACCCCCCTGCCCTCGCCATGCCCAGAGCCTTCCTGGTGAAGCGCCGGAGCCCGCAGCCGGCGGTGCGCAGTTGGGATGGGCTGCCCGACGAGGAGAGAGCCGACACCTACATCCCAGGTACGGCACCGGCGGGGCCCCTCGCCGGCACTGCCTGGAGGATGGGGGGACGGAACACACCGAGGGGAGGGATGGGGGGTCCCCGCCAGACCCCAGCCCTAGCCCCGCTCCCCTGCGGGTTGGGAAGGGGCTGGGGGAGCCCCGAGGGGGGTTGTGGGGAAGGTCCGGGGGCACCCTCCGTGCCCAGCCGCGGGGGTGATGGGTGCCGGGGGCCGGCTCCATGCCCGCTATCATCTCCCACCCGGAGAGCCCCCGGGCGTTGGGGGTGTCTGTGTGTGTGTGTCCGGGAAGGTGGGAAAGCTCGTTTGCATGAGAAAGGTGGCGGGGGGGGGGGGGGGGGGGAGGGAGAGGAGCAGAAGAAAGGTCCTGGGGTAGGGGGTGATGGTTTCCCCCTCCTCCTCCTTCTTCTTCTCCTCCTCCTCTTGCCCTTGCCTGGGGTATAACGGGAAGGCGGCGGAGCTGGCTTGTTTGAACTTTGGGACCGTTCGTGTTTGAGTTTCCGATTGCAGCGGGAGCCGGGGATCCTCCCCCGCCGCCCGGGCCCGCCCGCAGGTTAAACACCGGCGCCCGGCGGCTCCGTGGTGTCCGTCCCCCCACCCCGTATTTCCCCCTTCCCCCCCATGTCCTCACCGCATCCCCCGCTGCAGGCGGGATCGGCTGCGTGCTGCTGGGCTACGAGGACAGCTGCAGCCTGGAGAGCAGCGGGAGCAGCGGCACTCGGGACGCGGAGCCCAGCGATCCCCCGACGCCACAGCCCGTCCCCGGCGACCTGGGCACGGCCGGGGGGATGCTGCTGGACCTGGCCGTCAAGCGCCCCATGGCCAGGTCGAAAATCAAGGTAACCAGGCACCATCTCCTCCCCGCTTCAAGGGCTGGGGACGCCAGGCGGCAACAGTCCCTTGGGCTCCCTCTGCTCTAGAGGTGACAGCACCCGTGCCACACACCGTAGGGTGGCAGGACAAGCCTCATGAGCGATGTACCCTCATCTTCCAGTGCCCTTTGCCTTTCCTTATATCCCTGCCTGGGACATGTTGCCCCTGACCTGCTTGGCTTGGGTCCCGCAGGAGCTCTGAACCCATCCAGGAAGGACCAGCCCTGGCAGCTGGGAGTCCTGCCCCACGGCGCCTGGGTGGATTGCACTCCTTCACGTGGGGCCTCCTTAAACGGCCGCCTAGGAGGCTGTAGTCAAGCCTTAATCTTCCCGCTGCCCCCCTACCCTCTTGGCTTGTCAAGATAGCAGCTAGGAAAAGGTCCTGCCCTGAAGCTGGGAAAGGCCATTGCCACCTTGAGGTGGGCCCGCAGGCTGGGTGAAGTGAAGCAATTAGCTGTCCATTAACTCTGCTGCAGAACCTCCCTGCTGCATGGGCAGGAGCTCTTGCTGTCTGGGTGTCCCCTGGGCAGAGCCAGCAAGAGTGGTGATTTCCCTTCCCAGGCTGGGAAGGCAAATCATAACCTGGTTTGGGTTGAAGGGACCTTAAAGCTCATCCAGTTCCAACCCCTGCCATGGGCAGGGACACCTTCCACTAGAGCAGGTTGCTCCAAGCCTCATCCAACCTGGCCTTGAACACTGCCAGGGATGGGGCAGCCACAGCTTCTCTGGGCACCCTGTGCCAGGGCCTCAGCACCCTCACAGGGAAGAATTTCTTCCTAATGTCTCATCTCAATCTCCCCTCTGTCAGGTTAAAGCCATTCCCCCTTGTCGTGTCCCTACAGGCCCTTGTCAAAAGCCCCTCTCCAGACTCAAATCCCTCCTCATACCCCAGACCGAGTTCCCAAAGTGCAGTAGTGATGCAGGTAGGGTGGAAGGACCACTGTCCTTCTCTTGAACATCCTCAGCAGAGGCCACCCCCCCCCCGTGCTAGGGAGGAGACATGTTTACCTGTGGCTAGTTAACACCTTGTTAAAACCCTGGCTGTTGCTTTGCTGGATGGCACTGTAAAGATTCCCACTGTTTCTGCTGGGATGACAGCCCTGTAGCCACCCTGTTATTAGTATAATGGTTAAAACTAGGTTTTCACCCTAGTTGTATGTGGCCACTTGAGATGGAGCCCTACCTGTTGCCCAACAGATACTTCCCAGCTGCTCCCCCTCTGGTTTCACACCTTGTGGTTTCATAGCTGACTTCTTTCTCTAACCTTTACAATTTCAAGTAGCGTTGCTTTGGTAGTAAGCGGAGGAGGAAGATCAGGAAAAATAACTGGCTCTTCAGGAAAGAGAAACCCCAAACGTATTCCTTTGGGAAGAGCCTTAACCTATAATTTAACCTGGGCTATTAACTGTCACAGTGAAACCTCGTTTTGGCAGAGTTGGGTGTTCTCAGCGTGCCACAGAAACTCCCCAAACGCACCACGAGGGCCAATGGACGCGTGAGCGTGGTGCTGTGCTCTGGTGGCTGCCCATATCCTGAGCACGTCCGCTCCTCCTCGAGTAATTAAACTAATAGCCAAGTATTTGCATCGTCGAGACATTAAGCCTTCTGTATGAGGAACGCTCTTCCCAAGAGCTGAATCATCAGTGTCTCCCTTAGTCAAGTTAGGTCACGGTGTTGGTGCAATGTATTTTGGTGTCAGGAGCGGGAATGAGGAGAGTAACCCCTAATGACACTCTGCTGTTAAGTAACGAGACTAACGGGAGGAGGTTAATCATAGAATCATGGAAGGGTTTGGGTTGGAAGGGACCTTAAAGCTTATGGATACAGTTGGACAAGGGTGCCTGCTCCTAGGAGGTAGCCACTACATAGGCTTTGCTTTAGCGTTAGTCCCAAACCGTGCACTATATGTCACCTGCTTGATCTCAAGGGAAGCATGAAGGTTTCACCCAGCAAGAGTCTCCGAATGCTTTCACTTTTCATTTTGAATACATCCCAAGAATATCTTAATGCCACAATAAGTCATCCCTCCTTGTTTTGCTTGTTGCCTGCTGGTCTTTGCCATCTCGATGCCCACTCACCCCGACCTCTCCCATTCCTTAGTTCACCACCGGCACCTGTAACGATGCTATGGTGCATAGCTGCGAGCTGTGTGGCAAAGGCTTTCGCCTGCAGAGGATGCTCAACCGTCACATCAAGTGTCACAGCCAGGTGAAGAGGCACTTGTGCACCTTCTGTGGGAAAGGCTTCAATGACACCTTCGATCTGAAAAGACATGTCCGGACCCACACTGGTGAGAACGCGTTCCCAGGGCGGGGTTGTGGGCAGCTCTGGGTAGTGGGAGGTGGGAGAAGCCTGAGATGGGATGAGGAGAGGGTGAGGGTAACCCAGCAAGACAGTAATACATTAGCAAAGAATAGAGGGGATGTAGTGGAGGAAAGGGAAAGATATGGGTGTGGACAGATGTAAGTCCTGGGACTAATGAAGTCCAAGGACTTCTCTGAATCATAGAATCCCAGACTGGTTTGGGTTGGAAGGGACCTTAAACCTCATTCAGTTCCAACCCCCTGCCACAGGCAGAGACACCTTCCACTAGACCAGGTTGCTCCAAGCCCCGTCCAACCTGGCCTTGAACACTGCCAGGGATGGGGCAGCCACAGCTTCTCTGGGCACCCTGTGCCAGGGCCTCAGCACCCTCACAGGGAAGAATTTCTTCCTAATGTCTCATCTCAATCTCTCCTCTGTCAGATTAAAGCCATTAATGAAATCCGTGTGAGGCAGTGTGGGTGCCTGAGCTGCCATCCAGATGTGTTGTAGATGCAGCTGTATGCTGCTGCTGTGCTGGTCAGCGAGACCAGGTTAACACTCCCGATATAACCCACTGGGTTAACTCACTGTGTGTTATTGCAAGTCCAGCCTGCAGCGCTGAGCTGAGGCGAGCGGTGCATGAAAATGCTTTGCCCTCTAGAGGCAATGAGCAGCAGTTTCTTGGGGTTTTGCTCTTGGGAAGCTTCCCTGATGGCTGTCCGGCAGGATGGGGTTAGGGCTTGATTTTGACACCAGCTAAAGGAACCGGAGTGTGGCTCATGCTGTACCTCCAGCTTCTTTAGGGCAACCAGGCACATCTGACTTGTGCATCCTCCATGCTTCGGGCTACCAGCTCATTCAGTCCTTTCTCAGAGCTGTTTCCCTCTGCAGATCTAGCCATCCAGATTTGTTTGACCACTGGCCTAAACCATCTCCACCACATTTCCTGGGCAGGTTCCAACTTGCCAGGTCTGTGGTTACCTGCTGGTTATTTGGGCTTGCTCTGCAATGCCTGTATTTTGGCTTAGGCACCATCAACCAGGCAAACTGCTGGAGATGACACAAGTATTTTGTCATAGAAACCAAGACTGATTTGCGTTGGAAGGGGCCTTAAAGCTCATCCAGTTCCAACCCCCTGCCATGGGCAGGGACACCTTCTGCTGGACCAGGTTGCTCCAAGCCCCTGTGTCCAACCTGGCCTTGAACACTGCCAGGGATGGGGCAGCCACAGCTTCTCTGGGCACCCTGTGCCAGGGTCTCAGCACCCTCACAGGGAAGAATTTCTTCCTAATGTCTCATCTCAATCTCTCTTCTGCCAGGTTAAAGCCATTCCCCCTTGTCCTGTCCCTACAGGCCCTTGTCAAAAGCTCCTTTCCATATTTCTTGTTGGCCCCTTTAAGCACGGGAAGCTGCTCTAAGGTCTCCCCTTAAGGAGCCTTCCCTTCTCCAGGCTGAACAAGCCCAGCTCTCTCAGCCTGTCTGCATAGCAGAGCCGCTCCAGCCCTCAGAGTATCTCCATGGCCTCCTCTGGACTTGTTCCAAGAGCTCCATGTCCCTCTTGTGTTTGGGGCCCTGGAGCTGCACACAGGACTGCAGGGGGTGGTCTCACCAGAGCAAAGGGGGAGAATCCCCACCCTCGGCCTGCTGGTCACGCTCTGGGGATGCAGCCCAGCATATGGGTGGCCTGTGTTGCTTGGCAGGAACTGTTTCTTAGCAGTAGAGCTCATGAAGGCAATGCCACTGGTTTTGATGGGAAAGCACTGGCTGCAGCACATGTTTTGTGCTGGTTTGGTTTGTTTGCAAATCTGTCATGTCCAAAGGAAAGCTGCTGTTGCAGCAGGGAGCTGCTGCTGGGGTACACCTGAAATGTGGAGTTGGTGCTTCTAAAGTGAGTTTTCAACCTGTTCCCTCATCCTTCGCAATTCAGGAATCCCAGAGAATTTGCCTGGTTCGTTGGGTCATGAGGGAGTGAAGGCTTGGCTGCTGCAGCAGTACCAGTGATGTATTGGATGCACCTTTCCCAGGGTGAAATATGGCACCTCCTCTTAAAGTGGTGTGGCTCTGTTTTTAGTTCAAAGTTGATTGCTGTTCAGGAAAGCTGGACAGCATTTGAACATGAAAAAGCAGACAGGCTGAAAGTGGTAGGGCAGGCTTTATTTTGTAGCTACAGGCACTCATCTACGTGTGCTCTGCTGAATTCCAGGGGAAATTATTATGCAGTTTGTAACCAGACTGTGCAACAGCATCAGAGAGTGGAAGCCAAGCTTCCCAGTCTAGCCTCATGGTAAAAGCAGACTCAAACATTGAAAAGTAATTAATATACACAGTAAAATAAAGGTTTAAAATGATAAAAGTAATGATGAAGTTCCCACAGCCCTCTTGTGCTTGTATTCATGCTTGTGGAGCTCTGTTGGCAGCAGGAACCAAGGACAGTGGTTCAACTTGCCTTCGGATGAGCATGAAACTGCTCCCAAAATACTGTTTGTAAAAGAGGCATTTTTGTGTGTGAATTCTAATGAAGATTGGGAGTTTCTTTCCAACTGCATTTTGATGTGATTGAAGCAGTCTCACAGCAGTAGGCATTATAAAACTTTAATCCTGATATTTTAAGCTGGTGCAATGGGATAATTGCAGTTGAGGTGCTGCTTGCTGGAACCTCTAGTTTGGATTTCTGGTTGGAATCTCAGCGACAGAGTGGTGACCTTAACACAGTGTGATTAGAATGTTACATCTGTCAGCATGGGTGTGTGTGCTTTGCCCTTTCTTGCCTGGCTCATTGTAGGGCCGATCTTCCACATGCTCGTCTCACCTTTCATTGGGAAAAGAGTTCAGGTAACTCCTTGCATCAGTTTTAAGGCTGGCCTTTGCTTGAAAACTCACTGGGCTAGTCCAGTAAGTCAAATGACAACTGGTTTTGTTTTTTAAAGCGTTGCTAAGCCCTCAGTTGTTTGTCATTCAAGTACTGGGGGTTGCTCTTAAATCATGTTGGTTGGTGGTAAATGGGTACTCTACTGCTCAGTCTTTTTGTAATGTTGGTTGTCTGTACTCAACAAAACTCCTTGGACATTCAAATCGCAAGCCAGCCCCTTCTCCCTCTTCTGGAGACACACACATATTTCTTCTCTCTCAATGCACTTCTCATCTGGAACTTGAGCTTGTCATTTCAGTCATCAAATCCATGTGCTACGAAAACACACACTCATTTTAAGTACTAAGATTGCTGCGTGTTCACGTTGGGCTGCCCTTCACTGAGGCTTGGTCACTAAAAGAGGAAAATTAACATCTCACTGAGATACTGTGTTCATTATAAAGCCAGACTGAAAGGCTGGCTGAACTGATGGTTTTACCTGATGACAGGACTTCAGAAAGTCGAGTCTAAAGGAGCCAGTTTTGCAGGAGTTGATAACAATTTCTTCTTAGGAGCAAGTGCTGATGGGCACCTGCTGTCCTCAGTGTTTGCCTATACCTGCTCCAAGCTTTTTGAGGTTTTCTGTGCCTAAACACATCAACCTGTTCCTGACAGTTTAGTCTGAAAGTAACATATTTTATTTGGACAGAGAGTTCCTCAGGCTAGTAGCTCCCTGCTGGTAGGTATTTGCTCAATACCATAGAATCAAGAAGGTTAGAAAGACCTTTAAGATCAACCATTCCTCAGCACTGCCAAGGCCACCACTAAACCGTGTCACTAAGGGGCTCGTCTACATGGTTTGTGAACACTTCTATGGACAGTGATTCCACCATTGCCTTGGGCAGCCTGTTCCAATGCCTGACTGCCCTTTTGGGGAAGAAATTGTTCCTAATATCCTCATATCTAGTCTAAACCTCCCCTGGTGCACCTTGAGGCTGTTTCCTCTTGTCCTGTCCCTTGTTCCCTGGGAGAACAGCCATCTCCTGGCTCCATTGTCCTTTCAGGTAGTTGTAGAGTAAATATTGGCTCAATATGGTGAGTGAGCCAATAGGTTCAATGAGTATTGAGTTCAATTGGTTCAATGCCAGAGCCTTTTTCTCAGCTGGTTGCTCACTTGGTTTTAAGAAACATAAATCAGAATGCTAACCTCTGTCTCTTAACGTTGCAGGGATTCGTCCTTACAAGTGTGAGGTTTGCAACAAAGCCTTCACCCAGCGCTGCTCCCTGGAGTCCCACCTGAAGAAGATCCACGGTGTGCAGCAGCAATATGCCTACAAACAGAGGCGAGATAAACTTTATGTGTGTGAAGACTGCGGCTACACGGGCCCCACGCAGGAGGACCTGTACCTGCACATTAGCAACGTGCATCCTGGAAGTGCCTTCCTGAAAAAGACCTCAAAAAAACTGGCGGCCGTGTTGCAAAACAAACTGAGCCCCGTCTTGCAGAGGAACTCCAAAGATGATGACAAAGATGAGTAACGCAATGGATTACAGTGGTCTACAGGAATGAAGTTTACATGTAGGACTATATATATATATTATTTTTTTAAAACAATTTGGAAAGGAATCCCTGAGATGAAAGGGATGCTTTTGCTAACGGGGCTCTCTTGATGTTGGTAGAACCTCAACTTGAAAGAAATACTCCCCTATACGATGTGAGCATCGGACGTTTTTATCTGGCCAAAGGAAATGGGAAGCTTGGAAGAGGCTGTCACCTCTTGGATGGAGTATTTTCTGAATTGAACCGGGCAACCTGTCTTCTGTTTCGATTCTACCACACATCCAAGAGGCCACTGACAAATAATTTGCCTTTACCCAGTGTATTTTGTAAAAATAATAACCATTACCTCCTGTGCAAATGACTTCTGAGTTTTGAGTGAAAAGTGCCGTGTAAGTACAGCTACTCACGCATTGTTCTATGCAAAGTTAATTAAAATGGTCTTAAGGAGTGCATTGTATGGGTAAATAGTTAAAATGTGCAAATAACCATAACCCTGCCCTGTGCAGAACACTAATGATTTATGGAAGGGTAATCCAAAGTAAGCTGGAACTTCTTTTAAAGGATGCAGAGCTTTTTCCTCCCAAACTTTCTCCACTGGCAAATTACATTATCCCAGGACAGACTTACAGTCAAGCTTGAGGTACCTGAAACTGTGAACTTTTCTAATGTTTAGATTTAAGTGTAACCGTAACTCTGATGTTCCTGGACTTCTTACGCTCACTTTGGGGGGCTATTCCCATATCCTTTTAACATACATCAATATCACTCAGAAACCCAAAGAGAACACTTTAATGACTTAAAGATTTGTATTTTCTGTTGTGATGAAACTCAGTTTTGCATGTATTTTATGGTGTATATGTGCATGAGTGTGTGCTTGGGGAGTTTTCTTTCTTTTCTCTGACCAAGTGCCTGTTAACTAACAGGAGCAGTGCAATGCAGTGAAAAGGGCGGCTTGGCCTCTCTCTGCCTCATGAGATCAGCTGTAGGCAGGAATCTGACCTCTCATCTGTAACCATCATTGGTTTAGAAGGCTCCTAGAGAGGTTGATGCTACAAGGGATGGAGACTGTGGGGATAATGAGGGACCTGTATTACATCTCTACGCTTTTAGAGCTCCCCTATGGTCCTGCTCCAGCTGCTCTGGGACAACCAAGCAGGAAGCCTATAGGGACTATCGAGTGTGAAATTATGGATTTAAAAATAGAGGAGAGGGATATCCACATAACTTACGTTGCCTGACACTTTAAAGCTCTTCAGAAGCTGCTGCAGCCTTTACTGAGCACTTGGGTGAGCCCACCACAAGGTTCTCTGGTCCAAGCACATTATGCATGTGTCTCTTAATGGACACAGCTGCTAAAAAGGTTTTACATCAATTTAAATGCCTATCAATGAATGGATTTCATTTGTAGAGTCCTCAAATCCATTTTGTGCTCAAAATAAAGCTGTACGTTGGGGGAGGACATGCTGCATTCTACAGATGTTGAAACAAGAGCTAAAAAGCAACCCACCTAAAACAAGAGTCACAGCCAGGACCCTTTGTAGTCTTTGCTACTAAAATGATTATTAACACTTCTGCAAGAACCATAAAAATCTTCTCAACTGCCTCAGTTTTGCACAGGCATCTGTTTGGGGTTTTGTGGGGACAAAGCTTCTAGTGGTTTTTAAAGCATTTCTAATGCTATCAATATTTTATTCAGCACAACTGTTGGTGCGTAGGACCTTGAAAACAAGGATAGTAAAGTGATGCTACTTTGTAATAAACAAACTTGTCATCCTGTTTCATGGGAAAATCAGCAGGATACTTTAATAGATGGGAAGTCCATGGAAAAAAAAAGCATCTGAGCTAAATTGTTCAGCCTGGAGAAGGCTTCGGGGAGACCTTACAGCAGCTTCCAGTGCCTAAAAGGGTGACCAAGAATCTGGAGAGGGGCTTTCGACAAGGGCCTGTAGGGACAGGACAAGGGGCAATGGCTTTAACCTGACAGAGGGAAGATTTAGATATTAGGAAGAAATTCTTCCCTGTGAGGGTGCTGAGGTGATGGCACAGCGTGCCCAAAGAAGCTGTGGCTGCCCCATCCCTGGCAGTGTTCAAGGCCAGGTTGGACAGGGCTTGGCGCAACATGGTCTAGTGGAAGGTGTCCCTACCCATGGCAGGCAGTTGGAACTGGATGAGCTTTATCGTCCCTTCAACCCAAACCAGTCTGGGATTCTATGATTCACCTGACTGCAAAGGATGCATGTGCTTAGCTCTGCTGAAACCTCAGCTTTTTCACTGGAGCAGTGGAGGTGCAGCTGAAGCCCTCCCTGTCTAACTGGAGATGCATTTATATGTGTGTGTGTGTGTGTGTTTTTCTTTTCCTCCTGTAGCAGACATTGCTTCTGATTTCCCCCCAGTGTCACTGCCAAAGCATGTCCCTGCTAAAAGAACTACAGCCACCATGAGGTGGCCCATCTATGTGATCTAAGCCAAAGAAAACATGCACAGCAGCAGAGAAAGCAGCAGGTAAAAGTACACAGAATTAAAGCCACACTAGATGGAGAGCAGAGCTCTGACAAGTAGGATGCTGTAAGCTGGACTAACTGCCCTGATGGGCTGTTTTTTTTCTGCGGAGGACAGTCACTGCCTGTAGCAGATGCCTTGGGCATGTCAATTTAACAGTCTGGCAAGTTAGTTCAAACTGGTCACAAAGTGGCTTGATTTTGCATGACGCTGGCAACAGCCATCTGCCAGTTCTGTTATGGGGCAAAACTGGTACAAGCGTGTGACTCCCCAGAGATGCTCCAGAGCTAACACAGGGACGCCCAAGGCAGACACTTTCAGAAGTGCCAGACATAAGTAACATCCACCACTGTCTTTGAAGCCTGTCTGCCTTCTCTGGGCTCTCTGATGGTACAGACTCACCCAGGACTTAAAGACAGGTTTACAGAGTGACACTGCCAGTGAAGCTGGCAGCCTTCCTCAGACAAGCCTTTTGTTAAACAAATGAACACAGGTGAAACCTACAGGAATCCACACTGCCCAGGCTCCAGACTTGTCCTTCTTTCCTAGGAGGCAGGATGAGGCTAAAATCTTGCATGGATCAGAGACACCTAATGGCTGTATGCTCACAGAATCAACTAGGTTGGAAAAAGACCTTCAAGATCATCCAGTCCAACCGTGCCCAGCACTGCCAAGGCCATCACTACACGATGTCACTGGGGGCCTCCTCTACATGGTTTGTGAACACAGGGACAGTGACTCCACCACTGCCCTGGGCAGCCTGTTGCAATGCCTGAGCACCCTCTGGGGAAGGAATTGTTCCTCATCTCCAGTCTAAACCTCCCATGGTGCAGCTTGAGGCTGTTTACTCTTGTTGTGTTCCATGTTCCTTAGGAGAAGGGCCCAGCCACTTTTCAGGTAGCTGTAGAGTGATAAGGTCCCCCTGAGCCTTCTCATCTGCAGAGTAAACAACACACTGATGGTGAAGGTAACCCCACCCAAATATTGCCCAACTGTTCCACACTCTCCTCCCCATTTATCCAATCCCAATCAACCCAGGGAATACAGTACGTTTTATTACCTCCTGCTTCTGCACAGGTCATCTCACCTCTTGCTTATGTCCACCGTCTTTGCATCCATGGAGCTATCTCTCACAGAAAATTGACCGTGTTCAGTGATGTTGAAACACCCACTCGCTAAAATTCTGTGATGTGGGAAGATACTTGCAGAACAGGTAGAACTTAGCATACAATGCAGCACTGCCGTTGTTAGTCATCTCCGAACCCAGTGTCTCAGTCTCCATGGCTAGTCTTTCTAGACAGAAATCTAATTAAGCTCAGAGTAATCATAACATCACCAGACTGGGTTTGAATAAGCAAGTACCACTAAGTTTCATTCCATAGGTTTCCATACTTCACTACTCTGGAGCAGCAGCGGTTTAAGCACTATGGAGATCTGTATTTCTTCAGCAGCAAGCCTGAGGTTTTCAGATATGGTTTTGGCTGATTTTCTTGAAGCTGATGGGTTGGTCATATTATTTGTAATCTGCAGTGGTGTTATGAAAACTCACACACACCATTCAGAGAAAATAAAGAGAAGGAAGAAGAAAGCTTTCCAGGTGTGCAGCATACAAAGCAATACTGCCTGACATTATCAAGGCTTAATCTGTGTCTTAGAGATTTGATTTTATGAAACAAGCTTCAAAAGTGACTTCTGTTTTCAGAACACTTATTCAAAAACTTATTTGGAGAAAAACCCCAACCAACACAAAAGCCTCAAAAACCCAACCCCCCAAAACCCAACCAGCAGCAGCTGGCTCCTCAAAAGGCCCAGCTTCAAAGTCATCAGCCTGCTCTTATAAAGGAACTTAGTCGCAGTAGCAAACGCTGTAACTTCACACTGGAGATCATTCCACACTGGTAGGCCCCTCGTCAGCTCAGACGCACAGTGATGTCAGGAGAGCTCAATGCAGTTGCAGCCTTGGCCTGCACAAAGCCTCACATCCTGATGTACAAAGCCTGTCCTACTCTCTCACAGTTCTGCAGAAGTAACCACTCTAAGTAGGCAAACTTTTCAGAACACTTGCTGTATTGGTTACAGTTCTGCTCCTCTTTTGATAAACCACTTAGAACCACAGACTGGTTTGGGTTGGAAGGGACCTTAAATATCAGCCAGTTCCAACCCCCTGTCACGGGCAGGGACACCTTCCACTAGACCAGGTTGCTCCAAGCCCCACCCAACCTGGCTTTGAACACTGCGAGGGATGGGGCAGCCACAGCTTCTCTGGGCAACCTGTGCCAGGGCTTCACCACCCTCACAGGGAAGACCTTCTTAATTTCTAATAAAAATCTACCCTCTGTCAACTTAGAGCCTTACCCTGTCACTACCTGCCCTTGTAACACCTTTTAACACTTCTGCTAAATGACCACTTGCCCGAGTATTTTAAATAGGTGCTTACAACAATTTTGGTTCTAATTCTTAGCACACTTTTTCCAGTTACTGCTGTAAGAAAACCCACAAATAGCAACAAGCCTGTTAACAGATACCTTTGAGATGAGCAAGAACTAAGCTGACTGAAACCCAGTCTGCTACATTCATTTGTTTATCATTTGCATTTCTCTCAGCTCAAGACAATGCAGATGTCATTTTGCTTTAGTTCACTAACTTCATTTTCAAAGCCTCAGTTCCACAACTGTTGTTTTTTTTTGTCTCAAAAATGACAAAAGAAGGATGATTTGATTGAACTTTTTTACTTGATAACAGAAACTTTCCTATTGACCTCAGATTGTATAAACTATGAGGAGAAAAGCAGAGATTAATAAAGTTGACTTTGTCCTGGCTGGTCCACTCCAGTCACCAACAGCACAAGAAAAAACACATTCCCCCTTCCCCACTCCAAATTTTCTTCCTTTTTAGGGAGGGTGAACCTGATATAAAGAAACTAACCAAAGTTATTCAACAAAAAGTATGTATCAAAATTGCAGATTTAACTAAAGGATTCTGGCTCTGTGCTCAGACCACTTGCCTCTGCACAGCTTAGTTTGGGTGGGTTTTTCTCCGTGTACTCTTCAAGGCGCAAAAGCCACTTATTCCAGTACTCTGAGCACAGCTCAGGAGCCATGAAATGCTGGTGCGCGGGGGAGCCGTCCTTATAGGCAACCACGATGAGTCCACAGTTAACCTACAGGTAGAAATAGAAGGCTGCTGGAAATCCAACATGAAGATACAACTTCAATCAGGAATTCTACAAACTAAACCCCATCTTAACATGTAAGCATCTTAAATAAGAAACAGGGAACAAAAAAAGAGCAATAATTCACCATAAAATACTTGGAGACTGATGTTCAAATGCTCCAAAGACTCAAGAGTCCAAAGCTCTGACTGACTTCAGTGCAAACCAGAGGACCTGAATTCTAAGTCTCAGAGTGATGAGGTCTATTTAAACCTTGCAGATGCTGATAGAATTCCCAGTGACTGACTAGGTTTTGCCTGGGGTCACATAACCAGACTGATGCCATTCTCCAGCATCAGTCTGAATAGAAATGGCTGCTTAGGTATGTTCTGACATCCTTCATACTTGACAAACATCTAATCCAAACCTCAAAGAGCCACCAGGATAAAAAGAAAGTGGTGGGGGACAGAAGGCTAATAGCACAATTCTAGAATTACTGCCTATATTTCACTCTGCAAGGATCATGCCTGTTATGTGCTTGTGTTTACTGACCTCTACAGTACCCTAGAAAAGTCCTTTGCACAGCCTATGAATTACTCTGCTTTCTTCTGCTATTTCCCTCTTCAGTGTTTTGTATTGAAATAATAATTCTTCAGGCCAAGCAGGCCTGGCTACAATTGCATTTGAAGTATTTAAAAACACTATTCCACTGTCTTCTGTGGTTAAGTGATTGACAACACACTCTTCCTCTAAGAAAACACTGTACAACTTCCAAACACTTGAGTAAATCAGTCCCTCTTTTGCTGGTGGGATACAGCAACACATGATGCTAGCAATGCCCTGCCACCCCATTTCCCTGTTTGCAGGCTCTTCTGCTTCACTTCTCCCCCTTCTTACTCTTCACATAAACAAAAACCACACAGAACTAAGCACTGGGGGTTGCCCAGGTGTCAAGTCACTGTGAGCTCATCTGACATTCCGAGCATCCCTCAGTGCCACGGAGCAGCTCCTTAAAACCACTGAAAATAGACTGCTGACAGGCAAAGGCAGCAGGATTAGCAAGGGCAGTGGAGTTATTTCACAGTATGGCAGCTAAACCTGATCTAAGACTGAGCTGCTTTATCACAAATCCTACCAACAGTTCCATGATGGCCAGTAAGTGCTAAAGGCAGTAGGTGGGGAGCAATGAAAACAACATGGGTGCTGCTGCTTGTCTTGGCAGGCAGCAGGGCTACTGACCTGGAAGTCATAATTGGCATCATGATTGATGGCTCCAATATATGCTGCAACCTGTAAAGGGTTGTCAAAAGTATTCTTCAAAGATGGCTTTGGTTTCTCTGAAGTTTTCCAGTCAATCACACACAACTGGCCTCTGCATAAGAGAACAAGATAGGACAATGTTTTAAACTTAAGTTTAGTCATAAGTAAGAAATAAGGGATGTGACAGCAAAGTTGTATTGCTCTCAGCCTGCTTCACCAATGGCATGTTGCTCATGATTATGCCTAAACAAGTCTCTTCCACACTTTGGTAGTTTAGATCTCCAAAATGAGTATCCACTGCAGTTCCTGCCAGCTGCTGAGGATCCCTTAACCCTGCCCCACTCATACTCTGTTCCACTAAAGGAACTCTCCACAACAGCACTTCTAACACCAGGTTCATCGAGGGGAGTTCATCTATTACTATTCTCTTAGAGATCTGGTCCAGCTTCCCCCTCCCCAGACACACCAGCTCCAGCCTGGGACACAGCCTCCCCCGTGCCACAAACCACCACACCACACTGGCATGATCAGGTTTCTTAGAGAACCAGTACCTCACCGATACTTAGCCACGCAGTCTACCAGGCCCAGATAGTGAAGAGTCTCATGCTGAACTGCACTTTCCAGAGCTCTCACTTCGCTGATATCTTTCAAGACATGTTCCACACTCGACAAGTAGCCGGAAACAGTGACATCTCTCTGCTCCTTAGTTACCATCTCTTCAGACAGGAATATAGATTCCAAAGTGGCATGAAAGAGATGTCCTTGGAGAAAAAGATCTAAGAAAAATGTGAAAAAACCCCACATTTTACACACTACTCTTAACACCTGAGGGACTTGTATTCTAGATATTACGCAACATAGCTCATAAACTAGTCCTAGTTTATGGACTGAAAGTTTGAGGATATGGGGAGGAGAGGGAATAAGACAGAAAACCAAACGAAATGTCAACAGTGAAATCAGTATCTCTTATATTAATGCTTACTTTACTTTTTTCTGGTCTCTAATTACACAAACAAAAGTATGATTTTAAATGTATTGTTAATTCAAAGGCATTTGTGAATTTCTGTGAATTAAAAGTATTATTCTAGGCTGCTTTTACTTCTTCTGCTGCATTGGTTCATCTGAATGGAATTAAATCTCCTCCTGAAATGGGCGGGCAGAGTCCCAGGAGTAAAGGCTTATCTCAGAAATGATTCCAAGAAAGATAAATTTTAAATAGTTATGTAAGGTTTGTTATGCCACATTATTCACTGAAGTGTGTAACTCAAGAAGCACAAACACAGGATACTCGGTTCTAAAAAGCATAAGAATTCATGCGAGGAGCGCTCGAGTGTTTGTCAGCCTCTCTGCAAGAGGCTACCTTCTATCCCCCAGGTCCTCCCAGACGCCCATCAATCCTACAGCTTGGAGGAAGTCACCTTTGTATGTCTTATGAAATGAATTATAGTATCACAGACTGGTTTGGGTTGGAAGGGACATTAAAGCTCACCCAGTTCCAAACCCCTGCCACAGACAGGGACACCTTCTACTAGACCAGGTTGCTCCAAGGCCTGAATTTCCAAAATGCCTGATCTGTAGGGACAGACACTGCAGCTATGCTAGCACATCCCAGCCAGCTGTCCAGACATTGCTTCTGCTTTGCAATCATGCTGTGGTTAGACTTACTTTTAGTATACTCTGTAAAACCATCTTTTCCAAGTTCCAGTATCATTTTCTGCTTCCATCTTTCTAGATAAAAGGCTTGCTGTGGAGAAATAGTCTGTTGAAGAATATGGGTAACACTGGGTATTTTTGTCTTGTTATTCTCTTGTAAAGGGATTTTCAAGGGGAAGTTTGAATCACTGTTGAGAAGGGGAATCTTCTTGTTCGGGTTTATTAAAGGAACCCAATTTCTTGGAGCTTTTGTTTCAGCTTTAACCGGATGTTTGTGTTGTTTTGGTGGCCCATATAAAAAATTGTCTTCTTCAAATATTGTCTCCGGCGTTTGGGCACTGGTTTTGTAGGAGATCACAGAGGAGACCAAATTATTGTATTTTTCCTGGTCAACTAGTTCATAGCTGTTCACTTTTTTATTTTTACTATGAAGACATGTGGAGGTAGCCAGACACATAAATGGGAATTGCTTTTGGCAAAAAGGTATTTGAAAGAGTGTTTCTAGTTTCCCTGGTTTCATGCACAGTAGCTGTAGGAATTTCATTCTGACAGGAAGCATTGTGAATAGGAATTTTCTTTCTTCTGTTTGCAACAGTCGGTAGATTACTGTATTTCCACCCTGTGGAAAAAGAAATATGTGATTTCCAGAGTCATAAAACTCTGCCACCAACCTATTTTTGCCCTTTGCCAAACAGAGAACTGCTGTGGTCATAAAGTGTCTTCATACACTTTATGCCACCAAAACTCCTTTAGGTGAGTAATAATGTAAGAGAAAGAATCAATAAGCCATGAAAAGAGGAAATGATCCTGAAAAGAACTGGTGCTGGTCCACAGAACCTGAAAGAGAGCAAACATATAAAGGTGTTTCAAGTAGCAAAAGCTACAGCAGAGGATGCTTTTACAGAAACAGTATCAGAACTGTCACTAAAGTAGACACGAAAACCTGATCTGCAACAAACAATCCCCAAAAGGAGGGTGAGGGTAATAGAATAAAAAGGCTATGCAGAGAGAACGAAGCAAATTCATTGTTGTGAGGTATTAAAACCATGTAAGCCTACAGTGGATGACCAGCTTAAGGGGATTGTGGTGACAAAGTACATTTGGGAGAACAAAACGATGTTTTTACTTTCGTATCTCTAGGAGAAAGCAGACAGCAGCAGTATGTGCATTCTGAAATCAGGAGATGTGAGACTGGGAAAGCCAAAGAAACCAGATGCACTGCAAGTATATTCAGATTCCTCTAAATCAGAGTAAAACAGAAAAGTATTTTTCTAAACACAGTTTCAAATGTGGCTGTGTGCCAGGACACTTAAAAGTTGAAAAGCAAAACCAGTATACCAGAAATATTGTTCCCAGCATAGCTTTCAACACTGCTTTGGAACTGCTGTGCTAAGTCCTATGAAAGTTTATGCAGTTGTGAACACTTGAATAGTGGCATTTAAATCAACACCAAACACTTGCAGAATTGAGGCCCTATTCTCCTACTTAAAGTTATCTGCTTACCCTGATAAAGTTCCCTTCCACCCACTACAAACAAAAAAAAATGCAGGCAATGCACACTGCCAACTATCGTCGGAATTTTGCTCCTGACAACACTTAAATGTTACTCGTTGTTTTTTTCCACACTTCTTAACCAACACTTCACACACACTGCCCAAGCCATAGGCACCACAGGCAACAAAAATATAGTAGGAAGAGTTGTCCTGCATGGACAAATCCTGTGCTCAAGCAGAACTGCAGTGACACCAACGTGTGGGTGCAGGCATAGAATCCCAGACTGGTTCGGGTTGGAAGGGACCTTAAAGCTCATCCAGTTCCAACCCCCTGCCATGGGCAGGGACACCGTCCACTAGACCAGGTTGCTCCAAGCCCCGTCCAACCTGGCCTTGAACACTGCCAGGGATGGGGCAGCCACAGCTTCTCTGGGCACCCTGTGCCGGTGCCTCATCACTCACATGGAAGAATTTCTTCCTAATCTCTCACCTAAATCCACTCAGGGATAAGATGCCCTGGTCGGGCTGTCCCCGCGGCCGGCCTGCCCCCCTCAGCGGCCATGCCCCCACAGCCCTGGGGAGTCCGGCCATGAGGACCGCTCGGTTCCAAACCGGAGGCACGGGTGGGCACACCCTTGCCGGTTGACCACGGGCAGAGGTAGCTGCAGGCCCAGCTGCCGGGGCAGGCCGCTGCATGCCCTCCGCTCATCAGGGCCAGATGAAGACCGCCGCTGAGAACGCGCCCCTTCACCTCCCCACCACAGCCGGACAGCCCCAGCCCGCCTTCACCTTCTCCCCCTCCCCGCGCTGCAGGTTTTCACCGAGACGGCCGCGGCCGCGGCCCTGTCACGAACAGGACCCCCGGGGAGGAAAGCCGGGCGCAAGCTTTACCTCAGGAACGCACTTCCCGCCACCGCCGCGGCCTCCGGTGCGCAGGCGCAGTCCGGCCGCCGCCAGCACGCTCACTACACATGCGCACACCGCGGCTTGCTGGTATTTGTAGTTCCTCCGCTGCTCACAGGGGCTCGTCTCCGGAGTCTCCGAATGCGGTGCTGAGGGAGGGGGGGCTGTGCCTCCTCCCTTTAGCCTTATTTTTTGAGTGTTCTTTGAAAACCGTTCATGAGAATAACCCGAATCTTTAAAAGTAAGGAAAAAAGACAAAATAACCCCAACTAACGTTGTACCGCCATCTTGGATGAAGGCAAGCAGCACACTGCCCTCACCCAACATGGCCGCCGCTCCGCGCGGGGGTCGCCGGGACGGTGGGGGTGTGTCGCCGGCGGCGGGAGGCGGTGGCGGCTCCGCCCCGGGCTTATATGAGGCGGCGGCGGCGGTAGCGGGGAGGGTTGTGAGCGGTGGCTGTGGCTCGGCGGTATGGATTTGCTCCGGGAGGACGCGCAAGGCAAGGTGAGGGCGGCGGCCCGGTGGGAGGGCGGCCGGGCTGGTCCCGCGGAGCTTGAGGGAGCTCGCGTCCCGCCCGCCCGCCCGCGGCAGTGGCAGGGGTTTACTTCGGTTCAGTTTCTTGGGGTGTTTCTGGTTTGTTTCTTTTTAAGTGTTAATTTCCTTAGTCCCTGTGTTGCTTGTTCCCTGCACCCGAGGTGCTGTGTGAGCAGGTGGTCAGGGTGAGCGTGGGGTGTTGCCCCTGAAGGAAGAGGTGCCCAGAGAAAGATAAAGAGGGGTAGAAGGAATTAAAGCCAGAATGGGAAGAAGGGAAGGGCTTTGGCTGCCACCGGCAGCGCAGATTGTGTGTGGAGCACCTTGGTGGTGGTGGTGGGAGCAGGATGGCAGGCAGGGCCTGGGCCTGTTGGGGATGGAGGGGCTGGACCTGCTCGTCAGGGTTTGTGGCTGGGCACTAGCAGTGAAATGCTGTAGGTGTTTTTGCCGAGGTGCTTAAACTTGCAGGCCAGCTCGCGTGCCTGTGCCCAGCTTTCCTGGTGGTGTGGCCTGTGTTAACCAGGCTGTCAGCTGTCCCTTCAGTTGTGCCACTGCTTTGCTTGCCACATCGGTAGCTGGCTTGATTTGTCCTTTGTAGCAATGTTGAAGCTTTAAGTGCAAAGGAGGTTTATATCTTGTCTTTGAGGGAGTGGGGGGGTGTTGCTCGATGTGAAGACTCTCAACTTTGCAGAGGAAATGCAAATTAAATGCAAAAATGGGAACTTTGTGAATCAATGTGCATGTATGTTGGCAGTGCTTGGAGTTATTTCTTATGCTGGAGAAGCTGCCTGGCTTAATCTACCTGGTTTAATAACTACCCCCCACACACATTGTATAGAAGGTAAGCCAGTTCTGTAGCAGTCTGTGAGCTGCTTATTTGACTTTCATATTGTTGCAGTAGCTTTGCACTGTGACTAAGCTTAACTCACTTGTGGGTAGATGAGATGTGTCTTACACTGTTAAGGGAGCTTGAGTCTTTTCATTCTGTGTTTTCTCTAGCTTTTTGGAAGATGTATATTGGCTGACTTGTTTTGGAAGATGTATATTGGCTGACTTGAGAGCTAGGAATACACCTACCTTTAACTTTCCTAGGTAACTTCCTTGCACATGGACAACTGAAATATACACAACATCTCCTGCATATGACTTTTAAAACAATCTTGATCCAGCAGAATAGGCAAGTGTTTTCCTGTTAGTTATTTTGAGCTATGAATGAGCCAGTGCTTTAACTTTTTCCTCCTGCATGTGAATCTCTTAGTATTGTGGTGTCTGCCACCTGAGAATGAGTGTAAGCCTTTATAGGCCTGCAGGACCTTCTGGGGAAGGTAAAATATCAACTGTCTTTCAGCAATTGGTAACTTTGAGTGTTTGTGTGTCATTTTGAACTTAACAGGAATATTGGGGGGAGGGGAAAATGTTCCTACAGTGAGGGCTTGAGTAGCTTTAAGCTCTAATGCTCAATGGCCAAAGATTAACCAGCTTGTGTCAGGTAGTAGGGTTGCCTTGGGATTCAAGCAGCAAGGGGGAGGATAGAAATACTCCTGTCTTTGGTGTTTCCTTACCTAAACAGGAACAGACATGTGGAACTGGTGTGTGGCAAGTAGATAAAGCCTGTACCTATAAAGGAAACTTCATTAGGTATTAACCTTGAATAGGACTCACTGGTAAGTATAAACTAAAAGCTGACCCTGATGTGGCAAAGCAAGAGAAGCTCAGGATATGTAGGAAGAGGGAGGAAGAGTAGGATAAGGGTGACTGGAAGTGCAGTGGGGAAAGATGGTGTAATCTGTCATGGAGAGGAAAAGGCACTTCAGAAAGTGAAGCAAGTAGTGGGACTGCCAAGCTAAGCTCAGTGTTTTTTAGTGTCAGTGGCTTGATAGCATTTTAAAGGCTACAGTCTGCAGTTAAACTGCTCTAGATTGAAATACTGAGAGAGTATTGTAGCCCTTTTTTCTCAGAACAGTCAGAGATAAAAATGGTATGCCATAGCCTGGCACTTGCTCATATTACTCTTGAACAGCGGTTCTCCGTGCTAGACAACTTCTATATGCTTTATAAACAGAGGAAAACTGAGAGCCTACTAGATCTTGCTTGTGTTCTGCAAGAAAACTGTGCATCCTGCTGGGCCTGAAAGCAAGGAGGGAGATGAACTGCAGCAAGGAGAAAGCTACTGGATAAATATAATGTACTGTTAAGGACACAGAATTGCAGACTGGTTTGGGTTGGAAGGGACCTTACAGCTCATTCAGTTCCAACCCCTGCCATGGGCAGGGACACCTTCCACTAGACCAGGTTGCTCCAAGCCCCGTCTGACCTGGCCTTGAGCACTGCCAGGGATGAGGCAGCCACAGCTTCTCTGGGTACCCTTTGCCAGCGCCTCAGCACCCTCACAGGGAAGAACTGCCTAATGTCCCCTCTGTAAATCTCCTTCTGTCAATTTTAAACCATTTCTCCTTGTCCTGTCCCTACAGGCCCTTGTCAAAAACCCCTCTCTAGCTTTCTTGTCGGAGCTTTTAGACACTGGAAGCTGCTCTAAGGTCTCTGCGGAGCCTTCTCTTCTTCACTCCGAACAAGCCCAGCTCTCTCAGCCTGTGTCCTGTTTGGGCTAATGATCTGATCTCAAATCCATAGGAAATGAGGAGAGCATGGTGTGAGGCTGCATTGCTGAAACACCCTACCACCAGTTCCATCCTCACTGCAGGAGGTCAGCAAAACATTCTTGTAGATGCTGACTGTGGCTTAGGGGCTGCTTCTGTTGCCTGATTCCAATTTTAGCTGGGCATGCATCATGTTACAGGTGGCATGTTGGCTAAAAGTGTTTAGCCATGGGTTGTGCTCTGCCAGCAGACTACTGCAGTGGGGTGGGTTTGGCCTGTGCTGCCAAAGCTGCTTCTTGACCCCTCAAGCTGAGGAAGAAGTGCGTTGAGTGGAGGTGTCCCTGTGCTCCTTGGTGGAGCGAGATGAGCTACTTTTCCTTTGAATATGGGATCCTTGAACATCCTGCCCTCTGTGAAAAGGTGTGTGACCACTTGGTTTCTGCAGTGATGCAGAGATCCCTCTGACAGGAGAGCGAAGCCATCAGGGCCAGCTTACTGCACAGCCAGTGGTAATAGCGGCTGCCTTCTGCTTACTTGGCAAGCACTGTACTTGGTGAGAAACACGATTGCGATGACTAAATTGAGCTGTTACTTCCTCTTTATCTGTTTTAAGCAAAAGTAATTAAACCACTTCATTGCTGGAGTTCTGTGGTCCAAAGTCACAAATTTGGGGAAGCATTTTTTTGTATCCTAAGTAGCAGCATGGAAACTGAGTGCAAGAAGATTGGTTCAGTGGCTAGATGTAACTTGTACTGCTTCAGCTGCATGTTAGAGAGCAAACAGCAGATCTGTTACAAAGGCTAAAAAATCCAAGTTTCACATCTACTGTATCGTGTCTGTACTGCTGCATGTGTGTGGTGTACTTTCTGATGTATTTTTAGTATCTTGATTAAAGGGAAACTTGGACTGCTTGTATCAAATATGACTAAAACATAGTTCTAGCAACTAATGTCACTAATATCTGCTGGCCAGTTACTCTGGAGGCTTGCTGGTTAACTCCTGGGTGTTGAGACAAGGCCTTCTGAGGGCTCTATATAAACTGCCAGGAAAGATCATGATCTTTTAGTGTTCTCTGGAGAGCACTTAAACTGGCTTAATTAGACTGCTCTGTAAAAAGTAATGAATTCTGGGTAGTGGCAGATGTAATCACTACACTCTTGTTTGTGGCTGTTGTTTGAATGACAGCAGGGAGGTGATCAGTAAGAAGAAAGGCGTTTTCTTATAAGGTAGCTGACAATAAGCAGAAAGCTCTGTGACATGCAAGCCCTTGTGGAAGGGCTCCTTGCTCCTTCTGGGAGCCTAGGTATGTGGGAAACCCCTGCATTAACCTAAACAAATATGGATTCTTATTTTGCTAGCAATCGGATATTGTACACAGTTGCTTGCACTGACAGATTCTTTTGTTAGAATGCAGAAGTAACATTGAGTCATCCAGAACTGATGCTAAAACTGCTAGCAGCTCGGGCCACTTGAAAGAAGCAGCTTCAGTGGTGAGGGCATTTCATTCCCCTGGGTACCTGTTAATGTGAAGGTGTGTTTGCATTGGGTGAGGCTGGTCAAAAACTTGTCTGTCAAGCTAAAGCTAGGGCAGGTGATGGTAATCAATGGTTGTACTTAAATGATCCAACCCTTTAATATCTCTAAGCAATGGAAAAAGTGCTGTAAAACTCTGGATTGCTCACAGTAATGCTCTCTGCTGTCTCTTCTCTTGGGCTTCCTGATAAGGTGATAGTGTCCTAATTGGTACCATAATATCTATTTTTAGTCTTCTAGTCCTGGTGCCTAGAAACAAGGATCAATAGGATGACTGTCTGTTATTCTGGAGGGCTCTGCTTATGTCTTGTTTCAATTTCCAGGTCAGAGTGTGATGGACAGTATTGAACAGGGAGAAGTTTTTCTTCAATCCTCACAAACCCCACTGGATCCCAATACAAGTCACTAGAGGCATGAAGCTAGAAGTAGAAGGCATCAGAGCAGCTGTAACAGTTGCTGTGGTCATTGTAAAACAGAAGTGTTTAAGCTTTTCTGAGAAAGGGAAATAAGAGGTGAAAGTGGGGAACTGTGCTGAGCTTGGGTTAGTGTTTCAGTTTGCTGTTTCCCCACTGTGCTGTTCCAGGAGTTGCCATCCTCTACTTCTTTTGGACATGAGCTCCAAGTAAGGAATAATCTCTTGCCAGCTGCTGAGCTTGGTCTATATACCCTGAAGAGCATGGGGGTGATGGTGGTTTCTGGTAATTGGGATGGAGAAACTTCATTTCTCTTCCCACCTGCCTGGAGTGCATGGAAGAAGCAATTATGTCCTAGCAGAGAAATGCCTCCAGAGGTGGAGCTGCCAGCCATGGCAGGCCAGAGAGCTAGGATGGAGTGGTTTCATGGGAAGGGCTTGGGTTGGATGTCTGTTATGATAAAGAAGCAAGCCTGAGGCCTGATGATGAAAGCTTAATTCCTTTGCTCTGCAAGTCTTCATATGATCATAAGCAAGGTGCTCTTCATTTGTGTTTGTAGTATGAGTGTAAGAGAGATGGTGGAATGAAAGGTCCTGAATGATGAGCTGCTAATGCTACAGGGGCAGGTGCTGGTGTGGAACATCTGCTTTAGGTGCTTGCTTTATAGTGCCTTATAGAGCTGTGGTAACAAGATGGGGTGTGGGGGGTGCTTCTTGATTCTAATTCAGTGGAGAAATGCTGCTCCAGCATGTTCTTGTAGGGAAAGGAAGAGCTCTATTTTCCCAAAGTCAGACATTGTGAATGCTCTCTTTGTAGTCTGAGCCTTGCTGCCATGATTGTGTAATCCTAAAGGTTTCTGGCCTGGAGTTAGGAGGCCACAGTGACCTTCACAGGAATAGAACAGAATGGTGGTTTTGATTCTCTCTTTCAGATGGCTCCAGGTCCTTTACTGAATTCAGAGTCCTGAAGTGCAGAGGTGATAATCCTGTGTATATAACTCTCTTCAAAGAGTTATATGCTTAATGTTTGAGCTTGCAGTGACCTGCAACAATAGGGGGCCATGTAGACTTACAGCAGATGTTTAGGGTAATAGAGGACCAACTTTTTTTGCTTTTAGCACGTGGCTTCATGTAGGCTTGAGAGGCTGAAACCCACCACTGGATGTAGGGGTGCTCTTGACTCTTCTCCTGTTTCTGGGCTGCTCTCATTTTGGGCACTGTGTGTAGTACAGCTGCTCTGGAATGCACAGCTGAGCACTGCTGCTGACTCCCAGTTGTTTCTGTGTGATGCCACACTGGGGCAATAAGTTCTCTCGCAGCAGCATCCCTGGGGATTGTTGAAGCTGGAGGTTATTTGTCCTTGCTCATTGCCTCTGCAATTTATAGTCCTGGTGTGTGGGGAGAAATGCCTGTGATACAGGAACGTCTTTAATCTGACTAAGTAGTACCATCCTGTGTCCATACCTGCCCATCTCCTGTGCAGCCAACTACTAGGCATGGAAGCGGGTGCCGACAGCACTTAATCATGGCTTACCTTCTCCACAAGACTTAATAAGAAAGCTCACAAATTCTGGACTGGCAGATTGGTGTAGTCCTTTCCTTAGTTCAACTGAGAGGAAGCAGTTTCCTTTGGCTTATCATACTTTCCAGACTCAGCAGTTTGTATTGTTCGCGCTGCTGAGCCTGTTTGGACAGTAAAGATAAGTAAGCAGGATGCAAAACACTGGGGTCTGCATCACTGTCACTGCTTTGGCTGCTAGGGTTATCTGGCTGGGAAACACTGACCAACTTGCCTTTTGTTTAGCTGGCAACACAGAGCTGTACTTGCAATGAGAAGGCCCGAATGGTGGCCTTCCATCTATCCTTCCTCTGGTGCTTGAATGGGGCAGCTTCTGCCTAAACCAGTCTCAGTGACCTCTGAACAATGCACATTTGGACTGTTTGGTCTATACCTTCCTAGTAAGTATCAGAATTGCATGCCTGTAGGATAAAATGATAATCTGTCCTATGGGGTTACTGGAGAGAAGTGACTACTATTGGAGTCCTTGAGGTGTTTGGAGTCCCACTGTGTCCATTTGGATGTGAGCAGTGCTCGGACTGCTAGGAACTGTGTTCCAGGGCATGCAGGGTAAGCTCAACAGTCTTCCTTGTTGCCAAACCAATACCCAGGATGGGATAAAAGCCTTCTGTCCTATAGAAGCCAGAATGGGAAGCTCAGTGTGCTGTGTACATGGCCTTTCCATAGGCATAAAATCACAAGCTTCAACTACCAACTGAAGGGGGAGATGGAAGTCTTTAGCATGGCTTGAAGGATAAGGCTATGTTGGCTGGGCTATCCCTTGTTTAGGTGTGAGACCCTGATTATAGATGATAGCAGTAACCATCAGTGGTAGTGGGAGTCTAGGCAGGGGCAGGCTGGCTGGAGGCAAATGCAGGCAGCTAGAGACTTGTTTTCCACCAGATCTGCAGCACACAGATGACCAGACTAAGGAAAAGGAGTTTCCAAAGCTTTTGGATGCAAAGCTTCACCGTATAAAAGGCAACCCCTCAAAAGCTTCTGGAAAGCTGCACAAGAACTGAAGGCAGCATTCAAGCTATCTGTGACATGACAGCCTTGCTCAGATGCTGTCTGGCACCGCTTGCTTGTGGGCTTTGATGCTGAAACTTGTGCTTAATGGGAGGTAAGGGCAAGCTCCTGGCTGGTGGGTTCTGTGTATTTATTTGGATGCTTCAGGGTGGTGAAATGAGATCTGTCTCCTGCTTGCCTTCCTGGGAAGGCATTCAGAATTATCTCTAAAGGATAACCTTGGGATTCAGCGTGGCTGTGATGGTCACTCTTCAGCAAACTTCCTGTGTTGTGACCTTGATCTCTGGCAGCTTCTCCCTTCTGCAGAGAATGAGTGCTGCAGCACTGAAGGGGGGGCCTCTTTGGAGACTGGTTTTGTTTCATGTTACGGTGGTTCCTGTGCTAGGCTGAGGTTCTTCCATGCTTCTGGACTAGCGATGACTGAAGCTTGTGATCACTAGTGTTTAATAGCTTGTGAAAGTCTATTTCTTGGTATCTAGACACATGAATCTGCTTGATGTAAGAATCTCTTAAGAGATGCTGGATATGCCTGAACTTTTTTTGCTTGTTTCTGAGGTCATTCAGGAAATTGAAGCCACGATGAATAATATGATGCCAGGTATCCTGAAAATAAGATCAAATAGTGCTACTGCCACAGTGTTCTTGGGTTTTGGCCCTGTTTCTGGCAACCAGTTTGCTCTTAGACTTTATGGGAGCCTAAAGGTGTTTTGTGCCCCACTTTTCTCCAAGATCAGAGGTGGTGTACCCTCTGCAGCTGTCAGCACAGCAAGTGGAATATGTGCAGTAGTTTTGGGAGGTAGGAATGGCAGTAGTGATCCATCTGGGCCTGGTGAGGAAGCATCAGGCTTTGCCTAGGGCTTGCTACTTGTGATAGATAAAAGCACTTAATTCTTCTTGCCTTAGATTAAAGCAGCTCTCTGATCTAAGAGTGAGGAAACAGATCACAAGCCTAGGCTCTTGGGAGCTGTGCCGCCACATATTGTGGAGGCACAGGGTAATGAAGAGAGAACTATTTTGGTTGTTGCTAAACGGCATAATAGGCTCTAGCTTGATGCATTCCAAGTAAACAAGCTGGAGAAGTACTTGGAGGAAGATGCTTCTTTCAAGGCAGGTATTTCCAAATACTTGTGTGAATTCTACCAACTGGTTCTATTGGTTCTTCAGGCTTTAAGCTAATAAGCCTTGTTCTTTTCCTGTGTTTGGAAGGGAAGGCTTGCCACAGTGATGTGCAGGTAGTGTCAAGTCTGTTGTGCTTGTTCATATGTGCTGATCCTGAAGGCAGCAGTTCAGTGCATGTGGTTCTTGTTGATAGCTGATGACCAGTCTAGCTTCACTAAACCTACTTGATGTTTGAACTGAGGCTTATACTGTGAATTCTGTTGCAGCTGAGGTCTGTATCGGTAGACCTGAATGTTGATCCTTCTCTCCAAATTGATATACCTGATGCCCTAAGTGAAAAAGACAGAGTGAAGTTCACTGTGCATACTAAGGTAAGATCATGGCGTAGAAAGAAGTCTCTATAAATGTTATGCAAGTAATGTTTGTATTTGTAATATGCATACCTGTAAAGATGGACTTGGCAATGAAAGAAATCTAATTAGATGGAGATTTTTCCACTTAAAGGTGGCCTGAGGGTGTATATATATGCAGAAACTTGAGATTTTCTGAGGCTTGAACACTCTCTAAATAGAGACAAGGTAGCTGGTACACTAGATTGACTTTGCTGAGGAATCCTAGCTTGACACCAGGAAACTGGGGAGTAGGGGTGGAGAAACCAGTTACTGTGAAACTTCATAGAATAAACTGCATTAATGCTGTTTCACAACAGTGCCTTTTCTTTAAATAGTCTCCTTGGGAGTATGGCTCTGAAAGGAGTGCCAGCTCAGCTAAAAGGGAGTAGGCGAGGCTCTTACTAGGCAAAATAGCTTCCTTTGGAAAGGGACAGAACTGTTTCTAAAAGCTACTAATTTACAAAACAGTAGGGCTTCTATATCTTCTTTTCCAGACTACACTGCCAGCTTTTCAAAACCCTGAGTTTTCAGTTACAAGGCAGCACGAAGACTTTGTGTGGCTGCACGATACGCTCACTGAAACTGAGGAGTATGCAGGACTCATTGTAAGTACTTCCTAAGAAACTTCATTCCAAGCAAAAGACTATAGTGATTTAAAATGCATGTTAGTAAGGGCATGAAGCTTGCTTTACTAATATTACTAGCATTTAATAACTTGGGTATTCCCTATGCTTCCTCTTGCCTTAATTCCCAAACAGCTTGAGTGATACGGCTCTTATGTTAACTTATGAACTTATGGCTGTTGTTATAGCTTGGAGCAGCAAAAAAACCTTGATGCTCTGGGAGTCTTTGACTCTCTGGTGGTGCTGGAAGATGATACAGTGAAATACTCCTACTTAATATAGCCTTTCTTTCCTATGATGATTTTTTTAAGAGGCCCTGTGGGCCATAGAAGGTGGCTGACTATAGGGTGGATATAGAAGCTGTTCCTCTTGGTTGGTTTCCTTCCTGGGGCAGGGGTAGCACAGAGCTGGGAGGAGCAAGCAGGGACCCAGACCTCAAAATGGCCTTGGAATTTCTGGGTGTGAAGCCTCCCTGGCTTGGATGACCAGGCAAAAGGGCCTCCTTCCAGGGAAGGCTAGAAGTAATTTTGGAAAGCTTTATTTGCTAGCATCTATCACTAACAAATTCCTTGGCTAGATACCTCCAGCACCTTCAAAGCCTGACTTTGATGGTCCCAGAGAGAAGATGCAGAAGCTGGGGGAAGGAGAAGTGTCCATGACAAAAGAAGAGTTTGCCAAAATGAAGCAAGAGCTAGAAGCGTAAGTAGAATGAGACTGCTGCCAAAAGCAGCTGCACTTAGAGAATTCTCCTGGAGGGCAACTTAGTTGGTGATAACTGATTCTGAGTGTGACTGTTTTGAAGGGTGTCTGATGCTGCATAGTCTTTAAAAGCTTAGAGCTGGGAGTTGCCAAAAGTTTCTTTTCAAACTGGAAAACTTCCTAGCTAAAGGGATTGAAAATAGTTTCTCTATCACCAGTAGCTATTTCAGAGGCATGCTGTTGAATATTTTCACTGGATAAACTTAAAGCAATTCTTTGTATATTGAAGAAGGCAGTACAAGAGAAGATCTCAGTCTGTTCTTTCCTTTCAGTGAATACCTTGCTGTCTTCAAGAAGACTGTATCATCACACGAGATCTTCCTTCAGCGGATTTCTTCTCATCCTGTGCTCAGCAAAGATCGCAATTTTCATGTTTTCCTGGAGTATGACCAGGATGTAAGGCACTTCTTTCTCCTTTCTGAATGAGGCACAATGTTAGAGGTGTCTCTTTTTCTGGCACGGTCAGAATGTTATGTAAATCTATGTGCAGCATCAGTGAGCAAGATATTGCCAGTGCCTCTGAGATAAAAGGTTGAAAAGCCTGACCTTTAGGCCTCTTTCTGGTATAAATCTCATCTTTGTTTCTTAATTCTAGTTAAGTTGGTTAGGCAGTCAGCTTTGTATGTCCTTATCTTAGGAACAAGTATGGTTCAGGTGTAGCTGTGCTGTGTGTTGCATGGCCCTGAGATGGAATAATGGAGGTCTATTAAAGTTAGTGCTGCATCTGTTTTGTCACACCCAATGATGAATGATAGATGCTGATCCAAGATATGTAAGGTAAAACTGAGCTGTTTCTGAGAATGGGAAAAAACTCTGTGGCACACAATAGCTGAACAACCTCTAGTCAGGCCACTTCTTTGTACATCTTTATACAAGTGCTCTAGAGAGCTTGGAAATCAGCCTACTCTGTCATATGCTAGATGTAAATGATATTACTTCATTGCAAATGTCAAAATCCTCACATTTTTGCCCTTGGGATAACTTCTTAAAGCTGTTTGGTCTCTGTTGCAGCTGAGTGTTCGGAGGAAAAACACAAAAGAGATGTTTGGTGGCTTTTTGAAAAGCATGGTAAAGAGTGCTGATGAAGTCCTCTTCTCTGGAGTCAAGGTAAGGTAGTTGCTTTACCTCTTGCGTACCCTCATACTGATTGTTGCTTCCTGCTCTAGGGAGGTTAGTTATGTCTGCTTTAGGATTGAGGTATGTAAGTCTCAGCTACTAATGCTAACCTTCCTTGTTACTGCTGTCCCACGTTGGGTGGAGTAGCATGGATTTATTTTGTCTCTTGTAGAAATAAGGCAGTAAAGCTATAGGCTGTTAAAAATTGAAGTGCATATTTAAAAATTACTGTGGATGCTGAAAAGTTGTCTTAACACCTGACACTTGTGAAGAGGAGGGAACTACACCTTCAGCAAACGTGCTTGTGGCTTTTGTCTGCTTTAGAGCTCTGAACAGACATGATTTTACAGGTTTGTGCTTGCATTAGAGAAGATCAACTATCAAAGACTCCTGCAACTAGTCCAGCTTCAGCTTTTCTATGGTGCTGCCACAGTAGCTCTTTCTAATAGACTTGCTTTTCTAATCAGGATGTCAGGAAACATTACAGTATGTATAATGTTTGGTGTGGATGTGAAGCAAGCTTGTAAGCTGCTTAGCTATTGTGTGTAGCAGGCCTGGGAAATTCCAACAGTTGGTAGCCCTGAGGGCTGTCTGATTACCATCTTACTGGTTGCTTCAGATGACCTGCAGTGTTGAATAGTTGAGTGTTAAGTCCATCTTCACTGTGGTGAAGAAACTTGCTGGACAGCTTGGTTTGTCAAACCCTTGGGTCAGGATCTTGTCTTAAACTCTGCTCTTCAATAGAGGTTGATGGGCATAATGAATACCAGACTGGTTTAGGTTGGAAGGGACCTTAAAGCTCATCCAGTTCCAACCCCTTGTCACAGGCAGGGACACCTTCCCCTAGAGCAGGTTGCTCCAAGCCCTGTCCAACCTGGCCTTGAACACTGCCAGGGATGGGGCAGCCACAGCTTCTCTGGGCACTCTATGCCAGTGCCTCAGCACCCTCACAGGGAAGAATTTCTTCCTAATGTCTCATCTCAATTCCCCCTCTGTCAGTTTAAAGCCGTTCCTCCTTGTCTTGTCCCTACAGGCCTCGTCAAAGGCCCTTCTCCAGCTTTCTTGTCTGTCCCTTTAGGCAGTGGGAAACTGTTTATAAGGTCTCCTCTGAGATGCTCAGGTGGCTGTGGTTATATCTCTTGGCCCCTTCCAAAATAGGGATGCGCTTGTATTCTGCAGTAATATAACTGACTTAACAGGTCATTCTCTCTTTCAGGAAGTAGAAGACTTTTTTGAACAAGAAAAGACTTTTCTCGTGAACTACTACAACAGAATCAAGGATGCATGTGCAAAAGCAGATAAGATGACAAGATCTCATAAAAGTGAGTATTTTGAAAGACTTTCCTAAAGGTTTTGCAGTCTTGCTGATTTCAGCCTGAAAGCTTTGCCTTTGTTCTTGCAGATGTTGCAGATGACTATATTTATACTTCAGCTTGCTTGAACAGCCTGGCATTAGAAGAGCCTACAGTTATCAAAAAGTAAGCAATTCTAACTGTCCATAAACATACCTTGAGTCTGGGAATATCAAGTTGCTTCTGCAAAATCCAGGGGATTGAGTCATAGCTGGTTTGAGTTTCTTGAATTGCAAGCAAGTGGATTGAAACTTTCTTTTCTCTGCTGCTCCTGGTGATTCTTAACTAGATGATCTCTTGCCAATAGTGCCCTAGAGCCAAATTGTTCTGGTCACCAAAGCCTCTTTTAAACAGAGGTCTCCTTGATATTTTCTTTCAGGTCACAAACTCCCAGAGAATATGAGAGGAAGGGGTTGTGCATCTGTTCTAATGTGCTGTTAAATACAACCACAGCTTACACTAGGCCTTTATTATCTTCTGGGCTTTTGAAGTTCCAGAATAATAGGGCACTTTTAAGTTATGGAAACATTGTCAGCTTCTCTAAGGTGAATTATTCCACCTTCCTAAACTTTGCTATCTATTTACCTAGGCTGGTAAATAGATAGGCCGGTGAAAACAGAATATACCTGGTTAAAACAGAGTGTATAGCTGAGTAAACAAGACAGTTCATCCATCTTGGAGGTAGTAGCAGGGAAATTCTTCACAAGACCTTCATGCTCTAGAAGTCAGTGTTTACTTTAAATGGTGTTTAGCTGCTTAGCTGTAGTAGTCTGTTAAGCTGGAATCCAGCACCTCTTCCACTGAACCTTTTGTCCAGGTCTTTGCCTAGACCTGAGTTCTGGTCAAGACCTTGATGGGATCTGTATATCCTGTTACTTATCAGACTAGTATCTACAACTTACTTACGCTGTTTTTCCTTGTAGGTACTTGTTGAAAGTTGCTGAGCTCTTTGAGAAACTCAGGGTAAGAGAAGCTTTGGAGGGGGAGAAAAGAATCTCTGAATGTGGATGTTGCTGTTTCCTGTTACATACCAACTATTTGATCTTTTCTGCAGAAGGTAGAGAGTAGAGTTTCATCTGATGAAGACTTAAAGCTCTCTGAACTGTTGAGATACTACATGCTCAATATAGAAGCTGCTAAGGTGAGAACAGTTTTCTCTTTGAAGCTTAGTTTTATTATGGGCTTCATGACTCGCTTGTGGTGTTCTTTGTGCTTTAAGAAGACGGGAAGTCCACCTTAAAGGAAGCTGGACCCTTGTTTTGCCTAAGAAACCTGGCATTTCTAAACCACAGCAGAATACAGAAACTATATATTGGCTAGCTGCAGTCCAGCCCACTTACAGAAGGGCTGTTTAAGATCTCTAAACAGTTTTTCTAGATTAGAAAGAAATTAGCGCAGAGACCTGTACTGCTTGTCATGTCTAGTTTAGTATAGTCAATCTGTTAGATCCCTACCAAATTAAATGATAGGGACACATCCCTTAATAGAAGTAGACTGAAGGAGTTCAGAAAGTGCTATTCCTTCTTAGTGGAGAGACCCACCTTATAGGATAAAGCCACTTCAAGGGAAGAAGTGAGGCCTACAGTAGCCCTCAGGCTTCTTTCTTGCTCAGGCATAAGTGGCTGTACTGAAAACTTGACACTGCACTGGTGAAAGGCTTCTGTTGCCATGCTAGGAGTATAGATTATAATATCGTGTTGGAAGAAGGAGAATCTGGTGCTGGAAGAAGTGAAACCTGCTGCTAAAATAGCTGAACCTCAGTTTGGGAAGTAGTTCTCTAAAGGCTTTGATGCATTATTGCTGTCTGCTTTCAGGATCTTCTGTACAGACGTACAAGGGCTCTTGTCGACTATGAAAACTCGAACAAAGCTCTAGATAAAGCAAGACTAAAGAGCAAGGACGTCATGCTGGCTGAGGCACATCAACAGGATTGTTGTCAGAAGTTTGAAAAGATTTCAGAATCTGCAAAACAAGGTATTTGTGCTGAATGGGGATCTTAATGCAGTCCAAGTCTCCACCTGACTTCTGTCAGTACTGAAGGCTTCTGAAGCAAGTAGTCTAAGGGCAATATAGATGCCTGTAAAACTAATGTAGCTAAATGCTTTTAAGAGTTGACTGAAGTGTTTGTTTTCTGCCTCCACCTGAAGGTGACTACTTAGGCTTCTGATTATCTCAATTAGAACTGTGCAAACAGGCTTTTACTCTGTCCCAGTACAGCTGAGTCTGATACGGAGTTTCAAACACTGGTTCTTAGATACTTTGGACAGTATAAACCAGGAAACATGCTTTCATGGTACACATGCTACTCCTTTAATGTTCTTGGTTAAATGCTCAGTGAGAACACATAATGTGTGGTTTGCTCCTGTTTTATTCTGATTGTCTTCCTACAAAACCTCTGTCTTAGACCAGCTGTTTCCTCACCAAGACGTCAGTGTTGTATGATGAATGCATCCCTGGCTACAAACAGAAAGGCTAACTCTTGAACCTCTTAGTGGTCGAATACTGGAACTAGAACTGTACAACAGAACCCGTGAAACATCGGAGGCATTACTTGAAAGTTCAGTCACACTTTGTGTGTCTGTTTTGTCTTTGTTCTTTCTTCTCTACAGAACTGATGAGCTTCAAACAGAAGAGAATAGCAGCATTCCGCAAAAACCTAATTGAAATGGCAGAACTGGAAATAAAACACGCAAAGGTGTGTTCTCTTTGGCATTTAACAGGTGTAGCTTTAGAGCAGTGAGTATGAGGTAACTTGGAGAATTTGCTGGGTTCACTTTAAAGCTAGGAAATGTAAAATAGAACAGTGAAAAGCTGTAGGTATAGCACATACAAAGACAGTCTTGTCTGTCACGTGCAGAAATTGTTTTCAGCCTGTGACTCCTACAAGACCAGCCTATTGCACTGCAAGTGAGAAATCTCAATTTGCAGGTAGTATGTAACAGCTCACCTCATTTGCTGTCAGGCAGTCTCATCTGTGGGGTTGACCCTTCCTGTATCTAGAGGCAGCTGCTGCTTCAAGTGTTCCTGAGTGCTGTGAGAGCACATACTGCAGCTTGTGGTTTAGCTGTCAGCCTTTCTCGCTTGGCTTGGCAGTGAAGGGGAACACTGGCTTTGTAGCAGCCTCTGCCAGGCTTTACTGTGCAGGTTTAGGAGTAGGCTGCAGAGACAACACCATGTACTGCCAGCTTAATCCAGGAAAGTGCACACTGGTGGAAGGGTCTGTTAACTTAATATAGAAAGCAGGAAGGCTCAGGAAGAGATAACTGTGCATCCTCAGCTTCTCTTGGAAGAATTCTAATTTACTCTTCCCTGGGAGTCCTGGACTTCATCACAGGTAGCTATGTCAGTGCTGAGCTTGAATGTGACATAAAGGCTTGACAACGGTGCTCAGTGTGGTCCACATTAAAACCTTTTACTCTCTTGCCCCTCTCATGACCATAAACTGAGTCATGGTTGCAGACCTGCAGGAAGAGGCAGATCACAGACTCTGTGATCTGATTTTCATGCTTTACTACTTAAATGCTTGTCTTTGCAGTCTAAGCTCTTTAGTATTGTCATAGGATAGAAAATCCTGGGATGGACCTACTGGTCTGGAAGTTACTTTGGTGTGGGAAGCAGGTTGTTAAATTATCAGTCATACTCATTTGAAACTAATTCTCTTCCTTTCCAGAACAATGTCTCTCTCCTGCAAAGCTGTATTGACTTGTTCAAGAACTAAAGCGCCTTATTCTGAAAATGTGAAAAAAAGCATCAATTGCACTCAATGGCCAGGGGCAACTTATTGGCTTGACTTCATTAGCTTAAACATTGTCACTGAGATTCTGTTTCACTAATACTTAAATATATTGATAGTGATGCATTGACTTTCTTGGTATAAATGAGAATTGTGTATGAATTGTCTGGATGTAGCTAACATCCTCTTGGCTGATAACTCAAAATGAGTCAAATGTAAGAAATCAACTTGCTGTTGACTGACTTCATCTAGCAGAAAATGTTTCCTGAGAACTCCCTTTTTTTGCAGGATCAGAGAGTTATCTGTCTCTTCATAGCCCTGATATATTTAAAACTTGCAAATGGGAGTGACTTATGTGTAGTAATTTTATAAAGCAAATATCTTTAACATTCCACTTCCCAGACAGATTTCTATTACAATATATTTTGAATTTCTATAACTACATTCAGTATTTGTACACTTGGGCAATACAGCAAATAAAGATGTCTGATAGAACAAGCTGTTGTATGGCAAGACTTTGTGTGGGATGTAACATGCCAAACTGAGGTTTCAGGCACAGAACTACGACAAATCACTCATCACCTGGAGATCTTCATGCAGAGCACTAGAGATAAGTGTTTGCCTCAATAGGATCGTTCTTGGAATGGGTGTTGACCCAAAATATGGGGACTTCAGGTCATATCTGTGTCTTTAAACTTTTACTTCCTACATGCTGCACACAAAGGTAACCAAGCTTTTCCAAAGCATTGATCTGTACGGATGGCTTGGACTCCTTCAGATTACTTTACGATGCTTGATATTTTGTCAATCTTTTCACTCCTGCAAGCAACAGGAGGCTGTTCACAACTTCAGGAAGCACAGCCCTGAATCTTCTGTAAGATAAACCTCTTTAAACTTGGTATGGCCACCTGGGTGTATGCTGCCATAGCTGAGGCAACTCAGCCTGTAAAACAGGGTCGTTTCTATAGATTGGCTGTTGTATGCCATATGTGGACACAGGTCACTGAGCCATAACCTTCTAAAGGCAGCTTTCTGAGTGAATATCTGAGCCTTGCTTAATTTCTTGTGATGGAACTTCTAATTGTGCTCAAAGTAACCTATGTGGCTATGCTCTGAGCAGATTGCCTGAAGCAGCTACAACCACAGAAGTTCTGAGAATGGGCAGCTCAGCAGCAGTATATGTAAGGATTGTTTAGTAATTTACTTTTCCATGACCTATTGCCTTTTCTCTTTCAGTACTCCAGGACAACTGAGCAGCTCTTACCAGCCACACTATCCTGAAGCAGTCTAGCTGAAGAATGTCTGAATTGTCTTTACCTTTGCTTGACAGGAATGGTTTCAACTTGTGGTTGATTAAGGGTTCTACAGTTCATGCTCAGCTTCTGCTCAAATAACTGTTTCAGCAGCAGCCATACAAGTATATTGATTGTGGATATGTGGCCCCTGTATAGAAGAGAATTGGTACGTGGCATCACTGTCACCTATGACAGATGACTAGGAGTTTATATGGCGCTTGTCCTGGGGGAGCTAGTGGTCCCAAGCTGGGCAATTCATGCTGGCAAAGTTTTGGCTTTTCCTAGAAATGCCCACTGTGCCTCTTGCTCTCACTTCTGGCTGCTTCATCCTAGGCCCTGCTTGTGGGCCATTTCAAGGGCCTTATTTTCCCCAGAGAAAGGCTGCAGCTAGTATCAACATGACAAACAACACTTTGTCCTTACTCGAGAAGCAGTCTAGACTGTTGTGGGCTTTATGTGCTGCCAGTAACATGTATCTGAGGCCGAGATGCCCTTTTTTTAATGCTCTCTTAGAGTATTAGATACTTGCTCTTGTGTGGTTTGCATTCTAAATTCCTGGCATAGCTCGATTCAGATTAATGTATTAAATCTGATCAGGTTAAAAAGTATGTAAAAGACTTGAGTGGATGTAATTATGGCTTTATACTGATGTGGTAGGTATGGTAGTTCTAGTTAATAACTGCAAGAAACGGTAACTGGGAAGCGGTCTGCCTGCCAGTCAGTTGCTCTGAAGCTGTTCTGTGTCAGCTCTGCCGGTAGAGTGCATTGCAGTCAGCGTCGACGTCTGAACCGCTTTGACTTGGAAAATACGAGTCATAGCACAAATCCCGTTGCTGGAGGCCAGTGGGTGGCGGGCTGGGGCCGCTGCTGGCAACTATAATTGCCCGGTGTTTACTCAGACTGAGTTGTAATGAGGTACTGGAAAGGCTGCTGCATAGCCGAGTTTCTTACCTGGCAGCTGGACATGTGTTGATCTGGAAGAGAAATTAGCTGCATATGTGGGCAGTCTGCTCCTAAGAAAGGACAGAAATCTTTCTTTAACTAATGCAATATGTCTGGACCTGGCTTTACTTGCAGCAGGGCCTTGAATAAAGCCTTAGCAGAACTAAGATCCGCACAAGTACATCAGTGTGATAAGGCAGGTTAGCATCAACATGAAAATAAGCTGAGGCTGAATTTAAAAGGCTGGCTGGGGGAGTGAGGAGTTTCATAGATGTCCCAAACAAGGATGGACTAGTGTATATTTACTGATCACATCTGTAAAGCAGTTTACAAGCTTGTTGCTCTGCTTTATGGGTTGTAAATGGGCTTTCAAGAACAAAACCAAGCCTCATCACTGTGATGGTAACTGATGTGAAGAGATGTCAGTTCTTTCCTGTCTATTTGAATGAAGTCAGAGGGGAAAACTAGTGTTTGATAAAGCTTACTAAAGTGTGTTAGTAGTTGGCTCTAGTATTGTTAATGAAGGCAGATACGGCTACTATCTGGAGGTAAGCAAGTTGTTGACCTGCAGCACAAGTGCTTAGGTTCTATGCAATTCCTTCCAGCCATGGTGCCTCCAAGAGTTTAAATAGTAGGTCTCTGCTAATCCAGCTTACCTTGCATGAGATAGGATAGGGATTCTCCCAGCAGGTACAAATCTCCAGCCTGTAGTCAAGGGCATATTGTCTAACCAGAGCTGGTAGCAGAGGTGTATCACTTTGTGCCTTGGTGTTAACTTGTGGCCTGTGTCACAGGAGATGTGAAACTGCGCTCCAAGGAAGGATGTTTCTGCTGGGCTGCACAGAGTGTTATAGGATACAGTGCTTGCTTCTCCTTCCTTCAACTTCTGGTGAGGTTTGGAGTCTAGCTTTTTCTCTTCTGTGTTGGGGAAGAGCAGATGTTTGTCATCCTTCCAACAGAAGCATGGATCCTGAGGAATCTGGCTGCATGCTCAGCATTAGTAAGGAGGTGATTAGTGTTCTTGGACAGGAGTAGCACATCTCTGCTTACAGAGAAGCAGTAGTGACTGTTGTGGTGGTGCAGGCAAGGGGGGCTAGAACCAAGACCTTGGGTGATGGCTGTCTCCAGCAGAGCAGAGCTAATAGATAAGATGGGCACAAAGCAGTGGATCTGGATGATGGGGCAGACCCAGGAGAGACTAGCAAAAGGATAACTGTGTGCAAAGGGCTGCAGTCCTAGTGCTTGCAACAGGTCAGGCATACTAAAATGAGAGCATCTTAGGGTTGGGAACCAACCTGGTTGCATAGGAGAAGCTCATAAATGTGTCCTGTTTGTATGAAATTGTGATTCCAGGTGGGAAATAAAACAGATTTGTAGCCATAGAAAGGGAATGATTAAGGGTTGAGTGTGCTTCAGGAAAGAGCTGGTTTACACAAGCACTCATGATGCTGGGAAGACACATTGCTGATGCTAAGGCTGGTGAACTAAGCAGAGAATGGTTTCTGTGCCTTTGGGGTACAAAAAGCCTGGAAGAGCCATCAGTGTAGACTCTTCATGTTAGTTGTTGCTGGGTCTGTGCTTCCTGCAGCTATGACTGCCTTTACAAGCCTGAGAAACTCTGCTAAACACCCTGACTGGGGGCAGAAGTTCAGGTGCAGCCTCACGTATCTTGGGATGTGCTGCCAACTCATTCAGCTCCTCTCCTGTTTCTGTTCCATCCTGTTTCTTCCTGACTGCACACTCTGTAGGGGGGCCCTAATCCGCAGCCCTGACCTCTAGCAGTTTGTGCTATGCTTCTGATAGCAGCAAATGTGAACTTCTCAAAACATGGAGCTGGGGAGGTTTTCTCGGCAGGTATTAATAGCTTCTGGCACTTGCAGTCCCTCAGAAGACTGGGAGGAGCTGCTTGTTTATGCTGTGAAGCAGAGAGCTCTGCAGAGTTCCCATTCTTGGCTGCAGTTTCCAGTACTTCCCTGCTATCCCAGCACTTGCTGCTGTGTCTGAAAGGACAGTTAGGTGTTATTCCAAAGTGTGCTCTTCGGCACCTGCGTCACTGCTGGTGACAGTGGAATATCTGTAATGGATTTGAAATCTCCCTGTTGGCAGCTCACTGGTCACCAGCGAATGGCTACAGGCACTGGTGATCCATTTTAATCCCTCAGATTGTTGCCTGGCTCCAGTTTTGGAGCCGTGTTCCGAGACCTGTGGTTCATGTGCTGTCTAATTGCTGTGGCCAAGCTCTGGTGTGAGCTCAGCCTTGGGCTTTGTTTACTTTTCACATCACAAAGCCAACGAGAAGGCCCAGCTTGACATCAGAGTCCAGCTCTGCTGGGCTTTTGTGCTTGCTTGCTAAAAATAATCCCTGCAAGGCCTGCTCTGTAACTTGAACAGACAGGCAGGAACAGTGCCTGCTCTACAGGGCACGGAATTCAGGTAGAGCGTGGAAAAGGTGCCCTGCCTGTTGGTCAGAGCCAGAAACTTGGATCTGAAATTCCACTCCGGGGCTCCTGCCGTCTCGACCCGCTGCGGTTGGAAGCAGTCAAATGAGTGCTTGTGATTCGTAGTTGGGCTGCCTGTCCCTTGGCTGTGGTTTACTGCTCCTCTGTGGAGACGTGGTAGCTGCCAGCGTGACTGTTCCGCCTGCGATGGAACGTGTCGGTTTCAGCGACTCCTGGGGCTCTTCTTTGTGGGTCTGTTTTCTGTGGGGTCACTTTGTGCAAGAGAAGGGTGGTGGAGTCCCAGGGAGGTAGAAACACGAGTGCTTCTCTGCTGCCATTTTAGCTTCTTGTCAGCACTCGAAGGCAGAGGGCAGCGGCTGGAGCGTGTGCATTTGCTGCTTGCACCTTCCTTTCTTTTAGGTAAGGCTGTGCAAGTCTTCCCCATCCGTTAAGGGATTCACATTCTCTTTGTATTTGCTTTACTTAAAAACTTTCCTAAGCCTGTTCTATGTGTGGAAAATGGCCTTGAGAGTCTGATTCACTGGTATAAAATAAGGGTGGAAAGAAGTTGAAGGTTCCTGTTTGACACCAGCCTGCTGCCTGCTTTGAAAACAACATACTGCTTTATTGTGTTGGGTTTAGTTTGGATCGAGTTTGTGCTGCTTCCTCTCTGGGGGATCTGGAAATTAAAAGGAAAGGCTGATTTCTGTAGGACAGCGCAGGTTTAGACTGTACCCGTGGCTCTGCCCAAAAGTGTACCTCGGGTGTGATACGATATAGACAGGGGCTTCCAGCTCTTTGTTGATCTGCTCCCCCTTGAAGGCCTTGCTAAACAAAGCCTCATTAGGCAGAAGAGGTTAATGAGCAGGTTAGCAAAGATGTTAGCTGGTCTGGTTAAACTTGAGGTAGTGATGGATGTCGTTTTGTCACGAGTCTGCTGCTACCGCAAGGGAATGGCTTCACTTCCCCTCCTGTTTTGTTCCCGTTGCATCCCTCAGCCTGGTCCCCGATGCTCACGTGGCCTCGTGCCAAGCTGATGTAACTCACTAAAATGGCATGAGATGGGCCAAGGCAAAGGCAGGCTTTGTGCCAAGTCAGTGCACTGAATCGGTGTTCCTGGAGCAGGGAAGCGTGCAGGCCTGCGTGAGGGGATGGAAAGGGGGAGACCTTGCTGGGGAGGCTCGGCTGTGCTTAGCTCTGCTTTGAAACTGTTGGACCAGCACTGGTCCAGTCATTGCTTCCCTTTCAGGAGACAGCCCAGAGGAGGCCGTGGAGATGCTCTGAGGGCTGGAGCAGCTCTGCTGAGGACCCAGGCTGAGAGAGCTGGGCTGGTTCAGCCTGGAGAAGAGAAGGCTCCTGAAGGGGAGACCTTAGAGCAGCTTCCAGTGCCTAAAGGGGCTACAAGAAATCTGGAGAGGGGCTTTTGACAAGGGCCTGTAGGGACAGGACAAGGGGGAATGGCTTTAACCTGACAGAGGGGAGATTGAGATGAGCTCTTAGGCAGAAGCTCTTCCCTGTGAGGGTGGTGAGGGCATCACACAGGTTGCCCAGAGAAGCTGTGGCTGCCCCATCCCTGGCAGTGTTCAAGGCCAGGTTGGACACAGGGGCTTGGAACAACCTGGGTACTGCTGTTATAAAAAGCTTTGGACGGTGAGCGGGGAGGTGGTGGTAGAAATCTTCACAAAGCTTTTCCATCACTAGTGCTTGAGGAAAACACCAGGAAGACCCCCTTGTGCAGGCAGTGCCGTGCTGGAGGGTGACCCCCACTCCCTTCTGAGGCAGGGAGCAGGGTGGGTTTGGGCCATGGTGTGGAACACGTCGGGAAGCTGAAGCCCCGACCAAACAGGCAGTGCCGCTTTAAAACTTCACTCTGCTGCGGAGATTACTGGCACAGCCTCCTCCAGTAACTGCAAGGTTGTTGCCATGGAGGACAGGAAATCCCTCGTCTGCACAGAGAAGGAAAACATTGGAAGCTGTCCTACTGTAAAGCACAGCTGCCTCTGAGATGGGAGAGAGAGGGGTGCTTGCTTCTGGAGGGGGGGTTCCCAGAGGTCTCGGTTTTGTCTGCGATCTTTGCACATGTTTGCTCTGTTTCTTAATGGCCAAAGGACGTGGGAGCAGCTGGTTAGGACTAGTTTAAGTGCCCTGATTAATGTGAGAAGCAGGCGGGATTTTCGCTTGGGATAAGGCACTTGCCAATGTACAGTATCTGCCTCTCCTTTTAACTCTGCAGCTCTTCTTGTTCCTGTTTCCTTCTACTGTTTGCAGATGGAGGTCTCTGCCTTTTCTTCCCTTGGACCTTTATGAGCAGGAGGCCTCTGCTGAGGTGGGTCTGTGTTTTCCACCTGGCAGCCCCAGGTGTGTCCTGGCTGCTGTTGCTGGAGGTGGGGAGACCAGTCTGGGCTGTGTGTGCAGCTCCAGCAGCTGGACGTCTGTGTCTGCTAATACCTACAGGCTAGGGGCTGGTCTGCCCTTAGGAGATGGGAAAGAGGTGAGATTTGAGGATCAGCTTTCAGGACATGGTGGTACCATCTTCCCATGCAGGCTGTGTGAGAGGATGTGGTTCCTTCAGCAGCTGAGACCTGACAAGCCTGTGGGTTAATCAGGCTGTGTAACAGTTGAGCTACTTGGCATGAATACCTAACCCATCACCAGTACATGTCCTTTCCCCGTCGTCTGGGGACGTTCAGAGGCCAGACAAACAGATTACCACTCATGTACACCAGTGGTTATTGATCATCTGTGGATGGATGACTGGATTGGGAATTGTCTTCTCCAAGCAGAGAGATGTTGTCCTTAATGCTGCATGCTGTTAAATCACCAGCCAGGCCTCTGGGGATACATACCAAGAATTGCTCATAGGGATGCTGTGGGTGAATTTGAGGCACCTTCAACATCTGGTGTGATGGGAACAGCATCAGAATCCCAGGGCTGTGATTGTGGGGGTTAAACTCCTCGATCCTTCCTGAAGCTGCTCTAGGATTTCCTGGGCAACTGTTCCCAGACTTGCCATGGCCCAGCTTTCATGCAGTGCAGGATGATGCAGTCCTAGTTCAAACAACCCTCTTCTGCTGTTTCCTCTGTGTTGGGAGAGTGTCTTCTGATGTAACCTGGCCTCGTTGGGTTGACTTGCATGAATGCATGGCAGGTTTACACCATGGGGCTCTCTGGCAGCCTTTGCCTAGCCCGGAATACGTCTGTCTGGAGTCAGCATGCAGTGACCTGATCCACATTGTCCTTCCATGACTGACCGCAGAGTGCCATCTCCTCCTCTCTGCGCCAGCCCTCCCTATGTATATTTGCACAAGTCAAGTCCCACCCTCTGGGCTGCTTTATTTTTCCATTTATAGCTGATGATGTGTGCTTGGGAGGTCTGCACCTCGACGTGATGAGGTTCCTCTGCCCCATTGTGAGACCGGGCTTTTTAGGCTTTGTATCCATCTACTGTAGGAGCCTGCATCGGCCCTGGGGCTGGGCTGGCACCATTCTGCCTGTTGGTGTAGGGCCTGGCTGGGGTTATTTAAGGATGCCTCATCCTATGGCATGTAAAACGTGCAAGGTGCCACAGAAACCACTCATTGATCTCAATGAGCCAATGTGAAAAAGCGAAGCTCTGCCTTACATGTGGCAGGGACACCTTCAACTAGGGCCGGTTGCTCCAAGCCCCATCCAACCTGGCCTTGAACACTGCCAGGGATGGGGCAGCCACAGCTTCTCTGGGCACCCTGTGCCAGGGCCTCAGCACCCTCACAGGGAAGAATTTCTTCCTAATGTCTCATCTCAATCTCCTCTCTGTCAGGTGAAATGAAAACAGAGCTGATCTCGCTGATCTTCAATTCCATTGTCCGTGACAACCGTTCTGGCAGCTGTGTGCAGCATACAGCCTCTCTTTTATTTGCTAGAGGGACCAGGCCATCCTTTTGTTAAAAGAAGAGGCAGAGGAGCATGGCTCAGGACAGCAAATGAATCGTCTCTCCCATTAGACCCTGAGACAGTGTCTTCCTCCTCTGTGGAGGGGTTGGCAAAAAGACAGCCAGAGTCTGGCCTTCTGCAGGAGGATGGAGGAAAGCAGTGTCAATAGAACCAATGCCCCCCAAAAGAACTGGTGGGTGTCTGGCTACCCATCTTTTACATTCTACATGCACATGCCTCTGAGCTTTGTCAGACCCTTTGAGGGGCTCTGGAGAGGCTGACTTGGTAAAATCCTTCAGAACGCCTTAAGTCAAGTGCAACCTGGAACGTGGCGCTTGGACGTGCCTCAGCCTTGGGCTGAGGGGAAGAGGGCAAATGCAACACTTACTGTCCTTGGAGTGGTGCATGTAATGCTTGCCTGCTTGAGTGAAACGGCAAGCCGCAGGATGCGTGCTGGAGCAACAGAGATGGTGCTTGGCTGGAAAACTTTCCTAAAGCAGGGAAGTAGTCTACAGCAACCAGTTAATCACAGCAGCAGCGTGGTGCGAGTATGCAAGCCTTCAGCTGCCAACATGTCCTCGTTGCACACAACCAGAGGGAGGTCCAATGGGAACAGGGAGTCCTCTGTGGGAGACAAACATCCCTATGTCTTTGTGGACAAGCCTTTGTAAATAAACCACCTGGCTCTGTTTGGCTACAGAGGAACTAAAGAAGGAGCAAGGATGCTGGGAGGACAGGCAGCCCGACTGATAGCTGGTGAGAGATGGATTGCTTTGGTGAAAGATGGAGGTGGTGACAGCTTCCTCCCCTCTTCCCTCCCCCAGTTTCACCCATGGCAGGAAAGATGTAGGAATTATAGAATCCCAGACTGGTTTGGGCTGGAAGGGACCTTAAAGCTCACCCAGTTCCAACCCTTGCCACAGGCAGGGACACCTTCCACTAGACCAGGTTGCTCCAAGCCTCATCCAACCTGGCCTTGAACACTGCCAGAGATGGGGCAGCCACAGCTTCGGTGATCCCAGGTCTTGGTGGTCTCCCTGGGAGCAGGCACTTTTCAAGCCCTCTGAACCTTCAGAGCTCTTTGCTCTGCAGGGCCATAGCCAGGTATGTGCTGAGTGGTAGAGAGAGGAGGAAGCTCTGCCAGGGTCTTGGCTGCCTGCAGACAGCCTCTGTGCTAGTTACAGGAGAGGCTTCTGCAGCCTTGGGCCAGAGAAAACAGGTTTGTTCCCTTGGCCTGGAGTTGCAGGGATGCTTAAAGGAGAAGAGTTGTAGCAGTGCAGTGCACAAGTACAGGTTGGCGAGGGGAGAGACAGCTAGTGCTGCTCACAGGGCTGGAATAAATCGAGAATCTCCTGGCTGCAGGAATAACGTGTCCTCAGCCTTCCTACCAAAGCACATAGAGGTGAATGTCTCCGTATCCAAAGTGTTTGCCAATGAGGAGTGGTGTGCCAGCCACTCGGTGCCCATATGGAGGACAAGCTTGGTGGTAGGAGAGGGTAAACAAAGCCTTCGCCCTGCCCTGAACCCCAGTGTCCTGTATCCTTGCCTGGTGATTTGGCTTGGGCTCCTGTGCCTCCCTGATGGGCTCTGCAGGATGTGGTCTCACCATCTGGTTTTGGTTGCCGTGAATGAGCGAGGCCAGAAATCTGATCTGTGGAAGCAATATCACGGCCGATTTCCTGGGGCTGGTAAGGACAGGGATTGGAAAAACACCTTGGCATGTTTCAGTGAGGCTGCTCGTAGCATAGCGCTAGATTGGGAAATGAAAAGCAGCAAGTGGAGCGTGATCAGCTGTGACAAGGACTCTGCAGCAGGTAGGAGAGTCCTATCCTAGTGTGCATGTTTCCACACTATGGAGGAATATGCTCCCAGAGCAAGGCTAGCTGATTCTCCCTGTTAAGCATCAAAGGCAGGCTCTGCTTCCCTGGCCAATGTTCCCCTAATCACCAAAAATCCCTTTCCAGCTTTAGGGAAGGGATAAACCCCAGGAAACTGATCTGGTGCTTTGGATGCCTGCAAAGGTCAGACCGAAGAGGAATTCATGAGCAGGCCTGCAAAAACTGGAATGGAAGATAATCCACCTGCCCCAGGGTGCTCATCCTTAGCTCTTCAAATGGAGAAATGCAGGGGGCTACGTTGCCATAAAGAAATTGAAGGTACACAGGAGTGTTTTGCGGCCTGGTTTGTCTGTAAATTGCCTTCAGAACAGTCATGCCATGTCCATCCTGTCTCCTGGATTTGGGATACCTGCAGAATGAAGTTACTTGGCATGGGCTGAAGCCACACCAGGGACCATCCAAACAGCCTCAGTTCCAGTTCCCAGTCAATTCAGGAACTGCTTGTTCCTTCCTTTGATCCAGTGGGAGGCTGGTTTGTCCATTGGTCTGGACAGGGAGGATGGGGACCCTTGTGTACCTAACCACAAGGGGCCTGTGATAGCTTGGCAGCAATGGGACTGCTTCCCGCATCCCCATCTGCCTCCAACATCTCTGCTTTAAACCAAGATTCTTGAAAGCAGCCCCGAAATAAAGACTTTGCTGGTGCTTCTGGGCTTTGCTGGCCCTGTCCCTCCAGCAGGCACATGGCACAGGCGCCCCGGCTGCTCTGTTTGCTGCCCGGCAAAGCACAATGCCTGGCAGAGCTCCCACCTTCGCCTTGTCTGTCAATATTTGCATGGCTCCCTCGTCCATCAGCAGCCTGGTATTTGCACAGGGAGAAGGTAACAGATGTTTGAAGAACTGATGTTGTGTGCAGCCTGACCGCAGGAGCTGGGTAGGAAGGCTGCTTGGTGGGAAGGAAGCAGTGGTGTTCCCTTCTGCCGTGTCACGCTGCCAAGGGGCATGGTCTCGGAAGCGTTCATCTGGGGGTTTATGGGGCATTCAGCTTATGTAGTGACTGCCCACAGAGCAAGAGGTGCTTTTAGCTGGAAACACCTTGTAGGCTTCTACAGAGAGCCAGGGCTTTCTGTAAACTGACGTGTCTAATCTCTCATCTTTCAATGCTTTCCTGAGCCAACCAGCTCCACTGGCTGCAGATTTAACCTTTCTTCTTTCTAAGACTCTCTGGGGCCAGATTGCCCAGTGGTGGGACTGGTTGCCGGGGCCACTCTGGGATCTGCAGCATACTCCTTTTCCTTCCACTCCCGGTGCAACAGGCGCGTTTGTGCTGCTATATAGAGCAAAGGGAGGCGCTTGGTGCTCTGATGTGAGGCTCTCTGTGGTGTTTTGGCAGCCTGAACTCCTTAGGAGGCTCTCTCAGTGATCCCTGCCTGAATGCCACTCTCCTCTCCATCAGTACTGCTTTGGTTCCACAGCATGAGGGTCATCACCTGTGTGATTTCTGCCCAGCCTTGCCCCATCAGTGGCTGCATGGTGGATTGGACCAGGGATCTGCTCTGCCTTAAAGCCCCTTTCCCTCCTGATGGATCCTCAATTGAACTCCCAGGCTCCAGACATACCTTGTTCCACCATACCAGGAAGTGTCTGATAGCTTTCAAACTGTGGTGGACTCCTGAGCCCGCCCAGATATGTTAAAAGGGAGATAGGTGGGGAGACGAGCCAGGCAGTGAAAATAATCAGCTTAATTTCCTCAGCTCTAAACTGCTGCAATGACATAGAAGTTGAAACCTGTAACTTAAGGGCATGTCTACATTGCAATTTTTGGACAAAGCTGGTTTCAAACAGACTGGTGTGCAGACTGCAGCAATCTGGACCACACTGAGCATCCCAAGTAGGATGGCTGCTCCAGTGCTCTTTACCGCATCCCTTGGGAGCAAAGGGAAGCATCCCTGCTTATATCTGTGGGTGTTAATGTGCAACTAACTTCTGCCAGGTTCTGCCTGACAAGGTTTCCTTTCCAGCCTTTTTCCTGATGCTGTTCAGGAATATCCATTTTCTCCGTGCTCAAACAGAAGTATTCTCTCTGCAGCGATACAGGCTTAAGCAATGGTCCCTGCTCCTGTCTCCCTGTTTATCCGCAATGTGGAGCCAGGAGTAGAACAGCAGGGAACTGACCCAGGCTAAAAATAACACAGCAAAACTTGGTGGCTTATGTATTGCTGCTGACACTGCTTGTGAAACCATGGCCATGGTCGGAGAAGGCAGGTGGACTTTCCAGAACTGCTCTAACCTTTTGAGCACAGGCACTTTTCACCCTAACAGCTACAAGGTTGGTGGTATCAGAGAAGGGGTTTGAGAAATATGCTGCTGCTTCTGCTATGTGTTGGCTCTTGAAGGTAGTAATTTCAGAGTAAGAAAGCCCTAAAGCCTGAATCACACCCAGGATTGGACAAAATGAGTGTGAATGTTGCAGCAGCCCGAGTCTGATGATGTTCTGTTTTCTGACTGACTTGCTGGGGAGATGTTTACATGGGTTGATCCCTGTGCCAGTGTTACACCTCTCTCAGAAACTCTTTATTTTAACCCAGAGAAAGGGCAGGGAGCAGCAGAAGGGGTTGCCCAGTGTCAGCCCACAAAGAGGCAGGAGACAGATGGTGTTTTGACTGGTAAGTCCCTGTGTCTCCACTTGTGTTTTCACCCTGTGTATTCCCGCTTCCTCAGGAAGTGCTTGTTCTTTTGACTTAATAGCAGTTTCATTAATCAGAGTCACAGACTGGTTTGGGTTGAAAAGGACCTTAAAGCTCATCCAGTTCCAGCCCCCTGCCACAGGCAGGGACACCTTCCACTAGACCAGGTTGCTCCAAGCCCTGTCCAACCTGGCCTTGAACACAAATGGCTTTGCTGGGTTGGAAGGAGGAGTGCTGGTTATTGGGCAATGGGCTGTCACCCTTCTGGCAGGTTGTGGTTCGATGTGAATATGTGCTGGTGTCTGTGCTGGGAAGCCTTTGGTTTCTTGGGATGTTGCTGCATCTTGCTATGAGCTTTCACCATCCACTCCAAGCTGTGGCTGCACCAAGGTCTCTGTAGAAGCAGCTGCCACACTCCTCCCTGAGGCAGAAGTACGCCGGTGCTGGGCAAAGAAGCCTTGTGTCAACAGCTGCTGTGTTCTGCTCTCTTCCAACGGCTCCCAGATAATTCCTTACAACGCAACCCATCTGTTCTCAGCCTGTAAGCTGCTTGGGATCAGGGCTGTCCTTGCTGTGCGTGCTTGAGCAGTGCTGCAGAAAGCACTCCTGGCCTCGGAGAACTTGGAACTCGTGGTGGAGTGGCTGGGAGTCCTGGCGCACATGCAGGCTGATGAAGCTGTCAAGGGAAATGGAATATTCTTGTCCTTTGACCATGTGCAGAAACCATCACAACTGCAGAAGTGCGTCTGGTCGCTTTAGAAGTGCTTTCCTGTCCCCTTGTGCAGCTGCTGCCTTAGCATCTTGGCTACCCCTAACCCGTGTAGATCTCTTTTCACGCTGTGTTTTTGCGATCGTATTTTACGTTTCTCAGGCTCTTCTGCTTTTCTGTCAGCGTGTTGGAGGAGCTGAGATTTGTCTGTTCATCTGTGTGGTCCTCAGATAACCATAGTTATTGTGCCCTGCCTGTGGCAGGGGGCTGGAAATAGATGGTCCTTAAGGTCCCTTCCAACCCAAACCAGTCTGGGATTCTGTAATATTTCAAGGCTCTGCTCTCCAGAATGAGGTGAGGAGAACGGTGCTGCTCGTCACGTGGTGAATACTGTGCTGCCTCCTGGCCTTTGCCGTATTCATGCCGAGGGCTGGAGGCTGTGGTGTCAGGGCTCCCAGGAACCGCATCAAAAAGATATCCCAGCCCCATGACTGCAGGCATTAATGACCGATGCGAACTCCCTTTTCTGGTTCAGATTTGTTAACTGGTTTTGGCAGGCTGACTGCAGAGCCTTGTGCCACATCAGAAGCTGCCTGTCTCTGCGGCCCACTAACTGTTGGACCCCGTACCGCCTGTTTCCCTGTGCAGAGACAGCATAAACTCCATCACCGTGGCTAATTGGGTAGGAATTGAATGTTCTGCCCATGCAAAACCGAGATGCAATGTGTGCTGGTGAGTGGTCTGGTGCACAGATGCTCTGTTTCTGGTGGTTGAAGCGTAGCCTGAGCACTTGGATGCTCTTAGCACAGCTTGCTGGGACAGGAGACCGGGTGTCATCCTGTCTTGGGGTGGATGAGATGCTCCATCACGGGGTAGTCTCCACTGCTGAGGGTGCAGGGACAGATGCCGACGTGGCTGAGACGAGATGTGATAATTCCCTGAGTCCCTGCAGTCTGCAGCATCTGAAATCAATTGTTTCTTCCACTGTAAAAGTGTTGCTATGTAATTTCACATCTGTCAGATTTGGATGTTTTCAGTGTTTTGTTATGTGGGATTTTCTTTTTATGAAGAGCAGGGCTATTACCAAGCAAGCATCTCTATCACCGGCTCAGTTAAAAAAAGTATATCTAAAGGTCAGCTTGAGGAATGCCTTAACTTAGAGATCCTGAGTTCTTTATATGCCATCCTTAACTGTGACAAGCTTTCATCACTCTCCAGGCTGGGGCAGAGAGACGTGATCTGCTTTGCTTCATCCTTGCCTTTGCCTATGTGAATAGTCGAGCCTGTATTCAAACACTAGGGAAAAAAGAAGAGGTAAGGTATCTATGTCTATATAAAACCCGAGTCCCACCTCTCTGAGCTTCCGTGTGCTCTCCAGCCCAGTGATCCGGCATGCCACATCATCCCATGGGAGTGTGAGGAGGAGGAGAGGGCAGGGGAATCTCTGAGTAATGTTATGATCAGAAAGTCATTCCCTGCAGCCAAACTTACACCAGTGAGCTCTCTGCCAGCTGTGTGGGCAGGCTTAATGCCTCTCTCATGTGCCGGGGATGCAGATTCAGGGCGCTTGGAAACCCAGCTAAGCCGGAGGCCTGCACAGTAAAGCCAGTGGAGACCAGCTGTTAGACGAGTGGGAAGGGAAAAACACTCTTTCCTTGTTTTGGAGAGAAGAATCCCTCTGGGTTTTCTATGGGGCTGCATGTCAGACTGTGGTCTGTGTCACGGGATTGAGGTGGGAGAGACTGCCTTGGCTCTAGCCCTGAAAGGATGGGAAAACCCCATGCCTTTGTTTCCCTAATACATGGCTTTTCAGACCAGCAGGCAAAGTGATAGCGAGAGGCTCCAGTGCCAGGAGGAGCTGCTGAGGGCTGCTTGGATATGGGAAGGGTTAAGCAGCCTGGATATGAGGAATGAGCTGCGGTGTTCCTTCTGTGATTCAAAGAGGGGAAAAATGCGCCCTCCCTCCCGGGTGCTTCCTCCTGTCCAAAAAAGGCTAAATGGGCTCAGTGAGCAAGCAGGGAGGCAGTTCCTCACAGCCTCTGGAGTCACTGGGTGTAAAAGCCCGGATTTAAAGGGGTAGCTTAAAGCAGATGAAAAGTGACTTGGGAAGGAATTCACCTTCAGCAGGAAAGCTGGCTGAGGCTTCAGTAAGGAAGGATAGGCTGGGTGCTAGCTAGGGACCGACAGGGCTATGTAAGAGATGGCTATTAACAGACACAGATGAATCATTAGTCATTGCAGATTATTAAACACAGGAGGCCAGTTTGTCTTCTTTATTTTATTAGGGACAGCTTACACACAGTGTAATAACTATAGGGCTGGCTGGCTTTGCAGCAGCTCCCAAGCACACAGTTTAATGGTATCAACCCCCATTCAAAACGCAGTCATGGGTCACTCTCCCCTGACTTTCAGCGTGTTTGAGCTTTGGAACATGCTTTGGAGCATGACCAAAGTGAGTTTAATAAGCTCTTTTAATATATCCTGTGATCCTTCTGTAGCCAAATAGACGCTGTTGTCTTCCCTGAGCTGGGATTGCAGGCACTCACTGCCCCATTTGCTGGTGGCTCTCTGCCTGTTGTGAAATACATGGGAGGGCTGATTTGCAGAAATACCTCTGTGCAGAGAAAAGCCATCTCTGCCCCACCACCTTCAACCCCTCCTGTGGTCCCCCTACCACCTAGAGGGGTCACAGAGATCATCTGGGGCCTTAATGATGGGAAGGCGGGGAGGGGGGAATCTTTAAAAGAGAGAGAAAAAGGAAGGAGGAGGGAGGCTGAGGATGACTGCCAACATCAACATGATGCGGAAGAGAGAAATCTCTGGCTCACAGGCACTGTGTGTTGCAGTCCTTCCTTCTTGCCTCCAAGCAGCTGGAGATGGGAGCAGCATGGGGCACATCTTCACAGTGGGTAAATTGCTGCCTCCTGCTCCCATCCACCCTGCTCTACTCATTGCCCAGAAGCAGGATTTCAAGGAAGCTGGGTTATGAGCAGGACCACCCTTGACCTAGGGGATGAGCAGGAAGGTCTCTGTAGGCCAAGCATCCTAGTTAGGCTTCTTATACTATCTAATCTGGAAGAGAGTAGAGTGTGGTCTACCATACATCAGGCTATCAGGCACTGGACATGTGTCCCCCACTCCCTTGCGGGGTATATGATGACTTCTTTTCAGATCCCAGTTCTGCTTGAGGTGGAGTTTCCCACTGCCATGACAGTGCCTGAGCTGCCAAAGAGGTCTTGGTTAGCCAGAGCATCCCTAGTGAGCATGGGTGAGACTGCATGAAAAGTCAAGATTAGGGGAAAAAGTGGGGGAAGAAGGAAAACGATCAGTATGGGGTTTGGAGGAGGTCCTCTGTGGTGGAAGAAGTTCTTCCCTGTGAGGCAGGTGTGGCACTGGCCCGTGTCAGGGGGTTGGAACTGGATGAGCTTTAAAGTCCCTTCCAGCCCACACCAGTGTGTGACTCTATGACATGGGCAGTGCTCTCTGTCCTGGCTCCTGCATGCTCACTAACTGGTCCTGATGTCTCGAGAAGGACTCCATGTGAGGCTGTCAGGAGCAGTTACTGATGCTTGGCAGGACTTCTGTGCCGCCGCTGGGTGAAGGCTGCAGGTCAGGGCTTTGCAGGGGGCTCAGCCAGGTGAGGAACCAGTGCCTGGTGCTCCCCTCAGCAGTTTCCCCTTTGACTGCTGTGTATAGTGCGTGGCTGGAGTTTGACATGCATGCGAGCCTGCTCCTGTGGTGTTAAAAGTTACTTCCATGCGCAGCAGGGGTTGGCTTGGCTTTTTGTGACTGGGAAAAGGAAAGAATTGCCACCAAAACCAAGGATCTTTTTAATGTAAACTTGCTCACCAAATGCTCACTTAGAGAGAGCAAGAGTAAACTGACTGAGAAACCAAAACCATCCTCTCCTGTAGCAAGTGCCTGGCTTGAAGTAGCATAGACCACCCTGCAAAATGTCCTAGGTCAGTCCTGTTAGGTGACACATTGCCTAAAGGTGGGAACACCTCCAAGGATCTGTTGTGGAGCGCAGCCAGCGCTGACAGGGTTATGAAGTTAAACAGGAATGTGTTTAAAGAGAGGGAAGGGTTAAGATTCTCCTGGGCTTTTCCTTGCAAGGAAATGGAGAGGAGGCTTGGGAGAGATGGATGCTGGGAGCTGCAGAGCGGGACAAAGTGACTTCAGAAGCTGCAGAACGGAAAGGACTGCAGTGAGGTTCATTTGATCCTCAGAATGAAGCAAATGAAGGGCTCAGGGCTGATGGGAGAGCATCAGGGGGCAATTCAGCTGCTCTCGAGTGCCTGCAACACTTTGCAGTGCTCCTGATGGAGCTTATTCAATGGCAAACCCTGGTTTGGTCCACCTGAAACCGTAGCTTGGAATTGCCAGATGTGTTTCAGGGGTCGCCATTCCCAGCTGGCTGAGATGAAGGGGCTAAGGGGTCTTCAGGCAGGCACATGTGCAGCCGGTGTCCCAGGGCTTGCTGGAGCTGGGGGCTGTGGAGGGGAAACTGAGCCAAGAGCTGTGCTGGGAGTCCCGGCGGCTTCACAGCGCTTCCTCCCCATTGTGCCTTGAGCCCATTGTGGGCTGCGTGGGCAGAGCATCCTAGTGGGAGGAGGGAATTGCTGGCCCTTGGACAGCAAAAGGAAGCCTAGTTTAAAACGGCTTCATTGGTGAGCCCCATTCCAGCTCCTGTCCCTGCAAAATCCACTCATTCAGTTAAGAGACGCAACCAAAACAGGCGAAAGAGGAGGCGAAGGGCTCATTCCACAGGCCTGAGGGTGGGTAGAGGCACAGGGCTGCCCTGCAGTCACTGGTCCAGCAGTGACGATGCAGTGACTGGTGTCGTTACATGTGGGACCAGCCGGAGCCGAGTTGGAGCAGCGAGCACCTCTGGGTTATCCCAGTGTGCCCAAGATACCCATCCCCTTTGTAGAGGGAACCAGCCCTGCAGGGGAGAGGAGCCTCTTCTCTCCCCTTGACAGCAATACCAGCAGGACTTTGCTTTTATTTTATTTTGTTAGGAATCTGACCCCTTCCCTTTATAGCTTTGGAGCTTTTGGGCTGCCATGGCTGATCTGTGCCTATCCTGGCACAAAAGGCTGAGCCATTTCAAGCACTGATTAAATCCACTCATCCCTTCAGAACCTGCTGCCACTGGCGTTCCTCAGAGACCAAATGCACATCAATCAGCTCTGCACGTCTATAGAAGCTGATCTGCCCATTGTGACCAGGAGGTCAATGCTAAAATCTGTGATGCCTGTAAGAACAGGTCCTATGGGTGAGTCCAGGTGGGATCATGGCACGATTAGCCAGGGTATCAGACAAAAAACATTTCTTTGATGGAGAATGCCCATGATATCTATGGAGACAGAAATGGAGTGAGTTTGGTTTCAGCAAATAGGTCTTTGGCACTTGCCCTGGGTTTAGACTATCAGAAGGACGTGGGGGTGACTTTGGATAAGGCTTTGCTGTTAGCATACCTTGAATAACCTGGAAGACAAAGGGAGAGGAAAGGCAGAGTCAGGAAGACAAATAAGTGGAGAGGATGAATCTGCAGCCTGCATTGAGTCATCTTTGTTGTGCTGAAGTTATTTCTCTCTTGACCTGCAGACTGGTAAACTGTTTCGTTTGTCTTCCCCCTCAGCCTCTTCGATCTAAGAAGGCAATTACTATGTGAAACCAGCCTGTTGGGACGTATTTAGGAGTGTGACTCAGCCTTTGCAACAGCCCAGGGCTTCCAGCTGTTGAACTCGCACATCTGGGTGCAGGTGGGGTGCTCAAGGCCTTTATGCTTATTTCCCTCTGCTTAAATTGGCTGCTGGCTGTTTCCTGCTGGTGCTAACTGGCCTTTAAGGGAGCCCCTGGATCACAGGCATAGGCAGGGTAAAGAAGTGGTTTCTCCAACCTACCTCATATTCCTCACTCTGAGCAGGACCCTTTCTCCCAGCTTTTTCCTGCCATTACTATATTGCTATGGTTTAAGAGCTGGTAGACTGAAATCAAGATGTGTATCTCCAGCTCTCCTCCCGGCTCGCTAATGATACGCATTAAATCTCTCCAGGAGGCTTTGCGTCTCCATTTGCTCTCAGAGAATTTGGACTATACTTTCCAAGGGAGCTAAGGAGAACCAGCACCTTGATTCCTTGGGCTCCAGTAAAGCCCCTGACCTGTGAGCATCGCTTTGCTGCCAGCTCAGAGCGTCAAAAAAAGAGGAACTCCTCAGAGTTATGAAAGTGCTTAAAAAACTTGAAAAATTGCCGAAACCCACTTCTGAATTTTCATGTTTTTATCCTCTGTGCTGCCTTAGACAACAGCAGAGAGCTCTTTGCAGGGTTAACTCTGGGAGCTGAGTCTTTGAGAGGGAAGCTCCCACCGTGAGAGTTGTGAGTGCTGCAAGCTGGAAAATATCTTCCACTTTCAGAGTCCCAGATTGGTTTGGGTTGGAAGGGACCTTAAAGCTCATCCAATTCCAACCCCCTGCCACGAGCAGGGACACCTTCCACTAGACCAGGTTGCTCCAAGCCCCATCCAACCTGCCCTTGAACACTGCCAGGGATGGGGCAGCCACAGCTTCTCTGGGCACCCTGTGCCAGGGCCTCAGCACCCTCACAGGGAAGAATTTCTTCCCAATGTCTCATCTCAATCTCCCCTCTGTCAGGTTAAAGTCATTCCCCCTTGTCCCATCCTTACAGGCCCTTGTCCAAAGCCCCTCTCCAGATTTCTTATTGGCCCTCTCCCTTGGCTTGTAAAAGGAAGCAAATAGAAACCCTCTTTTCTTTATGCCAAACAGAGCATTGAAAGGGGTTTGTGCTGGAAAATCCAAACCTGAGGAAGATTTCACATGACCCTTCCACGTGGCTGCCCCTTTCCCTGCCAGCCGTGGGTCTTTTCCATAATATTTCCTCTCTGTATCTCTGGAAGAAGCACCACACCGATGCACAGCCCCGGCTGCTGCAGTGGTGAGTGGGGCAGGCTCCTCTGTCCGGTGCTGGGCTGGCAGCCCCACATCAGGGCTGTGATTCGGTGCCTGGCAGAGGCAGGGGAGGGCAGGCAGCAGCCCCAACCTGCGCCCAAACAGGCTCGGCTTTGTGCTGCCTGGCTTAAAAGGAGCTTTATGATGCCTCAGCATGGCTGAGCCCCGGCTGCTGCACAGGCCCCTCTTTGTGGGGGGGTGACGTGGTCCTGGTGTGGAGGCAAAGCCAGGAGGGAGGTGGGAAGCAGAGAGATGGGGTCCATTGAAGGGACTGGAACCAGGAAGCAAGACCCCAGGCGTGCATAATGCTTGCCTAAGGGTATGCCAAGGTCTGACTGGTCAGAGCTAAGATCAAACACCGGAACAGGCTGCCCAGGGCAGTGATGGAATCAACATCCCTGGAAGTGTTCACACACCGTGTAGGCAAGGCCCTCAGTGCCATGGGTTAGTGGTGGCCTTGGCAGTGCTGGGAACGGTTGGACTTGGATGAGCTTGAAGGTCTTTTCCAACCTGGTTGATTCTGTGATTCTTAGAAGCTGGTGTCAGAGCTCCCAGTAATGATGGGTGAATGCTCTAGGAAAGCACATGTTGCCAGGAGTCCCTAATTACATGTAAATATGTGAAATCTCATATGCGAGGTTTTTGTTCACGCTTCTGCTGCTCGGTTTCACGTTAAAAGTAACCCACCAAACGTTCTGCAGCTGCTTTCTCAGTCACAGGGACAGCTGTGAGGACAATGGCTTCTACAGCTTGGTTCTCAAACCAATATACTAATCTTTGGTTTACCTGAACTAAGGTTTCTGGGTTACTCTTTCTGGAGATGGTTTCTCACTCTTTTCTTATCCATTTATTTCTCTGTGGATAAGAGCAGGGGATGTTCTCCCATCTTTCCTCCCAGTGCCTCTTCCCGTGTGGCACAGCTCATGTGTTGGTGCAGGGTGTCTTGTTAGGAAACCCAATGGCCAGAGTCCCCCTTGCTGCCTCCCCCACTGGCCATGAGCACGTTAATCTCTGCCTCAGTCTCACCACCCTCACAGGGAAGAATTTCTTCCTAATGTCTTATCTCAATCTCCCCTCTGTCAGGTTAAAGCCATTCCCCCTTGTCCTGTCCCTGCAGGCCCTTGTCAAAAGCCCTTCTCCAGGTTTCTTGTCACCCTTTTAGGCACTGGAAGCTGCTGTAAGGTCTCCCCTTCAGGAGCCTTCTCTTCTCCAGGCTGACCCAGCCCAGCTCTCTCAGCCTGGCTCCAGAGCAGAGCTGCTCCAGCCCTCTCATATACCCAGGCTCTGATATACAGGGGAAATTCTGTTAGTCCAGATGCTTCTGGACTGGGCAGGGTCCACAACCAACAGGCTTACTCCATGCCAAGGTGGGAGGCCCCATACCTGCAGTGCTTGAGGCCAGCAGGATTGGACCAAATCCATTTGGAGGACTGAAGATCCTGGTGCTGGGCCACCCCTTGGCATTTTTGAGAGGCTTTTATAGAAATAGCTACTATACATGGGCCTCTGTCCAGAAACCCACACAGCTGGGAGGCACTAGAGCACCCGAAACTGCTGCAAGAGAGTAGGATGCTGTTTTTTAAATGGTCCCTTCATTGTGGACTTTAAGCTAAGACTTAAAACGGAAAAAGTCAGGAGACAACGCACCTCTTCAATGGGAAATAGCTCCCTAGCAGACATCTGGGGATGCTAACACCAGGCCAGCAGGTAAATTGACATGACTACTGGGCACTGGTTTAGTTCTTGAAAGTGGGAGGGTGTATTTTTAGCACCAGGATTTTAGGTGTTTTAGGTCCGAAACCACCTCAAAGGCTGAAAGTTCAGCCTGCTTTGCTGAGCCCTGTGGCTATGCTTGGGCAGCCGGGTGTTAAAAAGGGCCACGTAGCTGGAGAACGCAAACAAAGACTGTTGCAAACCTTGTTTGCTGGGAAGATGATGGGGAAAGAATGGTTAATGGGGCGTTTTGCTGCTCTTGCAGCTACGTGTTGAGGAGGGTTGGGGGAATTTAGTGCGAGTAAATGCTCAGTTCCTGCAGCAAGGGGGATCACAGCTCACCAGGGCAAGTACCACCTTGTGGCTCTCGCTTTAGGTGGTACATGGAGTCTGGGTGATGAAAGCTGAGCTCTTGAGAAAGGAGGGGAGTTTTAAGCTGGCACTGTGGATCAGCTTGTCTTTCCTATGGGGGGAATAACTGACTTCTGTGAGAGGGATTTGTGAGCAGGTCTGCCTTATAGGCTCCTCCTTCTGAGGAGCTCATTGCTGTCTGTGGCTCACATCTCAGTCAAGCTAATCCTGTAGGAATGATGCAATATCCTCTTAATTCCTTTCAAACCAGGCTTTCTCCAGGATAGCTGTGGCAGAGCCCTCAGTCTGCGCCAGCTGGGTGAGCTGTGCTGAGATGCTGGGTGGAGAGTTGGAAGGGCTAGTAAGTCTCATGCTCTCCTGCCATGCTGTGATGGGGCAGTAAATTAGGCTGGAGGGCCTGTGGGATGGCCAGGTTTATTTGTCCATATAAACATTTATGGGGCGGTAGGGAAAGAGAGAAAGACACCCTAAATCATAGTCTCTCTCCCAGCTTTCCACAAAACTCCCAGCAGAGCAAGTGGCATATGCCACTTGGGCATATGGGGGTTTGCTGAGTCAGGAGACAAGACCTAAGCTCCATCCCTTCAGGTGTCAGTAAAAAGCTTTCTTCTTCTTCATGTCAGGAAGGTGATTCCCCTCAGGTGAGAGCACTGGAACATGCAATTTGCAGATCTCCTGCAAGAAAATTCAGAAGGGAACCTGTGCCAGGGCCTCAGCACCCTCACAGGGAAGAATTTCTTCCTAATATCTCATCTCAATCTCCCCTCTGTCCATTTAAAGCCATTCCCCTTTGTCCTGTCCCTACAGGCCCTTGTCAAAAGCCCCTCTCCAGGTTTCTTGTCACCCCTTTAGGCACTGGAAGCTGCTCTAAGGTCTCCTTGAAGCCTTCTCTTCTCCAGGCTGACCCAGCCCAGCTCTCTCAGCCTGGCTCCAGAGCAGAGCTGCTCCAGCCCTTGGAGCATCTCTGTGGCCTCCTCTGGACTCGCTCCAACAGCTCCACGTCCCTTGATCCAGTTTCTGGTGGCCAAATCCAGAGCGGGTTGGCTGTAGCTCAGGCAATCCCAGGAGAGGGCTGGCCGTGGAGGAAAGGTCACCCAGAGAAGCTCAGCACAAACATGGCTCCTGCACCTATGGAAGAGGCGACAGCAGCATTTGAGGTCAGTGCGTTGTCTGCAGCTGATCGATGTCCCCGGCTCCTGCTCGTTGAGCCTGGACAGGAGTCTAAACATTAACAAAGCCAGCGGTGCGCGGGCAGCGGGGCAGCTCAGGGGTGCTGTGGGTGGTTTGCTGAAGGGCATTCACATGCAGGCACGGCGGAGGAGGGTCCTCCCGCTGCCGGAGGTGCACTGTTCAAGGCTGCCTTGTATCGGCTCACCAAATATTTGTTTGCTTCTGTGACCTTCAGACTTTCCCATCATGGGGGCTGATTTCGGCTGCAGGTGTGCTGGTGCGTGCTTTGGGTTTCGGCACGGGCCGAAAGCAGCACAGGATGGAAGAGCTCCTTACAGGGGACATTCCTCTGGCAAGGTGTAATTCCAGCCATCCCAGTGGTGGTCCCTGGTAAACCTCACCTCTGTCCCAGCAGCAAGACTCTCACCAGCGCTATTTTGCCCAGAACAAAGGGCAGAGGTGGTGTGAGGGGGACCTCTGCCCTTGCATGATCCAGGCTTGGTCATTCCTGCTGCCAGAGGCAGAAATCACTGTCTGAGCATCAGTGGGGAGCACTGATTTATACCTGCAGGGACCCCTCTTTCTCCAAGCAAGCAGAGGGCAGGCTCTCCTTACTGATGCAAATCCTCTTTGTCAGTTCAGTGCCTGCCGTGATGCTTTATGGATGAACACCTCTGTTCTCTTCCACTATGTTTGCCCCTGAGGGAGAATTTGCAATGGAGTAAAGGTCCTCTCATTCACACCTAGGAAAAAGGCATGCTTTCTCCTGAAAGGAGGCTTCCCTTCACGCAGAGTGTTGTGCTTTCAGAAAGTGAATTTCAGACTTTCACACTAAGGGATATTGCCCCGCTATGCACAGGTACAGTTCAGGCTTGTCTTAGGGGCTGACTGTTTCTCAGTGTGAGTGTGCCTGCTTCCTTTTCTGTTTACCAGGTGTAACCTGCAATTGGTATTTGGGCAATATTCCCTGCTGCTTATAAATACCGAGCAGAAACATTTCTGTGCTTTTTGCTAGCTTTTGACAGAGTCTACAGTGACAGGACAAGGGGGAATGGCTTTAACCTGACAGAGGGGAGATTGAGGTGAGACATTAGGAAGAAATTCTTCCCTGTGAGGGTGCTGAGGCCCTGGCACAGGGTGCCCAGAGCAGCTGTGGCTGCCCCATCCCTGGCAGTGTTCAAGGCCAGGTTGGACACAGGGCTTGGAACAACCTGGTCTAGTGGAAGGTGTCCCTGCCCACGGCAGGGGGTTGGAACTGGATGAGCTTTAAGGTCCCTTCCAACCCAAACCAATCTGGGATTTATTATGCCCATCAATCTCTGTTGTTTCTGAGGATGCTTCCCCTTCGCCATGACCTCTCTTCTTCCTAGCTCATGACTTCCTTCCCCAGCCTGGTTTGCTCTTGCCCCTGGGCAGGGTGCCCAAGCTCTCTTGCTGGGTGGCCTTGCTGCTTTGATAACCTGCTTGCTGGCAGGCTTATTTGGACTCGGTCACATCTTTCTTGGCCCCTCTGAGTTTACCTGTTCCTTTGTAGCATGGAAAGGGAATGGGCTCAGCAGCCAGCAATGGCTACTGGCAGTGACGCGGTTCTTGTTGCAGCTCCTGTTTCCTCTTTCCAGAAAGGCACATTGCAATAACCGGGTTGTCAGTGGCTATGGGTCGAGGCCAGGATTTGGGCTGGCTGTGTGATTATGTGAAGGCTCTTGCTCAATGTGCCAGTTCCTCATGGGAACACCAGCAACAGTGCTACAGATCTCTGGTAGTCAAGACTTTTGGCAGTGTTGATCAGCTAACTCGCTATCTCGATGATCCACCATCAGCTCTTGCTTCATCTTCCCATTCCCCATCAAGTAGGGTGTTGCTTTCCATCTCGTACACATCTCTGCAATATCCTGAAGTCTTGTACCCTCATGGCCGCTGTTGCTGTTCTCCTCAGGCCTCCTGGCTGGATGTCTGTGGTACGTGCTGAGTGACATGGTCAAGCTGTGGCAGGAGCATGAACCTGTCTTCCAGGGTGGTGGAGTCCATGCTGAGCCTTGTGCCATTGTCTCCTGTCCTATCTGCAGGTCAGTGCTGCTCTCATTCAGCTCCGAAGCTGTTTCTGTTCAGGACATGCTACATGGGGCTTCATTTTTCAGGGCTAGCATTGCAGTTTCTGGTATTGTGAAATCCAAGACAAAAACGTGTTTAGGCAGAGCTTTGGGTAAGTACTTCTAGCTGCACGGAAGATGATGATGTGTGAAGGGGGGTGGTGGGGGTTCCATGCACATGCTGGTGCCAGGGATGCATTTAGTGTTTCCCCCCTATGGAAAGCTAGGAAAGGCTCTAGGTTCAGCCTTTCAAAATACTTCCATTGGGTATCCAAAATCCAGCCAAAAGTCTCCTTCCACGTGTTGGAAAGACAAACAAAACGGAGCACCAGGGAGCAGGCAGAACCGGCCTTTTATTGCCTGTTCTTGGCTAGTCAGTGAGGAGGAGATGTTTCCCTCAGGCCTACTTTGCATCCGTCTCTTTTTTTCCCCCAATAGGAAATTGTGAGAGCATGAGTTAGGCAGAGCCCCAGGGAACAGGAATCTCAGGAGAGCCCATGGTTGTGGGAAGATGGGCAGTACAGTCTCTCCTTCATCCCGAGGCCATCCTGGTTGCAGCCACTCTGCTCTGTCCATTGCAGCTACAGCAGCAAGAGCTGGTCCAAGCTGTCCATGTGGGAAGGAGGTGATGTCTTTCACCCCTGGACTGAGCCCCTAAAATCCCTTGGGGAAAATCAGCCCTAAAATATTGACTGATGCTTCCCAAGCAGCGGAGGCGCCTGGAGCTGTGGGGCTGCTGCTGCGTGCCTTGGATGTCTGTGGGAGCCAGAAAAGCCTGCAGCAGCAGGGGGTTAATATACCCTGATGACACGCTGTGTTGAACCCAAGAGCATGGGCTAGCTAATGCACATCAGCACAGAGACCTTCCAGAATGGTCAGGAAAACCCCAGGAGATGGAGAGATGGCAGGGCCGGTGCTGGAAAAAGAAATGAGTGTAGCTTCCTGTGATGATGTGGTGTCCAGCATGCTGCTGCGTGGCACTTCTCCCCTGCAGCTTCTGCCCAGGATGCTAATGCTGAGAGATACCTTGTGCTATTTACTCCACTCTCTCCTGACATCGCTGGAAGGAGCAGGGGTATGAACGTGCTTCAGAGGATATCACAGCACTTCCAGTTGCTGTGGGACAGGTCCTTGGTTCAGATCAGCTTCCCAGGGAGTGCAGTGGCAAGGGTCCTGTGTCTGTGCATGCATCTGGGTAGCACTGGGCATGATGGGACCTCCTCCTCCTTACAGGTCTAGCTGCAGAGCAGCTCATCCAATATTGTTAATGACAATCAGAACAGGCAGGGTGTAATTTAAACCATTAGGCTTCTGTAAAAGGATTACTGTTTGGTGTTGAGCTGCCTAAGGATGGGGGCAAACCCCACTATTTTATATGTATGGAGGAAACCTCCTGACACTTCAAAATGCTATGGGAAAGAGGAAAAAACATTAAGAGAATAGAGCAGACCAGGTCTTCCTCTGGTGATCTGGTGGATGAGCAGAAGAACATCAGCTTACAGAGTGGCAGAGATGTAGCTGCAGGCAGGCTGGCCTCATGTGGTTCCCTGAAAAGCTGTGAGGAGCTGGTAACCTTCTATCTTCAAACAGGTAAGCAAGCCTTGGGAACTGCACAGCGTTATTCCTTCTGTATCCCATCAGAGCTGCTGCCTTTGATTTGGAAATGAAGGGATGTTCCTCTGGAGTCAAGTGCTGAGCCTGCATCATTAGCACAACCCAGCCTAGACCTTCACACTGTCACACAAAGACCTGGCCTAAGCCCAAACCCTTCCGGGAGGGAGAGCACAGGGCATGGTCCATCCCTGTCTCAGAGGTCATGCCACAGCAGTGGGTGCATTACATTACTGGCTGTAATCCTGAACAGGGCTGGTTCTTGGTGCTGGATCTGGATGCATGCTGTTGCTGGCATGTGGGTGGGAAGCATGAGGGTCACAACCCCCTGCCTGCCTCATTCACTGAGGATGTGACCTCCAGGGAGCTGATGCTAGGCATGGAAAACCTAAACCATCCCTGCCTTGAAGGAGGCTGTGTCATCCAGCCTTCATTTGTTTCCTTGCCCACATGCTGTCTGTGGGTCTGGTGGGTGGCAAAGCCAGATGCCCTTGCAGCTCCGCTGCCTCCCAGTTGCTCCCAGGCAAAAATCCATCAAACCCATCCAGGCTCCTGTCCCTTGCAACAGAGACCCATCCCAAATAGTTGTGCTAGTCCAGTGCGGTGCCAGGTCTCTGTGGATCTGTGCCTTGCCATGGCTTCTCTAATGCCTATTGATGGTCCAGCCTCTCTAGTGAAGAGGGAGGGCTTTGTAGGAGCATTTCTCCAGAGCTCATTTCCCAGTGAAATCACTGGACCTGTCTTTAGAAGCTCTCACCCTCTATTGGATCTATTTAAAAGGCTTCAGTGGGTTAAGATGTTACAAGAGGGGGAATGATGAGCAGATGCAGCTCTTGCTTAAGCTTTAATGGCCTTAAGAAACCATACTAAAACCACGTTAAGAAAAAAGGAGTTGTTTCCAGGAACAGTTTTCCAAAGTCTCAGCTCGATTTCCTTTCCTGCGCCGTGAAAGCCTCTCTTTGATAAATATTGTAATTCACAAACCCAACAGCCTTATTTTCAACCCAATTCATTTTAGTGTTAGGGATTTGAGTGGGGGAAGGGAGTCCTCCGAAATCAAATCTCTGTATTTTCTCCTACAAACATACCGCTCTTACAAGACACCTTCTTCTTTGACAAGGCTCTTTCTGTTGGAAAACAGTTGTTTAGCTTTGCCCCGACAGCCCAGGGACAGTAACACTTGTCAGCATGGAGAAACTGAGTGGCTTGGAGTGGGATGATGTTGGTATTAACGCGACAATTGTCCCTCTAACTCCATGCTGTGGTTCCAAGTGACTTCCCCGCTCTGTGCTCTCCCCTCAAGCTCTAACACAGCTGCTGACCTGCAGCACGTTTCTTTTCCTAGTCGTCACCTTTTATTCCCTGCCTTTTTGGATTTCTAGGATGCTTGAGCTCCTTTCTGACTGCGGTATTGCAGATGCGGCTGGGCTGGGCTGCATTTGTCGGATCCGATTCAAAACCCACTGAAGAAGGGCAGCAGTGATTTGCCGTTGATGTCAGTGGTCTCTGGAGCAGGCACTGTGCAACTGCTCTCATTTTTTAATCCAGACAATTGCAGTTAAACCTCCACATTTTTATTACAAATGTAAAGCATTCAGCCCAGCTCTGCTGGCTGCTGAGCAGCCCAAACAAGGGCCCTGCTTAAATCAGGGTGTTGCACCCCAAAGCAGAGAGAGATCCTGGGCTGCTCAGCCCTTGGGAAAATTGAGGCTGTCCTCTTTAAAAGAGAGATTTTACTTTCTCTCTTTGGATTCTGTGTTCGAAGCCTGCGGAAGGAAAGCGCAGCACAACCTGTGCTGTCCGTACCAGTGAGCCATAGCTGAGGTGTTTGTTTGCTGCCTTTTAGAATCTTCAAGTACCCTTCTTACTGCAGGAGGCTCGAGGAGGAACACCAAATGCTCGGTCTCGTGACAAAGCTGTAGGGAGCAGAGAGCAGCCAGGAGAGCAGGACCCAGCAGCAGTCAGTATGTACACGTATGTATAGGTCAGTATGTATGTATGTACAGGGAACCCCCAGTGCAAACTCCCAGACTGGGGCCAACCTGCAGGGGAGGAGCTGCCAGGGAAGGTGTGTGAGATTGGGGTGGCTATTTAATCACAGACTCATTGGGACTGGGTCACTTACTTGCCTTTCCCTGGGCTTCATCCAAAGCCTGCTAAAAGCTAACACGGTTTTCTTTCCTGCTGGCTTCCATGGGCTTTGGATCAGGATCTTTGTGCCTACAGGGTTATCTCTGTTTCCTGGAACTCGCTCACTGTTTGAATTTGCTGAGCCTATTTACTGCCGGGCTGCTTTTTTCTTTACCTCCCTCCATTCGATTGCACCAAGTTCCCGGCAGCCACTGGTTACAGGAGCCGTGTTGCTCTGTCAAAATGGGCTGTGCATGTCCCTGGCTGTCCCCTTCTCCATCTAGCCCCATGTAACTCTTAGAGCATCATGAGATCCACTATGAGCTTGACTCTTGCAAACCATCTGGTGTGGATAAAGACGATTCAGGAGTGTCAGGCTGCATCACTAACATCTTTCTCTTCTTTTTGGGTCTCAGACACTTTTTCCTAAAGGCACGGGCACCCCAGAAGATGTGTTTGCTCTGTGTTTACTACTTATCTATTCACAGGCTGATCCCTGCCTGCCGTTGCCCTTTGAACTCCATTTAGCCTTGCCTCTTCCCACATAACAGGAGGCATTTCTACAGGGAAGATGTTGTTCTTGTTCCTGAGCACGATGAGTAGGGGGAGAACACTTCCCTGGATTAATGAATGTGGCTTCATTCACGCACTCAATTAATAAATGAGCAAGGATACCTGCTACAAACCCTTCCCTCTCTTTTTCCAGTTCCAACATACAGCCCTTGCTGTAGGTGTTAGCACCTTCTGAAGAACAGCAGAGCCTGACATTTAAAACTAGAAGAAACCAAAGTGAGAGGGGGTGATTTGGAGATCAGAGGCTGGGGAGGAGCAGGGCTAAGCCCCTGCATTGCCTGTGTGTCCTGCTCCTTGGAGCCCCAGCAGATGATGGAGAGCAGTCATGGAGACAGTCCTCCCCACTGCAGTTCCCAGAATGGGGTGGTTGTGTCACTTCCAGCCCCAGGTACTTGATGATTGAGCAAGGCTTTGATGATCCTGTCTGAATGCTACCAAAGTGCATTTAATCCCAAAGCTGCTCTTTGGAACAAAGTGCCCTTGGTAATATCTACTGACTTGCAAACAAGTGTGTAACTTGTTCTTCCCATTGAACTAGGGCAGGCTGACAAGTATCTGTTCTTGCTTTTATAGGTATTTGTGGAAAAGTGACTCTTCTAGGAAAACACATCTCACCCAGGAGTCAAGATAGCCCTTTAATTTTGGGAACCAGATAGAACCCCCCCACCTTTTAAACCAGGCCCCTCTCCCCCTTGAGCATCTCTGAGCCCTCCAAGCAGACCTGCACTCCTGTGGAAGGAACAGCCTTTTTGCATGGGGCTTTTTCGGATGGGGCTTGGAGCAGCTCAGCCCATGGCAGGGGCTTGGAACTAGGTGAGCTTTAAAGTCCCTTCCAACACGAACCAGTCTGGGATTCTATGCATTCACCATTTATTTCCTGGCGAAGGTGTGAGTGTGGTGATTAGCGTTTCAGAGGCTGGCAAGGTGGGATACAAATAGGAGCAGAGGTAGCTCTGCAGACGAGCTTTACATTGTCACTCTCAAGGTAAATATTTCCCTTGAGTACACAGAGTCAAAGTACAGTTTACAATATATATATATTTATAAATCCAGGGACAAATGGCAGCTTGCTGGCTTTATTCCGGGTCAATGCTTGCCACGTCCTCTTCTGGGACCTCTTGCAGTTCCAGCATGGGATGTTCTGCTCTTCCAGCAGCATGAATGGAATCACAGCTAGGAAAGAGTCCGGAGAGCATGACCCCTGCCCTCTGTTAAGTTTTAAGCATTTGATTCTGCATGGGGGTTTTTATTTAGGATAATCTTGGCATTTCTGTCACATCCAAAGGCCTGGATTTCGCATGTTGTTCTTTATGAGCAATTCCCACCGGGTAATTATGCTGCATGAAGAGATTAATTAACTTTATGAGAGGCACTGCCCCCGGCAGTGGAAACGGGAACAGCTTCTGCTGGCTGGGATGGCTCCGTGCTGCGGCACGCTCGGCTCCCCAGGCGCTATGAGCAAGCCAAAGGCCATTGCCCATGGGACGGCTCTGCTGTGTCAGAGTGCTTCAAACGGCCAGTGTCGTGGTGACCTTATTCCTCAGCGTTCTCCTGTTTAATCACTGCTCTCTCCGGGTGTTTTGAAGGCCCTTGTCATGTCCCCAGTAACACTGCCCCTTGCCAAGGCAGGGGGATGAGCGGTGGTGCATCCAAGGAAGAGGTGTTTTGTAAGCATCCCTTAGAGCTCCCCTTGGAGACACCAGGCAAAGCCTAGCAGGGCATTTTGGGGTGTTGGGGTGCCTTCCCCTTGCCAGAGTCCAATGCTGCTATTGCAGGGCTGGCACAAGCAGCCACCCTGGCTGTGTTAATTCAGTACCAGTCTGTTGTCTTCGGATGGGGGGACAAATGTGACGCCTCTGGCAAACCTGAAACTGGACTTGGAATTTCTCCCACAAGTCCCAGCTCCCCCCTGCACACCCAAAAGCCTCCTTTAAGCCCCAAACCCCTGATATTTTGACCCCTGAACATCAGCCATCATACTGTGCTGCTGCAGTGGTGCATTGCTGCTGTGACCCATGTGTGGGTTCAAACCTCTCGCTTGGATGAGACGTCAGCCTGGCACCTGGGTGTAATCGCATACGCACTCAGAGAGGTCTTTCTTTTAACTTGGTAATGTAAAATTCCCTGCTTTGCTCAGAGTACAAAGTGTGGTGTGCAGGCAGCAAGCACAGAGTGTTCTTGGATGGCCCCGTGCAGGTACGCGGCTCTGCCCTAAGAGGGGTAATTCAGAATTAGGATTTACCTTGGCATTATTCAATGCCACCTCACGCACAGATTTAACCTCCTCAAGCCTCAGGTTTTCTGCTGTGTTTTTTGGAAAGAAAGCTGCTTAAAATACATATATATATATTTCTTTTAAAAAAAGCTTTTTTATTTTTCTTTCTCTTACTCCTTTTCTTTTCTTCTTCTCCTCCTCCTTAATTCTCTTCTTCTCCTTCTCAGGATCTGGTTCACTGGTCCCATTACAGAGTCAGCACATTCAGAGCATTCCCTGTACACCGGTTCAGCTTCTCTGTGTAAATAACGATTCCTAGGTGTTTCTGCTTTAGAGACCTTCTGATACGTTTCAGTGCCGATGTGGCAGATCCCAGGACATCTGAAGCAAGGTTTTCCCAGCAGAGATGGAGAGGTGCTGCTGGACCTTTGCAAAGTCCTCTTCGCAAGGTAGGTGTTGCGTGTCTGTGACTGGAGAAACACTCAAACAGGCAGAAATCAAAGCCGGGGGGGGGGGGGGAATACAAGTTCATTTTTTTCCATAGAAAGCCCTTTTTTGGGGTGGAAAAAGAAGGGAATTCCATATTCAAACCAGGAATTTTTCTCCTCCAGAAAAACTTGTCCCTTCTAGAATGCATGTTTTTTACATGAGTGTGGAATGTGATTTTTTGGAAGGAGGCACTGTGCCTCAACAGACATGAATGGTGGATGATGCTGTGCTCGCTGGGGAGTCAGCACGTTCAGCTGGGACCCGGGAGATGCCTCCATCACTGGCCCTGGAAAAGCTGCATCCTCCCTCTGCCTGCGTTTCTCCTCCTGAAAAGTGGGGTTGATGGCACTGCCTTTCTATCCGAAGGGCTTCACAGCAGCTTGGTATGATATACTGGAAGCTGCCATTAGTACCATGTCCATAACACCATGACACAAAGCTGTGGGGTGATGTTTTTCTCCCTTATTATCTTTGCAGCTTTCATTGCACTGTTGAATAGAAGAAACCCCTTCAGGTCTTTGCTTTCCCTTCCTAGCTCTTGTGCCAAGATTTTGCAGTCCCTCTGCCCACATCCAAACCTCCAACCATGGACACAGTTCACATTTTCCCATATTGCTTCCCTGCAAACCAAGCCCAGAGAGAAGAGGAGCTGGTGTGACAGGGTGGTGGTTGCCACGCCAGCTCCTTTTGCTTTGAGTTCTCTCTTCCCTTTGGCCTTCAGGGCTGTGAGCATCCAGTGGCTCTCAGGCTTTGCTGTGCAGTGTTTGTGGGGTGGGAAGCCCTGATGTTCTTCCCATGTGATGTCCCCAACTGCTTGTTCTGGCTTTCACCCAGCCAAAGCACTCATGGACTCCTTGGGTACCTCTCCTGTTTACACCAGTATCTTTGAAGCTTATGGCCTGTTACTAGGTTGGTCAGAGATCAGCTGCTGATGGGAAGTAGATAGATGGATCACATAAGCCTCCTTTTGTCCACTTGCCATCCGCACACAACACCAGTATGGACACACACTCTCTCACGCACAGCTGAAGCAATGGACTGTCTCTTCCTACCCCTGTCTTTATGCAGGTTGCACCAGGCAAAAGACACCTGCAGAAGCAAATGCCTCTGCTCTCCCGCAAATGATGCTTCACCCAGGGGAGATGTGCTGCATGAGTTTCACCTTTGAGGGGCAGGTGCAATAGGCAGAGGAGGCTTGAACATGGGAGACCTTCAACCAAAGCATCCTGACCCCAGAAGAGGTGTCTCTTAAGCCAGAGGTACTTTGTGGCTTTATATTTAAACCCGCCAGTGCATTCGTGACCTCTCCATAGCTCTGCCGTGCTCGTATCCCCAAAATACCTTTAATTCTCCACCTGGGGCCATGCTCTGGGATTTCTCAAAGCTGGGAGCTGTGTTTGTTCCTGGCACATCAGGAGGTCCTTCCTGGGCTGTTTTCAGCTGGATTACAATTTCCAGATGTTGAGTCAGGCAAGGAGCTTGAACCCTGCTGAGATAATACATGGGAAGTGAGAATAGTTCCCTTGATATCATCAGTGATTGCCCCATCACAATCTGTTAGTGGTGGAACAAGACAAGCTGCACGTCCCTGAATCATTGCAACCCTTCTTTCTGGGCAGATTTTCCAAGTCCTGAAGAAGTTTCTTGCTAAGCCCCAGCTCCTGGAATCACGTCAGTTTGTGTCCAGCCAAGCTTTCAAGAGATGCATGAAGTTATCTGGACCTAAAGCCAGTTTGGGGTGGGGAAGACAGAGATTCTCCTGCATCCAATGTCAATGAAGAATGTCTGGAGGACAAGAGATCCCTATGCTTTTTTCCTTGCCTAGATGAGAATGCCTGTTCTTCTAAGCTGTATATAGCCCTGCTTCTGCAGACTGGGCACTGGGGTGCCACGTTGCATGGTGAAGGATTAGGTAATTTCCTTCCCTTCTTTTCTGGAAGGTGTTTTGATTAGTATAACCATTGTGTTCCCAAATTAGCTTGTGTTCCTGGCTTTGCCCTTAGGCTGGCTTTTCCTGTTACAAGCCTGCTCTGGCACAAGTGATACCGCAGCATCTACAGCAGCATCGAATGGTGCAGCTGAGGTTGGGATGGATCCAGCTACACTCAGTCTACCAGCTGCCCTTTCTGAGTGACCTTAGGCTAATGCTGAGTCCTACAGCTCTCTAGCATTCCAGTGCCTGGCATAGCTGTGTGGAAGCTTCCAAACAGCCCAAGCTTTGATGTGAGATTTGGGAGACCACGGCATGTGCTGGACCAAGACCAGGAGCAGCCAGGACAACCCCATCCCTGTCATCATGGCAGAGGGAGGGAAAGTTAACACCTGGCATTGGCTAAGCTGTGCAGCTCTGGTATCTGAAGCCATCCTGGTGGGATGTGTCCGTCTTGGCAAGTGAAAGAATGCAGAGTTCTGGGAGAAAATTAGGAGTAGAATGTGAAACATTTACCAAGTGGCAACAAGACAGGCACAGAGTGATGAATCAGGGGCTCCCGAGTGCCATGGAGAGCAGGAGCTGCTTGCAGAACAGTTCTGGTTGAGCATGCAACTGGGAAGCTGAAGTCACTGGTTGGCATGTCTCTTTGGTGTCAAGCCTTATCCAGGCCAGATGTACCAATTCCTGTCCTTATACAAAAGGAAAGGCTGCTTCCAGAGTCTCCAAAGGGATGAATGTGGATGGAGGACTACATGGAGGATCAGCTTGGCTGGTAGACAACGCAGCATCATTCCCATAGTGCAGGCAGCAGCCAAATGTGGAGCAAAGGACCCCCTCTGCTCTCATTCCTACCAGGTTTCTGGTGTATTCCTGTAGCATAAAGTATCCCATGGTGGGAGCAAGGGTGGCAGGCACAGTCCAAGTGCTCAGGATTGAAATGCAAGGCTGAGCCCAGGCAGAGCTGACTGCTCTCCTGTAAGGAAACACAAGCCATGTCTGTTTGCATGCTCAGCCTCCTGGATGTGGATCCCAATCCTACCCAAGCAGGATTTCATGGTCATCTCTGCAACGACTGAGTCTGGACCTTCAGAAGAGACAGGGCTGCAGAGAGAGCCCTGCAGACCTTGTGGCGGGGTTGGTTTGATGACTGTTGCGCAGAGCTAAAAATACCCCAGCGATGGTTATGAATTTAGGATAACTAATACATCCAGTGAAGAGATCTGGAGCCATTCCAGGGCTAAACAACAGCTTCTTTACCAACAGCCAAAGACTTGTGGATGCAAAAATAACTGGGAACTGAAAAACTTGAGCTGGAGCAAGGGGTTTTCAAACTGAACCCAAGAAAAACTGTCTAGCGGAGAGGATGACCGTGGATAATCGCCAGCGCTCTGGTTGTTTTAACAACAGGGTACACAGACCTCTCCATTTGGGCTGGATGCTGTCTCTGGGCAGGAGTTGGGTGAACTAGTAGTTAGGGAGAATTCCTTTGATATGGGGGGAAAGCAAATTATACTGATAATACAGGACCCAGTGGCCTGGATCAGCAGCAAGAATCAGAGGGAAACACCATGGTGGGAGGTATATGCTTGAGGTCTTAGAAAGTGGGAGGGGAAAGGCCAAAGAATAATAGGCTGTGGATAATGGGAAGAGTGCTGTGGGGTGGACCAGCTTTGAGCCATGGTGGTGAGCAGAGGGCAAACAAGGCTTTCAGACATCCATCTACAGCCCCGAAACACAGCAGAGGGAGGAGGAACCGAGAGAGCTGTGCCATGGTGGCAGAAGACACCTGGGTTCACATCCCTGCTCCATCTGCTCACTCTACACTGGAAGTGTTTATGCCTATTTCAGGTCCCTCTGCAGAAGCCTTATTATCATAATTAGCCCAGAATGCTTCTCCATTAGCGCATTTTTTCTCTTCTTCCATCACATCAGCCCGCATGAAACAGTCTCTTATTCTCCTTGCTGTTGTGTCGAGACGTACCAGGCTGTGGGCAGGACCTGCTGCCCGTGCCCTGCCTGGCCTCAATGGCACAGCTTGTTCTCCGTGCAAGGGGCGATGATGCGGATGTAAACCCCAGGGATAACCAGGAAGAACAGCATTGATTGCCTGCTCCCGAGAATGGCTGGCTACTGGAATACAACATCAGTGCCCCAAGCAGCCACAGCAGGCTGCAAGGAGCGAGGTGGCAGGAGGCTGAAAGGTTCCAAATTATCACTCCCTCGCAGCCACTCTTATAGTGCATTCATTTCTCAGTCTGCAGTCAGTGCCCAGAACCCAGAGTGTGCACCTCAATGTGACCGAGGAGGTGCAGGAAAGGGAGAGATACAGCTTTTGGCTTGGCTGAAGATGTGGAGGCTGGGAGACATTCTCATCTGAACCCAGACCTTTTGTGTGATTTTTCATAGAATCCCAGACTGGTTTGGGTTGGAAGGGACCTTAGAGCTCATTCAGTTCCAACCCCTCCCATGGGCAGGGACACCTTCCACTGGACCAGGTTGCTCCAAGCCCCTGTGTCCAACCTGGCCTTGAACACTGCCAGGGATGGGGCAGCCACAGCTTCTCTGGGCACCCTGTGCCAGGGCCTCAGCACCCTCACAGGGAAGAATTTCTCCCTAATGTCTCATCTCAATCTCCCCTCTGTCAGGTTAAAGCCATTCCCCCTTGTCCTGTCCCTACAGGCCCTTATCAAAAGCCCCTCTCCAGATTTCTTGTAGCCCCTTTAGGCACTGGAAGCTGCTCTAAGGTCTCCCCTTAAGGAGCCTTCTCTTCTCCAGGCTGAACCAGCCCAGCTCTCTCAGCCTGGCTCCAGAGCAGAGCTGCTCCAGCCCTCACAGCATCTCAGTGGCCTCCTCTGGACTTGCTCCAACAGCTCCACGTCCCTCTTCGGGGTTCTCTCTGCTCCGTGGTGCCCTCGGAGAGCCTCCGGAGCCTGAATCATCCTCCCCACCCACGGCAGGGAGCTCCCGGGTTTCCCCCCATCCTCTCCCAGCTCTTCCTTAGGGCACGCAGGGGTCCCTCCACCCGCGGGGACTGCACCCCCAGCACCGTCCCGTCCCGTCCGGTGCGGTTCCGTCCCGCCCCGCCGCTCTGAGTGGGCCCCGCGGTGCGGCGCGGAGCGACGGGACGGGGCGGGGCGGGGCGGGGCGGGGCGGGGCGGCCCCGAACCCGGCGAGACAGCGGCGGAAAGTGCCACGACTCCACACGGGCGGCCACGGCGGCAGCAGGGACCGCGACCCGGCACCGGTGGGTACGCGGCGGCGGTCGGACCCTCCCCTTTCCCTTCCTCTTCCAGGCGGGACCCCCGTAGCAGCGGGGGGGAGAGGGGGGCATCCACCCCCATGCCGGCGCTCCCGGGAACGGGGAAGGGAGGGGGATGGGATCCCGGGTTTGGGGGCTGGCCACGTTTGCGGGGCGGGGGGGGGTCAGGCGGATGAATGGCCTCCGAGGCGAGGGCGGTGTGGAATGGCGGCGGGGGCGGACGGGAGGGGAGGGAAGAAGGAAGGAGGCGAACCCGGTCCCCCCTTCGGCTTCCCGGCCCCGGTTACCGACGGGCATTGCCCCACGGGCATCACCGCCTGCTCCGCAGCCTTCAGCCCCATTCCTTGCCCCAGCGCCTTCCTGATGAAATTCACTAATCGGGTTAATCGCCGTTACAAAAGGTCACAGCCCGCAGGCAGTTGTTCCGTATTTATTTCTTTCTCTTAACTAACATCCCCCCAAATCCCCCCAAGCACTGAGGGATCCCCACAGCGCTGCGTCCAGCGATGCCCGACGCTTTCCGATAGAGGCATCGACTCTGTAAGCAGAGGCAGCAGAGGCACCCCCCCCATACCAGCTTGGGATCTTTCCAAACTGGATGTCACCAGCTTGCCCGCCGGCAAACCGGGAATTCCTCGCCCCGCCGGGGAATCGCGCTGCACACGTGGCCAGGCGCGATAGAGGAACCTCCCTGCCTCAAATGTCAGCGTTCCTCTTGGCAAGAAGTGGTGGCAGCGGCCTCCACTCGCCGGGAAAGGGCTGGGAAGGAGGTTGGGAGAGGTGGGTGCTCCCTGGGATGTAGACCCCGAGCAGGTGTGATGAGGGGTGGTGGTGAAATGCTGTTTGAGAGAGGAAATTTGTAACAACCACCGCAGCGATTAGTGAAGCTGCAGCTGTGTTACAGTGCTAATTCACTCTTCTTGTGTGTGTATGTATGTATTAATATATATATATACATATGTAGTAGTGGGACTGGAGCAATAGGACAAGGGGGAATGACCTTAAACTGACACCGGGGAGATTTAGATGAGCTCTTAGGCAGATGTTCTTCCGTGTGAGGGTGCTGAGGCCCTGGCACAGGGTGCCCAGAGAAGCTGTGGCTGCCCCATCCCTGGCAGTCTTCAAGGCCAGGTTGGACGGAGCTTGGAGCAACCTGATCTAGTGGAAGGTGTCCCTGCCCGTGGCAGGGGGTTGGAACTTGATGAGCTTTAAGATCCCTTCCAGCCCAAACCAGTATTCTATGATACGTATGGTTCTTCTGCCCTGTTTTTGCACTCTGGGGCTCAGGGAGGGAACTGGCAGCGCTGCCCAGGGCCGTGGCCGTAGCCGCTGCACTCCAAGAGCTAATGGAGCGCTGAGACATGTTCAATTAAGTGGAGCTCTAACTGTTGACAATCTGGAGTTGCTCCATAGGGTAACACACGCTGCCAGGAGGCTGGAAGTGCACAGTCACTTAGGCAGAAAATGTGTTTCAGCAGAGGCTGTGGGATGCGGGCAGGATCCGCGCACGGGCTTCTCCCATTTGTGTTTAATTTTTGCCTTGGTTGTGACAGGGCAGAGAGACAAGCTCCAGGAGGGGCATCTGGTGCTTGTCTGTTATCTGCTGGTGTTGCTACTGCTGTCTTTTCCCGCTGCTATTGGCAGGATCAGGCCTCCTGGTTCTCTCTCCCTCCTTGGTGCTGTTCCGCCAGCTGTCGCTCTGCCCCTGATGCTGCCTCTTTGGCGATGGTAGCTGCAGCCCAGGGGCAGGGAAGGAGATGAGACCTTGTTTCTTGGAACCAGAGGCCAGGCAGTGCCCTCCCCAAGCAGCAGCTGGTCTGCTGCTGCTGCTGCTTCTTGCCCTGCTGGCCTGGGGGATAACTTTGAGCTTGGGAAAAAGCTGAAATCTCAGCCTGGTGCTTCACAGGCAGGTGTTGCTGAGGGCTCTGCAGTTCTCTCAGTCTGCCCTCCAACACCCCATCGCCTCTTCTCCAACACTGCCTTAACCTGAGATGCCACCTTGACACCATGGCGAAGTACAGGAGCCTGTAGGGACAGGACAAGGGGAAATGGTTTTAATCTGACAGAGGGGAGATTGAGATGAGACATTAGGAAGAAATTCTTCCCTGTGAGGGTGCTGAGGCCCTGGCACAGGGTGCCCAGAGAAGCTGTGGCTGCCCCATCCCTGGCAGTGTTCAAGGCCAGGTTGGACACAGGGACTTGAAGCAACCTGGTCTAGTGGAAGGTGTCCCTGCCTGTGGCAGGGGTTGGAACTGGATGAACTTTAAGGTCCCTTCCAACCCAAACCAGTCTGGGATTCTATGCAGCCTTGGGTTGTGGAGGAACCAAGTGTTCTGCTTGCAGAGAGCATGTTTTCCTTTCTGCAGCTTTTATCCAGAACAGGAGAGATAACAGGTATATTTTTCCATTGGCTGTGTAAAGAATTAAGGTTTCTGTAGTTATTACACAACCCGTCTCTTCCTTTGCTCCTGCTCACCTGACGCTTGACCTGACTGATTGAAACCAGGGCTGGCGGAGGACTGAGTGCAAAGACACTGAATACCCATGGATTCCATGGAATAGCGAAGAGGAAAGGCTGAACAGGAGAAGGCTCTACCTGATTTTTGACACAAAGCTGTCCTTGGCAAATGCAGCAGGACAGCGAGCGTGGCCCCTCTGCTGTCACACCACGTGTCTGGGGGTTAGTTAGTTTGATTAGTTAGTTAGTTAGTTAGTTAGTTAAATTGGAAAGCCAGCAAGGCTGGGTGCTTCACTAATCTGGCTTCCTTAGGGTGGGTTTGCTCAGGGCAAACAGAGGTGAGTGCCCGTGCAGGGTGGCTGGGGAGGTCAGGTCTCCCGGGTTGTTGTTTGGGATGTTGGGAAGTTTGATGGATAATGGGAATGGAAGAGTCAGAGCTCAGCGTTTTTCAGTTGTCTCCTTTACATGAGAAGGCCAAGCGAAATAAATAACCACTTATCCATCTTAGTCCTGTTCTGTGGTTGTGAAAAGCTTTACCTGAACAAGCTGCTCTAGGGAAGGAGTTTGCCTGTGGAGATACTTGATTTCTGCTGTTTCAGCTGGGTGAGGAGCAGAGGATGATCTTATTCAAGAAACTTCATGCAGGTAAATGTGCTTAAGTGCCAGATGTGAACATGGACTGTGATAGCTGGTGCTGTCTCTGCACCCTTTAAGCATCCAGCCATCTCCCAGAACAGCCTGGGCATCAGACTGAAAAGCATCGTAGTAGAGACAAAGTCCTGCAGAGTGGAGGATGCTGAAGTCTTCAAGCCTCTTCAGAGCCTGGCTGTTGAGTGAAACCTTGAAGTGTGAAACCATCCTTTAGCCATCCGCTAGCAGACAAATGGTGGTACCTTTGGTGCCCTGTTTTATCATGTCCTGTCTAAGGCTTCGTGCAGGTGGGAAGTATGGAGAGCTTTCCTTCCAAAGGGCAAAGCTGGTTTGATTTAAGCACGTGTTGTCCATGGCAAGGGGGTTGGAACTGGATGACCTTAAGCTCCTTTCCAACCCAACCCGTTCTATGATTCTCTGGTAGCATACAACCTGCTGCCATCTTTGCTCTGCCAGGTGATAGGCTCTTCCCTGAACGAGCTGTGGGGCTGGTCCGTGCCAGGTCTCAACCGCAGGAGGAACTCTACTGGTAGAACTTGCTCCTTGGAGTCAGCGCCGGGTCTTCCAGGACCAGCCCCACACTGTGGGCTGCGGGGCACGAGCATCAGGACAGGACCAAGGTTTCCCTTTGCCTTAATGGTGCTGCTGGGAGCAATTGCTGCCTGGTTGATATCTCTCGCTCTTCATTCTCCTGGCACACCTTGGGAACAGCACGGGGTTTCTCTGGTCCAATGGTGGGAGCTTCCCAATGGCCCGTGCAAGCATCACTGCTGTGACAGCTCTCCCAGCAGGTCCACAGCTGGTCAGTGCTCTTGGCTGCTTTTTCCTTGTGTTGGTTTTGTTTTGGAAGGGGTTGCTGGGTGGTTTCTCTGTTTAGCTAGGAAGGACTTTAACGCTAATCTGCATCCTTATCTGGCCCTGGCTGTAAAGCCTGAGAGGAGGCAAGGTGCAGGCAGCTTTTACAGCAGTGGGGCTGGGTGAGGCTGCGTGTGGGACAGAGGGGATGTGGGGCTTAAGGACCCTGCGTGTAAGGGCTTTGTGGGGACAGCAGTGTGGGGTGAGATGTAGGTCAGGCAGAGAGCTGAGGCAGTGTAGTGCTGCATCCGGCACTGCCATCTCACCCACCTCCCCACCCCGCTCTGTGTGAAATAACTGTCCTCATCCATTCCCTGAGTGCTGGGTGCCTCTATAGCAAAGGTTTGGGGTGTTTTCCTCCACTCCCATCCTCTGTGGGCTCCATCCAGCTGCTTTTGGAGGTGGCAGTAGCAGCTGGTGGGGTTGGGGTGCATTTGCCAGTGATCGGCAATGTCCTTGCCCTAAGCTGGAGCAACAAGTTCTCATCTAAATACAAAGCAGTGGTGGTGCGAGGCCAGGAAGTGTTTACTTTTACTGATGTGTCTGGGTTGCTGGGCAAGGAACACAGGTCGCCTTGTTCCTTCCCTAAAACAGCTTCTGGGTGCTTCAGTGTAGCCCTAAACCCAGCACAAGGTCATGGGTATGTGTTCTCCAGCCCTGCGTTGTATTTACTGCCAGGGAGAGGAAATCCAGCCCTTTCCACTCTGTAGGTTAGGAATAATCTGTCTGTCCTGGTGGGGACTGTCCCAGGGTGATGCTGTTTAGTAAGAAGGGGGTGACTTGGCCCCAGATGTGCTGGGATACAGCGGGCTGAGGCTGTTTAAATCCGAAACAGCCGGGGCGGATGTGAAGTGGGGATGCCTGTAGTATCAGCTGGGATCTCGAGTGGTGCCCTGGGGTAGAAAGCTGGCCCTGCCAGGGGAGGCTGGTTCCAGCTGGCACTGGCAGCCCTCCCGCCTGCCAGCTCTCTCCTGCTTTGCCTGGATGGATGGTTGGAGAGGTTGGGCCGGGAGTGCTGGGCTGCTGGTTAAAGCATCCTTCCCTGGGCAGGGCAGTATCTCCAATGGGAAACAGCCGCTTTGCAGCCCCTTCCAGCTCTGCTTGGGTGTTGGAGGAGAGTTTTTCATTGCACTGTCACCCCCTTGCTGCATGAGCAGCCTTGAGCTGCAGATTGGCTGCGGGTTCCCTTCTCCGTCAGTTGGACAGGTAAAGGTGTCCCTCTGAGAGCACTGAGGTTTTGAAAAGATGCTGATCTCCTTGGGTTTATTCTTCTTTTTGCCTCTTCCCCTTCCAACCCCTCCCTCCCGCCTCAACCCACAGCCTCCTAAAGAGGAAATGCGATCATGTTTGCAGTTAAGTGTGGGGATGGGAACTTGCGATAGCCGAGGAGTTTCTGCACTCTGTTTTGAGGCACAATAACAAGAAACCGCAGGCAGGCACCTCCTGGGAAGTGCCCCTTTGCAGATTAACTGCCAGACTCCAGCATCTGGGGTTCAGGAGCCACCTCGCAGCCACGTGAAGGTGATGCCCTGATGGGAGGAACACGTGAGTGGGACAGCAGATAAGAGATTGGCTTTGAAACTCGGGACAGGGTTCAACTAGCAGTTGAGAAGAGTGGAGATAGCAGCATCATTCTCCATGTGTGGCTGACAGATCTCAGACAGGGGATAGAGTCTCCGTTGCTGCTCCATTACAGGTGGAAAACCTGAGGTTGGAGAGGAGGGAGGAAAGGACCCTGTGGCTGGTTTACCCACCAGCTAACAGCAGAAGTAGAAAGAGAAGCTCTGCATCCAGCACTTGCTTTGCAAGTCTCACTTCTTCCTGCAGGCAGCTCCTGTGGAGATGAGATAACTAACGACCATCCTTTTGGGGTTTTTTAGCTTGAACTTGTGACTTTCATTGGTATTTATATCTTAAGGAAATGGTGGTGACTTGGTTCTCTGTGTGGAATCTGTGCATGCAGCATCGTTGCTGGGGTGGTTCTCATTGCTGGGGACAGCTCTGCAGCGGGATGTGGTCACCCCGCATCCTCCTCCCCGGGCTGGGCAGAAGCCAGCAGTGCCTCAGGGTGTAAGCGGTGAAGGGAGAAGGCTGCTGCAAAGCTGGGGAAAGCTCTCCTGTGCATTCTTTCTCCTTCCAGGGCGGAGTTTGATTCCAAAGTTGAGACCTGGATGTGTGTCTGGGTGCAATGACAAGGACGGATGCTCCAGGGAGAGCCCAGGTCCTGGCCAGACTGCACCAGACAGTCTGAAAACAGGCTCTTTATCTGCCACAGGGCTGCAGGTATTGCCTGAGGTCATGCAAATCCATCCCATCAGACTAATAGGTAGTTGCTCATGGCTGTCTCCACATCCCTGTTCTTTAATTCCCTCTCTTTGGTTCTTCTGGAGGTTGTTGCAGCCTTTTCAGTCCGTGGTGCTGTTTGTAGACACAGATGTCCTTACGAAACTCCCTGCACAGAGACTGTTTCATCTCTTTCCCCCCACTAACTGTTGTTCTGATGTCTTGCAGGCACAGAAGAATAAGGCAGGATGGATGTGTATGATCCTCAGACGCTGGGTGTTATGGTCTTTGGAGGTTTTATGGTGATATCAGCCATTGGGATCTTCCTGGTGTCCACCTTCTCCATGAAGGAGACGTCTTATGAGGAAGCCTTGGCCAAGCAACGCAAAGAACTTGAGAAGACCCAGCAGCAGAAAATAGAGAAAAAGAAGAAAGAGAAACCTGTTGAGAAAAAAGGAAAAGCAAAGAAAAAGGAAGAGAAACCTAATGGAAAGATCCCGGAGCAGCAGGTGACTCAGGAAGTGGTGGACTCTCCCAAGGATGTGGTTCTTGAACCTGCTGTGGTGCCTGAGCCTGTAACTGTTGAGTCTCCAGTTGCAGCGGTGCCAGTGGCCCCCCAGGAAAAGGAGAAACCTGCTGTATCACCTAAGGAGAAGAGGAAGAAGGAGAAGAAGGTTGCAAAGGTAGAGCCTGCTCCTAGCCCAGTGGTGGCTTCGCCTCCTGTCAGTGTCTCCAAAAGTTCTCCTGTCTTGGAGGTGACCCCTAAGGAAGTGCCTGTGGTGGCTGTGCCACCGGTTGGTACACAGCAAAGTGCTCCTCCGGTCATCAGCTCTGTTGCCATCAAGAAAACTGATGCTCTTCCGACCCATGAGGAGCAGAAGCATGATGGACCTGTCAAGAAGAAGGCTTCGTCTAAGAAGAAGAGCGAACCAGGTAAGGCCAAATTCCTCTGCGTATATCCCCATCAAGTAAGCTAGCGGCACATCTTGGTGCTGTTAAAACGGAGCTATCCCATTCTGAGATCTCTTCGTTCCTCACTGTTGGAAACAGGGCAGCTGTAGAAAGGCTGTCTCTGGTGACATGGCTCATGTGCACCAAAGGAAAGATGGGCTGTAGAAGCCTATCTAGATCATAGTTCTCTCTAGGGGAAGTATTGTTGAAATAAAGAGTTTATTGACTCATTTTCACTCTGCAATGTGTTGCCTCCTGCAGCACATCCCATTTGGTGCTTAGCTCCTTGGTCCAGCACACAGTTGTTGGAGTTATAGGTTCCCCTTGGATTTGCTGTTGTGCTGTGGGTCTCTAAGCACATCTGCACGCTGGGAATGACCAGGAGGTGCATGTACCTATCCTATGAGAGGGGACAGGTGCCAAGGTGCTGCACACCTGGGTGCAAAGCCAAGACGAGGTGTTTTCCCCTACTACCCCTGATTATTAAAAGCACACAGGAGCTCTATGACTCTTCTGTGGGGAGCAGGGTCACTGCTAGAGTTTCCTTTCCCATGTTTTGGAAGAGGGCCTACTATTCAGCAGGATGTTTTGCAGCCACTGGTCTCCAAGGTTGTGTTAAACCCTTTGTGTCTGCTCCTCTGAGGAGGGGATTTTGCTAAAGGCCATCTCCACGTAGCTTTTAAGTGGTCTGAATAGCAACTACAGGAGGGTATTGCAATGGTGGTGTTGGGGAAGTTGGAGATAGCTGGTTTGGCATGTGCATACAGGGTTGTACCTCTCTAACATTGGAAATCATGGTCCTAAATCCAAGCTGTAGCAGCAGAGGGAATGTGAATGGGAGATGAACTTTCAGCACTTGTTAAGTTGGGAGTTCTTTGTCTGCTCCGAGCATCTACTCTGTTGAGTATGTAGTGCCGATCCTGTGTGTCTTAAGTGATGTCTTAGGTGGTCCTGTGGGATTTTCCCAAGGAAAGCTCTCAGCAGTATTTGTGCCGTGAAGCTGGCTGCAGTTCGACCAAGGTAGTTTGGGCAGCCTTTTGGCAGCTGTGGTTTCTCCTCCTCAGAGGCAGAAGCAACAGATTATCCCGTGGCAGATAAAAATGTGTGTTCAAAGTGTTCAGGGACATGAAACAGATGGAAAAGCTCACAAAGAGCATCTTGGGGTATTTTTCTCTTGTGTGGTTTGGTTTTAGCCTCCTTCATCACACAGAGACTTGCTTGCAAGTGGTTAGCCTGTATTCATGTCCCTTGTATCTGTGATAGCAGGAGCCAAGCTCTCCCATGAAACAGATGTGGTACTGGATCTGGGGTGCTGCCTCCCGGGTATGGGCTCCATGCAAGGGCCATCCGTGTCTCCTATGTTCCCTTGGGTTTGAGAAGTGGCTCTTCAGACCCCTCGTCCCTGCTGTGCTTGCCCATGGCGGTTTTGCCAGGTGACTGCTTCTTGTTTCAGCCACAAAGATGCTCCGGGGGCTGGAGCACCTCTGCTTGAGGAAAGGCTGAGAAAGCTGGGCTTGTTCAGCCTGGAGAAGAGAAGGCTCCAGAGAGACTTTATTGTGGCCTTTCAGTTCTTGAGAGGGGTCTATAAGGAAGACAGGGAGAGACTTTTTAGCAGGGCCTGTTGTGACAGCACAGAGGGTAATTGTTTGAAACTAAGAGAGGAGAGATTCAGGCTGGATGCGAGGGATAGGGCTTAGTGCTGCTATCCCAAATGGATCTACCAGAAACCAGGAGCAAGCAGTGCATGCTAATGCTGCTAGGTGTTCCTGCTCTGTTGCTGTGGTGGGTTGACCGTGGTTGGTTGCCCAATGCCCACCCAGCTGCTTTCTCACTCCCCTCCTCAACAGGATGGGGAGAAAATAAGATGGGGAAGGTTGTGGGTCAGGATGGAGACAGGGCAATTACTTAGCAGTTACTGTCACAGGCAGAACAGGCTCTACATGGGTATCAGAGTCATAGAATCGACAAGGTTGTTAAAGACCTTTAAGGTCACCAAGTCCAGCTGTTCCCCAGCGCTGCCAAGGCCACCATTAAACCATGTCACTGGGGGCCTTGTCTACAAAAAACCATAATTTAATTTATTTCCCCTTAAAATATATGAGAAACCAAGTCAAAATTAAACCACCTTCCTCCCCCCCCCCTCCTCTTCCCAGGCTCAACTTCACTCCCTCCCTCCTGACTCCTCTACCTCCCCTCCCTGAGTGGAGCAGGGGAATGGGAGCTGTGGTCAGTCCATAACAACTCCTCTCTGCTGTTCCTTCTTCCTTCTACCTTTCCCCTGCCCTAGTGTGGGGCCTTCCATTGGCTGCAGTCCTTCAGGATGAACCTGCTTTAGCACGGGCTCCTCTCCAAGGGCTGCAGAGGAATCTCTGCTTTGATGCCTGGAGCACCTCATCCTTCTCTGTCCTTGGGAGGGTCTGAGCTCTGCATTCAAGGGACCCTGGTGTTAACGGCTTTAGAGGCTCTGGAGGAAAATGAGCACACTGGGCCAGAGACACTGTGCAGGAGCTCCTAAACCACTGCCCAGCACCCCCTGTGCATCATGACTGTGTGCACTGTGGTCCTACAACAGCATCATCGCCCCTGATGCTCCTTGGCTTTCCTGGCTTAGCAGAAGGGTCAGGGAAGGGTTGGAGATGTGTTGTTGCTTAGCAAAGAGCTGGAACAAACCTGCCTGGTGAAAGGTGGGAGTTGACCTTGCTGTGCTCTGCGTCACCAGCCCTGCTGCACTGGGTGATGTCCCTGAGCAAAGTTGTATCGTGGTGCTTCTGATGCCCAGAACATCCTTGCTCCCTGGCGCTGGCAAAGCCTGCCCAGCTCCTTCTGGGAATCCTTCTGTTCGATGGAGGATGGTGGCAGGGTGGTGGGACCAGTAGCAATGCCAGGCAGAGGTGACAGCTGGCTCAAGAAGCGCATGTGTGTGGTGATTATCATCTCCATCACTTAGAATTGTAGAATCCCAGACTGTTTTAGGTTGGAAGTGACGTTAAAGCTCATCCAGTTCCAACCGCCTGCCACAGGCAGGGACACCTTCCATTGGACGAGGTTGCTCCAAGCCCCATCCAGCCTGGCCTTGAACACTGCCAGGGATGGGGCAGCCACAGCTTCTCTGGGCACCCTGTGCCAGGGCCTCAGCACCCTCACAGGGAAGAATTTCTTCCTAATGTCTCATCTCACTCTCCCCTCTGTCAGGTTAAAGCCATTCCCCCTTGTCCTGTCCCCACAGGCCCTTGTCCAAAGCCCCTCTCCAGATTTCTTGTTGGCCCTTTCAGGCACTGGAAGCTGCTCTAAGGTCTCCATGGAGCCTTCTCTTCCCCAGGCTGAACCAGCCCAGCTCTCTCAGCCTGTCTCCAGAGCAGAGCTGCTCCAGCCCTCAAAGCATCTCCGTGGCCTCCTCTGGACTTACTTCAACAGCTCCACGTCCCTCTTGTGTTGTTGCCCCCAGAGCTGGGTGCAGGACTGCAGGGGGGCTCTCACCAGAGCAGAGCAGAGGGGGAGAATCCCCTCCCTCCACCTGCTGCTCACGCTCTGGGGATGCAGCCCAGTATAGAATCACAGAATCAACCAGGTTAGAAAAGACCCTCAAGCTCATCCAGTCCAACCATTCCAGCACTGCCAAGGCCACCACTAACCCATGGCACTGAAGGCCTCATCTACACGGTGTGTGAACACTTCCAGGGATGGTGATTCCGGCACTGCCCTGGGTGGCCTATTCCACTGCCCTTTGGGGAAGAAGTTGTTCCTGATATCCAGTCTGAATCTCCCCTGGTGCAGCTTGAGGCAGTTTCCTCTTCTCCTATGTCTTGTTCCTTGGGAGCAGTTCCCAGCCCCCTCCTGGCTCCATCCTCCTTTCAGGCAGTTCTAGAGAGCAATAAGGTCCCCCTTATCATATTGCTTTCAATTAGAGAGGTATCAAACTTGGCTGGAAATCTGTGTGGATGCTGGTTTGAAACGGCAGTTGTGGGACTGAAGCCAGCTGAGATGCTGCTGTTCAGCAGTGCTGTTGGCCTGAGTGGTCCCAACCCCTCCTCTCTCCTCCCTAGCACCTGCAGACTCAGACGGGCCCCTCTACCTGCCCTACAAGACGCTTGTGTCCACCATCAGCAGCATGGTGTTCAGTGAAGGGGAGGCCCAGCAGCTCATCGAGATCCTGACGGAGAAGGCGGGCATCGTCCAGGACACTTGGCACACGGTAGGGCTGCCACGTGGGCTCTCCAAGCCTTGGGAGCTGTGGAGGGGAGGGAAGGGAAGGCACCTCCATCTCCTTGGTCAGTCTTGGAGCTGAGTTTTCCCCTGGCGCAGAGGGCAGGATCCTGCACGTGTGGGATGGAGAGGAGGGGTTTGGAGGTGGGGGTCCCCACTGACGTGCCTCCCTTCAGGCCACGCAGAAGGGAGACCCGGTTGCTGTCCTGAAACGGCAGCTGGAAGAGAAGGAGAAGCAGCTCAGCACCGAGCAGGAGGATGCAGCTGCAGCCAAGAACAAGCTGCGGGAGCTGAGCAAGGTAAGGGCTGCGCGGTCCTCCTGGCACCCCTGGTGTGGGCTCTGCTGGTCGGGGCTCACCGTGTGCCTCCTGCATCTCATCCCCCTTGGAGGTGAAGCCCAGGGGAATCTCTGGCTTTCCACCCATTTGCGGTTTTCTCCCCTGACCTCTTCTCCTGGGCCTGATCCAGCCCAAAGAGCCTCAGCGTAGTGCCTGTTGGCAGCCATGGGAGAAGGGGGGCAAAGCCCCTCATGGAAAAGATGCAGCTTTGCGCTGCTTTAGAGAGGAAAACAAATCCATTCTTGTCTCTGCCTTGATCCCCTGAGCTGAGAAGATGTTGATCAATCCCTTTTCAGGAAGCCTGATTGTATTTATAGCCCCCTTCCCTCACTCAGCCCCCTGCCTACGCCTCTTTTCGGGTGTTCAAGTGGGTGCAGACCCCACCGTGGTGGACTCAGCACCTTGCACCCGGCAGACGCAGGCAGTGGTGAGTCCATCTGCCTGCAGGCAGGAGAGGAGAGGGCAAAGCCACCCCATGCTGTGCTATAAGCCCCAGCTTTTGCAGACCACACAAGGCAGCAGCACAGCATTGCCCAACCAGCCAGCAGAGCATCCTGCCTGGTCAGGCGGCAGAGGGTGCCTTTTTGGTTGTGTTTTTGTTGTTTCGGTATTACTTTTCCAGCTTTTCCCCAAACTTTTATGTGATGTTATTGATCCTGGGAGGGAGAGGAAATCCAATTCCAGGCTGTCTTAACTCCTTTCTCTTAGCTGCCCCAATGTGGAACAACAGTGGCATCCAGTGGCCACAGAGCCCAAAACAAAATGCAGGAGGAAATGTAAGTGCTAAACGGTGCAGCTGGGCAGGGGGGCAGCTCTGGAAGGGCTAAACTGTGAAGTCTTCTGAGCTAGGAGCCACCCATCCTGCATCCCTAGAGCGGGAATCTCCTCCGCTGGGGACTAACGGGGTGACCTCTCCTCGAAGGAGCTGGTGGCCGAGCGGACCAAGGCAGGAGCCGTGGAGGGCAAGCTGAAGGAGCAGCTGCTGGCCCGCGAGCGGGAGCTTGCCGCGGTGCAGGCGCGCATGCAGGCCAGCTACCAGGACCACGTCAGCGAAACACAGCAGCTCCAGGGCAAGGTGAGCCCCACGCTCTGCTCCTCCGTGCAGCTTCTGGCTGCTGGGGTGGCTTTTGGAGAGCACTGAGGGGTGCGAGGTGACCGGAGCCTTGGGGGGGAGGATGGTGCCAGCCTCTTATCAGTGGTGCCCAGCGACCGGGCGAGGAGCAGTGGGCATAAAGTAAAACACAAGAAGGTTCGCCTCAACAAGAGGAAGAACTTCATGGTGAGGGTGGCAGAGCACTGAAACAGGCTGCCCAGGGGTTCAGTCATGGAGTCTTCTTCTCTGGAGGCATTCAAAACCCACCGTAGGTGGCCCTGCCATGGCGGGAGGGCTGGAGAAGGTGATCTCCAGCCATCCCTTCCAACCCTAATGGTTCTGTGATGTTCCTGGACCTTGGTGCTTGAGGGAGAAGAGGCATGTGGGAGCATCCTCATGGGGTGTCACAACAGCATCAGTAGACATCCCCTCTATGCTGCCAGTCCCTCTTGCTCATTGTGTGGGCTTCACAGGGAGGGCAAAGGGGCTGGTGGTGGCATTAACCCCTGCTGGGTTTCTCTAGATCCGGACGCTGCAGGAGCAGCTGGAGAATGGCCCCAACACGCAGCTGGCCCGACTGCAGCAGGAGAACTCCATCCTGAGGGATGCCCTTAACCAGGCCACCAGCCAGATGGAAAGCAAGTAAGGTTGGGATGGGGGGCAGAGCATAGGGCTGCCCTCTGGCAAACCTTGGGCTTGGCTGTCCATTACACTTGGTCACCCCCTTTCCTTGCTTCTGTAGACAGGCCAGCTAGAGGAGAGGGTGAGGAAGAGCTCGGCAAATGGCTTTTGGGGGCTGGCAGGGGAAACAAGGATGTTCTTCCCAAGTGGAAGGGCAGTGGAACCCTATTCTGCTTTGGAGTCACCTGTGTTGATGGTAGACCCAACAGGCAGCGGATGGAAGGAGAGGGGACCAGAAGGCACCGTGGCACTTCCCACCTTAGGGGAGCTTGTACTCTCAAACACGTGAACAAATGCAGCTGGCTCTTTGATGCTGCAGAGAACTGAGGGCTGCCTGGTGTGTGCAGAACAAATAGGAGCCAGGTAGAAGAATTTCACACTCCTTTTTATAGGAAGCTTGAATGGCTGGTGATTAACAGCGGTCAAATAATTACAGAGCGGGCTCCAGCTGCTCAGAGCGCTTCCTCTTGTGTCTGGGAACACAGATCCTTGTGTCCTCTACCTCATGAGAAAGGAATGTCTCCTGTGATTGAAACATGGCTTTGGAGAAGGGATTTGTCAGCTCTTTCCACCCCTCCCTCAAGGACCAGGCATGGACTAGAAACAGGGAACACAGCCATTGGGAAGTTTCAAGTCCTGATTCAAGCCCACAGGAGGATGTTTTCCCCCTTAGGTAACATCAGAGGTGCTTGGCTGGCCTATGGGCTACATTAACCCTGCTTCTGTTGGTGCAGGCAAAACGCTGAGCTGGCCAAGCTGCGGCAGGAGTGCACCAAGCTGGTGAAAGAGCTCTCTGAGAAATCAGAGGGGCTGCAGCAGGAGGAGCAGCAGAAGAAGAGCTGGGAGATCAAAGCCTTGGCCTCAGAGAAGCAGATCGAGCAGCTGCAGGTCAGGCAGGCGCCAGCAAACCCACTCCCCTCACAGAGATGGTGGCTGAATTGCATGGGATTTGTGGGCTTGAACATGGGGAGCACTTGGAGGGAGATGAGAGTCCATGGCTGGAAAGCAGGCTGCATTGCAGACCTCCTGATTTCCTCCCTGTTGTTAGTCTGTCACATGCAATGTGCTCTTGGTGCAGCATCACCAGCAAAGCCCTGGGAGTACAGTGCCCTGGTTGAAGCCCCATCCAACCTGGCCTTGAAGAGTGCCAGGGATGGGGCAGCCACAGCTTCTCTGGGCACCCTGTGCCAGGGCCTCAGCACCCTCACAGGGAAGAATTTCTTTCTAATGTCTCATCTCAATCTCCCCTCTGTCAGGTTAAAGCCATTCCCCCTTGTCCTGTCCCTACAGGCTCCTGTCCAAAGCCCCTCTCCAGATTTCTTGTCAGTTCCTTTAGGATCTCCCCTGAACCTTCTCTTCTGAGGCTCTGAGCTGAGGATACAGGGTCAAAACCTCAAGGAACGGAGAAGTCCTGATATCCTAGTGGTTCTGGAAGCATCCCTCAGAGACAGACGGGGTTGCTGGTTTACCTTCTATCACCTCCATGCAAAGCAGTGTTTCTGCATCTGCAAGGGTGCAACTCATACCCCCAGAGTGGCTGGTTTGCAGCACGCTTGTCCTCCTCCTCTGCCTTTGCCCTGAAGCGCCTGCCTTGTCCAGGCTGCTTCCTCACCACTTTCTAAGATGGAAAAAGCAAGTATTCCCTGGCTGAAACAGCACAGAACATTCCTCCGCTGTGGAAACACGTGGCTGGGTATCTCCGTCCTGCTAAGCACCATGGCAGCACCTCTCTCTGCTGGGCTGTGCATTAGGACCTCTGTGCTTTCAGAGGCTTTTCAGAGCTGCAGCAGAGGAGAGGATGCCCGTGGTCTTGGCCCAGAACTGAGACATTTGGGTGTTGTCTGCTTCCCACTTGAGGGCTGGCAGTGACAAAACCCACGCACGAGGCAAGATGCTTCGTGCACAGTGGGGAGCAGGGGGGAAGATGACTTAAACCCCTGAAGCACAGCTTAAAAATACCATTATGTGACACACGGAGCTTTGCTTCGACCTGGCACGCAACGAAAGCCTTCTTTTCCTGCCATATAGGCTTCCCAAAGGGAGGTGGAGACGATGCTGCAGAAGAGGCTGGATGAAGTAAGTGATGAGCTCCGCAAAACCCAGACCAGCTACAAAAGCTTGTTGGCAGATGCAGAAAAGGCCAAAGGACAGCAGCAGAGCATTGCTGGTGAGGACATTGGATTGGTGCAGGGAGAGCTCTGAAGCAGACCCAGAGCTTTTGGGGCTGGGTGCTCGGTGGGACAAGGAGACCCAGGGTTGAGTTAGGATACCTGGTATCAGTGTGAGCAAGACACGGGGCTGGTCCATGCTCATATGGATGCCACTCCAGCGCCTCTCTCCTGGGCTGTCCAGCATCCCTGCGTTCTGAAAAGCATCCATGGCCAAGGCTTCTTTGGCCAATAGTCCTACTTGGGCAGGGCAGGGTGGGGAGCCTCCAGATTTGTTTGCACCTACCTTACGTTGTTTCCCACCCTTTCCTCCAACAGAACTGCAGGCCAAGCTGCTGAGCTCTGAAGCAGAAGTTAAAAGCAAGCTGCTGGAGCTAGACAATGCGAAGGGGAGACTGCAGGATGCCAGCTCGGAGAACACAAAGCTCCTAGAAAGGATCAAATCCATTGAAGCTCTGCTGGAGGCAGGACAGATGAGGGAGGCACAAAAAGACAGAGACTTGCAGGTTGTGTGTTTGTTTAAATGGGGTGGGAGGAGGGGAGGGGGTGACACCGCTCAAGCAGGTGCTTTTGCGCTGTGTTAACACGATACCTGTGTTATCTTCTGCTCCGGGATGCTGCAGGAAGGGCTGAACCTGCATCATGTGCCTAGGAGAGGTAACGAAAGTGCTTTCTCTCTTCCAGGCAGCCAATGAAGCAGAAATGAAGCAGCTGCAGTCAAGGTGGGTCTGGGTGCATGTGGAGACTGCTATGGCACTTCCACTTTGCTGCCCATGTCTCCCAGGGCTTTAAAGTACTAATTGGCTCCACTGTTGGCCCCAGATTGACAGGTAGTAGCTGAGACTGGTTACTCAAGATAGTAGGATGACGCTTTAGAAATGCAGAGCTGTCTCAGCCTAAGGAACCATGGACAGGAGCAGTCCTGGTTGTGTAAGCTGGAATTTCTGGCCTTTGGATCAGATTGCTTCTTCCTCCTGTCCTGGGTGTACAGCCAGCTACTCCATTACTGCTGATAACCCAGTAGAAAGCCAGATCCTGCTCCAGCATGGCCATGGCTGTGGTTTTTAGTCCGATTCCTCCTGCTGTTGTAGATGCTGGAGCAGACCGGGATAGGAAGGGCTGTGGTCCCCATCTTGGGACCTTGCTACCTGGGAGGGTGGTGGATGCTGAGACTCACTCCTGCATCCTGCCCTTCCAGGCTCCAGGAGAAGACAGAGCAGCTCTTGTCCTTGGAAAGGGAAGCCACAGGGCTGCGGGAGGCGGTGGAGCAACAGAAGATGAAAAACAACGTACGTGAGTGAGCCGGGCTCAGCTTTTGCCTCTCACAGTTTACTCCTCCAAACCTGAGATCTCTAGGGGTTGAATGACAAACCCATCGAAGCTCCATGGTGTGGCCTGGCGGAGCACCGGAGGCATTGCCTCATCTGCTGGAGAGCAGGAATCCCCTTGTCAGGCTGTGCGGGTGTCTGTCCCCTGTTCTCTTGGTAAGCCAGGGAGCTCCTACCCCATCAGGGTCCCATCAGCAATCCCTGAGCAAGGGTCCCTCACACCTCATTGCTCCTCTGCTCCTTATTCCTCTACTACAGGGTGGTAATAGTTGTGTGGAGGCAACCTTGAGGCCCTCTGCTTGGCCTCTGTCCTCTCTAGGCACCCTGAGGGCTACTCCTAGAGCTCCTGCCTCCATCCAGCTCTGCTCTGCTCCCTCAAGGCCATCACCTGGGCCGTGACAGGGATGGAGAGGGAAGGGGGCACATGTGGGCAGTGGAATCATAGAATCCCAGACTGGTTTGGGCTGGAAGGGACCTTAAAGCTCACCCAGTTCCAAACCCTGTCACAGGCAGGGACACCTTCCACTAGACCAGCTCTGCTCCAAGCCCCATCCAACCTGGCCTTGAACACTGCCAGGGATGAGCTGATGCCTGTTTTCCTGAGTGGAGGCTTTCAAATCCTCCTCAGTGCCAGGAAGCAGCTTGGTGGCCTTGGGCATGACGTGTGCCTTATTGCCCTCTGTGTGTTGTCTTGGCAGGACCTTCGTGAGAAGAACTGGAAAGCGATGGAAGCGTTGACCACGATGGAGAAGGCATGCGAGGAAAAACTACTGGCTACTACAAAAACAAAGGTGAGCCCGGCATTTCTCTCTGGTGATGTTGTAAGGGAAACAGCCTCCCCAGGCCACCAGAGACGCTTGCCCTGGGTTGCCTCTCTTCTCCTGGGAGCAGTGCTGGCCCAGCTCTCCTGCCAGCTTCTCCAAAGGTTGTCTTGAGGGCCACGTATCCCTGCTAGGTCCTGGTCAGGGAACTGGGAAGATAGGCGATCTGGAAGGGATGTTTCTGTGGTGGTCTCTGTTGGCTGGTTTCCCCGTGCCAGCTCACCCCTGTAAGCACAGGAAAGCAGGACCGGAGGCACCCAAGACCTCCATCCCATGCCAGTTTGTCCCTCTTACAGGAAGAGCTGGCCCAACAACTGGACACACTCCAGACACGAACCAAGCAGACGCTGCTCTCAGCCCTCCCCGGTGTCACCGTGTCATTGCAGCAGGTAGGCATGGGCTGGCTCAGGCCCCTCTAGCCTCCACCACGTGGGAAGGACATACATCTGAGCATCCTTTTCCTTCCTTGTCCTCTTCTTTTCCAAACTCAGGATTATGACACGTGGCTACAAGAGTTTAAGGAGAAGGCCGTGGATGTGCTAAAGCAGCAAACAGTTACCGCAGAGCCCCCAGTGAGTGAAGGGGCTGGAAAGTGAAGGGGTGAGGCAGTACCTGAAGGTCGCTCACGTCTTTTCCTCACCTCCCTCTCCATCACTTCCCTCTCTTTTCAGGATTCAGCACTTAAATTAAAAGAGGCAGAAGAAGCGCAAAGCACTTTACAAGCAGAATGTGAGCAGTACAGAACTATCCTTGCAGAGACGGTAGGTTACAGCCCTTTGTGCTCTGTTGGTCTGCCACTAAGAATACCTCTTGAGAGGTCTCCTGGCAGCTCAGGCTCATTGTGGGCATCCCTCAGTACGTTGGGGGGCTGCTGTGTTTGCTATTGAGACAGGGGAATAGGAGAAACATGAAGTTCTTGAGTTCATCTTCAGCCTAATTGCATTGGAAACCTTGCTGGTGGTGGTGGGATGTGGCACAGCAAGGGCTCTGATGGGCAGGGTGGTTGAGCCAGTTAAGGAGCTGGGGTCCCCTAGCTCTGCCTAATTCTGTCACTCCTTGTTTGGCCCAAATCCTTGGAGGGTGTTGGGTATTCCAGAGCTTCCAGCCCTGACACTGCTCGGCTTGGGGAGGACTGGAGGAGGTGTGGGCTCACTGAGGGTTTGCCAACAGGAAGGGATGCTGCGAGACCTGCAGAAGAGCGTGGAGGAGGAGGAGCAGGTGTGGAAAGCAAAGCTCATGGCATCCGAAGAGGAAGTCCAGAAGGTGGGTTTGTCACTTGAGCAGCTGGACTTACAGTAGCAGACGGGCTGCTGGCTGTAAATGGGATTATGGCACTGACTGCTCCTGCCAGTCTTGAGCTCTAGGACACAGGGACTCTCCTGTCACCAAACCAGGAGACAAGAAGCCCACCTCACATAGGAGCGAGGCCTCTTTTCCCTCTGGTGTGTGCCTAGACCCTGCCAGTGCAGCTGGAGGAATGGTGACAGCTCCCCAGTTCAGGCATCGTGGTAGCTGGGAAACCACAGCACTGCTTCAGTAATCCAAGCTTGGATGCTTGGAAATGGGGCTGAGCCCTTCTGGTGGATGCTGGTGTGACGGGAGGAGAGCTCGTGCAGGGCTCTTGAACTCCCATTATCAGAAGGACTTGGCTTGCTCTCAAGACCAGTTGACCTTGGCGTTTGTTGAGCCTTTAGGAAGGAGCTGAGGTCCAAGCCACGTTCTGCACATAGTTCTGGGTCCAGCTGTGTGTCTAGCTCTGGGTACGGCTCTTCCTGGTTAAAGAAGAGCCAGAGAGCTGTTGTTGTTGCCCAGGAGTTCTGTGAGCTCTCGTGACTTAGCTGGAGTCTGGGAGAACTTGGCTGGCCGTGCCTCTTCTGCAGAGCAGACCTAAGTTGCCTCCTCCCTCTTGAGCTGAGCTGAAGCTGCTTTCCATGGTCTGGCTGCTCCCCATCCATCACGTGGGGTTCTGGAGTTAACTGGGGCTGCGGGGAGGTGGTGGGGGGAGCTCTTGTACAAGAGGTCCTTGGTTCCTCAGCCCTTGCTGGCTCCTGCTGAGGGGGTGTAGGATTGCACCGGGATGACGTGGCCGTTGGTGGTGTGCGTGATGGGATGAACGTCTGGTGGTGAGAGCGTGTCCCAGAGCAGCCCTGCCTCTCTGTGGAGAAGAGGTGAATTCCTCCTATCCCGAAAGCTCAGCAGCTGAATCCTCTCCACAAAGCAGTCCAGGTTTAAATGCAAACCCCATGCTTGGCTGCTTTCCATCGCAAAACCCATGACACCTCATTGGAAAGTCTGCCTTGCTGTTTCCAAACCAAAGGCACTTTCAGTAGGAAACTTGCGCCGAGTCTGGTGCCAGTTTCTGGGGTGTTGGAAGCCAACTGCAGCCAGCTGAAGTCCTGCAGGCAAAAGTTGCCTCGCTCCACGATTTACAGCCTGGGCTTGTTGGATTCATCCTCCATGAGAATTGGAGCTCCTGCCGTGCAGGCTGTGGAGCTCCGCTTTGATGTCAGGTCTGTTCCACACTCGGGTGCAGGATGAAGTGGGAATGGAACAGTGGTTGGTGTGCTCAGTGTCCATGTGAAGTGTTGTTCGCTGACCTTCTCTGATCCTTTCTGGTTTAGTCGCAGCTCCAACTGAAATCCCTTGAAGACATGGTGGAGAAGTTGAAAGCAGATCTGCAGAGCACAGATCAGGTAAGGATTTTTTTGGGGGTACTGGAAAAGGTCCCTGTGCAGGTGCCAGATGGATGCATCCTGTGCTTGGGCTGGGTTCGGGTCCATCACCTGTCTTGTCCTGGGGAAGGCGGCCTTGGACCATGGGATGTTTGGCAGATACTGGAGCTCAGTCAACTCTCTCCTGGTTTCCTCCCTTTTAATCCAGCTAAAGGAATACACCTCTCTTCTGGAAACACAACTGGAAACTCACTTGAAGACGGCCAGCTCTGAACGCCAAAACTACACAAAAGAAGTTGAAGTGGTAAGTGTGGCGGCTGTTACCTTCTCAAATGCTTCTTTCTTCTGAGCCAGACTCACTGCCCATCCATGCTTTTGGGATGGGGGGAGTGCCCTGGGGATCTGCAGCTTTGCAAAGCAGGAGAAAACCAATCCAATCAAGGCCAGATTGGATGCGGCTTGGGGCAACCTGCTCTAGTGGAAGTGTCCCTCCCTGTGGCAAGGGGCTGGAACTGGATGAGCTTTAAGGTCCCTTCCATCCAAACCATTCCATGAGTCTGTGATTCTTGGGCTCCATAGGAAGATTTTCCATCATGAAAATGCTTCCTTGGGCCAAAGGGTTCCAAACCCAAGTGCATGAATGGACTTCTCTGTTCTTCCTTGACAGTTGAGGCAACTCTTGTCAGAGTCCAAGGAGCAGCTGGAGACAGCCAAGATGGAAACACAGAAGCAGAGCAAGGAGCTGTCCCTGGTAAGGGGTTGTTTGGGACCCAGGAGGAGATTTCTATTTGCCTGCCTCTCCTCCAGTGATGGCGGTGGGAAGGAAGGGAGAGCAGGAAGGCTCACGTGTATGGCGTGTAGCAGCCACCCCACTGCTGGACACTGGTTACCCCACCACCACCCTGAGGCAGAGAGTTGGGTGCCTTTAGCATCCATCCGTCCACCTCTGCATGGGAAAGCTGAGGCTGTGCAGAGCACATGTAGGGGTCACTCAGGGAACTGGAGGATGGGGCTGGGCTTCTGCATGGAAGTGGGGAAGAGGGCTGGGATATAGGGCCAGAAGAGCCAGCAGACCTGATAAAACCATGGGGGCTCCTGGTTTTAAATCCATACTTTGATTGTAAGAGGCTCAGGAGATGGCTTTTAAAATCCTCATCAGTACTGCTGGCTTGCAGAGCTGCTCAGAACGGAGCCAGAACAGTTTCCCTTGGGAAACTGGCTCTTGGGAAAATGACTCTTCCTAGCCTTGCAACTGCTATGGTGCAGGTCAGTGCAGCCTCTTGGCATGAGGTCATCATTAGCCTTGATCTCATTAGATCACAGAATCCCAGACTGGTTTGGGTTGGAAAGGACCTTAAAGCTCACCCAGTTCCAACCCCCTGCCATGAGCAGGGACACCTTCCACTAGAGCAGGTTGCTCCAAGCCCCTGTGTCCAACCTGGCCTTGAACACTGCCAGGGATGGGGCAGCCACAGCTTCTCTGGGCAAGCTGCCTCCCTGTCCATCCTGGTTGTGATTGATGGCACAATGGGACCTGCCACCCTCCCTCGATTGCTTTATTGAACACCTCAACCGTGTTAGTGCAAACCCTCAGCAGCGGCTTTAAACCACCATCCCGTGTCTAGCAGAAACAAGTGGTTTTCCAAACATTTCAGCTCATGTGCAAGGAAAAAAACCCTGGAAAACTTTATAGGTCCTTGTGGGTCTTGTAATGGCTGCGGTGTGGGGATGTGCAACTGAGCCAGGCTTGCTGGTCCTCCTTCCAGGTCAGGCAGCAGTTGAGTGAGATGAAGAGCCATGTACAGGATGGAGTAGTGGGGTTACGAGCTGACTCAAGCGAGCCTGCACCCCTCGAGGTTAGGGCGGTGAGACCGCTGACCCTTAACCACATCCCTTGTCCCGTCTCACCGTCGCTAACCGCATGGAGAACTGCACGTGCCTTTGCTGTTGTTGCGGCTGTGTTGTCTCCTGTCCTGTGTACCCCCGTCCCGTCGACTACATGTCCTGTTCCCTCTGGGAACACGTCACCAGCTGGCTGTCACCGTGCTGTTCCCATTGGAAGCCCTCTGTCACAGCATAAGGCTGGCAGGATTTAGCAGGAGGCAGGCAGTGGATGCTGCGATGTTGGGCTGACGTTGCCATGTCATGATGCCCTTCTGGGTTTGGGTCTCTTTGGAGGAAGCAGGCACCCCAACAGGGCTGCACCAGGATCTCTTCTCAGCCAGTGGGGATTAGGATTACAGAGACTCCATAAATCTCACTGGAGCCAGGCTGAGGGCAGCAGCAGCAGCTATTCCCTTTCAGCTATCGCCTCTCGGTGGTGGAGCTGCCACGAGCTGGGCTCTATCTCTCCCATTTAATCCTATTAAGTGTGGAGCCTTCTCCTGGGCACGGGGACTTGCCAGGGTCATAGAATCGTAGGATCACAGAAGGGTTTGGGTTGGAAGGGACCTTAAAGCTCATGGAGTTCCAACCCCCTGCCATGGGCAGGGACGGCTCCCACTAGACCAGGTTGCTCCAAGCCCCATTCAGACTGGCCTTGGACACTGCCAGGGATCCCCCACTATGGGGTGCCTCTTGTCCCAGGTCCCACCTGGTGCTGCCCAAGGAGCAGGCAGAACTTGCAATGCAAAGCCAAGCCTGGGGCTCGCCATCAGCCTCTTCAGGTTTTGTGCAGAGAGGGGGGTCCTGTACCTATTGCCCTTTGGTGCCCTGGGAAAGCTGTTTTCATTTCTCCTGCCTAGCCCAGCTTTCTTGGCAGTGTCACTTCTTGATGATGTCCCCATGGCTCATCTCTTGGGTCATTTTAAGTCTTATTTCTGTTCTTTTTTCCCCTGTTCCTAACACAGTTGAAAACCCAGCTGGAGCAGAACGAAACACTGGTGGAGAAGGAGCAAGTGCTGCGGCAGAAGCTGGCGCAGGAGCTGGAGGAGGTAGGTGCAGGCGAGGAGGATACAAGGGTTTGCAAAGCCTCGGTGGGTTCTTGGCTGCTAATGAAGCCCAGGAATTAATCTGAAGGATTAATTTGCAAGTTTTCCTCATCCCTGTCCCCACATCGGGCATTGCCACATTCCTTCACACATCTGAAGAACTTCCTGCAGGAGCTGTGCTAAAGCTGGCAGTGCTGGCCCCTCGAATTGCCCCTCTCCCAGTCCCCCTGAGGAGGGGTTTGCCAGCTCTGTCCCTGTAGGGCTTTAGCTGGGTTTCATGCTGTATGCTGTGAGAAGTGCCATCCTCCTGGTACAAGCTGGGTCAGCAAAAGCAATGTATTGTGTTTCGCATCCAACCCTGGCTGTATGACTTAACCCTTCACCAGAGGCAGGGGTGCAGGGGATGTACAGGGCAGGATGCAGGAGGTAACTGCCACTGTGTGCTGTGTGTCCCCCTTCCAGGCCCAGAGCAGAGCATGCAGTTTGCAAGCAGAGCTGGAAAAGCTGAGACTGGCTGAAAACGCAGGAGCTGCAGACACAGAGGAGGCCCAGCATCTCAAGGTGATTTGGCTGCCCTGCTCTCCTGCGCTTGGTGTTCAGCCATGTCTAAGTAGGACTAAGGGTATCATTTCCCATTCTTGGGGATGGTGGGGCAAGGTAGATGGCTCCCCTGCAAGCAGCATTCTACCTGGGGCTGGCTGTGAACTCCCAACATGCCCCATCCCTGGCAGTGCTCAAGGCCAGGTTGGACAGGGCTTGGAGCAACCTGGTCTAGTGGAAGGTGTCCTTGCCCATGGCAGAGGGTTGGAACTGGGTGAGCTTTAAGGTCCCTTCCAACCCAAACCAGTCTGTGGAGGGCAGCAGGGTGCAAGTCACAGCCACTTCATCACATTGGCCAAGATAAGGGAGGTGCTTGTCATGTTTTGGGAGACTGCTCTGCTAGCATGAGGTTATCTCAGCCCATGGCGTCTTCAGAGTGACCTCTATGTAGCTGTTTGGGGTGATGCCTGGCCCCTTTGGCAAGGACGGAGCTTGGAGCTCTTGTGGGCAAGGCAGACCTGAGATGACCCGAGGTGTTTTGGAGGGGGGAAGATCACCAGATGGCAAAGGGAGGCTGAGGCAGATGCCTTCTTTTGGCTCCCGTGTAGGAAAGACTTGAGAAAGAGAAAAGACTAACAAAGGACCTGGGCCAGGCAGCGACTAAACTACAGGAGCTACTGAAGGTCACCCAGGACCAACTGGCCAAAGAGAGAGAAACGGTGAAGAAGTTGAAAGAACAGCTTCAGGAAACGGTACTTGTGATGGCCACGGCCATCCCCACCTTGATGCTGGTGGAGGCGGGGAGGGGGAAGAAGCCTGTGTCGGGCAATGGTTTCAAACCAGAGGCAAGGTGCCACTTTGGGGGACCACACATGGTAGTGGTCATGGTTCTCCCTGCCTAGAAGGCAGCTGGGCCATGTGTGGAATGCTTTGATGCTTGAGCTGCCATGAGGAGAAGGTTGAGACCCAGCCCAGTCACTCACCTCTGTTTTCCTTCTCCAGGGGCAAGAGGACAGCTCAAAGGAAGGGACTTCAGTTTGATGAGCGTGCGACCTAGACCTTAACTGTTCGACTTACCAAAATGCCTTACACATTCCTAAAGATAAAAATATATGCTGAATTTACTGTAGATAAAAGATACAAGCCATTAGTGACCCAAAACCTAGTTTTGAAACTTAAAAAAACCATACACCCCCCCCAAAAAAACCCTGTTTGTAAGAAAATCTTCATACTGTTTTATACAAGCCTTTGGCCCCTGGGGACCTGCTCCGGCCATGTCGGGATGGGCGCCGGGGCTTCCCCCTCCTGTCGCGACAGAGCCCACAAATGTGTGAAAAGGGAAGACTGTGTTTGTACAGCAACCAGTGCAATTATTGTTCTTACTTGGTTTATTTCTCCTGGTTCTTTTGGGAGTGGAAGAAGCGTGACAGTCAGACCCGCCGCGGAAGGAAGGGAGCCGCTCCATGACGGGTGGCTCTCGGCACATCTGCTTCTTTGTATTGCTAGGTGTCGATGCAATTAAAAGTGAGGTAGCGGAGAGCTCGCCACTGCTTTGGTTTTCTGTTGATTGCTTCTTCTCAGTGTGAGTTTTCAGGCCCGGCAGCACTGAAGAAGCCCCCAGCTTTGGTCAGCAGCAGATCCTTTACCCCCCACCTCTTTGCTTGCTGTGCTGCAAAAGCCATTCCCGATGGGGTGTTTCCCCAACGTAACCAAAGCAGAGCACCGCTTCCTTCAGTGCTGGCACTCCCCGAGCCCCTGCCTGCTGCTGCTCCCTTGCTGTGAGCTCAGGTGAGTTTGTCCCTGGGAGCTGCTGGGCGGTGGTGGCCCCCGGGTGCTGCTGGGCTCTGCTTCGCTCTCCCCTTCTTCTTGTGGCTTTCCTTCTGCAGACGTTTTCCCCTCTTTCCCCCTCCCCAACCCCCTTTTAAAATGTCTTTTTTTTCTTTACTTTCACTCTTCTTTTTTTCCCGTTTTTCCTTTTTTCTCTTTTTTCCTCCCCCCCCCCCTTTTTTTTCCTATTTTTTATCTTTTCTCCATTTTTGCCCTTTCCCCATCCTACTCCCCCTTTTCTTTTTTCTTTCTCCCTTTCTCTTTTCCCCTTTATCTTTCCTTTCTTTTCCCTTTCTCCTTTCTTTCTTCTCCCTTTTTTCTGTTCTCTTTTTTCCCTTCCCTCCCCTTTTTTTCTAGCTATTTTTTCTCTTTCTCTCTTCCCCCCGATTTCTTTTTCTTTCTCCTTTTTCTCTCCCTTTTTCATATTTCCATCTTTTTTTATCTTTTTTTCCATTTCCCCCTCCCCAAGCTGTGCTCTTAGGAAGAGGCAGACCCCACGTGATGGCTCAGTGCCTGTCTCCCACAATAGAGCTGCTGAGCTGGGTGCTGACATCAGCAGGATTTGAGAGGGGCGGGAGGAAAAAGGCCCCGGAAGTGCTGGGTCCCTCAGGGATGTGTGAAGGACCAAGACCAGGAAGGGGGATGAGGAACAGACCCATCTCCATTTTGCTCCTGTGGGAGGCAGTGTGTGCTCAACCTCTGTATTAGACACCAGGGACTCCACGCAGGCAGCACTTTGTGGATGTGCACGTATGCACAGATCCCACGAGGGCTCTGGCCGGTCCATCTGCCCACGGTGGAGGGGCAGACTCGCTCAGCAACAGCCATTATTACCCTTTGGTTTCTCCTTCTGGACTTCGTGGTGCATGGGGAGGACCTCATGGCGCAAGGACCGCCGGTGACCTCAACCCTCAACGCCACCACCCTCTCCTCTCACTGCAGAGCAGCGTGCCTGGCCTGGCACCTTGTGGCTTTGGAGATCACCTGGAATTCACCAGGCTTGCCAGGAAACCACCCCCGACAACCCCAGAGGCTGGAGGGAGTTGTTGAGCCTACTGAGGTAACCATCACCCCACACAGGCATTGGTAGGAAGGGCCCCAGAGAATCAGGAGCCACCAAGTGATGCAATACTTTGGTTTTTCAGTTTTCTTGCTTTTGCAACAGTGATTTCCTCTATCGTGAGCTCTTGCACAAAACACAGCAGTTACCCAGGCACTAACCCACCAGCAGTGACAAAGCCCCAACCCAACGAACACGAGGAAGGTAGCTGGTGTCCCATGTGTGCCATATAGGGCTCCAAAAACCACACAAGAAGAGATTCAGTGTCCTCTGCATGGGGTGACATGGTGCCCTTCCAGGACACGTCACTGAGTTGGCTGCTTTATGAAGAGAGGGGCAGAAAAAAAACCCCACTTCTCTTTGGGGAAAGACATCACTGGGATTTGTTTTCTTCTCTCAGCAGCTTGGGAGAAAGGGAAAGACATCCCAAGGGGATAGGAAAACCCAAGCCTTGCCCTCATGCAGGGCTGACTGGCCAGGAGCTGGTGGGACTTTGCAATGTACCACCATAAGCTCTGGCTACTCACCGACGGCGAGGGCTATCGTTCCTCCAGGCAAGCCACACTGTCACCTTGTAACTTGTCAGCCTCTGACTCAGGGCAGGTATGATCTGGGTGCTGCAGGGAAGGTAATTCAGTGATAAAGATCGACCAAGCACCCAGGTGGAGTGATTTTGGATGGGAACACTGGGTCCTTCTCCTGGTTTCAGCCACAGTTGGAGTTACCTTGCAGCCTAAGCCACAGCTCAGATCCTCAAGTTCACTTTTGCTGGAGCAGCTAAATCACATTTGCACCATCTGCTCATGCTCAGCCTGAATTACCAGTCTCATCTCCCATCCCCATCTTCTCCCCAGTGTGAAACTCTTGGAAACTGGGGAAACTCTTGCCTGCACATGGAATTGAAAAGGTTTCTAGCAGCTCTACTCCTGCTGCAGCCAAGCTGGGCTGTGGTCCTGCTGAGCTTGCGTAGCTCTGAGCCATGTCCTGTTTCTTCTTCATGTATTGTTAGAAATTACCTTCTCTCCCCAGCAATCAGATAAGATGTAGGAAGCATTCTTCATGTTGTCTCTCCCTGCTTGCCTTGCCTTTTGAGAACTTCTGGGTGATTTCATACAACCAACTTTGTTGGAAAAGACCTTTAACATCATTAAGTCCAACCAGAGAAACTTTAACTGAAAGGCTCAGAAACCTTTGAATCACAAGAGAAAACATCTCCCTGTGCTTTTTATCCCCTCCAATCACAGAAGGACAAACAGCCCTGGGAGGTGGTGAAGTTTGGCTCTCTAACTCCATGACATGGACAAGGTATGAAGCATTATAGCTCTGAAGGTTGAGTTCTTTGCCAGCCCTGGAGTGCAGGAACACTGTTTCAGAGGCCAGTATAATACCTCAGGACTTGTGAGGGTCCTAAAAGCAGCCAGAACCTCAAAGATCAGCTTAACCTGTGGGACCGCACCTAGCCAAGGCCTCAAGTGCCTCCTCAGACTTCTCATCCCTCCAAGTCCCAGGACTAAGGCACTTTGCACCCTGATCCAAGAGCTTTCATGCTGTGGGAAGCTCCCTCCTACCTTCCAGGTCTGACATCCTTCTCCCTTTGCAAGGTCTCTGGCTCCATCTTCTAACCAAGGAAGGAAATCCCAGGCAGAAGTCCACCATGGCGTCACCTGGGCTGGGTATCTCTTGGAAGATGCCTGCAGTCTGGCTCTGGCAGCACTGGTTATCAGTTGGATCTTGGCTGGGAGTTCCCTTTGTTTGTCAGGCAGCACCACTCCTGCTGTGTCACACCTTATCTCAACCTGGACTTTGGACAGAGACCTGTACTGCAGACACCCAGGCAAGGAGGAGCTCCTTATGATGATCACCCACTTGGAAGAGCTCAGAGCTGACTCAAGCACAGGCTAAAGCACCCGCAGAAGCCAGGCTGGTTTGCTCCTCTCACAAAGTATCGCTCTGGTGGGTCTCTTTGCATTGGAAAACCTTGTGCTCCCAACTCTGTGACCCACCTGGGTGCCAAGCTGGAGCAAGCAGGCAATGCCTGCCTTTAATGACAAGCAGCAGCTCAGTGCTCTGCCAAGGAGCTGTGGGGCAGCACAGCTGTTCTGTCCCTGCACATCTGGCCAGAGGAAGGGGCAGCCTGCAACTGCTTGGCCAGAGAAAGCGCCCTGTTTTTACAGGGAAAGCAGCACAAAATCACTGACACGTGCTTGGCTTCTCCTGCTCAGACAGCAAATGTTTGCCAGAAACCTCCCCAACCCATGGAAACTTGGGTCTGGCACCTAAAATGCAGAGACCAGGTCAGGGAGCTAATGCCTGCAGCAAGCTGCACCCTGTGCTGATGAACCTGCTTCCCCCCATCCCTTCTCCCACCATGAGCAGCACAGGGCAATCAATACCTGCAGAAGGGGTACCAGCTCCCCAAGCACCAGGCTAATCCAGAGGCTGGAGAGGAATCAAATCGCTGACCCAGGGGAGGGGAAAGCCCATTTATTTAGGCTCTTTTAATTTGGCACGCACAGAACAGTAACAGTAACGCACTGGAGGCTAAGGGTTTTGGTTTTGTTATTTTTTTTTCTTTTTCTCTACAGACATACAGGAAAACTCTATGCAACTCCCATGTACACATTACACAAAGGAAACAGCTTTAATCAACCACTGGTGAAACATGGAAGCTTTTAAGATCTCTGTAGCTGGCACAGGAATGTTCTCTACCCCCTCCCCCCCCACCCCATACAAAAGGCATTTCAGGTCAAACTTTCTAGTAGGTGATATTTCCATGCATTTCTACAGAATTAAAGAAGCTAACAGACAAAAAAGCCCAGATCAAGCCGTATTAGTCAGGCTGATGGGTTCTACTAAGTTAAATCAAGAGTAATTACAGACAAATGGACCAAGTGACCAAGGACTGGGGCTGAGAATACCACTGTTTAAAGATGTGGCTCCTCTGCATTGTACTACCCATCACTGGAGAGCGCTGCTATAAGGATCTGCATTTGTAAAAGCTTCAGAAGCATCCAATCTGCTAGTTAAGTGTGTTATTAGAGAAACTAAGGTAGTTCTAAATGAAAACTACATCAACAGAAAAGCAGTTTTTATAGAATCACTCAGGCTGGAAAGACCTCAAGACACTTCATAACAAGAAAACTGAACCTACAGAACAAGTGAACCTTTAAATATTATCACTGCACCGTGAGTTTACAAGAGAGTGGGTTAGGACTATTTCTCCAGGCAAAAAAAAAAGTGTCTCACCTCTATTTACCTTCAAAATTAGCCTTTATTAGTACTGCTCTGCAACTGAAAGGCCTAAGAATTTAACCCAGTTTTGGTGCCAACAGGTTGCTTTAGCCAAACATTTAACTACAGGTTTGAAGTTCTGTACTAAACAGTTACAGGGGGAAATGTTTTTGAGTTTGGCAATTTGGCCAGTAGCCTCAAAAAGACGGGCTGCATTTTGCTTGGTACAATTTAGAAGAGCAAGAACAGGAACCAGATTGTTCTCACCTCCCCCCACTTTCATTCCGTGATACGGTGCTCCATTGGACCACGATTTTTTGGAGACCTTTAGTGTTAAATCCATCAGGGACATAATTGGGCTGGACAACCAATGCAAATATTAATACACCAAGATAAATCCTTAGATTTGATTTATTTAGGGTCATTTGTACATACGAGCTACATCTCCAAAATCTACTTTATTCTACAAGACAGCTTCCCTACAGTTAGTGGAACCCTGGCCTAGAATAGTTGCTTTACATAACTGATATATTAAAACATGGAATGCTTGTAGAGTTGTGGCACTGTATGACATCTACACGGGACTTCCTTCAAAAGCTACGACTAGGGAGCCTCCTAGCTTCTCAGCAATGCAAGCTCGGTTGAGGTCCTCTGGCCCATTTGCTTGGCATTCATGCTTTATGCCTAAAAAAGAGGCAAAACACTCAATAACGCATTATTATTTCCACATGCTAGTAATCAATCGAAGAAACATACTTGCTAGTAGTATTAGAAGCAGCAGTCTGGTCACTCACGCAGGTTAAGTCCTGCCTTAGCTCAGGCATTTGGATGGTTTTCCCCTGATATGTCACAGGAGACACCTGGCTGCACACCACATGCCAATGCAGAAACATCAGGGAGAACGTTTTCACTAGCTCAGTGCTCAGACTGTTGGTCTTTTCACTGCAGGCTGTCTCACAAGCAAAGCTCTCATTTCTACTGCTACCCTGACGATGGCAGGGGAGGGAGCTACACCCAAGCACACTAAGATGGCTGACTCAGCTTCTGCTGGCTCTGGGGATGTGCGTGAAAGAATCAGAGTGAGAATCTGAGATGGAAAGCCGAGAAAGACTTTGCTGGTGTAAGTGAAGGGAGGGAGGGCAGGGAGCCCAACACCCAAGCCTGTCTTATGTGAAGAAAAGCAGAATTTCCTCAGGATTTCTTTTTTTTCTAACTCCCACACACGCAGCACACAAGTCTCACCGTAGAAAGATTTGGGTTGGAAGGGACCTTCCTTAAAGCTCATCCAGTTCCAGCCCCCTGACACAGGCAGGGACACCTTGCACTAGACCAGGTTGCTCCAAGCCCTGTCCAGCCTGGCCTTGAACACTGCCAGGGATGGGGCAGCCACAGCTTTTCTGAGCACCCTGTGCCAGGGCCTCAGCACCCTCACAGAGAAGAATTTCTTCCTAATGTCTCATCTCAATCTCCCCTCTGTCAGGTTAAAGCCATTCCCCCTTGTCCTGTCCCTACAGGCCCCTGTCAGAAGCCCCTCTCCAGGTTTCCTGTTGGCTCCTTTAGGCACTGGAAGCTGCTTTAAGGTCTCCTTGGAGCCTTTTCTTCTCCAGGCTGATCCAGCCCCTCTCTCTCAGCCTGTCTCCAGAGCAGAGCTGCTCCAGCCCCTGCAGCATCTCCGTGGCCTCCTCTGGACTCACTCCAACAGCTCCACGTCCCTCTTGTACTGGGGGCCCCAGAGCTGAATGCAGCATTTCCAACCCACTGGCTGGCACTGCTGCACAATGATCCCATCAGTCCAGCACACTGCAAGCAGGAACTGAAGGGGGGCAGTGCTATCTGCCTACACACCAGGCTGACTTTGCATGAAATTTCTGAATGCTGCAGCAAGGTATTTACTCCTTGGATACTGGTGCCTGACAGAAGAACTTCGCTTCTCCACTTGGAGATGCGATGCCTTTTGAAATGAGCAATCCCAACTGCATCTCTAAAGCAATCATTAATTACTACTACTACAGCACAGTAAATTTACCAGATTATGTATTTCATCAGACACAGGGCTGAGAGTCCTCTACCACAGAGGTAGGTTGCACAAAATGCAGCTCTGTACAGTACAAATACAGCGTCACACACTGCTAAGCCTACTCTAGCATAGCTCTAGTGCCTCTACAATTCAGAGTCAGACAGTGCAGGGTTTAGCCAGATCTCATTTTAGCTCTGTCACAGGGCTTTTTGCCTGTGAAGCTCTCATGTCTCACTAGCTCCTCAAAAAACCCCATCCCAGACCAATTAGCCAATGGTTAAGCCTTGCTGTGCAAGCATTGTAGGAGCATGGCACGTGTAAGAGCATTAGATGCATTACATACCTTGAAACTTCTTTTTGATTGCATCCTTGGAGCTTGCGTAGATCATCTTGCTTTTGAGGGGTGCTTGTTCTGGTGCCCTAATGGGATACACCAGAAAGAGTGCAGTTAGTGACATTTATTATCCAGCAGAGTGAGAAGCTGCATCCTAGGGATGATGAGCAAGTGAAATGTCTCATGGCTCAGAAAACAAGCTCACTTTAAGCCTGCCACTTCTCAGAGACCTCGCCCATAGTGCCTGGACTGCATGCTAGGAATGAGTGAGCTGGGAAGATGGCTTACCACAAGAAAAACATCAGCTCTTCTTTTTTGGATTCCTTGGTCTCGAAGCTTGCATCATACAAGGCATAACGGCAATCCTTCTCGGGAAGCATCTGCACAAAGTGCTTGAAAGGGTCGGTAACCGTCACACCGACATCTCCCACCAGAATCTCTTTGCCTTCTTCCACAATAATGCACTTTTTATCTGGACTGAGGCAGAAGATGACAGCCTTCTTCCTCTTCTTGATTTCCTCAGGCGTAGAGCACTTCCGCACTTTCATGTCATAGAAAATACGGCATACCTCATCAGCAACTTGTACTCCAGATGCCTGCAAAGACAACAGCAAAGACCTTTAGGGCTAGCACTGCAAAGTTTCACAACTCCTTTACCACATTGCCTTAAATCCGGGGCTAGAAGACAACCGACACTGGCAAGAGTCACCAGTGGCCTGAGAGTCTTGTCAGGAAAGGCTGCAGGCCCTCTTTTTCCAAGCCAAGCAAAGAATCTGGAGTCTCGATGCTGCCCACAGGCAGCTGCCAAACCAAAACTATTCCAAAGAAGGCACAATCCTACTTATACTAGAACCTTATTTTTGGGGTAGTTTCACACACACACATCCACCCCTTGTCCTCTGAGATTCAGTTGTGACAAATCCTTTGGCATTAGAGCAGCGCAATTTTGTTACCCATTTCAGGCTGACTAGACAACCAAGTCCATGAGAATCTTCTGTTCAAAGTGTCCTAGCCATGTCTAGCATGCTTGCTAGCAGCTTTAGGAACAGAGGTAAAACGTGGCCAAATTCCACACTTGTCACATGGACTTGGCTTAGAGATGAAGAGAGATGTTGTGTGGGCCACTGGGACTGCAGTGGTATGGTTTTTAGCTGAACAAGCCAACTTTCGGAAGCTGTTCTGAATTCAGTGTTCTAAAGGGAGAACAACTTGCAAGACTAACAGTTAATGTGTCTATTTCCCAGCAATTCCTCAGTGTTTCAAAGCAAGCTGCCTGCCTTTCCATCCTTTTCCCCTTGAAGTCTGATGGGGGATTCTAGTTACTTTGTGGTGTATCTTCCTGTCCTAGCTGTAATGGGAGGTGCAGATGCAGCATCACCAATCTGATGTTAAAGGCACACAGAATAAAGAGGGCAAGACCTAGTGAGAACGACAAGAGGCTGAATTGCATTTTCAGTCTGCTGCTTTTTTGGGAATGAGACAAAAAAGGTGGCAGGATAGAAGCATTTGTATCTGTGTTTTGTTATCAGAGTGCAGCAAAGTTGGAGAGCTTAAAAGCAGCTGTGTAATAGCAAATAATGGGAAGTCATGCTGGAAGGACATCCTGGCCAGAGCAGTAAAGACCAAACCAAAGGCTGTCCAACACTTATTTGTCTGTTCAAAACCCTGCACGCAGTGTAAACAGTGAGATTCCTTTCTCATACTGTTTCTTCCCCTGCTGGTCTTCCAAATCCAAATGATTTTATCCTCAGACATGGTAATTTGTACCACAGAAGGAAAAATGGCCCTCCTCCCTCTGTGTAAACTCCTACACATCACTGTTAAAAGCACAGTCAGCGCCACTACAGAGTCAGGTAAAGCATTATGAGAGATACACCAACGGAAAAAAGAGTAAAGGTTGAAAAGGACTAAGGATTGTTCTTTACTTTGGTTTTCCTTAAGCTCAGGCCCAAAATGTGTGTTTCATGTATTCACTGGTGGTGGTGGGGGAAGCATCGTACCTTGCCAAAGTGTTCTAAAGACACAGCAGAGTTCACCTGCAAAACCAGGGGGGTTAGGGGTGCTCAGTGCTAGCTTTCCAACAGGTTGTCCTTGGGAGATGGTTACTGACTGGACAACTACTTAATGTATATTTTTTTCTTAAAGCCTTGACTAATGCCTACCTTGCAGGACCTCAGTTTTCCTACCAACATGTCTCCTCCTGTAACTTCCCGTGGCTGGCATAGCTTTGCTAACCCAGTGAAGAGAGATGGCACAGCTGGCAGCAACTATCACCATGGAGCTTGACAGCAAGCGCTGGTCATGCAAAACCAGGGCAATCTCCTACAGCAGTGAATCTGAGACAGAAGCTTTTCTCTAGTACGGCGCACAGTGTTCTTTAGGGGGTTACTCAAACACAAGGGGACCTCCCTCAAGATTTCTAATGCATGGCTTCCTTATTAGGGGTAATCTATCCAGAATCCACTGCACTTTGGGACAGGAGGACAGGGAGAAAGTCACTGTGCCTGGCAGACAGCCACCCTCACACATATCACCAATAAGGCAAGGAAAGTAAGCAGAGAGAGCCTATTCCAGGATTCCAGTCCGAGCAAAAGTGCAAACATGGACTCAAAAGTGACTCATTCCTGTGTCACCTCCTCCATAGCGAGAGACTTGCACTTTGTCAGAGCATGATACAGAACTAACGTAGAATAAAGGTCCTTCTCTTCCTGTCCTTGTGGTTGGTGTGGACAAGAGCTCTCTGGGACGACGAAGTTGCCCTAATAAAGCAAAGAGTGCAGCAACTAGAACTACAGCATCATTCACCAAGGACAAATCTGCACTGAGCTCAAGACAACCTTTATTTCCCTGATGTTTGTCTTCTGAATAATGGCACCTCAGTAGCTGACAACAGGTATCAAGACTCGGTTTTTAGTCACAAAGCCCTTAAAAGTCTAAGTAGAAAATGCTTAGAAAGCCTGAACTAGCATGGGAATGCATCTAGTAATGGCATAAAATAGCTCCACTTTTGTCACTTCTTGATCTTTGCTCCAAGACCACAACAACTGGAAGTCAACTTTGGAAGAAGAGGTTAATGCTCATCAGAGATGCAAAAGCAAGGAGCAGCAACGGAGCTGCAGGCCGATGCAAACTGTGCAGTCAGAGAGCATATGCATGTGCTACTGCACAGCCAGAAACATGTCTCCAAATTGGGAGACAAGTTGTTTCCTTATAAAGAAACTGAGCACTGCTGGCAAGTCAGTTCAGATGCCAAAAATGTGGAGAGTATTTAGCCTGGAAACTCAAAATTCACTGTTAAATTGCAGCTGACAACTGGGACTGACCAGAAACTGAAGCAGCAGGAGTAACAACTGGATTTTCTTCTCAGCTTTCCAAAGCAAAATGCTGTTAATAGCTGGTGCTGCTCCTTCTCACAGCTGCTGTACAACCCCTGGATTCAACACACAGGATGACATTAGCAGCCACTATATTGCTAGGGACAATGCAGATTTGTTCCATCTCAGAAAATGCTATAGCTGTGTCACAGCATGGGCTGAAATGAACTCATAAGCTCTCAGTGCAAATAACTGCTTCCACAAAGGGGATCTACTTTTGTAGCTGTGGGACTCCCTCTTCAACCGTGGGCTTGTACCAGCCATTGCTGGCTCCATAAACATACTTTAAAAGGAAACAGAAAAAACCCAAATCCTAGGCAGGTTTTGTTGGAAGGTGGCTGCAACCATTGTGTGTAGGGCAGCAAGAGGATGACTGTTCAGAGCACAAGAACAAGCTGAAATGCCACACTCAAATATACATCCTCAACTGACATTTTAACCATGTCTCTGCTGATCTGCCCAGAAAAATAGCTCGTGAGAAGCCTCCACCCCACCAGCAATGACAAGACTGTTTACTTGTTCTTCTGCAGAAGAGAAAGCTCCAGGGACACCTTAGGGCAGCTTCCAGTGCCTAAAGGGGCCAAAAGAAATCTGGAGAGGGGCTTTTGACAAGGGCCTGTAGGGACAGGACAAGGGGGAATGGCTTTAACCTGACAGAGGGGAGAGTGAGATGAGACACTAGGAAGAAATTCTTCCCTGTGAGGGTGCTGAGGCCCTGACACAGGTTGCCCAGAGAAGCTGTGGCTGCCCCATCCCTGGCAGTGTTCAAGGGCAGGTTGGACGGGGCTTGGAGCAACCTGGTCTAGTGGAAGGTGTCCCTGCCTGTGGCAGGGGTTGGAACTGGATGAGTTTTAAGGCCTCTTCCAACCGAAATCAGTCTGGAATTCTGTGATACGAGTGTTAATCCTAGTCTGGATTTTCTCTTTCTGGCCCAGTATCGCTCTGCTCAGAGGATTCAATACAGCACATTCATTATTATTTTGTGCATTCTGGCTTGAGCACCACAGAGTTACAACAGCTAACCTGGTTCTGCTCCTTTTTCAGCATGAAAGCAGTTATCAGACTGGGGACTGGTGCACAGTTTAAGGTTGGACTTGATGATCTTAAAGGTCTTCTCCAACCTAATTGATTCTGTGATTCTACCGGTGGCTGTTCATTGAGCTGTACATGTTTGCAGCTACTTGTGGGGTACTCGACCATCAGCTGGTGATGTTTTGTTGTAAGGGACAGATCAACCCATAACACAGGCAACATCAACTTAAAGCCGTTCCTGGGACACAACTGCAGAGAAAAGACTACATTCAAGTAGCCAGCCTGTTTCTAGAGGTGTTGAAGACCTTAACTGCAAACCACCTAATTATCAAATGGGAGTATAGCACCTTCAGGGAGACATTCTAGCAAGAATGGGCAAAGTTCGTCATTTCCAGCAAAAATGAGATGAGTTTTCCACCCCCACCTCCATGCAGCTACTGCAAAGGCAGTGTCTTGTGGGCAGCATGGCCTCATATATTATTCTGAAGCACTTCCACCAGTCTCCCCATTGTGTTTTCATACAGACTGCTGTAGGCACATGAGGTAATGGTTGCATTAAATGCCTCGTCAGCATGTGCTGCAGTAACACAGTGGCTCTTATTCCCCACACAAAGACACCGTTCCTGCCTTAAGTGCAAAGCACTGCAGAAGCCTTGTGAGAACAGAATGCTCCACGGGCCAGCCCGAAGAGAGAGCCTTCTGTCTAGCCAGCTTCCAACTGCAAGAGCCATCCCCAGCTGCCTCCACTAAGAGCTTCCAGCAGCTTGCCTCTACCACCAATTACATTTCCACAACTGAAATTTAATCTAAATGAGGGAACACTGAAGAATAAGCTTTCTCAAGACAATCCCCAGATACAGAAAGCCACTTCAGGAGTGAGACACATGCCAGATACCTGATAAACTGGATCTGAAGCAAGGCTGCACTGAAACACAACTTTGATACAATGAAAGTCACTTCCTCTTTTGTCGGGAAGTGCTGTGAACCTCAGTATTTTCTTTGAATATTTAAAATATTTTACCTAGAAAAAGTCCTTTGTTCCTTCCTTGACTGTAAGGCAGCCAAGGAGAATTTAAACTAATGACTTAGTTTGCCTCAAGACAAGTCTGAAAGACTGAATTTAAGGATTGACAATTGTACAGTGTGGGTTTTGCTTCCTGTGATCAGAGCCCTCCATAGCAGTGCCTGTGCATGTGTTATCTACAGAGACATTTCAAGAACCAGTTCTTGGCTTGTTTTGTTTGGGAACTATGCTCACACATTGTATACATATACACCAGTGTGGACTGTCTATAGCTACTCAACTGGAAATTTTTGCTCCTTGGAAAAGCATCATCAATTTTTCCAGAATTGACACTTAGACTTATTAAGGTATGCCTTGTCTAACTGCAAAGGCAGATTTGGGTGCTCCCATGTTTGCTAGTCATATTACTGTCCTGTATGTGGGTCTCAGTTTCTTCAGCAAACACCTTGTTTCCCCTATGCTGGGCATACCACCCCTCATATCTACCTTCAAAATCCACTGCTGCTGCCAGAAGTGCCTGTGTAACCATGTGGCATTTCCATCTGACTCAGAGATGTGTCATGGTTCATTCCTGTGACAAATACTTCTTCACTTAACCTATTACCACCTGGCTGTTCTGGGACAGCAGCCTTCAGAAAGCTGTCCCTTATGTTGCCATGCAATACACTGGGACATCACCAGCACCTAGATCTAGAAGGTTTTGCCAAATCAGGCCCCTGAAAAGTTGTTAGCTGTGGCCCACAAGCCAACTGAAAATGTGGGTGGTTAAAAAGACAAGGATCTTAAATACTGCTTTGCTTTCATCTGTTATTTGAGCACCCAAGAAAACCCATCTGACTTTACCACCCCCACCTTCCTGAGTAAGAAAGGAGGAAATGCACAGAGTGACTAGTTTAACATCACCCCAAAAACCAGCACTGGCATGGGAAAGCCACAGACTGGTTTGGGTTGGAAGGGACCTTAAAGCTCATCCAGTTCCAACCTCTGCCACAGGCAGGGACACCTCCCACTAGACCAGGCTGCTCCAAGCCCTGTCCAACCTGGCCTTGAACACTGCCAAGGATGGGGCAGCCACAGCATCTCTGGGCAAAGGAGACCAGTGACTTCCCAAGGCTCTGTATGCCCATGTCCTCTGCTGCCTACAGACAGACACCTCCGCTTACGCCAAGGCAGCTGAAAGTCCAAAGCTTGAATTCAGATCTGCAGCATGATAGGAAACATAACTAACTGCCTTTTTACTGCTGTTGTGTAAGAGGCCATTATTTGCACATCATAAACCAGCAAGAAGTACAGAGTTATTTGCATATCACTTGTAGGCAGGTCTTGCCAGCCTGACTTGAGTTTTTGAGTTTGCATTACTTTTCCTCTTTCTTTTTTTCTGGGGTCAAAGAATCAAAAGTCTATTCAGCTTCCCCCCCCCCCCGCCTACAAGAAAGGTTATTGATTAGACGAGGAGAGATGAGTAAGGCAGCAACTATTAAAAAAAGGCAGAGAAAAAGTCTCCCCTGAATTCCTGGAGGTCACTTCCTCAGCTTTCAGCCAAAGAGGAAATTGTCACCTTCTTAGAGCTGCCATGAAGTTCACTCCCCATACAACTATCAAGGTGAGCAGAACAAGCAATACCCACAAAAGGCAATCCCAGCAACACTGCTGAAATACAGGAACCATGGTAGCCAGTAATAGGGCAGAACTTTTGAGCAGGATCCATTCCCGTGTTGAAACTCACGTTTTTAAGGCAATGAGGGTAATAAGCTGGTATGCCTCAGAACTCTTGCAGGAAAACAAAGCTTCTTAGAAATGCATTCAGCACAGAAATCAGCTATTATGAGCCAAAGTGACTGTAGGTATTTTCCTGCGGCCCCCCCAGGCATATACAGCAGCCTAAAGCTCAAATCTCACCCTTAAAAACAGGCCCTGAAGGCCTGCTCTGGGCATCCCAGAAACTCATTACTGAAGTATCCTTCCTGGAGATGGCTGTGCATGCTGAACAGTCAGATGAGCAGCAGGCTCTGAACTGCTTTACAGGCAAGTCGTGGCTGTCTGCAGGCTCTCCTGCATGAGATGGCTTTGGTCCTTGCTCCCAGCAGGAGCCTCTTGATAGCGATGTTCTGACAAAGCAAGTAGGAACACGCCAGACACCCACACTACCAATTGTCACAAGCCTGTCATCTTGTATATGAGGCATACGTACCTTGTAATTACACAGATTTGGGAATAGTATTGACTAACAACCAAGAAAAACAATTTGCATGGTCCTCCAAAGACTATGGACTCATTTAATCCAGTAGCAAAGAAACTGGCCTTGTGGCAAGATACAAAAGCAGAAAATCCAGTGCTCTTTTGATACCAAGTGATGCCCTCCTGCTGGCATTGCTGTACTTTGCCAGAAGGCCTACACTCTTTGCCCAAAAGCAAATTCATCTGCATCAGCTAGAAAGCATTTTAAAAAAGCCCATGCAAACCGTGTTCCAAAAAAGAGATCACTATAAGAAATACCACTTCTGACTGGGGAATTCTGTGGTTCGGAAGCAAGACGTAGCCTGACACAGTGAGTAGTCACTCTAAACTAGGTTTGCGTACTGCAGAGGTGGTAGTCAGCTTGTTCAGACAAGCCTATTTTAAACAAGAGCTGCAAGTCTCGTCAGACTTTCAGCAGCTTCCTCTGCAACTCTCATTAGCTCCTGCTCCATGCTGCAGACCAGTCACAGAGGCTTCAAACTTGGGTGTTATAGGAAGCAGGGAGATTAGTAGCACATCCTGTCTGTGGGCCAACACACACTAAAAATTTATTTACTGGACATACCACATGTTCAAGAAACTGAGGGTAAATACCATGGGAAGGGCTCAATGGGTTACCCCTCTACTAAGGGGAAGTAACCTAAGCAACTGTGATGCTTGTTGCTGCACAAATGCTTGTGTAGGACTCAAGCAAAAGCAGGACAGCAGTAAAACTGTATGAACTAGTAATTCCACTTTGTCAGTGTCAGCAGCCCGAGTTAAACAGGGATATAAATGTTTAATGTAGGCAAACCAAACAGAAAGTGAACCACCATGAATCCCAGACCGGTTTGGGTTGGAAGAGACCTTAAAGCTCATCTGGTTCCAAGCCCCTGCCATGGGCAGGGACACCTTCCACTAGAACAGGTTGCTCCAAGCCCCGTCCAACCTGGCCTGGTAACAAATGAAGCATAACAGATGTTTGGTCTGTTCTGCCCCATTTATGAAAGGCGTCCCCTGGGGCTTTTTAGAACGCCAGAGAAAACGCGCATGTGTACGTTTAATACATTTCCTCTCTTCCCAGCATTATATCTTCATTATCTCTGTGCAGAGAACACAAAAAGTCTCCAATCCTTGCGGCAAGCACCTTAAAATTTAGGCTTCTCCGAGCGGCCTCTGCAAAAAACCGCGTGTTTGTTACGGCCGAGCGCTTCCTTCCGCGGGTTTTGCTTCCCCCCTTTTGTCTGCTGGCTCCAGCACCGGGGCCCTGTGTGCCTCAGCCGCCCCGCTCCGCCGAGGAGCCGCCGCCGTTTCTAGGCCAGGCCCGAAGCCCCTCGGCTCTGTGGAAGATGGCTCCCGCCCGGACCGCACGGCGGGGCGGATGCGGCCGAGGCCGCGCTTCCTCCCGGTGGGGACCCACCCCACCGCCCCGTATCGTGGCCTTGCTGCCAGGCTCCGACCTGCTCCTCACGCAGCCCCTCGGGGGAGAAGCCACCGCCTCCCCCCCCCACGGCCGCGCCCTGCGGCACGGGGAGGGGCGGCGCATCGCCCCGCCGCGTCCATGTCCCCCCTCCGAATCTTCCCGCCGCGATCGTTCTCTTCACCGCTCCCCCCTTTCCCCGCGTGAAATGGACGCGCCTGCCCCTAGCGCCTGTGTGCGGCGCGGAGCGTACCATCGCCTCACGGGGGGAAGGACAGAGAGGAGGACAGTTCCATCGCTTCAAGGGGGGGAGTAACCTTCCGCCGCCTCATGGCGGGATGGAGGCGGGGGGGGGAGGGAAGGGAGGAGAACGGATCCGCCGCCTCAGGTTCAAAGGCGAACGGAAAGGAGCGGGGAGATGGACGGAGAAGGAACGGAGGGGCGCGATGCCGTCGTGCCCGGAGCGCAGGCCGAGATGCGGCGGGCGGGCGGGCGGGCGGGCGGGCGATACCAACCACCCCCCTTTCCCCAGGGATGAAAGAAGAGGGCATGGGGCGGGGGGGGGGGGGGATTGCTAGGCGGAGAAGCCGCCCAACTCCCGCATCCCCGGAGGCGCCCGCTGCCTACCATGGTGTCGGCGGGACGCTGCGGGCGGCGGAGCGCGGTGCGGCGGCGGCGGCTGCTCCCTCGGATGCTGGGCGCGGCGCGGGCTCCGGCAGCAGGAAGGGAAGCAGCGAGGGCGCGAGCCGGGCGGAAACGCTGCGACGTCACGGCCGGAGGAGGAAGCGGTTGCTATGGTGGGAGCCCTGCGTGGCAACGCCCCGGGACCTTCCTCTTCCTCCTCCTCCTCCTCCTCCTCCTCCTCCCTCCGCACCCCCCCGGCGCCACAAGCACACGTGTATCCGCCCGCACCCGGTGCGGGGACAGAAACCCAAGCACCCACAGACACCCCCCCCCGCCCAAAGCGTAGTCAGGATGGGGTGCGCTGCCCAATCACAGGGGGAGCCGCCGGCTGATTGACGGCGGTCAGGCGCCGGCCGGCCAATCGCGGCGTCCCTTTGTGCGAGGTGTGGGCGGGATTACCTGCCCCAAGGTGTGCGGCGGGAGGTGAGGGGGGTCGGGATGCGCTGAGGGAGCGTTGCGGGGCTCAGGGAGCCGTCGGGGAAAGGGCGAGGGGAGACGGCCGGGGCGAGACGGCCGGGGCGAGGAGAGGAGGGCACGAAGAGGATTTGAGGCAGGGTGAAAGGGGCTGTGTGGGTCCTGAGAGGGTGGCATGGGGTGCCTATGGCCCTGAGGCGAGCAGGAGGGGGAGGCGGGCTGTGAGGGAGCAGATGGGGCGGGCGGAAGAGCTGTGGAGGAGGAAGTGTGGGGCTTTTCTCTGTCTTTTTTTTTTTTTTCCCTCATTTATTTAATTATTTTTAGGGTTTTTTCAATACCTACTTTGGTGCGATCTCAGTCAGGCACTCCTGATTGGCTCAGCGCGCCCGCCCTCGCTGCAGCAGCAGCAGTAGCAGCAGCAGGAGGAAGCGCTGTGCGGCTCTTCCCGGTGGCACCAGCACCAGCGGCGTTCGCGTCCCCGCTTCAATCAGAGCCGAGGTGGCTGAGACAATGCAGGGTTTGTCCTCGGGACAAGGCTGACAAACGCCGCTGCTGGAGGGTGGGGGGAGAGGGGAGAAGCTGCGGCTCCGTGTTTGTTGCAGCGCTGCCGAATTAAACGATACCAAAATACTATATTCTAAACGTTGTGGGCAGTGAAGCTTGGGGGGTTTGTAATCAGATTACAGAAGCACCTGCTGATGTTAATACATTTACAGAATGTTAGGTTTCATTCCTGGATCCTGCCTGCAGTGATGTTCCTGGCTTGAACTGATCAGTTAAGCACCCTTTGCATCAATTGTATTTATTCATGGAATTGTAGAACAGAGTCACAGACTGGTTTGAGTTGGAAGGGACCTCAAAGCTCATCCAGCTCCAAGGCCCTGCCACGGACAGGGACACCTTCCACTAGGGCAGGTTGCTCCAAGCCCCATCCAACCTGGCGTTGAACACTGCCAGGGATGGGGCTGCCACAGCTTCTCTGGGCACCCTGTGCCACAGCCTCAGCACCCTCACAGGGAAGAATTTCTTCCTGTCTCAGTCTCTCCTCTGTCAGGTTAAAGCCATTCCCCCTTGTTTTGTCCCTACAGGCCCGTGTCAGAAGCCCCTCTCCTTATTTCTTGTTGGCCCCTTTATGCACTGGAAGCTGCTCCAAGGTCTCCCCAGAGCCATCTCTTCTCCAGGCTGATTTATGGAGTCTCTGAGTCTCTTGTAAGCAGAAAACAAAGCCAAGACTGGACTGCGTGTTTTCAGGGCTGGGGTATAAGGCAGCAGTACTTCATACCAGGTTACAGCTAGCCTAAAGCTTCAATATGAAAGGTGTGAGCCATGCCTTACAGTTTTTACCCATATTGCCGTCGTAATAAGGGATTTTTTTCCCCTCCTTGCAGCATACCCCATTATATGCCCTTTTATATCTGCTGTTACGCCTATTCACATTAGGTAGAAGCTGCTGAAAGACCCGATAAGCATGTATGGAAAAAACACTACTAGTTCATTCTGCTTTCCTGCTGGGTGGCTTTCATTGGCCAGGGGTCCTTTTTGCAAGAGCAGTTGCATCAGATTTGTGGTGAGACTAACAAAAGACCTACCAGTATGACTTAGGACTTAATTTTTTGGGCAGCAGGTAGCTCTTCCTTAAGGTCTTCTGATTTAATCAAGGAATGATTAAATTTGGAGCAAAGTCTTAATTGACTGTGGGGGTTTTTTGCTTTGAAAGAGGGGTACAGAAGTCAGATCCTGGGGAGGAGGGGAAGGGATGATGTAAGGCCATGAGAACAGGACTGGGGCTGTTTCACTTGTATACTTATAAGGGAAAATGAGTTTGGAGCTGGCCTGTTGGCTCAGGCTGTTCTGAGAGGTCTTGTGTTTTTGGAAACACTGCAGTGGGTTGCGAAGGTATCTAACAAGTTAAAGGAGCCTCAGCAAGGACAAACTTCACCAGCTGAGTAAGAGAGATCTCTCACTTGTTTCTGTTTCACAGGACAGATGTGCTTGGTCTGGGAAGGGCACTTACCCAGAGCCTGTTTTAGTTTTTAACTACAAATCATCAAAACCAAGGTTTCATTCTCCAAATGACAAAACAATGTAGCCCAGTGAGGCATAAACACAGTGGTTGTGGTGCCTTGAGGGGGCTAGAGGCAGGAGCTGTGCACAGAGTTGGTTATGGTGGTACCAGCCTGCCTTAGCACAAGACCCCACGGGCTCTATGTGCTGTACCAGCACGGCACTGGGAGCTCCACCATTGCACCAGGAGCTGCCTGATGGTGATCAGCAGTATGTATGTTACAGATTGGGAACCCTGACGGGATGTAAATGCCGTGCTGCTGCTTGTGTAGGGGAAGGGGAGTCTTTTTATTCCAGTCGCAGAATCATAGAATCCCAGACTGGTTTGGTTGGAAGGGACCTTAAAGCTCATCCAGCTCCAAACCCCTGCCACAGGCAGGGACACCTTCCACTAGACCAGGTTGCTCCAAGCCCCATCCAACCTGGCCTTGAACACTGCCAGGGATGGGGCAGCCACAGCTTCTCTGGGCAACCTGTGTCAGGGCCTCAGCACCCTCACAGGGAAGAATTTCTTCCTAATGTCTCATCTCAATCTCCCCTCTGTCAGGTTAAAGCCATTCCCCCCTGTTTTGTCCCTACAGGCCCTTGTCAAAAGCCCCTCATTTCTTGTTGGCCCCTTTATGCACTGGAAGCTGCTCTAAATCGTCCTCGGAGCCTTCTCTTCCCCAGGCTGAATCAGCCCAGCTCTCTCAGCCTCTCTCCAGAGCAGAGCTGCTCCAGCCCTTGGAACATCTCCGTGGTCTCCTCTGGATTCGCCCCAGCATCTCCACATCCCTTTTGTGTTGTTGCCTCCAGAGCTGGGCACAGGACTGCAGGGGGGGGGGGTCTCATCAGAGCAGAGCACAGGGGGAGAACCCCTTCCCTCGACCTGCTTCTCATGCTCTGGGTATGCAGCCCAGGCTGCTCTCTGTGCTCCCAGACTCCACAGCCTGCTCCTCACATGCCCATGACCTGGAGCATCACCCCAACCATTTGCAGCACTGCAGTTTCCTTCAGAGAGGACTAGCAACAGCCTCCTCGTGCTAGAGCACATAGCTGTTGTCTTGGCACCTGAACCCAGGGGGAAACTCCCTGTTTCAGGAGGGATTTTTGATGCTTCCTTTTACAAGCTCCCTTTCCATCAGTCCTGCCCTTTCGATGGGACAGGGGCCTGGGGCAGAGAGTGGGAGAAATGGTGCCTTGTGGCTCATTGCCACGCTGCCACTGACCCTTGCATGGTGTACTGCTAATGCATGCCTGTTACTGCCAGCTCCATAGTGAGGTTAAAGGCTTCTCAGGGTGAGACATCCCCCTTTGCCCCCAGGGTTTTAGTGCAATACAAGGTTGTTATGAATAAGGAAATGAATGCTGTGGATCATTACAGCATTGTGGAGATGGAGTGGTTTTTACTGTCTTTGCTGCTTTCAGCACTGAATAAGTTTTGTCCTTTTTTTTCCTAGCATTAGCGCTATAAATAAGCTAGGCTGAAAGCTCAGGCTGGATGTCTGCATGAACCATCTGGAAAGGTGAATCCTCCTTCTTTTCTTAAGCCAAAATGCATTTGTGATTAACCTAAAACTTGCACCCCACCAAAATCCATCCCTCAGCTATGGGGGAGCCCATGAAATTTCAGCAGTCGTGTATCTGCTGGTACTGCTTTGGCTCTGGTCTGACACACCAGGGTGAATGGAGCCAACAGGCATCTGCTGAGTGAAAGACTGCATCAAAACCCAGCATGGGCCATCTCAAAAGTCGCTGTGGACTCCTGTCTGTGAATGAGACCCTGCATCAACTGAAACCAAAGATCAATACATCCACCTTGCTGACTTTCTAGCATTTGAGACGGTGACTGCTTGCTTACTTTATATGCCTTAGCTATTTGAACTCCCCCTCCCGCCCTCCAAGCTACTGACTCATTTCCTCCTCTCTAACCTTCCTTTTTTAGCCTTTCACTCTGAAGTATTTGGTGGCTGGTTTGAGCCGCCTGCTCCATGCCTTACTTAGGCAAACTCCTACATGACAGCCCTGCAAGCCTTGCTTTTCTGCCGTGGAAATTGGGTTTTGTCTCCCCAATACTTTACGTTCTGAGGGGCAGATTTAGCTACTGACTGTGCTCTGAGGCAAATTGCTGCTTTGCTGCTGGAAACTGAGGAGGCAGACAGCTGGGAAAGCAGCTGGTGAGCTGAGAATGCGGCTGCTCGTGCTAATGGTTGTTGTCACCCTGTCAGCCCCTGCTTCCCCCATCTGTCTGCACCCACCTCATATCTTGTCATCCCCTTTTGCCCTGATCACACAGTTCAAGCAGGGATCACAGAATCACAGAATCCCAGACAGGTTTGGGTTGGAAGGGACCTTAAAGCTCATCCAGTTCCAACCCCCTGCCACGGGCAGGGACACCTTCCACTAGACCAGGTTGCTCCAAGCCCCTGTGTCCAACCTGGCCTTGAGCACTGCCAGGGATGGGGCAGCCACAGCTTCTCTGGGCACCCTGTGCCAGGGCCTCAGCACCCTCACAGGGAAGAATTTCTTCCTAATGTCTCATCTCAATCTCCCCTCTGTCAGGTTAAAGCCATTCCCCCTTGTCCTGTCCCTACAAGCCCTTGTCAAAAGCCCCTCTCCAGATTTCTTCTTGGCCCCTTCAGGCACTGGAATCTGCTCGAAGGTTTCAGTGGAGCCTTCTCTTCCCCAGGCTGAACCAGCCCAGTTCTCTCAACCTCTCTCCAGAGCAGAGCTGCTCCAGCCCTCAGAGCATCCCCATGGCCTCCTCTGGACTTGCCCCAGCAGCTCCACATCCCTTTTGTGTTGTTGCCCCTAGAGCTGGGCCCAGGACTGCAGGGGGGGGGTGTCTCATCAGAGCAGAGCAGAAGGGGAGAATCCCCTCCCTCCATCTGCTCCTCACGCCCTGGGGATGCAGCCCAGGGCACAGTTGGTTTCTGGGCTCAAGCACACACTGAAGCTTGGTCACGGGGAACTTCTTGTCACCCACTACCCCAAGTCCTTCTCCTCATGGCTGCCCCATTCAGCCTCCCCAAGCCTGTAGCTGTGCTTGTGCAGGACAACCACCCCACAACCACAGAGCACCCGGACAGCAGGATCAGGCTCTGGCTTCATGTCCCGCCTCATGCAGCAGAGGAACAGCCCGTGCCCCTTGTGCAAGGCCTGATGTGGTGGTGGCTCTGAGCATTGGTCCTGGATGATGGCTGCTGCTGTAACCACCCTGGCTCAGGGTGCCTGTGATGCAGTCCGTTTTTCTCAGGGCTTATGGAATATTGGCTCTGTGCTCTTGGCGTCGCAAGGCTCAGCAAAGATAATTTTAGACAGGAACAGAAAGTCTCTGTAAACCTTACAGTCATTGCTATGCCACTGGCAGAAGCAGAGCCATGAGAAGCCCATCGCTCTGCTTGGCTGAAACACACTGCTTTGGAGATGCAGAGGAGTACAAATTTGAAGGGAAATTTTGAGGGAGGAGGGAATCCTGACGGTGATTTCCAGACCCTGCTGTGATGCTCCATTCCTTGCTCCATGAGGAAGCGGTGTGGCAGTGTGAAGGAACCACACACCCAGAGTGTGGTCTGACCCCCGGCCCTAGTCTGTGGGGTGAGGCTGGGCATGCTGCATTCCCATTACCTTAGTTCCCCATTTGTGAAGTGTTATCACTGTTACATCTTCCATAACACAATTTGGGAGTTAGGGGTGATCAGAGCTGGATGTTGCTTATAAACCCGTGCTATTTTTACAGTAATGAAAAGGCTGTCCTAAATTGCTAAGGACGGATGCCAGAACTTGTATTCTTTTCAATTTCACAGAATCACAGAATCCCAGACTGGTTTGGGTTGAAGGGACTTTAAAGCTCATCCAGTTCCAACCCCCTGCCACAGGCAGGGACACCTTCCACTAGACCAGGTTGCTCCAAGCTCTGTCCAGCCTGTCCTTGAACACTGCCAGGGATGGGGCAGCCACAGCTTCTCTGGGCACTCTGTGGTGCCTCAGCACCCTCACAGGGAAAAATTTCTTCCTAATGTCTCATCTCAATCTCCCCTCTGTCAAGTTAAAGCCATTCCCCCTTGTCCTGTCCCTAAATGCCTTTGTAACTGCATTGAGTCCTTGAACTCCTCTTAACCAGTGGGTAAAGCTTTGAGCAGCCTCTCTGACTGCACTACCTGAATGCTTTGCCTTTAGCTTTTGCTGTGAGACAAGGCTGTGTGTGCAACCCCTTTTATAGAGGGGGAGGGCTCAGCCAAGGACGCTGCAGAACCCTCCCAGCCTTGGGCAGGAAATCTGTGGTCTGCCTGATGAAGCCTTCACTGTCTCTGCAGGGTAACACCCTAACCTGAGGCCATCCCTTTGCTCTGCATGCAGGATGATAATGCTACTACATCTACATGTGGCATGGGTGCATGAGTTTATTAGGGAATAATCATTTGTAGGTTACATGGGCTTTGTTCCAGGTGTGGAGGTGGCTGCTGCTGAGATCCAGCTGCAATGCCATTCATATGTTTTTATTTCCTGACTAAATTAACCCCCTCTCCTCTCACACGGTGACCCAGACAGGAGGGTGCTGTAGCAGGTTGTTTTTTCCCCATAGGGTTTGCTCTTAGCTGCATCTGAATAATGAAGCAACTTTGCAGCAGGGTGCTGCTTCTGCACAACGGCTCTTTCTTCTGGCTTGGGAGGTGTTTGTGTCTGTTGGGGCTGTGACCACTTGCTGAACCTGTCTAGGTTTAGCCCTTGGGACTTTTACAAGGGCCTGTAGGGACAGGACAAGGGGGAATGGCTTTAACCTGACAGAGGGGAGATTGAGATGAGACATCAGGAAGAAATTCTTCACCATGAGGGGGGTGGGATGTTGGAATGGGCTGAGCCGAGAAGTTTTGGATACCCCATCCCTAGCAGTGTTCAAGGCCAAGTTGAATGGGGCTTGGAGCAACCTGGTCTAGTGGAAGGTGTCCCTGTGCATGTCAGGGCCTTGGAACTGGATGAGCTTTAAGGTCCTTTCCAACCCAAACCAGTCTGGGATTCTGTGAATGGGGGAAGCTTGGCTCTTGTTACTGGGGTGGTTAAAACTGGGAGTTCACTATAAGGAGGGCTTCTGAGGGTACAATTAGACAGGATGTGAATTAGCCCTACCACATGTATCACCATGCATGCAAGGTGCTGTACAGGCATAGACTGGAAAATCCCCACCCCAATCTGCTTACTGCCTAACCGTGAGATAAGGAATGCATGGGGTAATGAAAGAGGAAGTGATGAGACCATGTTAGTCAGCATGACGGGTGCTCAGTGCCTGATAGCTGGGAAGGATTTACTGGAGGGTACTGAAAGCTGCTTCAAAACGGTCCAAAGGGAACGAAGCAGCACTGAGTGGGGTGTGCTGGTGTACAGGGGTCTGATCTGAGGATTTAGGGTGGTTACTGGAGGCCAGAGTTGCATGGCAGATACGGAGAGGTTAAGCACTCATTTCCAAAGCACAGCCCTGGCTGCTGTGGCACTGGTGGGAAGCCACAGTGACACTGAAATCCGGGAAATAGACTGTTCAACCAGAATGACGGGTTAGAAGCTGACATTGCTTTATTGCAGTACTGGGAGCATGGGGGATCGCTCCGCCACTCATGCACACTGAGAAGAGGCAGTTTACAACTCGTATACCTTTATTATAGACATATTCATCACAATTCCCTGCAATGCTCACCCAGTTTCCTCATTGCCTATGTAATCTGGGAAGATAAGGCCATGGTGCAGGCACTGTGGGTTTGAGGAGTGGTCTCTGGGAGTCATGGTGGTCATTTGGGCAGAAATACCCTCACTGGTTTTATACTTCTATGGAAGTCCATTAGGTAAGGACACTGAGTGTGTGTTTAGTCTTGCCAGTTACCTACATGTTCTTGTTTGGGCTAATTCATGACCCTGAGAGGCTTCTCTAGCAGTTTTCTTTCACAGCCATTTACTATTTCTCAGGCCTTATCAGCAGGAGGAAGGCCTACATTGGTTTGAGAGAAGACATCTGGTCCTCTTGTTGCATGACTTCCTTATCGTGAGAATCCCTGTAGCCTCTATACACAGTGTAATGCTAGTTTAAGAATCCCTGTAGCCCTGTCTAAGTCTCTATGTACTGTGAAATACTAGTTTAATTCGGTATCAGCAGCACTTCCAGTGCCTGTGGAACGTAACTGGGAGGGCAGCAGGACAAATCTCCTGCCCACAGCCTGGGACTGGATGGGTCCAAGGGCTCCAGTGGCACTGTGGGTGAGGTGCTAGGGAGAGCAAACACATCAGGTTGCCCTCACTTACTTTTTTTGCTGTTTGATATATCAGGTTGTCTAAAAAAAGGATGCAGAGGAGCAGAGGGGGAGAATCCCCTCCCTTGACCTGCTGGTCACGCTCCTGGGGATGCAGCCCAGGACACGGTTGATCTGTGGGCTCAAGCACACACTGAAGATGGGTCACAGGGGTTTGCCCCTGACCCAGGGGCAGGACCTTGCACTTGGCTTTGTGAACCATTATATTCACATGGTCCCATCTCCCCAGCCTGTTCAGGTCCCTCTAGATCCCATCCCTTCCCTCCAGTGTGCCGACCGCACCACAGAGCTCGGTGTCATCAGCACACGGCTGAGGTTGCTCGATCCCACTGTCCATGTCATCAACAAAGACGTTAAACAGATGCTCAGCTCTCCTGGTTCCCAAGTCTCTCTGTTCCAGGTTCAAAGTCAGCCTCAGCCCGGTTCCGGGTGGAGGTGGCCCTGCAGCCATGAGGCGTCCTTCTGGGAGGCCAGGCAAAGTAAGGCTGTTCCCCTCTCCCTGCATCCCTACAGTTTCGACCGCATCAATCACAGGTTGGAGATCAGAAGGCTGCAGGGCTGTTGTCTCCTGCCAGGCCAGCTGCCTCCTGATGACTGAAGGCAGGGCCCCATCTGGTGGCATGAAGGGAATTTGTCGAAGAAAAAACGTAGCTTCTAACTGTTTTTTTCTTTTTTTTCCTTTCTTCCTCTCCTTTATAGTTCTTGTTTCTTCCCAGTTCCTGCGGCCAGGAGGTTCTGAACCATGCAGCCCTGCACTAAAAAGCATCTTGTCTAGTGTTTAGGTCTGTCTGCTATCAGTGCTCTAGGAGAGGGCATCACAGGGCTGGTTTTCTGTTATGCTTTTGTGTCTTCCATGTTTAGTGACGGACTTGGTAGTGCTGGGGAATGGTTGAACTTTACGATCTTGAAGGTCTTTTCCAACCTGGTCGACTCTACGATTCTATGTGAACAAGGGAAAACCGTAGGGCCACTGGAAGTCCATCTCTGCAAATCCACACATTGCCACCAGAGAGCTCCCACCCTTCACACCAGTCCCAGGGTGAGGGAATAGTGGCCAGCACGACAGAAGTCTATGAGTCTCCACCACATCCGAACTCCTGTAGTAAGGGCTGGACTCTGGTGCTTGCTCTGCCTTTTAAAAGAAATATTATTCTTTGTAGTGCTTGGATGAGTTTTATCGCTTCACTGGGACTGGCTAATGCGAGAAAACAGTGAGCAGCTTGAAACCTGGTGGCAGCAATGCAGGTTGCCTCCGATGGTTTTGGGCAGTCCTGCTGATGGAATAGCAGGGCTTGAGAGGGTCTGCCTGAAGCACACCCTAGCTGCTAGATCTCCTACAGAGGAACATGGGGCTTCTGCTTGCATCAGTTGCCTGTGCTTCTAGGACAGGTGTTGGCACATGCAGTAGGTTTAGTTTTGCACTAATCTGAGTTTGTAATGAATGACATCACTTGTTTAATTACTGGGTTGAAGCATTAACTCCCCAGACAATGTAACTCAGGCCTTTTCTATCTATTCTCCTCCCTTCCAGTGCCTGGCTCCTTTCCCTGCTCTTACCTGGCACTTTCACAAACACATATTCCATCCTCCCACACTTCTGCTTTGCTGAGGAGACAAGTGTAACACACTTGGAGGAAAAGATGGGTAACTGGCTTAGTTCACTGAATATGTGAAACTGATAACTGAAGAGTTAGTACTGGGTGAGCAGTCTGAACATTACAGTGAGCTTGGAAAAATGACTGCACTCCCTCTTCTGGGGGCTGATGTGATGTCCTGCCTTCCTTCTGCACCTCTCCTCCCTGCCTACCTCAGGCTGAGAGCCTGAGGAAGTGCTGGCTCACCTGAAGCCTGAGAGATGTCAGCCAAGGAGCACTTCTTCCCTTTGTGGCCACCTTGTGGTATCTTGGTAGAGATGAATCTGCAAACCAATAGTCTCAGCTCATGGCTCCAGCGGAGGTTGAAGGGCCGGTTCTTACAACTGCTCCCAATTTGCTTAATGGCCCCATTTCCCTATCTCCTATGGAGATAGACTGGGAGAGCTGGGCTTGTGCAGCCTGGAGAAGAGAAGGCTTTTGGGAGAACTCAGAGCAGCTTCCAGTGCCTAAAGGGACTGACAAGAAATCTGGAGAGAGGCTTTTGACAAGGGCCTGTAGGGACAGGACAAGGGGGAATGGCTTTAACCTGACAGAGGGGAGACTGAGATGAGACATTAGGAAGAAATTCTTCCCTGTGAGGGTGCTGAGACCCTGGCACAGGGTGCCCAGAGAAGCTGTGGCTGCCCCATCCCTGGCAGTGTTCAGGGCCAGGTTGGACACAGGGACTTGGAGCAACCTGGTCTAGTGGGAGGTGTCCCTGTGTGTGGCAGGGGATTGTAACTGGATGAGCTTTAAGGACCCTTCCAACCCAAACCAGTCTGGGTTCTGCGATTCTAAGTACAGCTTGGTCATGAGTGTCCCTGTTTGCAACAAGAAACTGCAGCAGCTCGAGGTAGTTTGCAAGGGGCCATCAGGGATCGGTTCTTGGGAGTGCTGAGTTAGGCAGAATTGCCAAGGCGAGTCAGTAGCTCTGCTTGGCCTCTGACATAGGCAGTGAGCTCTGTCTTGCTGAGAAGCAAACCAACAGATCTGAACAGATATGAGATCTCATCCACGAAACACCCTCCCTCCTGGTGAGCTCCCTGCTCTGGTTGCAGAGCCTGATTCTCGAGCCAGCATGCAGGGATTTTAAATGGGGTGTGAATTACTGCTGGTGCCATATGAAGTGTCCTGTCTTCCTTCTGAGCAGTGTAAAGGATGTTTAGCATGGATGAGAATTGGCTCCAGTGCTGCAGCAGCTGTGAAATGAGTTTCTTTTTCAGCTGAAATAGGTCTAGCATTTTGACAGAAGCCTTTTTGCTACCCAGATTTTCACTAGAAACTCGTATCCAAGGATTGTACACCTTCAGTGATTATCAGAACAGCCTCTTAGCCTGAAGGAATCCTGCTTTTGCAACAGAGACGCAACACAGCAACCAAATCCCTGGATGGAGATACTTCCATGGTGAGTTTGGAGGCATACATATTGGAAGATCAGCCTATATGAGCGTTCATTTGTGTGTCCATATCCATAGGCTAGAAGGAGCTAGGGCTCTTCTAGAGTGGCAGAAATTGCTTCTTCATTTACTTACATTTTCATGAGGCTCAGATATTTGACGTATTTGCCAGAACAAACACAGCACAGGCCTCTTCTGAGCTGTTGATGGAACCATGAAGGGGCTCCATGTCTACTTGTGATTTTCCACTTCCTTGAGTTTAGTTTGAGATATGAACCTAAACTCTGGCACTCACAGGCTCCATGGGATTTGCGATAGGCTTGGGAACGCTGTTTCTCCAGAAAACAATGTCTTGATCCCATCCAAGCACAGATGTTGTTTGTTCGGCTGTGGCAGGTGCAGTACTGACATTTGCTTGTTGAGCCATCCAAGTCACACATTAATGGAAATTCCTTAAAGGAGTTACAAATAGCTCATTTCAGTTTATACTGGTTCAGCCAACACTGCGGTGAACTCTTTGGAAGAGGGACTGAAGGATACAAATGAGAGTTATGTGCGGAGGGGAAATGGACAGCATCTTCTTTATGGCATACTGCAGTGGTCACCAAGCCTTATGGTTTTATCAGGAGCCTCAGGGTGATTGCATGCATACATCCATACATATATGTATATTGTTTCTGTTAAAATCCCAGCTGCTGGAAGGAAGATATTGCACAAGAATCTCCATTTTCTCATTATAAAAAAAGGAGTAAGTTTCTAACCCTTGTGTTGCTTAGAATAAACCCCTGAAAACATGAGCCGAATGTTCCAGAGAGGATGTTGAAATCAAACCCAAACACAATGGAAAACTTGGTTCATAGCTTTAAAATCCAGACGGCAAATAAACAAATAGCCTTAGACTGGCTTTGGAATTCTGCAGTGTAGAAATCTATCAATATCTGACTTTTGGGACCTGACTGCTGGCATGAGGGCACATGGGTTTTGTAATCAGAGTTTAGTCTCCTTTCGGTTAGGCAATAGTGGTTTTTGTAAAAAGTGTTTTTGTAAAATGAACTATTTTTGGACTCTTTCTCTGGTGAGAACACTTCTTTTTCAAATCTTTCTTTAGAATTCCTTGAGTCTCATTTTGTCTCTTGTTTTGCAGCTAATTTTGTTTTGTTCCGAGTTGAGATTCTCATGCTGAAGCTCTTCTGATTGATTCTTCTTTCCCTCTTCAGCTTAGTGTTTCTGCCTGGAAATTTCCATTTGCTTAGGTTTTGATGTTGACCTCAGATGGTGTTTTCTTCCTTTCCTCATTTAGGCTTCTTCATTATGCTCTTTGCTTTCCAGCTTGGTTTTGAGCTGGTGCTGGAAAATTCCACCTTGGGTGGGGGGTGATGTTGTACCTGGATATTGCCTTTTACTGTCTGAACGTGGGGTGTTTCCGAGTGGCTCAGTGCAGCCACTCCAGGTCACATTTGAGCTCATCTTCTCGTGACTGGGAAGCTGTTGGCTTGTTTTGTTTTTCCAGAGGAGATGAGTGAATTTTCGGTGGAAGGCATGCACGGTGCAGGAATTCATGGAGAGGGATTTCAGTTCTGCAAAGCAGAACTGGCCCTGAGGGTCTGTAGTGGCAAACTTTGTGGCCATACTGCTGGTGAAGCCATTGGGTTGTGTGAGAGAAATCGGAGGATTAGATATTAGGAAGAAATTCTTACGTACAAATTGAAAGCCAAGGGCCTATCCCTGAATTAAGCAATGCATACAACAGGCTGCCAGAAGGAAGGGGCAGCTTTACTCCCATATTAAACCAAAAAAGAGAGGTGCCTCCAGGGTTTAGCTGTTATAGGCTTATGAGACCTCAACTCAGGTTAGTCAGAACAAGACCCTGAGTAACCTGAACAAGTTGGATCTACTTTGAACAAGGACCTGGACTTGATCACCTCCAGAAATCTCTTCCAACCTGTATTATAGAATGATAGAATGATCCAGCCTGGCCTTGAGCACTGCCAGGGATGGGGCAGCCACAGCTTCTCTGGGCACCCTGTGCCAGGGCCTCAGCACTCTTACAGGGAAGAATTTCTTCCTAATGTCTCATCTCAATCTCCCCTCTGTCAGGTTAAAGCCATTCCCCCTTGTCCTGTCCTTACAGGCCCTTGTCAAAAGCCCCTCTCCAGATTTTTTGCAAGTTTCTTGAATTTCTTTCTTGGAGGTTTTTTGAATTTATTACAGATGTGCTCTGTGATAGCACTATATAGCAGGGGACTTACTAGAGCAGGAAATCTGGAACAGAACCAGTTCACCTGGTAACAGACCCTGCATCTTGCTGGGAGAGGCTGCATCAGTCCCTAAGGCAGGCTGAGCTGTCCCAGCTCGAACAAATACAAGCAAATGGCATGGCTGGGAAGAGAGAGAAGTTAGGAGAGGCTTTCCTTTGAGCCACACATGAGGTCCTCGCAGCATGGACTCACTTATGTGTGTTTGCCCCCTTTAGTAAGTGGTGTGTACACACCTTTTGGAAGAAGCTTTTGGGTGGCATAGAGTGATTAGGAACACTTGATTAGGCAAAGAGAGATATAGAAAGTTAGAGGTGGCATGGCCAGGTCTATGAAGATATGGTGGCACTGCTGGTCTCCAGGGCAAGTGTTTACTCACTCCTCAAAGCACTGATTGCTGAGCTGCTACTTAAAATTCCTACGTGAGGACTTTGCAGAAAGCATGACCTTAAAATGAGGCTGTTGGGGCCTCGGCATGGAGCAGGATGCAGTAGCCAAATGAGTGAAAAATCCCTATTTGACTTTTGTCTACAGGCTTTCCCAGCCTCTCCTCAAACTCCAAAGTTGTTGTGTTGGAGTTTGACCATCGGAGCCCAAATCTGTTGAGCTCTGATAGATCAGAGAGAAGTGGTTTCTGACAGATCTGTACTGATTTCTCCTTCCTTCTCCTTGTCCAGCCAGTATGTTGCTGGCTGCCTGTGATGTTTCTCAGCAGTGTTTCTGCTGGGTTTGGTTTGGGAGCACCTTGCTGGGATACTCTTATCTGAGAAACGTCTCCTGTGGGGTATTTGTTCACTGCAAGGTGTTTGGTTTTCCCTTTTCTGTTAAAACTAGGTTTGCCATGAAAAGCATGCAGAAAACCTGTATTTTGGCCATGTTCTGTAAGATTTGCTTGGGTTTACCTGGTCCTGTAAATATTCTTGCCAGTAAACTTGATAGTATCAACAGAGAGTGCAATGGTGTCCCTGCCCATGGCAGGGGTTGGAACTAGATGATCTTTAAGGTCCCTTTCAACCCAGACCATTCTAGGATTCTCTATGAATGGGAATAGACACATGGGGAGAGAGACAAGAGAACTGCTTCCAGCCTAGAAACAGCCGCTTCAGAAACAAATGTTACTCATTTATCAAGACTGTCTTGTGCCGAAGAGGAAGAAAATGCAGGAGGGTGGAATTCAGCAGCTGGGCTTCAGGTCTCAGCTCTGCCAACAGTTGCCTGAGAGCTCTGGGTAAATCATTTCACTTCATTCTTCCCATACTCTCCATTTGCTTATAGTGGGAGGTCCCTAAGCCAAGGATTGTCTCACAAAGTTGAGAGCTAGCCACCACCCTCATCCTATGGGCCATGTCCCCAGATGCCCATATGGCTTGGGACTCCTTTCTGATCCTGAGACCAAACTGTTGGTTTATTTCTGCTTAATTTCTGCTTAATTTCTTTCCTTTCCAGAATCTCTAATCTCAGCTGAGTGACTCCCAGAGTGGCAGGACACAGGCACCACTTGAATCCAACAGCGTGGCTTCACAACAGAGGATGACTTGTGGTGGGGACTGGCTGGGCTGTTGTTCTCTTAAGCATGGGTGAGAGGGTTTGGGAGAAAGCAGTCTTCATGTGGGTCAGGGTCAGAGAGGATTGCGGAGGCACTCACTCTGTCTCCAGTGGGATCACCCTGCTCACCACAGGTTTCAACTCATCTCACCGCAGCAGTGAGTCACAAGTTGTGACTGAGGCAGGCAAGGACAACAGCAAGGGATCAGAGCTGGAGGCATCTCCAGACCCTGCACTCAGGAGGGGAGCAGCACAGGGGCAGCTTGGGGGTCCCTCACGATTCCTTTTCCTCAGCCTCCTCGGTTCTGCCTCGGTTCTGTGGATTCCCTGCAGACCTCAGCTTCTGCCCCATGTAAAGGGCTGTGCTTCCCCTGCTCCTCTCAGTGAAAACCCTCTGAGCTCACTCTTCCCCATACCTTCTGCTAGGGGATGTCCAGATGACACTGTCTTAGGGACAGCCTCTTGGCTTAAGTCGCTTGTCACCCACATCATTCCACCTCCCCTTGACACGATGTTCCCTCATCTATGTTGGTATGGGACCCCTCCTTAGAAGGGTTCCAGTGCTGCTCAGGATGAAGCAGGTGGGGTTTCTAAGCAGCCTAAATTGTCTCTTAATGAACTTGTGGAAGCAGATGTTAGAACTTTCAGCGGTTTAGGCAGCTGAGGTAATGTGTAGCATCTTTTCTGCTATAATCTGTATCATGGTGAGAGGTCTGCAACCTTCTTTTTCTTTCCTAAAGCAGCCTATGAACTAGCATTTGTAATAGGAAAGGTGAGATTGGTTTTGTTTCTCTTCTGATTATGGAAACTACAGCTCTAGCAGATACCTCCACTGGGTAGTGGGGAGGGGATGCCCTGGTTTGAGGATGGACCTAAGTTAGACTCATCCCTTTATAGTCTGTGTAAGCAAAGGTGTGGATTACATCCAGAACTGAGACTGGTGGGGTGACCTTGAAATGTTGGACCCTGTTACAGCCAAAATCCTTTGTAGTGGGGGGAAGAGAGCCTTCATTCCTCACATTATTAAAGGGGACATTGTTAATTCCACGTGGACATTGTTAATTATGTTTGAGGGTGGATTACTGTGTGGCATGCAACAAGTGATTAATGTTAATCAATCATAAGTACAAGGAATATGCCTTTTCCTTTATTAACAGTGACCTCCTGGAGATACTTTCCCTGTATGGTTGAAAGGAAATACGCTGAGGGGGGAAAGAAAGAAGTAATAATGCAATTAAATGAGAAGTATTAAGGCATGTTTTCAGTCTCCCTCTCCTGATTCTGGGCCTTGATTCAAATCTCATTCAATATATTCAGCTACTCTGTGTTCTTGTGCAATACACTTGCTAGAACTGGCCTTGCGAGCCATCACGTGTACTAGGAGTTCAGTGAACAGCCACACTGACAGCTCCCCACGTTCACAGTTTACCTCTCCACGAAAGATCTGAGCTACAGGAAAGATGCAGAAAGATCATACAGGACAGGTCTTCCCCCAGTGCAAGCTGATTCAGCCCAGTGAACTCCAAATGACTTGTGGTATTGTGGCTCCTTGCTTGTGCCTGCAGATGCTGTACCAGTGTAGGATAAGGAAGCAGCTCTTACCACTCAGAGCTTCAAATGATTGCCTAAAATGAGCAGTGAGATCTAGGCAGAGGAACACAGTGGCAAGTAGCAGATAGGCAGGGCTTTAATCCACTACCTTCCTGTTCACTGCTTTGGTTTTGTTTTTCTCAACAATTCTCTCTTGGAATTTGAAGGAGAAAGAAAAGGTGCCTTTGGGAGTAGTTTAGATGAATGCTTTTGGGGGAGAATTAAATTTTAACTTGGGAAGCTAGAAATGGGTTTAGGAGACATGTCCTCATCTTTGAAAGTTAGGGATAGCTGAGGAGTAAGTCCTGCATCTGCTGTTTGCTTCAAGAAGGCATCACAGCACCTGACCAAGTGACATTATTTGGTTGCCTATGTTGTGTTTTCAAGCCCAACATTGAAGTGCTCTGCACCTCCGCTACAGAGCCAGGCTGAGAAAGCTGGGCTTGTTCAGCTTGGAGAAGAGAAGGCTTTGGGGAGAACTTAGAGCAGCTTCCAGTGCCTAAAGGGACTGACAAGAAATCTGGAGAGAGGCTTTTGACAAGGGCCTGTAGGGACAGGACAAGGGGGAATGGCTTTAACCTGACAGAGGGGAGACTGAGATGAGACATTAGGAAGAAATTCTTCCCTGTGAGGGTGCTGAGACCCTGGCACAGGGTGCCCAGAGAAGCTGTGGCTGCCCCATCCCTGGCAGTGTTCAAGGCCAGGTTGGACAGGGCTTGGGGCAACCTGGTCTAGTGGAAGGTGTCCCTGCCTGTGGCTGGGGTTGGAACTGGATGAGCTCTAAGGTCCCTTCCAACCCAAACCAGTCTGGGATTCTGTGATGACTACAGACCCTCCAGGGTTCTTGCTTTGTACAGACTCAGCACAGTGGGCCTTCTAGGTAGGTAATGCAGTTTGATGCTGAGGTGGCCATGGCATTCTTGTCATGAACACCTCAAGGCATGCTTAGCTGTTGTCTGCTTTCCTAGTGAAGTGCAGCCATGGTGAATAAGGCCTTTTTGTTGCTGCATGATTTCCTACTAGGTAAAAAACTATTCATCTGAAGTCCTGAGATTTAACAGCCAGTACCTAAGTGCCTGCTGGAATACTTTGACCTGGCACAACATGATTCAGAATAACTGGAAAGAAAACACCAAGTGTCAGTGTGGTTAGTTAATTCCACATCCAGCTGTCTGACTTCTCTTTATTCTGTCCCCACTGGTTTTGGAGGTCCCCAGCATTTGAAAAGAAGAAGGACTGAATACATCAGGTCAGTGCATTCTCCAAATGAGGCTTCCTGTCCCATCAGGAAGAAGCTGTTCAAATATCTGAGTGGCAATTTAGCTTTTAAAACCAGTGATCTCTCAAGAATATAGGCTCATGCATAATTTGTATTCCCCTTGCTGCTCTCAGTTATTCAGGTAGTTATTTGTATATTGGTTAGCTGTCTCTGTGTGTGTTTGTAAGCATATGGTTTTATTAGTTCATTCTTAGTCTAGCAGGAAACATCTTTTGCCTAATAAGTATCTCAGAGTCCTACATGTTGCTGCTGGGCTGGTGCAGTGATGGATCATCACAGCCTTGCTGACCTTTGTGGATTTGGTTTCCTCTCAGAAATCTCAGAATAATTTGAATAAATCATAGAATCCCAGATTGGTTTGGGTTGGAAGGGACCTTAAAGCTCATCCAGTTCCAAGGCCCTGACATGCACAGGGACACCTTCCACTAGAGCAGGTTGCTCCGAGCCCCTGTGTCCAACCTGGCCTTGAACACTGCCAGGGATGGGGCAGCCACAGCTTCTCTGGGCACCCTGTGCCAGGGCCTCAGCACCCTCACAGGGAAGAATTTCTTCCTAATGTCTCATCTCAATCTCCCCTCTGTCAGATTAAAACCATTCCCCCTTGTTCTGTACCTACAGGCCCTTGTCAAAAAGGGAAATGTTAAACTGCATTTGGTTCTGGAGGATTTTTTTCAGAGGAAAACTGGGAAATCCAACCCTGATTTATGATTATTATATTTTAAAAATGAATAAAAAATCAGATTAAAAATGCATTTAGAGTGTATTGGGTTTGAGATATTTCAAAGGTAATCTCCTAGCTTTAGAGAGCACCATTACTCATTTGTCAGCATCTGAGGTTTGCTATCTCGTTGCTTAGGGACAGCAAAAGCTGTTGTCCCTCTGGCAGGCCCTGGTTTCCATCCCAAGTGCTGTGCAGAGATTAGAGTTTGGCAAGCTGGCTTTCCAACCCTGCAGGAACCAGCGCAGGGCTGTGCTAGATGTCTTTATCTCTAGACAAGTACAGATAGCAGGCCTGGAGTGGAGGTATGTAGATAACATGCAAGGAACTGCAAGAAAGGCTGTTTTTCTGGGAAGTGCAGCCAAACCCTGAAACTCTGTGCCCAGAGAATAGCTTTGGGTACAAGTTATGCATTGCCAAAGCTGAGAGCAGGTGACAAAATCTCCCACACTTAAATATAGTATTTTCCAAAAGAGCAAGTGCCCCCCGTGTTTCATACCAGGAAAGCAAACTGGGGAACATGGCCCATAGCAGCGCTACCTGTTGATGTATGCCATCATACTTTCACCTGCCATTGCTGTTGTCCATGTCTTCATGATCTTGATTCTACAAATCTTACCATTGAATTAAACTGGGTTTTTTACCTCTCAGTCCCACTGATAAGAAGCTGTCCGTGGGACTGTCTAACTGGAAAATGGTCTGACTATATCAGAGGGTTCTCTGTGCCTGTACAGATGGCAAGAGGCTTTGGGTGGAGGCTAAAGGCCATTTATTTGAAGGATTTTCTGCAAATACGGCCATATCCTAATAGCTAGACTTGTAAAAGCAAAGCTTAAATGTTTGAGAAACACATTTTTTTAATGAAAATGTTACCTAATTTATTACTGAATGCTTGTGAAAGACTTAATACCCATAAACACAGCAGCATGCCAGAGACAATGGAGGGGATCCTGCAGTGGGTCTCTGCACGTTTCCTTGCAAAGCTATGCAAAAGCTCCTTAATCCTGATCTTAATTATTTCAGTGGAAGCCTTTTGCTGACCAAAGAACTGCGGCTGCGTCAAGTCTGTGCACTGAAGTTTGTGAGGAGGCCAAAACAAGCAGCCAGGGTAGACAGGGAGCCCACCAACAGCATAACATCGTGGCTGAGCTCTTAAGATTTTAAATGGAAGGACTGATCCATGCAGCTGCAGGAGCCAGGCACTTGATCTTCAATATATTGCAGTGAAATTAAAGCTTCATTGTCTCTGCCCTGCTGCCATGTTCATGGAAGTCTAATTATTATTAACACAGAGAAGCTGTGGCTGGCCCATCCCTGGCAGTGTTCAAGGCCAGGCTGGATGGGGCTTGGAGCAACCTGCTCTAGTGGAAGGTGTCCTTGCCTGTGCCAGAGGGTTGGAACTGGACAAGCTTTAAGGTCCCTTCAACCCAAATCATTCTATGACTCTATGCTTTGTTTAATTAATGATAATAGATGCAATAATCATCCATATGTGTAACAATATATACTGTTCTGTAAGGCCTTTTGGAATGGGCTGGTCCTGTTGCTGAAGATGCATGTGTAGAGCAGTATGTGGACAGCAGACTGGGTGAATTTGGAGGTTTTTTTACAGTATTCCTGAGCTCTTAAGGGAAAAGTCTCAGTGACTAAATATATTTGTCTGGTATGGGTGACTGCCTAGTTTTGTTTGAAAGCTACCTTGACTTCCTAAGGATTTCTCTCTTGCAATTGTTAAACATAATAAACATCCCTGCCCCTTCCCAATGCCCCAAATCCAATAAGAACAATGTAGAAAAGAGCTTAAGTCCTTTCTAATGAGCAGCAGCCAGCAATCATGCTGACAAGTCAGCCCCTTGAGAACAGGCTGTTCTCTGCACTGAGATATTTCATACACCAGATTTTTACTTCCCTATCTCTAAAAAAAGCCTTAACCAGGCAGAATTTGGTGCTCTGAGATGCTGAGCAGGCAGAAACCGTAACCACTTCAAGATCTAACACAGAGGCTGTACTTCTGTGGGGATGTGAATGCATCCACGCTATGCACCACTGGTTTGCCTTCCCACAAGAAATCAACGCCATTATTTGACGGCACAACAGCTGTCTCTTCAAAAAGGAAAACCCTCAGACCCAGTTGTGACTGTTGTGTCTGTCTGGCAGTGCCATGCAACCCAAAGCAGTCTGGCATCTGGCTGCCAGCTGGCTTGGCTTTGCTGGGAGCATCGCAGAGGAGCTTGCTTCAATCAACACAAACTTGAGGTTCTGGATAGCGCTTGTATTATGGGTTCTTGCAAGCATTAGGGATGTATCATCTTGCTTCCTAAAAAGGGCCTTCATCAAAAGGTGAGGCCCTGGCACACGGTGCCCAGAGAAGCTGTGGCTGCCCCATCCCTGGCAGTGTTCAAGGCCAGGTTGGACAGGCCTTGGAGCAACCTGCTCTAGTGGGAGGTGTCCCTGCCCATGGCAGGGGGTTGAAACTGGATGAGCTTTAAGGTCCCTTCCAACACACTGTGATTCTATGATTCTAATTGTACCCATTTTTATGACAAATACGCGTACGTATAGCTAAGGGGTGATAACATGTTTAGTGAACACCTGAATTCATGCTATGCCCTTGGACTTAGTAGTGCCCTTGGACTTTGTGATGAAGTTAGAGCTATGAGCTGTTGAAAAGGCAGGACAAGAGGGACGTGATTTATAGAGAGGAGGAAGGTGCTGTGGCTAGTGAACTACCTTCTTCTGGGGAGCTTGGAGGAATTCTGCACATATACCATGCTACCGTAGAGGAAACACTTTCCCCTCTGGGCTTCCACAACCTGTGAAAGTCCAGAGGAGGAGCTCTAGTCTTTGCAGGCTTGTCCACTGCACTTTGCTTCTCTGCAGTATGCAGATCATGGTCCGCACTTGAAGAAATTCTCCTTTTACTGCCTGGCTTTTCTTCTCTTCCATTAAGCAAAGTTCTGTTGAAACATCCGACCATTTCCCTCCAACTTCAGAGCTTGCGGCTGGAAGAGACAGGAATGAACAGTACCCCAGCACAGCTCACAAACATACACTTCATTCTAGGCTTATTTTTAGCCATTTGAAGTCACTGGTATTCTTCAGAAGCTAAATTTAAATACACGCTTTGTGCTTCTGATTGGATTGGAGGCCGAGGGCAGAACTCATTTTCTTGTCAGCTCTGAACCAAACAATTGCTGGGGTATCAAAAAAGCATCTAGTAAGAACTAATGAACACAAACCTTAAGCAGCAAAGCTATTTCGCCTGCAGGCTGAGGCGAACAAATACATAAGGAAAGCAATACAGAAGAGAAGGGAATGGCTGAATTATTCTTAGTAACTACAGGCTAATGCAGCAGTCAAAGGCAACAGATTGCATATAATCTCTGGTGATAATTTTGAACACATGCTATTGCTGTGACAGCATTTCTATTTCTCCGAGTGAAAAAGGCTGCTTGGTTTTATTTTGCTAACACCCCAAGTGCGCCAGTACTTCACTTAAATCAGCATTCACTATCAATACCATAGCTTCACTGCTTCCAGTGTGCAATCTGACCCTAACTGATTGCTTGCCGTTATCTGAAATGCAGCTTTCCTGCTAGCAATTACTTTATTTACTGCTTGGTAAACCAGTAATGCCTTCCCTTGTGGGCACAAAGACAGATTAACATCAGTAATTACTAGAGCAGATGTTTGTATGTGAATACCCATTCTTAGAAGCAAATTATCTTCTGCATTGGTGTAAGGGAAAGGGACTCAATGCTGTCATCCCACAAGCGATGTGAGCAGCATGGGACTCAGCAGAGACCCGCGTAGCTCCCCCCACCTCCTCTCACAAGAATTGCTCTCTGCAGGGTGATAATCATTGACCTTATTGAGATCAGTCCTAAGGGTTGCTTGGCATTTAATTCCTAGAAGTGACTGCCAATGACTGAACAGGGCTCAGTGCCACTTGCACTTGCTTCCTGTTGGGTTTTGTTTTTTGCTTTCTGTTCCCAGGAAATCTAGGGCTGTGCTTTCAAGAGAGCTCAACACCTAGACTGAGGGCCTGTGTTTCCTAATAGCTCTGCTCCCACTGAATTGCCTGAAAGGGACACTCAGCACTAAGCGCTAAGCTTATTTAAAGTAGACAGTCATTAACTCCTTCCCGGCTACTGTGAAGATCAAAGGAAGCATGGTTGTGTCTCAGAGGGACTGGAGGCAGGGTCTTTATTAATCCAGTTGTGCTGCCAGGACTGAAATATGTTTAGAGGAGCCCTTTAGTGCTTTTGAAGTCTCTGTTGGCACATTATGTTTCTCAGCTGAAGAATCATGGAATCCCAGACTGGTTTGGGTTGGAAGGGACCTTAAAGCTCATCCAGTTCCAGCCCCCTGCCACACACAGGGACACCTTCCACTAGACCAGGTGTCCCCCACACTTTTGAAGCTGAGAGTAATATGTCGCCCTGATCTTCCTTATGCAGACAAGTCATGGCATTTCCTCTCCTGAAATGAAATGCTTCTGCATGCCAGGAGTGGACAGAGGGGGCCATGAGAATCTGAGTGTCGCTACTTCTCCCACTGTTACTGAATATAATCTTGTATGGGGTGAGTTTGTTTCCATAAGCAGAGAGCACTCTTCAACAGCACTGAGATGGCTTTGCCTTTGGTATTGAATCACTCTGAGCCCTGCCTCATAAACTGCTGACTCTCTTGCTCAAGAGGCGTTCAGCTTTTGAAAGCTCCTTTTACGCAACATCTCCCTTCTATCACCTTGTGCTAGTTACGCAGCGCAGTGGGAGGAGAAGGGGGAGCCATGCCAGCACCCCACCCTTCACTGCTATAGATTCACTTAGGGGGATACAAAGCACTGATCCCAGCATGGATTTGGCCTGCAGAGAAATTGAAACCAGATGTTTAGTGTTCAATCATGCTTTTCCCATTGTCCCTGCCTCTATCCCAGTAATTACTGTCTCTTGAGGGTCATTTAGACTTCAGCTCTGTGGAGAAACTGGTGTTCTTGATTAAAGGACTATCTGCTTTTCCAAACATCCTTGTCTAACTGTACTTTGAATGACATGTCACAGTATTCGAGAGCTGTTCTGTTAGCTACCAAGTAGAAACATCTATAATTGTTCCTTTGTTAAAAGAGAGATGAGGGGTGTCAACAGCAAGGGCAAGGAACACAGCAGCTACCTGAAGAAAGAAGTATGCCCGGTAACATGAAAAACTCACCAGGCCTGAGTGAAACTGGAACATAGACAAAAAGGAAGATGAAAATGTTGGATTTGGCACAAATGCTGTTGAACCAGCCGTGTAATAAGGCATTAAAACTGTATTTTTCTGGTTATTGCGATAGCACATAGTGTTACAGACTTCTGGGGTGTTATCGTGAGTCTCCTGCTGCTTGGTAATTACCTCAAATTCCCTTGGGTCATTTGACTGTTTGAAAATGCACCTCTGACAGAGGCAAATGGCTGCACCCTTCAGAAGGAAAAGGCAGAATTTAGTTTTATTTCATGAACCCTGGAAGAAATGAAATCCTGGCACCAAGGGAACTGAGGGTGTGAGGCCTCAGTCAGCTCTGCTTTCTGCTGTTGTATGTGTTCCGCTGAGGCAGGTGCTGCTGACCAAGGAAGAGGACAACATGACACTGCAGCTCCTTTCAGACATTTAGAAAAGCTTTCAGCCAGGTCTCCAGCTACGTCTCTTGTGTCTTGTGGGAAGGAGCAGGAATGCAGAAGGACCAAGGGAGAGAACAGGAAATTTGTATATTGATGCTTGAGCACCATCAGTGCTCAGGACCTCTAGTGCCCGGCTAGGTCACTGGGAAGAAAGGGGCAAGCTGACCTCTAAGCTGCAGATCCAGTGCGTTTCTTTGCTTGGGTTGACTGGTACCTGGGGGGGAAACTCTAAGTGGGGATCATCAGTGACCACTTGAGGGAATAACCGTGACATCACCAGGACTACCAAGAGCTGACTTCCTGCCTGCCCTTGTGAGTGTAAGCCCCACTGGACACTTTAACACCAATGAAGTGACCCAAGGAGAGCTAAGACTCTGCTTTCTTGTTTGCCCACAAGGCCAAAGCTCCCTGGATCCCAAAGGCACTGGTTTTCCCTCTCACGGTGCTCCCCTTGTGTCCTCATGGGAGGCACAGGTCCCTGCCAGTGCTGCATGGGGCTAGGGAGCATCCCCAGCAGCTGGGAGCTGGGCACTGCTCGATGGAGGCTGGAGCTGGCAGGGACAGCACAGGGCAGTGAGAAGAGACCTGGCAGATGCTTTAGAGGTGCAGTGGCTGATTTAAGCCAGAGCCAGCTGTTCATGTAGGCACAGCCTTTGCCTCTAAAGGCACTAGGTGAACTCTAACCATGAGTTTTAAACTGATCCCATCTGGATCCAAAGGCAAGTAGGGAAAAGATAAATGGAGACAGGCTCCTGCAGCCACCAGCAGCTCTGGCTCATGTCCCAGTCCCCTCTCTGGTACTTTTGGTGGTGCTTATTACTTTCCTCTAGCTGTAAAATCTACCCCAACACCGTGTCGTTGCTGAATTAAGTCAGACAACTTGTTGCCAATCCCGCAGGGATTTTTCCAGTGGTATAAGTCTGATGCTGGATATTCTAGCTCGCAGGCATTCTTTCCATCCGGCACACAAGCCCTTGCCTTTTCATCATAAGGCATGCTGCTGATATTCAGGCACAAAATGTCTCCCTTTCTCATGCTGACAACTCCACAAGGCCTTAAATCTTCCTGGAGCTATCTCCCTCATGCTATGTTAGGTCCTGTCTTTCCAAACTTAGCATTCCTGACAGGATGGGGGAGATGGGCTTGTGGTTACGAGAGGAGACTGGAGGTTAAGCAATCTGTCCGGGAAGCCACCCCTGCTGCAGATGCCCCTCTGTCATTCAGTGGAGCCAATAGCATAGATGAGGTAATGAGGATGCTGTGGAGGCAGAGATGGGAAATGACACATGGTGTTTTGTGCTGGGAGCCACATCTGTAGCTTAAAATGCTCTGTGGTTTTTGTTTTCCCTCCGCTGTAGAGGGAAATAAGTGCTGGAATAACCCATGAGGAGGCAGAGCCTGGAAAATGTCTCCAACTTCCTGGATCTGTGTGGAAAATATCTTCCTCCTTCTGAACCCCTGTGAAGAGCTGTGGGCAGCAGTGTGCAACACTGCCAGTGCAATGTCCTCCTGTCCCCTCCCCAGTGGACAGGGTACGCAGGTGTTTTTCCACAAGCAAGATGGCTTTAGGGCGTGGGCCTTGCCCAGCAGAGAGAGGTTTCTGGGGTTGCTGAAACCCTTCCTCCTCCTCACTGCTTTCCTTTCCAAAGAGAAAGCTCAGCCTAACACCCAACAAGAGGGACATGGAGCCTTTGGAGTGAGTCCAGAGGAGGCCAAGGGGATGCTCCAAGGGCTGGAGCAGCTCTGCTCTGGAGCCAGTCTGAGAGAGCTGCGCTGGGTCAGCCTGGAGAAGAGAAGGCTCCTGAAGGGGAGAGCTTAGAGCAGCTCCAGTGCCTAAAGGGGCTACAAGAAATCTGGAGAGGGGCTTTTGACAAGGGCCTGTAGGGACAGGACAAGGGGGAATGGCTTTAACCTGACAGAGGGAAGATTGAGATGAGACATTGGGAAGAAATTCTTCCCTGTGAGGGTGGTGAGGCCCTGGCACAGGGTGCCCAGAGAAGCTGTGGCTGCCCCATCCCTGGCAGTGTTCAAGGCCAGGTTGGACACAGGGGCTTGGAGCAACCTGGTCTAGTGGAAGGTGGCAGGGGTTGGAACTGGGTGAGCTTTAAGATCCCTTCCAACCCAAACCAGTCTGGGATTCTGTGATGAGAGAGAACAGATAAAGGAGAGTGGTTTCGGAGGGGAGCTCCTGGTCAGGCACCTTGCCTGGCTGCAGAGCCTGTCCCGGGGCACTCCGATCCCCTCAGGAGGCAGCCGGGCAGCTGCTACCCGCACCGGCTGAGCGCTCGCCGCCCCGGGGCCCTAGGCCGGCTTTGCCCGCCCCTGTGTTGCCGGCGGGCGGGGCGTCAGTGTGGGCGGGCCGGGGCGGTGTTTCGGGCCTAGGCCGCGGCCCGCCCCGCCCCGCCGGCTTTAAAGCAGCATCGGCCGCAGGGGTGTCTGAGTTGCGCAGCCATGGCTGGAGCTTGGGTGTGTGTTTCCCTCTTGGCTGTGGCACTGGTGTTCGCCGGCTCCGTGTGGGGCGGCGAGGACCGGCCGCGGCTGGTAGGGGCCCCGCTGGACATCGCCAACGCCGACAACGATGAGGGCCTGCAGCGGGCCCTGCAGTTCGCCATGACGGAGTACAACAGGGCCAGCAACGACATGTACTCCAGCCGGGTGGTGCGGGTCATCAGCGCCAAGAGGCAGGTGGGTGCCGGGTGGGCTTGTGAGGGGCGGCGGCAAGGGGGGCACTGGGGCCGGGGTGGGGGGGACGGAGGGAACAGCCATATCAGCCTCTGGGGAGCAGCTGGAAATGAGGCCTGTGTTGTCTGGAGCAGTGAGCAGGCCTCAAACTTGAGGGTTGTTGAAGCTGAGGTTTTCCTTCTGCAGAAGGTGAGTAAAAGCCTTCTTTTTGTTGATCTGCTGTTGAGCGCTGTGTGTAACTTGTGCTGTGGATGGGTTAACACATGACTTTGTTTACCGGCTGAGGAAGCTGCACCGTGAGACTTGTTTACTTGGATTTTGTTCCTGTTTTTGCAAGGGTGCCAAATGCCTCCTCTATGGAAGCTGCCATGTACAATTCCCTCTGTGCTTTTTGGAGTCTGGTTTCCATCATGTAACCAGAAAACTGTCTGCCTTTCTGCTAGGCTCCTCTCCTCAGAGAGCCCTTCTGCCTGTACTGCAAATAAAGCTGCCTCTGTCTGCTTGTCTTGTTGCAGATTGTGTCTGGACTCAAGTACATAATGGAGGTAGAGATTGGCCGGACAACTTGCCCGAAGCCAGCCACTGATCTCCAGAGCTGTGCTCTCCATGATGCACCACACATGGCCAAGGTAAGCTCCAGAGCTGGCCCCTGGGTTTCCAACCCCTTCCCTCCAGCTGGCTTAGTACAGAGGGGTATGGGCAATGTCCCTTGTCTGCTCCAGCCAAGATCAGGCACCTTCATACCTTTATGCTGAACAAGATCTTGCTCTTGCAGAACTTGTCTTGCCAGATGACACTGACAGAGAAGGCAGGGCCTTTTAGCTTGTTTTGTAAGTGGGGATCTTGGGCTGTGCTGCATGTGTGTGCCTCAGTACTCTCAAAAAGTGCTCAATAGTCTAGGTCATAAAGATGTGTGGAAGAAACTCTGCCAAACCTACAGGTCTCCTGCCCCTCTGGCTGGTACCTTGAGTCCCCATGCTATTCTTAGCTCCTCTTATCCCGTGGTGATGTCAACATGCATGACTTGGCACTCCTTCCTGGGGGGGGCGGCTGACATTATTGTGGATAGTGCTTTTGGCCAAGAACTGATCACAAGAGGCAGATTACCCCTCTTCTCTGTGCCCAGCAGGCTGTTACATGGGAGTCTTGTCTTATCGCAATGCTCTTAAAGAAGTACTTTAGCTTTTCGGGTGAGAGCACCAAGTATGCGCTGCCTTGATCTGGGCTGAGTCTAGCTCCTCCATAGCACGTCATTACTTCTCTTAATCACAGCAACAGGCTTAGCTTCTTTGCGTACATGCCCTTTCTGCCTGCATACAGGAGTGTAACTGCACACAAGTGATCCATTAAGCACTTAGTGGTACACACAAGCTTCTAGCTGACAACTGGAATGATTTGACACTTGCACGTACAGATTAGCTGTGCAGGTTGTGATTACCTGTGCCTGAGAGTTTATGGTGGAGTATTAGCCATGCTGAAAGCTGGATGAATGGGTAAAGGAGGCAGCCTGATCTTCAGAAGTGCTGACTTTTCAGCTTCTCTGTTAGTGTTTTCTTGAGAGAAATGATTAATCCCGAGTAGGTTCTAACAGGAGTGGTATTCCAGAGTACTTGTCAGGAGAATGCAAATCTAGAGAGCCATGGAAATGGCATACATTCTGGATCACGTGGGGTGGTAAATGGCTGTAACAGCATAAAACTGTGTTACCAACCATTGCTGTAATCTTTTAATTGCTTTTCTTTCTTCTTTCTCTCCTTAGCGCACCACTTGCAACTTCGTAGTGTACACTGTTCCTTGGCTAAACCAAATCAAACTATTGGACAGCAGCTGCCAATAAACCTGTCTTGTTCCAGCAGAGACCAGCAACCAGTTGCTCAGACTTAAACAAAATAAAGGCAATAACACAAATTGAGATGGGATTTATCAATGCCTGTTAACACAGCTACTTACGTATGCTTGTGCTATGCAAGTTAAACTAGGTAACTTTCCTTTAAAGCACAGTATGATCTCAACTCTTTGTAATTACATTTTAGAGCAGCTGTTTTGGTCTTTATCCAGCTTTCCTAATGAAGTAATTCCAACATCAGAATTCTGATTAAAAAAGCCCCTTGGTACCCCTGTTAGAGTGACTACTGTAAACATAAAAAAAATAATTCATAATTGCTGTGATGTGTGGTTTTGTTTGAGCTTTTGCTGGGTGGGAGGGAGGGTTTGCTTGTATTTGTGATCCAGTCTATAATGCCCAAAGAATGGGGTGTGAAGGAATGTGGGGCCCTAGACACAAGGGAGGTAAACTGTCCCTCTTTGTTCCCTAAACCTGGCCTTTGGTTTTGGAGGAGGAAATTCTTAGTTGTTTTCACTGGAGAAACTCTGCTTTTGAAAACGCTACAGTGTGGAGCTCCTGATCTTGGGCAGGTAAGCCAAAGCTTGTACAGAGGCTGTGATTATTTCAGGTGCTTGAGGTACCATTAGGGGATGCCTCTTGTTTTGCAGAGTTCTAATAGTCCATTTCTTGTGTCTTTGTTTTTCTGTGTTTTGAAGTAACCATACCCCTTCTGGCAAATCTCACCCAGGGATAAATTGGTTCCAATGTTCTGTCATGCCCTATGTTAACCCTAAAATCCAGGAGTCCTATGCCTGGGCCTGGTGGTCCTGTTTTGAAAGGAAGGTGGAAGGGGTGCTGAGAAGAGTTGCAGAAGTGATCTGATGGTAGAAAAGGCAGCTTGAGGTGAGAAGTGCAAGGATGCTGTTATTTGCCTAAAAAATGGTACTTATATGTGAGAGCTAACACAACCACACCTGTGAGTCTTGGAGGATGGGGCTTGGGTCTAATGGAGAGCAGAATAAGAGAACCACCAGAAACCAAACGTCTAGTGAGACATACAGCTCCTTCAGAGTGCATCTTCTGTGGGTTGTGCTTTCTTTCAAGGGAAATACCAGTTCCCATCATTAACAAGTTTTGTGAGCTTGCAGTGAGCACAAGGCCAGATCTTGATTTGAGCAGTCGGGGATGAGGTGGTTGCCTGACACAAAGATCTCCATCTAGGATGTGCTCTGATCTGATAAGAATTGGTCCCCATGCTTCCCCCCCCCACCATCATTGCCCATTCCCTCTGAGTGCTGTGCACAGTTATGTCCTGTTTCTCTTGCCCGTCAGGTCAGTGACTGCAGGTGTCTGCCTGATGTGCTGTTGCATCAGTAACCCTGCTGATCCAGGAAATCCTAATGTCAAGCTACTTGGGTGCCCTCACTTGTCATTTTTCTAACAACTCCATTCTTACATGCTTATTTCCCATTTTTAGGTCTATTACAACACTGGAATGCGGTGAAGGGGCTCCATCATACTTCTGCATTTCCCTTTTAGCATCTTGGGTTGAGGCCTGTATGGGAGATTGTACTTGGAAAGGAGGCTAGGCAGGAAATCAGGATGCAGATGGTTGTAACCAAGATTTTCTACCAGTTCAGCTCTGTTAGCCAGCAGCTGTGAACAGCGTGTGGGGAAAAGGAGTGGCTGTGCCAGAGAAAGTGAGTTTGAGTGTCATGAGCTCCTGAAATTCAAAGATCCTGTGTTCTCATGTTGAAATGCCAATGACTAAGGGCATGAAGGAATGGCACAGATTACCCCATCCTCACAAGCTGCTGAGTATCAGCTTTGGTGATTATCCCTATGTGTTCTCCACTCAGACCAAATGCCAAAAAAGCCTGACCTAATAGAAGCACCTTCCACTGTGGGCTGTGCTACGTTGTGTTAGCAACAGGCTCAGGGCATTAGTGGGAGTTCGCCTGCCAAGAGTATTTTGCTTGGCAGGTCCTTCTCCTTGGCTGGCTGGTAGTAGCTTGCTCAGCTGAACACTGAGCCCTCATTTTTCACTGCCTGACTTCTTCAAATGTTGGTGACGGATGTGAACAAATGACCAAGGCAGTGCTTATTTCATGCTGTCGGTTGTTATGCTTTGCTTGCACTTGATGGATGGATGGATTCTAGGGTTGTGCTTCCTTAAACGTAGGTGGGGTCAGAGCTGTGCTGTACTGACATGGACTTGCAGCTCCCACCTCTGCCAAGACAGCTGGGAAAGTCATAAATTGGATGTCCTTTCTTGGGAATATCTATGGAAGAACTCCATCTCCTCTTCAAATTATTTGAGGGGGATCCATGTTTGACGTCTCCTCAAACACTCGCCCCCTCTGTGTGAACAGCCCTTGATAAAGTGGTTGTAAAATTGACCAGTCAAGATGCTCATAGGCAAAAAAAGGACCACCCTATTAGCCTCTTCATTTTTAATTCTTCTTTTCATCCCTATGGAATGGGTATTTTTGTCACATAATTTTGGAAAAACAGTTACAACAGCCATTGAAATGATAGCTATGGTCATCCAGAAAGGAAGAGAGCGGTTATTGACTTTAGGTGGTGTTGAACCTAATATTATCTGCCTCTTGATACAAAACAACTAGCCTTTTTAACTCACCTGGCTTTTGCTTTTCAGTGTGCTCTAGCAGATTTTACAGGGCAAATTAGCATTCATTTCTCAGGACACAAAATTGTGCAATCCCTACATTCTCTTCTGCTTTTGCCTGCTTCACAATTAATTATTACGCCAATAACCGAGGCCCTCACAGTATTCACTGATGGATCTGGCAAGAAAGGCTGAGCAGTAACAGTTTGGAAAGATGCTGAAGGACACGGGAGCAATGATATGCACATTGTCACAGGATCACCTCAGGAAGCAGAACTCTGCTGGAGTCCATGCTTTTAAATTATGGACTACTCCAATCAACATTATCACAGATTCCACCTAAATGGAAGGCCTTGTTTCTAGGCTAGAACACGCTTTTCTGAAGGAGATTTCCAATAGGACATTATTTGCCCTTCTCTGGGAGCTCAAGTGGCTCCTGGATTGCTGGGTACACCCATACTTTATACAGCATATAGGTTCACATACTTTGCTACCTCGACCTATAAGCGAGGGAAATACACAGGCTGATGGGCTTGCAGGTCTTATGGTCTTACCTGACCGTTTTGCACGTGCTGGCTTATCCCATGAATTTTATCATCAAAATGCAAAAGCTCTGCAACATGCTTTTCAGCTGACTCAGGACCAGGCAGGGCAAATCATGCACTTGTGTCCTGATTGTCAACAAGTTCTACCCACGTCAATGATGGGAACTAATTCTTGCGGTCTTTTGTCCCTTGAAATTGGGCAGACAGATGTTGCTCACGTACCAGAATTGGGCAAATGCAAACATGTCCATGTTTCTGTTGACACTTTTTCACCTTGTATTTAAGGATCGGTACATTCAGGTGAAAAGGCCAGAGATGTTTGTGGACATTTTATTACAGCTTTTTCTACCCTGGCAGTTCCAGAACCCATAAAACTGATAATGGCCCAGGTTATCCAGCACACAAAACACAAGCATTTCTTCAACAGTGGGGAATTCAGCATGTCACAGGTATTCCACATTCTCCCACAGGCCAAGCCATTATTGAATGCACACATAGCACCCTTAAAACTATGTTGCAGAAACAAAAAAGGGGGAGTTCAGGGTTAACCCCTCAAGAACGTATAGTGAAAGTTTGTTATGTTTTAATTGTTTAACTCGCTGGACAGAGGATGGACCTCCTACACAGCACCATTTTGGGGGTTCAAAGTATTTAGAACAGGGGAAAGCTCATGTTAAAGTATGTAATCTTGAAACTCATGAATGGGAAGGCCCGTTCCCTTTAATAACCTGGGGACGAGGGTATGCTTGTGTTTCCACAGATAAAGGACCCCGTTGGGTCCCTGCATGATGGGTTTGTCCTGCCTTGCCTTCTGTCTCTTCATCACAAGAGGAACGACCCTACCGTGGTTTCTCACCTAGCCAAAAGAGAGCATCTATAACCAATGCGACAGGACCAGACACCATGTGCCTGTTGGTTGCCACACCTATGAGTCCTTTCAGACTGCTGTTGGAAGCAATGGCAGCCTCAAATCCTGAGGACACGTGGGATGCTTGGGGGGTATAACAACACAGCCGCAAGTAATTGATGTGTTAAGATCTGTAAAAACGGGTATGTATCTATGTTTTCATTCTATAGTTTGAAACCAATTGTTAGTGCAGAATGGTAACTTCCATAACTGTTTATTTGCTAGGCTAGGAGCACGAGTGAAAAAATTGTATTAAGAATGTTTGTTTTCTTAGTTTTTATTAGCTTATGTGGTTTAATCGAGCACTTAAGCAGGTGTTGACAGGGAATATACAAAACAAAGAAGGGGGAGCTGTGGGGAGTGAAGGCGCTAAGATTTGCATGAAGAAGAGTTTGGGAATGAGCTCTGAGGCCTTGGTGCTTTGGTTGCGATGAGTTGGGGCATGTAAGGCCAGAGAATGTGGGGGTTGTGAGAGCATCTGCAACACTGTGATTGGACTATTTAACTGGTGAGTTTCAGAGGGGCCAATGAGATTGAACATTGTATGTATGTGCAGGTCGGGAAAGGGCCGAACAAGTGGATAAAAAAGGCTTGGTGGTAATAAAGGAGGACTTGAGTCTCCGCATCAACTTGAGTCCATGTCGTGAAATGCCACACCACGTGGCTTTGGCAGACAAGTGGTTTCCGCTTACTCTGAGCTCCCAGGGCTGGAGGGCTGCAGGGCTTCAGGGCACCTGGTCTGCTGCAGCCATAGGGCACAGCCTGTGCCAGCACTGACCAAGGCTTCTGAAGCTGCTCCTCAAGCTGGGGGAAACACGGCCACGTGCAAGGGATCAGTCATGGAATCACAGAATCACAGCGTGCCCGGGCTCAGGTCACTGCGGCGAGCAGGCTACGCCGGGCATCCTGGTGGATGCTGCTGCCCAAGCCAAGCGTTTTGGTCCCTTCTGTCTCTTTCTCCCAGTGAGAACCTTGGTCCCCATCGCGCAGGGTGGGAAGAGGGTTTGGGGCTGCAGCTGGTTTGGGATGTGCCGTGGCCCCGCAGGCAGGGAGCACGGCCGCTCAACCCTGCCCTCTCTGCCCTGGCAGGTCCTGAAGCCGCTGCCGCCCCGCAAGGTGCTAAAGCGCAGGAATCAGAGGATCCTCCAGCTGCAGGTGCCAGCCTGTCAGAGCTTACGCCGGCTCTGCCCGGGCAGAGAGAGGGGACCGGGGTGCCCAGAGCCCTGTCCCACAGCTGCGCTCCGCTGCTCTGGGCAGCACCAATGCAATGTTTTAGTTCTAATTTTAGGTAGAAGAGTTGTATTTTGAAAAGAACCGTTGTTCTTTGTTGTTTATTTTGTTTTATTTTCTGCTTTGTAAATACAATCCTTGACGTTTTTCTGACCCAGTCTCTCTTTGTATTTACTTCAACCACAGGTTGCGGGGAGTGAAGGTGCTCAGATTTGCATGAAGAGCAGTTTGGGAATGAGCTCTGAGGCCGTGCTACTTTGAGAAGCCCAGGAGCGATGAGGTGGGGTGTGTACGGCCAGAGAATGTGTTGTTTGTGAGTCTGCAGCACTGTGATTGGACTATTTACCTGGAGAGTTTTAGAGAGGGCTAATGAGACTGAAGGTTGTATGTATGTGCAGGTTAGGAAAGTATCAAACAAGGGGATGAAAAGGGCTCGGTGGTAATAAACAGGGATCTGAATCTCTGCACCAGCTTGTGTCTGTGTTGTGAAACGACACACTTAACCACACGCCGTCTCTGACCATGGTCCAAGGCATTTAAGCTTAAACCTGTGTCCCCTGTCCTTGTCTGAGCTTTGTTATCTAAATCTTTATCTCCAGCCCTGGCTGCTGCATGGGCTTCTGACCTGCCTTGTAGCTTTGGCCTCAGCCCACTCTCCTGCTGCAGGCTAAGGTCATTGGGAGGACTCTGGTTGTGTTTCATTCCCTTGCTGTCACTGGGTCTGTTAATGGACCCTGTCTGTGGGTGCTGGGGCAAGGTCTTGCGCTGGCTATTCTGAGACCCTGTGGGACTGTGCCCTGCTGGGCAGCATGTGGGCTCCTGGTTCATACCCTCCACGTGCTGCTCTCTGGGATGTGGCTCTGCAGAGTCTTTGTGAGATCCCTGAAGCTGTATCAGCATTCCTACTGGGTATGGACGCTTCCCTCTGCGCACAGCCTAAATTGCAATTTCCTGCAATTATGAAAGGATGTGAGGATCCAGGTCACCCTGCAGCCCTAGGGCTGGGCCACACGGTGCTGTTGACAATGTGCATATGCTCGGGATGTACAATATTGCTTAGCCGAAGGCATGGAGACCTCTTAGTGAGTGCCTGAAGATGCTGGGTTGTTTGCATTCATCATTAACATGCAAAGCCTCAGAATCACTGTAGTGTGAATCCATCAGGAGATGAAATCTACTGATCAAACCTACATAGCGTTTTGAATCTTGGTGCTGTATGTCTTCATGATGACACTAGAGAGCTAAGAGTTCAGATCCCTTTCCTTGCAGGACACAATGGTGAACTGGAGATCATTTCTGCAGGATTGAGCGGGGAAGTGTCCTCAGTTGGGTCCCTGATGATGATGATGATGATGAGCCCCTCCATGACTTTTGTTGCCCAGCTTTGGCGGTGTCCTTCTGGTGAGGAGACTGGGGAGCAGATGCCTGTTTCTCCTCTGCAGGCACCATAGTCCCAGGTTGGGCAAGGAGGGATGAAGAGGACTCTTTGTGCTCACGTGTCTTGAGCGAAAAGAGCAGCCAACCTGCAGTGCAAATCCCTCGTGAGCATCTCCCTCCTCTCCCCCTCTGCCATGGGGCATGGCTCGGTGTGAGGGTGGGCCCTGGTGCAGGACTTCGGGCTTAATGTGATGCTTGCTAAAGCCTCTCTGGGGTGTTGCCAGTAACTGGCATGGCATTGCTCAGCCTCTGCGAGCTGGTAGGCTCCTACTGTAGGATTTTGTAACAGGCACGAAAAGGAGAAGCTCAGCTGTTAATCTCCATGATAACCTGGTGTATGAGTGGTGGGGTGTGTGGTGGGTGCTGGTTTTGACCTTGCCAGAGTGGGTGTGGGTGCATGTGTGCGTAGCACTGACGATGGGGAAACCTTTCTCTGCTTCCAGCTGGAAAAATCCCACTGGTGACTCATGTGCTGTGCCTTGCTAGGAGACACTGTCCCCTCTTCCCCACCAGCTGATAAAGCATAGAATGGTTTGGGTGGGAAGGGACCTTTAAGGGACATCATCCAGCTCCACCCCCGCACAGACAGGGACACCTTCCACCAGACGAGGTTGCTCCAAGCCCCATCCAACCTGGCCTTGAGCACTTCCAGCAGCTGCCTAGGGAAGTTCCTATCTCTGAGTGCCAAAAGCACTGTGATGTTAGCACACAGGAACATCAGGGGACTCCTGCAGTTACTGAGCCTGGTGTTAGCTTGTTGATGGCCAGTCAAGCTGGATGAAGCCAGCTGTGCTGATGAGGAAGAGCACAGAAGAGTCAGTAGACAATTAGATAATTCTCAGAGTACACCTCCTGCAAATCTATCAGAATATGATGATATTCAGGATGATTGGGAACACTTATTTGGTAAGATTCAGGAAGCTATTGCAATCGCTGATCCTGCTTAATCTATTCCTGCTAGATTGTCTGTTCTTACAGAGGAATTATATAAAATCCAGGAAAACAATATCCAAAAGGCAAAAAGACTTCTTTGGTGGCATGTTAATGCCTTAACATGGGGTGAGTCTGTGGTGGCGGAATATATAGCTAAGTTACAGAGGTGGCTATTGATTCCTGTAGCATATAGAGGAAAAGGTGCCCCAGCCATTGAAGCAATCACTAGAAGTGGAGGAAGAGGCTGGATAAAAGTTTGTCTGGGTTTATGAATGCAGCCGTGCTAGTTCTGAGTCCACCTACTCTGGAGGAGAGGGGGCACCAGAGCCATTTGGAAGGATGTCCTTCACGTACCGTGTTGCAGCTTGTTTGGACGAAGCTGCATGTACCAAGCTCCAGTTGTGCAGAGGCACTTGATCACAGGGCTGGTCCAAGAAGGGATGTGTGGGAGCTTCTCAGGAGCAGGCTCCTCTTAGGAAGAGCAGTAGCTGATAAAATGAAATTAGCTTTGGACCTCTGAGCATGGCTTGGCAGGTTGGTTAATTACACTGACCTTCCCTTGCTAAAACTCATGGGGCTGGTTAAGATGAGTGCAGATGTCCTATTGTCTGCTCTTCCCCCCCTGAATAGTGGGTCTTTCTGTGTTAGCCAGGTACCATAGTTGGAAATGCTTTTCCTATTCAATCTGACACTGTCTGTCTCCTGCACACCTCAGGTAGCTCAGTGGAAATGATTTCTTCTGTGAAATGTTGAGGATAACAAAATGTGATGGTTCTGCTGCTCTGATCTGCTTTTTGCCCTGCTGGCTTGTTCAGAGGCTTTTGAACAAATCTGGGTCTGGGATCTTGGTTTGGAGAACTGGCAAGAGGCTTTTTTTGCTCGGTGCCACTTTAAACTGCTCCCTCCCAGATATTGCAAATGCTTCTTGCAGATGCTTGTGCAGGGAAAGCAAGAAGCAGCGGAGTTTGGATAGAGGAGCACAGACTTGCTCTCAGCAATCCAGAACAAATCAAGAGCTCTCAGAAAAATCTCTTTTTGACCCCTTGATTACCACCTTTAATAGGAATAAAACCCAAAGCCTGCACTAACTGGGGGAAGCAGCTGCTGTAGAGAAACCCAGACTGCAACACAGGAGGGCAGAGGTAGATACTTCATATTTAAACTGACATGTTTTGGTCACATTTCAGATCTGTGCCATTTTACACTGAGGGCACTGAAATGAGCCTCTCAGAGAGGGGAAAAGCACACAGTGCTTCAATGTGCCTGGGGCTAGAAGCGGAGAAACGATGATGAGGATGTTACCTCCCTATATTTTGGCTCTCTGGAGGGCTTACAGTCAGGACTGATTCACAAGGATGACAGGATGGGGAGCGCTGGGCTGCTGCAAAGCTGTGGCTCAGGGATGCAGTCCTCAGCATCCTTGGCCATTCTGGGGGTGACTCTTATGGCAGAACCTGGCATGGAAAGGGCTGCAGCACCTAGTGAGAATTCTCTTCCCTCCTGGTGCCAGCTCTCTCCATGAGCTGGAGAGCAAGGGCCAGTCCTGGGGATGACTCCTGTCAGTGGATCCAGGGAGTGGTCATGGGGCTGGCATCTGGTCCTTCACCCTTACACTCCCCAAAACAGCCAGTGCGAGAGCTGTGGCAGGACACCTTGCTGTCTATGGGGGCTTCCGATACAGACAGCAAAGGGTGTTGCAATGAGATGGGCTCCCAAACCTCCCTGAAGTCACAGAAACCCTGCTTCAGCCAGCAGAAGGACACAGACTGGACCTTGGTGTGGAATAAGGACACAGGCAGGCAAGGTTTGTACTTTTTATTTTACAGGGAACGTCTCCCCTTGGGGAAGGTGCTGTGTGATGGGGTCTGAGGCCAGCCCCATAAGATGCAGATGTGACCAGAACATCAGAACATCCCTCTGCTGACATTTGGGTTGCTCTTTAGTGGGCTTGATCATCAGCATCCGCATTTTCCTGTGGCATCCGTGCTGTTTGGTGGAAGATGTTGTCTCACGAGCCCTCCTGGGAGACAGATGGTGTCTGACCATCCCACTTGTATTTCCAGGGCTGGGAAAGATTAACAGGCACTGCTCCTGCATGAAGGCTGGAGGAAACCTTGCTCAGTCCTTTTTGTGGTCCAGCCTGGGCTGGTTTTGGAGAGCAGGTCCAGGGTGGAGGGCTGCCCTTGGCTGCACACCCCTGGGTTGGGTGGTACATGGCTTTCCTCGGTGGTTGCTCAGATGGGTTTGCCATCGGGTTGCTGAGGTTGCCAAATGCTGGGTGCACAGAGCCTGGGATGGGACTTCTTTGGTGGCTCTTTACAGGTTGGACAGGGTTTGGAGCAACCTGCTCTAGTGGAAGGTGTCCTTGCCCATGGCAGGGGGGTGGAACTGGATGAGCTTTAGAGTCCCTTCCAACCCAACCCATTCTATGGTTCTATGTTGGTGTTGTGGTTATCCCCCCTCTTTTGTCTCTACTGATCTTCAGCAAGGAGACATGGCATGGGTAACAGGGAAGAGCAGGGCGAGTGAAAGTAAGGGATGAATTTCCAGCAGGAAAAAAGGGTCCCAGATACCTGGGGCTAAGTAAAAGCCTTCCTGTCCCCACTGCAGCGCTCATTGCAGCCTCACATGTGTAACCTGAAAGCTTTCCACAGGGGGTCACTATCTCACAGGGGATGCAGGACCGCGCTGGTGGTGCAGGGCAGGCTGATCTCCTACCCTTACCAAAAGCAAGGCAAAGCCAGGCCTGTGCTGCAATCCCTTACCCCTTCAGGTACGTGGCCACCCACTTGCAGGTGCTCCTGGAGGAAGGTCTGGTAGAGCCTGCCTGGTGCTGCATTTTGCTTTGATCACCCAGGCAGAAGGACACGAAAGGGACTGATGCTGCTCCAGCCAGGCCCTCAAATCCTGGATATTCCAAGCAGAGGTTAGTTGAGTTGACCATTTAGTGTGCATAGAACTGAGTTCTGACCCAAGAGGCATGCCTGTACAGGAGAAGACAGGTTTAGCCCATCAGTTACAGTAGAGTCTTAATCAACTTCTCCCCTACTTTATTTACTTTAATACATCTTTACATTCAGGTGGATCTTGAGTAACTCTGGTAATACAGAATTACTGTATTACCAGTTTTGTTACTCATTGGGGTAAAATTCTTTCCCCTTTCTCTTAAAGTCAACAAAATAGCACATGCTCAGGGAGATGTGGTCATAACTTGGACGTGGGTAACTTTGGGATGCAGGTGTGTGTGGATATTACAATGAGATTATAAGGAGCAAAATTCATCTGAGGAAAGCGATTTCTCCACCATTGCTGACTCAAGAAGGGACACCTTCCCTTTTGTTCTCCATTGACAGCTGCTCTATGGTTTATCAGCTGCATCTTCCGTCATTGTGCCCATCACCATCGTGTTCCCATCCCTGCAGGCATTACAGCAGAGCCTGGCCATGGGTGTCTCCATTCCCATGTCATAACTCCTTTAACCGTGTGCTAAGGGTGGCAGGCTGAGTTGCCTAGAGAACCATGGTAGAGCAGATCCTGTGCATGCCAACCCTTCTTAATACTACAGCTGCTGTGAGATCCCAGTTTGCTGTAATTCCCCCCAAAGTACTTTTCCCACAGGTGGGAAACGGAGCCTTGTCCATTTCCCTTCGCAGTGTCAGAGGGGCTTGTCTACTCATTTTTGGTGCTGGGTTGCGGGGTGATCGCACATGGATTTGGAGGTGGTTTATTTCCTTTGTGACTTCCGTTCATTCCACGGTAGAAAATGTGTTTTGCTGGGTAGCCCGGCTGGGATGGGAATGGCTGCAGAGCTCTGATCGTGCCTCTGGAAGCACAGGTCCTGAGGCTGTGTAAGCAAGCATGAGAACTGGGATATCGAAACATGTGCATCCTCACCCACAGACCCTCCTGTACCCTCATACTTGGCAAGTGCTTGGAGAAGCAAACACAAGGATTGACAAATTGCATTGGTTGCTGTTAGGAATGTTATCCATATAATTACATAAATGTTTGTGGGGAAGGGCTATGAACTATCCCGAAACTGGAGATAGCTCATTGCGATCAGCTTCTCAGGAAAACCACGCTCTGCATAAGGAAATATTTCCTTCAGGGGCTGAAGTAATTGTCTCTTTTCCAATACGTTGCCATAAGAGAGGCAGGAACTGGAGGTTTCTCCAGCATGATCAATAACCTGCAGGAGTTAAACTATCTTAATGACAGATTAATTTAGTGATTCTCCAGACCGCTGGCCTAATTGAAATGCAGTCTATTATGCTTGTGGAGAAGTTTGCATTGCTTGTAAATACTGGAGCTGCTGAATACCAGCTCCTTGTACCAGCAGCCCCTGCAGTGGGAGAAGGAGTAAACCATTGCCGCTGCGGACGCTGAAAGCAACTTTGTTTTTACCATTGGTGGTGTTCAATCCTGGCAAGTAAGCACCAAGTGGGAAGCTGTCTTTCTGCTGCTCCAGGTGTTCCAGGGCCACATGCAAAGCCAGTGGAAGTCGTATGCGCAGTTCTGGAATTAGCAATAAATGTTGTCTCCCCCTGTGGAAAGTGTTGCCTGGAAATTAGATAAGATCTGGAGGATCCAATTTATATAAATACCTGGGATTGTCCCATGGATTATTAAAACAGAGCAACAGGGGCCTTAGTCGAGATGGCTCCTGGACCGCTCAGGCTATTAACTTGCATAAATCTTGTTTGCTTTGGAATTGAAATTAGCTCCCTTGACTGCATCAGCAGAAAGCGTCTCATTTCCTACAAGCCTCTTTTTAAAGGTGGGCTGTGATTAAATGGTTTAAAATGGCAACTCAAGCAGATACAAAAGGCTGTGTTGTGGCAATGCAAATGATGTGATATGGTATAATTGGGGTCATTGTGCAGAAGGAATGAGAATCGGGATCATTTTTTGTTTGCTTGATGCTTGCTTTCTTTCTCCTGGGATATTGTGCCATCAATTAAGAGCTTATTTCTCCCCTGTGAGGCTGACAGACCCATCTTTGAGACTGGGAAAATTGCAGATTGTCTTGTATCAAAGGGAAAGGGTTGTGTAGATACAAATATTGACTGGGAGTGCCTGGCTCAGAGGCCTGGGATGGTCCTGGCATGACTCAATTCCTCGTTTTCTGCTAACAGCCATCTGGAGTTTAATGAGTTAGCACGTGAGTGAATGCAAGATGTTGAGTAAGGGACATAGGGCTCTTCATAGCATGACACTGGGGTGTTATGAGGGTGGTTTCTGGAGGAGCCTGGAGGTCTCCTCCGAGCCCTCCCATGGTCAGCTAGGGAAAGTATTTGCATTTCCAGAGTCCTCACAGCTCTGCCTCAAGGTCTTCCTCTCTTTGAGACCTGTCTGGGGAGGCGGAAGGCTAAATCACTTCCCTGGAAGCAAAACGGCTTCTGAACAGCTACCGGAAGGTTGTACTGGAAGCTACTGAGGGTTGTCTTGTCATCAGCTGCATCTCAACCCTCAGTTCCTGGGTGTGGAAAGAAAGCTTCAATAAGAGCAGACAGACCAATGATTGTTTTAGCTACTTTTTGGTTTAAGGAGTAAACATTTGAGACCTACTGCTAGGTATAAATCATAGAATCACCAAATGGTTTGGGTTGGAAGGGACCTTACAGCTCATCCAGTTCCAAGCCCCTGCCATGGACAGGGACACCTTCCACTGGAGCAGGTAACGTTCACTGCTGTGGTAATGTCTTATTTTTTGTGGCAGTTTTCTCAATATGTAATTTTTAATGTGCTCTGGCAAACACAGAATAAACAGCCTCCTTGTGAAACAAGACATTTTCAGAGGAACACTTTCTAACGCTCTCAATGTGACCCTCATGACACACGGGTCACTTTACCGCTTGGAGAGATTAATTGTGTTATACGCCATCAGCATCTTTCTGCTTGCATACTTTCATGCTTGTGTACAAAATGCTATGATTATGTATGAAGTTCTGGAAAGAAACATTGAAATATTAATGATATTAAGTTTTGCTGAGGCCAACCCACCTGTAGAATTGAAATTTTAGGGTCTTTTTGTTGGGAAGTGCTGCTTATGCCTGGATAATTTTCAATGAATCTTTGACTATAAATCTTTATCCATTTACCTTAAAGGAAAAGAACCATTTCAGGCAGGACAGGATCTTCATTTTCCATGAACTGATGCAAGAATATGGAACTGGTCATTTTGTATTGCAGTTTTGATACCTTTCAGAATTTTGCATTGAGGAAGCTACCAGTATCTGCTGTGCACATGGGGCTGTGTAATTCATTACACAGAGTAGGTCTGTGCTTCTGAAAACCTGCTCTAAAGAGGTTTGAATTGTGAGGAAGCAGTAGGATGTGGCTGGTCTCTGCTCCCAAGGAACAAGGGATAGGACAAGATGGAACTGCCTCAAGCAGTGCCAAGGGAGGTTTAGACTGGATATTGGGAACAATGTCTTCCCCAAAGGGCAGTCAGGCATTGGAACAGGCTGCCCAGGCCAGTGCTGGAATCACCGTCCCTGGAAGTGTTCAAAGTTTAGTGGTGGCTTTGTCAGTGTTAGGTTAAAGGTTGGACTGGATGAGCTTGAAGGTCTTTTCCAACCTTGTCAATTCTATGATTCTAAAAGCTAGCGAGGATTCACCTTCCTCCTGACCTGGATCAGATGTGGTTCTGGGGAGGTCTCTCAGCAGCGAGGTGCTGTTGAAGGGTCTATAAGGCCAGCAAAGAGAGGCTTGGCCACTCTGGCTTTGCTGTGCATGCAGATGGTTTGGATCATGTATGCATGGCAGCACCATGAAGGGGTGCTGGATATGCCCTGATAGACTGGCCGAGAGCTGCGGGCCACACAGGTGTCTGAGGAGGGCAGACATATAGAAGATGTATGCAAAATGCACACAGGCAAATGTTTTGAGGCAGAGAGATGCACAAGTGTGGGGGTGACAATGGGATGGCAAAGTGAGCATCACTCTGCCCCTAGACACGAGGCAGAGATAAGACATTGATGCCAGCATGTTGTTCTCTCCCTAGATGACTATAATTTTCTGCCTTGCCTTACAAAGGGTGCATTATTCATTCCTTTTGTTGTCACCACACGTTGGCAACCAAGGCAGGCTGGGATTGACACCTCCCTGTCAGCCTCCAGAAGCGTTGGGTGTTTAATTGGCTGCTTCATCCAGGATAAATAAGCTTTCTGAGCCTCAGCCTCAAGTGTTAAATCAAAGAAGTTGGATGTTTAGGGGCTTGGATCGCTTGATCTCTTTGCTTAGAAGTTTTCCTGCTTCCCTTAAGGAGTGAGATGTGCTGACAGTTGGCAGGAGTCTTAAAGGTGCTTGTGCAGAGGAGAGCTGTAGTTGAAGTGTTCTTTTCTGATTGACACTGGAGACTATCAGATGAAGAAACTGTTGAACGATGGCAGTGTGGTTCACCACGCTCTGGCGTTGGCTTTTCCCCCGTATGTATCCTCCTTGGCGCAACAGGGATAGAAGTGGTTCCAGTGATGAGGCCCTGGCACAGGGTGCCCAGAGAAGCTGTGGCTGCCCCATCCCTGGCAGTGTTCAAGGCCAGGCTGGACAGGGCTGGGAGCAACCTGGTCTGGTGGAAGGTGTCACTGCCCATAGCAGGGGGTTGAAACTGGATGAGCTTTAACCCAAACCAATCTGTGAGTCTGTGAACAGCTGGATGGTTCACAGGATGGTTTTCTGTCCTTACTGTGGCTTTTCAAGATGACTTAACTGCTTGAGATCCTCCCTTGCTCGTGGAAAATGTAATTTGCATCAACTTTACAGCTGTGATAGCTGTTCCATGAGGGCATATGATGTGGAAGAGACCATAGACCCATTTCCTTCAACACTGTTGCTGTTCAAATGTTCAATATACCTTCGAGCCCCTGGCTTTCTCTTGTTAACAGAAGCTTTTTTTCTTTGTAGGAATGCTGCTGACTTGACTCACAGTTTGGCTCACAGAGTCCTGCAGAAGTCAACTAAAGGTATCCTTGTTATCCGTAATATCCAGGCTTGGAAAAGTGCCCATGTTCACAGATAAAATTAATAGCCATAAGGAAATAAAATCCTGCTTCACTCTTTTTGCAACAGAAAACCACAGTTATATAGCTCATGTAACTTTCAGCTTATTTAACTGCTTCTATTATTCCTTTGAAATATGGAAATGAAAGTCTCCTCTCAAAAAGAATGGAAGCATATGCTTAAGAAAAGGTGAAATGAAAATCTCAACTACTCCAAGCTACCTATTTCTATTGAACAAATTTCATGCAGTTTGTCATTCATGTCAGTACCTTCAAAACTACGTTATTTCCATCAGATTTATTATGTGTCCTTCTTTCTTCCTGCACCTAATGAATTGCATTCTCACTGAAATTGTATCATCCAGCCTTCCATTAGCAGGACATTGATGTGTGTGTGCCTTCTGCAGCTAAATGAAGTCGTGAGTTCTGCTCTTGCAGGTCTCCATGCAGTCTTGAGCTTCCTCCTGCAGCCCTGGTAAATAGAGTACAATGTAGCTTCTGGTGAGTATGCCATAGGAAAAGTGCAAAAGCCAAGCCAGGAACATCCATTTCCATCTGCTCCCCAGGGAGAAATAGGGCAGTAACAACACCACTCAGAACAGTGCTATTGCTCTTGGAGAGCTCATCAGGAAAGCCCAAAGACTGGAGCAGGAGAAGGATGGGTGCAGATAGAAGCTGTGAGTAATGAAGGTCTTCTCCTGTGGGGATGTGGCTTATCTCTGGCTTTCAGCCCCCAACTCAGCCCTTTTGCCATTGCAGCCATCCTCTATGAAGGTAAAAAAGAAAGGGTTTTCCCTTCTTTTGGAAAGGACCCATGGAGAGTGTCTATAAACTCATTTAGGATTAGGTACATATCTATAGACTTAAACAAAAACCTAACCTCTTCATAGCCTCAGCTCTCCAGGGTCTTTGAATCATAGGCCCATCTCTCAGCTGGCTGTGCAGTGTGCCCTGGCATGTTCCTATTTTCATACACATGGCATTACCCATCTTCACCCTGTATAAAGTGTGTTTGTAGCACCAGAGCTGCTGCTGTAAGCAGTATGCTACTTCCTATGTGTGAAGGTTAAAATCTTACAGTACCAACCAGCTTCACATGGCAAAGGGCTGGGGTTTGGTTATGTTCTCCACCAGCTGGTGATGCTCCTGTGGATGCATGAGCTTTGCTGATCAGTGCCTTTATGGTTATTCCCATAGCTGTAGTTATGCAGACCTACTCAGTTCTTACCCTGATGCCCTTTAGGTCCCTTCAGCATTGGAGCACAGGGGCTGGATTCAAGCTTGCCAGAGTGCTCCTGAGCGGGTCAGTCTCCTCTGCTTTCTTCCTGCAAATCTTCCTGCTGAATTTCAGTTCAACTTATCAGCAATTGTTATTTGCTCCCTGCAAAAGCCTCTGGCATGCTGGGCTGAATACTTATGAGAAGCCAGTTGAAGCGTGGCTTTCTCACATAAGGCCAGTTGCGAGCAGACCTCTGTTCTCCAGGATATAATGGGTTTCTCTGGTTCTGTTTGATTGCAGGATGCACAGTGTGCGCTGCGCTGGGAAACTGCACGTCACGGAGCTGCACAGGGGGAGGATGCTCACAGCAGACCATGCCGAAGCAGCCGGCTGCTGAAGGATGTGTTGCTGAAGATGCGAATAATTTGGGATGGAGATGCCTTCCCAGCGCTGTTTCCCTCTTGCTGCAAAGAGAGATGATTTGCATCGAGGAAAAGTGTCCTTCAGGTGACTTCATTATGTGCCCCATGGCATTGCCAGCCCTGGGAAGCTTCTCCTTGCCTGTTTCTTTTAATTATTTTGGGAAGAAATTATATTTCCTATGTTGGGGATTTGAGGCAGAAACTTCTACTAAGTTAGAAGTGAGGGCGAAACTTATTCAGCATAACTCAACTTCAGATGGCTCCATGGTAAAGGAAGAAAAGACATCTCATGTTCAGTAAGAGCCATCATTCACTGGAGCAACCTCCCCAGGGTTGTGGTAGAGTCCCCATTGCTGGAGCTTTTCAGGATGCAGTTGGACAGGGTGTTGGGTAATCTTATCCAAGGTGCTTTTCCCACAAGTGGTTGGACCAGAGGGTCTTTTATGTTCTGTGGTTATATGATCTTACGATTTGTTTAGTGCTTTTTAGATAACGTGAGATCTTTTAAAAGGAAAGCTCTCTTGCTTCCATTCCAGTTAACTTGCTCTTACAAGCCAGCAGTAATGGGTACTAAGCACTGTCTCAGAGCACTTAAGTCTTTACCATTAGAAAACATCTGTAATGTAAAGTTGCATAAATCTTGCCATAATTTACCTTTTTTAAAGAAAAGGTACACAAAGGTTTTCAGGGATTTTGCAGATATTTGTGCAGAAAAAGACACATGGAGCTGTCTGAAGAGCCATCTCATAGTGAAGATGCAGAACTCTGGCTGCAGGGTGAGGATGCAGTGACAGCTGCCTGAAAACTGCAGAAGATCAGTGCAGCTTTATCAGTTGAGATTCCAGCCGTGTCTCTTTGACATTACTTATTTATAAAGGACTTTGCTACTTTAGTAAGTTTTTGGCTGCCACTGAGTTTAGCCAGCATAAAATTGCCCATTGGTCCCTCTGGTGCTGTTAGTGTAGGGGAGTCCAGCTTGCAAAACCCATCACACCTGGTTTCTCCCCCTGGAAGGACTCCAGCAAAGCATTTCTTCTGTGTCTCTTTGACATGGACCAAACCTCTAGAGAGCTGATCACCCCCAGGCTTGAGGCTATAGGGAGGGAAAGGTTACCCCTGGATCATGAAGATGCCATGAGCCAAGTTATCTTTCCAGGCTCTAGAGGACAGGCTGAGAAAAGAAGCTGTTGCTGCCAGTGATACTGCTGCTTCTTTGGGCATTGTCAAGGATCTTACCCATCTTCCCATGGGGGAATGATTTACCTTTGGAGGTGCCATGTATATGTAGGCAGGATTTGCTGAAGGAGGTGGAGGGGCTGGCGAACAGGATGGAGAGAAGAGGGAAAGGTCTGGGAGGGATGTGGCTTACAGCTTTCCCTCTTCTCACTGTGCTTTGTGGAGATACCAGACTGGTCACCGTTTGTTTAATGAGGGGAGGTGATACAGGGGAAGGGCATCCATCACTTTTAGAAGAGGCAGCACCCCAAATCTCTGATGTGAACAGGGGACTGCAGACATGGAGAGCTCACCATAACCTGGCACTGCTGCTGGAGCTGTGCCTTCCTGCAGCATCAGGAAATGAAGAGTAAATGAATGTTGCTGTTGAATGAAAGGGTTCCCTGCCTCAGTGAGGAGAATCATACCCCAGGGAACAGGGAAGAGATTTATGCCTTGGCAAAGCAAGCAGGAAAGAAATAATTCTGCTAGGCACTTCCTCCATCTATTATTACCACTGCTGCACAGCACCTGGAGGTATCGGTTCCCCCAGAAGAAATTCTTGCTCCATTCCATCACTGAATGGAGCAAAACTCCTCTCTGCTCCAAGGGTTGTTTTAGCAGCAGGCAGAATTGCTTCCTTTACAGCACTTATTTTCTCAGGTTATTTTCTTCCCCATCCCCGAGGCCACACTAGGTTTTCTTTTTATGCTCAGCTAAGCAGTTGATTGATTCTTCCTGGAGCTTTTCCTGTATCAGCACCAGCAGGAGACTGAGCAGCACCCAATAACCCAGTGAAAGTCAATTAGCTACATGAGACAGCTGCCTACAGCCAGAAAATCTCCTTTCCCAGCTTCTCTGCCTGAAACCCCATCACTCTGACAGCAAAGAGGATGGCTCCTCCTTGCCTCTAAGTTAGGGGCACTAGAAGAGAATCACGGAATCAACTAGGTTACAAAAGACCTTTAAGATCATCAAAGACCAAACTTTAGAGGAGAGGATGGAGATTCTGGGCCTAATGTTTCTTCTTTAGTGTTCTTGTTCTTTTGTCTGTGCTCTGGGCAGCCGAAGATGAATATGTCCCATGGCTCCCAGTGGCTGGTGGGATGGTTTAGGAAGCCCTCATTTAAATGTGTGGCATGTTCATATGTTATCAAACATGTCCTGAATAATTACAGCATTTGTGGACGTGTCCAGCATCTATTAGCACATCACCATGCTTATGGAGCTGCAAGAGCAGATGGTTTGTTAAAGGAATAACAATACTTTGTTCAGGCAGTGAGGGAGAGGTGACTTGACAGCACTACTGAGCAGCCCTTAGGAATACACAGTATGAATAAGATGTTCTTCATAGGACACAGCAGAGCTGCCCTGCCTTGGGCAGGGGACATGAGACTTCAGTGGGACTTTCAGAAGTGCCTCAGCTTTGCTAGAAGGACATTTCTTATCCTTAATCACTTGTGCTCCTAAATTATTTAGGTGTCTGATAATCTCCCCACTCACACTAATGAAGGCCAAGCCAGGCTCTTTAATAGGCATAAAGCTGCAGTCTGCACTGTTTGTGTCCCTGGTGGAAGTCATGCTGCTCAGCTGATGGAAGCTGATTAAATCTGTGTAACTCACAGAACCAGAGATAACCATCCTGAACGTTCTCGTTTTTCCTTCTGCCAAAAGATAAAAGACCCATTGGGTGGATACCCATCAATGAAGGATGAAAACTGTGTGCCTGGCCCCACACAGACAATTCTTACAGCAAATCACACCAGTTTAGTAATACCTTTGTACCAGCATCATCTGGGGACAATTTGTCAGCACGTGCCCTGGGGCTGCAGGTATAGCATCTAAAGACATGTCCCTTAATGCACAGTGTTGTCTCTTAGGGTCCAGCAAACACCTCTATTATTCACAGTAAACCCCCAGTGGTCACTCCTGGGTGCAAATTTAACTGGGAAGTAGGAAATGCAAACGTTTGGATCAAGCACGAGGGGGATTTACACATGCTCTGACCAGTGGAGCATGCACATTTTCTTCTTTAATACTTCTGCTCCTTCAGTCTGAGCAGAGAACTCAGAGCAAAGCAATTTGTGCTCCATCAATCTCTCCTGCAACACATTGACTCTGCAACCTGGGTGTTATGGTGCTTGCTGAAGCTGCTCAGTGGTGTTGACTGTGTTATCACATACCTCTTCTAAGCTTCTTGAATGAATAGCCAAGGTGTCCTTGCCCATGGCAAGGAGTCGGAACTGGATGAGCTTTAAGGTCCCTTCCAACCCAGACCATTCCGGTATTCTAGGAATGGAGCAGACATTAGGTTGTTTTCCATCACCACTTCCAGACTGTATCATCTCCCAGTGAATTCCAGCTGTAGCAAAATAGGAATCTTTCCAGAGAGCAGATTTTGCCATCAGAAATTGCCATTTTTTTGGGGAAAGCAAATGCTTTTAAGAGAACACGGTGGGTTTGATTGTATTATTAATGGGGAAAAAAACCCTGCAGTGAGTCATATTGAATTTGCCATTTTTCTGCGAACAAAGCAGTGTGCACGTTCTGCGCATTCTGCACATTCTGGCCTTGACTTCTCTGCAGATGTTAAAATGAAACAACTCCATAATGCGTAGAAGACTGAGCGGGGTTAAAATGCACCACCATGAAAGGGAATATTTTCCCCCCTAGACCAAAGCAAATGGCATTTAACAACCAGCTTAAAGAAGAATTTCATTTCGAACTCCCTGTGTCATGAGTAACATTCAGAATTCACTCCAAAATGGAATGAAAACACATTTCTAAATACTTGGGCTTTCTTTCTGGCAAAGCACTTCCAGTTCCCAACCAGCAGCATCCCTTGGGGCAGGTTGAGGATGGTTGCTCTCTGGGGGTAGTGTGCTCTATTCATTCTTGTATCTCAAACCACCCTTTGAGGCAGCTAACCTTCCCAAGGCTGTTTTGCCTTTGACAGCAGCAATGATTGCTGGTGTGTTGTCCACCACCCTGCTGCCTTACGGCATGAAAGATGTCCTCAGGAGGGTGAGCACGGATTAAATCCAGACCAAACCCCTGAGACAGGGAAGATAAGAGAGGGACTCTTCATCAGGGACTGTAGTGACAGGACAAGGAGGAATGGATTCAGACTTAGGGGAGATTTAGGTTAGATATGAGGAGTAAGCTCTTCCCTGTGAGGGTGCTGAGGCACTGGTGCAGGGTGCCCAGAGAAGCTGTGGTTTCCCCATCCCTGGCAGTGTTCAAGGCCAGGTTGGACAGGGGTTGGAACAACCTGGTCTAGTGGAAGGTGTCCCTGCCCATGGCAGGGGGTTGGAACTTCCAACCCAACCCAGTCTGGGATTCTATGGTTCTAAATATACTGATGGACAGCTGTTGGAGCCTGGAAGTGCTGGTGAAGTTCCTGCCAGTCACTCCCAGGCACCATCTGGTGGTCACAGCTTTCCTCAAATCACATTTTTCCTGGAATCTGGTTCATTAGGACCAATAGTAAATCAAAGTCAAGCTCTTTAATTCAGCCTCCTCTGCAAGGCAGGAGCAGCAGGAGCTGCCAGGGTGGAATGGGTGAGCTTAAAGTAATGGGGGAGATGGGAGACACGAAAGGAGAGAGCTTCTTTGGGAGATAGTTTATGTGTCTGTCCATTGAAAGCAAGCTGAGCAGAGGAGAGGGGAAGTTAGCAAGTGAGCTATGGTAGCAGGATGACTGAAAACCAGGAGAATGCATTCAAATCATAGAATGGGTAGAGCTGGAAAATATATTAATGCTTGTTTATTTGCAGCGGGAAGGGGGACATCAGCCGTGTATGGTTTTGGGGGCTTGTTTCAGAGAACATCTTCCTTTAGAGCAGCGTCTCCTCTCTGCTGTGAGGGTTTTCTGGGAAGGAAAGGGACTGTCTGCACATTCAAAGCATACCTTAGGAAACAAGCAGCCATTCAGGCTGCTGTGTTTCTCCAAATGCAGAAGCTGCTGGCGCCGGTGAACCCAAGAACATCAACCATCTTGGAACAGGATGAAAGGGCAGGCAAAGGCCTGTGGTCAGAAAGGGCTCCCTCAGGGCTGCTTTTCTAGGAAAAACAGCCACTAAGGCTGTGACATCCTTTGCAGAAGTGAAATGCTGCTGTAGCTGTGATTGCCTAGAGTGAAGCTAATTCTCTGCCTTCTGTTTGCTTTGCCTGGCAATTGTTAGGCAGTAACTGGAAGCGAGGAAGAGAACTTTTCTCTCTTAAAACCATATCAAACCATGTTTTTCCTATCTATGAAAGCAAGTAATTTTCCTTAGGAGCTGATGTTCTCTTGAATAGCAAGTTTAACTCCTGCACAGCCTGGCAAACGTGACTTTCTCCAAGCTCAGCCTCTTGCTTTCAAACTCCCTGCTTCTCCCCAGGCTGAAAAGGTGCTCTTGCAATCTTCCCCTCCTTCTGTGTGCTGTACATGCTGGGCTCTGGCTTTGCGTCCAGCTGTTTGCCTTCATCACATGAAAACCCCTCTTGTAGCCTGTCCTCATTCCCTAATAATTAGAGAGCACCGTAGATGCTTTGTTGTTCAGCCTGGAGAAGAGAAGGCTCCTTAAGGGGAGACCTTAGAGCAGCTTCCAGTGCCTAAAAGGCCAACAAGAAAGCTGGAAAGGGGCTTTTGATAAAGGCCTGTAGGGACAGGACAAGGGGGGATGGCTTTAACCTGACAGAGGGGAGATTGAGATGAGACATTAGGAAGAAATTCTTCCCTGTGAGGGTGCTGAGACGCTGGCACAGGGTACCCAGAGCAGCTGTGGCTGCCCCATCCCTGGCAGTGTTCAAGGCCAGGTTGGACACAGGGGCTTGGAGCAACCTGGTCTAGTGGAAGGTGTCCCTGCCCGTGGCAGGGGGTTGGAACTGGATGTGCTTTAAGGTCCCTTCCAACCCTGGCCATTCTCTGACTAGCAAAGCCATCCAGATGTTTGGCTGCGCAGGGCATGCCAGTTAACTGGATTTCAGTTTAACTTCACTTTCAGGATTGCCACAGCAGTTGTAGGAAAGTGATGTGCACTCTCAGCTGAAATTTCTCCCTGACCTCTCAAACCAGAGCTGCAGGGTGAGAGAAGGGAGGTGTATTGGTTGCCATAGTAATAAACCAACCTGCAAAACCCAGGCATGTTCCCTTCCTTGTGAAAACCATTTCATCTCCAGGCATCTCAGAGCAAGGTGGGCATTGCAGGGAAGTGTTTAAAATCACTGTTGCTTGTGCTCTCCCTGGGATCATCAGCTGGAGTGATGGGAACACATCAAGCTCAATTTGGGAAAGGGAATGCTTGAACAAGCACAAGCTTTGCTGAAAGCATGTGCCTAAATGCCCTGCAAATTCGGATCTTTGTCACAATTTCTTCTCACCTGGGTCCCTGCAGCTCCTCAGGAGTGGCAAATTCCGGGCTTCTCATCTGTATTCATATCTGAGATTTTTCTCTCTTTTCTTTTTTCCCCTTGGGAAGAGAAGGGAAGGAAGTGAAACATGGAAATTGAGCAAGGCAGCTTCTCTGCCCATGTCTCTTTGAGGTGCTCCAGAGGAAAACAGCTCTCTGACACCAATTAACTCTAGCAGGGACTCTGCTGTTTTAAAGTGGAACATCAAATCTCGTAAAGGAACTCCTTTATGGCTGCCTCGGTTCTCAACGCTTTATCAAGCACAGGGTCTGGGCACCTGCCAGCTCTTTTTAGAAATAATGAAATGATTATTCTTAGCTCCAAGCTAGGGAGACTTTCAGCTGCAAAAAAAAAAAAGAAAGAAAGAGCAAAACCTACCCTGCGTTGCTTAAAATTCGCCCCTTGTTTTCATTAGTGACTCATTCCTGGTCTAGCCTGGCAAATACGTTTATGACTGTAGAGTTCACTGAGGTTATTTTCACCTTGTGTTTCTTTATCTTCTATCCTACAGGACTCTTGACAAGAGAGACATTGAAGTGCTGGAGCGGGGCCAGAGAAGGGCAAGGAGCACAAGTGTGATGGGGAATGGCTGAGGGACCTGGGGGGGTTTAGTGTGAAGAGAAGGCTCAGGGGGGACCTTATTGCTCTTTACAACTGCCTGAAAGGAGGATGGAGCCAGGAGGGGGCTGAGCTCAGCTGCACCGGGGGAGGTTTAGGCTGGATATGGGGAACAATTCCTTCCCCAAAGGGCAGTCAGGCATTGGAACAGGCTGCCCAGGGCAGTGCTGGAATCACCGTCCCTGGAAGTGTTCACAAACCGTGTAGATGAGGCCCTCAGTGCCATGGGTTAGTGGTGGCCTTGGCAGTGCTGGGGAATGGTTGGACTGGATGAGCTTGAAGGGCTTTTCCAACGTGGTTGATTCTGTGGCTAGGAATTGGACAATGATAAAGGGAAAATAACTTGAGGGCAAGCCAAGGAGGAGTAGAGGAGCAAGGCAAGTGTGGTGGACAAAGAGAGATCCACTGGAGCAGGGAATGCTGAGGAGAAGCCAAAGAAGTGGCTGAGTTGTGACCACCATGTCACTTAAGCAGTGCAGAGCTGACTCCAGTTCCAGGAAGGAGCACATGTCATTTTAGAGATCTTTTTAAAGACCTTGTAAGATCTGTTAAAAAAAAGTCTTATTTTTAAAAAAGAAGCTATGTCTGAAAACAAAGACTTTTAAAGAAATCTCTTTCTTTTAAACAAAACCACTTTCTTTTGAGAGCCACAGCGTTCTGGGCCAGAGCAGCATCCCTTGTGCCTTTGGGCTTTGGAGAAGCCCAGAGAAGGACCCCAAGGTCTGATCTCTGTGTGCCACTCTTCTTCCCATGCTGCAGCATCTGAGGCTTGCTTTGTGACAGCCAAGTGCATGGATTTTTATCCTGGCTGTGTGTGCAGGTGTGGCAATTAAGGATAGGTTGCTAGGAATGAAGAGCTTTCAGAGCAGTACACACCATTAATCCTGTCCTTCCCAGCACAGAGGTACTTCAGCCTCATTCCGGAAAGGAATGAAATCTATTTGTTCACATGGTTTTTCCTATTACAGAAGCAAGGATATTGTGATTTTTTCCTGGTTGTATCTGCCTCCCTTACACTTCTCTCCATCACATTTTTACTCTTTTAGCTACTTTCCACCAGGGGACAAATGGCAAAGGTTATATATTCTAACCGGATTTTCCCTCCTTAAAGAGGTTAAGCCTTATTAGACATCCGAGAATCCTCAGATGAGAGATGAAACCTATTAGCAAGGTATTCAGACTCCTACATTAGAGTGTTCCTTTTTACTCCCCTATACTTTTTGGGGACATAACTCTGCCTCATACAGCTAAGAAGAGGTTGGAAAAGGAGCACCAGGGGACTCAGTGCTTTGGGATCAGCCTCACTAACTGGATTTTCCCATGGATTGCTCGGCAGGTGGAACGGCAGGAGAAGAGCACATATAAATAACATTAGAAAATTAATCATCCCATTTCCTGCAAGTGATAAGAAAATTTGCCCTGTCTGCAAGTAATTTGCAGTCATTCATGGCAATTCCTAATATTTAAATACCAAGTAAATTAATTAGTTGGCATGATTTTTAGTTAAGTGATTTACTGTAATTGCAATGGCTAAATAAATCAATTAGTTACAGAAAACCCCAACAAACCACAACACAAAAAAGCCCCAGACAAACAGGATAAATCAATTACTTACTATTTAATGGGAATTACTTGATGCTACAGAAAACAACAGAGGAACAAATCCTTTTATGACATCAGCAAAATTCAATCACCGCAGATAGCACTAGTAGATCCCTGAATAAATGCCAGCCTGTGCTGGAAAACCAGATCTGGTGCTAGAAGCCATTGGAGGAGGATTGAAGGAGGTATTAGAGAACACCACGGTGATGGCTGTGGGTGGGGGTTACAGTTAGCCCCCAGCTTTGACAGGGTGTAGAGCTCCTAGTTGTGCATCTCAGGGGGGTTTGTTAGGAGGCACTTCAACAAATGCCAGTGGGGATGCTCAGGGTCTGTCCTGGTCCAACCCAAACCATTCTATGATTCTATGGTTTCTGTGCAAGGAAAGCATGGACGAGCAGGCTAGGACTGTTTGGCCTGGAAATGTGGTAATGGAGAATGTATATGTGTGTGATGGAGGACCGGAGAAAAGAGGGTTACACGGATGGTTACTGAGCACACAAGGTGAACCCTGCATAAGATATCCCAGCTGAAAACATCTGGAACCCGAGGCAGTGCCCAGGGAAGTATCATCCAGCCTAGCACAGCCCCTTGCCCAGGACCAGTGTATCTACTCCTATCCCATGCAGCAGCTCAAGAAACATTGCCTGGTTTCCCACTGGCTTGAGCACCACCAAGGCAATAACCTCTGCTGATGAGAAGCTGGACCCGCACTCCACGTGCGCTCCTGGCCATTGGGAACTCTTGTGCCTATGGATCTGCCAGCAATCACAGTAACTGCTGAGCTTTTCCTGGCAATTTCCCCTCAGAGGATGCTCTCAATTTGCATCTCTCTACTCAGCCAGCAACTCTTACACAACTTAGAGGAATTTAATTACATTCCGGAGCTCAAATGATGTCTGATGAGCTTTAAATTGGGCAGCAGCTTCAGTATTAGTCATGAGAAGGGAGACAGGCAGACGAATGGTGCTGTGCAGTGTACAAACCCTGTCTCATTAGGAAAGAGGGGTTAGAGCCCACCAGAGCTCAGTTAAACAGGCGCATTATCATTTCTAGTCTCTTGTCCGCTCTTCTCATTACTGTTATGGCAGGCTTTTACATTTGTTTGCTTGGGGTGCTGAAACAAAAGGCTAAAATGAGAAATCAGGAAACATTTTACCCAGGGTAAATACCACTCCTGTATTTTTGGACATGCTATGAACCAGCTTAGCATGAAAATAAGCCCCTTGGCGATGCAGGAACCATCCCAAAACAGGAGGGTTACATAGCACACAGAACACCATTATTTGTACAGCGCCTGTATGCTTAGAATAAAATTACTCATGGGCAAACAAGAACCTGTTTAATGGGCTGTTCTCAGAAGGAAAGCCCAGGTCCCATCTGCTTGCATGGCATTAGGCTCCTAGTGAGGGTCTGAACGCCTCTTGACCTGGCACCTTCTATCTTCTCTGGCCAGCCCAGAACTCAGTGGGAGCAAGACCAGCTTTCCTCCTCAGCACCTGAACTAGGGAGAGCCCAGCCTGAGTGCTTCCTCCATGCAGAAATCCATCTGAGCTGCCTGAAGATGTGTCCAGCGTGGATCTGCTCTCCCCTGGATTTAAATCCAGCCCTAAACTGCCCCTGGCCATGCAACTGACAGGCTTTTTTCCCTACTGTGGTCTTCCTGACGGATGGAGGTGGTTTTTCATAGTTGCTGCTGCTCCTGATGTGAAGGATGGATCTACCGAAAGTTGAGTTTCTCCTCCAAAGCACTGGGGGTAGGGGTGAATCCCTACAGGAAGAAGCAAAAGCCTTTAAAAACAATAAATAAAAAGAATAAATTCCACCTACTTTTTATCCAGAGCAATGAAACTATTTTGGCTGAAGCCTTCTGAAAGCAGCTTTCTGCAGATAGGAGAAGGCCCATGCAAAGTTTACCCAGGTTATAAAACACTGGGAAGAACCTCAACTGGAATCCTAGTCCCAAAGCACCACATTCCTTTGTGAGTGGGTAGTGCTATGGACACGGGGGTCATAATTGCACATGACAGAGATGTGTGCTGGAGCATCCAACGGGAAGAAATTTGGAGGCAGAGGTTGGAAGTGATGCTGAGTTAAGGAGATGTGAGGGGTTCCCCCATGTCCATCCTTGCACTGTGCAGAAAGGGAAAGGGCAATCCCAAGCCCCTGCCTGCAGATGATGGATAACTGCAGCTATTAACGACCTGAACCTGGATTCATTTTTAATGCAGGCTGACAGGAGCTCTCACAACAGCAGTGACAGGCTCCCCTGGAGTGCAGGACCTTTCCCAGGAAGCAGGATTTCCTCGTGCTCCACTTAGTGAGGTGCTGTCAGGAATCACTGCGCTACAATTGCTAAGCATTCGGTGAGCCTCGGCTGTGTCCCTGATTGCATCAATTAACCACAAATCAACTGAGGAGCCAATTTAGGTTTGAAATAGAGACTTAATGAGATGTCTGCATTGCTTTGCTTTCATTTTAAAAGGGTACCACACCTGGAAGGTGAATGCAGGAGGAGTTTATTATCGTTTCCGTCTGATGTCTTACATCAGTCCCCTTCACAATGATGCTGGGCATTGTCCATGAAGTTAGAGGCCCTGCTATAAAGAGTTTAACCTTGAGATGTGGCACTGGGATAATTCTTCCTTTACAGGAATTAAAGTCTAGAGCCACCTACAGCAAGCTCAGGATGCTGGGCCATAAAAGCACTGAGGATGGCAAAAGGTCTCCAATATTATGGTAACAGTGAGTATAAATTAGTTTATCTTAAAACCAATCTTGGGCTGGTTAAACTGTGACTCAGCAGCAGCTCATCCCATCAGTGGTGGTGGCAGGTCCTAGCTCTGTGCTGAGGCATTGCACGGGTCCTGCACTTTAATGGTAAGGATGTAAGTGATGCTGCAGCGGTTGTCAGTTTAATCAGGGTTTTGTGTATCTGACAAATACCACTGATGGTGAGATGCAAGCAGTGGTGCTGATAGAAGGAGTTCATCTCCCATCTCACCTGCTGAACGCTGTTGGGAGGCTTCATTACCATGCAAATGGAGATTGCACACAGCCTAATAAAAATACATCTGTCAGGCTGCACACATCTATAATATCAAATGTTAGCATAACTAGGATTTATAGAGCAAATTAATTTCATCTGGGGCTGGTTAGACTTGGCCTGGCACTGGAAACAATAAGGGTTAATTATGCTTCAGTAATTCTGACATCTTTCTGATGAGCAATTCATCTCTCATTGCACCCAAAAAGCTGCCGTGATACTAGGAAACTTTTGACCTTGAAACTGTGGAGGCTGATTTTGACAAAGGAATTGCAAACCTGACAAATGAGGAGGCAACCTACACAGGCACCCAGCAGCAATGTATGCAGCCAAGCGAAGGGAGGAAATGAGCAGCTAACTCAGCCGTAATTTTGCAAGGGATCAAGTTGTCGTCTAACTTATGTTGGAACAAGCATCCAAGGACAGGTCTGTGATGGTGCATGCATTGAGATTAAAAAGCTAAAGGATGTTACTGCTCTGGGACAGCAGCAGGGGACCCAGGGACACCCTTGCCAGGTTGTGGAGCGTGACAATATGGGCAGCAAGCTGGAAGCACAGGAGTAAGTGTAGATAGCTTGAGCTGCACATGGACCTTCTGCCTGGGAAAGTCAGGGGACTTGTTACACAGGACAGTTTTCTTCCTGGATGATAAAGCTTCCTTGGGTAATGGAGTACGAACAGCCCCCTTGACCTACACCAGTGGGAAAGAGTGAACACTCATGTCCAGAGTAAATGGGGTCCATTCTAGGAGCCAAGCGGGTAGGGAAGCAACACACAGTTTTGTTCACAAACGCCTGTCACAGAACGCACGCCTGCTTTTGGTGTCACCTAAAATTAGACAAATCTCCCATACATCCAGAATCTTAGTGGAGGTACCCTGCTTTCTGAAGTGGTTCTAAGCTAGCAAGAGGGCAACTGTAGAATCAGTGTCTCATCTTCCATCGAACGTATCTTGGATTGGTGATTACAAGCAAATAATGTATTGATATATTAAAATTGACATGTTTGCAGCGCAAGGCGTTCGCCAATGCTCATATGTTGTATTTACTAAGGCAATACTAGCAAGAAGACAGGGACAATGAGCTTGGACCTGATGAACTTTGCAAAGTCCCTCAAGGGAAGAAGACAACAGCAAGTTTTCAATTTACACTGGAAATCACAGGCAGAGTCTGTGCCTTTAACCTGGGCTATAGGATGTATGTTTCTTGGAAACACATACATGTGCTCCTGGGTTTTGTATCTAGGCATGCTGTCTTGAAACACAACTGTTTTGCCAGTACTCCTTCTCCTCCCTCCTTCCTGCTCTTCTCCACATGTAGTGAAAGAATGTGGAGTTTTCCATCTAAATATTGCCTCAAAAAGTGTAACTCTCCAATCAAGTCTCTTTATTGTCCTCTATGTTTGTAAGCAGAACTCATGTCTTTCTGCGTGAGTTATGTCACATACATGAAAAGTAATAGGTTGGGAACAGCTTTGAAAGTACTGCTGTGTCTATATACCCCATACCTACAGCTCTGCACACGGGTACATCCACGCTCTCCTTAGCTTTGTATTCTTCCAGCATTTAGTAAACTAGAGACGCATATGCTTTGCTTTTCAGCTGCTGGTTTGTCCTATTTATATCGTGCTAAGCCAAATGCTGCAGAAACCTCTTCATTCTTAATTAATCTTCCAGGCAAATTATCTGCTGCAGGATTTAGTTTTTACAGGGGGCATTTTTGGTAGATGTCCTAAGCTCTTGCAGCATATTTCACTAAGAGTTTCTATAGCTTTGTTAGCAGCTTCATCTTTCTGGTATTGAAAGTCTTTGGCATATGCTACTCAATCCAAGCAATATGTTATTGACCGAGATGTTTGTTTTCCCAAACATCCTTTCTTTCAGCAATATAGTCCAGGTGCATCTTTCCAAAAGCAACAGGGGAAAGGTAACGTCTACAGCAATATAGCAATGAAGCATTTAACTCCCCAGCAATGCCCTTTCCTCCAATTTTCAACCAGAAGTGGGGACTCAGCACTGAAGAGAGCCATGGATAATTAACTGATTACTCTGCAAGATTCATCCCAAGCCATCATCCTTTCCTCTGCCAAGGGAAATCTTAATGTTGCTAGCGATGCTCTTTTCCATGAAGACTATTTTGCTGGGAATCGACAGACCAAATGTTTGAAAACACTATCTAAAATAAGGTTTGGTGGTTAGCGAAGGGCTGGAATAACTGAGGAGGGGAGCAGACCTGCATGGAGCATTCCAGCTCTTTCTGGAGACATGAAGCCTGGTAGTTCTGTGTTTTTCCAGTGACCCTTTATGGAAAGAAAGTGCACAATTCACTTTGATGAAAGGCAAATAGTTTCTAAAGAACTGCTACAGCAGTGGCAGATACACAGGAAGAAATCACCCATTTCTGCCTGAATTCCTTATTCCTTTGCACTTATTTTTAAGGAAGTTATCTACACTGATTTCCTACTATTTCTCCAACTAATCCAGCCTCTGTTAATCCTGTCCTCCAAAGCTCTTGGTATCATTCTCAAGAGAGTCATCCACAAGTTTGATGGGTGCACCCGCCAGGCCCTATTTCCCTCTTTGCTTAAGAGAATGTCATGCAGGACAATGTCATACTCTCAATAAATGCAAGACAGATCACATCTGCTGCTTTCTCTTTATCCACTTGGCTGGTTACTCTGACAAGGAATGAAATCAGAGATGGTTTGAGAAAGTCGGTGCTTGAATAATCTCTGCTGGCTGGATTTATCAGCTTATTATTCCCTAGATGACTGCGAGGAGATTGTTCAATGATTTTCTCTCCTGTCTTTCTGGGTATGAGATTATTCCAGTTTCCTGGGCTTTTCTTTCACTCCTAAAAGACAAACTACTCTGTTTGCCCTCCTCAATTCCCTAGGTACGGGGAGTTAGCAAACATAACCCTTAAGGGTCCAGGAATCCCCTCACCTCACTGCTAAGAGCGGGGTGGAAGATTCTGCCTGTTCCTCAGGATGTTATCACTTCTCTAAGTATTCTTTAACCAGGTCTTTTCCTGTTCTGGTCTGCAGTGCTACTTCTTTCTTTAAAGGCAGTAAAGTGGAGGTTACGGTTTACCTTTCAGTGAGAAGGCTGAAGGAAAGGAAGCTTTTCTTGCCACAGCAGATATTCTGAGCTCTTATTTTTCAGTAACTACAAAACCTACATGCTCCTTCGTCTTCCTTCTCATGCTGCTCAAGTTCCCATTAGTATTCCTTGTCATCTATAGCCTGTCTCTCAGTGTCCTTTTGCATGCATGTGCTCTTCCTTCATTGTGTCTCTTTTCTTCTTTTATAGCTTTTGGGAGGCTCCCTCTCTGATTTTCCAGCCACGAAAGGACTCTCTATGTAGCTGTCACTGTGCTGCAGCAGTGCAATTCCCACACCATCTGGAAACTGCAGTACATGTCTGGCTGGAGTTTGGCTCCCTACATCAGAGCAAGAGCAGTGGTTGAGGCTGGGGCCGCCAGCAGTGTATTGGCAGGAAGCTTGCCATGGAGAGATCTTCTGTCACCCATCCTCCTCATCATGCACCCCGGGGACTGACAGTGCAAGCTGCACATTAACCTTGGCCAGGACAAGTCTATTAACTTCCTCAAAATGACTCCTCTGCCTGCCTGCCTATGGGACTGGATTCTCTGTAAGACAATCTAAAGTGAAAGGCTCTGTGTTTGGACCCAGCTGGTGATGGGTGTTCAAATCAGACTAAGGCTCTGGGTCTTAAGCTAGTCCAAGGCTTTGGTTTCAAGGAGCTTACTGGATTCATAGGGATGAGCGCGGTGTTCCACATCATGAGATCTGATATGTCCCTGTGGGTAGGACTCAGTTTCCTAAATATGGATTTCTAGGGATGTTCTGTGGTACATGTTCAGCTGCTTCTCCAGGAGAATAGGGGTCGATAAATCTCATGTCCTATTCATCAAACACATGCGGACGCGTTGTTTATCCCACGACATCTCAAATGGCACTAGGTACCTGTCTTTGGGGGTCTGAATCCTTCTTTTGTACCTTTTCAACTTCTTCGTTAGGAACAGACATATGGAAGAAGACTGATGCCCCCCTGCAAAGGGAGGGACCAGCACGCTGCAAACAGCTTCTTTATTGCTAATGAATTGAGCAGAGAGAGGCCCAAAATCTGAGATGAAATTGTCACATTTCCTTTTTAAGCATTCCATGGGGCCCTTAAAGATGTGATTGAAGGAGATACAGTAGAGGCAGGGAAGAGATGCCAGAGCTGCTAACAGATGAAGATACAGAAAATTGGTTTATGTGAGCCCAGAAGCTTAGCAGATAATGGCCCAGGAGGTGCTTTCCTGCTTGCTTGCCAAACATAAGCAATGCCTAATGTTTTAGAAGTGCCTTGAGCTATCCTAGCAAGACATACTTATCTCTTTACAAAGGTCTGCAGCATCGTCTCTACTCTGTTTCCATTTGTGATTCCAACCATGTCACATTAAATACAGAAATGCACACTGATCAGAAAAGCAATTTAAGGAGCTCCCAGAGCTATTGCGAGCCCAGAGTTCTGCCACAAAATGGCTGGTGAGATTTGTTTAAAACACTATGTGGGTTAATTTTTGCTGCCAAAAACCTTTGAAATCTTTAGAGCTTATCCAGTCAATTTTCAGCTGTGGCCATAAGGCCAGAAAACAAAAAACTCCATGAGCATAAAAGTTGCTATTGCTTTCCAATATAATGGCTCCGAAGCAAAGGTTAGAAAGGGAAAACCAAAGATGTTGGAAGAATGAGCAGCTTCAATGATGTATTGCTGGTGGTACCCATAAAGTTACCCCAGCACAAACAGACCTTTTGTATCAACTAGCATGAGCCAAGGCCCCCAAAGTGACGGTCTCTGCAGCTCATCACCTTACAGGAAAGGGTTGTCTTTCCATCCTCATTGGGATAAAGGAGAAAATGATTCTCATTTATTCATTTTGATTCAAGAGCATCTCTGGTCCATCTAATTTCATCAGGCCTTTTAAATTCACGTGCCACAAACACAACCATGTTCATAACTTGCTAATATATGTACTTGCCTTGAATTCCCTTACAGATGGATCTCTCCCAGGTGTAACCTTTCCTGGCTGCGTTCAAGACATGCCTGAGATGCTTGATGGACCATGCCAAATAATGCATGGCAGCAATGCATGGGGCAGACTGAGGAGTTAAAGTATCCTGGGTGAAATAAGGCAATTTTAGAAAGCCTGCATACGTGTTGCCTGGAAGTAAAAAACATGAAAGACCTAGATGAAGATTCTTGTCTGTGTTTTCAAAGACATGACAAATTTGCTCAACTTCTCGTTAATAATTCTTAATATTTCACACATCACAGACTTGAAACATCAAGAGATATCCCATCCTTTTAATTATTGTGTCTCTTTCTCTCAAGGAGACATCGCTATGGAAAGAAACCCAAATAACTTCTAACAAAAGAAAGGGAAATAATGCGTGTCATTATGATTGGGAGAAAAATAAGAATAGGTAATACTCAAAAGGCAAACAAGGTTATTGTGATCTGGAAGTCAGGAGAGAAATAACTTCAGCACCAATAAAGTTGTCATCATAAAAGCATTTCATAGAAAGGGCAAAGAAAGACTGCGATACAAAGGTATTTATAAAATCTGATTTGAGATTGATTGATCTGATTTGATTTGCAAGCTCTGCATCCATCTGTTCAATTCAGATGGATTTTTAGTATCATACCTTTGTGTGCTTTAAATATTGGTGGAAAATAAGTTAGGCATTCTTTCATATTGTCTGCTAAATAAGATATGTTTCAAATTACAGCATGGTGCCAAGCTGTTTGATAGTAATTTGTGAGGTGAAAAATTCTCTCGGGATCGACAGCATCCCTTACATGACAAATACACAAAAATACAGGTATGCAAAGCTATCTTGTGGTTTTGACAGTGTACTAACAATGACCTTTAAGGTCTTGTAGCCTTTTCCCACCTTCAGGTTGTTTCATGTTAACTAATTAGCTCATCATGTTCTCATTTGCAAGCGCTTCCCTCGTCCCGCCAAGAAGAGAGGCTCCACATGGACCGCTGAGGGACAGGAGCAGTCGATGAGTAAAGGCACCGTCATAGAGAGCCATGGACATCCGAAAGGCTCCACACACGAGGTCTGTGTCAGCTCACTGGGATCAAATGACTCATAGAGAAAACGGGACTTTTCTTGGTCACATCTCCACAGACAGCCTTGAAGCTTGTAGGTTCCAGTACCGTGCCTGGATACCAGATTTTGTGTCCAGACCTGACATCTTTGTGTGCTTGAGGTCCATCCCATGCAGCTGGTGATATTCTAGAGCTAAAAATCTGTTTCACTCCCTCTCTCTATGCGAAAACATCCTAAATAACCCCCAGGGGCGTTTTGATAGCAGAAGAGATCAAACAAATGCCAGATTTTATAAGGTAGGCACATTTATAAGCCAGGTAACTCCCTGCATGTGAGAATCACAGGCTATTTGCTTGCAGATGTTTAAAATCAGCAAAATATGACCTAAAGATGTTTCTCCTAGCACCCAAATCCTGACCCCTTTGTTACAGCCCCTCGGCTCTCGCTGGAGTGCTGGGATGCTGGGTTTACCTATTGGAACAATATTCTTGTGCTCAAGTTTTGAGGCAAAGCAACTTAAGACTCTTTTTTGAGTTTTGGAGCTGGCTAGGCTCTCCTGGAACTGTTTCATGTAAGTTTTATCATGATGTTCACATATGATGTCTTTCTACTTCTTTCTACACCTTTACACAAAGTAACTGTGTACCTATTATGCCGTTGCACTGCATTCGCTCTGCCAGGGCTCTGAGGTGTATTTGGGTACCTCTGTTCCATCAGAGCATTGTGCTTTGATCTGCCAAAGATCTGAGTCTGGAATAGCGAAGAATTACACTCAGCTCTCTCAAGTCCCAGCACTTCAGCTATTACTTTAGGAAAGTTGTATTAAATAACCACAATGAGCTGCTGCAGCAGAGCTAAAGATTGACCAGTGATGCTGAACTAACGCGTCAGGTTTTTGCAAGGCAGCATTGGTACAGCTAAGAAGGTTTCTAGTGCAAGACCTGATGCCACAGTAGACATAGCCTGTTGATGCCAATGGAGACAAAATGCCTAACAGGCTGTGAATTGGCCTCATCTTACCTGATGTTTCTAAAAGCCTTTTCAGAGCTCCCCAGGTGCTCTATCTCGACACAAGCACCAGTGATGCATATTGAACTGATCCCAACAGAAAGCTCACTCTCTTCAGCACCAAAACCTGCTGCCTGGGCACAAATTCCCTGAACTAGATGGCTGTGCAGAAGCTGTGGAGCTCCCCATGCTCCATGAAACAGCCGATGGCTCTTTCTGGTTGTACTGTTACATGTGAGGGTGAACATGCAAGGTGCAGCCTGGAGTCACTTCCCTGAGGGGCTGGTGATGTACAGGCAGAATGAAACCTCGTAAAGAGCCTGAGTAAAGGAGGTTAAACCAGACCTGGTGGGAGGTTGGAGGTTGCAGCCTCCCAGCTACAAACCCAGGACTAAGCCAGCTTTGTCTGGAATTCATCTCAGCAGCTGTTTCCACCAGCGGGTTAGCTGTGAAGGGCATCACTTGTCAGCTGTCACCACCGCTTCACTCTTTGCCTTAAGTGAGGGCCGAATGTGGCAGGCAGCTCAGAGGATGAAAGAAAAGCCAGGTTTATTTATTCCACAATTGCCAGCCCTATGGCTGAAGGTCCTCCCTGAGTAACAAGATGAACAGTTTCAGGTCACTGCCACCATCACAAGCATCTGTGCTGACTAACAGCATAATGGTGTGGTCCTTTTAGCTCTGGGTTTGCTCGGGGCTGCAGCACTTTGTGTGTTCAGTCTATTATTGGTCATACCATCTGCAGCATCTGTCAGAGGAAATGATGCTGAGATGTTTGGACCTGGGGAAACCTTAGAGCCACCTTCCAGTGGCTGCAGGGACTGACAAGAAACCTGGAGGAAGGCTTTTGACAAGGGCCTGTAGGGACAGGACAAGGGGGAATGGCTTTTAAAAAGGGCAGATGCTAAGAAAAAGTCTTCCCTGTGAGGGTGCTGAGGCCCTGGCACAGGGTGCCCAGAGAAGCTGTGGCTGCCCCATCCCTGGCAGTGTTCAAGGCCAGGTTGGACAGGGCTTGGAGAAACCTGGTCTAGTGGAAGGTGTCCGTGTGTGTGACAGGTGTTGGAACTGGATGGGCTTTAAGGTCCCATCCAACCTAAACCAGTCTGGGATTCTGTGATTCTAAGATCCACCTCGTTGGCCTGTGGGCTGGAGCATGAGTAATCCTCCCTCGCCTTGCAGGGTCCATATTCCTTACACGCCCTTCCAGCAGCCTGGGGACCAGTGTGGACCCAGGAGCAGACAGACCAGTACAGCATGGGCACAAAGAGAAACGTGAGTTTTGCTAATAGCCCTCCAAACTGCTCCCAGACTCAGAAGCTAATAAGGGAAAAACGTTGTAGCCTTAAGGGAGAAGAGTGACAGGGTGCTTTGGAAGGATGAACTGCTTCTAAGCCACAGACCACGGGCTTAGCCTCTTTTGTGTACATTTGTGAAGGTATATTAAACCCCAAAACAGCCTTGGAGTCAAAGAGTCCTTCATCACTTGGGGTGCAAGCTGGTAGGGAGCAGAGAGCCAATGAAATGGTGATAAGTATTCTTACTTTATCAGGAAATCAGGTTCAAAAAAGGCTTTAGAATTGCTTGACTTTTCAGATGGGAACTGAGATATCCTGAAGAAACCTGGTTTATAAAAAGCTGAAGATTCCCTACCTGAATATCAGACCCTTTAAAGCACATCCAAGTGCAAACCCCAAGGCTGTGATCTGGATTATAAAACCTGGAAAGCCTTAGCTGAGGGCCTTCTTTGCAGGACCTCCTGCAGGAGCTGGGGCAGCCCTTGGCATCCTGCAGAAGGCTGAAGAACGGGAGGATAATGTCAAATAGCAGCGATCCTGCCTGTCTGAATTCTCTATTGGCGGCAGTGAGAAACACTTGCTAAATTAATTGACCAGGTTCTTTCATGTCGTGTAAGTTCAGTCTACCTTATTAATTATGGTTCCATTAATTTGCTGCATGACTCTTGCTGGTCACTAGATGTCACTAATAACGAATGAGAACGAGGAAAAGCGGGGGAATTCTTGGGGAGGCGAATTATTACAGGAAATAGTGCCTGGGAGTGCCTCCATCCAGACCTCTGGTAGCAAAAGAGCGGCGCTCAAGAGCATGCGTAGCATAAAGCAAAGCTTTAATTGGAGTTAAGAAGGTGTCCTGTATGTAATGGCATCCAACGCACTCTTGTTTCAATGCACTGGGAGTCCTGGCTGGGATGCACTGCTGAAAGGCAGGTACCACTGCTCCTCCGCTTCTGTAAGCAGGGGTGTTAACATCAAGAGGAAAGAGCAGGCAAGCTCCTAGCTCTGATGTTCTGGTCTTTGTTGCCTGCCCTAGACAAACTTTACATAAAACGGGTCTGGGGCAAGGAGCTGTTTGCAGTGCTGGGAACAAGATGTGTGACCATGCTCTGCTGTCTCCCAGGCCATCAAATTAGCTCCCTCCAGGACAGTGTGAGCAACAGTCATCGCAGGATTCCCAAGGTGGCAGGGTGCCACATATCACTTGCCTATTTTCTATCAGCGCCTAGAAACCTTCCTTCCCTGCTTCCCATCACCGGAGGGGAAAGAGCAGACCTGAGCAGTCCAATGTAAAATGCTACCAAGTCATGTGTCACAGGGACAGACAGCACACTGCCTTGTGTTCCCAAGTGGACCAGGACAGTGCTGTGTCTTACAGGGTCTCCTGAGCAGCAGGGACTCATCACATGTCTGAGACTTGTGCATGCATTTAACTTAGGCACAGACCAGTGTTGAGTAAACCCTTTGATCTGACTTCTTTATGATACATGAAAACATCTCAGGAGATGGAACTGGATGAGCTTTAAGGTCCCTTCCAACCCAAACCATTCCATAATTCTTTATGACACTTTACAAAGCATCTTCTAACACAGTGCCTGCCCATCAGAGGAGCAGCCAACAGATGTCACATACTTGAGGGACTTTGGGACACTCGCTGCTTTTTAGTATAAGCCCATGCCTCAGCGCTGCTTTAATCCAATAAGAGCAAGTGCCATCACACCATTAGTTTGATGAATAGATACAGCCAAAGCCGTAGATGTGTTTCGCTCAGGAGTGAATCCATTAGGGAGTGAAGGTCATCCAGCACCCCTCATCCATATGTCAACTGCATCCAACTCTGCCGTTTAGGGCACTTTCAAGTTACCTTTCTTCCAACCTTGTGTCTTCACTGGGGGTGTGGGTGAGTTGTGCCAGAAAGATAGACAATGCAGGAATTAACTTTCCCTGGGATGCAACAAGTCAAGCGTACCCTTAGGTCCACATCCTGTGGTTAGATATTTACAGATCTCCAAGAACACAGCCTCAGGTCTCCTCAGTTCCAGCCCATTGTCTCAATCCTATACACCCACTTGATTTGGCTGCTTGTGGGGATGTAAGGATGAGCCGGACAAGGCCACCCTTCACCCCAGAGATACCATCACCAGCTAAAGCTGCTGCCAGATACCAGCAGTTTTATCTGCTGATAAAATCCCAACATGTCAGAAGTCATTTTTTGGTTTAAATCGAATTCCAACATAAAATTCTCTTCCTTCTCCCTCCTCCAGAAATGTATAATGAGAATAATCAAATTGGATGGTCTTGACGACATCAAATAATGTTGTTCCAACAATACATGAATGCTCCGTTTCCATAAGGTACACATATATTTCTTCTATAATAACAAAGCATTATACCAGCAAATATTAAACCCAGCACTGAAATATAATATTAAAATTAATATTTGATATTATCCTAAAAGTTCAAGTGAAATTAATGGAAATGAGTGAGTTGAAAGAGGACTTTATTTACTTTACCTCAGCAGGATGAGATGATTTGGTATTATCAAGACTCTTGGAAAGATTTTTTTTCCAGTACTTTCCTTGTTGTAGGCTGTAATTTTATCAAGACTTACATACTTTTGAGAAAATGAAAGGAAAATGCTCTGTTCTGGAGGAAAAATGTTGTGCTGGAAAAGCTTCAAATGATGCTGTTTCTCGTTCTTCCTCAAAACCACCTCTTCCCCTGCCCCGACTCCTCCCCAGTCTCTGCTGTACCTGGTGTTTGCATCACATTAAAAGCCCAGTGTCTGATGAAGAGCCATTCTGCTGTGTGACCAACATGGCCTTTGCCCAAGTCCATTTTCACCCCAGTTACCTTGGAGGGATGATGGGTTTGAGACACCAGTCACCCTCGCTGTAGGACAGCCACTTCCTGTGGGAGAGAGGCCAGGATGGAGGTAGAAGCCATGGGGGATGATGGTTTCCACCATCACCAACCTTTTACCCAGCCAAGACTCTTCCTGACACGTGGTGTTAGGATGTGGTGCTGTTCAGGACACCTACATCTGACAGTCACGAGAAGTTGGTGATCACAGGCAGTTCAAAGAGCAGTGATGGTCCAGATAATTTTTTAGTGCCAGGTCACCACACACTCTCCTCCTTTGCTGTGCTGACGTGTTATTCCTTCTGCAGCAATATCAGCAGTCATAGAATCACAGACAGGTTTGTGTTGGAAGGGACCTTAAAGCTCACCCAGTTCCAACCCCTGCCGCAGGCAGGGACACCTTCCACTAGAGCAGGTTGCTCCAAGTCCCATCCAGCCTGGCCTTGAACACTGCCAGGGATGGGGCAGCCACAGCTTCTCTGGGCAGCCCTCAAGTCATATGTATGTACTCTTGTGGTCCCTGTACCAGAACTTTGCAAGCCAGGATATATTCACTCTGTTCTCCATGTGAGAATTCCCATTACCTCCAATGAGGAGAGAATTATTGACTTCCAGTAATTATGAAGCTATTTAAGCAGAAAACCAAGGACTCCGAACCATACAAAGCCATGCACTAGGCTTCTCAATAATCCGTGGACCAGGAAGGGGCTGACAAGCCATACATCACTCTACCTGCCCGGAATGAATTGATTCTGTCACCAGCAAACTAAATGCAATCAAGCTTTTGACTTGACTCATAAATTGTACTTGAGTCACGGTTAGCAGTCCGGTGAAGTGAAGCAGGTAAAGAAAAAGTGTGACAACAGGATGAACCAGCAAATGAGCTTCAATAGGGAAGGAAAATTTAAATATTTTATTTCAAAATGTGAAATACTTCCTAATTTTAGAACTCTGTGCGGCAGGAGTGCAGAGAGCTGTAGTGTGCTAATCTGATATATCCTGCCACCATGTGTTTTCCCCATAAGCAACAATGCCACCAAGTGATTCTGTCTTGGGGGCCTGTTCAGCCTAATCTGCTGAAGAAAAGCCTATCTTTTTTTTTTAGCAGCCCAATCTGCTGGGTAGACAGACATTGAGGCAAAAGTCCTTGCAAAAACCATCCACACAGGGGGAATCTACAGAGGGAAGAACCTGCTGTATGGGGAGAGATGGATGTACCCAAGCAGCAGTTCACCCAACATGGATACCATTGTCCCTTCTCCTGAAAACCGTGTCTGAAAAGACCTTACTGGGGAGGTTGACCTGGGAATCTGTGGAGAGAAGGAGCACAGTGTGGTACAGCATCCCCTCCACACCACAGCAGACATCCAGCAGTGTGGGCCTCCGGCTAGGAGCTGGACCTCTCTAATGAAGATGGTCTTTGTGCAATGGGTCAAAAGGATGGGTGGCAGGAGAACAGAGAGGGAGACAGACACACTCAAGTGCACTGAAAAATGGTGTCAAGGCTTCTTCTGCTGGTCTCAGGTTTTGTGGAACTCTCTGTTTCTTGTTGCAAGAAGTGGTAGGACGCCCTTGAACAGAAAGCTGCATACACAGCTCCCAGAGTGGGCAGTCTTTTCTCAGTGTCAGATGCAAATGCATCTCGCTGCATAACACTGGTGGGAACCTTAATTTGTCCTTGATATTTGAGGAAGGAAACTATCTTAATTAACACCATCTTGCTCTGCATTTCTCAGTATAACACCAATTAACTTCCAATTAGAAGATTTATTCCAAATTTCATGACATGCTTTAGTGGAAACAGGGCTTTGATTTTCAGTTCCTAATCCATCCATGCCAACACATCTATGTGAGCCACAGACCCACCATGACCCAGACCAGCTGGCAATTTCCTACAGTCAAAGGCAAATTTTCCAAAATACGTAACTGTGAAAGATCTATTTTCCATGGTAACATTACATCAATTCCAGGTATTCAGGAGCATATCAGATTCTCGTGTCTGGCACAGTTTCCTTTAAGATGTTCATCTAATGAATTATCCACAGCTTCAGTCTTCTCCTAGATTACCTTCTCTTTTGGACAGGTCTAATGAATACAAATTACTCTTACACTGCAGCTCTGAGACCTCTAACCGGTCACCTAAATAACACGTGGTATCTGGTGGCAGTCTAGGTAGAGCCCGCATGTCCTTCCTCTGCAATGAGAAGTAAATAGATAACAAGATGAGAAAGAAATCAAAGTAGGGAGAAGACCACCATTCACTTCTCGCAAGTGTTGCAAGCTTACCTGGAACTGCAGCAGCATCACTGATGCAGCAGCATCACTGATGCAGCAGGACAGCAGGAGGAAAGGAGAGTGTCTGGCTTTTAATGAGAGTTCAGCATGACAGCTCTTTCAGCTTTGAAAGATACTCTTTGCATGGGGGGTCAAAAGAGGGAGGGTCACCAAGAAGCCCAATTTCTGCTTCTCACACAGCATGGAGCTCCTGGCCACCGATGGTTGCGAAGAGTGAAAACATCAGAGCATTAGGGAAAGAAAGGTGAGGCCAGGACCTCCTGGTGCTTTCTGTTGTGATGGTCTGTGAGTGACACTGAGGCAGGCAGCACCCAGACACCTTGCTGCCAGAGGAGAGCTGAAGCAGAACCAGTCACCCAATACACGGCTTTTAGGGCATCTGTGTTCAGCCACCACCCCAGGGGAGACCAGTGCAGGAGAACCCAGCCTGTGCTGGGACAGCTGGCTTCATGGTTTTTCCCAGCCCTTCTCTCAAAGTCATTTCTTCTTCTGGTTTCTCAGCTCAAAAGGCAGCAATAGATACCAAAGGGACCTCATGACCAGTTCAGAGAAACGAGTTGGAGCCTGTAGCTCTCTGGGGCCAGGCCATCCTTATGCTGGTCACATCCAGGGTAGGACTGTTCTTTCAGCCCTGTGCTCTCAGGAATTCAATTCTTTGAATTGGTCCAGGGCCATCTCATCCATTACACCAGATGCAATGGGATCCAGACTGTTGGGTTTCTCTCTGCGATGTGGTGATTTTCATTTTTGTGTATGATTGAAAACACGCCTCTCCTCAGAAATTGTAACCATTCTGTTACTTTAAAGATAACAACTGGAATATTTACCCTACGATTCTAAGCCGTATTACTGAAAAAAGGTTGGGGTGAGCACTGTTTCTTTTCAGCTATAATTAGTATTTCCCTTCAAGTTAAAACACTTTATTTTCTGCTAGACATTGTGTGATATACAGCCAGGTGAATCAATAAAGAACCACCTCCCTCCAACTTAGCTATTCCTGCTGAGTCTGAGAATGGAACTTATTCTTCTTTGATATCCTCAATTAGAGTAAGTTAAGAACTGAAAGTGTGGCTTCAATTATTCTTTGGACTGCATGTATTTTCTTTATGCTACATCAGGATGAAGTGCGTGACCCTGTTCCACCTTGATCCCTAGGACCATGCTGGTTTGCTGAGAGCAGAGAAGAGAAGTGCATCAGAGTGAGCCACCACTTGCTAGAACCAGCAAGGACCTTCCCATGGGTGTCAGCACGCTTTTGTTCCATTCCTTTCATCACAGCTTTTCTGAGTGAGCTGAATTCCCCTTTAGGGGCCAGATTTGGAAAGGAGCTGAGCAGGTGGGAGGCTGCCTGGGATAATCTGTTGGTAAATGCCAAGCAGAAGCAGCAGGGAGTGGACGTCTCTGGAGGAGCTGAGAGGAGATTTCCTGAGGCATGCTTCCAGGGATCAGTTCCCACCTGCTTTCCTACCCAGCAGGCTGCCAAGCTGTAATAGCCCCTGAGGGATGCTCTGCAGGCTTGCTTTGGAGGATGGGTCCTGCAGAGACTTGTCTACTCTCAGCTCTGAAACGCTCCAGCTGCATTCTTACTTCATCAATTACCCTAGCTCTAACCCACACAAGGTCTTGATTTACCTTCTGGCTCTATTTATTGCACATGTGCAGACAAAGCCCAGGGCAATACTGAAGCCCATCAGGCAGCTCTGGTGTCCACAGGGCTCCTCATGTTTTTCCCAGACTCAGCAGAGTTCGAGTCTGAGGGGGATTCACACAAAACTGCTTTTCTCTTCTCCATCAGCACAGTGGGAACAGTGGTCCTGACCTTCCCCAGGGTGAGCACTGCACTGCAGGAGCTAGGCTGGAAGGGTAAACTCAGTGTATGCATGCATGGACCAAGCCTAAAAGTCCCCGATGCATTATTTAGGCTTAAAGCCACAGATGGACTGGTTTCTCCCATGGAGGAGTTTTAGGAGTTTTCCATGGAGGAGTACACTGGATTTTAGGAGTTTTCTTCAAGGATCAGGTCTACCAACAGCTCCAAGTAGGTTCAAGGTTCTGAGACCCAGGAGTTATGGCCCACCTTTGTGTAGAAGAGAGTCAGTTCATCACTTGCACATGCCAGACGAATTACAACAGCCTGATTCACTCCTTACTGTGGCTGCTCATTACCAAGCTGATGTATGAACCCAAAGACTACTTGCTAAGTGCAGAGCTTCCCTTGCCTGCTTGAAGAATATGTATTTATTTTGTCATTAGCCCATGCTTACCTCTAGGACTTGTTCTCTGCCCTTCTCTTCTTGAGTATCCTTTACTCCTCTTCATTTCCCCTGGAAGACAGATGTTGATCTGTCCCTGCTCTCTGGCTGCCTTCTATTCCATTTGCCAGCCATCAATGAGGGCAGTGACCTGGTGGCACCTGCCGTGCTCCTGCAACTAGTTATTACTACTTAGAAGTTATTAATAGTTAACCAAAGTTATTAATAATTAGGGAACTTAACATCAGCCAGGGGATGGGAAATCACACCTATCATTGCTGGCAAATTCACCTCCTGTGGAAAAAGCTGTCATTTGGGCAATGTTTTGACAAAGGAATCACTTACCAGTGTTGAGTTATGGATTTCTTGGTCTGCAGAGGCACCTTGGATCTCTCCTGGCCTGTGAAAGCTCCAAGACAGAAGACCTAAGGAAAAACTCCACAAAAACCTAAAGCCTCCTAAGGCTCATAATCGAATGGAAAGAGCTAGCAGCAACAGCACTGTTGCTGCCAGAGGCAGCACAGCAGTGGAGGTTCAGAAGCTCAGGACCTCTTCTGCTGCCCTTCACTGGTCTTCCTTGCTGCCTCATTAAGCCTTCACAGAAGAGTCAAAACTGGTTTCCTGTCAGAAAATCCATTCAGCAAAATTATCCACCCACGAGTAAGTGTCAAGACAAATCTCCTCACCTTGCCCAGCGTGTTCTGATAATGTCAAGCCAGTGTGTTTCAATCCCCCTGATGACTTGCTCCACTGACAGAAGATGCTGTTTCACAGCTTTCCCTGTTAAATTCCATTTTGGCTCTACACAAACATATTAACATTCATTTTCGTTCTAATGGACCTAGCCATTTGCAGCATTAGTGTTTTGTCTTCCACATTTTTAAAGCCAAATGTGTGCTGCCTGCTTTGCTGTGGGCTGCTTTGGCGCTGCTGGATGTAAACTTCAATCAATATTATCACAAAGTTGGGATTATGAGTTGATCCAGCATTGGGCTGGGCTGAGACTTTGGGAAAAAGGGTTTGTGCAGAGGATTTCTGCAGTAAAATCTCAGCTTTTTGGACTGTTTTTTCTATTAATGAGTTAAGTCAGAGTTTGGAAACACCAGAATCTGCACTGTACTGGAAGATTTATTTTTACTTCCCTTCAGTTACAAACATGGCCACATGCTAACGGTCTTGCGTTCAGCAGTCTTCAATCAGCATATTGATACTCATTTAACAAGGGCTTCTCTTCAGCCTGAGCCCCTCCTTAGCTCACTGCTTGTCCTTGCTGGGTGAGTTACTTTCTGCTGTCAGAGCAGAGTGGCGATGATGCTGTCACAGTGAGAAACCCAGGAACGAGGAGTTGCTTTTAGGGTGCTTTTAAGGCAAAGTAAGGTCCAGCACGAGCGGGACATGTATCCATGGGGAATCTCCAGAATATGGGACCATGCAAGAAGTCATCTCCCAGCTCACTGCTAGTCCCAGAGGCATGATTTTCTCAATTGCTTCAATCTGGTGAGGTACCCTCCCACCTCTCTGGACCCAGCCCCTCCTTATTTATGCCCTCTGCCTAGCTTGGAAGTGGCACATGGGAGATGTCTGCCTCATCTTGCTCCATGTCCTGGTAGTAGACAGGATGAGGGTATATGCCTTGGTAAGTCATTTAGGTATGAGCATTTTTCCTCTCTTTTCTTCCCTTTCCCAAGTCCTTTCCTGGGTCACCTGCTAGGTGTAAGTATAAGAAAGGTTCAGATGCAACGCTGTTCTGAATGATCAGCTAAGGAGATGTCAGCCAGCAAATAAAGAAGGAAATCTGCAATCTCGCGCTTAGCCTTTTTAAGTCTCTGCATTGAAAAACGTCTCCGGTCCTCACGGACTAGTTGGAAGACAGGATTTCAGCTGTTCTCAATTTGCAGCCATTAATACTCTCCCAGGGGACCTGCAGTCCCATGTACCTATTAGTTGTCTTGAAACAAGGCACTTGTTTCTACTTACCTTTCCTATGCATCTCTGTTTACCTTTCCTGCACCCTCATGAAATCCCTGCTCTCAGATGGGGAGGGGGCATGGCTCTGACTGGTTTTGCCTGTAAATACTGGAGAAATATTCCTCCAAAAAGGAGGTCTACAGAGGCACAGCCCTTGCAGCACTAATAAGAGGTCTGTTTCCCCAAGCTGATGCTCTTGGGAAGCAGGGGAAGTTAATGCTTGTGTTGCAGCCAGGCTGAGACGCTCACTTCTGGTAAGTGCATGTGGGAAATATTAGATATCAATGCAAATTCTCTCTAGCAAGCAGCAATGTGTTCTTAATTAGCAAGATTTAACTCTGTAAAAAAATGGGGAAATTTATCTTCCCTGCCCAGCGCTTACTGCACGGCTGGCTCTGATAAGTTGCCTGCTTTTTAAAGACTGTAGCAAATTAACTTCTTTATGTCTTGTGAAATGCCTGTGCTGATGGCAGCAAGCCGCTTCTTCCTCATGAAAGCATCTCTTCTGCTCCTGCTAAGGGATGGGTTTGGTCCAAATAAACAAGGGTTGGGGTTTTTTCTTTTCACTTTCTGAGCACAACAAAAAAGAAAGTAGCTTGAAAGGAAGAGGTTCTCAGAAGGCAAAAGTGTCTTTTGCCAAACCAAAACTCAGAGGCGCTGAAAGGTACTGAGCTGTCTGTATACTTGGACAGCCTGACTCGATGTCCTATCGATGACCTAAGGGTGGACCACCTTGTATCTAAACCACATGGGACAGAAAGAGATGCAGCTGGAAATAAGGTACTTGGGTACAAGATGTGAGGAGGGGAAATTAAGGAATCACATCCCCCCCCGGAGCTGCAGATTTCCTTCTGTCCCCTTAATAAGGAGGGAAGCAGGGAAATTAGTTTGCATCAGAAGTCATCTCTGGGACTTGCAGGCTAGTGGGGACAGCTTTGAAGGTGAATCAGTTCCTGGTTTGCTCCAGGCTATGGTGGAAATTGTCATGTAAGCTCCAGGGCTTCAAGCTATTGCGTGTTCTTTGGTGGTGAGTGCTGCTGGGTTTCTCTCTGGAACAAGCCAATGTTTGTCTTACATAAACATTCTCTGCAGAGGTTAACGCAGGGTGCGTCTGACTTGGTAATGCTGCTTTTGCTCCGCTGCTTTGGTAAGGCTTTTCTGAAGGTAAAATGTTAGATTAGTGAATATTTGAATATGTAAATGGGGAGATTTTAATCAAGAAACCATTTTCTCCTGCGTTCATATAAATAAACAAGTTTTTCCCACGTGGGTTCCTATTCACATACCAATATATTTCCTCCTGGAAAAATCCAGTACTGGCTTTATGAGGCATGTCCTTTTGCTAAGCAAGCTAATTTTTCTCAGTATTTAACAGGGTGGTTTTTTTTTTCATGCAAATGCCTACTTACGGTTCTCAGCCTTCTCTGTCTGTTTATTTTAAGAAGTCTCAAATGAACAAACTTGTTGTGACATTCCCGACGCTCACAATGCAAAGCACACCCACTGAGTTAGAAGCAAGTGAGCTGGCGGAGGGGCTCTTTCTTTCTTATTAAACCATGTTTGCACAAAACAAACCACAAAAAAACCCAAGGATATTGGGAGAAAAAAAAATCTATTTCTAAATTGACTTTCGCAGAAAGATGTGAGGAAACCTTTTAAGTTGTGAAAACATTTACGTTTACCGGTATCACTTAAACCGTATCAAATGCTGATTGTTTCCACCTTGCATTTGTAGCTTGGAATTGTCTGTGTGGGAGGAAAGAACAGAGCATAAATAAGCTGGTTGAGAAGCTGTTAAGTAAGCCCAAAACCAAGTGAAACTGTCCACTGGAGATGGAGCAAAATAAATCCAAGGTGAGCTTAATTATTTTGTGTGTCATTCAGCCACTAAGCTGAATGGCTGTTAATTCATCAGGGACAACTTCTGTGTTCAGTTAAGCATAAGTCTGTACATAAGTTAGTGAATTTTTTCTTACCTTCAGTCTCACGTTCTCTGCAGCTGGCTCCTATTAGGATGTTTTAGAGTTGGGTGACAAGAGTGAGATGCAGAGATGCAGACATCGTATGAATTGTGTCTGGACAGAGGAACTCGTGTCTCCGGTTGCTCCCAGGCAGGATGAGTTCTGCCTCGTGTCCTGCTGGATGCACAGGGACATCAGGCCACCTCCTGATGCTGCCCTGCACTCTTTCTGCAACCTGGTCTAGGGGAAGGTGTCCCTGCCCATGTCAGGGGGTTGGAACTGGATGAGCTTTAAGGTCCTTTCCAACCCAAACTGGTCTGTGGCTCTATGATTCTATAGCTCGCAGCATGAACAGTTTTCCTTTTCAGGGCTGTGGCAAAGGCATTAGCTACTAGCACTAGTCCTGCTGTCATGATGTGCTGCTGTTATATTGCATGGCTGAGGGTCAGTCCAACAAGAGATGGTAGGTTCATGCCATGATGCCAGGGCATCAAGGTGAGGGATATTGCACAGTGAAAATTAAGGAGATGGACTCGGGGTACAGAGCTGTGTTAAGGGCTGTCCATCTCACCATCTCCATGCTCACATCTTCCAGAAGCATGCTTTCTCTGACAGGCACAGCCACATTTGGGAATAGATCCTTGGGGCTGCAGCAAGATCACCCCAAGGGAGGCCTCTGTCTGAGTGGAGTTTCCCTGTGCAGGTGTATCCCTCACATTTAATGCCTTTGATCTCTCATCTTCTGGGATCCGTTTTTCTTTTTCTGATCTTTGCTTCACTCTAATACCTATTTCAGTGAGGCACACAGTGGGACAGCGGCAGCAGGGTACACAGGGATTGTAAGGTATGAGTCCCATTAACACTAATAGCATTAATTACACTGCAATATAAAGTATGCATGAAAACATATCCCGTGAGATTTAAAGCAAAGATTCATTTGTTCAGGCCAAATAACTGTTCTTGAGAAAGCATTCTGTGAATGGCAGCTGAAGAAAAATGTATTTGTCCTGGCCAGGAGGGCCTATTATACCTCTCAGAATAACCCACTGAGGAGGGACAAAGAGACTGGTACTGCTCAAAGCATTAGTACCAGCAAGAGTATTAGCATTGGAAGCATAAATGATCTTTGGTTTTTGCATAATGTACCTGTTTGACCAAATAGGAACTTTAACATAATGCCAGACGATTAGGCAGTATGAGTCCCCAGGACATCTGGGACTGCAGTTGGAAACCAGGGTAGAGAATGAAATGCTAATGAAAGCAGAATTGCTGGACAGGATTGAATAACTGCTTGTAACGTTTTTGCTACTGGGAAGGTGTAAGACCCCCTAGGAAATGGCAATCTGTCCAAACAGGAATTATTTCCTGACTTCTACAAGGTAGTGACAGCTCTAAGGCTGGGAGTTGTGGATTTCCAGCCTTCCCAAAAAGATGCTCTCTAAATTTTCACTGCTGCAGCTCAGCGCCTTCTCCTTAGCCATGAAAAGCAGCTAATGTGGGCTTGTCTCCTATTGCATCCTTGGCATTAGTAGTGTCTCCTGACATCTCATTTCATGTCTTTTGATGGGGAAAGTAGAGGGGAGAGGATTAACTTTCTAGTTTTTGTAAATTTGGGGCTATTCTGCTTCAGCTTTTATTCTCCAGTGACTGAATAGGTGATAGTTTAGACGAGTCTTCTGTAAGAAGGTCTCCTAGAGTTATGTGTAGATCTGCCTGGCTGTGTGCAAGGGCCTGGCTCAGCAGGCAAGGCAGAAGGAAGCAGCAGTGTCAGTCTCTGTTTGATGTCTGATGGCATCAGGGACAAGGCTCAGCCTGGGGCTTGAGCAGCCAGTTCTGGGCCCTTCTTCTATGGTGCTCAGGTGAGGTGGTTGGTCTGAGAAGTCCACGGCTCCATAGGAAACAGTGCCAACACAGGAACTTTCTTTTTCCAAAAAAAAGACAGAACTTTCCTCTCCCAAAAGAAGCTTGGCGTCAGATAAAGTCACTTTTTCTTGGCCTACGTAAAGAAGGAAGCAAAGCTGAAGGTGGAAAACGAGCTAGAGCTTGGGTGGAGTGGAGTGGGCAGAAAGAGCTCTTCCAAAGCTATTTTTACTGCTTTGGCACCCACCTCTTCTTGGAATGCCATTGCTGTGAGTGCGGTTCTCTGCTAATCTTCCTTAGAGAAGGAAGCAGCCCAAGGATGCTGGGTGTTCACAAGGGGCTTGAACAGCATCTCGCTCCAGAAATAACCAAGCAGGGTCCAGCTGAAGAGCCAGAGTGTCAAATCCTTTGGCAAGCGAGGCAATGGGGAGGGAAGTGTTGCTTGGTAATGTCACTGCTTTTTAAATGATGCTATTTTCCAGTCACCTGCTGGGATGGCTGTGGTTGAGGACCCTTATATGTGCGACATATGCATTATAACAGTTCCTGCTCAACAGCACAAGGGGATAAGTGAGCAGGAGGATGGGTAGGTGGATAGGCTAAGACATTCTAACCTCAAAGCTAGCGCTTGGTCAATGGAATCTGCTATCATCAGTGTGTCACAAAAGCAGAGGGTGGGGGTACTGATGGAAAATGGATGAATGTGGACCATGAGGTAGGGCATGGACAGACTGGAGATATTCCTTCACCTGAGTGGGTTTAGTCCCCAAGAAGTAACTTTAATCTACAACCCTAAAGAGCAGCAGAATCAAAGTATGATATGCCTCTGTCTGGGCAGAGCAGGAAGTCAGCTTTTCCCATGTTAGCAGGGAAGGTGATGCTCATGATGCAGAGGGTTGGTCTATCAGTGCCTGGGTTTCATCTTGCTGTTGAAACAGAAAGCAGATGGCCATCTTCCATCCATCTTCCATCCATCACTGGGTATCAGCCCAGCTCCTTGCTCTGCCACAAAGCCCTTGTGCATGGTCCAGCACGCTGGAAGGTCACCTGGCAGCCTGCAGCAGCTGGACGTGAGGGGACTACAAGACCTAAAATCCACCCAAGCCCTTGCTTCTTATTACCTGGGACTGAGCACTTGTTGTGGCCTGGAAAGAGCCAGGAGGAAGCACGATACCTGTCACACTGATGGGAGTTTCATGGCCTGAATCTGGGCCATCTGTAAGTTGAGGTCGCTGACAGAGCCACCCCTTGAAAGGATGTCTGGGAGGAGATTTGTGGGAGGTTGTGAGCTGCTGAGGCGTTTGGGAAATGAGATGTATAAATGCATGAGATTGCTGGCTGAAGTCAAGTGAAAAACAAAAATAGCCCAGAGTCTTTACAAAACAAGCAGCCTTCGCTCAAATGCAGTCACAGGGAAACCAGAACACATTTGTCAACGGGTGGTTTTACAGTGTGTGAACTCGTTGGAAAGACGGTGGCTGCTGGCCCTTACATCCAGGTCAGTCTGCCGTACAGCTGGATGCACGCTTACACCGCTTTGTTTCCAAAGGCATTCACAGAGACAAGGCAGTCTGCCTTCCCCCAGCTAAAAGCCTGCTTTTCTTTGGTCTTAAGGCTGGAGGAAATTTGCCAAGAGGCTGGAAAACTTCCCATAGGATAAACTGCTGATGGGATCAGATGAGTTGGGAAGTGCTCAGCAAATTGAGCCTCAGTTTCCCTCTTCAGAAGAGTTTCAAGCCTCGTTGGAGACTCTGTGGAAAGTCAAGTTTCATCTGTCCTTTGTCTCAGCAATTTACCATGTCCATACCAAGGTGTCTAGGAGCTTGTCTACCCAGGAAACCCGAAGGGCTGCGACAACAACTTACACTAATCAGGTTCTCTGACACGATTTTGAGCCTGCACTCTGGGTAGATTATTCCACCTTCCCTTACTTGGCAACAGTGACTAATGCAGGGTTTAAGTGATCTTTAAAATAAGGCTTTCGTATTGCTGTCCACGGCACAGAAACCACGGGGATTGATTGCAGATGCAGCGAGCAGCGTTGACAGATGAATGTTCCAAGAGTAAACATTTGGAAAGTCAATAAAGGTAATAAATCTGTGCAGCATATGGGAAAAAAAGTAGCTGAATAGAGGGTTTTGGGGGTGTTTGGCCTGGACACTGCAGAGCCCTGACAGTTCTGGAAACAGCTATCATTACTACACATAGCATTTGATTGCTTTATTTCATCACAAGGAGCCGTAGGCAAAGCACGATGTGCTGCAGTGTGCATTTAACTAGGAGATGGGAAGGCTGTGAGGGTTTTTTTTGTTCATCCCCTGCTTGATTTATCTGGGAGAGGCTGCAGCATTTCTGAAATGGGGCATTAGATGTGCAAGCCCCATTATTCAGAACTTATCAATGAACAAGCTTGCAGAGGTTTTCTCAATGCCTAAAGGTGCGGGTAGCTCTGGAAATGTGATGCTGCACCTGGTAGCAGACTCCGTAACAGGTTAATTACATTCATTCTTACGGGCATGTCAGAAATGACAGGCTCCAAGTTGGTGCTCCTGAAGTCACTGGAGCGAGGATGCTTAGCACTACATGGTCTCTATCAGGTACCTCCCGAGTCCGCCATCATACTAGGCAAAGAGATTTAGGGACACTGCCATACAGTCACTGGTGAGGCAGCCCTCAGTGAGAAAATCTTCAAAGCCAAATGAAAACAGAAGGTGTGCAGTTATACTACTTTGTCAGCTGCTTATTCTAGTTATTATTTTGCTTCCCCGTGTTCCTTCCCTCCCCTCCACCCTCCAAGAAGTACATTAGTTTCCATAGAAACAAGATGTGCAGGAGGGGTTCCCCTGTATCCTTGAGTGGGATTCAGCCAGCAGAAGATATTCTCTTCTTTGATCATAGAATCCCAGACTGGTTTGGGTTGGAAGGGACCTTAAAGCTCATCCAGTTCCAACCCCCTGCCACGGGCAGGGACAACTTCCACTGGACCAGGTTGCTCCAAGCCCCTGTGTCCAACCTGACCTTGAACACTGCCAGGGATGGGGCAGCCACAGCTTCTCTGGGCACCCTGTGCCAGGGCCTCAGCACCCTCACAGGGAAGAATTTCTTCCTAATGTCTCATCTCAATCTCCCCTCTGTCAGGTTAAAGCCATTCCCCCTTGTCCTGTCCCTACAGGCCCTTGTCAAAAGCCCCTCTCCAGCTTTTTTGTTGGCTCCTTTAGGCACTGGAAGCTGCTCTAAGGTTTCCCTGGAACCTTCTCATAATGCTGTGTTGGGATGCACAGACCAGGGTGGCACAGCTGTGCTTGCCTTGCCTGGGGCTGAACACAGACACCCAGGAGCCAGCTTGGACAACACACTGACAAGGCAGTGCTGCAAAAAAGCAGAGCTCAAGAGCCCCATTTCCCTAGAAATCCATGCAGGGACTCATCTGGTGTTGCAGGATTTCACCTCCCATCTCTTCATGTAGCTCTTACCTGATGCATTTCTAAGTAGCCTGAGACAAGGCACCATTTTTTCATTTTATTAAATAATTATTAAATTAATTTTCTTTTTATTTATTTAGATTTCTTTTATTAAATTAAATTGCATTTGAGTGGGCATCTCAACCAAGCAAAAAGACACGAAATGGTTTAAGCCTCTGTGGAACAAATTTTCTTCTTAAATAATTTAATAATAGGGTATTTTTCATATATGGATGACCCCTGTTAAGAAATGAATTTCGATGCCCACCTGTCTGAAGAACCAAGGCCCATAGCTACTCTCCCAAACTCTTTGCTGCCTGTTTTCAAACCCAAGAGCAATTACACAGTGATTTTAAAAGCAGCCTTGATCAAGTGCAATTAGCTCTGTTTTATGATAAGAGGTATTCAAAGTAACTCACACTTCCATCTCTTCCACCTCCATTGCCATTTTCTTAGGTAATTAGCTTTTAAAGCCATCAGTTAATTGCAGTGCACTGTGGCATCAACCTCTGCAGACTCGAAGGCACCTGCTCCCACACTGCAATGCCTACAAAGCACAACGGATTCCACTAAACAAAATTAATCATGTCATTCTGCCAATTATAGGCTATTCAAAGCGAGAAACCCCAGCTACCTGAGAAAGAGCACTTTGATGTCGAGAACACTCGCAAGGGTTAGATTCTCCACCAGTTATCAGTTACTATGCTGCTTGTACTTTTTGCTTGGTGCAGATGCAGGCTTGCACTCTCAGCATAAGATGCGCGTTAATGATAAATGAAAAGGGGAGGAAAAACCCAGTTCATTCTGATTTGTGACTCTACCTGGAGGTCACGAGCTTGCCAAAAGCCGTCTGATAGCATTGCAAAAATATAACCAGCTTTTGAGATGCAGTCTCTCCTGAGTTCTGACCCGGTTTTCTGAAATCCAGTATAGCCATTCCCAATTGACAGTCATCCCATGGCATGGCCCTGTTGTCCCGGGGAAGCGCCAGCCTGAGGAGTTCTTGGAGACAGCCGAATTATCCACTGGATCTTGATGGTTTCTTTGCAAAAGGACGAAGGGTTCTCCCACAGAGCTGCTTTCCCCACTCTTCACTGGTACTTCCAGGTTTCTGCAGGGCACCTTCTCAGACCTAATAAAGTAATCCAGCTATAAACATCTCGGGTTATATTGAAGCAGTACTGCTTGGGCCATGGCTCCATGCTGGCAGCAGCTCCATCTCCTTTAAGGGTAGAAACCTCAACTGTTACCATCTGCATTGCCCCAAACCCATGGGCATGCCTGCCTCTCCATTCTCCCCCAGTGCTGTGCCTAGATAGAGACTACTGCTTCTTCCTTAGACAATTCGCTCTATGGAGTTTATCAAGTGCAGTTAATTCCTCTGTACAGGAAGGCTGTAATATCAAGGTGTCAGCGTTTAGCTCAGGATTGACTGCTGTTTATTTAGCTAAAAAGCAGCTGCAGATGGGAGATCTGTTCTGCATTTCCATCATCTCTGGGCCTTGCTGCGTGCCTGCCAGGCCACCTCCTTTGTCTGTCTGACAATGCTCATGGTTCTAAGACGTGCAGATCCCCCCTGCTGCTCACAGATCGCCCTCCTGCCTGCTGGTGTAGCCTGTGACCCTCCAACCACTGTGCCTTGCCTTCCACAATGATTTCTCTTGTAAAGGTTTTATCTCTTGAATATCCACTTTCATTTCAAATTTAATCTGTTGCGAATTTGCCAGGACAGCTCATCCCCTTATAATATAATGATCTGGTAAAGTTGTGAAGGGCATATTTATTCAGAAGGAGTATCTGATTTGCGGGGAAGTTAAATGAGCACTTCCACTTTTGCCACAGCAGCATAATGAAAAGTACACATCCCATTGTTAAATGAACTGAGATATCACCATCCTGATAAGGGACTGCTACAGTGGTGTTCAGCACTCCTCAGTAATATCAGAGCTAATGGTGCAGCTCTTTATGTGGCTGGATTGATAGGAGCACATTCAAGACATCACCATTTTATTTACTTGACACTGGATTTATCTCCGTTCTTTGCCAAGGGATTTGCATTCCAGTAGCATCTTTAAGATCAAGAATATCTTTTATTTCCTATAACTGCTCCTGTTGGCTAGTGAATACCGTGATTAAAGACCATGAATACCTTTTTCCAGTGCTTTGTGAAAATCTTTAGCTTTTATTTCACTGAGAAAACGGTGTGCCAAGTTCCTTTTTCCAACCAAGTTATCCAGTTTCAATGACAAAAACCAGCTCAGCTTTGCAGCGCTCTCAGCTTTGCCTTTGCTCTCTCCATGCCGGAGGAACTTCTGGTCTCTTCTTGTCTCTTCTGGTCTCTTCCTCGTGTACCATCACCAGCAGTGCTCATACACGAGCGTATATTCCCAAATGCCACCACCACCAGACCTCATGCACATTTCCCACCCTGTTCTCTGTGGCTGCCCCATTCGAGGTGCCTCATCTCATTACCGCTGCTCTCCATGCCTGTGTGGTCAGTGCTTTTAGCATGTCAAGCCCTGATTTCACATCTCTAATTGAGTCAGTTTGCCTTCAGTTCCCATGTCATCTGCTTCAATTGATTTCCTTTAAGGATGCTGTTTGCTTTGTGAGAATGTCCAGCATCATTCTGGACTTGTTCTGTGTTAATTTTATTTCCCAAGCAAGTGTTTCCTCCCGATACAGTGATAATTCCTCCACCTCATCAATAACTGATTTAGCTTCTTTTGAAGTAAGTATTACTTCCAAATCAAGAACTTTAGGCAGGAAGCTGATGCTTGTGCTCTTCTGGAGAACCGATGCCAGTGCTTGGCTGTGTTTAGTGAAACAAAGACCTTCAGATGTATCTTGGCATCAACAAGTTTATAGCAGTTTTCCCTCTTTAAGTAACACCCAAGGTTCAGGCTGACAGATGCTGCTTGGATGACAGCTTACAGGAATCCTGCCTTGGGTTTGAACTGGGCTGTCAAACCCGCTCAGCTGGCAGGGGCTCCTTGCCCCGTCGGTTTTAAAGCACTATCAAACCCATCCTGCTCCCCAAGCTAGCACAACAGCTTGTTCTCAGCACTTGGGGTTTTAATTTCAATCAAGATTCCTTGAAACTAATTAAAGCAAATGTAATCATCCATGCTGCTCTTTAGATTGTCGCTACTGATAGTTTACTCTCTGTTGGCAAGCAATGAAACATTGCCTAAACTTCTAACTCCAGCAGCCCAGGCAATCCCCGTTGTTGTCTATTTACTCTACACAGCTAATACCGTTTCTTGTAATGTGATTAAAGCACAGGATGTTTGTTGGGGTGCTTTTTCTGTGATGATGGTGTTAAAATCTGTTCCAGAAACAGTGTCAGAAAGGTACTTCTTTTTTTTTCTTACCTTTTGTCTTTAATCTACTCTAAAAGTTCTCTCTACTCCATGTGAAAGTTCTTATATATCTACCAGCAGCGCTGCTTGCACACAACAGAATCCTCCTTCTATAAACGCTTCAGGGCTCTTAGAAGTTAGATAGAAAAAGATCTGTCATTCTCTTCTAAACTGACTGCATTTCCTCTCTCAGATAACAGAGAATTTGCCGTTTTTTTACAGAATCCCTATTTGCTTTCATTACTTTCTGGCAGCTTTCCTGGAGCAGTCAGCTGCAGTGTCTACAGCAAGTTAATTTCTTGGACACATCAAATCACCGCAGTTCAGTCCTTTCTCCCACCACTCTGTTACATTCCCAGTACATTTTACAGTTAAATGTTTGCTATGGTCTAGCAGCCACAAAAGGCTTGTCTGCAGCCAGCTTTGGGATCTCTTCAAGGAACCACACATTTTACTGCTGCTTTTCCCATCTCCCGGCTGGTGAGCCCTATATCGTTAAACAGCACTCAAAGATTTCCTTTCATTATATTCCAAACTGTTATAGTTTTATTGAGGTTCCCTTATGAAAGGCTCCTGGCCCAGACTGGTTTCTGCATGTTTACTTGCCCTGAAAGGATCAATCTTCCATCCACCTGCCCAGTCTCCCTTGAAACCACGCAAGCACATGGTTTTGCAACCCCCTGCTCCCTGAGCTTCACCAATCAAGCACATGTTGGAAGAGGCTCACATCCTACTAGCCGTTGAATCTGACTCCTTGGAGCTTCCCTTGTCACTTCTTTTCCAATTAGAAAATTAAGGCAGAATCGGGCTATCCGTGCCCACTCGTGCATGACCTGACAGGTATCCACCTGTAAGGCTCTCTGCTCTCATTCCCATGACATTTCTGCCAGCCTGAAAAATCCTATGATGTTACCTACCAATAATGAGTGCAACTATGTCAGGCTGAAAAGGTCTGACACTGAGCTGACACTGCTGAGGTACAAGCTGGGGTGGGCTGTCTCCCACTGCCAGGGAGCTTGGGGCCAAGTGGGAGGTGGCTGTGGATGCAATCTTTTCTATCCCATCTCTCTTTCCATATTTCAGGGTTTGTCTTAGAGCAAACGTAGTTTTCCCCCAGTTTCAGTTTTGAGATTTGAGTTCTTCTGCAAAGAACTTTATAGCTGAGGTACAAAACTCCAGGACCTCTGAGCCCTGCACTGTCCCTAGCTCCCGAACTCTCACCCTCTGCATCTTTTGGGACAAGAGATCTCAGAGAGTTCTTATACACTCTCAAAGACTTTGTGCTGCTATGGAGCCTGCAGAGCTGAATCTGGAAAGCACAGCAGGTACATTATCTGAATTTCAAAGAGATGCTGCTTTGTTGTCAATCTCCTAAGACCTGCCATGGCAGTGCAGCTTTCTTACACCAGAAATAAACTTCCACCCTTCTGTGGCTGAAGAGGAAAGCTCGAAAACGGGACTTGTGAAGGCTCAGCTCCTACAAGACAAGAAGACAGACTCCACAGGTTGCCTATAAAAAAACCAAACAAAACCACCCCCGCTGTTGCTCTCCCCCTCAAACTGGTGGGTTTTAGTCCAGTGCATTTGTGCAGCATCTTTGGAGAACATGTTTTGTGTGGGGAAACAACTGACACCTTGCAGTTGTCCCATTTGGCTCCTGTGTCCGTGGGAATTGGGAAGGTAACAGGCCAGCCGAGGACTCCTTCCACAGGGACTTCCTATCCCATTGTTCCCAGCAGGGTCTGGGGTGGTTGCAAAGCTAAAACAGGGGTCTGTAACACCGTACCAGGGAAAGTGTGTTCCTGTAGCGTACTCCTGTCTTGCCTGGAGCCTCAGGGGATCCAGGAGGGTGCCAGGAGGGACAGTGAGACTCCAAAACATCCACCAGATTACATTACTGACACAGTACCGGAGTGATGGCATCGTTCACATTCATGGCATGTCTATTGCTCATTCTGGGAAGCACAGCAAACAAATTAATTGGATTTCACTGCATCACTGGCATGTAATAAACTCATCTGATTGTAAGGCTCTCTCATAAAGACCCACTCCCTAGAGTCAAGATATGACAGAAATAATTCAACTTTTGTTAAGCAAATAATGCGTTTCCAGCCTTTGGGCGGGCGATCGAGCATGAAAAGGAGGTTCCTTGGATGCCACAAGTGCAGAAGATGCATGGAAGACCTCAGCTTTTCTGGGTATTTATTCTGAAATTCATAACTGGTTAAATGAATCTCAGTAGTCGGAGGCTGACTTCTTATTCTTGGGGTCACGAGTACGCAGGGAAGCTTAGGAGAGCTCTGTGCTTATTTGGAGGCACCCATGAACGAGCTGAAGCCATAAGCAGAGTATATGCTGGCACTAAAACCTGTCCAAAGCTCTGCAACAAACTGCAGGGTCTAAAAAAGGAAGCTGCGATGGCTCTTGGATCAAGACCTTCTGAGTCACTGTCTCAGACATACCCCAGAAAGCACCGTGTGCTTCCACTGTGCATGGTTCCTCATTCTCCCTCCCGAAGGAGAAGCTGTTATACGTATGGGCACTTGTAGCGGAGCAGGATATTCCCCAGCAGGAATAAAGGAAGAGGCATGAAATCAAATGGAAGTTTCCAGTGGTCACCACAGACCCCACAGGCTTAGACCAAAATAATGTGGATTTTGTCTCATCAAATGTTTTTCATTACAGTTAATTTAAGAGGGAGCAGATACATAAGAGAGAAGAGGATGGGACAGTAGGAGGAAATCACAGCTCCTGGGGGGCATTGCTTTTGTCAGTGGTCTAAGCCCAAAATGCCATACAGATTTTTGCCCTTAGAAAAGAAGTACCTATGCTGTCTCAATAAAACATCTTAAACAGACATCAAGGAAACAGCTTTAAAGGAATGAAAAACCCTCCTGGCCTGTAGAGATTTCTGTGTCTGACAGAAAGCATTAAACCCCTCTCCTTCCATCCCTGAATCCGCTCTTTACCACGCAGCATTTCTTCAGCTAAGCAGCAATCCAAAAGTAACAGAGGTCCCCATGGGCAGCATGACCTGTGAGCCAGGACACAATCTCTTGTGTTACGGAAAAGCTGGCTTGTGAAGACCGTGAGACCTCAGTTCAGCATGCTGATGCATAATAGGAAAAGACGGGGAAGGACAGAGGGTCAGGATGCCTCAGTTCTCTGCCAGGCCCTGGCAAGGAAGCAGTGAGATGAGCAAGAAACATGTCTGTGCTTACAAACCACTTCCAGCAGATGCTAAAAATCATTGTGAAAGAAGTATGCTGTGAACACTGGAGCCTGCTCTCCACTGTGCCAGCGGTCCAGACTGAAGAGATGGAGAGGGCTGAGGATGATGCTGATCATGTAGGATGAACACAAGGCTCTGAGGTGGCTGTGACTTTGAGTCACAGATCCTCAGCACAGGATGGCCATTGTGGCACCTGAAAGCTATGAGTCTGCTGGGACTCATCAGTCCCAAACTGTAGCTGCACTGTCCTGCAGGCTCCACTCCAAGCCAGAGTACTGAAGTCCCTAGAGAGATGCATGCACCTCCTGGACTGCAGCTGAGCTCTGGGGACAAGGAGAGAGGTTAATGCCAGCATGACCCGGCAGTGTGCACTTGGCAGAACAGAAACCAGCTGTGTCCTGGGCTGCATCCCCAGGGTATGACCAGCAGCTGGAGGGAGGGGATTCTCCCCCTCTACTGTGCTCTGGTGAGACCCCTCCTGCAGTCCTGTGCCCAGCTCTGGGGGCAACAACACAACAGGAACTGAGATGAGACATTAGGAAGAAATTCTTCCCTGTGAGGGTGCTGAAGCCCTGGCACAGGGTGCCCAGAGAAGCTGTGGCTGCCCCATCCCTGGCAGTGTTCAAGGCCAGGTTGGACACAGGGGCTTGGAGCAACCTGGTCTAGTGGAAGGTGTCCCTGCGTGTGGCAGGGGGTTGGAACTGGATGAGCTTTAAGGTTCCTTTCCAACCCAGACCAGTCTGGGATTCTATGATTCCTTGATCATTTTTCTTGCCATCCCTCTTACCCTTTGCTCTGCCCAGCTTCTTGTAAACAGCTCTGGAATGCCTTTGTAGAAGTGTTTCAGGGATGGCACAGCTGGGTGGCAGTTGTTTTAGACAAGCGCATTTGGCTGCCAGGGTGACATTAAATATGAATTTGGTGAAAAGATTAAGCCAAAAAATGGGGAAAGAAATAGGACAGGCAGAACTGTTAATTTGAACACGTCTTTTAAGAGATCTGTTTTGACATTTCCCTTCAAAACAACCTTTTAAGGCCAAATTTAGCTCCATGGGTTTAAAATAAATAAAGAGCAATTAAAGTGAAGAGTCACCATCTCATTTCAGTTAAATCAAATATTTCTGCTCACTGAAAATGTCTGAGGAAGCCTGAACTTTCATTTCACACAACTTAAAAATATATCTACAAATACTATTATTTTGGTTCAGCTACTGAACTGAAAAACAGATTTATTTGCACAGCTCTGATGAAGGCAAAGAGAAACTTATTTAAACACTTTGATTAATTATGCCTCTATTCCCAGCTGAGCAGAAGTGGGAATTCCAAGTCAAAGGGATGTATTGCTTCTCTTTTCTTCACTACTTTGGCAAATGGCTTTGAATATCCATGTATTCCCTTCTGTTGGGGTAGGGCTTCTGTATACTGCCAGGTGCCCCTTCATGACATGGGAGTCATTCACTTTTTGTCTGTATCCATGGCATGCCTATTGTTGCAGGGGCTGAAGTGGTTTGTTCCCAGGTCTCAGTGGCATATTCATAGTAAATGAAAGTAGAAGCGTTGCTTTTCCATATTCACCTCATTGTTTTTCATGCTGCTCATGCTCGTTTGTTCATGTTTTAGTGGGGATGTACTAACTGGGGGTCTGGAAGAAGGCAGGGGGGAGTAAAAGATGGGTTTAAGTTTGAATACTGATAACGTTTCAGCTAAAATTGGTGATGTTTGGTTAATAACCGACACACTGCTACTTGGAAACACGTCCTGTGCCTCTGTTCTCTCTGCCATGGTTGCAGGTCCTCTGCTGCACCTTCTTTTCCCCTCTGCAAAGGGAGCAGCAGGGAACGTCTCAGAGGAGCGCAGCACGCATGGGCTGGGGAGCCTGGACAAGGGGGAGCTTGTGAGGAAACCAAATCAGCGCTCTTCAGAAGCACTAATGCAGTGTAACGGGGAAAAACCAGCAACTGCTTCAGGAAATGATCAGAGTGGGGAGATAGTGCAGAGGAATCCAGATGCTGAATTCCAGGGGTGTGGATGGAAGTGCTCGGCCCAGCTGCTGGCACAAGTGGCCGTGCTGCCAGTCATCCTGCCTGCAGGTCCGGGGTTCATCAGAGCACCAGGCATCTGTTTCCCACACATAAGCATTAAGGCTACGTGCGTCTCCTCTGCTTTCTCTAAAACACATTTCACATGACAAACGGCCAGTCAATAAAACCTTGACTTCCAATTTTTTCTCTCAAAACAGTGATCAATAGCTGCCGCAGCTGTCTGCTGCCAGAGCTTTGATTCACTGTGAATCTTACACAAGCTGAACTGTTCTGGAGTCGTTTCTATTCTCCTGAAACTGCGTTTGAATTTGCCTTGAAGCAGCTGCTTGATGCTGCCCAGGGCTCAGTTATTTCTCACAATCAGAATTTTCTCCAAGAAGAAAGAAAAGTGACTTAAAGTCCTGCACTCCTTTCTGGCCTGGAGCTCGGTTATATCCCTGCGTGTGCATAATTCCATGCTTTTAGGGACTGGCTCCAGAAGAGCAGCCTGTTGTCACGGAGAGCAGAGAGAGAGCAGGGAGTTGTCATGGAGAGCAACACATCGTCGTGGCTTTTGCTTTTGGCACTGGCTGGCATGAAAGAGCATTGCCAGGTCCTTACACACTTCAGTGCCCCTGGGACCATGCCGGGAGAGCAAATCTCCGTAGCTCCCTGTCCCTCTTGTGTTGTTGTCCCACTGCTGGACACAGGACTGCAGGGGGGGAGGTCTCACCAGAATGGAGTAGAGGGGTAGAATTCCCTTCCCTTGACCTGAGGAAGGGAGATGGATTGACTTGGTGGCACTGCTTGAAACCATGACGTGTTACTCCTCCAGAGGTCTTACAGAGCATTCACCTCCGCTGTTTCAATGTGATGCAGAAATCATGCCACAAAAATGCTGTCTTAAACTTCCCCCTCAGCTTACGTTTACCACATTTGGCAGTGCAGGTGTTACAAGGGCTCTTTTGGCTGAAGCTATCACACGGCTGTGGCTCTCGTGGAAAGCACAGTCATGGATGTAACCTGGAAACATGCTGCTTGCTGCCCACCATGAGATGTAGCGCTGGTTGTACGGCTGCCCAGCCTCTCTTGGCCCCCAGAGTATTCTTTTTCACTGTTTAACATGATTGATTTCTATCTGCTCTTCTCCCCCCTGAGGGACTGCATGGAGTCAAAGGCTGAGGGACTCAGGGTCCTTGCCTCATCTAGTCTTGGTTCAGAGTTGACTGATTGCCAGAGCCACCCAGGGAGCCAGGCACCCACCGCAGTGGTCACTGAGCCCCCACAGCCCATCAAGCTCTTGTGAAGCTCCGGAGATGTGTTCATATATATATACATATATATATATATATATATATATATATATATATATACGTGTGTGTGTGTGTATGCTGCATTGGATCACATTCTCAAGTGCCAGGTCGTGCTTTGCTGCCGTATCTTTTGAATGGTGTATCCTCACAAGGAGCAGCATCCTGGGATGGCTGCTAGGGGCTGTTACTGGCTGGGGCTGGAGACTGGAAAACATCACTGTTGCTGTTTCATCGATGCAAAAGGCTCCAACAATCCCCTCACATTCACTTGCCTATGTAGCCAGCTCTATTTTCAGTAACTGTGAGACCCAGATTCCCACTGTTTAAACTCTAGATGCTTAACAAAGAGAGATCCTTCCAGACAGGCTGGGGGCTGGCTCAGCCCTGAGCCTCCCTCTGCCATTCCCAGGCTCATCAGTGGAAAGAGCCAAGGGATGCTCTGCAGTTCATTTGCCTGTGCCCAGTGACTAAGCCCCATAAGCGATAAGCAGGTAGGTGTTAGAATTGGTGGTGCAAAGCTCCCAAGTTTGGAAACAAGCCCCTGTGCGTGTGCCATTGGCAGTGCAGGACTAACCCACGGCCATCCAAGGGTTGGAGAAATCTCCTTTACTGGAAGTCCACAGCCTAAACATCGTACAACAGCTCTGTACACCAGAAAACGTTCCCAATACACCTGCCAATTCACCTGAGCTGCAGGAACCACACAGGCTTCATTTGGCTGCGCCAAATCAGTTTAAGCATAATGCCTTTTATTAAAGCAGTCAGTGTATTCAGTGTGAAACAAGCTGCTTTTCAGGCACACAAACGTGTCTTCAGGTCTGGGATAGATGTGTGAGCTGCAGCGCTAACTCCAAACTGAGAACAACTGCCCAGGGTTTAATTTGATTCATTAACTTGGTGACACCTTAGGTGACAAAAGGTATTTGGTACCTGGAATGTGTGTGTGGGGACTTTTTAGTATGAGGAGAGGTAAAAAAGCCATTCAGTCCTCTGGGAAAGAGGGAGGGAGAGAGAAGATGAGAGCAGCAGGTAATTTATTGCTGGTGGAACAAGAAGCTGTTAGTGAGAGGAGGGGATAAGAATTATAAAGTGCCATAAAACCAATATCTCTATCGAGCCCGTGATGTTTAGTGTCCAGAGTTATGAATTTCAGTTCCCTGCCTTGTCTCTTGCCTCTCCTATTTCAGGCATGAAGAAGGATCCAGGAGCACTAAAGCTTGTCCCTTCTATCCACCTCTGTGAATTGCTCCCATAAAAAAACATTACCCCTCCTGACAAATCTTGCCTCCAGCACCTCCTCAGAGCCCAGCTACTCCCAGCACAGCATCGCAGGGCTCAGGGCTCAATCCTGCCCTGCCTCACACAGCGACTTGGAGCACAATGAGCATAAAATGCTTCCAATGCAGACAGGTGGATTGCGCTTGCCTTGCCTTATCCCTTACGCCCTGCTGCAGATGACCGGCCGTAAGTAGGGTGATGGAGATGCAGCCCGCTGCTGTCTCCTGGCAGGACTAAACCCAGTCTCTGCTGCAAAGTGCAGCAGCTCCCTTTTGCTCTGGAGGTCAGGGAGTTTATTATATCTGCTTTTCTGCAAGACTGATGTGGCTAAACCAGTAGAAACTGGTGGCCATGTAGTCCTGAGCCTCCAGGCATCTGCCTGCCTCTTTTGTCCCAGGGACTTTTCAAACTGAACTTCTAATGGGAGAACTGGTTTTCTCCCATCTAGAGCATCCCATCCCATCCCATCCAATCCCATCCCATCCCATTCCTGCAGCCAAAACCTGTTCCACTGGCTTGTCTCGGAGAGGAGGAAAACTGCAGCATGTACGAGAATCATCCCCTGAGTGCTCACAACAGAAGAGGACTTCTCTTTGGATGGGGAAGGTTGTTCCCACCTACTTCCCACCATATGGCCTTGTGCAAGAGCCAAGAGCAGTGCTTGCCCACCAGCGGCACAGCCTAAGGGATCTGCCACAGCAGGGAAAACAGCATTCCCATCCCTGGCCTTGGCCTGTCTCCAGCTTGCTCAGTGACTCACTTTGAGAGTTACTGGCAAAAACAGTACAAAGACAAAGCAGAAAATATCCTGTATGGAGCAAAAGAGAATGAGAGAGAAAGTCTCTGGGTGAAAAACCCTGGTGCTGATGGCAGGTAAATCCATAACGGCTCACAAGCACATTGGTCTGCCTTCATCTGTGGGTCTACGATTTAGCCCAAAGCCCATGCTGACCTTGTAGTGCCTTATCTGGGTCTCTCTGGCTCACTGCATGAAATCCCTTTCTCCTCAGTGAGAAAGGTGGATTCCGGGATGCTTTGAGGCTTGGAGTCAGGCTTTCCTTTAGTGTTGCCTTTCATTGCTCTACCTTGGAGGGAGCTCTACTGATGGACCCTGGCTGACAAACAAGCCAAAGACACCTTAATGAAGTTCCTACCCTCAGAAGAAAACCTAGAAGTCAGCTCTCCAAAACTGAATTAGCTTAAAAGCGGGAGCTTGAAAGACAACAGATTCTGGTTTATTCTCATTTTCCTTAGGGCTTTGGTGTCAAACAGTTGCCTGCAGCCAAACAAGCTAGAAACGCAATGCCAAAAAGACATTAAATCCGTGGTCGTCGTATGACTCCTTGAGCTCAGACTAACAGGTAGTTAATCCCTCTCTAGCTGAGGGGCTTGTTGCACGCAGCAGCAACAACCAGTTGTAAGCTCCAGCCTGGAGGTCAACACGCGCTGTATTTCTCCTACCCAGGAGGCTTGTGGATGTGCTTGTGTCTGGTTTGAGAGCTGCGAAGGTCGATCTGCAGTGATTGAAACCATCGGCTCAGATGGTGTCCTGGTTGTACTCTGTGGTCAGTCCATACACATGGCCAAGGTTTTCCATGCTGCTTTTGGTCACAGGTGGGTTTTCAAGCGTGTGGGTTCCAGATGTTTGGAAAGCAGGTGGTACATCACGTGGAGATGTTACTGCACATTGCACAAAGTTATTTTCTCCTGGAAGCTGCAAAATCTCAGGGATCCAAGGCAGCTGGGTGTGGGGCCGGATCCTGGCTGAAGACAGAATATGTCCAATGTGTTTGGAGCACCTCCGAATTAGGTTTTTGTAACTGGGAACAAAACCTGGTGTTCTTAAGATATTTGCAGTCTCACAATTACATATCATCCTACTGTTGCATACCAAAACCATCACACAGGATATCTTTATGGGATGGGATATTCTGGCCTGGGTCCTAGCCTAAAGCAAGACTGTTCCCAACTCAGGCATCTGCATCAGGCAGTCCTGGGCCTGTCTCCTGAGTGATGGTGCCCATTCCCTGGAGGTGAGAGCCTTTCTTGTATTAAGGAGAGGAAAAGAGATAGGATCCACGGTGACTGGACTGAAGGTCCCAAAGGCCCTGCAAGATGAGTGGAGGGACAGAAGCCCAGCCCTTGTAGAGTCCAGGTTGTGCCTGGAGACCTCTGGGACCTGCAGAGGTGAAGGATATCAGCTCAGGTTTGGGGGAAGAAAGGTTTGTTGAGATGAGGAAGGATGCTACAGTAGCTATCTAAGAAACAATCTCAGGAAAATGGAAATGTCAGGCTCTGGGAGACCCCCAAAAATGGCCTAATCCTTCCCCCTGCTCTGAGGGAATCTAATCTACCCCTATCATCCTTAAAGAAGTTTGCCCTGCTGGCTCCACTGAAGTGCCCTGGGACCCCCTCTTTTGATGAATATACTCTATACCTAATGTATCAAATATGCCCTATGCCTGGCTTAAATAACCCCTGATACAACAGGACCACTTTCTTGCAGTCTACCAGACGTGGAGAATAGTAACTGCCTACTATGCCCTGAAAGAGTCTTAGGACTCTAGAAACCTCTAGAAACCTCACCTTCCCAGTCACTGCTTTGAGCTTGAAGTGTTTTGGGGGTCTTCCTTCCAACTTCAGACTTGATGAGAACATGAAGATGGAAGTGAATGAGATTTTCAGTTCTCACAAGAGTCCTCTGCTATCTATGGGGACACGCTGGGGCCTGGTTCTTATTCGTATGAGGAGCTGTGTACGCTGCTGCAGCAAAAGAATTGGCTTTGTTGTAAATCCAAATTAGGTTCCTAATGTTGCTGCTGGGGAGAGGATTAAATTTATCACAAGCAGTAGGTGTGAATATTTTGTATTCCCCAAGCAAATCCTTCCACAGCAGAATGAAAGAGCAGACGTTGTGCCTGATCCAAATGGAAGGTTTGTTTTCCTTCATGTTAGGCAAACTAGCACAAATTATAAAGTCTGGACTCCTTTCCAGCTTTCCTGTATTGACAGATGATTTACAATGTCTTTTCCTGGGGAAAATGTGCCAAAATAAAACAAACAGAACCTAGTCAAAATAATTACCAATGCTTTCCATGGGTCCAGAGCTTCACTTATTTATTACACTGACAAATAACAATGCTGAAGGAAGTCCAGATGCAACATGAAGTCAGGAAAATGTATAACCAGTCTTGGTCCTGTGTTGGGGCAGGATGAGACATGCCAGAGGCACCCCCTCTGGAGGAAAGAAAGAAGGTAAGGGTAAACATACGCAGCTTCCTGAGGCCAAAGATCAGTGCGAAGTCATCACTGACACCATGACGAACTCTTCATTGGAAATAAGGAAGAAGTTCTTTACTGTTAGGGTGGTGAGGCACTGGAATGGGTTGCCCAGGAAAGCTGTGAATGCTCCATCCCTGGTGGTGTTCAAGGCCAGGTTGGACAGAGCCTTGGGTGACGTGGTTTGGTGTGAGGTGTCCCTGCCCATGGCAGGGGGATTGGAGCTGGATGATCTTAAGGTCCTTTCCAACCCTAACTATTCTGTGATTCTATGACGAAGGACTTTGCAGGTGTTCACTCACCCAGGCTTGGGCAGTGGCCAAGCCACTGTGCTTTCCTCCTAGCAAGGTGGGTGCCTCCCAAGAAGTACTGGAAAGGCTGCAGTGGACCTTGGCAAGAGGAGTCACCAGCAGGACATGGTTGTGTGCCATGTGGGATATCATCTAGGCACTGAATACTTGCCTTCAGGTTCCACCCAAACCCATAGGAGCAGACTGCCTACCAAGGAGACAAGCACTGCCTTGAGGATGGCTTCAGAAGCACCCTGAGTATGAACAGACAAATATGTCTAAAAGGAAACGGTGGACTCAGGAGAGCCAAGTTGGGATAGCTTAGGTAAATCCTAATAGGCAAGGGTCTCCCTTCCCTTTTGTTGCACTCCTATTCACTTCGATATACAACTTGCATTGAGCAAAGGTAACTGAGCACGATGTAAGGCCACCACAGTTTGACATGCTTGGGGGCCATCAGCTCTGCATCCTCCTTAGGCCAGCCCACTGAGGGTATCAAGGCTCTCTGATGGATCAAGGCTATATGCATGATTTTCAAGGACATCTATTCATCCAGCTGCTGGGTGACCTGCTAACAGGTCTGGTGGCAAGGTCTAGTGTGCTCCTCAGTCCCTCTGTACCTGTGCAGAGCTCACAGCTCAGCTCGGCTCCCTCCCTCCCTCCCTCCTTCGCTCAGATGAAAGCAAGACAAAACAACTTGTTAGCAGTCCAATTGCATTCCACTGCTTATCATTTATTCGTTCTGATTTCTGAACCAGACATAACAAATACACCCACCATTAGCTCTGAATACCCCCTCCTAGGATGTAGAGCACACTGTAATCAATAAATATGCAGAGCCTGTTGTTTCCCCTGCCAGAGGCTGGTAAAACCCACTTTCACTTCCCTTCAGTTCACTCAGTTCTGCTTCAGTTCATCCTTCTTTTAAAACACCCAGGCTATTGAGAGGCAGGTAGGCTAGAAGGTTCTAGTGCGCAAAAGACAGTCTAAACAACGGAGGTTTTCTGCTTCATCTTGCTTCTGGGTTTGATCCTGCACATATCAAAGTCAAAGCAAAATTGCCACGGGGGTTAAGACCAGCCCTGAGGATCAAGAGGAAAAACCATACTCCAGACATTAGCCCATGCTCCAGGTTTGGAAAGCTAGGCTCTCTTTTGAGGGTAGCAGCTCGAAGAGTATCTGGCTATGGACCTGGGAATCCACATGTAGGGCAAGCCTAGAGGGAAAGTAATGTGGTCTTCAGTACACATAGTTATTGCTGCAAATGCAAAAGGCCACAGAATAGTTTGGGTTGGAAGGGACCTTCAAAGGTCATCTACTTCAATCCCCTACAATGAGCATGCTTAATGCACCCATTTATCCATGAACTCAGACACCTCACAAGCTTTGCAACCAGAGCTACCATTTCTCTATCAAACCTGGGAAACTGATTATACATGAAATAGTATAAACCAACAACCCCAGAAAGCTGGCTGTCAGCATTCATAGCACATACAGTGATCATCAGATGCAGCATACTCCCCAAAGGAAATCCTCAGCTACGGTAATAGAAAGCACTTAGGAAAGAAAGCAAAACCCAGATAAGCAACAAATAGAGCACATGAGCAGAAAAAGGGAAAAGCAGCAGAACGAGTGCTGCTCTTCAAAAACTGACACTGCTATTGCAGAGCTTGCTCTCCACCCTGTCACTGGATGCGTGCTCTGGAAGAGCTGAGGGCTTTAGCAAAGTTAGGGTCGAGGAAACACACTATCTGGTTCATATAAACTGCACTGAACTTTAGAGGTTATTAGAGTCATCTGAGTGCTAGAAACTAATCTATATCATCACTATAAGATGCACCCGGGCTTGGACAACCATTTCATCTTCTGTTGTTCCTGCAGAAGCCAGTTTGAGGGTAAGACAAAACCATATATATCCAATCCAAAGGGCTTTTAGGCTTAAAGCTCAGGTCACAAGAGACATCTATAGGTCTGTGGAGTTTCATTTGCTTCTGTCATAGTTGTTGTTGCCTCCAGAAACCAAGAACAGAGGGAGCTTTCGGAAATACCAAAGCAGGTTTCATTTTCAGAAGGAATTCACTATTATTACTAATGTCTAGCAGAGAGCAAAGCAAGAAAAACGAGAACCCTGCTTCAAATCATGAGAAAACATGTGAATTAAAGATTTTCTGCTTGTTTTCACTTGTCCGTCCATCCATCCATCCATCCATCAAGTTCTGTACTGCAATACAAGTCCTCAGATGTGTCAGAAATACCAGGTAACAGCCGCATTAATATTCTCTCCTACCATCACCATGAGGGTTTGCAGGAGTTTGAAGGGGAGGGAGGGAAGTTTTTAGCCTTTCCATATGCAGCTAGTGTGTGCTACCAGGTGCAGAATAAAGCTCAGCCACAGAGATTCACACCATGCTTAATTCATATGTAGACAAAGCCTCTTCACACAGTTCCTTCGGCAGAGAGCACGCGAGGTGGGAGGCTCCCATATAACTCAGCCCACGTATAATTATTAGTGGTATTGTTAAGGCTTTCGTGGTGTTGTCTGGCTGATAAAGACATTCAGGTCATTCATACAAGTGAAATAGCTCTCATTACCAACATTCGAAGTAGGAGGCACTTGCTATAACAAATCTGGGAGAGGTGGTCTCTGACTGCCTGCTGAGTCTGACCATCTTTATGCTCCTGGTTGTCCCTAGGGCTGTGTCCTCACTGTAATTAAGTGGAGGCCATGCCCAAAGGGTAAGTGGCACCATGTAGTCCCTGTCTGTCCTGCTAAATTCTCTTTTCCTCCTTCACGCTGCTGCTTGGGAATACGTCAAACCCATGACAGGGAAAGCGCTGATGCTGATGTACAGCGCTTGAGTCTCTGTTCAAGCCTTATTCATTTAGACTTAACTGATATCTGGACTTGCCTCCCCGCCTTAGAGGAGGGGAGCCAGGCCACATGTTCAGCCTCCTAAATCTCAAGCCCATTATCTTCAATCAAGCCTGTTAGTGACATAAGCAGTGTTAGCAAGGTGCTAGATAGGGCCCCTACCAGCAGCCTGTCTGGGGAGAAAGTACATGGAAATCAGGATGGCAGAAGGTGGCGGTGTTCCTCCTGCTCCTCCTGTTCTTGCTTCTGTTATTCATCTTCCTCACCTCCCTTATTTTCCTGTTCCCCCTCCATCTCCTCCTCCAGCCCAAACACCTCCTCTCCCACTGCAACATTTATACATAGATCTTTAGAAAAGTTTTATATGAAATTAATGTACCGGGGAAGTGCAGCTCTATATTTGCCCCCTTCATACTCTCCCATGAATACCAAATGCTGGCACTGTTGGAGGCAAGATACAGAGCATGATGTTTTCTGTTGACCCCCTACAGTTGGTTGTTCATTTCCTAGACAGCCCTTGTTCTAGCTACAGTACAGATAGATAGGTTTCAGCTGGCATCTTTTAGCTGTTTCTATGCCAGGTCCCAAGTGAGAGTGTGTCTGCATCTACATTTGTGTCTCTTCTCCACCATATGCATTGTGATAGGGGATAGGAAACTGGACTCCTATTTACCTGTACTTGGTCTGACTGCAGAGGTGGGTCAGTTCCCCTATACTGCTTTCATCCAGGGTATTGCGAGCAGGGTTCCCTCTGCATCTGTATTGCTCCTCACACCAAGAAGCCTTCATCTCATCTGGGGACTGAATGATAAGTGGCTGCCTACAGAGTACCAAAACCTAGACCCGGTAATGAAATGAAAATGAAAATGTTAATTAGGATTTCCTAAGAAGGAAGAAGACAAGACTCAAAGAAATTGAACATTAAAAGAAAATAACAAAAGCTCTGTCAAAATGTACTACACTATTTTTAGCAGCTCTTTCTTTTCCACGGATGATAACATTGTGTTAAAACAGCGTCTTCCATCTATTAATCAATTAAGACTTCGACTACCAGCCAGGAGAATTATCACATTTTAAAGATGTGAAAAACAGTGTCTTGACCAGATAACACCTCCCCAGCCGGGGACAGAGCCCAGGTTTTGAAAACTCCGCATCCTAAAGTTCCTCACCATGGTGTCCTTCCCTTTCTTCCATCAGTCAAATATTGTAATGCAAGACAACAAACCCAAAGAGCACTACTGCAGTAACCTCCCAGAAGACTTAGCAGTTGACAGAATAGGCTGGGGACCTTCCTGAATATCCACTGTCATAGAATCATTTAGGGTGGAAAAAACCTGTAAGATCATCAAGTCCAACTGTAAACCTAACACTACCAACTCCACCAGTAAGCCATGTCCCTAAGTGCCACATCTACACATCTTTTAAATACCTCCAAGGATGATGACTCCCCCACTTCCCTGGGCAGCCTGTTCCAGTGCCTGACAACCCTTCTGGTGAAGACATTTTTCCTAATATCCAATCTAAACTCAGCATGAGACTGCTGTGTGCTGCCCATACAGCTCTTCAGCCCTCCTGTTAGGATGCGATGGTATCCCGCATCCCTCCTGGGCTGGCTGCAGCTGTCTTTTCTTCTCCTGCTTCTACACTCTGAAGACTTCCTTGGCCTGCTCTGTAGGTGGGTGATGTGTTGCAGAGGCGGGGATGAGGCCAAGATGTGGGAGGCATGAAGTTATCAATCTCCTGCTGACAGAAGGACCAGAAGATCCTGGTCTGGTGCCTGTCTCCCTAAGAGCAAGGGAGCCCTCTCCTGCACTTCTACCCTCTAACCCTTGAGCTTAGAAATCATACTCCATTCATATTTCATGTTTTATTGCTTACACTGTAGCCCTGTTGATGCTGCTTTCACATCTGCCCTAGGTGCCAGCCCAAAGTTATATGATCATTTAAGGCTCAAAAGCACGCTCCTCTATGCCACAGAGGCCCATCCAGGCTTCTATAGGATGGCTCAATAGAGACAATCTCCGGATGAATTAAGAAGAAAACAGTGTAATCAATCAGTATTAATGAGCACAGCCCAATTGTTAACAAGCTGCTTCTGTGTCTCAGGCACTGCCTTTGATCTCCTGTGCAGATGAGTGCTGGCAAGATGTCAAAACGCAAACTATATCCGTCTCACTGGGGTTTGGTGCGATGTCCCTCTGCTGACAGTGGATCAAGCAGAGCAAGTGCATGACTTCAGCTTCCTGATTTATTGTGGCTGGCTGGGAATAAATGCCTTTCCAAGGCGAAGATCTGATCTCAAGACCAAAATGGTGTTAAAACAAAAGCCAGCCTAGCAGAGCTAGCTGTTTGCACAAGGGGTGGACAAGGGGGACTGTACAATTATGCAATGAAGGCTGGCTTTCTCCAAAAGCTGGGAACCTGTATGTTGTTATTGCAGTACTTAATACATGGCTGGATTCCCCAAAGCACATAGGAAACCTCTGGCAAGCGAAGTCTCGTGGGGATTCACCTGCTGTAGCTGGAATGTGGTCGCTAAAACTGGCTGCAGAGTGAGGTGGTGATGAAGAGCTAATGCAGTCAACCCTGGTAAAAAAACTTGAGGGCTGAACACATGGCATTTGGTAGCAGCTTTCTGATGGGTAAAAATGAGTATTTTTAAAGGGAAGGTAGGATACTCACACACAGGAATGGTTTCAGACTTGTTTTGAACAATGCTGCAGCTTTTTCTTTGTGCCAGGTCTGCGTTTGTACGGTGCCTAAAGCCGCTTCTCTCTTCTAGCCCCAGCCATTATGGTAATAATGAGAATAACAGCAGCAGCAGCCGTGCTGTGTATGCTAATGACCACGTCCTCAAGTGAGAGCAGGTTACATATTGCTGGGAAAGATGAAGAGAAAAGCCAGCAGGGTTAAGATATGACAGGAACATTTAAGAACTGTATAAACAGTAGAAAACTGACAGGCCAAAACTTTGGTGAAGGAGCATAATCCCGCTGCAGGGATACATTAGAAAGACAACAAATGAGGTACACAGTGAAGAGCTGTTGGTAAAAAGAGAATGTCATAAGGAGAATTTGTCCGTTCCTTTCTCTTTAATTGAGAAGAAGGTGGAAAACCATGAATAATTTATCAAAGGAAGGATGGAGAGGGTTTTTATTGGTACCACAAGAAACAGGCTGTGAATGTGAGATTCTTTATATGATTGGCAGAGTGTGAGATACGGGAGCAGGCCATACTGACAAAGCTGATGCACTCTGGATGCTCTGAAAGAAATAAGGACCAGAAACAAAGGAGGAGCTGTCAGATCACAAGTAACTTAATGAAAATACAAGCCATGCTAAGATGGGATATTTCATTTACCACTGTTCATGAAGTGTGTAAGAAGACCCCATATAAAAAAAAAGGGGGTTGATAGAAGACATAATGCTGCCTGACCCTGGGCTTCTCTTTGCCTTTTGGAGAACCTGTTCCATGGGGCACTTGGGATTGTAAGAAATGATGGACACCACGAGTGCTAGTAGCACATACTGCATGGATTACTTTCCCATGTTACCATTTCTTTACAGTTGACATTGAATTTCTTTGCTGTTTCGCAAACTACTTACTCGAGAGATGCTTCTGCCACTCTTCTCTTAATCACAGTCACTATTCCAAGCAATGTCGTCAGATCTATTCATGTTCTTGGGAGGACTCTGGCTATCTGTCAGTCTTACCCTGTCTATGCTTCTTAAAGAATGTAGTAGGCAAGGTCCCACTACAAAGATGTAACCCAGCAAGAAAGAATGGATCAAGCATGTTACAGATTCACAACCAGCTCAAGGCAGGGAGTAAGGGTCTGTTTCCACAGTGCAAGGTTACTGAAGATGTCTCCCCTTCTTCTCACTGACCTGTGTTACCCATCATATTCATAAGGGACATGAGAAAGAACATGAGTGGGGGAACTGAGAAGTCTGCAGTTTTGTTGAACAACGGAGGGTGACTGCTTCAGCGGAGCTACAAGCCTACGCTGTTGAATCAGCAGCAGTCACAGCCTGTGTGCTGCTTTGGAGAGGCAAGGGATCTGGCGAGACACCAGCAGGGTGGAAGGGGGATGCTGTGAGATCCCTGCTCTCGGGCTGCAGTGGCTGTCCTCCAGCCGCAGCCATGTCTGCTCCCAGGACGGCAGTGTCCAGCTTCTCCTGGCCAGAATTCAGCTGCTGCTGACTCGTGAACACCACCCAGAACAATCCAGTTTCACTCCTGTTGATCAGCCACATGTGCTGTATGTCCTACAGCTATTGGCAGAGAGACACCAGGGACTCAGTTGCCCTTTACATGCTGCCTTCACAGACAGGAAACTTGCTTTCTATTCCATGGTCAAAGAGGCAATGCACAAGGCAGCAGCATAAATAACCTCCTGCATGTGCTGCAGGACCTTCACATGAATACAAGAGCAAGATGGGAAGAGCAATTCGCTTTGGGTTCATTATCGCAACAGGAACATGGGCAGAGTGCATCTTCCACTTAGGCAGACCCTATGGTTGTGGCCTGGGTTTTTGAACAGGTATCAAGCAGCCCAAGAATCATCAGTGTCAGTACGATCTCATAAAAGATGCCAATGAATTGATTTCTGTGTCAAGCTGGCACAGCACCTGGAATACACACACACATGCTTTGTGATCACAGCTTCATCTCCCTTGGTCTCCTTCTTGAGCTCAGACCAAGGTTCAAAAGTTGGTGTACAAGAAAAAATCAGGCAGAATGTACTGAGGTTCCATTTGGCAAAATGCTTATATTAGCCTCAAGCAATGTTTCCTGGGCAAATATCTGCCAGAGAGGCTCTGAATGATTGCCATGGCTAAGCTCCCTGTGAAAGGTATCTAGAACATGCATTGCAGCTGGGCATCACACATGAAGATCCATCAGATGTTATCCTCCCGATGTCAATCCAAGACAGAGGACCAACTGGGTTAGGCTGGAGACACAACACAGAAGTTCCTAATAGTATTTGCCAGGTATAAACCAGCACAGCTGTACTTAACCCAGATACCAAACCAGACAGTGAGACTTGAGCAGTACAAAGTATTGATCAGAAAGCAGCCTCAGTTTCTGGGTGATGCACACTTATATGCATCCATCCCTGCTTTCAGATCTCTGAGGCACACCAAAAGCACCACCCCAAAGAGATGTTCTAACCAGGGGCAGAGGCCTTGTGGGTACCTCCCTCTGCCTTGTCTGTATCGGGCAGCCAACAACTTGTCTTCTTTGATGAGCACATCTGGAACAAAAGTACCCTCAGGGATCATTGCAGAGCAAACTGCAGATCCCCCACGGCCAAGGGAATGAAAGAAATCCATGACCCTGCTCTACCACTGCCCTCAATGAGGGAAGGATTGTGTCCTTGCCAGCAAGGAGCGCTGCAAGTGATTCTCAGAGCACACTCCAGCTGGTACTTGAGACACTTGAAAAAGCCTGTGTTTGAAGAAGCCAATGCGTGACATTCTCCAGCAGCAAAGCAGCAGTGGGAGGAGAAAGACCCTCTCTAACACACCAAAGGCACACGCTCATCGAAGTGTGAACGCCTCGGCACTCTTTACATTTGCCTTTTCAGTGAGCATTTTCCTTGAAGCTTCAGATGTTCACAGGGATGAAAGACAAGGATTTCCTCAGGATGTTTTGCAAGATGTTTGAATGCCTTCTCATCCCACCTTTCTCACTGGGCCTGAAAAGGAGCCAGTTTGGTTTTCAGCGTGTCCCAGAGAATGACCCCACCGAAACTCCTAGGTGCCTCCAAAAAGACATCAAGTCATGATAGTCATGGGAGAGGAGGTGTTCAGACAGAAAACAAAAGTGGACAAGACATAAACCCTAAATAAACCACCTGAAACCACAGCCTCTGCAGTGTGCATCCAAGTCTTCTGGCATAGGGAACAACGAGAATACATTGGGTTTCTGCATAAATGTAAAGCCTTATGTTTTATGCTTTTCAAAAGTAGTGTTAGACAGGGCTGTGGGCCATAGGGTGTTGCCTGAAGAAAACCAGCCTAATCTCATCAGCCATGCTAACCCACCCCAGGTGAAGCTGTTTGACATGGAAGTGCCAATGACTTGATTTACTGCAGGTGTGTTGTAGCTGGAAATTATAAGAGCTGGAAGTGATGGCACTACCACATCCCAGGGAGTTTCCACTGACCAGCGCTGATGTTAGAGCTGGGTTGTACAGACTATTTAGCTTCAGTAACTCTGCTCTGTCAATCATCTTGAGGAGACTGTGCTGGTTTCTGCATGTTGTATGCCCAGCATAATCTGCTGTAGAAATTTTCCCTATGGGACCCAGCTCTGCACATCCCTGGAGTGAAGGAGACTTTTTGGACTAAACCCCCCCCCCAAAAAGTAAGTGTTTCTATATGATTATGATCCATTATTTATGAAGCAATGACTGCCATAAATCCCAAAGTTTAAACTCTCTCTGCCTCCCTGCTATACTTTCTTAGAGAAATGCAAGAAAGAAGAGTTGTATTGTCTCAGTGATTCCAGTAATTTATAGAACAGGTAGATTAGAAGAGGTGGACAAAGCTGGTAGACTAACTGCTTGCAGGCAAGAGGTGTTTAATAGAGACAAGTTCTTTTGTAGGAAAGAATCTACACTAACTGAGCAAAGAAAAATTTACAGCGCACCCAGAAAAACTGGTATAATGTATTGGTATCCTGTCAATGGGAGAAGAAAGGAAAAGAAAAGGATTGTCAGTGATCTAGCACCAAAAAGGCAGACATTTGGAGGTCAAAAGTACTGTGTTATGTATGCTTAGTATGTTCAATCGATTAACCCCATGAATGTGAGAAGAAGCTGCTATTTTGAAGTGGATGCATGTAAGGCAAATCCAGGGCAAAATTTTAGAATTAGAATTTAGAATTACATGAAGGAGCAAAAGATTAAGAGAATAATGACAGGTCTGGCATCAGGACACCCACAGTCTGAAAGGGCCATGCTATCATTGCAGCCATGCACCTGAAGGCTTCTCCTGTCCAGGGGCCAGACTTGCCATTTGGAAAAATGATGTGAAAGGTGCTGTGGAGTCCTCCTGCTTTTGCAGAAGTGTGAGCACATCAGGAGCCAGGCTTGAATCATAGAATCCCAGACTGGTCTGGGTTGGAAGGGGCCCTAAAGCTCATCCAGTTCCAACCCCCTGCCATGGGCAGGGGCACCTTCCACTAGAGCAGGTTGCTTCAATCTCTGCCCAGCCTGGCCTTGAACACTGCCAGGGATGGGGCATGAAAGGTGGACAGAAGTCAGCTGTGGCTAAAGAGCTTGAAAGGGGAGGGCAGGGTGATGAACTCTCCATCAGCTCTTCTCCTGCAGACATAATACAACGTTTCTGGCAAAACGGATGTGTGAGTATTCCTGATGAGTCTGGTTATGAAAGAAATAGGATACAGCCACGACTAAGTGTGCCCATTTGGAAGAAATCACTAGCATGTTATTAAACAGTTAATCTTCCCAATTTAATTTGTTGAATCTGCTGGGAGGAGGTTCCAGATTGCTTGCAGTGTGCTTTGGGAGTGGTTCCAGCTCAGTAGGGACCTAATCCTCGTTTACCCTTACTCTGGGCAGAAGAAACAACATATAGTGGTGATGGTTTTGACTTGGTTTTCAGCTCTTCTATTTAGAAGCAATGGCTCAGCTCCCCAACCTGTTGCAAATCCAAGTCTCCGCAGTGGAGCTGTTCTGATTTACTCCAGCTGAAGGCTTGGCCTCTAGTTCAGAAGAAATGGGCTGCCAGTTTAATTACTTTATCACAGGTATGGCATTAATAATATGGGAATACATTTAATGCTGCTAAGTAACAGCAATACAGAGGATTTTGTCACATGCATGACAATTAATGTGTGGTGCATGGTATTTCTGCTTCTCCTGAGTTCCCTTTTAAATGATGCTCCTTGTGATTTGAATTTCAAAGAGTACTTCTCCTAGTATTTCTCATTATTGATGGTGACTGTTCACTGGAGCATCTCAGTGCTGCTTTGTTGGCTCATCACTTTTGATTCTATGCCCAGATGCTAAGGACAGAAGCATATAATTAATTTGGAAGCACAACCCTCCACCGATTCTGGCAGGCAGATCTTCCTTGAACACCAAGGGCCTAACTTCCTTTAATATTGTCTTTACATGGAAAATGTCTTCCTTTTCCACTGCAGATCTCTTTTGTGAGAAGAGATCTCAAAACTCTTCTTGCTGTAAGAATATACAAAAAGACAGCAGAGAACTATAAGCTATAGGGGATCCCCTCCCTGTTGTGGGGGAAAAAGGAGATCTGATTCTGGAGTCACTGGATAAGCAAGACAAAAAGGGAAAGCAGTTTGGGATCCAGACCTCTTCCCATGGACAGAAAGGATAAGAGATAAAAAGTTGCCTTTTTTTCCTCTGGAATGCTGGGGGTCTTTGACTTCCTGAAGAGCTTCCCTGTACACATCGCTACCCACACGGACACGGCTACAGCACTCTGAACACAGCATATGAACTAGTACCTCCAAGGCTTCCTGCACTGCCCAGGGCAAGCAGGGAATTGCCAGAGCATCCCTCGGATATTTGTTAGAACATTTTCTTTGTGAAAAACCCTTCCTCTCCCTTTGACAGCTACTCCAGGGGAGAAGAGCCCTGTATCATATATAAAAGGCAGGTAAGCACATAGAAATTAATAAGAAAGATAAATTTATGTTCCCCTCTGCATTCTAAGGTGGCATCAGTTAATCCAATGAGCATTCCTGGCAACTAGGTATTTATCAGCCAGACAGATTAAATCTTTTAGTGAATCTAGTGAAATGCTTGTGGGACCATTCATTAAGCAGTATTCAAGCTATCAGTCCTCACCTACATTACTTACTAACCATAATGTCCTATCATTTTGGTCTGTCCCCTCCAGTTTGCCCTTCCACAACTTTTCACATCAGCTTCTTTTTCCCTGCATGTGAAAGGCAATTGTTTCTCATGGAGCTATCCATAACTTCCATCAGCTTCTCATTCCATTATTCCTTATGTACAGCATATTCTCTCCTTGCCTGTGGTCTGCCCAGGTAGCCAAGCCTGAGACCAGGTCCTGTCATCTGCCTACATGTCTTTACAGGACACATCCTCTTCAAGCTCTTGGCAGACATCCTGAGGAGCAGTGGGACTGCATCCTTGCCACGGGAGCTGCAGCAGGAGACTGGAGTTGGGAATCTGAACTTCTCTTTATTTTCATGGTCTGTTAGTGCAGAAAGGAAAAGGCTTTTTCATTAGTTTCTTGCCAGCCGCAGAGCACTCTCCTGATGTTCCAGTACAGGCACCAACTAGTTTAAATCTTTACAATGATGGAGGATTTGGAAACCATCGTGTCCTTCATGCACAGATGCTCTTGAGGCTTCTAAGCTTTGAGGCTTCACCCAGGCTATGTAGGCTGCAGGCAGCAAGAAAAGAGCCTGGCACTCTCCTTAAATCATAGTTGCCAAAGTGGAAATCAAACTCATAGGGCTTAACCAGCTCCCTAAACACTGGGGCATCCTCCAGCCACTGCTCCAAAGAGGTACAGCTCTTCCAGATGCCTCGTGCCAAGTCCGTTGACATCATATGACAGAGGGATTCATCTCTTTTTAAGGGGCTGAATCAGCCCAATGTGACAACCTGCAATTTGTTTAATTTAACTTAATGTCTGCCTAGTCAGGCATCAACATGCCCAAATCTATGTCCGAGGCCTTCAGTGGGACTAGATGCTTTCCTCTACTCCCCACTTTTCCTGTCCTGGCTAGTTAAGTATCAGATCTTTGGGGAAAGGACTTTCTCTTACCATGTTTATATACATGTCCCTACATACTGGGAGCCTGAGAAATACTCTAACACAGATAACAGTTCAATTTTCATGGCACTCGGCTGCAAAGAAGCATTTGACTTAAAGCAGTTCTGCTGCAGTTTCACAATGGATGAAAGGCACTTAAAGTGAAACAGCTCAGGAGATCCCTAACGTATCCAAAGGGAACCTTTATCATCTCAGATTGTCTGAGTCTGTTCAAGGTCTGTAGCACCTAAATATTGCCACCAATGACTGGTTCCTTCCCTTATAAAATAATCACAAGGTAGCCTTGGCATGTTTCCTGTCTGACAGATGGCCACATCTCAATTAGCACTAACCTATGCCTTTCCTGGCTACCTCAGAAGGCCAGCAATGCAAGGCAGCACAGAAATGATACAGCTCCCTCTCCCTTGGAGCTGTCCATACTGGTCAAGGAGCTGCCTTATGAATAGGGAAGCATCGGTGCCAGCCCTTGCTGTAAGGCTTTCTGGAAGCATCCCAGGAAGTTCAAACCTGAGAGCTGCATGCAGGGAGACGAGGCACAGATGGCAAAATAAGAGCAATGTGATTTTTTTTTTCTCCTGAACTTCTGAGTCTCTCAGCTCCTGGACACATGAAAAACTGGGTCACTTGATCTCAGTTCATGTAACTCATCTAGAGCAAAGGAGGTACAGACAACCCCTTCCAGAGACTGGGATGAGGACCTGTGTATGGAAAAAAGATGGTCCTGTCTCACTTTTGCTAGCAGGTCCTTCCAAATTAATCTAGTACCAGCTGTAAAGTCCTACACCCTGTTTACTTCATCCTCCTAGCAGAGGATATCTCACAGCCATGCTTTCTTGGTGCAGGTTAGGCAGAGGGGCAGTGACTGCATATAGATTCTTGCTTTTGCATGTAAGCATCCATAACCAGTTTATAAGAGTAAAGAAGAGTCCAAAGCAATTAAACACTTTATTTTGAGCTAAGCTACATGGTTCACCCAGCCAAAAAAAAAAAAAGGAATATATATATATTTTCAATCTGCCATGAATACAGAATAAGACATAAAAATGGTTAAGTCAAGCATTTTCATTATTATGAAATATATAGAATATAAAGAGCTACCAGCAAGCAAATCAACACAAAGTTCAGCTCAGCCATCTCGGCTAATCCTTTTTTCTTTCCCAGAAAGCTAAAAGCACTCCTGGCTATGCCTTCAGGGTCTAATCCAATTAAATGGAAAGATTCTTCTTGCCTTTGGCAGGAAGAGGTTACAGATTTTGGGCTACTTCCCGCTTGCTCTGTACCATCGCTCTGAATTATCATCAAGCGAAACGTGGCTCAGGCCACACGGGTACCTATGGTGCCAGGATTTTTGGCTGACTAAAGAGGACCGCAGGGGACAGTCAACCACCCAGCTGTTGCTTTAGAGGTATTAAGTGGCGTTTTGTTTCCTCTGCAGTGAAGGATGCTGCATAAACAAGGAGCCATTCCCAGAGCCGGCAGGAGCCTTTAGCAGAAAGCTTGCAGGGAAAGGTGTAACCCAGGTTCTTCTGCTGGAAGAAGGAAACTTCTTTGGTAATCTAAAAGGTCTGGGCTTTGATCTTGTGCTGGGAGCAGTGAGAAGGAGCAGCACTTGGTCCATCCTCTCTCCTTCTTCCTTCTCTGGTGATAGGTGGTGCTGCTGCTCTTCCTAGAGCCCAGGGATGCACTTGCAGGTCGCTGTCTTTCCGTTTTCCTGTTCAGGGTGCCCTGGAAACTGGAAGAGCATATACTCCACTGAGACCCTCAGACTTTGTTTGCACAGCTGAGGACCACAGCCTAGATTTGCTCCCACCAGCTCCCGTGAGTGTTTTAGTCCATCAGCAGATGTACCAGCAAAGGATGCTCCCCAAATCCTCATAGCTACCGCAAAGCTCATCCTCTCTTCCTGCAGCGTTTCACATGTGGTTTTCAGACAGGGACTTTTTCCTGCTTCCGCATTGTGGTGCCTCCCAGGAGGTTTTGGCCAGGAGGCTTTCAGAGCAGCTCTGTCTCCAAGAGCTCTCACAGCTAATGGTCCTGCAGAGCATCCAGAGGAGCAAAAAGCAGGCAGTCAATGGGGTCTGTGTGACTCTCCAGCCAGGTGCTGTGACTTAGGGAAGTTACACTGAGGCCAGTGGTCAAATGCTTGGTCAGTGCAAGTCATTGTAACAGCCCCAGTCAGAACAGCCAGCTGTGAAATGCTTTTCCCTGGAGATATAACATTATATACCTGCAAAGGCTCACCCTTTCCTTAACTTCTGCCAAACCCAGAGTTACAGGAACAGTTGTTTGTACATCTCTGGTAATTTCTGTTTCCAGCCGGCATTTCCTCTTTACATCCTGCCTTGATGACTCCCAGATCTCTAGCCCCTCACAGATAGCAGGACCCATGGAGACTCCCAAGCCAACCTTAGGCTGCCCTTCATCCCTCCTATCTCTTCCTATGCTCTAAGCAGCCTTCCCTTCCACTCTTCCTCTTTGCAAGGATTAATCTTGTTCTCGTTATTCACCAGATCTTTGAACAGCAGCTTCTCTGGAGCTCAGGCCACAACCAAGCCCTGTTTGGAAGCCCTGGGGAGCAACTGCTCATATCCCAGTTCATAAAGCAAGAAGAGGTCCCTGATTGCTATGTACTTTGTCCTAGCAGGTTGCTGGCATAAACTTAGAATAGCAAGCAGCTCAAGTGAGCCTCCAGCAGCCATCAGGCCCAAGGGAGGTAGACTTCTCCTCCTCCCCTGCCTTGCCCCTTCCCAACACTTCTTCATGTTTCTCTCTGTCACAGAACCTTTCCTAGTGAGGTACATCTGCATCACCCCAGAGGTATGAAAATCGCCTTTAGAATTGGAAAGATTAGAATCATAGAATAGTCAGGGTTGGAAAGGACCTTGAGATCATCCAGTTCCAACCCTCCTGCCATGGTCAGGGGGACCTCACACTAAACCATGCCACCTAAGATTCTAAAGATTGTGTCTAGCAATGGCTAGCGACCATTGCTAAACACATAGCATGAATCTCCCCAGTTCCTTCCCACCCAGGAAGCTGTGAAATGTGTTGGCACAACGCATTGAGGATACACTGTGCATGTTTACATGGTGTTGAATAGAACTCTCGGTGACGCTGCTGGAGAAACCCCAAATCACAAACTAATCTGCTGCAATTCACCTTGCCACAAGTCCCATTCTATTGGTCTTTTAGAAATCTCTCTCCAAAAATCAGCAGGGTACAAGGTGGACAATCAAATCAGGGGTAGTCGTTAGCTCCCAGCATCAGGAATAAGCCAATTTATGCCAGGCTTAGGGAAGTGCACCGGTAAGGTCCTTTTTGGGATGTTTTCAGCAAGAGAAGAGGTTGGCAGCTAAAAAGGGTGAAGACTGTAGGACTGCAGCAGGGTGAAGGTCTGGAGCAACAGTGACAGCCGCTGCAGGTGTTGGGTTGGGATTGTTCCACTGGGATGGTCTTGGTTCTGCTGCAGAACTCAACCAAATGAGGCCTGGTTTCCTCATGGACACAAAGGCCAGTGGTCTTCATGGTCTGAATGAAGAACATGATCTAGTTTGGTGCAAGAATGGAAAAGGTGGAGAAATGGCATTAGAGAAAATCAGTATTTTCCTGATGTCACTGAGCCTCCCCTTGGTAACAGCACAGAAAACACTTTGTTTGGGAAGAGTCAGAAGAAAACAAACAGGATCACAGGATGTGGCTGCCTGGAAGCCAGAAAATTTGATTGATGCCCCAGAAATCTCCTCCCTGCTGTGTTTTTGCTGTTGTTTGCTTCTAATTGCAAGAAAACAAAAACAACAAATAATCTAACAGATCCTTTTGGAAATGTTGCCCCATTTCCTCCTGTCCCACAAATACTTGTGGTCACTAAAGCTATTTTGCCAGGAATCTACCATCCATCCAAGCCAGCTGGTATCGCCGGTGCTTGGCCGTAAGTAGCTGCACTGTGGCAGCTCAAAGTCATCTGGTTGAAGCTGCCCCCCCTACAGTTGTGTTCCTTTACAAGCAGAACAGAAAGCCAGCCTTTTTCCTCAAAGTGTTACTCGGTAAAAGCATAATGACTGTGGTTTACAGGCTTCTATTCCCAAGGAAGGAGAGGTGAAAAGCACTTTGGAGAATCAGGGTGATCATAATTCGGGGTTATTTTTTCAGCTGATTATGTATTTATTCTCTCCCAGTGCCTATTACACTAAGAAAGAGACTGTTTTCTCTAAGACACAAACCCTGCCTGAAGACTGGAGCAAAAATGAACCAGATATTTAGATGGAGAGAAAAATCTTTTCTGAGCACCACTCGGATAGGCTGGAAGTTGGAGTTCGGGAGAGAACTAAAATGTTGGGAAACAGGGGAAAGAGCAGAAAATCCCCAAGACAGGTTCAAGTTAGTTCATGTGTGGTTTAAATCTTGAACATTCTCCTTCAGCACAGGTTTGGCAGGGGTTATTTTGGGATTATGGATAACAACCAGCAATATGCAGGGAGAGAAATCAGTCTTAACTCGGGGAGAGAGGCAAAGGCAACAAGAGGGGCAGATTGAGATGAGACATGGGGCAGAAATTCTTCCCTGTGAGGGTGCTGAGGCGCTGGCACAGGGTGCCCAGAGAGGCTGGGGCTGCCCCATCCCTGGCAGTGTTCAAGGCCAGGTTGGACACAGGGGCTTGGAGCAACCTGGTCTAGTGGAAGGTGTCCCTGGCCATGGCAGGGGGTTGGAACTGGATGAGCTCTAAGATTCCTTCCAACCCAAACCAGTCTGGGATTCTATAAAAAGGCCTCGTGTCTCTCTACCTGCAGTGGCCAAGGCAAGCAGTGCTCTAAACCAGGCATGTAATATTCCAGCAGCATTTTGAGCCGTAGATGTTGAAGCATCTAGAAAGAAGTGTCAGAGAAGCTTTTAGGCAATGACTTGGCTAGCAGGACTGTTGGGGATGGGAAGGGGGATGAACGAGCCAAGCTCACCCGCATTACGCACAGGTTAGGAAGACAAGGGAACACCCCCCTTCCTCCCCTCCCCAGTGCTGCAGCACACAGCCTGGCACGCTCTCACTTGAGAAATTAAACACGCAAAGTTCCTCAGACCTGCTGGAGCTCCCCATCGCCTCGGGGAGCTGGTGCATCCCCCAGCAGCACAGGCAGCTGCCAGCACATAGGTGCCTGCGTGACTGCGGGAGCCTCGTTGGCAGAGCAAGGAGTGGGGGGCAGCCGATACCCCCGGAGTGGGCGCTGAGCGGAGACACCCCGGCTGGGAGGAAGGGCCGGGGAGGAGGAGGAGGAGATTTTGCCGGGGGAGGGGGGGGATAAGCAGCGAGGGATGTGATGCTGCTCCTGCTGCAGGAGGAAAGTTGGCCGCGCTGCCACGCAGGGCTGGTTCTCCTCCTTTCCTCCTCCCCTTCCTCCTCCTCCCCGGGAGTTAAGCGCACAGTGCAGCCCGGCGGTGCAGCCCCGCCGCCCGCTAGCCCTGCCCGGTCCCCGGTCTCCAGCCTCCGGTCCCGGTTCCCGCCTGTCGGGATGGTGCCGCTGTCCCCGGCCGGGCGCTGAGCCGGTCCCCCCCGGCAGCCCCTCCTGCAGCCCCCGGCGGATGGGAGGGAGGGAGCGAGGGAGCACCGCGCTGCGGGTCACCTTGCAGGTGAGCGACACCCCCTTTTCCCATCCCATTCCATTCCCTCTCATTCCACCCCATTCCCTCTGGGGAGCGATGCACCAACCCTCTCCATCCCCATCCTCCGGACCGGGGTTCCCGGTGGGCAGCCGCGGGGGTTTGGAGCCACCCCGGGGCCGCAGGGATCCTGCCCCAGCCGGGGGGACACCCGCCGCGGTGCTGTTTCGGTGCCGTACACGCCCGGTCTTGCCCGGGGTTGGGGAGGGGGGTGTCAGTGAAGGAGGGATCCGGCTTTTCCAGGGGCAAGGTTTGTATTGGGAGCGCTGGAAGGGAAGGTGCGCGTGGGGTGCTCCTTTTCCCTTCCCTTGGCCAGGAGGAACCCCTCCAGATCATGGGGGCAGAGCATCTTTCCCTGCCAGTACCCTGTACCCTGCCTGTGCAGGGTAGACCCTGGGCTGGGAAGGGGAAGAGGGGCTGCGCTGCCCTGTCCCTGCTCAAGAGGCGCCGCGTTGAATTTATTTTTCTTCCCATCCTTTAGTTTGCTGGCAGTGACAGCCAAGTTAGAGAGAGCGATGGTTCAGGTGAAGAGGCAGGAGTGGTCTCTGCTACTCAGGTGCTGAGAGGGGTGACCTTGGATAGGTCCCCCATGGCTGCCCCATCCTCCTAAAGCATCCCATAAGGGATCAAGGAGAACCCTTCAGAAGATCAAGAATAACCTTTAGTCTGGAGAAGAGAAGGCTCAGGGGGGACCTAATCTCTCTCTACAACTACCTGAAAGGAGGATAGAGCCAGGAGGTGGCTGGGCTCTGCTCCCAGGGAACAAGGGATAAGACAAGGGGAAACAGCCTCAAGCTGCACCAGGGGAAGTTTAGACAGGAGATGAGGAACAATTTCTTCCCCAAAGGGCAGTCAGGCATTGGAACAGGCTGCCCAGGGCAGTGGTGGAGTCACCATCCCTGGAAGTGTTCACAGACGGTGTAGAAGAGGTCCTCAGTGCCGTGGGTTAGTGGTGGCGTTGGCAGTGCTGGGTCATGGTTGGACTGGATGAGCTTGAGGGTCTTTTCCAACCTGGTTGATTCTATGATTCAGTCGGAAGAGGCTGGCAAGTGCATTGGTTGGACTGGATGAGCTTGAGGGTCTTTTCCAACCTGGTTGATTCTATGATTCAGTCGGAAGAGGCTGGCAAGTGCATTGAGACCTTTCTGGAACCGGCACTGCAGGAGTGCAAAGCTTCCTGGAGGAGGACTGGCAGCTCTTGCTGGTCCAGAGTGTGCTGAGGAGAGGTGCAATGGTCTGTGCTGGAGTGGTGGTGGTCGTGGTAGGTTTTGTCCCCCCATAAGAGCAGCAGTGGCAGGAGTTCCTCTGGAGAGCAATCTGTTGAGCTGTGTCTTCAAAACAGCTGGAGCCAAGAGGCTGCAGCCTCAGTGTGTAATGAGAGAGAATGAAGCCAAAGAAAAAAAACACCCTAAACTTTCCAGGGAGCTTAAATATTCAAATCACAAATAATTAGGCATTAATCCCTCCTAAACAGGGCATTAACAACAATTAAAAGATGCTTTGATATTCTTAAACCCAGTTAGCTGGTACTTTCAGGGGGATTATTGCAGTCAGAGCAGAGAATGCACTTTTCTACATTCATGTATTTAAATGACTTGCTCTTAATTATAGTTAATGAGCTATCATCTTCAAAGTAGCTGCATTTAGATGCTCTCCAGATTAGTTTCCAATTATCTTACCCCAAAGAATAAGCCACTTTTGATTTTACTGGCCAAGGTGACACTTTGTTGGCATCCTGGTAACTACAGGTCACGCCAGGCTGTACATAGGAGAAATGCATTTGTAGGAATTAAATGAAGTCCCGTTTTATTAAGTGGCAGAGCAGATGTCTCCCACCACTGGTGCTGGAATCAGTCTCACAGGCACAGGGACGCTCTTCGTTGTACAAATGCAGATGCAATGCAGTACTGGTGTAGATGGCCACCACCACTATGCATTTAGCTTGAGGAAGGCTGCTTTGTGAATTCAAAGTACTTTGGATTCTGAGGATAGTGTTGGAGCGATGGTGCAACATAGTTGGATAAGAGGTTTTGGTCTTTACTGTGAATTCCTATCCGCAGACAGCTACAAATCCTTCTGCTCAGGAGAGTTTTTAATACTGCCTATGTGGTTATTAAGATTGCAGACAACACACTGGGACTTCCGAATGTTTTCTTCGCTTTGGGGATTCGACTCCTTGCAGGTTATTGTTTGTACAGGGCCATTGGGAAAAAGTGGGAAAGAACTGCAGAGGTTTAAACAGGAGGAAATTACTCTGCATGTTCAGTGGCTTTGCTTTGACAAATGTGAATAGTGCCTGTGTGTGTGTGAGCATCTGCTGGTGTCTGAAGGCACATCCCCTGATTATCAAATCAAAGGTTTCTCAATGCTCTTTCCCTAGTAAAAGTTGGAAACTACTTTGAGCAAAGAGATGACAGCAAAATGCTCCTCATCAGGTGTGACTCTGAGGATTTGGGTAGAGTGGTGCAACTTACCGCACCTAAGAATCGAAAGATGTTGTGCTTCGAGTTTGGTGTCATCACATGGAGAGAGTGGAAAACTCTGGTTATTTTCCTTGCACCAGCAAAAACTGAATTTCAAAACAGAGGTGCAGAACATGCCAGGTGTGAGTCATTAGCACGCTGTTAGCACAGTTTATACCTAGCATTCTTCTAGATGTGTATTCGTGTGTATGCGTCTATATACAACCTGAATGTGTGAAGTTCTCTCTTAACCATCCATCCAAATCCATGCTGTGAAGCATTTCTGTTCTTAAGCTTTAAGGCTTTAGTTCAATGAGGCACGGGATGAATGAACTGACGGTTCACATCAAGTTGGCATCATTCAAGCAGCGCTTTAATGGGGTTTATGTGCTTGAGTTGAGAGCTTGGACCCCTTAAAAATCCCCAGGGAGAACGAAGAGCTCTGAAACAGAGCTTGTGAATGGATAATTTGCTTGGAAGACAATCATGGCATAATTAAAGCCTTCCAGCTCCTATTCGTGTGCTCACTGCAACAAAACCATATCCCTTCTCCCCACTGCACATGGCTTGCAAGAGCGTGGAGGCAATGGGGAGCTGATCTGCAGCCAGCCAGATGCCCATGCCTCCCATATAGAAATCTTCTTGGTCCCATGGTTGTTCTCCTCTCAGAGGGAGGAGGTTATGGGATTTTTCTTCAGGCTCTGGTAATGCCCCAAGTCTAATGAGCCCCATTATTCATTTCAGCTCTGACTTCTGCAGGGAGGGATGAGTATGGGATTAAAAAAGGTCCGTAAAGGTCAATCTACACCCACTGACGCTACATTTCAGTGTTTCCCTGCCTACCCTGGATGCCTCCAGCTACCAGTCTGGCTACATCTGAATCACCCTGTAAAGCTTGTGTCCCACAGCGTATTCCTGGCTCTGCAATTCTTCTGGAGCCTGATGAAGCAAGGCCGATTTTATTGCCCCAGCAGTGGCTGCTTAATCAAATCATCCTCGCCCTGATAAACTGGCACTGGCAATTTCACACTATTACAGAAGCCTTCTTTTAGCAAAGTGACTGACAGCCCTGGGGTGCTTTGCTCAGGGCAGGAGGTAATGGGAACCTTCATTCTGCACCGAGCCTTCACCACCAGGCTGTGCTCCTGTTCTGTCCTCTCTTTATTTACCACTCCTGCTTCGGGAACACCTCAAATCCCAGCCTAGAGCGTAGTATTGGTGTGTTACAGGCAGCACAAGTGTGAGGCTGGCGCGTTGTCCTGCTTTGCTTTTCGCATGCAACGTGGGAGTGCGAGTAGAGCCAGATGAGCTGGGTGTATGCAAGAACTGGGCTGTGCGGGTGCTTGGCTGCCCATCAGGAATGAGACCTGAGTGAGTTTAGCCCTTGAGCCACATCTGGGTGCCGCTGTCTGTGGGCCAGCCTGGCTAAAGACACAGTTAAACAGGGATTTTGTGTCAAAGGGAAGTGCTGGAGTTGGTGCAGGCAGACCAAGAGGCCCGGGTGATGCTGTAATGTTGATATTCGTGGGTGAGCATCTCGGGGTTCATTTAGTTGCTCTGCTGTGTACAGGAGGGACTTTGGCTTGCTGCAGACTCCTACAGGGCAGAGCATCAGGTAGCTTCTTCTGAGCTGGAAATATTCTGTTGCAATACTAAAACTAGGCAGAGGGGTTTGGTGGTAGCTTAGTCTTTCCCAGATCCTTAAATCTAGATTGACCCTCAGCAACTAATCCAGACTCTGCGGCATAGGGACCAAGAAGACTGAGGAGCTCACTTAGGAAGAAGTTTTTCTCATGAAGACACTCAGCAATTAAGGATGCAATTATACACCCCAGAGCACAGCTGTATTTGCTTGCTTCAAAAGTGAAAGGCAGCACAATTTACTGCTCCTCAAGCTGACAAAAGAGCCTTCAGCCTGACCATGCTGCAGAAGGTAGTGACCTGAGCTACTTCATTATGTGTCTCTCTCTTTATTATCTCCCGAAGGTTAGTTTTAATGTGCTGGACATAATCAAGAGAGTTTTACGGAACAGCTTTCTGGGATGGATGAAGGGAGAATGAAGGTCAGCTTAGCCTTCTGTTAGGAAAGATAGGTCTTTATGAAGCAAGAATCACTGCTCGTAACTCCATCTCCCCAGTCTGCAATGGAGGTGGGGCTCAGAGGGGTATGATGAGGCTGAATACATTTGGGGTTCTCAAATGGTCCTGTTCAGTGGTATTGGGGACCCTCTGAACCACAGTGCTGAACCACAGATACAAGCTGGTGTGATGGCATCCTGTGCTGCGTGTGCTACTGGATAGCCAGGCTCAGAGTGGAAGGTCTATATCTGCAGCCAGGAGAGAAGGAGAAGGCAGGAGAGAGTGTGTTAGGCTCAAAAGGCACTGCTGATGTGGAGATGCAGTTAGGGCTATTTACATGACAGTCATGTGTTGTTAGTCAGGGCAGTTATTTGTGACCTGGAAAGCACAGTTTTATCATCGGACGATACAAGTGGTGAATTTGGACTGAACTCAACCAAGAGTTGAGGCTCTCGGAAGAGTCGGGAAGGAGGACTGCTAGAAAAGCCAGAACGCGCCAGGTTTTCCTTGGAGGCAACTGGAGGAAAATTGAACTAAACCCCAGTTTGTTCAATTAAAAATAAATATATGAAACTCACATTTAATTTTGGCTCAGGCGAGACGCTTCCATCTGCTCAAAAGGAAATATTTTGTTGCAGGGATAATGTTTTAAGTCAACACAAGGTAATTCCTCCTTTCTCCTCCCCCCTTCTTTGGTTCAGCTACTGAATCAAGCAATCAATTATTCAGACAGAACTAATATGCATATGGTAATTGTTTCCACATTTAAATACACCTCTGGACAGGCAATCAGGGGACCTGGATTTTGTTTCCATCTCCGCTACTGTGTCTGATGTGACCTTGGCCACTTCACTGCACTCTTGAGTGCCTCCTTTCAGGGCAGGACAGGTCCGTATCTCACAGTGGATTTGCTGCATGTTGGTAATGCTAAAATAGCATGGAGGTCTTCTTGCTTCCACTCTTAGCAAGTAAACATTTAGCTATCACTAATGCATGCATTCCTAATTCTCCCAGTGTGAGCTAGTTGCATTGCCTTACAAAACTCCCTGTAGTTTACTTAATAGGTCAAAAGGAATTTCAGCTGCTGAAATAGCAACGTTCTCTTAAACCAAAACCACTTTAATAAGCCCAGCTAAAACAAAGAAGAAAAATACAAGTGGGAAAGGGATTTCCCCCCCCTCCTTTCCTTAAATATTTCACTTTGTAATCAGCTCTCCAAACCTATGCATTGCGTGAAGGCTTCTCTCAATTAAAAGGTCCATATGTGTTGTTGCAATTTCCAGGTATTTGGAATACCTTAAACCATGATGAAGTTAATTGTATTATCCCTTATAACTGAAAGCTTGCACCAGGAAACCTGCATCCTCCAACCCTTCATCAGGCTGCAGCTCTCACCATTTGGCTTGTCTGCTCTTCAAGAGGCTTTCTCCTTTCTGCTTTCTGTGAGGGAACCAGCACCAACCCTAGTGGATCTGGGATTTGTGAGGCTGCTCCAGTTCCTGCTCATGGCACAGCCCTGCAAAAAGTGGTTGTTGTTCCTTCTGGCCATGCTGGTGTTGTTAGGTTTTGAGTCGCTGAGGGGTTGGCAGAAGGATGTGGGAGCAGCAAACGTCTTGTTGGGAGCACAGAAGACAGTGGGGATCACTTTGAAGCAGAGGGAGTTGGATCATAGGATCGTAACTCAAGCTGAAGGAACCTCACACAGTTTCTAGTCCAGTCTCATGGTTAAAACAGGGTTAACTATGAGGTCATACCAGGTTGCTCAGAGCTTTATCCAGTTGGGTCTTAAAAACCTCCAGGGATGGAGACTGCACAGCCTTCCTGGGCAACCTTTTCCAATGCTTGACTGTCTTCATGGGGAGAGGATTTCTGCTGATATCCAGGGTCCCATGCAGAGATACATGAGCTCTTTGAGCCCTTTCTCCTGGCTGATGCTCTGCAAGAACTGCAGGGCAAGGCAGTGGGTATGGCCGTAAGCCTTGGTAGTGGATGGGGACCCTGCCTTCAGCCTCACCATAGCTTGCCATCGTATCCAATAAACCTGATGATGTTTGGTCTGTCTGGATGAATGTCCTGGTCTGTCATGAGGGAAGGGCTGGGGTGTTTCAGCTGTAGCCTGGTATTTCAGAGGTAACTGAATTGCTTGTTCATACAGGACTTCTGGTACCTGGCAGGGGTTTGCAAGAGGCTGAAGCACTCTGAGGCTGTGCTACAGCTGTGTAAAGGGGGGAGCCCCATGGAGGCAGAAGGACCACAGCATCCTGCCACGTCACAGGAGAGCAAAGGTGTTTGGGGGTGGAAGGCAGTAGCAAAGCTGGCTTCTGCTCCTTGTCGGGCTGGGGCAGAGTGTTCAGCTCTTCACTCCTTGCCCTCTCTCCAGCTTGCATTTACCTGCCTCACACCCTTTGCTTAATTAGTTTGTCAGCCCCTGTCATCATAGCAGGAGGCTGCAGAGCACCCAGCAGAGCGTAGCTCTCACTGCAGCTACTGTGGCTGGGCTCTGCTGTAGCACAAGTGATAGCTTAATAAAGCACAGCATTGCAGACTGAGTATCTTGGCACTGGTTGCAACTTCTTATTGAAATAAGAAAGAGAGGGGGAAAAGAAATGCAAGAAATCAGAAAGAATGAAGGTTATAGTAACTAATGGCTTCACTTTTAATGCCAGAGACCTGGGTATAAATGTCTAATCCCAAGGCAGAAATTAGAGTGAACTTTGATATATTTGTCAGTAGCTTGAATTTGGTTTTCCTTTCTGGTTCCAGCCTCGAGTCTGAAATGCAGAATTATTTCTGGTCAGCCTGGGTACTAGTGAGTGGTTTATGGGGGAAAAACCCAAACTGTGCAAGGACAAATGAAACCTGGCTCAAACCCGTTAAATTAACCCTGCATCTCGGAGCAGACTGAACAGATCTCTTATTTAAAGGTCTCTGATGAGTTTTGTTTTCCTGTCAGCATCATTCTGAAACCTCACTGCTGTCCTAGGTAATGAGAGTGTCTCTTTTGGCTTTGAGTGTTGGCTCCCTGCAGGGAAGGCATCCTCCAGTTCCCCCAGGTGGTCTATGGGAGGTTACCTGCTCCATCCTTTGGGCTGCAGTTTGACCTGGAAACTTGGGCAATCTTAATGCAGGCCTGTGAACCTGGCCTGGGTCAGGTCAGTGAGAGCCCTTGCTGAAAGGATGGTGGCTGAATCCACCTCCAGGGAGTCCCTGAAGGCAGGATACAGGCTCTGAGCCACTGCATAAGCACGTGCTGCCTTTGGCCCCTGAACATCACTCATGGCCACGTTCCGTTGTCCTCCATCTGAACACAGGGGACTCATTTCACCTGGCTTCACTCATCTGAAGGTTGGTACTAAGCTGAGAGCCCCCACCCTGTATATCACATGGGTATGGTTGCTCCAGAGAGAAACTGAGCCCACCAGTCCTGTTCACCTTGCAATTACTTTCCCCCAAGAAGCACTTTGGGTGTCTGCAGTGGGTGAAATGAACTCCAGCCTTTGAGTCTTATTCTCCCACCAGCACCAAGGTAGCAGCTGGTTACAAAGGCCTTGGAAATCTGATTTAAATCCCTTCAGCCAGTGACTGAGAAGAGAAAATCCCAGGGGAGGTTCTCTTTTATCCCTGAGGACGTGAAATTTCATTTGTGGCTGACAATGCTCTTAATCCTGCCTTTATATTGATGAAGGATCTCTGGGTACCTCAACAGTTTCTCTGTTTCCCTAGACAGCAATTGACCTTGTTAGAGCTATGCATCAGAATGCACTGGCAATCAAGGTGCTATTGATTTAAACTTAATGGGCAGGCACTTGGGAATTTCACCTGGAAAGGAAAAATCAATGCCACCTTATTTTATTTCCTTTTCTTTTCTCCTGTTAAGATGTTACAATGAAGCGGCATGAAAGTCTCACCCGCTCTTTATCATTAAGCAATACACTTGCAGAGCCAAGAACATTGGGTCAGATTCTGGTAACTACAGCCAGGAACAACTGTAGGGTTAAACAGTTTTCCTTGATTGCTTGCTGCCATCCGCATCTCTCTGTGCTGACCTTCCCCAAGGCATGCAAGCTGCACTGCTATGCGGGACTCCGGAGAGGATGTCTTCAGCAATGCATTGCCCTATTGCTGGAGGAGCTCTGTGCGGCAAGGATGGTCCCTGTCTTTTCCTTGCCTCAGTTTGGATGGTTTTTTTTTCCTCCATCCCAAGGGAAAAGTGTCACTCAGAACCTGCAAGATTGGTTTACAAGGCTGCTTTAAATGCATGGCAGGTAACCACCAGCCAAATGGATGCTTAGATCTGTGGCAGGACTGAGCAACAGCACAGGCTCCCTTCTATCTCCTGAGGCATTCCAGGACCATGCCAAATCTCTCTGGCTTCAAGTGGGGTGGATGCTTGGTGTCCCATGGGAGCCTTGAACATTTTTCAAGCCAGCTCAGGAGGAACTGAGCCCCATCCAACCCAGCCTTGAACACTGCCAGGGATGGGGCAGCCACAGCTTCTCTGGGCACCCTGTGCCAGAGCCTCAGCACCCTCACAGGGAAGAATTTCTGCCTAATGTCTCATCTCCATCTCCATCTCCCTCTGTCAGGTTAAAGCCATTCCCCTTTGTCCTACCACGACAGTCCCTGAGGATTCCCCCTCTGACATCCTTGTAGGCCCCCTTCAGATGCTGGAAGGCTGATATTGAGTCTCCACTCATTACCTCTTGAAGTGGTACAGAAGACAAACTGATTTGGGTGCCTTGATTCATTGCTTTTGTCCTCACCTTGATATCCGTTTCCTTTCTTCCCCAGGAAAATGGGAGCCACTGCCCCAGTGTGACCTGTCTCTAAGGTACAAGAAAACAAAGGCCACTCGTCCTACTCCCTCGGACACCTCCCAGTATGGACGGCGTGGTGGAGCAGAACAGTGTGCTAATGCACAATAAGATCACCGAAGCCGGGAAAAGGAATGGATTAATTAATACAAGGAACTTGGTGGCAGAGAGCCGAGACGGGCTGGTCTCTGTGTACCCGACCCCGCAGTACCAGACCCACCGAGCGGGCAGTCTTTCCTCTTCGGGCTGCCTGGAGAACGGCAGGAATGACCCTGTGCAGCAGCTCCTGGACCCCAACATGCTGCAGCAGACAGTGGAATCTCACTACCGGCCCAACATCATCCTCTACTCAGAGAACGTGCTGCGCTCGTGGGGCGAGAGCATCAGCTCAGAGTGCTGTGAGACTACCTTCATCGAGGACCGCTCTCCCACCAAAGACAGCCTGGAGTACACGGACAGCAAGTTCATCGACCTCTCAGCAGATGACATCAAGATTCACACGCTTTCCTATGATGTGGAGGAAGAGGAGGACTTCCAGGAGCTAGAGGTCAGATGTCCTTTGGGATACGTGGGGAAGGCTGGGGAGGGAGGAGGACATGTTTGGGGTTAGGTGTGCAGCTTCTAAGAGCTGGTCTGCATGGGATCGGCTGTATCACCGTCTTCTCCAGACAGGACAGTCAGCTGTCACTCGTCTTTGCTTGTTGGGTACATCCCAACTTCGTGGATACTAATGGCAAAATTCCCACTAGTGTCCCACTGGGAGACCAGCATTTCCCTCCTGTCTCTGAATGGGCTGATCAGAAACTGAAGGTGACCCGTGTGCTTAAATGCTGTGTAAGGTTGGGCCTGGCAGCATCCATCCGCATACATAGAGCTTGTCTTAGCATTCCAACTTAATAGTCTCTTACTTTCTCCTGCCTTGAGCTAGGCATAAGCAGATTGTTTTGCATAATGGATCAAATATGAAACATTTCTGTCTGGGAATGAACACAAAATCAGAAGTCTTTGGGTTTCAAACCGCAATGAATCCCATATCTCTGAAATAAAAGATTTTATTTGCTGATGGAGTGAAACACTTCATTAGATCCCAAATGCAATGTTTTCTTTTAGGCTCCTATGCATCATTGATTGCTTACAGTAAAGCCAGACGCATTTTGTTCTCCAAATGGGGCAGACTATGGAAACCAACTTTATGCTTTCTTAAATGATGCATTGTTTTTACTTCCAAAGAAATCTGTTTGGGTTTGGTAGAAACCGGCTGCTCAAGTACGGCACAGATTCGTGTATGTGGGAATGGAAGGTGTGCATCATGCTGCTTCACCCAGTGTTGGTTACAGAGGCTAGGACCTAGCAGAGACCATTTGACTGCATGGAGCAGAGCCATAGCTTCAACTATTTGCTGGTGTTTCTCTTCTGCTGGGGTTTTCTCCATTGAGATATAACAAGTCCTAAAACTTCCATTTTCACCTCCCGTAATACCAGTGTCTCGCCTGTGATCAGCACAGGGGCAACCCAACAAGAGCCTCACTTCTCCTTTATTCTCTTTTCCCCCCTGTATTCATAAGGCAGGAAAAGAGAGGTGTTTTTCCCAGCGTGTGCCAGTAATACAGCATTCAGTGCCTCTGCAGGGAGACAAAAAGTTCCTCTCGGAGGCATGTGAAGGGTGTTTGCTCAAATCACACCCTTCTACAGCACTTCAAAATTGGCTGTGGGAAGCCTCGTTTCTTTAATCAAAACAAAATCCCTAGCTGCTGCCTTTTTGCCCTAGTTCCTCTCATGCGGTAGTGATGCAAGTGACTGCAGCAGGAATTGCCTAATGGAGTTATTGACACATCCAGCCCCACATTTAGGCAGCAAAAAAATACGTCTCCCTCTTGTCAATCCAAACCCAGCAAGACCTTCTTTAGCCAGGTGTTGGAGAACAGGCTAAAAAGGACTGGAAAAGTAAGCAGGACAAAGGAAAAATCTAGTTTGTATTAAAAACCTTTTTGCTTTTCTTGGTGGGATTTTTAGGCGCCTTTGCAATGTAGGGTGCTTGCTCTGGGTGTCTCTTCAAAGTGGTACTGTAGGGGACAACAAGAAAGCTGGAGAGAGGCTTTTGACAAGGGCCTGTAGGGACAGGACAAGGGGGAATGGCTTTAACCTGACAGAGGGGAGATTGAGATGAGACATTAAGAAGAAATTCTTCCCTGTGAGGGTGCTGAGGCCCTGGCACAGGGTGCCCAGAGAAGCTGTGGCTGCCCCATCCCTGGCAGTGTTCAAGGCCAGGTTGGACACAGGGGCTTGGAGCACCCTGGTCTAGTGGAAGGTGTCCCTGTGTGTGGCGGGGTTTGGAACTGGATGAGCTTTCAGTTCCCTTCCAACCCAAAACCAGTCTGGGATTCTGTGATCCGAAGCAGGGGCCCTGCACATCGCTGCAACTTGTTCATGTTTAATTTGGTTTTTAATAGCAGTGCTCCTCAGGTCCTGGTGCGATGTTATTCTGCCTGAGCAAATCGTAATTGTCTGGAGGGAGAAAGGTTTCAGACACATCTCTCATTAGCATTAACAGCCCCACTTTGCTCCAGCAATTATGAGGCCTGGGCACAGAAGGCTGTGCTTTCTGTCAAAGCTTTAAACTTCTCTCTTTGGTGCCCAGCCCTGAAATCAAATGATTTCCTATGTAGGTATCTCTGGAACGTTTATAAATATCTTATGAGTTCTTTACACCAAAACTAATGGGCAGACAACTTGTCAAATGTGGTAACAATGAAATAGTACATGAGTTACCAGCTGCAATACCTTCCTGTTAGAGTTCATGTGTAAATGCAGTGCCATCTTTTATCCAGAAACATCATTTGTCATATTACGCTCCTGCTAGTTTCCCTCCTAGCCCCTAGATAGATGGCTTATTTAGAGAAACCCAAGCTATTGATGGCAGCAAATTGAATTATTCATATGTGAGCATAAAAGAATACATCTGAGCACTCTCTTAAAACCTTTTTTGTTTCTTTTCCCGGCGATGTATGTCTGAAACAGTTTCTGAAAATGAAATAAATAGAATGTTCTGGGGAGGGAAAGAAGAAAGGAAACGTAGTGCTTTCAAATTAAACCTGCCTTCCTTTATTCCCATACAAACTGCTGGATGCTGCTGTGAAACTCATCCCTGGGACATGAGCGTGAAAATGCAAAGAGAGAAGGTGGCTCCTAAGCCATGTCCTCTTCCATCTAACCCCTCTTCTCAGTGTTCCCAAGCACCTCCTGGTCATATGTCTTCCGCAACATGAAGAGGCAGCCCTGGAGGTGTTTATGCATGTTGAGCCCCACGACGTACCTGCTTTCTCCTAATGTTTCCAGTTTGCACAGGCTTGGATTGTCCTGCATCGTGCTGATAAGACCCAAGCTCCTGTAGCTTCAGCAACCCCTGGGAGTAGGTATCCAGAAAACATGTTTAGACATTCCCTTGGGGACCTGAGCATGGTGGGGTTCCCTTTCCAGAGAGCTCTGCAGCACGGGCAAAGAGGCAGGCTAGTGTGGGTCTTGAGTGCTTTAGGTACTTTCTTGTATAGCCATTTCCCTTCAGGATCTTACACCTTACACTAGTGAATTCGCTGGTCACCGCAGATGAGAAAACAGTATCTTCTTCATTCTGCACATTAGGAACTGAAGAAAACGGTGCAGTAAATCATGGAATCATCATAGGATGGCTTGGGTTGGAAGGGACCTTTAAGCTCATCCAGTTCCAGCCCCCTGCTACGGGCAGGGACACCTTCCACTAGAGCAGCTTGCTCCGAGCCCCGTCCAACCTGGCCTTGAACACTGCCAGGGATGGGGCAGCCACAGCTTCTCTGGGCACCCTGTGCCAGGGCACACCTAGGGATGTGTTGTGGATCTGGGAATATAGGTTTAGTTTCTTTTCTCCCATGGGACATGCTCAGCAGAACACAGGATACCTCTTAGGCAGCAGTGGTGGGTGCTGAGGAAGTGCAAGGTATGGACTGCAAAATGGCCAGGTTTATGTCATGTCTTGCTGCTGCTGTCAGAGGCAGAGCATGGGGCTCAATGGGCCATTGGTCTGACCCCATAGGACACACACACTTTATGTCCCTGGATTTCTGCACAGATACATTATTAAGAGGTTATGAGAGTGATTACACTTCATTTGTGCTTGATTTATTTTTCTCCCTTAAAGGAGAAGCCACTGGAGTCTGGAGATACTTAGTCCTGCCAAGGGATATTAACCTTTATTAACCAGCCCTAGGTGAAGGGAGCAATGGCTGGGAAGTCACCTTCAGCAGTCTCCAAGTTCCCTCCTATGAATCCTGTTAATAGCAGCCGGTGCCCAGAGTGATTCCCTTTCCCATCAGCACTTCCCTGAGCTTTCAGACTGATGCTACGCAGTGCAGTCCATGAGCTATAGGGAGACCGGCTGTGGGTGTCAGGAAAACATCCCAAGGCAGATGTTCATATGGAAACAGGAGGAAGAACGTGCTTGGATAGCTGTATCCAGGTTTTTTTTTGCCCCTGGTACATTTTGGTTTTGCAAGGTTATATATGGAAAGCTTTCCAAGCAAGAAGAGACCTCTGTGAGCCCATTCTGCAAGGCTGGCTGCTCAACTGACAGGACAATTCAGGCTGGGAGTTGGGGAAACAGGAGGTGCTGGACCAGGTCAGGGTTAGTGGATAATGCATCATTTAAAGACCTTTGCAACTGAAAGGGAGCAACTGCAAAACTCAAAATAGTAAAAAAGAAATAAACAAATAGGGAAAATAGAATAAATAAATAATACGTCACCAGGACAAAGAATGGAGAGGGACTTTTTGCAAGGGCATTTAGGGACAGGACAAGGGGGAATGGCTTTAACCTGACAGAGGGGAGATTGAGATGAGACATTAGGAAGAAATTCTTCCCTGTGAGGGTGCTGAGGCCCTGGCACAGGGTGCCCAGAGAAGCTGTGGCTGCCCCATCCCTGACAGTGTTCAAGGCCAGGTTGGAAAGGGCTTGGAGCAAGCTGCTCTAGTGGAAGGTGTCCCTGCCTTTGGCGAGGGCTGGAACTGGATGAGCTTTAAGGTCCCTTCCAACCCAAACCAGTCTGGGATTCTGTATAGCAACAGGTTTTAGAGACATCACCTCTTCAATAAGCATCAGCCAGATGCTGCACACGTACTCAGTAAGTGTGCTGAGGCAGAGCGGTGATAAAGAGCAGCCCTTGGTGGGAGACCTCCGACCCAGCTTGCTGCCTTCAATGTCTGCTGCATTTCAGTGAACTCACACTGCTTGCAGTAAGAGTAAAGGGATGCAGAGTGCTGGTCACAACAGGGTTATCATGTTTAACTGCATTACTGCAGCAGGCGTTCAGTGGAGGGAAACAGAGCACATATTATCTTACAGTCGTATCATGCGCTGGTCTGTCCCAATCAGACTGCTGGACCATCTGGATTTGAAGCAGATCCCACAGGGCCTGACCAGAAATTAGTTTTGTGTGCAGTGTGTGCATGTTGCTGAATTGGTTGCTTTGGAGGAAAAAGGGAGTAATACCAAGAGGGCAGTTTCCTGAATATCTATCAAAGGTTACTGGCAGCGGTGGTTCATAGCAGACCGTGTTGTCTGACTTCTCCAGCGTGCTTGGCGTTTTAATACTGTAAGGGACAATGTGACCACCAAATCCAGCCTCTGGTATGTCACAGGCAGCCCACAGGAGGCTGTTTGCAGAGCCTCTGTGCACTCATCATGTCTGGGTTGAGGTAAAGCACGTAGCTTTTAGGGATTGCTAGCCTCGATTTAAGAAAGGGCTTCATGTAATAGAAAATCCATTACAACTGCAGAAAAGTGTTCATCACCATCTCTATTAGAAATCTGCACCTTGTGCCTGCTCTTCATCTCTTCTGCTTTCAGCCGCTGGGGTTTCTGCTGCTTTTCTGCCAAATGAAAGAGCTGTCTCTGATCAGAAATTATCTACTCATGCAGGCACTTACAGACTGTAGTGAAATTGCATCTTAAATTTATCTTACAAGTGAGGTCGGCTTCTCTTCTTTCTTCTGGATAGAAGACTTCTCTGTGGCATGATGCATGTACTTGCCTTCTGATTCCCGATTTCTCCAACATGGGAAACGGTGGTACCAGACCTGGACTCAGGAGGTACCTTTCCTCTCCATGGATCACATTTGTTCCTCCTGTGGTGCATCGCAGAGGGGGCTTGTTTTCAACTTGCTCTTCACTGAACACTCTGCTCCAGTGGTCCTTCTTGTGAAATACAGCCCAAAGCGCACACCCCACATTCAGCACTGTGTACAGAAGGCCTTGCTCTCTGACAGGTCATTCTTGCTCCCAAGCCATGGGTCTTTCTGGAATGGGGTGTCTACGTGATTCAATATCCCATATTAAATACCCTCTTCTCTCTCTCCCCTATTCTGCACTCGCTGAGGAAGCGTTGCTATCAGCTGGAGGAGCCAGTGGACTAAAATCCGTCGATGTTTGAGCTTCGTTCTACCACTCTCCAGGGTGGCCACGTTTCTGGTCATGTTCAAGGCTGACTTCTTGGTCAGGTCATTTGGGAAGCATCAGAAGCAGCCCCCTTGAATACAGAGGTCAAGATTTCCTGTTGATTTGTCTAGCACCCAAATTCCAGCTGCTGCAAAATCCCATGCCCTCTGGGAGCAGGGAAGATCACTTCTCCTCTTCATCCTTTGTCACATCGACAGTTCCTGCAGAAATGCAGTTCATGTCCTGCCCACACCACCTGTGTCTAATGCATTTTAGGTGTGCAGAGATGTGCACCATGTAAAAAACAACACAGTCAAAGGTCTTGTGTGGGGCTGTTCCACCTGGGTCATGCAGTGAAAGCCTGAAACTTCTGGTGGCACCACCCAGTCCTCTGCAGAGACAGGCCATTGTCTGCAGGTCCTTTTCCCACATTACCTGGGAGAATAGGAGGGATGGGACCTGATGGGAAAGGGAAAATGAAAGGGAAAGAGGGAGGGAAAGGAAAGGGCTGCTTGATTTCTTTGTCATTCACTGTAATCAGCATCTGTCTGGGCAGGGTGCTGTGTGCTTTCTGCAAGAGTTTATGCTCTGCAGAGGGGACCCTCAACTCCAGTCATGCCTGCACTCCTGAGGTCACCTCTTCCTTGTCACAGACATGAAAAGGCTTGTGGGTAAACTGAGGCAGAGATTGCTTTATCCTGTGCTGTCTTCTCAGCTGAGCTCCAGTTGTGTTGCTGAGGGATGCGTAGCAGTAATCAAGGGAGGATGAGGAGGGTTGTGGTTGCAATAACAGCTTTGCTACAAAGGATCCATTGGAAACAGGAAATCCCTGCTGCGTGCTCAGTAATTTAGAGAGATGTCATGCCTGCTGCAGGGCCGTGGGCACAGGAAGGTGTTCTCACAGCAGCACATTGCATGGGCCACAGAGAGCACAGCTCACCTGGCCAGGGGGAGGACTGTGCACCCACCTGAGGTTACATCCTTCCCGTTGCAGCACAAAGATGTGTCTCCAAGTCAGAGCCTGACTTGCAGTGGAAAAGAGCTGCCTTCTATAGATATTGTGTGTTGTGCAATTGCAGTGGAAGCTGCTGGAGCCAGACGTCATGTCTGAAAAGGGGTGAATCCCTCCACATCCTGAAGGGACCCTCAGCTGCTGCTGCAGTTTCTTACCACCCCATGACACTGCTCCTGTCTCTTGTCACTCACCTGACTGCAGCTGCATCCGGATGCATTTTGCCTTGTTTCTTCTTCAGAGGTTTCTAGCATCATGGAGATAGTGGCATTGTCTGATTGACAGGTTAGAGGAGCTCTGTTCAAAGAGGAGAACTAGCCTGTGTTTTTAACAGCTCAGTAAAAAGCCTGGAGTAACATTAGCAGAGTAACTGAGGGATCTTTGCTCTAGCAATGAACAGAGTATCTTGGCCAGGAAAGGGATGCTCTTTGCTGGGTATTCTTTTGAATGGTTACACAGGTTCTCTTTTGATTGCTTGTTGTTTGATTGGGGGGTGCATTGGAGGTACACCACTAAAAAGTAAAACCTAATAGTTCGGTATTTCAGATTGCTTAAACTCATGTGACGTGACATTAAATAAAGAAAAGGTTTGCCTGTTTCGTCTTGCTCGCCACTAAAACCTTACAAGTCCATTAGCTATGCTATTCCCTAACTTCTGCTAGAGTGAAAAGCTTTCAGACAGGTTAGTGATATCGGGATGTAATTGTGAAAAGTTCCATGTAAATCCATGCAGAGACTGTTAAACACGAAAGGACCATACTGGTGATTGGTCATCTAACCCAAACTGACTGTAAGTGGTGGAAGTAATTCTGATTTCTCAGAGGACCCTCTAACGTCCAGCTCCTCTGGTGTCATAGAATCCCAGACTGGTTTGGGTTGGAAGGGACCTTGAAGCTCATCCAGTTCCAACCCCCTGCCACAGGCAAGGACACCTTCCACTAGAGCAGGTTGCTCCAAGCCCCATCCAACCTGGCCTTGAACACTGCCAGGGATGGGGAATCCAGAGCTTCCTTGTGTTAAGGTGCAGCTCTTCCAGAATCAGGAACAAAGTGAAGACAGCCAATGATGCAGCCAAATGGTCAAAAGGTTCCCAAAGTCAGAAAGGTTTCTGGATAGGGAAGATCTATCCAGTAAGCTCAGGATTCGGCATTGTGTTTTAAGAGAGAGAACACATCAAGTTCATTTAGTAGTGATGGAGGCTGTGACACAGTTGGTGAGGCCTGTTGATGTTGAGGAATTGCCTGGTATGACCAGGGAGATGTTCACAGCCTTGGTCCATGGCAGAGGAGTGATCATGATGCCATTAACCAGCACCTTTCTATTTCTCTTCCCCTTGCTATTCCAGAGCGATTACTCAAGTGACACCGAAAGTGAAGACAATTTCCTGATGATGCCACCAAGAGACCATCTCGGCCTCACTGTGTTCTCCATGCTCTGCTGCTTCTGGCCATTGGGGATTGCTGCTTTTTATCTGTCTCATGAGGTAATGTTCAAACATCTCCTGGTAACTCAGAGTTTCGTATCCACAGAGTAGCCGTCACTGAGCACCAGCAAGGGAAACTCACCAGACCCCAAATGTGGGCCAAGGCATCCTTTCTCTGGGGCAGTGGGAGGTATTTAAAGAGGGTAGTGTGTTCCTCACATTGGTATGTCTCTCTGATAATGGTGGTTGTCTTGTGAGATACTTTGCTGAGGGAGGAATCTACAAAATATTTTAGGGTTTAGCTGATGATGGGCAGGTTCCATGTCAGGTTGTATGGTCTCTAGCTATGGATTTTCTGTGGACATGACTTTTGAGTGGAAAACACCTTTGCTGTCTCAAACACTCGGATTTCCTATTGGGGAAACTGATCTATCGGCTCCCGAACTTCTCATCTGGAAAAGCAAACCAGGTAATATCCTTCCAGGAGCAGAAATGTAATTTCTGTTCTGCAGAAGCTAATTTACTTTCCAGGAACCATTTCCTTTCCCCCTGTAAAATGGCTCAGCCTGTTCTTCTTGTCCAAGTTTAATATGGGAATATTTTTCCCAGAGAAGTGACAGTGGTTTGGTTTGGTTCCTTCATGAGATGGGCTTGCAGGTTTCCAGCCAGTGCCTAACTAGCCATCAAGTCTTGCCCCATCATTTGTTCTGACAAGTGTGTCTTCAGAAGTGCCTGCAGAGTAATTATTGAGTTTCCCAGCATGGCAGTTAATGTAATGTGACAGAAAAGGAGTCACACTGGAAGTCCCATCAGTGACTGCAAGGGAGCATTCACTTATATTTCTATCTCCTGGTGATTGAAATGTCTATTGCCAACTACAGTCTGTACTCCACAGCACTGAAATCGTTCACCCTTTCTCCTGTCTTTCTAACCTGTCTCCTCCAAACATCTACTAGCGTTGGCTCTTTGTCAGACAAGAGCCAGCACTTCAGATATGAAGAATACTAGTCTCCAGTATCAAAGGCACAGCACCACTCTTTCTTGTTTTCAATGAAGTGTCTGCATTGAACGTGGACACTTCTGAGACAACTAAAGTTTGTCCAGTGGAATATAACAGGTTTCCTTGTTTGAGTGCTGTTGATTCCTCAAGCTTTGGTCAAGGGATTTGTCTGATGACGATGACAGTGGAAAGTAAACCATCATGGCCGTGTCTCCTCACACACGTGGACTAGGCAGGGGTTTTCAGCAGTGCTGTAGCCAAGGAAGGGCTGAGAGCTGTCACTGTTAGAATACACTATTAGAATACACTTTTAGCAGTGCGTTTGCCCTGTGCTGGAGAGAACAGCGTGCTCCTTCGTGTCCTGTGGTAGCTTTCCTTCAGGAAGCCTGGGGGTCTCTTTAAGTAATGCAGGGGAAGCACGGCACAGTCCAATAAATGCAAAATGAACAATGTAATTAAGTACCTCACAGCAGTGTGGCTGAGAAAGTAATCGTGCTGAGAACCTGTGTATGGAGGACAGGGCATCCACATTAACTGTGAACTGATTCCAGGGGCCAGCGTGAATCCACGAAACAGAAGCATAGGGAAGGTGGAAAAGGCCATGTGTAGGCAGGGAAAGATAATGGTATTGTGCTGGAGGATATAGGCACTGGAAAATGGAAACTTGGGTTGTGTTTGTTTTAGCATGATCACAGAATCATCAGGGTTACAAGGGCCTGGTGGAGAACTGAATGTGGCTGCCTAAAGCTAGGAGCAGTCAGCAAAGTGCTTTGCTCTTACTAGGTTGAGAGATAATAAATTAACCTTTGTTAGTTAACCCCTTGGATGCATCAGGACAGGCTGTGGCTAAATCCAGCCAGGAGGAAGGATTGTTTCTGAGGAATTTTGATTTCTGATTACTGCTTTGGGTTGGCTGTAGAAATCTTTTCACCTTTCCCCTTTTAGAGGGGGATGATGATGATGATGATAGTGCTACCACCCCTGAGTTCTCCTTTGCTCCGGTCTTTCCTCTTAGCTCTGTCCACAACAGCTGAATGAGCTGAGAAATCATTTCCCAAATCTTTTGCAGAAAGGTGGTCAAGTCCCTGCTCATCCCAGTCCACCATGGGCACATCAGTCTGTCCTTCCCTGCCTGCCTCCCCTCCAGCATTTCCATCACAACCCTGAGAATCCACAAGCCTTCACTGAAACTGGCTCTTCTGCAAAACCCCAACAAATTGACATTTCCCAGTGGGAAAAAAATGACACCAAATTCTACAGCCCTCAGTGACATGGGTTAGTGGTGGACTTGGCAATGCTGGGGGAAGGGCTGGACTTGGTGATTGTAAAGGTCTTTTCCAACCCAGCTGATTCTAGGATGCTAAGATGCAGCTGGGCAGAGTCTGCGTGCATGGTGGAAATGAAGATGTGCATCAGCTGAGCAAGCAGGGAGGAGCAGTGGGTTCAGAAATGCACTCTGTGAAAGCAAAACCAGTTCCTCTCCATTGGGATATCCAATTTTCACAAGCAGGGCATCGTCTCTTGAGTTTCTGATCCCAAGTTTCATTTCTTTAACTTTGTTAACCTGACAGAGGGGAGATTTACGTGAAGCATTAGGAAGAAATTCTTCCCTGTGAGGGTGCTGAGGCCCTGGCACAGGGTGCCCAGAGAAGCTGTGGCTGCCCCACCCCTGGCAGTGCTCAAGGCCAGGTTGGACACAGGGCTTGGAGCAACCTGGTCTAGTGGAAGGTGTCCCTGCCCGTTGCAGGGGATTGGAACTGGGTGAGCTTTAAGGTCCCTTCCAACCCAAACCAGCCTGGGATTCTATCATTCCGTGCAATCTCCATGGAGTTGTGTCTGGCTGGCATAGGAATACACCTGAAAAATCCCAGTGGACACTTCTCAGCATAGGTAGGTGCTCAGATAGCCTCCAAACCCACTTTCCTCCCCAGCTGCATGTGAGATTTGCCAGGGGCAAATCAGAGTCCAAGAACACGAGAGCAAGCACTTCCCAGTCTGCTGCACTTACTCCATACCACAATTACCTCCCTCATACCGTGATTGAAGGATGCATAGCTCTGTAATTATTGCCACATCCCCTGGGTTGCTGGAGTAGGCACAACTCCAAATGCCATTGCTTGGATTGGTTTTAAAGAAAGTGGTACGAGGATTTTCTTTGGTTTCCATCCTGATGTGAGGCATAGATGACCAGGCAGAGGAGGAGCCTGTGTTTCTTCATGATAACTTATGGAACATTTGGAGCCTTTCTCTACAGTTTTCAGAGAGAGCTTTGAAAAAGCTGTATTTTGACATGTGTCAGTGGTCACTGGGGAGAAGAGAGAAATAATGTTTGTCCCCTCGCTGTGAGGGAGGAGACAGGATGAGCTTAACCTTTATCAGAGACCAGAGATTATGTGCTCCGCATACATGAGTGTGTTTCTCTTTCTTTGCATTTCTTCATCAGATTTTGACATCTAGCCACTACTGAAAAGGACAGGGAAATAACAGCCAAGTGCTTTCTATTATTCATTAGGAATGTGTCTCATAGTCCCCATCTCAATAGGGAAAACCATGGATGGCAGTGTGATGTGCCACACTCAACCAGACTGCCTGCTGGCACTGCTAAGACCTTTCCATGCTTTACCAGCCCACCTTGTTTTGTTTTTCCTCTCTGCCCCACTTTTCTCCATCAGGAAACAGAGTATCATAGCTTATAAAGAAGTTGACACCCACAGCCATGAGCCTTTGCTTGTACCGGTGACGCTGCATCCCTTTGTACCCAAGATGAAAAGGCACAGGCAAACCCAAAAGCCTGGAGTATTTTTCTTTACTTGTTTTAAGTGCAGTAAAAGGCTGAACTGTACACTTGCAGGGAGCGTACACTTGCATTGCTGAAGTGATGCTAGCAAAACAGACAGTGGGCTTTTGCATTTTCCAGAGAGGTTGTTGATTTTTCAGCACCGCATCCTTTGTTGGATTAAGTAGCGCTTGTACAAAAGAGCCTGCTGTCAAAAGAAGATGAGCTTTAACCTCCTTAAGTATAACATGAAAAAGTCCTTTTCTTTTTTTGATGTCTTGGACCAGGATGCCAATCACATAATCCCTGAGTTGAAGCTGGGCTGTCACTTTGGGTCACACAGCTTGGATGTAGGGTACTGGAGATGTTCAGGGGCTACCCAGCCCTGTCTCTGCTGCCAGTCATGCAGAGCTTTGAGCTGGCTATACTGATCCCTTGAAAAGCAGATCTCTGAGTTCTTCAGCTTTGTGTGTGCTTGTGAGTGCAGGCACATGCAGGCACCCTTCTGACGAAGCTTTGCAGCCCTTGAGCTGTAAAAGTGATGAATAAAACCTCCAGACAATTAAATCCTTTTGGGTCAGGAATGAGTCAAAATAAGTCAGAATGAGCTCCTGCTCATATGGAGCTGCTAAGGACTTTTGTGGCAGAAATCCTCCCAGCAGAGCTCTGTGCTAGTGTCTTGCTGTGGTGGCCAAGGGGTGACAGTATGGCCACTGCCCTTGCATGAGAACCCCAGCCCTGCAAGGGCCACCACTCACCAGGCTGCGTCCCTCATGTAGTTGTAAGGTAGATGGCAGACACCATGACTTTCGGGCTGTTCTGAACCTGCTTCAGTCCTAATAGCTGGTGAACGTAGATTCTGTAGTTAGTGTTTATTATAGCAAGGGGGTTGGAACTAGATGATCTTTAAAGACTCTTCCGACTCATAGAATTATGTGATTTCTCAACATGCCAGCTCTTCAGCTGATGGGAATCGCTCTCCCTCCACTCATTTGTGTTGGAAGATCTGGCTTTGCCAATCTGTCTTACTGAGGAGGGAGCTAAGCCAGGGGCTCACACAAAAGGCCAGGTCCCATAAGCAATACTGAGCCAGTCCACACTGACATGACTTTGCCCCTAGGTGCCTATATGGCTCTCAGACCCTCGTGTCACAGGACTTAGCTTTTCACGGGGACGAGCTGTATGCTCTGGTACTTTTCCTGAGTGATCACCTTAAGAAAGAGCTGAGTTCTTCCAGCCACGTTTGCAAACACAGGAATAGCTGTGTCTAGCATGTTAGATTGCAGGCCTGAAGTTTAGCAAGAGATTGAAACCATTGAGAACAAGGTTTTCAATGAGGAAACGTGGGGTGAACATTGCTTGCAAACTGCTCATACAGTTCTGCTTGCAAACTGTCTCTGTATGAGTGCATATGTGTGCGCTCCTGCTGAAACACAGTGCTTGCAAGGAGAAGCACTTCAGGATCATCGAATGACACCATAATTTTAGCTGCCACAAGACAGCTGTCTTATACTTACATATGGCACTTCAGACAGACATTTCTTGTACTTCGACTTGCATCTATACTCGAGCCTCAGTTGGATGGGTTTTGCCTGTGCTGTTCACTTCCAGCTGATGGCTTTTATCCCTTGTCTGCTTTGTCCACTCAAAGACTGTGGCAGGGGCCACCTACACGTGGCCCAGGCATCCTAGACACAACTGGTGCTACCCTGACCATGCATGTTCATTAGACATAGAAGTAGAGGCTGTTATAGGAAAATACAGCAGCCCAAGGCGGGATGAAGCTGCTGCTGCTCCACGCCTGCAGGTCCAACCAGCAGCAAGGCTGCAGCTACATTCCCTGCAGGCACACACACAAAGCACACATATGCACCATGTATTTACATGGGTACATGGCTGGCCATGCAAACCACAGAAAGACACTCGGAGCACTCAACAAATGCAGATGGTACCAGCAGCCCCATCATGCTCCTCTCTGTCTAAGCAGGATGGAGGTCCACTAGTGAGAATGTCTATCTATCTATCTATCTAACTATCTAGACACATATATATATGCACACACACATCAGTGCATCGTGGATCGCTCCAGTAGCTAAGCTCAGCAGTGAGACTGAGGGTCACTCACACTTCCCAAGGAGGGCATCAAGAGAGGGAAATATGCAGTGCTGGATGGAGAGACTGAGAGTGGGAGAGAGGCTGTGATGGCCACAGTTAATTTAGGAGCACAGCGTGGTATGAGCACAGCGTGGGAAGGGTAGGACCAGCTTACTCCTCCAGGTAGGTCTTGTGCAAAGAAAGGCAGGTTTGAGGCTCCCCTGTTAAGAAGGATTAAATGTAGTATTGCATGAACGCTGCAAGGGGCTTTCTCTGCCACTGTGGCTCACACGTGGGCATGTTCATGAGGGCGGTGGTTACAGCTATGGGGAGTAAATGAATTGGTATGATAGCCCCTGTCCTAAGCAGGACAACTTTGTGGGGGGCTGGCACCAAGTGACACCAAGTGTCTCTGTGAAGGTACAGAGTGAAAGGCAAATGCTCAGAGGATAATGCCCCAGGCCAGAGAGCCCATAGGGCATTGCAGAGATAGCAAATTGGCCAGGAAGAGGATGATAGTGAATACTGAACATTACAGCCTGTGCCAGCATAAAATAACGTGGCTGCTGTTCTCAACCGTGACAAGGAGAGAAACTACCTGCTGAGATAGCCGGGAACATATGTTGCTGTGTGAGAGTGCTGGGTTTCTTGTTCTTGGAAGAGCAGCTCTGAAATGGATGTCTGTGGCCTCTGGTTAGGGACCTTTGGGTGACATCTCTTGGCTTTGCAAAAAGCTCATCACATGGTTCAGTACATTCAGGGTTTGCAACTTATGCTCCTTTCAGAGGGAAGGGAAATCCGAGTCCTGGATGAAGTGGCAGAGGATGTCTTGTGGCCCTTTAATTCCCCAGGGTCTGCTTCAGATGCTGATGGTGACACTAAATCTGAAGTGGTAGTGACAGGACAAAGGGGAATGGCTTTGACCTGACAGAGGGGAGACTGAGATGAGATATTAGGAAGAAATTCTTCCCTGTGAGGGTGCTGAGGCCCTGGCACAGGGTGCCCAGAGAAGCTGTGGCTGCCCCATCCCTGGCAGTGTTCAAGGACACAGGGGCTTGGGGCAACCTGCTCTAGTGGAAGGTGTCCCTGCCCGTGGCAGTGGGTTGGAACTGGATGAGCTTTAAGGGCCGTTCCAACCCAAACCAGTCTGTGACTGACTCTATGAAGTGGGGTTTAATAACTGCCAGCACCTCTAATTCTCTGCTTTCCAGGTGGGAGCTGGCTCCCAGCCACTGGTTTGAGTGTGAGTGAACTTTGCTAACACCAATTTTCCCTTCAGGGCAGATGTCTCCTGAGAAGAGAGGTCTTTGTGCACACAAGACAATGTCCATGTGCAGTGAGCTGGGTTTCAGCAGCTGCTAATTTCAGTATTGTGTAGGTGAGGTCTTGAGCCAGGGATCATTATAAGTGTCTTGCACAGATTTCTCTTCATTCCTCTTTGTCCTTTTGATCTCATGGTCACATTTCCAAATCACGAACTACAGCTACAAATAGGGATTAGATTAATGAATGGCCTGATTGCTTTAGCCCTTAAGCTAATTTTAAATAATTGGAAAGGTAGCTGGCAAATAACATTCCCTGGAGAGTTAAATTCATTATGCAGGTGTTTAATTATCAGGAAATTTTGGGACAGAAAAGAGACCAACTCAAAATGTTTGAGGAGGTAAGGGGTCGCTTTTATTAGCAAGAACATCCTGCACGATAGCTTTGCGCATGAACTGTTCTGTGCCTGACATTCAGGCTGAGCCAGCCAGAGCCCAGACACGTATCGATACAGTCATTCTCCAAGTGTACAAAACATTATTCCTTCCTGGCATCCTCTTTTCGCCCTGCTGTTACTTTTTGTTGCTCATCTATTGGCTCACTATTTCACAGGCTCATGAGACAGCAAGGATTGTTTCAGTGCAGAATAATACCACTTCAACAGGTTGCACGCACGCCTGCCATAAGCTTGGTGTGTCCGTAGTACTCACAAAATCACCCAGTGATGATGATCCCAGCCCAGAGGCAGAAGCAGGGGACACGATTTTGAAGCTCCCTAGTAGGTCACCCTGCTGAAAGAGGCATGAGAAAGTCAGCGACCCATTGCAGGTAAGGGAATGGAACATGGTTCCCCCATTCTGGCCATCCCAGGGTCTGCTTCAGTTGTGAGAAAAGCCAAAAAGCTTTAGATGCTGCCTCAGGAGCCTGGTGGCATTACGACGCTCTTCACATCCAAGGTGGTAAATGATCTCCCTTGAATTCTCCTGTGGCAAGGAGAACAGAGTGTACATCTGGAGTGTTCTTTGGGTGCTGTTCATAAATAGAGCTTCCTTTCATCTGGCACGGTAGCACGCACCCTTACAAAACTAAAGCAAGCAAAAGGAGGCAACCACATGTGAAGTTTAATGTATGCAGTAGTAAGTGAATGGATGTTTTCAACAGCAAAGGCTGAAGGTTAACCTTTCATCAGTCTGCAGAAGACTAGGGTATTTTTTTCTTCCTCCAAGAGATTAACATCATGTACCAGAGGCCCAGGGCTATATTGTAATCTTGAATATACAGCTTGCTATCTCTCAGCAGCTGTTCTGGCGAGGGATGCTGAATTACTACTTGGTTTGGATGCACAGCAAACTGAACTGATCATTTCTGATTATAATCTACATATCTCTTTCAAATGGGCTGCAGAAAACGCTTTGAAGTGAAGACTTGAGTATAGTGATGTAGGCATGCAAAAGTGCCTGCGGGACAACTGTAACTCCTCATTGAATTGTCTGACTTCCCAGCAGGAGGAAAGAGTAAAAGGTTTCATGTATTCATTTTGGGATGAATGACAAGAATCAGCTGAAAAGGAAGGGACTGAGACCTACCTGCATCTGTGTGGTTTGTGTCTAAAACTGGGCACTGTATGTTCACTGGTAATGACTGCTTTTCAGCCTAGAATAAACATGGGATTATCCATTGTATCCAAAGATCCTCAGCAAGGACCCACTGCAAGGCAGAACAATACAATCATAAAATCACAAAGTGTTTTGAGTTGGGAGGAACCTTAAAGCTCACCCAGTCCCAACCCCTGGCACAGACAGGGACACCTTCCACTGGACCAGGTTGCTCCAAGCCCCTGTGTCCAACCTGGCCTTGAGCACTGCCAGGGATGGGGCAGCCACAGCTTCTCTGGGCACCCTGTGCCAGGGCCTCAGCACCCTCACAGGGAAGAATTTCTTCCTAATGTCTCATCTCAGTCTCCCCTCTGTCAGGTTAAAGCCATTCCCCTTGTCCTGTCCTTTCAGACCCTTGTCAAAAGCCCTTTCCATCTTTCTTGTTGTCCCCTTTAGGTAGCGGAAGGTACTGGAACCTTGTAAGGGGACCCAGCTGTTGTATAAGCTCATAAAATATCTGAGATAGGACGGGAGGACACTCCCTGCTTTCAGCTCTTGTGCCTGAGGAGCATGCACCTCTCCAGTGGTCATGCACTGAGGTTTTCCTCCAGGGCAAATGGCTGTCCCAGCAGTGAGCCTACAGACTTCCCCACTGACTGTAACCATTTCTTCAAGTGAGCACTAAAACAGACAAAGCAGTCTTACCACGGGACCCTGGAAGGTAGCATCATGAAAGACAAGCTTCTGTTGCTAGTGGCAGTGTCCACGGGGCCTCTGTTAAGTTAAGCTCTGTGCCAGCCAAAAAGCTTTGGAGCCAGCAAGGCCAATGAGAAATAATTCTGTCCCATTAAAGTAGATGGAGAGATTGCACTTTCTTCCCATGACCATGGGCAAAATATTGAGCCCAGGAGGAGCAGCTTCCCTGAGGCAGCCACTGTTTGGGGCTGTAGGGGCACACAGATACATCAGTGCTCTCTTTTGATAGCTCTGGCCAAGATCTGTAACAGTCTTGACTCTACCTCTCACCAGTCTCTGCAGAACCCTGTTTCCAGCCTTAAATGCTGAAATCTTTCTTTAAGAAGTGAAAGGTTAATTAATTATCTAATATTACTGCATTGTTCCGAAACACTGTTTCCTAATCTAAACAGCAGCATTTGCTGATGCTTTGCCTCCAGCTGTATCCACAGAGGTAGGCAGGACATTAAAATGCACCCATCAAGAGACATGATGTATTGTTGGTAATAAAACCAATGTAGTATTTCATGTGCTTGGGGGGGGAAACACCAGTTTTTTCACATTGCGACTATCCCCAGTGCCAGTTTAGTATTAAGATACACTCATTATGGGGCATGATGAGCAAGAAGTCGTCAGTGACATACCCACATTTTGTCGTTTCTTGTCTTATTTCCAAGAAGTGCGAAGGAATCAGGGTTGCTTGGGTGAATGCAAGTCCATGCACGTCCGCACAGGGACTCAGCTTCCTCCACGGGTATGGGCAAAGCCAGAGATGAAAGAAGAGGGGTCACAGCATCAGGCAGAAGAGATGGAATTGGCAAGCCCTGCTTGACCCCATTCCTCATCCTGCCTTCCTTGGCGTGAGTGCTTCTCCATCATGAAGTCCAGGAGAAAGGATGCTGTTCAAACCAGCTATTACCTAGAACTCCCAGACAGCAGTCCCAAAGATGTTAGTGTCTGCCCCACCATGATGAGGTGTATCACCAGGAAGGACCTCTCTTTTATGGCTATTGTCTCTAGAAAGAGGTGTAGAAATGGGATGGTCAGAGCAGGAAAGACCAAATCCTTTCTTCCCAGGTCTGATCAGGAAGCTTCCTCTGGCAGGGATTTGTACTGGGATTTTTTTGATGTGAAAGGTGCTCCCTTCACAACAGGGACCAAAAGTTGATAGAGAACTCCCTGTCCATGGTTCAGAGCCTAGTAGCTGCTCCCAGCACTTCCCTTCGCTATAGCAAGGACATGCTACAAAAGGTGAAGGTGGTTCTTGGGCTGATAATGGCAGGCAGAGTAAGTTCCAAATCCTCCCAGGTGTGATAATGCAGGAAATGGGATTTGGTATCCAGAGACATGTGGGCCTTTGAACTAATTTAAATAGTAATTATCCCAGCCTGGGATTTCTGGATTCCATTCAAGACAGGACGCTCAGTAATTGTGCTGAATGTGTCCTCATTCCTTGACCTTGTCACACAGATGGTGTGGTTCTAAGCAGGTTTCTACTGACTACAACTAATTAAACAATTAATTAGGAGCCCTCACTTACACAGAAGCTATTGTAAAACAAGAACTTCAGTGACCTCATGGGACCTTGCCACAGCATTAGTCCAAGGACCGTCCGGATTGTCTTTGCTGAAGCTTTGGTGCATCCACCCAGTCTCAGTTTGAACCGTACCTGTGAGAGGTTGGCTCAGCTTAAGCTGCACTCACCTGAGCCTTTCCTGATGTGTCTTCAGGATGTCTCACTTTTGAGAGCTTTCCTTTGCTAAATAGGTGAAGACCACCTTGTCCTGTGACTTTCAGTGGCTATTCCTAAGTAGTTGTGAGCACAAATTGCTTGTTTCCCAGGATTTTTGGTATCCCCACAATGAAAATGAGTATTTAAATCCCATGGACAGAGGCTTTTATTCTTACTGTATCTCACTTTGCTCTGCCAACACTTTAGCATTTCTCCCCCATCTACCTTCTTTCAAACCATCAAGTATTCTGATTCTGTGTCATAGAAGCGATGCCTCATGAGCCTCTCCCTCATTTCTAATAACTTCTGTGTTGTATAATAAAAACAACACCATAATATTCACTTTATATATCTGCTGATTAGAAACCAGATCATCATAGAGGTTTCTAGCCCATATATGCACTCTGCCTGGAAAAGGAATGAACAGCATTAGTTCCCCTTCATTTCTTTATTAACAGCAAGAAATCTTTAAGTATTTCAGGGTGTTGGGTTCAACCTGGGGAACTGGAAACATTCTTTACCCAGTTTTTTGCTCATGAGCTGCAAATGGAGGTTTGTGTTCTCTGTGCATTTGTTACTTAGAAGAAATACTGAGAACAGGGAAGAATGAAGTGTCATTTAAGCAGAATTCAAGGTAAGCTCAAGGAGCAGCTTTTCGCTGTGACATGGGATGAATGTCTTGATTCACGGCTCCTGTATGCCTGTGTCAACATGAGACCAACTCACCCATACAAACTGGGTTTATATGGGGCATAACAGTGGCTTCCCTTCACTGGGCAAGCTGGGGTCTCAGGAGCAGAAAGGCATCTTGGAAAGGTTATGAGCATTGGGAAGGTTTTAAGGGTGGGTTTGGAAGGGGACCATGGTAAAGACCCTCCGGGCACTGCACAGCATCACTGTTCCCTGCTTTGTTATCCCTGCAATCAGGATCTGAAGGGTTTAGCATTGCTCTCTCTGCCCCTTGGGTCCACACTCCTCGAATTGGAAATTTCCCATTTACTGGGGCCCAGGATAAATGAACGATCCAATCTTCAAAACCCATTAGGGATTAATTGCAAGCAGAAGTTATACTGTTTTAATTAAAGCAGCGTACTTCAGGCAGCCCATCCCTGTAATGCAAACTTAGTATCAATGTTCTTACACTAGAAAAGATCTTCCCTGATACCAGAGAATGTGTAGAAGGGAGTAATCTGTCCTGCAGGAAGCACAAAAATATTGGCATGCTCTGCTTCAATTGCCTTGAAAGAGAAAACAGTGTCCTGCTGGGTGCAGTTACACCACTGCCAGTCTGCAGGTTGAGCTCACTTTCCTCCTGTGCCATCGGGAATGCTGCTGGGGCGGTGGGTGGGAGCCATATGAATTACAGTGCTGTGAGAGCTGAAATGGGGACAGCAGAGCGCAGCTTTGCCAGAGGGGAAATAAATCTGACTTTTGGGATTGTTGCACACAAAAAGACGTTTTTCTCAGGGGAGCAGCCCTGTGAGGAGCACACATTGCAGGGCACGTTGATGGAACTGTGCCTTTTGCAGTGCTGAGACCAGCACATCCATTGATGCCACAGACCTTGCTGCTTATCTTTAAACCCCAGAGAAGCAGAACGATGCAGGTTGCATTGAAACCCAGTGGGATCTAAGCTGCTGGGTTGTTCACCAGTATTGAAGAAGCACCCTTGTATTCATTAGCTACTTCATAGGCAAAAAGAGTCAAAAGCAAACACACGGAAGATGAGATTTGTGTTCTCTGATCACTTGGCACGTCAGAGAGGGCACCCTAGAAAACAGGGAGGAAAGATGTGGTCGCTGATGTGGTGTTTGGTATGGATTCAGGAAGGTTTCCGCACAGCAAAGGCAATCCATGCCTTCAAAAGGGCCCTTTGTGGGAGTGCAACGACCAAAAGTCCAAACTAGCTCCTCAAAGAGCCAAGGGGGCAAACAGTGGGGAGGAAGAGAACAGCCATGTCCTCTACACAGGCCAAGCTTGCTGATGCTGACAGGCTTACAGGGAGCTATGGAGTACTTCTTGTTCACACTGAAGGCTGTCCTTAGGTTGGCCTCCCAACTGTTTCTTTATGCTCCCATTTCGGACCTTGCTGCCTGCCTCCTTACTTCATCTATGAAGGAGCTCACACTGCTGCATTTCTGCCTCCTAATTTGGTGGCCTTACCCTGCAGCCCTTACGTAGGCGTATCCATCAGTCATATTAGATGTAAAAGATGCCATGGTTTGCCATCATACCTATAAATTCAAGGTGTCTCTAGGAGGAAAAGGGTCAAAGCAGTTGGAATCTGAACTACTGCAGCTCAGACTTGCAGCTCCAGTTGGAGCTTCTGTTTCACCTCTGAAACAGGCTATGTGTGAAGATTACATTGACTTGCTATTTGCCTCAAGTGATTCGGGGGAAATAGCTGCTTCCGCTCATTTTGGGAAGCCAGCCAAACCTGAACAATCTCACGGTAAGCAATGCCACAGTGAAACCTAGAGCAGAGATTCCCGTTTCCTTGCATTTGCTGCTTTGTTACAGAGCCCTGCTCTTATCACAAAATTCCCCCGCCGCCCCAATCCAGAGCAGCTCCCTCGTGGATTTGCGGCAGTGATGTTTTTGTGACCACAAAGGAAACAGCATGTTCGCAAATTATTTGATAAGGCCAAAATCATTTACCTCCTACCAAGTGTGACATATTTCGGCAATAGCTAATTAAGCTGAGAGATTGCTGTCATAGCTCTGTGCAAAGGAAAATCAGAACCTCTGTGAAATCTCTTTGGCAGAATGTGCATCATCTGCTATCTCCAGTATGAGCACAGAGCAGTGACACTACTGTCGGCATTAAATCACCCTTCAGTATGTTCAGCTCCTCTTTTAATCTACCAGCCTGTACCTCACCAACCTGGAGTCTTCACCATATGTGCTTGCATCTGTTGGCAAAGCAAAGATCATTTTTCCTAGCAATTGCTATGCTGAGGATCAAGGGTAAAAGATAGAAATGCCACTGTTTGTAATCTCTGGCCAACATGTGAGCTGCATGCCCTCTTAGGCGTCCAGTCTGGATACCTACTTACTGTAGCAGTCAGGAGGATGCATGCTTTCCCTGCTCCTGCAGGGATGCAGCTCTGTACCACTGCATGCGTTGATGGGAACGACTGCTTTTTCACTGTGTGACTGTGTCATTAACAAGGAGAGAACAGGGAGATTGAAGGCAATGGTGGTACTGTAAGTGGTGGCAGCTAGATACCTTGCCTGGTGTTTCTTCTGCTGAACAGAGATGGGATTTGAAGGGGTTTGAAGGGAAGGGGTGGTCTTTCAAGAGAGCATGAATTATACTTCAGTATCCCTGTACTATTAAGCAAGCCTTTATAGATGTAACTGAAGCTCAGAGCTGGCTGCCATCATCTGCTGCTGTGTCTTGTCTCAAACCCCGTGTACTGCTTGGGAATGATAGGGAGTCCTTGAACCAGCTCAGGCCCCTTTGCAGGTGAATACCACTACATGTGATGTTATGTGTTGCTGTGATTTTCACTGTGCCATGCAGTCCACTGAGAAAAATCCTGACTTCTCACCTTAAAATGAAATGAACCAGCAAGTGCAGTACTTTCAAAGGCATCAACAGCCATGCCAAGAGGATCTCACCAGGGCCTTTTAGCCAGACCAGCAGGACAGGATGTTCAACTAAGCAGCCAGAACAAAAAGTGCTGCTAGAAGCTGCTGTTAAGTATTTTTGTTGGTGTTTGCCTGTGCATACAGCTGAGACGTTGCTGATTCGTTTGTGATGCCTCAAATTCTATCACTTGCTCAAAGAGCAAACTGCTGTGCTTTGAGTATATACAAGAGAAAGCCTCTTGCTTTTCTCTCTTGAATTAATTTAGGAGGGAAGGGAAATATATTTTGGAGGAAGCAAGTTAAAGATTTTTTGTTAATGGTAAGTGGCTGAGAATAATTCAGTTTATTGCTAATTCCAAAGAAGGGAATCAGAGTCATGATGTCATGTCTTTTTAGCTCCATTCAAATGTTTTGCCTCCTCTTTTTCTGACTGAAATGACTCACAAGATCATAGACGCTAGGCACGGCAAAGACCTTTAAGCTCATCTTGCCCATCAGTCTGCAACCACTGGGTTGTTATTTAGAACGGTAAACAAGAAAACCATGTTAGAGGCAGACACAATGTTCTCTTAGAGAATGGAGAGTACTGAGATATTCTTTAGACATCTGTGTTTATCAGCTGGGTCTGAGAGCAGGGATCATGAAGTCAACGTGAATGAAAGCAGCGCCATGCACTGTCAAGTAGGGCTGAAAGTTTTCCATAGGGAAGGAGCATGTTTCCACCCCTACCAATAACCCCGCTTTCCTGTTGCTCACATCACTTCCCACAGCTGCTTTGACATGTGTCACTTTGGGTGACTTCCTTTTAGATTTAGTGGATTACTTTGCAGAGCTGCTGGTTTTCATGCACCAGTGGTTGAAGTCACTGGGAGCAGTATTGCCCTAGAGAACGCCTGATGGGGAGCATCTGTGACTGGAAACACCTTGGGCTGAACAGCCAAAAATATGGCTGCTAGAAAGAAAAGCAGTCTGCTGGGAATCCAGAGTATGAGAGGCAGGCCTTGAAATCAGAGGAGAAAGGGTCTGTAACCACACCTTTGTACAGGACCTGGCATACCTGGACCCTGACATCCCCTGACAAAGGCATGTCAAATCAGTGCCTTTCCCTGGGGTAGAGCCCATCCTTCAGGGCTACAGGGTACCAGCTCACATCTGGGGCTCCCAAGAGCAGTACAGGTAGGTGGGATGTTTATTCAGCAGTTAAGAGCTGAAATCACACACAAACCAGCCATACTCCGTCTCCTCCTTATTCACTCATTACTGCTGCTCTGACATACCTGCTGTCACTACTGAGTGCAAGCCTAGATCCTCTGGCTGCTGTCCTGAGAGCATTTTTACAGGAGCTGTCAATACAGCTTTGCATCAGCAAATGCCAGCACATCCATTTGGGCAGTTGCCTTTTCAACTTGCTTGTTTTCTGGCCAAATGTGTTCTCTAACATCATGAGGATTCACTGGAAATGGTCATCCACAGGATAACATGTGAAGATCTGTAACATCTCTACAACCGTCCGAAAGATGGATGGAGCCAGGAGGTGGCTGGTCTCTGCTCGCAAGGAACAAGTGATAGGACAAGGGGAAACAGCCTCAAACTGCACCAGGGGAGGTTTAGACTGGGTATTAGGAACAATTTCTTCCCCAAAGGGCAGTCAGGCATTGGAACAGGCTGCCCAGAGCAGTGGTGGAAGTGTTCACAAACCATGTAGACAAGGCTCCCAGTGACATAGTTTAGTGGTGGCCTTGGCAGTGCTGGGGAACGGTTGGACTGAATGATCTTGAAGAGCTTTTCCAACCTTGTTGGTTCTATGGTTCTATGATTCTATAATGTGCATCTATCCTGCTCTTGGGACACTTGATGAGTTCACTCCTCAGCTTCCAGAAGCTTCCAGAATTCCTTTTGCAGTGGCCTCAGCAGCATGTGGACATGGGCTAAGCCTTCCCCCTGTAGCAGGAGTGACTTTGGAAGCCACCCTCCCGCTGAGCCACCCCTGCAGGGATGCCCTGACTGCTCTGATTCACATTCTGTGGCAAGGATCTCTGAGAGCTCGGTGCCTCTGAGCCCCTGTTGAGGAAGGATCATTAGCATGCAGCCTGCCTGCCTGAGCAAGATGCTATCTGTATACCTAGTAGCAAAGGATAACCAAATCAACACCCAGTCAGACTCCATTAACATGGCCCTCAGGAGGCAAATGCCTCTTAACAGGAAATTATGTGCCACTGATCATTTCAGCAGCCAGGGCTCCTGATTGGTTCAGAAGCCAGTTTTCCTCTAGTGAAACATCTCCAAGCAGCATCTTTCACAGCAAGTGAATCTGGTTCCTCAGAGGCAAAGAGCTCTATGTGGGCAGCTTCCCTGCAGGAGCTGCAAGCGGCACAAACATCAGAAGCATGCCACCCGTGTCCTGGATTGCAAGCATTCCCATGCAGTGGTGAATGTACCTCTGTTTTGCCTCTTCCTCACCTCCTTTCAAGCCGCAGGTGAGAAAATGGGCAAGAAATGGGCTGAATGCCAGTTTAGGGTCCCTTCAAAACCTCAGAGGGGAAGCCAGTTGTGCAGTGTTGAACTCCACCAGCTGCTGCTCTATGGTGGCTTTGACACAGCAGCACTGGGCAGTTTGTGTACAGATTAGGAGCAGGGAACTCACTTCTTGTGCAAAACCCCACCTAGGAATAAAGGCAAGTCCTCTGGGATCATTAAACCCATTTTGTCATGGGTTCTTTTTCCCTCAAGACAAAGGTAACACTTGTCTTGGCACTTCCTTTGTTCACATTCTAAAATTTCTTGAGTAAGTCTCCTTATACAGAGAATGGATGTGTCCAGATGCCCTGGGTTCAGCAGTGGCAGTCATTTTTCTCCTTCTCAGTAGCTGGTGCCTTGCTGTGTTTTTGACTTTCAGCCTAGGAACAGCGCTGATAACACCGATGTTTTTAGTTGCTGCTCAGTAATGTTTACTCTGACCAAGGACTTTCTGAGCCTTGTGCTCTGCCAGGGAGGAGGGGAAGCTGGGAGGAAGCAGAGACAGGACACCTGACCCAAGCTGACCAAAGAGGTATTCCATACCACAGCACCTCATGCCCACTATATAAACTGGGGGCAGTTACCTGGAAGGGTGAGATCACGGTCGGGCTGGGTATCGGTTGGCGGGTGGAGAGCGGTTATATTGTCTTCCCTTGTTATTTCCCTTATCATTATTATTATTGGTGGTAGCAGCAGTGGTTTGTGTTATACCTTAGTTACCGGGCTGTTCTTATCTCAACCCGTGGGAGTTGCATTCTTTCGATTCTCCTCCCCATGCCTCTGGGAACCAGGAGAGAAAAGGAGAGTGAGTGAACGGCTGCGTGGTACTGAGTTACCAGCTGGGCTTAAACCATGACACCAGGGATACCCCAGGTCCCTTCCACTAACTATGCCACATCCTCAGAAGATCCCTGTCATAGAATCCCAGACTGGTTTGGGTTGGAAGGGGCCTTAAAGCTCATCCAGTTCCATCCCCCTGCCACAGGCAGGGACACCTTTCACTAGACCAGGTTGCTCCAAGCCCCATCCAACCTGGCCTTGAACACTGCCAGGGATGGGGCAGCCACAGCTGGCTGGCCATTATGCAAGCATCTGGGGCTCCCACTCACGCATTTGGGATTCCCACTCTCCAGGGTTTAGTTCAGCCTCCAGCTCCCAGATACCTCCAGCAGGAGAAAGAGGAATTATCTGGGATGACTTTCAGGGCTGTATTCATACAGTCCTGTGGGTCAGCTTTCACGCCAGCATCTCTGTGACAAAATGATCTACTGGTGCCCTAGCCAGCAGCGGCCACTTGTGTTGGGGGTGCAACCCAAGCAAGGGAGGAATCCTTTCTTTTATCTCTGATAACAAAGGCACGCCAGTGAAAGCATTAATGGGTCCCCCTTGGCTTTGTTGGTGCTGATGATGCTGATGTTGGATCACCACAAGGGAACATTACATAGCTTTATATTTGTGATTTACATAGATTACATTGCAGAGGTTTACAGTCTACTATATGCATTTGCTGCTGTGTTGGGAGCTGTAAAGAATAAAATCATGTAATAAAGAGCCTTCTGGTCCTGACATAAAATTCAGCATAATACATATTATTATCCCTGCCTGTGCCAGCCCTTCCTTCTTGCTCTTGCCTATGTTTTCAGTGTGTGCCAGTGCTATCAGTGCCTGAATACCAGCTAGGACTCCTTGCTGCTGTAGAGCAGAGCAGAGGAAAAGCCTGTAGAAGAGTTGAACAGGGAGAAATGCAGGAGCACTTCAAGTATGTGAAAGGCAAGTGCAAACAAGGAGGGAATTAACTCTTCTCCACATCCACTCCAGGATGGCTAAAGCCCTCAGTCCTACGTTGCAGTGAAGATGGTCTGGGTTCAGGTTTAGGAAAAGCTTTCTAGAGATTAAAGAAGGGAAATGCACTACCACTTGACCTCAGCAGAGACCAGTGCAGATGAATGGTCAGGGATGGCTTTTATAAGCAGAGCTTAAGATTTCTACAAGCTTATAATTGGTTTTGCTAAAATCCTCTCTTATGCCAGCTGGATATACACTGGAACTGACTTATTAACATGCCTCTGCTCTCCGCTCTGTAATCAGTGTCAGTCACAGTAGTGTTTAATGTTACACAGCAGCAATCTCAGTCTGGAACTAGTTTACTGGCTACTTGATAGCTGGTGCCTTTCCCGTATTAGCCTATTTCCCAGTCTTGGAGCAGGTGACTACTTGCTCTCCTGTCAAGATTGTCACTCACCTTTGTTTGAAAGCATAATGCCAGCACGCTTTCAAGGTAGATGGGACTGAAAAGCAGCTCATTTCTTCAAGGAGCAGGGTAGAGGTTGCAGGGAAGACCTGGTATCAGTTTCCTTCCACCATTAGTTTTTCCATCCCCTGGAGCAAAAAAAAAGTCATTTCTCATCCTGAGAGCATTTTCCAGACTTCAAAAATCTGCCTTTGGATAAAATTCCAGTTTTGAACTTTGGATGCTTTTCATGAAGTCTCATGAAGTTTCATGGGTCTGATGCTTAAAACTCAATCTGGACACCCTGCCTTAAGAGGCAACAGTTCTCCATTTCCCATTACAAAGTGTATTGAAGACTCTTAAGGTTTAGTTTTCAACTTCTATGCTCTGTTTCTGAGTCACGAAACAGAGCAAGACTCCAGGCTGGCTCCTTCTGAATTCTTCTTGGTATCTGTGAGTTGCTTTTGTGCCATTACACTGTCAGACCTCGCTTTTGGGTTTGGTGTTCATCTTTGCATGATACTCACTTCCTCCTCCAGGTTTTGTGTCCCTTGCTTGGTGAAGGTAATCTCACCAAACTGACAGGAGAGCTCTGTTACGATTGTAACTTGCTTACATTTGCTTTTTCTGGCATCATCTAGAAACAGTACATACTGTACTATTTCAGTGGCTTTCCTGGATGGTGAGCTAGCTGCTTTTGCAGGATTGCTGAGTTCAAGACTGTGTATTTTTGGAGTAACATTTACTCATTTGGTGCTTTATTGTATTAACCCCCTAGATCCTGAAAATAAAAGGTAGTTTCCTCTAGCAGGAGGAAAACTGTTATGTGGGTTTCTTAATATTCAGTAAACCCATAGTGAATGACTAAGAACAGTTATCGATTCACACCAGCAAGCTGTGCCGATATATTTATGGCCATCTAAAGCGGTTTTGCTAGCTAGTCCAAAAGAAGTGTTTGCTTTCTTTTTTTAGCTCCCTACAAAATAAGAGTTTAATGACAAAAAAAAAACACCCTGCTTCGGTGAGAATGCGCTAGGCACAGCAAAACAAAAGAAAACCCACGTTTGCAGTTAAAAGTCTGTGTTTCCACACAGACTTGTTCTCCTTTATATTCGTGCTATTGAGTGTTGGTAGGACTCCCTGCAGGAGCACCCTGGTGCTTCCTGTCCATGGTGCATCATGGTGGAGATGCAGTCCCAGTGAGGACGCTGGTCCTCAGGTAAAGGAGAGACAATGGGCAGGCAAAGTGCAGTTGCCCTGGAGCAGCACTGCAGCAGAGCATTGGAACTGAAGTGTCTTCCTTTCCTCAGTGCTATTTTACACATCCCCAGGAAAACCTTCACGGAGAGCAGTCAACGTGCTGTCAAATTCCATCTACAGGCAAACAGACTTAAAACACATGGAGAGAGAGAAAACTCCCAGCCAGGCCCTGCTGTTTGCTTCTGTAAATCTACGCTTCTGCCTTGCAAGTTTACTGTTGAAGAAAGGGCTATGACAAATTCCCCCTCAGGGGTCGGTATTTCTGGGCTCTTGGGGCTGACAGCTATTTCCTCCATTGCAACTTCCCTGCTTCCAAGAGGAGCACTTTCAGTGAGTGCTCCACAAGCAGCCACAGCGATTTTCATCCCCCTCTTCTGCGAATCCTGCATTCTGCACATCCCCCTCTCGACGTGCACGTCCTCTTCACCCAGATCAGGCAGCAAGCAGCTGCTCTGGCAGCACCCCTATCTGGAACATTGCTTGATATTACAGTAGGCAGCTATGTTTATTTATAGTGACTACATGAGCCAGGCTGATGGCTCTGCTGAGATCTTCACAGCAAAAAGAACTGAACAAAGCAACAAAGGGATCTGAGATCTTTGCATCACTCCTGTTCCATGGCAACCTGCCTTGAAGACTAGAGGGGGGGGTTAGGCAAAATAGCATGATGTCCTTGTCTTGCCTTTTTGTGCTTCCCAGGGCATCAGTTGTTTCCCTCTGCTGGAGACCAGGTGTAGGGGAGCCTTGCCTCACTTGTTGTGTCTCTTCTTTCCTGTTAAACAAGCTCTTATTTTTTCCTGGCTCAGGCTTGCTGAGGCAGAGCAGTGCTGCTGATGGAGTAAGCTCTGATCTCCAGCATTTTTGTGTCTCGAAGAGCAGTCTCTCCTCCAAACCTGGCAGCATTAGAGATGAGATTTCCAAGGATTCAGATCATAGACTCACAGACTGGTCTGGGTTGGAAGGGACCATAAAGCTCATCAATTTCCAACTCCCTGCCACAGGCAGGGACACCTTCCACTAGACCAGCTTGCTTCAAGCCCCATCCAGCCTGGCCTTGAACACTGCCAGGGATGGGGCAGCCACAGCTTCCTCGGGCAATTTCCACTCATTTATGCTCAGACATCAGGCACAATTTAAGGCTGGGACTAAAGGACCCAAGGCTATTCTTGCTTATGCTGTGTGACCTGAGATCTTGCCTTCCCCTCCCTGTGTTCACTGCACTCTGCTGTGACCGATGCAGAGGATAGATGCTGCCCTTTGAGGCAAGAGCCCTGACGATGCTCGCTGGTGTCCTTGCAGGAAGGGGAAGGTGTGGGGAAGAGCTGGTGTCTCAGATGCGGCTGCTCCCTGTGTGTGTTCCCAGCAGGAGCGTGTTGCTGTTGGGAGTGTGTCATTCTCCTGGTGGGCGGGTGTAAAAAAACCGATTCGGAAAGTTTCAAAGGAAGCTTAACAACAGCGAGAGGAGCTGCAGCAGCTCCATGCAAATAGCCCGGGCCCATTTGCAAAACACGAATGCCTCCTCCGCTCCATAGAGATCAGCTGACAGGGGCAGGAAAGCTGTAATTTCTTCCCTAAAAACAAGGATGGTCCTCACTCGTAACTTGATCCAAGGGATTTTGAACTCTTTTGAGGATGGCATCTGATTTGCGGTGACTTTATTTACATCATGTATTATCATAGAATCCCAGACTGGATTCCAACCCCCTGCCAAGGGCAGGGACACCTTCCACTGGAGCAGGTTGCTCCAAGCCCTGTCCAACCTGGCCTTGAACACTGCTGGGGATGGGGCAGCCACAGCTTCTCTGGGCACTATAAAATATACACAGACGCAGGTTCAAGCCCATCATCCAATGCAGTAACCGCCACCCACCCGCCACGTTAACTCATCCATCTGATTTCAGAAGTAGAACTCCTGGCAATAAAGAAGATACTCTGATTTCCTGCGTCAGGATGTCAGCCTTGATTCCTAGCCTATGCATCCCTGAATTTTCTTGGAGGACTTCCGCATGATTCTGGTTTACAGACAAATGTCCTGGATCCTCAGGCTTGCTCCCCATGGGCAGGCTGTGCTGGTGAAGCATGACTTTTGAGCCTTGCTCTCAGAAGCTGATGGAAAGCCTGACTTGCTGAGAGAGGAGGAGGCATGCATCTTCCAAAAATGCCACTTTATATTCCTCAGCAATCCCATGGCACCAAAAACGATGGCATTACTGAGGTAATTTAGCATTATTTTTAATAGCAGGAGCATTGAATATGTGTCCTTAGACCCCGGGAACCCTTCCAAGAGCTTTCCTGCTTGCTCACCTGTGCTCTTGTAGCATCCTTCTGCTGCCCAGTGGGCAGTTAACAGTCATTTTGCAAATATTCAGCTGAGCTGTTGACTGGGATTAAACCACCACGTGTATTTAAATACCTGGTATTAGAGGCCATATACTGGCAGTTCAATATGTTTCAATAAACTATAGTGAAAATGCTTTTTCTGAGTCTATCCCCATCCATCAACATGGGGAAAATGGGGTTTTGCCACTCAGCTTTAGGATGGCAGCACTGAGAGGGGAGCTGCTTTTCTTATAGAAGTTTTCCCTGTTTAACTGAAATGACATTATAAGCACACAGACTTGCACTGATGAGGGATGTGAGCATGGATGTTTTATTCATGGCACATTTCAGTGCACATCGCTTGAAAATTAGCTGTAATTGTCTCACTAAGCCTGGTTCACCTTCCACCTGCCACTGGGTGTGCTACTGGTCTCCTGCATTTGCATCCCAAAGAAACCAAGCTTTGCATCAGATCTGGATAACCCCAGGGCTTTCTTCCAAATAGCTCCTGCCCTTGGAAGTTCGGGAGTGAACTCCTTTCTGGCTTCCTTGTAGCATAATTAAGCTGATGGCTATTGATAGGAAGTGCTCCAAGGAAGGAGAATCATTCTGGTTTGCAGAGTGCCTAGTGCAAGAGGGACAGGGAAGCCACTGGAGGGGACCCTGAGCCACAAAGGTCCCTACTGTCACCTACCTCTTTTGGGTTTGCACATGCCCTCACACCTTTGTTTGCTTCGATTTCAATTGTTTCAGCAATCATAGAATGGTTTGGCAATTTTCTGTAGCTGTTACATTCCCTTTTAAATATGTATTTGTTTTCTAAGTAAGTGCTAACAGGACCTCATGGCACATAGGCTCCTGAGATGTATTTCGGCTTCTACGCTTTGCAATAGGCATCACTCCACGTTGCTTCTCATCCTTGGCAATGCCACAAGCACATTGCATCTCATCTGCCTGTACAGCACAGGAAAAGGGCTCCCTGGGACTCAGTAGGAGGTGTTCATGCAAACACGTTAGGTACCTCGCATCCCAGCCAGCTCCCCATATTCCCCCAGTCATCTCTGTTCTTTGGAAACATTGAAAACTTCAGTGTTTTCATTGGCAATTGTGAACACAACAGTAAATCACAGTACAATGTTAATGGAAGTGAAGAAAGAAGTTGGGCGTGAGAGATGCTGTTCTTTAGGTGAATGTCCTTTTGACATGAAGAGGTTGATACCCTGTTGGAATAGCCTTTTCACCAAGGCTCAATTATGGATAAGCTTTGCATTGCCCTTGCTACTATAAAAGGAAAGCACTTCTTCAGTAAAAGGGGAAAATTGAGCACTACTCTTGAATTACTCTTGTAATTGAATCAGTCTGCCTTTGCAGTTGCTGAAATAGGAAATCCAGTGTTAGAAAGGAGCAGCTGAACTGAAGAAGGAAGAAATTAGCATTACTGCTGAAGACCAAAGGCATTCTCATCCACATATAATCCTGGACTGTAGGAATTCACACACAAACAGCTTCAAGAAGCTTACCATTTCCTATGTGAGCTCAGCCAGCTCTCCTCTGCCACTCCAGCCAGATTAAACCATGATTCTCCAGTGTGAAGCTGGAAGATGTGCCCTGGCACTAGCACTCCAATGTTTTGGAAAGGCCATGGAAATAATTTAAGGATCTTCAAAAGCACTGGGAATCTGAAAGGAGAGGGTAAGGTAACCTCAAATTGCTATAGACATCCTTTCATTACTTTCCCTACAGTGGACAAGGGCCTGAACCTTAGTTCTCTATCACGTGAAGTTAAAGGTAAGATGGTTTTTAAAGAGCACTGAAGTGACTCAGCCCAATTGCTGCAACAGCAGCAATGGCAACTGAAACATGCTTGAGATTGCTGTCGTGACCTGGTGCCTTGCCCCAAGCCACATCCTTGCAAATAATACATCTATTCCTTCTCCCTAGTGAAGGGCTCATTTGAAAGGGGACTCATTCTAGGCTGTGACACCGCTTCTTTTGTTTGTAGTACTGGTGTTTTTCTTTCTGTGGAGCCGTGTCACTGCCTGTTTCTCAGTTGGTTCTCAGTTCACACAGTGGTGACAGTCAGAGAAGTGCCCACCTAGATGGGCCAGAAAGCAGCTGCCCTGCTTTGGTACACATGTGGAGTGAAAGCTGCACTCATCACCCAGTGAACAGCTTTGTGATGTACCTTTGCTGCCAGCAGAAGACATTACTGTAGGAACCTTGATCGGTCATGCCCATCACTACACCCATGGCCCTGGCTGGAGCTAAGCTTCCTGTCTGCACTTCCAGGAGCATGGAAAGCGCTTCCTCCAGTCCTTTGCACTCCACTGAAGTGAACCTCCAGGTCTGCCTTTCCCACCAGGAGAGCATATTGCCCTCCCAGGAGAAGAAACAACATAAATGTTGTTCATGGCCTCCCATGGATAGCTCGGCAGCTCCAATAGCTACGTTGAGTTAAAGGTACCGCAGAACTCGAGTGGGGAGGTCTGCTGGGAGAGAGACCAGGTTCCCTTCCTCAGCAAAGATGTGCCTCAAAGCACAACGCTGTGCTCCTGTATCCAGCTCCACTGTGCAGGGAAACCACATTTGCTTGGCCTCGTGCTGTTTTCTAGTGGAGGAGAAAAGTGTGGACAATTGACATAGTGTCACGAGGATGTGTATGTGTGCTAATGTCTGTGTATGCTTTACTGCCACCAGCGCTTGTCCAGGACAAGGATCCCTATTGTGCTAGGTGCTCTACAGATCAAAGCTAACACCTTGGAAACGATAAGAGAGAGGCATAAGCCTGTCCTCAAGGGCTTACAGCTTAGACAAAGCAAGAGAGAGACACACGGGGAACAGAAGGAGGCGGGAGGGGGGAGTGCTGGTCACCAAAGCAGACGGCTGCCTTAGACCTCTGGCTGCATAGCTACCATAGACTCATTTAGCCCTGAGCAAATAATGAAAACAGTTGTTCATGAATATTTTAGTGGGATATTTTCATGGTACATTTCAGTCATGAGGCACGTATTAGCCCAGTGGGGTAGAAGGTTGAAAGAGAGAAAAGGGGGAAGAGAGCAGGCAAGCTCTGGAATAATTCATTATCAAATCCCTCCCCACACAAATTACTTCCTGCTGAAAACTTCTGATGGACAAATGCAACAGAGATACCAGACCAGGGCAGGCTTCGTGCTTCACTGGCATGACCCTCCTTTTATAGCTCCACCGTCACATGGTGGAAGATGTTTAAGCATCCACAGGGTTTGTATCTCCACATCTGGACTTCCACCCTGCTCACTTGCTACCACCTCTGGACGTGGTCCGTTTTCTCCTACATCATTTGGTGTAAAACCGTTGTTGCATAACTCAGGTGGGACTGCTACTCCTCCTCTGCCCTTGCCAAGTCCGAGGACTTGGTCCCCAGGCACAGACCAGATCTCTGTCACTCCTCTGCTCTTACCCAGGGCAGGTTTTAACAACAGTTTGGCATCGCCTGCCCCTTCTCTCTGACCCCAGCTGGCTGAGCTCTTGGGAAAACCCTGGCACAACCAATTCAAGATAAAGAGGTCCATGAGGTGTCAGGTCCCAGGGCATGCTGGTTCCTCCTAGGCTGCCTTAGGCTGAGGTGAGCCCATTAGCTCAGCCCGTGATGCAGGACAGGTTTATAGCATTCTCACTGTGATGGACTAGTCCTGGACGCAAGATGGCCAAATTAAAGGGACTTATATGTGAAAGTGATTTTCTCCATAGCAGCTGCCATCCTGCCAGATGCAGGATTCTTCCCTGTGAGGGTGCTGAGGCCCTGGCACAGGGTGCCCAGAGAAGCTGTGGCTGCCCCATCCCTGGCAGTGTTCAAGGCCAGGTTGGACACAGGGGCTTGGAGCAACCTGGTCTAGTGGAAGGTGTCCCTGCCCGTGGCAGGGGATTGGAGCTGGATGAGCTTTGAGGTCCCTTCCAACCCAAACCATTCTATGAGTCTGTGATCCTATGTCCAGGATAGCACACTCTGCTCACAGTATTTAAAGGGAAGGGACTGGAGAGCAAGAAGAAAAATTCCTTTGAGATCAAAGGGACCCTGCTCTGACTCCTGAGGTTTGCATTTCACAGAGGGAGTCCTCTGCTCAACCAGCGCATCCTACAGAGGCTTTTATCCCTCTTCATAGAAAAGAGTGTGCCATACAGGTTGCATCTTCCTACCGTGAATGTGTTTGTGCCTTCCCCACCTCCCGCAGGATGTGCAGACAGGGGGGGACACTCCTCCCTCCTGCTGACAGGGACCTGGCCTCTGCAGCAGCCACTGTTCAGGTTTGACCCTCCTGCTGCTAGACAAGCCAACTGGCTGGAGAGAGGAGCTTTGATTTCCGTCTCTCACTGCTTTCAGCAGACACAGCAAGGCCAATTAAATCACGGGGAGCAAGATGTTTGTTATATATATGCAACAGAATAAAGGAGAGGAAAAGAAAAGAAGCAACCGTCATGCTCTCATTTGTACGCTTTGGAATAATTTGAGAGTAAAAAAACTTGGCCAGGTTGTTAATGACCCCTCAGAGCCACTAAGAAGGATTCTTATTAGCAATCTCTGCCCTCCCTGTTGGACAATGAGGACTTATGTTTGTTTGCTAATGGGTTTCCAGTGAGGAAGAGCCCTACCCCTGTGGAGCAGTTTGTTAAAGGGAGAAGAGTCCTTTGGGATGGCCTCTTCCTTCCACCAGTTATCATCAAAGCAGCAAATATTCTGACTGGGGCTCCCATGAATCAAAAATAAAATGGTCCCAAGATGCCAGTGTAAGAACTGCTGCAGCTCTACTCCATCCTGCTCCTTTCTCTTAGTATGGCAATAGGCGATTTGGGGAGCAAACCTGCAGCAAGACAATATTATAAGGTAGTTACTGCAAGCATTAGTAGGATGCTGGAGGAAGAAAGAGTAGCAAAGCTAGGCAATCCTCGAGGATACACATCTCAAGCCAATTTAGTTTCTTCCTGAGGGCAAGAGTAAGAGCTGACTCGGGCACCATGAAGGCACATTAGAAGGATGTTCTTGCTATTGTGAAGGTGAAACCAACAGCTCTGTGCTGCAAGAACTGGCGGGGTCCCTCACTGTGCTGCTTAAGGCACTGCAGGTACAAGGTCTCTCTGGTCTTTCTATGATGCCAGCAGACAGACTGGACTGGGAGAGGCTTTGTTTAGTGCTCAGGCAGGTGACTTACTCCTCAGCAACAGCTTTCCTGGAGAGCTACCCTGATCCATCACCAACTCTGTACCCTGTTCACTGGGCAGCAGGAGGATGAGCAAAGCCTTTCCAGCTCACTCTGGCTGCTGCTGGGCTCCTTCCAGCTGCCCACCCCTGGCAAGGTAGTGCTGCTGCCTGGATGTCTTCTATACACCCACAGCCCAGCTCTGCAGAGAGCTCTGTTCGTGCTGGTGTGGAGATAACATCCGCATAACACAAAAGCAGGGTTGCTGGTTTTGGGTAGAAGAAAGAGAGGGTGAACCAGGAGCAGAGGGGCAATAAGGGGAGCAGAAACGAGTAACATGAGATCCAAGGGTAAGAAGTCTACAGGGCAAGAGCAAGGCTGAGATAAAGCCCTGGGATGGAATCCCCACACATCAAGCCCCGCACCACTGAATCACAGGAGCCTGGGAGTACTGCAGTGGTAGGAGGGAGGACTTTTGTACATGAGAGATTAGGGGCTAGCATCTGCTGGCATGACAGCACGGTGATGTGATGTGTTATTGCTGGAGAACATGGAGTTCTTGTCTTGCAGACGCTGAGTCATAGGAAAGACAGAGCAGTCATTTCAGGGTGTTGACAGCTTAATACAAGGTTAGACCTTCCATCTCCATGCCAACAGCAACGGTGACAAATACATATCAATTGTTCCAGGTCAGCTGATGAACTTTCCCCATAGTGAAAAATGAGATCTTGTTGAGTCCTCCTCTACGGAGAACGGAGCTGAATCAAGAGATGAGCATGCCTCTGGTTTCTTCAGCCTGTGCAGAGGTGTATCCTGGCATGAGTAGATGCTGGTGGGTGTCTGGGTAGGATGCCTGTCTCACAGCACAGTTTTTTGTTCTCTTTTTTCATTCTTTCCCCATCCAAGCACGGTTCTGGGGCTAAGCAAGGAGGATGGGGAACATCATCTTCGTACTGCGGTGATCGCACCGTTTAATGCAGCTTCCAGCTCTCCCCAACAGTACAAGCAGCCTAGCCAGGAATAATTTCCTCGATCTCTCCCTTTTAGTCTAGGTGCTTTCTAAGGTACCACCCAGCAGCAGGCACAAAATGCCCCATAGACCATCCCTTCTCAGGAAGGTGACTGCTCCACAGGAGTTTGTTGGCTTGGGGCCATCCCAACCCCAACAAGAGGAGCCTTCCTCAGAAGGGGTCGTATTTCTGAGGAGGCACCATGTCAATTATTGAAAAGCGATTAAAAATTGAATGCATAATGAGCAATACTGGAGCCAGATGAGGATTTATGCACCAACCTTTAGCTGGTTTGTCAAGGCTGTGTGTGCAGATACATAGATACATATATAAATACATATATAGCATGGTTTCAGAAAAAAAGGTTGTTTTGAGACATTTCTTCTCTCAGGAGGCTTTCAAAAACCATCTGAAACCCCAAATCAATACCTTTCCAAGCAGAACAAAACTAATCCCTTCTTCATTTGGAGCAAAGTTTTTAATCTGAAAGGTGGAGTTATTGCCTATATAGAGATAAAAACCAAACCGAAACACAAAGAGAAGCTCGAAAGCAACATGAAATATTTCAAAACTGTCTCTATAAACTCCTTAAATTAACCTCCATTATTTAAAAATAATCTGGTAGCACAGATTTGCGTTCAGCATAGTTTTTTACACTCTATTTTGCCCTTGGTCTGAAAGAAACGTCACTTCCCATGCTCAGTCCATCTTGGATTCAGTTTGAGTTGTTTAAAAAGTATAAGATCTCCTTCTTGTTGTCCTCTAGAGCTTTTAAAACCTTCCTGCTGAGTTTCTATCTTCTGGAATGTCTCAGTCGTGTTTTTTCATGGGACTTTGGTCCATATCTTTTTGCCATGTAAATATAGGACCTATTGTAAAAGCAGTGGTGACATCTTAAAAAACGGAGGAAAGAAGATACATGGAAAGCAAATGAGTAGATTCTGGTTTGAAAGAAGTGGTCTATCAGAAAGGCAAAAGCCCTCTGTCTTATTCCCGTACTTGTTACCAGCTCAGAATTTTCTGATAAGAATGGGAACAGAAACATTAGCAGAAAGCTGAAGGATTTCACAGTGCTTTTTGTGTACTTCAATTGGGAATAAACGGGGGGGGGGGGGTTGCCCAGAATGTGGTGACTTTAGTTCTTACACTAAATAATGTTAGCAAAATCCACAGTCCTTTGTTAAATAAATACAGGAATGGCGTATTAGCATAATGGATTAACTGAGCACATCACCCTGCATTATGAACCAGCAATGCTGAGTCATCCTAGGACTAGATGAATATTCCAACCCAATAACCTGTGTCCAGCGGTGGCATAAGCAGATAGGAAGAGGATTTGAAGAGCAGAGTAAGCATAGACTTCTGTAATACTTCCATGATGTTGTTCCCAAATAATATCCATGACATGTTCATGGGTAAAATGTCAGTGGTGAACTCAGAAATACAGACTCTAATAGAATTTCTCCTTTGGGTCATACGTATGTGTGAGGACATGAACCCATGCACAAGTGTGTCGGGGCATATGTAAGTCAGTGTGTGTAGAACGGGCTTCATCACATGCCACCTGTCTCAAGTTTTCTCCTCTTCCATCACAAAGTGGCAACATCTGCTGAGGACTAGAAGCAAAGAGGAAGGGGGGAGGAAATTATCTTCTCTACCATAAACATCCTAAATTCTTGTATATGCCCGGAAAACAGAGCTGCCGTCGTACCGCGGGCTGAGGTCTCATCCTCTCAAGTGCAATCAAACAAACTGCTGTTGCTGTGGAGCTTGTCTAAAAACATTTTGCTCATTCAGGCCTTTTATGCCTGCTGTTCTCATTATTATGCTCTTGTTTTTCCAAGTGTCGAAATCTCACTCGGACATTTATAGTTTTATCTGCGCTTGAATGCACAATCAGACGCCGCAGGCAGCACCAGCCTGGGGCTGAGTCACGTCTTCGCCTCCATTGGATTTCAAATTCCAGCAGAAAACATTGACACCAAAATGATGCAGCGGCTGAAGCCCAGATGTTATGAGAGTTGATAATGCGGAAGAGGCAAACTCATGCTGGTCTCTGTTTACTTCCTCTTCTCCCCACTCACACTTTCTTCCCCTGAGCCTTTCATAGGTTTCCAGGGATAAATGTTGTCCCCGCTATATCCCCTCCCACCAACGCAGCATCGTTTGATTTGGTGGCAGTAGGGATTCTGTTAGTCAGGCCACTTGTCTTCACCTGCCTCCTACCCAGGAGCTTGGCAGGGTTTTGTCAAGGCTGGAAGTTCATGTGCTGCTGCAGGGCGAAGTGGTGATGCTCACAGAGAAGGAAATACCACGTGGAGGGCTGGGTGGAGAAAGGTCTGGTTAGACTATACATGGACTTCCAGTGCAAAGCAAGAGGCTACTCCAGACACAGGGTGGTCACCAGCCTGTCCCTTCTCATTGCCTTCACACTGGTAGCTGTTCCTACCTCCACTGTGATGAGCCTGTTGTTGTTTCTCTGCCTTTACTTACCAGTCATGGTAAAGAAGGGGCTGAGGCAGGTCAGAGGGGCTGATGATGGAAGCAGCATCCGCTGCGATGCACTCACATTGCACAGTGCTATGCTCTGGCCACAAGCCTGTTTACTAGAATGAGGATCCATTGTTGAAAGGAAGCCTTGAGGGGGAGGTTTTCACACTGGATTTTGTTTTGTCACTCTGAGATGCAGCAGAGCACTTAGGACATCTGGCAGAAGCCTCGAGCAAAGCAGCAGCAGCTGCGTATGCCAGTTTATCCCCTCTCCATGTGTTAATGAAACCCTGGTGACATCCCTGGATCATCCTTTTCTCACTCCTTCCCAAGTACTCACAGATCTCAGCATTGCCCCAGAGGAAGTTCCACATGGGCTAAGCATTTACTGCCTCACTGTCCTTATCAGCCATCCCAACTAGATCTCAGTGTTACCATATAATCAGAGAGCAGGGTATGGTTAAGCTCTTGTGCTTTCTATCTTCTAAATGCTCAGGATGGGACTGACACCTTACTGAAAGACATCAATCCTGAGCAAGTTATCTAGCATCTACCTATCACCACTAGAGTGTGGATGGGAATTTCCTGAAGGTGATCCAGCAATTGATTTTGGACACTGCAGTCTGAAGGCTAGGTTAGGCTGGGTGGGATGCCTTCCTTTGAAGAGGAAAAGAAGCGTAAGCAGTAGAGATTAGGTCCAGCATTGAGCCTAAGAGGTTTGTGTTTGTTTTGAAGTGCCTGCACTTCACTGTGATGCCTGCTCCCCACTGTTTCCACAGCAAGTTCCAGGCAGAGAATGTCTGCTTGAGACTCATGTCCATTTCCAGGACCAACTTTCCAGCAGAAATGATGGAAACCTCTAGAGGAGCTCTTTGGTATCTGAAAGGCCAGTTGCCACAGGCTGAAGCTTCTGTTATACTATGGGCATAATGTGATTTGCAAATGCCTGACACAGCAAAGAACCATTTGTTGTCTATTTAATTCACCAGTTCAGTCTGTCGACATGTTTGATGAGGCTTCCTAGTCCCCTGGTTCTTTCCTGAAGCTCTCCTGCTATATCCCAACCCCTGTGCTGGGTGTCTGCCAGCCCCATGTTTTCCACTGCGGACTCTTTGCTGTCATTCATGGTCCAGAGGCAGATCCTGACTTCACCCTTTCCCATCTGTATCTTTAGCAAAGTCTCTGGAGTCTTTTTCTCACCGTCAGTGAAAATGAAGTGATGTGAACCTGAAAGTGGAAGATACTGCCCAGAAATTTGAGATCAGCACAAGCCAGGCAAATTAAAAGCAGTTGCCAGCGCTTTTGAGTAGAAGACAGGAGAGGATACGGGACCAGAAGTGTTTTCTGTACGAGTTACTCCTCATTCTGTGGCAATTTCTGCATGCCACTTGTAGAATTAAGACCCACGGTCCAGCCAGTGTCTTCGTGGAGCCTGTGCATCCCTGCTCCTTGCCGGCCATTCCTTCACCATGAAATGAAAAGAAGTCCTCCCGTCACCTCACCAAAGGGGTCAGGATACCCCATTCTCCTCCTACGTGGAGCCACTCTGCTCTCCCACTTCAGGGCGATGAGGCAGGATTAATAATTGTGATCAATGTGTTTCTTGTTTCCAGATACAGTGTACCAGAAAGTATTTTGTGAGTGTGATATATGAGTCACTGTGGGATGCAGCAGCATTTTTTGGCCTTGCAGTTATGGAGGTGCAGTATTCATCTTCTCTCAGCCCATAAAACATGCAGCCCAGGGACATGATGAATATGTTTTGCAGAAGCTCAAGTGGAAACTCCAGGGAAGTACCTTGAAAGTGTTTCTAAACAAGAAGACATTCGTTTTGTTAGTTATACAAAGCAAGACAAACCTTCCAGACCTCCTTACTCCTCCTTCCCCTGCCCCTCCTCACTTTCCTGGCTGACTTCCAAAGTCTCTAAAGAGAGGATTGATTGAGGGCTGGTATTTTCTCAAGCCCCTGTTTTTACCTTTGGAGTACCCAGGTTAATCACAACCTGTGCCAGTATCTAGCAAATTGATCAGAAAGTCATATCTGGGCATCCAGAGGACACAGACCAAGGGAAAACCAAGGGGCAGGGGGTTTGGGAGCCAAGCACTCTGCAAGAAGTGTCTCATCTTCTGGCTGTGCAGGGGGGGAACTTGTCTGGTGCTATCCGATGAATTAACCCCCACTCATAATTCATCCCATGTCTTGCACTTGTCCCCTGATCTGTTTATCAAACCTGTTGGTCCTGCTGCTGCCCAAAGACTGTATTAAATTGGTTCATCAATCATCTGGCTGCCAGCCACAGTCTTGCCAGAGAAAGGAAGCAGCGAATGAATGGAAGTACTGTAAAACTCCAGAGATAACATCATTTTGATTAGGAAAAGTGCTTACTTCTGCAGCCACTTTTAAGGCTGTTAGAATAGCTGTTTGTATTCCTTAATAGTTAATTTAAGGCGCTTAGCTTGAAGAGGCTGTAGTGAATCAAGTCCTTTGTTAGGAAGGCATTTGGACCTTCATTCTTCCACCAGTCCCAGCTGCATCAATCATGATGGACTAGTTAATACCACATAGGATTCAGCTTTGCTCATCAGGGCAAAGAAGTAATAAAAAGCCAGTACTGCTTTAGTGATCCCAGAGCTGAGCCTGTGAAGAGGAACTCCCAGAAATCCATTTCCAGGCTCGATACGGATGCCAGATGAGCACACAAGACATTTCTTGTTCTCATATCCCACATGGGGTTTTGCTACAGCACAGGTATTCCTGGCATGGAAGCCCCAGAATGTCACTTCTCTGTGTCAGGCATCGAATGGGCTGGATAATAGAATCACAGAATGATTTGGTTTGGGTTGGAAGGGACCTTAAAGATCATCCAGTTCCAACCCCTTGTCATGGGGGTTGCCAAAACCGAGGGATTTCTTCAACGTGCACAGGGGTACCAAAGACCTGATCCCTGTTTAAAAAAGCCCAAACAAGGCAAGAAAAAAAGCGCTTATTCGTTGCCAGATGTTAACCTATTAAAACTGGCCTCGGTTGCATTTTGTGTAGCAACTGTTTTCCAGATCTGTTTAGCTTAAACCTGCAGAAATGCTGCAATTTGCATACAGCGACTCTGGGCAGGAAGGGGAAGGTTTTGCTAATTAGGGGATAGCAACAAAGCATTTTCTTAGTGATAAGCAAGTCCTTCCAGACGAGTCTGACACTGATGGAGGGGGCTTCTGCGTGGATGATTTCTCCATCACAATGGAAACCTTTCTGAAAGGAATAAAGGAGGAATATAAGATTGTCCTTCTCATGTGCCCGTACCAATGCACTCTACATCCAGAATTGGATGTAGGAGAGATTTGATTTTGCCAAATGTGACAAAACATGCATCGGGTTAAAGGGAAAAGCCCCACATTCAGATTAGGTACTTTGCTGGAAACTAGGACTTCAGTGAAAGCCTGGGCCTGTTCCGCCAGCAGAAGATACTCACTATAGGTCTAATCCTTTCACAAATGTCATCAGAGAGCTCATCAAGAATAAAAGCTGTTCTCTGTGAGCAGGTACGTCACTAGGTTGAAGATACTATAGAAAAAAATGGTCTATTAGTGCTTGACAAATCAGCCTTCTGAATCCCTTTGGGTCACTCGTCATTTTGGGAAGATCTGACCTCTTTTATTGAATCCAATCAAGGCATACTGCCAACTTTTCAGATTATTTGACATTTTGGTTAATGGTTCCTTTTCCCTTTGAGTTTCCATCTGTTTTTCAGTGAAAAAATGCTGTTTTGAAACGGCACAAAGTTTCATTTCCAAGAGGTCAACCCAAAATGTTGCCCAATTTTTCATCGCGTAACGTGACATTTCAGAAATGTCAAATTGAAATGCTCCAACATTTTCAAACTTTCCCTCCATTTTGAGGTGTGAAACTGTTTACCACACTCTATCCAAAAGCCCAAATAGCTTCATGTGCATTTACCTTCATCTGACAAATCCAGCCTAACTTCAGTGTATAGCAGCCTCTCTGCTCAAGCCTGTTCTTGATGCTGCAATGGCTAGCAGATGCTTGGAGAGCTGAATGACCAAGTCATTATAAAGCTTTCTTTGTTTTCCTTGGCATAACTCTTAAGCCACCCTAACAAGTACATCCATGATGCCTAAAGCTCCTGGGGTTTTTGTGGGAAGGGCTCTTTTTTGAGTATTTGGAGGTCCCAGACAAGAAGCTCATGAAATCCATGGTCACTAACCGGTCATCCTTTGCAAAGTGAGTACCCAGCTAAACTAGAGGACACGGCAGTAGGTGTATAAACACCTGGGAGGTGTTTAGATGTTGCTGTTTTGACATGATCATTTTCCCCCTGCCTGCAGCCTAGTCTCTCTCTCAATACATATTGCTTGACATGGTTTCTGCCTGAAACATTTATAAGGCATTATGCTTAAAAAATGAGGTTGATGAATGAGAAGAGACGGTTCTCCTAATAAAGTCATTGATAGGAAGGCCAGAAGCCTTTTTTTCAGCGGGAAAGCTTGTCATTTGGCTGCTGTAAATTGCTCTAAGTAGCAAGATAGCAAAATAAAAGACATAAATAGAGCAATAGGTGACAGTGAAGCAGAAAACGTCCCAGGACATTGAGCATTTGTTGGGAAATACAATTAAAGCATTATGAATTCCTCACTCATTGTTGCAAGGGAACAAGGACTGTCTCAGAACTTACAGGGCTCATATGCTTCTACAAGACATTTCTGGTAAGTGACAGATCTGTTACTGCCTGCTGAGTGATCCCGCTGATATCATACCCTTGTCTATAAAAAGGACATCCTCCTTTCATCATATTGCGAGGCTGAGACCCCCTGAAATGGCATTAAGTGGTCTTGGCAATGGGTGGATCAGTCTTGTCCAATTTTAGCTTGCCTTTTCCTGTTTTGATCAGGGGGGTTGCTTTTGTCTTGGAGGCATAAGGCGGGATGTGTTAGAAGAACCAGTATTTGAATACTTCTCAAACTCCAGATGTAGTTTTGTGCAGGGGCCATCCTGTTGATGTCCGTGTGACTGTGGGATCATCACAGGAGACATCCATCAGTGAGGAAGTGACTCTTTCTGTGTTCATTGACAGCTGTACTAACAGATACAGTAACTCTATGAGGTTTGTTGTGCTCAAGCCAAAAAGCCTGACAAACTACATTGGGAACTCCAGCTGATCAGATTGAATTCAAGGCACCTGCTTGGGTACTCAAAGCTACATAGAAGTTGTGATATGATTGCCAGAGCTTTGGATTTGTCTTCTGAGCTACTGGCAAGAGATGCAAAAGCCACTTCAAAAAACACCATCAAAATGGAAACTCCTCTTTTCTAAGCTTGTGTGTCAACCCTCTGATAATCAAGGGAACTGCCCTGCTTGTATGAGTAAGTGTTCATCTGAATTAAGGCTAAAAGAGTGTCTACTAGCTCTGGTTTCCTAGCTCATTCAACTAAACAAGTCCCTGATCTCCAACCAGTTCACTGTCATATCCCAGGACCACGTTTCAGCCAAGAAATGAGCATCACATCTTCATTTCCAGGGGAAACAAGTAAATACGTTGCCTTGTTGTTGTTGTGTATCTTGCAGACAAACAAAGCAGTAGCCAAGGGGGACTTCCACCATGCAAGCTCCAGCTCCCGGCGAGCGCTCTTCCTGGCTGTCCTGTCCATCACAATCGGAACTGGCATCTACGTTGGGGTGGCCGTGGCTCTTATTGCCTATTTGTCCAAAAACAATCATTTATGAGCCTCAGGAAAGGGGGAGAACCAGCCACCCGGCACCTGCACTGCAGAACCCCCCCAGCAGATCAGACTGCATGACTTTCCACAAAGATGAAGAGACAAACACCTTCTGGGGGCAGGTACAGGATAACGTGGGCTTGTGCATTATTGTAGGGTGGGAAGCTGGCTGGGGGGATAGTTCCGCAGTCTGTGATGCACAAGTCTTGCTTCTCTTCATGACCCCCCCCCCCATACAAGAGAAAACAGAAGGAAAGAGAGAAAGAAAAGGAAAAGAAAGAAAAAAAAGGAAAAAGGAAAAGGAAGTTGGGGGAGGTGTGGAGAGGGGTGTTTGCCTTTTCCTTCTTTGCAATACGGTGTTTACAAGCAGCTGGCAAACTGAGCTGTTCTCTCAATACCTTTTTGGGGACCTGAACTTTGCAGCCAGCATGAGCTTGTGCTTAGTTTGCTTGTTAAGCACTGCACTGAGAGCTGGGAAAGCCTGGACGGTGGCCGGCAGTGTAACAACAGGAAGAAGAATATGTTCTCTTTTGTTTTGAACGCAGGACTTACTTGCCTAAGAGTGAAGCAGAGACCTCAGCGTAGAATGGCATTGCCTACTCTTCCTGTGTGGGTAGGTTTCCATGGAAGGAGAAAAGGAAATAAAAAAAAAGTATTCTTTTCTTTCCTTTCCTTGTTTTTGGATTAAGATGTGACCCACAGGCCCACCCAGTGCAGAGCAGCTGAGGTTGCTGCATGACTTGGCTCCGCAGACTGAGGGTGAAGTCGAAGTAGCATGAGATCCATTGTAAAACGAATTCCTCCATCCGGTCCTATCGTGATAACGGCACATTCCTGTGGCATATTGCTCACCTGGGTTGCTCTGTCTTACCATGGAGACCTGCGTAGCAGTGCAAGAAACCTGGGAGGGGGGGTGGGTGGGCAGGGGGGAAATGCAAACTGAAATACTAATAAATTACGGTAAAGCATGGGAATTAACCAGGGGAAGGAACGCTTCATACATTTCTGGGGTCCTGCTCGCACGCGGAGCAGGGAAGGAGACCACTCAGATCACAAGCTCACAGCTCGTCCGTGGACCAGGGACACAGCATAGCCATGGAGAGACAAGGTTGTCCCTCGATAAGCGGCGCAGTGGTACGCTGTAAGGAAACCGAGCACTGTCCTTACTCCACTGACTGAAATGACACCATTATGTTCTTCCCCACAATCAACCTTTTATTTATTTCTTTTTTGCCTTACAGATGTACTATTTCATCCCACCAAGGGTGTATCAGCATAAATGTATGTGTATCTCCATATACATATATACAGAGACAGAAGCTGATCAAAACAATAAGCATTTTATGGTTCACTGCCTTGTGTTTTACAAACATTTCTTTACCCAAGAATGTCTCAAAGACCTTTATTTTCCAACTCTGTATTGTGTGTCAGCTTTGCTCTGGGGCAGGATTTTTCTCCTGTTTTGGGGTTGGCATCATTTTGGGTTTGATTTGACTTTTTTCTTTTAATTTTAAGGGGGGAGGAGGACACACACATCCAAAACTATTTTTCTGCTAGTTATACAGTTTATTAAAATACATGGTACACAGCTGCTGATGCTCCGTGTGACACTTTTCTTTGGATGGATGTGAAGCATTAGGCTTGAATGAAACTTACCTCAGTACCCCAAGTTCAGCTACACGGAGAAGTATCCGTATGGAGCATCCCATACTGTACCTGGACCCAAAGACCTGTTGCAGTCACTGGCAGTACTTTTGCATTGATATGTTTGGCTTCAGACTAAGCCTGGAGACTAGCAATGTACTTACTGCTAGTCATCTAGGGAGACTGAGATGTGACATCAGGCAGGAGTTCTTCCCTGTGAGGGTGCTGAGATCCTGGCACAGGGTGCCCAGAGAAGCTGTGGCTGCCCCATCCCTAGCAGTGTTCAAGGCCAGGTTGGACACAGGGGCTTGGAGCAACCTGCTCTAGTGGAAGGTGTCCCTGCCCGTGGCAGGGGTTGGAACTGGATGAGCTTTAAGGTCCCTTCCAACCCAAACCAGTCTGGGATTCTATGATTCCTAGAATAAATGTGCCATGTGTTCAGGCAAATCTGACATCTGCCTTACCCGGATGACATTGACATTTCTGAGTAATGCCATGGTGTACGTACCTGTATGAACTAGGAAATCACAGTCAGATAGAGAGATCTCCATAAATTGCTATAGCAATTAGTCCTGCTGTTTAAAGCCATACCGTTCAAGAGTGGTTATGAAATGCTGTAAGAAATTATTGAGCTAAAACACCCATTATTCATTGTTGGCTGCTTGTTGCTGATGGTTCTTCTCTGTAACTCCTCCTTTGGGAAAGAAAGGGATGTGTAACCAGGGAGGAGAGACAGGGATACTACATCTACTGTGAACAGTGAATTAGAAGAAGTCAGGAGGAAGTACTGACAGTTAAAGATAGACCCTTGAAAGCTTCCTTCTCTACAGATGGACACCAAGAAAATGCCTTTGGGTGCTTTCCTTTTTCAAGCAGCTTTTTGAAACTGAGTTGGTGTACCTGTCATTCCAGCTTGAACTTACCCCTTAAACCTACCTGTTATTCAGAAGCCATTGCTGCTTGTATGCTCTCTCCATGCCTAAAGGATACTTTATTTTTAACGAGCATCACTTTTGGGGTAGCAGAGTGCTCTGCCCTCCTGTGTTTGCACACAGGGCGATCCTGTTTAGTTTACCGGCTTCACAGAGAGAATAGAGAGAATAAACTAGGTTGGAAAAGACCTTTAAGATCATCAAGTCCAAAAGTCAGTCAGTCTCTCAAAGGCTACAGCTGCCTCATTACTTCCCTCCCTTCCTGAAGTGAGACTTTCTAAACAGGTCTCACCCAGGAGACCTGAGACTCCTCAATCAGGAAATGTCAAAGAAGCGGCACTGGTATCTTTACCAATGACAAACTGTAGTGAGAGCTAAGATCTACTATGAGGAGAAATACCGAACTGTGAAGTCCAGGGTCGGAAGGCTCCAGCTTAATCATGGGATGTAGGATGCCATTGTGGATTAACCTCAAAAGATACATGAGGAGTTCTGGAGACTCACTGATGGGGAAAGAAAAAACCCTCTTTGTGAACGCCTCAGAGCTCGGGAGAACAGAGAGATGCTCAGCAAATAATGTGCTGGGTTAGAGACTAATTACACATTACATCTGCTATCTGACGGGATTTCATAACCCTCTGATACCTCCACTGATTCTCAGTGCCTTCATTTGGGAATCTTCCTAGCCTTGAGCATTTTTTATCTCTCTCAGCCTGAAATGAATGTCTCCCATGCTCCACACAACACCCACCATCTGGCTAGCTTGCATGAGCTCCCTGCTGAGGCAGGGAGAGGGCATAGCGAGGCTGCTTGGGAGCATCACTGTAACCCAAGGCTGGAAGAGATGCGGGCAGACACCAGCCTGCCTGCCCGTGGCAGTGCAACCCCTTTCTCTGGGCTGGCTGCCATGCACCCTCCCTCCAAGACTTGGGGAATGCCATGTGGGGAGCTCCACAGGCAGCCAACAACCATCAACTCCTTTATAATCTCCTCTTCATTTCCTCCTGCATCACTGCGTACAGTGATGGCTGGAGGGTGTTTCTAACCCGAGGGACTTGTTCATTCAGTAACCACTTTTGATGGAACTTGGCAGAGGGAGTGGACATATTTAATACAACTAAGTGCCTGTAAACCTCACAGTAAGGAGCAGTGCAACAGCAGAGTTGTACCCAATCGCTGTGCCCAGAGGAAGGGCACAAAGAGCGAGGACACTGGGCAGTAGACATCAGAAAACACACACTTAGGCTGCTGAAAGCCCCAGCCAGCAGTGGAGCTTCGGTCAGCGTGCACGACAGCCCATAATACGCACAGGGTCTGCAGGAGAACAGGTTTCATCAGTCTCAGAGCTCACTACACTTGGCTGTTAGCAACAGAAGATGAACATTAGCAGAAGGGCTGCACCTAGGAGACCTTGTTACATTCCAGGTTTCCTCAGGGCCAGATGCGGTCCAAATAGCCTAGTCCTGGGCTCAGACAACTTCAAATCCAAAACAAGGGGCAGAGATGATGGACAACAAGAACAGTGCCACTTTTCCCAGCTAAACTAATCCAGGCCTTGAAAAGCATCCTAAGCAGCCTAAAAGCATCCTCTGCTTTCTGTATCAGGCCAGCACAAAAGATGCTGTGGGGTGGTTCCTCAGGCAGCCTGGTCACTGCAGCCCATGGTTCCACTTCCCTTGTGCAGCACAGAACATTGGGTTTTACTTCAGACATCATGGGCAGGAGTCAGTGTTACAGACACAAGGATCACTGCTGTGTCAAAGGAATGAAAGCAGGAGGTGCCAACAGTGTTGCAGTCTATGGTGATACGGTGAGGACATCATATGTCTTCGGTTTGCTGATCATGAGGCAGCTCTGGTGACCCTGCTTGCCTACAATGGTCAGAAGGTAGGAGCTACTCCACTTCATGCCATCACATTTCCTTCCTTGGACATGTCCAAGTGTACTTATGCAGACTGCTGTAGCCATTTCAGGGCAGTGGCTGTCTGGGGAAGGAAGCAGGGGGGTGGCAAAGAGTTGTGGGAGACTGACTTTATGAGGTGGGAAACAGGAGAGAATCTGTAATTTACCCCATCCAATCTACCATCACACTATCTTGCTGGGGTCAAAACTCCCCCTCTCTACTGGCTTGCCTGACCAGTAGCAGGCTGTGCTTGTGCAAAGGTGAAGCATCAGAAGTGATGCACCAGGTGGGTTACAGCAGCTTTCCCTTCCCAACACAAGGTTAAGTATTCCCATACCTCTCGAATTCAATTTGTCCTTCCAGAAAACTCAGAGGTGTTCCCTCTCTTTCAGAATCATGTCATTTTTTAGTGCCATATACGTACAGAAACGTGCATAAATACATATGCATACATATACAGGTGTCTGTGTGCGTATATACACATACATGAATATGTGAAATACAGTACAGAAAGACTAAGAGGAATCAACTGACTTGTTCTCCATTAAGGAGAATGCTGCTGTGGATTTCAACACAAAACAAACAGAACAATAGTGATCAATAATGATGTATGAAATGGGTAACAGATCACGAGAGCTACGCTTTGCTGCTTCCCTGCTCTCTGCTTTGGAGTCAGCTGTTTGCCAGGGTTTTAATCCCTGTCACCTTTGTCAATGCGTCTTTTGTTAGCATTGGGTGGAGGCAAGCTGATGGTTGTGTATGGAAGCGGTACTGCCACATCCTTAGCAGCACGCTGCCCACTGTTTTGCAGAAGAAGGGACCCAGCCCCTAGGACAGCAGGTCTTCACCCGAATTGGCCATGGATTTCTTCTACGATAAGCCTTAATAGATTCTATACTGCCCTCCAGGGACTGGCAGTTCATCTCAGTCATCTACCAACCTTTGAAACCATCCTCTTTAGAGATCTGCAATCGCTAGGAATTAGGGACGGTGGTCTGCATGTAGGACCATAGAATACATAAGGTTTGCAGGGACTTCTGAAGGTCTTCACTCTGGCCTCTTGCTCGGTGCCCTCTGCTTCAGCCCCCAGCCAGCTCAGTATCTTCCACTGGACTTAACTCTAGTTCCTTCCTCTGCCTCTTATGCTGGGGAGTCCCAAACTGGGTGAGATCTCATCAGTCCCAAGAAGAAAGGACTATAAGCGCTATAATCACCCTAATCACTCTACTCACTCTGCACTCTGCTGATACAGCCCATTAGCCTACTGTGCTGCAGGGGCACCTACTGATTCCTAGTTAATTCCCTCACACACTTCCCAAGACTGGGTCATTATGTCCCAGAGGCAGGATACCACATTTGTTTTCAGTGAATGACCTTTGCAATGTCCATAGCAATCCATTTCTGCAGCCTGTCCAGGGCCCTTCGAGAGGCATCTCTGCCCTCCAATGTATTGCCTGCTCCCCCAACTTCTTATCTCTCACAGACCTGCTGCATGATCCTCAGAAATAACATTTTCTTTGTGTAAAGCCAAGCAAAAACAGCATGTGGTCTGACCACCTATAAGAATTTGCAGCTCTTCTCTTTGAATTCCCCCCAGACTGAAGGCCAATTTGAGCACCCAAGGGACTGTGATTGACTCACATTTAGTACTGGGGCCCAATGTCTTAATTCTGATGTAGAATTAGTTAATCCATTATATTTTAAGAACACCTACCTAGTCCTGGCGTATTTGTTGTTTTCTACTCATCTGAGCCATACTCAAGAGGCAAGACTGATCACAAGAATAAATGAATGCTCAAATGAGCCAAGATATAGGTGAAATAATATAGATTTTTCTTTCAAAACCAGGTTCATGAATCAACAGCTTGTATTATCACTAAATTGCTTCAGTTACTTAAGAACAACTTAAGAGCTGTAACAGAATAACAGCCTCATCAAGGAAGCAAACCATCTTGGAGACCAGGAAGAGCATGGGTACAACTGCTGCACTGCCAAGAGCAACCCACAAAACTGAGCCATTAAATGAGTAGCCCAAAGCATCTCATGAAGGCCAGATGCTTGCTTGCATGCAAGAGGAAAAGAACCTTTAAGATGAACACCAAACAGTGGCACTTCTGGGAAGAGTCCACAAGTAGAAGCTGCAGGGAAAAGTCCTATCTGAAAGTTATGAGCTTTGGGAACAATGACTGCATTGAGCCTGGCAGCAGACTGAGGCACTGCAAACTCTCATTATGCCAGCTGCCCTCATCACATCAAAGCTGTGGAGATCCTCTCTAACCAGGAAAGGAGACAGACATGAACATGGTTCAGCAAACTGCTTAATGCACTTTTACATGTTCGGGTAGAACAATGCACATATATACATCATTGCCAGGCTACTTCCCATACTGGAGGGTTGGCAAACACCTCGGTAAACCACTGCCTACCTGCCATGTTATATGGGCCCATAGACCATTGCTCCCACCTTAAATGCTACACACAAATATACCTCTTCCTCCCATTTCTTCATCATCTTTTCATAGGATTTTGGAAAGGAGCTGAGATGACTCCACCCGCCATGACCTGTCCTCACCTTCCTCTATTATTTCATGTGATTAATTAGTTCATCTGCCCATTTCTGGAGCCTTGCTTTGAACATTCACCAATAACTGTCAAGCAGCCAGTGACTTCTTGACTCATCAAAGAAAAAACCCTCCCTTTTCCTGCCTCCATCCAAGAAAGGGACCTTTTGGCTCACTCTTGGCACACAGCAGCAATTAGAGCCGGTTACATTTTCTAATCATTTTATGTGTGCTTAGAACGTTTTCCATCAGAAAAATGCCATTTAATCAAAAGGAGAGCTTGGCTGCAGGAAGATGTTGGCTTCAAGGGCGTGCTGCAATTGAGAAAGTAAAAAAGCAAAACCCTTTCCCAACGGCAGAATATTTCCCACTGACCTTTCCGAGGGAGACTGCTCTCTTTTGAAATTATATGTCTCTTAAATATTTGATGCTGATCAAACTGCAGCCGGGCTGGCAAGAGCACAACTTGAATTCTCTTGTAACTGGAACTCGGTTTGACAGATCCAGACTGAAATTGTTACAAATCCTTTCTTCGAACTGTTATTTGAGGGGACTGCCAGACTGCGATATTTTGCTGTATTTCAATGCAGGAAGAGACGTTTAGATTGCAATATTGCCTTTCACATAGGAAGTCTATGCCCAGATTTTTATACGTCATTGGTCTATAGAGAAATTCCCCCTGGTCCTATGAAGAACAGCTCTCCTAAGCCCTCTGCACTGAGTAATGAATCCTTGGAAGTACATACTCCTCCTCTTCTGCAGCGAAGATCATGACCCTGGAGCTGAAGGGTAAGATGCTCCAGCAGACTGTTACACAGGTCTCCTCATGTACTCTCCTCATCCCATGGTCTCCCCTCCCAGAGGATGCTCCCACACATCTGGAGCGAAAACAGAAGCTCAGAAACAAGACTTCAGTGCTGGCTGGTGGGGCTGGTGCCGGGTAGAGCTGGAGCCTCATGGCAAAACACAGCAAAGCAGCTCCACACTGGTGCTCTCAGAAGAGACACTACAGACACCAAGACACACGCTCCCTCTGTGCAGCCCTGGCTTCTATCCAGTCCTGACATCAATCTCCTTCTGAAGGTTAGACATGACACCTTCAACTGATCTGCTCTGCTAGGTCAACAGGCAGCAGCATTCTTCCTGCTTTTGCGATCCCACCAGACTCTAAACTCCATCACTTACAACTATTTGCTAAGACTCCGTGTTGCTCAGGAGCTAGTTCAGCACCCTTAGAGCTGAGACGAAGATCATGCCTGTAACTCTTGGACGTTCTGCAGCAGAACATCAAACTCCTTCCTGATAGACTCGTTCAGGGAAAGGGATTTCTGACAACAAGGTTCAGCCCAGGAGGGTTAGCCTCTGCTTTCACCTGCAGTAGCTAGCAGAAACCAGCGCCTCCAGAGGACAGTTCAGAGCAAGAGATTAAAGCTGTGAGCTATGTGTTGGAAGGCTGTGATTCTTTCCTGGCTGGAGGCATACTGCAGTGTGCTCAAGTTAGGCTCTGTGCATCTGCAGCACCATCAAGATGCTTACTGTGGTCTCCCAAGACCTGTGCTAGCGCTCAGTCCTCACTGAGTCCCATGCCCAGGTGCATTTTCAGACTGTTCTTCCCACCAGATATGCTTGGGCTTCCCTATTCCACCTATTTCTGCAGCTCTGCAGCACTGCAATTACCTGGAGATTAGTGGGAGCAACTGGTTAGGAGCCCATTCTCAAATTGCTCCTGGCAGGCTGAGGAAGGCCCTGAGGTGCCACCATCAGTGGTCATCGTCAAGGCATTGTTAGCTGGGAGCCAGCTTAGGAAGGTTCCTATGGCTGAAGGCAGTCTGTCCATGATGCTGCACAGGCCCTTGATTTACTTCAGCACCAAAGCATGGTAGGAGGCATGGGAGGGACTCAGGGCAGAGTGCAACAGGTCTAAATGGAGCATCTTCCAAGAGCTGAGCCCCAGGGTGACAATCATTGCCTTGAGGATCTTTTAAGATTGCGTTCTCTTGCAAATCGGTTGCCAGTTATTTCCCCTTATCCATCACCACAAACGAGTTTTGATTCTTCTTTCCTTGGCTTTCCTCACCACACACGCTGTTGGCCAGCTTATTCATCTGGAATCTGCCATTTGCTAACTGATCTGATTAGAGTTAATTACTAATTATTTGTATTACTACAAACCTGATGCTATACGCACCATGGGAATATAATTTAATTACAGCATAATATCAATTAGATGCATGAATTAAAATGTTCACGTTTTAATATGAGCCCGCTTTCTGTTTTCAGTTGTATGAGCTGCCGAGCTTGGAGGAGAAAAAAGAGCTGTTGCTCCAGGCTGTTGAGCAGTGAGAGGTGGGCAGCTCTCCCAAATCAGGTGGGAGAATGGGGTTCACAATTCCCAGGTGTGGAAGGATTTTTTTAACCGGAAAAGCTGTCATTGTACACCATGTAAGTTCTACCTCGTCCAGCAGCAAGGAGTTTAACTACATGGTTCATGAAGAACCACCTCTTTGTGTTCACTGCGACCTAGACAACAGCTGGGGCTGTTGCTCGACATAGGTAGAAATGCAAGGAGGGACCATTATGGTCCTTCCTTTCCTCTTTGCTGAATAAGTCACAGTGGGGAGGGAGGATGCTGTACTGACCTCCATCGCACCCCATCCGGTTGCCTCTGACTGATGCAGGATAAGCCGCCCATCACTCCTCACCAAGGCCTATGTCTAAACATAAGGCTTTTTTTACTGTGAGCGTGATCAAACACTAGAAGAGTTTGCCCAGCGAGGCTGTCATCCATCCATCCCATGCCTCCATCCTTGGAGATATTCAAAACCCAGCTCAACATAGCCCTGAGCTACCTGCTCTAGGTGACCCTGCATGAGTGGGGCGGGTGGACTGCCAGCCTCAGCTCATCTCCGGTGCTGCAACGCTCTCGCAGCAGCTTGAGCCATGACAAATGAAGATGCTCAAGCTCAACATCTGGTTCTTGACAAGACTTCTCAGGAGTTGGCTCATAGCAAACAAGGAAGAAACTTGCTAAACCCTGGGGTATGCTGGAGCCCAGGAAAAGCACACGGGATTCAGGAGAAAAACTCCTCTCATCCCCCCAACGTGGCACGGCTGAGAGCGCTTGTACAAGACAGACCCTCTCTGTTTAATGTGTCTCCACCTCTGTAGGGTCACTGGGCCTCTCAAAAGGGTTTAGAAAGGACCTCAGTGCTCAGGAATGAGCCAGCCCACCGGATCAAGCTGGGTGCGAAGCTGAAGAGCAGAAGCGTTTGACTCCAGCGTGAAACCAGCCCATCTCCTGCACAGCACTGCTGCACGATGTTGCCCTCTGGTGTCTCCTCTACCGTGAGCGTTTCTCCTTCCCTAAACTGTGTATCTGGAAATTCGGGCAGGCCACCGGCCATGAGAAAGCGTTATAGCACACAAGACCATTCTGTTAAATAAAATGGGGGGGAAATTACCTACTTTTATAAAAAATAAAAAAAAAAGGAAAGGCAAAACCAACACAAAACCCTCAGAGTATAACATTCTTCCATGGGAGATGGCCATCCCTGGTCAGCCTCCTGAGTGTATTTCCCCCGTAGCATCTTTTCCCCTCCCCTGTTTGAAAGATGACCATACCTACCTGCCCTGCAGGCACTACATCTGCTCGCAGGAAGCTGCAGTCAGGGACAATAAGGGGGATGAGAGGCTGCTCCACTGAAGCCCCAGTGCCTAGCATCAGCATCTGAGCTGCCTCATTCAGGCTCATCAGCCCACTTCATCTCTTTAAGCACTGCCAGTACAGCAGGAAGGCAACCTCCCTGCTCAGCCCTGTTTTACGTAGCTTGGGGAGTAATCCAAAGGAGAACATCACAAAGTGGACAAAATAGGACATTGGAATAGGTCAGGTTAACAAGGGATTTCCAAGGGAAGCTGGGAAAGAGAGACATGGTCACAAGTAAGTTTAAAGACATCTGCCCAGTAACAGAGGGGTATGTAAGCTCACCAAGCCTCCCTGTAATGCTTACCAAAGCTGCCTGGTGTCAGGCAGGCGGCCAGTCTGCACTGATGGGGTATTACTTTTGAACACTCTGTGACTGTCCCTGCGCTGTCTCTATCACCCAGCAGGCAGGCAGGGAGCAGATTACAGAAGGTAATCTTTATTGACAGCTCTTAGAAGGAGGACTCCTTAAGGCTGGCTTCCCAGTGTCACTGCTAATGTGTTGGGCTTGGCAGGTGAAAAAGGTGAAGGTGTCAAGAAGCTGTATTTAACACCGTGGTTCCTATGAAAGTCTAGGCCTTTCTGGTTCACCAGCCCCAGGAGACTAAGGACAGTGATAAACTGAAGAGTAGTCACATTATAGTCTATACTGCAGTATATACATACTATTATCAGTAGTCACATCATTGCCTAAACTGCAGTAACCACCCTTCATCCCCAGCCAAGCCCAAAGCCCCGGGGTGCTCAGTGCTTTAAAAGCACATCTCTGCATTTGCACTTCTCACAAAGCAACTGGTTTCAGTTTGGTTCCTGTCCACTTTTTAGTGAGCATGAAACAGGTCAGCTCGTGCTTCCCCTGGGAGGTGTCCTGTGGGTCCTTAATATCAGGATGGCTATTCTTGCACCTAGACGGTGCTGTCCCTCAGGACCTATCACTTCTCCTACCTAAGCTACTTTGCCCTTCAAACTGCTTCCCATGGGATCCCTTGTTCCCCTGATCTAAGGCACAGCTACAGCCTGGTTTCTGAGAAACTACTTCTCCCATCTTCCCAGCACCACAGCCTCCATGGGCAGTAATGTCTTGCCTACGCTGCAAAAACACAAGCAGAGTGAAAGGGATACATAGCATCAGTTCAAGACAGTGTTGTGGAAATCTCCATATAGGACCCATTCTCTGAAGAAGTAAAGAAGGGAATGCAACAAGGCAAATCCACCAGGGTTTATGGAAAATAGGGCTTGTCAAACAAACCTGATTTCCCTCTGTGATGAGATTACAAATCTGGTTGATAAAGGGAACTGTCCAGAGGTAATAGGCTTAAATCTTCAGAGGGCTTTTGACTTAGTATCAAATAGCATTAGGTTTTAAAGGATGTGCACCATGTAGCATCAATAAAGCAAGAACTAAACAGGTTAAGAACTGCCTACCTGACAGACATCCAGCAGCAACCAGCAGAAACCAGCATGAAACAGGAATAGCTCTAGTGGGGTGGCATGAGGAGCAGGTCTGTGCCCAGAATGGTTTGCTGCTTTCTGCATGGCTTTGAGGTTGATGCAGATGAAGTTGGAAAGTGATGCGAATGCCAGCAGCTCAATAGAGAGTGGTAAGGATGAGGCAGCCGTACCAAGACATCTTGGTCCCTGAGGGAGCAGGAATCACTTACCCAGAGTCAGCTTGCATAAGCAAAGTCATGTGCCTAGCAAGAAGAAACACATGAAACAGGGATTGTACCCCAAAACAGGGGTTTCAATGGCCAAAGGACTGAATGTGACCTCCCAGCATGAGGATTTGGCAAAGAGACACAATCCTTGCCCGCCAACAGACCACATGTGACTTCATGCTGTGATGAGGAGACCAGTCCTGGTGTACCAGGAGATCAAGAAAGCACGGAAAAGTCAAAGACAGTGAGGAAAAACGTTACCTAAACTACCTTGGGGCTGGGGAAAAGGGAGAGGAGTGCATTAGCAAAGTGGCTCAACCAGCTTGAGCTGCTGAGAGCTTCGTGGCGGGCCCTCACCCTATGCATCCTTATTTCTTCGGAGCACTGCCCTTCAGCTTCAAGGACTCCTCTTTCCTCCTGACGTGCAGCCAAGATGGTGAGCAAAGGCCCTGTCCACCCACAGCCCTGTGACCGTATGGAGTCTGCAGACCAGACCCAGCCTCTCCTGTATGAGCCCTCACTGCAGGTAGGGCTGGTCTGCACCCTTGCAGTGTCTCGGTGGTATTCAAGCCTCAGCAGGGCTGGGAATAACCTCTCTGTAATGTGCAGCATCGTAACCATGCAAATTTGCAATTTTCCCCAAATGAGACACTTGCACGTCAATCGTCTGCTACCAATTACAGGACAGGCAGTAAAAGCCTCAAAAAAGTAGCATCAGCCTCTATTGGGATCATTAAAAGACAGCGCTGTAATCTCAGCCAGCATTTTAGGTGCTTAACAAACCAAAAAGGGCAGACTTTCCTTAAGAAAAGCAGCAAGAAGCTGCCAAATGTGTTCTTTAACCGAGTGGAGCTTGCCAAGGTGAGTTTAGCCGCGCTACCTTGAGCCTGCCACGCTGAATTGCCTTGAAGATTTGGTTGTTTCTTTGCTTTTGTTGCTTTTCGAAGGAAAAGAAAATGGACTAGGATAAAAGAAGAAATACGGTAAGGAAAGAGAAGGAAAACAGCAACTTCACTAGGAGAGAGATGCAGTTCCTGGCTAAAAACACAGGTAGGAAACTGCAGAGCACACAACAGCATCAGAAGCGTAGACTCTGCCAGTTGTTAAGTGCCCCTTATGGCACTCCATTCTGCTGCCCAGCTTTTCAGCCTCACTTCTCTGACACACTCTTCATGCCTCTGCGCCCTTCTGGAAGGGTTTTCCCTGACTCAAGGCCTTGAGGAGAGTGAAACAGGACCCTCTTGCTGAACGTAGCAGAACAAACTGCAAGGCAGGCAGGATGGCGCCTGCTTGGGTCATCTGCCAACACAGAGCCTGCCTGCTTTGCTTGTTCGGGATGTCGTGGCCCCTTTCTGCTAGATGAAACCTCAGCTGTGAGGAGACATCCCTCTTCCCACATGCATGGCTCTACCTAGGGAACAGCCTTCTCCATTCCCAGCTGCTGCAGAGAATAAGCCTTTGGGGTCCCCATGTGAGGTGGATCTTCTACTCCACTGGGTAGACTTCATGGACACAACACTCTGCTCCTGGACCTTTGCTCTGCCAGTGAAGATGACATAAGGGAAATTATCACCTCTGCTCCTCTTTACAGAAGTGGGGCACTTTATGGGTAGGGAAGCTGGTTGTCAGCACATTTGAAAGAACAGGGTGATTTTTAAGAGCATCACCCATGCATGGCTGGAGCTCCTCTCACCAAAGTCACGGGCTCTGTGTCATTCCAGCTGCTCTCCCTATGGCAGTAACATTACAGTTTTCCTTTTGAATTCAACAGATGCAATACACATGCAGTAAAGCTGAACGAGCTCTCCGGCAGCACAAGCAACTGCTGCTGCAAACCGGCCCCAGCAACCAAAATGACTTGGAGCAGCCCAAAGGAGGCTGAAATAACACCAGCACAAGTGAAAGGAAAAAGGAGCATTACATAGACAAGGGGTTGCTTCTTCAGGTATTTGAGAATAAACCTCCCTGTCATAGGGCTGGACAATGGAAGAGGTGAAAGAGAAGAGGAACCTCACTACCAAGACCAACATGCCCACGTTAAGGCAGGTTTTTTAACAGCACAACCAGGGCTAAGGCTCTTCAGGAAGCTTCCTTCCCTGTCCCTTCCTCATCAGATGCCTGTTTGCCCATCCATAGCTTTGCCTCATCTCCTCCTCCAGCCCCTACACTGCAGCCAGCATTACTTATGCAGGCCATGTTTTCCAGCAGACACCGAGCCCTTGCATTGCCAAAACCCATGGCACAGCTCTTCCCTCAGAAACCCAAAAGGTACTGCTCACAACACTGGAACTCCATGTTGTCCCCTACTTCCAGAATTCTGATTAAAAACTCATCACAGTGCTTACAGTGGAAATTCTGTCCCTGCCCACGGCAGGGGGGTTAGAACTAGATGATCTTAAGGTCTTTTCCAACCCTAACTATTCTATGATTCTATGATTCTGTTTCACTCATTTCCTGCTTAGTTTTAAATCTAGCCAACAATATTCACATTAGAAAAAAATCTGTAGGGCCATGTTGGAAGGAAACATTGCATTTTAAAAGGTGAAAAACAAGAGGAAAATTATTCTTCTGTACTTAATTCATCCCTAACAATGCCTGTGAAATCTATCACGCATGGAAATCTTCAACCACTGCATGCTTTAGTATACTTAATAGGCAGTAACAGCAGACTCTCCTGCAGGCTGGGATGGCTTTTCCAACATCTCAAAGAGAAACAGCCTGAAAACATGATAAATACCTCTGGATTCCTATAGCCTTTTAACGTACACTTCTCTTGCAAGCAGATCGCATTTACAAACATGAATAAATGCACACATCAAAAAGCCTGCATCCTTCACGTACTGAGATTGAGCACGAGCGCTTGTGAAGACACCCCACAAACGTTCCTCGGACATTTGTCAGTCACCCAGCCTGAGAGTCAGCCCAAATTTACAGTTTGAAAGTGATTCATGGGCTGCTCATAGAAGCTGAAGGCAGCAGAGCGCTAATGAAGTGTCTCTAACAGTCTGAACATCAGGTACAGCTCCAAGCGACTGCACTGCAGACTTTTTCCCCTGCAACAGCCACATTAACACCACCTGAAAAACGCATTTCTGCCTTTGGTGGTGGTTTTGAGGTGTGCAGACCTGCAGTACGTATAAATCTGATGCTCGCCTACAAGCACACAGGGTTACAATTGCTCCTGAGCCATTGCAGAGCGATGTCCCCTGCCAGAAACAAGCAGGAGCTCTGTAGGTCTGAACTGTTATTAACAATGCAGAGGAGTCTCGTTGTGCACCGTAAGGGCTCGTTTGATCATGGCAAAGGCAGGGATGAAGGACAGCACAGAGGCTCCCGAGCTCTGTGTGAATGCTGCACTTTAAACCAGCAGAGCAAATGAAATTCTAAGGGAAAAATGCCATAAGGCACTTGTCCAGGGTGCCCGAGCTGGAGGGTTATTTACAGAGTTTCTTTCCTTCAACAAGGAAATTTTTCCGAGTGAAGCTAAGGCAAAGCTTCCCTGCAGAAACTGATTTGTAGTAGATCTTGAACACCTAAGAAAAGAAGGCAGAGGAGATCAGGCTTGCCACAAAGAGATGGCTTCATCCACGTTTCAATTATTGAACCACTTGCTTCTGAATAACCTTAAGAGCAAGGTGTTCTGGAATAGCCTTCCAAGGTGACTGATGAACATAACATGGAGCTCAACATGAAGTGGATACAATGACACTGGAGATGCTCTCTGGTCCTACACCAACTCTGTGCCCATCATCAGGCCATAATATGACACCCAATACAAGGCCAAACACTCCTGGTGACCAGAGAAGACAAGGGAGAATAAAATCCAGATGTGAGACTTCTATTTCATCAGAACATCTCTCTTAGGTGCTGTTAACCACCAAGTGAGGTCCCAGAACATAAAGGAATGAGGCAGGAATAACTAGTGCTCTGATCACATGCAGCAATTCAATCTCCATCTGCTCCAGAAAAACCCAAGGTCATTACTTAGTGTTGTCAAGGTTGCTAATGGGCTATGTACTCTGATTGGTAATACACCAGCACACCTAAAACACAGACAGCAAAACGAATGGATCAAGACAGGCAAAACCCAGATACTTCATTTTTCTCATGCAAACCATGACAGAAACAGAAGGGAGACAGAGGAGAGCAAAGAGCTCATCAAAAATGCTTCTGTCTCCACAGAATTACAGTCTTGAGCAAAATCTCTGGCTGCCCTCGATGAATTTTTTACTAAAGAAGAAATATATTCAAATTTAAGAACGAAAAATAACAATCATTCCTACTACAGAAACATCACGTTTCTTGTCCAGCCACAGGGAATACCGGATAAGAACAAAGCCGTGCTTTTGGACTGTAACAGATCCGGTATCTATTTTTCCAGATGAAGGTTAAAGAGGAAAGAATGCTCCAAAAGAGTGGAAAAAAAGTGCCTATTGGAGCTCTGGAAGATGCCTTATAAAGAAAAATGTATTCCAAAGCTCCTGCCGGTATTAAATTAATTCAGTGTGGGTTATAGAAGCTATGGAGAAGTATGAATCCTTCCGTTTCTAAAAGAAGCAAAATACAGTTCAACACTGAAAGCTGAACATACCTAACAGGGAGGGAAATCAGTCACTCAGGATGTGGTAGAATCCCCATCACCAGAGGTCTACAGCCAGCTGGCTATAGGATGCACATCCTAACTGCATCAGCAGCCATGGACTAGCTAAAGAAATTGCTGGGTGAGGCTTCAAGGCTTGAATTATTATAGAAGGACAGCATACTGGTTCATAATGACCCCAACCAGCCTTAACATCCATGAATAATGCCGTTACTCCTGCTTTCATCTTGGCAGCAATCATTGTCTTGGATGCAAGTGCCCCGAACTCCACTGCGCACCCTGGATCTAAGCTATGGAAGCAAGGATACCAGCTAAGGATACAGTTCATAGGATGGAAATTTACAGAACTGAGATGAATTCACAGCTTCCCAAGCTCTGCAGTATTCATTTGGCTCTTCTGCTCTGATGTGGCGAGAACACTTGCACTTTGATGGCTGTAATTACACAGCCCCGTTCCTTGCTTCACTGCCTAGCCAGGGTTTATAGAGCCACACAAGATCTGTGGTTGTTAATCCTGGCTGTTAGTTACTGCTTTCATTTCATCTCATCCCAGTCACAACTGATGTTTATATTTACCAAGTGCTTTATGAGGGGTTTGCAGCACTTTTAAGCCCAGTTTCAGTCTGGCAGCACTGCAAGCAAACCATTGTCCTTCTTGCTTGGTAGGATCCCTCATTTTGAAGACAGATTTGGAACTGCAAGTCTGGGAGATCAGCTCCAATTGCCCATTCCTCTGGCCAGCCTTGCTGGGCAAGCAAAGGCAGTTTGCCTTCTTCCACGTATTCCAGTGTCTCTGGCATTCCCTTTGGATCCAACACAGGGATCTTTTCCTTTCACCCAGCAGTTTTACAAGGTGAACTTCAAGGCATCCAGAACTGCTTCGTCATTGCTTTGTAAATGGACACTTACCTTTTAATATAATGTGGTGATTGTACTGCAAACATGCATTACTCTTACATTATCAGCTGCCTCTGATTTATCACCACATTTATTGCAGATCCATAACGGGCTCAGATTTGTGCTTTGATTTATGTCTTAAAGACACGAGCACATTTCATTTTCCTCCTTTCCTGTTCTTCAGTTGAAGACACTCTTTGGTGCCTTCCAACCAGATCCCTCTTCCAAACAAATCAGAATCTCCCTTCCTACAGGGGGAGAAAAACAGCAACACTCTCAAAGCTTTTACTTTACAACTCCCAGTCACAGCCATCCTACAGTGCCTAAGATCGGATTTGGGAGCCTTCTTAATTAACCAGACTCTTATTAGCATTAATGGCTCTATATTAGCAGCTATTTTTCCACACAGAAATCCCTACACTTCTAAATGTGACAAGAAAACCCCAGCACTGAGCCGAGAAGGGGTTTCACAGCACATCTTCCTTCATGGTCTCACGTAGCTCCTAGGCATGAATTGAACCCCTGCACGTTTCAATATCCCCACAGTCTCACTTGAAACCTGGTTTCAGATAGGAGTACAAAAGAAAGCGTAAAGCAACAGAGATGCCAGCCCCTTCCTGGATGAAGCAGAGCACTGCCAGGGAAGGAGTTTCTTAGGGCTAACAACACTGCAACACCAATTCAGGTAGAGACTGCAAAGTTATCCATCTCGCACTGCTACAGCACAACTGACTGTCCTTGGTAAGCAGAGGCTATGGCTAATAGACTCCTCTTTATTAAAGTACTAGATATTTGTCTTCATTTCACTTCCAAAATGGAGAATGCCTTGATTTGAGTTTCTCCTCTGGCTTTAAACACCTTAGCATCTATTTTCAAGCACAGTTTGCTCCCTCTTCCCCTAGTGATTTCTTACTTGAGAAACATCAAATGCATCCCCATTCTGCTCCCTCCATCAGCTGAATCGTTTTTATATTAGCATCCATCATGTCTCCCGTTTGCTAGATGGGTTCAAAGTCAAAAGGCACAATGCCTGCTAGACAATGGAACACATTTGGGCTTTTGGAGGATCATAAAATCACATAAGGGTTCAGGTTTTAAGGGATCTTAGAGTTCATCTAGTTACAAGCCCCTGCCTTGAAATCAAGCAAACTCCTGCACAACAAGGCTCAGTGGTACCCAGCCCTCAAACTTAGTTTGGAAAATGCCTTTACATGGGGGCCCAGACTGGCCACAAGCATCACCTCTGTAACAGCCCATGCCCTGCTTGAGCAGAAATGACACAGCTTGGACACACAAAACCTCCTTGCTGCTGCCAGACCATTGCCACATCTACCATGCCCCATTTAACTGGTACCATTCACTACCACTCAAATTGGTACAACTAACCCCAGCAGGACTCTATGGACCTGAGCAATCAGGACGACCCTTCTGGTTCAGTGGTCCAGGCCATACACAACACCATGACCACAGGTCTTTTGCCTGTTCCCCATCAGCGAGCAGCTGGCTTGCTTTCTGGAGCATGGAGTATTTATAAGTCTGAGAAGGGAAGACTTCAGTGGCCTAACATTTCACACATCTGGGGCGTTGTAAAACTCTAGGCTGAAGGCTGATTGCCTCCAATCATCCTCGACGTCTATTATTGGTCCATAACAGCACACAGTGCACCGCCCCGGAGTTGCTAATAGCAGCTCAATTACGAAGGAATTTGCACTGGAAGCAGAGAATCAGTCTCATTCTTATGTGTGTCTCCAGCCCAGAATTCAAGCGCTTACTCCTGGAGCCCCGAATGCATTTTCTGAGGCAGCCTATTCATTGGCGTCTTGCAGAAGGATTGAGAAGTGGCCTCTTCTGGGTCTTTGACTTGAACAAAGCATTCCCTCGCCCTTTCTTAAAGCGAGCTGGGACATAGGGAGCTTTCGCTTGAATTAGGATAGGTTTTAAGTACAACAGATGACTTAGGGCACGCTGCCCACTCGCTGAGCTGTAGAGTCCCAGCTTGTGAAAGGAGAGACGGAGAAAGCCTCACTGCAGTCCAAGGGGCAGCATGGAGGCAGCAAAGGGAAATCACAAGAAAAAAAAGGGGAAAAGAAGGCAGTAACCACCAAGGACCCCAGGGGCTGGATCATCCTGACATCCAGGCCGTGTGTGCCAAGCCCAGAGGGGTGACACTCGGTGAGCAAAGGTAGGCTGAAGGCCACATTAACAGAAAGATGCAGAACACCGACTCCCAGTTCACCCCAGGCCTAAGAAAGCACCCTACTTTGCTCATCTCAAAATGACAGTAGGGAACAATATGAACAGGGGGGAGAAACACTGCTGGGTCATGCAGAGGGCTGGAAGCGTACCTGCCCCTATCTGCCCTGACCCACTGCTTGAGGAGGACAAAGAGCTTCCACCTTCTGCTCCTTCTCCTGCCTTCCCTACCTGAACAATCTTACCCTGGGTAAGGGCTGATTAAACCCTGCACACTGCACTATTTCAGATGCTGTTGCTGTGATACAAAGCTTACTTCTTCCAGAGGCAACACCTGACAAAACCAAGCAGAGATACCTAAAGCTCCTGGAGGAAGAACTTGTATTGGTCAGAAAGAGTCTAAAATATAAAAGTCAATTACAAAGTCCATTTTGAAAAGCAACCCTATGGACTGTGTTTTTCCTCACATGATCCTCTCCATTGATCAAAAATACAACCAAATGTCATTTTTCGTTGGTGGTAAGAAAAGATAACTTAATAAAGCTGCTTTGCTTGTGATCTTCAGGGTTTACTGTAACTACCTAGAAATGACAGTGGATAACAAAAGAAGGGATATGGACCATTTTTGTTTACTATGCCCACTTCATAATGGCAGTACTTTGGACAAAAATGACTTAATAATCTTTTATGTATTAGATGCTTCAAGGTGAACCAACTAAATAAGCTGTAAGTACTGCTGCAGGATATATGATCCAGAATCCTTGGGGTGGTTGCCAGGTCTGAAGGATGAATTCTTTCCTGATGTTAGGATAGCTCTATTTGCTTCTGTGTGACCACAACCAAAAGGAAAGATGAGAAGGGACTGGCTGTGCTCAGGACTGGATGAAGACTGGAAACCAATATGGAGACAAGGAGGTTAAGAGGGAATATGGTCTCCTGTTTTATATTCTGAAAATCAAGATGTTGTTCTCTACAGCTGCTCAAAGGAGGATGGAGCCAGGAGGGGGCTGGGCTCTGCTCCCAAGGAACAAGGGATGGGACAAAGAGAAAACGGCCTCAAGCTGCACCAGGGGAGGTTTAGGCTGGATACTGGGAACAATTCCTTCCCCAAAGGGCAGTCAGGCATTAGAACAGGCTGCCCAGGGCAATGCTGGAATCACCGTCCCTGGAAGCGTTCACAAACCGTGTAGATGAGGCCCTCAGTGACACGAGTTAGTGGTGGCCTTGGTAGTGCTGGGAATGGCTGGACCTGATGATCTTGAAGGTCTTTTCCAACCCGGTTGATTCTATGATCTCCTATGGAACAGAAGAGTAGCTCCAGCAAGCTTCAGTTCTTGCTAGTGGGATAGCATCCTGCTGGAGAAGCAATAGCAGAAGACCAGCTCCTCAGAACCCCAAAAGAGAATTCCATCTGTCCTACTCCTTGCCACAACTTAAGAAAATACATTAGACTATTTACGTCCTCATAAGCTTTCCTTAGGTAACGACTGTCTCTTGCTGAGTATGCACAGCACTTATCACCTGCCTGCTAATGACTAGGTTTGATTTGGGTCCAAAAACAGACAGTCTGGGGAGGGAAGTACTGAGTCACATTCATTTAGTTAGGTCGGCCTCTGTGAGGGGCTACAGCTCTCTCTGCTTGGGTAATTTTCCCTCTCTTCTCCCTTTAACAGTTTCATTTTGTGGAGCTACAAGACTTCTTCTTTTCTCCTGCCGAGTGCTGGGTTAACAAAATGCAGGAGGCATTAATAGTAACAGTATTCTTTGGAGACCACCTGCAGCAGTGGGATGAACAATGGGCCTCGAACCATGACTAATTTATAGCCCAGAAATACGGTGTATGAATATTTTTTTAATGTAAAACCATTAGTCACACTTAATAGTTTATTTGAACTAAACCCGTATTATTATCCCCTCATTATTTTACCTGGTGTATTTTAGACCACTTATCTCAGGGGTTGCCATAGCTACCTGCTGAGTGCCTTTGACTGGAGTGTTTGCAGTAATCAAAGTTAAAGACTCCTTATCAAAAGAAGCACGCTCTGACTAGAGAGGAACCTGGGCAAAAATTGCCCACAATTGTGTTCTTTCACTCGGCGCTGCAGCTGTGGGGTGAGCCGTACCTTGGTCTCCCAATTGGTCTCTGTACCTTAAGGTACAGTCCTTATGCTCTCCTATAGCATCAGAGGAAAATGAAGGGTTGGAAGGGTCTCTGGAGGGCTCTAGTCCAACCGCCAGCTCAAAGTGGGTCCAGCCAGGATCATGGTCTTGTCCAGACAGACGTTGGAGGGCTCTGAGGACACAGAGGGTGTAAAGAAGCACTTCTCAGTGTGCCCAGTGTCAGGACAAGAGGCAAAGGGCACAAACTGAGACACAGGAGGGTACATTTGAACACCAGGAAATGCTTTTTCACTGTGAGGCTGTGGAGAAGCTCCATCCTTGGGATATTCAGAAGTCACAGGGATATGCAAGGAGCTCTAGGTGACCCTACTTGGGCAAGGAATCGGGTGGCTCCAGAGGCCCCTTCCAATCTCAACCACTCTGAAATTCAGTGAGACTTCTTGGAAGCCAACAAGACTTTGTGAAGCGCTGCTGTGCTTTCTGAACAGACAAAGCAGACATCTGATTTCCAGGAACACCTGCAGAGCAGCCTACGTGGGGCCCAGCTGGGGACATGGGGTCAGGTCAGGAGCACAGAACTAGTGAGTTATCTCCGAACAAAGGCAATGGCCTCACCAGCAAGGATGCAGTCCCACACATCCTAGTACAGCAGGTAGGACAGACCCAGTGAGAGCCTTATCTAAAAGCCAAATGCAATCAACAAGAGGAAAAGAGCCCACCTCCTCCTACAGCTCTCTTCAAAGCTGAACGCCTGCACCATACCTAAAGTGACCCTCAACCACCACGTTGCTGAAGTGCCATCCCCTCTTCTTGCTCCCGTTGCTTCAGCCACTCATGCGACACGAGTAGAGCCCCTTCTCCTAGATAACTACACAGCACGTTACTCATGATGGGAAGTGCTGGAGCCCAGTTTCATACACCAGGGACCAGCAGATAGCAACAACTGACCCCAAGTCCTCCACAGCAGTAAGAAGTGAGGTACCTCGGCTCTTCAGTCTATCCATCCCACAGCAGTGTTTCAGGGTACGTTAGCACGCATCCAAGTACTTAAAGAAAGAAGTAAGAGGAAGAAAGATAACACTTTTGGAAAGAAACCAGCTTTAATCAGGGGTAGAAAGCACTCTGGAGTCATTCAAATGAGCTGCAAGCAATTAAAGCCAAGGTCACGTGAAGTACACCCTCGGCAGCCATCCTGACAGAACGCTCAAGTACAGGAGAGCTGGATACTGCAATTAAAGCAGTTTGCACGAGCACAGCTCTGTTGAATTAGGGACTGACTTCTCTGAACCTTACAGGAGCAAATCAGCAAAGCAACAGGATTCACACTGGTTGTACTCCGAAGACAGATCTCTTCCTCGCTGCGGCTAACAGCAGGTCAAGAGCTCAGTGGATTTGTGGGCCATCAGCTTCTCCCTCCTCTACGCTCCCAATTCCTGCACTGCTGGAACATCATTTCCTATCTGAGAAACCTGAAAGAGGGATCTGTCCCTTCACAGCTCACCACATGGAAGAGCAGGGTGGCCTTTCAAATAAAAGGGAAGACTGGGGATGCAGATGTTAAAGAGATGCTTTATCTCAAGTTTCAGAGCAGGCACCACTCCCGTGTTTGACCAGAGCCCTTTTTCCCTTTATATATCAGGAGTGGGGAGGTAGCTGGGATAATCTGTAGAAAGAGAAAGCAGAACGAACACTGTGTAGAGTGACTGGAACTCTGCTGGAACTGCCCTAATGTGGGATTGCTGAAGCTCAGATCCAGGCATCCAAACAGCAAGAGACCGCTCTACATATTCTCTTCATTCCTCTACAGATTCTCCTCATTCTGCCCTGCAAAGATCTGTCTTAATGCCCTTCTTCACCCCAGTGTGACAAAGGGCAGCCAAAGGACACTCCAGCTGCTGGTTTTGCTTGGAGCTGTTCTACGCTCCATGGAGACACCGTAGCTCCTAAGGACAGGCAGGCTTGCCAAAGGGGAATTATCACCAACACTTTTACAATTTCTTTTGCAAAATGGTTGCTTTACACTACAAAGGTCCAGTATTCCCTGAATATAAGGGAAATGAGATAATGTTCAGGCCTGAAAGCAGGAGAGGTGACTGAAGCAGCAAATCCTAGGAGAGAAAAGAGAGTGATGCTGCATGACTGCTGGAGGAGCAGAATCCCCAAAGCACTGAAGAAACAGCTCTCAAAGCAGGAGGTTTGAAAGGGAGAGCAGTTTAACACCACACGTGGCTGGTGGAGACTCATTTTGGGAGGTAGTGTCCACGGATTTTCCAGAACCAGTCCTCCTCACGCTCATGTCTTTGCTGTAAGGGCTACACTGCTGCCCTTCTACACTCACATGTACCCCACACCCAGACCCTAGCAGATGGGCTGCTCGGCTTTGCTTGGGCTCTCTCATGCCTTACAGCCTCTGTCCTCTCCCGCATCTCTTCCCCTTCTGCTGCAGACCAAGTCAGCCTTTCTCATCGTGCGAGCTTTCCTGGTGAAACACCAAGCACAGCTCATGCCGCTCTGCCTGAGTAGGACAACAGCACTGGGTTAGGTTTTAAGCCTTTTCACCAAAGCAGTTTGTCCAGCATAGGCTGTAGCATGGACACGAGTACAAAAGCAGGTCTGCTAAACACTTGCCTTCAAAATCCATGCGTCAAAAGAGATCTGTGATTGTTCCTCTTTCCCCACCCCATGCTGCATTCCAGGAACCTCCTAATTCACTTTTTCTTCTCTAGTCTCCTCTGCAGGCTGTGGTAAATGGAAGAGAGGGCAGCGTAAGGGGGTTTCTGGGTTATTACAGCTTTGATAACGCACAACATAACCAAATACTGAGCTGCAGAAGAGAGTAACAGACTAAAAATGAATGTGTTCATTGAACCTCAGGTCAAACTCAGTGGCTTGGTGGTCCATGCACATGACAAGAGCACGTCCTGAAAATAAATGAAACAAGAGTCAGCAGGAAAAAAAAAACTATGGATTTATTCCTTTCACTAAAACACACACCTTGGGCTCCCAAGGAAAAGCTCTCTTCACAGTTCAGAAATCACCCAGGCTAGCCTCATGTACCAAGAGCATAAATCAAGATGTCTCCACTTCCAGGGCTTACCCTCTTGAACCAGCTGGATTAATGGCTAATCCTTAAAGCAACCTTATACATTTCTCTTAGGACACATCACCAGAAGTACTGAAAAAATGACTTTGGAGTGAAATAGAGAGCAACTAAAATAAGCAAAACCCAACTTTGGTAGACTGCCAGGTGACATTAGCATTACACTAGTCTAGAGAACATTAGTTTCCAGCACTATCATGACTCTCACCTCATCTTCATCTGTTTGGTTCCACCGCTTGGCTCTCAAGGAGAGACACATTTCAAAGTAACTCACGTAAATGGTGATGGGAGAAGAAATACTGAGCTGTATTGAAGGCAATCATGTTTTCCTGGGATGCTTTCCAAGGACCTAAGGCTGGTCAGCTCAACGGGCTTGGGATCTGACCCCAGTAAGCCCATGACATAGAGTCCATATGCTATGGAGATGAGTTTCACAGCCTTACTTATTCATTACCACACTTCCAAACCTGCCCGTTGTGCCACATGGGCTCCCAGTCTCTCCTTAGCTCAACTGTGTGCTAGGCAATGGGCCCCTTCCTACTTACAGCACAGCAAGGCAGCCAGCCCCAGGGCTCTATGGAGGAGCATGGCTTCAAACACACCTCTACCCTGAACCCCAGCTTTGAGACTCCTGCAGAAGTCTTTTACCCTTGACTTCTAGAGAGCAGTGGGCATGAGTTGGTCCTGCAAGAAGGACCAAGGAGCAGATGCTGATGGAGAAGGATGAGTCCAGGTTTTCATCTATATTTGCACCTTCACTCTCACTGTCAGGTGTCACCAGGTAGAGATAAGGAAACGGGTCCCCATCTCTGGAGGAGAGAAGAGTAGGAGTGTGATCATACATTTACATTGCCCTTCAGGTAGCTGGTGGGGGAAATCAGACCGCAGTTAGAAACTGGTGTATATTAATAATCATTACAATGACTGAACTATTCTTCACTTGTCACAGGTGAAAGCAGGGCAGGGGTTCAGGAAATAGAATTAGCCTTTGGTGAGTGAGCAGCAATTTGAAGTAGCTGAACACTGTGACAGGCAATCTGCACACACACACACACAGGTTTGCATGTATTCAAGCATCCACTGTTGGATACTAGTGAAATCGTATCTTCTACACAGGAGGGAGAAAAGATAAATCTGAGCAGTCTGTTATAGCACGAAAACAGCACAGAGAGGGAGATTGTTTATTTAAAACAGATTAACTGTAATATAGCTCCCAAATCTTTTTAGCTGATAATGGAAATGGCCTGGGTGTGAATCTCCATTTTAGAACATGTTTATGTCACACTTCAGAGAAAGGTCAGAATTAATGTTCTACCAAAAGAATTTCTCAAAGTGCAATTATCTTGACTCGGAGCAAAGAACATTGTTATTAGATTTACCACCTAGGGTTTAAATTCACCTGTTTTCTTTAGTATCTTCTCTTTAACCAGGTAACTCACGGATTATATCAGAAGCTGCATTAAAGAGATCTTACAGGACAGGGCTTGGAGCAACATGGTCTTGTGGGAGGTGTCCCTGCCCATTGCAGGGGGTTGGAACTGGATGAGCTTCAGGTTCCCTTCCGACCCAAACCAGTCTGGGATTCTATAGCTCCTAACTGTGATGCCCACTAGTTGCTTTTCCCTCACTAACCCACCAACCCTAATTCTCAGGGGGTTCCCACGTGACATCTCCAAAGACAATGGGGAAGTTCTTTCTCTGTCTCATCAGCCTGCTGGCCTCATTGTCATGTTTCAGTTTAACTCAAGGGCTCGTCTCTCTCCTCTTGCAGGCGTTTCCCCAGAGACAGCGGGAAGGGAGCAGACCCAAACCCCAGACTTAACCAATCTCATGAAGGCAACAGTCAGAAAAATCATCATTTTCCTACGCCCTGGAGCTTGCTATTTCCCTCCTCATTTCCACAAGCTTCTTTGTTGATATCCTTACAGCAACCCAATGCTCTGCAAGCAGATGGCACCAAGCCTGGAGACCTTACCCACACCATGTCCCATTAAGCCCTGGCTGACTCAAAGCAGTTCCCTGAGAGATATTATTGACTTTCTCCGAGTGAGCGGTAAACCCATCCTGGGAGCTTTGCAGGTTGTATTGGCAAGAGCAAGCAAACTCATAAGCCAGGCTCCCTTGGATGCTGGTCTGCTTACAAGGAACATATCTCAACATTTTAGTTTTTCCTAGTGTGGTTCAGAGAGAAACCAGTTTACAATTCCACGTCGACTTTTCCATTCAGTCCTCAGCCCAAAGGGTACGGTTGGCTTTCCCCTCTCGTTGTTTCCAGAAGGACTCTTCCTTCCCTGTCCTCCACCTCCCTCCTCAACCAAGTTCTCTCTTGTGTCCCTCCTCACCCCAACAGACACACAGATCATTGTGAGCCTGCTTACTCCTCAGGTCCCAGCCCTACACCTTCACCCAGCCCAGGCTTTGGGTAGTAGCCTTCACTTATCCAGCTGTCAGTGTGCAGAGAAGAATGCCACTGCTCCCTCAGTTGCTGTCTGTAAAAGGCACTCACATCGATGTCAGCAAGGCCCAGGTTTGCACACGGAATAAAGCTGTTCTGGTCAGGATCCATCACAACACAGACACTTCTAAAGCAGGCTCAACAAGTAGTTGAGTTAATTCAGCGCACCCCAGGCAGGAATGAACCCCTCCTTCCCCGCAGCTCTGCATGGAGCTGCTTCTTTCCCCATCAAACACCAGCTCAGATTTTGCACTTGCCTGCACTGTTTGCACAGGAGTCATCGAATGCAGTGCTCTTAGAAGCCGGGCATGCTGGAAGAAGAAAACTCCTCTGCCCTACAGCGGTTAGTGCCTTGCCAGTGAGGCAGCTACAACCATGCCGTGATTGATCGAATGAGCCCTGGCCAAGGTTTTATATACCAGATAAACATCCAGTCCTGGGCTCGCACCAATTGCACTGAAACAGAAGTGATTAAAAGGTGGTGAAGCTCCATAAAGAGAGGTCTACATAGCCAGGACGAGGTTGGAGGAGAACAAACCTGTGCTTTGAGTCTGACTCCTGCTCTGATTTTCACACCTCAGCTTGGGAATAAGAAAGGCTGTTCATCAATTCCACTTGGAGTCTGCGCGGCGTCACACAGCACCAAAAACTGGTCTGTGCTTCAGTAACAGAAGGTGCAAACAGATGCTCCAGTTTGCACAGAAGAGCACACAGAATGGAGCCAAGGACAGCACATGTGTGCTCAGCAACGTTGGCGATGTCCCACAGAACACAAGCCAACGCCAACAGCAGCAGCTCCTCCTGGCACGTCAGGGGCCTCGGCACAGGCTGAGCTCCCAAGGGAGGATGCAGCAGTGCAAGATGTGCCTGGGAAACGGGAAATGGTCTTCTTACCTGCACAACAACACTTGTTGAAGAGCTGCAGAAAGAAGTGGGAAGTCTGCACAGCACGTAAAAGAGGACAGTATCTTCTCCAGAACCCTATGAGAGCCTGAACACCCAACTGCACTGATGGAGGAGCATTCAGTCTGTGCTCACTAGGCTGGGAAAAGGAGACCTGCGTGATGGAAAAAGGCTGGAAGCTGGCGACTTGTAGCACCAGGAGGAAGGCTGTTGCTCCACCTGCAGACTGGCAGCTGCAGAATAGATTTGGTGCCATGGTATTAGATGAGGGGCTGGGAGCTCTGCTCAGAGCAGCATTGGAGGCAACTGAGCCTAAATCACATGGCAGCACTAGGAGAAAGCGGGGATAGCAATAGGAGACTCCCTGCTGTGGAGGACAGAGGCTGCTGCCTGGGGACATTTGATAGGATCCAGGGCAGTGAGGATAGTCTGAAGGCCAGAAAAGCCTCAGAAGTCTGTTATCCCCCACTGCTCATCCATGTGGGCACCAACGCCATTGCCTTTGGAGACCTGAACAGTATCAAGCAATACGACATGTATTTGGGGATGATGGCCAAGGACATGGGTGCTGAAGCAGCATTCTCCTCAGTCTTGCCTCTAAAAGGGAGTGGTAATGGGTAAAAACCTTGAGGAAGAGTGGATTGATCCTGCAAATCAACAGCTTGTTGCAAAGGGCTTTTACAATCATGGATCCCCTCTGAAGATCAAGGGCTGCTAGAGAGGGACTGAATCCACCTAAGTGGAACAAAAGCACCTGTGCCAATAAGCTTGTAAGATGGTGAGAAGAGCTTTGAACTAGGAAGGATTGTAAGTAAGTAAGGCTGTGGTGTGATGGGTTGGCAGCATCAGCGTGCTCTGAGGTTCCTTCATTATTAATGTATCCAAAAAGACGTGTGAGAACTTAAAAGAGCGAACACCGCAGGGCTGAAGGGACTAATTGGATACAGATGGTCAGACATCGGCTCTTAAAAGCATGCAGATCAGCTAAGAACATCAGTCATTTATCTGAAAATAGCTTGAAATGCTAGAAGAGGGAAATCGCATCTCTCACCATCAGTGCCTTGAATCCGGCTGCAGGCTCCAGCTGTAAAACCCAATGCAGCCCAGTAAATAGGAATCTGGTCATAACCAGCATAGGACCACAGAGTTTATGTTGATCTACCAGTACAGAAGAAACTGGTGAAAGGCTCTTGTTATTCCTTGCTTAATACCTGCCTAAGGCTTCCTTCCCTTTTCTGTCAGAGTGAAGCTTTTTTTGTCCTGATCTGTTAAAAATGACTTTAAGATGAACAAAAGCCCCTGCCTCTCACCTCCTCTGAGCCAAGCCACAGGGTGAGGAGAGCAGGGGACAGAGGAGTCACCTGGAAAAGCAGCCAGCCATGAAGTCAGCACCAGATGCAGGGCAGCAAGGCTGCCTCCAGCACGGCTCACAAGAGCCTTTGCACCGGATTTGGGTCTCCTCCAACCTGGAGTTAATGTAAGGGCACTGCCTCAGGCCTCGCATTTCTCATCTGCTGTCACCTGAACTTGCTCTCTCCCAGAAATCCAGCAACATCTTCCCACTTAAATAAAGGCAGGCACAGCCTAAGGACGCTGTGGCTTTCCAGGACTCAGAAACCAGTTGGACACAACTCTGCACGCCGGCTTGTCACTCAGCTGTACATTCTCCATGCAGTTCTCTTCTCTTTTCTTGTTCTAGGATCCAGTTAGGAGAAACACTTCGAGAGCACTTGGGGTAACCCCAGGATCCTCCTGTGAGACACCCGTGTGAAGGGTTCAGCCACTGGGATCGTGCTGCTGAGCCTTCCAATCCCGCATGCTCCTTCTGTGCTTTCCCAGAGGGGCAGCCCTGCAGCAGGGCACAGTTTTCTCTCCCTCTGTTTCCTCCTCCCTGTCCCAGTCACCCTTCTGGTCCCAGCCAGCAGCAGGAGGTTAGTGCTGTATTGAGGCCACCGTGTGGTATGGAACAGATGATCACAGAGTCATAGAATCAAGTGGGTTGGAAAAGTGATGCGAAGGGTTGAGCGATGTACAGGGGAGTAGGTCAAGCTACTTGCTAAAGTGGTATCGCTTGCTCATGCTTATCGTACTTGCAGTGTACAAGGGGGTAGATCAAGCCGCTTGCTTAACAACGTCACTACTCGTTGATGCTTATTGTACTCACCATGTACGCGAGAACAAGATGTAAGGACGTGGCTATTGTTAGGAGGTAAGGACGGTGACTTGGTTCCCATTCTTTGGATGCCCAGGCCGGCTGAAATTGGCTCTGCGCTTTGGACAATGACCAAGCCTCCAGGGAGCATGGGTAACGACTAAGGGTGAGAAGTTCAGGCTTGAGGATGACTCATTTACTTCATCTTGAGACCCTCGCCCACGACCACCAGGAGGCACTGTGTAAGCGCAAAGGACTTTTTTGCTCATTATAATGCGAAGCAGGGATAGGACATGAATATGTATAGGCGTGTTGTGCAACCTCATGCATATGTGTAACTTTAGAGGATAAATGCAAAGGGGAAACGAGGCTGAGGTGCGCATGCCTTTGGAGGAGCGATCCCCCATGCGCCTCAGAGCTGAATAAAAGCGTACCTACCTTACAACTTTAATGAGTTGTGGAGTTTATCCGTGTATCAAAAGACCTTCAGGATCACCCAGTCCAACCATTCCCCAGCACTGCCAAGGCCACCACTAACCCATGGCACTGAGGGCCTCATCTACACAGTTTATGAACACCTCCAGGGAAGGTGATTCCAGCACTGCCCTGGGCAGCCTGTTACAATGCCCGACTGCCCTTTGGGGAAGGAATTGTTCCCAACATCCAGCCTAAATCTCCCAGTTCTAAACCCCGAGCCAGTGGAGCAGAGGGCTGACAGTGTCCCAGCAGGCACCACAGGAGGCTGCCCGTGCCCCCAACACCATGCCCAGCTATGGGAGAGCAGGCTGCCTACTAGCACTGCCACGCAGGCAGCTGAGGGAGTGATGCCCCACATCAGCATTACCCTCAGAGTGGGCAGACCCTCCCTGCTGCAAATGGCACCAATCTTTCACGCTGTGAAAGGGACAATCAATCTTGGGCTAACGCAGCTCGTTACAGCAGCAGCCATCACTTTGATGAAGCAGCACAGCTTGCATCCTGCATGACTCGCAGTGAGAATGTAGTTTCCTGGCTGCCACATTTAGGGAGATGAGCCCAGAGGTCCCAGGTAATGAGGCTATTACAGGAATCACACAAAGCAGCAGGCAAGCCTTACCCCAGTATCCCTGCCCACTCCCAAGGCTTTTCTCCCTCCACCTTATATTTCCCTGTCCATTTCTGTACACACACTATACCCCCTCCTTCCTTCTGCTGTGTTTAGTATAACGAGCTTTTACTCCACAGAACCATAGAATTTAGGTTGGAAAAGACCTTTAACATTATCAAGTCCAACTGTTAACCTTTCCATCCCAGAATTTCAGACACAGGATCTGTTAAGCTCAGAAGTCAAACCCATCCTGGTGGAAATCAAGCCCTTTGTGGCACATAAGACACGCTGGAAAACCCTGTGGATTACATTACCCCCGTTATCCTATACCATGCTGAATTTAGGGAAGTGATGCTGATCCTTTGGAGCCAGGAGGGTGAAGACCCAAATAGGAGACACACTACTTTCAGGGAAGTACTGCCACAGCACAGGCAGGGGATGGAGTCAGAGCAAAGGATATTGGACATATAGACAGATCTTTTCTTCTTTGGTTGGGACACTGTGCCTGTGTGAAGCCAATGGCTCTGCCTCCTCTCTCTTCAGTGTTTTCCTTTTGCTCGAGACTCCCTGCCACCAGACTTCTTACAGCATGAGTTTCTTCCCAAGCACTGCTTGTCATGCTTCCTTTTGAAGCACGTTAAGGATGTGACACAGCTCTGAACTTCTTTGTCTTTCGGGGGTGGGGGTTAATCATCAGATTTCATATCTTTGCTATCAAAACCCATCACATGACAAATGAATCTAGGTAATGAGACAAGGCTGTCACTTTGTAGGAAATCAATGTCACGGTGTTTTAGAAGCAAGATCCATTTACAATTGCATTCCAAGAAAGAGCAAATCCGGGCCACTTATTTCAGTGTTGGCAATGCAAAACATTGCCTTCCTGAGACATGTACCATCAAACACCAGCTCTGCACCATGTGTGGAAGACGAATACGATCACACAGGTTTGGAAGGTACGCTGCTGGACTGCGCTTCCCAAGGTTTTTGGATGAAGGCTTCCCATTCACTGTAGGTTACCAGTCAGTCAAAGCTTTAACTGGAAATGATCCATGTTTAATCTGGTTCCTCTGATCAGCGGGGCTGGCTGCCTTGCCCCATAACCACAGCAAGTTGCTGACTCTCCCTTGGACACCCTGTTCTGCAGCAATCTGCACTTCTTGCAGCAGGTCCAGTGGACACAAATGGTTTCGCACTTCATCAGCACAAACCTCCAACCCCAGACACTGCTTCCATCCATACTCCATACCAAGCCCATGAGCCTCACTTACCCTGTGTCCAGCCCTGGGCTTTCACATTCTGCTCTTCTACTCACCAACTGGTAGAGCCTGGAGTCTCCCAGTGAAACATTCACATACTCACATGCACTGAGAAATCAGGGTTAGTATGAGGCAAGGCCAGGCCAGGCTGAAGCACAGACAGAGCTCACCCAGGAAAGCACCCAGCCTGCTTACACACAGTTGCACCTTTTCATCCTCTCACCTACCCATTCTCCCATGCTTGTTTCTCCTCAGTTGGCTCTGATCCCTCCTTTCCCTGCCTCTGTTCCTTCCCTTAAACACCCCGTAATGCTTTGTGCATTCCTGTAATCCCCTTCAAACATCCAACAGCAAGCTCTACACAACCCCAGAAACCTCCTGAAACATCCCATCACAGAATCCCAGACTGGTTTGGGTTGGAAGGGACCTTAAAGCTCATCCAGTTCCAGCCCCTGCCATGGGCAAGGACACCTTCCACTAGACCAGGTTGCTCCAAGCCCCTGTGTCCAACCTGGCCTTGAACACTGCCAGGGATGGGGCAGCCACAGCTTCTCTGGGCACCCTGTGCCAGGGCCTCAGCACCCTCACAGGGAAGAATTTCTTCCTAATGTCTCATCTCACTCTCCCCTCTGTCAGGTTAAAGCCATTCCCCCTTGTCCTGTCCCTATAGGGCCTTGTCCAAAGCCCTTCTTTGGAAGGTGAATAAAACAGCATGTGCTCCCCCGTGCTGCATGTGCCTGTGTTTAACTTCCTAGCGCTGTGCCAGCATGCCCTCACATCTCACGAGCAGCGCATTTGTCATCTGCAGACACAGAACCATTTAGTTGCTAATGGAAGCAGTTTCTGCTCCCCTGATGCTGGTGTTCACGCAGCCAGGCACAGCCTGAGGCTCTGACAGGGCAATGCTCCATCCTGACTGCCCCGGCAGAGCAGCGCCCCTGTGAACCCAAACACCCCCAGCAGGTCCCCAGCTAAGTTCAATTAGTGCAGAGCAATGCTCCAGCAATGCTTGCTGAGCTGAGGGTCTGCAGGGACAGAGACCCACCGTGTCCACACAGGTCTGTTTGCAGCCGTGGCTCCATACTCAGCTCCACTCTGCACATCTCCTGTCCATCCTCTTTCACACCCCTCTGGGGTGCTGTCTGCATGCATCCTAGCTCTTGGTTTATCCCAGGAATGCCTACATTCATTAGAAGGGCCAGGTTGGACACAAGGGCTTGGAGCAACCCGGTCTAGTGGAAGATGTCCCTGCCCATGGCAGGGGGTTGGAACTGGATGAGCTTTAAGGCCCCTTCCATCCCAAACTGTTCCGTGTTCCTATAATGAATAGATCTTTGTCACCCTCACCTTACCAGCATGACGTCCACATGTAAAAGCTGGAGATGCTCAAGGTGCAGGTCAGGTGACTGCTTTCCTTTTCCATGCCCTCTCCCAGGAGAGAAAGGCAGGCACCTTGCAAGAACAAGCCCCAGGAAAGGCCTGAGTCTGGAGGCACCCCAAATCCCCTCCACTGGTGATAGCAGGGTGCTCACGACAAGGCTTTACAAATAAGCACTGCAATAGGTCTGCGTTTAGCATTGTAGCATCAGTCACATCATGAGGGTCGTGGTCTCCTTCTGTTCCAATGTCTTTAGACCCACCATCCTAAAGAGATGGAGTTGTTAAGAACAATTGCTATACACACTTTCTTAGCCATTGGAAACAGCAGCAATTCTGTGTGCCCCATTGCTAAGGGGCTCATTTATGGCCCAAGTGAGTGGAAGAGGCTTCGTATTCTCCACCCCTTGATTAAGCACTGCGCTTGAAAAGCAGGGTTAAGTGTTTACGAGCAGCACAGGACTTAAACTATTTCTCACATTGTACCACACTTCACAGCTTCCTGAACACAGCCAGGCACAGCAATAAAAGCATTCCTGCCAGCAGCACAGACCACACGTGGAATATCGTGCATGGACAGACACAGCACTTGCAGAGTCCCACTGCTAAATTGCTGCTGGTGTCCCCATGCTTTGGCACAGCCCCAGAGAACCCATGGATCTCAAAGGATCCTCAATGCCCCTCAGCAGAAAGCACTGATCAGAGAGATGGGGGGTGAAGGGATGTGACTGGCAAATAAATACCTCCCTGAGTTGCAGTGAGCCCAATATGTCCCCAGCCACTGACATCTTAAGAGGCAGTATGTAACTAGTGAGTAAAAATAACTTCTTTCAGGTCTATCACCATGAAAAATGGGAAGGACTTTATTGACTGGTAATTAGAATCTCACTACTTCTGGTAGCATACAAGAACCAAGGAACAGGCCTTTGTGTTAAGGGTATAGAAGCCAAACTGCATTAGCAATAACCATGTTTTATCATCCTGGGAATGCACAATAAAGAAGATTCAGATCCTGTAGCTGAAGTCAGTGAAAGGCACCAGTAATCAAAAGTCAGCACAGAATCTTAGCAAACACTCGTATTTAAAGACCTGGGTTTGCATCTGTCGTTTTCATTCCGGGATGTTGTACCTGTCTCATCTTAATGAGCTGATGGTGAAATGGAGATGAAAATTACCCAGGGTTTCTCCTGGAGCTTGCTCAGTGGGACTATCGAAAGGATGCTCTGGGCTGCATGGGCATGTGGGTCAGAGTGAGGGTTATTTTTCTCAGTGTGGATAGATCAAAAGATGAGAAAGGAAACCATGGAAGGGTTGGAAGAACTGCAATAACAAATGGCGTTCCCAGTGCATAAACAATTCCACTGAGGAAACTGCATCAGTAAGAGCCTGCTCCAAAAGCTATCAGCAACTACGCAAAGGCTCCTGCAGCATTGGAAGAGAAGGGGAAGGTCACAAATCAGGCTGAAAGAGCCACTATGCTTGGCTGTTCAAATCTCATTCCAGCTGTGCCTTACAAGGATCAGCCACATGTCCTAAACCTTCACAGACAGAAGGGTTTCATCCTGCTCTCCAGCCCCTCACAGCCTTATTGGGGAATGAATTCTGCCAGGTTCACCAAAAAGAGAGTTCTCTGCAGCTGTCCAGCTTAAACCTTCCCAAATGCATTTGTACTTCTATTAAGCAAGCCTCTCCTACGGCACTGCCAGAACAGTCCAGATCTTGCATTTGCAAAGCTAAGCTATTGCTACTGATAAAAAGAAATAGATGGCAATTACTAAGGAATTATGTTTACACTGAAAAATGACTGAATTTATTATCCAGCATAAAAATGGAGGCTTCTGCAGGAAGCCTGAACGCTTTCTGGTACAGCATGGGACAGGGTGACAAACAGGCACTTGCAACACACAGGAGTGTGTTCAGATCTGGTGACAAGGGTCCCAACTACCCACTTTGCTTGTATGCTGGAGAACTCTACTACAGGCTTACAAAGATATCCCCCTTGAGACTCTCAGTGAGATAGGAACTGTAGAGCACAGCTCTTGAGGAGAAAGGGAAGGCTGAAGATCCTTGATTCAGTCCCTACCTGTGCCACAGCTGAGAGACAAGCGACCAACGTACTCCAGAGGCTCTGGAGTCTGATTCAGAAGCTCTTTGCACGTAGGACTAACGATCAACGTGACTCACTGGGCTTGCCCCATTCCTTCTTGATGGGACATTTCAACACAGGGTTTACCTAACCCCTTCGTACAAGGAAGGGGTTTTCAGCCAGGCTCTTATGTATCACCCACACTACCCTGCATCGGGACTTTCCTTCAGCGAGGAGGGAAGGAAAGGAGCATAGTTTGTTGTTGGAGCAACAAAAGGCAACCTTCCTCCTCGCCTGAAACAGACACATACACAGGCTGAGGTCCACCACTCTCAGCCCTGCAGTGATTTATCAGGTCATCTCCCAGTCTCCTGCATCTGGACGCTGGTTATTTCAGGTCCATCACAAGGTCTGACAACAAAGCCCTTTCCCTAGACTTGCAAGCTCCTCGCTATGGGACAACCCTTCCTAGAGAGGACCTCCATGGAAACCAAGTATTGACCCTGGGGAATCCAACCCCAGAGCTGGAAAACCCTAGAAGCCACAGAGGGTCAAACTACCCCTCTGCCCATGTTTCTCTTGCTCTCTGGGGAGCACCTAGAGAAAACCTCACCTCCTCTGAGCCTAACACAGCCCTTTCCTGCTGTCAAAACGCCTTCTGTAAATGTGGGGCAGAGCGTTCATCTCTGCCAGCAAAACCAAAAACCCTTGGCAACTGGCTCTGCTCCACACAGCCCCCTCGGGCAGGTACCCCTAAACATTCCTTGTCTTCCTCAACCAAGCCCCACATCTCCATGTCAGGGGAAACAAGAGAGTGGGCCCATCTTCTCCATCAGGCTTCTCCTCACACAGACACCCATATACCTGACCTACTTGAAGATGTCCCTGCTCATTGCAGGGGCGCTGGACTAGATCACCTGTGAAGGTCCCTTCCAACCCAAGCTACTCTATGATTCTATAGAAGTCAAGAACAACATCCCCATGGTTCATTGCCCATTCCATAGGGATTACATTTCCCCATGAATCTTAAAGCATATGACTGGTACTCCCCTTACACACATACTTCCCAGTGCCACATCACACCTATCTGCCCATGCTTTTGCTTCGTGATCCTCAGAGGTTGTGCAAAGTCCCTGTCTGATGCAGGGCTGGTGCTGCTATCGCCAAGCCAGAGCTGTGATGATTATGGGGGTTTTCCTCTTTCCTCCCAGCCAATAAGAGCACCCAGAGGCACATCTTCCCCTGCAGGAAGCAGGGCTGTCACTCCTCTTGCAGGCAGGGTCCTCATCTGAAGTGGTGGAGATGGCAGTGAACTTCACCCGCAGCTTCACCGCGCTTTGCTGTGTAGCGCTCTGGAGCTTCAGCACAGCTTCAGGAGGTAAGAGTGGGAAGCAGTGTCTGTTTTCCTTGTGCTTTAGGTCCTTGAGTGCTGCTTTCTAATGCACTGGTAACTAACCACCCTTCGGCTACTGCCCATGCTGGTGGCTCAGCACTGCAGGGCTCAGGCTGCAGCTGAAAACCCAACTGCTTGGAAGACTTTCCCCCCTTGTAGCAAACCACGTTATCCGGGGACAGCACTGAAGGATTTTAGAGATGGTTTTAAGTTATTTGTCTGTGTTTAAACTCTGCGCGACCTTGATTATTAAATCTAAAGACTGTGGGTAACAATTTGACTGCTAAGTGCAGATGGGCACTTGAGCGCCGATTAGCTGCCTTTAATGAAGCATTACTGTGTGACATTCCTTTCTTTGCTGAGCAAGGAAACTCTCTTGATTGCAGCTGGCCTTAAATCTTTAGAATGGGAGCTGCAGACAGGAGTGTTTCCTCTGCAGGTTTTAGCTCTAGTTCAGTTTAACTCTGGCTCCCATACACACAGTACTAAGGCACCCAGGGGCATGGTGCTTGCTTGGCTGGCAGCTTTTCTTCAGCTGTGGTTTCCTTTGGGGGTTGCGGAGGCCTGCAGGAACTCTGCTGCATCTTCAATGTAGATAAAGGCTTGCTCCTAGTAATGGGGAGGAGGTTTTGAAAGCACCTCATGGGGAAATAAAAAAAGAGCAACCTGTTGCTATCTGCCTGTTTGCTTCACTGCAGGCTGGGAGGGAGCATCCACAGGATTGCTGTCTCCTACTGCAGAAAGAGCCCCCAGAGTATTCCTCAATGAGGAAAGCACAAGAGAGAGCCTCCAAATACAACATTCAACTCATGCCTGCAAGAACAGCCTTCTCTTGCTTAATAGCAGGCAGTTGCCTGTTAACTCAGAGCAAGAGGAGTCTACCCTGCTACCACCCAACAGAAGGGGAGGGGGGCAGATTTTCTCCCGTCTCTTCCCATTTCCAAACCCAGAAGCAAAGGATGGGGTCTGAAAACACAAATGCTCTGGCTCTAAGGGCTGTTTTCCCAAGCCATGAGAGCACATCCTCTGGGCTGTTCTGCTTTGCTCCTGAAGCAGGGCCATCACCATGAACACATTCAACTTTTAAAGGTAATGGCCCCCAAAGGCTAAGCTAGGGAGGAAGGCCAAATTGAACGGGGCTTGGAGCAACCTGGTCTAGTGAAAGGTGTCCCTGCCTATGGCAGGGGGTTGGAACTGGGTGAGTTTTAAGATCTCTTCCAACCTAAACCCATCTGTGATCCTATAAGAAGCTCTCATAAAAGGCTGTGGCGAAGAGAATCAGAACTACAGGTGCCCCACACCAGAGAGTTGCTGGGCTTTGCAAGGAGTGGTGCAAACTATTCCAAACATCAAAAGTTATTTCAGAGCAATGCAGGTACCATGGAGCAACTGCCTTGAATAAGACTCAAAGCATATAAAGAAAAACAAAGTCCTAATCTTGAGGAATATGAATCACTAGAAGCAAGGGGGGCAGGGGAGAAGAGAGTGGCTCAGTAATGTTCTCCCATGGCTCAGTGGATTCAGTACTCACTTTACTCTGGTCCGAGTCCTTCTCAGTACCAAGTTGCAATGGGTGAAGGAGGTGCAGTGCCAGGACCCCTGGGTGAAAACCATGGCATCCACACAAGCCTACCACCTTCCTACAACATATGGTTTATTACCAGCCTGCTACATGCCTGCATGTCTACAGCATGAGCTCAGCCTCACTCACCCTGCCCCACATGCCTAAAATAGGTGCCACCATGACTCTAGAAGTGTTGAGGGATATAAAGCAGCAAAGGACCTCGTGCTGAGTTTGAAAAAGCGCATGGTTATCCCCTCCTCCTGCAAGGGACAGCTTCTGCTGTTGGCACCCCAACCACTGCCACATCTGATTCTCCAACAGGCCTAAGAGCATAGATACAAGCAAGGTCCTGCAGAGCAGCCAGAAGAGCCCAAGCCACTGAGTTGCTCTCAGCCTGGCAGGCTCTCCCAGTGCTAGGGAAGCTCAGGTTGCCGCTCTGCTTTCTCAGTAGAAACTGGCTTAAATTCACAGTCCACATTTGGCTGTGAGTGAGAAATCTAGTTGTGAAAGAGCTGGAGGTGATAAGAACCTTAACTTTCACAGCACATTTAGCCCAAGTTCCGTGTGCACGTTTGCATGCATAGACAGGCTCACTGCCTACACACACAGAGCATCAGCTCCAAGGGCCATGGCCTGCACTGGCAGGTCTTGGCAACAGCAGTGGTTGCACAGCAACTTACAAGCAAGAGGGAAAAATCCTCAACCTGTGTATTTCACAAGCAGGAAAATAGAAGGGAAGGGAAGTGTAAGAGGGGAGAAAGAAGAGGACATACTGTTAGCTTCAAGCTTCTTTAAAGTTATTGAAAAAACAAGCAGGGCATAGGGAAATGACCTACACAACCAAGTAAGAACATACAGTGTGTGGAAAGGAGCGCTCAAACTCAAAAGCTTATGGGTTTCCCCCCTCTAGTTTCCATCTCCTACACACCTTGCTCCTCCACTTCATGGCTGTGGTAAGATGGTCCTTTGCATTTTGGTAAGGGCAGCAGCACTTCAGCACCCAAAGCAGCCTGTTCTGCAGGACAGTGAGGAGCTGGTCCAAGTTCTGCCCCAGGTCCTTCCCTGTGCCCAGCTGTAGAACATCCTGTCCCTCTCAAACGGGAGGGATAACAACTCTCAGCAGGTAGAAGGAAGGTCTTTCCCTCACTTTTATCACCACCTAAATCCCCCTAAAATAAAAACTTCAAGATGCCATCAAAGCATTAAGGGGGGGGGGGGGTGCGAAAGACTGATCTCTGCAAGTTGAACTTGGCATGCCAGCTAAGAGCAGCAGGGCTCTGCAATCCAGGGTCTCTTAAGCTATCAAAAATCATACTCTATTCTGAGCAACATGATCTATCTTTAGATTCAAAGCTGGACTTTCTATGAGCCAGGAGTCATCATGCCAGTGATGTTCTAAATAATCATGATAGTATGGGTTCCTCTGAGTCACTCTGAGCTCTGCTATCATCTTTTGATGTCACTTCATTCCACAGGGTTGTTTCACCATCTCAAACATATAAAGGAAAATGACTCTGTAACGGAGGTGAGCAGAGTCCTGAAGTACGAGTGCTTTGGACAAGTGAGGTTTAGCACTAGTTCAGAGGGCTGAGCTTCCACCGCTTCAGGCTCCTGATGTGTTTTGCACTTGTGCTTTGTGTTGTTTCAGCTACCTATGTCCTACCACCTCATTCAACCACAAAACCTGGTTTCCCTGTCCCCATGAACACTGACAACCCTGGTGTCCGCAAGGCGGCTCGCTTTGGAGTCTACAGATACAACAACAGTTCCAATGACCTCTTTCTGTTTAAGGAATCACAAATAAACAAAGCCATGGTTCAGGTAAGAAGAGCTCAGACTTCTGGTGGTCCTCCAAATCATTTACCAATTGACTCTCCTACAGAGCACCCAAGATATAGGAGCCCTGATCCTCCTCAGGACTGCTATGGATGCCTAAAGATAAACAGCTCGTGTTCCTCTGTCCCCTTCCACTGCTCCACAGAGCTTGGCTACCCCATCCCTACCCTAGTAACAAAACACAAAACACTTCACTCCACACACAATTTACAGAGGTACCACTTGATTCTCAGCCAAAACTTTGGCATCCCTTTCCCCTGCCCTTACTTTAAAGGAGGAAACTGCTTTCTCTAGATCGTCAGAGGGCTGAAATATATGCTGTCTGTGGAGATTAAACGCACCGTGTGTGAGAAGAGGGAGCATTCCAGCCTGGATAGCTGTCACTTCCAGAAGGAAAAAAACCTGCAACAGGTACATGTCTAATTCCTTTGGAGTACCCAGTAGCTGCAGGGGATTCTTGGCCATCTCTAGCTGTATAGTCACCATCAGAGCAGCTCTGCCATGTCCCAGGACAGATACAAGCCTCCTCTGTGCAGGACCAGCTGGAGTGAGGCAAGGGTTATCAGTATACCAGGGCTATCATTTATCTGTCCCTGTGGCAGGTCCCTTCCAACCCAAACCATTCTGTGAATATATATGACAGGTACAGTGTAGTACCTCTCATGCATTCAGGGCCCACTCTTCTCTGTGAGGAGTCAACCCAGGCACAGCCATCTAGTCCCTGTTCCTGGGTACCAACGTGTGCCGAAATACAACAGGTTCTGAATAGAGATTTCCTGGGAGGAGGAAATCCTTACCTGGGCTTTCCAACAAAGATACCATTATCTAGCAAACTACTTTCCCTAGGATAAAGAGAGCAGACAGAAAGAGGCTGTGCTGTCCTACCTCATCACAGCCCACCACCATGCTGAGACCAACCAGCAGCCCCCTGAATTTCCTCACCAATTCTTTTATTTGCAGATGCTGAAATGCTATTTTGAGGTCTGGATAATGCCCTGGTTACATACAGCACACGTTCCCGTTGCTCTCTGTCACTGACTCACCTTTCCTCACAAGAGCCTGACTTACAAGGGATCTACCACCATGAGTTTTCTGTTTTCTCTAAAAGCACATGGTTTCTCCCTGAGAAAGATGCTCAGAAGCTACAAAGACAAGACCTGCCCTGACAGAATTCATTGCTATCCAGTTGCGTATCTGTTTTTCCAAAACTAAACTGTAGATGAGAACATGTCATTCATTCAATAGAGCCACCCATGCTCTGGCTGAACTTCCAAGCCATGGAAGCTCTGTTGGACTTGCTTTATCCTGTGCCAAATCTTCACACAGCTATGATGTGAAGTCTAAACCACAGCATATGTGACTACAATATTGATGAAAGCTTTATAGCAGTGGAATAGCTTGCCTGAGGATACATATACATACCAGAAGAAAAGTCTTAAGAGCCTCCATTGCTAGAGAAAAAAGTTAAACTTACTTGTCAGGAATGTGTGAGGTAGAATTGTTCTTTCTTCCAGACAAGAGATGGATAAGGCTTGCTTGAATCAAGTGCTTGAAAAACACCCACAGCCCACAAATGACACAGTAACTACTGCTTCTATTTAAATCATAGCTAATCTAGGCTATAAAAGGGCATCATTGCAAATGTCAAGACAAATAAACCCAACCGTATTCCCAAAGCGTATTTTCACCGAGGTTAAACAACGATGTTTCATTCAGGTTAATATGTGACATTCGGTCTCTGGCTGATCACAGCTTAGAGTCAAGTTTAGTAGACTAATGGTCTTTTCCAGGTGGGTGCCCACCCTTCCTTCAGCCTTCACTCTTCACATGTGCACAGATTCTGACTTACGGTGGACGAAAGCACTTCTTTGTCAGGCTTTTTGTAACTGCTTCCTTAAAACAGGCATAAAGTCAGGGCCCTGTTGGGCTTTTTTTCCAAAAACACCCCTTTTCTTCTGACAGTTATTGCCTTTCTGCAGCAATATTGACACTCCTATTAGCAGTGACACCACCAATTATCAGCCTTTATAACAATCATCCAGTCAAGAAAGGCCACTCTATTAAATATCTCTCATATTTGACATTCTCCTTCCCCTTCCCCAAGTAAAGCAAGTTATTCCCATGACCTTTGGGTCTGCTGTACTTGCTGCTGAGCTCACACTGAACTAAAGAAGACTCAAGAACTTTTTGGTGTGACCACAGGTTCATCAGTGTACTGAGATAGTCTTCAGCAGTGGGTAGAAGAATAGAGAAAGGATAAAAACCAGAGACAACTCTTCATACATCTTATCCTTCCTGATATCAGTAGCATTACAGCCTACTTTCTTTCCCATTTCATACCTTCATGAACAGTGTCTTAGAAGGGAATCAGTCACACAAAAGCTATCCCATTTGGCATGCCAAGGTCTCTTTCACTGCAAAAGACAGTACAAGTTGTTCAGTTAAGACACTCTGGCAAATGAATCATTAGAGGTAACTATGCACCAACAGGCAAAGCTGGGCTTGCCCCAAGGCTACTGAAGCACCAGCATGACACAAACCCCACAACGGGCTTGGTTTTGCAACCCCAATTTAAGATCTCATCCAGCTCAAATTTCATAGCAAGAGGGCTTGCAGCCACATGACTGCTGCAGCCTGGCAGCCACACAGAGCAAGGTGACAGAAGCACTGACAGAGAAGAAATGCTTTCATTTGCACATCCCTCCATTAATGAAGATGAGTGCAGAAGGCCAGGGATAGCAGATGACATTTTTAACGTCACCTTTCCCTTCCCTGGTGCTTTGCATTATATCTCAAGCAAATCTTATTTCCTTTTCAAAGGTGAGTAAAACAAGCAATAGTGTAGCTTTATGTTTGACTATCACCCAGTGGCAGAAAAAGAGAGCGCAGCAAAGTCTTCAGTCACAAAGCACGACTCAATCCACTAAATGACACAGATAAACAACCCTTTTAGTTCTTCGAGATGCAAACCCTCTTATTTAAAATGTAACAGCACAGCCTTTCCTTTGTAGCAGCTGTCAGAAAAGAATTCTCTGCATTTACCAAGCAGGGTACCTGTTAATAGAGGAAGTAAACAATTTCCTCTGGAGATGTCAGAAAGCATCCATGAGTTGCTACCGCATTCCAAGATATTCTACCAAAGCCTTCCTCACCTGTTATTACTGTATTTTACAGGGGCCTTTTATTCCATGCTCATCTTCAGACACTAGTTTCCCCAAAATCTTTACCAGTTCTCCATAAAACACATACTGAAGAGGATTCCTGCAGCTGGCCCTCTTCCCTCCCACATCCCTCAGGAATGCCCACCTACATCATGTACAGGAGACATACAGGACCTGGTAAACATGGAGGAAATACCACCACTGACCCCTTTTAAACCAGCTGAAACTAGTCTTTAATAACATAGAAAATGAAACTTTCATTCATCATCTGACTACACTGCTATAACGAAACACAGGAGTCCACAGACCACAGGCAAGTTGATTCTGCATCTTGATTAACAGCTAATTGTAGTGTCTGATGTTGATTACACAGGCTGGAACTGAAGAAATCCAAATTATGTAACTAGATTTCTAGGCATGTTCTGGATGTTGCTGCCTCTACCACAGCACCATGGTATGACATTAGAACATGCACTGTAATCTCTCCTGAACAGGAGGTTCTAAACCAGAAATAAACACATGCAGGACATCCTCTTCAACCTGAATCATACACAGTTACATTCCATACATCACAAATCCTCCCAGTATAAGAAAACATACAGTTACATTAAAGGTGACAGATGATATTTAGGACAACTCCAAATAGAGCTGGGCATGGAAAAACAACAGATTTTCTTTTAAGGAGCACATAACAGTATGAAGATGCCCCACCATACTCCTCAGATACCAACAGTGAGGCATGCCAACTCCAAAACAAGAGCAGACAAAACAAGGAAGAGGACAAGCACAGCGAGCTGTACGTTTTCCTATGGCACCAGAACAGTGCTACTGCACATGAACAGACTGTCTTTCATGTTTTGTCCTTGGTCACATGCTGGCTGAAGCACACGCTTCCCTCGTACCTCTGGAGTATTCTAGGACAGTGGCACTTTATCATGGATGGGCAGTTAAACATGCTGAAGATTCAGTCTGCAAATAAACGGAGACCGGAAGGAGCCCAGGTAAAGATATCCATTGTGCTCATGTGCCTCACTAACGTAAGCTACTGTTACCCCATTGGGATCATGAAAGCTTCTTTTGTAGGCTCCTGTCTCGCTTAGTTCAACAACAAGGCTGTATTTAGGCATAAACTTTGTCACAGTTTCCTGACTCAGCAACTAAAAGAAAAAGAGAAAAAAAGAGAATTAACAACAGAAGATTTTGTTCTCCACAATTAGATCTCAGACACTCAGACAAAGACCACTCTCCTTGGAAGAAGCAGGCAAGAACATAAGCAGACATTCTGTGTAAACAGTATTACTCTGTTCTATGTTCACCTTCTGAATTTCAACTAATGCTTTAACATATGGTGGTCTTCCTTCTGTAGGACCAGGACGGTTTCTAAAGCTGTAACTGAGGCTCTAACAGGTCAAACTGTAATTGTTCATCTAGAGCCTGGTGGGCAAAAGTAAGGATTAACCAAAGTCATTGTCTTCCCATGTACTACCTAGGCTACATTAATGCCATCTTCTTCCTCAGCAGAGGCAAATGTAAGCATACAAACTTGGAAGAAAAGGATGCCAAGAGAAGACCTGGCCAAGGAAATGACCCTGTAACAGGTCTTCCTAAAGTGTCTATTCCTTCACTTTCTTTCACTGCAATGGTACCTCACTGAAAAACGTGATTTCACATTTTCAGTTTTTCAAATCTTAGAGGGGGGAAAAAAAGTTCAGTTACACCAGTCCAGGGAACACACTGAACAGTTTTCAGATGTTGTCAGATATTGCTACCAAGGACTGATATTTTCAAGCTATAACTGAAGACACGTATAAATTCATGTGCCTGTGTTAACTCTACTCACTCAAGCTGCTTTCTTATGGAGATATATTTTTTCTCTCTGTAGTGAAGGCTTCAACCTATTAAAAAACCCTGTTCTTGCATTTGTTACATTCGCTTGAAATATATTTTTTGGCTTGAAAAATGCTGCATTTACTCTGAGAATGAAGAGAAGACATCTTAAAATATCAAGGAAGAATTCAGAAACTCATTCTTTTTGAGGAACAGGCCTTTTTCCCCCTTGGATTTGTCTGCCTATAGCTCAAAACCAGCCTCATACTGTCCCTCACACTTTCCTCACAGCTAAATGATTGTGCAGTTGATCACTTCCACTGGCAAAAAGGTGTGAGAACATGGATGGAGGAAATCTCACCAGACCAGTTCTGCAGCCTCTCCTCTTGGTAGGAATTAAAAAGTCTGATATTTATTTTCATTGAGAATAGGTTAATGGTTGGACCTAATGATCTTAAAAGTCTTCTCCAACACAAGTGATTCTATGATTCTATACACAGGCTTAACATGTTAACTTCCACCCTAAATATTGCTTGTTTATTTATTTGGGTGGTTTTGAGAAGTGTTTTCAAGTCCTTGTACTGTTTAAAAAGCACCATGCCATTTCTTTAGCATCAGATATTCCTTATAAAATACATTATTCTTGCTCACCCTCATCCTAAAGGGGGGATGTGACATAACAACAGGCATATTGAGTCAGCACCTAGCAGCATACCTAACATGCACACTTTCTTCAGATGCCTAGGATCAGACCTAGAACAGGTCAGACTTTCTAAATGCACTCCAGATATCTGGCAGTTTAGGCACTTTGGGCACAAAGGTGAGGTCTTCACATATCCAACTGTAGATCCTGTCTTGGTACATGACTACGCCAGAGACAGTCTCTTTTTCCATCAAGATGGAAAGCAACTTAAGAGGTGTGTAGCTGCTACTCAGAAGCAAATGTTAGTTTTACTTCCTACGAACACAAAAGGCTGTTCTACCTGGGGGCAACCACAACACCTTTAACCATGGCACTAAAAAAAACTGTAAAACCTTCTTGTCAAGAGGAAGAACCAGGACAAACTAAGTATTTGCCACTTCTACTCCTATGACTAAAGGTGATTTGGGGGGGGGGGTTACCTTAAATATCATCCTTTTAATCCATGGTTTCTCAGACAAGAAATCCAACAAAGAAAATCCAGGATTGGGCCGGACAGCTGCCATAGCTACCCAATATCCTCCAGAGCTGCTTAACCTGATATTATCTGGAAGACCAGGCATATTCTCAACAAACATATCTGCTCCACCTTTCATCAGCCCAGACACATAATACCTGAAAGGTATAGATAGTAGGATTAGGACATCTTAACTCAAGCATGGGCTTAAACCATTACAGTAATAAATAAAAGTCCCAAAAGGAATTGACTTCAAAAAAATAAAAAGAAATTATTTTTTCCTTATTTTGGTGCAGGGAAATACAGCACAGCCCCATCCTGCTCCCCACGAAAGGAACCTATGGTAAAAAGATTATGCAGTCCGGATGTTTACAGTGAAAGCAAAACCTTAAGTATGGAAGAAGGCCAACTTCTTCACCTTAGTAACTTGGAATTAATAGAGTGCAGGGTTTCTTTTGTGATTCAATTCATTTATATAAACAGTATCTGAACAGAAAGTAGTAATAATTTCAGCAAAAACATACTCACCTCCTGATTCTAGCCATGGTTGTCTCCTGTACCAGGACAAAGTCTTCCGCAGGAGAGAGCTGGACACCATTGGGAAACCTTAGCCCCACCATTAAGACTTTCACTTCTTTTGTCACTGTGTCATATTCCAGCAGACTAAAAAGAAAGAATGTGGTTTAGAGTGAAGATATATGTTTACTCATCCTGGCTTCCTTCTCCAGGCATCAGATCTTCTCTCACATGCACTTCACCCAAGTTAAAAGAGCAGAATAGCCAGGAAGCATTTGTTTATGAACACAGCAGAAACACTAACGCACTTGAGATTGGCAACATTCATGAAGGATGTGCGCTGGATGTAATGCCAACATCTCCCCTTTTAAAACAAATGTTCCATGCAATTTCTCTTGATGGAAAAAGAGGAATCTCAACTATTTTACTGCAGTTTTCTTTAGCCACATCCACACCTTCTCTCACCCTCTCCTGGGCAGTGCAGGGTTTACACAGGGGGTGCATAAAGAGAAAAAAGACGACTGAGGAAGTGGTGGAGTACCTTCCTACAGCTGAGCTTACAATAAGGTAAATGCCTTAGGAAAAGATACTTGCCGCCCATCATCTGAGCCTTCCATGATCAAGTATAAGTAGTCTCGCCTTTGCCATTTGCTACTGGAGTCAGTGAAGTAGATTTTCCTCCCATCCCTGGTCACTGTAAGGTCATTCACAAATGACAGCCTCTGACCTTCAATTAGTGTTTTGGTTGACACAAGCATTTTTGTTTCACCTGGTTACAAAAAGAATAATTAAAAACAGAAGACAGAGAACAAGCTTTTTTTTATGTCCTGCCTTGGAAAGGAGTGAAATACTAACAGGAAATTAGCAGGTACTTTGTATTTTTATCATTCATGCCTCTGTTAACTAACAAGATTCTGGGTTACAACAACAACAAACGTGAATGACCAGAAGAAATCATTCTTTGGAAAAACTGGAACAGTAGATGATGTTCCCTAGTGGTAAGTGCAGGACTTTTTGGGTTTCTGAAGCTCATATGAAACCAAGTACTAACCAGGCCCTAACCCTGTAAAAGGATGCAGGCAAGCCAAACACTATTGCCTCTTTCCCTGTGAAAGTGTAGGAACAAATAGTACTTTCTCAACATTAAACATCAGAAGGTTCACTAAACTGCTCTGCCACAGTCAGCTGTGACACATTACCCAGCAAATCTCTAAAAATTAACCAAAAAGCTATTAAAATCATCTTTGGGTATGAGTTTCGGGTTGGTTTGTTTTGTCATGACTGAGGCAATATGGCAGTTGTCCCATCAAAAGGGAGACCTTGATCATACACTCCCAGAGCCATACAGTCTGAGCCCTTCTGTTGCATCTCACCCAGCATTTGGCTAGCCTTCCTCTCCCTTCCTGAAGCCAATTTGGAGATGTAAACTGTCAGAAAATCAACCCTACACGAAAGCAAATCTTGCTTTCTTACAGCACAGCTCCTGAAACTGAGTTCTGGCTCAGGGACATACAAAGAAGGGCATGAAGCAATAGTGCCTTTCTCAGCAGGAACAAGTCACTTGATCTTCAGCTGCACCAAAAATACATCTTTCTTCACTTTCTATCAACCGGAGTTACAGGGAGTTAAAAGCTCCTCACTAACATACTGCAAGGTCAAGACAGAAACAAAAGTACAGCAAACATGGCAAAAAGCTTGTGTAACAGCAGTATTTTTAATTCCCTTGATGAAAACTGAAACAGCTACATAAAGCTTTATTCATGGATCCTGAGGTACCAATTTTGACAACCAGAAAGCATATGTCACAAGAAGATAAGCCACTGGTAACTCTGATCCAGACATACGGATGGAGAGAGGAAGTGATTGCTACAAGACAATAAATATCAAGTCCTGCATGGCAAATTTCATCCAGACAGCTCCAAGGCACTCTACAAAAGCAGCAGGCATTTCTTTGCCTGCAATGCCTGACAAAACTGCAAATGAAGCCCAGGTTTGTCAGTGGAAGAGACCTTCTGAGCAGAAAAGTCATACCTGTACCAGGATTAACTTCATAGAGTCCATAATAAGCATCTGCCACAAAAAGGGTGTTATTTGGTCCCACTCTGATGCCAAGTGGTCTTCCACACGTTGGCTCATCATCACGGGTTCCTTAGGAAAGAATTTTAAAATGGTTTTCCAAATAGAAATAAACACAAGGCTACCTACACAGGTCAAATTGTACACATAGACCCTGAAGACTTCTATGCGAGGAGGAAGGGGAACACAGCAAATCTATACATTTTGTCTACTTGAGCGAGTCCCGAGGAACATCTGTATTTTCAAAGATCAGCAAGTGAACTTCTGGAGAAGGTAGTCAGCCTTTCCACATCCCTTCTGAACTCAAAGCAGGGCAAGATGAAGTCTACACTCCCCAATACCTCTTTGGCCCCAAAGAAATAGGACAACATAATCTTCCCACCTCTCCCAAGCTGTATGAGTTTAGAAGAAAGGAACAGTGAAGAGGTAATTCTTTATATTTGTTCCAATCCACATTCATGCCTAAGCAGCAGCTGGAAGTGCAGCTGGCAGCAGACTGTTAGGCAGCCAAGAGAGTGCTTCCAAATCAGTCCAGAGTCTAATCGTAGAATCAACCAGGTTGGAAAAGACCTTCAAGATGAGAAGGCTCAGGGGTGGCCCTTCACCTCAGAATTCTGCTGACTTCAGCTTCCATAAATATTAGGCCAGGTTGCTGCCCAATTTCTTTTTTTTTTGTTTGCTTATTTATGACACGTACTTTTTCTAGATCAGCTAACAGGAAAAGGAATGTTATTTGTGATGTACTTCAACCTCGTCTTCCTCCCGGTGTTATACAGGATCTTCTACCAACACATCAGGCATTTTAATGAGGCACTGGAACAGGCTGCCCAGGGCAGTGGAGTCACTGTCCCTAGAAGTGTTCACAAACCAGGTAGACAAGGCCCTTAGTGACGTGCTTTAGTGGTGGCCGTGGCAGTCCTGGGTCAGCAGCTGGACTTAAAGATCTTAAAGGTCTTTCCCAGCCTAGCTGATTCTGAGTCATCTATGCTGCAGCCTTGCAAGAGCGCAGGTCTTGTAGTCATGACATAAACCAAGTGCACCCACTCTCATTCCTTGGGCCCTTTGTTCTACTGTTCCTTCCAGTGCTCATATACATATTTCCATTCATACAAATCTATTCATATTTCTGTTATCACAGAATCATAGAATGATCAGGGTTGGAAAGGACCTTAAAATCATCTTGTTCCAATCCCCCTGCCATTATAAATCTCTATCGAGGAAGATATGCACTTGCATGAGGAATCCAGACAGAACACCAGTTTAATCAACACAAGCCTTGACCTAGACACTTTGAGGCACATGATGTTCAGGAGATGTCACTCACCACAAGGACCATGGCCAATTCTGGCTATTGTTTGTATTTCTCCATCTTCAATTTTGATAATCTTCCCATCAGCTGTCCCAGTAAACAGCACATCTGCAAAAAGCAACTGGTGTGATTAGCTTAATCACAAAACTTTAGTGGCACACATCCTTCTATACAACCCTTCTATTAGCATGTTTAAGGTAAAGGAACAGTCTTCTTCAGTCATAGCAACAGAATAAATAGGGAAGGGAAAAGATGAAGGCAAGTAAGAGTATTTAGTTAGATTTTTTCCAACTGAGAAAGAAGAGGAAGGATTGAAGCCCTAGGAATTATGAGTATGGGATATGAAGCTTTTCACCCATAAGTAGTCCAAATCTTTGGTTAAAGATGCATGTAACAACTTAATGGCTAGTCACTATGTTGATCCCTTTGGGCAAATTTCTACATAAGCATCAAACTGGATCAGGCACTGCATCCATCCTACCACTCTTCAGCAAGAGCCTGACTAGATAAGACTTCTCATTCTGATACAGTCCACAGGCTGCTGGACATCTGCCAATGCTCATATCGTATCAGGTCTGGAGAAGAATTGCAAAACCCACAGCAACTGAACAACCATCCAAATCCAAATCATTGCCAAATTACTAAATTCATGCCAAGTGATAGCATCAGACAGATTCACTGAATACAAACAACGCACAAACTTTTCCTTAGAACCAAATTAAACAAGAGACCACTGGATTAGAAGAGCCCACTGCTTCGACTTTTCCATCTCCAATTTAACTGATTTAGTTTTCAGTTTGCTAGTTACACCTTCAAAAGGGAATAAGAAGACTTCAACATTTATTCATACCAAGCTTATTTCCAGTCAGACTGATTATTCTGCCTATAAGTCAGTTGTCCCTTACAGGAAGATTTCCTTCCAATTTCCAATGAGACTGACAAAACATTGAAACATTACCAGTCCAGCCACCTTGTTAAGAAACTGCTCAGAGGTGGTGTGGCACCTGTAATGCATGTACCACAAATATGTAAACACACTATTTTTTTCCTCACACATAAGCAAAAATTAACGCCACAAAACTCAGCTCCCTCAGCAGCAGTGAGCATTAAAGAGTAAGCATTACCCTCTAAAAATTAAGTCCCAGTTAAGAGTTAAATAAATTAAAATTGGGACCACTGCCTCCAAATGTAAGTGGCCCCTGACTACCTTGTTGCTGCTTTCAGTCCTGGAATACAGGGATTTTTAATCTGTAAACAAGATTTATTTTATACTGGGTAAAGAGGAAAAAAGCAGTATCGTAGAATCACAGACTGGTTTGGGTTGTTAGGGACATTTAAGCTCATATAATTCCAACCCCCTGCCACAGGCAGGAGCACCTTCCACTAGACCAGATTGCTCTAAACCCCATCCAACCTGGCCTTGAATACTGCCAGGGATGGAGCAGTATACAGCAGCCAGGTTTTGTTGCATAACACGCGTATTTCTAGAAAAACCCTGCACATTCAAAATAACTTGCAGAGTTTGTTATCTAAGAGGTGCACTGCTGAACAAACCTTGACCAATGGAGCAACGTTTTGAGACCCTTCTTTAAAGGATTATTTTGTCAGTGCTTACCCCCGATGTTGGCAATGGACTCGGGTCCAAGCAGCTGATTTTCCCATAACCGCTCAGCTTTGCGCAACTTGACATTGGGCTCAAGCACACCCGTCAGGAGCGGAGGTTCCTTCAAACTGCAAAACAGAACACAGACCTCATGATCCCTCACTTAGATCTGCAAACACGCTTGAGCAACGCATTGCACCATTTTCTTTTCCTGGTTTGCCAACTCCTGCAAACCTGACCTATGCCTTACTTACAGTATATTTCCAAAAAGAAAACACAGCTGACAAGCTGAGAAATTGGCTCCTGTTCATCAAAGATCATAATTTTCTGGTTCTGAACAGAAAAGTTGCAGTTATGTTTTCCTAAGACATATCTGGAAATTCATACAGCTTAAAGTCCAACAACACCTTATCGCTCCCTACAACTACCTGAAGGGAGGATGGAGCCAGGAGGTGGCTGGGCTCTGCTCCCAAGGAACAAGAGACAGGACAAAGAGGAAACAGCCTCAAGCTGCACCAGGGGAGGTTTAGGCTGGATATTGGGAATAATTCCTTCCCCAAAGGGCAGTCAGGCATTGGAACAGGCTGCCCAGAGCAGCAGTGGAATCACCATCCCTGGAAGTATTCACAAACCATGTAGACGAGGCCCTCAGTGCCATGGGTTAGTGGTGGCCTTGGCAGTGCTGGGGCACGGATGGACTGGACGATCTTGAGAGTCTTTTCCAACCTAGCGTATTTGGTGATTCTGTGATTTCTGCACTGCCACCACACAAAGAATAGCTGCTTTCTTATTCAGCTGAACAAGCTGTTTGCACCAAAATAGTTTTCCTACGTAGAGATAAGAAAATTCCTAAGAAAAAGGGCTTTAAAAAAATTTAAAACCATGGCATTTTACAGTACACTGAGAGCCGACACTGTATGAAACAAATAAGAAAAACTGCTAGCTGTCATACAGCTAGGGAAAAAAGTGCTCCAGTACTTTGAGCACCTGCACGCACCTGCTTCTGTACCATAATATTCCTGTTTGTGACTTGAATTTATTCCCATAGAGAAAGGGCAACCCAAAGCAGTAAGTTACACAAACTTAAAGGGTATGGACTCAACTCTCAAAATAAGGTCAAATCTTGCAAACCTTTATTCACAAAAACAGCCATGCTCAAGCCAACTGGAGCTCCAGCTCCATACAGAGATATGGAGAAGTAGTGAGATGCTTACACAGCTTCGGCTTAAATACCAGGCTCAAAAGCACTGTGCTTCAAAAACAGCCTTAACTGTGCTGGCAAACTTCAAGACATTTGAATCTCCTAGGTTCTTAAAAACTCACACATAAGCCACTTCAGTCCCCATGAGTTAAGGATTTCAAGTTACTACTAAAAACTGCACACAGGTCCAAAGTGGTAAGCTCATTAGGGGTTCATTCACAAGAGTATGCTAAAGACTCCTCACATGACCCCATATGCAAATGCCTTCCACCTGCAGAACCTTAAAAAGATGAGTTTTGACTCCCAGCTTTGCCCAGGTTCACAGGATCCAGGACCTATTTGTAATCAACCACGCTGCAACTCATGCGGTAAAAACCATTACAGTTTCTAAAGCTGCAGTGACTGGAGGAAGCCAACTGAAGCTGCAAACTATAAAAGCCATGACAACTAAGGAAAACAGGTTCACAACATGAAGAATTCAGAAGGAGAGAAAAGATACATACTTTGTCTGGCTACAGGCAGCAAACATTCCTTTAAGTATCTATTACTACAGTGGCAAAGCCAGATGAATTACTAGCTTTTGTCACAGGTGATTTACAGCAGAGTTGTCTTCAAAATGCTAACACAAATTCAGTTTTCATCCCTTTTTCCAAGCATTAGAGAGGTTAAGATGAGAAAAGCAGCTTTCTGATAAGGAACTCATTTGCTGGGAACTTTGGACAGCTGTGTTTGCAAGCAGAAAATCCTCCCTGAGATCAATATTACCCAAGACAGGCTCATAGAGAAAGGAAATAAACCACAGTTGCAGGAATTTCTCATGGAATTTCACATCTGGTCTCTGTCTTCCCTCTTATTCCTCATTATTTCTAGTGGCTTACAGGAATAACATCACTATTGGCAAATGAGATTTCTCAAACATGTCCTTTCACTGAAGGGATTCATTCAGGCTGCATCCACCTCCTTGAGCTTTTTCCAAACATCTCAAACATCACACAGAATCATCCTTTCTACTGTACAGACTGGAACCACCCCTAGCAATTAAGCTAACAAGCTAATTGAGAATGTACAACAATGTAAGACAGCGATTTGGGCAGGAAGAATAATTCTGTCTTATAAAAGCGACTTAAAGTAAGAAACGTAAGCATGCAGAATACTTTTACTCTGCACCAGAATCAGACCCGGCCTATATAACAGGAAAAGCATCATAGCCTTATACTACTGGCTTTCAGAATTACTGTTCAGTTGCAATGTAGTTCAGGGAATTGGGTTTTGTTAAACCAAACCACAGCAGAAAGCATTTCATTATAATTTGAAATAAGGCAGATTATGTCTAATAGCCTAGTGGCAAGTACTACCCTCCCACATTAACACTTTCTTTCAGCTCTAGAGGTATTTACAGTGCTGTTGTTCCTTTTCAGTAAGGATTTATAGAGATGATAGTAAATATCAGATTGAGCATTTTTACTTACTTCAAAATGCCAGGAACATTAAACAGCCTGACTTCACCCTATGCTAGCAGTCAAAGCACAACTCCCAAAACAGGTCACATTATCTCACATAGAGGATTCACTGTTACACTACACATTTGATACAGACCTCAATTCAGACAGAGCAGAAATCACCTAGCTGCATTACTTGATGAGATTTGCCTTTAAATATAACATTACCGTGTGGTTGTACTGGTACAAAGCACTACATCAAACCAGTCAGGTTATCGATTTTGAACTTACATACTCAGACAAACAGTCTCTCTTTTTGCAGAACTACAGTAACAGGAGTGCAGCTTGGTCCTTAGTGAAAATGCAGTTCTTGTCGCACAGAAGGCGAGAGTGCACACACACAGAAGGCAAGAGTGCACATAAGGAATCACAAGCTCCACTGACAGCTTGGACAGCATCAAGTCATTCAGCTCCTTCAGTGATCAAATGCACAAGATAGCTCAGAAACAGGGTGGGTACGCAAAGCGAGCCATGGCAGTGGATAATAATACTCCCCAATTTCTTAACCCAGTTAGAACCCCTTTACACAGTTGACTCCTGTTTGGTGAGGAAAAAAAAAAAACCCCACAAACACACCAAACCATCAAAACCAGCAGCAGAACACATACAAGTCACCCTTGAACATTTATTTCAAACCAAAGGAACAATTTACCTTATAGGCTGAGGGTCTATAGGACAATCCAGGAGAACAGTTACTCCAAGCAGAGGTACAGTTAGAGATGCAGCCAAAGTCAAGAAAGTAACCCGGAACACCTTGCTGCTGTAAGCACTGCCAAACCAGACAAGAAATAGGATTAGCATGCTAAGCTGTTTTAAGATACAACAGTCTTTCCTTCAATGGCCGATTTCCCCACAAAAGGAAACAAGAAGGCTTTTGCCTAATCACCACCCTGAATGACCTTTAAGGTCCATTTTGAACCCACTGAGATAAGAGAAAGGGATATTTACATCTGACTAAAAAAAAAAAAAAAAAACAAAAACCCCAAAAAAACAGTAAAAACCTAGAGCAACACAAGAATAACATGGACCTTTCCACAACATAAGAGGGACATGGAGCTGTTGGAGCAAGTCCAGAAGAGGTCACGGAGACGCCCCAGAGGCTGGAGCAGCTCTGCTCTGGAGCCAGGCTGAGAGAGCTGGGCTGGTTCAGCCTGGGGAAGAGAACACTCCTTAAGGGGAGACCTTAGAGCAGCTTCCAGTGCCTCAAGGGGCCAACAAGAAAGCTGGAGAGGGGCTTTCGACAAGGGCCTGCAGAGGCAGGACAAGGGAGGATGGTTTTAACCTGACAGAGGGGAGATTGAGATGAGACATTAGGAAGAAATTCTTCCCTGTGAGAGTGCTGAGGCCCTGGCACAGGGTGCCCAGAGAAGCTGTGGCTGCCCCATCCCTGGCAGTGTTTCATTCTGATAACCCTGAAGTCAGGCAGAGATAAGAATCTGCAAGGTACCCAAGCTGAACAAACATAATAGATGGTGAACTGAAGAATTAAAAAATCATTAACTACTTTATTCAGTGGAAGGCAAAGCAAACACCATCACTTCCTCACTGCAGCTACTGCATGTGGTTACAGTGAAATTCGTTTTTTATAAAATTCCTAAACAGAAAATTGTAAATGAAATCTTCTTTAACTTAACCACAAACAAATAAGATTTATAAGATTATTCTACCTCAGGCATACAATGTAGTCTTTAAACCACAGATTATTCTTTAAACTACTGCCAAATATAAACAGGCTAACCAGGGTTATACAGGATTTAATCACATACACAATAAACCTGTGCAAGCCACAACGGGATAACTGCTTTTTGAGAGATAAACCACGCTCAAACAGACCCACTGAAAAAACAAAACAAACAAACAAACCACGCCATAAATTACACTGTTTTATTTTTGCTAAAAGCTCTCCCTGCAGTGTGGCAGGTGCGCAGGCCCTGCCCCAAACACTCCTCCCTCTGTCAGCCATCCCCAGCAGAAGCTGAGCACTGGGGAGAGGAGCCTGTGCTGCAAGGTTAGGTGTACTCCCAGGCTGACACCCACGGAAGCCCCAGCACCAACCTGTGCTGCCACTCAGGAGAGGAACCATGGAATCCCTCCAGCCCCTTTCACTGCCTCCCCAGGGCACTCTCATCCAGACCGCAGCCTCCCTCACAAGGGCCAGGCTAGGCTGGTGGAGCCTCTGCATTTCCAGCACAGGCAGAATCAGCTGGGTTGGAAAAGACTTTTAGAATCACCCAGTCCAACCACTCCCCAGCACTGCCAAGGCCACCAATAACCCATGGCACTGAGGGCCTCGTCTACACGGTTTGTGAACGCTTCCAGGGACGGCGATTCCAGCACTGCCCTGGGCAGCCTGTTCCAATGCCTGACTGCCCTTTGGGGAAGGAATTGTTCCCAATATCCAGCCTAAACCTCCCCTGGTGCAGCTTGAGGTCGTTTCCTCTTGTCCCATCCCTTGTTCCTTGGGAGCAGAGCCCAGCCTCCTCCTGGCTCCATCCTCCTTTCAGGTAGTTATCGAGAGCAATAAGGTCCCCCTGAGCCTTCTCTTCTCCAGACTGAACCCACCCCCGGTCTCACAGTGTGTTTCTCACCACACTTGTGCCCAGGCCCTGCACCAGCTCCGTTGCCATTCTCTGAACCCAAATATCTCCCTCAAGCCGGGCCCAACCACCACCCTACAACTCACCTGCTATGAACGCTCCTCCTCAGCTCCCCGGACCCTCCCCTCGGGTCAAGCCGAACACCCCCTCGCCCAGCTCCTCAGCACCCCCCACACCGGCCCTCCTCTCCCCTCAGGCTTAGGCCCAGGCCCAACTCCGCGCTCACGGCAGGCGCCTCTTCCCTGCCCATGGCGGTGGGACGGCGATAGCCCCACCTGCCCTCCTTGTCCTGCTGCGCGGGGCTGTCCTCGGTGATGACCTGCGGCCGCAGCGGCCGACGCTGCCGCAGCCCCTCCGCCTCATTCATGCCGCCGCCTCCGCCGCCGCGCACCGGCGCTGCCGCCCTGCCCCGCCTCCTCACACACCCCCGCAGGCCCCGCCTCCGCGCTCCCCTCAGGCCGCAGCCGCCCCGCGGGGTGGCGGGCACCCTGGCTCCTCGTCCCTTCCCCTCCAGCGGGGCTGTACCTGATAATGGCTGTACCTGATAATGGCTGTACCCGGCCACCCCGGGCGGGCTCCGCCGCTGCCCCCTGGGCGGCCTGGGGCTCCCGGGGCGCGACCGTCCCCTCTCCCGGTCGCGACCAGCCAGAGCAGCCGTGGCCCGCAAGATGGCGCCAGGCAACCGCGAGGGATGGAGGGCGGGCGGGGAAATGGCGCCCGGTAGGAGGGAGAAGGCGGAGGGGCCGCGGAGCGGCTTCGGGAAGGCAAATTCCTCTTTGGTTCCTAGGAGCGTGAGCTGCCGGACCCGCCTTTATGTCCCCCTGCCCCTTGCACCCAAGCGGTGCTAACCCGGGCATGAAGGCTGACACCCAGCCGTGGGCTCCCAGCACATCACTTGTGCTCCCCTCTTGGGTAACACCGTGTGCTCGGGTTTTACCCTTAACTTGCTCAGCAGCAGCAGTGTTCCACAAAGATCCCTGAGTGCCCGTGCCAAGATCAGCCCCGGGGCTTTGGGAACACTGCAGAACGCTTCCAGCACGTGAAACTCGAGTGCAGCTCAAGAGACAAGGGCTGGAACAGGGACTGGCCCAGCTGCCAAGGACTGGGAAAGGTTATTTGGCATCATGCCTAGGAAAAAAAACAACACGTGGGTTTTCCAGAGAAGAGCTGTGGCTGGGACGGGTGGGAACGGCTTTGCTCTCTGCTGGGTTGAATTCAGGCAACAGCAGCTGCAGGAGAGCTTAGCAGCGCTGTTCCTGCACACCCATCCCGCCCCAGGCCCTGGCAGTAGTATTCCACATGAGGCTGCTGTCGTTACTAGGGGTGCAGAGGCTGAGGCACACGGGAGTAAATTGGCATCCCAAAGGTCTAATAGGTAGAAAAAGAAATGCAGTTGAGTCTTCCTGCATGCCCGGTGCAGGATGAGCACTGACAAGCACCGCGTTTCCATTTAACAGCCACAGGGATACACACCAGAGGAACAGAAGCAAGGGCATGAAAGCTGCTGTGGTACATCACTCACCCCCAATGGTTGTAGGCTGGTAATTTGGCACAACTGTCACCATTTCTACCCCAGATGATGGTTACATCCCCAAATCCTTCCATCCACAACAAAGCAAGGCTAGGCTGTCTGCCATGAAATTTCATGCAGCCAGAAGGCAGGTCCCTGTCCAGAATTGTCTGTTCCAAGCTCAAAAAATTAAATAAATCTTTTCCTGCTTAGTTTAAAACCAGAAACCCATTGCTGGAATCAGTGTCTGTAGCTTTAACTGGACACAGACAGCTGCTAAATATAATTGTGTTAGGCTGCAAAACAGCTTCCATTTTACAAGTAAATTCTCAATTAATGAGGGCAGCTGCAGTAACAAACACAAAGTGAGGATATGGGCACCTGCCTTTCTCTCCAGGCTTTTCCATGACTTGTCAGACACTCTCCAGGAGCGGCATTGGAAGCTTTCCAGAAGCTTTAGCCAGAGGTAACAGGAGAAATGGCTAATGAGGGTGTTCAGTGTCCATCCCTGCGTTACAAGCAGGGTGCTGCTCACTTGGCACACAATCTTCCTCACTGCTTCATTGACAAGGCACACTGCAGAGGATGTGTTCCTGGCGCTTCAAGTGATCCATGGCACCTGGAAACAAATTTCCTCTCATCCGCTCAGCTACAGAACAGCTAGATGCTCACTTTCTACACCATGCTGTCTCTGGTGTTCCCCACACACATCCCATTTTCACTCCTTTTCTACCAGTACCTGCTCTGTATAAGACAAGGAGATATATAGCTGAACCACCCATATTATAGGTTGGAAAAGACTGTGAAGCTCATCAAGTCCAACCATTCCCAGCACTGCCAAGGCCACCACTAACCCATGGCACTGAGGGCCTCATCTACATGGTGTGTGAACACTTCCAGGGACAGTGATTCCAGCACTGCCCTGGGCAGCCTGTTCCAATGCCTGACTGCCCTTTGGGGAAGGAATTGTTCCCGATATCCAGCCTAAACCTCCCCTGGTGCAGCTTGAGGCTGTTTCCTCTTGTCCTATCCCTTGTGCCTTGGGAGCAGAGGCCAGCCCCCTCCTGGCTCCATCCTCCTTTCAGGCAGTTGTCGAGAGCAGTAAGGTCCCCCTTGAGCCTTCTCTTCTCCAGACTAACCCCCCCCCCCCCCCCCCAGTTCCCTCAGCCATTCCTGATCAGACTTATCAGCTAACAGTAATTAATTGTTCCCACTAATTGTTCCCCCTTTGCATCAGAGGAAAATTAGTGAAGAGCAGTGGGACCTCAGAGACATGCAGCTTATTGATATGCAAACACTACTTCAACTTTGAGCTGCTACGCAGCGGAAGTTTTCTGGTAGTAGCTCACTTCCTGTGAGCTACTGTTCAGAGCAAAGCAAAACAACAGTCTGGTCCACAAGATGACTCATCCTGACCTCAGTCTCCTTTGGCAGACTAAAATAATCAGGCAAAAGCAAGACCAAAGAACTGAGAAAGTGCCAGACCCTTTGAGGCATGGAAGGCCAGACACCTACAAGACAAAGCCAACCCATCACACAAAGAAAGGTGTTTCCTTTAATGAAAATACAAATACAGAGATCATTGAAGAAACTGGTTTTGGTCAAGGACAATAAATGTGTTTAAAGCATGATTACAAATTAATCAAATTAAAGGCTTAACTTTAGATCGTGCAACACACCCCTCATCTCTAGAAAGATGGACTTCCCCCTTCTAAAACCTCACCACCCCTCTCCCCATCCTACCAGATCACCTAGCTATTTCCTTCCTGCCTCCAGTTAGGTGTACAGATTGTCTTTCCAGTACACAGTCCCCCTGGAAAAGGCAGTGCTGCTCCACTTAAACCCAGCAATAAGTTGACCCTGGAAAAATAGGGCAAAACCTGGCAATTCTAACTATTACTATGAGGTCAAAACACAGCTCCATGAAGCTAAGCAGACTGTCACCTGAGAAAGACAGAGGCAGGACTGCAAAGTTTGGAGTGACCCCAGCCACAGTGTGGCATGCTCCATGGCCCCCTCCAGCCACTCCAAACCCCTCAGCCAGCTTAAATCATATTAAGCAGTGGCAGAAGTCTCAAAGATATCCATCATCTACAGGCTTCTCCATGACCTCCAGTAGCTTACTAGAGGACAGGAGACCTACTAGCAAATTCTTCTGAACAGCTCAAATATAAGGAGTACTTCAATCAAAATGTGTCCATCATAAAATGAATCCAGAAATAAACCACTTAATATATTAGCTGCAATTTTGAAAGTATATGAAAGGCAAAGGTTATTGTTCCCTGCTATTCTGAGGTTGCTGGTCTGGAATGCTATCGCTTTCTAAGGCATCTAAGAGGCACTTCTTTCTTGTGGATTGTGCAGTTTGTGGCTTCCCACAAGGCACTTGATTCTTTGGAAGATCAGCATGGCAGCATGCTGATTACTGAAACAATAAGCATTAACTCATAACTTCTGAGAGGAGAACCAGCCTACCTCCAAACTGGGTTCTTGTCTTTGTTGAAGCAGAAATCACACAGCCTGACAAGTCACAGTGAACTCTCCAGCACACCTTGCGGCGTCAAATCTCTCTCAAGCACTTCAGTACTTGTTTCCCAATGCTTCAAAGCAAACATTGTCCCTTTTCACAGTGACTTAAAGAAACAAAGGCACCTACACCAACTGGCAACAAAGATCTCCCAGTTGCAGACCACCAATCCTTATATGCAGAAGTGAACCACAGTGGACAACATCAATCCAGTTGTCATCACCAATGAGGAAGAGTCACTTTAAAAGCCAAGTTAGTGATCTCAGTTTCTCAAAGCAGAATAAAACCATGTGGAACTAGAACCTTCCTGTGCAACTGGTAATGCACTGAGGACATTTAGGGAGTCCAGCAGCAGACTTAGTGGCTCAGTTTTGCAGCAGGAAGTGCTAGTGCTGGGTTGGCTAGGTGGGACATAAAAGGACACAGGCTCACCGTCTCTGGCCTGTCCCAAGACATAGAGTGGTAGGAACGAATTCTTACGAGCAAAGCAGGATGAGGTATTCGAACAACTGGGTAAATACAAGAAAGAATGATCAGACTAGCCAGGTCCTTCTCATTTCCCTAACAGCACAGGTGAAACATCTACTAGAATACCCAGCATTGCTGAAAAGGCACCACAGCTGCAGTGAGATACAGCTACTTGGACTCAGGTGTCACAGCTGAAAGAAAAGCTGAAGTAGTGCATTTCAGGGCTTCTTTTAAACCAGCAAAAGTATTGTATAAAAACATTTCACTGTAAAGTAACTTTAAAATGAGAAACATGAACGTCTGCATCTTGCTTCAGCTAGTATTAAATCAGTTCATAGCTAATGGAAACCACCAGTGGCTGCTCTGTGGCAGCCCTAAAAGCAATGAGGGGGAGGTCAACCACAGAGTGCTCCTAGCTCTGTGCATCTCAGCATCCATTTTGGGGGGAGTGGAAAATCCTGTTCCCCTGGGAGGAATGGGGTTTATAAAAAAATAAAAATAGAAAACAAGAGAGAACTATGTCATTTGCCTTGTGTCGTGGTTTAAACCCAGTCAGGTAACCCAGGACACCTTGTCATCTGAAACCTTCCACGTTTCCAGAGGAGAGATTCCAGAGCTGCCTGTTACAAGGAGTTCTTCTCTTTGTATTTCTGGTAAGCATCCAGTATCTCCTTTATAACAGTTGGATCATCAAGTGTGGTGACATCTCCTATGTTGCTTGACTGCTCAGTGACTACTTTCCTCAGCAGCCTTCTCATGATCTTCCCTGATCGGGTTTTAGGAAGACGTTTCACCACCTGCAGAGAAGGGAAAGAACCTGGGTCCTGCTGGAAATCACAAGAAAGATTGCCTGAACTGTCCTAAGCCTGTGCCAGAGTTCTTGCCAAGCACAGTGCTTTCAACACTATCCGTACATGCTATTTAAAGAGTTGTTTAGCACAAATGGAACAGTCTCATGGTAGCCCTAAAGCAGGCTCTTGTAACAGCCCCACCAAAAAGCAGCTGTAATATTCCAGCCACCCTCTGGGTCACTGCTGATGCTCAGGCATGGAGGAAGAGCACATGCAGACCACTGCATCTGCCCTACCCTGCCTAGGGATCCCTCCAGCTACTTCTGGTTTTCTGCTTCTTCTTCTCACCAGAGAGAGACCACAGCAGCATTGCAGGCAGGAAGGTGAGGCTTGCTCAGTACAACCGTTCCTGCTCCTGGTACCAGAGTTACAGTCTCCCACTTACCAGAATGTGGTCAGGCACAGCATATTTTGCTATCTTAGAAGCCACTATGGTTTTGAGCTCTTCTTTGATGCGGTCTGTATTGTCTGTCTGTTCCTTTAGCACTATGAAAGCAAAGGCACCTGGAAGACAAACAAGCAGAAGCCACATAGCTCATATTAGATCCTGGCTGGTAAGACCAGGGATGCTCATTTGAATGCCAAGGCAGGTTTCAAATCACCTCTATGCACAATCTAGGGACTGCCAAGAAAACCACAGATCCTGTTTAGAAAAGGGAGTCAGTCTCCAGTCTTCAAATGATTTCCCAGCCTTGTCTTGGCATCTGTGACAGAGACAACTCAACATAAATGACTGAAGTGTCATTGTGATCAAAAGCTGGCCAACACCAATCACTAAGGGACATCTCTGAGCACGATCCTTTTAAAGGAAGCTCTATCACATACATAAGCAGCATGTGTGAAAACAGTTTAGGGAGTAATCGTAGAATAGTTAGGGTTGGAAAGGACCTTAAGATCATCTCGTTCCAACCCCCCTGCCATGGGCAGGGACACCTCACACTAAACCATTTCACCCAAGGCTCTGTCCAACCTGGCCTTGAACACCACCAGGGATGGAGCATTCACAACTTCCTTGGGCAACCCATTCCAGTGCCTCACCACCCTTACAGTAAAGGACTTCCTCCTTATATCCAATCTAAACTTCCCCTGTTTAAGTTTGAACCCATTACCCCTTGTCCTACCACAACAGTACCTAATGAAGAGTCCCTCCCCAGCATCCCTACAGGCCCAATTCAGATACTGGAAGGCTGCTATGAGATCTCCACACAGCCTTCTCTTCTCCAGGCTGAACAGCCCCAACTTTCTCAGCCTGTCTTCATACAGGAGGTGCTCCTTTGGGCTTGTTCCAACAGTTCCATGTCCTTTTTATATTAAGGACACTACAACTGTACACAATACAGTTGAGGTCTCACGAGAGAGACATAAGTCCACCTTAGGAACATGCAGTTAGTTTCACTGCTGGCTTTGCCTCTTGTGGCTGCAATGCTAGGCAACCTAAGGATAACTGCCCTCCCATTCCCTAGGCACCTCTTTAACACACAGCTCAGGTTAGAAACTAAGGAAAGTAGTATCCATAGGTGTCACATCAGGACACTGCTTTTCACATACCTTCACCCTTGATCTTGTGTGGATACCCAATCACAGCTGTCTCAGGGACCTCAGGGTGATCAGCCTTCACAAGAAGGGAAACAAAAATACACAGAGCATAACAACTGCTTCAAGCCTTGCAGAGTTTGCTCTAGGAGCAGAGCACCTTGCCCTGTCTCACCCTCCCCTCAGCAGATCCTGCTGGAAGCACAACAGGAAACCTGCACGCTACCTTCCTGCTCTGTGGTCAGCTGGTGGCCACAGCCGTGGCCACATCTCCAGGATGTCCCTGCTTTTAAACGTACAAATATGCACTTCTACACACACTGCTAAGCCCGCTGCACACCAACCTGAACCTGCACCAGCTGAAAACCGGCTTTCTCTTCCTCTGCCTATGCTCTTGTGTGTGCATGGCCTTGGTCCCAGGTGGTGACTGACTAAGGCTAAATCACAAGCAAAACCAGTTCTGCATTGCTCTGTGCCACAGGGAGCTGTTGCCAACAGAGCAGAAGCAAAGCTGCCAACATCACAGTCCACATTTGGCCAATGTTTGTAAGTGCCCAATGCACACCAGGAGGCAGAAACAGGCTTCCTCACCTCCCCACAAGGGAGAAGGGTTGTTTTGCCAAATGCACATTTTTATTATTATGCTACACAAGAGTGATTTATTCTGTCACACTTCAGAGTTTAATTTCATATTCTCTGCAGCAAGGAGGCAGTTTGGGTGTACAGACTGGAAGAAATCACAAATCTGAATCCCACACCAAAGACTGGATTATGCTATCCTAAATTAAATATGAAAGAAAACATCATAGAGCAATCTAAGCATATAAATGTATTTGTACATACACATACACAAACATAAATAGAGTGGGAGATGGATCCTACACCTCCAGTCAGAAACCCACAGAGACACAAAATGACAGAGAAAGGATACTGTGTAACATGCAAACAGAGCTTGGGCTTTATCGGGTGTTACATTTAAGTGCCATTTGCAGGCAAGGCACATAATACAGGAATAAATATTCAGGTCAAGCTTTGAAGATAAATGCTCTGAGGACTTTTTGTTTTCAATCCCCTGAGCTAATATTATTTTCTCTCGAAATGACAGGCTGGCTTTGCAGCTGACATGAACTGAGGTTACTTCATACACTGCTGAGTTCTCAGCCATTACTCAGCTAGTTCAAACAAGCAAGAATCACAGATATGGGAACGAGAGGCTGGTTGTTAGCAGAGGGGAAGGAACAAACAGGAGAGACAAGCCCTTACAGAGACTCCACCAGCATCCAAAATGACAGCTGCAACAGGAGATCACTGAGAGGAAGCACAACCCTGACAGTCTGACTGCAATGACTGCCAATGGCGTAACTCCACTCTAACTTCCCCAGTCGCTGTTGCCTTTTGCTATTCATGATGCATCAAGCTATGTGTATGCAGGGGTAAAGGTCAGAAGGCAAGAGACCCTGTGCTTGTTTCAATTCATCAGCTTCTTTGAAAGGACCACCTTGCCCCACAGATATGTCCTGTGAAGATACCTCTACCTGCTTGGAACTTACCATTGCATCTTCTATCTCAGCCGTCCCGAGCCTGTGTCCACTGATGTTGATGACATCATCCATGCGCCCTGTTATCTGGTAATAGCCTTTCTCGGTCCTATAAGCACCATCCCCTGTGAAGTAGTAACCTACAGCAAAGACACAGTGCTGCTCAGCAGCAGGAAGTGTGCCAGCCTGGTACTTTGGGCTCCAGGACACAGAACAGGCTGTGCTCTAGGATGGCCAGTGGCTTAGGTGGACCAGGCAGCTCGTGGGGCCTCCTAAGCTACACACACCGTTTCCCACCTCCCCAGCCTTTATCTGCTCTGCCTGGCCTGCGCTGGTTCCTAATAAGCACGTGAGCAGCATGAGCTCAGATCTCTGCCAAGATGGATGAAATCAAATGGGGCAGCTCTGCTCTGGAGACAGGCTGAGAGAGCTGGGCTTGTTCAGCCTGGAGAAGTCTCTGTGAAGAACTTAGAGCAGCTTCCAGTGCCTGAAGGGGCCAACAAGAAAGCTGGAGAGGGGCTTTTGACAAGGGCCTAATATTGGCAAATCTGGGGACAGAAGTGGCCTCAAAGAAAAGGTATTTGGATTAAAAATTAAATTTACATTTTCTAAGAAAGAAAAAAAAAAATCCCTTTAGACAGCTGGAAAGGTCAACACTAGCTCAGACCATCAGTGCAGGCTTGGAGCATGGGACACACAGCCCCAAGGAGCCCAGATCTGACTGGTGCACAAACATCAAGTGCTGCTGCAAACATTCAGTGTGCTTATAACTGGAGTGCAAACTGCCTTCCCCTGGCACTCCCCTTACCTGGGTAGGCTTTGAAATAGGCATCAACAAACCGCTGATGATCTCCATAGATTGTTCTTGCCATGCCAGGCCACGGATGGGCAATGCAGAGCGCACCGGACACGTCATTGCCCTCAATAACCTTTCCCTGCAGGTTCAAGCACAGGAAAGATGATCAGGTAAAGCAAACAGGAATAGTGAGGGCTTCTGTGTCATCAATCTTGCAAGAGCCACCCTGCTGCTCACAGAGCCACAGTCGAGAATATTAATCCACCCATGGAGCTACTATGGCACTGTCTGTATCATGCCTTCCTCACCCCTTGAGGCCAGCAGTGCAGCAGATCAGACTAAAAGAGAAGCGAGTCCTGTGATTCTCTGGAGGGCAATACCAGCAAAGATGTGCCAAGCAGCCAGAAGATGCCTGGACCCCTGCTTTCCACTTCTGTTAACTGCGACATTCCCTTACCAAAATGTATATGAGGGAGATTATATGTCTTGATGTTTAAGAGAGCACTGGAATGCAGATGGAGCTTTACAGACCAGCACCAGGTTTGTCACAGACTGCAGGGCCTCATGCCTTGCAGTTTCCTTGGAAAACTCCACCAGTCCTGCTGGCTGCTCCAGTCTTGCCATGCCACTGGGTATTGCACACACTGGTGCAACTGTTCAGCTCCCTAGTTCCCAGGAGCTGTGTGTCTTCTGACCTTTCTCATACATGAAAGCAGCAGCAGTTAATCAGGAGCAGTATAAGACCAAAAAGTGGTACTGAAAATGCAAATACTCCTCCAGAGATTTGCAGACAGTTTGCAGAGCCCTGTTGGCAATCCACATGGACATCTGAGATATGCTCAATACATAAATTGTTCATCCATTCTACCATTTTAATGGAGGAGCAAACATCCTCCTGGATGCTGTTCCTCTGCCATCAGAAAGGTGATTGAGGCAGAAGCCCACAGCAGCTTCTTTTGGGCACCCAGCACAACCTCAACTCACATTCTCATCCATCAGCACGGGTACAATCCCAAAGAAAGGTCTCATGGCCATAGCTGGAACGATCTCAGCTTGCTCTTCTGAAGGCCGTGGGGCAATGCAGATGCCACCAGTTTCTGGAAGAATAATGAAAAACAAAGTATGTGGGGCCCATCTAGTGCTGGATGAAAGCAAATGACAACTCTTCTTAGTTAAAGAATAGATTAGTAAAGCCACCTCAGCAGAAGAAGCCACTGGGAAGGAATTACACAACACCAAGTAGCACAGCCATCTAAAAGCACCATGGAACTGCTAAACTAAGAGCTCTTCATGAGCTGGGACAGCACTCACCAGACTGCTTTCCTATCCCAGATGTGATTTTACAGGGAAACTATAAGCATGACAGGCTGAGAGAGCTGGGCTTATTCAGCCTCAGAAGAGAAGCTCCAGGGAGACCTTAGAGCAGCTCCCAGTGCCTAAAGGGGCCAACAAGAAAGCTGGAGAGGTGCTTTTGACATGGGCCTGTAGGGACAGGACAAGGGGGAATGGCTTTAACCCGACAGAGGGGAGATTGAGATGAAACATTAGTAAGAAATTCTTCCCTGTGAGGGTGGTGAGGCCCTGGCACAGGGTGCCCAGAGAAGCTGTGGCTGCCCCATCCCTGGCAGTGTTCAGGGCCAGGTTGGATGTGGCTTGGAGCAACCTGCTCTAGTGGAAGGTGTCCCTGCCTGTGGCAGGGGGTTGGAATTGGATGAGCTTTAATGTCCCTTCCAACCCAAACCGGTCTGGGATTCTATGGTTCATGTCAAGGGATTTATCTCCCAGTGCTGTTTTTACAGCTATCTCAGGTTACAACGCATTCAGGAGTCTAAATTACTTTTATTACAGAAGATGAGATTAACCAACGGCTAACAGGCAGGGAGAGCTTATCTTCTATTTAAAACTGAACCATTTAATTATCCTTTTTCCATTCCTGCTGGGATGAACATTAAATCAGATTCCAACCTTAATAAGATCTTTTCTATTCTAAACTAATTCACAAACACAAGACAGAAACAAAAACATAGGTGCATTAGGCTTTTAAAAATATGGCTCCATAAATCACAGTCATAGAATCACAGACTGGTTTGGCTTGGAAGCACGTAAGGAGGTGAAGTCACAATCCAGAGGGAGCTGCAGGGTGGCAAGAGGGATTTAAAGATTATTTGCAAGGTAAAGACCAATTGTAAACTGGGCCAGCTGGGAGAAGCATATTACCAAAACAGAAACACACTCTTTTTGGGGGGCATCAAAGCTCCAAGGCCCAAGCAGCTACAGCACAGTACTTCACTCCTGGGAAAAGCTGCTCCCAGGCAGCCCTGCTGGTTGACAACCCCTGTCCCCTACCCCCTGATGCAGAGCCAACAAAGCCTCCCCTCACTCCTTCCCAACCCATTAGAGCCATTGCATCAGGTCCCTTTGACTACACAGCTTAGTTTTCCACCCTCCCCTGACCATTCCCAAGCTGGGAAACAAAGCACACCTAAGTGGGGATTGGGGCTTCATGGTGCTGCAAGTGCATTTGCATGATAAGACCACATCAACGTCAGTACGTCTGGAGAAATAATTGAAAACAAGGTTTCCAATTCAAGCTGCCCACTCGCAGCTTTGCTCAGAAATTCAGTCTCTGCCTCCTGTTTCTAGAACCCATTGAGATCTCCCAGCATTCAACATATCAAAGAGCATTTACAGGGGAGAAGAAAAAAATCATTACTATTGCTTTCGTATGTTTCTACATTGCTATTATGTGCTGAAACTTCCCAGAGACCTTCAAAAGCTGATCAAAAAGCTGGTAGAGTTTTGACAGACTTGTTGGATCAAACTGAAATGTATTAATCCTTCTGCACCCACCAGCAAACTGCAAGAGGTCGGGACCTTCCATGTCCCAAGGATGCCATTTACCTGTCTGCCACCACGTGTCCACGAGGGTGCAGCGTCCTTCTCCCACCACATGGTAGAACCAGTGCCAAGCTTCGTTGTTGATGGGCTCTCCCACTAGATCAAAATGAGTAAGGAAGCAGCCTGAGGCTTCAGCTTGCACACCACATTCTCCCCTGTGGTGTGCAAGCTGATCATGATCTTTAAGAACAATGCTTAAAGAAGCTTAAAGAAGATGCTCTGAGAGCCGAAGCACCTCTGTTATGGAGGCAGGCTGGAGAGCTGGGCTTGTTCAGTCTGGAGAAGGCTCCAGGGACACCATGGAGCAGCTCCCAGTGCCTAAAGGGGCCGATAAGAAAGCTGGAGAGGGGCTTTTGACAAGGGCCTGTAGGGACAGGACAAGGGGGAATGGCTTTAACCTGACAGAGGGGAGACTGAAATGAGACATTAGGAAGAAATTCTTCCCTGTGAGGGTGGTGAGGCCCTGGCACAGGGTGCCCAGAGAAGCTGTGGCTGCCCCATCACTGTGGATGGGCATCCTGTTGGAGTAACCTCCTGCAGTGGAAGGTGTCCCTGCCCATGGCAGGGGGTTAGAACTGGATGAGCTTTAAGGTCCCTTCCAACACAAACCAGTTTTACAGCTTTTGTCTGGGATGGCACAGGATTGCAGTGGGCTCATGTAATTGAGGTCTGATTTTTTCCAAAATGGAACCAACAAATACCTCTGAAAGTAACTGATCAATGCAGGTCATGTATAAGAACCTCTAGAATCCTCGATAATGCAGGAAAATTCTGCTTGGGTCACCTATGCCAGTTAAATGCAGTGACATTATTTCCCCCTGGATAAATCATTTTAGCAAAGAGTGCTAAAGAGAGATCCTGCAAACTAAGCTAGGAAACAGGCAATCACAGTAAGGTTGAACAGCTCCAACTTCAGCTTGTTCTCCTTCTGCTGAGAAGATACCTGAAAAGTCAGACAGTGAGCCTTCTTTATCTTCTGTTTCAAATCACATCCCATGTGGTCAGCTGAGCATCTCTGGTACCTTCATTTAAGCAGCTAGAACCACTTGTCTTTTGTAGATGAAGCATGCCCCCTACCTGATCCCAAGGTCTTCAAGGACGATCTGTCATATTTCTTCACCCACTCTTCTCCATAATTCAGCAGCAAACGAATAGCCGTGGGTGCCCCATAAAACTGATTAATTTTCAGTCTTTCCACCATTTCCCAGTAACGACCTGCAAAAAACACAAACAGGCTTTTTATGTGTCTAGCACTGCAACTGCCCAGCAGGAAGGTTAATAGCCAAAGCTAAAGCTGTGACTACTGTGAGTCCAGAGCAAAACCAATGGCAACTTGTCTTTTTTCTTTTCACCTGGATGCAAAGATGTTCCTCAATGTCTTAGACACGTGTTCCAAGGAAATGGAGCTTACCTCCCCTACACAGGCAGGTCACACTGGGCAGGTTTCTAGATCTCTGTCACACCGCCATGTCTAGCCAAGCCTTTACCCCCCCACTTCCTCACCTGGGTCAGGGTACACTGGAGTGCTTTCAAACAGGACAGAGGTGGCTCCATTGCAGAGTGGTCCATATACAACATAGCTATGTCCTGTGATCCAGCCAATGTCAGCCACACAGCCAAAAACATCGCCTTGCTGGTAGTCAAATACATACTGCAAAGATAAATGTAAGGCCAGCTGACTTCCTGTTGGCAGGCACAAAGAGTTTAAAGGTGCTGGACTGGACATCCAAGTGGGAGCAAGCGAGCACACAGGGCAAGTGGAGCCAGGCACGTAGGACACAGCAGCACAAGGGCTAGCCCGAGGTGAGGAAGCAAGTCAGAGGGACAAGTACCAGGGCTTCCAGGCTCCTGATTGCTTTTGCAAACATAAAGGGAGCACAGCTGTACCAGCAGCTCCTCAGATTGGAGCAACAAAATGGCAACCAAAGCCTAGAGCCCTGGATACCAAAGGTTGCCTACTCCAAGCGGTACACATGGGAGAGCTGACTCTGAACTGCAGGGAAGCTGCAGGCCTTGGAGGCTCAAACCCCTCACCAATATCAAGAGCTTGGTGGAGAGGTGGAGAAACTTGCATGAGAAAGCTGGAGGAACTGAGAGGAACCTGTGAAATGTTTTCTGAGAAATGTTCTTAGCTGCTCAACTTCTCTATCAGTGTTTTGCTTTCCACATGCTGCCTGCTACCCTGCTCATCAAAATCAGGATAACTATCTTGGAGAACACATTATCTTGTCTTTGTTATGGAAAATGCTTCCCATAAATCTAACTCCTCTCCCTTATGGCAAAGAGGCCCTGACTCATAAGGCAGAGTCAGCTTTAGGTTTTAAATGAAAGAAAGTGGATCAGAACCAAAAGAAAACCCAATGAGTGTGTAAAGACCCATAGGCCATGCAAATCGCCTGATCCCTCTACCTAGGAGAGACAGTTCTCACTTTACTTTGGCAAGTGCCTTTCCCTCTCAGGCTCTGAAGCCCCTGTAAAGGGACTGAGCTGCACACAGTGCCTCCCTGCACCTCTGCACTGGGTTCACATCTACCTTCAGGACTAAGAAAGAAAGATGCCTTGGAGATTAGTCTGTCACTTAGCAAAGCTGACATAACAAATAGCCCTCAGGCAGAGAAGGCTGACACTTGCACATTCAGATCTAAAAACTCCATTCTGTCAGTCTAAAGAAAGCAAACCTCTGCCTGAGGCGTGGGTGATGACAAACAGGGTGATACCACCACAGCCAGATGGAAATCTTTCTGTTCTCTCCACCTTTCACTGTTACCTTTTCACACACAGAGCTCAGAACAGGAGCTTCAAGAAGCAGTGCCTTGACTTTTTCTTTTCTATGAGAAAGGGGGTTAAAACATTTAGCCTGCATCACACAGAAAAGCAGTGCAAAGGCACAGCCACAGAGCATGAACGTAACTGTTGATCTTCAGACAACAAGTGCTAAACAAAGAGGTTGGTTTGAGTCCAGATCCTTTCTGAACTAAAAAAAGCCAGCACCCCACTGCAAAATACTACAGTACTATCCACAGTACCAATGCCAGTAAGATACATATCTGCATCTCCTCACCTGCATCACTTTAATGTCTGCTGGCTGGCGACACTAGCACACTTTAAATGCAAAAGTAGCAGCACTGTGGTTTCCTTCCTTTCATAACTCAAGCTCTTATTTGCAGAGCATGACATTCCCCAGGAACAAATCCTGAAGATTAATTACACCTTTTCAGCCATTTTTCAGTTTGTTGAGACCCAATAAGCCAGCTGGGCAGCGAATACAAAATACAGCCAACCTCAGCAGTCCAATGCCCTCTCGTTAGTACTGTCAGAAGACAAATGGAAGTAAGCAAATCCACCTTTCCCAGAGGGTGCAGCTGACTTACCTTGTGCGTGAGAGCAGCATAGAGCAGGTATCCAGCCTGGGAGTGAACAATTCCTTTGGGTTTCCCAGTGCTGCCTGAGGTATACAGCATGAAAAGCATGTCTTCACTGTCCATGCTCTCTGGAGCACATACAGAAGCTGCCTTGGCCATCTCCTAAGGGAAAAAAAAGGTGGCAATAACAGAAAGACTTTGCTTAAATGTGTCCAGAGGAGGCCACAGGGCAGGAGCACCTTTGCTATGTGGAAAGGCTGCGAGAGCTGGGCTTATTCAGCCTAGAGAAGAGAAGGCTCTGGGGAAACCTTAGGGCAGCTCTCAGTGCCTAAAGAAGCTGACATGAAAGCTGGAGAGGGGCTTTGGCTTTGAGCAACCTGGTCTAACAGAAGATGTCCCATGCTTACAGCTGAAGTATTGATTAGCACCATCCAGACTCATAGAATCCCAGACTGGTTTGGGTTGGAAGGGACCTTAAAGCTCACCCAGTTCCAACCCCCTGCCACAGGCAGGGACACCTTCCACTGGACAAGGTTTCTCCAAGCCCTATTCAACCTGGCCTTGAACACTGCCAGGGATGGGGCAGCCACAGCTTCTCTGGGCACCCTGTGCCAGGGCCTCAGCACCCTCACAGGGAAGAATTTCTTCCTAATGTCTCATCTCAATCTCCCCTCTGTCAGGTTAAAGCCATTCCCCCTTGTCCTGTCCCTACAGGCCCTTGTCAGAAGCCCCTCTCCAGATTTCTTGTTGGCCCATTTAGGCACTGTAAGCTGCCCTAAGGTCTCCCCGGAGCCTTCTCTAAGAACAACCCAGCTTCAATTCTCCAACCTCAGTGAGATTGAACAATATTCTTATCCACATACAAACTTGGAATTATCACTTTGTGTTCCAGATGCTCAACACATGACTGTAATACAAACCCAGCTGGCTTTCTTCTCTCAGCTCTGTCCTGTCCTAGATGAATTCCTGCAAGGGTTACAAGGTGGCTCTTTGAAGGAATTTCTAGGTAGTGCCTTATTACAAGTATACACTGTAAACATGCCTCACTTACAAGTGAAGACTACCAATAGCAGGTCCAGTTGTTTAAAAGTGCCTGACAAATAAAGCTTAATGAAAAATGAAGAGCTGACAGGGTCAGATGCAATTCTTAGTCTCTGAATTATAGCACTCCTGCCCATTTCAGGTATTACATTGTGACATTTCAGCAGGGCTAGTTTGGGCTGACTTGCCAGTTTTTGAAACTAAGATGGAGTTCTCTTATTGCTCAATTACAACATAAGCTTCAATTTTGCAATAAGCCATTGCACAAGAACTGAAAGCACCACTGCTCTAAAGATCAGGAACATCAGAAATAATAGCATTAATGGTTTCATTCTTGTGATGTTTCAGGCCCTACAACTAACAGTGGGCTCAGCTCAGCTCCTGGATCACCAAAGCACCTCAGACTGCTTGCAGCCCAAGGAAAATCATTGGAATATGCTTTGTGGAGTAAGAAGCAACACAAATTCTGAATAAAACCTGCCTTCTCTAGTGTTTAACTTACCCTAGTAGCTGCTCCTGTCTCATGTGACCAGCACATGGACTCCTGAGTACGCATCATGCAAGCAGATGAGTGATTTCCAGGCATCATTACAGTGGTTTCTGTTTACTGCTGCCAGCAAACTGATAAAACTACTTCTGCCTTAGGCTGCAGTCCCGTGTGTACCAGCTAAACACATTACAATGATTGCTGTTTTCTCCCCCAGGAAGCACAGGTTCTAAATATTCCCCAGCCATGACTGTCCTTCCATCACGGGGTAACCACCACACATCCACAGGCTATCTTAAGCCTCTCCAGGAGCCTGATTATTTCTGCACTGCCTTCAACAGTGCATATGACAAACCCTTACAGAGCGTCCAAACACAATATAACAGCAGCAGCAATTGTATCAGTGCACTGTGGGTCTCAGGAAACACTCCTTCCTTAAATCTCAGCACTCTTTGCAAGATTACCCAAATGGAGCAGCACACCCCATCCCCATGGTAAGATGAATCAGGCATAGACTGAGCTGCTTCAAATCACAATCCTAGAAGGCAGTAGGTACAGGCAATCTGTTAGAGGATGGAGATCCAGATGCCATAAAGGGGCATCTCCTTTTCATCTGCACAACACTGGTCCAAAAGGCACAGACGGAGAGAAAAATGACCTAGCCAACACTCAGACCTAAAAGGAGTTATCCAGAGTGCCAGTGGGTGTCTGCAGAGCAAGGTGACTGCAGGGATGTGCAGATGCCGTCACTGCGACACACCTGTATCCATTAGCCCATCAGGGTACTGTGGCAGCGTGGGAAGAGCACCACAAACTGAAAACCTGCTCCAGAGGCAGCATAAGGGCCAGTCATCACTGGCAGGTCTGGTGTGGATACACCAGCTGGTCCCTACTATTATTAGTGCATCATATTTCTCTCCCCCAACACAGTAAACAACACACACTTCAAGAAACACCAGGAGAAACAGGCAAGGTTTACCAACACCAACATACCTCATCAAGTGGAATATCATGGTCACCCATCTGGACTTTGTTATCTGTCCTCTGAGCCACAAAGACATGTTTGATGTTTGGACAGTTCTTCACAGCTTCATCCACAGTCATCTTCAGCTCTATGATCCGTCCTCCCCTGATGCCCTGGTTGTAGGTGATAACTGCTTTGCATCCAGCTAAAGAGAGAGAAAGAATTAGCAGACACACCAGCCTGCCTACCAGGCTCATATGTGCACCCAGCTCTCATTATTTTTGGGGATGATGTATAGGACAACATGTGCGACAAGCACCTGGAAATTCTACCTGTTAAAACCAGTCAGTCACTGACAAAAAACACTTTAAAACTTGAGACCTGGGTCTGCTCCAGCTGTAACACTTTTGACAGCTGCTAGTCCAATCTTCCTAAACACTTCAATGGTAACTGTTATACGCTGTCCTCACCAGTCCACTCCAGTGCAGACATGCAGAGCAGTTTCTTCCCAATTACTTCTTATAGTGAATACTGACTGTTGCTTTAGCCTAACAGCTCACACACTGAAACCAGGGCAAGACTTCCTATGACCTTAGTGAACAAGCACCTTTGCCCCTTGTTCATCCTCTCTCTGGGGCTCCAGAGACCTGCTGGAGTGAGTCCAGAGGAGGCCACAGAGATGCTCCAAGGGCTGGAGCAGTTCTGCTCTGCAGACAGGCTGAGAGAGCTGAGCTGGTTCAGCTGTGAAAAGAGAAGGCTCCTTAATGGGAGATGTTAGAGCAGCTTACAGTGCCTAAAGGGGCTACAAGAAAGCTGGAGAGGGGCTTTTGACAAGGGCCTGTAGGGACAGGACAAGGGGAATGGCTTTAACCTGACAGAGGGGAGATTGAGATGAGACATTAGGAAGAAATTCTTCCCTGTGAGGGTGCTGAGGCGCTGGCACAGGGTGCCCAGAGAAGCTGTGGCTGCCCCATCCCTGGCAGTGTTCAAGGCCAGGTTGGATCTGGCTTGGAGTAACTTGCTCTAGTGGAAGGTGTCCCTGCCTGTGGCAGGGGGTTGGAACTGGATGAGCTTTAAGGGCCCTTCCAACCCAAACCAGTCTGGGATTCTATGATAAATGTCCATTGCAAACTGAAGAGCACCAAACTCAGCGGCCTCTCAGAGGCATTTCCCTGCTCAGAGGCACCTGTAGCCTTCTAAAAGTCATACGGATCTTGAGGGGAAACCTTCTGGAAGTCAGAGCACACAGCAGCGCTCTTGCAGAGCGCTTCCTATTGAGTCACACTACATTACTGCAAGAACTGTGGCTGCAGAGAAAGAGCTCTTTAGCCCATTGCCTCCAAACAAGAGGCCTAAAGTGAGGGAGAACTAAAACATGTACTTGCTTTCTATACCTTACTTCTACCAAAACAGGGAAAGAAAGCATGAAAATTGCTGTAAGACTCATTAAGTCGCACTACCCATAAAGAAACTGATGCGACTGCTAGAACATGAGCTACTTGCTATTTTGTTCTTCTGCTGGTATATTTAGTATTGCTTTTTAGCTAATCACCCTGCAAGTGCTTTGGGCTAAGAACAGCTCTGCCTGTAGATACAAAAGCTAACAGAGCAGGGGGCAGGCTGCCAACACTCCCAGTGCTACACATAAATCGCAGTGCCAGTCGAGGCTGCGCAATTTGCACTGTGCAGGAATATCAAAGGAATACTGCAATTTCACTGTGAAAGAACAAATTAGGCCCCATTCCTAAGATCTGTTTTTCCCTCCAACTTCGCTCCTGTCTGGCAGTAACCCAGCACAGACTGAATGTTAAGCAACTTATAAAGTATTTTAAGGCCAGAAGATGCTGCCACTGCCACTAAGGAAAAGGCTTTGCAAGGGAGGACATACTGTCCCACCAGCTGAGAATGAACCTCTTCTCTTTCTGCTAAGAAAACATGGAACTGGGGTATGTTCTGGAGCACTGTCCAGTGGGGTTTGCTCCCAGGTCTGCATCTACTTACAGTCCATGATCCTCCCGGCCAGGGAATCCGCGCTGAATCCAGCGAAGACCACGGTGTGGACGGCACCAATCCTGGCACAAGCCAGCATGGCTGCCACTGCCAAGGGGGACACAGACATATAGATGGCCACTCTGTCCCCTTTCTGTATCCCATATTTCTTCAGGGTGTTCGCAAGACGGCAGGTCAGGTCCAGGAGTTCCCTGTGGCATGGAAGCAATGCTGTCATGTTAATGCACAACCTGATTCACGCCAGGGAGCAAAAAAAGGATGAACTTGAACTGAGTGCGGGTCACGAGGCCCTCTGGATCCTGTCATCTCAGCTTTGGCATCTTAAAGAAGCTGCTTCTGCCATCAGGGAGAGAAGAAAAGTGGTGCAGAGAGCCACGCTGGCTGCAGAAGGGTAAGTCAGGCTCTGGTGTAGGTAAAGCAGCCAGCAAGTCAGTGGCTGTCCTGCTGCCTCCAGGAGTCAATTTAGTCCATTTAGCCATCCTTGCTGACTTTTTCACCTACAAGGATCAGTCAAAAGCTACTGGAAACTCCTGTGGGATAAACATGAGATGAAATGGAAGCACTGTCCCACAGCTCGCAGCACTTTTTATGTTGGGGAACTGTTGGAAGTGTTTTACAACCAGTAGCTTCTTTTTAAAGCACAAGGGTAACAAACACATTTCACAGACTGGTTTGGGTTGGAAGGGACCTTAAAGCTCACCCAGTTCCAGCCCCCTGCCATGGGCAGGGACACCTTCCACTAGACCAGGTTGCTCCAAGCTCCATCCAACCTGGCATTGAACACTGCCAGGGATGAGGCAGCCACAGGTTCTCTGGGCACCCTGTGCCAGGGCATCAGCACATCCCTCTTGTGTTGTTGACCCAGAGCTGGACACAGAACTGAAGGGGGGGGTCTCACCAGCACAAAGTAGAGGGGGAGAATCCCCTCCCTTGACCTGCTGGTCACGCTCTGGGGATGCAGCCCAGGACATGGATTGGAACAGCAACTGTAAACCCCATCATCAACACACAGCGTTTCTCTGATGTGCGTCAGGGATGCCTGGCAGGAACATTGTCCCTAGAAGCCTGATGCTAATCTTTTCCCGCAGCAAGACAGCCTGCAGCTTTCTAAACACAGGAAGCCAGCTCCTTGTACATCAAAAAACATCAGAAAGCAGCCTATTGCAAAGTGTTTCTAGACTTTTTCCTAATACCTTCAATGCTATATATGAGCTCTGGCAGCGCCTGCTTAGGAGGCTCAGCACAAGCCAAGGTCTCTGATGTCTCTGCTGGATTGAGTATTTCTGGCAGCGACCAGTTTATTTCCTGGAACCATCATTTGGATGAGGCTGAAATGATTTGAAAATTCAGGTCAAATGTCCCAAACAGGTTAGTGGAGGAAAAAACAACACAACAGAAAAAAAAAAAACAAACCAAACAGATTTGGGCCTCTCTCAGGCCAACACCCTCCCATCTCACCTCCTAGCTGTTGCTCTACATGAATCACTGTGAGTAGCAGAGTTCAAAGGCTGCCTCTGCACCTTGTGGTCACAGAGTTATGGGCGCTGCCTTTGAAACGTCTGATTGAGAATAGCTGAAAAATATAAAGCTCACCATGAGGGTTTTTGGTTGAAGATCATCCAGCCTTCCTGCTGACATCCTAATCCCGATACAAGGAAAACCCTCTGTGCTCTTTTTCAGGGGAGAAGGTGAAGAGTCCTTGAGCTGCCTTGGATGGGGGAAAGCTGAAAGCCTGGGCAAGATTTAGGTGCAACTTCAGCTTAGGAAGCAAACACTGGGAAGAGGAAAAAGAGTTTGCTGCCAATGAGAAACACCTTCCGCATTGCACAGCCTGGTAAGAACCCGCATGGCTCCTGGCTGAGGTCTTCACTGTGATCTCTAACACAGTTTCAATGACTTCCTCTCAGGCTGAGGAACTACCACCCCTTGGCTTGTCAAAGGCATAGCTGCGATGTGGTTAACGAAGATGTCCAACTGCTTCTCTCCCACCCACCTAGGAGCCCTGTGGAAAGCTACTGAGGAGCCTAATTTCTGGCCCTTCAGCTTCTGTTTTCCTCCTTGTGTTTTGCATTTTGAACATTCCCTCTGCCTGCAACATTTCTGGCACCGGAGGGAGATCCTTCATAAATTAAAGCCCTTCCACTGAGACCCAGCCTGCAACCCTTTCCAAAAGGGGTTAGCTAACGTGTTCTGCTGCCCACTTCACACAGCTCCCTTTGGCAGTATCCATAGGATCTTGCAGTGCTCGGAAACACTGCCTCACAGGTAGCTAACTTGTAGAGACCATGCTAAACAAGGGAACACCAGAGAGAATAAACAGCCCCATGTCAGACAGGGGGAGGTCTGGCATAGCTTGAGCTGCTGTCTAACATTCCTTGTTGCTGAGTTTACAGAGGCTGCAACCCAGCACATCCAGCCACCAACCCCTCCTGCTTACACAAGGCACTCGGTAATAGAGTTCCCTTTAAACCCAGGCTCAGCAAGGCTTCGGGGGATTCCTCTGGAAGATTTCAAAGCTCCTGGGCCCTGACAACACGCACAAAGCAAGACAAAGCACTCCCAGCTGAGTTGGATCCTTCTGCCAGTAAATCCAGCTGGCTGTTCACTGCAGCACACTCCTGGGGCTTAACTGCTGCTTCACCACTGCCTACCAATGACTTCATGGTGGTTTGGCCTCTGGAGAGCCAGACCTCTTGATAACAGATTGGCATGATCTGTCCCCACTTGCTGACTGCAGCCACTAAGTCCCAGGAGAGCTGCAAGCCCTGTTTTCACAGAAGCAGTAAAAAACTCGTCTCCTGCGTTCCCATGCAAAAGTGGATGTAATTGGAAGCTTAGCTGCATTTCTACTTGATACAAACAAAACCCAGAGGCAGAGTAAACACAAACGGAGCTTTTTTCCCCCGAAGGCTGAGCTGCATCAGCTGGAGAGACAGGAGGAAACTCAGCAGTGAAAAAGATGATCACGACTGAGCTTGTGATGCAGCAATTGCCACTCAAGCAAAACTGAAATGTTTCACTCCTGGCTTCGTGTACCCTTGCCAATAAGAAGATGTTCAGAATTCTCTCCTAGAACAGAGCACTTGAACCCAGCTGCATTAACACAACCCACCTTGCAGACAAGCAGGTATAGGGATGTAGGCTGACCAGTAGCACAGCCCCACCAGCCCTTCACCCACTGTGAGCAGGCAGTTAGTGTGGAGCAGCAGAGGCAAATGGGGGTTCTTATTTCCCCCATGGATGAGCAAGCTGGGACAGCACTTTCCAATGGCACTGTCTTGCCAGTGCATAGATGAGGTCCCACTGACTGAAGCTTTCTCCTTCCTCAGGGAGGAGGATGCCTGTTCCAGCCCTTTTCCTGCACAGCCACCCGCTTCCTCTGCGGTGATGGGAATGGGGCCAGCACTCAGCTGTTTTCTCCCCAGAGGAGAAGGGGGAGTGCCCATGCCAGCAGCCAGGTCCTTCCTCGTGCCACCCGGGCCTTATCTATAGGGACAAACAGCTCACAGCAGCAAGCTTTGCAAAGGAGATAATGCAAACCAACAGTCCCTTGTACCTCTCTGAACATAAGCCCTGGACACCTCCCAGCCCAGGTCCATAAGGCAGTGGCCAAAAGAAAGTCTTTACCTTCTTAGCACTTGACTTTAAAGCTGTTGTCCCATTAACAGCACATACAGATCCTAAGGAAGGAGCACATCTGTGGCAGATACCAGAGTCTGGGTCCTCTACAGAGCTAGATACCAAGACTTCCTGTGTCTCCTCTGCTTTCTAATCCAGCAGATCAAACATTTGGCTCCCTAAAACACACACTGAGGAACGTACAAGTCTGGGAAACCTTTGACTAGAGAAACAGATGATGTAAATCGCATTTTGGCAGGCATGGCTGTCTCCTGAGGGAGGGCACATAGCAGGAAGAAGATAAATATCCTTGAAAGCTGCCATATTCTAACAAATCCTACAACCTATAGCAGCAATTACAAGTCAGCATCATGCAGAGCAGCCTCAAGGTTACTCTAAACTGCACTGAGGATGGGAAAGAGAAACAAGATGATGCCAGATCTCAATCAGAGCCACAGCACTGGGGCTGCATGTCCAATGCTGTATCCTGCAAGAAAGCGGAGTTTGACACAGGTCTCTTCTCCCCACCCCACCACCAAGCATCATGAAGCCCCATAAGAAGGTGCCATACCTGTAGGTGACATACACTGCAGTGCCAGGCTCATCTCTCTCCCAGATCAAAGCTACTCTGTTGGGGGACTTTTCGACATGCTGATCCAAGCAATTTACTGTAAGAAAACAGAGGTTTAAACAAAGCCTGGTCATATGCAATGTGCTCTGTAAACTTAGCTTGGTCAAGCCTAACAGCAAGCTACCCTAAGATGAAACATAACCTGTTAGCTAGCTAACTACACACTCAAGTTATGGAAGTGATAACATTTGGAGCACTGGTAAAACTCTCCTTTGCCATACCTGTAGTATGCCAATACTACAAATACTAAACTGGTGTTCAGCTGCCTTAGGGATGGCCTCCTGATGAGGGGCCTCAGCTGATTCAGCTCAGCTTAGTTCCACCACTTAAGCTGAAACCAGCCCAAACCTCTCCACTGCTCTCAGCAGCACAAAGACAAGACACTCTTGATGGTTTGTGCTCCCCAGAGCAGCTCTGCACTCCATCAATCCGACAGGCTCTCCTCTTCAGCTCATCTCATTGGAATTTTCTTATTAAAGCTCAGGTGAAACATTCTAATTCCAGGGTATAACAGAAGAGCTGAAAATACCGAAACTTTTAGGATCTAGGGTAAGCTCACAGACGTCTACACGTTACCAGGCACTTGGGAAAAGTGAACATGGCTCCAGCTGTGTCCTACACCCCCTAAAACTTCAAGGTATAAAATTACATTCCGAGGGTAAGAGAAGCCCGAATGGACTTAGGGAGAGAGAGCAAAAACCTGCCTGCATGTCCAGTAGCAGCTTGCCTGAAGGTTAGAGGTTAAAGTCTTAACTCCAAGCCCAAACCATGCTCACTCCTTATGTTCTTCCAAGTTACCCTGTTTCAATAGGCAACTATTGAAAACCAGTCATGCATGTGGCTGCATAACTCAAAGAAAAAGCCCCTAACAACAAGTGCTGAGTTTCAGATTGTGTTTCCTGGAAATGTAATACTGCAGGGGAAGGATTTTGTTGTTTTTACCCAGATAAATAAAGTGCAATAAAACCCTGCGTGAGTTTAAGTAACCTGCAGCTTGGGAGTCAGCTGAGGCTGGTCTGTGGTCACAGCTGATTTATGTAACCACACAAAGAGTGTGAATGAGCAGTCCCTCAGAATTCAACATATTTCATTACAAGAACAACTGTCAAACTCAACAATGTGAAAAGCTCCCTTCAGCTGATGAAAGTCTTCATTTTTTCAGCAGCAATACTATAAAAATAAAGGAGATAAAGACATTTCTGAGGCCATGTTAATACAAAGCTCATCCAGTTCCAACCCCCTGCTACGGGCTAGGACACTTACGGGACATTAACAATCAGACCAGGTTGCTCCAAGCCCCTGCGTCCAACCTGGCCTTGAGCACTGCCAGGGATGGGGCAGCCACAGCTTCTGTGGGCACCCTGAGCCAGCGCCTCGCACGCTGCCGGGTCATGAGGAGCTTCTCACTGACCAACACCCCAAGCGCTTCTCAGGGCTGCTCCATCCATTCCCCACCCAGCCCGCGTTCGTGCTGGGACTGCCCCGTCCCCGGCTCCGCGGACCCCCCGGAGCCCCCCGCCGGGGCCTTACCGGAGACGTTGAGGCGGCCGCCGAGGAACCAGCGCACGGCAGCGGGCGGTCCGGCACCGCGGGCTGTGTGGAACGGGCGGTCCCAGCGCAGCGCGTCCCGCGCCACCTCTGCCCAGAACGCGGTGGGGTCCCGGGCCGCCCGCTCCTGCCAGACCCGGTACCCGCCTGGCGCCAGCGCCCCGGCACCGCCGCTGTCACCGCTACAGCAGCGCCGGGCAGCGACCGCGGCAGGGACATGAACGGAGACCCGTCCCGGTAGGACCGGGCGGCGAAGAGCGCGCAGCACCCGCACTCCGGCCGCCGCCAGCGCCATGGGCACGGCCCTGACCGCGGCCCCGGCACCGCCCCGGCACGGACCGCCTGCAGGGAGGGGCTGCACCGGCGGGGCGGCTCCGGGAGCTCCCACCCATCCACGGACCCGAGACAGCACCGAACCAGCACGGGAGCAGAAGAGACAGCCCCGGGCGCATCCCGCACCCCTGGGCGCATCCCGCACCAAGAGGCAGCCCCGGGAGCATCCCGCACCCCTGGGCGCATCCCGCACCAAGAGACAGCCCCGGGCGCATCCCGCACCAAGAGACAGCCCCGGGAGCATCCCGCACCCCTGGGCGCATCCCGCACCAAAAGACAGCCCCGGGAGCATCCCGCACCCCTGGGCACATCCCGCACCAAGAGACAGCCCCGGGAGCATCCCGCACCCCTGGGCGCATCCCGCACCAAGAGACAGCCCCGGGCGCATCCCGCACCAAGAGACAGCCCCGGGAGCATCCCGCACCCCTGGGCGCATCCCGCACCAAGAGGCAGCCCCGGGAGCATCCCGCACCCCTGGGCGCATCCCGCACCAAAAGACAGCCCCGGGAGCATCCCGCACCCCTGGGCGCATCCCGCACCAAGAGACAGCCCCGGGAGCATCCCGCACCCCTGGGCGCATCCCGCACCAAGAGACAGCCCTGGGAAGACCCTGTACTCAGAGACAACCCTGAACATATGTGGAACATTCCATACGCAGGGACACCCCTGCATTGACAGGGTCCCAGGAGCACCCTGCATCCCAAGAGAGATGCCTGCGCCTTCACAGGCCATGCGCTGCTGCAGCACTCACACGGGTACATTCCAACCCCAGAGACACCTACCCAAAGGCAGCCAGCCCTGTGTACACACAGCCCTGGACATGCGCTAGGATACTAACAACACAGTCAGCACAGCAGTAGCACGGGCCTCAAACATGCCCAACCCTCGTGCACAGATAGTGGTTGTGCACCTGGGTATATGCCAAGCATATTGTGCCCCCATGCACTGCCACATCATACCCCTGTACCCGCTCTGCTCCAAACGGGGCAAGTCTCTCTAAGTGGACACACATACACGTTTTGCTTGGCAGCCCTGCGAGCATCCTCATTACCACAACGTGGAGCTCCTGGCTTTGGTATCACAGAATCACAGGGATGTGGAGCTGTTGGAGTGAGTCCAGAGTCCACTGAGATGCTCCGAGGGCTGGAGCAGCTCTGCTCTGGAGACAGGCTGAGAGAGCTTCCAGTGCCTAAGGGGGTGACAAGAAATCTGGAGAGGGGCTTTTGACAAGGGTCTGTGGGGACAGGACAAGGAGGAATGGGTTTAACCTGACAGAGGGGAGAGTGAGATGAGACATTAGGAAGAAATTCTTCCCTGTGAGGGTGCTGAGGCCCTGGCACAGGGTGCCCAGAGAAGCTGTGGCTGCCCCATCCCTGGCAGTGTTCAAGGCCAGGTTGGACACAGGGGCTTCAAGCAACCTGGTCTAGTGGAAGGTGTCCCTGCCTGTGGCAGGGGCTGCAACTGGATGAGCTTTAAGGTCCCTTCCAGCCCAAACCGGTCTGTGACTCTTATGATTCTACAACTCACTTGCATGAGACATTTCTGCATGTGGTGCAGTTTTGGTAGTGCCGGTGCAGTGCCCAGCTGTGGCTGCTGTGCCTGTTCCCAACCCTGGCAGGGTAGGATGGAGACTGTGCTGGTCTTGTCAGTGCAGTGTCCGGCCCAGTGCTGCTGGTCCCAGTGCAACGTCCAGGTCAGACTATGCTGGTGCTGGCACTTACAGTGCAGTGTAGGGCACTAGACCCTTGCTGGCAGTGCCGGAGCTGGTCCTGGTCCCAGAGCACTAGAACACAAAACCGCAGACCAGTAGTTCTGGGGGTACCTCTGCTGCCAGTCCCAGTGCCATGCAATGCCCAGCCCCAGGCTCATGTGCTGACTCTGGCGCTGGTCCCATCAGTGCAGTGCCCAGCTCCACACTGTGACAGTCCCAGGCTCTGTGGAACAGTCCTGGTGAGGCAGTCCCAGGACAAGGAGTGCTGCTCCCAGTCAAAAGCACTGGTCCCAATCCTCAGACCGTGCTGTGCCCAGCTGCAAACTGGTGATGCCAGTGCAGGTCCCGACCGCTCAGAGATGAGCCTTGCACCAGTCCCCGTACTGGCAGTGCCAGTGGTCATGCTGCCAGTGCCGGTTCCAGTCCCGGTGCCAGGGAGGTGCTCAGCATCCCGTGTCCCGGCAGCTGCAGCGCCCAGCCCCGTGTGCGGTGCCCGGTGGCGGCTGCCGGTGGCTGCGGGGCGGTCCCGGGGCGGTCCCGTTGGGCGGGGGCGGCCCGCGGGTGATGTCAGGCTGATGCTGTCGGTGCGGCGCGCGGTGCATTGTGGGCAAATCCCGCCGCCCGCCGCGGCTCCAAGGGGGAGGATGCGCCCGGGGTCGTCCCGCCCCACAGCCGCAGCCGCAGCGCGCCGGGCCGGCGGCACCGAGCCCGGCGAGCCGCACTGAGGGGCGCGGGGCATGCGCTGCCCACGCCGGCCGCAGCGGGAGGCGCCGGCGGCGGCGGCGGGGCCAGGTGAGCCGGGGCCGCGGAGGCCGCTGCGATCATTGCCGCCGGGGGGGGGGGGGGGGGCAGTCCCGGTGGCGGCTTGAGAGCTGCGGGGGCCACGGGCCGCACCGGGCCGGGCCGGGCCGAGCCTCTGCAGGTCTGCGCGCGGGGCACTGTGGGAGATGTAGTTCGTCGCCCCTCCCGCTGCCGGCTACGTAAGGGGAAGTGTCCGGAGCGCAGGACTCGGGTTCCCAGCATGCCCGCGGGGCTGGGCGGGCTCGGAGCGGAGTGACGAGCGAGCTCCGCCAATAAGAAAGCGGGACGGGGTAGGGCGAACCATCTGCCGAGAGGGGCGGCGGGGGGGCGGCGTGCCGGCAGCTGCAGTGCAGGGGCGGACGCGGCCACCTCCTCGGCGGGGGGAGGCGGGGCGGCCGGAGGTGAGGGGCAGGGTGCCGGGGGACCCGGGGTGGCGGCGGCGGCGGCTTCTCTCCCCTTCCTCTCCTTCCTCCCCGTGACCTCCGCCTCCTGCCCGGGGTTGCTGCGGGCCAGCGGCTGCCGCGGCTCAGGGCGAGGCGCGGGGGGTGCCCGCCGGGGGCGGGGCGGGGCGGGCGGTGTCCTCGCAGGGGTGCAGGCGGCGGCATTGCCGTGTGTTGCCGCGGGCCGCCTGAGCGGTGGCGTCCAGGTCCTTCACACCTTGAGAGTCCCCACCGAGGTGGGAATGGCCCCGCCGGGTGGTTCCCCGGTGCCAGGGTGCGGGCTGAGGTGCGAAGGCGGCCGGCGGCCCTGCTGCCGGCAGGGGCCTGCGGGTACAGGTGAGGTGAACGCCTGGAGGGTGAGGGTCGGGGTGATGGGTCGAGCATCCCTCCGGGTGTCACCGAGTTAACTGAATACTGCAAAACTTCACGGGGCTTTTGGGGTGGGAACGTTTCCATTGTGTTATTTTGGGACCACTCCTCAGTGCTCATGATTTAAGGGGCTGGGAGTTTCTCCTTGTTGAGCTTTCGCGGGTGGGTGGTTTTACTCTGGCGCGTGTTGAGGAGGCTGCTTCAGGTCTCCTGCCATTGTGTCTTTATTGCTCACGGTGTCCTAAGTTTGCGCTGGGGAATGTGACTGTAGTCGTTCTGCTTTCCCTGCACACCAGGAGAGGAGGTATCCAGTAACCTGGGTCTGACCCACTGAGAGCTTTCAAGATGAACACGGTGACCTTGAAGTGCATCTTGTATTTACCGAGGAACCAGTGCGCTGTGTGAAGCGGTGGAGTGACATTGCCACTCTGTCAGTGTTGCTGAACTCCTTGCATGCCAAGTTCAAGACTCCCTGTGTGTGTTTTGAGGTGTGGAGATTTCAGTGGCTGTTTGTATCATGTTTCTGAGCGGTCCAGCCCAGCTGTATAGTAAAATCTGTCTTTTATGTTGTTGAATTTCCTTAGGCTTGCAAGGAGGAAATGTAGACAGTTTGATAGAAGGACAGGCTTCCTAACTTACCAGTGCACATGGATTTCTTTATATTCCTGTACTGCCACTGAAAATGCTGCCTGTTAGCAGCAAACTTCTCAGTGAGTCACAATAGATGTGTTCAACCTCAGAACTTCTTTGTAGGAGGGAAATTTCACCCCATGTGAAATTGTATGTGAGGCAGGGTGTGCAAATGCTTCCCCACACTAATGCGTACAGGTGCTGTATTCAGGGGCTCTGATTGATGCAGTGTGTGTCAGTACTGCCTCACCTGTAGCTGCTCACCACATTTCAGTGTATCTCTCAGTGTAAGAGGGGTAGGTGAGGAATTTGGTGTTACTTTGGGGGCTTTTTTCCCTTTGTGTGCCAGTGATCATCCAGCTCACGACATTCTTATGGCAATCTATGTGTGATCAGAAGCTTGAGCTATGATGCTCAGGAGTGATGTATGTGGTGTCCGCTGCTGTGACTTTTGTGTTCTGTGTGATTTGGCATGCTCTAGCCTAACCTCCTTCTTCCAGGAACGAGCAGAATTATTCTTCTCCAGCTGGCAAAGAAAAACACTGTAATTACCATTCCCTTGTAGGCCTCTGGCGTTAGGAAATCTGTTTCACCTTCTCCCCAGGGTTGATGCTAATGAAGTGACATTCACATGTGGATATCCTTCTCCTTACCTCTCCATCTCAACCCCAGCATTTGGTGGCAAATGCAAGTGTATCTCTACAGTGCAACACGCAGCATGGGTCTCTGCTCTGGTGAAGTTGATGCTCTTTTTCCAAAGCAGAAGTGAGTCAGGAAGTCCTGAGTGACATGCAGGACCACCACCACAGTGCCCACACGCAGCCTGTGTCTAACACTGTTGAGACCCATGACAGTTATCCCCCAAAATACAGGAAACAATTCAGCAATAGCAGTATGACTTGGAGCTCAGTGTTTCAAGTGGCTTTTACTCACATTGACTTTTCTGTTTCTTGGAGACCGGCAGATACATTAGTGTATTAGACCTGATGGGGGGGGGGGGGGGAGAAAAAAATGCCACAGTAGCTTTATTCATCACTCAAAATCCCTTTTGGTCATACCCACCTCCACACTCTTTTCCATTAAGTCTTCTTTACTACTCAAGAGCTGTTCACATGGGAAATGGTCTTTTTTAGTAATTGAGAAGGAAGATGTTGACAGCGTGATGGACTGTAGAGGTAATGAGATACGATGTACTTGGAAAACCTTTCCTTTGGGTGTCAAACCATGTCATCTTTAATTTGGTGAACAATATGAAAGGGACAGACTGCAGCTTTTGGGCTGGCTCCAGCTGTAGAGGCACAATGGGAAGCAAAGATAATGCCAGTGGGTGCTGATTGCCTCTTCTGTGAAGAAATGGGGCAGTCCAGCCTCAAGAAAGAGATCCAGTGTCAGCTGTGGCAGATGGAAGCAGATTCCTTGCTGCCTGTGTGACAGTAAATGTTGGGAGGCTCATGGTCATCCTGGAGGCTGTATTGTAGAAAATGTGGTGGGTTACCAGTTGGTTATGAAAAGATTGCAAAAGGGATAAGGAGACATTGATGTCTAGTGAAAAAGGTTTGATGATAGGATTATAAACCAAACTGCTCAGGCCTAAGCCCTGTATTGCTCTGGTCCTTTTCTCCCAGTGACCAAGAGATGATGCTTAAGGAAAGGCTCAGAGGACACGTACAACATGCTTGCTCTAGTTATACCTTTTGTGGTGTTGCAGTCTGCGGTTTGTCAGTCTCTTTATTTGTTATCCTGAATAATCTTGTATGTACATAAGGTGTGTTACCCCACTGGTAATAGCGCTCTGTTGTGAAACGTAGCTGTGCATTTGTGTGTGTTTTCCTCTCTTGTAGCCAGTTATTAGTTTTAGGGAATCACAGAATCATCTATGTTGGAAAGGACTTTCAAGCTCATCCAGTCCAACTGTTCCCCAGCACTGCCAAGGCCACCACTAACCCATGGCACTGAAGGCCTCATCTACACAGTTTGTGAACACTTCCAGGGACAGTGATTCCAGCACTGCCCCAGGTGGCCTGCTCCAATGCCTGACTGCCCTTTGGGGAAGGAATTGTTCCCAATATCCAGCCTGAACCTCCCCTGGTGCAGCTTGAGGCCGTTTCCTCTTGTCCCATCCCTTGTTCCTTGGCAGCAGAGACCAGCCCCCTCCTGGCTCCATCCCCCTTTCAGGCAGTAGCAGAGAGTGATAAGGTCCCCCGGGAGCCTTCTCTTCTCCCACCCCAGGTCCCTCAGCTGTTCCTCATCACACTTGTGCCCAGACCCTTCACCAGCTCCATTGCTTCTCTTGTAGTGAGAGGCCCAGAACTGACCACAGGATTTGAAGTGCAGCCTCACCAGTGTCTAGTACAGGGGGATGATCACGGCCGTAGCCCTACTGGCCACGCTGGTGCTGAAACAGGCCAGGATGCTCTTGGCGTTCTTGGCTACCAGGGCACAATATGGCTTATGTTCAGTTGGCCTGCACGTGAGCCAACAGCTGAAATGGATCTGAAGTACTGCTCCTTCACTGTCCTGGCACTTGTGTTTGACTGACCCTATGATGAACCAATTGAAGGGGCTCTAAGCCAAGGAAATAACCTTATTTATTAGGAAGAGGAATGGTTTTTCCACTGGTAAAGTCACTGAACTGCCTTGTGGTGGAATCCTGCCTGCAGAAGCTCAGGGTTTGCAGGAGAGAGGGGAACTGTTGCTCTTCATTGAAGGTAGTGTTTTATGTTGGCTAACCAGGCACCTGAAGCTGTGGATTGAGGGTCAACTTTATGTAGGCTTTATAGAGGAGGGGATGTAGGTAATGTGATGTAATGCTTCCACTGATTCTCGGCTTCAGTTCATTAGCATCCAGTCACCCAAAAATGTGACTTTTGGGTTTGGGTTTTTTGTCATTGTTTGCCATAATGTTTGCCTGTTAACTTAGTAGAGGTCAAGCTGGACATGACATTAGGGGGATATCCTGGTGCTGAATTTTGTGCTTGGATCAAAACTTGGAGCAATTCAATCAGGGAGACTGATGGAAGGTAATAGACTTTGCTGTCAGTCTCTCCTCCCTGTTTCCTTAGCTTTATTGCTGAGATGTAGTTGGAGAGGATTAGGATCACACGAACTGTCAGGAGTGATGAAATTGTGTTTGGGGGGGTTGGCTTGTTTTGTTTAAGTCCTGTGCTGTTACTTGTATGTCACTGTGCAGGCATTCAGTTGGCTGTGCAACCAGATAGCCGTAATAGCTCTTTCAGAGTGCATCTGTTACCGTATTTAATATATTTTGTGGATGTTCTGTGTTAGCAGAGAATCTGGACCTGTCTGTCTGGCTTGCAGCTTTTATTGAGGGTGTTTGGTTGGTTTGGTTTGGTTGTTCTTCCCAGTCATGGCTACGTCACTCTTTAATGGTCACAAACCTTTCAAAGGTGAGAACCAGTCCCTGTACCTTGCAACCTCACCTTTAGATGTTTTGTTTTTTACAGAAATGAAAGGCTGTGAATAGCAAATCCAGAATTTCTAAGGCTGATGATTCCCTTGCATGCCTATGAGAAGAATATCTCCTAGAGGAGACTTTAAGCTGCAGCTGCTAGGAGCTGAGCCTGCTCCCTAAGCAGGGCTGGCTACAGCAGAGGCAGGCAATGAAGGAGGAGATGTGTCTTCAAGGAACGATTCAGAACCTTGCAAGCTCCTGCTGTCAGACCTGCCCTAACACTCTATGACTTGTTTTTCATTGCTGTTTCAAGTTCAGCAGGAGGTATGGTGTATTCCAGGGCTGAGGGGCTGGTTTAGTCCATTGCACTGTATTTTTTTCTAACCAACTTGTTTTCTGTACTGTCATATGCATTTTTACCCTAATAACAGAATGCTAATGCATGGTACAACTTCTTTATACAAAGATTTAAGGGGTGTTTTTTGATTCTTTTAATGGGAGAGATTTCATTTTCGTAATTGGTGTTGTGTGTTGGAAGCAAATGACATTTGTAAAACAGCGAGGGATGCCGAGTGTGTGCAGTTAATGCTGCCATTAGCTGAACCCCAGTTCTGCTGATGTTCGGTTGCACTTGAAAACTCCACTGGTTTTCTTTCTTCCTTTGAAGCACTCTCAATCCTACTTGCTATAGTCTCCTCTTATACCCCACCCCATCTATTTCATTTTGCCTAAATGTCAGAAAAGTTCATGTTGGGAACAGCTAAGTTACGCTTAAATTCTATTTACAAGTGGTTTTTTGTTTGTTCCTCCCATGCATGTATTGGGCAGGGGGATTGATCTCATTTTTAGACTGCACTTTACTGGGGCTACTTCTTTTGTATTTGCAGATGTCCAGCTTTGTAGTTTACATCAGCTTTCTAAAACACCACTGGGATCTGCTGTTAAGGTGGATCCTGTGTTCATGGAGGGGAATTTGATCAGGTAAAGAGAATCATGGGCTACAGCAGTCTAAATAAACTTCACTTGTTCTAATTGTTCTAATTTGTAGGCTTCCAGAGGTGAGGATGTGTCCTGAAATAAAGTGGGATATTGCAGTTCCTCCACAGTGAGATTAAGACACTTAAGATAATCCAGGACCTTTAGTAAGATGGTGAGACAGACCTTCATAGCCTTGTTCTGTTGTTTAATAACCATCCTGCCTCTTGAGTTTTCAACTTGATGTTTGTTTGGCTGTCTTTTGAGCGCTGCCACTGCCGTCTGTTGGGGCTGAAGTAAGCTAACATAGGAAAGATCTCATATAGATGTTAGGAATTTCCACAGGGAATGCTCCATTTTTTTCCAAGTTTCATTTGAAGAGTGCTATGATCCTGTTAAATTAGGAAATAATTTTTTTTCCAATAAAGCTGTTTAAAATGTTGCTTGCATGAAGGAGAACATCATAACGTAGGGAACTGGGTTGTGTATGTGAGACTTCTTGATTGATTGTTTTTTGATCTCTGACCTCCTTGAAGGGGTAAAAGAGACATATCTATTATATACACACAGTCCTCTGAAAGTAACTGATAAAAACGCAAGTCTGGCAATATTGAATCATATCACAGGTCCATCTAGGCCAGTATCCTGTCCTAAGCTGGCCAAGAGTGGGTATCTAGGGTAGAGAATAAGAGTAGGGAAAGCACATAAAATGACTCTGCAGAATGCTTTTGCCACCTTCAGTTATTTGTGAATTGAAGCTTCCTAAGCTAAACATGGAATATTTGTATGTATGTTAATGGATTTTTCTATTATTATTTTTAGTGAATTTGTGAAGTCACTTTTTGAATCTATGTAAGCTTTTAGCATCTGCAGTGAAGAATTCTTCAGCTTAACAACTTGTATGAAGTTACTTTTGCTTGGTCTGGTTTGTCTCCTGATGAACACACGTGTGAACAAGCCATTTGATGTAAGAATCTGCCACACTAACTGCAACCTCAGGCCTTGCACTGAAATTCCTGCAGGCTTTCCTCTTAAGTTTGTTACGGTTGCCTATCCAGGTCATGCTTCTCTGCCCGGCCTTGATTTTCATATTGGCTAAATCATAGAATCCCAGACTGGTTTGGGTTGGAAGGGACCTTAAAGCTCATCCAGTTCCAACCCCTGCCACAGGCAGGGACGTCTTCCACTAGACGAGGTTGCTCCAAGCTCCTGTGTCCAACCTGGCCTTGAACACTGCCAGGGATGGGGCAGCCACAGCTTCTCTGGGCACCCTGTGCCGGCGCCTCCGCATCCTCACAGGGAAGAATTTCTTCCTAATGTCTCATCTCAATCTCCCCTCTGTCAGGTTAAAGCTATTCCCCCTTGTCCTGTCCCTACAGGCCCTTGTCAAAAGCCCTTTTTGAGGTTTCTTCTAGGCTCCTGTAGGTATTAGAAGACTGTTATATGGTCTCCCCAGAGCCTTCTCCAGGCTATAGTGCATCAGGTTTTTGTAAGGTGCCTTAAAAATAAGGAGACCATTTACCTGTGGGTGCTATTGACTGAAACTACCTTGATGCGACACAGAAGGAGGAGCTAGTAGGCCAACGTGTCAGAGTTCATAGTGGAGATTATTAACCTGTTTAAGCATGGGGGGGTTTAGATTTCTTTTCTTTTTCAAGGTCAAAACTAAATATATAAAACTCTAAAGATTCTCCAGTATGGGCTGGAAGAGATGGCAGTATGCAGGAGCTCATTTCACACTTCTTCATGCTGAGGTTGGCCAAGAGATGGGATTTGGTCCTGTTGTCACTGTTTCTTTCTCACAGCTGCTTTCATTTCTGCTTCAATTCCTATTCCTAGGAAGTCAGTTTTAGTCTCTTAGGATTGCTCAGCTCTTGCCTGTTTTCATGGTACAGTCATTTCTTGACATCCTGTACATTTCCTACAGGAGAGGACAGCCTGAAAGTTCTTCTCTTCTTGGTCACTATCTTCAAAATGATGCATCTTTACATGTTTATGGTCTGTACATTTTAAAGCCAAGAGTGATGCAGATACGTCGAAGCTCATAAGCTTGGTCAGCCTTTGAATTGGGAGCAGCTTTACTGACTCCTTCCATCTCTTCTCCAGTTAACTTTAACATCAGTTAATATTTAACATGCATAAATTATGGTCTTTGCTGTGTGTTGGAGAGGAGGTGATAGTGCTTCACCTTTCCCGCACTGACCATTCTTCCCCACCTTCCTTCTGTAGCTACATTAGCCAATCCAGCTCTAGCAGGGGACTAGCTGCAGGCTTTGATGTTAGTCAGATGATATTGACACTGTATTTTATTGATTTAGAAAGTATTACAGTAATGCATAAGTTAAAAGCATAATTTAAACGTGCTGTTTATTCTGCACAAAGTAATTTCATCCTTTTTGCCCTCAGGAAAAAACTTTTGATATGTTAACACTGCTTTGTGCTGCTACTGTGATCTAAAGCAGCTTGAAATATGTCTCAAGCTGTAATTCAATTGCCTATTGGCAATTGGCTGGTTTGTTTTCACTCTGGCTATACCAGCGCATATCCATAAGCTTATGCATGTAATTCCCTATTGCCAAATGGCTGCAGTTAATGGGAGTGCCAAGGAGGATTTTGATCTGTTCCAAAGGCAGTGAAAATGTGACTCCTTTAAATAACAAACCCATTCTGTACTTTGTACACATGTATTGTAACACTGATAAAGGAACATGGAATAGTGCATCAGGGAAAGCAGCTCTAGCTTGGATAGTGCTCACAGACTTTCATGGTGTGTTTCTCCTCTGAAGTGACTCCTTAGGATTACTGTGCACCAGCAGTCACTAGACTGAAGTCATAGAATCAAAATAGTTAGAGTTGGAAAGGACCTAAGATCATCCAGTTCCAACCTGCATCCATGGGCAGGGTCACCTCCCACTAAACCATGTCACCGAAGGCTCTGTTCAACCTGGCCTTGAACACTGCCAGGGGTGGAGCATTTACCACTTCTCTGGGCAGCCTGTGCCAGTGCCTCACCACACTCACACTTGAGAACTTCTTCCTTATATCTAACCTGAACTTCCCCTGTTTAAGTTTAAACGCATTGCCCCTTGTCCTATTGCTAGTGTCCCTGATGAAGAGAATCACTAATGTGTACCTTGTGCATCATACATACTTCTGGGTGTTCTGCTTCAAAATGGAAAAATCATGGCAGATTTCTTCTGGAAAACTCCTAGACTTCTTTATATCTGTTTGCTGCTACTACCACTCCACATCCTGGATCTCAAGCTGCCTTTGTATCCCTTGCAGTCCAGAGCCTGCGTTGAGCTGTACTTGTCTTCATGAAGTGATGCCAAAAGACTTGGAAGAATAGGGATGCGATACATGCCTCTGTATCAGTGTGTTAACACTGAGGGCTTGGGACAGGCTGTAAATGACTTTTCTTTAAGTAATGGGAAAAAAAGCTATCCTTAAAAGACATTTCGACAGGGGTTCTCTCTCCTGTGCAGTCTGCAGGGAGCTGCACAGCATATGCAAAACTCACTGGTAGCTTAGGGATGCTCAGTTCAGGCATTCTGGTGAGCATAAAGTAGCCTGGGCATGACATTAGGCTTGCTCCTTAGGAGGAAGAAGCACCAACATTGTTGCCAGACACAGCAGGTACTTTCTCATTGGAGAGCTTTGCAGTTTCTTCCTTCAGTACCTGGAGACTGAAAGGGTTGCTACAGGTGCAGAACTCTTTCTATGAGAATTGAGAGTGCTTTGCAGCACTTTTCTTCTGGATTTCTGTACTATTTATTTTCTTCTTCTTTCTCTTCTATCATTTTGATTGTCCTTTAGCAGATGTCAGATTATTTGAGCATTTCTCAGCAGCCCTCTTACTGCATTCGTCTGCTACTCCTTTATTCCATGTAGTTACCTTCTATATCTAGAATGAAATCATCTTTTGTGAACATCTTTTGAGAAGATCTCTCTGAGACAACGTTTGATCATCCTCCGTCTTGCGCTTCTGATGTACTTCTGTCTGCTGCTTCCTTGTGCACGCTACGTGCTGGTCACTTTCTATCCTTCTTTCTCAGCCCTTTTATTGCTAGGGAATGAGCACTTGCTTTGAGCTCCTAATTCACTGGTGAATTGTTCCTTTTTTCGGGGCCTGAAGAAGTGTAGTAGTTGAATGACCAGCTCTAATCTTCTTTTTTGTCTAAGTTGGCATTTATGCTGTGAATCTGATTTAAGTCTGCAGTCAGTGCTACAGTAATATGCATTTTTATGAAGGAAAATATTTCATACTGGAGGGGGGGGAGGACAGGACAACAGAACTGCCAGGAAAGCTTAATAAAGGGTCCGTTCTTAAAAGATCTGGCCTACTTCTAAAGTCAGAAGAATACCTTACAGGAAGAGATGAAATGCATTGGGAAGATCTTATTAGTCCTGTTTCAATTCGGTCTCTTCCAGGAAAGTGGAGCTAGCGTGTAGCTGAAAGTCATTTTTGTAGAAGAATTATAACCAAAAAACCCTCAAAACAAAATTAATTTGCAGCATAAGCTGCCTGGAGCTCCCTCTCAAAGCAGGGAAAAGGGGTGAGAGGTAGAACACAAACCCATAGGAACAAGATATAGCTCTGTATTTTAACTTGATCCATTTTAGCATTGTGTGTATGCTCTGAGGAAGACTAATTCATAATGGCTGAAGCCCTTTCTAACCATCCCTGTCTTCTTTGCTTGGCTCTTCATCACAGTGAGACTGTCTGTAATCCTTGCTCTGTAAAGGCCCTTCTATCCTGTTCAGATGCTTTTAGGCTTATTGAATGTAATACCTGGCAAACCTTTCTGATTTGTGTTGGATGTCGTCCAGTGGAAACCATAAAAAGTGCCTATGCAGCAGCTGCTCTGTGAAGCAAGACCTTTTTGCCTGGTAACAATAACAGCTCTTGCAGCATTTGGCATTAGATTCTCTCTGACTTGTTGGCTGTGAGGCCCAAGAGCACTGGAGTCCTGCATGGTATGGTCGGTAATTGTCACCCTTTTAGTTTGTGCTGCTGACTTGAAGCATGGTTGTGTCTGCCCAGTTTATGCATGGAGTGAGCTCAGGTGTTTGCAAGGTGAGTTTGCCTTCTTTCCCTAAGAGGCTGGATCTGATCATGTGCAAAACATGTGGAAGTGTAGTATGTGCTTCTGCAGTGACCTGTACTAATGTTATCATTCATTCCCTCTGCCCCTTTCTTCCCCCAGATAAATGGCTCATTTAAATTGGGAGCTACTAAAATACTCTCTGGCTGGCAAATGCAGTGCCTAGCAGCAGTCATCAAGGACGAACCAAACATGAGTGGAGGAGGGGAACAGGTCGACATTCTTCCGGCCAATTACGTGGTCAAAGATCGCTGGAAAGTGGTGAGTAGCTCCAGCTTCATGCTTCCTTTGGTGGCCCAAACAGATCTTCTCTGACTGTAGTAGGGTAGAAGCTCGTCTAGTTAATGCTGGTCTTCGGGAAGTGACGGAGGAGGGGTATGGTGGTCAAGAAGATGGTTAATAGTGCTCTAGTGGTTTTTTAGGCTGTCTGAGAAGTCTAAACCTGCTGAGGGTTTTTAGGTGGGATTGAGCTCTTGCAGCAGGCTGAGTCATCTTTGATTAAGAAACTTGGATTTTGAGTTACTGTGGCAAAGACGACTACAGGCATGCCTATAAGTAAGTTGCATTACAATAAAATAATCGAAAAGCAAATGTTTAAGGTTGGAATGTCACCTACTTCAGAAGTCAGGGACAATTTCTGCGTCAGTTTATTAGGCCACTTTTTGGAAGATCATCACCACATGTTGAGAGTCTTAGTTCTTCAATGGGAGAGTTGTTTCATCTGTTGTGCAAGCTGGATGGGGTACACTGAATTGGCAGCCATTTCATCTTTTATGTATTCATTGTATGGCTCCAGATCTCACAATCCACTTAAATTCATTATGTGAGTTTGCCATTTAAACTCAATTCTGTTTCTTACTGCTGTAGTATGTGTCGGATATATGTATATTAGGGGGGTTTATTCATGCTTTTACCAGGTGACACAAGAGAGAACTATTAGCTTGCTTTTACAGCTAGGATTTTAAATTGAGTTAGGTCTTGATTTTTGTTATTTCTTACAGACTGCTTAATATTTATGACCAGAGCACAACCACACTAGACATCATAAGCATCTAAGCGTCATGCTCATTACTCCTATAGATTGGACCTGCCTGTCTTGCCTTAGGCACCAAGCAGATGAGTATGTGATTAATGATGGCTTGTGAGCAGAGGCTTGAGCAGCTTGACCAGAGTCATGCAAGAATGCTGTGGAAGAGACATGGGGAAAATCTCATCCTCTGGGCATGTTTCATTGCGACCAAATTTGTTTAGAGGATGAAGTGCCTCTTATGCATAAGGCTTTCTCTTTAGTCCTAAAGTGAGGTCTTGTGGGATGGAAGGGAAGTAGCATTACATTATCACCTCAGTTAAAGAAACTGGAATATCACACGTGAAAGGATCATTTACCTTTATACTTCTTTACATTCTGCATGTGTTTTGTGAATTTTTTTGTCTTCTGGCTTTAAAAGCTTTGCTTTTAAAAAGCTGAAAACACTGTAAATCCCGTGTGTGCCATCGTGTCCATATTTAGCTTGGGTTACCAGCAGTGTCTGAATCATTAAACTCCCAGCAGACATCTTGCTAGTTTGGACTAAGTGATTTGTAGTAGTAGCACTAAGACATTTCTTTGTGCTAACTAGCTGTGGTGCAGCTCTGCAGTGAGCTGTGAAGAGCAGAGGACTAGAGAGACTCAGGCCTTTGAACTCGCTTCACTTCCAGGCTGCGGGTGTTATTTTCAACAGCCCACTTCAGACAACTTATTATCTTTTTGTTAGACTCGCCTTGAGTCTGTATCTCTTTGGTGCCCTGGACAGTTCCACCCAGCTCTGTTCTTGTTACTCCCCCATTGCCTCCCTCTCTTCTTTGTTTCTTAGAAACCGCCGAACTCTTGGAAGCACCAAAACCTCAAAATAAAGCCAAAAATAGGCTCAGTTATGGTCATAGGGGAACATTTCAAACTACTTTTGTTTGGTAGAGGCACTAACTGGGGGATTTGGTGACTTCTCTGCTGCATGAATCTGTGACTGGGGAATGGTAGAAGCTGTATGCACTGATTCTGCCTTAGAAAATACAGAAGTGTGCAGATGTATTGTCAAAACCAGCTACCTCTAACTGGAGAAATCCCCTCAAAGGGAAGAATTTCCTCCTAATGTCTAATCTCAATCTCCCCTCTGTCAGGTTAAAGCTATCCCTCCTTGTCCTTTCCCTACAGGCCCTTGTCAAAAGCCCCTCTCTAGATTTCTTGTCACCCCTTTAGGCACTGGAAACTGCTCTGAAGTGTCCCCGAAGCCTTCTCTTCTCCAGGCTGAACCAGCCCAGCTCTCTCAGCCTGACTCCAGAGCAGAGGTGCTGCAGCCCTCAGAGGATCTCTGTGGCCTCCTCTGAACTCACTCCAACAGCTCCATGTCCCTCTTATGTTGTTGCCCTACAGCTGGACACAGAACTGCAGGGTGGGGGGGTGTCACCAGAGCAGAGGGGGAGAATCCCCTCCCTTGACCTGCTGGTCACACTCTGGGGATGCAGCCCAGCACATGGTTGATTTCTGCTGTAAGCACACAGAATTTGTCAAAGGGCACTTGCACTTTATCATAGACCTTTCTGAATCTAATCCATAGCATGCAAGCTGGACAGTACAAGCTTTGCTGTGAGTGATGGCTCCTGATCAAGCAGGTGTGTGGCAGTTACGTGATGCTGGGGTTCAGCTGCCAGCAGGTTTCTTGTGTAATTTGTCTTCCCATTGTGACTGTCTCTGGCTGGGCATCTGCTTGGACCTTGTAGTTCTTAGTGCTGGCATGCTTCCAGTATTGAGCCAATTTCTAATGTCAGATTGATGTAATGTATTCCTTGAATTCCTTTCCTCCTCTTCTCCTAGATGCTGCCTGACAAAGCTTTGACAAATGAAGATGGTAGTTCTCTGCAGTTAGCCTGTTTGTAGTTCATTTTCCTGCCACTCCAAGTCAGTAAAGTTTGGCTGTCTGACAGCAATGATGTTTTTGTCCTTGCTTTTGGAAAAAAACATGAACAGGAAATGCTTATTCTTTTATTGGACCTGACGTATTCTTTTGAATCATCATTCTTTACTTGCAAATATGTTTGGTGCTTTGATTGGATGAAATTTGGGGAGTCCTGGAACCATGTGGCTTTTGTTGAGACTTTAGAAGGTGAATTGATCCACCCATGCTCTGAATGATGTAAACTGCTTTGTTCAGGAGAGGGAACAAAGTCAAACTTCTCTTGTGCTTGCTTTGAACTAGGTATAGATGCCAAGGCTGAATGCATGTATCTCCATTTTTCACCTAAATGCTTTGCACTGGGGACTCATAACTAAGATTTATTAGTAAGAGAGTCGGCAGCTCCTGCTCTGAGCTTTGAAATCCAACTGGTGACCCTTGTACACATGTATGCTCTGTTGTCAGGTGCCAAACTATGCTTTGGTTTCTTCCAGGTTGCTGAGGTTCTTCAGCTAAATGTTTAGCTACCCTTCTCCTTCTGTTTGCTTTAAAAACCTTTCTAGAAGCCCCACAAACTTTTTTGGACTCTTCACCTTACCTTGGTCACAAAGACCACTTATGGTTCCAAGAGGGAACTTGTGACAAGGAAGGTGCTTGGTCAGTCTTGGGGCCTGGTTTGGTCTCACTCTGTGAAGAACTGCTTTAAGTGGTCTTTGGCAGGTCTTCAGATGATTTAGAATGTGGCTGATTGACTTCTCAGTTCATGCCTGTTGTATGCAAGTTAGCTTTCCCTTGAGATCAGTGTGACTCCAGTCCTCCTAAGCAAGCTGGGTGGACTGTGGAGAGTTTGGTGGTGAATGTAGGTCCATTCTTCTTCACCTCTTGTTAAGTGAGGTGAGGCCTTGATCAAGTTTCCTATGATTTCTGGATCAAGTAACTCATTGAGGTGGGCTGTGGGAATTGCAGTGACTATACAAGTGCTCCCAAAAGGCCACTGTTTGACCTGATCAGTGTTTGAAGTTTGTGGTGCTAGCCCTGACCCTGGCTCAGTTCACCACAGGCCACTGGCTCTGTGTCCTGGAGTGTTTTCCTGGAAAGGTTTAGCATTAATATTCCTGGAAGGCAGACTTTGGCTAGAGCAGTGGTGTCTTACATGCTTGTTGAGTAAAAGATTAAATTTGGAATTCAGTTCTATTTTTGGTTGCTTGAAGTGGGGGGTGTTGCCTTGGTTTTCTGAACTGTCCCTCTGAGATAACTGATTTCTGTTCAGTGGGAAGGCTGCGTGTTAGGGTTTTGTTGGTTTGGGTTTTAATACACTCTGGAGGATCAGGCTGCAAAGTCTTTTGAGGATAAATCCAAAATATTTCAGGATACTTACAGGAGAATTAGAAAGGAGCCATCTGTGTCCTCTGTAGCTACTGATGCATCCAGGGGGGCTTTGGGGAATGGCTTCCCTCATCAGGACATGGCTGGGTTTGTATCAGTAGTCCCAAGAGACAGTCCAGTGTGTTGGGTTCCTGGAAGCCCCTAGTTGGAGACTGCCACACTGAGGGGTCGAGTAGAATGGCTTTTCTGTAACAGTTTACTCCAACATGGCATGAAACCTCTTAACATACGGGAGAAGCACTGCAAGGAGCTGTGTGGTCGTGTGGCTGTTAGTGGGATGCTGAAAGAACTCTCATGTCTGAGATGCAAGTTACTTACTTTTAGTTGTCTATGTGCAGGCCCTGTGTTTTATCAGATGAATGTTTCACTTGACTCCACAGGCTGTGATGGAAACCTGGACACTCAGCTGATGTGCAGGCTTATGCAGTTAAGTAGAATGAATCCTGCTGGTGTTGTCAGCCTGTATCCCAGTCTTAACAGTAAATTAACTGGTGGAAGGTAGGAAGCCGTGTGAGAAGAGAATTTTCCTAGAGGAGTGAGGCTACTGGCTCATTATTATGAGTTAGATGATTCTTGTTAGATGTTTCCTTCTCTTTCTTGACTTTGTGTTTAAGGGTTTCATTACTCATTTACTTTCTTGGGTGGTATATGCCCATCTCTCCTTTGTGTCCAGCAGAAGGCTGTGCTGAGTTCACCTTAGACAGTGAACTCCCAGAGTACATGAGCAATGAGTGGTAAGCCCCTGACTTCAGCCAAGACCTGGACTTGCAAGGTATCTTGCTGTGCAACAAAGAAAGGGCTTTTGATGTTGCTGAAAATTCAAGGAGAACGGCAATGCTGGTGGTAATGATGAATAGGACCATCTGGTGTGCTGGGAAAAGTATGCCAGAGAGTAATTTCCATAAGAGGGTGTGAAAGGATGTGAGGAAGGAGAGGCAGCTGGAGGGCTCTTGGGCAGTGAGGTGCATCCGTTGGCTGGAATGTGTGTATTCAGCAGAAGCTCTGATCTTGCTCTCATTAGCAACCCAGCAAGATGTTTTGGTCGCCTCTTTCTTTTCCATCCCTGCTCTGCTGTGTTACATTTATTACTATTGACTTCTCCTTGATCTGTTACCATTTTCCCACTGAGACTTTTTTTAAGTCTTCCTCAAAGTTCTTCTAGATCCCAACTATTCTGCCTTCTGCAGCTTTTTGTGTCCTTTTCCTTTTCCCTTCTGTGTCACTCATACCTCTGGCAACAGAAGATCTTGTGTGCTGAGTGCTGAGGTATTAGCTGGCATGTTGTTGCTATGCTGAATGCAGCATTGTTTTGCTAGGGAGATTTGTGATAGCCATTTCAGTGTAAATTTCCAAGTAGAAGTAGGGCTGCACTGTAATGACTTACGAATAATATGTGGTGACCCAGTTATTGGACTGTTTACTGCATGAATATTCCTGTTTAGCCTACTGCAAGGTTGTGAGGAAACATACCGAGCTAAAGGAGAAGGATGACCCTGCACAGCGCCTTTTAAAGGGTTATTGAGAAATAGCTTTAGAGATGATAGGTTGTTCATGCCTGCGTCGTGCAGAGCTGATCTTCTTGACCTGGGAGCCTGAAAAGCAAATGGCTTTGGTCACCTTAAGAAGAAGAAAACCCTGCCCTTGAAAGGCAGGGCCTTTTGTTCAGCAAACAGGGGAGATGCACACGGCAAGCCTTCTGTGGTACCGAAAACACTAAAATGTCATTTAAACCTCATTAAATGTTGTCAAAGATACATGTTTGACTATCTGCCTGATTTAAACTTCTTTTCTTCTTCAGGTGTTAGTGCTGTTTTGCAAAGGGGCAGTGCTGAGCAGTTGTTAACAGAGGGAACACAACATGCTGAAAGGAAGGGGTGCAGCTATGTTCAGTGACAAAGTGCTAATCAGATCAAAGGAGCCCTGATCTAGCTCTGCTGTAAACCTGAATTTGTTCCCGAGCAGCATAGTATGCTTTAAATATATCTAAGAGAAACAAATATAAAATGCTTTTCCTGGTGTAGACGTTGACACTTGCAGCGTGTTGGGAGTCTGCCGTATACATGCATATGTGGAACTATATGTGCATGTGCTGTCAAGTCTCTGCAAAAAGAGAATCAAGGAATCACCTTCCAGGAAAGGCAGAGAATCCCAGCTTGCTCTCTGGAGGGGTGGCTGCTCTAGAACAGGCAGAGGACCTACCTCTAGTAGGTGCCTATCAAATATGCTGGGACTTAGACATCTTTAGCTTTGAGTTAGTTTGTCAATTGAAATGGTTTTGATTTCTGTGTAGTGAGACCCTTCCATTGTGAAACAGTCTTTAAATCAGCTCAGAGACATAAAGGGCATTATTTGCTGCAGTTTAAGGTTTTTAAAAAGAGAATGAGAAACAATGGAGATGTATTTGTGGCTTATACATGACTTGAGGTAGTGCATTGGGTGGTTTGTAGTTCTCTGGAATGTGGCAATGCAATACTCTCAATAACAGAGCAGGTCAAGCATCTTGTCAGATATTCCAGTGGATGTTTGGTTCTATATTTAAAATCCTGTGAATGAGATGTAAACTGCATTTAACTTACTTCTTGAAAGCATTAGTTCCAACACCATGGTTGTGTTCTACTGCAGAGATGTGTTTGCTGAGAGGGAATGACAGTTTTTATCTGCCAAGGTCTGAATAGGGGTGCTACCATCTCCTTTAAGGGTCTTGCCTTGAATTTTGGCAAGAGCATTATTGGGGTGTTATCATTTGCTTGTAAATGTATCACATGTCATCACTTGCTAGGCTTATTCTTTGTTGTTACAGCAAAGAATTTATACATAGCACAGTCAAGTGGGTAGCTGGAATTTTGCCTAGGTTTGCGGTGAAGGGATTCAGGCACAGCACAGACTGGGATCTGAGTTTGTTCTCCCCGTGCAGTAACGGAGCTAGTGACTGGCTCTGTGAGAGCCAGTTTGATGTCTCTCATGTGCATCATAGCGAACCTCTTTGTCCTTTTCTAGTTGAAGAAGATTGGTGGCGGTGGCTTTGGGGAGATCTACGAGGCGATGGATCTGCTGACCCGTGAGAATGTGGCCTTGAAGGTGGAATCAGCCCAGCAGCCCAAGCAAGTTCTCAAGATGGAAGTGGCCGTCCTGAAAAAGCTGCAAGGTAAAGCAGAAAACTCCTCAGAAGTGCTAAAGGTCACTGTGCATGTTGACAATTAGAATCAGAAGTCGCAGATGTTAATGATTTTTCTCTTCGGCTTCCACCTATATGTTGTGCTACATTAAGTCCTTCAGCTCAGAAAGTTATTACATTCTGCAGAACATCCAGCTGCTCTCTGTAGTGAGATCCAACTACGGGGAGTATTTTTGTCTGCCAGGCTATAGGAACAATGGGGAGACTCAAACTGCACTTGTGGAACGCTGGTCTGTGCAGTCTAGTGATGCTGATGAGGTGGTAAGGACTAGAGCAAGCAACGTGTGATGGAAAAATGAGAGTAACTGATTACCTCCCAGGGCACCAGGACAGTGTTTGTGGCTGTAGCACTGGGAGAATGACAGAGTATCCAAGTGGAATGGTTGACTGCCTAGTAGAGGGGTGCAAGTGGATAACATGAAGTACAGGGAAGCTGGCATTTAGTTGATTTTTTTTGTCTACCTGACTTCTGAAGGAGGATGTGAAGTAATTTTAGGTCTTTTAGTTTTTGTGGGGGGGGTTGAATTATGTGAATTTAAATTATATGACTGTTCTTAAGTTTCCCTAACACAGCCTTCTATCAGTTTGGATGTGGAAGTCAGCCCTGGGAGCATCAGTTTCTGTAGCTGAACCTGGCAAAGCTTATAAGCAGGTTTCAAACTGACTGGGAAGCAGCAAAATGAGAGTCTGCCTTGACTTGTGTCCAACCCTGCTTCCACTTAGCAATCACACTGAAGGGAGACTTGCTTTATGCCAGATGCTGTTTGCTTGGATGAAACCATAAATAAGGCTAAAAGTTGAAACTTCCTATGCAGACCTTTAAAGTCTTCACACAGTTACTCTCAGCGAGCTGGTAGAACAGTGTGAAGGAAGCCAGCCACTATCCTTAAGGCATTTGCAATGCTCATGAGCTACAGTTTAACGCCAAAGGGTACAGCAGGTCTTGCTGCAGTTGTTCCTGGCTGAAGGAACGTTGAGGGGGCTTTTACTAAAAACTGATCACTAGAGGAGGATGTAAACCAGGAATTCCCAAATCCATCTTTGAGGAACAGAGAACTGATCTTTGCTAAAGCGCATTTTGCATGGATTTCCTTGTGATGGCAAGGGCAGCTCTTGACAGGTATAGTTACATATTCTAGTATATGCCTTTGAAGGGATGTTCCTTTTTTGCAGGCTTCCTGTTTTGGATGAGGAAACACCTTCCCATGCATTATTATCCTTATCACCAGGGCTTATCCTTTAGAGATAGTGCTGTGGACCTGTGTCCGTTTCTATACTTCTGCCCTTGTATGAAACCCCCAGGGATCTGGTTGAATTAGAGGGTGAGATTGTTTCAGGTCTTGTGAAACGGGTTACTCAATGGTTGTGGCAGATTGCCTCTAGCTAAGAGTCAGTGAATTATTCTTGAAGGTCAGATGACTTCCCACAGTTCAGCCCTGCTAAGAGGAGGACTGGTAAGGCCTTTCTGAATACACTGGATTGTAATAAATGCAGCTGAGCTGGTAAAGAGAATTGAAACAAAGGAGAAATCAACCCATATCATTAGGAGGCAGCTTGATCTGTGACAGGCCTGGAGACACAGAGCTCTCAGAACAGCAGAGAAGGTGGCAAGGCAGAGATTTTGACTTTTGAGTTTGGTTGTGCACTTGGAAATGCTCTGAATTGAGTGAGGGTGTGACTGGGTAAAACAGCAGATCATTAGAACACCAAGAGTCAATGCTGCCATGCTGGCTGGTGTCACTGTGTGGTACACCTGCAGCAGGCAATGCTTGAACAGCATGTCACCAAATCAGAGCTGTGATGCCCCATCCTTGGCAGTGTTCAAGGCCAGGCTGGATGGGGCTTGGAGCAAGCTGGTCTAGTGGAAGGTGTCCCTGCCTGTGGCAGGGGGTTGGAACTGGATGAGCTTCAGAGTCCCTTCTAACCTAAACCAGTCTGGGATTCTATGAACTAGCATCAGAAAATGCATGATGAGTTGACTAATACGCATGTTTTGCCATCAGTGTTTATGTCTGAAAAACTGAGAATATCAAATGCTTCAGAAAACACCCACCAGTGTACACTGTGTGATCCTGGGCACTGGGGAGAGGGAGCAGTGGCGTGTGGCAATAGTGAAGTCCCTTGGCAAAGCAGTTAGCAAATATTAAGGGACAGGAAAGACAGAAGCAGCAGAATTGGCTCTGCATCAACTATACTGCATCTGAGAACAACAGATTACTTCAGCCATGTTTTTACAAATCAAGCTGTTCTGCGAAGAATTCAGCTTTTTTGGTTCAAGGTTAATCCCCAAATGCCTTCCTGAAATAAACGCTGGAGTTAAAATAAGAAATTGGGTTAAGAGAGTTGGGAATCATGTATTGTGTATGTTTTCACAGTGAGCTGATGCAAAGAGGTAAAAAACATTCCAGAAAGGGAGAGACTGACTTTACAAACAGCTGGATGGAGGAGGTTGGTGTTACCATAGGTTATGTGTTTGGTTCATGTTTTCCGGGTGAAAAACAATGGAACAGTGTTGTCTAAAATTCCTCTCTACTTTTATGTTTGAATTGAACATTGCAGTCCTCTTAAATAGTACAGCTGCATTGTTTTCTATTTAGATGCCACACCAACATTAAAGGACTCACGAGCTACTGCTTCTCAGAGCTTGTGATCAGGATCTTGCAAGTTGCTAGAGCTTCACAGAGTTTGAGATAAAGCAGGCTGACCATTAGCCCATATTGCAGACCTGCATCAGGACCTGATTTGGGTGCAGCCTGATCTCTCAGTGCAGTAGTTCTTTATTGGTTTGGACTGCAGGCTGTTGCCAACAGTGAGACTTTCTAGGACACTTCCTGGAATAGTCACATAATGAACACAGCCGCAGGTCTCTCACAGTGTCCTTTCTGAGCTGGCCGTCACAGAATCATAGAGTACCAGATTGAATCATAGTCCATGCAGAACAACTGGGGAACTAATCAGTTAATGATTCTTCTAGAGATTCTCTGTACCTTCTAATAACCACTGTGTGGAGTTTTCCACTGTGAGGGTGGTCCAGCGCTGGCACAAGTTGCTGAGAGAGGTTGGGTAGTCTCCATCCTTGGAGATCTTCAAAACCCAACTGGATGCTGACCTGGAAAACCCTCTGTGCTGTCTGTGCTTGAAGTGGGGGTGTGTGGACTAGATGATCTAAAGAGGTCCCTTCCAACATCAATGGTTCTGTGATATTTGTGCTTGGTGTGTGCAAGATCACTGCCACTTCAGTGTCCCTCAGCTGCCCTGCAGAGCTGTTCTGTTCTGCTCTTACTTGGTTTGATTGTTTTAGCTGCATAGTGCTTTTTCTTTGTTTGGATATTAATGCCTTTGCCAAAGGCAGAGTTCTTTCTGACTTGTATAGTTACTTCAAAGGATCGTAGATCATCTTCTGACCAACCTTCCAAACCTTTATACTGTCTTGGGGCTGGGAAACACCAGCAATGGTGCCCTTTTAGGCTTTGGGTGAAACGTGATGGAGAAGTCAGCTTAGAGTTTCTTGTTCAAGAAGGTGACAAGCTGAAGCTCTCGGTCTGCCTGTTGTTACACATTTACCCAAAAAGTTTCTACCAGATTTCTGTCCTTTTTTTGCCTTCTGTGGACTATTTTAGTCCTTGGCACTGTTGAACCAAAGCCATTTTCTCAGTGTGCGTTGGTTATCTTGCTTGGGGAACAGTGAAATCGCATTCTCTTTTTGGTACCATTAGGAATGTTGACCTTAGTATCACATTGTGTGTTATTGTCTTTGATGGTCAGGAGGCCTGCAGCCTCAACAGTGCCTGGTTTTACCCATGTCATCATTGTAGATGGCATCCTTCATGATGCATGGGGTCCTTCGTGATGCATAAGGTCTCTTGCATGAGGAGTCACCATTTGAAAGCAAGTCTGTATTTCTAGATCCCCACCCTTTGATGCACGCAGGCAACCCCACCTTGTAGAACCAGTGGCCACTATAGATTATGACCTTAGAACTCTTTTTACTTCAGATACACCATAGGTTTCCCTACTGTCTGCTGTAGGTGAAGTTCTCTGCTGTTTATCAATACCAGCCTGAGCAGCTCTTTTGTCCTGACTACTGGAGTTGCTCACCACTTCTTTCAGGCTTGCTTATCTCTGGCTTATCTGTCCCTTCCATGGATGAAGGAGTAAGCAGGACTAACCTTACCTGTAGGGTCAGGAACTTTCCCTTCCTTGAAGAAGGCTGCTGTGCAGTCTGAGCTGCTGGGTGTCATGGAGAGTCCAAGGAACCACATCAGAGAGTAGACTCTGCTGCAGTAATATATAGTAATATATATTTATCTCTAAAATTTTCCATAAGTAACAAGTAATATGGAAATGATGAATGAAAAATTCATAGCATACAGGGAGAAGAAATGTGTGTATGTGGTTGGCAAGTATAAGGGTAATAAATCTAAGTAACGCTATAAAAAAAGATGGTAAGAAACATTACCATGTAGACAGCTAATAGAGAATTACCCTACTAGGGACAAATAACAAATTCAGAAAGCATTTCAGGGATAGTTTGGCACATCTGCCCAGGGAAATTCTGCATGAATACAGCTCCTCTGTCAGAAGAATACTATTTTAGTGCCAAGCCCTCACTTTATTACCTTAATCACTACTGTAAAATTATCTTGAAGTGAGATAATTGTGTATGATTGTACCATTTGCACATCATCTTAACCTACTGGGCTTTTCTACTTTGCAGTCAGGCATTTTGAAACCAAGCTAAGCTGCATTGGCAGAATACTTGCAGATACAGCAGGGATCCAGCAGAGAAGGTGGCTGCTTTAGTTGTATCTGCAAGTGTTTTGCTGTGTAGACAAGCCTTTTGGCCACATGTGTTAAAGAGCAAGTGGAAATAAGATCTGCATGGCTGAGTGAATTAGCAGTTTATCCAGAGAGCAAGAAGGGCCTTTGCAAGGTTTTATCTGCTTGACCCTTTTAAGCTCTGTCTACATTAGTGAGCAGTGTAGTACCAGCAGATAAGTGGATAGAAGCACTTGCTCAGACCACTGCATCTCTAGCATATATAGCTTGGGGATTTTACTCTATAAACAACATGTGTTTGGGGGGATTTTGCTTTGGGTTAGCTTTAATCTGGTTTCTCTTGTCTAAGGGGCCAGTTGTTAATTTGGACTGTCTCCTTTAGGGTTTGGGGACTCTTTGGTGTGTATGTGGAGCTGAGCTCCTGGGTCTGTTTGCTGAGGAAAGTTAACATGACCCAAAGGCACTCGGTGAACAGCACATGGTAATTGCAGTGATGTACAGCAGTATGGAGGCTTGCTTTAAAAACTTACTGCCATTATAAACCAGGAGTCTGGGTCTCCCATTCTTTGGAATCATGGGGAGAAAAGAATGGGATGGTTTGCTGTCACTGAACACATGGAAGAGTCCTGTCACCTCTAGAAGCACAGATGTTTTCTTTATCTTCAATACTTGTCTAACCCTTTGGAATACAGACAGATGGAAACCTGCCTGCTTTCTATGTGACTTTTTGTCCCCCACCTTGGATTTGCTGTGGAGGAGCATTCAGGAGGCAGAGGAGCATCTGTGAAATACTGTCCGGACTCTGTTTCCCACTTCCGAGGTCTTTGAGTTTAATCAAAACACAATGGCTCTGTTAGAACAGCTCTGCCACAGCTTTTGAGGTCCTTGGCATGGGCTCTCTCAGCATCAGTTTGCCTTTCCAGTGGCAGCCTTAGTTGTACAAATAGTAATCCAGTATCCCTGATTAAATCCGGTGGGTTATTTGCTCCACCTTTGCTCCACCTTTATGGGCTGCTGCAGAGAGGGATGTGGAAACCATCTGCACATGTGAAACCAGGTACTGTGTCTGCTCTAGGTGCTCACCTGGGGCTGTGTGATGCCCAGCAGCAAATGCTTGAATTCAGAAATATTTTCCCTGTCCTTGAGGGTTCTCTCTCAGAGCACTCTGAAGGCTTATGAGACCTGGATAGTGCAAAAAGCTCTCATATGAGTCGTACAGTCCAGATGCCTTCTGGTCCGCAGGCTCCCCAGAATACAGATGTGGCCGCAGCATTCAGTTTCCTTGGCTGGGATTCTCCTTGGAACAGTCAGATGAAAAGGGCAGGTTAGTTTGGTGCTGGGCACTGCTCTGTGTCACTGTGGTGGCAGTTTTGCCCTGGTGTGAGGCCCCGTGTGCCTGCCTTTGACCTCACTCACAGCCGGACGCTCCTTGGCTCTCCGTAGCGTGTCACTCGCTCTGTCAAGGCGGCTTTTCAGCGGAACCAATCTCATTGCGTAGGACTCTGATTAATTTTATTCTGCAGTGCAGAGATCTTCTGCATATTGAGTAGCTGTGCAAGATGCAGCCTGGTCACAGGCACTGTTGGGGTTTGAGTACCTGACTTTATTACAGCAGATAGGGAGGTAGGGCTGTGTTGCTTGGTCTCCTTTACTGCCGGGGGTTGGAAAGGGAAGGATTTCCTGCCAAAATAAGGGAAGAAAAGGGATCTTGCTTGGTTTTTTTTTTCTCATTTGCCAGTCCTAGTCTCTTCTTTTTGCTTATGTGAGTTTTTCACGTTCAAGTGGTGCCTTAACTCTCTATGGTTCAATTTGTTACTTTTGTAGACGTGTTTTATGTGTCTCTTGTATTTTGCTGCTTGATGTAACTATCTGGAAAGCAGGGTCATTTACCCTTGGCAGGTTTTTAGGCTGTCACAGAATGGCAGATTCAGACACTTGATGCAGCTCTGCCTAGCTCTGCATTTTTCCATGTGGAAGAATCAAATGAACTGTCATTTTGGGCCACATGTTTTCTGCGTCAGCTGTGATGTCAAGGGAAAGGTGAGGATTTAAAACACACTTTTCTTCGAGGTTGGGTTGAATTTTTGCTCCTTCAGTATTCTGCCTTGCCCTGTGTGGGATCTATTATCAGCTGCTCATCTTAAATATTTTAGTGGGCTTGGGAAAGGAGATGAGGAACCATGCCATGCAAGGCCAGGCAGCTTTACCTTTTACTGTTTGATTAGAAGGTGACAACCAGTCTTTTGTTGTTATGCCCATTAGATCATTAATTTATTTAGTCCATTCATTTACTACAGAAGCACTAGCACAGTTGATTAAATACTAGTTAACTACAGTCAGATAATGTCGTTATTTAAGCCTTTACTTCCAGCACAGAATTTGTTTTCTTTCATGTTCAAAACTCCTTGTCTCCAGCTGGGTTGACAAGTCCCTGAAGTCAGCTAGTTTGTCTGGCCAGAGGTAAAACTAACTGCAAAGGAAAGAAAACTGTATGCAGGTCAGCTTTGCCAAGCTACAGACACTGTTTCCAAGCAAGTTGGATAATGATAACTCTCATCTCATTTTCTAGTCCTGATGGATCATCTATTTCTTTAGACTGTTTGTAAAGAAGTGAGTCCAGTATCTGTGATAAGCTGATAAACCTGATTCTGATGTGGACAGGCAAGAGGATAGCTGTATAATGTACATTGCATCTCTAATGTAGGAGTATGAAAAATAGACACAGCTTCCCAAATGCTGGTGAAAGCAGTAGTGTAGCTGGTTGTCCACAACTGTGCATATTACAGAGACCCTGGCAGTGCCAAGTGCTCACTATGGACTTGGGCTTTTCCTCTGCAGCTTTCTTCAGGGTTGAGCTGCTGGGCGGCTGTGCCATGGTGGTTATTTTTGACCACCAGTATTCTGTTGGGTTTGGTACTTCCTGTATTAACTGAATAAAAAGAACTTTGACTGATTCTAGAAATAAGCTGAGTTTGTGATTAGAGGGGTCAGAGGCTACTGCTGACGTGAGAGGCAGGCCTTGAAGAAAATGAGTGCCTGACATGGATAGATCGAGGGGATGATTTGGGCTGGGAGTGGCAGCTCTGGATGTCTCTAGTACAACCTCCTGCTCCAAGGAATAGATCAGACTCTTATAGGCAGTGCCGTTACTGTATATCTTTGTGTTCCTCCTTTTTTAATTGTAAAACTGGGAAGTATCAAACAATAAGCTTTGGTTGGAAAACTAATTAAAATCACCATTGCTCAAGTGCTGCAAAGACATACAGGGCAAAGTTCTGCAATGATACTCGCCCCCTTTCCTGCTTAGAAACCCCACCAGGAACCGCAGTCAGGATCTGAAACCCCAGCCTCTGCTCCCCCTGCATTTTGTAACACAGAGAATGACCATGGAGCACTACCTGAGTGTTGTGGGGTGGCTGATTGGTTTTGATTTTGCCCGACTAGATGTAATTCATAGCTCTAGCACCATGCCAGAACTCAACATGCAACTGCCCAGGTTTATTTCCTCCTTTTATTATGAAATTGCTTTAATGGGTCCATGGAGGTTTTTTCCATAAGCATATTTCTTTTCCATATGCTTCTGACTATTAAAATCGGGGTTTGTCCATGCTGATGTAGGCTTAGTTTAGTTGTTGCAGGGTATGCAGTACTGGCAGGCAAATGTAGTAGTGCTACCACACAGGGATGGTGGTGGCTGTGGCGGTGTTGCCTGCATGCAGTGGTGGTATAAACTGCACTTCGTCACACTCTCACTTGTGCCCTCTGTCAGTTTGAGGATTTGAGAATCCCTGACACAGATTTCCGCTCATGGCTATTTCACAGACGGTTTTCTTGATCAGTGGTGTTACTTTCCTGAGCTACGAGACTGGGAAGTAGAAATAAAATCAGTCTGTTCTGCAGAAATCCCTGCCTGATGCCTCTTGCAGTTACAAGCCCTTGATCAGAAACCACCTTTCCAACAATCATGACCACATCTTCCATTCTGTGTGTTTCTGTTTCCTTTCAGGGAAAGATCATGTTTGCAGATTTATTGGCTGTGGAAGGAATGAAAAATTTAATTACGTGGTCATGCAGCTTCAGGTGAGTTCTGGGCTTCCCCTCAGCCCCCATCCTATGGAGATGGCATCACAGTGAAGGATTCACAGTGACAGCAGACAGCCAAGCACTGGTGTAGAGACTTCGTTGTACAGAGAAAGTGGGTGGAATGGGAGACAGTGAGACTGGGGCGGGGGGGGGGGGGGGGTGGTGTTGCTGTGATACCCTCCCTTGGGATAGCTCCACTTGTCAGGATGTGCTAAGATATTTCACAATACACAGTTTGAGGCAGTGCTGTCCATGCCATGCCTGTTTCCCAAACAGTATGTCAGCTGATTTCCCAGTGTAATGGTCTGGTATCTTTTTATGAGTCAACACAGCAGTTGAAAGTTAAAATGAAGCATTGGAAGATCTTGTACAGGAAATAAAGCAGACATAAAGTGTCTGAGGAGCGTTTCTGCTTTTTGGGGGGGATGCACGTTAGAACTTGGAGCTGTGAAATGCTGTGTGTGATGGTTTAAGTGTCTTATTGATTGTTTCAGGGCCGGAATCTGGCAGATCTCAGGAGGAGTCAGCCTCGAGGGACTTTCACACTGAGCACCACGCTGCGATTAGGCAAACAGATTCTGGAATCAATAGAAGCCATTCACTCTGTGGGATTCCTGCATCGAGACATCAAGCCTGTATGTTGGTTTGGAAATTTGGGGTTTGCTTGTGTCTGTCTGTTCTGCTTGAGCCAAAGGCAGTCTGAGTATGGGCAGATCTCAGTGGAGGCACTTAGTTCTTACACACTCACACTGTCTGACACATTGGCTGTTTTCTGCAAGTACAGACTAGTAATATAGTATTGTCATTCCTTTAAGTGCATAGAAAACTAGTTAGTATGGGCAGAGGCTGCTCCGTGGTGGCTTAGTAGCTGTCAGTCATACTTGTACCAGTTAAGATCACATAACGAAGCAATCTAATTCCAAACAATCATTTGGAGTCCAACCATTTATTCCTATAAAAGGGGTTCAGAAACGATGTCTTGCTCTGTGACCCATCACTTGAATAAATGCTGTTTCATGTATTTGACTGAGCTAAATAATCCTCTTAATCTTTTCTGAGCAATTGCCAAAAAAACTGGAGCAGAGGTTCCAGTGTCAGAAACACAGCCACGATGGTGGGCATCTGCCTTGGTGAGGCACAGTAATTCCAACTCACATTGTAGGAGCCAGTCTTCTTCCAGCTCTTCACTATTTGACTTCAACACTTGTTGTTCCCTAAGACCACCCTCCTTCCAGCAAAATCATTTGCTGCTTTTAAAATCAGATGGGTTTGGCTGGTCAGATTCAGGTGAAAGTCAGTCATTAATGTAACTGCCCACAAATCCTTTATGGTAAAAGATATGTTTAAGATGGGGAGTTAAAAAAGAGCTGCTCTATTTGCTTCTTAGTTTATTTACTAAGAACCAAACCAAGTGATTTTTAGTTGTCTGAACATTTAGATCAGTTGAGGTAATGCAGTATAGTGGATGGAGATTCTGGGGGTTATGGCAGCATAAAGCATGCTGGCAGCTGAATGATCAGAAGTATTTGTCTGCAGTAACTCCAGCCTGGTATTCATGCGATGGAGCTCTCACTTTTTCTTGTAGCAGCTGAAATTTAGTTAAGCTAATGTGAAATTTAGTTACTTTGAAACTCCACAGTCATTTGTTTGCAAAGTTAACCTCTTAACATGGCAGCGATTGGCTAATCAGGAGTTTAAGATGCATCTTGAAATTCTTCTCTTTGACTTGTGTTTCCACCAGAGGCATGTGGGGCTATGTGACAAAGTTTTGTTATTAAATGGTCACTCTTACTCGGATTTCTGGTATTAAACTGATTTGGTTTTCTTTCTTTATCTAGTCCAATTTTGCCATGGGCCGCTTGCCTTCAACGTACAGGAAGTGCTACATGTTAGACTTTGGTCTGGCCCGTCAGTATACCAACACCACTGGTGAAGTCCGGCCAGTAAGTATATTTGAAGTAATTTTTTTCCACTTCTGCAGCTGCTTAGGCGTGGAAAGCTTTGGGATTGTGTTTGGTTTGTGGTGGTTCTGCTCAGTCATTCTATTTGACTGCATTTTCTGCAAGGTGAGATGCAGCACATACCTTCAGCTGAGTTGAGAATCTAAGAAGGGGATGCTTGGTGTTGTCTTACAAGGCATTTGGCTTTGTTTTTTTCTTTTCAAATAAGATAATAATGTTTTCCACAGGCTTGCAATACTTCTTGAGTACATAATGGCCAAGCAAAGAGGGTGAGCCCAGTGCTGGCCGTGTAACTTTTGTATTGCCAGAGGACTGCTCTAGTTGAGTCCTTTGTGATCTGGGGAACAAGGTTGGTGTGTTCTTAAAGCTTTTTATGACAAAATAAAAATGCTGGAAGTTAGAGGCTGACTTGGTCTCTGAGGCTGAGCTCACTGTGAACTGCAACCTGTAATGCTTTTCCAGCCTTCCCTGGCTTTGGTTTTGTGTACATTGCTCCCTGACAAGATTTCTTAGCAGGCGGATTTCAGTGTGCCTGCTTGGAGGGGAGGTAAGGGCAGAGGGCATAATTGCAGCACATGACATGTGGTGTTATCTTTATCAGCACTGTGTTATGTGGGGTCACCCATAAGGATACATTAAGCTTCAGGTGCTCTAGGTATCATTTAGAGCATTCCTAGATTGATTTTGGAACGCAGCTCAAGCAGGGAGGGCTAAAAGCAATCTCTGTGTTTATCATCCTAAGCCTGTACCTTTGGGGTCTGCGCATCTTTTCCATCTGCAAGATAACTGTTGTTCTGGAAAACATGGACAATGTGAGAGCTAAATTCAGAGATTCTGTAGCACAGGATATGACTGGGGAGGGGGAAGAAAGCAAAGATCAGTGAACAGGTTCTGTGTCTTTTTTTCTTTTTATCTCCCCCCCCCCCCATCTTTTCAGTTGGACATTAAAAGCCTTTTCTTTTTAGCTGTAGATGGGAGCAGCTCCAAAGCTTGTGTTTACATCTTAAGGAGAAACACACCATGTACTACCGGTCTTCCTTGTTCATGCTGTTGAGTTTAAGGATAACCCTCCTCCACACTGCCCTTTGCAAAATGCAGCCCCACTCCTTTCCTCTTTCTGCAGTTAGAATTCTAGCCCACTATGGGTTGAAACAGTGTTTCTGCAAAATTTCTACATTGCTTCAGTGAAGCAATGAGTACATGTGTATTTCAAGTCCTGTTGTTTGATCAGTGTTTTGTCTTGACAATGAAAGAAGCCAGTTGTTATAGATGTCTCTTCTTTTGGATCCTCTTTTTTTTCTTCTTTTCTCCCAGTAAAATTACTTTGCTTTTATTTTGCTACATCCTTAGACAATACTCCCAGGCCCTGGTTTTGGAAAAGCACTCCATCCAGCCTTGATGTATTTCAGGGCAAAAGACTTCTGTGTATCTTGCAGGCTGTGTCCTGCCTGGGTTGGTGTGGGTGAGGTGGGGTTTGGTTAGGATGCAGGGCTCTGAGAAGGTTGGTCTTAATGCTGGTTGCTTGCTTGCCACAGATGAGTCTTGTGGAAGAACTAGTAACACATAATCTTGTCTTGAAAAAAGACAAAAGGATCCCCAGAGGGGTGGGAGCAATAATAAAAAAATAACAAAAAATACTGAATTCAGTTCCTTTGTTTCATTTTTTTAATTATTATTATTTAAGGAACTTTATCATTTATTTCACCAAAGAGTATTTCAAGCCAGTAGGCAGTCTTATGTCTCCATTCTCTTTCAGTTTCTTTATCCATGAAGAGCCATAGAATCCCAGACTGGTTTGGGTTGGAAGGGACTTTAAAGCTCATCCAGTTCCAATCCCCTGCTATGGGCAGGAACACCTGGACCATGGTAATGTAGGGCAGGTTTGGGACCATAACTCCTTGATCATTACCGGTCTTTATTCAGGCCTGCCAGTTGTGTCCTGAACATGCAGTACAGACAGCTTTATTCTTTCCCTCTGCCTGCGACACCCTGCTTTCAGAGACATGTTCCCTGTGGCTCCACAAATAGCAATTGAAAATGGTCCAGCATTTAGCAGCTTGGTCTTGATTATTTATTTGGAAACAGAGGCGAAGCCATGTTTTTCCTGGAGCCTCTCTCCTGTTGCAGGAGCTGACACTGGGCTGTTCTGCTCAGCCAGCATCTTTTTCGCTTAGTCAGCTGCAGCCCATTGATCAGCTCTTGATCTCCTCGTGGCTCCAACTGCAGTGCAGCACTTTGCAGCGCTGTGCTGAAGGCACCGCTCAGCTGTGAGGGCGGCTCTGTGAGTCAGGGAGCAGAAGGAAGATGCTGTAGGCAGGACAGGGCATAGCCTGTTCAGACGAGCGTGATGAAGGCTGCAGAAATGTGTCAGCTAACTGAGAAAAAGGTATTTCTTTTCCACAATATATGCCTTGTGTTAAAAATAAACCTTGCTGCAGTGAACAAGGTATTAGAAGAGGAGAGTGTGATATGTGATACGTTTCTCTACGAAGTAGTTTTCCCCCCAGTGGAAAACGAGCTGTAAAATAACATAAAGGATATGAACTCCTGTATCGTAAGAACCCAAATGTTCAAACATAGAAGCCCAGAAGCTTTTACACTTGCTTAGTACTTGAAATATATGTAAAGCTGTAAAGTTATGTTGGAGATGATCATTTTGCAGTCATATAAATGGATCTGTGGAGCTATAGTACTCTGCTTAAGAAGAGATCATTTTTGTCCTGGGCTTCATATAGTTAAAAGGTAATTGAAGAAAAGGCTGAAAACACAGCAGTCACATAGGTTTAGCAGAGATGGGGAAAGGGAACAAAATGGACCTTTGTCTTTAAAAATATCTCACATTTAATATATTTACAGAAATGCCATTTCTGTGGGAATGGGTCAGTTATAAAACAGATTGTGGAAATTACATAAAGGTTCTTGCTGTTACTTTTATTGTTGGTGCAGCAAATTTGGACTTGAGAAGGGAGTTCATGTTCCAGTTTAAAACACCGCAACTACAGAAAGGCAGTGCAGTTGACATTAAATGTATGTAAAGCAGGCTAGCTGATGGGTTTTGAAATCTCTTAGCAAGCAGGGACTCTTGTATCTTGTTACAACTAGTTGTTTCTCTACTTTTCCTCCCCTGGTTCAGTGAGGGTGACCTCCGATCATCCACATCAGGTTGTTGGTGGTTTGATTTTATGTAGCAGGTCTCTGATTAGAGCTCTTGTGCTGTAGGGGTGAGGGAAACAGAAGGAAATCTCAGGCTCAAATCCCATATATACCTGCAGGGAACTGTGAACGCATTTTCCATTTCCAAGTGCTTTTGCTGCCAAGCTGCAGGGGGGATCTATCTGGATGTATCATTCCTTCTGGTCAGTGCTGTTGCACTTGAAGCGTTGATTATTTTTCCCATGGGACTGCAGACAAAGGAACAGGAAACTATTATTATGTCTGGTGGTAAGGGAACAGGGACTTCACCCGCTGGGCAAGTGAATGTTGAATTGGATTGCAGGTTAGGTCTCCCCTCAGTCAGGTAAGTGTATTTGCTGCCAGGTTGCAGAGTGCCTATGTTTCTCTCTCTTTTGAATAAATACTCAATTATTCTGTGCAAAAGGGGTCCGTGCCAGCAGGGATGCTCTTAGACTTGCATCTCAAAGCACCTTGTGGTGTAGGGGTGAGGTTGTGCTCTAGAAGGAGGGTGGTGTGGTTTTCATTTCTGTGCGAGGGGTGGAGAGATTTGAACTTAGCTCTGCTGCATCCTGGTGGTTGCCACAACTCTCTCTTGTCTTGCTGTTACTAGAAAAGGGTCATCTTCTTCACCTGACTCCGGGAAAGCATTATGAGCTGTAAATCCCCAAAGAAATGTGATTAACACTTTACAACAGTCCAAAATACTTCAATTTCAGTGGTCCCTCAGCTCTGTGATACAGCTCATGAGGAACTTCTCTTCCTTATTCAGCATTCGCCATGCTTTCCGTAGAGACATTCAGTACTGTATGTTCCCCAGTGGGACCATGCCTGTAAGAAACAAGTGCAGCTCTGCGGCCAAAATGCTCTTGTTAAAAATTGGATAATAATTGAATAATAGGGTTACAGCTGGAATAAGCCTTTTAGTAAGGAAAAATGCTCATTATTAGCCATGTTTCTAATGTGAGAAAGGCATCCTCATCTCCAGTGCAGGTTCTGGAGCAGGCATTGCATGATGAGGTGGTTCGTGTTTGCTGTCTGGAAACACAAAATTATTACCCTGGTCTCTTCTGATGATAAAATCCATTGGTAATTTTGATTCTCCTGAAGTAAAGAAGGGAAGGTGTCATTTTAACTCATCTCCTTCAGGTCTTTTGCTTTGAAAAGAATAGTAGGAGACTGTCTCAGAACTGAAGTCAGTGCAAAATCTACAGAGTTCCTGGAACTTGCTCATTTTTAGGGAAGAGGAATAGTAAGACTCAGAAGAAACACCACTGAGCTGATTGCTCCAGATTGGTTGGTTTCTGTTGGTATCTGTGTCTCCCAGCTGAGATCTTTCCTCAGTTTACTGAATTGAGTTTTAAGGCTGTATAATACATAATACTAGCTCTTGCCTCTGATCAGTGTGGCCCTCATGTTTTCACACTGTGCAGTTTACATCTTAAGATACAGTGACTGCTCATGTGGCCTAAAAGCGGCACTGACTTTCATTCTGCTCTCTTTCAAACTGCCATATAATCATAGAATCAGATTGGTTTGGGTTGGAAGGGACCTTAAAGTTCATCCAGTTCCAACCCCCTGCCACCAGCAGGGACACCTTCCACTAGAGCAGGTTGCTCCAAGCCCTGTCCAATGTGGCCTTGAACGCTGCCAGGGATGGGGCAGCCACAGCTTCTCTGGGCACCCTGTGCCAGGGCCTCAGCACCCTCACAGGGAAGAATTTCTCCCTAATGTCTCATCTCAATCTCCCCTCTGTCAGGTTAAAGCCATTCCCCCTTGTCCTGTCCCTACAGGCCCTTGTCAGAAGCCCGTCTCCAGATTTCTTGTTGCCCCCAGATAACTTTAGGAAGGGAAATCACAGTAGGATCATACAACTGGTGTGTGGTTAGGATGTATGCATCTCCTCTCAGCTTGGGGTTTTTATACTGTTAGGTGTGATCTGTGAGCAGGGGGAAATCGTCTCTAGAGGGACCCCTTTCACCACTTGACAACACTCACACACCACAGGCTCACCCAAAGCCTGGGATCTAGATGAAGCTAAATTCAGCATGGACCAACAGCCCTGGGGAGGATGCTGGGAGATGGCAACAGCTACACAGGAGACCCAGGTTTCTGGAGGGATACAATATTGAATCGTTTTTTAATTCATTTCTGTTTAATTTTTTTCTCATTTTGTTGTTTTTTATCATGTTTTTCTTTGGGTTTCTCTCTGTTTTACAGTTCTTTTGGGCTCTTCTTTTGAGGCTGTGTTTGATGCGTTGGCTTCCCATCCGCTGCTCGTAACCATCTCTGCTATGAGTTGTGAGTGAGCCATCACCATGCTTCTGGGTTTTCATTTTGTTTTGTGCTTTTGTTATATACCAAAGTCCGAATGACACCTGGTTTTCTTTTTTCCCCTCATGATATGTTTGTCTTTCAGCAGGATCGTGACAGCCACCTAAATGTGCTGCAGAGGCATAGAACACTTGGGATGCTGCCTGAGGGGCTGGCAGGCATTTGGGTGGTGCCCAGGGACTGTGGTTTTGTCACTTCTGTTGTTGCAGAGGCCAGGGGAGGGGAGTTCTGTCCTCTTACAGTTTTGGCTCCAGCTTCCTCTAAGTCCTTTCTGACTCCCCGTTGGGATAAAACACTAAAAGTGCTGCTGTTTAAATTAGTGTAAAACGCATTTAAGAGGTGCAGAATTTGCCTTCACAGAAGAGGTGGAAATGCATATCCCTGCGTCTCCTCCATGAGCCTGGTGGAAGCAGAAGATTGCTAGAAGTCACAGAGATAACTTTCTCTTAGTGCAGTTAAAGCTTCCTTTCACTTTTCCTTCTTATCACAATTTTTCCAATGGGTCATTTCAATCCAAGATGTATCTCCAAACGCTCACCATGATCTGTGGCATTTCCTCTCTCCCGTTACCACCTTCTCTTCGATCTGCGCTCTCTTCTCATTTTCTTACTGCTGGAAATCCTTTCCCTGTTTCCTGGAGAGGTGGGTCAGTAACCTTAGATGACAGCAGGCCTGCCAGTGGCAAAGGTGGTGGATCTCATGGGGTGTTTGTACCTCAGGCTTCCAGACGTTGGGGGAGAACCAGCAGATACATTCCATGAGGATAAATACCACAGGCATAAGAAACAGCAGGAGGAAAATACTGACATCCAAGCATAAGTTTTTAAGCTGGAAACTGGGACATCCAAAATACCAATCTAGGAAACACTGAGAGATGAGGAAAGATTCAGATTAATGAGGAAATATGAGCACTCCTGGCATAAAGGGAGCATATCTTGGAAAGACATTTCCCATGAATCGTAAGGGTTGACACTTAAAATACAGATGATCATGAGTGGAGAATGATGAAAAGCTGATGAGTGCCAAAGGGCACAGTTTGGAACAATGCATCTACTTCCTATAGGATTTTATTACCTAATTCTGCCTTTGTCTGTGAGGTAGCGTTTATTGCTAATGTACTAAAAGAAACGCAGAGTGTAATTCTTGCTCTGTGGTAGTGATCTAACACATTCTCCCAAGCTAAAACTCATTTTAAACCAAGCTTCTAACAGTGCAATATACTTCATATCTTGATCATCTTCCTAACAGCACTGTATAATAAATTACTTTAGCTTTGTGCTGCACACAATCTGAATGCAGGATTAGATGCACTTTACCCCAAGTACCGGTTTTGATGGCAGTACTGATGTGGAAAAATGAAAGAAAAATCCTGTATGGTTTTAAGTTGTATTTCAGTTTATTACTTTCTTACAATCTGAGGGATTCAAATAGGTTGGGTTAAATATTATTCCATACTCTGAAGTTCCTAACTTCTGCACTTTCAGTTCTGTGTCAAATGTGGACTGATCTGGACAGCAAGGATGCTTTATCTAGGCTCTTTTTCCATTGCTGGACAATGCAGTGGTGGCATGAAATTTATTAACTGGAAGAAATGAAGCATGTAAAGAAATCATCTGGAAAATTAATGTTGATGAGTTCAGAAAAGAAGTCAATAACAGTTGGGTAGGCATCATGTCCTACAATAGAAGCTCAGACAGGAGCTGTTTGTTTGGATGGAAAACAAAGTATCTCCATAGCCATGGAAATATTTGATTGCCATGATCAGTGACACAGTCAGCAAGCATGACTGACTGCCTTGTGACTGCCTGGGCAGTCAGATATGGTTAAAAGAGGTGAAACCTTTATGAGAAGATGCTGTTCACACAGCATCTGCCTGGTTTATTGAAAGCTCTAAACGTCCTGTCAGATAAATTGCATAGTCTTGCTCAGCTGCAGTGAGGTACCCTACGAGAGAAGACTGGGGAGAGCCCCTTATCCTCAGCTGCAGGACTGGCTTGGTGAAGTGTCCTGTGTTGGCTGTGGGACATGCTCAGTTAAAAGATGGCTGGGCTTCTGGCTTGCTTCTAAAAGAGGAGGGGAATACATTTGCAAGCTGCTTAGAGTTGGTTTCAGAATAGATCTAATTAAAGACTGTAGAGATAGCCTGTCTGCCAGAAATAGTGAGTATTGATCTAAAAAGGTTTTCAGAGACATTGCCAACCGTGCTGAAACCAGCACATGTGGTACTGGCCTCAGGATATACACAGCTGATAACCGAAGACCCTGAAATAGGGAAAGAACATGAAAGGCAAACTCCCATGGACTGCAAACACTGAACAATGTTTGTTCTGAAAGCGTCAGGGGTTACATATTAGAATTGCTCATAATACACTCGTGGCCCATGGAAAGTATCCAAACACACTGTCTTCTGCTTGTAATGGGAAAGAGGAATGTCCTCTTGCTTTTGAATATGTAGAGGACATTTACAGTGATGCCGACTCTAACAGATGTACTCCACTGGCCAGCATTCTGCTTTTCAGGAGCTCACATCAGTGAAATCACAGTCATTTGTCAGTAGGAATCCTAAATATGTGCTCCAGGAGGGATGAGGTTCATGGATCATGAATAGAATATCTTGACTATTACCTGCTGCTGAATAAGTAGCTTATAGTTCAAGCTGGAGTACTGCAAGATTAAAGGCTGCATTAAGTGCATGGGGTATGCATATGGGTTCTCCTCATGGAGTGTTTGGTTAGCATAAAGGAGCTGTAAAACAGATGTAATTCTTTTTTGCTTGGAGTCACTACAGAGAGCTGCATTATGCGCCATTCAGGAGTGTGCTAGTAGCATGGTATGGTGAACTTGCTTAAAAACCATTTTCTTTTTTCTGAGAGTACTGAAAGAGCAACTTGCCTGTATGCAGCTGAAGTGACTGAATTGTATGTATTTAAACTGATAGAAGGGTGCCTTAGAATAAAACTGCAGAGCTTTAGGCTTAGTTCTGGAAGCATAGGCACAGATAAAAGAACAGACATGGACCAACTGACCCAAGTGGGACAAGTTACCTAGTTAGGGTAGTTACTAATGTGCTCAGATTCTTGCTAGAGTAGGATCTTTATTATGAGTCCCTTTAGTTCTTTGCCCATGCTTAGCCCAGTGGTGGCTGGGCCTGACCCCAGTTTTGCCACATGAATTTTGAAAGCACTGCTGTTAACGCTGGTGCTTCTTAGCTAAGATGGAAGGATTTTGTGGATGTCTTTATTTAAAAAGCATATTTTTTTTCAGAACAATGACATCTTCAGTAAAGGAACTCATATGGTATGATGTTCTTGTGGAAGCAGCAATGGAAAGAGTTGGAAGTGTTACTCAGCCCCCAGAACAGAGAAAGCCTCCAGCACAGAGGAACAGTCGCAGAAGCACTGCCTTCTTCCCAAGGCTGCTATATCAAGCTGAGAATGGAAGGAACAGGAGAGTCAGACAAAGCAAAAATAGATACCTGGTTTAGAATATACAGGGAAGAACTCTGAAAGTTGGAGGTTCTTGATTTGAGTCTCACAGAGGATCTTGACAGCAGTGCCATCAAATGCCTATGGCTCTGTGTCAGAGTAGGGATCCTTGTTCCTGTCCCAACCAGGCTGCCCTCAGACTTTGCTCAGCTCATGTTATTCCCAACTCCGTTTTGCACTTGCACTTCTTTTATCCGCTTTTCCCTTAATCTGGAATTTAAAAAGGAAAATACAATCTCAGATCATGTTCTTAGCTCTGTGCCTAGGCTCTTACTGTTCTAATCTATCACTGTCACCACCTTGCCCTCTCTGTAAAATCAGCCTTTCTAGAAACGCACAATTGGAGAATGCTGGCTGCTAGAGCAGATGGAGGCAAGTAGGAGCTTTTTATTCCTTGGGTGCATATGAAATAGCAGTATAGAGGAGGAGTTCTCAGGAATTAGCTGCACAGGGGGGTTAGTAATCTGCTCTGTCCCTGAGATGTTTCTCGTCTCCTTCAGCCCCGCAACGTCGCTGGTTTTCGAGGAACGGTCCGCTACGCCTCGGTGAACGCACACAAAAACCGAGTGAGTATTTGGGGTTATAAGGAGCTAACAGCAAAGCTGTTTCTCCTCAGAAACCTGTTTTCAGGAGCAGAGGAGTAAGAGGTGCGAGTTCTGGTTTGTTCCTTTTACAGAATTTAGTATATCGGATGATTTCCATGAGGTGGTCAAGGCTGTTGGCTGTAAAATCAACGTTACGATTCAGTTATTGGATCCTCTCTAGATAGCAGCCTGAATAATTGCATTATCAGACACTTCAAGGGGAAAAAAAAACAAACCGCACTAAAGCAGAAGCCAGGTTAAGTGCCCGGCTGCTTTCTGCTAGTTTCTAGCAGAACTTGGCTGTGAATTACCAGGTGCCAGGTCCCCAGATCCGTTCTCCACCTGGAATACGTAACATTAACATCATGCCATCAGGTGAAGGGCCACATAGTGAAAGCTAGATTTATATTTCCCTGAAAATATCCACTATTTACCCAGTGTCTGGCCTGTTTAATTCTAAACACTTCCAGAAGTCTCATTCAACATTCTTCTCAAAACACTTACTCATCCTGTTTGTTCAGTTTATATTTCTGTGTAGACAATAAACAGGAAGTTCTCTGGTTCTGTAGCTAAGTGCTTGCAAGATGGAAACTCGGCCTTCCTGACTTACCTCAGGTTTCCAGCCTCATTTGGGATGACTCTATAGGATGACCTGTGATACAGGAGAAGGTTTCAAGTTTTTTTAGGGAAAGAAGTTCTTGGCTGCAGAACATAGAAAGTGTGATGTGTGGAGGGCAGTTGAACGCCATCATGAATTCATTTTGTTTCCTGAGAGACAGTGAGAAACTTGAGGTACCATTTTTGGAAGAGCTGAATAGTGGCAGCTGTAGCTGGCATCAGCTGAAGGTATATTTAGACACAAAAATGGCTGTATAATGCATGCTATTCTGAGAAATCACATTCTAGACATAGGATGTTGCGCACCAAAAATCACTTCATGTACTTTGACGATTTCAGCCTTAATCCCTGTGTTTCAATTTCCCATTTGCTGAAGACTTTCTACACAGTTTGGGGTTTTGTTGGTTTGGGGTTTGTTTTCCTTAATCTGGGTTATTTCACATCCCATTAATAAATATTCCCTGTTGTACACTCAGTGAGGGAGAGTCCTGTGGAAAACTTGGGCTTTGCTGCATAGATAAAAAACTTTTCACAACAAACAAATGAGGTTATTCAGGTGATTTTATTGACATTGCCAAGTTTAATAAATGCTTGGGTTTGCATCTTTAGTCTTTAATCTGGCTTTTTTAATCACTGAATGGGAAGTATGACTTCTCTTCCTGCTTTTTAAAATGAGGTAGCTCATCTGGCGAGCACAACCGGACTCCTGAGCAGCAGGGAACTTTGCTCCTCAGTCTTCATCTCTCTCTTCTCCAGGAGATGGGTAGACATGATGATCTGTGGTCCCTCTTTTACATGTTGGTGGAGTTCGCAGTTGGTCAGCTTCCATGGAGGAAGATCAAAGATAAGGTAGGAAACCTCACCTCTGTGCTTATGATAGGCTGCTACATGTTTATTATCATGACTCTTTATCATTCCTCTTGCAGCTAAGTGCAGCTTTTTGCTAAAGGAAAGCCAGAGCCTGCTTTTCATCAGATACCACTGCAGGATGCTAACCTGCTTTTGTGTGTTCTGATGCACAGTGTAGAGCTTGTCTTACTTGGAGTAGCTAAGTACTTTCTTACACATGTTGTTAATCCCATTTGGTCAGGTAACTTTGACTGTTCTCAAAAAGCAAACGATAAAAGTGGAAAGGCTGACAAATAACAGGAGAGATGTGTAGACACAGTGCTCAGTCTAAGAACAGGCAGTGTTCCAGGAATGATAAGACTGTATGAATATGAAGCAATAGAAGAGATTTTGACTCTGAGATATCTTTTTTCCAGGAGCAGGTTGGCATGATAAAAGAAAAGTATGAACACCGAATGCTGCTAAAACACATGCCTTCAGAGTTCCACCTTTTTCTGGATCATATTGCAAGCCTAGACTACTTCACCAAGCCAGACTATCAGGTAGGAACTTTCGTTTGTTACCACTGTGATATGTGGCACTGTGGATTGGCATTTGGATTTTCTAACGTTTCCATGCACGTGTTTATATCTGTCTGAGGAATATCTTTCCTAGGACCAGGAGCAAAAGATTGGACAGTATAGTTCCTCAACAGCTCAAAAGTTTTTTTCTTCTCTTTCCACCAGCCTGTCCAGAATAATCCCATACTCCAGACCAGAAAGCACCAGAGTACTTTTGACTTTCATTAAAACACAAAAGTCTTGAGATACTCTAAATGTAACAGAATTTTAGCACAGCTTGCCAAATGCAAAGAGCCTATGCGACCAGCTCAACGGTCATAGAATCAATAAATCCCAGACTGGTTTGTGTTGGAAGGGACCTTAAAACTCACCCAGTTTCAACCCCCTGCCACAGGCAGGGACGCCTTCCACTAGAGCAGGTTGCTCCATGCCCAGTCCAACCTGGCCTTGAACACTGCCGGGGATGGCGCAGCCACAGCTTCTCTGGGCACCCTGTGCCAGGGCCTCACCACCCTCACAGGGAAGAATTTCTTCCTAATGTCTCATCTCAATCTCCCCTCTGTCAGGTTAAAGTCATTCCCCCTTGTCCTGTCCCTACAGGCCCTTGTCAGAAACCCCTCTCCAGATTTCTTGTTGGCCCCTTTAGGCACTGGAAGCTGCTCTAAGGTGTTCCTGGAGCCTTCTCTTCTGCAGGCTGAACCAGCCCAGCTCTCTCAGCCTGTCTCCAGAGCAGAAGTGCTCCAGCCCTCAGAGCATCTTCATGGCCCTCCACTCATCTTTATGACATTTGCTTTCATTTCTTGGTACCTTCCATAGGCAAGATGGAGATTATAAGCTGTACCTGGTCCTTATGCTCATACTTCAGATTTTTTGAGAGCCACCCTCAACTGCTTCACATAAATTGTCTGTTTTGTAAATTTATTCCAGCTAATCATGTCCGTTTTCGAGAACAGCATGAAAGAAAGAGGTATCACTGAAAATGAAGCCTTTGACTGGGAGAAGGCTGGTACAGATGTCTTGTTGTCCACTAGCACCTCTACTCCACCGCAGCAAAACACCAGGCAAACAGCAGCCATGTTTGGGTGAGTGTTGCAGTTGCACAAGTCAGACTATTGACATCCTCAATGATAAGCTCAGTATCAGCTTGGTTTTTGAAATGTTTCAAGGCCTCTATGATCCTGGGAAGTTTGAGCTGCGTGGCAGCCACTAGTTGTTTTGACTTCATGTATACTGACATGTATGTGGTAGAACCCAGTTTCAGACCCTTGCTGTCCTGAAAACAGGTTTCCTACTGGGGTTGAGGGTATTGGTTGGAGTCACATTAAGGGATGTCTGAAGGTCTTTGGCCAGACATATGCTTGTATATTTTGCATGTTATATGGCATACATGGCTGGAGCTTCTGGGAGAGTGCTCCCTGTGAGGCAATTGTTGCCTTGCTGTGGGGTGGGTTTATGGTTGATAGTGAGCTGAATCCAGCAGAATGCATGCACTCATCACACCTTGACACAGCTCATCGACCTCTACAGAGTGTTTCATGTGCTGCTGCAAAGGTACACAGAGCTTGGTGCTCAGAGATGGAGATGAGTCCAAACAAAAGTTGATAAGGCTTAGTTCACTGATCTGTCTTGGTGCTTTTGAGGGGGCTGACATTAAGGAATAATGATAATCCTTAGTAGTATTATAGAAGATAAAAGCTTAATATTTTAGAAAATAAAAGCTATAAGGCCTTTTAAGCCTCATTTACTCATGCAAAGAGGGGAAGTTTCTTCTAAGCTAAATCCTGTGTAATTGGCATATATGAAGTTTTTAGCCTGCATATAAAGGGTCTCAAGATGCTTTCACTGATCCATCCCACTTGTGGCTGTATGTTAGGTGGAATCCTCCTGTTCTGTTTCAGGTTGTCTTTTCTGTGATGATGCTGGCCTGCGTGTTATTTCCACCCTAAAAGCTGCTGAGGAATTTCTTTGGGCAGAGTGGTGGGCCTCCTTCATTAAGTACAAATAATCTTACTTCTTGTCTCTACCACAGGGTGGTTAATGTCACTCCGGTGCCTGGGGACTTGCTACGTGAGAACACTGAGGATGTCCTGCAGGGTGAACATCTGAGTGATCAAGAGAATGCTCCTCCCATCCTGTCAGGCCGGCCAGCAGAAGGTCTTGGTCAGGCTCCAAACACTGCGTTCAATGAGGGGGAAGTTTGGGAAGAGACAGATGTGAATCGCAACAAACTCAGGATCAGCATTAGCAAAGTAAAGAACATCTCTTTACCTCCGGTGGCTGTTGGATTTAGGGATAGACTGCTAGAAGCTGCTTGGATCCACTGCATCCAGTGTGGTGCAGCCCAAAAAGCACTGTAGAATTTCCTTGAGGAAACTGGAAATTACAAACAATTTTTCCACGAAGCCATTGGGATTAATTTGGATCGTCATGCAAATTACATTTGGGGAGCCAGTAATAATGGAGCCAATCGTTTGTACAATCATTATGTCAATAGCTAGGATCTTGCTAACTCAAGCGGCGGAATTCTAGTCCTTGCATAGCTGATACAATATCAGAAACGTCCCAGGTTTGGAAATTATAAACCAAGATTTTATTGTGTCCTGAGCTCTTGGTTAAATACCTTTCATCAGAGATGTCTTCATAAGCCATGTTTTTCTCCATCATGAATCATTACTAATTTTTCTCTTCTGATTTTTAACTTTCTATTCTAACGTTAGCCCAATTTATAAAGAGCATCTGATGGTGTTTTCACCCCTGTGAAGAGCCAGAGAAACTATCGCTTAATATTTTCCTCATTCCAAGATCATATTAGACTTTTTAGCTTGCAGGAAGTATATATACTTCAGTTGGGTTTCCTCACAATCCCTACGCTGTTTCTCAGTCGTTTCTTGTAAGCGTTACCCAATTTCCTGGAGGCATCCCCACTGAGTTATGATTTCTTACTAAATGTTATGTACATGAATCTGCCAGTTAGTTTATTTATGAGATCATTCTACATATTGCAAGCAAATTAGTATTTGTTGTGTTAATCCTAATTCTGATTTAAAAATCAGCATGTCACATGGCATGATGCGAGGTAGAAACAGAGTCTGTTAACAGAGAAACCTCACCAAACAGACTTAACATATTATCAGGGTGTATCAGATGCACCTCACAAACCTGTCTTTAATGGGCTAGCATGTTAAATCTACCAGACTTCTGTATCTGACAAGAATTTACTTCGGTCTCCGCTGGCACAAAGTTACTCCTTTCAGCCCTTTAGGTATCTCGCTATCCTTAGTCTTATTAGGAAACATTATTCTTGGACAAGAAATAATCTCATCTAACTTGCTTAAAATTCTCCAATGCAAATTACTTGGATCAAGATGTTATCTGTATGGAACATTACCAGTGACATCCCCCCAGTTCTTCATCTCTATCAGGGGAACTGTGTGCGTTCCCAGAAGTTCTCATTCGAAGGCACATATAATAAGAACAGGCTGGCAGAATGGAACAGTTCTGTTTCCCCAACATACCCCCCTAAAAATTAGTATTACAGAGAAGTCCTAGTAACCCCTATGTGTTTTCCTGTTCTTTTGAACTGCCAGCTGCCTTGATGCCCTTCAGTCCAAGTGAGGTGTTGACAAGGGAGTCCCAAATGTCCTTTCTGCGTGCTAGTTGTACATTATGGCTTAGGTACCAGGTGCTGTCATTCACAAGCCCTGTCGTAACAACAGCTAGAGACAAGAGAGGTTTCTACAACATCCACAGCATGACCAGGTGATTCTTCTGCCGAGAGATATGCTATTTCTTGTCAGTGTACTGGCAAAGAAGCTTAGGGAGTTAGTCAGTGTGGCAATGAGCACTTCAATTCTGACAACTTCTGTAGCCACGCAGCAGTCTGTGAAATAGAGCCCAGGGCATCATGCTCTCCAAAGCTGAAGAAGTCTGTCCTTTCTCTCTGTGAGGGTTATCTTTAGTGTGACTGTTCTCTGAGAGAGAATCAGGTTTTACTTTTTATTCACAGTCACCACATAGAGAAGAAGAAGGAGGCTGCAGATTTGATCTGTAAGGGCAGAGCCCCACCTCTGCTTGTGATCTCAGGCATCCCTTGTGTCTTTCAGGACTGCAAAGGCAGCTGGTGTGTAAAGCACCCTTCTGCTATTTACAGCTTAATCATCCTTCATCTTCCAGTCTTGTAGCACTAGAAGTAACTCTGGCTCTCCCTGTCTTGCTCTTTGTATTTAGGTGAGGAGTGGATCTTGCTATGATTTTTCTCCCCACTACCTCTCCAAGGTCTTCCTTATTTCTCTGTTCACACAGTTCAAATGTCCTCCTATCCCGCTTCTCCCATTTCTGTGCTAAGGACAGTTTTTCCTTGCTTACTGTCACTGACTTAAGTCTTCCTTCTGGTTCTCCTTCCTCCAGTGGATCAAAGTTCTCATTCTGTGTTTCTCAGAAGCCTCTTCTTTCCCTCCCACACCCTCCCCCAGTTCTCTGCTCTTGGGTATTACCAAGTTGCTTGTTACCCTACAGTTACATCAGCACTTTGCTCCTCTCACTAATACATTTGACCGTCATTAACCTTCTCCTGGCCTGGATGGGTTACAGATTAAATCATTGGCATCTATTCTGCTTTTCCTACAATGCCTGAAAATCCTTCACCTTCCTTACCTGCAAAGGCTTTTTAGTTATACATTCCAAACCCAGCCTGGATGGTTTTGATCTGCTTGTTCATGGACAGTGACTGACTTGCCATATACACAGTACATGTACAAAGGCAACTTGTCTTATCAGCAGCATTTTGCTGGGAAGCCTGCTTACATACAGAGCTTCTGGCATTAATAGAAGACAAGTGAATGTAGGGCATGCTGCAGAGAAGGGTAAACACTCTCCACACTAGGAACTTGCACTGGCACCTCAATACACATCCCCACGCAGAGGCAGCATGTGGCTGTCGTGTTCAAGCAGCACAGCAGGGTTGAATGTAAATCCTAGACTGCTGCTGCAGCCCATGGACCATTCTGCCTCTATGCTTTTGCTTAAGCAGGCCTTCTCTTCTAAGGGGAAGCAGCACAGTGGAAGGCAGAAGGCAGCTGTGTTAAGTCATCTACTTTTGCTCCTTAACCTATCAAGTTCCCTAAGGCCATATGAAAACAGAAAATATGTACTAGTAAAGTATGAACACACAATGCTCACAAGTGACCTCGAGCATGTTCAGGTTTCTGCATGACCTTGGGTCTGTGGAAAACTCTTGCACACCATATGGATGAGTGTATGTCCTGGAGGACTTTGTTTAGAGGACCAAGATTAAAACAAGAAACAAAACCACAAAAATCCCAAACCACCCTGGGAATTAAGAGATGCCCAAGTCATATCAAGTTCATCAAAAGTGAAACTATGTGCATTGCATTATAATGCATAGAGAAATATTGATGAACCTGGGCTCTTAGGCATCTGGGATAACCAGGGTTTGCGTGTGAAGTAGGTAAGCCCACGAGAACGCTTTGGATTGACTATTCAGCGTAACTGCAATGCAAAGGCTACTCTATAAAGATGTTTAAATATTTGAATGGATTTAAAATCCATACCTTGTTTAATACTGGATAATTGCCAGGGCCTATGGGCCCTTGCATTCCTTCAGTGTAGATCATGAAAATGCAGCTGGAACTGTGTCCTAGAAGAAAGCACAGAGCAACAGTGAAGGATGGGAGGTAAATGTCCTTGGTCAGAGTTTGAGGTTGTCCTGTGTTTACCCCCTACAGACTCAGTGCATGGTGGAAGAGGAGCAGAGAAACGGTGTCTGCCCCAGCTCCCCTGTCCGAGTGCCTCCAGAGTCCCCCACCGCCCAAGCACGCTCCCTGCGGTACCGCCGTGTGAACAGCCCGGAGTCGGAACGCCTCTCCACTGCTGATGGCAAAGCAGATCCACATGAAAGAAGGTTTGCTCACCCTCTGTAGCCTCATGGCTTTTAGCAGTGTTGTGAGGAATGACTGTTGAGACCGACGCAACTACTAGATCCAGGCACTGGAAGTTCTTTTCTTGTGGGAGGTGTTCATGAGCTTTCATGATCTTTCTGATGAAACACTCGTGTCTCTTAATAAGGAGAGGTAGTGGGAATGATTCTTAATCTGTCCCTGGATGGGAAGAACTCCAGAGATGGAGGGGGCGACATTTGTCAAAGGGAAGGCAAAGCATCAGATCAGAGATAATGGGAATAGTCACAGAGCTTTTGGGTGGCCTGAGATGGGAGCAAAAACCGGATCTTAGGGTACGTACAGGGACGCATGTATTCTGGGAGCTAGCTGGCAGATCCTGATCTGGTGGGTTTCATTATTTCATTATTTTCCAGTAATAGTGCTAATAGTATTCATTCTTCAGCATATAGCATTGTACTTATTTGCATGTGAGAAATACACATCACACCCAGGTTTTCAGGGTCATGGGAGTACCTTGTCTCAGATCCACAGCAAAGAAACAAAAAAGCAAGCTTAGGCAAAGCAGCTTTTAAAGTATTGTGTGTTGGAGAAGATGTGTTACAAGATGAAAGCACTTGGTGCTGGTAACTCCCTTCACACCCTTTGTTACTCTGTCTTCCTCCTCCCATTGGAAGTCAGGGCATGGGCTGTGGTTGCAGGGTGTACTGGTAAATTGGCCCCTGTAGAAGAGATAGAGGAGAGACAGGTCTTCTTCTTGGAGACAAACTGTCACACTTCAGCCAAGAGGAAGAGTCCCAAGGAGACAGTAGCTGGAAGTGAAGGAGGATCAAAAAGAACTAGAGAGAAGATGTGCCTCTTAGCATTACCCCTGTCTGTTAGGTAGTGGTTTATCCTGGGTGGCTGTGGGAAGCTGCAATGCTTCTCTGTAATTCAGGAAAGATTGATTGTGTTGCTATTAATAATTTAGGGTTTAAATAATAAATCTTGGGTCTTGCTACCTCTTCCTTTTCTTGCTCAGAAGAAAGGCCATTTAAAATAGGAAGGGAAAAGAGCCATTTATAACAGTCAGTGACGCTAGTCCTGTATATTCACTGAATATATATATATATGAATAGCTCTTAAGTCCTTCCTTTATTTCTCCCACTCTTCCTTGTCTACTCAGCATCATGCTAGTTCAATATAGAAAATGTGTGTTCTCCAAAACACGTCCCTTTCTCCTGTGTTCTTCCTTTAGCTCCTGTTTTTCAAATCAAAATACTTTTTCATCTTCCAAGTAGCCTGCACCAAGCATGGTGCAAATACAGCCTCACTCTGCCACACAGTCTTCCCTTTATCCTGGTTTTGTCTTTTCACAACACAGACCTGAATCCCAGCACAGGGAAATGCTTCCACTCCAGGAGCCTCTCCTCTGCTGCAGAACAGATGAAGACATTGGCTGAATCCAGAGTTTATTCATTTCTTTTAGCAACAGCTCTTTAAAATCCAGTTCCTCACACACACAGTATAGGTCATTTTTCATTCTTTGCATATTTAGTGTTCCGTACTTACAATGATATATTTGTAAGACTTTAACAAATGCAGCCCTGCTTCTTTCAGATCCATCAGATGGCTTTGTTTTTACTTACAGCTTCCTCTGTATCACCCTTTGGTTCACCTCCTTGTCTAATTCCTCTTTCTTTATAACAAATATTTCATTTGCTTGTAATTCTTTCCATCTCGGCTCTGGCCTTCCGCTTTGTTAAAGATGCCAGTTTTGCTTAGCAACCCTCACTCAGTGGTCCCTCACTTCCCTGTTGCCCCTCATGCTTTCTCACACACAGAAGAGTGTGCAAGGCTCTTGCATGGTCCTTGTTGAAATCCTTTCATAAAGCACACTGCAGCTGTCTTTTGCTGGGCAGCAGACGCTGGTTTGTGCGGCAAGCTGCTAGCCTCTGGGATAGGGAAGTAAAGCGAGTGCAGGCCAAATGAGAAGCATGGATCATGACACAGAGCAGAAAGACAAGTGCCTCAGTGGCCACTACAGAGACAACACAGTGCAGTTGAAGAGGTCATAGGAGGTCAGCAGAGACACTGTTAAGCCAGACAGTGGATTTAGTATTTAGAATCGTAGAATGGTTTGGGTTGGAAGGGACCTTAAAGCTCATCCAGTTCCAACCCCTGCCACACACAGGGACACCTTCCACTAGACCAGGTTGCTCCAAGCCCTGTGCAGCCTGGCCTTAAACACTGCCAGGGATGGGGCAGCCACAGCTTCTGTTATCTACAAGGAAGGGAGATGCCAAACTGGCTGCCCCACTGAAGCACTTTAGGGCAAATACCCTTATGCCTCATAGGTTCTAAAGAAATACTTTTGCTTAAGCTTGTAATTCTGAAGCATACCAAGAAACGTGTGGGAAGGACTATACAGCTCTTACGATCCCTAACTTTAACACAAACCCGATGTATTTTTAATGGCTTCGTGTTCTGTCTTTAGATCTCGAATGGATTTACCTGGTTCTCCATCACGGCTCGTGTGCTCCTCCCAGCCAGCCCAGATGCTGTCCATTGATACTGGCCAGGCTGACCGGCAGGCAAGTGGTCGGATGGATGTGTCTGCTTCGGTGGAACATGAAGCCCTCAGCAATGCTTTCCGCTCAGTGCCACTTGCAGAGGAGGAGGACTTTGACAGCAAGGAGTGGGTTATCATAGATAAGGAGACAGAGCTGAAGGACTTCCACCCAGGTGCTGAGCCAAGCACCTCTGGGACCACAGATGAGGAGCCTGAGGAGCTAAGACCGATTGAAGATGGTGAGGAGAGAAGGCGCCTGGGGGCAGATGCTGCTGTCAGGCCGAAGACGCACGATGGGCGAAGTCGGGGCATGCAGCCTGTGACTGAGGAGGACAGTTCCCACAGACATGAAGGACCTTCTCAAACAGTATCTGACAGTAAACACGAACAGCAGACAGGAAGTCCAGCCCACTCCCCCCTACATTCAGCACCAGCTATCCGACAAAGGAGACGAGAATCTGAACCTACTGGTCCTCAGAGACAGGTAAGATCCCTGGGTCTGTGTCTTGTTGCCTAGCATATCATCATCTTAGGAGACCTCAGCTGTGCTGGAGAAGTCTGTGATTCCAAGCATGGATGCTCTTGTGAAACTCTTTCTGGCAGTGCTTGCAAATGTTGTGAGCACCTTAGAAGTGCTCCCTATAGCTAGTACCATTGTCCCCTACTGAGGACATGCTGTTATCAAGATCTTTAAGCCATTTTGGCACAGGCACAAGAGGAGAGCACTGTTGTAGTTGTGGATATCCTCAATCAGTTCTCTTATTGCTCTCCCACAGTGTTAATAACTGCTTAGTTCTATGAAGGTGTTGCTAGTAAATCTTCTCCACATAGTTTCTCATCAGCAACAGCAGTGTGTGGCAAGAGAATGCCCTCTAATCTAATTGTCCATCAGCACTGGGCAGGCCTGCAGCAGTGCAGATAACAAAAGAACTCCCTGAAATGAAACTTTCTTCTAAATACATAATAAAGCTCCGAGTAACCGGCACACACATCCCATCAACCTTGCTTCAGTGACTGGCATTGCCGTTACCAGGTATTTACTCACTTGACCTACTGTCTTTTTTCCAGATAGTTGTAGAGGGTTTTTTTTCTTCCTGCTTTGCCTTTTATTTTTCTCTTGTGGTCATCTGTGATATAAAGAAGTTCAGTTTTTAGTGGGAGGTAGTTTATGAGATTACCTGAAAAAACATGGTATACTTTTAGGTTCAAAGTTCCTCTATCATATCTAATCGTCACTTCTCAGACATTCAAAAGAAGGCTGTCACAGAGTGTCCACTGCAAGAGACAATAAAATTGCTCTCCTGAGGGCTTATTGTATTTGTATGTTAACGAAGATCTCTCATCCACATGGGATCCACAAGTGCAGCAAGGAGCGGGCGAGTCTCAGATCATGTACAGGGTGATACCCATCTGCAGTAGGCCTTTGTGCAGTCTGGAAGATAGGTAACTCCATCTCCCATTCCCTGTTGTGCTTGCTAATGTGTATGAGGCTGCAGCATTTACAGGAAGGATAGAAATACTGACAGCAGCACTAGTGGGACTGGCCTGCTAAGCATGAAATCCTAGCAGTACGTTCTTCTCATGGGGACTGCATCCAGTGGCAAGGTTCCTAGGTGGAGGCGTTTGCTGTATAAAGTCAATATGTTGGATAACCCAGTTATCTAGGGGTTGCATAGGCAAGATCAGAGATTTGGGAGGGTCTGTGTATGAATTTGCTCTGGACACTTACAATGCTGGTCAGTGCAAGATGAGCTGCAAGATGCAGTGAACGTGGCAAGAACCAGCTGTAAGAATCAGCAGAGACACTTCACTGACATATTTAGTGTAGCTGAAGTAGGCTGGAGCTACCTTCTTGGCTATGGCACCTAACACTGCTGTGTGAACTGACTGGGGGAGTTGGGTATGATGCAGTAGGGAGGCTGCTTATCACTGCACAGGGATGTTTGCAAATCAAGCAGAAAAAGGGGAATGAGTGGGATCGTGGGGTTCACTGCTAATACATTAGACAGCCTTGGTTCTCCTGTAGATGTGCATTTTGTAACTGCTGTGTTCTGAAATACCCTCTAGTTTCTCCTTTGTAGCTCTGTACGTATGGACCAGCAGTGGCCTTTTTTTGGCTGGCCGGGATTTAGTTGTGCTTCTGTTGCCTGTCGGGATCCTTCAGGTGCCTCTGTGTACACAGCTTTGCAGTGACATTCGTGGTTTTCCATTTGCTGCCACATAACTGGTCTCTGACTCTCAAAGAAAAAGTGACTTGGTGCCTACAGGAAAAGCAGAAGTCTTGGGTACAGCAGAGGTGGAGGGACAGTTGACTGGGACATGAATAAGCTCATAGAATCATAGAGTGGTTAGGGTTGGAAAGGACCTTAAGATCATCCAGTTCCAGCCCTTCTGCTTCTCTGGGCAACCTGTGCCAGGGCCTCACCTCCCTCGTAGTAAAGAATTCCTTCCTAAGATCTCATCTAAATCTCCCCTCTTCAGTTTAAACCGTTCCCCCTTAAACCCTTCCTGTCCCTACAGGCCCTTGTCAAAAGCCCCTCTCCAGATTTTCTGTTGGCTCCTTCAGGCACTGGAAGCTGCTCTAAGGTGTCCCCAGAGCTTTCTCTTCTCCAGGCTGAACAAGCCCAGCTCTCTCAGCCTGACTCTGTAGACATGTCTTCATATTTCCATGCTAACTGCTTTCAGTCACCTTCTCCTTCATGTGTTTGGAAACAGCTTCCAAGAGGATTTGCTCTGTGGCCTTTCCAGCCTGCACAACCTGTAGTTGCCCAGGTTACCCTCATGTAGAGCTCACATGTTTGTTCAACTGAATGAACCTGTTGGAAGAAAGATATTGTAGTGCGTGTGTGAGGGATGGTCGTGTCCTCTTGAAACTGTGGGTGTAAGAGGGAGCACAGTAGGATCAAATGCTGCTGTGGGCAAGTGAAGCGCAGAGGAGGCTTTGAATAGCCTGGGGACATTTCTGACCCAAAGATTCTTACATCTTAGTTGTCTCCCAGTTTCAGCTGACAAGAAGGCAGCTCCACTGGAGCGCAGACTCCAGGGGAAGCCGTGATATAGGAGAATAGATCTGTCATGAAACTATATCCTGTTCAAGCCCTTCTGTCTGTGCAGCGCTGAGCACCCAGCAAGCTGTTCAGAAAGCTCTTGGAGTTTGCTTTGATGTGTGTGTGTCAGGAATGTACTAATAAATCTCTGCTTGCTTTTATGCACTGATGTGCAGATAGAGCTATAGAAATAGCTAAAACTGAGGGGAAAAAGCAATTGAGCCTGCACTTCTGTTTACATATTCATCATGACATAGGATTGCTGTTATTGATGGAAGTAATTTATAGCAATATCATTTAAGTCATGTTCTTAAAGACATTGAGTAAATTCACTGACACTTGGCAGGAATGGCAACTTGCTGCTGTGTTCTCTGTTGGAAAGAAATATAAATCATCATACATTGATGAATTTTAGCAATTACTCCTGACGGTAGGTCTGTGCTCATAGGTATTTCTTGACTCGGGATCTCCCTTGCTGCTACCGTAGTTGGCACTGTACAAAAGGGTTTGAGGCTTGCCTGCCTAAAGCATGCCTGACCACAATAAAAAACACAAGTGATAGTGGAAGATGATATTAACTCTTCCTTACCTATTCTTGGATATATTCTGCACAGTTCAGAGCATTTTACTGGACGCTCTGTCTTAGTCCTGTCTACCAAGAATTCATCTTTTAAAAGAGGTCCCAGTGTGAAGAGGCACCGGTGTATTTCCTTACCAACTTAGCTGGGTAGTTAGAATCACTCTATAAAATCTCCCTTGGTGCTACATTAGCCTGTTTTCCCTCACAGCCAGGGAATGCCACAAACGGACTCGCTGTTCTAATTTTCCATGTCTTGACCCTGAGATGGAGGCAGGTGGAACCCACCCCACCATGGGTGTTTTTGCTGAGAGATCACACAAGGATGCTCAGTGGGAAGACCTGTGCTGGTAAATACCCCCTGTGGGTAAGACAAGAGGCAGGCAGCAGCACATTGCACAGGCTGCCTGGGTGAGCTTCACCTGGGAGCCAGCTTTGCCCAGAATCACTGGTTTCTGTGGAAAACTGTGCTTAGACCCTCACTGAGCCAAGAAAACATTCCCTGTTCTGGTGCTGAGCCCATGGGTGCCCCTGTGCTCTGAACCTCATTATTGTCTCATCTGAGGGATGCTACAGTCATGATGATGCCTGCTACCCTTGGGAGCAGTACAGCTCAACTAAATTCAGTCATTTCTAAAGCTCAAATTTAGATTCAGGTCAGGGAATGACAACTTCAGAGACCCCCCTATGCTGTTCTCTTCCTCCTGTGATTTGAGTTGGTGATGTTTATCCCTTTGGAAGGGACACAAGAGAGGACTGCCCCACGACAAGGAAAGGGCTGTAGCGCTCTGTGCGTGATCTGTACTGCCTCTCTGATTCATGTGGAGCAGACACCTGGGTTGCCCTGGGTCTGTTACCTTCAAGAACTAAGTGTGATTTGGACCGAGGACTGAAGGCTGAGCAGGGCTTGGTCTAGGTTATAGTTTGGACCCTGGAGTAGTGATGAGGGAATCCTTGTCAGTGCCGGAGTGCCTATAGACAGCAAGTGGGTAGGACAGAAACTACATTTTCTCTGGCTCCGAGGCAGAAGGAAGGAAGGCTATGCTGAAATCATCAAGCAGTGGGTAGAAGCAAAGCACAGAAGGCTCTCAGATTTATAACCCCAGGATTATAAACCTGAGAGAAGAGGTGGGCTGGGAAAGGAAGGCAGCAGGAAAGATGAGGTATGAAAAGGTGCTGTGTGTCTTGGTTTCCTTTCCCTCCTACAGCATCGTCTGTGAGCTGCTCTGAGGGACCATTTCTCCGTGGGCATTTCCATTTGCAGAAGAGGGGCAGGCTCATTGCCCCTCACTGGGTGTAATTCCCATTGAGCTCCACATGGTGCCTGTTGTAGATTGTGTTTCTTTGACATACAGCTCCTCTGGCTTCCCTCCATGTGAGAAGAGCTTACCAGATGATGGAGAAAGGTGTATGTAGAGTGGCCTCTCTGCCTTATGGTCTTCAGATTCAAAGTCCCTATCCATCCATGTGTTGGGGAAAAAAGGATCAGCAAAAAGGTGCTATTTTAAAAGTATCATCAGGTCTGCTCATTTTATATGTTTATGAATAACACATAGGTCATAACTATCAAAACCTTAAGCTCAGTAGAAATCCCTAATTACATTTTATAACTTTCAAATGTATTGAGCTTTATCAACATCACATTTTTCTGGGACTTCACGTGAGAGGTGTCCTGTCCAAACAGAACAGAATAGGCCTGATGGAAGGTGGTCCAGCCTGATTGCTGCCAATGGCATGGGAATAAAGGGGCAGAATCTCCAGCACTGACTCTGTCATTTAAGCATTAGGGCATCAGTGAAGATAAATGATACGTCTGTAACCTCAGCTTTAGCCAGGAGGCAGCAATACCAGAGTCTGCTTGCTGCTGGGGTGCAATGTGCTTGGTCGTGTGCTGTAAAGGAGGTTCATCTGGGTAGCTGGAGTGATCTTTTTTGATCTGAGAAATCTCTACCATGTAGGAATGATGTATTCATCGGAAACCATACAACATGCTGAGCCCAAACATGGAGGAAAAAGTAATAATATGAATTCCAGTACACTTAGCTGAGCAGCCTCCAACCAGTACACCCAGGACTGAAAGTCTGCACCATCTACACAAAGAAGAGATGGTTGTCTTTATGAGAAATCAGAGCTGCTGACTAGAATCTCTTTTTCTCTCTCAAATACTCTGTGTGACAGCATTATATTATTATTATCTGAAAGTCTGATCCATGCAGTGACACGCAGCACATTTAGGACTGTGAATAATTCCTTTTCACATTTAATGCCCACCACAAGCTAAGTAGTTCTCAGATGCTTATGAAGATAAGGTGCCTTCCTCAAAGCACTGCAGAGATATTGAAGGTGACAGGAAGGAGATGAGACTGGAAGAAGTTTAGCTCTTTTTCTTGTATCATTTGCAAGGGCAGCATCTCTAGTAAGGTAAGGAGAGCAGTGCTGGCATAAGAAAATACAATACTGCCTTTTCACATCTGCCAATTACATTGTGAAACCTGCAGAGACTTCCTGAGAAGGAATGCAGTACAAGGAAGGGAGTGGATTTGAAAGGGAAAATATAATTCCAGGAAAAATGACCTGGTTTTGGAAGCTGAGGTTGCTGGCAGCTGCGAAAGCCCTCGTTTCACAGCAGAGGTAGAAAGCCGAGGAAGGGCTTAGTGTTTTCAGGGTGAAGAATCTGAAGTCGTTCCTGTAATGCCTCTCTCTTCCATTCAGTGTGTAAAGGGAAGGTAGGGACTACGATCTCATCCTGGCACAAGGTGTCCTCTGTAAGTATACTTTCCTCCCTCTCCTGGCCATCCCAGGATCACAGAAGCTGAGAAGGGGCCTAAGAGCGCATCTTCTCCTCATTTCCTCCTGTGGTTTGAATTTCTCACTGCAAGGAGAATTGTGCCTGCCTTTCCAGCCGCTGCCTGTCCTCCAGACTGGAAGCATTAACACTCCCCCTGCAGGGACTCGATAGAAAAGTGTATCGGGAGGCCAGCAGCGTGAGAAAAGGAAAGTCCACTAGCAAACAGCCCCCAGAGTTGCCTTTACGAATCCCTGGAGTGAGTTTTAGTAAGAGCCATTGAAAGAGCCCCTGAGAATCCCTCACTTTTAAATAGATAGAATCATATTAGCCCGGGTGTTTCACCTTTTCTCGTACACGTGGTTTCCAAGTGGGTTTGCTGCCTGTATGCAAGGGGTATGAGTAGCCTAATGAGGAGCTGAGTGATGCCAGAGGAGCAGAGAGGTGAGGCCAGAGGAGGGGACTGACTTAGCAGAGGCTGACGCTGCTGGTGTCACTTGCGTCTGCGCATGGCTGGGGAGACCAAGGCAGGCCCCTCGTAGGGGCAGATCCCTGGGAAGGTGTAGGCACAGAGCAGTAAGTAGAGCCCCACGTAGGGCAGAAAGGCATTTTTCATCCGCCGGCGAAGATGTCCGCAGCATGCGCATCACAAACCAGGGGCGAGTCAAGTCTTTGCCTGACACCTTTTCCTCCACTCTTCTTGGTCTTTTTCAGTTGGAGGAGGACAGGCCTTCTCAGCACTCCCTCCCGAGGTACAGCCCCCTGAGAAGACTGGCGTCCTCCGTTTTCTCCTCCTCAACCCTGGAGACAGAACACTACCCTCACGTTGGTGGCACTTTCATACAGCGCAGCCGTTCGGCGGAGAGCAGCCCCGTGCGCATGCCCCACCGCAGGCACATGCCCCTCACGGCAGGAAACCACAGACTCATGCCTTCCGTCCTCCGCATTTCCAGGTCCCAGCTCCAGCAGGTGTGGGCCCGCTTCACACACAAAACATAGCCTGGTCAGGGAAGCAGCAGCCTCCATAATGCAATAATAGATCCCACCTGCCCACAATGTGTCACCACTTAATGCAATATTGAATCCCAGACAACACTGGACTGAGGTACCTGTAACTTCCAAAGCCCCTGCAACCAGACCCCACCGAGACTGAAAACATCTGCCTTTCTAAACCTCCCAGCACCCTGGGCGAGGGGCGGCAGCATGGCCGAAGAGGAGAACGCAGAAGGGGAACGTGTGATGTGTGAAAGAGGCGGATGCCAGGGCTCATCTCAGAGACTCCCTCGCGCGTCCTGCAGCCTTGGGGTAGGAAGTGCAGGGCTGCCTCACTGAACACGGGCAATCAATGCCTAATTGTGACTGGAGGGGAGAGACTGTGGAGGTATCGGCAAGCGTTGTCTTCCCCGGGGCGAGTTGGTTCAAGCATCTTTGTTGGTGTCTTACACTAGGACAAACCTATAGGTGGTTTTACTCCATTTAGATACAGGCAGACTCCCACTGGAAGCTCATCTGAGGCAGGACCTCAGGATCTGCCCCTCTTGTGGAGTTAGGGTTACGTAGCTCTTTGTTTCTTTGCTTTTGTTGCAGTTTGGTTTCCACACAGCGACCATCTATTTCCACCCCTTTGACTTTGCTTCTGTTCCATGACAGTGGACCTGTTTGTCTGCTCTCCACTCCTAAGCTGCTCCAAATCTACCTGCCTTCCCCCAGAGGCGCTGACTGTCAAGAGGCGGACAGCAAGGATTTTCCTGCTGATCCAGCTGCATATTCCACTTTTTCTAAATCCCGAAACTTTCAGGCACCTGCAGCTTTTCAGTGGCAGAGCAGCCCTGCCTCTTGGCCTTGCTTTGAAAAGTCTGTGGAACAGATCTCACTTGAGAAACAAACCGGCCTCAGCACTTGTTATGCAGAGTCCCTGAAAGCCTTTGTCCAAACCTGACTTGAACCTCGAAAGAATGGGGGGGGTCAAAGTTACATTGTCGTAAGTATCCTTATTTCCGGAGTTTGCAGGGATATATTGCCCTTTCAGTATAGCTGCAGTGCGGAACACCAGACTGCACAAAGCCGTTCTGTGAAGTGAGTGTGGTAACTGTCTTCTATTGAAATGAGCCTTGGGTCTGGTCCTCTGGGAGAAGAGGCAGCATGGATGTTAAGGTTAATGATGAAAGGGTCATTGCTGGTGCTCAGTGCTTTAGGAAAGTGGAGGTCTGAAGTAATATACTCTGCAGAATGTATATAAACACAGGATACTGACAAGGAAAGCATATGGAGAGCTCAGACAGATGTGGGTTTAACCTGACAGGAGAGATTTAGGTGAGACATTAGGAAGAAATTCTTCCCTGTGAGGGTGCTGAGGCCCTGGCACAGGATGCCCAGAGAAGCTGTGGCTGCCCCATCCCTGGCAGTGTTCAAGGCCAGGTTGGATGGGGCTTGGAGCAACAGGCCCTAGTTGAAGGTGTCCGTGTCTGTGGCAGGGGTTGGAACTCGATGAGCGTTAAGGTCCCTTCCAACCCAAACCAGTCTGGGATTTTTATGTGAAAATGGGTGTTGGAAGAAAGCTGTGACACTGAGGTATTACTGCATAGGTAGGGTGTTCCCAGTGGAGTTACAATGAATGCTTCCTTCCAAATACGTATTTTTGTAGGTGTATCTGCCCTGCCTGAGGCTCTCTTAATGTCATTCACTCTTCTATAAGCCACCTATGGTCCTTCCTGAAGCTTATAGGACCTGCCCAGTGGGTCTGCATGCTGCAGGACATGCTCAGGCAGGCTGGGTGTGTGCTGCCTGCCCACAGAGCATCCTGGTGGGATGGAGGTGGAGGGGGCAGCACACTCTCCTTGCGAAAACGCAGCATGGGCATGACCAGTCTCTTCCCACAGTCCTTCTTGAATTGGTGACATCAATTTCTATTGATTTGCCCCAAGAACATCAGCAAACAGGACACTTCTCTGCCCAGCCAAAATGTGTATCTGCAAGTTTTTGATCAGTTTTATTTTTGCCAGAAATACATGGACTGAATTGGCCGGTTGCCTAATCCTGTTTCCAGTTCTTTTGTTGTCAGGCCCAGAAACCTCAGAGAGCAATGCTTTGCTTTTGCCAGAGTGACATAAGAAGGGAATGACTCCCTTTGGTAGACTGTGCTCTGGTGTTATTTTTAACATGTTCAGTAGAGACTTTACCATTGCAGAGAAAATGGAATTTGTGAAAGAAGTAGATTTAAAAATCAGTAGCTCCTGATAATTTGTAGCTGATGGTCACTTTTCAAGGTCAGCTTTAGGAATGAAAATTTCTATTGTTCTATTAAGTAATAGCATCATCTTCTCAGTGAGAAGAGGGAACAACAGGGTCTTGGCAAACTCTAACCTGCCCCTTTCAGACAAAACCAATGACTAGCTGATCAGTAGCTCCATACAGAGATTTTAAAGGGCAGTAACGTACCACCACTCATCATGGTTATATATAGATCTGTTCTTGCCAAGTAAGCTTTAAAGTTCAAGAGTGTGATTGATAAAGATGGTTGATTTATACAGACTTTTTATGAGATTTTCTTCTAGATAAAATTATTACTCAATTGAAAACCAACTAACCAAAGAAAGTATGTTTATATGCTGGTGTCTCTTACGCGAGGAGATGGTTCTCCTTAGGACTCCTGATCTCCTGCCCTTAGCTCAGCACTATGCCATGCCTTTAGTGGCTGTCCAGAAGAGAAATCACTGAGGAAGAAAGCTTGCAGTGACAGGAAGATGGGTGGCTTAATAAGATAAGTGATGTGATTGCTGCTAGGAGCACCTGTCTCAAGAGAGCAGGATGGGTTTTTTGTCTGCCAGGCAAAGATAAGGCTCTGGGTGCTGGAAGATAAAGTAACAGAGGTCAAACTAGAAGTAAGATGCTCATTCTGAAGTCATAGGTGGGTGGTAAACCTCTGAAACATGTTGTTACGAGACACTGAATTCTTTGCTGTTCTGATTCTGTAAGGTGGGATATTGATCTTTAAACCAGTCAATGTTAAACCATCAAATTTGGGCTCTATACCAGAATAACTGGACATGCTGCTGTCGCCTGGGTTTTATGGGAAGTTTTTCATGCTCAATATGTCTTTTACAGTTTAATTCTGAACAAATTAATTGGTGCTAATGGCTGGAATCCTGATGTTACAGTAGTATGCAAAGAGTATTAAAAATAGTCAATTTGCAGATTTTTTTTTTTTCTAACATCTTCATCTAATGCTGTAATTACTGTGGAATCCACACATTGTTGAGGACCAGTTGGCAAATGGAAGAAATGTGAAAATAGCTCTTTTTATATCTCTGGAAATGTAATAAATTAATATTAAAACTAGTTACAGTGCCATTTTAAAGAAAAACCTCGGTAGATTACATTTATATTGCATTTATTTCTTTTTCATTCATAATGACTGCAATTATAAATGTAAATATGTCCAAAATCAAAACAAAAAACCCCAAAACCTTCAACTAGAAAACTCAAGGGAGGTGGCAGGCAGCCATTTCCCATTGAAAGCTGCAGTTCCATAGTCAAGGTGGGGAAGCAGTTCTCTAAGAGGTACCCTCTACTCCCACCCCATCCCAGCCATCCCTTTGAGCCTTCCCCCTGTGCCAGTGCCCGTGTTCATGGGGCTCACGGACCTGCAGAAGGAAAGTTGTTCATTGGTTCATTTCCTGCTTTGCTTCACTGTCCATTTGCACAGCTGACAGCACTGGCAAGCCAGGGTCAGTGGGGAAAAGAACAACTGATGGAGGGCTGTCAGTCCTCATGGGGTGATGATGGAGTTAATGGGCTGAAAAGTTAGGTGCCCTAGTTATGTGTCCTTTTATGTTTGATAAAGCTACTTAAATTCTTCAGCTGGGGTCACTCAGTGCAAATCAATCTCAGTGCAATAAAAATCCCTTTCAGCATCAGACTCTTAGGCAAATTGTGTCCATCAGAAGGGTCCAAGAGCAGGCTTTGCATCTTGAAAGAGATGTTCTTGCTTCCCATTGTACATAGCACTTGTTCTCCTCAGATCCAAAATGAGGATTGAAATGAGCATTTGCTACTCCTTTATGATAGAGTCCATTAGCGTCGGAAGGACAGGTAGCTGCTGCTAGGATCTCATGCTCTACTTCAGTGAGCAAATGCACATCAATTGTATATACATACAAAAGCCATCTTTTTATATCTTGGTTCCTTGCACTTTCTTTCTATGCAGAATGGGAAATGTTTCTAACTGATAACTCTCTTCCCACCCTCCTTCCCACAGGAGACAGGATTCCTGTGAAGATGTTACTGTAAATGCTTGGGTTAAGCTGGCATGAGTTGGGTAAATGCAGTTATGCAGCACACATTACTTTCAGTGGAGAAGGCTGTAGTGGGAGGGGGTTGGCTCCAAGTAAGTGAAGGGCAGGTAAGTGGCAGAGTTATGTTGCATCACCTCTTTCACTGTTTAAAGTCTCTCTTGTTGCAGTGAATACAGAATGTAAGATAGAAATGCCCTGTAAAACAGCCATATGGTGATATAATCCCATCCCTATGCTACCTCTTCATGATGAAAAGCATCTCTTGCTCTTCCACTCTTTCTCTATGTTGTGGGTCTGAGCCTGGACATTGTGGTGGTCAAGCCTGTTGCTCTGAAAGGGACAGACTGGTTCAAAAGTTGTATTTGTTGGGCCAAGTGTCTTTGTGGTTCCTAGAGACTTCCAACCTGCACTAATGCTTTCCTTTCCATGTGACAGATATTGACTTGAAGACCTTTCCTTCAGCCCTTTTCTTTAGTTCAGGTAGGAACACTTTAAGGGTCCTCAAGGACAGACACAGATCAGCCCACCTCTGCAATCCTGTGTCCAAGTGACTTCTGAGGAGTTTGTAGGAAGGAAGGTGCTCTAGCTGCCTTTCTGTTACGAGGTACTCAGAGTTTGAGCGTACCTTCTTCATTTCAGTGCTGGGAGGCAGCTGGCACCACCTGAGATGTGCAGGATGGTGGCAGCTGACACCTCTCAAGCCCAGGATGAATAAACTGTACTTGGACAGCTGGCCTCCAGACTGGATTGAGAGAAGGCAGCTGACTCACCTGCTAACATTCTCCTCTGGAGTCTCCTGGATTGCTCTATAAGCAGAGATACTGCTTCTTAGCTGTCACCCAATTAGTTTATGTTTAAATCTGAATTTCAATGCAAGAACAGCAGGGAGCTGCAGCCCTGGGCTGTTAGTAGGCTTCGCGTACCTTCACCTCACTGCTTGAGAAGCTCTCTTAGATCTAGCTGCCTCTTTGTTCCCCTTTGCCTATTGTGTATTTTCCCTGTATGACAAAACTCTTACTCCAGCCTGGTTGCCAGTGCGTGTTCCAATCCACATCCACCTGCTCCATTGTTGACTTACGTTGGCATTTATGGTATCTCATCCCTTGCATCCTTATTGTGTCCCTGGATACCTGCACTACCTGCTGCCTTTGCTGTTCCCAAGAATATGGGAACCTTGCCTCCTGCACCAGTTTCCTACATATTGCGTATCCCATGTTGTACCGTATAGTCCCAGTAGCACTTTGATCAACCTCTTGCCTTCCCTCCCTTCCTTTCCTTGGAGGAAACAGAGAAAAATGACACATTTGGCACTTGGAGCAATCTCGGCTCTTCATGGAGTCTGTGTGAGGAATAGTGATCATGTTGTTTAAAGGCTGTTTGATTTCAAAGATGATAATGGAAGATACCTTCCATTTTCAGGAGAGGTTCACAAGTTTCAAATCCTGGAATCCTCAGGGCTTAGAAACTCCCCAGAATGACTGTGTACATGAGGAGCTAAATTTAGAGAGCTGGCAATGCTTTTTCCCTGAAGGCACAGCTGCCATCTGATTGCAACCCATGTAAATGCCCGGTTAAACACCATTTCTGTTGTTGGGAGCTTGTCTCTTCAGTTCCATTTAAATTGGTGCCTGGTCTCTGCAAGTGAGAAAATGCCTCAACTCCAGCTGCAAATTGTACAAGTTCTTCAGCTTCTGGATGTCTTCTGGGCTGGCCAAAGTGTCTGTGCCCGTTCTGCAGCCTGGGAGTTGGGGAGGAGTTCCAGATAAAACCAGAAATAAGCAGAGTATTTCAATCAGCCAGGACAGGGCAATTTTAAGTGCAACAGAGCTGACACTTTGGTCACGTATTCTAAACTTTAACTCGCTGATGTTCCCTCTCATTGCCTGTCCTATCTGGAGGTATCACAGAGTGGTGGATGTTTTTCCTTGAGGATGGGTATTCTTCACTTGGGCACATACCATGCCGGTTCTTCCCTTACCTAACCTGTGCCACTGCTATTAGGCTGTCAAAGGATCTCGTTGCTTTAAAGCATCTCTGTGTTTCTTATGCCATCCTGGTTTTCACCGTATCTCCCAAGCCGTTTCGGTGGTGTTACATGAGAAGGCAGCGCGTCTTTGAGAATCAGTCACAAATCTTTTTTGCCTTTTTGAGGTGAAAAAAAAACATCAACTTTTGATCTATTTTTTGCATACAGGACCTCTGCCAAAAGGCCTGTTGTTTCAAACTGATCAGTTAATAAGGAAACGTGTCCTCAGCAGCTTCTCCTGCCCACTCATGAGGCAGAGAGGACTGAGTGACTCTTCAGTCATTGGGTTTTCTTCTCCAAAGGTGACTCCATAGCCAGTTAGCATCCACCTTCTTTTCTGTCTCCTCTAGGCTGTGAGCCTTTCAAGATGAGAAACAACACAAGTGTTGTTTGGGACATTTCTCTGCTCCCTGCATCAAACATTTCTTCCAAAGGGTTTCCTTTCAGAGCAACTCCAAAAGGCTTTGGAGTGTTGAACTACCTCATTTGTCTTTTACTTCAGTAGCATCCCCAGGCTTTGATACCATCTTTATCACTCGCGACACTGCCCCAAGTTTTATGGCCTCTTCTGAGAGACTTAGAAGTTGTTTTATAGTAGAAGCCTTCTGCAGTCGGATGGGAATCCTCATCTCAATTTAGCCTTTCCAGAGTTTATTCAGAAACAGTACTGATAGTCACAGCCCTCATATCTTCCTATGGCCTCTTAATCCAAAAGATTCCCAAGTGCTTTATTTTTCCTGTGAGTCACTTCCCTGCTGTTTGAGGAAGCCAGCAGCAAATAAAGCCATTTCAGAACATGTCAGGCTGAAGCCAGATGTGAGAGTTTGATTGCACAAAGCGAATTCAGGAGGCAGAATGCCATTTCATGATCTGGAGAGCGGGCGGGACCTATATACCAAATATAACCTAATAGCATTGAGGTATTTCCTTGACTGCGAATCACAGGAGCTTCACTCGCTCTCTCCTGTGGAAGTGCACTGTTTGACACTGGTGCTGTGATCCTATGTAAATAAAATTAAGGCAAGGAAATATAACCCCTGCTGCTTTAGTCCTGTATTGTAAAATAGCTCAACGATAGGATGCGCTGTGAGACTGAAGATCGGAAAGCATGGAAAAATGTGTTCAGTCCTTTCCCTGTTTTCTAATGCCCTTCCCTCTCACACCTCCATCTGCCGTGATGTGTATATGTGGAACCTCAAAGTGTTGGGCAGTGGCACAAGATTGTTCTTGAAAACAGAGAGAGATTTTTCTGCTGCTCATCTGGAGGGATTGCTGATGCCCACTGCGTTTGTTCAGGGGATCTAGAATCTTTTCCTTGAGCTACACAGAATCTCTGTGCTATCCAGTCGCATAATACTGCATCAATGACCTTCGTTATTCTTACTGTAATTGTAAAGGGTTGGGTTACATGAATGATGCGTTTTATTAATGGTTGGTTGTCAGTGGAGATTTATTCGCGCCGCTCTCAGAACTCAACCTGGAGCTGAGATCGGTTTCACATTGAAGAAGAAAGGGCTCTTTTATCCCAGTCTGTTCAAAAGGGAAGCTTTCATTTTTGTTTTTCCTTTTCTGTTTTTCCCAAATGGGAAAGAACTGTTTGGAGATAGCTGCAGTGTATTTATGGAGCTCTGTTGGCAGTAACAGATGGGCTTCAAGGGGCAAGATATAAAAAAACTACATTACCTAGCAAACAAGGTCTGAAGCCTTGAAAATCATGGATGATTTGCAAATCCCTAAACTCCTGTTAGTGACTGTAGTGAATAAACTGCCCCAGGTGTTTGTCGGCTGGAGCACTTTGGGTGCTTTCTTCTTGACCTGCTTCCCCTCTAGTTGACAGAGTGAGAGGTTCTGGAGAGGTTGACCAAAGTAAGCCAGATGTGCTTCCTGAGTTCACTTTTGTCCCCAGGGTGGTGTTGGGATGCTTTTTGCTGGAGCTTCCATTTCTGATTGTATGTATGTTTCTATGTGTTCATGACCCACACGTGGCGTGTGAATAGCCATATGTGGTCATGCCTTACAAAAGCGTTCCCATGCCGGTCATGGGCCACTTTGCACACATCCAAGTGCTCAAAAGGCTGTTGCAGAGGATGGATCTCGGTCAGTATCCCCGTGGTGTCTGGTTCAGGTGGCACACTGGCCTCCTTTGCTTGTGGCAGAGCTGATTTTGGCAACCTGGCCCAGCGCGGTTTCTTAATGCAGTGTCCTGTAGCACACATACCCCTCCATTCGCCATCAGCTGGTGGCAGGTGCTGCCACTCAGGATGTAATGTACTGGTATGCAAACACCTATTTTGGGTAACGTTAAACCTTTAAATGCATAAAGGCTGATCCCTGCGGTACTAACTTCCTTTTGATTGCGTTGTTATACCGTGAGGTTTGTGTTTGGGCGGCTGGAACACGCAGACCTGCTCTTGCAGTTCCATGGGCCAGCAACAAGATTAACTTCTGGGAAATGTCTCTAAGGATTATTTGATGTATTGCAACTCCTTTGTCTTAAACCTGCTGTTGGGAGAACGGTGTCACAATGAATGTACGTTTTAAACAAGCTGCTAACCGTGTAAGCCGGGGGTCGGGAGCGATCCCCACTTTACGTTCACCTGCATGTCTCTCGGTGTTTGAACAGGGAATTGCTTTGTGGTTGGAGGTTTTCTTTTTCCGTATGCAAAGGGTTTCAAGTTGGTTACCTCACCTCGTGCACTTGCGCCATAAGGATCCCCAGGGCTTCCTCCGACACGTTGCTCTGCTTCATTCTGAGTGCAATTAATTCATCTGGCAACGTGAAACTTCCTCCGAACAAGTCTGATAAGGAGGATTTCCACGGGACTCCTCCCCCTCCAGCTTGGTCCTTCCTAAGATAAAAAAAAGCCAGATCAGGTTCTTCCTCAGCATTGCTAACTTCTGGTTATTTTTATGGCTAAGGAAGATGATTAGCTTTCAGAATTCCCTTCTTCTTCTTTCTTGCTGCTATTAAGTTGCCTTTACAATTAGGGGCTAGGACAACTTTTGGGTTATCATTTCCTTCCACTTTGCTCACCATTTCCTGAGCCTCTTACAAGTGATAAGAAAGAGGTGGGCCCCATGTCTGCTCAGACCAGGAGCTCTGCTTTGACTCTTGCTGGAGACACTGGTGGGGGCAGAGGTGGGAAGCAAAAGGGCAGGTATTCCACCTTCACGGAGCTGTTGCTTCCATCCAAGACACTAGGAAAACTGGCACAAACCTAAACATCTGAAAGCACAAATAGGGAGGAGCAGAGCATTTCTGCAGCATGGGACTGGGCTGTCCTTGGTATAAAGGAAGAGAAAGGCTGTGGAGCATTTGATGCTGGAAAGAACAACATCTCTCTTGACATTTATGGTGCTGATTCTTGGAATGCGGAGGTCCTGCAAGCAAGCATGGCAGCTCTAAGACCCCTGCTCCTTTTACCTCATCTGATGCTGGGTTGAAGAAAGAGCTGCTTCAGAAACTCAGATGCTAGGGTTTTTCCCACTCACTGTTGTCAGTCCTGCCCGATCTCCCAGTCCCAAACAAGCTTAGTCTATGTTGGCAGAGGATAATGTCACTTCCAGGATATGCTAAGGTCCTGATAATATCCAAATCAAAGCCGTTACAGGGAAGACCGGACTACGGCTCTTGCTGCCTGTGTGCCACCTGCATCTCTCAGGACTAAGGCCTCTTCCCATTCCCAATGGAACAATTACCGTCATGTTGGGAACTTGATTTCTGCTTCTCTGACTTTTCCAGCTCCCATCAAGAATCTCAGGGACCAGCATATCCTTCCTTTGCATTACCTTGTGTCACCTTGCTAGACTTCTGTTGCTGCTAAGCAGGAGAGAGTCCAAACCATATTGAACCAACTGCTATTCGAAGTAGGAGATGACTGTGGGTTTCTGTAGTACCTTCTGCTGGGAGGAGACAAAAGCTGTAGGTAACCTGCCGTGCTTCCTGGTTTGCTTGAGAACCTTCATCTGCTGGGACTTGAGTTTGCTGGAAGCAGTGGATCTCAGGGAAGTCCCCTTCGGGCAGGTCTCCGGCATTCGGAGCGCAGCAGAAGGGCTTCCTCAAGTTGCCAGAAGTCCTCATCAGTGGCCAGGGACGGGAGGTTTGGAGAAGCTGGGGAAGTTCGTCTCAGGGGGAGGGCAGCAGGGAGACGAGGGAAATGCCGGAGCTTTAAAGGCCGTACTGAGCAGGGATCCACTTGGGAGGACGTAGTTGACTAAAGGGATCCAAAGCTTGTTTTCCTTGGGTCTTTTTATTCTTCCTGTATCTAACCCCTTTAGAGCCTAAGGTCGACCCCTTTTTGTACTGCAATAACACTGTAAGATATGCTTGCACTAATTCTTCTGGCACACCGAGCATGCAAGACCAATTTAAAGCTTTTTTTCAGAAGAAAACCACTGTATTATTGTGTATATAGAAATACTGAGAGAGAATCGGAATTCTGTCTCCTGTATAAAAGCATGCATTGATTACCTGTATGTAGACCATGCTGTAAATGCTGCAGAGTACTGTAAAATCCTACACTTGAAACCACAAGGAACAGGCAATGTCATCAAAAACAAACAAAACAGAAGCTGTGCAATGGATTTTGTGCCTTTTTTAAATCCATGTATGTTAATCCAGACAATCGGAAAAGAAAGGAAAGCAAACAAAAAGCTTGTATACTACCAAAACCTTATTAAAGAATCAAAGGCAGCACCCTGGTGATGGCTGGGTTGTTTGTTTGCTTGCTGGCTTCGTTTTTCTCTTCCCGTTGTTTTCCAGCTCTGGGAGGCATTCCCTGCTCGTCCTTAGGAATGTGGGAGCACCGGGCAGGGAGATGAAGGAGCTCTGGTAGTACAGTGAGGGTTTCATTATCATTTACTGATGTGATGGCTGAAAACTTGCTGTTAAGACTGATCTGGGAATAGAAGCAAAGGTCTGGACTCCTGGAGATGTGTTCCATGTACTTTGGGAAGGCCACGCTGGGAGTGCAATATACATCAGTTTAGGCTAGTACCAGTTTGACTGACCGGAACCCAGTCACAGTGCAGCAGCATGTTACGATTAAATCCAAGTTACGTGAGTTTTTACAGCTCTGCCTTGGTGGTTGCCAGCATCCAAACTGGCTGAGTGTGAGCTGGTCCAATCCAACACCTCCAGACCCAACACAAACAGCTCACCATGTGTCTCTTGCTTTCCTGCACTGCACATCTTCCCCTGGCAGGCAGCACAGGGTGGATGGATGGCTGCCTCCCATCGGACATTCAACAAGGTGTCCAGGAACATCTGGTAAACGTCCAGCCCTTCCACCCCCAAAACCCCAGGGAGGGAATGCAAAATTGTGGCTGTCCTGAAAGTCATGTCCTGCCTGAGCCGCTCAGGGATGCGACCGTGCTCACCTGTCATCAGCACTCTGCTTTGAGAGCAGTCCCTGCTGCAGAGCAGCACGCGGCTCAACCCCAATTGCTGTTGGTCTGCCTGGGATCAGGTTGGAAGAGGAAATGCCCCATCCCTGGCAGTGTTCAAGGCCAGGTTGGACACAGGGGCTTGGAGCAACCTGGTCTAGTGGAAGGGGGTAACTGGGTGAGCTTTAAGGTCCCTTCCAAGCCAAACCAGTCTGGGATTCTATGAAATATGGTGATGGACCCTGTCTGGTTTGGTGCGAGGTGCACAATTAGTAATTCAGTGATTTTCTGCAAGTGGCTGAGAGGGAAACTGCAGACAGTAGGTGCATGCAAAGGCTCTGGTACTTGTGGAGAGGCTGGTGCAAACTTTCCCCCTTGCAGAAGATGCACAAGACCCCAGCTCCTCAAAGGCAGAGAGCAGTTTGTGCAGGCAGGTGAGCAAGGATTTGGCTGTGGTCTCTGACTTTCCAGGTTGTACAGTGTACGAGCCCCTTTTTTCCTCCTGGAAACCGTATGGAGGCTCAGGATTCTTCTCTAGCCCTGAAGATACTCAAAACTCAGCCGGACAGGGCCCAGAGCAGCCAGCTTTAAGTTGGTCTTGCTTTGAGGGGTGGTTGGAGCAGAGACCTCTAGAAATTCCTTGCACTTTTGATATTCTACAGTTTTAAGCTACAGCCTAAGCCTTTCCACTCCTGAACTCCTGTTCCTTCCATTGGTACAGCAGAGCACCAAAGTTCTCCAGCCTTTGGGGAATAGTCCTAAAGCAGCTGGGTGTGCTGTGGTACAAAAGGTACATGATGGCAGTCAAGACAGGACACAAACATCTCTAGTGAGGGCTTCCAACAGGATGCCTGCCTGCAGCTAGCTGCTGATCACAGTAACAGTGGCCACTTTGATGCCCTAGGACAGTGTTGCTTGTTAACAACTTCAGGTGATGATAGGAACGAAAGGTAAGAATTTATGTGTTAAAATAATATTTGACCCAGGAGACATTTCAACTGTGTCCTTTTTTTTTTTTTCATTGGGTTTGGAGGTAACTTCTGTGCTCCACATTTTTGGCATATTTATGCTCTTTGGATTTTCTCCACGGTGCATTTACAGTGGCAAAACAACGGCTTTAAGGAATGGTGTCTGGCAGCTCTGGGGTACTGCACGCAACAGGTTAAGCAGTCCAAGTCTCACAAAGGTAGGTGGAAGCCAAGCAATCACTGTTGTGCTTAGGGTGCAGTGTCCACGAAGGGAAATGGAAAAGACATGTGAGAAATGAAATGACAGGCAGAAAGGCAGTCCATTTGCTAAAGAACACAAAGAATTTGTACAGCCAGAGGTGGAAGTACATGAGGTTAGGAAGATATTGCAGGCTAACTGTAAGGGTGGTGAGGCACTGGAATGGGTTGCCCAGGGAAGTTGTGAATGCTCCATCCCTGGCAGTGTTCAAGGCCAGGTTGGACAGAGCCTTGGGTGACCTGGTTTAGTGTGAGGTGTCCCTGCCCATGGCAGGGGGATTGGAACTGGATGATTTTAAGGTCCTTTCCAACCCTAACTATTCTATGATCCTATGACTCAATGACAGCAAAGGGGGACCAGAGCAGCAGGAGAACCATTATTTCTATTACACAATGTCATGCTGTCCTGCTCGCTGTCATCCAGCTTAGTGCAGTCTTATCCCAGAAAAACTTGTGATGTCCTGCAAGGGAAAGAGTGGTTGCTGGAGACAGGGCTGCTGGTGGGACAGACTGCAGGGCATGGAAACCATATCTCTGGCCTATCTAGGATGTACATTGCAGGACTGGATTCAATTCTCCTTGACCAGAAAGCAGATGAGATGGCACAGGCTCCTAAGATCTGAGAGGAGATTTGAAGGTTTACACAGGCAAAGAGGAACCAGTGATCCTCCAACCGTACCATCAACCACAGCATCTAGAAGACAGGGTGAAGTAGTTAGGGACGGGGTATTCTTTCCAGGGGGAGGCTCAGGTGTTGGTGAGGGCTTCTTTATCAGGTCCTGGTCCCACTGGGGGAGCACACCTGTGTGATCAGGACTCAAGGGGTAACACTGTGTGTGTATTTTTTGGGAAAACCAAATCCAGCCAGCAGGCAGAATCCAATCGTGGGCTGCTGCATGGGCTTATTTCCAAGAAATGCCTGAGGGAGGAAGCCAGATGTGCAATTTCCTTTCCAAAGGGTGGTAAGTATCTTAGCAGTCTGAGTTCCACATCTGGCATCCTGATACAAAAGGTGGAGTGGGTCAGTGAGAGCCCAGATCCGGCTAATACAGGGCCAATTTCAGGGCTGGGCTTCAGCTTTAATTGAAGAGAAGCAGCTTTGGACTCCAGAGGCATTGCCAAAGTCAGCCTGTGTTTAAATCTATAAGATACAAAAAGAAATACTAAATAGATGACACCTTATCCCCATACCTAACAACCTGATGGTGCCCACCCATCTATTTGAAATGTCTCTCTTTATACATGAGCATACAGTGCTTACACTTTCTTAGGCATACTAATAGGGCAGTTGCTCTGCACAGGATAACGTGGAGATCCTCAGCACAATTTGAAGTCCTGTCATTGGACTGAAAAGCTGTTGAGGGCTTTTTTTACACCCCCCAGAGATAAACAGACACGTTCCCATCACCAGAGGGACGTGCTAGCTGTTGGCTGCTCTGTACCCCATGCAGTTAAATGAGTGCTTGTTTAGCCATGTAGCCTAAATGCCCCCTGACACTGTCAAATGCTGCTTGAAAATGCAGATGTTTGGTGCCCCAAATGGCTTTTTTTAAACCCATTTTGCAGAGCGGTGCTGCTGTGGTTTTTCATTTACAACCACTTGTTTATTAGGCCAAACTTCAATGGCCATTTCCTACTTGTTCTGCCTGGTTTGCTTGGTTGGCGAAGTGTGCGCACGTGTGTGTGAGCTGCTGCTTTTCTGCTCCTGTTATCTGTCATCAGTTCACAGCCCGTTCCTGGTGCCTTACAGGCAGCCTCTCCACACCAGCCTGTTGCTCGAGGAGCACTGCCTCCACCAGCTGTCCTCTCCTCCCGTTGCTCTGCATGCTTGGACACCCCAGGGTCTCATAATGGTACTTTGTGCGTCAGCCTCCATGGCTTGCTGAGCAGCTGAGTGAAAGCAGGAGCCTGTAGGAAGCAGGATTAGGAGTTGCTGGAGCGAAGGAGCACAGCAGGGAACATGGGAGCTCTGCAAAGATTCCACAGTGGTGGATGGTAACTGGAAAGTGATCAGGAAATCAGAGAGGCCCCTTGAGCAAACTGTGGCCTGGGCATAAAAGATGGTTGCTGAATGGTTGCAGTAAGGAACGAGTGAAGATGTGAATATATACATGGAACTAGATGACTTTTAAGGTCCTTTCCAACCCAAATATGCTGAATACTGAAATCAATATATAATTACTGAAGAAGATTGGGAAGTGTGAAGAAATCCTGAGGAACTGCTTATACACGGCTCTTTTAGGTCCAGGTTAAAGGCTGCAGCTTAGCAAAGAAGGCACCTGTTTTTGCCTTCGGTGGTAACTGCCTGTGAGTCTCTCTGAGGTTTGTACAAATGGAATGATCAAGCGATCACTGCTCAGGCTTGTATTCTGGAAGCTCGATGGACTTGGTGCTTTCCACTGATGCTTCCCACTGCTGTTGATCCTGATGTCGTCTGTGTCGATGTCATGTCTGAATACTGACCCTTTTGTCACGTCTCTCTTCTTGCAGGCCCTTATGCTGAAGTCCTTTGAAATGAATGGTCTGCCCAAGGCGGTGCCTTTAAGTTTGCCTTACCAAGACTTCAGAAGGGATGTGTGCAACTACTGGGAAAAGCCTAAGGTGTCCCAGCGGATAAAGAGAGTTGATTTCTCAAATATTGTCCTGACTGCTCCTTGCAAGCCTCTGGAACCTTACCTGGAAATTAATGGAAAAGAGGAGGAAGAGGAAGATGAGGAGGAAGAGGACGAGGAGGAGGAAGATGAAGAGGAGGAGGTGGAAGAGGAAGGGGATGAGATTGACATGCACAGCGGTTCCAGCAGTGACCTGAGTCAGAAAAGCACGGAGCGCAGCCAGGAGTGTGCCCCGTCCACGCTCCTGGCTGATGACCAGAAGGGATCCAGGGGTCGAGCATCCACTGCTGATGGGGACCTGGAGCTGGAGGAAGGCTCAAAGACCCTTGTGCTGTTTTCACCAGGTGATCTGAAGAAATCGCCGGTGACCACAGACTTGCCTCCAGAAGTTGATCTGGGCACTCTTGCTGCACTGACACCTCAGAGCGAGCGGCCACAGCCTATGGGGAGCCAGCTGGATGTATCTGAGCCAGGGACCCTGTCCTCAGTCCTTAAATCGGAACCAAAGCCTCCCGTGGCAGTGGCTACAGCTTCCTCCCCCTTTACCAAAGTAGAGCGCACGTTTGTTCACATCGCCGAGAAGACCCACCTAAACGTCATGTCCTCCGGCGGCCAGCTCATGAGGCATGAGGAGTACTGCCCTCCGGGCCAGTTTGAGGGGGTCATCATCGAGGAAGAGCTGGAGGACAACCTGGTGCTGGTAGAGAACGGGAGCATACATTCGGGGCTGGAAGGGGCAGAGACGGAGAGCTGCGCGCTCTCCGCTAACCCCATTGAAACCACCTCGGAGACAGTGGGGGAGCAGTTGGCCCTTCCCTGTGTAGCAAAGCCTCCCGAGGACAAGCCGGAGCTCTCTGACAAAGCGGTGCTCCCGGTGGATGTGGAAGAGCCTGGCAAGGCGGGTACAAGGGAGCCTGACCTGGAGAAGTCAGCACCGGTGGCAGAGCCCCTTAAGCGAGCTGAGAGCATCCTTGACACCCCGCAGCAGGGCCCCCGGAGACCTCTGGGCTCCCGGTACAGGAGCCGGATACCTATCTTGTTCTCGGAGGAGGACACTGGCTCAGACCTCTCAACTTCACTCTCAGCCAAAGAGAGGCTTTATAAGAGAGCAAAGCAACCGGACCTGGCTCGCCTGGTGATGGAGAAGAGGCAGAGCCGCCTCCTCCGCCTGGCCTCGGGGGCCTCCTCCTCAGCATCCTCCAGCGAGGAGCAGCGCCGAGCCTCAGAAACGCTCTCGGCCACTGGCTCCGAGGAGGACACCCATGACTCGGATGACTCCATCCCAAGGAAGGCAGGGAAGGAGAGGGCGGCCCTCCTGGGGAAAGAAGAGAGACCCACAAGCACAAAGAGCAGGATTCCTCGGCCCATCACCCCGGTGAAAGCGCTGCTGGAGGCAGCCAAGGCTGAGAGCTCCATGGCTGCCGCAACAGCGGCACTGTGCAGCTCCACGCAGGATGCGGCTGTTGCCCACAGGTAAGACCAAAACAGTGAGCAATGTGAAATGTTGGACTGGTTAAGGAGGTGCAGCCAGCGCTCTGCTCATCTCTTGCTGCTTTAGCCTTCCCTTGGCTTGAGCACATGGTCCATCCCTGCTTCCTGCAGTCATTTCAGCTCATGGTGTGTGAAATTCCCACCCCTCTGTCTTCTCCAGCTCAGTTTGGCCGAAGGGCTGAGCTCCTTTTCACTTGCCCTGGCTTTGAGGCCACCTCCTCTTCCTCACGCTCTTCCGTGTGGTCTGATCCTGCTGACAGCAGGCCCCTCCAGCACTGAGCAGGTTTGCAGCATGTTGGGTACGGCCGTGTCTCTGCAGGGAGACCTGGCCTGGCTGCTGTGATTAGAGCTACAAGGGCTGTGGGGTGGGCACTTGTGATTGCCTCAGATGATGGCCAACATGTGAAGAGCTGGGTAGGAGGTGCACAAGAGTGGGCTCTGCACAGCATGGGCCACCACCACATGCTCTGAATTCCCTACATCCCTATGCCTTGAGTTTCTTTGGAGGTACCTGCCTCTCTATCAGACAAACACAGAGCTGTAACTGGAGGCAGACCTGAATTCACCCGTGTTTGGCTTTCCTGCCTGGCCTTGGGGCTGGTGGTCCAGCCCAGGAGCACAGCTGCTGCCATGGCTCTGCCTCCGCTCTTTCAGATACATGAGGTGAAAGGAAGGAATCCCTGTGGGCTGGTTTGAGCCAGCTCATTCCCAGATTGTAGCTCCAGCCTCAGAAGAGGCTGCTGCACGCATGCTGCATGTTAAGAAGAGTCCCACATACACGCTATCAGCCAGACCATGCCCGTGCATCACCCCAGAGGGTGCCGCAGGATCAGGGCAAACACTACTTAACAGCATCAGGAGTCAGAGGGGGGTGTTCAAACCAGCGCCCATCTTCCTCACAGCACAGCTCCTGTCATCCTGGTGCCAGAGACTCCTTGTAATGGCCCAGCAAGGTTCACGTCAGATGTGCCAGGAGCCTCAGAGCCCCTTGCAGAACCACCCCTTCATCCTGCCTCTTCTCTTCCCCTGCAGGCTTCAGGCACAGAGACCCACTGGGAGCATCCCCACCGAGTGCCGAGCAGCGCAGATACAAAGCCGGCTCCCTCCTTCGCCGAGCTCCACGTCCCTTCCCGCGCGGAGCAGCTCGCGGAGGTCCAGCTGTGCATCCCCTCGGAGCCCCGTCCTTCCTTCCAGGAACCCCAGCGCTTCCCCCAGAAGCCAGCTGCCCCCTCGGAGGGAAAGCCCTTCTCCCTGCCGGCAGCATAAGCCAGGGACTGCAGCTCCTCAGCGAGTTCCTCCTTCCCCCCGACCCCAGCCCCCAGCTCAGGCCCTGGGGCCGACAGGAGATTCCCTGCCCTCTCCTGGCGTGGCCAAAAAACGACAGAGAGGAAAAACCCAGACTCAGAGTCCAGCAACCAAAGGAAAGCAGGTGTCCCTGGAAAGCAAGGCAGCTGCCAGATAATGATCTTCTGCCAGCCCAACAGACTGGGTAACTTCTGCATATAGTCTACACTTGAGATGCTGCAGCACAGCCTTCCACGCTGGACCCACGAGTGTATAGCAGTAGCTGTTCTTCAAAGCTTCACTCACTCTCACCCCACACCGTCGCGATCAGCTCCCACAGGCCTGAGAGCCTCCGAGCCACGGAGCCTTCTCCAAGGGAGACCCCAGCCCGCAGCTCACGCTTGCTAACGCACAGCACCAAGCAGTGACCCAGGCAGCCTGCCCAGTGCCTGTCCCTCCGCCCCCCCGGCAGCCCCTCTCCCTGTTAGCAATACCAGTTGCCAATGCCAGTGGCTGTAGAAAGAGGAGCAGAGGTGTGGAGAGCAAGGCCTGTTGGAGAGGAAGCTCCCATCCTGCAGGCAGCTCCCTCCTCTCTCCTTGCTGGGAAAACACCAGCCTTGGCCACCACTATCTACCTTGAGCGTTGGCTCACCTCCTGCCACCTGTGTTAGCAAGGGATGGTCACCAGCTTAGCCAGGAGGGATGGATGCATCCTCGTGTGCAGAGATCTTCCAGAGGGGGCTCTTCTCTCCTTTGCCAGAGATGCCTCTGCAGGGGGAATGGAATATAGGCAGGTCTTGCTGGATGCTCCTACCCGCTCCGGTGTGTCCCGCAGAGGAAGCTGTGTGGCACTGCTGCTCAGTGGCACTGCTGCTGTTCCAGCAGATGCCAGTGTGCTGGGTGTTTAAATGGAAGTAGGGATGTATTGGCAGCTTGCTGGGAAATCAAGAGCCCTTGCTAATTGATGTAAAGGGAGCACCCTGCAGCCACTTCTGTCTCAAGTACCAGACTGTGATCTGTGGAGACCACATCTCCCAACATGGGTGGTTCTTGTCAACCTGGATGTGGTTGGTGCCGCAGACCCACAGCCCACCAAACACAGCTCCAGCCTGAAGATGTAAAGAGTCACTGGATGCCTTTAGCTTGGGTGCCCCTTGCACCTGAATTCCTTGTGCTTTCTTGTCACGCTCTCGGTGTTTGTGAATTTTGGCACCATGGTTGAGAGTTCCCTTACGTGGCAGGGTGGGAAATGATTGTCTTGTCCTATACTCAAGAGCTGCTGCTTTGTGAGGAGAGGTTTGTCAGCACATGGGTACCTTGCACCTTTCTGCCTGAGAGTACAGAGGGTTCAGTTGCAGAGGTTCGTGTCTTTCTCGTGCTCAGCTCTTCCACACGTGTGAGAACTGACAACGTGAAGGTAAAAGCAGGGGCTGTGCTCCTCAAGTAGCAGTATCAGAGCAGAAGCTTAGCCCTCAGCTAGAACTAAATCAACCAACTTTTTAGCCCCAGACTAATCAGGAAGGCTTGAAAGTGAAGCCAGGAGGACTGATGCATGATGAGATCTTAAAGCAATCACAGAATTTCACACACCTCACAGGGGGAAATGCTCCAGACCCAAATACTTGGGGCTTCACACCGTTGTCATGCCTAAATAGGCTCTGCATGAGGCAGAACGAAAACACAGCTGCTCCATGCACCCATTCCCACATCTGCAACTAGCTGCAAGCATTCACTGTTTGCAGGCAAAAAGCTTGATAGAGGAACCTGGACAGTTATAGTCTTGGTTCATTTGAACACGAATGCAACAGTCACACTGATGGCCATTGACCATCAGTCAAATCCTGAAGTCATTCACATCTACAGGAAAGGAAAGGAGCAAGAGAGCTGTGACAGGGTGGCTGGGAGAACAAGGTACTCCTTGGACAGCTGAATAGGGAAATGTCTAGGAATGGGTGACAGGAATTACCTCTACATGACCATCTCAGTGTTGCCAATGCCAAGAATGTATTTCATCTGGCTCAGTGCTGACTGTTTCTACTGATGTTGTTCAGGTAAGAAGCACAGCTTCTGCTCTACAAACATGCCCTCACTTTTGCAGAGAAGCATGGGGAGCATTTAGTCACACAGCAGAAGCAGGGCAAGGAGAGGACAGAGGGTGACCACTTCTTCTGGTGGCACTTCATATGGATTTGACTTGGGAGGGGGTGTTGAACTGCCACCTGAATGTGCCCTGTGTGTTTAGAAACTAGAAACAGAATGAATGCAAAGACAGATTCTTCCCAGAGATATAAACTGTACTGGCACTTGCATTAGTTTGTTGGGGGACTGTTCAGTTTGGAGTGCTCAGAGGGTAAGACTTGGAGGTGAAGCCTTTACCAGGAGCTCCACCCAGGTTTAGATAGAACCATAGAATAGTTAGGGTTGGAAAGGACCTTAAGATCATCAAGTTCCAAAACCCCTGCCATGGGCAGGGACACCTCACACTAAACCATCTCACCCAAGGCTTCATCCAACCTGGCCTTGAGCACCACCAGGGATGGAGCATTCACAACCTCCCTGGGCAGCCCATTCCGGTGCCTCACCACCCTTACAGTAAAGAACTTCCTCCTTATATCCAATCTAAACTTCCCCTGTTTAAGTTTTAACCCGTTACCCCTTGTCCTATCATTGCAGTCCCCAATGAAGAGTCCCTCCCCAGCATCCCTACAGGCCCACTTCAGATACTGGAAGGCTGCTATGAGGTCTCCACGCAGCCTTCTCTTCTCCAGGCTGAACAGCCCCAACTTTCTCAGCCTGTCTTCATACAGGAGGTGCTCCAGTCCCCTGATCATCCTCATGGCCCTTCTCTGGACTTGTTCCAACAGTTCCATGTCCTTTTTATGTTGAGGATGCACATGCCGAACCTTGAAAGAGCTTGGGGAGAGGGTACAGGACTATTCACAGGGTTAGCAAAGCTGCCTTAGCACGGGAGGCCGATAAAGCACAATCAGTGTATCTGTTCAAGAGGAAGTTTAGAGTTTTCCATGGCCCAGCATCTGTTGTTGGTGTGTGGCTGCTTCCTTGCTTCGCTGCAAAGAGATCAAAGAGAAGATGTAGCTGAGCGATCAGAGGAAATGGCTAGGAAGGATAAAGAAGGTTGGAGTCACGAGGAGAAGCAGGATTCCCAGCACTTCCCCATGTTCGCAGGAACTTCTGGGAACAGCCTGACACTGCCTGGTTCCCCATCAGTGTCTGCTGCAAGGTCTGTCCTAGCAAGCTGCAGACGGTGGTTGTGCCCATGTGTGTGTTTTGAGGGGACTCCTGGAGCAGGCTGCCACCGAGCCTGCATTTGTGTGGTGGGGACAGGACTTATTCAGGAGAGCGTATGTGTGTTGGGACCATAAGTGTCTTTGGGACTGCTTGGTACCGTGAGATAAAGCAAATGCTCTGCTGAGAGCCTTTGCTTTGCTGGGGTCTGTGAAGTCCCAGCTCTTTGTTGCCTGCCAGCTGAGAAGGTGGCTGGTAAAAACGAGTCAAAGGATGCTGTATGGCCAGGAGGTGCTCGCATAGAAACAAGGATAGAGGGAAGGAGGCATGCCAAGTGGTGAATCTGACAGGTCCCAGTGCTGAGCCAGGATGACAACCGATGATCTGAGCAGAGAGAGCAGAAGGACCGATGGCACCGGTCAGACTAGTGCCATGTAGGGGCTTGAACACACGGGTGGAGATGCTTAACCCATCGGTCTGGTTGGCAGCACAAACAGTTGTGGTTGTCTTGGTGCAAAAGGGGTTTGAGCAGCAGACAGCTCTGAGTCAGTTGTGCTTGGAATCTGTGAGGGGCAGGAGACTGCCCTTCAAAGTAAAGAGTATTATAATATATATATTATTATAACAATATAATATAAGTAGTGCCCTTACTAGATAGTGGCTAAGGGTTGTAAAGGATCCTGCTACCTTCAAAGAAGTGCCCGGTTGCTACATGACCTGTGATGTGTGCAGGACTGCCTGCTGTGGGCAGTGCATGTGGATGAACAGGGTAACACTCAGCCAAAGTCCATGTGAGCCTTGAGGCTCCCCTTGCCTGGGGGCAGAACAACCCAGCTTGGAAGGTGGCCGTCAGAGCTGCAGTAGGTGCTGGGCTGCCACACATCTCCGTGTGCCATGGACCAGGGTCTGGTGGCTGCCCTTGGTTAACACAAGCATGGTTTGCTCGCTAGTGAAACTGCAATCCAAAGTAAGTTGTGTTGGGGCAAGAAAAGCTTTGAAGGTTCTCCTTCCCAGCAAGAGGTATTTGCTCAGGATAGATCCTCTCTAAGAAGATGCCTGAGGATCTGTTGACACCCTGACCAGCTCCAGTAGCAGCTCAGTGGTCCCTTAGCACTCTTCTTTCTTCTCTGTACTGACCCATGGCACGATCCCACCAGTATTCCATGTGCACCGATGCTCACCAAAGGCCTTTTCCAGCACATCAGTCAACTGTAGTTTAATCTTGAGAACACACTAAAAGTCCCATGCGGACACAATGAGTTTGGTATCAGATGAGGTTTTTTTCTGGCTTAACTGGAACGTTCCCTTTTATTTCGAAGCTGCAAATGTCTGAACAGCAAGGTTTGAAGCATGCATTGGTGCCCTTTGTGCCAAAAGGGAGCTACCACAGCAGATCCAGAGGTGGGTTCCTGGTAGGGACCAAGGTGAGAACTCCTCCTCCGCTCCCAGAGCAGAGGGCTGCAGGGGTGAGATGTCTCTCTGGCAAGGGTACTGCTGGGCTGGCATCAGCATGGGGCTGGCCAGGAGCCGCTCTGCCCTGCCCCGAGCACAGGGGGGTCTGGCACAGGGTGTCTGGAGGAAGCAAAGGCTGATGTTTGCTGCTGAGACACCAGGCAGTCTCAGCCCATCGCCTGCAGGTGATGGGTGCGATGGGCTCTGCGGGACGCGGGGCTTTAGGTGAAGTCCAGGTCCAACAGAGTGTGAAACCAGTGTCAGCAACACTGCTGTGCCAAGGGACCTGGGCTGCTGCTGCTGCTGCTGCTCCGGATGGGAATTGGAGCTGGAAACGCAGATGATTTTGTATATCTCCTTTTAGCATGTGACTCTACACTCAGACATTGTACCTGGCGCACCAACGTTGTTCTTCTTTGCCTCTGGCACGGTCTGACAAAGTCTTTTGGCCTGGAGACAGGACTTCTGCTCCTTGGAACCGCCTGCCTGGAAGCGCGACCAGGTCCCAAGGCTGAACCTCTCCACATATCCTCTTTGCATTCTTTAGGAAAGCAGCTGGAGAATGTTTACACACTGCAGACAGAATGTACGGCTCCGACCGAGGAACCACAATCCGGTTCGACTGCATGGCAAGTTCTTGGCCATCAAATCCGGCATGCATCGCAGAGGCCCCGTCTGCGGACAGCCCCACTGGCATCCGTCGTCACTTCGGATCACGTCTTGGAAACAAATAAACGATGACGCCATTTCTTGTTCATATCAGACACAGCTGTCATTAGGTTTGTTATTTCCAGGGGATTCTCGATCATGCCATTAAAAGCCTGTCTACCTTTTCATTGGTGTTTTCTCCCATTTCTTAGCGTTGCCACGCGCGAAGCAGAAATGCTCCCTGAATCGCTGGCAAGGGACCTCGGCTACAGTTGTGCTTGGGTTTCATTCCAGTTTTGTGCCAGCTGTGGCTGCAGCTGGACCGGCACATTAACATGTGCTTGGTTTCATTCCAGCTCTGTGCCAGCTGTGGCTGCAGCTGGACCGGCACATTGACATGTGCTTGGGTTTCATTCCAGCTGTGGCTGCAGCTGGACCGGCACATTGACATGTGCTTGGGTTTCATTCCAGCTGTGGCTGCAGCTGGACCGGCACATTGACATGTGCTTGGGTTTCATTCCAGCTGTGGCTGCAGCTGGACCGGCACATTGACATGTGCTTGGGTTTCATTCCAGCTGTGGCTGCAGCTGGACCGGCACATTGACATGTGCTTGGGTTTCATTTCAGCTGTGTGCCAGCTGTGGCTGCCGCTGGACCGGCACATTGACATGTGCTTGGGTTTCATTCCAGCTGTGGCTGCCGCTGGACCGGCACATTGACATGTGCTTGGGTTTCATTCCAGCTGTGGCTGCAGCTGGACCGGCACATTGACATGTGCTTGGGTTTCATTCCAGCTGTGGCTGCAGCTGGACCGGCACATTGACATGCTGGAAGTGGAGCAGAAGCAAACCCCCGGGGACAGTTTTACTTTGAATACGCTACCTGTTGGTGCCACCATAGATGGGGAGGGGGGGCAGCCACTTTCTCACTGGTGTGTTTATGCTTTGTAAATGAGGGATAACAGCTGTGGGGCAAGCAGCTCAGGGGCTGCGGGTCTTGCACAAGGAACAGAGGAGTGAAATGTTCCCATCACTCCTCTCCACCAGCTGAGGCAGCATGAAGGTCACTCCACCAGGAGCCCATCGCCCCTACCAGGGGGGGTTATAACTCATTAATCCCTTCACTATCTATCTCATAGCCCCGTCCTCCTTCCTGCACCAGAGGAGCAGCCCTCCACCCAGGTAAGGCTGATGATAGGAGCAGCCCAGCAAGAGCTGGATGGGCTGGGCATGGTGCAGGCAGCTCATGGTCCCCCCTCCTCAGCCACCCCCTCTGGAACTGCAGCGACTGCTTAAGGGGGTGTCTTGTGAGCAGGAGGGCACTGAGCTGGTGAGGGCAGGAGGAACATTCCGGAAGTTCTTAAACACTGCCAGGGATGGGGCAGCCACAGCTTCTCTGGGCACCCTGTGCCAGGGCCTCAGCACCCTCACAGGGAAGAACTGCCTAATGTCCCATCTCAGTCTCCCTTCTGTTAGGTTAAAGCCATTCCCTTTGTCCTGTCCCTACAGGCCCTTGTCAAAAGCCTCTCTCCAGGTTTCCTGTAGGCTCTCCACAAGTATTTGGCATCCTCACAAAGAGAAGAAAGATTGCAGAAGAAAAGCGGACACACGTGAAGGAAGAAGCAAAGTCTTCTTTCCAGCTCTACAGCAGCAGCAGAGGCAGGTCCTGGGTCTAATTAACCACATGGCAGGGAGCAGCCAGTCACAGCACCTGCACACATGCTGCTCATTAACTACATCTGGTGACTGGTAAAATGAACACGTTTGGGTGAGAGAAATGCAGTCACCTGCTGCTGCACACGTGAAACAGGAGCCCCAGGAGCTGCAGAGCGCTGGCCCCTATCCCCATCTCTGACAGGGAGGCTGGAGCTGCTCTGCAGTTCGAATCTGCAGCCAGATGTCAATGGCAGCTCCTGTTCCTTGCTCTTAGAAGACCAGTGGGGAAGAAAAGTAACTTGTCCTTTAGTTGGACTTCAGCTTAAACTGTAACCCCGGAGGCACAGCGCTGTCAGATGTCCCTGCTTCACTCCTGCAGGCTTCCTCCTTGCTCGTCCCAGGGTAACACCAAAATGGTTTGCAGCGTTGGTTATTCATGGGTGACCAGGAATGCTGCTCAAAAGAGCAAAGATCAACTCAGGTCACAGCAGGGTGTCCTCTTCCTGCCAAGTGTGAGCCCATGGTGTTGCCTTGCTCAGCGTGCTTTGTGCCCTTGACAGCCTGTGCTGTGTGAAGTACAGCTGTGTGATGTACAGCAGTGATGTACAGCTGTGATGTACAGCTCTGTGATGCACAGCTGTGTGATGTACACCAGTGATGTACAGCTGTGTGATGTACACCAGTGACGTACAGCTGTGTGATGTACACCAGTGACGTACAGCTGTGTCATGCACAGTAGTGATGTACAGCAGTGTGATGTACAGCTGTGTGATGTACACCAGTGATGTACAGCTGTGTGATGCACAGCAGTGATGTACAGCAGTGTGATGTACAGCAGTGTGATGTACAGCAGTGATGTACAGCTGTGTGATGCACAGCTGTGTGATGTACAGCAGTGATGCACAGCTGTGTGATGTACAGCTCTGTGATGTACAGCTCTGTGATGTACAGCTGTGATGTACAGCTGTGTGTTACACACCATTGATGACCTCTCTTTCATCCTCTCAGATGCATCTTCCCTGCTTTCATCTTCCTTTCCTAACGTGGATCTCACTCTCAGATACCCCAACAGAAGGATATGACTCTATAAAGAGCAGGCACTTGGTGCTGGGTACACTTGAAGCGGATGTTGTGTGCACACAGGATCATTCCTTTGGCTCTACCCCAAATGGAGAGTTTCACTGTGACTTTTGACAACCTTTCAGCAAGGTCTCAAAGTCCAGTGAAGAGACTGTATGAAAACCATGGGAAGTTGAGCTCCAAGGACAGAGACCGCTTTCCAAGCTCATGTTGCTGCTCCTTGGCACGTAGCTGAATGAGAAACCTCCATGGAAGAGATGAAATTTGAGGATCTCTTCCTGGAAATCGGCGGCTTCGGCAGATTCCAGATTTGGGTTCTGTTTATCCTCTGCCTCCCAAGAATCAACCTTCCCATGCACTTCCTGCTGCACAACTTTCTCGCTGCCACCCCCCCTCACCACTGTGCAATTCCAGCCCAAGAGGCGTTCGAGAACCTCACCACGGAGGAAGTTCTGCTCATCAGCATCCCCCGGGATCCCGACGGCACCTTCAGCTCCTGCGAGATGTTCTCGCAGCCCCAGTTTCAGCTGCTGCTCAACTCCTCTCTGCAGCCCGAGAACAGCTCCATCATCCAGCACTGCCAGCACGGATGGGTCTATGACCACTCGCAGTTCACCTCTACCATCGCCACACAGGTAACGCCAGGCCTGGGGTCTAGCTGATAATGATGTTAGCTCAGTGCTTGCAGGAGCAGATGGAGAGGTGATCGCTGGGTGCACAGAATCGAAGGGGAAGCTTTGCGTTTTAACCAGTGGAAATTACTTGGATGGGGAAGCTCTGAAGCGCTTAGAATCCAACATTATCATTATTATCATTGTTATTATCATCTTGCTTAGATGCTCCCCAAGGGGCTCCCACTGAGATGGAGCACATGGAGTTAAATGTTACATGGGTACATAAATACCGCTGGATTCAATGATCTTAAAGGTCTTTTCCAACCTATATGATGCCATGATTCTATGCTGACTGGCCATAACCTTGAGCCTGCCCAAGGTCCCTGCCCATCAAACATTAACCACCCCCCTTCTGAAGCCCTGTGCTAGGGCTGACAGTGATACCTCTGGGTGTTAATGCTTTACATTCCTTGAGAAGTGGCCCAAATCACAGCAGGTCTTGGGGAAGGGGATGAATTGGTCAGACAGAAGGGACATAGAAACAGCAGTGCCGGGTGTCCCAGTGAGAGCAGGGCCGAGTCTTAACCTCCCCACCACCACTACCCCTGCTTTTGGCAGCGTAGGGGTGAGGATGCACCGGGTCCATACCTCACTTCTGCACTGCTTCTGGGAGAAAGGAGCAGAGCACCCTCGGTGGGAAAGGAAGAGGAGGTTCCCTGCAACACAGATCCTGAGCACGGAGCCTCGTGATGCTGCACCCACAGTGCACGAGCAAGGGGACAGGGCTTCCTCTGGGGTCCCCAGCAAGAAAGGTTGCTCAAGGTCTGGCCTCGGCAGACCCAACCCTGGGGCTGGGTTGATGATTAAATCCAGTTTTGCCAAGTCTGCACACAGAGAAGTCTCACTCTGCAGCTTGGCCGCAGCGTTCAGTAATGATTAGCGACATTCACACCCCCAAGAAAGCAGAGTGATGCTCATTAAGTTAATGAGGAAGAACGTGTAGAGCAGCCTCTTAGTGAGCAATCAGTAAGCTGGCATCAACAGCAAGTATCTGGTCTGAGTCCCTCTCTGCCCCCCCCTCCTCCCTGCATGCACAACTGCAAATGAAACCGGTCAGGGCAACAGTAACTGGGTATCAACAGGACATTCTCTAACCGCAGGCTGAAGCTCATCTTGCAGCTCACTGCAAACACCCATCTCACCAGGGCAGCCCCCAAAGCATGACGGAGGGAGCTGGGTGAGACATGCACCAGGGGAGGAGGAGAGCAGCTATTGCAGGAGCTCCACGACGAGTGGTACCCAGGAGAGCTTCCTGCTGCCCAGCAAGTGTTGATGGAGAGGCTGACACCGTGTCTGAGTCCTGTAAGATGCAGCTTTACGTGCATCAGGACTCTGGCACCGTCCTTTGTGCAGTTTAGTGCGGGGCTCTACCCCTCAATCAGATTTGGGTGACATAAATCGCAAGGCACGACGGCTGACCACCAGAGGGAAGGGATGTGAACAGGCAACAGAGACTGAACTAAGTGTCGCTCTGGCCTTGTGTTTCAGTGGGACCTCGTGTGTGAGCAGCGTGGACTGAACCAGGCGACCGCAACCTTCTTCTTCATCGGCGTGACGATAGGCGCCGTGATATTCGGATACCTTTCAGACAGGTTTGATCCCTTCCAGGCTGTTCCTCCAGAGCTTCAGTTTCACAAAGGCCAGGTTGGACGGGGCTCGGAGCAACCTGGTCTGGTGGAAGGTGTCCCTGCCCGTGGCAGGGGGGTGGAACTAGAGAAGCGGGGTGAAGGAGGCTCTGGTAAGCAGGGAGGCATTCCCCAATGGAGGCAATGAGGAAAACCAGAGCTCTCTCTGGCTACATGTGAGCATGTGATAATACGAACCTTAAAACCAGTAACCTAGGAAGGGCACCAGTTAAGAAATCAAATACAGCAGGAGCAGGAAACCTACCGGAGAGTGCGTAGTGCAGGCACACAGTCAGGATGTGCTCTGTACTGCAGGCTATTCATTATTCAATGCCTGAGTTTCCTCTGCAGGAAACTGCTTCCCAATTTCCTTCCTCTGGAAGCAAGCAAGCGTTAGTGTGCATCAGGCTACAGAATCACTGCCCAGCAAAGGGGAAGCAGCCCCGCAGTATGAAGCACCTGGAGACTCGGTGCTAAACATGGGGGGTTTACATCCGTATCTTTGCATGTGGGTACGCTGATATACTTCTACAAGGACCTGGCTGATCTTCAGGCTGCGTGTCCTGGCTTTGTGTCTACAGCAGGTCGATAGCACAGCTGTGGGGAATTAATTCAGGATCAGGAAAAGGAGAGGGACAAAGTAAGGCGAGGGGGGTTGCAGAAGATTCCTGCCTTGCAAACAAGTTGGATTGATCTGAACGTGCTGTAAACAGAGCATGTGAACAGAGAAGATCCCATCTACATGGGCTGCAGGGAGTTTCCGTCCCAAAGGCTCCTAAAGAAGCTGAGCTGTCCTAGGGTAAGAACAAAGGTCTCTGTGTGATTAAATAAGTGATTAAAAGCCAGGAAGGAGAGCGGAGATGGAAGTGTTCTCGTGTGACAATGGAGGGAGACCTATGCTCGGGCTTGGGTGCTCTTCAGCACATTCATAAGTTAGCATAGAATCATACAACCAGATAGGTTGGAAAAGAGCTTTGAGATCCAACCTTTACCCCAAGTCCACCACTAACCCGTGTCCCTAAGGGCCTCATTACCTGGAAAAGGAGCAAGCGAGGGAGGAGGTGATGCTGAGTGACCAGCTGGTAGAGATGAGATCTGAGTCTGTTGAGAGAGCTGCAGGAGGAGCTCAAAGAGCGCTGTGACTGGGTGGGAGCAGCAGAAGACAAAGCTTCACACAGATTAATCTAAAACAGAGAAACAGTTCTAACTTCTCACTTAAAATGGAGGCCTCTGAGCTGGCAACGGCTGCTCAGGAGCAAGACTTTGGGTTATGACGGACAGCTTGAGGCAAGCATAGAACCATAGAATAGTTAGGGTTGGAAAGGACCTTAAGATCATCCAGCTCCAACCCCACTGCCATGGGCAGGGACACCTCACACTAAACCATGGCACCCAAGGCTCTGTCCAACCTGGCCTTGAACACCACCAGGGATGGAGCATTCACAACCTCCCTGGGCAACCCATTCCAGTGCCTCACCACCCTTACAGTAAAGAACTTCCTCCTTATATCCAATCTAAACTTCCCCTGTTTAAGTTTTAACCCGTTACCCAGCAATGAGTAGCTGCTGGGGAAGTAAATGGAAAAGTAAGAATTATTAGGAAAGGAGTATAAAATGAAAGAGAATATCACTATGCAGTAACATGTAAATGCACAGTGACCCATCTTGAATACAGTGTGTATGTCCCTTCACTCTCCTTCCTCACCTCAAAAAGATACGAAAGAAATCATAGAATGGTCAGTCAGGGTTGGAATGGACATTGAGATCATCCAGTTCCAAATGGAGAAAGCTTGGAGAAACTAACAAAGACCAAGTTATGGCTTGAGCAGGACCCTAAAAGGACCCTTTGGTCTGCTCACATGGCCTATAACAAGCCTGGAGCAGAGCTGACTGCACTGCCCACGCCAGCTCCCTGGCACTGGGCACACAGCTCCCCTAAGGCCCCATAAGGGGACCCCCCCCTTAGCAACCTCCCTTTTCTCTAATAGAGATGAGGACACACTTACTTGTTCTGACAGTAATGCAGGGATGTCATCTCCAGTGCTCCACACTGAAAACCATCTGCTCCTGGGATTTTGCTCCAGTTCAGGTTTGGTTCCTTCGAAGCCAACGCAGACGTTTGGATATGAGAACGTCTCTTGGCAAATTTCACCCTGGTAAATCCTCCAACGACCTAAACTGTGAACGTATATATGCAAATATATATATATATATGTTGTTTCTGTTATTGCCTGCTCTGTTTGTACCTTGTCCTTGCACAGAACCAGCTGTATGATGCTTTGGCTGCCTTCCAGACTGGGATATTACTGAAAACAGCTTTTTCATTCCTTTTCTGTGTTTGCAGTTTGCTCCTGTTGTATTTTCTGCATTTAATCTTTCAGAGGTTGTGCTTTCCCACCTCTCCCTTTGAAGACAATTTTAACAGCATTATTCCTAGCGCAACAGGGAGCCTGAGGTTCAATCCTGCCTCTGCTCTGCCCGGCTGGTGGTGTGCTTTAGCTGAGGGAGCCCAGTAATGGGTCCATAAATAGCACCCTGCAGGGAACCTCGTGGGTTTATATTCTTCTTATTGTATTGTCCAGAAAAGTCTCCATTGAATACAAGCATCTTCTTTCTTAGGCAGGTCCCTACTGGAAACAGGAGCCAGCTCTGGGGTGTATCCGGGTAGATTCATTAGCTACCCGCTGCAGGGAGTCATTTGTGGTCACCTTTAGGAATGTTACCGTGGCACTATATCCCAGCACATCACCTTTTCCCCTGGAGCAACTGTTCTTGCCATCATCCTTCTCAGGTGGCCACGGAGAGAGCCCTAATGCCAGAACTGGACTGGGATTTCAGACCCTATAGACTGAACACTACCTGCTGACAGGGTTGACGTGCTACTCCAGTTTGAACCTCAGCTTTGTTCACATGCAGGGCTGATGCTCGTCAGAAGGTTGATGCCTGGTGCTCCATTACATACACACACATTTATCTGTGTGTGTACATATGGATCTGTGTGTATTTGATTTTCTGTGTTCCTCCACACTCTCTACACAAGGCTTTGCACCAGGAGTAAGAGATGCTACAGCTTCCAAACCCCGTGGGGAATGACTTCCTCACAGACCCCTCAGGACATCAGGGCTATTTGCACATGTGGGCTGACATCTGGATCCCTTCAATCTTCCTTTGGGATCTTTGATTTCCCTTCCAAAGCTGAGGGGGAAGTGTCATGGTTCTCTCTCTCCTCCTTGAGAGCAGTGGCAGTGGCTGGTCCTGAGTGAGCCACAGGAGAAGGAATTGCTGAGCCAGGCACAGGGACAGCCATTGGAGATATCAGTGTGTCACCAGCATGATGGCCAGTCATGCTGAATACCTTCATTGATGACATGAATCGAGTGCACCCGCAGTAGATGTGATGGGGAATGGCTGAGGGAGCTGGGGGTGGTTAGTGTGGAGAAGAGAAGGCTCGGGGGGACCTTATCGCTCTCTACAACTGCCTGAAAGGAGGATGGAGCCAGGAGGGGGCTGGGCTCTGCTCCCAAGGAACAAGGGATGGGACAAGAGGAAACGGCCTCAAGCTGCACCAGGGGAGGTTTAGGCTGGATATTAGGAACAATTCCTTCCCCAAAGGGCAGTCAGGCATTGGAACAGGCTGCCCAGGGCAGTGATGGAATCACCGTCCCTGGAAGTGTTCACAAACCGTGTAGACGAGGCCCTCAGTGACATGGGTTAGTGGTGGCCTTGGCAGTGCTGGGGTAGGTTGGACAAAATGATCTTAAAGGTCTTTTCCGACCCAGTTGATGGTTCTGTGAGGTTTCAAGCTGACATCCCTGGTTTTGATGATGGTGATGAAGAGAGGAGGGTGATATACTGTTTTGATCAGTGCTTCTCTTCCCATTGGAGAGCTCTGGGGGCAGGCTGGCCCTCTGGATGGTGTCACACCGCAGTGGCACTGGCTACATCCAGAGCCCCTTTGCAGAGCAGGCAATGTTTTCCATTCCCTTCCCAAGTCCCTGCTTGCCCCATGCCAACCCCTGCTCCTGGGGCAGGTTTTCACTGCTGTAACCCACCTTGTGCTCGTGGCAGGTTTGGCCGCAAAGCCATGCTCCAGCTGTCACTCGTGTGCTCGGTCGTGTTTGGGATGCTGAGCGCGGCCTCCGTGTCCTACAGCATGCTGGCCATCACACGGACCCTCACCGGCGTGGCCCTGAGCGGCGTCTCCCTTATTGTGTTGCCTCTGGGTAAGTACAGTGGGGTCTGTGGACACCGATGCACAGGGGTACTTGTCTAATAGGCAGGGTAGAGCTAGTACAGGAGCCTGAAACTCATTGTGTGTATGCAATAGCACCACAGACAGCCAAAAGGACATCCCTCCTGGGAGGATCCAGGAATTACAATGCCCTGTTCATCTAATTAATGGTTGAACAGTCTTCTCTAAATATAACACCCACTTATGAGTACTTCTGTTGCAACGTTAACACTTGCAATCCACGCAGCATCATTCCTGTTCAGGATCATGAGTAGCACAATAACAGACATAAACCAAAGTATCTGCCCCTTTCCTCTGACACCGAGTTCTCACCCCTCAAACACGTTGTTAAGACAATCCATCAGCACGATGATGTCTGCAGCAGCAGGAAGGAGGATGGTGTGTCATCCGCAGGGTATTCCCACCTCCCCAGTCCTGAGTTTGCTCACAGCTTTCCCGAGTTCCCAATCCGGATTTTTAGTAAGAATATGGGGAAAGAACCACCCAAAAAACCAAAACCATGCGGAGCTCGGCAAACCTGAGGCTGAGGAATTGAGGTATTTATGCCATAAAACCAAGTTCCAAACTCCGGGGTACCCGACAGAGCACTGGGTGATTCTGTAGACAGAGTTGGGATGCCCTAGGCAAGACTCATTGTATCCAAGAGCAAGTTACAGGTACAGCAAAAAAATACCCAGCCTTTTTGCAGCTATAGCCAAAAATCAAGCCAAAATGGCTCCAGTACTGGACCAGCTCACAGGAGACCTGACCCCAAAGGTTGCTGTGGTTATTATTGTTATAAAGGTTGATGCCTGCAAGACAAAGCGGAGCTTGGGAGGGACATTTCTGGTTGTTAGAGGCTGCAGCACGATGTCAAGATCTTTGGGGGGAAAGTGGCTTTTATTTCACACACACAAGAAGAAGACCACTATCTGTTATGGCTTCACATGTGCATTGGTATCTACTCTGGATGGATTCCACATGAATCCATCTTCATACATTTCTTTAATCTGGATTAACGAGTGGGCAGAGAAATGGGAAAGCGTGCACTGTGGGTAGGGGAAAGGGGTATTTGATAAAGACAACCATTTAAATGCTATTGAATGGGATTTAAAATCACCGAATGTGTTTTTCACACTGTTTCTTACTGTGTGTCCAGTATTTGTTCTTCGAAGGCTTTCTTTCAGCTGCTCACAGCTTTGCCAGAGGTTAAGCGTTGTGGATGAACGTTTTTAATGTGCCAAATGTCAGCCAACCAGTGGAGCTTTCCTGGAGGAGAACACCAGGGATGTCACCTCGCTTTGCCCTTGTTTAAAGCCCTGCAGACCCCTTCCTGGAGGAGCCCTGTGTGTCCCAGCTGAACGCTGCCTCCCTCTTGCAGGGATGGAGTGGGTGGACATTCAGCACCGCACTTTCTCCGGGATCCTGACTAGCATCTTCTGGAGCATTGGGAACATGCTGCTGGCCATGGTAGCGTACTTGGTGCGGGAATGGCACTGGCTACTAGTAGCTGTCACAGGACCTTGTCTTCTGAGCATTGTCTGCCTGTGGTGAGTGCAGCCAGATGGCTGGTGGGGATGGGAGCGGGCTTTGGGGACAAGGAGGAGGCAGGACGAAGGCATTTGGGGACAGGTTGCGGCGCAAAGGAGCAGGATTTGGTGCTGTAAGCACTGTCAGTCATGGCTTAGAGCAAGAAAAGAGAGCCCAATAAATGCAGTCAGGACCAGGTCAGATCCCTGGGTTTAATCCCTGGTAGACTCAAGACAGATCATTTATCCACCCTCTGTCCCCACCTCATCCGGGAGGATACCTTTGGTACCAGTTCTTCCATATCAGCCTATGACATCTGCAGGCTGGGCCACATGCACTTCCCATGGCTTTTCTCAGCTGTGGAGCCATCCCGATGGGTCAAATACTACATCTGCTTTCTGTGAGCTACTTCCCTCTTGTAGCATTATTTAAGCAATACTTTACATCTCTTATGCCTTAAAATGGGACATGGTCCATTTAATCAAAGAAACTGATTTTCCTCCTCTTTTTATTTTTTCATGTAGTTAATACAGACAGAATAGAGGGTCGATCCACTGACACTGTGACTAACATAAGGTTTATTGCATTGGTTTATTCAATGATCCAAAGCGGTTCCATTTCCTGGCTGGACAAAAGTCCCCTGTCAAAATAATAAGCAGGTATTCCCACAAGAACAGCTCTGCAGCAGAACAGCATCCCCTGTTGCTCAGTGACTAACATGGATGCTTCACCGGGGGCCACAGCCTCAAGGATCTAGACCCCAGTTGACAGCCTTGTGCAGAAGGCTTTGATAATGGCGAGACCCAAATGATTTTAGCAATGAACAAAGTAAATGTAGAGCTCACTAAAGCCTTTTCTACAGAGTAGTATTTTTATATCCTACAATTTCAGCATTTACAGCAGCCTCTACTCATTTAAGGGTAGAACAGCATGCACGTGTGACAGGGGTGTCCCCTTACTGCATCGCAGCTGCTATTTGTAGCTGAGGTGGAAGGCTCATAGAGAAGACCCCCTGTCTTTGGCCAGGGGTGGAAAACACGGAGCACCAACAGGAGCCCTGTCCTCTCGCACCAGGTGGGTCCCGGAGTCTGCCCGGTGGCTCATAGCCAATGGCCAAGTGAAACAAGCTCACAGGAATCTGCTCAGATGTGCAAGAATGAACGGGAGGAAGGACTTCACTGTCTCACCACAGGTGAGAAACTGGAGATCCAGACACACGTTCTTCCTCCCCCATCTTCTCTCTGTTTTACATCCATTTGATACCTGGAGCAATGCTCAGCCTGCAGTGTCATCTGTGGGCACTGTGGTCCCCAGTGTGCTGTTTCACTCTAGAAAGCAGCTACATCCACTCCTAAAATAAAGCAGCAGTTCTGCTCCCATAAGGCCAGCAATCCCCTTCATTCAATGAGGTGTCTTTTCAGTCATTATTGCCATGACAAGAAGCCTCAATGCACTGGATGATGGACTAAATACAGAGCAAGACAGGAGCATAGCCTGATAAAATAAGGCAGAGGCATCTCTCCCAGAACAGAGTATGCAGATGCATGAGCAGTTTGTGCAGCTCGGTGTTTGCCTTCTTGGTTGCTTTAGTGTTTGCCAAGTACAATGCTAGCAGAAAGCAAACACACATTGATAGCATGTAGTTGGCATAGTTTCACATTGCACTTCAGATGCATGTGGTGTTACCCAGAAATGCAAAAGCTAGTCCACTTTAGGCTGCCTTCAGTGTACGTGTGAACCTGTCAGCCATAGTGCAGGGATGCAAAGGATGTAGCAAAGCTGCTCAGCTAGGTGCTAAATAAAGGGCAAGAACCCTAAAAACTGGCCACCTACCTTCAACTCCTCATACCTTTTACCAGGGTCAAGGTACAAGACTGATCTGGAAATCTTCATCTTGTGCTGAGTTCTGTCTTAAAAACATGTGTTTTGCAGTTAGACTCACAAATGGTGACACCTTGGTCCATGGTGCTTTTCTAAGGACACTGTTGGCTCCAGTTGGATGTGATGGCCCAGTTCTAGGCAGGACTCAAATGCCAGGCAGAAGCTGGTCTCTCCCTTTGGAGAAAGACCAGAGCACAGTCTGTGATCACACCAAACCTCCACAGCCAGGCGTGGATGGCTGTGTGTCCAACACCTCTAATCACGTGGACTAATTTGGTCCACATGATTTATCTTGACCTTCCCAAGAGCAACAAAGCTCAGCTGTGAAATCCAGTGGGCACACAAGTTTGTGGCTCATTAAACATTGATCTCTTCTTTCATGTCCACTGGTTTTCCTCTCACTAAAAGACGAAGATAGGAAACCCTAGGCACCAGCATGTGAGCCCTGTGCATGGTCCTGCTGCATCTCTGTGTTCACCCACTGCTCCTGCATCCACACCACTTCCTTACCCTGGCCAGCATGTCATTTATTAAAAGCAGTTTCTTAATATCTATTGAAGAAGCAATTTGCCCTTTTGATTTACAACACAAAACTGGTGTTTAATCATGTGGGGAATGATGAGTGTGGCAGACAGGAGCTGAGTGTGACTCTGCCTTGCCTTTAATCAAGCCAGTAACTCTGACTAAATATGTAACAATAAAATGTTATATCCTTTTCCATTCAGCCTTGGCTGAAGACTCTGTATTTCAGAGCACATTGGCGCACCCTCATCCTATTGCAGGGTTAGGAAATATAGCTGGGACTTCCCCACCACACTGTGGCCACTGGACCACAATCAGGAAAGGCTTGCAGTTAGGACACCTTGAGGTTTATAAGAACACACTTGGTTTTTCTTGTTCATATCCAAACATGACTTGTCTGACTCAAGTTTGCTTTATTGATTTGACCAGGCACCAGTGTGTTTTGATTACTTATAAGGGGAATAACTGATTCTCCTTAGCTCACTTTGATTGTGAAAGATGTATGATCTCGGGGTAGTTGCACAGCACGTTACTGACATACTCTTAGGTTTAATGGCGTTGTCTTATAGAACTGATTAAGGAATTTCCCAGCGTGATGGTTTTTTCAATAGGAAAAGCTTTATCACTCATCCAGGAACTGCAAGGAATAGTATGCAATCAGAAATAAAATCCTAGCTCTTTCCTAGAGAAACAGGCTGTGTCTTACAGCTATCCTCTTCCTAACACTTGCTTTCATTTAGCACAATTCTTTTAACCAGAGAGCTCTTTGGGCTGGGATTTCTCTTTTATTAGACATTTCCACAAGTCTCCAGCCCCTGGACCTCTTCAGCATCATCTTAACTGTAGGTGATGCTCTAGGCCTGCAGATTCCCTCACCCTTCTCCCTCCCCAGCCATCACTGAATTATGTGCATTTTAAGCTTCTTGTGGTTCTCACCGTTCTGGCTCTCTCAGTTGTCCTTCCACATGTCAAGAAATCTGGTTAACATGCCACACCGGACAATGTATGCCCAGAGAACTGTTCTGCAGTGGAAACCTATGGGAAATCCAAGGTGGGGATGGGAAAGGCAAAGGCCCCAGCCTGTGTAGGGTTTCCTAAAAGTACAGCAGCTGAGCTATCTTCTTCTTCCCACCTGCCCCAGGCCCTCAGAAAGATGGCAACAGACAAGAAGCCAGGAGGGAGTTACTCCTACATCAGCTTGTTCAGGACACCAGTCCTGCGGAAGATCTCCCTGTGTTCAGGGGCTGTGTGGTAAGCAGCATCACTTCACATGGTGGAGGGACGTTCTGCAGTTCTCCAGCTGGATTTCCCTAACCCCCATCTCTACACTCTCTCCCTACAGGTTTGGTGTTGCCTTCTCTTATTATGGCATGAGCATGAACCTTACAGGCTTTGGGCTCAACATGTACCTCTCCCAGTTTGTCTTTGGCGTCATCGAGATTCCAGCCAAGATGATCATGTATGTGCTGGTGAATCGCATCGGACGGCGGCAGAGCCAGGCGTGGTCGCTCATCCTGACCGGACTGTGCATAGGAGCCAACATCATCATTCCCAAGCGTGAGACCTCCGTCCAGTTCTTGCTAAAGGGGAGGGATCCGTCCTGTGCTGCCCTAGAGAACCATAGAACTCGGGTCACAGGCAACTCTGTATAGACTTGGCCTCCACCTCAAGGCCACCTGTGGGACAAGGTTGCTACTGCGGGCTAGCCCTAACATCTAGTGGCAAGATGGTCTCGAGTCCCTGTGAAGTGGCTAGTGAAGGGCACAGTGATAGCAAGGTGAAGCGCCTGTCTTTATTATAGACATTGTAAAATGGGAAATGTCAGAATCTATCCTTTCGTCGGTTCAAGCTCCCACTTGGGCTAATACTTACCAAACTTACTGATCCAGACTTTGGAGACAGCAGCTCCAGACCTATGAAGCTCCCTGGTTTTTTCTGTAGGAGCACTGAACCTTCTTCCTTCTTGTATCTGAGGCCAAAGGAAACTTCTTCCTAGAGGCTGTTATTGCACCATTGTCTTAAATGTCTTCTCTTTCCTTCTAGCCTTCACCGCCTTGCGCTCTGTAGTAGCCATTATGGGCAAAGGTTTCTCAGAGTCTGCATTCACTACCGTCTTCTTGTACACCTCTGAGCTCTACCCCACCATACTGAGGTAAGAGATGCTACCTGCCTGAGTGCACAAGCACATAGATGGGATGCCACCTTCAGATCTTCGCCATCAGCACCAGGATGTGCTGTTGGCAAGAATGCAAGTATGATGCCTTGCCTCTAGAAGTAGCAGGTTCTAGGGATTACACATACTCACTCATCCTAGGAGGAGAATCATAGAATGGCTTGGGCTGGATCCAGTTCCAACCCAGTGGCATCCTCTGGACTCACTCCACCAGCTCCATGTCCCTCAGTGCTGGGGGCAATTATCGTTGTATGAGGATACAAATATAGAAAACAAAACAACAAAACAACCCAGAAAAAAAAACTGGCAGAGGGAAAACCAGGGAAGGGGAAAAAGCCTCAGCACTTATAGAAAAATATGGGGAAGGAGCAGAGGGTCTGCACTTTCTCCCAAGTCTTGCTATGAAAGAAGTCACCATCTGTTCCTTGTGGCATTCTGCACCTCCTCGGTGCCCTCCCTTTCCAGGCAGAACGGGATGGGGTACACCTCTTTTGTGGCACGCCTCGGTGGGGCTTTGGCCCCACTTGTGTTTCTGCTGGATGAGGTGTGGAGGTCTCTGCCCGAGGTGACCTACTGCGGTGTCGCCGTGTGCTGCGGCTCGGTGGCCTTCCTGCTCCCGGAGACCCTCAACGTGTGCCTGCCTGAGGGCATCGAGGACGTCGAGAAGACACAGTGAGTCAGCTCCATCCTGCCCTGCACACGGAGCCTGCTGAGACAGGCAGGGGACCCTCTCTCTGCCACCCGTAACTCCGCATGTGCAGGTGGCAGCGCAGTGGAGATGGGGGCTGTCAGCCTTCCTGTTCGTCTCTCCATCTGCCCAAACCTGCCTTCTTTTCTTCCAGAGTGAAAGGGCCACCGCAGATCAGTGCTCCCGAGAGCATGCCGCCTCTGCTGAAGTGACCCCATGGGCCAGCCACTGTATAGGACTGCAAAGCCAAGCTGTGCTCTGACCTGTCAATGAAAGAACCTTTACTGTGCACCTAGTCTCTCCCTGCAGGGAAAAGGGGCTGAGAACACTGGAGGAAGGAGGTGGATCAGGAAAGCAGCTAGAGGGAGCTAACCCACTCTGCAGCGTGACCAGGAGCAAGAATGCAGAGGTCTAAAACGGTGCGGAAATAAAGTGCTAAGCTCTTCCAGTCTTTGCCCTTGTTGGACAAGCAGCACCTTTCAGATCCATTCTAGAAACTACCATCCACTGCTTTACACACCACAAGGAACACAGTGCAGCAAGAAACAATAGTGTGAATTGTACAAACCCAAGTCATCTCCTATACATCTGACTGGGTGGTGGATAAACCATCAGCTGTAGAGACAAGTGTCTCTTGAGTTTGGAAACCGGGCATTTCTCACTCTGAGGCTCAACACCTGCAAAAAACACACGCAGGAATCTCACTGAGAACGGGAAAACTTCAAGTATTTGTCCCAAATACACAAAGACGAAAACAAGATTTTGCAGACTGCTTAAATGTAGTGTGTGTAAGCACCCTTTAGCTAAAAAAAACCAAACCCAACAAAACAAAACATACCACACTGCTAAAAGAACCTTCGCATGGCATATTTACTAATCCATTATTGAACTTCATTCTGCTTACTGGTCTAAACATTGATCTTAAATTTATGTAATGCCTTTGCATTTTGCCCTTCCTTCTCCAAACAATGACATGAGCCATCAACTTATCTACAGATCTGGAAGCCTGACAAACAGCACTTTCCCTAAATTGGGAAGAGGGAATGGCCTCAGCATTTAAGTCCCAGGGGCACTGTGATTCTCTGGGCTGTGAGGGGTTTAAAGCACAGGGGTAACACAAACCAAGGATGAATCTGGAAGCGGGTGCAGACCCATCCCAGGTCAACAAGCACCTCCTAATACAGACAAGCTGCTGGCTTCAATAGACTCCCAGACTGGTTTGGGTTGGAAAGGACCTTAAAGCTCATCCAGTTCCAACCCCTGCCACGGGCAGGGACACCTTCCACTAGACCAGGTTGCTCCAAGCCCCTGTGTCCAACCTGGCCTTGAACACTGCCAGGGATGGGGCAGCCACAGCTTCTCTGGGCACCCTGTGCCAGGACCTCAGCACCCTCACAGGGAAGAATTTCTTCCTAATGTCTCATCTCAGTCTCCCCTCTGTCAGGTTAAAGCCATTCCCCCTTGCCCTGTCCCTTATCGGGAGCCCTGCTCACGCTGCCGGTGACGCAGCGCAGGACACGGCCGGTGCCTGTGCCGCGGGTTCCGCAGCAGCACGGGCGGTGCGCGCTGCACCGGAGCCTGGGCGCCGGCAGGCCCGGGGGTGATCTCCCCGCACGGTGCCGGACGCGGACGGGCGGTACCGGAGCACACCGGGGAGCCCCGGCCTGCGGACGGGCGGTGCCCGGTAACGTCAGGGGGCGTTTCGCTCCACTTCCGGGTCACCCCCCCCTCCCCTCCCGCCGCGGCGGGCCGGGCCATGCTGAGGGGGGCCGGGCGGCGCCGGGCCCTGCCTGGGCAGCGGCGGGGCCCCATGGGGCTGGGGCGCGCCCGGGGCCGCCGCGGGTAGGGAGGGGAGTCCCGGCGCCATGTACACGTTCGTGGTGCGGGACGAGGGCAGCAGCGTGTACGCCGAGGTGAGCCGGCTGCTGCTGGCCAGCGGGCAGTGGCGGCGCCTGCGGAGGGACAACCCGCGCTTCAACCTGATGCTGGGCGAGAGGAACCGGCTCCCCTTCGGCAGGCTGGGTAAGGCCGTGCCCCGCGCACCCCCGCTGCAGCCCGGCCGTGCCCGTCCCGCTCGGTGGGGTCCGCCGTCCGCCCCGGGCAGGGCGTGCCAGGGTTGGGAGGGGGTGTCCCCGGTCTGTCTCCCCGCTGGCACCGTGTGCCGGGCTCCCTGTCACGGGCACCCGGTGCAAGCCCCCGGGTGCGTCGCTCAGAACAAAGCAGGAGCCGGGAGGGTCTCGGTGCAGCCGCTTCCCGGGCAGGGCTCTCCGCAGGGCCGGGTCCCGGGCATCGGCTGCATCGGGGCTTAGAGGATCCCCCCCTCGCAAGCTCTCGGAGGGTGGTTTCACCAGTGCCTCCCCCGCCAGAACACACAGCCCATCTTGGGGGTGCGGGGGGCAGAGGGCCCCTGGAGACCCCCCTCTTGTATGCCACAGACCCTCGGGGCCCCAGCACCCATGGGTGCAGCCCCCACCTCCTGCCCTGCCTGCTTTGTACTGCAGCAACACGCTTGGGGACACCCCTGCAGGGGCTTTCCCCCCAGTCGCAGGGGCTCTGGTCACCCAGCACGGGGCTGTGGGGAAGGCGGTGGTGCCTGGTGCAGGGCAGGGGCGTTGCAGTGCTGAGCTTACATGTTCTGGGGGTGTTGCTATTGTTTGGGACTGGTGAGGGAACGGGTCTGAGCCAAGCACGATCAAACCTTTGCACTGGAGCTGAAGCTGGTGGGGGTGTGCCTCTGCAGGGGATGACAGCATGTATAGTGCCGGCTTGAAGCAGGATGAGGGTTATTCCAGAGGTTCTCTGTGGGTGTAGGCCCAGGCCAGCCTCCCTCCCCACCTTTCCCCCTCCTTCCTGAGTCCCTGGGTCACACTGTCAACATGCAAGGTCCTGGGAGCTTCCCTCTGCAAGGTTGTCCCCTGCCTGCCATACACACTGCCTGTCCAGGGCACAGCCACCTGGTCCTCTGCCCCACGGATGAGGAAGAGCCCAGGAGTAGGCAGGGAGTGTGCCATGCACTGCCTGCAAGTGAGGAGAGCTGAGCCAGGCGCTGGCAGCACTGTAAGGACCAGAGATGCACTGTCATTGCCCACGGCTGGCAGGTCTCCGTGCGTGGTGCCAATTGCTGTTCTGGCTCCTGTCACCAGGCCTGTTGGAGCAGGTTTGAGATGAGAACACTGCAGACCCCAGCTGTTTCCCTCCCACAGTCCCCCATGTCTGCATCCATTGGCTGGCAGGACCCTCCTGGTCTCCCTCCCTGCTCTTGGACCTGGTTTCTTCCTTTCTGGGGTGAGTTTGCAGCACTGCTTCTGGCTGCAGAAACATCAGAGCAGGAGGAGCTCCCTTGCCCCAGCAGCTCCAGGACAGGATGGCTTTTGCAGCCCTTTTCTTGCAGTTCAGACCCAGCACCGACTGTTCTTTCAGACTGCAAGTCACCAGCTCCAGCACCTTTTCCCTTGTCTCCTCATGTGTTTGTGAGTGACAAGTCCACATCACATGGCAATGCCATCTGGTCACCTCCCAGCATCATGGTGTCTGCAGCAGGCAGGGAAGCACCAGGGGAGGCTTAAAGCAGTAAGGATGCTCACACGCAGTGTCACCAGGCTCTAATGTGGCCAGCGGGTCGTGCCTTGGCACTGGCTTCTTTAACCCATCCTTCTGTAGCCGAAGCTGGTTGCCTGAAATCAGTAGATTCAAACCAAAAATAATGTGGTTATTTTGGTGCATCTTCCAAAAAGCTGTATCTTCTCTGTAACGTTTTCCTAAAGCTGTCGCCCTGAGCAACTGTTGCATCAAAGCTGGGTTGGTTTGGTTTTCCTAAAGTCTTTGCTCAGTGGAAGGAGACATTAATTCACAGGACTGTAGGTATTCGCATTACTTGGGGTTGTACTAGTGGGCACCATGCGAGTAAAATTAGGTGAGACATGAGGAAGAAGCTCTTCCCTGTGAGGGTGCTGAGGCCCTGGCACAGGGTGCCCAGAGAAGCTGTGGCTGCCCCATCCCTGGCAGTGTTCGAGGCCAGATTGGACACAGGGGCTTGGAGCAACATGGTCTAGTGGAAGGTGTCCCTGCCCGTGGCAGGGATTGGAACTGGATGAGCTTTACGGTCCTTTCTGACCCAAACCATTCTATAGCTTTATTCTATGTCTTGCTCTCAGCTGGAAGCTGGACAGGATGGCAGCAGCTGTCTGTAGTGTAACATAAATCTGGGCATCACCATGCAGTCTCTCCCACACAGCCACTGCAGCTGAACATAGATGTGCAGGAGGCGAGTGATACCTGGGGCAGTACCTGGGTCTACCTCTGCAGACTGCCAGAGTGAAGTAAGACACACATCCTTTAACATTTCCCAGTGTGCTACAGAGAATCCTGCTGTCCACAAAGAAAGAAATGAGGCCCTGTCCTAAGCTGTGTTCTTTGTATTGTGGTGTGCTTCCCTGCATCCTCCTGCTGCATTTAAAAGTAGCTGAAATCTTTGCTTATAAAAACTGCCACCAGGAAAAGGAGAACATTCTTTGGGTGATGTTGTCAGTTCCTAGCATGAATTAGGAAATCATTCTTTTCCATTGGAATATTGAAGTGTCAGGTTTATGTAATTAAAAGAGAGGAAACACAGGAGCTAATACCAGCTTAGAGTCTGTTTCTGTGACACAGAGCAAGGAAACAGCCTCCATTCTCTGCCCTCCTGTGCAGGTCCTTTCCACCAAGCACATGTGTTTCCTTTATTAATAGAGAAGTTTGTCTGATGTCTTTGTTTCCCCTTTTTAGGCCACGAACCCGGTCTCGTGCAGCTGGTGAATTACTACAGGGGAGCAGACAAGCTGTGCCGCAAAGCGTCTCTAGTGAAGTAAGACATGCACCGAAACGTTACATGGGTTGGGCAGAAATTCTTCTGAGCATGGTTGAGCGTTGAAGCTCTTGAGAAGGTATTTCACAGAACAGCTGCCCTGGGAGTGTCCCAGCACGTGCTGTCTTCAGGCTCCTGTGCTGGTCTCTGGAGCTATCTGAGTGCATAAAGACTTCTCTGTAACTTCAGGGGAAATGCTGTTTCCACTGAATTACATCTGCTTGAAACCAGAGAGTGCAGTGAATCAGATTAGAGCCAAATCAAAAGAGAGATTAAAAAAAAAAACCAAACAACCCATATCTGCTGTTTTTCCTTGTGACATTTAATTCAAAGTTACCCCTTTTATTCTGTTTCATACAGAGATGAGACACTAATATGCCTTCAGCTAATGAGATTTGTTGGTCAAACAAATGCTTGAAAACATCTCCAGGCAGAGCTCTGGGGGTTATTTCTGCATGGCCAGCCATGCCAGGGTCTCCTGGGGAAATGTGGATGAGCTTTCATTGTAGATAAGCTCTTCCGTCTGCAAACTCTGCAGCCATTAGGGCATCTTCATGTCAGAGCTCTTGATCTCCTTCAAGCGTTTGATTCCACATTAGTGTTTGTGCTGCCTCTTGCTGATGCAGTCCTGCAGACTGGGTGTGCTGATCCAAGGTCTCTCTTTCCCCTGTTAAGAACCTGGTCCCAATCACTTAACAATTGTGATGGTGTTTGTCAGGAGCTAGCAGAGTGTTCTTTACACAAGCACTTGCAGTGCTCCCCAGCTAGATTTCTCCGGCCCATGGTCTAGAGGCAGTGCTGAAAGTTCTTGCACACCTCTTTTTCTCTCCTGGAGCTCAGCTGACCTTTCTAACTGTGGGTGAACCATGCATACAGCTACTTAGGAACCCAGGGGACCACAGATGGCATTCCTCAAGGCAACCAGGATGTCACTGACCGCCAGTCAGTCTCTCACAGAGAGAATCAGCAAGTCATGAGCTCTGCTTTTGGCCTTCAGCAAGCTCAGAGTGAGCATTAAGAGAGGCGGGCAGCAGCCTTGACTCTGAAAGAAAATGGGCCTGGGCTCTGCTACCAGGAATGTACTGGAAGGAGAGATGTGCCAGAGACATCCAAGACACCTTGGGACCTTGCTTTCAGTGGGTTCCCAGTGGCCTTCGTTGGCCACTGCTATTCACCACCAAGCAAAAGAGCCCAGTTAATGATGGTTTTTACTTAAATGTTGCCCATGCAGGTGGGGACTCTCTGGAGATTAACAACCTGTCTCTGTTCACCCAGGCTAATCAAGACAAGCCCTGAACTATCGGAGTCCTGCACGTGGTTCCCCGAGTCGTACGTGATTTACCCAACAAACTTGAAGACCCCTGTGGCTCCAGCCCAGAATGGAATTCGCCACCTCATCAACAACACAAGGACGGATGAGCGGGAAGTCTTCTTGGCAGCCTACAACAGGCGGCGGGAAGGCAATGAAGGCAACGTCTGGATCGCCAAGTCCTCAGCTGGTGCCAAAGGTTCATTCCACAACAAAATGAGCCCCCTTCTCATTATTCCTTACTCTTGACCAGTAGAGTCCCAGGGTTTGGCTAAGCCCAGCTGATATTTAGCATGTTTATGAAAGGCTTCACCTTCCAACTTTATGCCAGTCAAGCCGGCACAGTGCTCTTCTTTGCTTGGCGGCATGGCTCCTGACAAGCGTTGTAACATGCACACAATGCTTAGGATGGCAGTGAAAGGAGCACCCGTTTTCTGTGTTTGTGTCTCAAAATACAGGGAAGTTTGCTGCAGGGAGAAGGCAGCAGGCACCAGGAGGCAAGGGAAGTACATAGAGCAGGAGATAACAGAGAGCAAAATGGGATACGGGGAGGAAGGCAGCAGGCAGGACAGCAGCCTTCAAGGGCAAGGATCCCAGATGTCCGTGCTGTAGCTAAGCCTGCTGCAAGGAGTCTGCATGATAAAACTGTGCCTCATGCTAGCATCCTTCACTGCTCTGCTCTCTTGGCTGTGTTTCTGAGAAGCAACAGCAGAATATGCTTATGTTTGTTAGGGAGGAGGAGAGATGAGTCATGTTAATCTTCTAGAGGAAGTTTTAAATGTCTGGGGATTACTTCTAATGAAGAGGAAAGCTTGTCAATATTAATTGCCAAGGCAGGTCCAGCTCAGGCACAGCTGTTGACCTGGGACAGGTCTAGTGGAAGCTTGGTTGTCTATCAGTGAAAGGAAAATTAGAGGTTTAGGATGTCACTTAAAAATTGAGGAATTTTTCAACTGTGGCTAGAGGTTTTGATCCTTTCTTTGGGAGAAGGGTCAGCTGGCCCATGTAAGCTGCTTTGCTGCCTCGCTGGGTACTCAGTTAAGCTAACCTCACCCTTGATTCACCGTCTGTCCAGTGCAGAGACTTACAGAGGTGGTGTTTCCCTCTTTCCCCCAGTGCACAGCCTGTGGTTGTACCAATGCCAGACAAGTGTTAGATAATTTTACCTGAGCTGGTTTAGCCCTCATATGGCACCGTGCCATCTTTTTATCAGATCCCAGAAGGGATACGTTTTCTCTTCATTCCTCTGCAACAGTGGCTTCAGATCTGGGCTCCTGCAAGAAATACACAGTGACAGCTTCAGCCATAACGTGGCAGTATTTGAACAGCACGTCTAACTTTGTTAATGAAGATCCTCCACAGCAGGGAAAACACTGTCTGTATGGATGAGCGTTTTGAAATGGTGCTTTTCCTAATTCAGCAATGATTTTAATAGTAGCTGAAATGAATTTGGTGAGCAGGGCGATGCTGTGCAAGCGTGCATGCCTCTTCTCTGGCAGCCAGAGAAGCCAGGCAGGGGTATAAAGTCAGTTTGCCATCACAGGTACCTTTGTTTCCCATTTGCTTTAGCTCTGGTTACTGGGGAGAGAGATCCCTGTACTGTGGTAACAGCCACGTGGCTTTGTGGGCAAATGAGCCATGGTCCACATGAGCCCTGAAAAAGCTCCAGCAAAGGCAGAAGGATCCTCAGCCTGATTTTGCCTTTGTCTTTCTGTGCCAGGGGAAGGGATCCTGATTTCTTCAGAGGCTGCAGAGCTCCTGGACTTCATCGATGAGCAGGGACAAGTGCATGTGATTCAGAAATACCTGGAAAAGCCTCTGCTTTTAGAGCCAGGGCATCGCAAGTTTGACATCAGGTAACCTTTTCTGCTCTTGTAACACCGGTTTCCATTTTCGTGCTCTTTTTCTTTTTAAGCCACTGTGACTTGTTCTCTTGCCCCTCAGGAGCTGGGTTCTTGTGGATCATCAATATAATATCTACCTCTACAGAGAGGGTGTCCTGCGGACCTCTTCCGAACCATATAACAGTGCTAATTTCCAGGACAAAACCTGCCATTTGACCAATCACTGCATTCAGAAGGAGTATTCCAAAAACTACGGGCGGTATGAGGAAGGGAATGAAATGTTCTTTGAAGAGTTCAACCAGTATCTGATGGATGCCCTGAACACAACGCTTGAGAATAGCATCTTACTGCAAATCAAAAACATAATAAGGTAGCCAGCTGCCTGTTGCACAGGGGAGCATAACCCTTCAGTGACAGGGAATGTGTACGGACACAGCTGGGGAAGCAGACAGACTGACTGACAAGGGAAGGGTTTCAATTGTGTAAATGTAAGATAAAGCCATAAACACCCCAGTGTCACTGCTCAGTGAAGATGGACTTCCATAGGTGCTGCTCTCTCAAGGGTATGTGTCAATGTGTCTGCAGTTTGCTAGTTGTGGCTGGAGAAGGATGCAGTGAGATCACTTGGTAAGGGAAGAGGGTAGGTCAAAAGACAGGTCTGGGAGAGGCTGAGGTTAAAATAAGGTGTGAGAGGAGAAATGAAGCGAGACTCAAGTCTGGGGGATCTCACTACTTCCCCCACTATTAGGAAGCAGCAGCAAATCGCATTGGTGTAGGTTGCCTTAGTCCACACAGAGCCACCTACCTCCTGGGCACAGAAACTGCCTGGAAGGAGATCTTAGAGATCACGGCACCGCAGAGAATCCAGGTCTTCGCAGTGCTCCTTCATGATGGAATTTACTTTCGAGTTCCCTACTGCTGTTACTTACATGATGTTTGAGGAACTCTGAGGCAAACAAGCTCTCAGTGGCAATTCCTTGGGGACCTGGTGTAGCCCTTTCTACCTCTGACTTCTGCTCCAGGCTCTAATTGCACATTATGTTCTTCAGCTTCCCTGATTCAGTAGTGAGTGTGGCTGCTTCTCTCCAGCTCTTTGGGAGTTAACTCAGGGGTGTCCCACATGTTTTTTGATGGTTGCAGGTTGTCACTTGTCAGGGACCTGGTTACCATGATGTGTGTTGGATATGGCTTGTAATCTGGGGCAGGCCCAGAGCAACAGGGGACCAGTTAACTGTGCTATAAGTGTGCCCTCAGAAACTGCAGTGTGACACGTCTGCAGGGCTATTAATCTTGACTTTCTGTTTTTCCCTTCACAGAAGCTGCCTTACGTGTATAGAGCCTGCAATCAGCACAAAGCATCTTCACTACCAGAGCTTCCAGCTCTTTGGTTTTGACTTCATGGTGGATGAGGAGCTGAAGGTCTGGCTGATAGAAGTCAATGGGGCCCCAGCCTGTGCCCAGTGAGTACTCAGTTTCTGTAATACCCTTGTGATGCCACTGTTCATGTGCCTTACCCAAAACGTGGCTGTGTCCCAGCTCCAAGTGACAAAGGTGGAAGAAAGTGAATGGCAGGGAAGTTTCCTAGGCACCAGACACTAGTTAGTGCCATTTGATTTAAGTTCATTACTCCTGTGTTTGGGATCTTGCAGCTTCTTTCCTATGTGAGATGGAGAACTAGCCTTACGTTTTGGACATAAGGGTTTGAATATAACTTGGGTCATCTTTATTGATGCTATTGGGTTCTGTTGCAGAATTAATGCTTCAGGGGTCAAGTAGTTTTTCAGTCTCCCTTGTGGAGCCACTGGTGGCTGGTCTTTACGTGAACAGATGATAAATGAGTAGCATTAAGGGCAGCAGCTGGGAGTGAGTGAATGGATTTGCAGGCAGCAGGACCCCAGAGCACACTATGAATGCTGCAGACATTGGATGAAAGCCTCCAGCAGCTGCAGGGAGGCTGGGGCAGCCAAACAGCTGTGCCCATGAACATCTCTGCATAGGCACAGCAGGAGGTGGTGTATTATGTGATGGAGATGACTGCAGAAGACTGAAAATCTTTGCTAAATGGGCACTGTATCATGCACAAGCCTGGCAAAACAGAACAGACTGTACATCACTACATTAGAAGTTGATTAGATTAGATACAGATTAGATTAGATGTAGATTAGATTAGAACATCACCAGCAGTAGTCAAAAAATACAGGTCAGACCTGCCTGTTCAGCAGCTTTTTCAGAGCTAAGGCTTAGGGAGCTTTCTGAGTTCAGGATGCCCCCTTCACCATGTGCACTGTGATGCAGTACTGCCTTGCACACCCTTGTGTTGCTGTACGGGCAGAATTTGGCTGTTGTTGGGTGGATTTGGGTTGCAGCAATGCCCTGTTTGCTTTGTGCCCCTATGGCAAACTGCATGTCTACATAAAAATTAGTCAGGGGGTTGCTGGTTTGTCCCCCCTTCGTATCTCATCCTGTCTCTCTCTCATCTCTTAGGAAGCTGTATGCAGAGCTCTGCCAAGGAATTGTGGATGTAGCCATCTCTAGTGTGTTTCCCCTCAGTGACACTGGGCAGAAGACAAGCCAGTCATCATCGATCTTTATCAAGCTGTGACAACAACAGGAATTGCCTCTGCTGTGCACAGGGATAGACTGCACCCGTCGGGTCAGCACAGTGCAGTGGCTTATCTCAGTATCATGCCAAAAAGTGATAAAGACAGGCCACCTATATTCTGGGAAATCATGGAGGAAAACAACAAATCCAGGCATCCACACAAGAGCTGCAATGAGCCAGAGCTCTGGCCAAATAACTCTGCCTGCATTCACCAAAATCCACTTTAGAAACAGCTTGTGTGACTTTGATACCTGAAACAAATCTCTGGGAGAACAAAATAACCTTAAAATGAAACCCCAACAGGGATACTATCATACTGTATTAGCTCCTTCTTTTCTATAGAGATAACATTGGGTTTTTTAAAGGAATTGAGTGAAGAGAACGATGATCTCCCAGGACGTCGTGGCTGGGAAGTTGTCCTCCTCCCGCTGTGTTTCCTCTTTCCTCACCTACTGCATCATTAGTGCCTTAGCTCAGCTCCAAATAGGTGACTCCTTTACTTTGTTCCTGATATATTTTGTAGAAAGGAGCAAGCTCTTTTGCATCGCAGGATGCCTAAAACCAGGAACACCAAGAAGTCAGTTTCCTTAAGTCATGTTTCAAGCTGGTTGGCTGAACACCCAGGCAACGGCTGGCAAAAGGGTGCTGAACTGCAGGTGGTGAATTAACCCAAGCAAGGAAGGCAGTTTTATTTATAGCTATCCCATTTCCTAATGAGATTTGAATCAGTGTCCGTCCCAGTCTGGTGCAGTTGGATTCAGTTTAAAAGAGGTAGAGACACCCCCTCGGGGCTCACTGACAGGCTGTAGGATTTCTAGCATCACTTTTGTGCTGAGAGTGTTTCAAACAGCAGAAACCCAACCTCCTCAGTTTCTTCTGAGACACTGCAGTGGACTCAGCCTCTTCTCTCAGCTTTCACCTTCATGCATTTGAGCCTCAAATCTGAAATCTTTCAACCCAAAAATGCTGTCATTTTCTGCCTTGAACGCAGTCCACAACTCAGTCCCAGCTCTGGGGAAGGTGGGTGAGGTTTTGCAGACCAGGAAGGGCGTTCCCTGTGTACAGGTTTGCTACACACCTGGGAAGCCATGTGTTTTGGTGGGGAAGGGGAGGTGAAAATCCTTGAGGTCCCTGAATTTCAAAGCTAACATCTACTAAATCCTTGGCTTATTGTCTACCCTGTGAAGTGCATCTGAATTTTCACTAAGCCCAGCACATCCCTCCTAAGGGCAGAGCTCAGTGGGTGGTGGTCAGGGCTGTGTTCTGCTGCCTCTGGCAGGAAAGATGCTTGGCACCCAAATAAGCCAATTCCTGTTACCCAAACCAACCAAACAAGAAGAGGTTGTGGAGGTTACAAGCTGCCTGTGTGTAATGTGAAATGAATTGAGCAATGGGATTTCTGCCTCCCTCAGAAGATCCTAGTGCTTTGGTGTACTTGTCTTGGCTCCTGATGGAGACTTCAGAGATCTTTGTGCCAGCAAGATAATCCTGCCACCTTTCTGAAGGCAGGACTGAAGTGCTCAGGCCTCCTTGGAATGATGCATTTTGATGGTGCTGTCATGGGATGGACATTCATTGTGGACATACTGTGAATGTGCGAGTGGCATCATTTCACACAAGATGAAGAGGGACCGTGAATGCATCACTTCATGAAGTGGGGAGCACTGGGTGAGAAGCTGGGAGAGGACTGGGGAGGAAGAATTTGTTGGGCTTTTTAACCTTATGGTAGCACATCGCTGTCAAAATGTCACTGGAGGCCAGGTAAAAGCATAGTTGTAACACTCCCAAGGTAGAATGTAGGCTGTAATGGTTGTCGCTCAACTTGTGAAGTTCACCACATCTCTATTGGCATTTTCAGATTAGCTTATGTGAGCCTAAATATCACACCTTTGTGCCCAGCAAAGGGAAGATCTAATAGCATTGCTCTGGTCCAGAATGTTCCTGGGGTGACAGAGGAGAGGCTGGGTTCTCCCGTGTTCTAGGGCAGACAAGAGCAGAGCGCAAATTGAGAAGGCAAAAATGTTCCCCATCGTGAAATGAGAAATGCTCATTTTCTGGAGTGCTCAACCCATCCTTCTTTTCTTCCCAAAAGGGAAATCCCTCCCTTAGTGCACAGTAATGTGAGATTCCTGCCCCTTGCGTGAGGATAAAGGCAAGGAAGCTGCCTGGATGCAAGCAAAAGCATCTAGTGCTGCCAAGAGGAGACAAGAGCCTCTGTCTAACCCAAGGCCTGTTCCACCCCAGATTGCATTGTGGCGTATCTGCAGCCAGGCATTTTTTGCTGCTCAGTTGAAAGTGGGACTTCAAATGAATGGTAGAGCCATGAGCACAGGCAATGCAGCAATTCATACCCTGCCCGTAACCAAGCTGGGCTTGGGGGAGATGGCAGGTCGGTGTTGCTTTGATCGTTACCTTGTCCACTGAGATTTTTAGGAATAGGCAACAGCCTCTGGAGGAGAACAGCAGGTCTATGTGTGTTTACCCCCTGCTCCCAAAGTCCTCCCCAGGGTAGGGCACAGGAGGTGGATGATGAAGGACAGAGAGCACAGTGCCTAATGTCTTGCACAAAATACTAGCTGCGAGGTGGAGTAGAGGATGTGTGTGTGGCTGAGGCACATATTGCAGCCATGGGTGCACCTTGGGATGCTTAAGCAGCAAGGGATGCTCACAAGCCCTTGTGAAACTTGTTTTTTTTTTTTAGGAATACACAACAATAAATGTTTCCTAGCTTATTTCAGCTAAAAGGTCAATAGGGAAATGTATTGCTCCCTTTCCTGAGCTTTCAGAGAGAGTGGTGCTGGGTTTCCAGAAGACACCTCCTGTATTGCAGAATGTCTCTAGTCTTAGTTGTATCCCTTCATGTCAGGCTTGAAGGACTTCAGGCCCAGGTGCTCTGGCTGTGTTTTCCAGCAGGGTCTGGTCCCGCTGGACTCTGGGTTTCAGGTGACTCCCATGTGGCTTGTTTCATACCAGATTAGTCGTGGTTACCGCGCAGCAGCTATTGTGCTCCTGCTGAAATCCAGTGGCTGCCCGCAGAGGATGCCGGAGAAGTCGAAGAAGGGCTCAAAAAGCTGCTTCATCCCAGCGCTGCTGTGCCCGTGCATGTCCCTGCTCCCGGCATTTCTTGTCCTCTGCGTGGAGCTCTTCCCCAGGAGAGCAGTGCTGTGCCATCCGTAGGTTCATACCCATGTCTCATTGCCAGTGTCCGCTATGGCAGCCCTCGGAAGACCGTGGTGCTGAGAGGATGGTGGGGTACGTCTGGCACTGCCACCCAGCTCCGGTTCGTGTCCCCATGTCAGCATGTGCGTGTGGGGCCGGCGGGTGCCTGAGCCGGTGGGTCTCCGGTGACTCTTTCCCACGTCTCTCCTAAACCATCATTAAAACATGTGAACCCCATGGCCTGCAGTGTTCCTTTGGGGGGTATTGCCCCCTTGCATGGAGGTTTCCTCACCTCAGGGTGACAAGCGTGAGGCGGCAGCACGGCAATGAGGGGCTGGCCTCACACGCCAAGGCTGTCCCAGCACCCATAGGAGATGGAGGGGAGGCGGTTTGAGGGTCAGGGGTGCAGAGGCAACGGGGGGGGCGTGTGTCAGACTAGCAGGAACATGGTGCTGGGGGGAGCAGAGCTCTGGGGGAAGTGGCTGGGGCTGACCGAGGGGGGCTGCAATGGGGGGACGGCTGAGGGGGACGGCGATGGGAGGACACAGCGACGGGTGGCGCTAGAGCACCGCAGGGGCGCTGCCTTGCGCGGACGCGCTTCCCCACCACCGAGCTGCGGTGTGAGCGCAGCAGCGCCCCCCGGCGGCCTGGCGGAATCCCACCCGCTGTACGCGGTGCGGTGCGGTGCGGTCCGGTCCTCGCGGTCCCGCCCCGCCGCTTCCCGTGAGGCGGCGCGCGGCCGGGCGGCATGGCGGAGTGCGGCGGGCAGGACCCGCACAGGCTGCGGCCGAGGCCGGCGGTGCGCAGCGCGCCCCGGAGGGACCTCACCGGCGCCCACATCGAGTCCTTCAACTACGCCGTCAGCGAGGGGGTGTACCGCGCCGTGCAGGTCTGCGGGGGGCGGCGGGCGGCGGCGGCGGCGGGAGGGGTCCCCGGGGGTCTCCCGCCGCGCCTCACCCGGTGCCGTTGCAGGATCTGCTGCCGCTGGAGTTCGCGCTGAAGGACAGGCGGGTGTCGCTGGCCGTGGATGGGGTGTCCATCGCCCCCCCCGCCGTGCCCCCGGGGACCGTGTGCCAGGAGAGGAAGGTGTTCCCCGCCGAGTGCCGCGGCCTGCGCAGCACCTACCGCGGTAGGATCACTGTAAGTGTCCGGCTGCCGGGGCCCGCCCGCCCTCCCGGTCCGCGTATTCCTGCCGCTCGGGGTAGCCCCACGCCGCCGGTCCCGGTCAAAGCCGGCTGAGTCTGAAGTTAAAGACCCCTCTAGGTAAAGTCCCCTTCCCGGGCTCACCTGCCCCGGGGGATTCTGAAGAGCTCCCTCTTAGTCTGAGTGTTGGTGAAGTGTGAGCTCACTGCGCAAACCTCCCTTCAAACCGAGCTCCTCATGGGCCCCATCTCCCCTGTCCATGTGTTCATGGAGTCATAGGATTAGAGAATCAGTCAGGTTGGAAAAGACCTTCAAAATCACCCAGTCCAACCGTGCCCCAGCACTGCCAAGGCCACCAGTAACCCATGGCACTGAGGGCCTCGTCTGTGCTGTTTGTGAACATTTCCAGGGACGGTGATTACAGCACTGCCCTGGGCAGCCTGTTCCAATGCCTGACTGCCCTTTGGGGAAGGAATTGTTCCCAGTATCCAGCCTAAACCTCCCCTGATGCAGCTGAGCTCAGCCCCCTCCTGGCTCCATCCTCCTTTCAGGCAGTTGTAGAGAGTGATAAGGTCCCCCCTGAGCCTTCTCTTCTCCAGACTAAACCACCCCCAGGTCCCTCAGTCATTCCCCATCACACTTGTGCTCCAGGCCCTGCACCAGCTCCAGTGCCTTTCTCTGGCCCTGCTCCAGCACCTCAATGTCTGTATTTTAGTGAGGGGCCCAGAACTGAACGCAGGATTCAAGGTGCGACCTCACCAGTGCTCAGTACAGAGGAATGGTCACTGCCCTGGCCCTGCTGCCACACTGGTGCTGATACAGGCCAGGATGCTGTTGGACTTCTTGGCTGCCTGGGCACAAGCTGCTCATGTTCAGTTCCATCAGTCAGCACCCCCAGGTCCTTTTCTGCTGAGCAGCTTTCCAGCCACTCTGCCCCAAGCCTGGAGCATTCCATGTGGTTAGTGTGGCCCAGGAGCAGAAACCGGCGCTGAGCTTTGTTGAACCTCACACCACTGGCCACAGCCCATGGATCCAGCCTGTGCAGATCCCTCTGTAGATCCTTCCTACCCTCCAGCAGATCAATACTCCCAGGCAGCTTGGTGTTGTCAGTGGCTTTCCACAGGACCTTACCTGTGTTCTTTTCTGTCAGATTTGCTTTGCAATCAGCCAGTCTGTTTGGAAGACCTTGGAAGAAAGACCTGTGTCATCCCAGTCTTGTTTCTGCAGGAATCGGTGTTTCAGAAGCAGTGGTGTTCCCATACTGTAGTTCAGAGCTATAAACTCAAATCGTATCTTCACCATTTTTCTGAATTGCTCTGAAGTTTGTGCAGAGGAGAAGCAGCATCCCCAGCAAATATTTTCCTTTGCACCCAGTTGTTTGAATTTTTCTCTGTCAAAGCATTACAGTGATAAAAGCAGCTGCAAGTGCAGGATCTTATCTGAACATGAGAATGGAGCAGTTGCAGGTTGTTCAGAGTCTTTCCCATGGCTCTTAGATTTTTCTGAGCTAGAGATGCGTTATTTTCCATACCTGAATTATTTCCTATCTTTTATTTTTTTCCCCAATGTCTGTTTAATTCGTTTGGGTTTGTTGTTTTTTTTTTTAATGAACCTGTGTGCAACAGTTGGAACAAAACTTTTTGCTCCCACTTTGTGTTTTATCACCTTGTTATGTGCAGTCCAGGAGTCCTGCAGAGCCACTGCCAGATCTTGTTACTGTAAATACATCATTTCCTTTCAGACATGTGAAAGATCATTTGCGAACATGTGAAGTGAACAAGTCTTAGCAAGGGTCTGCAGGCTGCAGTGTGGATGGCCTCCCATTGAGCACTGTTTTTTTCTGCTTTTAACTGTGTGTTAATTTCAGAGGTTTCCTTTCCTATCCCGTGGCTGCCTTTTTCATTTAGGCTGCTCTCTTGGGGGGGTCTGAAAGGCTGAATGGATTGTACCAACACTTTACTAGCAGCTTCTTTACCTAGTTCTAGACTCGTAGATCTTCTGTAAACCCATGTTGGCTGTTTTCCGGAGTGCAGTCTTTCTGCCTGTATCTAGTAATTCTGCTTTTTATTGTATATCGTTATTACCATTTTTACAGTGATGGAAGTTAATAGATTGTGGTTACACTAAACATACAGTTAATACAGCAGGAAAGATTAAACTCGATTTGCTCATGGTTTGCGTTATGTCGTTTCAGGCTGACATCAGCTGGTCAGTGAATGACATGCCGCAAGGGACGATTAAATATCTTCTGGGGTATATTCCAATCATGGTCAAGTCCAAGCTATGCAACCTCTATGATCTGTCTCCACAAGAGCTCATGCAGCACCATGAGGAGGAAGAGGTAACAGGGATTTGTGAGTCAGGAAAATCTGCATTTTCAGTTGTCTTCTACAGCTTTTTTTCCTCACCCCCTCCCAGTAGCACATCAGCTGCTAGTGATTGAATACTCAATTATTTAGTGCTGTATCACTCACGAAAGAGTGAGCAAACTATGAAACACAATCTACAATGGCACACTGTTGCTGCCCCCTTGGTGTTCCGCTTGTAACTTTACTCAGAGTATTACTTGCTACCGAAACACTTTGTGTCTAATGACATACTCTTTGGTGAGCTATAAATTTATCAGTGTTAAGTCTTTACGTGCCCAGAAAGAGGTTTCCTGCACTGAAGATTCCTCTCATTTGAGAACTTCAGAGTATTTATTTAAACAGTAGTTCATGTCAGCTCTACAAAGCTGTTCAGTTGACCACACAGGTTTGATGCATTTTTCTTACTTCCTTTAAATTATGGAACATAAAATACAGAACATCCCTTTCCTTTCACTGTCTACTATGTTTAGACTTAATAGTCACTGGCAAGGAGTGCAGCCTTTCCAAATGCAATGCTGAAACCCATGTCTTGTTATGTGTTTCATAGTTAAAACATTAGTTTGTTTTTGCTGTATGATTCAGGCATTTTTGCCTTTTAATTAAAAGGCTGGGTTATGAATTTCTAAGCATATTAAAATAATTCTTCTTCCCCTGCCAGGAAATGGGAGGCTACTTTATAATTAATGGCTTAGAAAAGGTTATTAGGATGCTGATTATGCCCAGGCGAAACTTCCCTCTTGCAATGACAAGACACAAATGGAAAAACAGAGGCCCTGGTTTCACAGAGTACGGTAAGCTGAGCAGTGTCCTGCAGCATCCTGCTTGTAACTACTCGAGGACAAAGAGGAGTGACCATCTAAAGCTGACTTGTGTTAGTTTGGCTTATTGTAGCTCTTGTATGATGTTAATCTTTTTTACGACATAATACTGCAAGCATGAGGCTGGTGCTTGCCTTGTGGGAGCTGTCTGATCTCCCCATGCTGAGCAAGGCAACTGTATTGCAGTGCATGTAGCCTTTTGTTTATGTGGAAGGTGACTTCAGTAGAAGTTAGTGTAAACTACTGTGTTTGTCTCACTGAATTTGCTTATCCATACTTTGAGATGGCAGATTTAAGTGATGCAAAGGAGATGAACCACATTCTTGGCTGTCCCATTCCTGTGTCATGTATACTCAGTAAAAGGAGTTTAAAGTTGAATTAAGCCAGAAATTCACAGTTTAAACTTGGGTGTTACCAGCTGCTGATTTGACTGGACTGTGCTGCTGAAGCACACGCTGTAATTCCAGAGTAATGAATTCTGAGGCACTGCCAATTCAAATGGTCTCATTTGGTTTTATTTTGTCCTGCAGTGGTACAGGGCCAAGCATGGGACAAGACCAGGAAATGCTGCCTCAGTGGTACCACCCAGGCTCAGAGATGTGAAAACTTCACCCACAGGGCAATTAGGAAGATTACTTATGCATTGCTGAATCTTACAGCAGAGGTTACAGACGGATTAATTGAGGCTTGGGTATTGGATTTTCTCTTTATGCATCTTCCAAGCTTTTCAGTGAGTGTGCTGGCCATACTGAGGCATTTGTCCACTAAGAGCTGAATTGAGCTGGTGTGTTTCTTTGAAATGCTAGACTGATGCTGAAACTAGTGATCTGCCTTGTATTCTCAGCCACCAAGTACCAAAGCTTCTCTGATGGATTGTCTCATACCTGCTCAGACATACCACAGCAATGCAGCCAGTGAGGTTTGTACAGCTCACATTGGTCTTTGCTTGTGTTCATTTTTGCAGGAGTGGTGATGCACTGTGTTAAGGATGAGCACACTGCAATAAATATGAACCTTCACTACTTAGAAAACGGCTGTGTCATGGTAAACTTCATTTTTCAGAAAGAGTTGTTCTTCCTTCCCTTGGGATTTGCTCTGAAGGTAAACAATTAATGCTCGTATTTTCTGTGTTGTGTAAATATGGAAGTTTTGCTAAGCATTTTTATTTAAGTAATGGGAAGAAGCTAATTCCATAATAAGTATGTTTACTCATCTTTGCTCTACTGGCTGAAGAACTGTAGTTCAAGCTAAGCCTATGCCTGCAATGTAACACTTGGCTGCAGCAGAGGAAGTGTGCGCAGTGTCAGGAGAAGAGAGAGTGCATAGATTTTGCTGATTAACACTGGATGAATAGCTCTTGGAGGGTGAAAGAGTTTGCCACCTAATATGAGAGATCTCCCAATATAAGAGGATGTGGAGCTGTTAGAGCGAGAGCACAGGAGGCCACCCAGATGCTCCAAGGGCTGGAGCAGCTCTGCTCTGGAGACAGGCTGAGAGAGCTGGGCTGGTTCAGCCTGCAGAAGAGAAGGCTCCTTAAAGGGAGACCTTAGAGCAGCTCCAGTGCCTAAAGGGGCTGACAAGAAATCTGGAGAGGGGCTTTGGACAAGGGCCTGTGGGGACAGGACAAGGGGGAATGGCTTTAAACTGACAGAGGGGAGATTGAGGTGAGACATTGGGAAGAAATTCTTCCCTGTGAGGGTACTGAGGCCCTGGCACAGGTTGCCCAGAGAAGCTGTGGCTGCCCCATCCCTGCAGTGTTCAAGGCCAGGTTGGAGCATTCTGGTCTACTGGAACATGTCCCTGCCTGTGGCAGGGGGTTGGAACTGGATGAGCTTTAAGGTCCCTTCCAACCCAAACCCATCTGGGATTCTTTAAACCTGCTGTATTCATTTCACTGTTGCATAATGCATTGCACTTTTTCTTCACTGCTTTTCTTCAACTTCTGTTTCAACAAAGGTAGTTACCAAAAGTAGCTGATTACCTGTCGTGTTAACATGCCAGAAGATTTGTACTGATTTTCTAGTAGTTCGCAAGATCTCTGGCTAAGCAGGCCCTGTTGTCTGAAGTTCAAAATCTTCTGTAAGTAGTCACTCTGTGGGTGTGCATCCCAGCATCAATCAGGCTCAGTTCTGTTCTGGTTTCTTGTGGCAAGTCCAGGTCCCACTGAGGCAGACTGCTGCTACTGCAGCCCCACTGCTCCTCTGTTGTGGCTAGAATTCTGGTTTCTTCTTGTGTAATCATCCCAGTTCTTTCCTCTTGTTCCTGTTGGACAAGAAGCAGCATGCGCTGGACAAGAGGCAATATGTGCTCTAGCAGTTTCCTGGTTATATATGTCATGATCAAGCAGCAGAACTGGGTTTACATTGCTCCCTTTCTGCCTTAAAAATCTATTTGAAGACGAGGCACATTTGTCAGTAAATACAGAATTAAGTGATGGACGAGATACTTGCTTAACCCTGGTGTCAAGATATTAGGAAGCCGTTGTAACAGCAAGAGGATGTTGGAGGCTGCAAGTTTGGTTTTTTTTTTCCCAAGGGTCTCATTGGATTGGGAGTACCTGTAATCGTCATCAGGGTGTGAATATCCCCTGCATTACTCACAGTCTAAGCACCTCACCCCCACAGCATTTTTCACTCTGCATGTGGACGGTTGTTTCCAGAGGACTGAAAACCTAAATCAGTGGGGTGCCCTTGTTGTTTTACTGTCTTTTATGGACAGGTATTGCAATGCCTTTTTTTTTTCTGATCCAATACACTTCTGTCTTTCAGGCATTAGTTAATTTCCCAGACTACCAGATTTTTGAAGAGTTGGTCAAGGGAAAGGAAGATGACACCTTTTATGTGAACTGCGTTACTGAGATGATGAGAGCCGTGGTGGATGCAGGCTGTTACACACAGCAAAATGTCCTCGAATACCTGGGAAGGAGCTTCAGAATAAAACTCAACCTCCCTGAGTGGTACAGCAATGAACAGGCTGCAGATTTCATTTTGAAGTATGTTTGTATGCATGTAGGAGTGTGTGATTTGGTGTAATTGTATTGAAATTACAAGCAGATTTAAAAGTTCTCTGCCATATTACTTCGGTACAGTTTTCATGTGTTTTTGTAAAACCAGTGGCCAGTTTCTGATGGCACTTCAGGGTGCTGATAATCTGTACTTGTGGTGTTCAGAAATATGTATTTTAATGGATTGACACAAGTATCCCCAAAATAGTTTTGGGAGAGGGTGTCAGTTGTTATTTAGAGGTGATTTTCTGATGTATTTGATGAAAAATGTTAAGGAAGAGAAGGTAGGAGACTGAGGCCCTATTTGTTGAACAGAAATGCACTTCATCAGTTTCACACAGTTGCTGACAACTCTGATGACAGTTACATTGATCTTTTAAAATGGTAGAAATTAGACGCTTTAAAGTCTTGTTTCTTCCGTGGAATAAGTTAGAAGGGAATGGAAGAGCTGGCTTTGAACCTGTCAGTGTGGCAGGCATTCAGCTAGTTTCTTTTTCTGGTAAAAGTAGGTGTAAGCTTTTTGAGAGGTTCTTTTAGCACATGAAAAGGATCATTTGGGAGGATGTACTTGTAAATAGGGGGTGGTCATGTGGCTGGAAACCCAAAGGCAGCCTTCAGGTGCCTCAGAGGTTGCTTAAATATCCAGGGACCAGTTGATGAAGACCAGCAGTGGAGATGTAGACTTTCTGTGGCAGGGCACTGATAGAGTAAACAGTAATGTTTTGTGATTTGCTGCTAGTTGCCAGCTCAGATTTTGGTGCATGTGTGTGAATATGTGCATGTATATGATTAATGTCATAGCTACTGTAAAATAACATTCAAACCTCATCCTTTGACTGGTCCTGACTGCAATACCTGCTACATAAACTGTATACTTACAAGGGCATCTAACATGGAAGTACGTAAAACCAACTTTTCACAAAGTTTACCTATATCCTTAACAAAACTAGCACCTTAAGATAAGAGGATCATTTTTTGGCTCAGTCTCTGGGGGTTTTGTATTATTTCTTGGTATTTTCATACAATACTAAGGGCAGCTGGAAAAGCCTGGGCTTTGTTGGGCATTTTAGCAAAAAAAAAAGCCAACTTGGTTTATGATAGTTGAGGAGAAACTTGAAAACCAGCTAGCATGAAGAGATGGTGTTAGTTATCTTCCTCTTTCCCTCCAGCAAGTGTATCTGCATCCATCTGACAAACAGAACAGAAAAGTTCTACCTGCTCTGCATGATGACCCAGAAGCTGTATGCCTTTGCCAAAGGGGAGTGCATGGAGGATAATCCAGACAGTCTGATGAATCAAGAAGTGCTTACCCCAGGACAGCTTTTCCTTATGTTCTTGAAGGTAAGGTCTTACAGGGTTTAAGCCTGTGTATGTCATGGTCATCTGGTCCAGGCATGACCGTGACCACGGGGACAGGAGAAGTGCAGGAGCCAGACTGAAGAGCAGGGAGCCTGGGTATGCTATGTAGGCTCGGGAGAGTGCTGGACGTAGTGTAGGCAGGCAGTGAGTTGAGGAAGGCTTGTGTGTCTCAGTATAAGGTACTCAATATGCTGAAGAAAAGCCTGTACAAAATCCCCATTGAAGAGCTTTGTAGCATTCCAAAGCAAATCAAAGTGCCCCATTCAGAGGAGGGGTCTGAGGAAAGAGGAATACTGATCCCTCCAGCGCTTTAAGAGGCTTTTGAAACAGCATGCTCCTGTTGCATCATTTCATACAGGAGTGGTAAAGCTCTGTCTGGTTCTGGTGTCGCTGCTGTTTCATGTGGCAAATGTGCAAGAGAATAACTTTTCCCATCTTCCAGAAGTGATGATTCATAAGATTGTCATCACTGTCCCATCTTGAAATTCCTTTACAGATCAGGAAGTTGACAGCAGGCTTCTGACTTACACAGTGAATTTCTTACTGGTCATGTAAACGTGGTTTCCTGGTCTATTTTAATTCGATATTAATTCAGTTTATTTCTAGGGATTCCTCATTTTAGGATGCTGGGAGGAAAATGTGCTTGTTCAGAAGCTAGACTCTCCCATGAAAATCATTGTGGAATAGTAGTACATGTAACCGATGTGGAGTTCTAAATTGAGCCTTTATTTTCCTGTTTTAAATGCGAATCTCTCACTTTTCAACCATAGGAGAGGCTTGAAAGCTGGCTGCAATCTGTTAAGTTCGTTTTGGAGAAAAAAGCAGAAAAGGCTGATGTCAGCTTAAACGCAGACAACTTGGTGAAGGCTTTCAGCCTGGCCACAGACTTTACCAAGCCATTTGAGTACCTTCTTGCAACTGGTAACCTGCGATCTAAAACAGGTAAATCTTCAGGCTTAAGAAGCCTTTTGCCCTTCTAAACAGAAACAACATAAAACTGAGCTCTTAACTCAAAACAACTGCTTGTATGCAGTTATTGTGTTATGTTTGCAGACTGAATTACGGGAAGTGGTTAAGGAAAATGATAGTTGAGGAAAAAGGCAAGATTTCTCCTCAAGCGTAGACCTCATGGATGGTATAAAAAGCCTCTATGCAAATAAATAGTTGAAATTAAATTTAGCACCATTTAAAAGAGCAACCATATTAAGATTTGTTTCCCCAAGCATTATCTCCTCTTAGAAGGTGCGGTGTAAGACAGAGAAGGGGCATTTGTTTTATCAGGACTGCCCCACTGATCATGTGAGAGAAACTGCTTTGCTAATGTGTATTTCAAATTTACCTGGTGCTTCCCTGAAGTGTCCGGTGTGATGCTGTTGGGCTGGAATGCCCACTAGAAAATGAGACGAGAAGACCATGGAATTCCAGTAAAACATATACCAGCTGCAGATCCTCAGGTTGCTTCCCTTGTGATGACTTTCCCATGTTCCTGAAAGGAGTTAGGTTTTGAGCAATAGCTTGGAATTTAAACTCTCTCAGCCTGTGCTGAGTTGCACTGAATCGCCTCTGCACAAGTAGCAGCATGTGTGCCTTCTGCTGCTGGGATCTTGTGTGAGGACTTGTAGGGCTTGTCACTGAAAACCAAGACACTGCTTTGTAACATCACACTCTGTGATAAAGCTGGCTGACACCTGCCATAAATCTCCCTTCTGTTCCCAAGGCCTGGGCATGTTACAGGACAGCGGTCTGTGTGTGGTGGGAGACAAGCTGAATTTCGTCCGGTACCTCTCCCACTTCCGCTGCGTACACAGAGGAGCTGCCTTTTCCCAGATGAGAACTACAACCGTCCGCAAGCTGCTGCCCGAGTCCTGGGGCTTCCTGTGCCCTGTGGACACTCCAGATGGGGAACCCTGCGGGCTCATGAACCACATGACAGCTCTGTGCGAAATAGTGACCGAGATGGTGCCCGTGAGGGACATCCCACCTTTGTTATGTTCCCTGGGTATGTTTTACTGGCTTGATCATTTGGTGCAGCTAGCTTCCTTTATACCTTTCTGCCCTGCACACCTGTATGTGGGAAAGCTTCTCCAGCTTTCACCAGAGAAGGTGAAATCAACTTAAACCTGTACTTACTGTGCTGCTTCTTAGTGATAAGTAGCACATTGATTTGATTTTAGAGGCATGTTGACCTCTTGGAGAGTGTAAAGTTCAATGTAAATATCTCTTCACTGCCTCTCGTGGAGCGAAGATGTTCATGAAGCACAAAGAATTGCACAATACAAGCTCTGGGGAACTGGACCAAGCAGGCAATTTCTAATGCTGCTGGTGACTTGAATTAAACTGTAGCTCACTTGTGTTGACCAATAACAGGAATCCCTATTCCAGTCAGGAAAACAGGCAGGGCAATTGCATTCTTAGTTGTGCACGTCTTGTATTTTCCATCTGCAACTTTGCCCTGTAGGGCTGAATTTTTGGATATCTCTGAAAGCTCTTTGGTGCAACCTGGGGCTTCCTGCAGACACAATTCCCGTGTTCTGCCTGCTTTTCTGGGCTGTTCCTTCTACCAAACCCTCTTCCCACAGGTGTCACCCCACTGGATGCGACTCCAAGCAAGCCTTACGCTGAGTGCTACAGAGTTGTGTTGGATGGCTCTGTGGTGGGCTGGGTAGAGTGGGACCTGGCTCCTGAGATCGCAGAAACCCTCCGCCGGTTCAAGGTTGTCTTGTTTAGAATGCTTTTTAGCTAAGCGTGCTCAGTATGCAGCAGTCAAAAATAGGCATGTTTGGGACTCTTCTTTCCTGTTCGAATGTGACCCAACGTGTTATCTTTGGCATTATGTTGGTACTAGAGTGGGCTTTTGTGTTTTTCTTGTTTATATCCATATGTTTGGTCTGTTGCTTTGTGAAGTCATGATTTTGGAGAAAGAATTCTTTTCAAAGATGGACAAACTTTGTCCTTTTCTTGAAGTATTTGTAAAATCTTCTCTCCACCATTTTATATCAGCAGCTACACCTGTGGTTGGCATTTGCATTGTGTTTCCTGTGGGATGCAGCTTAACTTAAACCAGTGTTGGTTTGTGTTTCTAAATTGATGTTTCTTTGCACAAACAGATGACACAAGAGAAGAGATTTCCTGCGCGGGCAGAAGTGGTCCTTATCCCAATGACAGGAAAACCCAGTCTGTATCCTGGGTTGTTCATTTTTACTACCCCTTGCCGGCTGGTGCGGCCTGTCAGGAACCTGTTCTATGGAAGGAATGAATGGATTGGTACTCTGGAACAGGTGGGGATTGAATATTTCCTTTATAATGCACTGGTTGTTACAGAGGTACCTGGCATCAAAAACAGTGTTTTGGAAAATACTTGTGAAGGGAACTGAAGATGGGACATGAGGAGCTTGTGTTGAAGAGCTGGCATAGGTGCCAAAAGGGTTTTCACACTTCCTGCTAATTGGCTTCTTGGAGGTGTTGTAGCTGGGCTGTAGGAATCTTCTTGAGAGACTGAAATCTGCTCTTAGTGAAGCTTTGGAGATGAAGGATTGCTGTCTTGCGTGTACTGTCTCATCTCATTTTACATCATGTTCTTCAAATTGCCCCTAGGTGGGCAAGCCGTGGATGGTGGGGAACTGGCCCATTTGGAACAATTAAAATGGGAGACAAGAAGGAGGACACATTACTGCAGTTTTGTATTTCCAGACTTGCTTTCCTTGCAGCTGGTCTGTGATTGTGGTGGGCAGTTTAACAGCTGTCATATTTGTCTTGCCTGCTAATACTCTGAGATGCAGGCAGTGACCACAGCTAAAACTGAAGTGCATAAAAAGACATCAGAGGCAGCATTGTGTTGCTTCCTTTCCTTTAAAAGAAGGAAGTGAATGAGCATTGTCCAATTTGATGCTTGCAGATCTTCATGAATGTGGCCACAGTAGAGTCAGAGGTGATACCTGAAATAACCACTCACCTGGAGCTCTTCCCTCACAGCATTCTGAGTGTGGTGGCCAACCTCATTCCCTTTTCTGACCACAACCAAAGTCCTCGAAACATGTACCAGTGCCAGATGGGTAAGTGCTATAGCTCCTAATGCTGCAGGTCCCTGGGCAAGAAAGAGGGCAAAAAAAAAAAGTCTTATGTGTCTATTTCAGTGTGTCTTCCTGCATTCCCAAATAAAAGCTCTTTCCAGCTGCTGTTTCAACATTAATGTTGATGAACAGCCTTTGTTTTTTTTTTTCATGGCAAAGTTAATGAAGTCAAGTTTATCATTCTCGCTGCCTTCTGGTGGGCATTCTAGGTTGTTGCAGCCATAGAATAATACCATTAGCTAGGCTGGAAAAGACCTTCAAGATCTTCAGGTCCAACCATTCCCCAGCACTGCCAAGGCCACCACTAACCCATGTCATTAGGGGCCTCGTCTACACGGTTTGTGAGCTCTTCCAGGGACGGTGATTCCAGCACTGCCCTGGGCAGCCTGTTCCAATGCCTGACTGTTCTCTGGGGAAGAAATAGTTCCCAATATCCAGTCTAAACTGCTTGAGGCAGTTGCTTGAGGCTGCCTGGTGCAGCTTGAGGTCATTTCCTCTTGTACTATCCCTTGTTCCTTGGGAGAAGAGCCCAGCCACCTCCTGGCTCCATCCTCCTGTCAGTTGTAGAGAGCGATAAGGTCCCACCTGAGCCCTCTCCAGGCTAAACCCCCTAGGTCCCTCAGCCATTCCCCATCACACTTGTTCTCCAGGCCCTTCACCAGCTCCGTTGCCCTTCAGTAAGTTTTGTTTGTTTTTCCTTACTTTGATATTGTTGATCACACAGACAAGCAAAGGGCACTGCACCAGCTGTGTCGTGCGTTAGTGTCTGACAGCTGTGCTGCCAGCAGTCCTCTCTTCCCCACAGCCAACAGAGGTTAACTGACTTCTGACTGGTGGGTACAGTAGATGCTCTGCAGTGCTCAGGGTGAGGTTTCCTTGCCACCTGTCTTCACTGAGCAACTGCTGTCTTGGTACTGCAGCTGTTGAGAGGACAGTTGCCAGGCATCTGTTGCAAGAGAATAGAGCACTGTGGCAACACAGGCGGGGTTTTTCTCCTGACAAATATTTGACAGAGATTTAAACTGACTGATTTGGTTGTCTGAAAGAAGTTGGGATAGGATCTGAGGCCCTTAGAGACACGGTTTAGTGGTGGGCTTGGCAGTCCTGGGGTAAGGGTTGGACTCTATGGTCTTGCAGGTCTTTTCCAACCCAACTGATTCTATGTAGTAGGGTTTCAATCAGGTGAGGTGCAAGTGATGTGCAAGAAGCTTATTAAAGCCAAAAAAAGTCAGGCTGAGAGAAAGTGTGTGGGTAGGGAATTCAGGAGAACAGATCTCATTACTTTGGGTATTACATCCCTGACAATATTAGCAGAAAGATGTCCTTAAACTGCTACTACTTTTTTGTAGTTTTCTGAAGTAGCAATGTGACTGTTGCTCAAAACTTGCTTTCCTTGCCAGTACATTTATACTGCACAAGGAAACACTTTTCTAGCCTGGACATATGTAAGGCGTGCCTCACTATGGGAAACTCTGGGAAGCAAAAACCCAAACCACACCATACCAACCTCACTGGAGATTTTGGAATTGCAGGAAAGACACAAAATTACAACTAGTCCTTAGGAAATTCTACGAAAGGAATTGAGTGTTGTGGTTCACAGAACCTTTTATAGCTGGATTTTGAGCAGTTATTAAATTCCAAGAGTTTTAAGATTGGTTACCCCTTTACATTGTAAGTATTTCTAGCTTTCTTCTTAACCAGGTACATGGGGGATGAAACAGATTAACTTTGAGCTGATCCTGGATAAATCTAACTTTCTTTATAGGAAAGCAAACCATGGGGTTTCCAGTTTATAACTACAAGGATCGCTCAGATAACAAGCTGTACCACCTTCACACTCCCCAGAGCCCCCTGGTGCGGCCCAGCATGTATGACTATTATGGGATGGACAGCTATCCAGTTGGCACCAATTCGATTGTGGCTGTCATCTCCTACAGTGGCTATGACATGGAAGATGCAATGGTAAGGCACTGAAGGAGAACTCCTGCTGTCCTGTAGAGGATGCTGGGGACTTGGGAGGAAGGGTGGTACCTCACTGAGGAGAGCCTGTTTTCTGCTTCTGCTAGTCCACAGGCTCTGTAAATACAGATGTAGGAGCACAGTGGTTAAGTGTTACAGCAGGTTATGCTGGAAGTACTGAGAATAGAGTGGAGCTCCCTTGGGCAAGGCATTGAGAAATCCTGGGGTTCCAGGAGGTTTGGGCCTTTTGGAACAGTGACTTGCTGGGAGGCTTTGTTTAGGAAAACAATGTTAAAAAGGTGAGCATCAGGTCAGAATGGAAATGCTTTTTGTGTTGCAGTTACCATCGAGTCTTTAACAAGCCTTTGTTGTTTCTTTGTAGATCGTGAACAAGTCTTCCTGGCAGAGAGGGTTTGCCTATGGAAGCGTTATCAAGATGGAGAGCATTGACCTTTCCCTTAAAGCCAGCAGGGCAGGCGATAATTTAGTCTTTGGCATCAAGCCTGGTGACCTGAACGTTACAGAGAAGTTGGACGCTGATGGACTGCCTTTTGTTGGCTCCATCCTACAGCCTGGGGACCCCTTCTACAGCTTCATGAACCTCACCACAGGGGAGACCTTCACTGTGTACTATTCGTAAGTACAGCTTGTCCCTCTTGGCTCTACACACCAGTCTGAGAGCAGTTGGTCCTGATGAGCTGCAGGATCTTCTCCTCCAGATGTTCCCTTCCCTTCTCACGTGATAGTGTCCATGTCCTGACAGAGAGAGTGTGAAGTTCATGTTGTAGGTGACTCCCATGCATGTGTCACAGCTTTTCTCTAAGCCAGTGTATGCTGCAGAGCTTCTTATCCCAGGAGGAGAATCTGAGGCCAGTAAAGAGCTTGCAGAAATGTTTCACAGTCTCCAAGGACTGTTCCCCTGCCCAACCCCTGTAGTCATTTTCTGTAGCTTCTTATGAATTGATTCACATGAGGGCTTCTGTTTAACAAGAAACAGCCAAAAAACCACCAAACAGAAAACCAGAACAAAGTGCCTGATCCCAGAGACTCACCAGAAAAAACTTGGAAGCAAAGTTAGATTAGATATTAGGAAGAAATTCTTCTGAGGGTGGTGAGGCTCTGGCACAGGGTGCTCAGAGAAGCTGTGGCTGCCCCATCCCTGGCAGTGTTCAAGGCCAGATTGGACAGGGCTTGGAGCAGCCTGGTCTAGTGTGAGGTGTCCCTGCCTGTGGCAGGGGGTTGGAACCAGATGAGCTTTAAGGTTCCTTCCAGCCCAAACCATTCTAGGATTCTAAGTTGTTACAGCATTAGGAGCTTAAAGAGCATTTCTATTAACACGGCAGCTTCCAAACTGCTAGTGTATTAAAATGCATCAGCTACATCCCTTCCTCTGCCCTGGAATATTTCAGGGATAAGCTCTGTCAGATTGTTCTTGAACTTCCACTGACTGAGGGAAGGCTGCTGAGGCTTTCATTTAAACTCTCTTAATTCTTTCAGGAAAGGGAAACAAAAACATTGACAAACCCATATATTTAAGTGCATCCTGCGCTCTGTACAACTTCAGGCCTTATATGTGTCTCTGTAGCATTGATAGAGTGAGGATAATGCTGTGTAGCGTTAGGGAGGCGAATCAGTTTGAGAAGAACTTGAGTAACACACGGAGTGGTCTTACTGGAAAAGCTGTTTGTTGCTCTAACAGTGCCTTAAGTGCCCAGGAGACTGCTGTGGATGACTGCTCAGTCATCCTGGTTGTAGAGCAGAGCAAGGAAATTCAGCACATGGTAGTGGGGATGTGGAAGCTCAGCTTTGTCCTTGCCCTTGTGGAGCCCTTTAGCTTTCTCACCCTATGCTTCTGCTCCCAGCTGTCTTGTGGCAGCCCAGCCTTAGTTCAGGTTCCTTATCCAGAGAGACATTTTACTTCTGCTATCCAGCTTTTGTTCATTCGTGGTCCAAATCTGATTATTATTTAGAATTCCTATAAAAGCATGAGGTTCCCAGCTCTCAGTGCTGGCTCCTGTCCCCCATTTGCCAAAAAAATCCCCCAGCTCCTTCAGGGAGAAGGGCTGCTGCCTTAACACAAAGCACATGGCACTGGGATGCAGTTTGTCAGATAAAGTAGGATACAGATAAACCAGGTTCAAATGAGCTTTATTTTAAATCACCTGGAAGTTGTAGCTGTGCTTATAGTATGAGAAAAAGCAATTTAATGGCACTTGTGTAGATGCCACTGAACTGCTTCCTTGCCCTCATGCTCATGCAGTCTGATTTCCCTGGCTACTGAGTCATACTTTTCCAGAACGGTAAATCAGCTCCCTGACCCCTTTGCTGTGGTTGTTTTTCCCACCTACACAGGAGTAAGGAAGTCGGCATTGTGGACAACGTCAGGTTATGCAGCAACGACCGTGGCACTGGGAAGTTCAAGAAGGCCTGCATCACCGTGAGGGTTCCCCGGAATCCAACCATTGGAGACAAATTCGCCAGCCGTCACGGACAGAAAGGTATCCTGAGCCAGCTCTGGCCAGTGGAGGACATGCCCTTCACGGAGAACGGGATGGTTCCAGACATCCTCTTCAACCCTCACGGCTTTCCCTCCCGCATGACCATTGGGATGCTAATTGAGAGCATGGCGGGGAAGTCAGCAGCGCTGCACGGCGTCTCCTATGATGCCACTCCCTTCACCTTCACGGAGAAGAACTCTGCTCTGAAGTACTTCGGTGAGACTTTAGTGAGTGCTGGTTATAACTTCTTTGGGACGGAAAAGATGTACAGTGGCATCAGCGGCCTGGAGCTGGAGGCAGAGATCTTTGTGGGAGTGGTGTACTACCAGCGCCTGCGCCACATGGTCTCAGACAAGTTCCAGGTGAGGACAACGGGGCCCCGAGACGCTGTCACCAACCAGCCTGTCAAGGGGAGGAACGTGGAAGGTGGGATTCGCTTCGGTGAGATGGAACGAGACGCTTTGCTGGCTCACGGCACCTCCTTCTTGCTGCAAGACCGGCTGTTCAACTGCTCCGATGGCTCCATCGCCTACATCTGCACGAGCTGCAGCAGCATGACATCTCCTGTGCTGGAGAAACAGCCCCAGTCCTCCATGCCAAGCAGCAGGAGGTACTCCTGCTCTGTCTGCAGCGGGGTGGACTCCATCGAGGTGGTCCCTGTGCCCCACGTCTTCCGGTACTTCGTGGCAGAGCTGGCAGCCATGAACATAAAAACAAAGCTCAACGTGGAGTAGCGCTGTCCCCAGGCACGGCGATGCTGCTGCTGGCAGGGAGGAAGCACAGGTCGGTCCTGCCTCTGCCCCAGTGCGGGTTTCAAGTGTTAAGTCAGTTCTCAGGTTCTTCAATGTTTGCAAGATTAATTTGGTGTTGGTATTGCGACGGGGCGGTCGCTGAGCTGTGTGGTGAGGAAACACAGCTCTGCTGAAGTTCATTTGCACTTCCTAAAGGATCACGGGCACCAGGCATAAGGAAATCAAGCAATATCACTGCTCCCACCAGGCTGCTGCATTGAGAGCGGTGCGGGTTCTTCGTTCTCTGAGCGCTGGCTGCAGCTGCAAAAATGAAGAAGTCATAAAACGGCATGAAGTGAATGCTGGAAATTATGGGAAAAAAAGAGATAAACTTTTGGTTTTCGGAGAAAAATCCTTGCAAAACGTATGCCTGAATGATGGGTATGTGTTAAAGTGATCAGACATGTTTTACTTTGCTTTATTTCAACACTATGTGCCTTGAAACTCATGAAGAAGGAGGCACCGACTTTAACCGCATGAAGCTGCAGCCTTGACCCCAAGAGACCAGCATGGCCAAGCCAGGCCTGACCCGAGGAGCGTTTGGTGTCGCTGAGCCCAGCGCCTGGCTTGGTGCAGCACCGCAGGCGGCTTTTTGGTGCGTTGGCTGAAGCAGCAGCAAGCAGAGGGCTTTCCAGCCTGGCTGGAACGCATGGACACGGTGGGACAGGAGCTCGCCGCGTCCCCTGCTGCAGCTGCTTTCCCGGCGGCCGCCGGCCCCGGAGCTGTGTGCCCGTTAAAGAGTTCTTTTGTACGTTTCTAATCACCTGTGTGCCGAGCCGTGCTGGGGGCCGCGGGTGAGGGCGGGCTCCGCGGGGCGCCCTTCCCAGGGCTTGGCGGGCGGCGGCAGGCGGGAGGCGGTGGGGGTGTCCCCGGTGGGCGAGGCCCGGGGCCGCCGCACCCCCGGCGGCTCCTGCCCGCTCTGCACCAGCCGCAGCACCTCGGCGAAGGACGGGGAGGGCGGCGGCGCGGCGGGGACCGGACCCGGGGCCTGCTGCATGGCGTGGAGACGGTGCGGATGGACCGTACCACCGGGGAGGGGGAAGCGGGCGCTACCATTGCAGGAGAGGCGGGAGCGGCGGTACCACTGCTGCTGGAGGGGACGCAGGCGGTGCCATTGCAGGGGAGGCGGGGAACAGCAGCCAGTCCCCGCAGCCCGGGCGGCCGCCCCGCCGCGATGCCAGGTGATGGGCCGTGGTTGGGGGCTGAACCCTCGGCAGCCCGCTGCGGCTGCCATGGAGGTGCCCTGGGTGCTGGTGGCTGCCGCTCTGCTCCTGCTGTTGCCCTGTGAGTACCCCCGGGAGGGACAGCCAGGCAGGGAGTGAAGGGCGAGTGTGGTGGGTGGGATGTGCAGGGGACACGGTGCCCCCCTGACGCCTGTCCCTACAGCTGGCAGGGCTGCTGGGCCGCTGCCCACCCTGGCCCCACCGCTGAGCATGGAGGTGGCCGGGCAGCACCGGCGGCTGGTGGTCTGCGTGGTGAGCGAGCTGACCCCTGGCTCCGGCCATGCCGTCTGGATCTCCGGTGGGAATGGCAGCATCCTGCAGTCGTTTTCCTACGGGGCCTCCCAGGAGGACGGTGGAACCATCTGCACTGTCTCCCTCCTCCCTGATGACCTCCCAGCTGAGGGGGATCTCGCCTGCCATGTGGGGCCCACCACGACCTCCCCGGCCCAGAGCTCCAGCCCCATCCCCATCACGGGTATGCCCCCCCCCCCCCCCCCCAATACCCCATCTGCTTGCCTTGGTGCTGTTGCCCAGCACCATGGTGCCCTCCAAGGATGCGGGATCCAGGAGCAGGTGTGAGGCCCCACAAGCCAACGTTGCTGCTTCAGCGAAGAGGCACAGGAAGGGGTTTGCGGTGGGCCCTGCCTCACACCTGGTGCCTCCACAGCTGCTCTCTCATCCCCCAGGCAATGAAGAGGTGGCAGAGCTGTGTCCCAGCAACATGGCTGGTGAGTCTCCAGTCCATGTAATGGTGGGGATGTCTGTTGTCACAGAGGAAACCCGTTGGGCTATTGGCAGGGACCCAGCTGGGATCATGGGGTGGTCAGGGTGGGTCCCCATAGTGTGGTGGGGCTGGGGAAGAGGGGGTGAAGCTCTTAGTGAGGAGGAGGGAGAAAGTGGCTCAGAGGGACAGCGTGAGGGTGTCACAAGGTGTCTTAGGGAGTTGTGAGGGTGGGCAAAAGCCCATGACAGGCCCTGGGGAGGCTGCTGGGCCTGAAGTCTTGGGGACACTGGCCCCACTGCAGCCCTGGAGGGGATGTTGAGGGGCAGCAGTGTGCCTGTGGGAGGCATCACCCTGCCCCTTCCATTGCAGTGCCGCTGCTCCACGCCTCAACAGCCCTGCTCGTGGCCGTGCGGGTGGTGCTGCTGAAGGTCGCGCTCTCCAGTGCCCTCTTCACCTCCGTTCTCCTTGCCCAGAGCTGAGAGGTGAGTGCTGGGTTGGCCTTTGGAGCACCCCCAGTCGGGGGAGGAAGGGCCCCCGTGTTCTGGGGGGGAACCATGGGGCTGGGGAAGAGAAAGGGGCTGCCGTGGTGCTGCGGGTGGCGGGGACCGTAGCGGCACCGCCGCCAGCCACGTGGAGCCCGGCGGCGCGTCTACGGCGGCCGGGAGGGCCCCGCTCTGTGCGCGCTCGGCTTGGCGCCCGGAATGGCGGGACGGGATTGGCCGGTCCGACCACGCGCAGCGCTGCGATTGGCCGGCGCTGCGCGGTTGCTATGGTTACCTTGAGGGGTGGGCGCAGTGCGCCCGGAAGCGCGGTCCCCGGAAGTGGAGCCATGGCGGCGGCGGTGGCCGCAGCGCTGCTGCTGATGGTGGCGGCGGCGGGAGGCGACGACTCGGACTGGGTGCGGCTGCCCAGCAAGTGCGAGGGTAAGCGGGGCCAGGGCAGGCCGCATGGCAGCGGCTCGGTGCTCCGGCCGGGGGGGTTCCCTGCGCGGAGGCTGCGGGCTGCCCCTCTGCCCTGCCCCGCCGATGCGGGAGACGGGTGAGCCACGGGGCCGCTGCTGCTGCGTGCCCACCGGTGCCCCCGCGGCGGGGCAGAGCCGAGCCTCCCGCGGCCTGTCCCTGCTGGCGGGTGTCTGCTGCCCTTCCGCCGGTTAGAGAGTGCTCCCGGTAGGCACTGGCCGCAGGGCGGCGTGTAACGGGGCTGGTGGTGTCTTCCACTTACCGCTCGGACTCGGTGGTGCTTCCTCCCTGGACAGTCAACGGCTTCACAGGCAATCCGGGGCAGGTCATGGCGGACCTTCGTGGTTTACTCTGTCTTTGCCGTGTAGGGCGTGCGGAGGTTGGCAGCAAAGAGAAATGAACCTCTGGAGCTCTTTGCAAAGCTTTCCCTGCCAGGGAAGCGGCTCTGGGGACAGGGATGTGGGAGCCGTGTGGTGGCACCAGCATAACCTCAGAGGAGCACCACAGTGGGTGCTGAGCGCACTGCTCCTCTTCCTGCCCAGGCTGGAGCCTGTCAGCACACGGTGATGGCAGCAGCAGCACCTGGATAACCGGACCCAGCAGCAAGTGCTCCTGGCACACATGGTGTGATGGGAAGAGGGGTGACCTCGAGGCCAGAGGAGCTGCATGAAGGAGCACTTGTCCCACCTCAGAAATGGCTGCAGTCACCTCCAGCCCCTAGCGCCTGCAGAGAAAGGGAAGTGCAAGAGGTGCACACAGGGCATCCATTATGTGGTGGCAGCCTGCAGAAGCTACCTCGCTGTCTTCCTTCCTTCTCTATTCACATCACGGCCTGGGAGAAGATCTGGCAGCTGGCTGCTGGTGACTGTTCCTGCTGGGATTCGGGCCTTCTCCCAAAGCAGGACTGGAAGAAGAGGCAGCTCCTGGCAAACAGGAGTCCGCAGCATAGGACAAAGGTTTCTCCAGCCTCCTGGGAGCCCAGCTTTGGGGAACGAAGAACCACAACATGCCTGGCTTCCATCCCTCCACATTTCCACTTGTAAATCACCAGGATATTTCTCTTCTGATTTCTGTTTCTATGGCTCTGTTTGACTCTGGTACAGAAGAAATAAAACTTTTGTTCTTTTTAATGTTGTGTAAAAGAAAATCTGCTCTATGTTTCAAAGCTGTTGGTGCTGTGGTCTCAGCTGCAGGCAGTGCCACAGGCAGTGTGGATGGACCTGACCCCCCCTGCAGTCCTGTGTCCATCTCTGGGGGCAACAACACAAGAGGGATGTGGAGCTGTTGGAGCATGTCCAGAGGAGGCCATGGAGATGCTGCAACTGCTGGAGCAGCTCTGCTATGGAGCCAGGCTGGGAGAGCTGGGCTGGTTTAGCCTGGAGAAGAGAAGGCTCCTGAAGGGGAGACCTCAGAGCAGCTCCAGTGCCTAAAGGGGTGACAAGAAATCTGGAGAGGAGCTGTTGACAAGGGCCTGTAGGGACAGGACAAGGGGGAATGGCTTTAACCTGACAGAGGGGAGACTGAGATGAGCTCTTAGGCAGAAGCTCTTCCCTGTGAGGGTGCTGATGCCCTGGCACAGGGTGCCCAGAGAAGCTGTGGCTGCCCCATCCCTGGCAGTGTTCAAGGCCAGGTTGGATGGGGCTTGGAGCAACCTGGTCTAGTGGAAGGTGTCCCTTTCCCACAGCAGGGGCTTGGAACTGGATGAGCTTTAAGGTCCCTTCCAACCCAAACCAGTCTGGGATTCTGAGACAGCCCTTTGTTTGGTGACACAGTCCATAGCCACCATCTTGTCCTGCTGCTTGGTCCCCAACACTGCCCTTATGACCCCAAGGCGCTAGGAGAACTGTTACAGGATGGGATACCCTGGTGTCATGAGGAGGAGCTGAGGCTTATGTTGCCAAAAGACCCCGTCCTCTTCCAGGAGGAAGGGAGCAGCTTTTAGTGCAAAGGCTTTGATGGCTGAGCAGTGGAGCTGTTTGGCAACCAGCAGGCAGAATGGGCTCTGCCTTCCAGTTGTGCCATAGCTTACACCATTCAGGTGCTCCTGCTTCAGTGGAGCTCCAGTGGAATTGGTTGGGCCATTCCCAGTTATTTATTCCAGTGGCTGAGGCTTCTTTCTGCTCATAGTGGCTTCAGTCTGCCTGACTCCCGTGCTTGTTTCTGCTGCTGTGTCACACTCCAAACCCCTCCTAACCCCTGCTTTCCTTCCCACAGTGTGCAAGTACGTGGCAGTGGAGCTGAAATCTGCTTTCGAGGAGACCGGCAAGACCAAGGAAGTGATTGACACCAAGTACGGCTTCCTGGACGGGAAGGGCGCTGCCGTCAAGTACACACAGTCGTAAGTGAGAGCAGGATGGGGGTTCTCCTGCAGTCACTGCTGCAGAAGGCAGAGCAGGGGCTTGGGCAGCCTGTGGAGGGGCTGAGGAAGCTAAACTGTGCCAGGCTATGGGGAGCTCCCCATCACCTGTGCCGTGCTTGGTTCTGGGGGGCTGTGCTGAGCCCGAGCCCTCCCTCCTCTCCATGCAGGGACATCCGGTTAATCGAGGTGACAGAGAACATCTGCAAGCGGCTCTTGGATTACAACCTGCACAAGGAGCGGAGCGGCAGCAACAGGTTTGCAAAGGTGAGGGCTGTGCTCCAGTCCCCAGTAGTCCCCTTGCCTGCCGGGTGCTGCACTGGGGCTCCTTCCCATCCCCTGGCAGTGCTTGGCATGCAGTGCTGTGCTCCCCCCAGGTGAGGTGTGGGTGCTGCACAGGGGGAGCCAGGGGCTGTCATGCCCTGCCTGTGTCTTCCTGTTGGTTTGGGGACTGGGTTTGCAGATGGGGACTCCCTCCTGGCAACGCTGATGCCCCAGGACCCTGATTTTGGCAGGTCTGCAGGGAATTGTTGGGGTTTCTGTGGATGAGCAGGTTTGCTGTATTGCTCAGGTGTTTCTGGTCGAGGCAAGTAGTGCCATGATAAGGACAGTATCTTCAATTGGGTTGTAAAGCACGGCTTGAAGGGCTGCTGTGTTAGCTTCTGCGCAGCCCTGCCATCTGCCCATGAGAGGAATGATGTGATTCTGACTCAGCCTATGGTTAGTAGAAATAGGTTGTTTACAGTGGTTGATTTTAGTTACAGCTACAAGGAAAAAGACATTGTCGTGTATGGTTCTGATGCTGTGTCTCATGTTGCAAACAGTGCAATGAGGAGGAATAATGAGTATTACTGGTCTATTTTGAAGCTAAGTGGGATTTTGAAATGTATGATGAATTGTCATCCTCGGTGGGAGACGATGCTTTCTGACTCCAAGTGCATAAGTAGTGCTATTGGTACTAGGCTGGTTAGAAAGGCTGCTCTAACAGCGAGAGTGGTGGTAGCTGGAGAGGTTTGGAAGTGTCTTGGTAGCAGGGGGAGGAGTCTTGGTGTGAGAATAATTGTTAGTGTAAGGAGTGCAGAGATGTTAAGGAGCACTGTGGTTTCCATCACTTTTACTCGGGAGGGAGTGATGGGAGGAGCGAGGTTTGACCAAGCACCGCTGCTCCTCCAGGGCATGTCAGAGACCTTCGAGACCCTGCACAACCTGGTGCACAAGGGCGTCAAGGTGGTGATGGACATCCCCTATGAGCTGTGGAACGAGACCTCCGCCGAGGTGGCTGACCTCAAAAAGCAGGTACCTGGCTCAGTGGGATTGACCCTCGGCAGCCACCGTTGGCCTTGAGGGTCTGGGAATGGGGGTGTCACCAGGCCCTGCTTCCTTGGTCCTGCCGTGGTGGCACGTGGCTGGAGCCAGGTTCTTCTCTGCGCTAGTGCGATGTGCTGGTGGAGGAGTACGAAGACGTGATCGAGGACTGGTACAGGCACCACCAGGCAGAGGACCTTTCCCAGTTCCTTTGTGCCAACCACGTGTTGAAAGGGAAGGACACAAGTAAGTCCTGCCTGGTGCCCTGGGCAGCACAGGGCTGCTAGGGGGAGGGCAGGGGAACCCCGCTAGGGCACGGGGATCCCCGCTACTCCCTCAGCGCCCCCCCCTCCTCTTCTTCCCAGGCTGCCTGGCAGAGAAGTGGACTGGCAAGAAGGGCGACTTGGCAAGCGTGGGGGAGAGGCAGGGCAAGAAAAAGAGCGGGAAGAAGAAGAAGAAGGGCCGGAAGGATGAGAGCGAGGGAGCTGATGGCCTCCCACCCACAGGGGAAGCCCCGGAGGAGAGCGGGGTGCAGGAGGAGGCTCCGCTCACCCACAGCCCATCCGACGAGCTGTAGGGATGCAGCCGCCGGGGCTGCCTGCTCCGCGGCCTCACCGAACGAGAAGGGACTTGAGCCACGGCGTGAGCGACCCTGGGCCGGCCGGGTGCCGGCCGGTGAGAAGCCGCCCACCCAGACCCGCTGCCTGCGGGGAGGCCGCGAGTGCTGCCCCGGGGCCGGCTCCGCGCCCTGCCCGCGCTGCCCCCACCCCGCCGGGACTGTAAATAAAGACGTTTTTTTGCTCCCCGGAGCCGCTGCTGCTGCCGCTGCTGCCGCTGCTGCCGCTGCTTCACCGGCAGTGTCCGGACAAGGCTCCACCGGGGGCACCGAGCCGAGCGCCAGCCGGAGAACAGGCCCTGGCCCCGCCCCCTGGTTCAATCCCAGCCAATGGGCTGGGAGGTGTGGTAGGAGAGAGCGGCGATTGGCGGGTCCGCAGGGGGGCGGGGACGGTGGGGATTGGTGCAGGCGCGTGTTGGAGGCGGGGCGGTGTGTGGGGGGTGTGTGTATCAGGACGCTGGGGCGATTGGCGGGTTACGGAGGGCGGAGCCGGCCTGGATTGGCTGTGCGGAGGGGGGCGTGGTTGGAGGCGTGGCTGCGGAGGGGGGCGCGGCAGAGCGGGGCCGGGCCGGTCCGGTTCGGTGTTGCGGGATGGTGGACAGCGTGTACCGGACGCGGTCGCTGGGGGTTGCGGCGGAGGGGCTGCCGGACCAGTACGCGGATGGGCGGGCGGCCCGCGTGTGGCAGCTGTACATCGGGGACACGCGGGGCCGCACGGCCGAGTACCGCAGCTGGCTCCTGGCGCTGCTCCGGCAGCACCGCTGCCGCTCCGTCCTCGACGTGGCCTGCGGCACCGGGTGAGGCTCCGCGCCCGCCCGCTCGCCGCACAAGTCCCCGCTCCCGCGGGCCCCTCCGGTGCCCCCGCTGACAGCCGTGTTCCCAGGGTGGACTCCATCATGCTGCTGGAGGAGGGCTTCCAGGTGACCAGCGTCGACGCCAGCGACAAGATGCTCAAGTACGCGCTGAAGGAGCGCTGGGAGCGGCGCAAGGAGGAGCCCTTCGACCGATGGGGTGCGGGGGCCGGGGGGGGGTGGCCGGGAGGGGCGTGCGGACACCAACACCCACCCCGGCGCTGGGCGCCCGGAGCCCTTCCCGCGGCTCCCCCGGGTGCCGCTGCCCGGGTGGCGTCGCTGCAGGGACGGGCAGGGCCCTGCCGGTGCTGCCTGCTCAGCAAGCACAGGCCATGGCCCTCACCTGCCCGCTGGCCCCAGGCCAGGTCCAGTACCCACAGGGCCCAAGGAAGGGGTGGGTGATGCTGGGGTAGGGTTTGGGGTGCAGGGGAGGCTGTCGGTTAGGTGGGGGGTGTCCCTGTCCCCCTCAGCTGCTCCCCTGTGCTGCAGTCATTGAGGAGGCCAACTGGCTGACACTGGAGAAAGACCTAGAGAAGCCCGGGGATGGGTTTGATGCAGTCATCTGCCTGGGGAATTCCTTTGCTCACCTGCCTGATTTCAAAGGTGAGTTTTTTGGGGGGGGGGGGGGATGGACCTGTGCACATCTGAGAGCGTGCCCTAACTCATGCCATGAGTGGGGCAGGGGGTTACGCACAGTGGAGCTGCTGTGTCATGGCTGAGAACATGCCTCAGTTCATGGCACAAGTGGGGCCATTGGGTCCTATCTGTGTGCATCTCTTGTCACATCTCTGGCAAGGCTGGAGGCACACCCAGACTCGTGCCACGAGCAGGGTGGTGGGTTCCCCATATGCTCTGTCCCAGTGAGGCTGAGAACGTGCCTGAGCTCATAGCATGGGGTGGGGCTGTGCCTGCCCCAAGCTGAGACTGGAAAGGGGAAGAGGGGGGCAAGATGAACCCCCATGGACTGTGCCATGGGGTGCAACCAGTGCCTGAGGATGCCACGGTTTCCTCTCCAGGGGACCAGAGCGACCACAAGCTGGCCCTGCGGAACATCGCCAGCATGGTGCGGCCCGGGGGTGTCCTGGTCATTGACCACCGCAACTACGACCACATCCTGGCCACAGGCTGCGCGCCACCGGGCAAGAACATCTACTACAAGGTGAGTGCCTGATGGACCCTGGCCCGTCCCTCTCCCCTCCACCCAACCCCAGCGCTGAGGCAAGGCCAAGGAGAAGGGCTGTGCCCAGGGAGCCACCACACAGCCATCCTCCTGCGGTCCCCAGAGCGACTTAACTAAGGACATCACCACCTCGGTGCTGCTGGTGAACAACAAGGCTCACATGGTGACCCTGGACTACACAGTGCAGGTCCCCCCCACTGAGGTGGGGGCATCCCCAGAGCTGAGGTGAGAGGGGTTGCTCGTGGCGTGGGCTGGCTGGCACCGTGTCCTGCTGGCCCCACACCTCACTGGCACTGCCTCCCCGCAGCAAGTTCCGGCTCTCGTACTACCCGCACCGGCTGGAGGCCTTCACAGCCCTGCTGAAAGGTGCCTTCCAGGGCAAGTGCCAGCACAGCGTCCTGGGCGACTTCCAGCCCTACACGCCGGGGCAGGCCCACGTCCCCTGCTACTTCATCCACGTCGTGAAGAAGACGGCCTGAGTGGGCCACCGAGATGGGACCGTGGTGGGCTGAGAGCTGCCAGCAGCTCTGGGGACAAGCACGGGGCCGGGGACACTGCCGAGAGCCACCGGGGAGCCCCCTCCCCTTCATTAAGAACACTCGTGACAGCGACTGGAGCCTGTGGTCTGTGTGGTCAGGGGATGGGGTGAGGGGACGGCCACAGCCTCGTCAGGACCCCCAGGGGAAGAAGCAGCCAGCCTGGGGCAGCATGAGGTGGGTGCAGGCACAGCTTCAGCCCAAGCCCCAGCTGCAGGGGCCAGTGATGCCTGTGGTGTGGGGTTTGGGGCTCCCGGGTGTGTGTGGTTGCTCATCTCCACTGAGCACAGCTAATGGGTGCAACTGGTTTTCTCCCTTTGCACTCCCAAAACCAGGCTCTGACCCATTCCCTTGACACTCTCACTACACACCCCCCCACCCCCCCCCCAAGGGAGAGGAGGCTCTGCACACCCCAGCCTGCTTTTGCTGCGGCTGCAGCTCCCTCCTGCCCGCCCTGGGGAAGAGGTGGTGGCCAGGTCTAGCAGCGCGTTGTGGTCAGGGACAGCTCTGCCTCAACACGCTCAGGTGCCGGAGCAGCAGGGCGCTGGGTCCTCATGCACGGAACACCTGGAGAACCAGTCCTGCGGGGTGGGGAGGTGGTCCTGGACAGCCATGCTCGGCGCAGGGATGCGGCTGCTGCAGCCTTGGTGTATGCAGCAGTGGTAAAACCTCGCTGTAACAACCCCGGGGCCGGGGTTTAAGGTAGAGCTGCCCCCAAGCCCCACCAGCAGCTGCAGGGATGCTGCAGGGGCAGCTGCTGGCCAGCGTGGCTGCACACACGGCACAGGAACAGTGATGTGGCACATGCGGGCTGCGGGAGGAGGTGGGACAGGGCTGCTAAAGGGGTCTGGCTCCCAGCACAAGCCAGTGCAGCTCCAGCCAAGGGGTATTTCCAAGGCCAGAACCCTCCCTCTCCAGTGATGTTTTTTCCTAGTACCCAGCGGGAATTTTGCTTGCTGCCGTTTGCCCCCATGTCTGCTCTCACCCAGCACCTCCGAGAAGAGCTGGGCTACCCGAGAGGATGCTCAGCTCCTGGATTAGAAAACCCACTTCCTCAGCCTCTCCCCACCTCCCGTGGGCTCCAGGCATTCCGGGGGCTGGCCCCAGCCTGGTTTGCAGCCGTGCTCCCCTCGACCTGCAGGACAGTGGCTCCTCTACAACACCCAATAAGCCCAGGGGCTCAAGGGACCTTCCCAGACCCACAGACCCCACCAGCAAGCAAAGACCTAAGGCCTGAGGCCAGGCGATGAACACCCAGTGCCAAACCGCTGTATTTATTGAGAGCCCGTGCTGAGGCCAGGCCAGCTGCCGCAGCAGTGTCCTGTGCCCTGCTGCCCTCCAGCCAGCACCCCTCACTGGGGGCTGACACCCCAACAAGCAACTCCCTCCAGTCCCGCTCCTGCTGCCAAACCAGGCGCAGTTTGGGCTTTGCTCCCTCGCCAATGCTGTCACCCGTGAGACACTCCTGTAGTGCCCACAACCATGAGACTGAGCTTCCACCCTGGGGGGGAATGGCCCTAGAGTGCTCCCAGCAGCCACACAGTGCTCTGAGAGGCAAGGGACTGCTGCAGAGCCCCTATTTCCAATCAAGCTCCAAAGAAGGGGCCCAGGATCCACCAGAGAAAGGCAGGCAGGTGCCTGTGCCCGCTCCCTAGCACCCCTTCACACGCTGTGCCCATCACTCCAGTCCCAGCTCTGCTGAGCATCAGCAGGCAGCAAACTTCTGCTGGATGAGTCTGTACCTGAGCAGCTCCTGCTCAGAGACAGACGGCTGCAACCTTGCAGCAGCCTGCAGGAAGTCATCCATGGTCAGGATCAGAGCAGAACTCTCAGTATCCAGCCCTGCGGGAGAGAGGACAGGAAGAGGCTGAGACAGGCATGGGGGTAAGACAGCAAGATCCAACAGCCCCCTCTCCAGCCAGCAGACTGGAAGGAAAACCTCCCCCTGAGGCCAAGGACTGGAGGTAATGATGATCCATCTGCCCCTCTGCTCCGCTCTGGTGAGACCCCCCCCCCCCCTGCAGTCCTGTGTCCATCTCTGGGGCAACAACACAAGAGGGACTTGGAGCTGTTGGAGCAAAACAAGAGGAGGCCATGGAGATGCTGCGAGGGCTGGAGCAGCTCTGCTCTGGAGCCAGGCTGAGAGAGCTGGGCTGGTTCAGCCTGGAGAAGAGAAGGCTCCTGAAGGGGAGACCTTAGAGCAGCTTCCAGTGCCTAAAGGGACCAACAAGAAAGCTGGAGAGGGGCTTCTGACGAGGGCCTGTAGGGACAGGACAAGGGGGAATGGCTTTAACCTGACAGAGGGGAGATTGAGATGAGACATTAGGAAGAAATTCTTCCCTGTGAGGGTGCTGAGGCCCTGGCACAGGGTGCCCAGAGAAGCTGTGGCTGCCCCATCCCTGGCAGTGTTCAAGGCCAGGTTGGATGGGGCTTGGAGCAACCTGGTCTAGTGGAAGGTGTCCTTGCCTGTGGCAGGGGTTGGAACTGGATGAGCTTTAAGGTCCCTTCCAAACGAGGCTGTAATTCTGTGACTAAACTGCTGCAGTAACCCAGAGCCAAGCATTCAGACACGGTCCCAAAGACATCGAGGCACAGCCCAGTTGCCAGCAGTGGTAACTGGTCCCTTCACCCCATGTGGGACAGGCAGGGGCCGGGCTCCCACCTTCCTCGATCCATTCCACCTTGCGTTTGACAGCGCACATCATGGCATCTGAGCACAGGGCATAGATGTCTGCTCCCGTCAGCTGAGCTGGGCATCTTTCTAGGACCATGGTGAGATTCACAGAGGGATCCAGTTGAAACCTGCCACGAGAGAGAACTGCAGGTGTAAGAGCCACAGAACAAACACCCGACCAGGAAAGACACACGGGGCGGTTGGAACTGGATGATCCTGAGGTCCTTTCCAACCCAAACCATTCTATGATACAGCAGCCAGCATGACTGGGCCCCGTGTCCCGCAGCCTCTGCGTGCTCCAAAGAAATCAAAGGGGGTTGTGTTTGCTTTCTAAATGCAGTCACTTCCCGATGGAACACCCCTGCAGCAAGGTCCGGTGTCCTGCTAAGCAGGATCAAAGGCAACTTTGGGTTTTCACTCAGGAGACACCGAGTGCTCCACATGCCTGGGAACAGCCTACAGCCAGGGCTGGACACGAACGTGGTTAATGAGCCACTGTAACACCACAGCATCCTATCAGGGCCACGCTGCAGACAGTCAGCCTCCTTCAGCACCAGCACGGTGCTGCAGGGCACGAAAGCCAGCACTGGGGTGAAGGGATGCTTACAGCCAGCCCAAGCTCTTGTCTCCTGCGAGCTCACCCTCAAAAGCAGCAGTGATCACAGCTATGCTATAGCTGTGGGGGATCCCACACCACCGGTGTTGGGAAAGGCACACAGAGCACAAGCTGGAGACCCCCGGGTATCACAGGAGGAAAGGCAATGAGATAAACGGAGCGGCCTTCACCCCTACACCTGCAAACAGTAGGAGACGTGATAGGGTGGCTCTTGCAGGAAGCAAATGGGAGCTTCCTGCCATGCTGCTGCACTGCAGTATCATCACGCTGTTGGGATCTGGCTGAGGTCCTCAACAAGAACTACCTGACAGGAGGATGGAGCCAGGAGGAGGCTGGGCTCTGCTCCCAAGGAACAAGGGATGGGACAAGAGGAAATGGCCTCAAGCTGCACCAAGGGAGGTTTAGACTGGATATTGGGAACAATTCCTTCCCCAAAGGGCAGTCAGGCATTGGAACAGGCTGCCCAGGGCAGTGCTGGAATCACCGTCCCTGGAAGTGTTCACAAACCGTGTAGACGAGGCCCTCAGTGCCATGGGTCAGTGGTGGCCTTGGCAGTGCTGGGGCACGGTTGGACTGGGTGACCTTGAAGGGCTTTTCCAACCCAGCTGGTTCTGTGATTCTGCATGTGCACGGTGGCTGGAGAACCCTGCCAACGCCTCCACTGACAGCCACCTCAGACATCTGATAGGAAACCCAGCCCCAGTTGTGCTTAGGAATCTGTCCCATTTTCTTCCCCTCCCTGCCGGCCAGTGCCTCAGGTGCTCTCCGGGGCTCAGACACGAAGCCAAGCTGGAGCACACCACACATGAACCCCAAAAGCAGGCTGTGACCCACTGTGGGTGGCAGGAGGCTGCTGCAAGAGCCCGGGGTTACTCACTTCCTGGTGACGGCGCTCAGCACCTGCAGCTGCGACTCCCGGTCTTCACTGATGCCCACGTAGACCAGTTTGTCAAACCTGCCAGCAGAGAGGAGAGACAGCTGAGAAGAGGCCAAGACCAACCTGCCCCTGGGGCACCAGGAACTGAAGGTGGCCCTGAAGCAGCTCCTTTTGCTCTCAAGTTCATGGATGATACAAAGCCTGGGAGGGGGGCAGCAGCTGGTGTGCTGGAAGGCAACGCTGCTCTTCAGAGGGACCGAGGCAGCTGGAGAAACGGGCTGACAGGAACCACATGAGGTCCAGCAACAGCACATACAAAGTCCTGTCCCGCCGTGGCAAGCCACAGGCACGAGGACCAGGCTGGGGGGGACCAATTGCTCCCACCAGTTTGATGCTACAGCAGGTCCCTTCTTGCCCTGCTGTGCTGCTGAGGCAGTAAGCAGAGCGGTGGGGGATGACAAGCAGAGGTATCTTGTGCTGCTGCTACAGCCATGGGCACTTGGCCTCCTCTTGGTGGCTTCGTATCCCCCACCAAGCCAGGCTCAGGGAGCTTTAGGAACAGTCTCTCTGGAGGGGACATGGTGGGGACACAGTCCAGCTCATTGCTGCCTGAGAAGCTCCAGGGAGCTACCTGGAGGCAGGATGGGATGCACCGTACCTGCCCGGCCGGAGCAGAGCTGCGTCCAGGAGGTCAGGCCTGTTGGTAGCTCCAATGACAAACACCTCTCTGGTGGAATGAAGGCCATCAAGCTCAGCCAGGAGCTGCGAGACAACTCTGCAGGGAGCAAGACGGGATGAACACAACTTCGGTAAGTCACCCACTGTCACCCTGGGGACACCCTGGCAGGGCAGTGATGCTGCTGAACAGTCCTCAGGGCAGTGAACAGCAGACCCAGCTCTGCAGGCACAGGGCTTAAGCTGGTCTGGCAGGACAGTACTTGAGTGCTGCACACACCTCCTGGAACAGGGATATCTCTACCAGGTCCTGGGATCACCTGAAGTGACCAACAGCACTATTCCCAGCCCCTTGCAGAGCTGCTGGTTTGTGTGTGAGAAGACAGGACACTGGGGATACATGGTGTCACTGGAAAACCCTGCAGAACCCCTCAAGGATGGAGAGGAGGACTGCATGGGGACTAATGGCTCAGCAGAAGAGGCCTGGGAGAAACAACCCCATTTCTGGATATGTGCACACTGTACATGCTTTGCTTCTAGAGGGGCAGCTGAAAGGTTTCCCACTGCAGGGAAACAGCAGCAAACAGGAGAGCACAACAGGGTGCAGAACATGTCCTTGGAGAGGCCAAAGGGAGCAGTTGGCAGCCACAGAAGCAGCTGGAAGAGACTTTGTCTGACCATATATTTGCACAACAAGCTTGGGCAATTGGGAATGTCCAGCAATGCAAACAGCAGTACTAACGTCCAGAGAGCAGACAGGCCATGCAGAGGGGTTGGAAGGGAGCAGGGAGGGGGGAAAAGTGGAGAAAGACACTCGGGATGGACTCTGCCTTACAGGGCAGCCCCATGTATCCCTCCAACTGAGGCAGGTACACACTCTGCCAAGGATGCACGGCGCTCACTCACCTGTCCATGACACCCCCCGAATCTCCACTCCTCCCACGACTGGGGGCCAGGGAATCCAGCTCATCAAAGAAGATGATGCAGGGGGCAGCTGCCCTGGCTCTGGCAAACACTGGGAGAAGACAGCAGGGAAGGTGAGAAAGTCCTGGAGGAGCAGTCAATGGCAACAGAACCTGCTACACCCCCAGCAGGGAAGAGCTGTGGATGGAAACCAGCTGCCCACTGCCTCCCCATCACCAACTGCTACTGACTGGAGGGTTCAGTGGGAGCAGGGACCGGCAGCACCCAGCACCATGGGCCCTGAGGCTCGGCTGTCTCTGCGGGGCTGCCATCCCATCAGGAACACCAGGGACAAGAGCAACAGGAGCAGAGAGAGCAGGAAAGCTGCAGCAAGGCAGGGAACAGACTGTAGAAGACTGCTGGGTTCGCACCCTTGCTGAGGGGTTTAAGCACTACCTCCTCCCCTCCAGCACCCCAGGAAAGCCCCATCCTCCCGCACGCAGGAGCAGGATGCATCTCCTCACCGTTACGCACGTTCTCCTCGCTCTGCCCGACGTACATGTTGATGAGCTCTGGCCCTTTCACACTGTGGGGCAGGGAGAAGAGGGAGCCAGTTAGAGGATGCCTATCCTCTGCCAGGAGAAAGCCAGTCCCGCTGTGCGACGCCCCACTCTTCACCTAAGGAACGTCATGGTGCACGTGGTTGCCACAGCTTTTGCCAACAAGGTTTTCCCTGTCCCTGGAGGCCCGTAGAGCAGCAGCCCAGAGCGGCACAGACCCAGTGACAGCAGCTCCGGGTGCTCCAGGGGCAACTGGATAGTGTCCAGGATCTCCTTCTTCACCTCCTGGAGCCCGCCAACATCCTGCCAGGACACGGAGGGGATCTGCCAAGAGAGGGGTGGGTGGCCCTCTTGTCAGTGTGCCTGGGGAGCCCCTGCTCCAGCAGGGTACCAGCCATCAGCTTCTTGTGCCATCAGCTGTGGAATCCCCCTGCACTCCCTCTCGTGCTATCAGCACCCACATTTCCCCTCTCCTGAGCTAGGCAATGGGGAAAACAAACTGCCCGTGTCCCAGGTAAGCTGTGCTCACTGCGTGCTGCCTCATCCCCAAGCCTCTGTTGTACCTCTTAGTGCCTGTCAGCAAAAATACCCTGGGGAAAGTATCTGCCAGAGCTGCCTGCAGCCTTGTGGGGAGAGCCCTGCTGCAGGCAGGCCTTGGGACACATGGGGGAAGGCAAAAATAAGAAGGGGGGGGGGGGGAATGAAACCCAGACCTATTGATTATGAGCTACTTGTGTTCAGGGCGCTTTGTCCCCGAGGGCAGTGAGACTGTGCAAGGGCTTCACACCAGAGTGACAAAGCCTGGGCTAGCAGGACCTCTGTCATGTGAAGGAGGATGTGAGAGACAGACACCCTGGAGGATGCTGTACAGAAAACCATCTGCTTTTGAAAGGGAGGGATGCAAGAACGAAGTCCACGAATGCTTGCAAGAAATAGATAGGATGGGGTCAACTGCAAACATGCAGGAGATCACTGAGAAGAGAGGAAAGACAGCCAGCTTGAGAGGGGGGAGTCCCACCACTTGCGCTGAGCACAACTGAGGATGCTGCTGCTCTGCTCCTGGCTTTAGAAATAGCAGGAATGCCACAGTCTGACACGACAGATCCCATGAGAGTCACAGCAGCTCTCCCGGGAACGTGCAGAGAAAGCAAAGCCCCGGCACTGTTCCCCCAGCTGCTGGCTGGGTGGGGAACAGGCGCCAGCACAAATGGGGAGCTTAAAAATAGGCTGGAGGAAAATTCCTTCCCCCCTCCTCAGCCAATTCAGCTCTCGTTCCTTCCCTGCTTGAGGTGATGCCATCTCGTGCTGTTCCTCCAGCTGTCCAGCAAGTCCACCAGGAAAATCAGGTCAGGCAAGATAAGGATTCCCAGCGGAAAAAAAGGGTTGAAAGCAAAAGGTCACAGGCCCTCATTTCTCAGTGCTGGTGAATGGGAGAGCTGCCTTCACCCCTGCGCTCCTGACTATACTGCCCTGCTAGAAAAAGCCTGTAAGAGCTGGAAAACTGCAGCAGAGTCATTTTCAGGGAACATCATAAGCCTAGGCCATGCTGCAGCCACTGCCAGCAACTGGAGGACTCAAACTGGTTCTCTCCAGGAGGCTCAAGCTGTGCCTGCGAACAGATGTGTGACTAACCAGAAAATGCAAGCAGGGAATCAAGAGTTACGTACGTTGAGAGCATCCAGGTCTGCTAAGAGCCTTCCTGAACCACAGCCAGTTACTAAGGAATAGATAAAGGACTGTAAAATGCAAACAGAATGAGCTCACGCTTACACACAGAGCTCGCTGCCCAGCGTGCTCTGGGGTTACTGTTGGCCTTACAGCAAACTTTGCAAACACGCCTCAAAGCAGAGCTCGTTTCAGTCTCTCAGTAATGGGATGAATGAATGAAGTCCCAGAGTAGCACCTGGATGATGACACCTTGCTAGGGCAGGACTGCAAGCGGGCAGTCAGGGAAGGCACCAGAACAACTCCTCCAAGGCCAGCATTTCCTGCCCTGTGCTGCCATTCGCACTCAAGGGCATGGGAAAGCTGTGATCATTTTGCTTGATCCCAACACCACGTTACCCAGCAAAAACAGCCTCCCCAAGTGCTCTTCCCCTGCGTGCTGAGCTGCCAGAGGCAGATCATGCTCCTCCCCAGAAGCTGCTTTTCTCTGACACTCCATGTCCCTTTCCCTAAGAACCCTGAAGTTCTTCAAATTGCCTGGCTGTCAGAAAAGCTCACCCCAGCTCAAGCAGTGGCCAAGGCCAAGGGATTAAGGATAAAGCTTCTCACACATGTGGGGAGCTCCCTCACCTGCTTGTGTCCCAGCCTCTCTGATCCATTGTGCCAGGTGGCTGGAGAGACCTGAGTGAGGCAGCCAGCCCACAGCTACTCAGCTGCACCCCTATGGCACTAGCCAATCCAGCAGTCTCCAACTAGAGACCACTGCCCAAATTCAAAGCCAAGAAGGTGAACAGCGCTACTGGGGGAAAGGCCAGGGTGGAACTGTTCCTCACTCAAGGCTGGGGGAATACATGGAAGGACACTGCAGGAAGTAACGTGCCAGAACACAGCCCCATCATCTGCTGAGGTCTGTGAAAGGTACCTCGAGCAATGGCTTTAACCTGACAGAGGGGAGATTGAGATGAGATATTAGGAAGAAATTCTTCCCTGTGAGGGTGCTGAGGCCCTGGCACAGGGTGCCCAGAGAAGCTGTGGCTGCCCCATCCCTGGCAGTGTTCAAGGCCAGGTTGGACGGGGCTGGAGCACCCTCCTCTAGTGGAAGGTGTCCCTGCCTGTGGCAGGAGGCTGGAACTGGATGAGCTTTAAGGTCTCTTCCAACCCAAACCAGTCTGGGATTCAGTGACAATACAGCTCTGGAGAACCAACCCTCATTCCTCTGCTCAACATCCTACCTTTGGGGCTCCCACTGTCTGGGAATGGGCATCATGCAGCTGGTCCAGCGCAACGCTGAAATCCTCCTCGAGCACCGGGAACCCAGCAGTGCAGAAATCCCTCTCCACTTCCTCACTCAGTCCACCTGGAAAGCTGTCAGCAAAGAGAAGCGAAGTTATCAGGCTCTGCCCCTGTCATTATCAGACTGGCTGCAGGCCTTGCCCTCCCCTGCGTCCTGCCCTGTTGCCTGCTCTACCTCAAGGCCTGGATGCGGGTACAAGCAGCCCGGCTGCTGTGGGACAACAAGGCACAGAAATCTCCCAGCACAAAGCCCTGCGAATGCAGAAACAAACAGCATCAGTTCAGTCCCTGACCACAGCTCCAGCTACGCCATAAAAGGTGTAGGGGGAAAGATTCCTTGCAGGAGCTTCTGTGCCCTGGTTAGAGGCTCCAGCTTTTTGCAGATGTCTGCAGACCAGTGTTATCCACTGTGGATAACAGATAGGGCTGTGGGAATTGCTCCCCTTCTCCATGGCCAGGTGGGGGAGGTCGGCCCAGCACCCCTGGCCTGCCCACCTCCACATGCTGCTGTGGTTTCACTCACGGCAGTCCTGCGGGCCAGCTTGGACAGGCTCACTTCCTTGCCCAGAGGCAGACTGGCAGTCAGCATGCTCAGCATCGACCTCCTCTGCTCTTCTGAAGGGGCTTCGATTTTCACCTCATGAAGGAAAGCAGTCTGCACATCTGCAGGAACATCCTGGGGCTTGCAGGTTGTGCCAATCACCAGGACAGGGTGGCTGTTGAGAGAAGGGGGACAGCCTCAGCTCTATGGAAGCTTCCCTCTTACATTGCCATCACATGAGTCCCTCCCCACTGGCTACCCTTTCCTCCAAGAAATGCATACATACTGGCCAAGCTGGCTTGCAGCCAGTCTCCTCTAACTTGCCTTTGAACTGCTTTGTGAGCTCTAGCTCCAAGTAAAGGCCCTTCAAGTGACATCTTATTTCTTCACTTGATGTTTCCCTCCCTGAACCCTGGTACTTGTCATCAGCCTCAAGACTCCCCCAGGGTCCAGCTCCCTTCTGAGGTCCCCGTGACCCTTGCCATGCCTCATTCAACAACTCAGAAACCAGCTTCAGCCAACAGAGCTTCCCGATTCTCTCTGTCACTGAGCTGCAACAAGGGCCCTCTGAAGCAAACAAAGCAAACCTGGGAAAGACTCCACCAGATTAAAAACAAAACAGGGCACACTAGCAATCAGTTACCTTGCTGCAGCGGTGATTGCTGCCCTAGGAATGGCAGGAGCAAACAATCACCTCAGATACCCACAGCAAACATGCAGGGTGCATACCTCAGTGCTGGGTCTCTGTCCAGGATCAGCTGCCTCAGCGTGGCAATGACCCTGGCATCCTCTCCTAGCCTGTCCCGGTCTCTGCCAAGCACCTCGATGTCTTTGAGCAGGAGCACACACGGCTGATACTGCTGGGCCTGGGTGAAGGCCAGCTGAACTTTCTCCTCTGTGGCTCCACTGGTGTCACTGCACAAACTAACACAATCGACCTGCGAGACACAACACACAACACACAGGCTGCAGCAGCTGCAACACAGGCAGCGGGGGATGCAGGACGACGTTTGCTTCCACGAAGCTTTCCATGGGCAATTCACAGCTGAAAGGAGATCGGAGGGGATTTTTCCCAGAGACACAGGATGTATTCAAAGTAGACACACTGAGGACTTTTTAGCATTGAAAAATGGCTGTTTGTTGTCCCTGAGGGGGGCAGGACGGTCTTGTCTGAAAAAGGTGAGGCCAAGGGACCTAAGAAGGTGATACAGTGGCTGTCATTGATCAGCAACCCAAGCTGGAAGGGATGGGAGAGCCATGGAAGAGGCCAAGACAGGGAGAACAAGGTGCCTTGGAGAAACAGTGCAAAAAGCAGAGAGGGAGACACTGTTCAACCCAGTGCTGCACAAGCACAAAGTGCAAGAGGAAGGTAGAAGGGAGGGGAGGGGAAGCTAGAGGTGGCTGGAGGCCCAGAGGCTGTTTGCAAAGCAAACGGTTGATGAAATCACCCCAAAGGGAGAAGAGTGGTGAGCCTTGAACAGCAGCCTGAACCCTGCTGGAAACAGGCAGTGCTGCCTCCTGGTGCTGCAAGGCCAAGGCAGGGAGAGGCAAACCATCTCTGGGATTCCTTGGCCTTATCCTCAGAAAGGGTAGCTTGGAGCAGGGAGAACGCCTCAAGAGCTGGCCTAAAGGGTAAGGATGGGGGCACAGAGCACAGGAACTCCTATTCCTACTAAAAACAGGAGTTAGGATTGTAGCAAGCAGATCCAAATGGCAGCAGTATCTGTATGCCAGTACAGAAGGGCGGTGAAAGGACAAAAAAGTGCTGATCATCATTACAATGTGGTGCTAGAACAGGCAGAGCAATCAGACAAAGGGAAGAGAAGGTGGAATGGCAATGTAAGCATTGCAGTAAGTGAGAAAAGAAGGGGAGAGTGCAAAAGCTGGGCTAGGACAGTAAGACTGACAGCAAATACCTCTGGCTTCAGTACTAAGAGTGTTAGTCTTTAGAAGCAGCACGCAAGGCCAAAACCAGAGCTACAGCCTTGCTTATCACACTAAAACATGAGGCCATGTGCCACAGGGCTCCCAATCACATTCCATGCATGTATCTGAAGGCACGGTGAAGGCTCTGTGAGCTTGTACTAGATCCCAAGAGCTACAGCACATCTGCTGAAGAGCTCAGCACTTCTAAGGATTGTGCCCAGAAAAGGAGCTGCATGGCAGCTGGTCAAGCTTCCCCCTTGAGCCACTGTTCTGGCTTTACTTGGAAAGAAAAAAGCAGTTAAAGAGAACAATGTCAGCATCAATCGTAATCCATTCCAGAGCAAGCTGCTAAGCTCAGCACGCTCAATCTCCTTCTGCGTTATGTGCACATGGGAGCAGGTTCTGGGGAGGCTCATGTCAGGGCTGCAGCAGGAGTGTTGGCATGGCTAACTTACAGAACATTTCCCCAATTCCTTGTATGTTGTGAATCCACTCACTAACTGACCAGAGGAGAAATTACCTTGAAGAGGTGGAGGTTGAGGCAGCTACACACAGCTCTAACAGCCATCAGCTTCCCACTGCCGCTCGGCCCCGAGAGGAGAACGCTGCTGGCCCCGCTCAGTGCGCTTGCCCTGTAACACGGAGGGAGTTCTCTCAGTGACCAGCAGGGTCCCAGCTCTCCTGAGGCTTTGCCAGAAGGAATTCTGACTCACCGATTGCCCAGGTGAGGCCGAAGAGCATCACAGAGCTGCTTCACAACATCGGAAAGTCCGGCGGGAGACAAACTGCTCCAGAACTCATGGTTGTTATAGGCTGGGGCAGATGGGACAGCGCTGGTTGTTGAGCCCACCTGTGAGAAGGGAAGACAGCACAAAGACAGGTATCAAGCGACAGAGTCTGCCCTGGAAATGCCATTTTCCAATGGCAGGAGACACAAGCCTCCAAAGGCACCTTTATCATCCATAGTGCAACTTCAGCCTCAGATCTCCCCGCTCTCCACTGACGTCTTACCAGATAGAGAGAAGTGTTCTGAGTGTCCACCAGGTAACCCTCAGACTGCTCGCCTTCCACCATGCCTAAAATCTTCCTCACTTTGAAGTAAAGCTCTGGCCACCTGAGAGAAAAATGAAGCCATCTAAATTGCTGGCTCTAGATCCCAAAGGCAGGAACAATACACTTGTCAGCAAGACAGCTGAAAAGACCAGGTAACAAAAGATACCCTTGCCCCCTCTGCCCCCTCCCAGGACCCACATGGATCCTTTACAGACCCGGCTGTGCTGTCTGGCCAGACAGCAACAGGACTGCCAACAGCTCCTGCTGGTGGCTTCAGCCTACAAGTACGTCTGTATTGCATCTAAGAGCTCAGGACATTCTCTTTTCTCTCCTTCACTACAACTCCACATTCACCTGCAGTGTATAAAATCTAACGGCAGAGTCCTTGAGGGTCCAGACTGGGACTCACCCAAATACCACGAGAGCCTTACAAGAATTCTGCCCTGGACACACTGCTATCCCATTGGAGAGATCAAGGGATCTGCAGAGGTTTCCTCCAGGGTTTTCTCCATCCTCTGAATGGAGCACCACTTGCACACCCATACAGTTCCAAGCTCTTTAGGTCCCATAAGCTCTGCTGGTTTCTCTGGCTTGCTACATGGCTAACATAGAATGGAAACTTCCACAAACAGAAGACTTGTGCCTCCTATGGTCCTGCCTCCCTTCGAGAAAGAGCCTAGGAAACACTCATTGGAGTAGTGCTATGAACTATTATATTTCAAAGCACGCAGTGGAGCTGAGCAGCTGCTGGTGTATCCTGCAGGAACAACTCAAGGCAGTTCTTTGCATCGCACCCCTCAGCTGCCTGTGGCAGTTCCCTCAGCTATAGCATTCCCATTGCCACCACCCAAATCCTTCTGCAAGCAGCCCTCCTCTGACATTTGTTTGGCCCAGGGCTGCTGCAAAGCCACCTGAGCCAACCCAGGCAGGCAGAATTGATGGCCAGACGGCAAGTTAACCTAACATGAAATGGGAGGGCCGATATTCACACTTCATGTTTGTCACACGCTGACAAGCCCAACTTCCTCTTGGCTTTCTTGAAGTGGCACTGGCTGTCCCAAGGCCACCCCTCCCTCTTCATTCCTTTTCCCCCATCAGTTTCTCTGTTTTTCCCTTTCCTCCCTCCATGACTATCTGAGTGAGCTAACAGAGGCTTCCCTCTTGGCTGCAGCTCCCCACAATCCAATAAAAACCTTCCCCTCTTCCCCCTAAAGTGAAGGGCAGATAAACTCTGAACTCCAGGGACAGATCAGAATGGAATGAATGTCTTGTTTCAAGAGCCTCAACGACAGAACAATGCCTTTTCTTCTGCAGTACCCATGTAATAGAGCCACAGTTTGTTGCCACCTACCTTAGGAATTTGTCTGCATTTACTTCTAGAAACTCAGCACAGCCAAACGTTGGAACACACAGGATGTCCCCCTCCTGGACAAGCCTACAAAAAAAACAGGGATATTCAGCAGTGAAAGAGGCTCCTACCCCATATACCATAAACTTCTCTGAGCAGAGTCTCTTACTTTCTAACCTGTTCTCGACTATGCAGCTGGGCTTGTAGAGTAACCAGAGCTAAAAACCACTACATTATCTGCAAGTGAAGACTTTAAATCTTAAAGCATTAGCAAGTTTTCATAGACTCAGACTGGTTTGGGTTGGAAGGGACCTTAAAGCTCATCCAGTTCCAATCCCCTGCCATGGGCAGGGACACCTTCCACTTAGAGCAGGTGGCTCCAAGCCCCTGTGTCCAACCTGACCTTGAACACTGCCAGGGATGGGGCAGCCACAGCTTCTCTGGGCACCCTCACAGGGAAGAATTTCTTCCTAATGTCTCATCTCAATCTCCCCTCTGTCAGGTTAAAGCCATTCCCCCTTGCCCTGTCCCTACAGGCCCTTGTCCAAAGCCCCTCTCCATCCTTCTCGCACCCCTTCAGGCACTAGAGGACACGCGTGCCCCGCCGCAGCTCACCGGGGTGTTCTGAAGTGCTTGTAGAGGACGCGGTCGTACCCTCCTCGGGCGCTGTACGCGGGCGAGCAGACGATCTGCAGGTGCAGCTCCTTGGCGAAGGGCGGCACGGCCAGCACGGACCGGCTGCCCGCCCCGTCGGGGGCGCTGCACCTTTCGTACCTCTGCGGAGGGGAAAGGCCGCACGGTGAGAGCCCGCTGCCGTGCCCCGGCCCCGCACGTCCTGCGTGTGTGTGTCCCGGCAGAGGCTCACCCTTAGGCGGAGCTGCGCGGCGGCACTGGGGTCGCAGCCCATGTTGAAGGCCAGCGCGGGGGCCATCAGCGCAGCGCCGTCACCCGGCCGGCGGCGGGCGGCCCGCGGGTACTCCCATGGCGGCGGGCGGGCCAGCAGCGCCGCCAAGTGCTCGCGGGCCGCGCCCTCGGCTCCCACCCGCACCCACTCGCCCTGGAAGAGGCCGAGCGCCAGCAGCCCGCGCCGGCTCACCCACACCTCCGCGCCGCCGCCGCCGCCGTTGCCGCAGCCTCCCGGGGCCGCCCGCAGCCGCGCAACCGCCGCAGCCCCACCGGGCCCGGCGGCGGCGAACCGGGACACGAGGGGCGGCGCGGCGGGGCACCGGCAGGGGGCGCCGGGGGGCTCCGGCAGCGCCGGGGCGAGCGCGGTGCGCGTCGCGTTGCCCAGCAACCCCTGCAGCGCCGGCCGGGCCTCCAGCACCAGCGGGCCCGGCCCCGACCCCGGGCCCGGCCCCGGCAGCGCCTCGCCCCGCCGCGCCAGCACCGCTCCCCGCCCCGCCGCCCGCCCCGCCGCCGCCGCCGCGCCCCCCAGCAGCACCCAGGCCAGCGCCGGCGGGTGCCGCACCGGCCACACCGCCACCGGGCGCCCGGCCGCCAGCCCCAGCCGCCGCAGCACGGCCCCGCGCAGCCACAGCTCGGCGCCGCGCCGCCCGCCCGCCTCCACCGCCACGGCGCTCAGCAGCACGGGCTGCGCCCCGCCGCGCCCCGCCGGCCGCACCGCCAGCACCAGCCCGCCGCCCCGACCGCGCAGCGCCGCGCACAGCGCCGGCGGAGCCAGCAGCAGCGCAGTCACCGGAGCCAGCTCCGCCGGCGGCGCGTCCAGCGGCCGCAGCACCGCCACCGCCATCGAGCCGCGGGGGCGGAGCGGCTCCGAGGCCTCACGGACACGGAGCAGGCGCCGAGCGGCAGCCGCACGGCTCCGCCCCGCGCCAGGCAGCGCCTGCCCCGCCGCAGCGGCACCGCGGGGCCAGGTCTGGGCAATGCCCGCTCCGAGTGCCCCTGCTCCGGGGATTGCCCGTCCGGCGCTGCGGAGCCTTGGGCAGTCGCTGCCGTCCACCAGCACCTCCTTCAGGGAGCCCTCTGGAGCGGTGCGCGGCTGTGAGTGCAGCAGCAGCGACGCAGCTGGGCGCCAGCACTCCCGGCTGCACCCCACGGGTGCCTCTTGGCTCACGGAGAGTGCCACGGCTGTGGAGGGTCGGGATGGAGCCAGAAAGGCGAGCGAGGCCTTTGCTGTCCCGCGCCGGCAGCACAGGGAGTAAGGGGGGAATGGCAGGTACCCAGAGCAGAGCCAGTGCCAACGCGGTGAGGTTTTGCGGGCTGGACACGTGTACTTGGTTTGTAAGAGTGTGGTTGTGCCGGTGCTGTGCTGAGCTGTTAACTGCTCACTAACAGCAGCTGAACTCCTTTAACTGCCTAGCTCTTGTAGTCCCTGAGCATAAGAAACTGAAGGGAAACTGATGCTGCTGGAGCCTTAGGCTGCAACACCCTGTACTTGGTTCTGTAAACAAAAGGCACAAGGCTAATGCGTACTGGAAGGTAGAGGAGATGCATTCTTAGCAAGGAGCAACAACCAGAGAGAGAAGAAGGTATTTACAGCCCACCTCAAGCCCTTGAAAGAACTCGGTGATGGACCAGCAGACCCCAGACCAAAATTCCCCATGGAACCATGAGATATGTGCAAGGTGTGTGAGCAGTGCCTGATGGCCAGTGCGTAAGTAAGGGTATAAAGCCCCAGGGATGTCTGCGTTCTGGGTCCCATCCCATAGGCACCCGCACCCACCTGTATTCCTGAGCCAGTCAGTTATTAAATTACTGTTCTAGCAACCTCTTGTGTGAAACCCAGGGCAAAGAATCTTCTTTAACAATAACCTTGGAAAGGAGCAGGCTGGAGCAAGCTGGAGCCTCTGATCAATGCCTGTGCCCTGTGCTGCAACCCAGCTTGCTCTGGGGAAGGGGCTGCTCCTTTACCAAGTGCCTGCTGGTGATCCAAGAAGCAATTAATGGAAAACAACCCCCCATGGGACTCTTTCATTCGGGGGTCTAGGTTCATTCGGCAGTAGACAGGAGTCTGTTGGGCTCAGGGGAAGGAGCGAGGCTCCTGGTTACTTCTGGGGTTCCAGTTAACCTTCCAGCTTCCGATGGTGTCCCATCACCCAGGGCTCCACACGAGGGAGCACTTCCAAAACGTTTGTACTCCTATGTAGGTAATACTATAGAATCACGGAATCCCAGACTGGTTTCGGTTGGAAGGGACCTTAAAGCTCACCCAGTTCCAACCCCCTGCCACGGGCAGGGACACCTTCCACTAGAGCAGGTGGCTCCAAGCCCCTGTGTCCAACCTGGCCTTGAACACTGCCGGGGATGGGGCAGCCACTATAACTTCTATATAGCTCATACTGTACTTCCTAACCTCCCAGTTTGAAAATCCAGCTGCTGGCTTGGGAGGATTTGCAGGATGATGGTTAGCATTTGATATTGCCAAGTACAGAAATGGCACCATGCAGATGCCACTGCCTCCCTGCAGCCCCCAGACGTGCATGCTTGACAGTCAGCCTTCAATCCCGTAAGAAGCCGAGGGATGCCAAAATAATATCATTTTACTCCCTTTTCCCTTTCCTCTTCCTCTGTGGTTGTTTGGAGTCCCTGGCTAGCGCTATGGAAAGATCTGGATGTGCTGGGGTGAGTGGCAGCCCAGATGAAGTGAGGCTGCTGAACAACGGCTTTCAGGTTACCAGCTCCTCTTGCCCAAGCCCTGCTGAAGGGATTTCCTGCCTGAGCAAACCCAGCCTTTGTGCCTGAGGGACTCTCAAGCCTCCCATGGGCAGCCCCAGTGCAGCAAGGAAGATGTGCACAAGCAGCAGCCGTTGCCCTAACTCACGGTCTCTTCTGTCACATTGAGGCTGTCCATGGCCTGAGCTGGCACTGATTTGACTACCACTCACCCCAGCATGGATCAAACCTGAAACAACGACAGGAAGAAGGTGCTGCCTTACACCTGTTGCTGACACAACCGCAGCGACATGCGGAGGACAGCGAGCACTTCCGTGCCTGGCTTAGCACAGGCAGCCAAGAGGTGAGTGACTGTCCCTGCTCCGAGGATTGCCCCTCCGGACCCTGCCACCAGCGCTGTGGAGCTTTGGGCAGTCGCTGGTACCCAGCAGCACCTCCTTCGGGGTGCACGCTGTGAGTGAGCGGCAGGGGCACATCTGAGCCCCAGTGCACCCGGCTGCACCCCACGGTTACCTCCTGGCACCCACAAAGTGCCACGGGCCAGCAGCTCTCCCTCTACAGCATGAAGTGAGAGCTGGAGCCCGCCAGGAGAGTTGTCCTCACCCTGCACGGGGCAGGGGCTGGGGTTTCTCCCCTTGCAGCAGTTGTGGGGACACGCTCCCTCCCACAGCACTGCACCCAGCATCAAGGCAAAGAGCCAGGCCATCTGCACACGGGCACAGCAAGAATGAATGATTACAGGCACCCAGTGCCAGCGGGGCACAGCCCAAATAGAAGGTTTGCAGATGCTGCTCAGGCAGGATTAGGCCTTCAATGTGCTAAGTCTCGGCTCTCGGTGAGCCTAATTGCTGCTGCAATAAGCCCTGGCTGGTCCTTTCCTGAACCACGCTCCCCGTGCCCCCCCCATCAGACATGGTTTTGCTGCAAAGCTCATATTTGCCATGCAGATGTTCCCTCCCGCCCAGCAAGGGCCCAACAGAGGAGGGAAGAGGCAGGAAAAGGCAGGATATGTGCAGATGCTCTCCCCAGGCAGCGTCCCACCGCTGTCCCCCTGCCCAGCACAGGCTGTGTGCAAGGAGCTGGGCACAGCAGCAAAGGTGGGGACAGGTGACAGCATCCCTACATGGCCACACACCCCTGAGATGGATTAGGAAACTTTCCAAATGGGGAATTACTGAGATTTTAATAAAACCTCTGGATAATTTTCCGTGATGCTTTGGCCAGCAGATGAGACTGGAGCTGTTCCAGGAGAGCTGTCGTGGTGTTGGCGTGGGCCAGTTCAGCCCAGCCATGAGATGAGGACTCAGCACAGCCAGGAATCAGGAAGCTGGATGGCCACGACACCCTTGTGCCTCCCTGGGGGTGCTTGTGTGGTTGGGACCACACAGCTGCTGTGGTGTGCCTCCAACAGTATGTCCCACCATGCCGTCACCTAGCCCGAGTGAGCGAGCAGCTGCTGCTTGTATTAACCACAAGAGATGTGAGGGCACAAGGGCCCAACTCTGCACCTCTCAAAGCATCAGGAACAGCAGGAAGAGGAGTAGGAGAGCACTGCACAGACACTCAAGAGGCAGAGCACCTTTCCTGCTGGTGGGGCACAACACAACAGTGAAGAAACTCACATTTAAGCTATATTGAGGAGGATTTTCATAGAATCCCAGACTGGTTTGTGTTGGAAGGGACCTTAAAGCTCATCCAGTTCCAACCCCCTGCCACAGGCAGGGACACCTTCCACTAGAGCAGGTTGCTCCAAGCCCCTGTATCCAACCTGGCCTCGAGCACTGCCAGGGATGGGGCAGCCACAGCTTCTCTGGGCACCCTGTGCCAGGGCCTCAGCACCTTCACAGGGAAGAATTTCTTCCTAATGTCTCATCTCAATGTCCCTCTGTCAGGTTAAAGCCATTCCCCCTTGTCCTGTCCCTACAGGCCCTTGTCAAAAGCCCCTCTCTCTGGCTTTCTTGTCAGCAGCCCCTTTAGGCACTGGAAGCCGCTCTAAGGTCTCCCTGGAGGCTTCTCTTCTCCAGGCTGAACCAGCCCAGCTCTCTCAGCCTGTCAAACTTCCACAACCGCTGGGACAAGGGAACAACTTTCTCCCTGTGGCTTCCCTGAGAAGCCAGCTGAGTGCTCCATTTCAGACCTTCTCATGAGCCATCAGCTGTGGGCTGGCTCTTCGACTGGCACAAATCAATCACCTTCTGGCATGTGCAGGCCACTGGACTAGACCTCTGCCCCCTTGGAGTAATGACACTGCCTCGGCAGAGCCCTCCCGCCCAATGCACAAGCCTATGGAGGATCTGGCAGCCAGCATGAGATGTGCCAAAGGAAGGTACAAACTACAAGGCAGAGCATGAAAACCAAAGAGACACCACGATTTTATTTATGGATGTGTAATAAATAAGCGGTGGACAAAACAGGAAGAGCCACATTCAAAAATCCAGATCACTAAAGTGCTTTTAGGCATAAACAGAGGACGACCAAGAAACAGCTCTGACATTAACACCTTGTACAGACAATTACAAAATATCTTCTTATGTCAATTCACAAAACTGTTTAATTGCTCCGGGTTCTATGGCTTGGTTTTCCAAAGGTCGGTTCTGTGCTGCATAGTGTGGCAGGAAACATTCAAGAGTGTACAAAAATCATTGCATAAACAAGAATGTCTTCACCCCCTTCTCCCAGGTACGAGTTAAGGAGGTCACACAGTGTAAATCCAGTGGTAAGGCTGCATTGGCAGGCCGGAGCGCCTGCCAGGTTACACCAGCTTGAGGATGAACCCAGCCGTGTTCCAAACCTGCTGCTCCTGGAGAGGGAAGAGCTGGTGTTCAGAGCAACTTCCACACGGTGGAAGCGCGTGGAAAAGGTGTCTGTCACCTCCTGCACTTTGCACCCGTGTGTCGGAGCAGGGAAGCCGCTCCTATTGCATTGCTGCTCCTTGTGCTCCTGGCTAGCCAGGAAGTGGTCGGAGCCCAGAGGGGAAGGGCAGCTCGTCCCTGGCAGTGGTCCATGCTGACCACAACGTGCTCTCATTTCCACACTGCTCCTGGTCCCGCTGGGACACCCCTCCCACCCTCCACCCTGGCTCCAGAACAATGTGAGGGGACAAGGATGTGTGTGCCCAGTTTTGAAATGCCCTGAATTCAGAGAAAAGTTCAATTATTTAAGGAAAATATATATATATAGCAATAAAGCAATAAGTATTCTTATCTCAGCAGGGAGCTGGTCAGTGGTCCCTGCTGCTCAGCTCCGTGGGGGGGTCCCCATTGATGCACTGCCTCAGCACACCCCTCTTCTCGTGCTTGGCTGTCCTGGAGAGGTCGATGGCTGTGTCCTCCGAATCCTTTGCTGGGCCAAGCTTGTCAGAGCCCCTCTGGGAACTGGCCTGCTTCCCTTTGAGTTCCTCCTCCTCCTGCTGCTCCGCTCGCCAGCCATCTGCCAGCTTCTCCTGGCTCTCCGCCTTCCTGCTCACCTCCATGGACTTCTTGTGCATGCCTTGCAGAGGAGAGAGCAAAGCCACGGGGGCTGGTTGCTTCTTTCTGCCCACGACTGCTCAGCATCACCTCCTGCTGCTTCCTTCAGCTCCCGTTTGCATCCCAAAGGAAAACTCATGCTAGCTACCAGCCTTTCCTGACCCGGAGCCCTGGAGCCTGCTCTCTTGCAGGCCAGGAGCATGGCTTGTGACAGAGTTGGTCCGTACCTCCCCTGCAGTGGGGAAGACTTCCAGGGAGAGGATTTCGGGTGCCTCCTCAGTACAGGACTGTGTATGAGCAGAGGGGAGCGCTCAGGTATCACTCTCCTCAGTTTGGTGGGGAGGCTGATGACTTCCTAGGCACCCTGCAACTCCCATTCACACCTCAAATCTGTCCACTTCTGGGACTCTCAGTACAAGAGAGACATTGAGGTGATGGAGTGGGGCCAGAGAAGGGCAACGGTGCTGGTGAAGGGCCTGGACCACAAGTGTGATGGGGAATGGCTGAGGGAGGTGGAGGGGGGTTAGTGTGGAGAAGAGAAGGCTCAGGGGGGACCTTATCGCTCTCTACAACTGCCTGAAAGGAGGATGGAGCCAGGAGGGGGCTGGGCTCTGCTCCCAAGGAACGAGGGATGGGACAAGAGGAAACGGCCTCAAGCTGCACCAGGGGAGGTTTAGGTTGGATATTAGGAACAACTCCTTCCCCAAAGGGCAGTCAGGCATTGGAACAGGCTGCCCAGGGCAGTGCTGGAATCACCGTCCCTGGAAGTGTTCACAAACCGTGGAGACAATGCCCTCAGTGCCATGGGTTAGTGGTGGCCTTGGCAGTGCTGGGGAATGGTTGGACTGGGTGATCTTGAAGTTCTTTTCTAACCTAGCCAACTCTATGGTTCTATGGTTTTATGGTTCCCACACTGGCTGTTAGCACCAGACAGCGATACCCACCACATGCGGGCACCTCTCTGACCCTGCAGGAAAAGGTTCTCCCTTTCCCAGCTGTTCTTTGCAAGGAAGGAGTAGAAAAGCCAGTGTTCTCATCCCCCCTGTGTACAGATCATGGCTGAGACCCCATTCGTTTCTGGGAACAGACTAGGATGGCCATATGGAATAGGAAGGGCCGCTCACTCTGCAGCTCCCCCATGACCCTTCCAGCCCCAAGCTCCCACTTACCCAGCAGCCATGGGGCGCAGGACCCCACCAGCCCGCTCTTGGCAGAGTTGATGATGGACTCGGGCAGAGGGATGGAGTGCCTCACCATGGCCCCGTAGAGGCCGTACTCGGCCATCACGCTGCTCCGTCCCCAGCACTTCTCCCTCTTCCGCCACTTGGCTCTTCGGTTCTGAAACCAAACCTTCAGGGGTAACAGCCAGGAGAGCACGGAGGGGTGGGATTGGGAGGACACAGCCCCGTGGCATCCAGGGTCCATCGGGCAGGGGAGGGGGGGACGTGTGTCCAGGGCAAAGGGGCAGCCGCGGGGGTGCATGGAGGGGTTTGGGTGTGCAGAGCGTGGATGTGCAGGTGGCAGCGGTGTGTGGGGGGGGGGGGGGGTTGAGGGAGGGCACACACGTGGGTGTCAGTGACAGAGGGGAGAAGGGGGGGAGAGGGAGCACACGTTACACGAGGCTGATTGTGGCACAGGAGGGTGATCCCAGCCAAAGCCACCCTACGCTCCGCCTGCCCACAGAGCCCCTCTGCTGCTTCCATCCTCTACAGAAAATGGGACCCTAATGCAGCGAGTGACAATGACAGAGGGTGCTCAGGTCCCTCTCCTCACCCCCTTCCTGCATTTGAAGGCTCAAGGGATGCAGGTACAACCTAGCTGCTGCCCAGACATCCACCCAGTTCTTAAGCCAACGAGTTGCTCGGCAGTGGGACAGGGTCTTAGAATCCCAGACTGGTTTGGGTTGGAAGAGACCTTAAAGCTCATCCAATTCCAATCCCCTGCACGGGCAGGGACGCCTTCCACTAGACCAGGTTGCTCCAAGCCCTGTCCAAACTGGCCTTAAACACTGCCAGGGATCAAGCCCTAAAATGCCGTGTGTGCCCCAGAGGGACAAGCTAATGAGGAAGCCAATGGGACACAGCTTGGCTCCTGAATTGCTCCCAGTTCCTGCTTGAGTTGGGTCTCTGGAGGACAGAGCCGAGCTGCTGCACTGATCAGCTGCTGGGGACAGCTCAGTCATAGAACCATTGAATCAACCAAGTCGGAAGAGACCTTTAAGGTCATTGAGTCCAACGAGTCCCCTCGTTCTGCATTTCCATTTGAAGCCTGCACGGTGCCGGGGGTGGAAGCTGAGTTCCCTCCAGTGCCCTGCAGCATTTCAGTGCCACCACGTTCCCACCACCTGCACTCTCTGGCCAAAGGGGAGAGACACCCCATGGACCCCAGTGGGAGAGAAAATCATTGCAGCCATCTACCTGTATCCTGTCCTCCGGTAGCTCTGTCTTCACAGCCAGCATCTCCCGGGCATAGACGTCAGGGTAGTGAGCTTCGTTGAAAGCCTTCTCCAGCTCCTCCAGCTGGTGAGCTGTGAACACCGTCCTGCCGAGAGGAGAGAGACCCTTGTGACGCAGTCCAGACCCTGACTGCAGCCCCCTTCCCACTGGAGCTTTATAGAGTCACAGACTGCTTTGGGTTGGAAGGGACCTTAAAGCTCATCCAGTTCCAACCCTCTGCCACGGGCAGGGACACCTTGCACTAGACCAGGTTGCTCCAAGCCCCTGTGTCCAACCTGGCCTTGAACACTGCCAGGGATGGGGCAGCCACAGCTTCTCTGGGCACCCTGTGCCAGGGCCTCAGCACCCTCACAGGGAAGAATTTCTTCCTAATGTCTCATCTCAATCTCCCCTCTGTCAGGTTAAAGCCATTCCCCCTTGTCCTGTCCCTACAGGCCCTTGTCAGAAGCTCCTCTCCAGGTTTCTTGTCACCCCTTTAGGCACTGGAAGCTGCCCTAAGGTGTCCCTGGAGCCTTCTCCGGGCTGAACCAGCCCAGCTCTCTCAGCCTGGCTCCAGAGCAGAGCTGCTCCAGCCCTTGGAGCATCTCCATGGCCTCCTCTGGACTCGCTCAAGCAGATCCACAGGAGCACCACAAAGATGATTTTCATCCTGAAATCCCCCCCCCTCCCATCCTCCTCTGGGGACATGAATGATCTTTCATGTCCCTTCCAACCCAATCCATTCTGTGGTTCTATGCCACCCACTGCCGCAGCCAGGGGACCAGAAGCAGGCTGGTGGCAGCAGCAGCGGAGAGGTGCAAACAGGGACAGCCCTACCTGTGCCGGCGTTTCTTCCTCTTGATCTGGGAGGTGGACATCTTCAGCTCGCTGCCGTCCCCGCACAGGCTGTCCTCATCTGGCAGCAGCATGCAGGAGGGGAAGAGTCACATTCCCGTCGGGAGCAGGTGGACAGAACCCAGCTCCCAAAACACGAAGAGAGAGCGGGGCCGGGGCTCCCCGTCCCCCCCACCCAAGCACCCGACCGCGGCACTGATGTCGGCATCCCGGGCAGGGGGTCGGGGAGGGGGCGGGCAGCCCGGCGGGCCCGATCCCGGGATGCCCGGGCCAGTGGCTCCGTCCGGCGGGGCGGGAGGTCCCTGTGCGCGGCCACCCCCGGCCCCGCTCACCGGAGATGTTCTCCTTGTGCCGACGGGCGGCGGGCGGCGGCCCCGGGGCCGGGCGGGGGCCGCGGGCGGGCAGCAGCGGCAGCGGAGCCGGCAGCAGGCGCGGGGCTCCGGGAGCCCCCAGCCCGCAGAGCAGCCCCAGCCCCAGCCCCAGCGCCCCGCCACCCTCGTAGCCAGCGGCGGGGAGCGGCCCGGGGGGCGGCTGCAGCTCGGCCTCCAGCCCCAGCAGGTCGGTGATGGCGAAGCCCTTGGCCCGCAGCCCCGCGCCGCCCGGTCGCGCTGCCGGCGCCACCGGTGCGGCCACCGGTACGGTCCCCGCCGCCGTCGCGCGTCCCCCCGACGGCTCCGCCCGCCCTGGCATCGCCGCCGCCGCCGCCGCCGCCTCCTGGCCCGGCCCGGAGCGGGCACCGCCGCCCGCAGCCCTTTTTATGGTCCCGCCGCCGGCCCCGTCTCCAATCACGCCCCGGGGCGGCGGGAGGAGCGGGGGTAGCGCTCCCAATCCCCAGATTAACGGCTCCCGGTCACATCCCCCGCGGCGTCCCTCCCTCCGCTCCCCGCAGCCCCCGCCCCTCGGTCCTGCCCATCCCCTCCCCGGGTCCCTTCCTTCGGTCCCCCTCAGCCCCCCCTTTCCCCGCTCCCGGTCACCCAAATCCCCCCCTCACAACCCCTTGGTCCCATTTCTGCTCCCAGGACCCCCCGTTATGTCCCCTTGTCCCCTCTTCCAGGGTTCCCAGCCCACCCCATGGTCTCTCAGCCCCACCTCCCAGAAGAGGCATCCTACCTGGCCACTGTCCCTCCACTCAGCACCCCGGGGATGGGGACGGGGACAGGGATGGCCAAGGGCTGTGGGACAGGACCCTCCCTGACCCCAAGTGTCCTGCTAATGGGGATGGGGCCACCTCCAGGTGGCTTGGCCCCTGTCCTCCCTTTAGCTCCCAGATTCTTGCACCTGGGCTGCAATTTATTCCACCCTTCCCTTCATTTGGTGATGGAAAACGATTTACAACCGGCTTACACGGGCTGCCTGATCCGGGCCTTCACTGGACGGTCAGATTAAGCGAGGGTCCTTCTGATAAAGATAATTACAAGGGGACTCCGCATTAACTTTGCGTTATTAAAGGAAGACCCAAATCTCCCCTCGCAAGCTGTTCCCGGGATTAGCAGAACAATAACTTTCATTTAGGATAATTGCCGTGGCCGGCGCTGGGGGATGCTGGGGGGGGGGACACACGACACAGACCCTCTGGGCCACCACTCACCAGGATGGGGGGGGGACCATTCCCAAAGCCACCGCCCATGTGCTTTGGGATGCAGGGATGCTGAGGGCGCCCCAACCCAAGGCTGTTCCTTAGTCCCAGGACAGGGCACCCGGCATCCTCTTGGGCACCTTCACTCCTCCAGAGTGGTTTTGCCACAGTTCGGCTGGAATCGGAGACTTTCACTGCCGGGCAGGGAGGATCTGCGCTGCTGCAGTAATTAGAAGCCATAATCCGGCCACCACCCACAACAAATTTCCTGTTCCGTGCAGATATTAGTGGATAAACCCCTAATTTTTGATGTTTGTCCCAGAATCAGCTTGATTTCAGCAGTTTACGTTCGGGCTGAGCTGTTGGGAGAGATGATGAAGCCTTAAATATGCATATGGCCTAGGCATTTGGAAAGTTTGGGGATAAAGCGCCTATAATTGCTCCTAATCAGTTTATGAAACATAAAAACTCAAACCCAAGAGAAAGCCGATAGATGCAGACATGGAAGGAGCGATTAAATCGGGAGGTGGCCTGGATACGGTGCTGCGGTCGGGGCTGGAGGGGACCGGGGATGTGGGACACGGCGAGGGGACAATACCTGCTGCCACCACCAGCTCCCCTGGCCACGGAGGAGAGGGGCATCTCCAGCAGCCCTTTGGACAATAAATCAGTTAAAGGATATCTTGATATATGCTCATCCAATAGGATTAGCTGGGATTAGACTAATCAGTAAATGTTTCTCTGCTCATTATTTTCCAGGGAAGATTTTCAGCTGATTCTCCAACGCTGGAAGATTATTAATCGCTTAAAGAGCAGAACATCAAACATCGCCCCTTGCTCTAATTTCCCTGGGGTTCACCCCCCCCCACAGCACCCAAGTCTTCCACGAGGGCTCCAGCCATGGTGATCAGAGGATACAGCACCCTGGCACTGGTGTCCCAGGCATGGGTACAACCCACGGTTGATGCTGGAGCACCCCTGGCCCCTGCACTGGGCCAGGACTGGGGGCACAGGGAGGTGGGACCGTCCCTGAGGTGTCCCCATGGCTGCTCCAGTGCCACCTCAAACACCTCCATGCCCTGCAGCACCCTATGGGGTGCATCATGAGGGCACACAGGCTGGGGTGGGTACCTGGGGCTGTCCCCTTCAGGCACTGGGGACAAGCCTGGTGCATCCTTGGGGGTCTACAAATAGGTGCTGTATTTTGGCAGATCCTCTTCAGCCAGTGAGGGGTTGTGAGCCCATCAGTGGCTGGTGGGGTTTTGGGACCCCATCTTTGCAGGGATATGAAGCTTGGGAAAACCCCAGAAGGATGTACACTTGCCTCGCAACCACCTGCTGTAGCAAGAACCAGGGGGTAGCAAGGAGAAGGGCCTGGTTTAGGGGATTAGTAATGGGATAAGACAGCTTTCACCTCCCTGGTTTAGATATGAATCAGGTCAATAATAAAGGACCATCTGACAGTTTCAGACAGCTCTGGGTGGAAAAGGCTCCCACCCGTTGGACCTGCACCAGCAGTCACAGCCCAGGGCTCCCTGCTTCTTTGTGCCACATCAGCTCCTGGCACGGGAGCAAGCTGGAGCCTGGTCCCCAGGAATGATGTTGAAACCACATCCCTTGAGTGCCTGCTCTGCAGGGAAGCTGCCTGTGGCCATGGTGGACCCTGCACTGGGTGTAGGGTGGCTCAGGAGTGGGGTGCAGTGACACACCAGGGGTGGGAGCCTGAGGGGGAAGGTCCCTGCCCTCATGGACAGAAGGCAAAGGGCTTTTCTCTTGCCTCCTCCATGTCCTCCTGGGAGCACAAGGAGGGATGGGGCTCGTGAAAAGGCTGCCTGTGACACACGGGTGATAGGGAACTGAGAAACAGCCCATCACTAGAGAAGGCAGCAAAGGGCTCTGTGTGTGTGTATGCAGTGAGGCATATCCCTGTCTCGCAAGGCTAAATCCCCACCTCTGAGTTCCAGGTGGATTTCTTCCTTTCAGTGCAGGCAATGGGATTCTTCTCAGGGCTGAGTGCTGGATTATGTGTGTGTGCTCCTGGCCAGTTAGGAGGAGGTAGATACAACGGCCAAATGCCCCCCATTTTGGGGGGGATGGATCTGCAGGGCCAAGCAGCATGGCCAGGTTAAAGGAATGAGGAAACCTGTGCTCCCAGTACTGCCAGCCTATGGGGAAAGGCTTTGTGTCGAGCTGGAGTTTACAAGGGTGAAGGAAGGGGTGTTCAGGGTGAGCACAGCCACAGTTGGCCACACACTGCTTAGTGCTGTAGCATCGCCAGCGAGCTGACTGCAAGTGCACGGGCCACCCTAATTTGGCACTTGGGGGGGGGGGGGTGTGCCTTATCCATGTCCCAATCCACATGGCCCAGCGACATCCCTCCTAATTCCCCCGCACAGATTTCTGTCTTAAGGCATTTGCCTTTGATTAAACCCAGAAGAGCAGTCACCGTTTTAAGTGGAGTTTAAGAGCAGCCCCTGTGCCGATCGATGCGCTGGCCGCTCACATCTGGAGCGTTGCAGATTTAATCAAAGCGCTGGGAAGTGCCGCACGCAGCCAGCTGGCACAGCCCCTCAGTAACGCCCAGCCACACACAGGGCAAAACAAGTGACCAGCAAGGTGCTGCACCTCCAGCCTCGGCTGGCAATCAGTGAGCAAGCGGAGCTCATCCCGTGTACCTCCAGGAGCTATAGGGATGTAGCCCATGGAAAACCCTCCTAGGGAGGAGACTGGGGTTTGCCCAGAGGCTTAAGCCTTTAGGTGATATATGGGAACGTGAGGGACAGGGTATTCAGAAAGAAATCCGAGCAGATCAGGCCCAAGAGCCCTAACTCTGATTTCCAGCTGCTCCTTCCACTGGTGTTTTCTCCTTCTGCTCCACTTTGTTGTTGTTCTCTAGCCCTGTTTACCTGCCCATCACACACCCCTCCTGTCCTATGCAGGGTGTGTGAGCAAGGACACAGCCCTCCCTGGGGATGCTGGTAGGTCCTGGGCAAACCCCAGCCTTCCACAAAACAGGGATGGGACCCTGCTCTCCTTGGTGCTCATTCACAGCTCATTAAAGCTGATTGAAACGATGACCAGAGCTGAGTCTCTCTATGTGGGTGCTTGGAAGTCCCGGGCGCACGGCACGGCTCGGCTGGGAATATCCAACTGTGAGGAGCCCCAAACTAGCCGATGGACTGTCCACTCCAATTAGCCCCACAAAGGAGCTATTATTCCTCCGCACTATGCTTGTCTGATTACTTTATCTTATTATTTTTTGATCATTCCTCCAAAATGTGCTAATTAAACAGAAATCATCAAGTCAATTAGAGAAACACTCATTAAAGCGGAAAAGAAAAGAAACTATCAGCAGAAGAAAAACGGCTGTGAGGCTCCCAAGCAGACACAATAGCTGCCACATTCATTCAATCAGCATCTCCCCAAAGAGGGGTGGACATTGTCCCACTCTGGTGAGCACCCTGGAAATGAAACTTCCCAAGTGATGCAGTCAGATTTCTTTCTCTTTTTTTACAATGGAAAACCAGCATTTCACCACCCCTTTGGGGTTTTTTTACATGTGGGAGAGCGAGGATTTCTGATCCCATGAAGGTCTCAACCCAAGCACAATGAACCCTCCCTGGAAGAGTGGATTTGGACCTGAACCTAGATTCCTGACTTCCAGATGGGAAGACTGTCTGCCAGTTCCTTCATTCAGATGTTTGGCCTTCCATCACGGCACAACGTGAAGATAAGTTAAAGCCCAGCCAAGTCTTTCACGCTGTCTCCACTGCCATCCACAGTGTCAGATTTGCCATCGAGATGCAGAGGCTTGGGGGAGCTTGCTGTGCTTTTAGCCTGGATGCAGCGGTGATGGGAAGGGACCATGGCCGGGCAGCAGGACAGCGGCAGAGCTGAGGGCCAAACCTTCCTGGATCCTAGTGCAGGCTTCTTACGCAGGTCCATGGCCATTGCTGCTGCTCTGCGCCCACCCTGGCGTCCCATCATCGAACAGCCCAGTCTGTGTCACACACACCAGTTGCTTCCATGGGAAACCGAGGCTTGGCTGGACCTCAGATCCCGGGCAGCATGCTGGAGAATGGGGCATACCTCACCCCTGAGAGCCACAGCTACACCTTGTGCCTGCGAGGGGTGTTAGAAAAGCCCAGGGACAACTGGGTCGGAATGGAAGCCACTGCTCCCAGGAAGTAAAGGAGCGATGGAGAAGTACTCAGGCTGCAAACAGCCAGAGCTGGCTCCTCCTCTGGTGACCTGAAGGTTGATTTTAACTCTTCTCCACCTCGCAGCCTTCTTTCCCCTCCTGACACCTCTACCCACCCAGCCTCCGAGCCACTCCTCTCTTTCTCCAAGCGCCTGCTTGCCACAACACCTGAATCTCTGCATTTTCCTTTTAATGCTGCCTCCCATTGGCTTTCCCAGCTCCCAGCCCAGCACCTTCTCCATGTTTATCCCCAGCACCTTGCCGAGGAGAAGCGTCCCAGAACAAAGGCATCCCCTGCTCCCTGCAGCAAGCTGGAAGCAAGTGGCTGGAGCTGCAAACAAAAAGAAACCCAGGAAACCATGTGAAGGGGTGATTTTGGCATTCCTAATGTATCTCTGTTGGGGGTAGAGAAAGGGGGATTTCACTTATTCCGACCCCAAAGTGGCAGAGGGTCTTAGCTCTGGGTGAAGGTGTTGTGTAGCCTTTGCGTTTCCAAACCAGTTCAGCCATGCCTAATTGCAGGCGCTGTGCTATGAGACCTGACAGAACTACTTCTCCTTTAATTAATCTCCAAGTTTGCTATCTGAGTGCTGTACCATATGGTATTGATTTTTCAGCTCGGTATGGCAGCCCTTGCCATGCAAGAAGCTAACCTAATTAAAACAGAGGACACCACGCATGCAGGAGGCTACTCTCACTCTTCCCTTCAACAGTGCTTCCTAGAGTGAATCTCCTGAGTGCAAACAGGTCCCAACAGGTCCCCCCATCAAGGGCTAGACTCCCAGAGATATAAATCAGGATCTTTTAGTTAAGGACACTGATATGTGGCTGTCTCGCAGAGCCCACTTGGCATTATACAAGCAAATGCCTCTTTACCGAAGCAATCTTGTCCCAAAGAGACATTCTAAAGGACCAATAGACATCACAGAACACTAACATCAAATACAGCCCTGTGCATGGATCCTCCTTCTCACATGAGTAGAAGCCTATGTGCTCGGCCACCTCACCCTTGAAGACCATCACATTATCTGGAGGCAGGAATACAGGTAAAATGTGTACAGTTAAAGTTTTTCCTATAGTAAAGGACAGATTTGAGCACAGAGGACACAGAGCTACAATTGAGCACAGCTTTCCTACCAGCTCCTGGTCTTGGCTTTGACAGGATTCCTCAAACACAGTTAAGGTGGACCTTGATGCCAAAAGGGAACACAGTGCCCAAACCAAACAGATTGAATGCTGCTGACAAGGAACAGTTACTTAAGCGCCTCAAATAAGGACTTTCAATATTGGAACTGTCACACTGTAGGGAAAAAAGGAGGAAAGGGGTTAGGAAGAAGTAAACTTCTCCTTTGTGGGATCATTGTCTGCAGTCTTCCTGTTGGGCTGAGGTTTTGCTGGCTTTTGAAGGTGGAATAAAGGTATTTTCCTCCTACTTGGAAATGGCAGTAAAGGTCCTTGTTTCCTCTTGCTCAGTACCTAGAGAGGTCCCAGTTTCACTGGGGAAGAGCTGCCTTGTTATCAGAGTCCTTCAGCATCCCCTTCTGCAGCTCCTGCAGTGCTCAGCCAGCCAAAGCACTCTTCAGCCTCCTGGAAGGAGAACACATGGAGGCAGCATCAGAAAACCTGGGCAGTACCTTTCCCTCTGCTGTTGCCACCATTAACCCATGGCACTGAGGGCCTTGTCTATGTGGTCTGTGAACACTTTCAGGGACAGTGACTCCAGCACTGCCCTGGGCAGCCTGTTCCAATGCCTGACTGCCCTTTGGGGAAGGAATTGTTCCCAATATCCAGCCTAAACCTCCCCTGGTGCAGCTTGAGGTTGTTTCCTGTTGTCCCATCCCTTGTTCCTTGGGAGCAGAGCCCAGCCCCCTCCTGGCTCCATCCTCCTTTCAGGCAGTTGTAGAGAGCGATAAGGTTCCCCCTGAGCCTTCTCTTCTCCAGACTAAACCCCCCCAGGTCCCTCAGCCATTCCCCATCACACTTGTGCTCCACACCCTGCACCAGCTCCGTTGCCCTCTTCTGGACCTGCTCCAGCACCTCAATGTCTCTCTTGTAGTGAGGGGCCAAGAACTTGCAAGCAAGTTATTCCTGTATCTCCCCTCCTATCCCTCTCTTTCTAGATGACCCCTGCTTCGTTTCTTTAGCTATCAAGGGGAGCTGTAAGGAAGAGTCCCGTGGCCTTGAGTGCTCATTTCTTTGGCAGAGGAGATGCTGGGGCTGGGGAAAGCCCTGTGAGCACCAGGGTGAGCAGTGTCCAGGGCAGGCTGCCGGGCAGCCATCCCCATGGGCAATGAGAAAAGAGGCGATTAGCCAGCCCCTCACCAGCACAGCAGGAGCGGCTCAAGGGGAAAGAAAAGCCGAGCCCTGGTGGTAATGACATTTTTCCACATGGGTAAATGCATTGATCTGTGACAAACAACACCAGGCTGTGCCTCTGCCCACGGTGCAGAGGAGGAGGGATGGGACAGCTTCCCCATGCAAGGTGCTGGAGGCAGAAGTCACTCAGCTTCCTTGCGAGAAGCTGGGTGTACGTGGAGGATGGGGCACCAAGGATGTGCCTCCGGTCCCTGCTGAAACCATTGCCCACATCTTGCCCAAGGGCAGGCTCTTCCCAGTAGGTGCCTGGAGCTCCAAGTCAGTGCAGGGAAACCTCATGCGCAATCTCAGCCGTCGGGAAGTTCTGCAGAGCAGGAAAACAGTATGCAGAGCGCTCAGTCAAAGCTTGATAACAGAGCTACCCTGGAGTCAAACACCCTTTCACTGAGGTTAAAACAGTGACAATGAAATCTGCTTCTGTCCCTGATACCCTAACTCATCCCTGTAGCCTTAGATACCTTATACCCATCCACTGCAGGCCTGTAACTGCAGGCTGGTCCCATGCTTGTAGAGCACCTAATGGAAGAGAGAACTCGCATAACGCTTCAGCCTGGGGTGTCTATTCCAGGGCAATTCCTCCGGGAAAAGCCCAAGCCATCTAAAGGCTGAACCTTGGCAGACCTGGACCTCTGCTTTGCTTGGAGCAGTTCCAAAACCAGCCAGGTGACCACATAAATGCCGCTGTTCAGACAGAAGTAGTGGGACGTCCCAGGAACACCACACATCCTATGGACTAGGCATCATGTTTGTCTGAGAAGAAATACACAGGAGTGTATCATTAGTGTCTTGTCGTTGAGTGGACAAAGTGGTTTAGGAGAGCACAGGGCAAGGCACGCATCCTGCCCAAAGAGCTTAACTTCTAAGCTTTAATCAGAAGAATTAGGGCTTTGGCTCTAATTTAATCAGAATGAACAGTGGCCGTGCCATTTCGTGGGCAGGGTGCTATCAGCTCAGGGCATTCCCTCCCGCCCGGCATTCACCAGGATGGTAACCAGGGGCTGACTGCTGGTGATGGGCACTGTCCCGATGGCCAAGTTCATCCTGTGGGCTCTGGGGGAGCTGCCTGGACTGGCCTTGCCCTCCCATTGTAGGCTTAGCTCTAGGTGGGACCCCACAGGTACTGGAAACACGTGCATCTGATGGCAGCTCCAGCAGGTCTCCTACATCTCTGCTCACTCAGCACTCTCCTTTGGGCTGGAGCCATCAGGAAATGGCTCCTGATGGTGGTTTTATTGCCAGCTGGACTGTAGCCTAGGACCTGGTTTAGCCCAGCTTCCAGTACCCCTGTGGTTGCATGGCTGTGCCCTGGGTGTAGAGGAGTCAGATCAGGTCTCCTGGCAGCAACAGTGATGAGATTTGTTGCCTGCATGGCTGGTCTCTGCACTCACAACACAGGACTGCAGATGCCTTGGCAGGCCAGGACTTGTGCATGGGGAAAGGACATGGGGCTAAATCCAGGGCAGGCATCACTTTTCCCTCTCAGCTCAGCATCTACCTCCCCACCACATCGCCATAGGGTCGCTTTTCCTTCCTTTTTAACTACAAAATGCCACATTTCATCTGGCAAGTGCCAGTTGAAGGCAGAGATCCCCAAATCATGCCTGGTTGAAGCAAACCACCCTGTCCTTCTGAGGTGAGCTGCAATGGTTGAAGGACTTCTGCCATTCACTTCTCTCCATCCTCTTCTTTCTGACACTCTCTTCTATTTGCTTTTGCACAGAAACAAGTGCATCCCTCATCGCCCTGGTCCCTGCCACTCTCCTCCCTGGTCAGAGCAAATTCTCAGCTGTGGCAGCATACGAATCCCAGGCATAGGTGTTGGATGTGACCCCCCCTTGAATAGTTAGGGTTGGAAAGGACCTTAGGATCATCCAGTTCCAACCCCTTGCCATGGGCAGGGATGCTCCACAGTAGACCCAAGGCTCTGTCCAACCTGGCCTTGAACAGTGCCAGGGATAGAACATCCCAGCACCTCACTCCTCCTTGCTGTGTTTCCAGCCCCAAAAGTAACTGGGATCTTCCTGAGCAAAACCTGATCAGACCTGTGTGAGAAAACAGAGGGGGAAAAGAAAAGCCCAGGCCATATTTGTAAATAATACCAAAAAGCTGTAAGTATGTGGTTGTCCTGCTTGTTCTTACTGCCTGGGATCAGCCCGATTATTCAGGGATTCATTTTTATTTCTGAGTTTTATTTTTTTTTCTCATTTAACAGCTGCACATTAATAAAAACTCCATTTATTGGAGGATTTGGCTGGGATTGCTATAATAAAATAGAAGGATTTGTGCCGGGCACTAAAAGAACTCTCTGCAAAAAGTAGTGTTTTTCCAGTGATTAGGAGCACTGGAACATATTGTTTTGCTGTGCAGCCCCGTCACTGCTGAGGATGGTGACAGATGTCTTGTGTTAATGTTGAATGATTAAATGCCATTTCTGAAGCCACTCCCTAGCTGTGCAGCACCGTGCTGCTTCACCCACACAATCTGCCTTCAATCTGTTCCCTGCGCTGCGAGCATCCCGCCTCGCTCACTGTCAAGAAGCCCCATCACCACCCCGGCTGCGTTGGGATGGCCAGTGTCTGGGCATTAGCCTTTCAGCCACCCTGTAAGGACCACACCAACCATGGCTGCACCTCAGAGATGGGGGATGTGGCCAGTGGAAGCAGAGAGACAAGTACCTCCCTTGGGCTTCTCATCCTGTTGCCGTGTTCTTCACCTGCACCATTAGTGAGGACACGTTTGGTGGGAAGCATGAGGCCAGACCGAGATGTCACTATTCCTGTCACTGCTCTGCTACAAAAGGTGACACGTTCCTGGACAGTTGCCTCTCTTCTATCCACAGGCCACTCCTTGTGTCAGCAGTGGCTTCCTTGATCTCATTTTTGAGCACTGTCTTTGAGCAAGCCAAAGAGCATGGATATCTACCTACCCATGCCCAGCTGCACTGGGGGCTCCACAAGCCCTCTGGCACTGGCTTACTTGCTTCCCAATGTTCCCAACCCACCTCCTTTTATTCCTTTATTCTGCTAAACCAGTAGAGCCCACAGTCCCCGTGCTGCTCTGCCCAAAAACCAGGTAGGTAGCTCAAATCTGAGGAAAACAAGAGCCTCTGCCCAGGAGAAGAGGTGGAAACGGCTCACTGCTGTCCACATGAAATTTAGCAAACAGTGATGCTCCTCTTCAAACAGCCTGCTCTGGCCTTGGCAAACACACACAGGGATCCTTGGTCAGCACATCTGTATCCTCTGCAAGTATGTTTGCGTTGCAGAACCGTTATCTGCTTGGCATCTGTCGCAGTGACTTACTCCAGCGACGAGCTGCGTGTGCACCGCTCCTGACCCACACATCTGCGACATCCGAGCCCCGGCACAGCACAGAGGACAAGTCAGGTTGTTTCTCCAAGTGGAGCTGAGAAAACAGGAAGGAAGGGGGGAGCCGGATGGGAAAAACCTGGATGTTCACATGCATTCACACACGTCCATTGCTGTAAGTCAAGGAGAAAACATGGTGGGGCACTGCAGCAAGCTGGGAGATGTTAAAGAGGGGGATGCCCCCACGGGAACCCTGCACCCATCCACGCCACCTCTTCTGCCTACCTCTATTCTCTCCCTGCACCCCATGGCTTCGGGGGCAATGTCCCCCTCATCCCAGGACTGAGCACCACAAAAGAGTTTGTCCCCTGGGCGGTGCGAGGAGGCTCTGCTCCCGAAGAGGTAGGGCAAGGAGGTGCCAAACAGCAAGAGGCCCAAACCGACTTATTTCTAGCACCTCCCCTTCACAAAAATATTAAACCTGCTGTCACTTGCTAATCCATCAGCCTGACAGGTCAAGTAAAAGCAGGTTGCCCACTCGCTTTCACTTCTCCCCCAACTTAATCTCTGTGCTAAATTACAAGTTGATAATGGGTTCCCATTAATTATTGATTTTCCAGATAATACTTGTTAAAGTAGAATTAACGCTATTGTTTCTGAACAAATACTGCCCAAACACTGTGTTTAGCGGGCTTGTAATCAGCTTTACCCACTTCTCCTCTAATCTGATTGAAACAGATTTCCTACCAAATCTTTTTTATCATTTTGTTGATATTAAAAGGTCACATATTTATGCCTGCTCCAAAGTTTAATTTCAGTTACTGCAATTGATTATCACTCGGTGCTTGTGCGTGGGCAGCAGAGTGCTGATGGACACAACTTTCATTTACACTGGGGATGAAGAAGCAGAGAGAAAACGGAAGCAGCACACATACCAGGGTGTTCGGTGAGTGATGTTAGGCATTGTACACTTCAGCTTATTTCCCCAAGCCCTATATTATGATTCTGTTCCTCATAATGCCTTTTGACCCGCTGCATTTACTCCATCATAATTATCCTTTAATACTCTTATAAATGAACTTTTAGCTTATCTTCCGTTAATTCTCAGAACAAGCAAAGCACACACGTAACAAACAAAGCCATCTAAATAAAGTGGTTAACCTTTTGGTGGCTTTCCCTGCTTATTCAAAGGCAGGCCGTGCACTTAAGAGGTAGATGGATTAATTATGCTTCCTCCCAAGAGGCACAGAGTGTGTGATGGCATTTCAGCCCCTCTTCAAGCCAAGCCCCATCGAATGGCCCTCTGAAGAGCCAAAGCAATGAATTAAACCCAAAGCAAAACTAGCTGGCAGAAGTATGGCAGGTCACTATGGGATTTCTCTGGTGTCACTCGAGCCAAATGGCATGAGGAGCTGAGATGAGCTAGTTAGAAAGGGAAGGTGGAGGTGAGCCGTCTCAAGCACTTGAGAGGCTTCGATTCAATCTCCAGCTTGGCCACGAGCTCTCAGCAAGCTCTCTGAAGACTCAGCTCTCTAGGACATGGAGGGAATCCCCCTCCCAGGTCTGTCCTCTGTACCTGTACCTTAGACCAGAGACCATTTTCACAAGGCAGCCATCAAAGAGCTCCCAGTACTAAGCAGCATATCATCTTCCGCCTTGTTTCTCCTCCATGACCATGCTCAAGCCATGGTAATAGGGATGCGCCAGCTTGTTCCATTTACTGTGTTTCTGAGTCTGGCACATAATCACATCTCACCTATAGTCTCAACAAAGTCTCCTACAGATACAAATGCCCGAGCAATACGATTTCTGGGGAGCACAGAACCAATTCTGGTTTGCAGCTGTAGCTGGATGCCCTGCAGACTGGCCTGGAGACATCACCTGCCAGCAGAGTCTTTCTTGTCTTTCATAACCCAGGAGGCACATGTCTCCAACACTCCAAGGCAGTGCCTTGGACACCTGCCATGTCAGACTCTCTCAAACTCTTCTTCTACAGATGGTAAAGCTGCAACCCATCTCTGCTGTGACCTGATTTCCCTGATCCACCTTGTGATGAGCGCAAGGATGCTGGCACTGGTCACTGCCCGCATCCCAAGGGGGAGGAGAGGCTCCTGCACACCTACCACCCAGGCAGCTCTGCTGCTCGTGCACTTCTGGGTGTCCCAGATGGGGACCGGATCATTAAGGGATCTGTGGCACAACGAGTGGTCACCTCCTCAACAGAAGATGCCTGCAGCTGCCATCTCAGCTCCTCTTGCCACAGCCCCTTCAGTCTCCTTGCTGCAGTTATTTATTACTAGCATGACAAGCAAAGCAAGAGACTGTCCCATTCCCAGAGAGTTTGCTAAACCTGGCCATGCAATAGAAATGGAGCATTATTTTCCCTGAAGGAGCTGGGATACAGAGGTTAAAAACCAGACTCAATACAGGCTCTAGCTGCCCAGGGCTCAGGCTTTAGATGTGTACGTGCGACCCTGCAGACCCTAACACCTTCTGAGCAGCTGGTCAGTGGTCAGCATGATTGGCAGCAGGGTCCTGCAGATGGAGCAAGGCATGGAGATGCTGTTGTCCTGCAATGTCTCCACGTGCAGCACGGACTCATCTGCTTCAGCATTTCCTTCCCCATACACATCCTGCATCTACCTGTTCCAAAGACAGACTGCTTTCATTTCCCATCAGGTCCTCGAGGGTATCTCACTTGCATCGTTCAGCGGTATCCGGAGGACAATTCATTGGAGACAATTCTGAAGATCCCTTTTTTACAGACTGAGTAAACTCTGCAACTTGCCAGTGAAAATCAATTAGATTTTCATGGAAATTTGGTGATATTCAGTGAAAAGCTATTAGTGTGCATAATGAGAAAATACCTAATTCTCCCAAAGACGGTTTTATGCCCATAAGTGTATCTACAATAACCTGGAAAGGTTAGATTATAGCTAGTAATGTCACGCAGACCTCTAAAGGAGATTAACTCAGGAGTTTTGTTTATTAAAGCTATGCTGTTTGTGAGTCTAACTGCAGTGATAGACACTAAACAGTACTAAAGCAGGTTAACAGCCCTGAGCAGCTCTGTGAAACAACCTGTGCACACTGGTGCCCATTCCAATAAAAGAAGATCTCAATAAACAACAAATGAAACAGCCGTCCTATTTGGTCCCCATCCCATCTTATTTGCTCTCTAATATTATTTGCCCTCACAAAATCCTGTTATAGTCTTTTTTCCACCAAGATTATGATTCTTCCAAAGTCACGGGGCTGGATCCTCAGCTGCTGTGGGCTGACCCAGCTTTGTCAGCTAATGGGACTATGTGGAGTTACACCAGCTGGGAGTCTGGCTGCTCCCTTGCTTCACGTGGAATAGACTCACCAAGATTAACAGTTAGCCTTAAGACTATCATGTTTTTATTGTAAAGAAATCACTCTAAAAGCATTTTGCCCTATTCAGTTTTTAAGAATCCAATCCTCTGCTGTAGCTTAAGGACAAACAATTTCCTGATTACCACCAGCAGAGCCGAGGCCAACTTGAGGAGTTTTTATTTATTCCCTGATCACATAATCCATATTCCACAGAATTTGCCGTATGAAATATACTCCTGTGTAATACCAAAGTGTTAATGGCCCAGAGTAAAACCACAAGCTGGTTTGAAAGGCAGAGATTTTGAAGGGAAAGATATGAAATCACATAATGCAGCTCCATAATCGTTTGACAATAAATGATCCTTTTATCCGATTATTATTTCAGCTGCGTGTCTTCAATAACAGGCAGCAGTTACCCCTTCCCCAGAGCATGCGGACCACAGATATGACCAAAGAGCAGTGAATTGTACCAGGGAAGCTGGGTCCTGCTTCTTCATCACCCCATGCACAGCCTGAGGTCCTCAAATCTTAGGACCATCAATGGGGTGAGACACTGGATCACACCATTAACTGCTTTAAACTGCACTAGCTCCAGTCAAAATGCTGCACTGATGGTTATTGACTGGTAGGCAGGGAATGGAGGGGACCAATATAAGAATATAAAGACAGCATTGCAAAGAAAATAAGAGCCAAGTCTCTACATTTACCAAGAGCAAATATATCCCCTGCTCGTGAGCTCGCTTTCCTACAATATGCTGCTTGTTGAGCTGCCATTCATGGCTCAGAATAGTTTCCTTTTAGTCAATAAACTCTTCCAGTTTTAAACAAGGAAAGAAGCAGTGGGCACATCTTTTGGTGACAGCAGCAGGAAATTACCAGCTCCTTCACTTTCCAAGAGGAAATTCTCTACCGCTGACAGATGACTTAATTTGTGAAGGATTTGGGAGAGCTGACATAGCACCAGGGAAAGTCTGCTTTTTTGTGGTTTCAGGAAAGAAACGTGATCCTTTTCCATCAGATTAGAAGCTCAAAGAACGTAAGCATGTTGATAAAATAATACTATGGCTTCTCAAAAGAACCTGATTTCATTCTGGTTCAAAATGAGTGTTATACAATATTGGCTGTGCCCATATTGACCAGTTTTCAACCTATTTTACCGCTAAATCCTCAGATCGACACCGGCCTTTCTCAGCACAGAGGAGTTTGGTCAACTACCACGCTGCAAAGGAACATTGAGGTTTGAGCAAAAAACGCCATGCAGCGTATATCATCCTTACACCAGCATCAACACAGAGCTTTAGAAACACCCACAAGCAACATCCCCGCTTGGCAACCACTCTTCTCCTCCTAGGGACACCAGCCATTGCCCGCGCTTTCCAAGGAAGAGCCTGCATGTGGGGATAAAGGCTCTTGTCCAAGTCACCTTATTTATTCATGGGCCTTCCTTTGACAGCAAAGAACACTCAATCCTGTGGGAGCAATGTAACCGATTCACACGCGGATGTCCAAAAGGGCAATTTGCAAACTAATTGCCCGCACACAAGGCGCTGCGCAGACAGGTTGTCCCAACACCGCCTCTGCCTACGTTTTGTATGCCTGGCAAGAGGCGGTTGAAATGCTTTCTGGGCAGACAATGGGCTTGCTCAAGTGTGCAACTCTTTCGAAGGGAAGCTCCCCGCCCACCCCGGGTGGTGAAGGTTTGTTCTGCCCGCGTCCAGCTGCCGTGTCCTGCCAGGAAAACACTGGGGCCATGTGCGGGACAAAACAGTTCTTTTGCCTTATTGCCTCTGCCGCCGGCTCAGAAGGACGCAGAGACTATCAGCAGCATATGGGCCTCGGGGGACTTCCAGCCATTTAACCAACATTATATGCTCCATAACAAAACAACAATATTTGGGTACTTAGATCCACCAGAGAGCTAAATTAAATTCCCTAGGCGGCGAGGCTGCTATGCTAATTGCCTTGCCTTGTGGATTTGCCATGCGGCTCCCCAAGAAACAGATTGGCCCATTTTTCAGACAACTGACTGTTAATTGGAGTAATGAATAGCAGGCTGGAGGGGCCACTCATTTAGCTTGGTAAATTCAAACCCCCCTTATTCATGAGGACAAGCGAGAGGTGAAGTGGTTTCCAGGGGAGGTGGGCAGACGGGCTGGTGCCAGGTCAACCCAATGTGCGTTTCTTTCCCTTTACACTGGGAACACAAGGGAAGGTTTAGCACCTGATTTCCCCATCCCTCTGCGATGCTGTGGTCTTCAGACAGCTGAATCACCTGTAAGAAGGGCTTCCCCCATTGACTGCAGATCAGCTGGTCCCTTTAGTGAGCAGGTCTCTTGTTCTGTGGTCCTGAACACAAGCAACTTTTACTGTACGTGGGAAAGCCCTTGGTTTTCCTAAGCTTTGCTTCCCAGGCAGCTCTGATGGGCTGGACAGAAAGGCAGGAGCAGGCCGAGCATCCTCATCCTCAGGGGGCTCGCTCCTGCATCCTCAGCTGGCCACACAGCCACTGCTCCTTCCCCTTCCCACAGGACAAAAAAGGCTCTAAGAGCAAGCTCTAAAAAGCTCTATGGAAGAGGCTGGGATCAATTTTCTGCAGAGGAAGCAGAACTATATGGTGAGAAAGGGCCTTCTCCTCCCTCAGAATATTCACAATTGACTCCAAGATGATGACAAGAGCATAAAAATCTTTATTAACAAGGCACAGGTTGTCTATTCAGCTGAACAAATCCATGCCACTTGACAACCAGCTTAGCTAATGAATAATACACATATTTGAACACTTTGTCCGCACACCCACTGGTAGAACATCCATTTCTGACTGCCTGGAAACCCAGCCCTAATACGAGATATGGGAAACAATTCCTGACATCGTGAACAGTTAGAAATGGCAGAAGTCTGTTTGCACTTTGCCCATCCTCCCCACCCATTTTTTTTCCATCAAAATGAGCTTCTTGAAGGAATTAGGGGTAACATTCAGCGTGGGGCTATGTGACAGCCCACAGATGGATGTGTTTCCAGTGAATCTGGAGAAGTTAAAACCACACTGATAGCAGACATGAAGAAAATCTGGGGACTTCTTCTTAATTACATTCCACTCTGCACACCCTGTCTGTATGAATAAAGACACAAGGGTGGAAACTGCCTGGCAGTGTTTTTAATACAACTGCTGGGGTTTGGAGTAGCAGACACCTCATATCAAGCTGGGTCCAAATCTGCCCTTAGAGACCCATCACCCAGGCTTCAGACCTTGGTCTAAACCACTAAAAGCAGAACTCACACTTGCTGGGAGCAGGTGCAATGCCATTGAAGTCGTCACGTTTCAATGTCACCCTTGAGTTCAAGCAGCTCCTACAGACTGCAAGCGAGGCACGAGGGCAGGGAGGAATAAACCCATTGTAAAAGGTTCCAATAGAAGCGTACCCAGTCCCTGCTCGCAGCCCTACAAACCAAGGGGTTGAAAGTTTTGATGCCTTTTCTCCCTCGTACTCAATTCTCCTGCATACAGACATGAACAAGGATATATCCCCTTGCCTAGAAGAGCAACAAACCCAATTTTACTCTTTTTTCTCTTCTGCAAGCAGAATCGATTCACGCTTCATTGCAATAACCCAAGGCACAGGTCAAATATGGAGGGAGCAGAGGGGGAAAATCTGGCAATGATCCTCCCGTACGTCACTGCAGACAAGAGGCACACACCTCAGTACAAATACACAAGCGCTAAGCCATCTCCATTCATGTTTCTAATTAGTGCAACCCATTTAACAAACAGACACATAATATAGGTCAATTATGTAGGTCATGATAAATTTGCACACAACTTCAGCCTGTAGGGCACCAAAAAGACCACTTCGAGGCAGCATTTGCAAAGCTACAGCTCGCACAGCTTGCCAAGAGCAGCGAGGAAAGCAGAGACCTGCTGGGGTTGTCTGGTTTGTGGTACTACAGCCACCAACAACAGCAACGAAACCCTCAGCGGCATCCCCCGGGAGACAGCCACTGCGATACAACCACTGAACATGGTGCAGCCCATCCAGCATTTATACTAGACAAATCCAATGCAAAGCCCCTAAGATTGTCTATTGCACCCCACTAAATTGCAGAGAAAGAGCAAAATATACTTCGTAGGCCAGTTCTAGAGTGCTTCAGATCTGGAACTTATTGTCACACAATACCTTTACCTCAAAACCGACAAATAAATCCTGGCAGGCAAAAAGTTCAGACCACAGAAATTGGTGGAGCATGATTAGAAAAGCCAAGACAGAGCTGGAAAAGCAAAGCAGTCAGTGGAGTGCCTTATATGTGAACATGGCAAAGGCATGTTTCGATCCCGATTTCCTCGGAATAGGAGGCTTACAGGACTGGTTTGCCCCCCTGCCTCTTCAAACCTATTGAACCAGTTACAAGTTTCAGCCACAATTGCCAGAAACGTAAATGTCTCCAAGATCCCAGACTGGTTTGGGTTAGAAGGGATGTTAAAGCTCATTCAGTTCCAATCCCCTGCCATGGGCAGGGACACCTTCCACTAGAGCAGGTTGCTCCAAGCCCCTGTGTCCAACCTGGCCTTGAACACTGCCAGGGATGGGGCAGCCACAGCTTCTCTGGACAACCTCTGCCATGGCCTCATCACCTTCCTGATGTCTAATCTAAACCTCCCCTTTGCCAGGTTAAAGCCGTTCCCCTTTGTCCTGTCATGACGAGCTTTAGATCAAGCTGCCATGTTTCATTTTATGAGCTTGTGAAATAAACGGTAGGTATCCAGAGGAGACAGAACACATGTATGCATTCCCCATGGGAAAGCAACTGCCAACTCAGCATTAGCAGGTTTGCCCATGGCCCTCTGCCCAGGGACAGATGCAGCTCCACAGAAGCCACGGGATGTGCCAAGTCCTGCCTTGCTAGGAATTTTGGGGAGGAACGATGAGGCGCCACAGGGGAGGCATCAAAAGAGCAGCAGGTGCCATGTGGGGTGTTAGGTACGGGATGGGACTGCAGAGCTCCTCGTTCTGCTCAGGGTGTGGGGAGGATGTGGCGACCGAAATCACAGCAAATGCTGCACGTGTGGGGTTTGCAGGGAGATAAAGGGGTTGTGGGACTCAGACCTGTAGGGAAACAAGCTTAATGTTCAGTGATGGCCACACTTTCTGCTACAGGTCAGCACTAGTGCAATTTGTTCTTTGAGATGAAGGGAGAAAATGGATCTTGGATGGGAATTTGTGGTGCTTGTTTCGTTGCTGTCACCTTTCCTTTGTATTTCCAAGCATATCTGAGTTCTGCATCCAGCTCTGGGGCCCCAGCACGAGAGGGACGTGACTGTACGTGAGAAAGGAACAAATGTAAAACCTTTAGAACCATCCACACTCCTCTCCAGGGCCCCAGATGAGGCAAGTGGGTTGAAGAACAGCCTGAGAACTGTTCCCCGTGCACATAAATGGTGCTTTTCACAGGAGAAAAAAAGGAACCCAACCCACATTACACTCTGGAATATCTCATCCGCACGGCAGCGCTGTTCAGGAGCATACATGCAAGGTATTTCACCTATGAGAAAGAAATACTTTACTCAGCCTCCCCTCCCGGCCCCACCAGCCCCAGCCCCGGGACCGAGCCCGGGGCCCCGTCCAGTGCGGCACCGGCCCGCACCGCGCCTGCGCAGAGGGAGCGGCGGCCGCCCCGGGGCGGGGCAGCGGCGTCGCCATGGCGGGGCCGGCGGCGGTGTGAGTGCGGGTGGTGGGGTCGGGCGGGAGCTGTGCTGGGCACCGGGGGAAGGCGGCTGCGGGCCCGGCGCGGTGGCGGGGAGGCGGTGGGGGGGTTGAGGGCCGGGCCGGGCCGGGCCGGGCCGCTGCCGTGTGGCGGTCCCCGCGGACGCCCGCCCTCGCCGGGAAGCTTCTCCCGTGCAGCCGATCGCGCAGAGTTAGCCCCGGTTCTCTTCAGCGAGACCGGGGTTATGCTGGCGGGACGCTGCTCCTCCGCGCCCATCGCGCTGCCGGCCTCCCCTTTCCCTCGCTGGAGGCTTCTGTCTCCTCAGAGGATCGTCCGCATCCTGCCGCTTTCCTCCCGTGGCGTTGAGCGCTCGTACCCGCAGTTGAGGCCTTTGGCACAGTCACCCCATAGATGCGCAGGGATTGCCCCCCATTCCCTTGCCATGCCACCCCCCCCCCCATTCGTGTTCCTGCGCCGCTGCACTGCCCTGTTTTTCATGTGTATTTGTGCCTGTCGTTTTGCTTTCCTCCATTTTCATCCCATTTTGTCGTGCCCCTTGTTGGCACTACGCTGAAATCACCTTGAATTTAAATTCCCCCCTCTCACGCCTTCTGCATCTTCTGAATTCATACCGTGAACAGATTTACATACGCGCCAAAGCCTGAAATCAACCTCATCAATTGGTTTGCTTTCTCCATCACACTCTCAAAGAAGGAAAGGAATAATGTGATTTGCGCCCCATAAATCACCACTGGCTGCTGTTTAATTATGTGAATGATGTTTGATGGACAGAGCCTTGGGCAACCTGCTCTAGTGGAAGGTGTCCCTGCCCATGGCTGGCGTTTGGAACTGGATGAGCTTTAACGTCCCTTCCAACCCAAACCAGCCTGGGATTCTGTGGTTCTGTGTAGTGTGACTGCTTGTTCTTGCCTTGTGCTTTGCTGTGCTTTCCTTCCAGGTATTGGATTTAGGGTATGTGTACTGTATAATTCCCTGGCTCTTCCATCTTTTCTTTTCAACACTGTTCTTAAGTTGTACTTGTCCAGCCTCCTGGGACCATCTTCACTGTCCAGGAAGTAACAAACATAACTGCAAGTGATTCGGGTTGGCCAGAGAGGTTGTGGGATCTCCATGCTTGGAGGTTTTCAGGATGAAGTTGGATACAGTCCTGAGTGTGTTCTTTGACTGGTTGGATGAGGGATCTCAAGAGGTCATCTTCCCATCTCAGTCACTGTATTTCGCTACTCTGAATTCTCCTTACTCTCTTCCATCTTAGGCCTCAGTAGCAATGGGGAAAGAAAAGATTTATGCAGCTTCATGTCTTTAAATTAGCTGTAGATCTCAATGACATGCTGAAGAAGGATGGATATTTTCCTTCTGAACCATTGGGAAAGCAGTGAGCAGTGTCGTAGGTATCCAGCAGGCATGGGTGTGTGTGATGGTTAGGACAAGCAACATGGGAGAGGGGGTTTGCTGCTAGGTCCAGTTTTACAAGTGATTCACAGATCCTCCATTGTCCTGCTGGAATAAATGTGGGCATTTCAACTTCAACTGCAGGTTCCACTGGGTGAGTTGAGACAGATTTGAGCACTGAAGACAGTAGCTGGTATCTCGATTTTACTCCAGCTGCTGAAGGAGCTGCAGGCATAAAGTCTTCTCTTTGCCAGCAGTGGTCTGGCCCACCCTGTGAGGCTTTTGTTACCAGGCTGTTTGTTGCAGTCACTTCCTACTTGCTTTGCCTGCCGTACCCGTTTTCTTATCACTGATCTAAACCAGTAGTTACGTGTTTCACTGATGCGCAAGTTGAAGTTTACTCCTGTAAATCCCTTATCAAATAACGTTCATACTCTTAGTTCCTTGTAGCAGATTTAGAAAATAAAACACCTGTTTCCTTCTCTGTTGGATATAGGAGTGATGTGGGAAGCGCCTGTTTTGTGTGAAGGACAAGAAATAAAACATTTGATAAAGGGAAGAAACAAAACATCCGATAAATGGAAGCCATGAAGATGTCAAAGCGGTTCTTTGCTTTTGGGATCTTGGCATGCATAGCTATTTATGTTGCATACATAAAATGGCACTTGGATTCCAAACAAGTTGTTGGAGCAACAGAAGGAGTTGCTGAGAGCAGGGGAGACAAACTGAACCATCAAGCACTGAGCACAGAGCTCTCGGTCTTCTATGGGATTATGTTTGATGCAGGAAGCACAGGAACTCGCATCCATATATTTAAATTCACACAGCAGCCAAAAGGTACAGTTTTGCTCTTTGAATCGTACATGAACTATAACCTGTGGGGCAGATTACTGATGATTCTTTTCTAGGGATTACTTGAACAAACAGTTCTGTCTCGAGAGCCGTCAGGAAGTATGCTGTTATTGAAGCATGTAGGTTTGGATGCAGTTATGAAAACATTCAACAAGGAGGAAATGCTGTAATGTCAGAATGTGATGAAATAGCAGCTCTACCTTCTTCTACCTGAAAAGGAGCAGCTTTTCATCACACTGCATGGTGGAAGAGGGGGTTATAAATTCAAACTGCCTCCACATTTTCACTGTGAGCTTGTTGGCTGTGTCCAGTTCCTGGCAGGGAGTTGCTTCTCTCCGCATTGGCTGGTTTTCTGCATCCTTGGGTTTAGTGTTGGATTTAAATTGCAGAACTTCAGTGTTTGATTCAAATTGCCGTGCATTGCATTTGGGTGAAGGTATTGATGAGAAGTGGGGCGGTGGGGAAGGGACAGAAAATCTCCAGTTTTCCCCTGGAGTCACAAGCTTCATTTGTTGAGGTGTTGTCCACTCCTCTGTGAAACTCTTCAAGATGAGAGAACCCATGTGGATGCTTTAGTATCACCTTAGTAGGTGATCTGAGGATGCTTTTAAGGATGAGCAGTGAGGTGTGATTGGCCTGTGGGGAGCACCTTAGGTTTGCGGAATGGGCTAGTGTAAAGTGTTTAAAGGTTGGGTGGCTGTGGGTAGTTCATTAGACAGAGGCTTTAGTCGACTTCCATCATGATGTAACTTGTAAGATGGTTTTACTTTTGTGTCTGCAAAATTCTTTGTACCATTACTTATTTTGGAATGCTGTTTTTGAGCAGAGACTCCCAAATTGACCCATGAGACGTTTAAAGCCCTGAAGCCAGGTCTATCTGCCTATGCTGATGATGTTGAAAAGGTAATCTTGTTTCTGTTACTGTAAAAGCACGTGCCCCCAGATCTCCTGAGTTTTATGTGCCCTACAAAGCATGAAATGGCAGAGAGTTCTCTGTCACTCTTTGGAAAACCTTTTGGATGTGACCTGTTGCTGGATGATGCCCACTATATCCACCAGGTGTCATGCTGTAGGAAATACCGAGTTCTCCACCTTCTCACGACACTCGCTTTTTCTGCTCCACATTTAAAGTGAATAATACCTCTGATCACCCTTTTGCCTTTCCAAGAAAGGTAAAGAGTTTCTGAGATGCCTTTTGTTTTGTTCTTTCTGTGCTCACAGAGTGGCCAGGGAATAAAAGAGCTCCTGGAGGTGGCAAAGGAGGAAGTTCCAATGGAGCTGTGGAAGTTTACTCCTCTGGTCCTGAAAGCCACAGCTGGCCTACGGTTGCTGCCAGGAGAGAAAGCTCAGAAGTTGCTGGATAAGGTACTGCTTCTTTCAGTTTGCTTTCCAGAAATTCTGTAGCAAACTTTAGTCCTTTCTTTGTAAGGTGCATACTCCTTTATCTTCATGTACATGAGACATTTCTGACATTTAACCCTGAGTGCAAGTGGGGTTGGGGGGAGGAATTGTGTGAGTACAAGCACAGAGGAATGATGACAGCTCTGAAAAAGCCTGGAGATGACATATAACAAGTGTAATGAGATACTCCTAACAGTCACCACAGGCTTGTTCTTACTGGGTGTATTTGTTGGTGGTTTTGACCAGGATGGTGCTATTTTGAGAAGAACTCTATTTGGTCCTGTTATCAGCCTGCTGCTGCAAGGCTGCTCCTTTATATTGATTGGATATAATTTAAATTGTATTTATAGGCATGTAAAATATGTTTAATATTTTAAAATGTTCTAAAAAACAAAATGTTACATTCTAGTCTTTATGGCTGCAGGAAAAGTTTAAGTATGCATTAAATGTACTCTTTTTCTAAGCAATAATAGGAAGGAAGAAATGTGGTGTGGTGGAAAACCAGTGTTTGTATTGTTCTCTGCTGCCTGCAAACTAGTTTGTTCTTTCCACACTGGATGTCAGCTGGAACTGCTGTAGTTGTTACTTTAGAGGACTCTGGAACCCTGGGGCTTTGCTACTTCATGTAGGATGTAGTGTGAACAACCTCTAACAGCCAACATGCTCCTGTTAAAAATGCCGTTTCCTGGAGCATTTCTGAAAGCCAGGGTGTCCATCTCCTGTGGCTCCCATGCGTATATAATACCTTGTGGGTAGGCAATTGCAGCAAAGTCAGCTGGGTTCCCTTCCCTGCCCATGTTCATCCCTTGTTAATGGCATTTCTGAGCAGTCTTCAGGGCTGGCTCTGGCAAATAGCAGACCATGGGCTGATGCTTGTTGGGCTCTTGAACTCCAAAGTGGTGAGCAGCAGTCAGGAGCTAACCCAAGAAGAGGAGTGGCTGTGTATAACTGTAGTTACATAGAACACTTGCTTTCTAGTTGAAAAAGGGTTTCACTGAGTTAGCTTTTGTTTGAACTGCAGGTGAAGGAGATCTTTCAGGCTTCCCCTTTCTTCGTGAGGGACAACTGTGTGTCGATAATGAATGGAACCGATGAAGGTAGGATAACCCCTTCTGCAACCATGGCGATTGCAGCCTCACTGTGACCAGTCCCAGCTCACTGTGGTGGGAGCCCACAAGCAGCAGATTTGACACAGTTTTGATGCTGCTATGTTTTCCAGTTCGAAGTCCTGAACTCTGTCCTGATTTTCAAAGCTCTTGAGCGCCAAGCAGTTCCTGTGGGATCACCAGGAAGCCACTGTGCAGTCAGCACTTCTGGAAAGGTTTCTGAATATCTGCTTGTTGAGACAGCAACTGGTTTTGCACACCCTCCTCTTGACAATGCTCATCAGATATTTCTGGAAATATTTGGAATGCTTTCTGGAAGTATTATTTAATGATAACTAATCTAATGAGTGTGATTGTGAATTCAATCTGAAGAAAAGTTATATAGAAGGAAATATGTTCTGAAGTAACTTGATGCTCATCAAAAAATGATGAGGACAGAACCCAGAATCAGCCTTGATTTCTAATAATTTGAAGAAACTTCTAAATTCTAAGTAACTAAGTGTTGAAGTGCATTTTAAGTCTGCTTAGAAGACAGACTTTAAAATAGCTGGAGCTGTTTGGAGCTCTTTACGAGCTTCTTTTTTACTGCTTGATGGAAAAAGGCCATTGTAATTCTTCTTGTTTTGTTTTAAAATCATTAACAGCAGTGACAGCCTTGGTTCAGCCAGGGGTTGAACTGGACCGTGTTCTCTTGCATGCCTCGAGTTTTAAACCCCATGGATAAATATTTAAATTGGTTAACATGAGGCCCACTAATTAATCTAATTTATGGAGAAAAGGTTTATAAGCCAAGAAGAGGACAGAAACAGAGCAGGAAAACCCAAAACACTGAAAAGATGAAAATTCTTAGTATTCAAAAAGCAAGCTGAGAGCCTGACATCAAACAGAATCCTACCAGTGGATGTCTTCCTAGAAAATGAACAGCGTGTCAGTCATTTCCATGTCTTTTAGCTAAGGACACTTGAAGCCTTTGTGACTTCCTGTCTAAGTTTTTGACCTGTGAAATAGAGTTCTCCAGGTGTTTCATATACGGGCCTTCTCTTCCAAACATCACACAAGCTCTGGTTTAAGTCACTCTCTGTGTTCATGACATCTAATCTTGTGTTGTGACAGACACTAGCAGTTGTGGAAGCACTGGCTTTGGGGCAGCTTGGGTCAGGGGAGCTCAGCACAGCCAGTCCTCTTCACCCTTCTTGCTTAGCTCTCAGCCAGACGTCCTTTGGAGACTGCATTAGAAGTCCTCTTTTTGTGAACGGGGGCAAGGGAGCTTATGGCAGATGGTCTCTGGTGTCTCTCTCTGTTGTCGGACCACAAGCTCTTGTTTGCTGATTGTTTTGTTTAGATGGTGCAGTTAAACTTAAAATCCATCTAAACAGCTCCTAAACCAGAAAGCCCTTGTAAGAGGGCTCACCACCTTTGGTACTGTTGTTAGATAAAATGGAGTGCTATGATCTAACAGGGTGTCTTTTAAATCTTTTCTTTGTTAGGTATTTCAGCCTGGATCACAATAAATTTTTTAACAGGTATGTGTACATGAGCATGTGCATAAGGATGTGACCGGTGATGTGGAATTCGTACTGGTTTCTGTCCCTGCATGGGATTTGCTCCATTATTGGGGTGGAGTGGGAGAAAGAAGTATCTGGGAACAAGGCAGCAGTTGGCCTATGTAAGTCATTAGGATTTGGACCATTTACTTGACACAGTGAGGGGTTTCATCCCTTTCCCTAGGTGTTTAATGTTGCCTTTCTTTCAATTCCCTGTAGGGTACCAGAGCATTTTATTCCTTTTTAGAGTCTGCCACCAGCTTTGGCTAAATTTTTAATGTGGGTATTCTGGTTGTTCTTGGCAGCTGCACAGAACGAAAGAAAGGGCTATGCTACATCTTTAGAGATTTATAACTTAGAGATACCACAAATACTTGCACTGCTGAGTCAGAAAAGGGTAGCTAAAGGGGAAAAGAAAGCAGCTTAAGCTGAAGCCCTCTCCAAGTAAAGCAGTCTGACCCCCAAGCGCTCTGTTCAGCACACATGGTGTGTGTAGCAATGCAACAAGTGCTCTAAAGCTTTTTGTGCTCACAGGATATATCAGAAAGGTCAGAGATCTTCAATCAGCAGCTGTCATGATGCATACCGAGGTACTTGGCACAAGCTAGTCTTGTCAGGAAAGGTGTATGTGAAGGATCTGAGAAGGATGGGATTTAAATGAGAAGAGAGGTCTGGGCTGGCAGCAGGAAGAATTCCAAGACTGCTGAGTCTGAGGCCACTTCTTTTCAGTCTGTCATCCCCTTGGCTGTAGGAATCTGCAGAATATCACTAAGGGATAAGGGAGAGGTGGCCAAGGAAACCACATTCCTCTGTGCTGCGAAGAGGTTGCCAGAGTAGAGTTAGCAAAAGGGTCCTTGCATCCACTGAAAGAATGTTTAGAAACCCAGTAACCAAAGCTGCTGTAATTAGAGCATGAACAGCCCCAGAGAAATGAGAGAAACTCTGTCACTTGAGATTCTCAGGACACTTGATAAAGCCAAAATAAGCACCCAGTAGATGATAGTATAATTTAGTCCTGGCTGGAAGCTGAGGGATGTTGTTGATTGTCCTGTTTCTTTACAATTGTACTTCTGGGTTTGCTCCCCTAGCCAGTTTCTCACAGCGCCCCCCATGGCTTTCTTTGTTCTGTCACACGTTTCAGGTAGCCTAGATGATCCGCAGAAGAGAAGTGTAGGGATGCTGGATTTGGGTGGTGGATCAACACAGATCACCTTCCTTCCACGCACAGAGGTAATGTGAACATGCACATTGCTGGGGAATGCTGGTGCAGTAACTGCTCAGATTGGTTTCCCTTGGAAACAGACCAAGAGTTTGTCAGTGTGACATGAAGCCACGCTTCTGACAGAAAAACCTGTGTCACCTGGCCACATCTACCTTGTTACAGTCAGTCACAGAGGCATTCACAGCTCCCTGTCAGTCCTCTTACTCCAGCGCTGTGGGTTGGTGATGCATGTCATGAAGTTGCCAGGGCTGCTTTCTCTTGGGGGAAAACACAGTGTTCACCTGAGCACCTTCAGTTTGTGCTGATAATCATGAAGAACTCAAATGCTGTTAGTGAATTCAGTCCAAAATTTGGCCTGTATTGGGTTTTAGGAACACAGTAAGATGCCATCTCAGTCCTCGTTTCTGATTTTCCTGAGTTCACTCAGTTGCAAATGAATGCTTTCTAAGAACAATTGTTATTATGCATTAAAAAATACATGCTGATGGTTATCATTTTGGTTTCCTGTTCTGGCATTTGTATAGGTGCTCTGTAAGTTGGATGTCCTGTGGATGTGACGTTGTAAGGCTCTGGCCTGAGCAGAGATACTGTTTATAGTAAAGCTGCACAAAAGCAGAGTGTTGGGTTGCTGTATCTAGTGTCCCAGTCTGGGCTAATCAAGATACTGCTTTTACAGAAGGGGATGTGAAGTGTCCAGAATGTGGAAGTTCTGGACGTAGAGATGGTGTTAAGATCTGAGCAATATGAATAGCATCATAGCCTGAGCTTTGCTCCCCACAAATATGCCAGTGTGCTGGTGCACTTGGGGAAGAGTCTGCAAAGTGCTGTAGATAATTACCCTTTCATTTCTCCAGGCCACAGGCTGGTCCTCACTCTGTTCCTTGGCAAGCACAGTGAGGTGCTTTTCCTCTGGCTCGTGGAAGTTCACAGCTGAATTCATTTGAGTAGGAAGTTAATGCGTGCCTGGCTTTCATATTAGTTTGCACACTTTTCCCTAGCAGGGATCATGTGAAGAGGCAGTTGCTGTAGCCTCTTGATAAAAGTAGTTAAGAGCTGGAATAAGGATTCCCTTTTAATTCAAGTAATTCTTTTATACACCAGTTCAGTGTGGATGCAGATAGAAGTGTAACCAGTGTAGACCCTGTCATGTGAAGACACTGTTCTAGCTCCAGGTATCAAATCGATATACTTGCAGGTTCATCATTTCTCTCTGAACTGGGTTGTTTCATGTTGGTTTGGGAGATTTTGTTGTTGATTGCTGCTGCTGCTGGCAGAAACCTTGCAGTGACATCTTTTTCTGCCTCCAGGCAACTCTCCAGACATCACCAGCTGGCCATACAACTTCATTTCAGATGTTTAACAACACCTACAAGCTGTACTCATACAGGTTAGTTGTGGGAAAGAGCACATTGTACACACAGAGGCTTTCTATGAAGCCAGTGAGACCTAGGTGTTTTGCTGTAAGAGGTCCTTACAAATGAGTATTGGGAAGAAGTGGAGAAACTTGAGCCACCCTGTTATTACTGTGGTAATGAACCTTGGCTGCCCACCAGGTGCCCCCCAAGCTGCTCTGTCACTGTCCTTCCATCAACAGGACAGGGGGAAGAAAATACATTAAAAAGCTCATGGGAGGTCACCTACCAGTTGCCATCGTGGGCAAAACAAGACTTTCCTTAGAGAATTTATTGCCAACTAAACAGTAGGATAATGAGAAATAAGAACAAAATCAAAAACACCTCCCTCCGCCTCTTCCTCCTTCCCAGGCTCAGCTTCACTCCCTACTCTTCTCCCCCTTCACTGCCAAGTGGCACAGGGGGACAGTCAATGGACTTCGCAGTCAGTTCATACTGCTTTGTCTCTGCCATTCCTTCTTCTTCACTGGCTTCCCCTCCTCTCAGTGTTCTGGGCAGAAGGAAGCAGCTTTTTCCCACCCATATTTGCTGTGGGGTGTGTTTGGGCTCAAAGAGTCAATTCTGTATGCTAGAGGCTGTGTGCTTTCAGCATTCCCAGTTTTTAAGAGCCAGATTACCATTGACAGCTATTGCCTGTGCTTTTTCAAACAGATTATCCTTCTGGGGGAGGGTAGTATGAGGGTGGGTTGTCACACTGTTCCCCTTGCGTGCATCAGCTGCTGACTTGAGCCATTTTGCTGGGACTACGTAGAGGAGACTGGCATGTCCCAGCCAGGTTGCCAGTGGAGTGTCAGAGGAGGGATGTTTTTTGTTCACAGAGGCTTTTATTCCTTTGCAGTTACCTGGGACTCGGGCTGATGTCAGCAAGGCTCGCCATTTTAGGAGGAGTTGAGGGAAAACCCTGTAAGTTATGGCTCTGAGCATAGGGTACATAGTCCTGTTGTGAAGGGAGAAGTTGTCTGTCCCCTTCCCACTGGGCTGAAGGTTCCTGAGTGGAATGTGGACTCCTGTCACCATGGCTGGGTGCATTTGAGACAAGTGCAGGAGGTGACACTGCTAGATCCCAGGAGACCTGGGTTCTTGCCAGCCTCAGGGGAGGCAGGCATGGGATATCTGAACCGTGACTGGGGCTTGGAGGTGCCTTGCTGAGGCTGTGGGGCTGAGGGGTCTGAAATTAACCCCTTATGGTTTTCCCTAACGTGGCTTTGTTTTACTTCTGCAGTAGGAGAAGGGGAGGAACTGATCAGCCCCTGTTTACCTCCTGGCTTCAAATCTGAGTGGCAGCATGGTGAGATAGTATACAAAATTAAAGGACAGAAGGCAGGTATAGTGATTTATCACTCTTCCTCTCTAGGCCAGCATGCTATTAGCAGTGTAAATGATACACTCAGCTTCTTGCAAAGACAGTAGATTCTCTGTTTACTGTTCAGTCTGGCTCCTCTAGATGTGCTGCTAAAGAGATTCTGCAGCTTTTCCCTCTTTGTACCATGGTGTCTGTCTGGTCAGTAAAGCTGGTGGTAGTAGCACAGGTGGAGTTGAGCAATCCCTGAACAGGTCTGTCAGAATCCTTCCACCTCAGATGGCATTGTCCATCTCTGATCTATCACATACTCAGTCCCAATCTGAGGATGGTAGGTGTTCCCACTGGAAGATGCAGATTTCAGTTCTCTGTGAAGAGCTTATGACGTGTTATTGTGCAAAAGGGAGCCTGTTTCCTGGCAGATCCTAAGCAAATTGCATGCATATTTAACTCTCTGCCCATAATATGCTGGGTTTCTTTGCCTTCTTTTAGGTGAGCCTCTGTATGAGGCTTGTTCTAACAAAGTGGCAAAGATGCTCTATAGAAAAGTGCATAAAGCTGAGGAAGTGAAGGACTTGGATTTTTACACGTTCTCCTACTACTATGACCTTGCAGCAGAGGTTGGTCTCATAGGTAGGTTTGCTCCTGGTTTAGTTTCATTTAAATGACAAGCTGTGGAAGAAATAGCTCACATCAGGATGCTTTGCTAAGCTGTCATGGAACTTAGCCTTTTGTTATGCTGCTGCGCAGCATTGGTCTTGGCTGGATATTGGATGCTATTTAATTTCTATAGAGAGAGGACTGGGGCTGTGAAATACGACCTGCAACTTCTGGTAATGGCTTTTAAACAAACTGTCTGCATTTCAGAAATCGCTGTGTGATTCACTCCACAATCCAAAATAGAAACAGGACCTCATAATGATAAACAAATCTCTTGGACAGGACAGCAGTGAAATGATCTTGGGCTGTGTGTTTGGCTTCGCAGACCTCTTTAGATGGAATGAGGATTTTTAGATAACTCCACATGTATTCAAAACGTATCCCATCTCTTTCCCAGTGGTATGTTGGTGTGTAAAAGTCTGTTCAGTGGTAGAAAGCAGGTGATGAGATCTCAGGCTAGTTTGGACAAGGTGACAGTCTGTAAACTGTGTTTCTGTAGGAAAGGAGGCTAAAAATTCTTCATAAAATGAGGCTTTACAATCTGTATTAAAACTCTTTTAAAGGTTCTTTTACCTTTAAAGCAAGTGTGAGTTTTGTCAATGATTTCAGTGGCTCAGTGGAAATGAACCTTCAAGGTTTCCTTTCCCAACTTTTATGGCTTGAATCTACAATTGCCTTTATACAAATACCTTAAAAGACCACCTTTGTTTGTTCCTTTAGATAAAGAAAAAGGAGGAAGCTTAACTGTTGGTGACTTTGAAATTGCAGCTAAATACGGTGAGTGAGACACAATCCAACACACAGCAGTCATTGTGTGTAAATTCATACCCAGGTGGCAAACAGGTGACATGATAAAGATATCAAAACTCGCTCAAGAATTACTACTAAACTTGCCAGTTAACAGCTCACCTGACATCATGCTTTCAGAATTGGTGTGGGGTTCTCATCCTGTTAGTGTAACCTGTTCTTACCTGGTTTCATTTTACTTCTTGTCTCAAGATTTGTTCCTCAGCTTGATTGTTAATCAGAAAAGGGGTAAAGCCAGCTCATAGTTTTTGGCTTCATCAGCTGCTGAGAGAACTGCCTATGCGGACTTACAAATGGAAACATCCTTTTCTTAATGCTACAGACTCAGGCTTTGACCAAACCGACATGGAGCTTTTTGGGAAACTTTATGATTGACTGAACAATTGTTGCAGTTTTTTGTGTAATTCATCCTGAGAAGGGAAGTGAGGGTTATTTTGCTTTTGTCTTGGTTTTTTCTTTTGTCTTCTTTCCCTTTGGTTTTGTCTACATCTATGGAGTGCTTATGCACAGGAAACATAACATACCTGTGGTTGCTTGGCTATTTAAAGGCTTGAAGTAGATAGAAGAAAACTTGAAGGCCCTTTTCATCCTTTCCCAGAGAGATAGAAGCAACTCACCTGTCTTAGGGGAGACACAGAAAGCCTTGATCTTCCTTCCAGTGTGCCACAGCTTTTGTGCATGTCATTTCAGTCCTATAGTGACAGGTTCCATCACTGTGCAGCTCAATTGACAAGAGGTGTTTTATGGATTCACTTGAGGTTTTTCAAAGCTGTGTTGATGCTAGGCCTGAGCCCACAGTGTGCATTCAGACACCCTTTCCTTTCTCCTTAGTATGTAAGACCATGGAAATCAGTCCTGGAAGCAGCCCTTTTCTATGCATGGACCTCACGTACATCACCTTCCTCCTGCAAGAGCTGGGCTTCCCAAAGAGCCAAGTCTTCAAGGTGATGCACAGGATGGAGGTGATGCTGGGGAGAGTGGGCAGCAGGGTGCTGAGGCAGTAGTCATCACACCAACAGTTTGCTCCTCAATTTCCTTTCTTAATGCAACACATTCTCTGTGATCGGGGGTGGAGGGACACTGGCCTCACAACGGTGGTAACCAGCCGTGATAACCTTCAGTACTGTATTCCCCTTGCATGCTTCTCCTTTCTCCCAAAGAATTGTGGTTTAACTTCCTTGCTTTGGTGGTGTTGTTCTGTGGTTTTTTTCAGCTTGCCCGGAAAATTGACAATGTTGAAACGAGCTGGGCATTGGGAGCCACTTTTCATTACATTGACTCACTCAATAGACTGCAGTACTAAAGCTCCTTGAAGAAAATCAGTTTTTGGAAGCCCAACGTGATGGGAAGTCAAGTCCCCTCCATCACTAGCTCTCTTTTTTACAGTGTAGAGTGCACAATCTAAAGAATAAGCCTTGATTTGACACCATCTGCAGTCAACTTGCTGTAAAACTTGATCACTGTTGAAGGAAAACCAGGACTCTGCAGGACATCTATGATCTCTATGAGAAAACCACCTTTTTGGAATGTGCTTGTACTATGTGCTTGTACTGTGCTGAAGTCACTGTAGGAAATGGTCGCTCCGGGAGGAACTCTTTACCGTCCTGATTCCAGGGTGGGTTTTTCCTGTTTGTCAGCAGTTTTCAGTGATGATTTTTATTTCACTACTTCCGTGTTTGAAGGTGAACTCCTGTGTGTGTGTGTGCAAAGACAGTGCAGTTACACAGCTGTGCTGCTGACAGGCTTTGGAATACGCTGTGGAACTCTCAATTCTGCTTTCTGTTTGCTGGACTAGAAAAGCTCAAGAGCACTCCAGAAACTGGATATGGACTTGGAGGCATGAATCGGAGCCTGCATGCCCTGTAGTGCTAAAGCCTACATCCAGCCTAATGTTGGTTCCTTGGCTGCTGGAAGATGGATGGTGGAAGAGAACATCTTCTGTATTTGCTGGATCTAGAGGAGCAAGGCCTGGGTACAGGGCTCAAGATGCATTTGATAGCTCGGGAGTTGGTCAGGGTAAGATGGATGAACAAGATGCAACCATAAATGTAAACCCTGAGCATGGCTTATTAGAACTCACAGACATTTGTGCCTTGGCCAGGTTGACGCAGGGCCTGGGCTGAATGCATTTACTTGGGCTCTGCTTCCTGCAGACACATCTCACTTTGATAAATGAATGTATATGGTTGCACTGAGCCGTGGCAGGGTAGCTGCAATGCACCACTCCAGCAGCGGGCTGTACGCGGGCTGAAGTCACCTCGGAGGCCGCAGGAGCTGGAGGAGGGAACGTGCTGTGCGCTTTGTAACCTAACTGTGGAGTTGTGTTCTGTTTGTAGTGGATGTTTAGAGCAGACCCCAGAGGTCTTTTGGGGTGCGGAAAAGCCCAGCAGTGTGTGCCCCGACTCCAGGGCTCACGGCCACAGCCTCGTCGGGCAGTGGGATGTGGCACGGTGGTGTGTGGTGCTGCATGGGGACACTGGAACCCCACTGTATGACAATAAAACCCCAATTTAAACTGAAAACCTGGTGGTGGTGGTGGTGGGTTGAGAAATGAGTGCCCTGATGCCATTGCTGTCCCCTCACGGCATCACAGTGTCCATCCCTGTCACAGAACCCCAGGCTGGTTTGTGTTCGGACCTTAAAGCTCACCCAGTTCCAACCCCCTGCCACAGGCAGGGACATCTTCCACTAGAGCAGGTTGCTCCAAGCCCCTGTGTCCAACCTGGCCTTGAACACTGCCAGGGATGGGGCAGCCACAGCTTCTCTGGGCACCCTGTGCCAGGGCCTCAGCACCCTCACAGGGAAGAATTTCTCCCTAATGGCTCATCTCAATCTCCCCTCTGTCAGGTTAAAGCCATTCCCCCTTGTCCTGTCCCTACAGGCCCTTGTCAAAAGCCCCTCTCCGGCTTTCCTGTGGGCCCCTTTAGCCATCCCCATCCCCACATACCAGCCAGCGGCCGGCGCCATCATGGCGGCACCACGGTCCCCTCCGCAGCCCCGCCGGGGGCGGGCAGCCGCTCCCCTCCCGGGGGCCGGGCCTGGCGCCGGCCGTGCGGGCCCCGCCTCGTCCCAAGGCAGCGGAGGCGCAGGCGCGGCGGCTGCGGCAGAGCCCGATCCCGATCCCGGTCCCGGTCCCCATCCCTCTTCAGAGCCCGGTCCCGCGGCGGAGCCGCTGGGGCGGTGTTGGCGGCAGGATGGCGGCGCCGCTGAGCGACGGGGAGCGTCGGAAGCAGATCAGCGTGCGGGGGATCGCGGGGCTCGGGGACGTGGCCGAGGTGCGCAAGAGCTTCAACCGGCACCTCCACTTCACCCTCGTCAAGGACCGCAACGTCGCCACCCCTCGGGACTATTACTTCGCGCTGGCCCACACGGTGCGAGACCACCTGGTGGGGCGCTGGATCCGCACCCAGCAGCACTACTACGAGCGGGACCCGAAGGTGAGCGCCGGGGACGGGGGCATGGCGGCTGTGCCTTCCTTGCGGGCATCCCCTTGCTGTGGCCCGTGTCTGCTTGGGCATCACCGCAGCCGTGGCTGCGGCCCTTGTGCGCCTCTTCCCTGTGGGCATCACCGCGGCCGTACCCTTTGCACGCACCCTGCGGTGGCTGTGCCCCCCGCGGGCATTGCACGCATCCTGCCAATGGCCCTCACCTCATGTTGGTTGTGTGCCTGTGGACCTTGCCCCAGCGATGCCCATCACACACGTTTTGCCGCGGCAGTGTCACCGTGAGCATCACCACAGCCACATTCCTCATGCAGTTTGCCGTGGTTGGGTCCCCCCCAAGCTGCCCTGCAATCCTGTCCCCCCCCTCCAAGCACTCTGTGACCCCCTGTGAGCATGTCCTCTCATGGGCCTTGCTGCTGCCATCTCCTTGGCGTGCTTCCCCATGGCCATGACCACCACAGCAGTGTCCCCTGTGGGCACTGGACACATCACCTCCATGGCTCAGCACATGCCATGGCCTGGCTTCACTCCTGCAGAGCCCTCAGGAAGCTCTGCTCTGAGGCTGGAGCCTCCCTTGCCTCATGCACCCCAGACAAGCTCTCTTAGGTCACCAAGCCCTGTGGGTTGGTGGTTCCTGGGGCACTTGGCCTGCTCCCTCCTCTCCTCCCCACTTGTCAGGCAGGGTGGTGGTGCTGGGGGCTGCAGGGTGTTAATCATCCTTAATCCTTTTTCAATTCAGACCATTCCAGCACTTACCTGGGGAGCCCCAGAGGGCAGGTGTGCTCTAGGAAAGGCACACGCCTCCCAGCCTGCAGGCAGCTGCCTCCTCCAGTCAGCTATGTTCTTGGGGTTATGAGTATTGCCTTGACTCAAGAAATCACACTTTGACACCAGTTTACAGCTGCACACATACTGGGGGGTAGCAGCAGTGCATGGAGCTCTTGCTACTCACACAGATGTGCTCTGATCCGTATTTCTGCACTAACACTAGAGCTTGTACAGGTCCTGTAAAGGCTAAGGGGAGCCTGGAGAAGGTTTGCTTGCCATCCCTCTGACTTGGATTCACACAAGAAACACAGCTCTGTGGAAGGCTGAAAGGAGCAGGGCTGGGGCAGCTCTGCTCTGGAGCCAGGCTGCGAGAGCTGGGCTGGTTCAGCCTGGAGAAGAGAAAGCTCTGGGAAGACCTTAAAGCAGCTTTCAGTGCCTAAAGGGGCTACAAGAAACCTGCAAAGGGGCTTTTGACAAGGGCCTGCAGGGACAGGACAAGGGGGAATGGCTTTAACCTGACAGAGGGGAGGCTGAGATTAGGCAGAAGTTCTTCCCTGTGAGGGTGCTGAGGCCCTGGCACAGGTAGCAGAAGGTGTTCCTGCCCATGGCAGGGGTTGGAAGTGGATGATCTTCAGGATCCCTTCCGACCCAAACCAGTCTGTGATTCTGTGATTTACACAGCTGTGCAATGGTTTCAGTCTCTACAGCGAGCCCCAGGGAGCAGATGGACCCTTTCAGACTCCCAGCAGAGGTGGCAGAGTGGGTAATCCTGCTGCTTAGCAGGAAAAGAGCCCAGCTACGATGGAGAGATTCAGGAGGAAGCATTATTTACAGTCAGGCTGGAGCTGTGTTAAAGATTCCCATTGATTTCTAAAAATACCTGCGTGAGGGCAGGTTTGCCCAGCCTGCTCCTCATGCCACAAACAGGTTTGCATTACCATTCACAGCACAGGCACAGCTCCCGTCAAACCTGGAAGGTCCCCACGGAGCAGCCTTGCCTGTCTTGCCAGGAACCCTGCCACCAGCAGGACAGTTTATTTATTCCACAGGGTGAAACGTGTGTAAAACCCGGAGTGGAGGGAACAGGACCCATGGGATAGGGAAATGACGTTCCTGAACGGTGTGCACAGGGTCCTGGGCAGAGACTGCATCAGCTTCATCTCAGCACGGGCAAACTTCAAAAGCCCAACCTGAACATCACCTCGGGCGAGCTCGGTGTGTATAAATACACCATTCAGCATCCTCCAGAGCTCTTGCCCTAAGTTAATTAGGGAAACACTTAACAGGCAACAAGTTTTCTCTATAGAAGGCTGTTGGCAGGGAGACGTGCAGCCCAAGCTTGGCCCGCATCCCACGTGAGATCCTTCTGACAAACAAACTGCGGTGCATGGTGTTCGGGAGCAGGAGCCAAGAGCTGCTTTGGGAAGATGTCCCGACCCTGGCAAGCACTTGGCTCTGCTCTTAATTTCGAGTGACTTTGGTGAAAGCAAAGTGCTGTGCTGTGGGTAAGTGTCTCGCTTTGCCTCCCCAGCGCATTTACTACCTGTCCCTGGAGTTCTACATGGGCCGCACTCTGCAGAACACCATGGTGAACCTGGGCCTGCAGAATGCTTGTGATGAAGCCATTTACCAGGTGAGGTCTTGGGGGTGCTGGGGTTCCCATGAGGAACTGGTCCCACTTTGCCACGCGGAGGGCTGGTTACCTGTATTTCTCAGGTCTCCCTCCTCCTGAGTTTTTTGACTAAACAGAGCGAGGCTTGGGTGAAGCTGAGCCCCAGGACACCAAATTACAGTTCACACATGTACACATCTGTGTACACAACAGTGCTGCCAGATGCAAGTGAGTCACTGGGAAGGAAGAAGGCGAGGGGAGGGCATTGTTTGCTTGAATTAAAATGTTATCAGAGTTCAAACTGGGAAAAGCACAGCTAAGTACCATGAAGCAAACCACAAGCAGTGGTGAGTTGGGTTTGCACCCACCTCTCCAGCAGGACAGTGACCTTTCTGAAAGAGTATGAGATTTTGGGCTTTCTTACCCAAGAGTTTTATTTCCCCATCTCCTCTTCCCCTCCTTCCACTGCACTGATCCATGTTACACTTGCTAGCAGAAGCTGGGCTCTGGCACTGTCTCTCAAATGAAGTGCTACAGTTGCTGGTGAACCATCACTCTCCCTGCCAGGAGATGGGAAGGGCTTTCCAGGGAGGGACATGACACCTTTCCTCTCTGAACTATTGTGCCTCAGAGGGCAGGCTGGCTTTTTCCAGGGAGGATCTTCAAATCCCTTTACAAGGCACTTTCCACACGCTGGTTTGGCCCGACATGCAAGCAGAGGCTTTACTCGCTGTAGCCTCTGACATGTGGAGCTCATCATGGGATGAGCTTCCAGCTGGGATAGAAGGTCTTGTACCCAGCATGGCTCTGTCACAGGGAATCCGCCTTGGTTTTTGGGACCCCATCACACTGGGCATGAGGCTGTCCCAGGCTGTTGCTGCAGAGCACTGAAGTGCTGGGGAGCAGCTCAGGCAGCAGCCATGGTGTTGTCCTGACTCCCCGCTGTCCTCCCTGGCACTGAGGTGAGATCTCTTGGCTCCTGAGGACTGTTTGCTGCCGGCACACCACTTAGCCTGCATCCGGCAGCAGTCCCTGGGCTGGAGAACAAATGAGATGGAGCAGAACAGCCACTTCCAGCCATGGCCTGCGGTCACGGAGCTGGGCAGCAGGTGGGGCTGCATGTGGGAAGGCCCAGGGCATGATGAACGCTGCTGTAACCAGTGGCTGTGCTCTCCCTCAAGGACGGGGCGGTTGGGAGCAGGGGGGCAGTGTGTGTACCCGGACATGACTTGGCTGTTCGCCGTCCTTTCTCCAAGGGCGAGCTCAGTGGAAGGGCCTCCTGGGCTGCCAGGAGATGAGTGTTTGTTTGAGGTCTCTAAGGAAACCTCGTCCATGGGAAAGCGACGTTTTATAATGAGCTAAATTGTTTTCCAGTTAACTGGACTTCCCAGGGACCAGGGGCTGGTGAGATGCTTTGTGGGGAGAGGGAGATGCAGAGACCCATGTGGGCTTCGTTTCCCATGGTGTGGGTTGGTTTGGGATCTGTGTGTGCCCTCCTCCGCAGCCCCAGGGCATGGCCTTTGGGCGATGACATGTTCTGCTGTGGCTCTTTCCCCTGTAGCTGGGTTTGGACTTGGAGGAGCTGGAAGAAATAGAAGAAGATGCTGGGCTGGGGAACGGAGGACTGGGCCGCCTGGCAGGTAAGCTGGGGAGAAGGGAGCCCCCTCCTCACACAGGGGGCATGAGTTGGTGTGACTGGAGGCACCACAGCAGCACGGTGTGCAGACCACCTCAGCCCCCATCAGCAGTGTGCTGCCCTCCTGCCTGCTTCTGGCTGGCCAGAAATGAGCCCCCTCCCCAGGGAGGACACCCTGGAGGTGCAGTTGTGTAGTCTGCAGCACAGCAGACAGGGCTCTGGCTGGAAGAGGCTGTCTGGAGCCTTTCTCCTCACCTCCCCGTGAAATCTCTCACTTCTCACAGGCACCCAAGCAGCTCTCATGTGGGCAGATTGTTGGCAGCTATTTCTGTCTGCCTGTCCCACAGTACTGCTGGAGACAGGAGCTTCCCAGTGCAGGAGAAATGCTGGGGCTGATCTTTACCAGAGCTGCCCCAGACTGAAGGCTGGAAGGGTTTGCTTTGAAAGCAGTCATAGTGCAGTAGCTGGTGGAACAGCAACTTGGGGTCAGAAGCCCTGCTTTACTGGGCAGGCAGGCCCAGATCAAGCTGTGGGCACCTCAGGCAAGTCTAGAAGTGCTCTCAGTGTCAAGGCTGGATTTGGGGTTTCGGTGGCCTGTGCTTGTCATCAACAACTTTGGGGTGTTCCTGGTGGCTCAGCAGGTTTGCCCCTTCTGCATGCACATTTCCTCTGAGTAATAGATGTTTCCAGTGGCACTGGTTGTGGCAGCTTCTCACTCCCATGTGCAGCAAGCTGTGGCAGGGACAGCAAGTGAGGGATGAGGTTCCATGCAGCATGACCATGTTCTGCTCTTCCAGCTTGTTTCCTGGACTCCATGGCCACGCTGGGGCTGGCGGCGTATGGGTATGGCATCCGCTATGAGTTTGGTATCTTCAACCAGAAGATTGTCGATGGCTGGCAGGTACGTGAACAAACTCAAGTCATGGAATCACTGACTGGTTTGGAAGGGACCTTAAAGCTCACCCAGTTCCACCCCCATGCCACAGGCAGGGACACCTTCCACTAGACCAGGTTGCTCCAAGCCCCATCCAACCTGGCCTTGAACACTGCCAGGGATGGGGCAGCCACAGCTTCTCTGGGCACCCTGTGCCAGGGCCTCAGCACCCTCACAGGGAAGAATTTCTTCCTAATGTCTCATCTCAATCTCCCCTCTGTCAGGTTAAAGCCATTCCCCCTTGTCCTGTCCCTACAGGCCCTTGTCAGAAGCCCCTCTCTAGCTTTTTTGTCAGCCGCTTTAGGCACTGGAGCTGCTCTAAGGTCTCCCCTTAAGGAGCCTTCTCTTCTCCAGGCTGAACCAGCCCAGCTCTCTCAGCCTGGCTCCAGAGCAGAGCTGCTCCAGCCCTTGGAGCATCTCCGTGACTTCCTCTGGACTTACTCAAGCAGGTCACCCTTTCTCCTTCTGTGTCACACTGTGGTGGTCACCTCTGCCTGTGGACAAGGCCTCACCACACAAATGACATTGCAGTGCCTTGACCTGTTCATAAGCTGGATGCATGAGCCCAAAACCTGATGCCAAATGTGCTGCCACTTCCTACCACTTGTGCTGACCCTTGGGCTCTGACTGCCTGAACAGAGAGGAGTGCTGAGGGTGGCGGGGTGCCCACGTGGCAGGCACTCACCTGGCAGCGCATGCTTATCATCAAATCATACGATCAGCCAGGTTGGAAAAGACCTTTAAGATCATCAAATCCAAATGTTAAGTTGGACTTAAGACTTAGCTGTTGGAGACGTGGCTAAACACTTCATGAAGGTGTCTGATGGAGGATGAATTTGAACGTGATGGGACACATGCAAGTGCTTGGAGTGCTGCTGCTTCTGTGGGTTCCGTGGGAGATGCAGTGAGGGCATAAACAGGGACTGTCCTGTAGCTTTAATGATCATAACATTTGCAAGTGAATATAGGCTAAAAAATCCTGCCCCCGCTGGCAGTTTTCCCTAGTGTATATCTGGAAGTGGTTTCCATTAGGAGACTTGCCTTGCTTCTGAGCATAAAGGACCTCTTCTCCCTTTAAAATAGCTTTCCATAAGTCAGGAGGGTGAGAGGTTTGAGGGTTGTTTTTTTCTCCTTCCCCACAGAGAGGCTGCGATTCAAGGCCCTATAAATGGTGAACACAGGGAACAAAACGTCCCTGTAATTGGCTTAATGTTGCTTAAAAAAGAACAGGGATGGTGGTAATGCTGGGCTGTGGCTCGGACCTGCCCCCCTGCCTGGCACAGCAATGCCTGTGGGCACAAAGCATCTCTCCTCACCCTTTGGGGTCTGGTGCACATAAGCCTTGGTGGCTCTGCTGAACTCACTCCCATTGCTGCTGTTTGAGTGGAGAGGAGAAATGCTCTCTGGCAGAGGGCAGAGCAAGACCTGGGTTACAGGGGGTGGCTTGTCAGGAACAGCACGGATTGCCTTCTAGGGAACCGCATCCCCCATCTTCCACTATCAAACTGGATGTAAAGAACTCAAGAGAGGCTGAGTGCAGCAGTCTGTGTTTGCAGCAGTTTGGATGGTTTAAACCTGTACAGCCTGTAAAGGCTGATGTATTTATACCAGCTGCCATGTAGTCATCCGTGGTTTGAAAAACCCAGCTGTCCTCTAGAGGCCTCTGCACATCCATTTTTAAAGTCAGCTTACTAAAGCTTTGCTTTTAAAGCTTTGCTCTCCCTTCAGAGAGCCTTGTTTAGCCTTCACTCGAAGACAGGAGCCATCACTCAGACTCTCTTTGCCCCTTGCAGGTGGAGGAGGCCGATGACTGGCTGCGCTACGGCAACCCCTGGGAGAAAGCGCGCCCAGAGTACATGCTCCCCGTGCACTTCTATGGCCGCGTGGATCACACCCCCGAGGGTGTAAAGTGGGTCGACACCCAGGTACCAACATCTCCTGCAGTGCTGGGCTAGGGAGGATGGACCAGGGGCACAGGGCACAGTCTGTCCCTTCCTGCTGGGGGATCAGACTTTGCTTTTCACCCAGCAGAGCAGAACCCTCTCCGCTGCCCTTGCTGAAGGTGACTGTGTGCTGGAAGCATGGTTTCAAGTCTCCAGTCTGCTTGGAGGCTTTGATTTGTGGTGGTGTGGAAAGCAAATGGTTCTTCAGCCTCCCACAGCTGGGGAGGTTAATGCTGTGCTTCAGGAGCATGTGCCTGCTCAGAGCACAGGCTGATGTGTCCCAAGTGCATTCCAGTCTTACAGCTGAGAAAGCAAGCTTTAGAGAGGCACAGATTTAGTAAGAGGATAGAAAATGTTTCAGCCTCTCCTGTCTAAGCACTGCTCAGGATGGAGGGAGGAAGGACAATGATTTCTCTGGGATTCAGGGACATGACTTAGCCTGTCCCATGATGTTCAGGGGTCTCTCAGCCTCATGAATTAGCTCTGTCTGTCCCAGGAGCACACAGTCATAAAGCCAAGCCATTTTATTCAGCACTAAGAACTGAAGCTCACTTGCAGAGTTGCTTAGGCCTGCTCAGAGGGGAAGCAAACCAGATCCTTTCCCAGGGACCCTGGTTGTCAAGTGCTGTGCAGTCCCAGGACACACAGAGTGCAGAGGTTCAACACCACAGCCTTGTGAGCAGCACAGAGGTACTCTGCCAGAGACATCACTTGGGGACTGAGCCCATTGCCTTTCGGTGTGCTCATCTCCTGACCCCAGCAGTAGTCCGGGATTTCAGGGTTCCCAAACGGTGCAGTGAAACACTGCTTCCTGCAGGGAGGTGAATTTTCAGATAAAGCCATCAAGGGAACAAGTTGGAAAGGCTCAAAAAAGCCAAAGACGCAGTCTCCCAATATAGCATCACTCAGCTCATGTGATGTGCCCCAGTCCCGTGGCTCAGGCAGGGTGGGCTTGCTGCCTGCTTCCATGTTCGGAGCTGGTGATGGCAGCTGTGAGAGCCTGAGCTCTTGCTGCTTCTCCCCAGAGAGGAGGTGTTGCTGATGCCAGCACAAGGAGACTGTTGAGGGCCAGCGTGCTGGTCTGCGTGCTGCCCTGCGAGCACAGCCCCTTCCATTCCCTGCTGCCTCTCCCATCTTTCCTTGCAGGCAGCCTCTGGCTGTGGCTGTCATGCCAATACACACTGACTTGTTAAGGAGGGTGCTGGTTCCTTTTGCCAGTGTCAGAATGGTGTCCCAGCCTCTGTGCTGCAGGATCAGGGCCTTGCTCTGTAAGCACCATTCAGCTTTTCTGGCATAAGCCCTCAGCCTCTGTGTTCCAGGCTGAGATCGGGGTGCCTTGCCTCGCTGCTCAGCAGGGCTGGAGACATGCAGATGTTGGCATAGGAGTGAGCTGGAGCACACAAGCTTGGTAGCACACCCATGGCCTGCCTGGCTAGTGTGATCTGAGCTGGGAGCCCCAGTGTTACTCCCTGTAGCTGTGTGTGCAGCATCCTGATGCTTAAGCATCATCCTGATGCACTAAGAGCTTCATGCTCATGTTCACTTTGGGTGCTGGAGAGCTCAGTGAATTTACCCAGGCAGGTTCAACAGACCTTGAGCACTGGATGAACTGTTCTAGGAATGGTGCTGGACTAGGGTTTGGTTCTGGCAGGCTGCAGGAGGCTAGCAGGCAAGATTCAGGATGTGGAATGTATCCCAGACGGAAACTCAAAGGTCCCAGTTGCCCTGGCCCTACCCCAGCACAGACAGAATTGCAGTGGCTGGCTCAGGATGCTTGCAGTGCTCTGGTGAGTAACTCCCAGGAATGCCTGTTGGTGTAGGAAGGTCAGCAGGTTTCTTGCAACTCTTTTCACATATAATTGATGGGCTTTTAACTCCAGTTTGTCAGTAAAGCTCCAAACAGCTCTGCTTCTATTAATGCTTTGCCAGTGGGTGCTGGAAGTGTTCATGATAGCAGTGCTCATGAGGCTCAGCAAGTGTGTTGTAGTGAGGTGAGATTCTTACCATAGCCGTGAGTTGTCTGTGTCCTCTGGATTCTTCCTGCAGAGGTCTCGGCCACTTTCCCACCTCCTCTGAGGCCAGAGTGCTGCTCATCAGAGGGAATGCTGTTCTTTTGCAGGTTGTCCTTGCTATGCCCTATGACACGCCGGTGCCAGGGTACAAGAACAACACTGTGAACACCATGAGGCTGTGGTCTGCAAAAGCCCCCAATGACTTCAACCTCCAAGAGTGTAAGTGCTATCCCTCCAATGTCTCTTTCCTGACCAGGCTGGAATGTGGTTGTGCCTGTGTGCACTGCACTCTCCCTCTGGCCTGCTTTATCCTATCTCCTGGCCAATTCCAAAATGCAATGCTATGTGCACATCCATGGGTGACACTACTTCCTGAGCCATTGTGAACCAGGACGCTCATCTGCCCTCCTTCTATCTCCATCACACTTTATCATGCTCTCAAAACCTGCTCTGTGCCTTCCCCAAATGATAGACCACCCACCGCTGCACTCCCCACATCACCAAAGGAGCTGCAAACCCACACATGCCAGGGAGGGTCATTTCTCTGCAGCATCCTCCTTTAATGCTGAAGGAGCATAGCCCATCTTATCACTGGTTTCCACTGGGTCTACATGTGACCTCTCTAGAGGATTTTTCAGGCTCTGGTTGTAGCACCGAGGAGCAGATACAGGGCAACTAACACGCCAAATGTCAGTGCTAGGCTGTTGCAGAAGGGCAAGGTTTTAGATGATGATTCTGATTCCATGCTGGCAAGCACAGAGATGTGTGTGGCCAAGCAGCCCTGCCAGGAGGACTTGTGTGGGACAAGGGGTGATGGCTCGAGTCCTCCTAATGTCTCCTCAAGTCTTGATTGGCAACTGCGAGCTGGCTTTCAGATGAGTCTTTTGTGCCCTTTAGGAGTTGAGTGTGATTGTGGTCTTTGTGCTTCTTTGCCTGGCCCCATGTCTCTTTAGTCCTCGCTTTTTTCACCTCTGGCTGCTGTCTGTCTTCAGTGTCTGTCTATCCTTCCCGATATGTCTTGAGAAGCTGCCTGGAGATTTGCCTTTCTCTTATCCTGCTCTCTCCTGCCTCTCTGGTGCCTTCACATGTATACATTTCCATTCAGATTTCAGTAACACCAGCCTGAATGTTCCTGTTACAAATCTCTTTACGGGACAAAGATGGAGAAGCCCAGTGTCGGGGACCTGCCTGAACCCCTACAGCTGCCTCAGCGCTGTGTGTGTTTCTCTTTTGCTGCAGTCAACGTGGGTGACTACATTGAGGCAGTGCTGGACAGAAACCTGGCAGAGAACATATCCAGAGTCCTGTACCCAAATGACAATGTGAGTGCCTCTCCTGCCTCTATTCCCTCCCGGTAGTGGTACTGCCTTGTGTGCAAGCACTGGAGGTCATGGCCACCTGGTGTTTATTGCTCTGGTTTAGGGGGTTTTAATGCAATAGGTTGGCCCAGTAATTCCCAGTGAACAGGCACAGCTCTGGGGGTTTCAGAGGGTCTCTGCTGGCAGCGGGCAGCTGAGAGTCTGGCCTGTAGTGTAGAGATGCTCTGTTTCCTGCTGCAAGGAGGGGAGGAAGTGTTACTCCTTCAAATTCAAGGCAGTTGCCAACTTACATGGCTGATCCTTTGCAAAGGTCAGTTGTCATTTCAGAGACTGCCATGAGGGGGGACTCGTTTCCATCTCCACTCCATTCAGACAGGATGTCTCACTGCAGGGATTGTCCCGGGCCATGTCACCCACTGGGCACTGTATCCAGAAGGGAAGAGCCTTAACTATCTAGTTGTGGGTTAGCATCTGTGCTGAAAAAGCTGATCTTCTGTGCTTTACCCCAACCCTCTCATTCCTGCTGGTCTTGTCTAATAGATCAGCATGAAGCCTAGTGTGCATGGGAGGCAGTTGGTGTGTCCAGAGACACTGCCTCCTGGCCATTGCAGCAAGCCCAAGATCTGTGGTCCAAAACCCCTGCAAAGGGTCTTGCAGTGAGGGAGGGACATGTGCTTGCTCTGTAGGAGTACCATGGATGTGGCAGGTTCTGTTGCCCTCTGGAGGCAGCTGTTTGGGATGCTGAGCCCCTTGTTAGACCCGTCAGAGGCGAGAAACATCCGCATTTGCCCTGATGAGGTACTGGAGCTATAGGCCCATCAGAGTGGACAGGAGCATCTCCAGGGGTTTGGCTGCCAGCTGGGGTGGCAGCTGCAGCACTGATGGCTTTGGTCCCTCCACTTGCAGTTCTTTGAAGGCAAGGAGCTGCGGCTGAAACAGGAGTACTTTGTGGTGGCTGCCACCCTCCAGGACATCATACGGCGCTTTAAGTCCTCCAAATTTGGCTGTCGAGATCCAGTGAGAACGTGCTTTGAAACCTTCCCAGACAAGGTGAGTGTGTGGCAGAGAGGGCCCACGGGTGTTTCAGCCAGACCTGCCTATAGTGAGGGAGAGCGGGAGGCTCAAGACCAGGTTGGAGCAATACAATACAATGACCCTGGCAATGTGAGTTGGAAAACAGGTGGTTTAGAGCAGAGAGTGAGTAGCTCTGTTCCTGAGAGGTGCCTGTTTCTGGGGTGTGTGCCATGAGAAGAGGCTTGGGGCTGACCCTCACCCCAAGCCCATGCGTGCAGGACACTGTCACAGTCCTATCATTGCCAGATCTGAGCCCAGCGAGTCTTGTGTTGCAGGTGGCTATTCAGCTAAATGACACCCACCCTGCCCTGTCCATCCCAGAGCTCATGCGGATCCTGGTGGATGTGGAGAAAGTGGACTGGGACAAGGTAAGCAGAGCTGGGAGGTCCATGCTGAACCATACAGGGAAAAGAGCTGCTGTCCTGTTCTCACGTGGGGTTTCCTTTCCCCTCCTTGCCTGGGCATGTGTGTGTTAACCTGCTGTCTGTACCGCAGGCCTGGGAGATCACAAAGCGGACCTGTGCCTACACCAACCACACGGTGCTTCCCGAAGCCCTGGAGCGCTGGCCAGTCTCTATGTTTGAGAAGCTGCTCCCACGTCACCTGGAGATCATCTATGCCCTCAACCAGATGCATCTGGATGTAAGGGGTCGGGCTGGTCACAAGCCGTGGGAGCTCAGGGGGGTTGATACGGCTGCCTTTAGGGTGGGAATGGTCCTATGGCTGGGTCACTAATGTCCCTCTCTTTCCGCATGCAGCGGGTGGCAGCTCTCTACCCAGGGGACATTGACCGTCTCCGGAGGATGTCCGTGATTGAGGAAGGAGACTGCAAGCGCATTAACATGGCACATCTCTGTGTGATCGGCTCCCATGCAGTCAACGGCGTGGCCCGTATCCACTCGGACATTGTTAAGAACTCCGTGTGAGTTGGGGGACACCCGAGGGATGCAACCCTGTTCACTCACTGGGCTCTGCCTGCAAGCCTGGGTCAGGGTCAGCTTTGGTTGCCCTAATGGGCATAGAGGCTGGGGAGACTGTCTCATGTGTTTAACTCTGGAGCTGGTGGAACCCTCAGCGTTAGAGCTGAAAGGAGTGAGGGGCAGCACAGAGCTCACGTGTGTTACAGGGAGGTCCACAGACTGCCCTGCTTCAGGAGCATGTACGGCAGGGGCCCAGCTGGAGCTCTGGGCGGTGGTGGGTGGCTCAGAGCTCGCTGCTCCTCCAGGTTCAAGGATTTCTATGAGCTGGAGCCGGAGAAGTTTCAGAACAAGACAAACGGGATCACACCGAGGCGCTGGCTCCTGCTGTGCAACCCGGGACTGGCCGATGTTATTGCTGAGGTGAGCTGCAGGCAGCTGAAGGGTGAGCCGCTCGCTCCTGGGCACCTCTTCGTGTGTCCGATGGGAGGAGCACGCCTGTTGCACGTGTAGGTGTGATCTTGGCTGGGTGTTGATAGTTGGTGAGGAAGAGTTGGCCAAAAATGTCGCTGAGATTTGGATGTGGTTCCGTGTCCTTGCAGTGACTACGCACAATCTGTCAGTGTGTGAAGTGGGGCGTCTGCAAAAGCAGGCGGCTTCACAGGCACAAAAGAGCTCCCTTGGAGCTCCAGCCCCAGTTCTGTCTGCTTTGTTTAGCAGGCCCTTTAGCACAGGTTTGTGCTCCACCCTGGGACATGCCATAGCTGAATAATGTCCTGCAATTAAATCTATCTTCATCTGCTCATCAGTTCCCCCAGCTGCCAGGAGGCCCGGGTGCACATCCTCCCTCTAAAGCTCCTTGAAAGAGGAACTTGTTTTGGGTTTTACAAGTGGCCCGTTTCCTCTGTACCTTTGGGCTGCCCGATGGCACAGAGAAGTAGCCTCACCCTAAGAAACTGTGCCCCTTTTCCTGGCCAGAGTACCTCTTCCAGTTCCCAATAGGACTGTTGCATCTCTGTTGGGGAAGCAGAGTTGTAGCTGCAGCGAAGTGTCTCAGGAGTGGGACAACATCACTCTCTTGGTTTGTTCTTCCAGAAAATTGGGGAAGGCTTTATCACAGACCTGAGCCAGCTGAAGAAGCTGCTGGATTTCATCAACAACGAGACTTTCATCAGGGATGTGGCAAAAGTCAAGCAGGTAACATGCACTGGGGGTGGCTGGGGGAGAAGAAAGCTAAAGACACCTGGATGCTTCCAGGAACATCCCAGCAGCAAATGCTCACTTCTGACTCAAGGCCTCGGAACCCATGCCTGTTCCTCATGGAATTTTCTCGCCAGGAGAACAAGCTGAAGTTTGCAGCCTACTTGGAGGAGCAGTACAAGGTCAAGATCAACCCTTCGTCCATGTTCGATGTGCAGGTCAAGCGAATCCATGAGTACAAGCGGCAGCTGCTGAACTGCCTGCATGCCATCACCCTCTACAACCGTAAGTCCTGCCTGGGCTGGTAGGCAAGGGGTGTCCTTTCAGTGCCAGGGGTCCCATATAAAAGTATGCCAGGGGGTGGCCAAGGACTCCTACGGGGACAGGGGGCTGGAACTAAATGAGGTCCCTTCCAATGCAGATTCTGATTCTGTGGCCCATCTGTGCCCAGCACAGCTCTGGTAGATGTCTCATTGGCATTCAGGGTCCTGCAGGTGTTTTGGGTCCATGGGACATGGGCTGGGATCCCAGCTCACCTCTGATGCATGCAGTAAACTCTGCCTGCTTTACCTTCACTCTGGTTGTTACGCCCTGTTCTTTCAGGTGTCAGAAGTGATCCATCCAGATCCTTTGTGCCAAGGACTATTATGATCGGAGGAAAGGTAACTTGCATTCCAGACTTGATGCATGCTTGGGCTGTGGGGATGTGGGATGTGTTCCCTTCTGTGGCTTGGCCAGGCCCACTGTAGGTTAGTCAGCATGTCTCCTGGTGGGCTCTTCAAGGAAGGCCTTTATGGACTAATGGGACTGAACAAGGCCCCATCACTCTTTCCCTGTGGCTCAGGACTTCTCCTCTCAGTAGGGTGTTTTTGCTGATCCATGTGAACAGCAGAGGCGAGGACCCGCATTGGCACCTCTCATGCTCTCCCTTCCTTAAAAGCCTTCACCATTTCTGGGCTGCTCTTCTTCAGGCAGCCCCTGGCTACCACATGGCCAAGATGATCATCAAACTCATCACGTCCGTTGGCGAGGTCATCAACAATGATCCCTATGTGGGGGACAAGCTCAAGGTCATCTTCCTGGAGAACTACCGGGTATCCCTGGCTGAGAAGGGTATGTGTGGGCTTGTGTAAGCACATGTCAGGAGCTGGGAATGTCCCAGCAGAGCCCAGAAACACGCTGGCCCAAAGAGGCTGTCATGGCAGTTCACCTGGCTCTCCCCTTAGGAGAGGCCTTAAGACAGGGCAGGGTCCCAGCCCATGGGGAGCTGCAGCACACCAAGGATCAACTGACTCCTACCTCTCTTGCACCCAACAGTGATCCCGGCAGCAGATCTCTCCCAGCAGATCTCCACAGCTGGCACAGAGGCCTCGGGTACCGGCAACATGAAGTTCATGGTGAATGGGGCCCTCACTATTGGTACCATGGATGGGGCTAACGTGGAGATGGCTGAGGAGGCAGGCGAAGAAAACCTCTTCATCTTTGGCATGCGGGTGGAGGATGTGGAGGCTCTGGATCGGAAAGGGTTGGTGCTGGGGAGTGTCCAGTGCATACCAGGGCTTGTCAGATGGGGATGCAGGTCCTGCCATGATCTCCAGGAGGGACACTGTTCTCTTTGGGCAGTTCTGGAGCAGGATAAAATGGCAGGGGGGGCTAGAGGCAGCTTCTGTCCTGGGCTGGTCAATGCCTGGCCCATGAAGGATGCAGCTCCAGGGTTGAGCATCAGTCCCTACAGCCCATCTCTGCCGGGTGCAGGTACAATGCACGGGAATACTATGAGCGGTTGCCAGAGCTGCGCCAGGCTGTGGACCAGATCAGCAGTGGGTTTTTCTCACCTCGAGATCCCGGTTGCTTCAAGGACATTGTGAACATGCTCATGTACCATGACAGGCGAGTGCTGGGGTGGGCTGCTCCTTCCCCGCTGGCCTGCGTCCCCCAGCAGGCAAAGCCTCACCTTACTCTGCTTTGGGTTTCAGGTTCAAGGTGTTTGCTGACTATGAGGCCTACATCAAATGCCAAGGTCAAGTGGACAAGCTGTTCATGGTAAGAGCTTCCCCCCCACTGCACTGCCAAGGGAACTGGGATGAGTATGCTCCTGTGGAGCCCTTCTGACAGACACCACATCATGGGCATGGCTGAGGCAGGTTCTACTGCTCTGACAGCCTCACACCAGAGTGTTTAAACCAGCCACGCGTGTGTACCCAAAGCCCTGCAAGGCCAGGAGCTGGAACATAGCTGGGTGCAGGGCCAAGTGCTGACGTTGCCTCTCCTCTTCCCAGGACCCCCGGGAGTGGACTAAGAAAGTCATCAGGAACATTGCATGCTCGGGCAAGTTCTCCAGTGACAGGACCATCACGGAGTATGCCCGGGAGATCTGGGGTGTGGAGCCGTCTGCCACAAAGATCCCCCCACCCAACCTCCCAAGGGATTGATGCCAAGGGCAGGAGGGAGGGACGAGCTCCCAGCCCAGGCGGCCTCACCTGCACGTCACTGCCCATCAGAGGAGCTCAGCTCTGCAGGGACAAGGCCTTTCCCTCAGGGGGTAGAAGGATGCTCTGAGGAGGAGCCCTGACTGAGGAACAGGAGCTGGGGGAGAGGAGAAGGGACCCTGTGTCTGCACCCCTGTGTCCAGCCTGCATGTGCTGCCTAATGCTTCTAGCGAGATGACCACGGATAAGTCTTCCACAGCCGTGTTCCATGCTTAACAAGGGCTTTCCAACTCAATCCTCCCCTCCTGCTGCATGCAGCCTCACCTGGCCTCTTTGGCCCTGCCCATAGGCAGGTTTAACCAACACACTGTGTCTGTTGCATCCTCCAGCTGGGCTGTCTGACAGCCCCAAAGCTAAGGGGGGGGCCCTTCTGATCACCCCCTTCCCCACTAATACCTAGAGATGGTGGGCTGGTGCCAGTGCCACAAGAGATGGCTTGGAGAGCAGCGACCTCCTCAGCCCAGAGCATGCCATAGCCTCCTCCCCACCTCTGTTAGCCAAAAAGCCCAGTATCAAAGCCACTCTGGCCATTTACAGCTTCCACCTGCACAGAGAGGGTTGTACCTGCCAATGCCAGTGGGGGTGCTCCAAGCAGGCTCCAAGCTCTGCAGACACTGCTGAGTGCTGTCAGGAGTTGGATGTGTATCACTTCTCTTCATCCCTCTACAGCTGGGTCGTGCTGTTCCACGTCCTCCCAGTGCTGGGGCCAGTTTAACACCGGTAGAGCTGTGTAGTGCACCAGTACTCCCTGTGTGACACAACTCATTAAACCGACCACAACACCCGCTGGTCTGACTCCGGCTGACTTGTGACTGTTCCACAACCAGGTTCAGGCCGCAGTCACCTTCCCCTGATGTGGCTTCATGGGATGGGGTCCCCTGCAGCTGGCACGGAGCTGGCACCATCATGGCCACAGCAGAAAGGTCAGTCTTGCCAGTGCGTGGAGAGGGAGCTAGTAGCAGAGGCTGCACTGAGCTAACTGTACCCTGGTGCATTGACTAGATGGACAGAAGCAGAGGTTTGCCCTGCAAATGGCACACCAGGCTCCTGTGCTGGAAATGCCACCAGCATCCCCAGAGAAAAAGCAGAGCTTGGGCTGCAGGCACAAGGCCACTGGGCTCCAGGAGAGCCCCTCACTGGCAGCAACCCCAAGGACCTGGCCAGTCCCAGCTCTTCTCCCCTGCATAACTCCCGCAGCCCTGCCACACACCCCAAACCTGCCACAGGGCAAAGGGGCACAGCTGAAGTGATCAGCAGTCAATGCCTTTATTAAAACTACACCACTTGTAGAGAAACATTTCAGTGTCAATTTCCAAGCATCTCACTGGCATCGCCACCACCAGCACTTGAGCATGCTGGACCTTCAGCTCCATCACATGGGAGGATGGCAGCCAGGCTCTGCCCCAAGCCAGCTGCCAGCAGCAGCACGAGCTGGAATGTGCACGGCCCTGTCCAGAGCCAGGTCAGTGTTTCCCTCCTGTCAGTGCAATAAATACAGGGGCATCACACATGGGCTAAGTGGCAGCTTTTGAGTATCACGGGTCAGGAACCTCAGGGACAACCACGCTATGGCAGAAGAATCTCAGTACAAGAATGAGCTACTGTCTGCCTTGTGACTAGTGTAAGCCTGCAGGTAGAACCTGAATGCATGCTGGGCAGTTTATACTACGGTGATAACACCCCTGAGCAGACCCTTCAGGCAGCACAATTCACTGAGCACAAGTGACTAAACCTCGCATTGTCTATATGGACTGACCAGTGGCATCAACCAGGCCCTGTTCTAGCCCCAGGAAGGGCAAGGCCACCCTCAGATCCTCTCTCTGTGGGAGAAATTCATTTCCACTTCTGCCTCCTGGACGATATGCTCCGACCATGGCCATGAGATGGGCTAAGAAGTGCTACTGGAAGTGCCTGGGATGCCCAGAGCACAGGAGAGAGGTGAAGGGAGAGAAGGGAAGGGATACCCAGACTTATTTTTGCATCAAGAGCTGTGTACCACTGCCTGCTTAGAACCACAGCAAAACAGCACAGCCACCAGAACAGGAATACCTGACCTTCAGTTATTTAAAAGGTAGCTGAGGAATAAAAGCCTGCCCTTCTCACCCAGAGGAAGCACATGTCTGCCTGGGTGGCAACAGGGAGAACAGAAGACATCCATTCCCACGTCCTGGGTTCCTGTTGTTCATGGAAGTGGGAGATCAAGCAAAAATGTTCTCTCAGGCTTGCCAGCTTAAACGCCCAAATTTGCAATTTATCCATGTAAGTAGCTTCAGTCCTAGTAAGTGCGTGTGAGGAAGAAGAGCTCCAGAGACCACAGCAGGGATGGGAGCAGAAATAGTGTTCAGAAGGAAGAGGGCACAGAAGATAAAAGGGCATTAACCTTTTCCATTAAATAGATGCTTAAAAAGGAAGAAGAAAAAACCTCATCTTCCCTTCTATTTCCAAACGTGTGCAATGAGCTCAACACTTGCAACACTTCGTGACTGAGGAGCTAAATAAACCCCTTCTCAGCACCTGGACCTTCCATCTTTGTAATTCCAGCCACTTAGCAAAAAAGGAAAGGCAAAACATGTATTTCCTAGAAAGAAAACACCTCAAACTCAAGCAAGACAACTGCAGTCTGGAGACACGGCAAAAGCCATTCGCTACAAATGAGTCTCTACATGATTCAAACCAGCAGCAGTATTTAAAGGTGAAACACCCTTGGTCATGACACATAGGTCTGAGGAATGTCTGTCCCCAGCAGTACCAAGCTTCACTGGCCAGGCTTCCTTGTGCTTCTGTTCTTCGTGGTTTGATACTGGCTGGTATCACCCCTCCACATCCACGTCAGAAAACAGACCAACAGCTTCTTTCTCCTTCCATGACGCCAGGGGCTGGAGTTGCCAAGGGTACACAGCAGGACCGGAGTCGGAATCCCTGAGCTCCTCTAGTGCCAGGGATGGAAGAATGGCAGACTGACCCACAGGGAGGGGGAGGAAAAGGAGGGAGAGGAAAGGAAGAAAGGAAAATCTCTGTGCTGCCAAGCAGCTGGTGTTCAGTGATGATGCTCTTGTTCAGATTTTCCCAGGAATTCCCTAGGAAAGGAAAGGACACAGCAGTGACACTCAGCTCTCCTACACTCTGGTACAAGCTGCAGCCCGCAGGTCTTCCCATTCCCCTGGCAAACACCAGGGCTCAAGCAGTTGCAGCTACAGGGAACAGCCCTGAGCAGTGCTCACCTATGCTACCAGCTGAGTAGAAGAGCCAAGCAGGAGTCGCTGCTCCAGACAACTCCTCCAGAGCATCCCGCTCACAGCAGAGATGAGCCAGAGAGCAGTGCTCCAGCCTTCCGTGCCTCCCCTTCCCAAACCCTGCTTTGCAGGAGGGGTTTGTGCTAAGCCAGCCTTCTGGAGACCATAGGGTCTCCAACTGCTTGTTGCCCATCTCTCTTGCTGCTAGATGCGTATCTCAATGTGCCCCAAGCCCCCCAGCCGGAGGAGCCCCTCTTTAGCTGGGCTGTTACCGCAGTATTCGAGGTAGCTCTGGACTCCTGTAGATGTACTTGTGCCGGTAGCCGAGGTCTGTGTGGAACGGCACAAACTGCACCTTGTAGTCCCGGAAACTCCGCGACGTCGCAGCGATGTTGTAAAGCTGAAAGCAAGGGGAGGCAGGTGAGGGACACGTGTCACCCAACCCAGCTACCCCATCAAACCAGCACCCTGCTCAGGGCGGGTTACGGGCCCTGGCTGCAACCGCTCTGCTCTAGTGCCATCCATGCTCTAGCACCAATCCCTTCTGACTATGTACTTCTACATATTCCTATTACTTTTTCCCTGGCTGGGATGCTGTTCCATCCATACCAGCTACCAGATCAGTTTGCAGAGTCAGCACATGCGTACCTTCTTTCCCAGATGAAATGGTACCACGGGGTCATCCTCAGCATGAAGGATGAGCAGGGAGCAGGAAATGTATTTCACACTGTAAGAGAGACACCAATGTCACAAAGGCTCAGAGCAATCCCGTCATTCCCCAAGACCAACACACTTGGATATTCAAGGAAACTGCAATGACAAACGTGTCCTGTGGGTCATTACCTGCAGCTCAGATCTTGAAAGCACTATTATCTGGGCACCGTTCATCTGATCTACAGAAAAACCTAACTGGTGGAAGGCATCCTTGTAAAAGCTATTTAGTGCGCAGAGCAGAGCAAAGTGGCTCACCCCACTGCAAAGCAGCATCCCCCAAGCTCTGGTTTGGCTTCAGTACAGGCTTTTGAGTCGAATGCTCAGTGCGAAGAGACAACGTTATTACACATAGGGGGACTTACAAATGAACAGCAGAGAAATTTCCCCAAACCTTCAATGCCCCAGTGTAACGTACACTTGATAAGCATAAATCACATGGCCCAAATCAGCATATCCCCAAGCACTCTCTGCTGCATCTGTCCTTATTAAGAACAATTAGAAAGAGCTCCACAGTTCAAAACTGTGCTGCACTCAGGGCTGTGAGAGGAACGGAAACCCCTTCAGCAAGTATAATGCTTCAGCAACAACAAACAGTAAATCAAAAGCAGAGTGCAGGCTGATCTCTATCTCCCCTGGTGCTCGCCTCAGCTCCCTGCAGCACCAGCTCAAACCCCAGCAGAGACACAACTCACTTCTCATCGTTTGCAAACTTAATTCCACTTGTCGTGATGGGGTCAAGGAAGAACCAGTCAAACCCAGGGAAGTATCTGTATATCTGAGAGGATATAAAAGCGCATTAGCGGCAGGCACCAGCAGGACAGTTACACAAACAGCAGTAACATGGCCCATGTTTCCACCAGCATTACTTTTCCACTCCTGTTTCAGGCCCATCTCAGCAGCCTGCTCAGGAGCAAGCTCTCTGGGTGCTTGTACGATCAAGGTCTCCAGGTATCCCGCTGCTGCTGACAACAGCTCTCTTCTCGGGAGACAGCTTTATCCCAGGATACCTCACCAACACGTGACCATGTCAGATGGAAGAGATGGCCATATGAGAGTGAACTCACTGGGGAACCCATGCAAGTGCAAAGGCGCCACAAAGACGGGGACCAAGAGAAGCCCAGCTTTGCCATCACTATGCTCATAGCTCACAAAACAGCCTCCCGCAACAGAGAAACTACAAGAACAGGTTGTCCACTGTTGAGAGCAGAGCCCATCCTCCCATCCCTACATTTATTGCCCTTTCTGATCTCAGTTTGTTTTCTTGAAGCATGCCCACTTTGGTGTGGGCTTTGGTACTGCTTCTTGCACTAGTGCTCCCAGGAGCTGCCCTAAGTGCAGCTCTTTACCCCTGATGCTTATAAATATCACTGCTGCCCCACAAGCTGTAAAGTTGCCAATCTTCTGCATTACTCCTCACTTCTGATGCTTAATTTCTAAGCACACAATTACGTGTTACTAGTGTGAGAGCTGCTGTGTACTTGCCACAGAAAAGGGATGACTTCGTGCCTCCTCCCGTATGTTGGTGAAAGGAGATTCCAGGATCAGGGCATCCGGGGGAGTTTCTGAAAAGCCAAAGGCAGCGTGCTGCAATGCAGGTGTGCAGGCAGCCAGTGAGGTCAGGGTCTGCTTTGGGAAAGCCCCTGCCACCACGGTCACAGCACAGATGTGTGTGGAAACCTGGGCCACCAGCAGGATGTAGGCTGGTGGGAAGAGCATCCACCCCCCAGACTTACCTCTCTCGCAGAGGCGCCTCACTAGGTTTGTTGCAACCCTGGAGAGAACAACGACAAAGAGTTAATGTGGTGTAGTCCCTCTGCAAAGCACCAGGCTCCAGTGGTGGCAGGTGGCAGAGGTACAACTGAACTGCCTTAATATCACCCACTCACGTTGTCTGGGGTTCCCAAAGGGCTCCCACACTCAACTGTCTCCACTAGCACCAGGTGCCTGCAGTGAGGCACATGAATAAGTCCAAGTGAGCAGCTCACCATGTAGGCACTCAGGAGGACCTCCCTGGAGGTGGCTCTTGGCTCCCAGCCTGTCTGCTGCTGTGTGACACAGCCTTTCCCCCTCAGACAACAAGGACTAAGCAAGAGAGAGGGGAATGGGCAGAGGGGTGCTGTGTTCCATGCAGGAGTTCCATGCAGGAGTGCAGAGTCCCAGGGTGACACTGCAAGGGGTTTCCATAGCTGAGGAAGAAAGGAACAAGTCTCTCCCATGCATCTCCTTCCTGGGACAGGGATATTTCCAAAGTGGCTGAATCCTCCAGGCACACATTCAACATGCTCAGACTCCAGACTGGCTATGGTCACCAGGGAGCTCAGCAGGGGACCACAGTTCCAGGCCACTCAGATTTCAGTGCATTGGGAAATGTCTCCAGCACAATGTGATGCAAAAGGGATCCTGAACGTGGCAAGAGCCAAAGGAAAAACCTTTGCCTTCTCTCAAACAAAGCAGCGTTCAGTATCACAGCCATGAAGAGGTACAATCCTGAACCACCTCCCTGACCCAGCCACACACCTGTAGGACAGCAGGGCAGGCTTTTGTGGTCTCCAGAAGTTTAATGGGCACAAAGCTCAACTCAGAAGGAATTCTTGCATTAGCCCTCTGCTCCTCCACAAATCAGAGGGGAAAGAACACACACTGCCTTGCTGAACACAACCCACCTCCAGACAGCAGCGGGGGAAAGGGTATCATGCACATGCAGCTGGTGTGAGATATTCAGAGTACAAGAGAAGCCTGATGTTCTGCTCTGAAGGACACCCAGCCTAGGTTCCCCAAGGAAGAGATCAGTGCAGTCCCACTTTCTCTCCCCCAGTCAATCTGCGTTATATCATTCCAAGTGTCTTTTGTTCCAGTGCAACCCCCTGGGCAATGAAGGTTCCAGATCAATCCCTGCACAGTCATTCACTGTAGCCCTTCTCACTCTGTAGAGTGCAAAGGAGAGGCTACTCTGCAGCAGTGATGCCAGAGACCCCCAAGCCAAGCCAGCCTGGGGATTACAGCAAACAGCACCTCTGTTCAAGGTCAGTGTTAAATGTTCTTCAGAAGCTGCTCAGTCCCTATGGCGAGATGCTTACCCCGTGCCCAAGGAGTGTCCCCATATATAGACAGGGTTGTCCCCACTTCTTGCTTTGATCCAGTCGAAGACGTGAAGGGCATCATAGGTCATCCCCCTCTCTGATGGGCTGCCTACTGAATCGCCCCAGCCTGGAATAGAAACAGTCCCTCTGAGAGCCACACAAAGGGGTCAGCAAAGCCAGCCAACAACAACTAAACGAAGAGCTGGATCTCAAACACTGCCACACTGTGCTCTTGCACCTACTCATCTGCAACAGTCCCGCTCCCAAACCACAGCTGCTTCGGCATGCATGTAACCAGTATGTAAGGGGAGTCACTAACAGCATAAGAATTGGATACGAAGGGTCAAAACCCAAGCACGCTTCACAGAACTGCAGCAACATCAGTTTGTCCATGCTGTTTGATCAATGACCTCAAGCAATTTTCCATTCTCCTGACTGGTTTGGCTCTATCACTGCTGCAGCACGTCTACAAATCTTATGCTAAGCAGCAAGCAGCACACATCCCTCCTGATACCTAATAAGCAGCCAGAGAAGCAGCTGCCAGGAGGACTGAAAAACAGGGCAAGCTCCTACAAATAAACCTTTCCCAGATGCCTTCTTGATTAAAATGCAACGGATTAATTTATTTTCTGTATCTCCAGTGGCATTAAATGCAGCCAGTGCTTAAAGACTAAGAAGGGAAAAAAAGAGCAGCAGAAGTTTGACTGCTGGTGGCACAGGGCTGGAAAACAGTCCTGGCTCCTCCTAGGGAGTTACCAACTGCTAGTGAATCATTTACTCCGTGTCTTATCTCTCCTAGCTTTTAAGTGCAAGTTCAATTCTCTGTGTGACCTCAGGAAAGTCAATTAGCTCATAACCTAAAGAACACATCTAGGCAAGTTCACTAGTTCCCAGATATGCACCTGGAGGATGCCTTAACTGGATGCTGTGACAGTAGATGTGCCTGGGCCACCCTCTGCTCCTCAGCTCCCAAATCAGTGAGCCCTAAGCATGAGGACAGATAGGAGGCATAGTCCACAAAGCTGGACATCAGGAAGTGGTGCTACACAGGAAGGCACTGGAAAGAAACTTCTGGAATTTTTTTGGATACCCCTTAGGAAAACAAGAAGCAATGACCACAGGTGATTAGCTGGCATGGAGTGTTTATAAAACAACAGCTCCCCTGAGAACCAGAAAAAAGAGCAAGTTTTTTGTTGCTTTTATAGAAAGAGACCTCTAAAACCTTTCCATAATAAAAGAAACCCACATACCTCGATAATCAAATGTCACCACGTGGTACCCAAGCGAGCTGAGAACCTGCAGGAGGGAGACATGCAGAAACCCATCACAGAGACTTGCACAGCAGCTGAGCTCTTGCCTCAGCACATGGATCTAGTTTATAACATGATCAGCCTGATGTGGTAAAGCAACAACTTAAAAGCTTTTCAGTGGAGCAGGCACAGAGCTTTTCAAATATGAATCATCTCAGCCCACTGGGTTTACTCCATCTATTTCCTGGACTTAGCTGTTGATTCTCCCTTTAACAGCTTTACCCTTCAGATCCACAGATAGATATCCCGTGACTGGTTCTCCTACAGACACTTCCAGGGTTTCCAGTGGAACGATTGCTTCATTTATATTATTCAAACAGGCATAAATGTTAACATAACACAGAGGAGCCCATTTCAGGTTTCAGAAGGCTTACATCCAAAACAGGTAAATGATGTATCATTAAGATTTATGTTACACCCAATACTAATCCTAACAAAATCTGTTAAAAGCAAGTCAAATATTAGTTCAACTTGCTCAGAGAAAGTGCCTTGTTACAAACAGTGCTACTGTTCCGAACTAGCATTGTGCAGCATGAACCCAACAGCTCTGCAGGAGAGAAAAATCAACACAAAATCACAAAAACATCAAAGTGGTGTTGCTTTCATGGCCTAATTGAAGTGATCTTACGATCAGGCTACACTCCACACCTCCTAATGGACTAAAGGGAATCATCTCATCGCTTTATTTCCAGTGTAACTGAAAGCTTCACAGCCTGAACAATGACTGTTACTAGGTCACATCACATGAATGCAGTAAAAAGAGAAAAGGAGGACAACAGAAAGGAGGGGTGTTCAGGTAAGCTGGCAATTCAGCTCCTCTGTTGGGAGGACTGTGGTGGTGATGGTTTCTCCCTCTTCCCTCTGGGATCCATTCAGGGCTAATTTTCACACACTTAATACTGGAGGCTTCTTTCTCCTCACTGGCCTATGTTTCCATGTCACCTCATGCTCACCCTTGCTGTACTTGGTTGTGTCACTTCCTGGCACTATCCATGGGTTATGCTACTCCATCATCATCCCTCTTTTAATACCATTTTCCCACTAACAGTTATTTGGAATTTATAGTAGCAGACGCAACTGCAATAGCTTCAAAATCCCTTTGGTTTCTGCTATTCAGGTCTCTTCAAGCAACATTTGCTTCTCTTTCCTTGGCTCTAAATCCTTCAAAGGGGTTCCCTTGGGAGGGGACAAGGTCCATACTGTGTCAAGGGCAAAGCCGTTTACAGCAGAGGTATTAAATGCAGTTTTTCCACTCTAGGATCCACACTCCCAAGTCACTGTTTCAACACCCTCTTGCAAATCACTATTCCAACATCAGAGAGAAAGGCAGTTCTGTGTATACACCACCACACGACAGAACAACAACAGAATAATCAGGTAAAGTATTAATTAACAAATGAGATGCTGCTTCTACCAGAACCACTGTGTACCATTTTTATATGTCCACTTACACACTGAAGCCCCTGACTGGGCTTGCAGAACACAAAGCTCCTTGCAAAGTTTGGTTTTTAGCTTCCCAAGGTGATTTTACTGCTAACACATCACATACAACCCAGCCTTGTCCAAGCCACCAAAAATAACCTGTTGACAGTTAACTCATCTTGTACTTTTGTGGAAGCATTCCTGGCAAAGAACCTGATCAGCTCAGCTGGAGCTCACAGTTAACAACAGCAAGTAATAGGTTTCAAGTATCTTTTAATATGGCAAGTATGCTCCTGGCTTACAGACCCCTCTTTCCCTTACACTCTTCATACCTGGAGGAGATTCAGAGCCCTAAGCTATCTGCCTGTTGGGAGCGAGTTGTAATGAGCAGTCTCCTCACGCCTAGGCACATCTGAGGTGTTAATGCAACTGCTTGGACAACACGTGCAGCCGCTTACCTTGTAAAGCTCCACACGGTGATCCCCTCCTCTGGTGGCAGCAATTCATGAAGGGAAGAGGAGACATGAAGAGGATTCATGAAGAGAAGACCACAAAACAAAAGAAACAAACAAGAAAACCCACATGTGCACATTAAAGCCTCCAGAAACAGACTTTCCCAATCACCACAAGTTTAACAGAAACACACCAAACGTAAGGAATAGCAGAACAGCTTTGTCACAAATGTCACTGACATGCCACGGCTTTGCTGATCTATGCAGGACACAGTTTTGAAGTCAGATTCTCCCTACAGATCTCTCAGTAGGTAAAGATGTATTTTTCAGCCCACCCTCTTACCCGCCTCTTCCTGTAGTACATCCAAAGCAGACCGCTCCTGCTGGCTTTGCAGACCCTTGCTCATACCATCAGTAACTGCTGCTCCACAGGGTGTGATGCTCTCTGCAGGACTCACTATGTTAACCCAACCTGCTGGCCCAGGCTCCAAGCACAGGGACAGAAAGAACATGTGCAGAAGGCTGAGCAGAGAAAACCAGAGCTGAACACTGCAAGTCCAGAGGAAGAATTTCCTTTAATATCTCTGGTTTTGGTTTGAGGTTTTTTGGTTTGGTCAGTACAGCCTCTAAATCAAAATGCCACTTCCCAGTCCAGCCTCTAAGAACACATGAACTTGCCAGCCAAAAGCTGTCAGCTCCAACTGTTCTACAAAATACCTAATGCAGCCAGAAACACAAGGGGTTGCCTGTAAGGACTTCTGAAGCATGTAAGGCTGAAAGAAGATATACTTGCTTAGAGAAGTCACCTTTGACATCCCTGACATCTCCCCTCACTACAAGAGAGACACTGAGTGCTGGAGTGGGTCCAGAGAAAGGCAATGGAGCTGATGCAGGGCCTGGAGCACAAGTGTGATAGGGAACGGCTGAGGGACCTGGGAGGGTTTAGTCTGGAGAAGAGAAGGCTCAGGGGGGACCTTATTGCTCTCTACAACTGCCTGAAAGGAGGATGGAGCCAGGAGGGGGCTGGGCTCTGCTCCCAAGGAACAAGGGATGGGAAAAGAGGAAACCACCTCAAGCTGCACCAGGGGAGGTTTAGGCTGGATATTGGGAACAATTCCTTCCCCAAAGGGCAGTCAGGCATTGGAACAGGCTGCCCAGGGCAGTGCTGGAGTCACCATCCCTGGAAGTGTTCATAAACTCAGGCAAAGCAGAAAGCCAAGGCAGTGCCTTTACTTATGGTTAATGCAGCCTGCATCAATAAAGCAGCCCTTTGACAAGAGACTGAATATCCAGTGAAGAAACATACAGCAGTATGTATAAAAGCTGAAATGGCAAAGGCGATACACCTCCAGCCTCCCTAATGTGCAAAGTGAAATACGTGATCGACCCATAGCTCAGGACTTCATCCCAATAGCAATTGGAGAAGCAAAAAGTAAATCTAATCGATATGCACATAACAGAGATACTGGTCCCAGATTACCACCATTAAGCTGCAGAATAGCTTCCATTAGTATCGTTTGCTACACCAAATAAAGGCAGGAAAACAAGTAAAGCAGTATTAGAAAAACAATGCAACAATTTGATTAAACCTTTAGGGTCAGTTTTCAAAAACCCATCTGCTCGTGCATTTCCTGGCTCCCAACATCCATCTTCCACACCATACCCTCTTACCAAAGAAGAGCACTGCTAAAACAAGAACTTGGGTGAAAAAGATCAATGTTCCTGCAATGTAAAGGTCAGTGAACCTTCACTACCAGCACAGGTGAAACAGTTTCTTTGCTTTGTATCATGGAACTTGCATTTCTGCAATGCTTCTGCTCTTGCAGAGTATCTATGAGCAGACATCAGCTTCAGAAGAACATGCACTGGCACTCCAAACTCAGAAAGGGGCTGACAAGATATTAGTAAGGAAAAAGACCATGCTCTAATCAATGAAGTAAAGCACTGTATCATGCAGAGATGGGGCAGTAAGGACACAATTCTGAGAAACATCCAGGAAGTCTGAGGCTGTGCTAACGTTTCTTAAGCATCCAGCGACAAAGTACAGAGAACCCACCTACTCCTCTAGCTGATACACATGGTCGGCTATGAAATTGCAAGGTTTAGAAATGCTCCTGTTCCAGACAAACATCCTGCATGCATGCAATAATGAAACAAGGCCAGCCCATTGCCTTCCTCTTTCCTTCTGATTTTGCTACCTCAGAATGCGTTAACTACTAAAACAAGCTCACAAAAGGAACTGGGAAGTTTATTTACTATGTGTAAATCACATATACAGAAGCACTAATGCTATCCCCTTGATCCAGAGACCACTATACTGCAAAGAACGAATTCTCCCTACCTGATCTAGTAAGTGTCACAGCCTCCTGGCAGAAAATACAATGCAGACTACAGTATCAGGTGTCTCCAATAACTGCAAGAAATCTATTCCACATTCAATAAATGGAGAGACGCAACCTCTTAAAACATGCTTTCCTTTTAAGAAAGGAGTAGCATCAAACTGCTTTTAGATTTTATTTTGGTTCTAATCATAGAATAGTTTGAGTTGGAAGGGACCTTTAAAGGTCATCTAGTCCAACCCCTGTAATAATCAGAGACATTTTCAACTAGACCACGTTGCTCCAAGCCCTGTCCAACCTGGCCTTGCATACTGCCAGGGATGGGGCATCTACCACCTCTCTGGATAACCTGTGCCAGTGTTTCATCACCCTCATCATAAGAGGCCTTCTTCCTTATATCTAGTCTAAATCTACCCTCTTTGATACCATTACTTCTTGTCCTGTCACTACAGGCCCTTCTAAAAAGTCTGTCCCCATCCTTCTGATCAATGTATCAAAGCTGTGGCAAACCAGGAAAACACAGCATGACACAAAGACATCACTTTTTAATGCCTCACCTTGTTCCCGCATTCCCATGCAAGTAGAGGATTACAGGGTGACTAGATCCTAAAGCATCTTCAAACCACAACTGGTCCTTCCCTCGGGCATTCTTCCACAATGCTGCAGGGACCGTGTGCCTGTAGAAAGAAGGAAAATAAACAGTCAGACACTCATTTCTGCCATTTGAATGTTGAGTTTTCCTGATCAACTTATTACCTCAGTTCACACACCCCCCACACGTCTTCACAGAGCTGTCATGAGTGACAAGTGGCCAGATTTAAAAGGCAGTGCCCAGGGTTATGTCTACATTTTCACCTCCCATCACGGTTGCCTTCAAAACTCAGGTCTGTGCAAGGCATCCAACTTCACAGGCAAACCCAAAGCACAATTACTGAACTTGCCACTGTTCTGGAGAAAGAATCTCAATTCCTCAGCTTTTAAGGCATCTAATTTCTTCAATTAACATACTTATACACCATAAACAAGACTGACAGCTAGGTCAGCAAATGTTCAGCATAATCCAAGTCAGCTGGCTTTGGAAAGCGCGTTCAGTAAGAAGCAGAGCTGATTCCATAGTCAATCTGAGGAAAAAGAGGCACTGGGATCCAGATGAGAAGATCATGTATGTTGCTTTCAGACACCAGAATTTGAAGTGGGTAATTTCTCTAGAAGGTGTGGACATGCCCACAGCCATCTCAAATTGTTGAGAAGGGGGCAAGCTTACAGCTGTCAGAAGTAACTGAAGTACTCACATGCCTTTCTCCTCGGAAGACAAACTGTCTGACACACTTTCCTCATAGATGTAAAGCTCAGAGGACACACAGGGGGAAACAATGGAAAAAGTCTACTCTCATGCATGCAGGCAGCAAATAAGGAGTTCCTGAGTAGGAAAAAAGCCCCAGTAACTGCAGGACTCAACTTCTCCATCTGTTCTGCCTCAAGACTTGGGCAAGCTTATGAACAAAGGAGGCTGAGGACTTAGTTTCAGAAGCATACTGAATGCAAGACCTTACACTGGCATTAAAGCAAGGCTCCAAAGTTTCCTGAAGACCTCCCTCATACATATCCAGACAAATGACACAGACTCTGAATTGCCACCACAAGCTGGAAGTTCTTTTTTAGTAACGATACACAGTACACTTGTAAGGGAAACAAAAACCTCCCCACTGAAACCTAAACTTATTCAGCAGCTTAGCAGGCAGAAGTAATTGTCCAGGTGAAGATAGAGATCGTTATTTCTCAGCCTACCCTGCCTGCAAAACCTGAACTTCCAGCTTCTGAACATGTCTTTCACCAAAATCCACTTAAAGGGAAGGAACCATCTTTATGCAGCAGGATATCACCATCCCATTCGAAAGGTTATACACGCTCAAGTGAAATCTCTACTACACTAGTGGGAACATACAAATAACACACATAACTGAAACCACCAAATTCTACAGCTTAGAGATCCAGCATCACTGTCTGCATGAAGGAACAGCCCCCTTCCTCCACACCCAACGTGGTGTCTGGCCCTTTTTCAGGTCTTTCCTGCTCTTGCATGTATATTCAAATTGCAGGCACTTTTTCTTCAAAGCTAGGAGGAACTTCTCTGTGGCTCTGAAACTTCTGGTGTTGAGACACAACAGACAGCACTCGTGAGAAACAGAGGCAGAAGCTGGTTTAAGCTGAGGTAATAACACGCGAAGTACCAAAAGCAGAGGTTTTCAGACAGAGAACCAGTCGCCTGAGCCGATCCTGGGTACCAAGGAGGTAAAATGAACTGCCCTTGCCTGGAAACAGAAAACCTTCTTCAAGAGGACAGAATGACAAGGGATGTCTGACACTGTCACTTGTCTGATTAAGAAAGTAAACCGTGTGTTCCATTCTCACCCACTCTCCAAATCCTACATATGTTTTATACACAGAACAGTCTTCCTCCTACTCTGAGCACTTAGATCCTGTTTGCCTACCTTCCCCCACATTTATTTTTGCAAAACAAAACATGAGCAGCAGTTGAATGACAAAACTCCTTGGGTCTCATCTGATATGGAGGCATGGTCTTTGTAGCAATGCAGACCAGTAGCCTTTACAATTCCAAATGATGATACCTCTCTGAATGCACAGGGTATCCAGTTTCGTTTCATGCATTACTGATCTGAGCTCAGGTGAGTTCCAGAGACCCACACACGTTTCAACATCAACTCAGTCAATTGGCAGAGGAAAACACAAATGTCCACAGATCAGAGCAGGCGAGGGCTGCCACATGCACAGCAACCATAAGCACCACTGAGAACAAAAAGAAGGATAAAGATGCACAGCACAGACTGCATACAACAGGCTTCCTTACCAGACTCCAATGGTTACATCCTCCTCTGGCTGCAGGTAATAATTACAGGTGTGGTTTAAACCTTGATCCTGTGGTCTTTTCAAGTCAATGAAATATGGGACCCTCACTGAAATACAAAGAAAGAATCACAGAATGGTGTGGGTGGGAAGGGACCTTAAAGCTCATACAATTCCAACCCCTTGCCATGACCAGGGACACCTTCCACTAGAGCAGGTTGCTCCAAGCCCTGACCAACCTGGCCTTGAACACTGCCAGGGATGGGGCAGCCACAGCTTCTCTGGGCACCCTGTGCCAGGGCCTCAGGACCCTCATGGGGAAGAATTTCTTCCCAATGTCTCATTTAACTCTCCTTCTGTCAGGTTAAAGCCATTCCCCCTTGTCCTGTCCCTACAGGCCCTTGTCAAAAGTTCCTCTATCAATTTGTTGTAGGCCCCTTTAGGTACTTGGAGACTGTTATAAGGTCTCCCCAGAGCCTTCTCTTTTCCAGCTGAACAAATGAATACACGTTCCATCCTGTGGATACTGAGGCCTCCCTTTGTGAGGAGCCAGCTCACCAGACCCACTGTACTGACAGTGTGACCAAATGCAAAGGCTAAGCAGGCACAAGGAAAACACTCAGTCCGACTGCACGAACATGTCCTCTTCTGCTCCAACCAGAATATTTTCCTAAAGTGCTTTTGGGTGAAGAGTCACTGCCTGGATAACAATTCACTGGGTGTAATTTCACGTGCTATGTATTCATGCAACTTCCTTGAACCCTTCAGACAAATGTATTCAACATACTGCACAGTTTTAAAGACGCTCCTCCCTTGCACCCCTCACCCATCCCGACAGACTGAATCACTTACCAAAGTTTAGGAAGACCAGCTTTGCCTGAATAGCAGGGCAGAGTTTTACTAGAAATGGAATGGCAATGTACATTCCCAGCAGCCAGATTATTAACTTCCGCAGTCGGAACCATAATCCATATCGCCTGTATAAAAGAAGAAGAAAGGAAAAGAGAGAAAGAGCTGAATATAGCAGGAATTTTGGGAAGCAATTTTCACAGGGATCTCTGTGCTTGGCACATGTGAAAACCTGGTCACTGACTCTTTAAACTGTTTAAAGTTAGTTTTGTTTATGTAGCATCAGCTGAGGGAAGCAGAAGTACCCAAACTGTCAGCTGATGATACACAGTTTAGGAATAGGGAACAGAAACTCCCCACTGATTACATTTTAAACCACTCTGTAACAAGAGCTTTTTGTTCTGCTGATTTAAGATATTCCAGGATCTCTAGAAATGCACATCACATGTCTGACTCCACAAAGGAGCCTGGCTGCCCTTCCCATCCAAACCACCATCAGCAAGACTCTGTTTAGTTGGATTTTAACACATTTTAAGGAACTATGTGTAATGAGACTGATAAAAAAAATCACACTTGATCGCAGGTACAGGCTGGAGCAGATATTCTGCCTGGTCCAGCTAAAACGGTTCACAGCTCTCAACATCATGAAAAGCAGATCCAAGTTACAAGACATTATGAAACTTGCTGTCTGCATCATCATTCCCTATGAGCCCAGACTGAGTTCAGAGCAATTGCCCCAACATGTTATTTCTGTTTTCTCCAAAGTATTCCAATTGGGAAGAATAAACTACCAAAAAAACCCTCAAACCAACACCACAGACAAAAGTGAAGGATCACACAGCAGCTAGTTATCTCAGTTTTTCTCAATATATACTTTGTTGCCTCAGAATACTTACCACGTACACATCCATACGTATATGCATGCATTTAATATACATAAGGTGTAATTCTAATGATCTAGTTGATTATTTTTAATCCAGTTGATTACAGTTGCCCATTTGATGGGCAGAAACATTGAGGCCCTCAAGTATCGCTGCAATCAAGAACTAAAATGCATGCAAATCTTCCAGGCAACACAACTCCCTTTGCTTTCCAGCAGGCAGCCTCTAGGAGGAACAACACTGCAGGCGAATGAGTGACCAGCTCTTGCTGTCAGGAAGTGCCAGCAGCTGAAAGCACAGATCAGTATTTCCAAGAGGCATGAAATTATTCATCTCCCATTCGCCAATTTTAGGAGCCGACACACTGAATTGTGGAATACCAGAATGCTTTGGGTTGGGTTGGAAGGGACCTTAAAGCTCATCCAGTTCCAACCCCCTGCCATGGGCAGGGACACCTTCCACTAGACCAGGCTGCTCCAAGCCCCGTCCAACCTGGCCTTGGACACTGCCGGCAATGGAAGATTTGTTCTGTTTGTCCTTTAGCCTCTATAATAATTCAAGTACAAATCCATCTGCACATAAACCCAAGCATTAACAGTAAGTGATGTTAGGTCTGTCACCAGGAAGTGTCAGTCAATTAGTACAAAGTAAATTTCCATTATATGCCACCAAAGGTACAGAAGATGCAACAGGCAAATTCATACCCAGTCCTATGGCTTTCATCATTGCGACATCCAAAACATTCATTATTCAACTTCAGAAGAGCATCAGAAATCAGCGACTTTTTTAGTCACATCATAGGTACCTGGACATTAAAGAGGCTGTAAGAGATGCCAATAGATCACTCAAGTCCATTCCCTCATCCTACAAAGGACACACTGCCTAGAAGAGTTGTCTGCTTAATTCCTCCCACCAACTCTTGACAAGGTACATGAATGTCCCTCTGGCAACACAGAGCTAAGCTACATGGACTAAAATTCATCAAGTTCACACAATTTCACCCCAAACAGTGTTTTCTCCTAGGAAAAGTGAAGGGTACCACAAGAAAAAGCTAAGTAAAGATTTCCCTGGTAGGTAGACAGGGAAAAAGCTATCCGTATCTCAAAATCCAGCTAAGCTACTAAACATTCCTATTATCACCAATGAGAAAGTGGGAGAGGGGAGTGAATAACACACAAACTCTTTAAATACTGGCCTTAAAAAGCTAGGATGGAGCAAGGCATTCCAGCCTTTACTGGCAGAGACCCGGCCCAGGAAAAGCTCCACTCCATAGTTCCCACCAGCCTACTACGGCTGTACCCAGGAGCGAACAGTTAGGATGTTCTACTATGTCTCTTTTAATTAAAAGACAAATTAACAGGAATAATGGACTTAATAAAGCAGTGAAAGGCAGCTAATTTATGGCCTACGGGTTTTCAATAAGAAAATAAGAGAGAAAAGCAAAGCAAGCTGAGAGTGCTGGAGAAAGTTTCCAAACATGCAGGCTCCACCTTCGGGTTCCTCACAATATGTGACAGCTCATCTTCAGAACACACACAGCACCAACAGTGATGGAGAGAGGTGTCCCAGCCACATCTTCAAACCCAATGTTGACAAGGAGATGTCAGTACACCCATAAACCTTTTGAGCTGGCATTTGGCAGGGCAGTCAAGCTGTTCTAACCACACAAAAACACTGCCAGCTACTGAAACTTAGTCTTTTCTTTGCTGCAATTATAGCAAAAAATACTGCCTTCCTTCCTCCCAATAGCACATTGAACTTCTAAAGCACAGCAGAAAGCTGCCATAAGCACTAGCTCATTGCTCTGTTCACAGCAGTAACACAGGACAGTGAAAGCTGCACACACAGCTCCAGAGAAGCGCTGTGCATCAGCAAACAGCACCACAGTATTTTGTCTATCAGCTAACCAGCGCTTCCATGGGTATACCCTGCAGTCTATCCCACTTCCCATTCACTTCCATAGCTAGGCAGCATGAAGGTGGCAAATGTTAATGCGGCCACAAAGGAAAATTCATTGTAGGAAGAACCTGCGCCTGTATCTGCATCAGAGCAGATACATGCAAATACATAGAAAATAAGCTCTTCAAATTGATCAGGCTGTAGGTACGGTTGAGCAGTTGTAGTAGAAATGCCTGTCCAAAGAACAGGCCTCCAGGTCTCTGTTGGCAGTGGCATCAGCTTAGACACCGTACAACTGCTGCCTTAGACACATTCACAGACTGGTTTGGGTTGGAAGGGCCCTCAAAGCTCATTCAGTTCCAACCCCTGCCATAGACAGGGACACCTTCCACTAGAGCAGGTTGCTCCAAGCCCCTGTGTCCAACCTGGCCTTGAACACTGCCAGGGATTTAGGAGGAACGCAGGATGCTGGGGCATACAAGCATGTCCTTTCTCTCCCGTCATTCCAAACTGTCTATTCCCAAGGTCTCCCCTGAGGCTCCCTTACCCTTTTCAGCCCAAAACAAGCTGTTGCCTATAGGACATCTCCTTTTGGCTGGAGTAAGATCTCTAGGCCATGTTTTTCCAACTCTCTGAACAGAGATGAAGTTTGTAACTTTAAGCTCCCAAATTCGCCCAGTCCAGCACCTCATTACATAGCTCCCCTCTTGCAGCCCAGACTCTCCCTCGGACTGCTTCTGTGACTCCTTCTGATTAATATCAAGTGATTAAACATTAACTTAAAACAATAAACAGTGAGAAGGAAGCCATCCAGCCAGTCATGTACAAAATCTGAGGTCCGTCTCTCTGCAAAGCAAAGGACAGCATCCCAATAAACTGGGTTAGTTTCAGAAGTAGCAAGCTCCAGCCACTGAGACCTTCGTAGGCACGTTTGGGTTTGTGAATAGGAAAGATCTTGGGTAGGACTGCAAGAATCAAGACCCCGGTGCAGCAAGAGGGAGAAAAGCAGCATCAGCACTCAGGGTAAGGGGAAGAGGAAGGCACTGCTGAGCAGGCAGTCAATAGCAATGAAATGCCAGGGAGCAGCATGCAGGGACTCGGAACACAGCAGGTTTAAAAACTGGAGTCCATAAAGTGAGGGAAAGGCAAGTTATTGTAGGACATTAATGAGCAGAAATAATGGAGCAGCCTGCAGGGAATGCAGGGCCTTTGGCAATGCCACAAGTTTCTAAAACACAGCAAATGAAGCAAGGTAGGGAAAGGCTCACACAAGCATTTACACACCCCACAGCACAGGACATGGGAGCTACATCTAGCCTTTCCCTCTCAAGCACCCCATCCTTTCCCAGTGCCATGCCTTTGCCCCTCCACAACCAGCACCTGAGCTGACTACCTCTGAAAGGTTTACCAAGAAAGGAGCAGATGCTTCTCTTATTTTAAGTATGTAGCAAACAATGAATAATTATACCCTAAGGCAACTGAACCACTGACTTTCGGGACAGGAGAACAGGCTTGGGGATTAGGGTTTTAAGGCTGTTGACTTGCCCTGAATGACCGCTCTGCATCAGCTGGTTAGTTTGCACCAGAACCACTTGTTTAAACTCCACGAATATACTTTCTGCAGAGCTCCCCGAGCAATGCTGCTGACACTGATCAAAGCTGAAGTCACCCACGCTGCATTTCAGTCAAGTTTGGCATTGAGATACTACTGTGGTGCACTCCCCCCACTGTGTTGACTGAATTCTTTAGTTTTTCACTCATTTCACAGCTGACAGCTGGTTTCTATTACAGGCACAGCCCTTTCCCTAGTCCACAGACTGGGGAAGGGAAAGCTGCCTGCAAAAAGAGGGGGGGAAAAACCCAAACCATAAACACAAAAAGGCTGAAACTGCACTGAAGTGCAAAACAGGAGCTTGGCCCAGCTGAGTGGGGTTTCCACTGAAGCAGCACAGCTCGTTTCTCTCTACCACACTCTTCTTCACAAGGAGGAACATTCAGGTACACAAGCAAAGGTTCAAGAGCACAACCCATATAGACATCTAATGCTCCACCACAGTTCCTAAGTGCCATTTAACATAAAGCCACTTGTCTGTTGAATGCATACCATAACTGAAAAAGCACGCAGTACAGGCAAGCCAGCTCCCCAGCACCACTTAAAACCTGTTAACATGCAGCAAATCCACCAGACTTGCATGTGTGTGTTACCCTTGCAGCAACAGCAGGAATCCATAGGTTCAGACTTCATCCCTATGTGAACAGGCTCACATTTCCAAGCTGCACAACTGTGTGAACACGAAATCCTTTTACACAACAGTTTTTGGGAGACAGCCGCAAGACACAGGGTTTGAGAATTACCACTCGGGCTCTGTGGCTCTGGTGTCTTTTAAGCCACCTGAGTGAAAGGCTCATCTGTGTATTGGAGACCTTTTTCCTTTCAATGCATCAAGATGGTTGTTTTACATTTGCTCAACTGAAGCAGCTCTGCTTTTGCTAGCAGTGATCAGAAGCCATTCCTCCTTGGAAGCCTGAAGAAAAAAAAACCCTGCTTTTGTGTTAGCAGCCATACTGCCACCTTTTAGATGCAGAACACATCCTTAGCAATACACATTGATTACAATGAACCAACAGTTCCCCGTTAGAGGCATGCAAGCAAACAAGAACATTCAACAATGCCAAAACATTACATATACTGTCAGCTGAGCATGGCTACATTGAGCTGGCGGTCACAGTGCCCTCTGTAATTGTGACCTGTTTAAAAAGGGAGGCTTAACAAGCAGTGCATGGCCATAATGCAACAGCGGTGGCTAAAGAACAGATGTATGAACAGATACAGAATCCCTGTCAGCCTCTGACATACCTTGAGCAGGGGGCTATTTTGCATCGAGACAGGAAGATTAATCCATCCCTGCTTTCATCTGTGCTTTATTCAGGGATTCCAGCTTTTAGCTATCATCCTGTTGAGGAAACAGCTCCAAAAGGACAAAGGCTTGAAAAACTAATGACAATTAAATTCAGAGCCTTTGTTAACACTACAGAACCCTGAAGAGCCAAGCTAGAAAACACATTCAGAAAAGGTGAGAAGCGGGTGTTGGAGCTTCTACTCAACTGCATGGAAATGGAACATTTTGCAGCCCTGTACATCAGCCTGTCCCAAAATTTAATGTGAAATGGGGTCCCTGCTCTGGTAGTCAAAAGAAGGCTTTACTAGAGAGAGCACAAAGCTAGCAGAAACCAAAAGAAAAGGTTATTCACTGCATTTCTGCTGGATTTGCAAGGACAAGAGAATGGCATATTTCCCCTGATTGTATCCAATCCACAGTTTCCACACTCAGCAGTATAAAGCTGACATTGTCAGCTTCACTCCCGCTTCCTAAAGCTGCTCTGAAACCAATCAGAACTTTACAAGAAGTGAAATAGGGCTGGTTTAGGGGAGAAAACAGCCAGGCTTTTCCCCTCCTGGGAATGCCAAGAAGTCTAAAATCTAGTCTTGAACACGGTGCACACACTTTCCTCCACAAGCAAGGATGCTGCAACCTGGAAGCCCTGACTCCAAAGCTCCAGTTACATCACCCTCAATTGTGTTGGCTTCTCTGTCTCAGAAAAGCCACCCCAGGGGAAGCTTTACTGCCAGGGAAAAGCAAATCAGCCTTCAAACAGGGTAAATGCACTTACTGTGCTCTGTGCTTGCATATATCCCACTGAGAAGTACTCTTCAGGAGGTTTCTTTTTTCAGTTCTGCCACACACAGTCCTTTATTCTGCACACCTTCAGTAAGGAGAGACACGAGGCTCCACACAACCTCATTTCACTTCCTAGTCAATGCCAATCTCTTCTGCAAGAGAAATTAATCCCCACTTTCAGTGGGTGCAAATCTGATTTTAATGTAACCATTCATGTTCAGAACAGAGGCACAGGTACTACAGGGAAGAACATTCGAAATCTTAAGCTACCCTTCTTCATCCTGTACCTGAAGTACAAGCAGCATACTATAAATGAATGGCCCACATTTTGGCCTACCCACTGGTTCTTTTGGAGGCTGAGAAGAACATCAGTCCTTGCTATTCACACACCACCCCATCTAAAACACAAGCAGGAGGTAACCAAAGAATACTGTTATCTCTTCCCAAGAGATATGAGAGAAAAATTCTGGGTTTAAGAGACATTAAAAGAGGAATTCTATATTCAGTTATCTGTGCTTAAATCCATTCAGACATAGCAGGTACAAAAAAAAAACCAGGTATCAGGGGAAGGATTTTCTTCTTTCTTTTAAAAAGAAAATCCACAAAGATTGAACTACTTGCACTACTCAACCCTGTATGTTCTCCACTGGCAGGTTTTGTGTCAGCTATTTGCTAGATTCGGAAGACAACTTCAATGACTGGGGTCTTCATGCTCTTAGTTTGATTTCTAGAGCTCTCTCTCTGTGGCTGACAGAAACAAGGAGAAGGCAGCTGTGGGGCTTAGCCCAAATACTCTGGAGTGTTTGTACTTTGAAAGTTAATTGCCCAGTCTAACAATCCTTTCTTACTGCTCTACTGCTCAGTACCAGTTACAATGTTGAAATAAATCTGGGTTAAACAAACACTTTGATTTGGAAAGTAAACACAGACATCCTTCCTGCTAGCTCAGGCACACTTTAAATGATCAAGGCACTTAATAGAGCCTAAAATTAGGAGATTCTGCCTGCACATTGAAACTGCTTTCAATAACGAAGAGGCAGATCTCTGAAGCTCAGTGTTGCACTGTTTTATCAGCACTTACTGCTTGGAGAGCTGCTTGCCAGCAAGGCAAAAGGGCAAAGCCCAGCCCACAGCCTACTCCTGGACAGGCAGTACTGGTGCCAGGCCAGGGTGAAAGGACCCACAACTGCTTGCAGAGGTAATCACCTACAACAGAACAAGTTCAGTCTCTGCCTCAGTTCCCACTCCAAACTCTTCCCTGCCATCCTGCCCCACTGCAGCCACATTTAACCTGTGTTCTGGTGAGCTTTTCACTACTTCACCAGCTGCCCCATTCATCAGCTCTCAGCAACCCCTCCTCCTCCTCCCAGTTTTACCAACAGCAATTGCCTCATCCTTGCGATGGGTGATACACAACATACAAAACGATGCACCCTTGAGGCCAAACATCCATCCCAAGGTAACTCCCCAGTTGTTTCTCTCTCCACTGAGACAGTTTTCAATGCAGATAACATGCTCTCCATTAGCAATGCAAGTCCTTTCAGCAAACTACAGTACGAAGTTAAGTGCTTTGGAGAAACAATTCTACCACTGATGCATCCATCAACCAGGCTGTAACCTTGACAAACCTGTCACATTTTATACTAAGACCTCTTAAGATAGGACAGATCTATTTTCATTAGTACATATATATATTTAGTTGCTAAATCGTCCTTCACTGAATTGCAAACTAACTCTTACCATTAAAATCGCACAGACTCCACCTCAGGCTTATGATTTTAAAGTCTCCTAGGTCTCCTGTTACTCTTCCAATATACCAGGAGTACTTCCTTTTTAATATTCTTGTGATACTGATTCTGTCAGAGCTACATTGAAATAGTGCTCCCACATTACAGGCACAGTGAACCCCCTTTGCTTACACTCACTCACTCTAGATGTCAGAAGCTGTCCACTACCCTAACACCAACAGCATGACACTTACAGCGCAGCTACCCACTGAGTTTCCAAAACCCAGGGGTTTGTAAGGGAATAGCTATGGAAGAAGCCTATTGACTAGTTTCATGCCCTGGTATGATTACCAAAACAATCGACCTGCCTTCAGGCTTGGAAGGATAAAATATCTTAGCTGTAGCCCCCTAAGAGGACATCGTGGTGCCTTTTAAAGGAAACTGGACTCAGCAGGCAGGACTCTCCATCTACAGCAGAAGTCCTGCTTGGATATACCTCCTGTATGTACCAACAGCAGTGCATTCTGATGACGGCAATGAAAACACTACAATGCTGTTTTCACCAAAAACAAACACATGCATATTGAATCCTGGAGGAAAACTACAGACTCATGGTGATTACCTGTGACTGCATTAGCAGAGAACTAGATTCCTGGCTCAGCAACGACATGCCATTTATAGCATAAAAGCAAGTCATCCTCAAAATTGAGCTTGTTTTAAGTAGACCAGTGATGGTCTTTGTAAGTGAAAGCAGGTTGGAAATAGACATGGGGATACTGGAGCTAAAAAGAATATCTACAGAGAAAAGTGCATATGGGAACCTGGGACCTGTGCTGATGTTAAAAGCTCAGTTTAGCTGGTCACCCTATAGTGCAGCATCACACCCAGCCCATGATCATACTCACTGTATGCCCAAAGGAATGGGTAGAGGCCAGTCAAGAAGAAAGGACAGAAAAGATCATCACAACACTGAGTAGACCTTTGTCTCTACAAAGATCTTCAGTACAGAGGTGACTAGAAAGTCCTCTTGGTTCCAGGAGTTACCTAAAACCACCCATACAGTGGGAAGTTTAGGTATGAAACAACAGAGGTCGGCAATTCACACAGCTCCTAAGTAGAAAAGGACTTGATACAAATAGCAATTAATAACGCTGCAGTAACTATTACTTCAGGCATAAGCCATCAAAGCAGAGCACGCAAAGCCAGGGGCATGCCTGAGGTCAGAAGTACGGCACTGCAATGAGATGAGGAGTTCAAGGAGACCCACACTCTGTAACTGGAGGGCAAACTGCCTTCAGCCTGAAGCGAGCACAGCTCTCCATGAGAAATGGGGAGACTTGAGAAAACTGCTCAGAGACTATGAGATGCAGGATGATACAGCGCAGATGCAGCAGGAAAATACTATGACCTACTACAGAAAATCCAGAGAGGCTCATGGGAACGTGGGACCCAGCAATAAAACCCCTAGATCATACAGACAGGCCTGCAGAAGAATGCCAGGAGTCTCAAGGTATGCTGGGGAGTAAACCGGACCTGTTCAACACAAGACACAAAGCCAGTGAAGAACATGGTGAAAAAACATAGACTTTAACAGTAACACATTGAGGCGGACAACTGTAACTCCCCACATCGCAGGAGTCTTGCTATTTTTGCTGAGTGAATTTTAAGTCTGAGGAAGAGGGGGATAAGATGAGCACAAGGAGAGAAAATTATAACTGCTGCAAAGACTGAACAAATGGGGAAGAGGATGCAGAGACCAAACACCCAGTGCCCCAAACTGGTAACCTGGGAGCAATTCAGAGACACTCACTTGGCCATAAGCTGCCAAAATAGCTGACAATGCACAGGACAAACCAGGACTTCCACACAGCCACTGAGTTCCCATTCACAGAAAAAGAGAAAGTCAAACACATGTGGAACTAACTAGGTAATCGCATTTTCTCAGAACATCAGAGCCACTGGGCACAAAAATGAGCCAGAGCGAGTACCCAAACACAAGTTATCTTCATAACCCCCTGGCACTTAAACACTGTCACCTGAAAAATGCATCATGACACAAGTATTAGAAGAATGACCATCCACACAAAACATGCATACCAGGAAACCCAAGCGCTGCACGCTGCTGCTGTGGCACCACATCACTGCATTTAATAGTGTCAGGCAAAGCAACTCAGTTCCTTTAAAAACCAAATCATTCACACACTTTTAGAACTGCTAGTGAAGTTCTTAGATAACCACCGCATTGTGTTTTACTATTACCTACGGAAGAAGAATGGCAATACCTATATCTATATATGTGCCTTTCCTTTCCGTTTGTAAACCACATAAGAAAAGCCACACGAACTACAGCACACATCAGCCAAAGCCACACGAATCTTGTTTAGCGGACACCCTGCTCTGTTACATGAATGCACAGACACACACGCTCAGTAACAGAGCAGTTCAAACGCATAGCCACCTCTTCAGAGCGAGTTTCAACTCCTGGATGAACGAGCACAGTGTGATGATAGGACTGAACCATAACAAAGGGACAAACACAGTGCTAGTAAAATGCAAAAATACTTCTGCAAGAATAAAGCTGCTCCTGCTGCTAAGCCAATCCTGTCCTCTACAAACATCACTCTGCAGTCATGGTGCTCTCTAGCCTCTGCTGAAGAACTGGACCCGAACAGACAGAGCCCTGCAGGAGCTGCCACACGATCAGCCCTTGGCTGCAGAACTTGCAGTCACTTCAAGGCACTGTGGGCTCAGTTTGCTTTTCTAACCAGAGGTTTGTATCATTTACAAACAAAAGACAGAAAGCCACATACTGAAGTCAAACATACGTGCTGTTTTCCCAAGTCTGCAGAGAGACTAAATAACAGCAGTGTGAAATGCAGGCAGCCCAGCTTCCCCTGAACACCAAATTCACTGCCACTAGAATCGCTGATGTTAACTATTTCACCGATGAGCAAGCTGCTCAGAACAGTTTGCTGTGGTACCAATCCCCAGTTCCAGCTATTGCACCATCTCCACCATCCCAGCAACCTTGCAGCATAGTTTTTACCTCAGTACGGTTTCAGCAAGCTGACAAGTTAAACTGATGTAACACACTGAAAACGCCACCCTACTTTTATTTCCAGTGGTATAAGGAATGCTGCAATAACAGCATGACTGTGCACATTAAAATAGGAGGATCTAGAGGCTTGTACAGTAGCTTGTACCCACCAAAGGAGATCCCCACTGTATATGTACCCTCCTCGTGTTCTTCCTTAAACATCCACTGCTGCCTGCTGCCAAAGGTGGGAGTGACACAGAGCTAGAAAGCTGTCTGACCTGACTGAAGGTGGTTGTTCTGGACAACATCCTTATCTCTGGGCATTGTATCTTCTTCTGCCTGGACCTCCCATTCCTGCACACTCAGACTCACGCTTCAGCAGCGTATTTGTTACCTTGGAGAAAAAATAAGCAGAGGGTATTGCCTGCAAACCATCATCTGCAGGCTCACAAAGTGAGGAAGGCAGTAAGAAAGTCAGAGAACCCAACCCAGGACAGCAGAAAAGAAAGGACAACATCAGTACAGAAGTGAGTGACTGCTCCACTTTGCACTTTACTCAGTTACAAGAATACGCCATCCTGGCAACACCACACAAGCTGATCTACAGGACTCTCTTTTAAATAAAATAGATAATCTTGACACATGGAAAAGGGAAAGTGAGTTCCAAACAAATGAGGCTTTCCTATAACGTCAAGAGTTTGGGAAGCACTGATGTATGGAATACAGCACCTGATACGCACAAAGAAAGCCCAAAGCACTTAGGTGAAAAGTGAGGAAAATTTGCCTGCTGACCATTGTTAAAGGCGTACATGGAGAAATAACTGCAAGAAACCTTTCCACAGATGGGCTGTGCTTTCCCTGCTTTCAGCAGGCCTTTGCTTCATGTCTAATAGCTGTGCTCCATCTGATTTCCACAAAGTACCTGCCTGTCAGAGCAAGCCAACAGCCTGTGCTATGTGCTCTTAGGGCTTGCTCAATGCCCAGCACTGAAGGAGTAGTTCCACTTCAGTGAAAAGTAGCTGAATGCCGTTCATCCCATTTAAGAAGTTAATAAGCCTTCATTTGATTACCAGCAATCTTAGAGATTATCCACTCAGACAACGGAACCAATGTGCTGAATTGTCAAGTGTTCCAGAAGTGGAGCACTGACAGAGCCTGATCCATTGCACAGTCACTGGAGAGATGAGCCCAGCGCCATTTCCAAGTACCAAAGCCTGTCGCAACCTGAAACAGAGGGCTGACAACATCCCAAAGGATTACCTCCAGGGCATCAAATTGAATAGCTATTACCCAATAAAAAGAAAGAACATTTTAAGCCTCTGCCTTTGAACACAACAAAAATTCACACAATGAACAGGAAGAAGTTAATTTCAAATGTTAATTTTGTCTATGAGAACAGAAAAACCGCACAGAAAGTTTATCAGAGAAACAGCCACACTGGCTCATTTTCTAGATGGGCACTTTTTCTTTCTAAACGGGCTGCCGTTTTCCTGAAGCACGGCAATTTGGCTTCAGCCACCCAAACCACACAGCTCTTTCATCATTCAGTATTCCCCACACCTATGAAACGCAGTCAAAGAAAAGCATTACACTGGTGGAGATGAGACTAAAAGGTCACATCTTTTCTTCTCTAGCCCTCTGCAATTGTGAGTCGTCTCCACTCTATTACATCCCCTTGAAATCCTGTATGAAGGTGGTCCCATCTTACAAGCATCTCCTATTGCTACAGATTTATTTGTTTTTATAGAGGAACATGAACATTTTCCCACCATAAATATGTACATAAGTACGTGTTTAAAATGTTAACGCTGCCAGCAAAAGCCATCGATAAACTGTTTTCAGCAGAGCCACGCATCTGATCTACCAACACCTAAATCTGATTCCTCTATAGGAAGGAGATGCTAAATCGGATTCATTTACAGAGATGACACTGACAGACACCAGCTTCTTAAAAACATAAATAAACAAAGACATCCGACCTGCAGGCCCCTGCTCCTCCACATACACTCCCTGATGGCGACGGGTTTGTGCTAGCCGTTTATTGCAAGCGAACCTGATAGCGAAGGGAGCTGGATGGAGCCACGCTCAGGTATGAGAATCAAACCCCTCCAGCCTCTCCCGGTCAGAGCCGGGGCCGCAGGACCCGCTACCACCCCATCCCCTAGTTACGCTCCTTCACCGAGAACTCGAAAGCATCCGAGGGGACGGCACCTGCTCACCCTACGCACGGAAGCCAGGGAAGTGCAACCGAGGTAGGAATGAGCCTCAGTTCCAAAGGATCTGCCTGCCCCCGGGGCTCTTCGGCCGCCGCGCTGCTGGGGAGCCGGGAAAGGCCCCTTCCTTCTCCTCGTAACCAGTCCCGCTGCCAGCCTGGGGAGCTGCCCCGCTGACGAGCGGCTGCTGCGGCCTCAGGGCCGGTGGCGGGCGGGGTCTCTCCAGCCCCTCAGGGCCGGGCGATAACAAAGCCCGGCGGAGGAACCGGCGCTCACCTGCCCAGCGGTCGCTTCATGCCCGTGCCGTCGGCAGCGGCGGGCAGGCGCAGGCTGTGCCTCAGGCTGCAGCCCTTGTCGAGCGGCGCGGGCGCGGCGGCAGCAGCGGCGGCAGCAGCGCGCTCATGCTCCACCGTAACCGACTCGTTGCGCTTCCTCATAGCCGGGGTGGTGGCGGCGGCGGGGGCCCGGAGCGGCGGACACGGCGAGAGCAGCAGCGGCGCCGCGCTCGCGCCGCACGGCGCCACGCCACGGCACGCCGGTGCCCCCGGCCAATCCCCGCCTCCAGAGCGGGCTCGGGGCGGTGGCGCCGCCTGCCAGCACTTCCGGAGGGAGCGCGGCGCCATCTTTACTGAGGGCAACAGCGCCCGCCGCCATCTTGTTGTGGCCTCGACGCGCGGGTGAGGGGCGGCGCGGCGCGGCTCCAGGGCGGTCTGCTGGGCCTGGGCGCTGTGGTAGTGCCGGGACCCTGCCGGCTTCGGGAGCGGGGCTGCCGGCGCACGTCAGGGTGTGCGGGGCCCTGTGCTGTGGTGGTGTGGCCTAGTGCAGGCACCTGGAAGTTGTCCCCGCTGCTGGAATAGGAACCCGTGGTGACTGAAATGTTGGCACGCCAGCACCTGAAGTGGACTCCCGGCTCGCAAGGGTCAGCAGGAGGATGGGTGAGCCTGGCATCATAAACTGCTTCAGTGTGAACAGCCATTAGGACATGGAGAAACAATGCAGTTGGAATGAAAGAACCTGGTCTGCATGGGCCTGAGAGACCCTGCTTGGGGCTACAGCACATGTGTGAGCATGGGGAAACGGCCCAGCTGATACAGGGATGTGGAGAGAGGTAAAACTCTGACTCACACTAGCAGCGTGGGGATTCTGCACTCGAAACAAGTCGTGGCATATAAAGAAAAATAAACCATCCCCACCAGTATCAGCAATAGCTCCTGTCCATACCACTGGGAGTAGGACAGCAATGCACTGCAGAAAGCTGCCGCGCTCATATGTTGTGTCTCCCACTGCTGGGTTATCAACCCACGTTCTGTGTTCCTGCACAGTGAAAAAGTGAAGCGGTTCCTGGCAAATGGCTCTTTGGACAAGGGATCTCAACTGTCCTACATCCATTTCGTTGGACTTACTGCTGGCTGATCCTGTACCTGACGCAACATGGAGATTCAAGAGAAAACTACATGAATTAATTAACCCCAGGAACAAAGACAAGGCAGTGGACCAAAAAGAAGGAAGAAGTTGTTAAAAATACAAGCCTCAACTATCTTGGAAGATACGGATAAGTAGCAAAAAAGTACCGTGTAATGTGCTAATATGTATTTACAACATCTCTGGAAGCTTCTCCTAACGTTTGAGACCTTTTAGAGATTTTCTCTTGACCAGGTTATAATTGCTAAAATTTTCAACCAGGCTTCTGGAAAGACTGATCTCTTTTATGTTTTGAACAGCAAAAGAAAGTGTTCTCACCTCTGATTTTGTTTCATTTCCTACGTCTTGTTGGGAAGACTGAAAGCTTCAGCTGGAGATTGTCAGCCATGTGTTAGGAGCTTTGCCTGGTGATGTGTCACGAGTGGTGGTCAGTCCAAAAGCAGGCTCTGTAAAGGCTGTATGGATGGGGCTTCTTGGGAGTGACGGTGCAGCCCTGTGGAGAGGGAATGGCAAGCTGCCCAACAGCCTTGGAGACAAGGAGAATGGACTCGGATGTCATAAATCCTCTGAGATGCCCCTGGAGAATAGAGGCTGGGGAGGAGATTGCATCGATGCAGTTAAGCTGGCTGTGTGCTTGCCCCATGGCCTGTCTCCTGACCTCTTCCAGATCTTTCCAGACATACAGAAATGCTATAGATCATGGCCTTGCCCACAGGGATAGTTTCTGCTGTTGCTCTGTCATAATCTTTGCTCATGCCTTAAGCTAAGCAATCTCAAATTCTTTCCCAACCTTTACTCTGACTGGATTTTCTTGCTCTTCCTGTACATGCTCTCTCCCTAGAAACACATGCAGTTGCTGGCTGCATGTACTTGCAGCCCAGAAAGGCAGCACTAGCACACACTGAAACTGTCAGCTCTGTGTCTGTTGTCGACTAGGGGAACTAGGAGATGGCAGGCAGGGGTTGTGCTGACACGGGAACAGCAGGATCTCTGGACAGGCGTAAGCACAGGACCCACAGAAGGTCAGGCTCATGCTGGGCAGCCCTTCATGTGGGGACACCCCGAGGTGTCCAGGACGCTCCCCGAGGGGGGCAGCTCCGTGAGGAGGTAGGTCTCCGTGCCTTGGTGCAGGGTAATAAGGTGCTTGTAGCACAAGCCTTTTTAAGACCTATGGGCAGCAGGGGCTTGATGTGGGACAGGCCTGCCCTCCACTGGTCCCCCTTTGCCTTGCACCCACTGCACCGCTATCCCTTTTACCCATCAATGTGCCCCTAATCTCTGGCAGCTACCCACAAAGTGCCCACCACGGCTGCCATCCCACTGGGGCTCCCCCTATCAATAGATTCCTGCCCCTCTGAATCCCTGCCCATTGCTTCCCGGTACCCCTGATCCCACGGAATACCTCAGCCATTTCCAGCCCCTTCGACCCCTCCAGTGCTGTTCACCCACTGAGGCTTCCAGCAGCACTGCTGCCCATGATGCTCCTCAAAGGGTGCTCCCCCTGCCCTTCTCAGTCCCTGATGCCCCAGGTACCCTCTGATGCCAACCCTTGCCTCAGCATTTTACAGTGCTCAGGGCCCACCACCCCACTTGCCCCTGCTAACCCTGCCTGCATTGGATAGAGCAGGAACTTCCCAAGGTCCTTTTCCAGCACCTCCCTCTGTCCGTTTAAAGCCATTCCCCCTCGTCCTGTCCTACAGGCCCTTGTCAAAAGCCCCTCTCCAGGTTTCTTGTCACCCCTTTAGGCACTGGAAGCTGCTCTAAGGTGTCCCTGGAGCCTTCTCCAAGTTGAACCAGCCCAGCTCTTTCAGCCTGTCTGTAGAGCAAAGCTGCTCCAGCCCTTGGAGCATCTCTGTGGCCTCCTCTGGTTTTGCTCCAACAGCTCCATGTTCCTCTTGTGTTGTTGCCTCAGAGCTGGGCACAGGACTGCAGGGGGGAATCTCACCGGAGCAGAGGGGGAGAATCCCCTCCCTCCATCTGCTGCTCACGCTCTGGGGATGCAGCCCAGGACACGGTTGGTTTCTGGGCTCAAGCGCACACTGAAGCTTGGTCATGGGGAGCTTCTTGTCACCCAACACCCCAAGTCCTTCTCAGGGCTGCTCCATCCAGTTTCCCCCAGCCCGTGTCTGTGCTGGGGACTGCCCCGACGCGGGGACAGGATCTTGTAAACTCCATCATGTTCGCATGGTCCCACCTCTCTAGGTCCCTCTGGATCCTATCCCTGCCCTCCAGAGTGCCGACACAAGGTGGGACACAGCTCCTGCGGCCACCTCGGGATCCATGCTTGTTTCCCAAGCCCCAGGCGGCCGCGCAAGGCCTCCGTCGGTGATCCGGGAGCACCGGGCAGCTTCCCGGCGCCTGCCCCAGGGAGCTCGGTGCTCACTCAGCAAGGCCTTAGAGCCGCTTCCCGATGGGGGGACCCCGGGGCACCGCCGAGGCCGAGCTGCCCCGGAAGAGCGGCTCGCCCGCAGCCCCGCCTTGCACCGCCCCGCGGGGGGCGTTCCGCGCGCGGCTCTGCCAATGGGAGAAACCCGCTGCTCTGCGTCAGCGCCGCACGGCGGCAGCGGCGGCTGTTGATAGGCAGAGCGGCGCGGCTGGCCCAATGGGAGCGGGGCGCTGCGGCCGGGCCCGGGCGCAGGCGGCGGCGGCGGCGGGGCGCGGAGCGGCCGGGGCCCAGCGCTCATCATGCCCTGCAAGCTGAAGAAGGAGAAGGTGCGGCGGGGCGGGATGGGCAGGGCTGCGCTGGGCGGCGGGTGTGCCCCCCTCCGTCCCTCCCGTCGGGCGTTGACCCGGTGCCCGCTTGCGCGCTCCCGCTGCCCTCCCTGCCCGCGGCCTATATCCCTCGGCGCGGACCCTCGGGCGGGGACGCGCGCGCGCGCGGGGCTGCGGCCGGCAGGGGGCGGGGGCGCGCGGGACGGGCGGGGCGGGTGGTGCAGGAGGGCGGCGGGGGCGCGCGTCGGTACCGGTGACACTCGTCCCCCCGTCCGTCCCGTCCCGTCCCGTCCCCCCCCCCTTTCCTTTCCGTGATCCCAGCGGGCGCAGCGCGGCGATGCCCCCGGTGCGCGAGGTACGGCCACACCCGCGCCCCGGCCCCGCGGATCTACCGCAGCCGCCGCTCGGTGCGGGCCGGGCCACGCTCGCCCGCTGCGGCCCTGGCGGTGTCCGTGCACCTTGCGGGCAGCCCCGGGGAAGGGCTGGGCGGGCGCGGGGGCCCTGTCACCCGGGGGGCATCGGGGCGGGCAGTGGTTCAGTCATTACCCTTCTGAGGGGAGGAGGGCCCGGAGCTGGGCTGCCTGCAGGGGTGGGGTGGGCCTGTGGCAGCGCGCCGCTGAACTCTGCAAAGAGCCGCCGTGATTCTGCACAAGGTGAAATGTTCTCTGAACGTCTTCTCGTCGTTTCAGGAGTCCCCGAAGTCTACCAAAAGCAGCACAAAGGCCGGCAGCAGCGGTGGCGGGAAGGATGGAGGGGCAGAGAATTCCGAAGAGGTAAGGCTTTCTCATCGGGTGCAGCAGTGTGCGTGAGGAGGAATAACATCTTCCGTTCTAACTGCTTCGTGCTGTTGTAGCACATAGTGTGTCACTGGGATTGTAAGGACGCAGAGAAAACGGTGGCCAAGACTAAAGTTAAGATGAAGTTAGTTCCCCTTGGAACTTGTCCCAAAGGAAATGATGGCTATGGAAGACAAGATGAGTCTCATGCCCTGCAGCCCTGCACAAAGAGGTTTGGCATGGAGCTGATGGTGAGCACCGCTCACAGAGGTGTGCAGAGGGTGACAGAGGTGGCTGCGGAGCGGAAAGAGCCACGGTTATCAAGAAGGAAGAAGCCTGACAGACAGGGATCATCTTCCTTGCTCCTGTCAGAGCAAAGCACAGTAAACTGTTGACACCTTGTGTCAGAGTGGGAGTTCATGAGGAGCAATAGAAAAGGAACATGTTCTTCTGAATTGTTTTCTGGGGGAGTGATATTAGGAAGGAATGGGTAGGACACGTGAAAGTATAGAGGTAAACTGCTGGAGATGAAATGGCTCTTTGATAGAACAGCCTTGTTGCTGAGCACATTACTCACAAGAAGGCACAGTCTGTATTCCCAGCTGTGCAGAGTCTCACTCCCGGTTTGATGTTGCCAAGCTGGATGTGTTAGAATAGCATCAGCAGAATGTGATAACATGATATGCTGTGATTAGAATTAACAAAATGTGGGTAAATAGAACTTTTCTGGTAGATTTGAGTATGTCCAGCACTCAAAACCAGCGCGGTTGTGGATTTTTGAGACTTGGCTCTGAAGAGTGTTATACGTGTGTCCAAGGGAGCTTGCGTGTGTGTGTGTGTCATTTATTAATACTACAGTTTGGCAAATGAGCTATGCCACTTCTGTGTCCATTCAAGCCTCTGTGCTCCAGTCTTGTCTGCAACACGTGGCATTTGTAATGTGGAGGACTGAGGATAAGAGACATGTAAGACTAAATCTGTAGATCAGTGGGGTGGTTGTTGTCAATAAATGGTTATTTTAGAGTCTCCTTCAAAGCACAGGCTTGTGTTTCAGAGCCTCAGAAGATGTCCCTGCTACCAGCTACTTGGTTTCAGGGTCTAAGCTATGCTTTTGGCAAACCTGCCACATGGCCAGCAAGAAATGAGAAGCTGAGTTTGCTTGCCTTGGAGCAGGCAACAGTTTTGCAGATCCTGCTTTTACATCCCGTCCTGATTTTGGCCTCTGCCCATTTTATTTTGTGTGTACAGCTGAAAACAGCTTGCTGGGAGAGCTGTCTGCCAGCTCTGAGGAAGTGAGAGGACTCCTCCATTGGCATCCTGGGGTCAGGCTTACCTTGTATTTATTTGGCACTCTTTGGCTGCTGAGCTCACAGCTCTGGGGAGAGGAAGGGACGCCTAGGGCTTGCAGTGCAAGGGTGATGGATAGCTTTTGAGAGAGCAGAGCAGTGATGACCCCATCCAAATCAGCACCGGGCTGTGGCGCTGCTCTCCTGATTGCAAGTGATGCAGTAAGAAAGAAAGAGTAGTGCAGGCTACAAGCTTCCTTCTGCGACCTGAGATGGCACGTAATGTCTGGTCATGCCTGGGCGCAGGAGAGACTTAGAAGTGATGCGTCTAACCTTCCCTCCCACAAAACATATGCAGCCACTTCCTCATACTCCAAAGAAAATCCAGCCCTTCTTTAAGATGGAAAGCTGGGTCTCCTTTGATCATAGGAACAGAGAGCAGAGCAGAAAGGAGCCACCTCTGCAGGGTGCACTGCCACTGGTCTCTTCTCCCTTTCCCTCTTGAGCTTGCAGTGAAGTTTGTTTTCTCTGGGTGCTTTCCTGTCTCTGGACTGCTCTGCTGCAGAATGGAAGAGAGCTCTTTGCTTGATAAGAAGAAATGTATGCCAGTTTGAATGCGATTTTCCTGCTCTTCAGGAAGAACAGAAAGGTATTTTGACTTTCACATTGGGGGACTGTGAGGAATTAGGTAATGTGTGCTGAGAGAGAGACTCCTTCTGTGTGTCAGAAGCAGGAGGTGGTTTGACTCATGAAGCACCAGGAGTGGTGTTGCCTGGTGGGGTTGATGGGCTGAGCCTAGCCTGGATGCCTCTGATGCCATTGTGAGAGTTTTGTGCCCTGTAAATTCCTCCATGGAGTTATGGTTGGTTGGTTGCCCCTTTTAGGGTGAAAGTTGTGTGCACCAAAGGGAATTGTCTTTTTTCTTCAGATCACAGTAGGTGCTTAATGGGCTTGCAGCAGGAGAACAGCATTTGAGCAGCCCTTTTCCAGTATGCACTTTCCTCTCTGCTCCTTGGAGCCCTAATTTATCTTGGTCCAGAAAGCTGTGACTTGTTTTGCAGGCAAGTTGTCTGGCTGGTGGAATGAGTCGTTTGTTGAAGAGCAGCTCTGGTCTGACACACCTGAGCAAGTGGAGCAGACAGGGACCTCCTATGGGGATCTCCCTATGGCTGAGGGAGATGTACAGGCTCGGAGCCAGTCCAGAAACCCTTAAGCAGAGTGCTTTGTTCTCTGCACTGAAGGAGCTTTTAGTGGAGCTGATCTGGAAGGGCAGATATGTTCAAAAGCAGCTGCATCCCCATGAGGGAAGGCAAGTGTTTGAATTCCCTCCTAAGTACAGGGGTAGCGTAGTGCTCTTTTAGATGCCCATCTTAGGGTGAAGCTGTCTGAGGTGAAAAGCCAGCAGAGCTTGGCTTTGGAGGGGAAGGTGGGTGGGGGCAGTTTACTCAGGAAGAGACAGGAGCAGGGGAGGAAATCATGAAAGCAGGGGATGGGAAATAAAAAGGTTTGTTTAGTTCATTCCCTCTGGAAAATGATGAAAATATGAATGGAGAGAATTCCTGAGTGTCTGTTTAAGGAGAAAGAAAAGGAATGATATCAGAGACCAAGGCAGATTGAATGAGAGGATGAGAAAGAGTTACTCTTCCTGACCAAAAAGCCTGGGAGAGGCAGCTGGGTGGGGAGGAGAGTTAATGACCTGGAAGTGGGAGCAGGGATTAGCAGCAGCAGTGAAGAGGAGTTGCGCTGCAGCCTGGAGGGCAGCTTGGAGCCTTGCTGATGAGATCTGCAGCTCTGGGAGAGGGTGCTCCTTTTCACTGAGCTGCTGTATTACGTGTTTTGCAGATATCTCCATGGGGCTTGTTACTGCGGTACCTGAAATTCATTATTCAGAGACAGGCGTTACAGTGTGTTGATGTTACTTGTGAGGCAGAGCTGGCTTTTAATAGGGCGCTGTGTAACAGCAGACAAAGAGAGCAGGTACTGACTTGAGGGATGGGAAGGGAAGAGTCATCTGAGGAGGAGGAGGAGGAGCTGAGAGCAGATCTGGGCTGAGGAGCTCAGCAAGCGGGGGATGCTCAAGGGACCAGTGAGGCAGAAGGGCTTTCCCAGTGGCGATGCACCCAGCTGTGGGAGGAGAGCCTGCAAAGGTGAGGTCATACACGGGCAGGAGAGCAGAGGAGAGGCTGGCACAGCTCAGGGTGGCTGAGGGGGGGGAAGAGGGTCTCTGTTCCTGGGAGCCCAGGGTGAAGAGAAATGACACAGAGCAAGCCCAGGGCCTGGGGCTCATTGACATGTGCCGGCAAGTTCCTAGCAAGGGAAGGAGAGGTGGTGGGGACCAGTGGGGAGGAAGTACTGTGGAGCCAGGGAGCCTCTGCTTGGGGGTGTTTGAACGTGGCTGTGACTGGGGCTGTTGGCAGGAGTCGCTGCTCCACTGCAGCAGGTGAGGTGGGGCTGCTGCTCTGTTCTCTGGGGAGCTCTTCACGGGCAAACAGTGTTCTCCCAAGCCTTGCTGTGAGGAGGTGGGCCTGAGCCCTGCCTGTTGGGAGGGCGCTGAGCCTCATCAGGTTGGTGTGCTGCAGCCATGGAATGGTTACCTGGTGTTGGTGTCAGGGAGGCAGTCTGTGGGGTTGATAGCTGTGCGTTAAGAGAAAAGCTTTCCATTCTAGAAACAACCCTGTGTTCTCAGGGATGGAGACTTCAGGGGAGAAAGTGTTAGGAAGCTCAAAATGAACCTCTCTGGATTCATGAAGCTAAGGTAGGAGGGCAGAAGAGCAGGCCTGCCACAGGAGGCACCTCTTGAAAGCACGTGTTCAGCCTGATGTTAGAAAGTCCATATAGAAGTGACCTGAATGCCTCTGAGCACGGCAGCCCTCCCCCATCACTGGATTTTCTCTAGCAAACTCAGTTGTGTGATTTTTGCATGTGTATTTCTGTTTCTTGAGTAGTTCTATAGCAGCTAAACCTGAAGATGTGCTTGGTCTCTCTTCATGCCTTCAGCTGTTGAAAGCTGTAGAAGCTGGTGGCAAGGACTTTTCTAGAGCCCCGGTGAAGGCAGTGTGGCCACAGCCTGTTAGCCTGAGATACACAATACACACACCATACTCGGAACTCTGCCTGTGGCTTTTCTAGGTGTGTGGGGAGTGCACAGGCATATCCTGACAGCTTCAATCACCCATGTGTCCTGGTTCCATCAGTGTTCCCCATGAGGCTGCTGTGCATCTTTTGTTTCCCTCTGTACCATCTTTTCTCATCATTCAGAGTTTGCTTTTATTCCCTGTGGAAGGAGACTATGTAGAGGACTAACCTCCCAAAAAGCATGTGTGCAGCATCTGAGTGTCTCACATTGCCCTGATACCCAACCATCGGGGTGAGGAATGAACAACTCGTTCTTGGCAGGTTGTCAGAAAGGATTCAGCCTGGCTTAACTGAGTTGAGACCACTGTTCAGGATATCTTGCCTCCAATTTGTATCCTGGGCCTCCTTTGTCTGACATCACAACCTCATCTTGTTCTCTCCTCATTGTGGAACAATGCTGCTCCATGAAAGAAATCAGATCAAATCTAAACTGAAGAGAGTTCAAATCTTCTTATCTCCCCCAGCCTTGGCTTGGAGCTGAGTATGAAGCAGAACTTCTTAAGATTTCCTTCAAGCAAAGCCAGACCAGAACAGAAATGTTTCTGATTTCTGGTTCAAAGTAAGGGCTTGACAAAATAATTGGTGTTTTGTGTTGGGCACTGTTTTGCACAGGGAGTCTTTGCACAGTGTCTCCTTGTAGGCAGCTTTCCCTATTCCTACCTTGCTGTCTCCCTGCATGCTGTGGGTACAGTAACTCCTGCACTGTGGTGCTGTGCTTCACATCTTTGGAAATCATCAGGCCTCAGCGCAGGGTAAGGACTGTGCAGGGCAAGCTGCAGCTCAGCTGCTACTCACAGGAGGAGACTGGTTATATCTCATTTGGAGGAGAGCTCTAATGAGCTTCTGCACTGCTGGTGCTCTCCCTCAAAATTGGTGTTCTCAAGGGGTGTGTTTGTACTGCTGTGCTGTATGTGGCAGCTGGGAGTTCATGGGGGAAGGGAAAAGTGATGGCCAAGGATTTCACCACTTCTGCTCCCCATCCATCGCACTGTCCCTGTTGTGTCCTAAATAGGTTCACCTTGCAGCTCCTTGGCTTTGTGCACCAGTGGGAAGGATGTGGCAGAGCTGAGGAAGGGAGCGCTGCTGGGCTCACACAGCAGAGCCAGCGTAGGCTGAGTGCTGTCTGCAGCTAAGCCCTCTGCTATAGGCATCCTTGTGGGTTGTTGCCCTCTTCCACATTAAGTTTTCCATGAGTTGTGTTGGTTACTGAGCCATTTTGGGCCAGGTGGAACTGGAACCAGCAGAGCTTCAGCGAGGTCAGAACAGAGCTAAGCTAAGCAAACGCTAGCTTGAGTTTCTGCTGGAAACAAGAAGGTGTTTCTGAAGGGCTGATGTGGAAAAAGCAAACTAAGTCCAGACAGCAGCAGGGCTGAGACAAGGTGGAAATGGAGGGAGCAGCTAGGGTGGGTTGGGAAAGCCTAAGCTTTGGATATGGCCTGTGTGGTTTGTAGGCTCCTGATCTATGAGTGCAGCAGTGATTTTAGCGGTATTCACTGTTGCCTTCCCAGGACCATCCTGTCTGCTCTGTACTGCATGCTCCTTTGATTTTCCCAGGTGGTTTCCTGCACAAGGATAAGGAGCATCTCGCTAGTTTTCAGAGCTTGCTTGCTGTGGACTGGACAGTGCTGTGATCGGGGTCAGCAATACCCTGACTTTTCTGTTTGGGCCACAGAAAGTTCTTATTTCTGCTTTTATTTTGTGACAACAAACACCTGTCACGCATTGCAAGGCATGGATTTGCTGTCCATATCCCTAGAAGCCGCCGTGCCATGAAGCTCTGGTGTCTTTGTGATGCCTCACAGCCATGAGTAAACCCAATGTTCCCTTTGCAGGTATGATACAAATGGAACCAGCGGGTCAGGAGCCCTACAGGAGCGGATGAGATGCCCCAAACTGCAAGTGCAGCAGCGGAAAACGTGCCTGGTTTCTTCAGTGCTGACGGTGTCTGATGGCTCATGAGGCTTGTAGCTGAAAGCTTATGGGTTGTTTTATTCTCTTCTCAGGAACAGCAGCAGCAGCAGCAGCAGCAGCCGCCAGCTTCAAATAAGCGGCCCAGTAACAGCGCTCCCCCCCCAACCCAGCTGAATAAGATCAAGTACTCCGGGGGACCCCAGATTGTGAAGAAGGAGCGCAGGCACAGCTCTTCCCGCTTCAATCTGAGCAAAAACCGGGAACTCCAAAAGCTCCCAGCCCTTAAAGGTAAGGAAGCTGCCCGGTGGGGTTGACCTGCATGGCAAGCTACACCTGCTCCAGGCAGAGTTTGGTGGTGTGACAGCTCTTCCCAATGTGACCTTGCCAGTGTCCTGCCAGCAGTGCAGCCAGGATGCTCTGGGAAAGCTGCTTGGCTTGGCAGTGGGTTGAGGATCAATGATGGATAGCCTCAAAGGAAAGGAGAATGTTCATTGTGAACTTCACTGTTTACCTTCCCATTTGAACTGATTTAAACCCTTGTGTTAATATGTGCTTAGGATTGCCTCAGGTTCTTCAGCAGGTTGTGTAGGAAGGTGGTGAAGTGCAGAGACCCTTGTGCAGTCTCTTGTTTCTACATCCACCTGTTCCCTGGAGAGGACCAGGACTTCTCCTCCTCCTCCTGGTGTTTCCATTGCAAATTATGGTAGTACTGTTGAACTTGTCCACCTTCAGGCAATTACCCAACATTAGCAGTTAGTCTACATAATGGTGCAATTAAACATGACTTAAGTGTGAACAAGGAGAAAGCATTTTCAGCAGTCACTCAGCCAGACCCTTTGCTGACATTGCCCACAGAAACAGGCAGGCCTTTTCGGAAGAGCAGCTGCCTCGCAGCTCAGCAGCCACTCTGCAAGCAAAAGGTTGTTTACCTGACTGGCCTTAGCAGTGCGTAGTTCCCAATGGCAACATATCAAAAAGAGAATGCTGTTAATATAGGGCCTCTGCTACCTTGGCCCCTCTCTTCTGGGCTGCTCTCTGGGAAGAGGGTTAGCCTGCAGTGTGCTCTGTCCTGCTCCCTTTGTGCCTGAGGTGTAGGGCATGGGTGTCCCTGGTCTGCGACGGGAGCTAGTTAAGTGAGTTCTTTCTCCAGTGCACCTTGTACTGCAAAGGGATCAGTGCTTATCAGATCAGAAACGGTTAGCATATTTGATATTGCCTTATGGGATAGTTGCTCCAGAGGCCTTGCAATCCCTCTGTCTCCACTGTCCCATCTCCGTAGCAGGGATAACACTGCTTCTGCCTCCTCCCACCAGCTCAAGGGGGACTGTGACAGGGAAGGGGGGAATGCAGGGCAGGGAGGAAACCACACTGGTACGTGGGCAAACCAGGAAGATGTTCTCCGTATCTCCAAGGCATTCCTGCTCTCTCTGACAGATGCTCCTCCACATGAACGAGAAGAGCTTTTCATTCAGAAGCTGCGGCAGTGCTGCGTGCTTTTTGACTTCATTTCTGACCCCCTCAGTGACCTGAAGTTCAAGGAGGTGAAGCGAGCAGGTCTCAACGAGATGGTAGAATACATCACTCACAACCGTGATGTTGTCACTGAGGCCATCTATCCTGAAGCTGTTATCATGGTAGGACATGGGGCTGCTGTGTGTGTCTGTCAAAGAAATGGGGACTGTCCAGAAGCTTGGGTGGGAGGAAGAGATAGGGATTTGTCAGGGAGAAGTCTGACCCCAGTTCTACGCATTCCTTATCATCTGCCCAGCCACAGAAGAAGAAGCAGAGGGTAGAGGGTGACGCTGTCTGGTGTCAAGAGAGGTGGAAGCTCTCTCTCGTTGCAGAGTTCATATGCAGACTGTAACCCTGCTGCCTCTAGAGAGGGGTCTGTCTTCGGGCACAGCTATGGCAGATCACAGTCTGTTGCTCTGCAGTGGAGAATTAGCTATGGGAAGCACCACTGTGGGGTGCAGGGCTGTTACTGACACACCTTTTCACACACCTCAGTTTTCAGTGAACCTCTTCCGGACGCTCCCGCCATCATCCAATCCCACAGGCGCGGAGTTTGACCCTGAGGAAGATGAGCCTACACTAGAGGCTGCCTGGCCACACCTGCAGGTGAGGAGGAAGAGGAGTGGGGGTAGACATCTGGTGGATGGTATCTCCAGGGAGTCAAGAGTACACGTAGTGCTGGTGCCTGCAAGGGGTCCTGCTGTGGGGACCAGGAGAGGCCAGGCCTGACACCCATGGGTCAGAGGTGGCTTGTAGGCAATGCAGGCAGCAGGGGTGTCCTGGAAACAGGCTGATGGCTGTGTGCCACGTTCACCTGCAGATGGCTGTAGTTCCACGTGGCCCTGAGGTAGGCTGGGAGTGACCTGAGAGGGAGGGAGCTGTGCTGTATTGCTTGTGTGAGAAGCAGTTCCCAGCAACAGCAATGTCCCTCCTGAAGGCTCAAGAGTCTTCTTCTGGGCTTCAGTAGCAGTGGAGATAGCACCCCTGTCTGCTTCAATGGTCCTCTCCTTGCCCAGCTCCATGGGAGGCACATGGAGGAAGAGGACTGCTTAGTGCCACAGCAAAGCCTGTGCTTGCACCTCCTAACATCTCCTATATGCTTCTGTAATTCAGTTGTGTTAACTGGGGGCAAACATTTGACCAGAAAAGACAGGGAATCATAGAATCTTGGAATGGTTTGGGTTGAAAGGGACCATAAAGCTCATCCAGTTCCAACACCCTGCATGGGCAGGACCACCTTCCACTAGACCAGGTTGCTCCAAGCCCTGGAGCAGTTATGAGCCACCATCAGAGCAAGGGCAGCTGAGTTGATCCCACTGAGTGAGGAAATGGGTTCCTGTGTTTTCTGTGCTCCCATTCAGGCTTCCTGTCCTTTTCCCACATCCTTAAGGAGAAGGAAAACCTTTAAAACCTGAAGTAAACATTGGTGAGAGGATGGGGGCATTTCTGAGTGATCTTTCCTTCTCTCCATAGCTGGTGTATGAGTTCTTCCTCCGGTTCCTGGAATCACCTGATTTTCAACCAAACGTAGCCAAGAAATACATCGACCAGAAGTTTGTACTGTCTGTAAGTAGTCCTTGCCCCTGCCCCTGTGCACCACCTTTATGAAGGACACGCAGCAGGTTTTGGTCCAGGTGGAGTTCAGACAGTCCAGCTTCGTCAGCAGGTGCTTGGTGATGTGGGTTTTCTTTCTCCCTTTGTTTAGTCTTGAACGAGCAGCCAGAATTCTCTGTGCAGGGCAAGTGTGGTTGAGCTGTAGTCAATGGAACTCATCTCTCATTGTCCAGATGGAGGGGGGCGCTGGGGCCTTGCAGGGGAAACCCTGGGGGGACACAGGTTTGTAGAGTGTGCAGGCCATCACGGTGCCACTGGTGATTCCAGCTTGTGTTGCTGTTAGTTTTGTGCAGGCTGGCAGCAGGCACACATGGACTGAATTTCTCTCTCCACAGCTGCTGGATCTCTTTGACAGTGAAGACCCCAGAGAACGCGACTTCCTAAAGACTATTCTGCACAGGATCTATGGGAAGTTCCTGGGTCTGCGAGCGTATGTGAGGCGGCAGATCAACAATATATTTTACAGGTGAGATGTCTTGTAGTGTCACTGGCCTAGTGAGTGAGTGGGACAATCAGGGAGGAAAATTTGGGGCACTAGGCTGTGTGTCTCTGATCCATACTGTGATTAGCAAAGTGACTCAGTTATGTCACACTACTTTAAGAGCAGAAGGGATGTGATATCACTGTCTTCAGTGCACACAGAGCATGTGTTGGGATGTGTGAGCTTTAGCTGATCTGGGGCCATGAATTTATTTGCTTCTCTCCCTTACACCTTGCCCTGTTGTCCTGGAGTTCTGTTAATTTGCTAGGAACCTCCCCACCTCCTGTGGTTTTCTCTCCTTTTGCTCATCAAACTGTATGCAGCATTTGGCGGTGACATCTCATTCTCTGTTCTTTAGGTTCATCTATGAAACAGAGCACCACAATGGGATTGCAGAACTGCTGGAGATCCTGGGAAGGTAAGAGTGCTTCTGGAAGTCCCAAAGGCCCCACAGTGAGTGATCTCCCAGCCCAGTGTGCAGCATGAGCTGGCAGTGCCTTCTTTCAGCAGCCCTTGCTGAAGAGGAGCCACCTCTTCCAGGGGATATCAGTCCGACAAAGCACAGAGCAGAAATACTCTCCAGCCTGTTGGGAAATGTGGTAGCCTTCTCCTCAGATGCAGTACTGTGAGCATGGAGGATTGCTCCACCTCTCATGCACACTGAGAAGAGGCAGTTTACAGCTTCTATACCTTTATTATAGACATATTCATCACAATTCCGTGCAATACTCACCCAGTTTCCTCATTGCCTATGTAATCTGGGAAGATAAGGCCATGGTGCAGGCACTGTGGGTTTGAGGAGTGGTCTCTGGGAGTCATGGTGGTCATTTGGGCAGAAATACCCTCACTGGTTTTATACTTCTATGGAAGTCCATTAGGTAAGGACACTGAGTGTGTGTTTAGTCTTGCCAGTAACCTACATGTTCTTGTTTGGGCTAATTCATGACCCTGAGAGGCTTCTCTAGCAGTTTTCTTTCACAGCCATTTGTCTGTTTCTCGGGTAATAAACCTTATTGACAGGAGGAAGGCCTGCAGTGGTTTGAGAAAGAAATCTGGTCCTCTTGTTGCATGACTTCCTTATCTTGAGAATCCTTGCATCCTTTGTCCATGTCTAAGTCTCAATACACGATGAAAAGCTTGTTTAATTCTTTGTCACTGTTCTATAAAGTAAACTCCGGCTGAGCATGGTGTGCAGCTTGGGCCCCAGTGACCATGCTTCTGGTGGGTGCTTTCTCCAAGTGACTAGTGAAAGCTAGGGCAAGCCACTGATTCTTTTGAGGTTAAAGATACTGTGTTTTTGCTGGGTAAGGTTTGTTAATGAGACTCTTGTTTTTTCTCAGTATAATCAATGGGTTTGCTTTGCCTCTGAAGGAAGAGCACAAGATGTTCCTCATCAGAGTCTTGTTACCCCTGCACAAGGTGAAGTCTCTCAGTGTTTACCACCCACAGGTGAGAAGTGCTTCAAGTTATATCCTTCAGAAGCTGTTGTTCAGGCTTGCTTATAGCTATTTTCGGATCTTCTACAATAAGGTGATGCACCTGTTTATGAGAGAATGGCTGTGCACATTGTCTATTTGGAATTAAGTAAAGTATTTGACACTGTCTCCCAGTGGTCTTCTAGAGAAACTGGCTGCTCATGGCCTGGATAGGTGTGTTCTTCAGTGGGCTGGAAACTGGCTGGATGGCCAAGCCTGAAATGTGGTAAATGGCATTACATCTACTTGGTGACCAGTCACTAGTGGTGTCCGTCAGGGCTGGGGAAGGCTCTGGGGGGACCTTATCACTCTCTGCAGTTACCTGAATTGAGGTTGTAGTGAGATGGGGGTCAGTCTCTTCTCTCAAGGAGCAAAGGATAGGACAAGAGGAAACAGCCTCAATCTGCACCAGGGGAGGTTTAGACTGGATATTGGGAACAATTTCTTCCCCAAAGGGCAGTCAGGCATTGGAACAGGCTGCCCAGGGCAGTGCTGGAATCACCGTCCCTTGAAGTGTTCACAGACTGTGTAGATGAGGCCCCCAGTGCCATGGGTTAGTGGTGGCCTTGGCAGTGCTGGGGAATGGTTGGACTGCATGATCCTAAAGGTCTTTTCCAACCTCGTTGATTCTGTGGTTCTGTGATTTACTGGGCTGCATGACTGGTGTACAAAGCGCTTGCTGTGAGATGTTTTGGGCTCTGCATTAGTTCCTGTCTGTGACAGTTTGTCCCAGCCTTGTGGTGCCCTGGCCACACGTGTGCTTTTTGCCACTGGTTGATAGAAGGGTATCCTGCCATTTCCTGCTGACTTATTGCTGTGCTCTGCTTTGCCTTTCCATGCTGGAATTTTGTGAAATACTGGGGCCCCGCTGAAACGTGAGTTGAAATTGTGAGCTGCAGTCATCAGTGTGTGGTGTGTCAGCTGTTAGTCACCACTGAGATATGAACAGAAATCCATGTGCTGGGCTGCAAGACTGATATAGAGATTAATTGATTGCAATTTGGAGTACATAATAGAAGAGAAGATCAGGACTCAGGCTAGGAATTGAAAAGTGTGGGTACTGAGCAGTGATGTCTGCTCATCCAGCCTTGTTTTTATGCAGCAGGTCTTTCTGATAGTCAGGTTTGTCCCTTCCCCTTTTTGCAGCTGTGCTGACATTTGAATGTATTAGCTGGGGGCTTCTCTAGGTGGCTTAAGTTTTATTCTTTATGCTGCATGGATGTCCTGAGCTCAGGCTCTGCCTGCTTGGGCTTAAAGCCTTCACTTGCCATCAGAACTGGATTCAGAGCTGCAACTGCACTCGTCACGCACACTGTGAAGGACATAATGTGACTTTCAGCCTAGGGTGGTGGTGGCACTTTAGAGTTTCCCAAGTGTACCTGAGATTAATCTTGCCATGTTTGCTTCCTACAGTTGGCGTACTGTGTTGTACAGTTCTTGGAGAAAGACAGCAGCCTGACAGAGCCAGTGAGTAACCTCGCTTAACCTTTCTGTGTCAGTCAAACCCCAAAAGCTTTTCTGCTTCTTTAGACTACAGCAAGGGTGAAAAAAGGCTGAAGAAACTGAGAGTCAGCTGGGTTGTTTACTGGGTTTGCCTTGTACTGTACAAGCAGAAGGGGCCATGCTGCTTATGTGCAAGTCTGAAAGCTTCAGGAAGGTGGGCTATAGTCTTCCTTTGTGCTTCGGATCTTGGTGTAGCAGAAGGAACACTATACCAAGCTGTCCTTCCAGGGCAGAGCTTTCAGCTCGTGACAGATGCTGCAGAGACAAAACACATGGCCATGTGGTATCTGATGGAACCAGCATGAGCCTGTGGGGGCCCTGAAACAGTGATAGTTCACTCTGATAGTTCACTGTGGGGATGAGGTTAGGAACCTGGGACACAAAGGTCCCAGACAAGCCACCGTTCCTTGATGAAAGTATTCTCCTCCCTGCTCTTGCATCAGTTTGTTTCCTCCACAGTGTTAAGACTCCTTATAGATGCATTGGCCTTCAGGATGCAGTGCTGGGTAACAGACGGATCCAAAATGTGTGAGCAGTGTCGATGGGGAGCTCACATATTCCAGTTAGCCCAGACCTGCAGCGTTAACCAGGCTATGTGGCAGCTTGGCAGAGGGTGCAAGCAGGAGACGAGTGTTTCTCCACCCACTGCAGGCCAGGAAATGTCTTCTACAGTGCTGAGCTTCACAGCCTCAAAACAGCAGATGGCCAAAGAACACATGCTTGTGTCACTGTATGAGGGAGCACCAGAAAGTGTGAGCCTTCTCATGAGTAACACTAGCTGAGGTCGTTCTGTTCCCTGGCTGAAATGTGCGTGCTGGTGGTGAGCCTGGCGGTGCTCGGAGGAAGCTGGTCAACTGTTGCCAGCTTTCTGGCTCTTCAGCTCTGCGCAGTGCTGAAGCGGAGCTCCCAGCTTTTCCTTTAAATGTGAGTCCTCCATTTCCTGTGTTCCCAGAAGCCTGCTCTGAAATAAACTGCATAGAGTAGCTTCCTGATCATGCTGAGTACTTCCTATGGCTGACATCCAGCCCAAAGCCTCCTGCCAAAGCACTTTCTGTAGGGTGAAGGAGAAGAGAGACAGAGAAATCTGTCAATACTTCTAGGATTCACTTTTCAGCCTATTGAAACAATTAAGCCCCATAGGTTGTCACTGCTTTCTGGGTAATGGGCCAGTGGCCCCTGAATTAGAGACCCAGACCTGGTTTGATGCTGTGGAAAGCAGTGGGGTGACCCAGTTTCAGTGGGTGTTGTGTTGAGTCCCAACCAGACGTGTCAAGGCTGTATTGCCACAGGTTGTGTCCTGTTGAAACATCCTGCTTGTGAAGGTTTTGAATAAATGGAAAGAGGCCAGATCACTCACTAGGTCCATGCTTGCTTTGAGTGGGCCTCCCAGGAGCTTGCTCAGCAAGGCTTGACGTGGTAGCTCTTGGTTAACAGCAATCTGAGTGACTGCCAGGTGAGCAAGGCCTCAGATGTGCTCAGTAGTGGCAGAGAAAGACTCGACACACCTCGCACCGCCTTAGCTGTAGGAGAAATGATGTCTGAGTCACTGCAGCTGTCTGAACGGCAGACCTGAGTAATGGCAAACTCTGAGGGTACCAAACTGTTGGCTGAGAAGCCTGGAGTTGGTGGCAAAGTAATGCTCAAGATGTGTTTAATCTTGCTGTTGCATTGCCCACTGCTGTCCCTCCACTGCTCTAAACTTCCTCTTGAGTGCTGGCTTCAGGATCAGGTTGCCAGAGTACACAGAGTTTGAAAGAGCAGCTCCTACCCAACTCTGCAGTGTGTTGAATAAGGATTCTTCAGTGACCTTCTCCATAGTGTTTCCAATTTTATTAGTTGCTCTCTTCCATCAGCCAGCCCATTCTGGTTTGAGCCTTCCATGCTAAGCTGTCTTTGGGGGAAAAAGGTGGTTCTAAGCTTTGTGATTGTAGTACAGAATCATAGCAGCCTGTGCAGTGCTGGTTAACATGGCAGAGTTTGGGTTTTTCTCTTCTTTCTTCCCTGGTAACCCCACCATGACTTCCTGAGAAAGTCTCGTCTGTAATTTGCTTCCTTCTGATGTTGCGACCAGACCCTTAAAACTGTATTTCACAGCTGGTGTTAACTGTCAGCCTCTAACACTGTCTCTGTATCCTTCATTGAGGTGATCGTGGGCTTGCTGAAGTTCTGGCCAAAAACTCACAGCCCCAAGGAGGTGATGTTCCTGAATGAGCTGGAGGAGATCTTGGATGTGATTGAGCCATCTGAGTTTGTGAAAGTCATGGAGCCCTTGTTTAGGCAGTTGGCCAAGTGTGTCTCCAGCCCACACTTCCAGGTGAGTCGCAGCTCAGGGAGGGGACAGGGCACCGGCTTATAACCCACTTTGCATGCGAGGGTGCCACCACAGCTTTTGGGCTTGTCTTTGTGGATCATGGAGGTGTAAGCAGGGTGAGTATTGGGGTGACATGTGGTGGAAAGCGGTGAGAATCCTCACCACAACCACAGAGCAAGCTCATCCAAAGAGAAAACAAAGCGGATCGGTGGAGCCCTTCCTGCTGCTCTCTGCTTTTCAGCACCATCTACTGCAGCAGCTGGAGCTGGAGTAGAGGTGGTCTGCCTCCTGTTTTGGCTAGCAGACATAGAGGAGATCCACCCAATGTCATCATGTTGCAGTAAGACCCAGCTGGCTGCAGTTTTGGAAGGAGGCCAACCAAAGAGCCAATGTAGAGAAGTTATGTTGTATTATTCTGGTGCTGGTTGCAAAGGGTGAGGTGTACTGAAGAAATGCCAGAGTCTGCTTCTTCCTTGTTCACACTGAAGGGGACTGGCTGTAGTACCAGGCTAAAACAATCTCTGTGGCTGGTAGTCAAGGCTTAAAATGTCAAGGGTGGTAGGACAGCAGTAGCTCCTAGCAGGTGTTCTTGGCTCACTGGTTTTGGTTGCCATGAAGGGTGTCCAAGAAGAAGATAGCTTGCTGGTGAAACACAGGGCTAGCCCAGGTATGGCTGGGGTGTGAAATAGTGACATAGCCCCCTCCTGGAGTGAGTGTGACTGCACAGCGAGGCACACTGGCTTCAGCCTGTCTTTTGGTACAGAGAAATACAGAATTGTGCTTACAAGCCAAAAATGAGGTCAGTCTAGTGTATGTAAAAGATCACTGTTTCCTGGAAAGGACTGGGGAGCCTGACAGAAACCAGCTGGACGTGGATTACTGGTGTGGTGATGGGAACCAAAGGACAAACGTGACCTTTGGGTGTGGAAGGGCTTACAGTGGGGAGCTAAGGAGCTTAAATAAAGTAGGGTAAAGGCTGGAGGAGAGGCATCCTGTACTTGATAGCAGCCCTCAGCTGCTGCCAACTCTTTAAAAAACATGATTGAAAACCCCAGAGAAGGTGCAAAGACTTTGCAGCCTAAGAAAATTAACCCCAAAGGTGCCCCTCATGGTCAGGCTGAAGAGGCTCCGTGTCTGCAGCTTGTCTGAGAACAGAAATAGGAGCTGGCTTCTTGGTAAGTCTGAACATCTTGGTGGGGAGAGTTTTCTCTGAGTGGATTGTGTGTTAATCTAGCAGACAAAGGCTTAACAAGATCTAAAAGCTGGAACCTCTTCCTGGTTTTTAAGCCATTCTCAAGCTAGTGCTAAATGCAGGAATTAGCTTGGTGATCTGCATTACCCAGATTTGTGGTTAAATATGAAGAGCTGTGGTTGAATCTATCACTATGTGGAAACTTGTTAGACTTGTTTGTCTCTTAAGAGCGGGGTGGCTGCCCCAAGATTTTCCATGTTTTCAACCTTACAATGAGGGAATGAATTGTGGGCCTGGTGACTGAAGCATGCTTGAGAGCCTAGAGAGACTGTTGTGGGGAAGGCCAGAGAGGAACGGAAGGAATGGAGCTTTACAGAGGACAATCTGAGAAAATGAAGGAGACTTGGAGCTAGTCTGAGCTGGGACATGGAGCGGGTAACATTACTGTCCTCAAGTCTTGTGTAAAGGGTGTTGAAGTCATCGGTGCTCCTTGCCTGGGTGGTGGCAAGCTCTGGTCTCAGCACCGCACAGTCTCCCTGTGCGCCGCCAGTGTTACTGGAAGGAGCCTCTCCAAGTTTGGCTTTCTCTCCCACTGCAGGTGGCAGAGCGAGCACTGTACTACTGGAACAACGAATATATCATGAGCCTAATCAGCGATAACGCAGCCAAAATCCTCCCGATCATGTTTCCAGCACTCTACAAGAACTCCAAGAGTCACTGGAACAAGTAGGTCTTTCCGCGTCCCCTGGCACTTGCTGCCATGCATACAGGATCCCTTGACCTACTACCAAGGGGTCAGTAGTATCAGCATGGAAAAGTGCCACCACAGACCTCATCGACGTGTTTCTGCAAGGAGTCAGGACCTGCAGTGATCTACCTTGGGGCCATTGAGTCTACCCAGAGTCTGATGCCTGCATGTCACTAATGCTGCCAGTCTCTTGGAGGTGTGCAGGAAGTTTTCCAGCTGACTTCTGGCTGCTTGTTAACAAAGGATCACCCATATGTTCTCCATGACCAGAGACTTTGGCTAATGTAGTGTCTTAACTTCCTGAGTACAGGAAGAATGGAGACAGCAGAACTAACCAGGCACATGTCCCATGTCAAATCATTGCCCTCTATGTCTGATTCCTCAATACTAGCCTGCTTTATGGTTCTCCCATCAACTTCTTTTCTTCTGGCTGCTGCTTCAGTTGACTGCTTACCTGGCTAATTCAAGTTGTAAAACTCCCTTTTAATGAATTAGCTGAGAATACTCAGCCCACAGCTGAGATCCTAAAATCTTTCAGCAGAAACTACAAAAATAAGAATAAAGTCATCGTCCCCTATTCTAGAGGGTGGGAAAAAATGGACAATAGTAAATTCTAGGGAGACTGGGCAACTCCAGAGCTTAGGAGGATAGTCTGGTACCAAAGACAGGGTTGCAGACATGTTGCAGATAGGCACATGCATGCAGACATATGTGGTGTGTGTGCACAATATGCATATGTGTGTGCAGACAGATGCACAGTGACACATTGTCAATGTTGATGGCCCTTCTGATCAGAGTTCAGAAAAGGACTTTCATGTTCTTGTCTGAAACCCTTCACCAGTTCTGTTTCCTTCTTGCCCCAGTCAAAGTTCATGATTCTGCTGTTTCTGTCTTTCCTTCTTATCTCATTCCCAGTGATATGCTAGAAGTCCTGAAGGTGTTTTCCTCTTATTTCTCCTTGGTTTAGCCCTAGTAACACGTTTTAGGCCAGGTTGAATAATTCATATTGTCCTCGTCCTTCTCATGGCTCCTGTACTCCAACACTTGGTCAGACAGCCTGTGTAAAACTAGCAGGGCTGTAGCTCTTTTCTTTATTCCATCTGTAGAGGTGGTGAGGCACAGAGCTCCACGCACTGAATCTCTCACCTGTTGCCTCTGGGTCAGGTATTTCAGAGACAGCTTTTTATTCCCCATGAGAGTCCTTGTACCAGAGGGAGCTCATGCACAGTGGGACCTATCTATAAACTGCTGACAAAAGTCAGCTTTTCTTCTCTGGTATTCTTTGTGCTGGTTCCCACCTCTGCAGGGGCTGCTGAGTGTTTGTGTTTATAGCAGCTCAGTGACAAAGCTCATGAGCGAATGCAGGGCAGCCCAAACCAGTGACTGTGTATGTGCAAAGTGACCTGTGGGAGGCACTAGAGCTGGGTTAGGTAAAGCCCTCTTGAGAACAGCCCTGTGCAGGTCTCTGGCATCCTTTTCAGTTTTTAAATACAAGAAATAAACGTGTATTTTTGCATTCATTAGTCTGAGCACAGTAGAGCAGACCTGCCCCAGTGGTATTCTCTTTATTCTGTGTTTCTTTTCCCCTGTGCCATACTCTTCTGTGTTTGTGGAGGGGGTTTTCCCATGCTAAGAGCTGGCAATGTGTGAAAACCTTTTGTCACATTGCTGTAGTACGTGAATTGCTGCTGCTGTTAGCTCTTGTCTGCACTACTGGTGCTAACTCAGGGCTGACGACCCGGAGGACCCCACCATGACTTGTTCTTCTTTCCCCATTTCTTTGCAGGACAATCCATGGGCTGATATACAATGCACTGAAGCTGTTCATGGAGATGAACCAAAAGCTTTTTGATGATTGCACGCAGCAATACAAGGCAGAGAAGCAGAAGTGAGTACGAGATTCTTGCCAAGTAACTTGAGCTCATGTTGGAGTCTCCTTGGTGTACAGTAACAGATGGTAGATGCCAGTAGGCAGAGGGGAGATGGAAAGGTGGTGCAAATCATGCTGTCAAAAAGTAGGGTCCCTCACCAATAACTCTGTGGAGGGATGAGAAAAGGTAAAATGCATGCCCTCATAAAAACCCTCCTAGTTCTGCTGGAGCAGGTAGTTTGGAAGAGAGTGACTGAGTTTTCTGGGTCATGAGGAAATAAATGGCAGTGTAGAAGATACTCAGCTTTGCAGAGATGTTTGTGCTCTTGCCAGAGGAATCCTGCTGCTTCAGAAGCACTTTTGTAAAGAGCTTTGCTGTGGTGAGCACACTGCATTTTCAATTTCCCAGTAATAAAGGTGAGAAAATACCTGGAATTTCAAAGAGCAAATGATGGGGATAAAAATCTGAGCTCAGCAAGTACCAGTACCATGATGCTGCAAAGAGGAAAAAGCTCCACTTTTTCTGCTTCCTTGTGCTGGTTTTGGTGCCTTGTGAGCCGAGATAGTTCAGTAAGCAAGAAGGAAACTATTTTCTTTCCCTAGGTCTCTTTTCTGCTGACTTAGTGACATAAAGTAGTGCTGCTCACTCCTGGATGAGCCAAGGGGGCCACAGAGGTGGCAGTGGGGGGAGCAAGACTAACCCTTCCGGTCAGTGGGGAGCTCTGGGAGACGTTCAGTTGTTCTTGAGCACTACAAGGTGATTGCATTCAGCTCTGGGGCTCCCAACACAAGAGGGACATGGACCTGCTTGAGCGAGTCCAAAGGAAGGCCACAAAGATGTTTTCTGCTTGTGTTAAGATGATATTTTTTCCTCTCTCCAGTGCTTCTCTGACCAATTATGCTTCAGAAAACCTTGTGTTGGGTTTTTATCAGGGTTATACATTTTGCTCTCCTAGATAACCAGATTTGGTAAGATGTCAAAAGCAAACTGAGAGTCTCTGAAGGACGGAGCAGCTCTTCCCCCTCGCCTGCACTTTCCTGCTGTCTCTTGCTTTTCCTGTGAGTGAAAGATGCACTTTCCCCAGGAGTTCACACTGTGCTTTCTCTCTCTCTGCAGGGGAAGGTTCAGGATGAAGGAACGAGAAGAAATGTGGCAGAAAATAGAGGAGCTGGCACGGCTGAACCCCCAGGTGGGTAACAGCAGGGCCTAAGATGAATGAGACAAGAATGTGGGGGGTCTTGACCTACCTTCTCAGCTTGTGAAAGCAGGCTCTAGCACCTGATCTCAGTCCTGTGCACGCAACTGCAGTGGTGGTCCCTCCCTCCCAAAACACAGGGTCGTGGGGGTGCTGGTCATGTAATGCCTTATAGGGAGCAGGTACATGTTTATATGTGTATGGACTCCTCTCTCAGCTGTGGCTGTACACACATGGTGCCATGGCTCCTGCACTGGGTAGGAGAAGATGCTCCTTTCCTGTCTGTGTACCTGCTGCTATCTCTGTGGGTGCCAGAGAAGTATGCTGTGCTGTGTTAAGATGCTGGGGGAGAACGCTTGGTGTTGGGTGGCATGCTGATTCTCCAGCTGTCTATGTTGTCTGCAGTACCCCATGTATTACGCACCTCCACCATTGCCTCCTGTCTGCTGTATGGAAACGGAGACCCCGACTGCAGAGGACATACAGCTACTGAAGAAAACAGTGGAGACAGAAGCTGTGCAGGTGTGTAGGTGACATGGGGCCTTCCACAGCTACTCTCAGACCAGAACAGTCAGTCCAGGGTCCAGTTTCCAAGTGTTCTGAGGGGAAATGCCCCAACTCTCATCCCTGATCTTTAGATACCAACTCGTACTCTGAAGAGTGGGGTTTATCTCACCTTCCCGCTCTGGAAAAAAAGTGCAAGTGGGACTTCCCACCTCCTTTTGGTCTGTGTTTGGCTCTCAGCCTGTTCCACAGCATCTTGTGGTGTCGCCCAGTATATCCCAGAGCAGCTGGAGGCAGAGCATGGCGGGGCTGGAGGCGGGGAGGAGTTTTCTGCTGACTCCTGACTCCTTTGGTTTGTCTGCAGATGCTGAAAGACATTAAGAAGGATAAAGTTTTGCTGCGCCGGAAATCTGAGCTTCCTCAGGACGTCTACACTATAAAAGCCCTGGAGGCCCACAAGAGAGCAGAAGAGTTCCTCACCTCAAGCCAGGAGGCAATCTGACAGGCTCAGGAGCTGGCTCGGGAAGCTCTGCCCCATCCCTTTCCCCCAGGGGTCACGGAAACACACTCAGTTCTCATGTATAACTAAGGAATGAACATGGTGAGCTGTGCCTGTCCTCCACTCCATCTGCATCCCTCCAGGGTAGAGCTGGGTTTACGTTATAACTTGTATCTTACCACTGTCATGTCCTTCTGCTTTTCCTCCTTTCTTCTGCTTTTCCACCTTGGGTGTGTGTGCGTGAAGGGAGCCTGCCTGCCCTGCCATCGTGTCAGCCCGGGTAGGAGCTGCTTCATTCCCAGCTGCCACCTGATCCTTACTCTGCCTGGGAGCCAGACCCCACTGCCCTGGCTCTGCATTGGCCAGAGGTGACCGCGTGTGGCTCAGCGTGCTGCTGCGATCCCCAAGTGCCAAGGCTCTGCCGTGCCTGCCCTGTGCTGCCTGTGCAGCCAAGCCCTGCCGTGCTCAGGGGTTGAGCTGAGCATGGGGCAGAGTTTTGGGGAGGCTCTGCTGCCTCTCTGCCCTGCCTTGGGGTGCAGCTCTGCAGCTGGAGGGTCTTACATACACCAGAGATGTCTGCTTCCACCTTTCTTTTGCTTCAAGCCCCTTGTTCTGTTCCCCTGTCAGTGGAGTGGGGGTTCAGTGCTTTGCCACCCCCAGTAAAGCTGGGTGCAAGCACTACATACTATTGCAGCCCTCCCTTTAGAGCATCCTTAGAAGCTCTCCTGTGGGAAAGTGAATTCCTTCAGCTGTTTGTGTTGGTCCGTACTGACTTGTCTCCATCACGGTGTCTTGGGTTAATTGTGGGCCCAGAATTAGCTTCCTGCTTTGTAGCAGATGTCAGCCACTGACTTTGCTTTCTTCCTCTACCTGCTCAATTAAAATACTCCTGTAGCTCTCCCTTTATTGCTATAGCTCATCCTTTGCTCTGCAGTGGCCAGGGTTTCTAGGAAGCTTGTGCTGCTAAAATAATTTCTGCAAACTAGTGGAAGCAATGGATACACATCACGGGGCCAGGCTGAGTTTCTGAGTATTCAGTTGTCTCCTCTCTGTGATCAATGGCTTGGTGCTACTGCTGAACTGCTTCCATGGGTGCTCTGAGAGGAGTCCACCTTGCCCTGTCACTCTGGCACCTGCTGTGGCAAGAGGCCCTTGTTAGTTATCGTACGGTGCATCAGGGACTTCTTGTGCTAATTTAGCCTTTAGAGCACACTTGGGTGCTACTGTTATCCAGCTTTCTCCCTACCTTTTTTTGATGCAGACTCAGTGCCAGGCCAAGGTGCCACCTCAAAGGGGCCAGCTTGTGATAGCAAAGGGAGTCTTCCTCACTTCTTACCTGCTGCGCCTGCTTTCTTGACACATCAGCTTAAGTGGGCTTGCAATAGCTTAGGGGGTCAGTGCTGGTCTGATGCTGCTCTGCAGCACTGTGGGATGTTGCAGAAGGTCCTGGTGTTATCTTCTGTCCTCACCAGTAAACCATTCCCAGGTCAGAGGTTCGTCCCCTCTACTCTTACTGCTGGTGTGCAGCATATCTTTCCTCCGACCCAACCAAAGCTGGTTTTCCCCCGTGCATCCTGCACCCCGTGCCCCCTTTGCCTCTCAGTTCCCCACAGTAAACATGCCATCACCTCTTGGGAGCAGCTGGCGAGCACAAGGACACGCGAGACCACCCTCTCAGCCACACAGGGCCCCACCACCTCCCCTCCGCTTCGCACAACAGGCCAGTTCATCAGGAGACTTACCAAACACCTCAGGGAGGTTATTACTTATTTTGAACATTAGTTCAAGCTCATGGTCAGCTGCCAATCAATTACCTCATGCCTGGCACAGCATGTAGACGTGCTCTGGGTGATGCTGGATGGCACACAGGAGCGGCGGGCACCGCAGGGACAGGGGACTGCTCAGTGTCCCCTGCAACAGGGCTCGGGCTGGGCAGGTTTCCTCCCGGGGCAGTACAGGCTTTCCCGATCTGTGTGCTTTGCCTTGCGTTACAAGCCACCACCTCCTTTTCCGTGGAGCCTGCGCACTGCTAGGCAGCAGCTGCTCTTCCCTGCCTGCAGAAGGAGCAGAGTTGCGGTGCACAGAGGCTGTCGCTGCCCTACCGATGGTCCGTCTCTGCCGACAGCCCCTGACCTGTGGCCAGAGGAACGGGCCGTGGCAGGATGGGTCCATGTCCTGGCTACATGCTGTACAGCTTCGATGTTCTCATAGCTTTGTGTGTCTTGTTCTGGGTCAGGGAACTTCTGCTTATCACCATTAGTTTCCTGCCTATTCATTCCAGTGTCCTGGACACCTAAGAAGGGGACCATGTGAGAAAGGGGGGAACGTGTTCGCCCTCCCCACCACGTGTACTGCTCTGCGCAGACCTGTGTCTGCCACGCTGCGGCTGCCCCGTACTCAACCTTTGGGTTCTAGCATTAGTGCTGCTCATCTCTGCCTCTCCCCACGTCAGTCAAATGGACAGAACTGGAGCTGCCTCTTCCACTTCACCTGGCGCCCTCCTCCCAAGGGAACAAGCAAAACTAACTACTGCATCCACCCCCGGACACAAGTATTAAGCTGCTTACAGTTCATATGTACATATGGTGTACTTTATTTTCAGTAGAGCATTACATAGTATGAAAGTGTTGGATTTTGTACAGATGTCCCTGTATGTACAGAACTAAATAAAACTGATCTCTTGGAAAGACAACATTGGACTCCACCTCTGCTATTCCAACACACAGCCCCCAGCCTGGGGGGTCAGGCTTTAAGTGTGGAGAGGGCTTCCAAATCCAGTGTTTGTCCCAAGGAAGCCTGGGCAAAGTCAGCCAGGCCCCCTCCCTCCTCACACACACTCAAAGGTACAGAAACCCATGGCCAGGCTCCTCGGAGGCAGAGGAAACCAACACAAGGACATCACAGCAACTTACGTGCCAGCCAGAACCAGGAAGGACAAGCACGAAGGGAAGTGGGACAACCTGGGAGGTGGATGTTGGCCGGTCCTGTCGATGCCCAGCTCCAAAGCAGCGGGTGCTGCATGGCAGAGGGAGGGCCGAGGTTGGGAGCCCCTGCGCCGCAGAGTGCCCATCACTTCCACTCGGGCCTGGGAGCGCCGAGGCCGTGTCGGGCCTGCAGCGTGCGCCGCACCACGTCCTTCCACTGGTCCTCCGAGATCTGGCTGGCCCAGGCCGGGATGCCCAGGCTCGGGAGCTTCACGCCGGCCATCGTCCTCTTCACCAGCTCCACGTGCTCTGGGAACAGAGAGGCCGTGAGGCCGCGGCAGGGCACCGGGAGGGCGCGGCCGGAGCCGCCGTTACCTGCGTCCATGGGGATGGAGGTGCGGCTGCTCTGAGCCGCGCCGCCTTCCGCCGCCGCCTCCTCCTCTTCCTCCTCGTCCTCGCTGTCCGCCGGCGGGTCGGGCAGGTGCAGCCTCAGCATCTGCAGCGGGAGGCGGGCAGCGGGGGTCAGGCGCGCTCCGCCGGCTCCCCTCAGCCCCGGCCCGGCGCTGGTCGGTACCTGCAGCCGCTCCTGCAGGCCGGGGCCCGCCTCAGCGGCGGGGGGAGGCCCGTCGGCAGGGCCCTGCTCCGGCTCCTGGCTCAGCGGCTGGTACAAGTACCCGCCGCCTCCTTCCTCTTCCTCTTCCTCCTCCTCCTCCTCCTCTTCCTCGTCTCCGCTCCATCCCGCCGCGCCGTCAGGGGCCTCCGGCGGCCCCGGCTCCTCGGGACACACCCGCTCCGGTCCCATACTCCGCGGCCCCGCCATGCACCGGGGGAAGCCCCGGCCCCTCCCGCCGCCGCCCGGAAGCGTCGCCGCGGGGCCCTGTGGGTGCCGTAGTCCCGGGCCGGGAGGCCCCGCCGCCGCCCTCCGCTGCCGCGCCGGGCTCCGCAGGTTCCGAGGGGCCGGGCCGAGCCGAGCCGGGCGGGGCGGCGCCGGACTACGAGTCCCAGGGAGCGGAGGGCAGCGGCTGTCGGAGCGGGGCTGCCCGGCCGGCCCGGGCCGCCTTCCTGCAGCCAGGTACGGGGCTGAGGGGAGCGGGAGCTGCCGGGGCTGTGGGGTTGGAGCTACCGCTGAGCCCCTCTGTGAGGCCCTCGGGCGGCGGCTGGAGGCGCGGGGCGGCCCCGAGAGGCTCGGGGTCGGCCTCGTACCCCGGCTGTCGGGCGCTGCCCTCCTGCACCCCCCGCCGGGCCTTCGCCCTCCATCCCCGCCGGCTTGGCCAGTTTCGGCGCGGGTCGGGCTGGTTTGGGGCCGTGTTCCCTGGTCCTGCCCGGCGGGCGCCGCACGGAGGGTCCGGTGTGACAGAGAAAGGGAACACAGGGCAGCGTGTGAGGCACAGCCGGCCACGTTAGCGGCTCACCCTCGCCAGGGCTGCCTTCGGCACAGCACAGGCAGTTCGGCAGCGGCCAGAGGCCGAGATCAATTCCAGGCGGAGGGGAAGGGGTCGAGGAATGTCTCCGAAGCTCAGGGGCGCTCCGTAGGGAAGCGGCAGTGGGGCTGGGGCGGCAAAGGGAGGAAGGCGAGAAGCCAGCTCAGTAGGAGCAGGCTCTGAGCTGGGCTTTGGGCTAAAGGCGGTCAGCGGTGAGCAAGGTATGTGGGCAATAAACGAGGAGGTGGAGCTGCGGTCGGCACGGAGGGACACGGGGATGGGTGCGTGGACCGTGGTTCCCGTGTCTGACGTGAGCTTCCACATCGGTCCGAGTTAAGCCCAGGGGCTGTTCTAGCACCGTCTGCTTCGCTGGTGCTGGAATTGCGAGCATCCGAGCCGCTGAATGTGCAAGCTTGCAGTTTCACGCGGCCTTAGCATAAATAGGCAAAGCATCAGATAAATGTCAAGCACGAGTGAAGAAAGCGGCTGGTTCTTGTGCTATCTCTGACAGTAAGTTGGATGTGCTTGAAATAGAACGGTCTGCATGGGCTGCTGCGAGCTGGCTGGGCTATTTTAGGTGTTACTAACCCGTGTGGCTGGCATCTTCGGGGAGACGGGACCGAGGCAGCCACACGGTAGGATTTGCGCTCTGGAGCAGCTCTGCAGGGGCAGGAGGCTGCTCGACTTGGGGGGGGGGGGGGGGGGCTGTAATTTTGGGGGTGACAGGAAATCCAGGCCACTTTCTGCTGGGTTTCTCTCCTTGCTTTGGGAATGGGCTGCAGCAAAGTTGATCTGAGCAGCTTTCGGGAATGGCTCTAGGTTTCTGTGTGTGTGTGCAAAGGAGCAAAGCGGACTCTTTGTGTGAAGGAGTGGAGCTAAGGGTGTATGTTTTTGTTGTAAGATTGTAAGCTGGCTGCTGCACTTGGAGTTGGTCAGTGGCTTTCTATCTCGAATGGAATGTTTTCGTGGTTGGAGAAGAGGAGACTCTGGGGAGAGCTGATAACAGCCTTCCAGTATCTAAAGGGGCCAACAAGAAAGGTGGAGAGGGGCTTTTGACAAGGATCTGTAGGGATGGGACAAGGGGGAATGGCTTTAACCTGACAGAGGGGAGATTGAGATGAGATATTAGGAAGAAATTCTTCTCTGTGAGGGTGCTGAGGCCCTGGCACAGGGTGCCCAGAGAAGCTGTGGCTGCCCCATCCCTGGCAGCGTTCAAGGCCAGGTTTGACAGGGCTTTGAACAACCTGGTCTAGTGGAAGGTGTCCCTGCCCGTGGCAGGGGGTTGGAACTGGATGAGCTTTAAGGTCCCTTCCAACCCAAACCAGTCTGGGATTCTATGATCCTGAGTGCTGCAGGGGAGGGGGAGAGGAGAGGGTGTCACTGTAACAGCTTTGGAAGGTTTGCTAGTGAGGAATTGAGTGATTTTCTGGTGCTCTGAGGTGTACACTGAGGCATATGGATAATAGTTTCTTCAGGCATTATGTGCGTTTCAGACAGCAGCACAGCCAGACCTGTTGTCTGTAGGTGCTGTATTTGAAGACCAGGGAACTGAAAAGCCCCAGGTCCCTTTGCTGGGTGCTTCTGCTGACAGAGAGCAAGGGCAGTGTTGAAGGATGTCCAGAGATACTTCTTTGCAAACAGCCCTGTGAGCTTCCACTCGTGACAGCACGCCTGACACAGCGACAGAGCTGCTCTGCAGTCACCCCGTGGCAGTTGTTGCACCACGTACTCTGGAAGCGCGTCCCCTGTGTTGCTGTGCCCGGCCATTGAGGGCTTCAGGTGGTGACCACAGCAGGTTATTTTGAGCACTTCTTAATTTTAGCTTCCCTGTGCTCGGTGGCACAGGAACAACTCGTTGCTGTGGTCACTTAATTGCCAGCAGCAGCAGCATCAGGTCCTTCAGCAGTAGGTGAAGTGTCACCTGGCTTTGGGAAACGTTCCTGTCCCTGGCAGTTAATGACAGGACCTACCCAGGCTTTCAACCCAAGTTCCTCTGCATTCTACGTGCTTGAGTGTAGCTCTAGATGGACAGTGCCAGCAATGGGCTGAACGAGGAGCTGGGGCTGGAGCAGCTCTGGGGAGGAGAAGGGTGGCTCAGCAGGGCCCAGCAAAGGGACACACGCTGAGCTCCGTGTCTGCATAGATGCAGAAGGCAATAGCTCCTAGTGACAATAGCCTCTGAGGTCTGAACAATTCAAGCTTCATTTTGCAGTGCACGTGAAAAAGCACCTGGTTTGCCTGAACTGGGACGTGCAGCACCTCCTGCAGCCAGTGCCCTCCAGTTCTCTGGCACAGTTTGCCTCCATCTAATCAATATTCCTATGGTTTCTACCCTACAGCCCTGCTGCTGGTGTCCTAAATGAGAAATCCCAGAGTGTATTTTGCATAACAGTTGGGGGAGATCGTTAGTAAATGTTTCATGTCGATTTTGCTGCTCCCCTTTCCCCCCCCGGCTGTGCCCTGTGTAATCTTTAAAGAAACCTAAGGCATCCTGCCTAACGCCAAATGTATTAATGCCTCATTGGAATGAGGTTGGAAGGTGGTGTGTTTATGTCCTCATCTATGTCGTATGAATTACCATTGGATTACAATGAAATGTAATAGTGTGCATAGTTGTAGGACAGAAAATAACTCTTTTTTTTCTTAAAAGATGTGTTTGACTCATGTTTGCAGATAGTGCAGAGGGAGGAATGGCAGCAGGAAAATTGGCTTTGGGACAGGAGACTCGCCCTGTGAAAGGATTTCCAAAGAAGGCAGGAGAGGAGAGAGGCTGGAGCTGGATGGGGGAGTGGGGAGTCCTCAGGAGATGGGGCTGACCCTGTGTGTGGCTGAAAAGGGGAGAGCAAGTGCTTGGCTTGGGGTGGTTTTGGGGTTGTGGCCAGTGGCAGAAGAGGAAGACTGATGTTTTTACTGCAGTGTAGAGAAGAGCAGTCAAGTTTGGAAGAACCCTGCTAGCTTGCTAAATCCTGTGTTTTCCTTTACCTTTTAATACATGATCCTGTAAGGATCACTTCACACTTCTGATTCATTCCTTTCATGGAAAGAAAACAGCATTCCTGCGTGCCCTGGGTCTGAGGAGTGGCAGCCGGAGGCTGTGCTGGTAAAGCTTCCTGATGTGTTTGCTCTGAAGGGGTATCTCCGTCCCAAGCTAAGGCAAAGCGTGGCCAACTTCAACCCCATCACGCCCACCGCTGGCCCAGGGAATGGTTATCTCTGGGAAAACCTATCCCAGTAACTGTGATGTAGGAAAGGACAGCACGACACTGTTGCTACGACATCAGCATCCTTTTCTACAGTGTTGTAACCAGCTGGCCCTTGGGCTGCTGCCTCTCAGTGACTGGGTTAATTTCTTAGGATGCATAGCCTTTGTTTCCTGTGTCCCTGTGACTCATTGTAATTGGGAAGCTGTGCAGGCTCCTGTTGGGTGGAAGGACCAGTGTCCTGCTCCGGCAGCAACGTGCTCCCCGGCACATGGATCAAGTAAACTCCCAAGCGTGAAGAAGAGTCTTCCCAGCCTTTGTGGCCAAAAAGGCTTGGCACCAAGCCTGCCTACCATGCCAGGCTGCTGTGCTTCTCTACCCCAGAAGGAACCAAGTGGAGAACTTGGAAGCAAGGTTAATCCTCTTAATCTTCCAGGATCAGGTTCAGCCTGAAGGGTGTTGAAACTGTTGACACTGGTGGTTAAGTCCAGCTGAGCTCCTTGGGGCTTTCATAGAATCACTTAACCAAGAAGTGATTTAGAGGGAAACACTGGTTAGATTTGCAGTGGTAACCCATGACTAGGCAGGAAACAGATTTAGATATGTGAAGTCTTCAACAGAGTCCGAGGGGTGACTTTGGTGGTCTCCATGGAAACTCATCCCTTCTGTAGCTTTGCGGAGGACTTGTACAAGAGCTGCTGCCTGGCTTTAAAAATACTGGAGTGATTTAAGGAACAGAATCCAAACCTGCTAGGTCTGAACCTGGGATGGTCCCAGACACACAGTGAAACATGGCCTGTAGCAGAGGGAATTGTTCCTAGGCCCTTCTGGAGCCATTCAGCTGCAGAAGAGCTTGATGAGATGTTCTGGGTTGCTGATTGCACTTTAGGTTACAGGGGTTGCCGCAGGGAGAAGCCGCTTCGCAGGAGGGACTCCTTGGTCTGCGCTCCTCTGTTACAAGTGAGACTGCAGGATGGAAAATGTCTTCCCCAAAGGGCAGTCAGGCATTGGAACAGGCTGCCCAGGGCAGTGCTGGAGTCACCATCCTGGCAAGTGTTCACAAACCATGTAGATGAGGCCCTCAGTGCCATGGGTTCGTGGTGGCCTTGGCAGTGCTGGGGCACAGTTGGACTGGATGAGCTTGAAGGTCTTTTCCAACCTGGCTGATTCTGTGATGCTGAGAAGAGGGGTGCTGTCGCCCACCCCTGTATCAGGGAGGCAGTTGCTTTATGTGGGGGGTTGCTCTTTGGGTTTCTTTTGTTGAGTGTTTTTTGGTTTGTAATGTTTTCCTCTGCTGTTTGTCACCACTGATCCCAAGAGCGTGCTCGCTTCCCTCTGGCTCTGTTCTTTTCACCTTCAGAATTGGCTCTCACGGTGCGTTTTCATTCATGTGGACAGATTGTTCTGGCGTGCCCATGGTGTGTGTACATGACCAGGGCACAGCCGGGCACACAGCACTGCTGCCTTCACAAAGGTGCTTGCCTTGGGCCTCCTGTACAGCACCCTGAGGGGGGTGTGTATGTGAGGGCATCTCTGCTTGCTCAGTTACAGTACCTGCCGCGTGAAGGGGACAGTAAAACCATCTCCAGCGAGGAGGCAGATGAGTGAGGATACAGCGCTGTGACCTTTATAGCTGTCATTCAAGGGAGACCTGCAAGACGGGTCGTGTTATTTTAGCGTCCTGCCTGTGTTACAGAGCCAGGTGGCAGCGCGCTGGCTGAGGAAGCATGCGGCTGCGGCACTGGGGGCCCTGAAGACCGCCTGGCTCGCGGGGAGGAATGCTACGGTGGGCAGTGCACTTGGAAGGTGGGCCGCGGAGGGTGAACCACGCTGCCGTGGCCGTCGGGCACAAGGTCTACTCCTTCGGTGGGTACTGTTCTGGAGAAGACTATGAGACGCTGCGGCAGATTGACGTCCATGTCTTTAACGCAGGTAAGCGTACATCAGTGGAGAGACGTGGCTGGCTGGGGCTTGGTTGGTTGTTGTCTTACCCACGGCTCCTTAACGTGTTCCGCTCTGAAACAGGCTGCCTGACTTTGATTGCCACAGAAGTTACTAGCGTAGATGGCAGCCCTGTGTTTGCAGCCTCATGAGCAGGACACAGAGGGCTGTAGTTCAGCAGACTGCTAGGACAAGGACACCCTGGTAGGATAAGGGCTCACTAGAGTAACCACGTAGTCCATGGCTTGTTTTGCAGTTGCTTGTTCTCTGTGTACGCTAACGCAAGTAGGTGCAAAGAGGTGACGTTTAGCTGGCTCAGGTCCCCATCCAGTTTGCAGCATGACCCTAGTGTGGAAGGGGTGGGAGCGAGAACACTCAGTTAAGTCTCTGGGTTTAGACTCCTTTTAAGACACCTGACCTGTTCTCTCTCCCTGTGAGAGCATTTCAAGTGAACTGCAGACTGTTTTCTGCTATGTTTTGTATTGTGTCAGTGTTGAAAACAAAACTGGAGGCTGTATGCGTGGTAAAGCCAGGGTGTATTTGCCATGTAACACTTGCTGTGACTCTTGCCCTGTCATTAAACCCTGTAATACCTGTTAATTGCTCTGGCTAATGCTGAACGTGACACGCAGGCTACCAGGAAGCACAACCTGTAATCACAACGAACTCCTTTTAGTAACACAAGGTTAGCAGGGAGAACTCCAGAATGGATGGGGGTAAAGGAGATAGGCAGCTGCCTCCTTTAGAGCTTAAAAACCAAAGCAAAAGCAAATAAACCCTCTTCCTACAAAGCTGCTGAGTTGTTTTACTTAAACTGCACCACTTCGAGTCTAAAGGATGCCTTCAGATGCGTTCCCTCCTGTTCCTAGTGAATTATTCCTGTGCTGCCCATTCTTCCAGCTTTGAGTCTCTTCACAAACATCACGAGCCTGAAGTCCTGTCCTGTCCTGAGCCTGTTTCTGTCCATAGTCCTTGGGTCCTCCAATGTTTCCTCTAGTCTCATGTGTGACAGGGTGCTCGTGACCTGTGAGCACCTGTAGCGGGCTCAGCATTTGACATGGGCTCAAACTTGTGCTTTCAGTGTCTCTGCGTTGGATCAAGCTGCCTCCAGTGTGGACAAACAGCCGAGATCAAGTGAGGGAGGTGCCCTACATGAGGTATGGGCACTCAGCAGTGCTCATAGATGACACCGTCTACATATGGGGCGGTCGCAACGACACTGAGGGAGCCTGCAACGTGCTCTATGCCTTTGATGTCAGTAAGTTCCAGCTTCTCGCTCTTCCGTGCTGCAGCTGCTCTTGCCGAGACCTCTGTGCCCCACACACTGCTCCCAGGCTTGTTTTTCTGGCCCTCAGTATCTCCACAAAGTGACAGTCCGAGGAGATGGGGCACATGGGGAATTGTGGCTCCCTGTTTCAGCAGGTTTGGAAGGGGAGCAGAGTGCCAGGTGTGTCTGCACACTTGGCTCTCTGTAAAAGCCTTTGAACAGAGACTGCTGAGCTTGTCCAGTAATCAAACTGGGTTTAACTTTTCTATCAGCTTTGTGTGCTCGCTCTGATAGTAACTACAGCTGAAGTGTTTGCTCTCTGTGATGTGCTGTTCCTTAACCATGGCTGAAGGTTGCAGCGAGAAGGGGCTGGAGCTCTCAAGGATTGTGGTTCCTCTCCGGGGTGCTCCTTCTTTCTGAAAGCATGAAGGAGGGTGAGGAATAAAACGGAGAAGCATTCAGGGCCAGGATGGAAAAATGAGGGAAGGTGTGAGCCGAGTTAGATAAGCCTGGAAAATGAGCTCTGTGAGCTTCTTGGTTGGCTTCTCCATCGTGGTGCTGGGGCGCCTGGGGAGAACACGCACCATCAGGAACTGGGTGCACATGAGTGTCAGGAAAGGAAGGGAGTACGTCTGGATTCTGGAGGCAAGTCCATCTAAATACTGACCACCAGCTGCCTTGGTGGACTTGCAAAGGAACTGCTTGCTCTGGTGCTTGGTTAGGGGTTCCCTTCATTGACAGGAGATGTCTCACAGCTTGGAGCTGCTCCCTGGGCATAGGGTTTCTCCCTTCCCCTGACACATGCAGCTGGGAAGCCACCAGTGAGCCTTTGTCTAAACAGAGGCCTTATACTGGGATCTGTCTGCTCCCCCTGCCAGCTCCAGTGCTTTAGCATTAAGTGACTATTAACAGGCCAGACTTGAGTCCTGTTCGAGCCCTCTGCAGCTGCCTGCACACACTGTGCCTGTCCCCTGCCAGTCCTGGAAAGTGAGGCTGGCAGCTGCAGCCCCATGTCTGTGGGGCAAGTTCCACTGCAGGAGAGCCATCAGGCTGGTTAAAGTCCTGGTTAAGCACAGTTGTATCCCCTGGGGCATTGAGCAGATCACGAGTCAAGGTCTTCACCGTCTCTAATTTGACATGTTGTGCTTGGGTGAACCCTTGCTGATACCATGTGCCTGGGCTTGGAAGCAGCCCATGAAGGTAAGGAACTTGATAGCCATGGCAGCTTTCTTACTAGAGGCTGTCCAGGGATTCTGTTGACCTTGCAAGACCCTTTGTATGGTTCCAGCTGGAGCCTAGATGCATAGCTGTGGCCATGGGCCAAGTTCACAGAAGTTATCCTTGTGAAGAATGTTGCTTTGGCTCCAGAGTTACCCCATCTTGAAATAAGCACTGCTCTTGGCAGCTCACAGCAGGTAGCTGCCTCGGGGCTTATCTGTGCCTCTCTGGGCTCTGGGGACAGGTGCCTGTGCTTGGCAGGGAGTGAGGCTTGGCTCCCTGCTGCCCTGGCATGGAGAACAGCTCTGGCTAGAGTTAAAGTCCTCCCCTAAACCAAGCCAAGCCCTAGAGCTGAATGTGGCTGATGCAGGCTCCCGTGGAGCAGTGTGAAGGGTGGAGAGTGAGAAAGGCTCCCCCTGAAGAGGGGATGAGAATGTGGCAAGAGGAGCAGATAAGATAGGGAGAGCTGCACTGCAGAGATGCACACTAGCTCTCTTGACATGGTGAGCTTGTGGTTAAGTGGCTTCTGCCTGGCTTTGAGGGCTGGTTTTCCTCTGTCAGTCAGCATCTCCGTGCCGTGAGGTCAGCTTTGCCACATCATTGCTTCGTTGTAATTGCAACTGCAAATGCAGAGTTGGTAAGTGACTCACAAGTAGGCTTTGCAAGAGGTACAATAAGAACAGAATTGCTCAAGCAGTGCTGTACTACTCACGCTTCAACTGCGAGCTGTTTGCCAGGTCAGGCAGAGCCAGGAGCTGAGACCTCTGCCACCGTGTCCTTCTGCAGAGGCTCAGGTAGGCAGCCTTGCCTGAAGGAGCCTGCAGGCTCCCCAGAGAAGCAGATGCTGTGTGTGAGAGAGGGATTTCTGCCCCAACCATGAAGAGCAGCAGTAAAGAGCTGTCCCATCCCAACACCTACTGTATTTGCTCAGCGTTGCTTCCTGCTGTGTTTCAGACACGCACAAATGGTTCACTCCAAAGGTGTCTGGAATGGTCCCGGGAGCACGGGATGGGCACTCAGCTTGTGTCCTGGCAAAGAGCATGTTCATCTTCGGAGGTTATGAGCAGCTGGTGAGTCCTCTTGGAAACTGTTACTTGGCAATCCCTTGGGAAAGAGGGGTACCCAGGCCATCAGTAGGGGCAGGCTACAGGGGCACATTTATATCCATAGTTGCTTTCCTTTTATAGCTCAGCCAAGTTATGGTGTTAATTACCCAGGTTATGCTGCTTGTTCTGTGGAGAAGATGCTTGGGAGAGTAGGTGTAAAAAGAAATGGTGGGTTTTTTCCTTCCCCAAACCGTACAGATAGGTAAAAATAGTTGGGTTTTATCTCATTTTTTTCTGGCTCGCTTCTCAGCCAAATTTAGGTAGCGAAATGTATAACATCTTTAATATATTTCTTTTTAATTTGGCTGAGAAACGACCCAGAAAAATCACTTTCCAATCTCTGCAGTGTTGCTGTGAGGTTTTGTCCTAATCTGGTACATGTTCCTTGTGTTCTGTACCTGCTACCCCATCTTGCTCATCCCCTCTAGCAAGCTCTTGCCCTCCCGTTAGGAATACCTTGAGCTGGAGGTCATCCTGCACTGTCTGTCAGTGTGCCTGATGCTCCTTTGAGCAAATCCCTTTGTTCTGATCTTAAGAAGTGGGTAAATATCATTTCAGTCTATTGCCAGGCTCTAGAAAAGGTGGGCAACGTCACATCTGTTTATTATGGAAGAAAGCTGGGGCTCTGTTATGGCAGTCCCAGCGTGATTCCCTTTCTTCTGAGGGCAACAGCTTGCTGAATCCATGGTCGTGATTACAGCAGCAGGAGCAGTTCAAATGGGGCTTGTTTTTAACCAGTCCCAAACAAGGCTGTCGCTGTCTCCCTGCCATCTCTCCTGCCTGGAGTCTGCTCTTTGTCTAAATGCAGGCTTTTCCAGGCAGCTAGCTGTTTGGATCCCAAGTTTTGTGGGATCCTTAGAACCACGAGTGTATTTGCTGCTGGATGTTTCGCTTCCTAGAAGTGATCTTAGCTTCTACCTCTCATCAGGCGGCCTTAACAAAGCCAGTTTGACTGTCCCATTAGCGCCCCTTTCTGCTTCCCCTTTCTGCTGCATGGGATGGGGGCCAGTTTCTGCTGTTAATGTGTGTACTGTGTGGTACACACAGTACATACAGTTCCTTTGGGGGAAGGAACTGAGCACCAAATAAATGGGAAAGCTGCAAGGAGAAACAGGACACCTTTGAGGAGAAATAGGCTTTGCTCCCTCTTGCTAAGTGGTAAATGTGCTGCCTACCCTGACATCTTGGAGCGCAAGCACTGTGTCTTTAAGGAAGTACTGACTCTGAAGGGATGCTCCAGGTCTGTAGGACAGCTTCCTTCCTGGCTTCCCAGTCCCTTTGTGACCCCTTTGTGTCTTGCTGTCTTGCAGGCCGACTGCTTTTCAAACGATATCCACAAATTGGACACCACAAACATGATGTGGACCTTAATCTCTGCCAAGGTCAGTGTCTGCTTTTCACGCTGGTTTGCAGATGGGGTCTTGTACCTGTTGTTCCCTGGGGTAGCTGCCTCACAGTTACCTCACAGTTTCTGTCCCCTGTGGCTGGGATGTACAAGAGGGGAAGTTCTCCAGGAGAAGGCAGCCACCCCAGCTCCTCATCAGCATGGGTAATCTGCATCCTTCCTGTTGTGCTGTCCCTTTGTGCTGTCCCTGCAGGGCACGCCAGCCCGCTGGAGAGACTTTCATTCAGCTACCATCATTGGAACAAAGATGTACGTGTTTGGGGGCAGAGCTGATCGGTTTGGGCCATTTCACTCCAACAATGAGATCTACTGTAACCGCATTCAAGTGTTTGATACGGAAACAAACTCCTGGCTGGACTCCCCTTCAACTCCAGTGCTTCCTGAAGGCCGGCGGAGCCATTCAGCATGTGAGTGGGGGTCTGCTGAGAGACAAGGACGGTGGAAGGAGATTCCTGCCTGCCTCAGAATGGGAGTCTGGTTGCTGGGTGGAGATGGGGGTTAGCAAGGGGTCCACAGAGCCTGGCTTCAGTGGAAAGCTGTTGCTCACCGAAGAGTCTTGCACACAGCCCTGCACATGAAGTGATGTAATGAGGGTGGATAGCCAGGGCCGCTTTGCATTGTGTTTGATGCTGGGATGGGGATCTGCTGGGCTCTGCCTTGGGTGGCACATTGATATCTATGCTTACTCCCCACAGTCAGCTACAATGGGGAGCTATATGTATTTGGTGGCTACAACGCACGCCTGAACAGACACTTCCACGACCTTTGGAAATTCAATCCAGGTATTTAATACTTTCAGCTTGTTGCTCAGGGCCCTTCAGCGTGTGAGTGCTCAGAGGAGCGTACTCTCCAAGGGCAGGGAGCATGCCTGGGGGGAGTTATCTCCAGGGATACTGCTTGAACTCAGGGGAAAAGAAGAGAATGTATCAGCTGTGGAAGAAGGGACAGACACCCCTTGAGAAGTGCAAGGATGTTGTTAGGTTATGGAGAGAGAAGGTTAGAAAGGTGAAGGCACAGCTGGAACTAAATCTGGCCATAAAAGGTAGTAAAAGTACTTTTACAAATGTATTGGCAATAAAGGGAAGACCAAGGAGAATCTCCATCCTCTGCTGGATATGAGGGGAAACCTAGTGAGCGAGGATGAGGAAAAGGCTGAGGTACTTAATGCTGCCTTTACGTGCCCAGTCAGCATGGGTTCACGAAGGGCAGGTCCTGCTTGACCAACCTGATCTCCTATGATAAGGTGAGCCACCTGGTTATGAGAGAATGGCTGTGCACATTGTCTGTTTGGACTTAAGTAAAGCATTTGACACTGTCTCCCCAGTGGTCTCCTAGAGAAACTGGCTGCTCATGGCCTGGATAGGTGTGTTCTTCAGTGGGCTGGAAACTGGCTGGATGGCCAAGCCTGAAATGTGGTGGTAAATGGCATTACATCTACTTGGTGACCAGTCACTAGTGGTGTCCCGCAGGGCTTGGTGTTAGGGCCAGTGTTATTTAATATCTTCACTGATGATCTGGATGAGGGGATCAAGGGCACCCTCAGTACATTTGCAGATGACACCAAGTTGGGTGCGAGCATTGATCTACTGGAGGGTAGGAAGGCTCTGCAGAGGGATCTGGAAAGGCTGGATTGAAGGGCTGTGGCCAGTGGTGTGAGGTTCAACAAGGCAAAGTGCTGCGTCCTGCCCTTGGGCCACACCAACCCCAGGCAGCACTTCAGGCTTGGCAAAGAGTGGCTGGAAAGCTGCTCATGGAAAAGGACCTGGGGGTGCTGATTGATGGAGGTGAACATGAGCAGCTTGTGCCCAGGCAGCCAAGAAGGCCAACAGCATCCTGGCCTGTATCAGCACCAGTGTGGCAGCAGGGCCAGGGCAGCGATCATCCTGCACTGGACCTGTTGCTCTTAGAGGTCTTTTCCAACCCAGTTGATTCTGGTCTATGAAATGGCTTTTCTTCAGCAGCATTGACAGGAACTTGCTGCCATGTTTGGGATCTCTTTCTCAGATGTCTCCAAATCCTAGTTAAAACGTACAAAAGGAAGTATTGCTGAAAGACACAGCTGATCAAAGGGTGGTTGGCAAAACCCTGTTCTTAAATATACAGAAGTGCTGACAGAAAATAAGGGGAAGCAGTGGAGTTAGGGGAGCAAGAGATGGTAGCTGGGGGAACCACTCATCTTGAACTGCAGGATCACCATACCACACTCCCCTGGTACCCTATCGAGCTGTGCAGCAGAAGGGGTAGCTCTTCAGCTGGTACCTGAGTCACTGGGAGTTGGTTTAGGTCCCCATGGCTCTTTCTGCAGTCCAATAGACTGATTTTGTTTGCTAATTGCTTTGCACAGTGAAATCACCTCAGAGCAGCCAACTTGCTGATCTATGAGCTTGGGTGTGAGAGCTCCTGGAGCTTTCAGGGCTGTGCATTAGCAATTAATCACCCCCTGCATCCTTGCACAGAGAGCAGCAAGGACAAAAGCTGCTGTCTTCTTCCCCACCTGGTTCAGTTCCCCCTGCTCCCCTCCCACAACCAAGCTGTCCCAGCAACCTCCGCTCTGCGGTGATGCTCTGCCTGCCACCAGATGGAGCTGGTTCCTGGGTCTCCCTCCAGACCTGGACCGCAGCAGGGTGCTGGGGATGGAGCCTGCCTGCCTGCCTGCCTGCCCCTGGAGCTCTGCCTTGTCCAGCTCCCTGTGATGGCCAGCCTGCTCCTGGTAGCCAGGCTTTGCAAGAGAGAAGGCCATCAGCATCCTGGCCTGTATCAGCCATAGTGTGGCAGCAGGGCCAGAGCAGCGATCATCCGCCTGTGCTGGGCACTGGTGAGGCTGCATCTCAAATCCTGTGTTCAGTTCTGGGCAGGTGTTGGCTAGCTGGTGTCTGTGGGGCAGTGGGCCTCCAGTTTTGCTGTGATCTGTTTAAATCCATAACCTGCTTATTCCCAGTCTTGGCCAGGCCCTCGTGACAAGCTGGTGCATTCTTCTCTGCCCCTTAGTTTCTCTTTCTTGGAGGAAGATTGAGCCCAAGGGGAAAGGCCCCTGTCCTCGGCGCCGGCAGTGCTGCTGCAGAGTGGGGGACAAAATCATTCTCTTTGGAGGCACCAGGTGAGTTGTGTGGCTCTGTGGAAGGGTTTGCCATCCCCTGCAGCACAATGTGCCTCTGCGCTCTGCCCCATGGTGTAGGCAGATACATTCGAGAGGCACGTGGCAACTGTCCCATCTACCCTGTAAGTGAAGGAAACCATGTAGGTCAGGACTGCTCTGGAAAAGGCCAAGGGGGAGATGAAAGCGTGTGAATCTCCTGGTGACAAGCCTTCTTGTACACGTAGAGGCCAAAGCGTGTAACATCCTGTTCAGGAGGGGTTGTGCAGTGGTCAAGCTTCCTGTGAAAGAGGTGATGGGGAGGAGGGAGAAGATCCTGTCATCAGAAGGACCAGTATCTTAACCTGCCTTGCTACAGCAGACCGCAGACTGATGTATCCTCCCCTATATGCTGCCCTGCTTCTCCCACCACTGTGTTTCTTTCACTGGGGAGTGTGGTGTCTGCCAGGATGCAATGGGATGTCAGCTCAGCTGGGAGCTGTTTGAAGAGCTCAACACACAACAAGGCAATGTTCCCTTCTGGGCCAGGGTTCCTTAGCAAAGTTTCCATTCACAAAAGGGACCTGATGTTAGGGATTTAGCTGTCAAGCACTGAAAGCGATACCGTCAGGGTGCAGGACAGCTGAATTTGGCCAAGAGCCTTAACAGCTGCTAAAAGAAAGGAAGTGGCCCATCACCAGGACACGCTCTATGCTATCTGTAACGACAAACTGCAGCTCTGGAGCACAGGCCTGCTTCCTAGCATCTGCCTTGCAGAGACATCTGAAATGCTTTCAGCTCTCCACATGCTTTAGAAAGCTTTGGGGCTTTCTTTGGGATCCTGGAAGTGGCTTTTGAGGGGTACTTCTGGAGACAGGTTTGGGCAGAGAACAAGGGAGGGCAGGTTCTGCTGATGGGCTGACCCATGTATAACAGTGAAGGACCTTGAGGCCCCTGGGGAGCTGGGGGGTGTGTTTGGCTGTAGGGTGTCCATATGTGTGTGAGGCAGTGCTAGTGCAGGTGAGGTGTGCAGAGGTGCTGAGTTTGTCCAGCCTCCTCAGGGGATGCTGGGTGCTTCTAGGAGGGTTGGTAGGGCTTGATGGTCGTTTTGGATGCCCTCGGGTCCTGCAGTGTGGGTTTGTTACAACCGCTGGTGTTAAACCTAGGCACACCAAAGAAATATTAGCAAACCACAACAAATTTGACATCAGCTTTTTGGACTTTGGTCCACCTCTGCCAGGCAACGCAGCAGCACCTTGTTTTCTGCACTGAACAACTTCAGGATTCAACTTGTTCTTTAATCCAGCCTTAACCTAAATGTGGGCCGGTTCATCCCTAGGTCCAGAGAAGGGCAATGGAGCTGATGCAGGGCCTGGAGCACAAGTGTGATGGGGAACACTGAGGGACCTGGGGGGGGTTCAGTCTCAGGGGGGACCTTATTGCTCTCTACAACTGCCTGAAAGGAGGATGGAGCCAGGAGGGGACTGGGCTCTGCTCCCAAGGAACAAGGGATGGGACAAGAGGAAATGGCCTCCAGCTGCACCAGGGGAGGTTTAGGCTGGATATTGGGAACAACTCCTTCCCCAAAGGGCAGTCAGGCATTGGAACAGGCTGCCCAGGGCAGTGGTGGAATCACCGTCCCTGGAAGCATTCACAAACCGTGTAGATGAGGCCCTCAGTGCCATGGGTTAGTGGTGGCCTTGGCAGTGCTGGGGAATGGTTGGACTGGGTGATCTTGGAGGTCTTTTCCAACCTTGCTGATTCTGTCTCTGGTCCCCAGTCTGGGATAGGAAGAGCTGCTGGTAGCCAGGAATGCAGCCTGCTTGGACTGGAGGAAGGCTGTGGGGAAGGGGGGATGGCGGTGGGGCCAGCGCTGGCTTCCTGTGGCAGTTATCAGGTGTGTTCTGGAGCTGCCTGGAGAGATAAGTTTTCCAGGAAGTGGGTGTAATGGAGAACTCCCTGTGGTCTGCTCCTGACCTGTGCTCCAGGGAGGGGGAGGGGGATTGGGAATGGGAGGACTCCTGGAGGGTGAACCAGGGTCAGCTTTCCAGGAGCAGTGCTGGAGGATGGACACGCAACCCCTTTGTGTCCTGCCTTCCCTTAGAGCATTCAAGAGGCACTTCTGCAGCACGCCGCCTCCTGAGGCATTCCCAATGCTTCATCCCCTTTGATAGTCCTGCCCGGACCCTGCTCTTTTCCCCAGCTGGGGTCTGCCACTGTGCCCAGCAGCAGTCCTGTCCCTTGTGTCCCATTTAGGTGACCACGAAGTCTTGTAGCACTAAGCTCAGTGTTCCCATTCTGCTGTGTCACAGCCCCTGGTCTGGTTTCCTCCCAGACCCTTGAGCATGCAGAGACCATCCAGAGGGAAGACCAAGACAGAGAGGGAATGCTGTAAAACAGAGTTTAGCTGAACAGATGCTGATCCAAGGGCGTGATGCAGAGCTCTAGCTTGCTGAGCTGCTGTGCAGCTGGACAGAGCAGTTGTGCTGGGCTCTGGCTGTCTCCTGCTCTTGAACTCCAGGCTTTCCCTAGCTGCTTGCAGTTTGGTGATTAAAACCACAAACAAGGTGCCTGCTGCTTCCCTTTGAAAGATAAGGGATGGTCTAGGGTTTCCTGTGACGTGGATGGGAGATTAGATTGTGGCGTGGTGAGCACACAGGGGTGGAATTAAAGGGGCTCTTGCCTGTATCCGGGCAGATGGGATCCATCAGCAGCAGGTCTATGTGGGCAGTGAGCTCTGCTCTGCAGCCTGTGCTGGGGTTATAGGAACAGAGGGGGATGCAGGTTCTGTCTCGTGCCCCATGAGATGTGAAGCTCAGTGGGTCATAGGTGGGGAAGCAAGTGACACTGGGGTGAGAAGTCACTGCCTGAGGTCCCAGCTAAGCGGTGAGGACACACTAAATTGCCTTGTCACAAGCCAAAGCAGGACTTAAAACCCCTTTCCTTTGTTTCCAATGCTCCAAACACCACCCGCCATGGGAGCGCTTCTGCTGGTCCAGGCACCTCTGCTCCGGCACAGGCTGGTCTCTGTGCTGAGGGTGCCCAGTCTCCTGGGTGCTGTGGCTGTTCCATGAAGGGTGCAGAGGCAGGAAGCGATAGGTGAGGCTGTCTGTTCCCGAGGAATGCCTGGAGTCATAGCTCCTTGCTGCCACTCCAGGACCAACGTGGCAAACTGGGATTGTTGTAAATGACTGCAGCCCTAATCAGAGCCTCTCACATGCTTGGTTACAGTCTGAAACGCTGTCCCCAGTTTGGTACAACCAGGGAGCACTGCCTGGAGCCCACAGTGATTCCCGGGGGGAGGCACCAGGGGAAGGAGCAGTCTGAAACCAGCCAGAGCCTGGTCCATGTTCCTGTGGGTGGGAGGTGCAGCAAAGCAACAGGGACGGGGCAGGCCCACATCTGGAGTCATTGTGCTTGCTGGTGGGAAGGGGGCAGCTCCCCCATTCCCTGCCATGGCTTAGAGGAGATGGTGTGTGTCTCTGCACCCAGCTCTGTGCAGCTCCATGAGGACCTGGGGCGGGAGCAAGGGACCGTAACTGATGGACAAGTGTTTTGGCACTGACTGATGCTTTTCTTGGCTTCTGCAGCCCGTCTCCAGAGGAGGGAATGGGTGATGAATTCGACCTGATGGATCACTCGGATCTCTACATCCTCGACTTCAGTACGTGAGCACTCCCTGCCTGGCTTGTGCCTCTCACCACAGGGTGCCCTGCAAGCAGGCCCTGCTGTGAAGCACCATCCCATGTCCTCAATGGCTCCAAGTCCCTACCTCTTGTTGGCAGGCAGCTGTCTCGGGCTGGTGTACATGGCTTAAGCCTGGCCTCATGGCTTTTCCTACACACAGGCTTGTTGTGGGAGCACAGGAGACTGCTCTAGACTGTCCCTGGTGTGCACCCTGCCTTGTCCCTCACAGGGGTGGCCAGGGTGCTCTGCCTGGTTTCCCATGGTCCTGACTGCACAATTCCTGACCCCAGAGTGTCTGGCCAAGGCCTGCTGTGCCTAACCACCTTCTCCCTGCAGGCCCCAGCCTAAAGACGCTGTGTAAGTTAGCAGTGATTCAGTACAGCCTGGACCAGTCCTGCCTTCCCCACGACATCAGGTACTGTGTGCCCTGCTGGGAGGGCTCCCTCTCCTTGGGGTGCTCTAGCCCTGCCTGAGGGCTGCCTGCTCCAGCCCTCGGCACTGTGGTGATGCTTTCTCTCACTGTACCCCATCGCTGTGTTACAGATGGGAGCTCTCGGCCATGACGACAAACAGCACCATCAGCCGCCCCATCGTCTCCTCCCAGGGCTGATGTCGGTTCGTCCCTCCACCGCCCTGCCCTCGCCCCTCCACACACTGACCTCTTGCTCTACTGCCTGCATGAGTTTTTAGCCCTTTCGATCAAGGAAACGGTGAGCTCAGTTCATCTTGCCCCAGCCAGGCCTCCCTCTGCCCTCGTCTTCCTTTGGGCAGCATGAGTGTGCAGGCAGAGCTGGCCACTGGGGAAGGAACTGGCTTGTCCCAGCAGCACAACTGTGAACTCCCCTCTTTGCTGATGGATCCAGCACCTCCTGCCTTCCTTCACCTTGCCTATGGAGCTGCAGCTGCACTGGCCTGGTCCCTGGCCACTTTCCAAGGGCCTGAATCAACTCCTAGCACCAGCCATGGCCCTGGGGTTGGCTTGGGGCTATGAACTGTTCCTGTGCTGCCTCCAGAGAGCAGGGATCTTCATGCCTGCACACGCCAGTGCTGACCAGCTTCCTGGCACCAGACAGCAAGGTCCCAGCCCCACGCTGAGCCTGATGTGGAGGCCTGGGCCCAGCTGGACTCTCTGCCCAGCTCCCTTGTGAAACAGCAACCAGGGGGGTTTTATAAATGCTGAGGCAGACTTGGTTCCTGCTGCTCTGTGTATCCTGGCAGGCAAAGGGGGAGAGGTCTGGGAGGGGACAGACTGGACCGGGTGCTTTCCCACACAGCTGCTATGAGCTGCTGTGAGCCTTGGGGGGGAAAAGAGGAGCTGGGTCCCCCCCAGCATCCTGCCCCAGGGAGGGCGGTGGGCACAGAGGGCTGTGCTGAGCCCCTTCCCGTGGCAGTGTCTGCTGGGACAAGGAGATGTGGTTAAAGCCAGGGAAGCGCTCAGGGTGTTCCCTGCCCTGTCAAGTCACAGTGCAGCTGAGAGGAGGTGGTGGCTGTGCGCCAGGAACCGGTGGCAGAGGGCCCAGGCCACGTCCCCTGCTCTGAGGGTGGCAGGGAGCCAGGGTCAGGAGCTGCTCCTCCAGCAGCACAGGGTGGCAGAGGGCACTGCAGGCTGTGGCAGGGGGCCAGTGCAGGTGCAATGGAGCAGCCTGGGGTGGCACGAGAGCAGTGAAAGCCCCATGGCAAGAGAACAGACGCACCACAAGTGTGACAAGAGGTTGTTCTTCATGCACTGGCAGCACCTTGCCGTGGTGGGTGACAAGCAACAAGGGCAGGGCTGGGGCCCTGAATGGAGCCAGGGTGTGCTGAGAGCACACGGGTTACCTGTGAGGGCTGGGTGGGCATCTCCCATGCATAATGCACCAGCTCAACCAGCTACCTCAGCCACAGGCTTTCTCTCAATGCTGGAGGCTTTCTGCCCTTCCCCAGCACTGAAGCACCAAGCTTGCTCTCCTTGTAGGGTGCCAGGCACTGGAAACACCCATGGACTGGGCAGCGTGGCACTGAGCACAGGGGCTCTGTGGGGTGTTCTGGGCTCTGTGTGAATGGCTGTCACTGGGGAAAATCACAATCCTGGGACACTGAATGGAGACAACAGGCTCAGTGCCCCATGGCAGCCGCCTCTAGGGGAGACAGCCTTCGGTGGGGAGGTTTCTCTGTGAAGAAAGGAAGGGGCTCACCAGGGTCCCAGGCACCACTTCAAGGGTTTTCTCAGGTTCAGGGGGGCTGTGGCCCTGACCACCCCCTGCCAGGACTCTGCTGCAGACCTGGGCATGGACGCTGCTCACTGGTCCCTGGTGCGTTTCCTTGTATCGGCTCCCTGTCGCAGCACCAGCTCAGTCATCAGTGGTGCTGGAGGGCTGCTGCTGCACCAGCCACAAGCCCTCAGCTTCTCATGGACCTTCTGCTGGGCCGGCAACAGCAGTGGGGCAGGAGCTGGGCGGATGTGTGCCCCGCTGGGAGATCCCTGCTACCTTCATCAGCACCCCCTCCTGAGAGGCCAGGTTTGCTTTAAAGACCCTGGCTTCCTTTTATTGCTTCCCCTCTCAGATTGCAGCGCCTGCCAGGGCTATTTTTAGCAGGCTGCCTTCTAAAAATAGCCCCGGGCTGTTTGGGTTGCGTCAGGAGAGGTAACCCTGCACACCCCAGGAGGGTACAAAAGAAGGCCGGCAGGGAGCAGCAGGGTCAGCAGGTTCAGACGCAGCCAGAGGCGAAGGAGGGAGCAGCATCCCAGTGCCAGCAGCATGACCATCTTCTGCAGCCACTGCCACAGGCCGCTGCAGGCAGAGATGAGCTGCCTGCCCAGGAGGGGCAAGGAGATGCCCAGGGCCTCCAAGCCATTCAGGTGAGCGAGCGAGCTCCCTCCCGCAGCACTGAGGTGAGGTCTCCTAGCTGGGGAGAGCACAGACCAGCTTCTGCAGTGTCCCATGGGCCTTGCAAGGGGCTAGCACCAGACTAGGACAGCAGGGTTGCTGCTGGTGCATGGGGAGGCAGCGTGGGAGGTTGGAGGGGCAGAGGGATTCCAGATGTGAAGACAGATGTGATGGGCTTGCATTCTGGCACTGGGTGCAGTTTCCATCCTTGGTGGGAGGTCTCTGGGGAGGGCCCAAGCATTCCCAAAGCACATGTCGTTGTCTAACCTGGCCCCTAGCAAGAGGGGCACCAGCAACGGCATCCCCCTGGGCAGCTGTGGGGGGCAGCCTGCTCCCATTGCACCAAAGCAGCTGCCAAGAGTTTGCTGTCCCAGAAACAGCTGCCATGGGCACCAAGCATCTCCATTCACATTCCTGAGCTCACATTTCTCCCCATGGCCGCAATTAGGGAATGCTGTCCCTCTCCCTGCCCAACGGTTGGCTTTGCAGGTCAACCAAGAGTGCCTCCAAGGCTCGCCGGGACCAGATCAACATGGAGCTGCAGGCACTGCGCTCCCTACTGCCCATCTCGGCACGGGAGAAGGAGCGGCTCTCCTACCTCCACACCATGGCCCTGGTGTGCCTCCAGCTGCGGGGGGCTCAGCTTTTCCCCCCAGGTACCCACTGCACCCCACGTGAGCTTCGCTCTGCGTGGGGCACTGCTCCTGCCCCACCACGGCAGCGCTTCACCCTGTGATCCATCCCCCCTGCAGGCTGCGCTGCTCCTGCAGGACCAGCCCTCGGCACGGAGCTGCTCTCCCTGCTCCCGGGGTTCCTGCTGGTGCTCTCTGCCGATGGCAAGCTGGTCTACATCTCAGAGAACGTGGCCCAGGTCCTGGGCCTCTCCATGGTAAGGCCTGCTCACTGCGGTCACTGTCCCCACGTACCTTTCCTGTGTGCCTGTGGCTCCAGCGAGCTGCCCGGCTCACGGCAGCACACACAGACCACAACGGCAGCCCCTCTGTTGTCAGGTGGAGCTGCTTGCCCATGGGGACATGGTCTTTGACATCCTAGACCAGCAAGCCCACGAGGACGTGCGCAAGAAGCTCCTCCTCGCCCAGGAGGAGCCGGGCAGGGGTAAGGGAGGCCTTGGCTGGCATCTCACAGATGCTGCTGCCCTGCTCCAGCCCTTCAGGACTGCCAGGGCCAGCGAGGGAGCCCTGCCCGGTTTGTTTCCCTGCAGAAGTCACGTTTGTGTGTGAGATGCGCACCTCCAAGGCCTTTCAACTGCAGCACAAGGGGAACCGGGCCGTGGTGGTGCGCGGGCGCTTCACGGCCCTGCGCTGGCCGCCCTCCCGCTCCACCACAGCCTTCCTGGCCCTCTGCAGCCCGGTGAGGCGGCTGCCTGCGGACGCTGGCTCCCAGGAGGACCTGTTCCAGAGCACACACAGCCTAGACATGACATTTACCGATGCCACGGAGAGGTGAGGCTGCTCACACCGCAGCCATAGCTGCACGTTTCCCTTCAGCAGCCCTGCGTGTGCGAGGCTCTCTCAGATACTGCCCAAGCCTCTTGCCTCCCTTGTTTGCATCGCTGTAGCCCTGCTGTTTTGTTCTCTCCTCCCATCTTGTCACAGCTGCTCCTTGCTGACATGGTGCAGACCCTGCCCTCAGTCCCCCTTCCCCTTGTCTTCCCCAGTGTCACCTACCACCTGGGCTACCACAGGGAGGAACTGATGGGTCAGTCGTGGTACAGCCTCCTGCACCCTGAGGATGCTGACCTGGCAGCCTCCCAGCACAGGGCCGTGGGTGAGTGTCAGACCTGGGAACACGTGTATTTTCCTGTGGTTACCCCGGAAAAGTGCCTGTCCAGGACAACAGAAACAGAGGGGACTTAGTCCTGCATGCTGTCGCTTCGTGCTCCAAAAAGGATGAACTAGAGAATCACTTACATGCCCCATACACTGCCTATAAGGTCACACGTAGCTTTCAAGCTTGGGAACACAGGTGCCCTGCTTTGCCACAGTGCAGAGAGGAGGGGCAAGCCTGCTTGAGCCCCAGCTAAAAAGGGAGGGCAGGACTGGCACAGACCTGGCTCCACCACCTGTGGCTTCTGTGGCGCTGGGGCCACAGCAGCGGCTGACTGCAGTCCCCACCACGCACCCGCGGGGTCCCCCGGCAGCACTGCCCCTGTGCCCCGTGCCTGGCTCAGGCTAACGCAGCTCCTCGCCCGCAGCGCTCGGGACCGGCGCCGCAGCAGACCCCGCCGTGCTGCGCGTCCTGCGCAGGGACCGCACCTGGGCCTGGCTCCACGTGTCAGCGCGGCGGGACGGCGGGGGCCGCTCCATCACTTGCACCGGCCGCTGCCTCAGGTGAGGGCTCGGGCGGGAGGAGGGCAGCGAGGGGCCGTGCCCCCGGAGCCTCCCCTCACCCCGTGTCCGCTGCAGGGAGGAGGAGGCGGCGTACTTGCGGGCCCGGCAGCACCGCCACACGCCCCGTTCCACGGCCCCGCCGCCTGCCGCCGCCCCGCCGTGCCGGGAGCTCAGCCTGCTGGCCGCTCAGCTCCGCGCCCTGGCCGACAGCCTCTCGCCGCCCGCCGCCGCCGCCGCCGCGGACTGGCCCTGGTTCGAACCCGAGCCGGAGGCCGAGGCCTGGCCCCGGGGCCCGAACGCCGCCGCGCCGGCCTGTCTCCTAGGCAACGGGTTGGAGGGGGCGTGGCCCGCAGCTACGCACGCACACTACGCACCCTGCCTGCGCCAATAAACGCCTTTCCCCACCCGCGTGACTCCGTGTTACTCGCGCACCGTCACTTCCGCTTCCGCGTGTAGCTTCCGCCCGCACCGGGGATGCGGCGGCCGCGGCCCGGCGGGTACGGAGCCGCTGCTGAGCAGCAGCAGCAGCAGCAGCAGCAGCATGAGCATGAGCCGCTCGCGGGGCTGGAGGCGGCGGACAGCGACAGCGACGACAGCAGCAGTGACGGCGGAGAGAGCCCTCTGGGGGAGGAGGAGGAGGAGGTGGCGGGGGCCTGCGGGACAGGTGAGGGCCGCCTCGCTCCGGCGGGCCCACCGGGGAGGGCGGCGGTCCCAGCCCCGGACGTGCCGTCACCCCTCAGGGCGCTGAGCACGATGGGGCGGGTTGGGTCTTGGCATCGCCCTGAAGCAGCACATATCGCGGCGTGGCCGCCCGTGCGGTGCAACGAGAATTGCAACGGCGTGGTCCCCTTCCTCCATTCCGGCTCCTTCACTCCAGTGCTGCTTAGTGTGTTTTGGTGGATTTTTGTCCAATCTGGATGAGAGCATAGATGGCACTGAGCTGGCTGGGAGCGCTGATCTGCGGGAGGAGTCTGGACAGGCTGGATCCAATTGGCTGTGGCCAGTAGTGTGAGATTCAACCAGGCTCAGTGATGGGTCACACCAACCCCATGCAGCGCTCCAGGCTTGGGAAGAGTGGCTGGAAAGCTGCTCATGGAAACGGACGTGGGGGTGCAGCTTGAGGCTGTTTTCCCTTGTCCTCTGCCTTGTTCCTTGGGAGCAGAGCCCAGCCACCTCCTGGCTCCATCTTCCTGTCAGATAGCTGTAGAGAGCAGTAAGGTCCTCCCTGAGCCTTCTCTTCTCCAGACTAACCCCCCCCCCCCCCCCCCAGTTCCCTCAGCCATTCCCCATCATGCTTGTGCTCCAGGCCCTTTACTAGATTAGATATAAGGAAAAAGTCCTTTACTGTAAGGGTGGTGAGGGACTGGAATGGGTTGCTCAAGGAAGTTGTGAATGCTCCATCCCTGGTGGTGTTCAGGGCCAGGTTGAATGGAGTCTTGGGTGACTTAGTTTAGTATGAGGCCCCCCTGCCATTGGAACTGGATGATCTTAAGGTACTTTCCAACCCAAACCATTCTGTGATTGCCATCCTCTGGACCTGCTCCAACACAATGAGGGGCCCAAAACTGAACACAGGATTCAAGGTGTGGCTTCACCAGTGCCCAGTACAGGGGGATGATCACTGCCCTGGCCCTGCTGCCACACTGGTGCTGATACAGGTCAGGATGCTCTTGGCTGCTTCTTGGCTCACGTTCAGCTCCATCAGTCGGCACCCACAGGTCCTTTTTCTCCAGGCAGCTTTCCAGCCACTCTGCCCCAAGCCTGGAGCATTTCTCTGACATCTTGTAAGCCTGTGCTATTTTAAGGGTATTGTTTTGGAATTGCAGCCAAATGGAGTATTGTAGTGAAAGTAACCATGTCTTGTCTGTCTCCGTAGGATGTCAGAATAACTTCCACATCATTCTTCCTTCCCTTTAATGCTTTCTTTGTCCTTTTTGACTGTCCTTGCTCATAGTCTTTCATTTGTCTGTGTGGCAATGCTTTGAGTATCCAGTGATACTCAGATATTGCCTTCTATAGTGATTAATTGCTCTGTTACCCCAGTATCTTGTATAATTAGTTTGGATTTGAACAGCAGCACAGTGGCACATGCTTTTGTCTAAATCCTAGAGTCATTTGTTTTCTGGATAGACAGTGTTCCCTTAACCCTTCCCAGAGGACTGATGGGCTTTGACAGAGCAGGGTTCCTGGGTGCTTAGAGAAAGGAAAAAGAAAACATTGCTTGAGGCAGCACGTTGATATCCTCAGTACATTTACTGGATGATATGAGTAGATTCTGAAGCAGAAAGTCTTGGTAATTGCCAAGATGAGAGTGACTGGGAGGATGAGTCCATGCTCTGAGCCAGTGTGACTGACCTTATGTTGATTCCTGAATTTGGCAGCAGATGTGGGCAGAGCGCTCAGGAAGCTGTGTCACAGGGCAGCACACTGGGTTTGCATGGCAAGGGTTGTAGCAAGGGTGGCTTCTGTGAGAAGATGCCAGAAGCTTCCCTCATGTCCCATTAGTTCAGCCTTGGTCAAGGGCTTTAGCGATGGCAGTAGCATCTCTGTGATAACATTAGAGGGCAGGAGCACCTCTGCTCTTGAGCCAGGCTGAAAGAACTGGGCTGGTTCAGCGTGGAGGAGAGAAGGCTCCAGGGACACCTTAAAGCAGCTTCCAGTGCCTAAAGGGGTTGACAAGAAATCTGGAGAGGGACTTCTGACAAGGGCCTGTAGGGACAGGACAAGGGGGAATGGCTTTAACCTGACAGAGGGGAGATTGAGATGAGACATTAGGAAGAAATTCTTCCCTGTGAGGGTGCTGAGGCCCTGGCACAGGGTGCCCAGAGAAGCTGTGGCTGCCCCATCCCTGGCAGTGTTCAAGGCCAGGCTGGACACAGGGGCTTGGAGCAACCTGGTCTAGTGGAAGGTGTCCTTGCCCATGGCAGGGGGTTGGAACTGGATGAGCTTTAAGGTCCCTTCCAACACAAACCAGTCTGGGGTTCTATGAATGAGGGGGTGGGAAGTGCCTTGGGAAGCTGTTCAGTTCAGGTATCTCTTCACTTTCTTCCAGATCTCTCTCACATGTCTTTTGAGGAGCTGCTGCAAATGCAGAATGACTCAAGAACAAGTGTGTGCAAGCAAATGCCCAGGGGGAAGAAAACTGCCAAACCTACCAAAGCTCCAGTGAAGCAGCAGCAAGGCAAAAAGGGGTAAAGAGGTGGCTCTGTCACCAGAAAACTGCCTGTGTGTTCTCTGCACTGCAGAAGTTATACTGGGAGCTCTTTGCTGTGTTTCCATTGCCTTGGAGTTGGTGTAGCTGTCCTTGAATGTGCTACACGATAATGTGTTTCACTATAGTGTTTCATTTGGGAATGCTCTGTTGCTGTTTCAGAGCTCTTAATATCCTGTCCTGTTCAAACCCCCCACCTGTAACTTGATAGCTAAATCAGCACTCAATTCCTTTGCACCCTCTGTGTTAAGGCTCTTTTAACCCATGCATGCTATGCTTGTCTCTGAAGCTGTGTAATAGTACTTTACTTATGTTACTTGGGCCCTACATTGTTACCTGCTGCTTTCTAACCCTGTGGCATTTTCTGCCTGGCTTCTGCTGGCTGGGGAGTTGTAGAGACAGTGACTTGTTCTGGTATTTCATTCCTCTTGATGCTCATATGTGTTGACACCTCCTCACTCCCCCAGCATTCATCATCACAGACTGTTCCCTGTGTTCAACACCACAAAAACTATCAGATTTAGATCTTTTCACGGTGCTCCACAGGCCCTCACTGGTAACAGCTGTAATACTATTACCCTTTGTATGCTCTACTTAGCTGGTTTTCAGTCCTTAGGGTTGTATCTAAGTGATTTGAATAGTTTTCCTCTGTTACACTGGCATTCCCTAACCTATTGATGAATGTTTCTTTTGCTGCAAACAGTTGATTACAATAATAGTTCTGCTCTGTCTTTTACCCAGGTCTGGGGGGCACTTCGAGTGCACAGTGTCTCTCTTTCTGCCACACAGTTTGTATAATCCTGTTTTTATTGAATTCCCCTAATCCTTTAAGTGGTGCATTGCTGTAAATCTCACATGCTGTTTCTCTCATAGTTTTGTTCTGGAAGTGAGCTGCTTAGAAAAAGAGCTTCAGGGAAATGCCCTGGAACTGAGCAGGCTTCAGCTTTGGCCTCTCTATAGCTCTCAGATCAGTGCAGAAATTCCCAACTCTGTTCTCATTTTACAGTGTATTAGTCAGGAGTGGATGAGTTGGTAAGCCAGGAATAGAAGAGGGTTGGTGCATGATGAATGAAAATATGGAGAGGAATACGTGGCCCATTTACTGATGGAGTGGTGGTATAGATCAGTTCTAGATCGTTTGGTTGTAGTAGCCTTGACCAATGCACCTACCTCTCTGTAGGTACGGTGAGCACTGAGTGGAGAGTCTGCTGCTCTGGCACTGTGCACTAATACTCTCATGAGGGTCTGGCTGACCTCCTGACACGTTACCTGCGCCTCATTCTGTCCTCTGCTGCTCTTAAGTACACTTTTCTCTTTTTCAGGCCGTTGGAGATGTCTGCCAAGAAGCCTGTACCTTTTCTGCGCCAGGTCGTCTCTGTCAGAAAGAAGGTGAGTGCTTCTCTCCCCAGCTGGGGAGCTGACTTCCCTCAGTGACGCTGTTAGATGACACGGGCTGTTTCTGGAGGGTCAGGGCTTGGTGAGCACAGGTAGTGCTGGTGTTTCTCTGAGTGCAGGAGCAGCTGCTCTCTGTATAACCTGCTGCCCTGCAGGATGTACAGCTAGAGGAGTAACTTAAATGTTTGAGCCCCAAGTGTATCTAGAAGATGTAATGGCTGCCATCAGTGACAGTCGCACTGAAAGCGGTGGTCATTGTTCAGTACTAATCACCCTGGAAGTTCATATATCCACCTAGTTTCTAATCTGAGTATAACATTGATTTATCATTGCTGGATTATATTAATACATTAATTTCCACAGTTAGAGATCTCTTTTTGTGTGGTTTTTTTTGTATGACCTGACCAGGGTAATCTGTGAAAACCTAGATAGGTTTGAATTCCCAAATCCATCACCTTGACAACACACGTTCAGCCAGCTCTTGGTCTGGGAGTTGCAGGTGTTTGGAGGCAGCACTTCAGTTGCTGTTCTTTGAATTGGCTGCTCCTGGGTGGTAGACTTGCATATGGAAATGCCAGTTGCTTGGCAGGTTGGATGCAGGTGTGATTGACTTGGTGAGGGACTGCTGTCCCATTACTGGACTCTGTCTTTGCCATCTGCAGATGTTTTCAGTGGTGCTGCATGATATTGCTAGTACGAAAAAGTCAAGGTCTGATCCATGGAAGGACAGTAAGCAGGCTGTTAATAGGATTATCTTGGCCACAGGTCTTACCTTTGCCTTCCCTGCCTTCAGGTCCACAGAGACCCTCGATTTGATGACCTCTCTGGAGAGTATAAGCCTGAAATATTTATGAAGACTTACAGCTTCCTGGACAGTATCAAGAAGCAGGAGAAAGAGGTGATGCTGTGTGCCTGTCCTTGGCCAGAAGAGCCTTGCTTTGGCAAGGGCAGCTTCTGCCTTTTGCAGTGGAGGTGGCAGCAGGCAGTGATCCAGCTTTCTGCTGTCTTCTTCAGATGATTCAGAAACAGCTGAAAAAATGCCGGAACGTGGAGCAGAAGGAGAAACTCCAGCAGCTCCTGAACCGCATGGTGAGTTCAGTGCAGCATCTCCTCTCCTGTGAGACAATGCACTATGACCTGAGATCTGCCTGGGTGCTGACATCGGTCATCCTTTCTGTGCAGACACAGCAAGAACAGGCACAGAAAAAGCAGCAGAAATTGAGGGAGAGGGAGCTCTCTTGGAAGAGACAACAGAGGGAATTGGCCAAGCAGGGAAAGAAGCCCTTCTTCCTGAAGAAATGTAAGTACTCAGCATGAACGTGCTCCAGGAAGACCTATTACTACTGACAGGAATCCCAGCACTGGAACTGAGCTGACTATAATACTCCACAGAGCTGTGGAGAGATTGTTCTAGTGCTGGTATTCAAGTGACAAGTCAGGCCTGGAGCCAGGGAGGGAGAGGTGAGGAAGGGCTGGTCTGTAGAGGTGATCCAGGCTTCATTTTGAAGTTTTTAACCTTGCTCCCTCTTCTTTACAGCTGAGATGAAGAAACTGGAGCTAGCTGATAAGTATGCAGAGTTGAAGAGGAGTGGGAAGCTGGAAAGCTTCCTGAACAAGAAGAGGAAGAGGAATGCCATCAAAGACAAGCGCCGCCTGCCCTCGCAGAAGAGCTTGTGACTGCTGGACAGACATGCTCTTGTCTGGCACTGGGACTCGCTCTGTCTGGGCCAGGCCCTTTTCCTGGTATCTGTCTGTCACTGTACAGTGCTGATGTAGGGCAGCAGAGTCTGAACTCAAGAAAATAATGCTTTTTGTAGCTGAAATGTCCTCTTTGCTGTGGTTTACACCACACTTGGGTCGTGACAAGTCTGTCATGCAGGTGCAGTTGTTACTGAGAGCTGTCCCTGTCCATGCACCTGCCCATCTCTTCCTGTAGCTGTGAGAGCACAAGCCCTACCCTGCATTGCTGCCTCTACTCCAGCTGTTACTATTCACCACCTGAGGTGGAAATAGGAAGCCTCTCAGCCTCTCTTGGACAGAGAGGCTCTAGTTCAGAGAAGGGCTAGCACTGGCTTCAGAGCAGGTTGCCCAGGGCTTTTTCAGTTGGCTCTGGGAAAATCCAAGGACAGATGCTACCACCTCTCTTGGCCTCTGCTCCACTGCTTTGGCTTCTCAAGATGCAAACTCCTTTTAATCCTGATCTAGGAAGCCTGCCTGGTTTTAGCCCCTACGTATTGTCTTGTTCTCAGGGAAGTGCCTATCCCCATCTTCTCTTGTCATAGGTCTGGGGTGTGAGAAGAAAAGGGGTCTGTTAGGTCTCCCCAAAGCCTCCTCTTCCTGTGTGTGCATAAACCCTGTTGTTCCCTCAGCCTTTCCTTGCAGTGCTCCTGCCTCTGACAACTTTCACATCCTCAGATGGAGTCAGCCCAGAGGACCAGCATCTATCTTCTGGGGGAGCAGCCTGGATGCAGTGTCTGGATGTGGTCTCACAAGTGCAGTGTACAAAGTAAAACGCCTCCGTTTGCCTTTATTCCTGGCAGCAGTGCCAGTACAGACAAAAGTGAACCTCTGGGAGTTAATGCCTCTCTCTCCAACATTATATTTGAGCACCAGCTCTCTTGTTTCTCCTCACTCATTTTCCCCATCTCCTGTAGCTGTGCTGACAAGGAGGTGTGGATGTGACGCAGACAAGCTGACAGGTCAGTGCATGTGCTGGGTGAGTGTCTCAGCTGTGCAGGGCACAGTGCCCCTGGGCACAGCTGTGCTGTGGGGAGCCTGGAGAAGGGCCTTGTGATGAGCAAGAGATGGAATGATGAGCAATTCTATCACACCCACCCAAGGGTGCTGCTAAGCATCTGCATTTCCTGTGGGTGCAGCAAGATCTGCTCTGATGATGGGTTTTGGTGCGACTTGGGCAAGGCAGGAGAAATAGGACATACCAGCTTGGCTAGAGACCATATGGGGATCCTCAGCTGCCTTTAACCTGTGTGTGGTTTACTGCTTTGTGCTGTGCTGGCTCCTGCTTCCTCTTCTTGTCTCAGGATGTGGCATGCAGAGCCTGCAGCATCCTTGTGCTTTCAGAGGAGAGTTTGGTGGCAGCACCAAGCCCAAGGCTGTCCTGACTCTTGTGGCATTGGTCTTCTGGTTTCTGCTCTCATGTTTTAATTCAAAGGTGAGCAAACCTCCACCTGTACTTCAGTGCAAGAAGGGAAGAAGACGGGAGCCTGGACAGGCTGGAGGTGGCTCACCCCTGTGTCACAGCTGCCAGGGCCTTGCTGAGGGACCATGTGGGAGCAGCATTCCTGAGTCCATGTGTACCCATCCCTGCTGGTAGGCCCTGCCCAGCTGGGAACAGACCTAGTGCACCCCCAAAGCAGCCCTGCCTTCTCCTCCTGCTCCTCTGGAGCCAAATGCCTCTGTCCTGCAAGGTGGGCTGTCACCCACTTCTGTTCAGCACATTAGTGGTGAGGAGTGAGCCCATGGGCCTGTTTCTGCCTGCCAGCTCCTGGGCCCATAACCTGCAGCAGGGGAAGCCCTGGGGCATTGCCCAGCTCAAGCAGTGCTGTGGTGGCACTGGGGCAGGTGGCAGCAGGTCCAGAGAAGGGAACGGAGCCGGTGCAGGGCCTGGAGCACAAGTGTGATGGGGAACAGCTGAGGGACCTGGGAGGGTTCAGTCTGGAGAAGAGAAGGCTCAGGGGGGACCTTATCGTTCTCTACAACTGCCTGAAAGGAGGATGGAACCAGGAGGGGGCTGGGCTCTGCTCCCAAGGAACAAGGGATGGGACAACAGGAAACAACCTCAAGCTGCACCAGGGGAGGTTTAGGCTGGATATTGGGAACAATTTCTTCTCCAAAGGGCAGTCAGGCATTGGAACAGGCTGCCCAGGGCAGTGATGGAGTCACCGTCCCTGGAAGTGTGCACAAACTGTGTAGGCCATGGGTTAGTGGTGGCCTTGGCAGTGCTGGGGAATGGTTGGACCTGATGATCTGAAGGTCTTTTCCAACCCAGCTGATTCTATGCTTCTAACCTCTCCAGAGCGATTTGTACCATGAGGAAAGCTGCTCTTTCCTGTGGCCTCCCAGCATAAGGAGTCAGTTGGGTTGTTATACTCATTTCTGATGGTGTCTTGGCCATGTGTCTCTTACCAACCTACCCTGGTGTCCCCCCAGGTGGAATGTGTGGGGACTTGCTCTGGGGGTTCCTGGGGAAAGCAGCCATTGGGCATGGTTGGCATCACTACTGTAACTGCATATGATTGCACAGGCATAATGGCAGCTGATAAAGCTTCTACCCCTACTCCCCAGTGACACCTTGAAAGCCCACCAGACTCACAAGGACCTCTCTTCTCCCAGCTGCTGGTCAAGAGGAATGGCTTCAGACCCAGGTGCCTGGGAGGCTCTCCCCAGGTCCCTGAATGGTGCCCCATTTCCCAGATGTGCTCTGCAGCTGGTCATGCCATCACCTGAGGGACAGGCACCCTCAGAAGCCAGGGGACCTGCCTGCCAGCAGGGACACACACAGGACAAGGCTGCAGGGCTCAGTCTTTTATTGCAAAGAGGGAGATACAAAAAAAGAACAGTTCTCCCTCAGGCCCCCCCCAGGCCTGTAGCTGGCTGAGAGGAGTGATGGGCAGGGGTAGGCCCAGGCCATGCTCCCCCAGCACAGGGAGCAGGCTGTCACCAAGCACTGAGCTAGGGACCACAACAGCAGTGCCTCTGTGCAGCCCCCAGTCTGAGCCCTGCTTGGCCAGAGGGCATGGGGAGCAGTTGGAGGGGGCAGGCAAACTGGGCCTCATCCTCCTCCATTCCGATACCCCATTTGTTCAGTGGGTGCTGAGGTCCTGAGCTGCTCTGCAGCTGTAGAGAGCTGCTGTGGGGGCCTCTCGCCATGCGACCCCTGAGGACCAGAGCAGCTTTGCCCAGGGAGGGAGGGAGCGGGGCCACTGCCCTCTGTCCAGGCAGGAAGCTCAGTGGCCTGCCTCAGGCCTGCAGGTACGGCAGTGTCCAGGCTGTGGTCCCTGCTGGCTTGTCACGTGTTGTCCTGGGCCAGCTCTTCGGGGCAGGCAGGCTGGTCCCGTGCCTTGTGCAGCCCCGGGGAGGGCTGGGCCTGGGAGCTGTGCTGCGGGGCCTGTTCCAGCCCTGGGGGCACGTGGTGCTGGTGCCGCTGGTACTGCACGAACGTGCAGACCTTCAGGGCGATGGCCAGCAGGTTCTTGCCCATGAAGATGCTGGAGACACGGGCGTCCCTGAAGAAAAGCATGTTGCTGCCTCGGATGAAGATGGTGGTGATGTTGACGGTGAGCATGCTCAGCATGGGGTACAGCATCATCCGGTGAGGCATGATGCCAATCCCTTGCATGCTGATTTCGCAGAGGGACACACAAGGGAGGACCAGGAGCAAGATGTAGCAGTAGAAGAACATGATGCCCTCCGCCCAGAGCGGCAGCCCCTTCTTCTGGGGCTCCCACAGGTTAGCCTGGATGTCCAGCACGTCCAGCATGTCCACAATGACCCAGAAGAGGCGGTTGCGGAGATCTTCTTTCTTCTTGAATGTCCTGACGTACTCCATGTGCTCTGTGGCGACCAACAACAAGTAGAGGGCTGGGATGCAGATGGAGAGCAGCAAGGTCAGTGCTTTGCGGGCTATGAGATCCAGGCTTTTCCGGTCAGCTTTATAGTTCTGGTACACAAAGTAGACCTTGATCTCCAGAACGAAGACATACAGGAACCAGAGGATCATGGCATAGCCTCTCTTAGCTGTCTTCACCTCTGCCCCAACCCAGATGGCCACGTAGCGGAGCACCAGCAGGAAGCACACATCACCCACTGCCACCATGACACAGATGCTCAGCTTCCTGGAGCCCTGGCTCTGCTCCACCAGGTAGGCATCCATGAGGACAAGGCTGGTCATGATGAGCACTGTGGAGAGGCAGATGTGGGGCTTGCTGACAGGTGGCGGGGGAACCATCCTGCACAGAGGAACAGGCAGGGCCATCAGGGAGTTGTTGGCATTCCCCATCACCACTCCTGGGGGCCCCTCTCCCAAACAGCTGTAGATGGCTGAAAGAAGGTGGGAAGCATCACAGACTCTTCTCTCATGCTATGTGCCTGGCTTGTTCCGAAGCCACAGACTCCCAGCCGAAATGCTCTCATGACTCCCAGCCCAGCCATCCTGATGGCACATGCTGGCTAAACTGCAGCTCCCAGGCTGCACATGAAGATATGGTGGGGCAGGCGGCACTGCCTCTTCAGTAGCTCACCACGCTGTTCAGTCTCTGCCACTGCAAAGGGAACATGCCTTATTTCCCATGGGATTTCCCAGACAGTGGCACTGGTTATATTCTTTCCCTCTCCCCCCTCAGGCACACAAGATTTTATCTATGCTTTTAAACCAAGCAGGTCTTTAACTGCTCTGATCCAGGAGCACTCCCTCTCTAGTCTCCTTTATTTTCCCACACAGCATGAGGCGAAGGGTTATTTTTAGCCTGGCTGTTCTGTGGGATGAAAGGGAAGAAATTGGTCCAACACCTTCGCTTTCCTTCAGCCTCACGCTCCCCAAGAGCTCTGCTTACAGTTGTTTACCCATGCCCAGACAAACTGAAAGCAAGGAAAAGCAGCTCCAGACCCAAGGAGCTCTGCAACAGGCCCTCAGTTTCAGCCAGGATGCTCCGCTTTCCCAGGCTGGGGCAGAGCAAAGCACAGTCCCCAAAAGCACCCTGCCTGCCCCCAGTGGCATCAGCTGCCTCCGATGGTGTTGACACCGCGCTGAACGATGCCTGCCTGCCGAGGGCTATGCAGGGGTCCTGGGGCACCATCCTGTCACCCAGCACGTGAATGGAGCGAGCTCTAGGCAGCAGGATGGTGACTGCGTGGTTGATGGCCACCCCTGCGAACCGATGCTCCTGATGCGGACACCAACAGCACTGGCTGCACACCAGCGACCTGAGCTCCTGCGTGCTGGCCAAAGCAGCAGGGTCCCTGCACAGCCGTGCATCCCCACCAGCAGCATCCTGGCACGCCAAGGCAGGCAGCGGAGCCCAAGCCTGCCACATGCAGGTGCCTCTAACGGGGAGGAGATCCGAGGCTAGCACAGCGGATGTGGCACATCTGGAGTGTGCCGCACATCGCGCTTTCTCCTGCGTTCCACCCATGGCCTCCCCAGGCCCTACCCGACCATCGGAGCCCGGTGCGGAGCCGCACCGCCCCTGCCGCAAGCAAAGTGCTGCCCGCCGCGGGCTGCAGCCGCGGCCCCCAGCCCACCCGCTCCGGCCGGGCCCAGCTGGGCCCCCGGGGAGGGGAGGAGCGGCAGGCCCTGCCCGAGGAGCGGCCCCGCTGCGGCTCGCAGCCCCCCCTCCGGCCCCCGCGCGGGCCGCGCTTACCTCGGGCGGTTCCCCGTGGCCCCGGGCCCGGCGCTCCCCGGCGGCGGCTCTGCTGCGGCGGCGCTCGGCCCCTCCCGGCGAGCGGGCGAACGGGCGGGGACTGCGGCGGCCTCCGCCTCACCGGAGCGCCGGCACCGCCCGCTCCGCTCCGGACCCTCCTGCCAGCCTCTTTCGGCCGCCCCGGGCCCCGTCGGCTTCTGCGCTGGGGTACATCCTGCACCCCCCAACACGCACCGCCTTCATCCAACAGCCTGCACAGCCCCTCGGCCCGGCCTCACCCGCAGCCCCCTAGGCCAGGGGGTAGCTTATACTGGATACTGGGAACAATTCCTTCCCCAAAGGGCAGTCAGGCATTGGAACAGGCTGCCCAGGGCAGTGCTGGAATCACCGTCCCTGGAAGTGTTCACAAACCGTGTAGACGAGGCCCTCAGTGCCATGGGTTAGTGGTGGCCTTGGCAGTGCTGGGGAACGGTTGGACTGGGTGATCTTGAAGGTCCTCTTTCAACAAAGAAATTGTTCCCAATATCCAGCCTAAACCTCCCCTGGTGCAGCTTGAGGCCGTTTCCTCTTGTCCCATCCCTTGTGCCTTGGGAGCAGAGCCCAGCCCCCTCCTGGCTCCATCCTCCTTTCAGGCAGTTGTAGAGAGCAATAAGGTCCCCCCTGAGCCTTCTCTTCTCCAGACTAACCACCCCCAGGTCCCTCAGCCATTCCCCATCACACTTGTGCTCCAGGCCCTGCACCAGCTCCGTTCCCTTCTCTGGCCCTGCTCCAGCACCTCAATGTCTCTCTTGTAGTGAGGGGCCCAGAACTGAACACAGGATTCGAGGTGTGACCTCACCAGTGCCCAGCACGGGGGCACAATCCCTGCCCTGGCCCTGCTGCCACACCGGTGCCAGGATGCTGTTGGCCTTCTTGGCCACTTGTGCACAAGTTCCTCCTGTTCAGCTCCATCAATCAGCACCCCCAGGTCCTTTTCCACCGAGCACCTTTCCAGTCACTCCTTCCCAGGCCTGAAGCGCTGCCTGGGGTTGGTGTGGCCCAAGGGCAGGGCCCGGCATTTTTCCTTGCTGAACCTCACACCACTGCACCCATGCAGCCGCCCTGGTACCGGCCCCCGCCGACATCCCGTCCGCAAGGGGGCGGTATCGCGGCTGTTCCCGCCGCTCTGCTCCCCGCTGCCATGGCAACAGGCGGGCGGGCGCGCGCCCGACCGCACCCCTCACCGAGCTCGCGCGGGCCGGCGATGCCGCGCTTTAAAGGGCTCGCGACCACGCCCCCTCTTGCCCCTCCTCCACGGGGCAGCTGCTCTGCTCCCATTGGCTGGCCCTTCCTCGGCCACCGCCTCCTTTTCCTCCTGCCATTTGCTACTGGGCCCTCGGCCACCCCCTCCTCGGTTCCGATTGGCCGGTTGGCCAAGTCGCGTTTTCCCCTCTCCGATTGGGTGGTCTCCCGCCGCAGGCCTCGCCTTAGCCGCGCTCTGATTGGTCTCAGGCCTCCCCCTCCTGGGCTCTGCCGCTCTCTGGTTGGCGGCCGCTGGGCGTTGGGGTCCGCCCCGCCGCGCGAGCGAGCGGGCGCGCGCGAGGCGGAGGCTGGCGCTGAGGCGGGGGGTCGGGCCGGCCGCAGCGCCAGTGGCGGCGGGATGGCGGCGGCGGCGGCAGCGGCCGGTGCGTTGGGCTCGGGCCCCGCCGCGGGGCCCCCGGCGGTGACCGGCGGGGCGGCGGCGGCCGTAGCGACGACGGCCGCGGCGGCGGCAGCAGCGATGGCCGGCCCCGCTCCGGTCCCGGTGCCCATGAACCTCTTCGCGACGTGGGAGATCGACCGTTCGGCGCCGAGCTGCGTGCCCAGGTGAGCCGCGCCGCACGGGGGCTGCCCCCCTCCGCGGGAGGGCGCCGTGGTGAGCCCAGGGCCGGTCGGGTCCGGGGATGGCACGGGTAGGGGAGGAGGCGGTCCCCGGTCGGCCTCCGGGACCGACGGCGCCTGCAGCATCCCTGCCCCGCCGGGCCGCGCCCCCTCGGTGCCGGCTGCGCCTTGCCCCAGCCCGAGGCTGGATGCGCCCGAGTGGCTGCCCCGGCCGCCGTTTGCCCGCCGTGCCGCGGGGCGTGCTTCCAGTGCGGGCAGCGGTAGCGCTGTGGACCGGCGGCACCCGGTTGCCAGCCCCGGACCGCTGCTACGCTGACTCCATGTTGCGGCCTCTGCCGAGATGGGAGATTTCAGAGTGGGAGACATCGTCGCGGCTTCTAAAGATGCCTCTTTGCCCTGATATGAACGGGCCAGTCCCCTGAAGCCAGGCAGCGGCCACCGGGCATCCGTGGGCCCGTGGGGTTGTCACCTGTGCTCCAGACCATAGGTAACAGCAAAAGGGTTTCCCTGTGCTGGCAGCTGAACTCAGTCGTATCTCTGGCAGAGCTGAAAAACAAGCAGAATGGGGTAAACGTTACTGCTGGCTGTATGGTTAAAGGTCTGTCCAGGTTAGATGTGCTTATGGGAAGAATGCAAAGACCTGTCTTGAAGCCAGGAGGTGCTGGATGTGTTAATGAGCCGTGAGTCTTTTGTTTCGCTCATCTTATCAGATGTTGATCAGGAGATGTTCTCCTGAGAGTTAAGGGGCAGGTTCAGGATGTCACTCTGGATCCACGTATCTCTGGGCTGTGATACGTTGTATGCACGCGATGTGCGCGAGTGCTCCATGAATGCTAGAGGCTTAAAATGCAATATGGGAACAAACAATTGTTCCTGTAGGGCAGGAGAACACTGGTCTTTGTGAAAGGGCTTCAGAAGGTTGGTACGTCTGCAGGGAGAGACTCAGCAATTGAGTGTGTCAGAGTGAAAATGTCCCAAAATACTCCCCGCTAGCAGGAAAAAGCCTGTGTGATTGCAGTGCCAAGGAGGTCCTGGGCTGAGCAGGCAGCAAGTTTGAAGGAATCTGAAATGTGTCGGTGAAAAGCCAGTACACCTTTTGGTGACACACGCTGAGGCTGTTGTGTGGAGCAGGAAGCAGTGATCATTCCATAGCTTTAAAGTGACTTGAGGTGTTGTTTATTTGCGGATAGGATACTCCCAGGTTGGAATTTGGAGAGCAGGCAGAATTACCAGGTTGACTTCCTGCTGAAAGAATAGAACTTAACAGATTCAGAGCGCAGAACGTAGCGATGGTGAAACCTGTGTGTGTACATAGTCTGCATAAACGGAGATGCTGCAAGAGCGAGAGAGAAGAGGAACTGCTTTGGGCAAAGCAAAGCCAGAATGGCTGGCAATAGTGAGACTGAGCTTAGAAGTGGGTTACACGGGTGTGATGCCAGTGAGTGTGTCAGTTTGAAAGGTGTTTGAAGGGCGGCTCTTTGGTCCAATGAATCCTGTGCCTTTTCCCAAGTATGGTTTCCATGAGCCTGTTCTAATGGACAGGCTGTTCTGTGTGCTGGTAGCCATGGGGGCAGCCATCTGACCCGCCAGCTTTTGTCAGATGTGTGAAATTAATCTGAAGTTTCACCCATGCAGTGTTTGTCATGGTGGGAAGAAGCTGACGGAGCCTGGTTCTTCCTTTGGAGGCTACAACAGCTTGTGCTGATGCCTGCAGAGTCAGCAGGTGTCTGAGAAGTCCTGGCAGGACGCAGTGGCCAGTGTGGGACTGGGGCTTCTGTGTTTCCTGTTTCCAGCCAGCCTGAGCATTCCCAAGTGAGCAGGTCACATGCAGGAATTTGTGTTCCCTGAAACTGAAGGGAGCACAAGCCCCAGATCTGAACTGGGTTAATGGTGTAGCTGCACACTCTGCTTGCTTAGTGCTTGCCCACGTTCTTCATCTACAGAGCTGCTTGTGTAACGTTTGCGTCTTGATGTTTTGTTCTTCAAGGCAGGAACTTTGCTGTGCTGTCCCAGTGCCCAGCACAGGTGGTCTCTGGTCTGACTGTGCTTTGGCAGTGGTAGCGGTGGCAGAGTAAGGGACAATAATCTGTCCCCTCGGGCATCTCTGTCTCTTTCATCTGTGTAGTGTCAATTCTTCCAGCCCTATGCATATCCAGGGGAAGGAGAACTTTGCACTGATTTCAGTGCTATGGAACATGCTTGCTTTTTCTAGGCTCTATCACAAGTCTTTGCTCTTCCTATGCTCCTTCTCAGTGCTTCATTTTCTGAGATGCAGCTCTGGCTGTTGCAGGAGCTTGGCTGGCCTAGGTCAGCTTCTGGGGGTTCTCTGTGTTTGTCTTTTAGTGCAGGACAATTGAGAGGTTGTATGCAGGCCATCAGGATTTCAGAGAGGCACTAAATACAGACACCATGAAGTGTAAGCCCTGATGTACTGAATGGTTCAGTAGTATGGCTGTAGGACTTCTGGTGCTTTGTAGGAGGATCTTGGCTTTCTGAGGTGAGCTGATGTCCACAATAGAAGTCTTTGCTGCTGACTCAGGAATGCGCCATTGAACCAAGTCCACATTTAGTTTTGGAAGTTGCCTTGCTCTCGGTGAAGGGATCACCCCTCCTGCTGCAGGCTTTCTCTTTTCAGGGCCCAGCTGAGATTGATCTGTGAACTCTTGGTGCCCTTGCTATGAGCTGAGTTAAGCATAACCCAGCCACAGCTGCCTTTGGCTCTGGTGGCTCTCATGGGAGGCAGAGCTGGATTTTCTGGGCAGTGAGTTATTATGCAGGGAGGCAGAAGGCAGTAAACACCTGAAAGCCAAGCAAAATGCTCTGCATCTTCATTTAGGCTACCCACTGGGATACAGATTATTGGCTTCCCATCACAATGCCTTGGAAGGAAAGCAGTCCTGGGTGTGAAACATGCTTTTGCTAAGGCAGTCAATCCATCAGCCTTAACTTCCACTCTGGTTATCTCAGGGAAAATCTTCACAGCGCTATTCTGAGGCGGGAGAAAGCGTCTTCATTGTGCTACCATGCAAACACATACCCTGCAGGGTTGTAGCAGGTTTTCACTGTACAGAGACTGCAAGGAACGCACTAGAGCTTTGCCAAAGTAAAATGTCTGTCTGCATCATAACGTCTTAGTGTGTTCTCAGTGGTTTGTATGCTGATCAGGCAGCACGTCTGGAAAAAATGTGTGAAAGGACTTTGTGCAAACATGCTCAGGGGCTTGCTCTGTGCATGCGATGGTATTTTTCAACCTCAATTAATAGGGCTGCTCTTCCTTTTTTCCTTTAATAGCTAAGAGCACATAAATGCAAGCTCAATTAGGAAACAAGATAAGATTGTGTGATTGTGTTCACTCTTACTCTTTTTCCGTGACACAACTGTTGTGTTCGGTGTTACGTGGATGTTGTTTCAGTGATAAGTAATCCCATTTCTAGTTGGGGTGAGAGATACGAGTTGTATTTTGGCAAATGCATCAATACTGTTGATTCCGATTGCAAAGGCAGATTCTACCCATAAAGATTATGCTGTGAATGGCACTGCTGGATCCAAATACACTGCATTTCACCCAGAGTACCTCCTATCTTGGTACGATGCAAGAGCTAAAACCCATTCCAGTCCTGCTGCCACCCACAGTGTGCTCGGGGACAGTGTCCTGCTCGTGGGAGTTAGAAAAGCATTGACTTAGGGAAGTGCATGAGGTTTGGGCTCACTTTGTGAGACTGCGGCCGAGCACCTTCAGAACATTATGTTTCAGAAGGTGCTCTGAATTCCCTAGTATTAAAACTTCCAAATGCATGTTTTGGAAAGTTACAATCTAATGAATGCCTTCCTGGAAGGAGAGCAGTTATTGCAAGTACAACTGGAAATATCACTTAAGTGCCAGCTACAGTGATCCTTCAAAGTGCTATGGGGTCAATGTTATCATCTCTGTAACCCTGTTGTTCTATTTGGGCAGGCAGTACCTATTACCTGACACCTTCTGGAGAGCAGAATAAACTTAATTTGTGCAGCTGGTTCCATGCTTTCGTTTGCCTTGCAGTGAGCAGAACATGTTGTGCAGCATGGAGGAATGTGCTCTCCTCCAGCAGAGCTGCTGTCAACTGGGTGGGCAGCACCTTGCAGCCCTGCGGAATGGGTTGTTCTGTCAGCTATGGGCTCAGGGCTCCCTTTCCTCTCTGTGAGGAGTATTTCCTGTCTTTTCTATAATCCCGAAGATGATGTGATGATGAAAAGCCTCTGAACGGAGTGTTCCTTTAAAAAACCCTTATTCCAGCTGGAGTAACACGTATTTATCTGCCCGAGATGTTCTTGAGTGGTTTCCTGGGTAAATCAGGCATTTTCACGGTAAACTTCCAGCCTCAGCAAAACATGCTCTGTTTGGGGAAGCTACAGAGTTGCACCTCTAGGAATGTTAAATGATTCCAGATTGCTCCCTCAAAAGCTACCATGATGCCGTGACAAACTGGAGTAGCTCCAGACCTGGAGTGCTTGGGAGAGGCCACGGTTTCTTGTAAGGAAGCGGTCTCTTAGAACTGATGATGTTTGCCATGTTTGAATTATGATTTCCTTTTAGTCCTATATAGAAAACAAAATGTTCTGAACAGCCATCATGGGCTTGGCTACAAGCCTGCACCGGAATACATCCGATGTGTTGTCCATTACCTGTCACTGTGGCTTGTCTGTCACAGAGGAGACATGGGGGATTTCTCCTCTGACATATGATAATTGAGTTGGTGTCTCGTTATTTCTTCTTCTGCTCATTAGTGGAACTCGAGACAAGTGTCCCCTGCCAGTATGATTGATGAGGGGTGCTCCTTTTGGAATATTCATGGTGACTTTCCCGCAGGGTTGATTGTGTCTGAAGTGCCTGCCACACTGCCTCCCAGCCCTGCTCTCCAGTGCCTCCTTCACTAGCTCGGCTGTGTTAGCTCAGTTCTCTGATGGCTTATCACAAGTGTTGCATTGTTCTTACCGTGCTGGCATGCTATGAGCAGTCATTTCGCTTCCTCCGGCATATCTAGTTACTTGTGACTAACAGTAACGGTTATGTTACATGGTTACTGACAGCTATGTAGTATGCGTATATATGTAGTATGCATCCTCTGGGATGGAGGTACCCTGACCTTTATCCTCTCAAAAGACTGGATTGCTGAGCACCACTATCTCCCAGGGTTCCTACCAGATGCAGTGCCTCAATCAATCTGTGCTTTTTGGTATCTGTTTGCAACAGAGAATGATTCTTTAGAAGTTACTTCCATGAAAGAGCCGGAGGTGAGAAGCTCACTGCATTTTATAGCCTTGCCAGGTGAGCATCTGGGCAAGGCTGTTTTCCAAACAGCTTGTGTTTTTATCTGGTCCAAGCTGTCAGCATTCCAGCTGCTGGGCCAGAAGCAGTGTTTCTGGCTGGCTTGTTGTGGGTTGGGTTTTGTTTTGTTTGTTTGGGTTTTTTTTTTAACTGCATCAAAGCCGGTGGATACTGTTTTGGGAAACAAGAAGTGAGAGTGTCTTACTCCTCTGTGTGGGATGTGGCAGCAGGAACATGTCGCTGCTTCCGGGGATATAGACAGCTTAAGCGATACAGCTTTGTAGTTAGAAGTCTCTTAGGCCAACGAGACTTTGTGTGAATACTTCAGTACACTCATTGCAGTGGGCCTGAAGGAGAGATGCAGTATTTCAGGTACCTGAACACATTGCAACTCTGTTTACAGAGACTACTCCATGCCCTGCAGTTGTGATTCAGCCTCTGTGTGCGCAGCCCCAAATGACACTGGCTGTTGCTGCAGGCCCTTTGCGATGCCATCTCTTTTAGCATTCAGTGACCACTGCCGTCTCTCGTGCTCTTTCTGACTCATGGGGTCTAACCCAGCGAGGGATTCTGTTTGGTAAATAAAACTGCAGTTGCCTTTTGGCTGCTATTCCAGTTTTTCTAGTTTCTTATTATTGTCCTACGTGTACCGATTTTTACATTTCCACTGTAAATCCTTCTCATCATGCTTCTTATTCCTGAGTGCAAGCCTATCTTAAGTAGCATGGAACCATCTCCTGGACAAATAAGTTCCAGGTTCCATGCCCAGCTGTGTGTTTTCAACTTTTTTCTGTACGTATGACAACTAAATTCACATCAGTTTAGGCCATTTGGGATGGTGGCAGAACTCAGGTCTTTGGTTCCATTTTCCAAAACATAAAGCAGCAGCAATTAGCTGTTGTGCTGTTACAATGGGAGCAGGGTTGGAGTAAGAGTAATTCCCTTGCAAAGGGTTCTGCTACTCGGTTCCTGTTCTTTAATACCTTTTCTCTTCCAGGAGAAGATTGTGTTCATCCAAAGGCTCTCATTGATTCTTCTGCCGTCTGATTTTCAGTAACAGTTCAAGTAGTGTCTCTGAATCCATATTGTTTAGATGAGGTTGGGTTTGGATTTCTTTTTTAGAGTTACATTATTTATGTATTTTTAGAAGTCCCTTGCATTTGTTCTGCATTTTCCCTGCGTTCCTTCAGCCATCTTCTGGTACTCCATTTATTTTCTGTCCTGTCAATACATCTGCTTTCTTTCCCCTTTCTTCTCAATGCTCATTTCCCTCACAAGCCTTGCACACACCTGCTGGTAATTTTGTCACTGTTCTCCCGTTTCCCTTCTTGCTGCTGTCCTGCCTTGCATGCCTGTGAGTGAGTAATCTTTAGTTCTGAATCTGAATTTTTCTCTTTTCAAAGTAGTTTGCTTTTTTTCATCAGAATTAAGAGAAGATTCCCTGTGAAATTGCAGTAGACACATCTGGTTCTGCAGTGGCTTGTATTTTTCATCTGGACAATGTTCTTCATGTGTTTGGGTTATTTTTTAATCTCTTCCACATTATCTCACTGTTAATGAATATCAGCTTTTTCTTTTGTTAGACTTCCTGAATTCTTACATGCGCATCCCTGAAATGCAGTCACAGAAGCAGATATTTGTTTCAGTCCTCTCATACCTTATGCTTGAGGCTGCTTGCACCATCTCTCCCTTCCTTTCTTCCTGCTCCTTTGTCAGAAGTAGGATGTCCATTTGGGTTTCACAGCATACTGTATGTATGAATAATTTACTCCTTTTTTCCCTGACTGTTGTCAAGTCCCTTGACTTCAAGCTTTTTCTTTGCCTATTATGCCCCTTAATCTCCAGTCAGACAAAAGGACAACATTCCCATTACTCTGGGGACAAGTTTATCTGTCACAATGCTGATTTGTGAAGTGTGGACAAGTCACCCTTATTGCAGGGACCTGCTCCGCTCACAGGGAGCTGAGCAGAGAAATGCATTGTGCAGGCTCTGCTTATGAACAGCTTGTGTTGCACGTGGGTGAAAAGCCTACACACACATTTACCCATTTTAGTGAGAATCTTTCTTTTGAGTGAAGAATCTCAACTGTGCAGCCCTTCAGAATTAAACTTTTTTTTTAATGTAAATTCTTTCCCTTTCAGTTATGAAGAAGCTGCAATACAGGATGCCCATGCTGGTTTGACGCTGTCCCTTCCCCTGCTGTTGTTATCACTTCAGTACAACCCCTGTGCTCTCTTCCCAGGTGCATTTTCAGGTGGTACCATGCTCCTGAGCCTGCAGGTATTTACATCTCAGGTGCTTGCCTGCTCCAGATGACAGCAGAGGAAACAGATGGGATGTTTTGTGGGTTTGCTACTTCAGAAGCAGCAAGCTGTAATGAAACCTTAACTCTGCATTCATCATAAGTAGGAAAGTTGTTAGACTCTGCTGCCGTGTGGCACATGGTTCCTTTTTGTCAGCATGCATGGAGATCTCTACCAGGATAGTCTGGATGATGAAGGATGCCCTCACTGTGTTTTTAGCCACTACAGCAAGGTTTGCCAGGCTAGTGTCTGTTGGCACTTGAACAAACGCCTGCAGCAGAGAGCTGAAGGAAGTTGGTGTGGATGAATGAGCTGACCTTGACCTCATTTCACTGCTTTTCCCAGTGTGGCTGTGCTGGCATATCTCCAGTGGACTTGGAGGTGTATGCCAGCCGAGCTCTTTGGGGTGATGAGTGTTAGGATGTAGCCTGTCCTGCATCCCCATTAGCACTCTCAGACTTGGTTGAAAGGTACTTCTCACTGTGTATTAAGCACTTGTTCTTTTCCTCCTGTAGACAAAGCTGCAAGTGGTGTTTTTGTAATCACTTGCTGCTTTGTGGTGGTTAATTCATTAACATAGTTTATTTTAGCCTGGAGATACAGTGAAGGAGCTGTTTAGCACCAGGCATGGTGGCAGATTGCTGGTGCAGTGGCTCCGTGGAGGTGTGGTGCGTTCTCACCTTACCCCACCATTGAGTGCTGCTCTGCACTAAGCTGGCAGTGAGTGTGGCATGCCTTGGGTTTGGGGACAGCTGGTGCAGCAGTTCTGCTGTGTATGTAGACAGTAAAGCTCAGGATGTGTTATGTTTGTGAAGAAAGGTCTGTGACATTAGCCATCTGATGCCTAATTTCAGCATGGCTAAAATGAGAGAAGATCGATGTGCCGCTGCAGACTTCCACTTGTTTTCTGTCTGCCCTGAGGTTGCTTTTGGGCAGACCCCAAGTGAACAGCTGGGAAGTTCAAACACAGTGACCTTAAGGAAAGCAATGGCCAGTTAAAGATGTGGTGTTTCCCAAGTAATGTGCCCTTTCTGTTGCCAACAGCAGCAGCATTGACCTGTGGATTGTTAAGTGAGCTCATTCTTAATGTTTCCAGGGAGGCTGTTACGCAGCAGCAGTGAATTTGGTCACAAGGTTTTTGTTAAACAAGTAACTTGTTTGATAATAGAGCAGAAAGATGACCTTGTGCTTTGGACACTGAAGTCAGGCTTAGATTCAGATCCAGGATCTGAAGTTACTTGCTGTCCTGGGTTCAGCTGTAGCAGTCATTTTTCTCCTTCTCTTCTTCTTCTAGTTCAAATTACCCTTTCCCTGTCTGAAGCCTCAGCTCTGACTCTCAGAATCACAGAACTAGCTGGGTTGGAAAAGACCCTCAAGCTCATCCAGTCCAACCACTCCCCACCACTGCCAAGGCCACCACTAACCCACGGCACTGAAGGCCTCGTCTACACGGTTTGTGAACACTTCCAGGGACGGTGATTCCATCACTGCCCTGGGTAGCCTGTTCCAATGCCTGACTGCCCTTTGGGGAAGGAATTGTTCCCAATATCCAGCCTAAACCTCCCCTGGTGCAGCTTGAGGCCATTCCTTCTTGTCCTATCTCTTGTTCTTTGGGAGCAGAGCCCAGCCCCCTCCTGGCTCCATCCTCCTTTCAGGCAGTTGTAGAGATCAGTAAGGTCCCCCCTGAGCCTTCTCTTCTCCAGACTGACCCCCCCCCCAGGTCCCTCAGCCATTCCCCATCACACTTGCGCTCCAGGCTCTGCACCGGCTCCGTTGCCCTTCTCTGGCCCCGCTCCAGCACCTCAATGTCTCTCTTGTAGTGAGGGGCCCAGAACTGAACACAGGATTCATGGTGTGGCCTCACCAGTGCCCAGTTCAGGGGGATGATCACTTCCTAGTCCTGGAGAACATGTTCTAGTTCTCTCCATTTTGTTCCCAGTTGTTTGTTTCCATGCTGCAGTGATGCCATTTCTTTGTGTGCTGCAGTGACTGTGGAGGTGTATTGTAATGCAGAAGTGATTTGAGGTGTGGCAAGGTTGCTCCCAAAGCCAATGTCCTGCAACGTGGTGCCAGTACTCAAAGAGGAAGAAATTTGTCTTCCTTGGGGAAGAACAGATTATTACAAGACTGACCATACACTCTTTGAGCTGGAAGGGCAAAACTGAAGCTAGAGGAAACGGCTGGGGGCTCTTCCCTGCCTTCCGCAGACTGCAGAGCTGGGCTGGGAAGCCTGAGGCTGCTCAGAAAGGGGCAACTGGAGAGAAACCATCTGAACGCCAGCTGAGCAGCAGCATTCTTCTTGCTGTCTGATGTGGATGCTGCTGGCTGGGAATCCCCTGAGCAGGCTCGGAGGGATCTGGTGGGGCTGGAGGAAGGTTTGGGGAGCAGTATGTGGGAATGAATTGGGATTTGTCAGACTTTCTGCTGAGGTTTTAAGGGCTCTTTGTGCTGAGGAAAAATGTTGCTCCTGCTAGGAACAATTAATGCGTGCACAGCTTGCAGTATAATGGCTGTGTGATGGAGCAGCATGCTGGGCCAGGCTGTCTGGGCAGATCCTAATGCTTCCTCAGGAGATGCTTCTTGACAATGTGCTTATTATCTGGAAATCAGCTTGTGTGACAGGAGGCGCCAGCAGGCGAAGGAAGTCTCGTGCCCTGTTGTGGTGGATGCTGCATGATGCGCTGTAATGAAATGCTGCCTCTTCTTTGGGGGTTCTGCTCTCTGCTTTGGCTAAACATGAGTTAGGGGGAAGCAGAGGTGAAGTGATTCATCCAGCAGTTGCCAAGTGGCAGAGATGGATTAAATCTTGCCTCTTTGCCTGGAACCAGATCTTAGCTCTAAATTGCTTCCTTCTGTACAAGCAGTGCAGTCTGGCAGCGGCAGCGCCTGGGGGCTGTGGCTGTATTACTTCAGCTCTCCTGTGCACATGGTGGGCAGTTGTTTGCTGTGGTTTGTCCTCAGTTAAATGTTCTGGGTATTCTTCCCCCCTCCCCAAGTGTTTGGGTATTGTGAATAACAAATCTTGTGTCACAGCCTCACACAGGAAACTACTAAGAAAATCTACAGTGTCACAATGTCTGTCCAGCTCTCCCAGATTCTGATCTATTTGCCTAATTTCATCCTTGCTTGTCAAGAGCAACTGCCTCAGAGAACCATGTTTCATAGGAATCAGCGATTAGAGGGAGATTGGAGGTCCTGTTCTGTCCCCTGTGATGGAGAGCTCTCTCTCTTTCCAACTCCCTGTTTGCAGGCTGATGCGCGTTGGTGCATTAGTGGGGGTAAGTCAGCCACCCTCAGGGTTTGGTAGGTGAGTGTGCCTTTAACCCAGTGAGGTGAGAAGTGTCAGCCCTGAGTAGGTGGCAGAATGAACAACCCTGAACACCCCTCTTCAGCAATGGGAGGAGGAAATGTTGAACAGCCACCCCCCTGCCTTATGACTTCTGCCTACTCAGAACCTAGCCAAGAGGAGGGAAAGGAAATCTCTTAACCTTATTATGGTGGTTTGTGACTGCAGTAAGCAATCCAGTTACTGCCATCCTTTAATCCTGACCCCAGTCAGAACAGAGCAATCCTGGTTTCGTACCCTTGCAGGCAGGGATGTGGTGTCTGCGAAGGAAATCACCCATCCTCTCTGTGCCTTGACCATTCCCTGATGAAACTGTGATGAGGCTTCACACTGACCACTCGGAGTTTGTTCAAGGAGCATGGGAGCAATTGGCCTCAAAATTTGAGTCCTATCTGTAAATCCAGGTGAGGAATGAGTGCCTGGCCTCTCTTTTTAAGTGACCTGGATGCTGCCTTCATAGATCTACATGTCTTTTGGGGAAATTTTGAAGCTTTTAGCAGATCCATAGACTGCGGCAGCTTGTGCCCATGCCAGTGGGATGGTGTTCTTTGGGCAAGGTGCAGCAAAGCAGAACAGTTGGTGATGGGCTAGCAGAAGTGGTCAGCATCCCGGGTAAACCCTGCTGGGCACAGGAGGCAGAGCAGCCAGTTGCTAGCCCCCAGAGGTCTTATATTCTTATCCAAAAAATGAGGAGGCACTGGTGTTGTGTCCATTCCTGACCATAGTGACAAACGCTCCTGTTGACATGAATAGGAATAGGTTTCAGGTCCCAAGTGACAAAAGATTCGTAACTCTGCCTAATTACAAGCTATTTTTTTCCTGATACTCTGAGAGTAAATGACTTTTCAAGGAGATGTGCTGGCTGTGAGACACACAGGGTGTTGGAACTCTCTTTGGGAAGAAGGCAAAGCAAAGTAGATCAAGGTTTAAAATCCAGGGTAGCTTTGTGTGAGAAAAGCTCCATGGTCTCTGCCTTCAGAACAGATGTGGTTTCAATCCAAACAAACCTCCTGTTGAGGTTAGAGGTGTTCAGCGTGGGTGTCTTCCAGGGTCGTTGCACCCTCAGCTGTCCAGATGGAGACAGGTCTACTGCAGAGCATCTTCCTGGTGATGCCTGGCAGCACAGCAGCCTGGAAGAGGTTATGGAAAGGAAGAGTGAGGTTATGTGTTGTTCTGCCAGCACTGCTTGTGTTTGATTGTAGAAGTAAAGCATGTGAGGCTTCAGAATCCCATTCCTGTTGTCCAGAGCAAACATTTGCTGCAGACAACCCTCTAGAAGAATCCCTGAGTTGTCAGCAGAGCAGGTGAATTGCTAGCTGGTATGGTTTCCCTGTCTAAGCAGCAGGGCAGAGAGCAAGATGAGGGGTTTGCTCAGAAGCAGCAGCAGGAGGTAGAACAACAACTGCTTAACTGCTAAAAAAGGGGAATCTTCTTCAAAAAGAAAAAGAATAAAGAAAAAAAAGGGAAGTTGGTGACAATGTGAGGGTTTGTAGAAGCACCTTTTGAGTGTCCTGGCTCTCGGTTCTTGACTAACTGGGGGAAGTGAAACCAGCAGGAGCACAAGGCTGTGGTGGTTGCGTAGGATCCCTCTGGTTCCCACAGTCCTGAAGCTTTTCCCTGTTTCCTACAACATGGAGATTACATAAAGGACAGGTGAGGCTGGCTGAGGGCCAGGCAGGTTTTGCCCTTGCTGATTTCCTCTCTGTTTTCAAGCTATGGTGCAAATATTTTGAAGGGCTAAGCCTTGATGCTTGGGATTAGATAAAAGGGGTGTTGAGGGAAGGAGGCTGATTTCTGCCTGGTAACCTGTGCACAGCCAGCCTGCAGTGTTTGGGAGGAGGAGCAGCCCTTGTCCAAACTGGTGGGTGAGGAGGTCTGCAAATGACAGATGGTGTGATGGTGCAACTGCTGGGAACCTGGGAGTAAAATGACCAGGCCAGTGAAACAGGGTAGCAGAGGGATGGATTTTCAGGCTGTGGCCACTGCCGAATCCAAATCTCCCAGCTGTGGTCTTAAGATTTACAGCCCGAAATACAAGGGTGTATTGCTTGTGGCAAGTTTCACCACACTCTGTCACTAATATTGAATTGTCCCCCAGAGGACAAACTTGGAGCAAATTCACCCCCACCGAATGCTGCCTTTCCTGTGACTTGCACCAGCTGTGCTTTGGGGAGTGAACCTCACAAGCTGTCTTACAGTACATATGCAGGTCCACAGCAAATACCCCCGAAATATGGTTGATTTCCACCCCGCCAATGGAAGGCCTTGACATCAGGGACTAGGAAAACATATTATTCCTTCATTTGGACACACCTGAACACACACCTGAGTGTGTTCAGTTGCCCAGGACCCTCAGGGGTATTTATTTCATGCTCATCTCTCTTCCCCACCCTCCCAGGTTTTGTCATGTACTTTCTGTTGCAGTGACAGCAGGAGGATTCATGTAAACCTGTGTAATTCCTATGGCAAGATTCAGTTTCTTTTGACTTTGTCTGCTGAGGTTCTGCTTCTGGTGACTATCATCTCGGAATATCAAGGGGAGCAGCTTTTCTTAAGAGTGAAGATCTGATTTTGGAGGTGTATGCAGATTTTGCTCTGCAGGAAGGTGTCTAATAAAAGGAGGAATTTTCCATCACGATAAGCTGTGTGTTTCTTGGTGGCTGCAGCTTCTACATGAAATAAGTGAGATTCTTCTGAAGGGTTTGCTTTAGAATCGTATCTGTCTTTGTGCTGTCAATCACCGGACTGCATCCAGTTATAAAACTGGATGTAAAGTCCTGCTCCTGACTGTAGACAGCTCCTGGGGCCACAGCTCCAGAGTGTGACCAACGTGTCGAGTGCTGGGCTGTTCTTCAGGCACCTACTTCATGGCAGATCTGAGAAAGCTGAGCTGCGAGGTGTGTGGTTGAGTTCTTCCCCTGTCCTTTGGGATGCATTTCAAGCTGTTTCTCAATGGCTGTTGGCAGACCTCCAAGCTCTTGCTGCATTAGTAAGTCACCTGTAGTGCGAGTTGTTCAGTAAGGCATGAGAACTACAGCAAGCATAAGGTGGTGTGACTGCAGTGTGTAATGCAAAATAACCTCTCATGCCCTGGGAGTGGAGATGGAAAAGTCTGCCTGAAAGTGATGTTTGTGGTGATGGGTTAGAATGAACTGGAATGTAAATCCAGCTGACATACCTCGCAGGGGATAAGCTGGTAGGAGTTGTTTTCTTTCTTCTTAAGTTTTCTCCCCAGCCCAAAGGAGAATGGAGTAATGTGGCAAGGATGCTGAGAAGCTGCTCCTTCATAGGAGAGCGTTGCTTGGTGGGACTCCCTGGAGCTGGCAGCAGCTCTGCTGGGAGGCAGAAAGAGGGTTTGATGGAAATCCACACCATGGCTGCTGGAAAGATACTATGGTTTTGATTTCTTCACCCATAGCAGCTGACTTCCATCTTCTCTTGTGTGGACCTGGGTGGGATCGGTCAGCGTGGTACTTTCCAGTTTTCCAAGGAAATTTGCCACTCAGTGGCTGAGGGGAACAGTGCCAGCTTTCCAGGCAGTTGTGCTACTGGGGTGAACACCTCTTGCCTTGCCTTCTTCCTCCCTCTTCCAGTGGACCTGAAACCCTGCCCTCCCTCCTCTTGTCCAGAAGAGATGGGAAGGGGCATGCAAACTGCCCATGAAGTACCCACCAGAGATACTGGTCTTCCCCCAGCTGCTCTGCACAGTCCTGCCATTTACTCTCAGTTGCTTCTCCCTGGGCATGTGAAGAAAAGCAAAGCTGTCCACAGCCCTTCTGGAAGTTGCCTGAAAGCTTGGCGGGCCATGGTGTGAAGCAGATCCTACATCTGCTCCATTGCAGGGCCGTTGGTTCACATGCTTCAGGGGTTAGGGGAATGTGTTCAGATAAAAGAGGTATTTACAATTCAGATATCATAGACTCTCCTGAGCTGGAAGGGATCCATGAGGATCATTGAGTCTAACTCCTGGCTCCATACAGGGCAGCATAAAAGTCTCGCACTTTATCTGCAAGTGGGTGCTTCCACATAGAAGCATACAGTGAGCTCGGACAGAAAAGACCTTCAAGTTCATCAAGTCCAGACGTTCCCCAACGCTGCCAAGGTCACCACTACACCATGTCACTAAGGGCTTATCTATGTCTTGCAGCAGGTCACACAGTATTAAGTCTGTGGGTTCAGGTAAGGCGGTGGTGAGGTGTGTGCCAGGGAGGAGAAGACAGGGAATGGTAAAGCTCACCAGATGACCAACCAGCTGAGCACTTGATATGGGAAGTGCCTGTGGGCACGTTGTGCAGATGCTTGTGTGCAGTTAAGCTCTGCTGTCTGCTTGAGATGCAGCAGAACAGACAGGTCATTGCATGCTGCACTCTGGGGGCTTGTGTTCCCTTCTACAGTTGTGATGGTGGGTGGTGGTGACAGTCCCCACTTCTGCAGAAACATCCTATAGGTCCCTGGCTGTGTGTTGGAGACTTTCAGGCCAGGAGTGCATGGTGGGGAAGGGAAGCTTTCTCCTCCTGTCTGATAATCTGTTTTGAGAAAGTGAATGTTTTCTAGGGAACAACTTGAGGAGCCATCTCTGGATCCAGGGTGACCTGTTCAGGATGGGAATTGGAGCTCTTCAAAAGCTGCAGCTTTACTTCTAAGTGTAGAGATTCAGGTGCTGTTTAACGCAACAGTGAAGTTGTTGAGTTTGAGCTTTGCAAATGTTAAATTCAGCTCCTGTGAATGAGTATTGGACACTGTTGCTGGAGGAGTTACTCCAGGGATCAGCCTCCTCCTTTGTCTGTCTGTTGGAAGGAGTTACACGCAATAGCTGATGGGGAGGCACTTCTTTAGCCAAGCAGTCTTTTATTCTCTTGACAAACCTCACAAAAAGGGCAGTACATTTCCGAGGTGGCTCGACACCAGCCCAGGTGATTTTGTTACTGTTGAAGGATGGACCATTTTTCCCAGGGTTTTTGGAGGATTGCCACTTTCTGGTTGCTCAGCAAACACAGTGTCTCTGTATTGCTCTGCAGGAGCTCAGGCCAGACAGACCTTTAAGCCTAATGTCCCCTCTAATCTTAAAAAAACATGGAAAAAAAACCCAATGGGAAGCCTTACATGGTGAGCCTTGGGAGGTGACATTAGGTCCCTGCACTGAATGGTTTTCTAATATACATTGTCTCAAATATCAGCTTTTTAATTCCCCCCCCCCCCCCCCCAAGAATATGTTTTGTTTGGCATCTTTCATCTCCTGCAGTGCAAGTAGCGCATAACCCAGCACTGTTGTGTGAACTCCCATCACAGCACAGCCAGCGCTGTCAATAGGAATCTTATGCGGCAGGCTGCAGGACTCAGCACAGGACCAAACAGGGGATGTAGAAGTACTTGAATAAAGCAAATAACAGCGTCTTGCTGAAGCTCTGTTACCGCTGTGGCATGCTGAAGCAGAGAAAGGTGAGAGGCACCTGAAATTGCTGCTGTCTCACCTTAACTGGAAGCTCTGCTGAGTTGCATGCCTCTGCTGGGGTGCTGGGTTGGCAATGGAAGTGCTTCCTGTGGGTGACTCAGGCACTGGGTTGTTTCAAAAGAAGGTGGGAGAGCTTTATTCCTTTCTCAGGCCACATGCCAAGTCCAATGTACCTACTCAGCATGATAGCTTGGATAGTATGGATTGACAGCTTTGCACTGGCACCCCTTCCCTGGCAGTGCTTCCAGCACATGCCTATGTGGCAAGCCATCTCAGTGCTGGCCTGGAAGGAAGCGACTCATTATAATTTAGGTTCATTTTTGCTGGATTTGCACATTGAGTCAGTTTGTCAATGTGCTTGAGCCCAGAAACCAGCCATGTGCTGGGCTGCATCCCCAGAGCGTGACCAGCAGGTCAAGGGAGGGGATTCTCCCCCTCTGCTCCGCTCTGGTGAGACCCCCCCCCTGCAGTCCTGTGTCCAGCTCTGTGGGCAACAGCACAAGGGGGACGTGAAGCTGTTGGAGTGAGTCCGGAGGAGGCCACTGAGATGCTGTGAGGGCTGGAGCAGCTCTGCTCTGGAGCCAGGCTGAGAGAGCTGGGCTGGTTCAGCCTGGAGAAGAGAAGACTCCTTAAGGGGAGACCTTAGAGCAGCTCCAGTGCCTAAAGGGGCTACAAGAAATCTGGAGAGGGGCTTTGGACAAGGGCCTGCAGGGACAGGACAAGGGGGAATGGCTTTAACCTGACAGAGGGGAGATTGAGATGAGACATTAGGAAGAAATTCTTCCCTGTGAGGGTGCTGAGGCCCTGGCACAGGGTGCCCAGAGAAGCTGTGGCTGCTCCATCCTTGGCAGTGTTCAAGGCCAGGTTGGATGGGGCTTGGAGCAACCTGGTCTAGTGGAAGGTGTCCTTGCCCATGGTAGGGGCTGGAACTGGATGAGCTTTAAGGTCCCTTCCAACCCAAACCAGTCTGTGAGTCTATGATTATGTAGCTAGCAAACCTGGGAGGAGAGGTGGCTGTAACTGGTGCAGGGGCTTTCCATAGTACTCTGGCTGATCTCTCTCCTAACAGCTTCATTGTCACCTGTATCTTCTGGATTTTTCTTCATATTTCATAGCTGCTCACATTGCTGGCTTAAATCTCGTTTCTTTCAAGCTGAGCTAAGGCACATCTCTTGTGTTTCCTCTGCCAGTGGAACGTGTGCACGCGGGGGGTTTATTGTGCTTTGTAAGTGTTCAGTTGCAGAGCTTTCACATCCCGCAGCATCACCAAAAGTGACAGTCAAATTGGGGTATTGCAGAGGGAGGCAGAAGTAGTGCTGACAGAAATGCAAATGGTAGATGAGTCTCATGTTCCAGGTTATCTCTGGAATCATTTGTGCTTTCTACATGGCAGTTCCAATCAGTTGGAGGGCCTGACAGGAGCAATTGCATTAAGCCTACTCACATGTTAATACTGTGAGCCCGAGCGATGCTGAGGCTTAAGCCAGGTGTTGAACATCAGGTCCTGAAGCTCAAGCTTTGAGAGATGAGCTAAGCCAGGAGGAAGGGAAAATACCCAGTTTCATTTCTGGGATTTTGGGTACTGCTGAAGACTGCTGTGCTCTGAATTGGTGTCAGCCTTTATGGGGTGGTTCTGAGGACTACTCACCACAGCAGGTCTGGTTTTAGGGTTTTACTGCCTGTTGTGCTGAAGCAGCTCAGGCTGCTTTCTAATAGAGATCAAGCTTTGTTGCACGTTGACACGCGTGCTGCTCTGAAACCCCTGTGTGTAGTTCGCAAAGATCTCCAATGTGTTGTTCCCTCAAGTGGACAAACCTGGGGAATCACAGTCCAAGGATCTGCCTTATGGTACCTCCACAGTTATCTTCACGATGCACATCCCAGCTGCTCTGGTGTCCCTTGGAGATAGTCTGTGCACAAGGCTGAGCTGGGTTGATCTCGCTTAGGCTTGCAGGCCAGAAAGCAGAATAACTGGTTGTCATCCAGGCTGCTAGAAGCTCTTTGATGTCTGGATTTTCTGAGCATGGTGGTCTCCAGTGGCATGGATTTGTGGAGTCGCTGTGGCAACCTGCATAGATTCCCCCCAGGCCCAGCCGGGTTCCTGGCTTCCCAACCAGCTGATAGTGAGAGGGAAGTGGGAGCTGGGCTTTGGGGTAGTTTAGTGCTGGCCGAGCAGAGCAGCCTCTGCAGGGGTAGGGGCAGGAAGCACCCCCTTCCCACAGAGCATGTACACCCTGTCTTCCCTCTCTCCAGCTGGGCACATCGGCAAGAGCCACTGCCTCTCCGCAGCCTCCCTCCTGCCTCTGCTTACTCATTCCTGCTGTAGCTCAAGTTGTTTTCTCCCAGGCATAATTCATTTAGGTCAGAGTAACCTAAACCACAATTTAAATCAAGCTTATTTAAAGGAATCAGAAAACTTAGGCTGTTCTCATTTTAGGTGGAAAAAACACGGCTCTTGAAACCCTTGCTTCAAGGGAGCTCGTTCCTCTAGAGTTGTTTTTAGTGGAGTGTAGTTCTAACAGGTAAGCCCTTGAGGGCAGAATCTTTAAAGCTCCTAAGCTAATTTAGGACCTGATGCTTCTTAGCTGAGGTCCTCCCTGGAACACACAGCCTGTGCAGCACCATCCCCTCGCTCCTGTGTGTTCAGCATGCAGCACTGTTGGCTCCACATATCCCTAAAGCTTCTGAAGCTCAGCCGCCTGCTCGGGAGGATGCTCACAGGGTCCGGGGTGGAGATCTCTTTGAGCATGACAATGTGAATCACCAGGGAGAAAATGAAACTTCCCATTTTGTGTGGATGTTTTCTAACAGATAAGAAGCAGATTAATTAAATGGTAGGCACAGCTGTAATATAGGGAAATTAAGGGTTGGAGAGAGATAAGAGTATCTTTTTGTTTCTTTTAAATTGAATTTTAAGCACGTCCTTATTATTATGCATCATGGGGTATTATATGCATATCTGAACTGAGATTTTCTTGCCTTCTCTTCAGGATCTGATCACCTATCCTGTAAACAGTCTTGTTTTCATGTTTCTTGTCAGGTGCCTAACACCACTGTGTACTTTATGTTCAGAACAAGCTACACATGCAGTGTTCATGCAAAGTTCTTCCTGTACAACTGCATCACTAATGTCTTTCATACTTGATTCATAAAAGCATACAGTTGTCTCCTCTTTCTGTGGAGTTTACCAGCAATTGTGGAGAAAAAAATAAGCTTACTGGAATGCTGCTTGGAGTTCCAAGACAGCAAGAGTTGCTTATGTTTTGGCCTTTATATGCAGGGGGTCTGAACAAGCTGGATCCATGGGCTGTGGCCAGTGGTGTGAGGTTCAACAAGGCAAAGTGACGTGTCCTGTCGCTGGGTTACAACAACCCCATGCAACGCTCCAGGCTTGGGAAGAGTGGCTGGAAAGCTGCTCATGGAAAAGGACCTGGGGCTGCTGTTTGATGGAGCTGAACATTAGCAGAAGGTGCAGTCACCATCCCTGGAAGTGTTCATACACCGTGTAGGCAAGGCCCTCAGTGCTATGGTTTAGTGGTGGCCTTGGCAGTGCTGGGGAATGGCTGGACTTGGATGATCCTGAAGGTCTTTTCCAGCCTGGTTGATTCTGTGATTTGCAGTCCAGGCTCCAAAGCACGTGGGAGCTCCCAATCCACAGCAGGGCTGGGTCAGGAGGTGGCATTTTTCAGAAGGAAGCAGTCCTCAGGTCAGGAGATGGCACTCAGGTTACATGTTGGCTTTAGCTTTCTCTTTTGTCAGCTGTGTACAGTGTCCCACATGGAGCCATCCTGGAAATGAGCAGAGCAGCAAGAGCTTGGAGAGATGCTGCCATGCACTTGCCATTGCAGCCACCTCCAGGCTGCACAGGGCAGCTCAGCAGCCTGGAGGGGGACAGCACGTGTGCTGGGGAGCAGTGGGAATCCTGGCAGCTTTGCTGGGTCAGTGTCATTGCTCTCTGTGTTTAGCTGGGGATGCTGGAGAACAGGGAACGCTCCTGATGGGGCGTATGGCCTTGGCCAAGCATTCCTGTGACAGCTGTTTATCCCTTGCAGCCAGGCCTGTTCTGAGCCGATCTGGAGTCCCATGACCTCTGCAGTGGCACTGGAGAAGCTGTGTACCCTCATGCCAATGCTTCATAGCCTTCCTGCTTGGAATAGCCCAGCCTTCCTGCTTGGAATAGCTCACCCTTCCTGACTATGCCATGAACAGCAGCCAGCCAGAGGGATCTCAGTGTTGGCTCTTGTCCTGAGCAGCCATTCTATCAGGAGGAATGCAGTGTTACAGCAGTTCTGCATGTTAGGAGCTCACGTGCAGGCAGCTCAGGTTTGCACTGCCTGCACGGTGGTGTTTTGGCAGCATAGAAGCAGCTGAAAGCCTGGAGCAGATGTAGCTTTTTGGAAAGACAAGTCCTCCACCCCCTGAGCACAGCAGTGCTGCGGCTCTGTCTGCCTCTCCTCGCATGGCTCCCTGCGTCTGGTGTGCTCTCAGTAGCACATCTTGGCTGATTTCTTTCCACCAGGATGTTCTGAAAGCATAACCTGTTAAAACCCTGTGAAGGAAACAGTGGCTGGTCCAAGAGCAGCTTTGGCTACAATTTGGCTGCAGCTCTCAGCTGTCAGTTCTGAAAGCCCTGGGGAAGGGAATGATTTTGCACATCATGTGAGGCATTTAGAAGGAGATCCTCCCAATAAATCCAGCAGATCTCTACTGTCATGTTGAGTGAGTCTTACATCTTACAGACAAAAGACACTGAACCCATTCCCTGCCTGTGCTCAATGCTCCCTCACCCATGGCTGCTTTCACCTCTGATCACTCATAGCTACTGCTGCTCACTGAGACATGCACATGGTCTCTTGATGTTCTTGTTCCTTCTCTGAGCCTCCTCACCTTGTAAGTGCGTTTGCTTCCCCCCCCCCCCCCCCCCCCCCCCCCGGGGGTCTGCTATGCCTTGTCCTAACTGTTGTATCTCTTTGGGGCATCACCTGCTCTTTCCTGTGCACCTTTAGTGAGTGGCTGTGCTGCCCCGGTGGTGTTGCAATGCTATGAAATACATATCTGAAGGCAGAGGAGTGCTAAGAGCTCGCAGTGGGAGAGCAGGCTCTGTGCAGGAGGCCTCTGGGTGGCAGTCAGAGCTCCTGGACAGACCTGTGTGAGGTCCCTGCCGTGGGAAAGCTGCTTCTGAGTGTGTTTAATGGAGCAGCTGGATGCTGCAAGCTCAGAGACAAGCCGCTGCCCAAACCAGAGCTGTTCTGAGATCATCTGCCCAGTGATTAGAGTTGTTAGGCACTCTTCCCAGCGCTGGTCGGAGCAGAACGTACCTGGTAAATGTGGACAGTGAGATGGTGATGTTTGGTGCAGGTGAGAGCGGACTGCCCAGGCAGATGAGGGCAGCAGGGGTTGTTAGAAGGGGCTTCTCTCCTATGAGGATAGGAAAAATGAACAAATGAGGTGCTCTAATTCAGCATAATTAGGTGCTGAGGTCCTATTTAATGCGTTGAACTGGCCTCTTTGAAAAGAGGGTACAGCCTGGCTTGAATGGCCAGCCCAAGGACATGTGCTCCCCAGGACACGAGCCTGGGAGCAGGACTCTAGGCAGCCGTGAGCAGCAGCAGGGTGGATTTATCTGCTTCCAGGATGCTGTTTTCTTCCCTTTGTCCTGTCTCAGGGCGCAGCCTTGCTGATGGTGATGTGTACCCTGCTGGCACTGGCATCTTTTGCTGCTCCCAGCATGATTTTGCCCTCTGTCCTTCTCCCACCCTGTGCTGTTATAACCCTCAGAGACAAAAGGAAGTAGGGTGCCTGCTGCTCCCCCCAAGCTTTGGCCTTGGGTTTGGTCTGTCTAGAGGCACCTGGGAGGAGGTAGGATGATGGAAGGGACCAGGAATAGACTTACGGGGAAAACAGGCTGGATTTCCTAAGGCAGAGCCATAAGCTGTGAAATCCTTTACAGGAAACAAAGGGGCATAGTAACCTGGCCAGTTCTGTCTTCTTGTCCCTCGTGCTTTGAGGTTTGCTTTGGAAAGGTTACTTGGGATGAGCCAAACCTACTGCAATTTACAGTGATGGAAGTGTGCTCTGGATCCAGCAGCAGAGCAGATGTGTGCTTTTGGTAGCCAGGGTACTGGAGAGCCAAAATGCCTCTTTCACGGCTAGGAAAGGACTCCTGGTCAGCACCAGGGCTGGTGTGCTGCACACAACTGTGCACAGCTCAACTGGGGGATGCGACCTACAGCAATCCTTTGGTGGCCCTGGCCCTAGGTCTCTCCATAGGGACTCCAGGAGGGTGCTGTCATGGCCTTTGGCTCTGCATCCTTCTGTGTTACACCACTGCAGCTCGCTTTACCTGCCCTTCCCAGGCTGCAGCAGTTGAAGTTGCTGGAGGCAGAGAGGCAGCGTGTGCCAGCAAGTGCTCTGTCACACTTCCCCTTGGGAGGCTCTCAAGCAGTCACTTCTCACCCCAGTTCATCTTGCAGCGTGTGATTCTCCTGATCATCCTGGTGCCAGAGCTGCAGGGCCTGCTGAAGAACCTGCTGCTGTCCCAGTTCATCGCTCCTGTTTGCTGGCAACAGGGACTTGCTTTCTGAAAGTGGAGTAGGTCTCTCCTCCCCTCTGCACACAGCAGTGGTGTCTTGTGCATACAGCCACTGATGGCTCAGGGAGTGCCTTGGCTGTAGGAAAAGATTCCAGGGACAGTGATTCCACCACCGTGCCTGGGTTGCAGCCTCCAGCTGCACCAGGGGAGGTTTAGGCTGGATATTGGGAACAATTCCTTCCCTAAAGGGCAGTCAGGCATTGGAACAGGCTGCCCAGGGCAGTGATGGAATCACCGTCCCTGGAAGTGTTCACAAACCGTGTAGATGAGGCCCTCAGTGCCATGGGTTAGTGGTGGCCTTGGCAGTGCTGGGGAACGGTTGGACTGGGTGATCTTGAAGGGCTTTTCCAACCTGGTTGATTCTATGATAGGTCCTCACAAGTGGAGCCCTGCTTTAGGCTCCTGGGCAGGAGCTGTGGGTAGCTGCCATCTCACAGGCACTGACTGATCCTTCGAGCAGCACCAGTGGCTCTCCTCACTCAGCCTCAGGCTCCTCCGTGGGCTTTTCCTGGCAGGGTTGGGGCTGTCAGGGTGGCTCTGCTGCAGGAGGCTTCCTGTGTGAAGCCTCCCAGGTTAGCTCTGCGCAGCACCGTGTGCGAAGCAGCTGAGCTGTGATGTCTGCATGGGAACATTTGCCTTAACTAAGTCCAGGATAAGAGTGGATTTAAGTGCTTTGGTTTATAAATAAACAGCACTGTCACCAAGGTAGATTTAAGCAGAGCTGGCAACAGCCCTGCATGGGAAGGGATCTCTTTACCACATGGCCTGCTGTTGGACTTCCTGTTGCATGCTAATCCCTTAAGCCTGCTTTAGCTCTGTTAATTTTCCTTCTTTCCCTTTTCCCCCAATGGGCTGCCTCGGTGGCTCATGAGTGCCAGTGCTCTTCAGCCGAGCTTGTGCCTGTGGCTGGGCCGAGCACCGGGGCTACCTTCCGAGCACCAGGTACCATGTGGCAGGGCCCCAGGGATGGTGGTGCCTGAATGTGTCCCATTCTCTCTGTCTTACAGGCTCTGCAGTCTGCGCCTCAAGAAACTCACAGTCCTCAAAGAGCTGGACAAAGAGCTGAGCTCTGTGCTTATCGCTGTGAAGATCCAGGTAGGCTTCTCACCCTGTCTGATGGCAGCAAGCCTGTCCCTGTGCCCTCTGTGAAGTGCTGATCTTCATGTGCCTTGCCTTGTGCCAACCCCTTGCTTCTTGTCTTGGTTAGCACCCTTGGAGAGGTTTTGGCTCTCAGGCAGGTGGGAATGATGCCGCAGGGGCAGCAGCAAACAGCTTGGTGCTAGTCTGTATCAGGGATGAATTTGGGTAGACCCCTGCACTAGGACAGAGTGTATCTTGCTTGCCTGCTTGCCTCAGCCAAGGGCCTCCTCTGCAGCTGCTGTTTGGATTTTGGAGTCCCCTACCCCACCATTCCCAACCAGCACTGGGTGGTTTCTGGCAGTGCCCTCCATCCATATCCCCTCCATCCCTGGAGAGTGATGGGTGGGAAGGAAAGAGCACAAAGGATCAGCAGCTCTGCTTGACCCCTGCTGACATTTGCCCCCTGTGATCTCACTGCTGCCTCTGCTGTTCCCTCCATTTCTCTGTGCTTTCTCTCCACTCAGCCTGGTGCCTCTACTCTGAACCAGGCAGAGGGGAAAGGGGTTTTGTCACCAAAGGGAGAGGGGATTTGCCGTCCTCCTGGTATGAGCAGTCCTCCCCCCTCCCTCTCTGCAGCTGGTGCTGAGGACGATGGGTCCCTGTGAGTGCAGGCGTATCCTTTCTGCCTGCCAAAGGACTTAGTGGAAGCAAGATACCTCTTGGGCATGCTGTCCTGGCCCCAGCTCCCCTAACCCAGCTCGGATGCTGGTGTCCTTCCTTCGTACTTGTCAGCTGGCAGAGAAGCTGCTGGTCCCATGGACAGCACCGTGGGGTGGGAGCTCAGCAGCTTTGCACTCCCACATTGCTCTTTGTGCCGTACATATTAGGATCTAAATCCTGGATTAGTGCTGGAAGCCACAGTATTAGCGGAGTGCTGGGAGCCGGGGTTTGCTTCATGGCAGACCTGATTCACTGACACAGGAGGAACTGAAAGCTAAGAGGGAGGACAGTAGGAGGATGCTGTGTTCCACACGCTATTTACTGGTCAGCATCCCACTTTGCTGGCCTTTCCATCGCTGTCTGTATGGTGTCATTCAGGAGAGCTGAGACCTGTGTCCCTTTCATGCATGGAAACAACCTGGGCAGGAGAAAGTTGTCTGGCTGTACCTGGAAATGCAGGGGCAGTCCCGGCTGGGCCAGAGGATCCAGGGGCTGGGAGCCAGCTGGGGCCATGACTGGGAGGGCTGGACTGAGCCCTCTCCCCTTTTCATCTCCTGCACTGTCAGCCCAAGCTGGCTGTGCTTCTCTGGGCTGGGAACCTCTGGCTTCCGTGCAGCCCTCCTTACATCCTCATCTGCCTGTTCTTTCATGCAAACATCAGGCTGGAAGAGGCTGTGCAGTGGGACTCCATCTCTTGCATTCAGGGACTTCATTGAAACCTGGTCACCTTCCCTCTGTGTGGCCACATACCTGTGGAGTGAATGGATTCGTGTCCCTCCCCAGGCTGCTTCCACCTGCCTGACCAGCCACCAGGCAGGACCAGGGCCTGCTGAGCCTTCCTGGGAGACAGATGGAAGCTGTAGGCAGCTCCAGCGCAGCCTGCCTACGGAGTGGCCTTGGATGGATCCATCCCTCCTGCTCCTCTCCTAGGTAACAGATGAGTCATGCTAGCAAGAAGCTGTTTGAAGGCTGCTCAGCAAGCATTGCCATCTCCATCTTTTAGATGGAAACAGCTGAGGTATGGGATTTGTGGAGGACCTGCAAGTTCCCAAGGGGGCAGCTGGGGACGAGTGGAAAGGGAGCTAGATTTTCTCTCATTTTGGTAGTATCTGTGTTGCATTAAGGAAGTTACTCATCAGGAAGTTGCTGCTCTGAAAGGCAGATTGCACACAAACGAAGCTCTGACCCTGCCTGAGAGGGGCTGGCACCAGGACAACAGCCCCAGCTCTGGAGACAGTCTGCTCCATGAATGTTTGTGACCCAAAGAGCAGTGTAAGCCTGCCTAGAATATCTGATCTTGCAGTGATCGTGCCCTTCTGTGTGTGGCATGTGCTGTTCTCTGCTTCTTCATCTGAAAAGACCTCTGTCAAAGGACTAAGGAAGCAATCCATGTCTACAGAACATACCTGTTTCCCAGAGGTTATTGGAATGGTTAATGTTCAGTGGCTTCCAGTCTGAACTACTGTGAAAAAGGGGACTTACTCTCCTGTTGCTTGTGTGGTTTTTAAACCCTTATTATTTGGTTTAACAGACCAGAGATGTCAGAGCGTGTCCTTTTTGTTCAGAATGGCATTAAGAGATTCAGGTGTGCCTGGCTCAGCTCCATGCAAATGCAAATCTCTGTCTGGGCACTGGAACTGATTACAGTGTGAAGGGAAACGTGGTGCTCCCTCTTGGCACAGACACACACTGTAATCCAGAAACGCCCTGTCCTGAGCTGTGAATTGAGGAAACAATCCAAGAAAGAAGAAAACAAGCCCCAGCACTCCCAGCACATGCAGCTCCTATGGCAGGGGCTCTGGGAGGGATGCAGATCCTCCTGCTCTCAGGATGTGGCTGGTGACTCAGGTGTCAGACCTTAGTGCTGCTGGAGAGGGATGATGGACAGAATCTCTCTGAGTCCTACAGAGAGGACCAGAATACGTTCTACAGAATAAGCCAAGCTCAGGAGCCCGTTGTCTCTGCCTGCTGCCCTGGCCCTGCTCCTTGCTGGAACTGGGATTTTTTTGCTCCTACTTGCTATGCATGGAAGGTACATGCAGTTTTCTGTCTACACTTCACTCAACGCTTTGTTTCTAATCTTTTTGCAACCACTTGTAGGATTTTCCACCCATGCCTGAGCAACCCCAGCTGCCCCCTAACTAAATTTCTTGGGGATACTCTAATAGGCTATTTTCTCCCAAAATGCACCTTTAGCTCAAATTCCAGGTGGTGTTTTGCTGCCTGCGTTGCCCTGGTTTCCCATACTGCATTCTCCTTTTCCAGTTTGATGTGCTCTTCCAGCTCAGCCTCATGCTTTGAACAAGACCCACCGGGACAGGTTTATCCCTGAAATTGGGGATTGTTGCAAACCATTGCTGGGCACCATGCACATATGGGTGGGAGAGAAAGCTCCTGTAGGTTTTCAATCTATTGAGTGGTGAAGATCTAACCATTCTATGACCGTGTGTGTATGTGTGTATTGATGAAAGAACGGATCTTTGGTGGACAGTCTGTCTGCAACAGATAGCAAATAGTAAATGTGCTGAAGTAAATGGTCACAGTGACCACCTATCACCTCTTGCTAAAGACACGTTCAAGAAGGAAGTGCATTCTTGGCCAGGAAAGCTCACAGATGGCGAAGGGGATGAGCTTCACCTCCTCCACTTTAGGAAAACCTTTCACTCCTGGCACGGTGGCTGGGAACAGTGCTGCAGACAGTGTAGACCGGGCCTCTTGAAAACCAAAAAGGGTTTCCCAAGAGCTTGTTTCTGCTTGAGTATCGGTGAATATCAGTAATGCTGCATCACTGCAAAATGTGCAGGCTTTTCTTACCGCCCCTCTCTAGGTGCTTTCGTTTTGTTTTTCCTAGCATGGGTAACACTAGCAATAGAGGTACAAAAAAGGGCTTTATCAGCACCAGCCAGGCCTGCTGGATCCTGCTTCCTATCAGCAAGCTTCCTTGGTGCTCAGACATGCCTGTGTTATTGCCATTCTCTTTGATTCCAGAGGGGATGTAACTGTGATCTCCTTCACAGTGGCACCTGCATGCTCTTGTCATGTCTTCTGGGGCTGCTGCTGTCCCATTTGCATTGGAGATCATAGAATCCCAGACTGGTTTGAGTTGGAAGGGACCTTAAAGCTCATCCAGTTCCAAACCCCTGGCACAGACAGGGACACCTTCCAATAGACCAGGCTACTCCAAGCACCATCCAACCTGGCCTTGAACACTGCCAGGGATGGGGCAGCCACAGCTTCTCTGGGCACCCTGTGCCAGGGTCTCAGCACCCTCACAGGGAAGAATTTCTTCCTAATGTCCCATCTCAATCTCCCCTCTGTCAGGTTAAAGCCATTCCCCCTTGTCCTGTCCCTACAGGCCCTTGTCAAAAGCCCCTCTCCAGCTTTCTTGTCAGCCCCTTTAGGCACTGGAAGCTGCTCTAAGGTCTCCCCTTAAGGAGCCTTCTCTTCTCCAGGCTGAACCAGCCCAGCTCTCTCAGCCTGGCTCCAGAGCAGAGCTACTCCAGCCCTCAGAGCATCTCCATGGCCTCCTCTGGACTCACTCGAGCACATCCATGTCCCTCTTGTTGGCTAGTGCTGAGATGAAGAGCTCTGGGCTCTGACCTCACCTCAGCTTAGCCAAATCTGGGATTTGTCTGAGTTGCTGAAGGGACTCTGGCCATGGGTAACTTAGGATCCTGCTGGCCATGGCATCTGCCAAGATAATGCTGGGAAGGGATGGAGATGCAGTGAGGTTCTGGGAAGGACCCAATTCCTTTGTGCTGCTGTGCCTATTTGTTTAGCTTTGACCCATCTGCTCACAAGCTCACAGTGTAAATGAAGGAGTGCTCACAACAGCCATGGTAACTGATTCTCAACAGCAGCTGTGCTGGCCTAGCCTGTTGCCTCCCTAAATCAATGTTTCAGCTTGCTGGCCCATTCCCAAGGAGGCAGGAAAGAGTGAGGAACCACCATGAGCTATTTTATACTTGGAGCTGGTCCCACAGCCCTGGAGTGACACAGCTAGTAAGCACAGGCCTTCTGGGGAGTCTGTGAGTTGTGCCACCCTGCAACCAACAGAGCCTGGTGCATGCAGGCAGCATTTTTCATCCCCAAGTCATTCAGTGTCTCTGTCAGCAGCCAAGCTGTGCAGATAGTAAAGACAGAACAGAATCACAGAATCAACCAGGTTGGAAAAGCCCTTCAAGCTCACTCAGTCCAACCATTCCCCAGCACTGCCAAGGCCACCACTAACCCATGGCACTGAGGGCCTCGTCTACACGGTGTGTGAACACTTCCAGGGACGGTGATTCCAGCACTGCCCTGGGCAGCCTGTTCCAATGCCTGACTGCCCTTTGGGGAAGGAGTTGTTCCCAATATCCAGCCTAAACCTCCCCTGGTGCAGCTGGAGGCCGTTTCCTCTTGTCCCATCCCTTGTTCCTTGGGAGCAGAGCCCAGTCCCCTCCTGGCTCCATCCTCCTTTCAGACAGTTGCAGAGAGCAATAAGGTCCTCCCTGAGCCTTCTCCACACTAAACTCCCCTTTGTCCCTCAGCCGTTCCCCATCACACTTGTGCTCCAGGCCCTGCACCAGCTCTGTTGCCTTTCTCTGGACCTGCTCAAGAGAAGTAAAGGAAAGAGTTGCAGTGGGCATGTGGTTCGAGTGCCTCTCTTACTGCCCTCTTGGGGCAAAGAACCATTTATATACATGGAGCAATAAGGATTGTTGTCCAAGGAAAAGGCTAGGAGTTTTCTTAGACACAGCTGGGCAAGTGGCGTGGAACAGAACAGAGTCAAGACACTGACTCTTTCCTTGTGGACTGTGAACACCAGTGACTTGTGTGTGTGGTGCACTGGAGTGCCTGGCCAGGATGCTCCAGCTTAGCTGTGTGTGTCTGCCTATCTTGTTGTAGGGTTCAAAGCGAGTCCTGAGATCAAATGAATACGTCCTCCCGCCTGGTGGCCTGATGGAGACCGAGCTAGAGCTGACCTTCTCACTGCAGGTACCTTGTGTTGCCTGGTCACTTGGGTCCCTCATGCTCCCCTCACCTGGCATTCCTCAGCAAGCACAGCTTTGGGGGTTCAGTGTGAAGGGGGCAGCCTCTAAGGAGGGGCTTCCTGTGGTTGCCCGTGCTCAGGTCACAACAGCACAGATTCCTGCTGCTGGCCAGCTGCTCCATTGCTTCAGGGGTGGTTGTGCTGGGGATTTAGAGAACGATGTGGAGTGGAGGTGGCCTTTGAGGGGTACCTCAAAGTTCAGCAGGTCAGATCCTGCTGTGCATCAGCACTAGGAAGGAGGTTTTTAGCTGGGTGTCACACTGAGCCCTGCCCTCATGCTGCCGTCTTCCCTGTGCCTCCTCAGTACCCACACTTCCTCAAGAGAGATGGCAACAAGCTACAGATCATGCTGCAGCGGAGGAAGAGGTACAAGAACCGCACAATCCTGGGCTACAAGACCCTTGCAGTGGGCATCATTAACATGGCTGAGGTATGGGGTGCTGGGAGCAGAGAGGAGTGAACGTGGCTTCCCTGTGCCAGCACCAGGAAGGGAGCTGGGGCAGGGGCAGGCGCTCAGAGCTGGGAGTGCTCTGGCTTGTTGGGTAGCTGTAAGACAGGGGTGGGCTACCAGCTGCTATTGTATCACCCTGGCAGGGGTCTTGTCCGTCTGTCTAGGTGATGCAGCACCCAACGGATGGCGGGCAGCTGCTGGGCCTCCACAGCAACATGAAGGACGTGAACATCCGAGTGGCTGAAATCAGCATCTACTCTTTGTCCAGTCAGCCCATTGACCATGAGGATGGGAACGTTCCTTCAGGTCCTAAAATCAAAGCTTCAGGTGTGTTAGTGCTCATCACAGACCTGAAGGGAACTGCCTGCCTTCACTTCACGGGAGCTGTGGCAGGTGTCATGCTTAGCTGTGGCATCTGCACTGTCTGCTTTCAGATCGCTCCCCAGACATCGATAACTACTCTGAAGAAGAGGATGACAGCTTCTCCTCAGAGCAGGAAGCCAGCGACGATGCTGTGCAGGGTCAGGTAAGGGAGAACCTGGCAAGGTGGCTCATGTCCTGCTCCTGTTTCTGCAGCAAGAGTCAGGGGCTGAGGGTCTTGATCACCCTGAGCCCTCTCAGCTCCTTTGTAAACAGTTGTCATGGTTTCAGGGGGCAGAGAGCCACAATACCTGGCAGCAGGTGGGACTGTGGGCTGCTGGCAAGTCCATGGTGGGGCAAGGGACTTTGGAGATCCATAGGTCTCACCCATGTGTTCTTGGAGCTGTCTAATCTGCAGCATAAAACCCTTGCTGAGTCCCCTCTATCTCGCACCATGGTTCTCTCCTGGATCCCTGTGATAACAGGCCAGATAACAGGCTCTCTCTGAGAGAGAGCAGAGATTTTAGGAAGTACAGTCTGGGTCTGACAATGGTCAGAGGTGGCAGACCTATCCCAGCCCTGTGATAAGCTATGCTACTGCTGTTTGCTGTCCTCTTGTTGTGGTGTCTACACTCAAGGCCAAAAAAGACTTGTGGTAGCATGCCAGTCAAGCGCAGGGACAAACCCTGCTCAGGGCATTCCTTGTCCCATCATGCTGGGTTCACACATCAGGGCTGTGTCCCTGGGAGTTGTGCGTGTTGTTGAGACTGATCCCTGGAAGGATGCTTTTTGGGAGCCCTGAGCAAACCCTAGAGACGAGAGAACAGGACAACCCAGTGAGGCTAGTGAGTGCATTTTTAGGTTGTAACAAGAACTGCTGCAGAAAGCTGCTGTATCTCCTCTGCATACTGCTGGAACATGTTCCTCTGGAGGGGCCTGGAGGGGCAAAAGAAGGAGGTCTGTTGGGGGGCAGTGTTAAGGAGGGAAAAGGAGCTGCATAGGGAGAGGTGACCGAACTGAGAAACAAGACTGGGAGCAGAATGGACAAAAGCTTTTCAAAATGGGAAATGTGGGAGATGCCACTCCCTGCACTCTGCGTTGCTCTCATGTGCTGTGATGTTTTGCCTGCAGGATCTGTTTGATGAAGAGGATGACTTGAGGAAAACCAAGAAGGCTAGGAGGAAAATGATCCGAACCACATCAATGACCAGAGTAACATCAGCATTTACTGAGTGATCAAAGAAATGGAAGGGATTCTCTTCCTCCCCTCCTTGCAGGGAGTGAGAGGGCTCTGGGGGGGAGGGGGTGCTAGCACTGATGCAGAGCAGGGACGAGAGTCCTTGGCTCTGAGAAGAATTAGCAAACCTCTTCCCATTAATGAGTTAGCTTGCTGCTCAGAGCTGTCCCACCTCATGATCTGTACTGGGTTTAGTCTGGCTTCATATCAAGGATAGTCTGGGTGCAGCACAGTCTTGACTTGCTGCTGTGGCATGGTCTTCTCTCTTTCCTCCCTGAGGAAGAGGAAGGTTGGCTCTAGAAAGGGTGAACCATCAGCAAGTCCTCTGCCTGTCAGCAGCAGGGGGGAGCAACCCTGCTCTCCAAGCATTTCCTGATCCCTGTCTCCTTCAGCCCTGCAGTTGCCTGGGCACCTTCTTCCTGAGTTTGTTCCCCATCTTTTCTTGCTTGAAGGCAGCATTCCTCAACTAGATGGTTCGGGGAGAAAGGGGATTTAAATGGCAAGAAAGTGCTATTCCAGCCTGGAGCAGATAGAGTCTGAGTCCTTGTGCCCTCCATCATGCCCGGATACAACAGCTTCTTGCAGAGTCCAGATTTAGTCCAAATCCTACAGCAGATTTAAAGAGCAAGGGAAATCATAGCTGACCTTGGGCCCATGGGCCCAGAAAGGAGCTGAAGGCACGTTAAAGAGAGCAGCAGTGGCCTCCATGTTAGTCACCTTGGAAGTGGTTTGACAGGGGTTTGTTTTTGTTTTAGCAACCAAACTTCAAGCAGAAATTTGTGGCTTTGCTGAAGAGATTCAAAGTGACTGAGGAGGTAAGAAGCAGAAAGACTGCTGCACATGTGTAGATGTCAGAGGGCTGGTTCCCACTCAGTGGGAGTACAAGGCATGAGGTGCATGGTGCCCAGGGCTGTTAACAGAGGTGGTGTGAGACATGGCCCTGGCTGGGCCTTGTGTTTTCCAAACCATCTTGCCTCAAGACGGCAGCTCTGAGCCTCATGCTCAAATCAAACTCACCTTCCTGTTGGGGAGAGGGGCCAGGGGAGGAAAGGTGCTGTCACCTGATTGTTCCACAGCCTGGGTTTGACTCCCTGAGGTGGGAAAGGTGCTGTGGTGTGTGCCTCATGGCTGGGAGGGAGCTTGTGAGTGGTCTGGCCTGGGATGCAGGTGACTCCGTATCTCTCACTGCTCTCTGGGCTTGGTCCCACAGGTCCTGGACTCTGACCCTGTAGACCAGACCCAAGAGGTGGAAGAGGACTTGGGCTTGCTCTACGACAGCCTGGAGGAGTGCAACAACAGTGACAGCGGCCCAGAGATTGAGGACAATGAGAGTGTACACAGCACACCCAAGCCCACCCTGAGGTAAGAGTTGCAGGCAGTCACAGGCTGACAGGTCTACAGGACCTGGAGGAATGCCCTGCACTTCTCTGTTGCTTGGGCTAATGTCAGCATTGCCTTGCCTCTACTCCCATCACCATCTTCTGTTGGCACCACTGAGCTCCTCACTTGCATATCCTGTTTAACAAACTCAAAACTGTCCATTAAAACTGACTGCCTGCACATTTAATCTCATCTAATTTCCTAGCAGCCCAGCATCTGACACTGACCTGCTGGAAGAGTACCTGCTTGATCTGGGCCCCCAGTCTTCCCAGCTCTCATATCTTTTATCTGACAGTCTTGGCTTTCTCAGGGCCCTCCATGGCTGTCTTTTGAGCACTTTGTGATTGGTTGGGCCAATCCTTGTGTCCCTGTGAAGTCTGCATGCTGCATTCCCACCCTTTGTGGCGACCATCAGCAGTCAGCAGCGTTCCTCACCCCATTCCCCAGGCACCCAGTGGCTTAACTTGCTCTGCCAGAAGCAGCTGGCTTGGCACAGAGGCCTCCAGTGGACCGTGCAGTGAAAGCAGGCTTCTCTCCCATGTGCTCTGTGTTCACCTGGCCTCTTTGCTCACAGCTGTTCTGTTTCCCCGCTGTCCTCTTGTGAGAAAGTTGCCTTTAACTGTCTTCCTATTCAGCTGCCTCACAGTGCACTGAGTCTCTTCTAGCCAAGTCAAGCTTACTTGTCCTTGATGTTTCTATAGTTCTCTATTTAAATATCATCTGGATTAGTTGGAATCCCTGCTGAAGGTACGTAGGTAGGGGTACCAGACTTGGTCTAGCCACAGGCAAATTGTTTGGTATTAAATCTGCTGGCTTCAGTGGGGAGGAAACAGGAATGTGACAGAAGTCGTGTTTTCCACAAACCCACAAGTGGTTGTGAAGGAGGCAGCAGGCATGTGGGCAAGGTGGTCTGCTGGAGCTCCAAAAGGAGTTCCACAGGGTCTCTCATCAAAGGAAACAAAGGTGCTGTGGGAGGAAAAGGAAGGCCTTTTTGTGGTCAGATAATGGTTTGTGCATGTAAACCGTAAGAAAAGTCTATTGAGAGGATTTAAACATAAGACCCTGTCCTGGTTCTGCAAGTGCCTGCTTGCAAGCATCTGGTCACTGGGAGGGCATCCCAGAGTCAGTGCTGGTTTGTGCTTGTACCTGCCCTTACAGCCTTCCTCAGGTGTTTGCTGCTGTCTCTGGTGGGACAGCCTCTTGGGCTCTGGGCTGTTTCTCAGTCTGTTCATTAAGCATCTTTCCAGCTTGGTTTGCTCTGGAGTGCCCCAGTTTCTGAGAGTGCTGAGTGTGTATCCGCTTGAATTCAGATCACTGGCTCTGTAAACTTGCAAAGGAGATGCAGGAGCTGACTGCCAAGGTGGCCAGTGTAGACTGCATGGTTCCAAGGCCCTGCACAGCCACCTCAGCTGATGATGACCTCCCAGCCCAGCCTGTAAATTCAAGATGTGATCCTCATGCTGGGTTTATTTACTCTCATAGACAGCCTTGCTAGACACTGAATGTCTGTGGAGCAAGGTAGTCCTTAAGGGTGAGCAGTAGCCAATGCCTTGGGTTGGCCCACTGGTGTTGGGAGCAGATAGCCATCCATTTGGTCAGCCAGGGAGGCTGCCTCTGCACTGGTGTGAAACTGGAGCTGGAACTTAGGCTGTTAGGTCAGTCAGAGTCTTTGATTGAAGATCAGAGGGGAAGGAGCAATTGTCTCCATAGGTGACTGGGAGAATGGGTGGGGGATAAGGGGCTCATTCATTGAAAACAGAAGGGAGCTGTTCAGAAGGACTGGGATTTACCTAGATCTCAACCTGCAGAGACTCAGACTCAATCATTCATATAGGACAGCCTTTAAACTGCAGGACAGGGAGAGCTGAGAACCATGAAAGCTTCTGAGCTGCAAGTGAAATAGGCCAGAAAAAGACACAGCTTCCATGAGGAACAGGGAGACAGCTCCATTTAAATGGGGTGTTGAAAGCCAGACCAAGTGTATACAACTCCAATGTCTAGCAAAAAGGGGTATTGTCTGTCTGGATTGAAATTGCTGGCTGAGAAAAGGCAAGTGTAGACTGTACAGGGGGTTGACAGTGCCTGAGATCCTGGAGCAGCAACTGGGAGGGGTGGAGAGAGCTGAAATCTGTTAGTGACAAACAGGAGACATCATTTATCCCTGTGTGACCTGGAGGAAGTGTCCCACCGGGCACGATTCTGACTGTAAACCTGGAGCTTTGGTAAATGAACGTGTCATGAAACAGCTGCTCATGGAGCCAGTGAGAGGAAAATTGAGTCTTACTTCTCCTAGCCAGTGCCCAAACACTGCTGCTGAAGTGGTGCTCTGGGGTGGGGACCATCATTTACCGAGGTGAAATGTCCTTGTAGGAGCAGTGAAAGCAAAGGAACTCTTGTGCCTGGCAGCACAGCATGCTGTACACAGGGCAGGAAACGTGTGAAAAGGGAAGTAAAAGGAGCAGCCAGGATGTTCAAAGGTCTGTAGGTATCCTGCAGAAAGCTGCAGATAGATCCAGATGGGGGCAATAGAAAACAATGGAAACTCTGGCAGAGTCCTAACAGGAGAACTGCTCTATGTCCTACACCTCTGTGGCCATCCCTGGAAACCTGCAGTCTTGTATCCCCATCTGCAAGAGGAACTTTTCCCGGGAGCTAGTGAGCAAATACATCCTTAGCTTAGAGCGAATAGCTCAGATCTGCCGCGGGGAGGTCACACATTGCAGGTGGGCTGCAGCTGCTGCAAGGGTTCTGGGAAAGCTGGCAGGTGAGATCCAGTGATGGAGCCTGATTGCTTCCTGAAGACGGGTCTTTGGGCAGCCCATAGGATGTGGAGGCAGTCCTTGGCAAAGAAATAATGGGTGGAAAAATGGAAACAAAGGTAGAAGCTAACACCATGGTGGCAAAGACAGTCCTGGTCCCCCAGGAGAGTTTCTGTGTTGGGATTTGGGAGCAGGACCTTGGAGCTGCGCTATGTAACTCCAGCAAAACATCAGCTCAGAGACCTAAAAGGCAAATTTAAGTGCTGGGAGCAAAACAGGACATTGCTGTGCTACTGAGGGGTGGTTCTGTGTGCAGGGATAGCTCTGTGGCCTTCAGAGCCTCTGGAAGGGGGAAAGCAGAAAGGGAAGGTGGAAGCTGCTGCTCAACTGCAGCAGCAGCAGGAAGAGGCTAGGAGCCTGGAAAAGGGAGAGCAGAAAGGAAAGCAACAGACATCTGTGGAGGCCGTGGTGGAGCCTCTAGAGGGGACAGAGAGGTTCAGCAGCAAGATGGAGCTGTGGTGTTGACAGATGCCATATACCAGGGAGACGGGGCAAGGTGGTGGCTCCTCACCCTGCACTGCAGAGGTTTCACTGCTGGCTGTGAAGCAGGGACCTCAGCTCCCTGGGGTCCCAGGTCTAGGCTTGTTGATCTGGGATGGTCCTGCCCTGTCCCTGCACCCAGCATCACTGCAGCAGACAGGGCTGTGTGGGGCTGGCAGGTCCATTCCTAGGCTGTGCGTTGCTCGGCCACGTGGGTGTGTGGCCCACCGGGACCTCTCCACAGTGCTCTGTGCTTGGGACAGGCCAGCGGGGGTGTGCTGGGATCATGGTGACTTTGTTCCTCTCTTATTCCTGCCTTTTTCTCTCCCATCTGTCTGTCTGTCCGTCCGTCCGTCCGTCCGTCTGTCTGTTTCTCTGCAGGCGTTTCTTTGAGGGAGTCTCTCATTCTGGTTCCCAGACTGAGATCGGCAGTCTGCACAGCCAGAAAGGGCAGGATCAAGAGGCGGGCAGCCCTGTGAGTTACATCACCACCATCACCATCACCTCTTGCCCCCTTCCCTCCCCAGGCAGCCCCGCATCCCCACAGTGCCTGCAGCTCCCTCCGAGACCACAGCTCCAGGCAGCACCGGCCTGGGGCTGCTTCTTCCCTTCTTTCCTCTTCTTTTCCCCAGTGCAGGCAGAGAGGTAGTGATGGGGGGGCATCCTCTGGGGCCGGTCCCAGGGGGACACGGGGCTCCCCTGTGGGAGCCAGGCATGGGTCACTGGCTGCTGCCCTGCTTGGGGTGATTCATCCTTCCCTGACCCCAGTCCTTGTCCCTCAGGGCGAGCCAGACAAGCGGAAACCAGGAACGCTGCGGCCACAGGAGGAGCCAGGAGTGGAAGTCCCTGCAGTGGTGAGTCCAAGCTATGGGATGTGGAGCAGGGCTGGAGCTCCCTCAGGCCCTACCTTGCTTTCTGGGGTAGCAGGAGTGCCCACCAGCCTGGGACCAGGGCTGCGGGGGCACGGGTAGATTGAGCTGGAGAGCAGCAAGAGTGGAAGGAGGGTAAGGGTCTGCAAGAGATGCAGCCCAGCCCCCTCAAGCCCTGCAGCCTTGGCTCTCCAGCAGGGCCCCCATCCTTGATCCATGGGCGCAGGAAGCAGGGCAGGGAAAGCAGTTTGTGTGATGTGACCGTGTGTCACCCTCAGGAGCTGGCCACAGAGGAGCCGTGTTCCCGGCTGGCCCCCCCAGAGGCTGCCACGAGGGAGAGCAGTGTGGACAGGCTGGCCCAGCTGGGCCCCGGCACCAAAGCCGAGCTCCCCAGTGCCGTGTCCCCCAGGTAAGGCACATCCGTGCCCTGTGCCACGGCACACAGTGGCTCCCTGGAGCAAGTGGGGGTTGATGGAGGTGACGTTTCCTCAGTGGTGTTCCTCTCCTGTTCCTCTCTCACAGCAAGGCCGAGAGCAAGCAGCTGTGGCGTCCCCGCAGCACCTCCGTGAAGGACCGGCAGAGCTCAAAGGGACAGGGCGGCCGCACCAGCAGCCTGGACAGCGAGAGCTCTCCAGACTCGTGGCACAGCACCCAGGTGAGCCCATGGGAGCCACCTCACCTGGAGGCTTCTCAAGAGCCCTGCTTGTCCTTCAGCCGCAGGCAGAGCAGCCCAGGCAGCAGCCGGGGTTAAGCTTTGTGGTGATGCTGTTGTAGGTGCCCCGAAAGTCTGTTTATGATCAGCTGAACCAGATCCTTGTCTCTGATGAGCAGCTGCCCGAGAGCATTGTGCTGGTGAATGTCGCTGAGTGGCAGGGCCAGGTGAGTTGTGTGATGGGAGCTGGGTGCCTGGGGGAAGCTGTAACCAGAGTCTCAGCTGAATGCAGACACCTGAAGTGCCACAGAAGGATTTTGGAGTGCCTCAGTGGGAAACAGCAAGAGAAGGGAATGAACAGAGGGGGGGTCTGAGCCTAGAGCTAGACCCTGCTTTGGAATGGAAGGATTTAAATCAGAGGGTCCCTGGACCAAGCCCTTTATCTCAGGGAGCAGAGCCTGGTTCTTGGGACAGTTTTGCATTTGCCATCGCAGGGTGGTGGCTGTTGTGCTCAAAGAGGGGCTCGGGCAGCTGCTCTGGAGCAGAGCCAGGAGGAGCAGGGATGCTCAGGCATGTAGCCAAGGGTGGCTGGGTGCTTTTAGCCTCCCTGCATGGGGACCAGGACCCCTGATCTATCCCAGGGGACACAGGGGTCAGGCAAGCATGGGCTGGTGCTGGCCAACCAGCCCCCGGGTGCCTTAACCCAAGCTCTCTGCATTGCAGTATGTGAGTGAGCAGCTCCAGGCACACAAGCAGTTGGTCGTGTCCACCTGCTCCGTGGCAGACATCCAGGCAGCCTTCAACACCACCGTCTCCCGCATCCAGCGATAGTGAGTACAGCTCAGGCTCAGCCTGATTGTTTCCTATGACTTCAGAGAAGGGCTGGAAAAGGCTCTGGCTTTCCCACGGCTCATTAGCATCCGTTGGGATTGTGGACAAAACATAGGAGCAGGTGTAGGCCCTGGGGAGAGAGGGGCAGCCCAGAGCTGGTTTTGCCCATAGCAGTGCTCAGCAACCTGGAAATGGTTAGGAAGGGGTTTCTGGTGCTGGGGGGGGCTGACCCCTCTGCTGAGCCACTGCTTGTCCCTCACTGTCTGTTCCTCTCCCTTTGGCAGCTGTAACTGTAACTCCCACATGCCTCCCCCAGTGAAGGTGGTGGTGGCAGGCGACCAGAGCTACCTGAGCGTTGTCCTGCGTTTCTTCGTGGAGCAGCTGGCCAGCAAGACGCCCGACTGGCTCAACTACCTTCGCTTCCTGCTTGTGCCACTGGGTGAGAGCCCCCGTGAGCCGGGCCTCGGTTTGTCCTCTCCTACCACCCTGGGCTTTCCTGCCTGGAGCCAGCCTTGCCCTTCTCACCCACAGGCTCTCACCCTCTGGCCAAGTACCTGGCCTCGGTGGATAACAAGTACAGCACTCTCTTCCTTGACACGGCGTGGCGGGAGCTGTTCAGCAGGGCTGAGCCACCCATCGCAGGTGAGGACCTGGGCTCAGCAGTGCTCTGAAGGGGAGCCCAGCTGCCAGCGAGGCCCTCATACCTCTTTGCTCCCACAGACACTGTGGACATCGCGGGCCGTGTTGCCCAGTTCATCGCTGGAGCCAGCCTCTCTCACCAGCTCCCCATCTCAGAGGCTATGCTGACCTACAAGCAGAAGAGGTGAGCGTTGCCCCGGCACATCCATCCTGCCTCATGGTCCCAGTCTGGGGATAGGCTATGGGAGACAGGGAACAAGCGAGCGAGGCCCTGTGCTCTCCTCTGTGCTGAAGGGAGTGGGGTTCACAGTGACAGGCCTGTGGTGCTACCCCCTGCCACCCCCCCGGTGCGCTCGGCCCTGTGACAGCCCCAGCGGTGGGGACTGGCTGCCAGGGCTGGGCTGGGCTGGGCTGGGGGCCGCGAGCTGGCACTGTGCTGCCCGGGGGTTGATGCTCGTGTTCCGGCTGCACTCTCACCTCTCCCTTCTCTTGGTTTCTGGCACCCAAGGAAGAGAAGTCTCTATTTTGATTTTTATATCAGGTATTGGCTTGTGCTTGCTGTGCCGCTGCCTGGTTCCCCCCCTTCTCCCCCATGTGCGTCCATCCCTCTTGCTGTGCAGAGGAGCTGTGACCCCCAAAATGGGGCAGAGCTGCCCTCCCGCATGCAAGCCCTCCCCCAGCACTGGAGGGGACGACTCCTTGCCTCCTTGTGTAGTGTGCCCTGTGCTGCCATGTTGGGAACAGGGGTTCCATGGGAGGGAAGGCAGAAGAGACAGTCCTGGTGGCTGTGAGCTAGTGTGGGGGTCCCTGGGCCGCAACGCACTCGGTGCTCAGCACACCCAAACCCTGACCAGCCTCTCTTCCTTATGCAGCCCCGATGAGGACTCCTGCCAGAAGTTTGTACCCTTTGTGGGGGTGAGTGTGTTGTGGGGCCAGTGGGCAGTTTGGGCTGGGGGGAGAGGGGTAGTGCTCTGCCCTGCTGATGCTGGGGATCATCTGCCCTTGCAGGTGGTAAAGGTGGGCCTGGTGGAGCAGTCTTTCAGTGCCTCTGGTGAGTCCCTGCGAGCCCACAGACCCTGGGTCCCTTCTGCTTCACCTTTGTTGGTGTCCCCCAGCCTGTTCCCCCCCTCCCAACCCACACTTTTCCCCCCCAGTGGACTCAGATGACGCCACAGTCTGCACCCCATCCCTGCTGAGCTCAACACCAACTGCCAGTGGAGCAGCCCCCTACGGCAAAGAGACTGTGAGCACCCCACCACCCTCCCCGTCCGTCAGCAGTGGCCTCTCCGGTGCTGGGTAAGGAAGCCCCACGCAGCCTTGAGATGCTGGGGTGGGAAGGTTTGGGATGTTCGTGGCAAGGCTGCCACATCCTGGAGTTACGGGGCCAGGGTGTTCCCAGAGCTGTGGGGAGGGAGAGGAGCAAGGACAGCCACCGGTGTGCTGCATGGTGCTGCCTGTCTTGCCCAGGTCTCTGAGCCCTGGTGTGGAGGTGATGGGCCTGCAGGTGGACTACTGGACAACACAAGGGCTGGACAGAAAGAAGGAGGGCGAGAAGCGGGAGACGGGTATCAAGAACACACTCAAGAGCAACTTCCGCTCACTCCAGGTCAGCCGCATCCCCGGCACGGGGGAGCTGGTGTCCCCTAGCACCATGGCCATGACCGTGGTCACCAAGGAGAAGAACAAGAAAGGTAACCAAGCCCACCCTGGGGTGCTTTCCTGCTGCAGGGCCACAGTCTCTTGCTAAAAGGGCAGGGGGGAGCCCGCAGGAGGGCAGGGCTGGGACCTGGCCAGCCCTGGGGTGAGGGCTCCCACCCAGGGCCAAGTGGAGACATCCTGACATTGGTCCTGTCTGTCCTTGGCCCCCAGTGATGTTCCTGAGCAAGAAGCCAAAAGAGAAGGACCTGGAGCCCAAAAGCCAAGTCATCGAAGGGATCACACGCCTCATCTGCACAGCCAAGCACCAGAACACCATGTTGCGAGGTGAGGGGGCTGGAGGGGAGCAGAGCAAGTGGCACAGGCTGGCTGTGGTGGGGCTGCACCTCACCGCACCCTCTTGTCTCAGTCTCCATAGATGGGGTGGAGTGGAACGATGTGAAGTTTTTCCAGCTGGCAGCACAGTGGCCAACACACGTCAAGTACCTCCCCGTGGGCATCTTTGGCTACTCGAAGAGTGTGTGAGAGGCAGGGCAGCCCTGGGATGGAGCTGTGGAGTGTCGCAGGAGGAGACAGGGAGATGGACTCACTCTTGTTCCCTCTCTTCTGCGGCCCATCCCCTGCCTGCTCTGCAGCAGAAGATCCCAAACCTGCACCACTCTCTGTGAGCCAAGACCCACGAAGGTGAGGCCAGTGAGACTGGGGCCATGCACCTTCCAACACCAGCCAGGGCACCATGCCATCTGCCTCCTGTGACCCCCAACAGCAGCCTGGGACAAGGAACCCAGGAAGGGCTGTGGGCCCCGCTCTGCCCAAGTCTGCTCCCGGCGCACCGGGGTCCCAGCTGGGCTGGGCCCAGGCAGGTTCCTGGTGCTGGAGCCAGCAGGATTGCTCATGGGGAGAAGAGGTGCTGAGCAGTGCCCCCCAGCACCACACTGCCCCTCGCCAGCCCCACGCTGCCAGGCCTGGCCCTGCCCTACAGGGCTGAGCCGCGGCAGCTTTTCTAGTCCCCTGCAGCCCCACTGCTGCGGCCGGCACGGTGCTGCTGCGGCTGCGGTACCCCGATCCCCCCAGCGCTGCCCTGCGGTGCTCCCATGCACCGGGCACGTGGACACCGGTTTTGGTTGGTTTGTTTTGTTTTTTTTTTTACAAGATTCTATTTTTTTTAAATTTATTGTACGGTTCCTTTTCGGGATTAATTTTAATAAATTAATGCTGGTACCATTACGGCAGGGTACGTGTGTGTCCATCAGTGCCCCAGGACAGAGCTGGACACAGCTGGCAGAGTGTGTGCACAGGGCACAGCTACCACTGCAGCAAGCACAGAGGACAGGGCTGTTGGGCACAGCAGCCAGTGAGTGACCTGGCCATGCTCCAGCCACGGGCAAGCTGAGCTCCCTGACACAATAATGAACTGAGAGCGGGTGGAACTTGGCTTGTTTATTGACAAGAAACCCCACAAGTGCGCAGGAAGAGACAGACCGGATCCAGCCCGTGTCCGTCGAATCCTCCTTTACCTGAAAGTGGAAAAAGTCTGTCTCTTTTTGGCAGAGGCTGGTCTTGCAGCCGTCTTGATCTCAACAGTCTGGAAGGTGACCTGAGGCTGGACCTGGGAGGTAGGTGGTGTCGTGGGTTCAGTAGAGATGTATTCCAAGACATGAGGCCTCTCCTCCTGGCGCCGCAGGTGTCCCTGGTTCAGCAAGTGCAGGACACAGGACAGCACATCCACGCTGTGGCAGCAGAAGCTCAGGAACTGCAGCCCTGGCCCCAGCTCGCCCTTCTGACAGGCATCAATCACCTACAGCAGCAAGAGAGCCCCAGGCTGCAGTGTGGTGCAGCACCCAGGCAGCCCTGCTCTGCCCCTGGAGCCCTCCATACCCTAAACACGAGGTTGTCGATGTGGAGCTGCTTCTCCACCTTGAGGATGCGGGTGATGAGGCAGCACAGGATGTTCCTTTTCCTTTCCAGGGCACTGACCTCAGCCCTCTCCGCCCACAGGTACCTCTGCTGGGGCAGCAGCCTCAGGTGGCGCTCAGAGGCATGGGCCAGGGCTGCCTGGTTCAGCCGCAGCATGCCTGAAGCTACACCGGGCCCAGGGTCAGCCAAGCCCCCAGCTGGGACCTGGAGGAGCCCAGGACACGTGCGTGGCTGTCGGACCAGACCCTCGCATTGCTGCCATCACAGCTCTAGGCCCCATCCCTGTCCCCCACACATGGCCCCAAGCAACAGCACCACACACCACCCCTGGCCCCAGCCCCACATGTGGCCTTATGCCCGACCCCCACACACAGCCCTGATACCCCCAGACAGGCTCACTCCAGCCCCCTCCCTTCCCCTCCACCCCAGCACCCGCTCAGGGCTCAGACCAGTGCCTCCCAGGGCTGTCCCAGCCCCACACTCACCTCCCACCGGGCAGCTCCACACCAGGACGCCCTCGCCATGGGTCAGCGGTGCCAGTGCGTGGTGCACCAGGTCAGCAGGGAGCCCTGTGACCTGCAGCAGGGCCTCCACAGCCACCTCCTGCCAGAGGCCAAGATTCACCAGCCACAGCCCGGTGAAGAGAGGGCAGCCTGTGCCCCTAACAGTGCTGGAGACCCCACCAGAAGGGAAGACATGGCCTTGCCATGGCCCAGCATCTGCTGCCTCATCACCCCACATCACCCCAGCTCCTACCTCAGCGCTGTTGAAGCACAGCAGGATGTACATCTGCAGCGTGGACACGTGGAGGATGCAGTCTCCAAACTGCAGCTCAGCATGGCCCAGCCACGTCCACTGCAACCGCCAGGGCTTTGTGCACTCCCAGCCCAGCAGGCTCTGGCCTGCAAGGGACAGCATCAGTGCAAGGGACAGCATCAGCGCAAGAGGCAGCATCAGCACAAGAGCCAGCCCTGCCCGGTCCCCCAGCACATTCCTGCCTTTAGGCTCCTCCTGGCTGAGCCTGGGGGCTGCCCAACACTCACTGTGCCTGCAGAATTTGGCGAACTCGTCCAGAGGAGAGCTCAGCACCGCCGAGAACAACCTTTGGGGCTGGTCCATGTGGCAGAGCGGCGAAACGGGCCAGCAGCGCGGGGACAGGGCCAGCACCGTCACCTCCGGCGTATCCGCCACCGAAGCCGTCCCCGGTGCCTGGCACGGGGACAGGAGCACGGCTCAGGACGGCCCTCAGGAGCCTTGTGAGGAACGCGGGCAGCCCCCGGCTCCTCACCCCAGCAGCACTCACCTCGTCCAGGCCCTTGTCCAGCTCCAGCAGCTGCTTGTCCTGCTCCTGCAGCTGGTAGAGGCGAAACTGCCGCTGGAGCTCCTCCGCCTCGGCCAGGTTGCTCAGCATGGCCTGGGGGAAGCGGCTGGGGAAGCACAGCCCGATCTGCTCCACGATGGCTCCTTCCAGCCACGACGGCCCTTGCACCAGGAGCCGGTCACCCAGGTAGTGCCTGCCACAGGCACCAGCATCAGGTCAGGGGCTGGCCCCAGCCCCATCGCCATCAGCCACGCGCCAGGAGACAGCCCTGGCTCCTGCCTCACCCCAGGGCACGTGGGCCCGGCAGCACCCATCTCCTCTCTCCACTGCCAGCAGGGAATGTGCCTCCACAGACAGGGAGCACCTGCGGCCACTCACAACCCTTCCCTCCAGACACCAGAGCTGGGAAAAGCAAAGCGGGAGCACCACAGCCGCACACAGCCGGGCTCAGCATCGCCTGCACCTCCCCTGTCACGCCACAGCGCCGACCCCAGGCCCTCTGGTCCCATGCAGACACGGCATCCCTCACCGGTAGAAGTGCTCGAAGGTGTGGGCGAGCTCCAGGCCACTGAAGACAACAAAGGGCTCCAGGATCTGCTGCAGCGGCCCTGTGCTGCCCGCAGCCCTGCGCAGCTCCTGGATCTGCCTGTCCAGGTAGCGGGCAAACTGCTCACTCACCTGCAGAGGGACAGGGCTGGCTGCGGAGGGGGCTCACCCCTGCGGGGCGGCTGCAGGGCTGGGCTGGGGGAGCGGCCCTGGGGGGAGCAGCTGGGAAAGCCCCGGCACTGGTGCCGCGCTCCCTTGACTCACGTGCAGGGCACTAAGGAAGGAGAGCTGCAGCAGAGCCCCCGCGAAGCCCTGGCCCAGGGCCAGCGCAAAGGCAGCCTGCTGCCCAAAGAGCTCCTCCGTGGCACTGCGCAGGCGCTGGTACAGCCCGCAGTATCGCTCCACGAGGTCTGGTGCCTGCCCAGCTGCCTCCAGGAACCGCTGCACCTGTGGGACACGAAAGGAGAGGGGTGAGCCCCACAGCGGGATGTGGCTTTTGCATGCAGCAATGTCTTTTGACGCCAACGGCCCAGATCCAGGCCAGCAGTCAGCTACCAAGAGCTTGTGGAGAGACAGGAGCGAAGCCTGAAGGCTGGGCAGCAGCAGGACACTGCCCAGCATTGGAATAAGTAGCCCAGCACTGTACCTGTCTCTCAGCCTGTGGCCTGAGCCCTGCCAAGGTAGCAAACACAGAAGGGCTGTCCCACACCCCTCCAGGCCTTGCAGAGGCCAGGTACTGCCCTGCACCCTCCCCACACAGTGCTCAGGCCACTGTCAAGCCCTGCATGGCACTACACGTGTCCGGTGTGAGGTCCCACCTGCCCTCTCTGGCCCCACAGCCAGCCCTCCAAGCGCTACCTGCTGCTGCACCACACCACGCCAGCACTGCGAGATGCCCCACAGGCTGCTTGACTTCTCCACCATCTCCTTCGCAGGCCTGGCCGGCTCCTCCTTGTTCTTCCCCTGCTTCCCACCTGCCAAGGGACACCACCAGCCTCAGCGCGGCTCCACAGGCAGGCTCCACACACTGACTGCCAGCAGCCTCCCCTCTCCCTGTGGGCTCAGTGCAGAGCAGATTCCAACTGGCCACAGCCACTGCAGGGGCACAGCCACAAGCCCTTCCCGGCTCTGGACACTCCAGTGCCACTGGGCCCTCCCCAAGCCCCCCAGCACATCCCCACAGCCACAGCCCAGTGCTCCAGGCCAGCACCGTCCCAGCCCCACGCTCACCTCCCGCCTCCTCCGGCTCCCGGCCGCCGGGGTCCACGTGCACCAGGAGCTGGGTCAGGCGCCGCACACGGGAACCAAAGGCAGCACCGGGGCTCGCGGCGCGGCGCGGCGGCTCCACGCTCTCCAGGTACTCGCTCAGCAGCCAGGCCAGGGGGCTGACGCCGTCGGGGCCTGCGAGGAAACCAGGCTCAGAGCGGCTGCCTCAGCCCGGGGCACGGGCCCGCGAGAGCACAGGGTACCTGGGCTGGTGATGCTCTGCACCAACGGGGTCACCAGGGCCTCCCAGCACGTCCTGCCCAAGGCCCGCGCCGCCTCCTCGTCAGGGAGGAAGCGCTCGGCGAAGCCCTGCTCGTGCCGCAGCGCCCGGTTCAGCCTGCAACAGCCACCGGGCAGCACACGGTGCTGCTGATGCCTCGGGGACTCCCGGGACAGCAGCGCAGCCCCTTGCCAGGCACATCGGCGCGGAAGCCCCACTCGCCCTACAGCCAGGGCCCCTCAGAGACCAGGGATGCGGTGGCACAGCGAGGACACAACTCACCTGCCAAAGAGCTGCAGCAGTCGCCCCCGGTCCCAGCAGATCTCCTGGCACCAGGCATGAGCCCGAGCAGTGCAGGACAGGAACGCCCGATGGCACAGCTTCTCCTTGAAAACGGGCCAGAAAGTGGGCTTGGGACCCAGCACCTCGATGCCACGCACACGGGTGTCGATGCCGCCCTGTGGGACAGAGCAACCCTCAGCTCCTCGGGCATGGCCCCAGTGCCACACACTGCCAGCTCCCTGCCCCAGCCTCCCACGCCCCTACCTGCTGGCACCGCTTCACCCGGATCTGGATGATGGGCCAGAAGCGGCTCATGTTCTCCAGCAGGATCACTCTGCTGTCTGATGGCAGGATGGTCACCTACAGGCAGACAGAGAGCCCTCAGCAAGCCAAGTGGCAGGCACCAGCCACCCTGCATGTTCCTCTGACCACCGTGTTAGAGCCATGGCATCTGTCCCTCACTGGGAGCCCCTACGCAGCCCGAAGGCACCCCACACCAGGGCCCCATTCATGGCCAAAAGCCCCAGCACACCAGGCTGCTGCAGCCCAGGCTGCAGCATTGCCCATGCCCAAGCCTCCAACACCCACTGACTACAGCAAGCCAGCCCACAGCTCCCATGCAGCCCCATGGCCTCAGCAGCCCTCAAGGGACTCACTGCGTTGAGCTCAGTTCTGATGGCGGCAGGGCTGTCTCCCCCCAGCACCACGACACGGGCCGGCATGTAGCTGGAGTCCTCGCTGGCCACCAGCATGCTCATCTCCCTGCAGCACAGCAGACGTGGTGCTGCCCAGCAGCCCCCACCTCCCCTGCCCTGGCCCCTGTCAGCCCCACACCCCACTGCCCACATCCAGCAACCCCCAGGACAGGGACCACTGGGGCAGGGCTCACACAGGGGCCCAAAGCCCTCTCCTCCCAGCACAGCTGCCTGCCCTCTGGTACCCAAGGACCCTCTCAGCTCTCCCAGCCCAGCCCCACCTGACCACCACACCACACTGCATGTGGACAGTGATGAAGTGGGAGCCGGTGCTGCCGTTTGACTCCCAGTAGGTCATGGGGTTCCTGTCCGTGAGCTTGCTGGCTCTGTGGGGGTTGGAAGAGACCTCCACCTTCTCCCAGCACTTCTCCTCCTTTACTTCCACGCTGGAGCCTGTACGAGAAGCACACGCAGCCTCCAGCAGCCAGGCCGGCAGGTGCCAGGCAGGGGTACAGCACCCGCTCACCACACTCACCTCGGCACAGGTTGTGCAGAAAGACATCAAACAAGGGGATGCTGATGGGCTGGTGGCTCCGGCGGTGCTCCTCAATCTGCCCCAGCACCAGCTATGGGATGGGGCGAGGCTCTGACCGGGGGCCCTGGGTCTTCCTCCCCTCACCCACACAGGGCTGCGGCAGGCAGACAGCAGGAGGCTGCCCCTCGGTGCCAGGGCCACTGGATGGCCCCGAGACCCAGAGTCCCAGCACCACGGCCCCCTGAGACCCACCTGGATGCAGCCAGCCAAGATGCTGGTCATCAGCTTCTTGGAGATGCCGGCGGGCTTCTCGCAGTCGGTCACCAGGGCGAGCAGGGCTGGCGCCAGCGGCGGGGCCGTGCTGTGCTTGGTCAGGGCTTTGGCCAGAGCCTCGTGGGTGCCCACACAGCACATCACCACCGCACAGTCCTTGCTGGCAGTGCCCAGGCGGTGCAGGAAGCCAACGACCTCCTGCAGCACCTACGGAGCAGCAGCCGTGAGCAGCCAGGACCGGCCAGGCCCAGCAGCAGGCGGTAGCAGTGCTGCCGTGCTCCATCCTCTCCACCCTGACACCGCAGCAGCACCACTGGAGCCTGGCGAGGCACGGCCAGGGCAACGCCAGCAGCCAGGACTCCACCACAACTGCCGCTCCCCAACCCTCCTGCTGCACTGCCCACAACAGGCCGGGCTGCTGCTGCCGGTGGCTCAGCCAGCACAGAGCACCGAGCACATCCCTGTGGGCCCCTCACCTCCCGGTCGCTGCTGTGGGCACTCAGGGAGGACACACAGGGCTCCACACACTCGTGCCAGGGCAGCACATCCTCCTGGTAACCGTCCAGCAACTTGTTCAGGATCCTGGGTGACACAGGGGGCTCACTCAGGCCATGGCACACAGGCTGTGGGTGGTGTCAGAGGCAGCCCCGCTTCCCTGCCCCTCTGGAACGCCAACAGCCCACAGGGACTGGGAGCCTTGACTCCCCTGGTGCCTCAGACACCTCATGAGCACCCAGGAACACGCTGCTACATCCCCATACGGCCCTGCACCCCGGGACACCCCAGTCAGCACCCACGTATGTGCTGGGATGTGCCCACCCCTGGTGAAGAACAGCCCCACCAGGACCCCCAAACACGCACCATGTGACCCCAGCATCACCACCAGCACTCACAGCCCCGCGGTGGAGTCCCCTACACCCACCTGAGGATGCTCAAGCTCACGGCCTTCTCTGCCCCCAGCAGCTCGAAGCTGCGCAGCAGCGGCCGGAAGCATCTCTGCTCCTGCAGCAGCCGGGCCGCCTCGCCAGAGGGGACGGGGCCCTGGCCGCAGAGCTGCCGCTCCAGGGCCACCAGCACGTCCTTGGACAAGATGCCGTCCCCCGGGCCGCTCAGAAGCCTCCGCACGTCCCCCAGGTCCAGTGGGGCCTCTCTGCCTGCCACGACAAGGACACGTGGGCCCGGCCCAGGCCCCAGCTCGCGAGGCGGCAGCGGGTGCTCTGCCCTGCCCGCGGCACAGCGGGGCCGTGGCACAGCGGGGCCGGGCAGCTGCTACCTGCGCTCTGCGGGCCCAGGGGCAGCCCGTGCTCCACGAGGCGGTTGATGGCGCCGAGGGCCAGCGTCGCGTGAGGGCAGCCGGGGCTCTGCCCGTCCCTCCAGCAGCTCTGCAGCACCGCGGGGAGGTCGCAGCTCGCCAGCTGCTCCGCCAGGCCCCGGTGGCCGTCCATGAGCACGTTCACCACCAGCAAGCCGTTCTGCACGCCCGACGAGCCCCTGCAGGGACACAGCCATGCGGGCGCCTTCCTCCCCCTGGCACCCACCAACCCACCTTGCCCATCCCACCCCTGCCGCCCTCCTCACTCTGCCCTACCCGGGGACCCTCCGCATGGTGCTCAGGGCGGCAGGGACGGCACTCAGCAGGTTTGCCGAGCCCTTGTTGGCGGCAGAGCCGATGCTGGCAAAGATCTCCCGAATCAGCTGCCCGTCAGCCTGCTTCAGGGGCGAGAGCTTCCCACCGGCACCTCCTGGCTCGGCGGCCACAGCTCCCACCAGCACCTTCAGGGCCTGCAAGGACAGCGCCAGTCAGGAGGGCAGCGGCCACCTCCGGCACACCGGCGTGAGCCTGCAGCCTGCCCACCACCCGCAGCATCCCCTCTGCCACACTCACTGCCAGGCCAGCCTGCTGCACCAGGGCGGAGGAGGCGTGCTGCTGCATGCAGGACAGCACGGCCCGTGCACCGCCCTCCATGGCGAACGTCACGCGCCAGTCGTACTTGGCCATGAGCAGGGCCAGCAGCCGCAGCGTCACCACCACCACGGCCTTCTCTGCCGCCTCCGTGGCCAGCAGCTCCACTGCCACCTTCACCAGCTTCTCCCTGCAATGGGAAAGGACACCTCAGGAGGAGCCTCCCGGCACAGCCGCTGGCACGCCAACACCTCGGGACCTGCCCATCACCTTCTCCCTGCCCACAGGGCTCTACCACAGCTGGGTCAGCCCCAGGAATGAGCCTGCCTGGGACCAAGGGACACAAGACCCAGCTTTCTTCTTGCGGCCTTCTCACTCCCACCACCAGCACTGCCCCCCACCCTGCCGACACAGCCCTCCCCACCAGGCAGGAGGGGTGCACAGCACCCCACAGCTCACCCAACACTCCTCGTCCCCAGGCCACTCTGGGCTTTGCTGCCTTGCTGTTCAGGCTCCTCCTCCAGGATGTTCACGATGTGCTTGAGCCCCGTTAAGCGCAGCCCCAGCTCTGAGCTGCTGCTCTGGATCACATCCACCGCGGCTGCAATCTTGGCCAGGGAGCCCCTCTCGCTCACCCCCTCGGAGCTGCCCAGTGCTGGTGGAATAAGGGATGGATGCAGGTGTCAGGGCAGCAGTAACACCCCCAGCAACTCCCAGGGTGCCACACAGCCATGGACCAGACCCACGGCCTTCCCCTCCCCAGGCAACCTGCAGCTGCCTGGCCTGCCATGCCCTGCCCGCAGCTTTCCTCCCCAAAGGCAATGGAGCTGCCTCCAGCACCCTGCATGTGCTCCAGCGCTCAGCAGGCCATTACCTTTGCTCTGCTCCTCTGTCACCTCCGGCAGGAACAGCCCTTCCTTCTCCAGGAGCTCGCTGAACAGCTGAGAATCCGACTTCACCACCACAGCGGGGGCTCGGGGCGGCTCTGTGGCTGTGGGCAGCTCTTCCTTCGCTCCCTCGGCCACGGTGGCTTCAGGGCTCCTGCAGCCAGCACCCTCCGAGGACACCGAGGTGCTCTGGGCACCTTCCTGCTCAGCCCCCCTGCTGAGGGAGTACTTGGCGTAGACGTGGGAGCCCCGCAGGTCACTCTGAGCCCTGCCCTGGCAACGCTTCTCCAAGATCTGCAGCACCTTCTGGGCCAGCTCCACAGGTACCGACAGCTGGACCAGGGCTTCTTCATCCCCCTCTGGCAGCTGCACAGACGGCGTCACATCAACCCTCACAGGCTCGCCACAGACCCCGCGCTTCTGGTGCTGGTCAGAGCCAGAGTGGACAGAAAAGCTGCAGCACCGCAGGCCCCCAGTGCAGCTCTCCCCATACCTGCTCTCCCTGCTCCTGCTGGATGATGCACATGACCTCTTGCTGCCCCTGCGCCTCCAGCTTCTTCACAAAGAAAAGCAGCTCCCACCACTCGGCACGGCTCAGGGCCTCTGCAGCCTTGGTCGACTGCTCCCCCAGGTAAGGCAGGGAGTACAGCCCCCCAGAGGGCTTGCAGAAAAACGGCTGTGCAACTGCAGGAAGACAGAGCAAAGTCAGCTCTGCCCATTCCACCATCCTCTGCTGCGCGCCCCACGTTCCCCAGAGAAAGAGCTCTCTCCGCTGTCCCACAGACTGCTGTGGGAAAGGCAGGTGACAGCAGGGCAGCCAGAGAGGGGGAACGAGCTAGAGGAGACCCTAGAAGCTGTAGAGATGGGCATTACCATCATCACTTGAACCTCTTTAGGATGTAGAACAAAAACTCTCAAAATGGGCACCTCTAGCTCACTGCTCCCCCAGCCTGCTCCCACAGTGCCTGCACCGGGCAAGGCGACGCACGCAGACACCCGGCACCAGCAGAACCTGCAGTGCCAGCGTGCAGCTGCAGAAGGGCTGGGGAGCAAAGCTGCGTGCCCAGCTGATGGACTGCTCACCTGCTGCCAGTCTGCAGTTGCGTGTCAGGGTGGACACCTTCTCCTGGCCCCCACGCTCCTCTTGCCCTGAGGAGCCAATGATCTCCACCATGTGCCAGTGAACCCAGTACGTACAGCCCAGGGCTTGCCAGTACACCTGAGGAGGAGAGCGCGACGCACACCCGGCTGAGGGAAGGCAGGTCCAACCCCGCTGCTCCCACACGTGGCTGCGTGCTCCCTGCACACAGCGCAGCGGGCAGAGCTGACAGCCCGAGCCGGCCCCGCAGAGGGTACCTGCACGGGCGGCGTGCCGTCGTTGCTCTGCCGGAAGTCGCCCTCGTCGCCCGCGCTGACCTGCTCGTAGTCCTCCAGCATGCGCACCCGCATGCCCCGCACCAGCCGCGCCTGCACGTACTCCACGTAGCTGCTGCGGCTCGGGAAGGCCGAGCGCGTCCTGAAGACGACGGGCTCCTTGGGTGCGGGAGCGGGGGCTGCTTGAGCAGCGCTGCAGGATGCAGCCCTGTGCTGGAAGATGGAGCGGGCGGCGCGAGGCTGCGGCTCCTGCTGGGGCGGCAGCTCTGCCGTGTGGCTGCGGCCCCAGCCCATCACGTGCACCAGCTCCGAGATGAGGTTTGCCATGGCCATGCTGAACTCAAACTCCTGCTGCACACGGCTCTTCTCCTCAGTGAGCGGGCTGGGCACAGCGCTGGCCTGCTGCTCCCCTCCCTGCTCCACATCACCGCCGAGCTGGTCCATGAGAGAAGTGACGCACAGGTAGCGCTTCACCAGCACAAACAGCAGCTTCCCAGGGATCTGCAACAAGCACGGCTCTCAGACTCTAACCGTGACAGCTCTGGACCAGCAGGCAGCAACAGAGACCTCTCAGTCCACCCTCATATCCCTGCTCAGATACTCCATGGATGAGCCCTCCAACACCCCTCAGCTTCAAGCCAGACCCAGATGCTGTGTCAGCTCTCCCAGTACCCAGTCCTGCTCAGCAGCCCCAGCGCTGGCAGGGCTGCTCCTACCTGGGGAAGGTGAATCCCCTCAAAGGACATGCACTGTTCTTCAGAGGATATTGTGTCAGCAAACAGCTCCAACAAGGTGTAGCGACTGTCAAAGTCCATGCGCTGCTCAATGCCATCCTGCTGGCTCAGGGACAGCAGGACATAGGCCCAGCTCCCTGTAACAATAGAAACTTTCTAGGCTCCCTAAAGATAACCCCTACAAAAGGGCTGGCACCCCTCAGCTGACCAGCAGCACCTCCTCAGGGACAATGAGCAGCAGCAGCCCTCACCTGCATCATGCGAAGCCAGGGCCCTCAGCATCTTGCCAGCACTGTGGCGGATTTGCTTGTCCTTGTGGCACAGCATCTTCATCAGCAAGTCAAGGGCTCCCGTCTCCTTGAAGGCACCCACCAGCGAGCCAATGCTGGCATACGCGCTCAGCACGTGGATGATGTTGAGGATGGAGGACGCAGGGGCCCGGGACTCGGCCATCTGCCTGCCTGCGCGCTGCACCAGGCTCCTGACATCAGCCTTCATCTCCAGCAGCGAGGCTTCATCCCCCAGGACATCTGCAGCGGACGGGCTGGCTGCCTTCTCCCCTGTCACACGCTGCCCTTCCAGCTTCCTCTGGTCCAGCAGCGCCAGGCAGCTGGCACAGACCTCTTCTGCAGACATCCACATGGAGACGTTCTCCAGCTTCGTCTCCGCAGAGGAGGTGCTGCTGCCGCCCGCTGCTCTCTCCTCCAGGCTGACGATCCTCCACTGGATCAGGTACTCGGGCTGCCCATCATGGCCCCGCCGCTGCCGCAGCAGCTCCTCTGGGTAGGCCTGCAGTTTGGGTCCCAGGGGCACCAGCAGGTTGCCATTATGCCTCTCATTCACCATGATGGGAAGTGTGCCTGCAGAGGCAGAGGGGGAGCAGGAGCTGGGGGGAGGTGGCTGAGGGACGGGCTTTGCTGTGGCTGATCCTGTGGATCGCAGTGCTTGTAACGTGCCCGGTTAACAACTCAAACGTGCTGTTGGACTGGCTGTGCCCACGGCCGCTGGTGTAACCCCTAACACAGCCCTGGCAGAGCGAGAGCTCCCAGGGCAGCCTGGCCTTGCCCGGTCTCATCTGACTGCCGCAGCCCCTACTGGGCTTCACCGGCCGGGCTGCCTCCCCTCGGGGCTCCGGAGCGAGGCCCCTTGTACAGGGTCCCTCCAGGATAACCAGGCCACGCCTGGCCCGGCCCTAGCCCCGGCCCGGCCCGGCCCGCCACCCTCCACCGCGGGGCCGCGTTACCTCCAACACCCGCTCCCACGGCGCTTCCGGGTCGGCAGGCGCGCATGCGCAGTGCCCACCCAACGGGACGGGTGCCGTGCGGCGGCACCGGGCTGGGGCTGGCGCAGCGGGACGGGTGAGCGAGGAGGGCACTACCGGGACCGCGAGGTGCCACCGGCTGCGCTTCCCCAGCGGGTCATCCTGGCTGGCAGCCACCGTGCTGCCTTTACCACCCAGCTGCCTGCTTGGCTTCACTGCTCCGTAAGCTGAGGGAGAGGAAAGAGCCTGGCTGCCCCGTAGCCAGGTTTGGCAGGATTGTGCAGAGCTCTGACCCCACCAAGATCCCACCACCACTACACGCTCAAGCCAGGGCAGCCCACAGCCCCACATTCATCTCCTGGCAAGGACTGAACAAATCCCATGGGGAAAGCACCCACCCGAGGCCCTGTGCAGAAAAGGCAGCAGTAAGGCAACAGTGGTGGTGTTGGGAACGTTTTATTGGCCACCGACATCACTTCTGTGCCACGATCCGCGGCAGGTTGACGTAGCTCTTCATGGGTGGGATAGGTTTGATCTTGCGCCCGGCCCAGCCACCTTTGCGGTGCCACAAGCCTGTGTGCGGGCGCTTGCCCAGCCAGCGGTTCCGTCCTGCCTTCCCAATCACCCGCTTGTTGTGGTCGACATTGGACACACGGCCCACTGTGGCCACGCAGGTCTCCAGCACCTAGGGGACAGGGAAGAGCTGCAGGCCTTCCTGGGAACACACACCTTTGTGCCCAGGCAGTCAGGTCAGCAATAGCATGGCTCCTCTACCTGCATTTGCCTCTTGGAAGGCAGCTGCACGATGGCGGTCCCATTCACTTTCCTCAGCAGCACCCCACAAGTCCCTGCAGCAGGCAAGAGGAGAATAGGCAGCTACCCCAAGCAGCAGGACAAAGTATCCCACCCTATGGTGAGCACATCCCTGTGCTGGGAACTCCCCAGAGCCCCTGCTGTTGCCCTTCAGGGCGCACTTCTTGCTGAAGACAGAATATCCAGGCATCACCAGCCAGCAACGGGGCAGAGCTGCCCCTGCCTCTCAGGAGGGCTTGTTTTGCACTATAACACAGGGAGGAAAGAGGACAGCAACTTCCTGTCACTGGCCAGGCAGAGCAGTGTCCCCCTGCCATCCTCTCCATCTGCACTAAGCCAAAACTGGCTACCAGCGGCAGAGACACACCAGCTGCCCGGATGTACTGCGCTCCCTTGCCAGGGTGGCTCTCCAGGTTGCAGATCAGCGTGCCGACAGGCAGAGCCCCCAGCGGGTAGGCATCCCCTTCGTTGGCTGACACTGGAAAACAGAAGCAGATGCACTGGTTGAGGAGCAGCTGACAAGACCCTGGCAGGGCTGGGCTCTGTCCCCCCCGGCCCCGGTGTGCACCTGCCATCCTGCCGATGTGAGAGGAGTTCTTGATGATGTCCCCTGCCTGCATGTTCTCCGTGGCGATGATCCAGCGCTTCCGACTGCCGCCGGCCACCAGGGCTATGTCTGCCGACCTGCACAGGGATGCACGGTGGGTGGGTTGGGGAGGGAGGCTCACCACAGCGCGCCCGGGCCCGGGGCAGAGCCTTCACCCCGCACTCGCCTGCATGGGTCGTAGCGGACGGCGATGACCTTCTCGCTGAAGGGCTGTGCCGGGGCGCCCTCCTCGTAGCGCAGCCGCTGGAAGTCGATCATTCGGTACCGTCGCTTGTGGCCCCCGCCGATGCCGCGCACGCGGATGCGGCCTGCGGGGACAGAGGAAGCGACTGCAGGCAGGAACACCCCGGCACTGCCCCGGCGAGACCCTGCCCGCCCACGACCCCGGCCCCGGCCCGCCCACCTGTGTGGTCGCGCCCGCCCGTCTTCTTCATGCCCACGGGGCGCACCGTGTACTTGACCCGGCACTTCCACATGGGGTCTCTGGTGTAGCACGGCGCGGAGCCGCTCAGCGCTCGGCACGCAGCCGCCAGCGCGGCCCCCGGCACATGGGGCACGGGGCCCGGCGGCGGGGCGCGGGGCCGGGCGGCCGACAGCAGCAGCGCCCCGAAGGCGCGGCACAACCCCGCCGCCATCGCTGTCGCCGCTGCGCCTGCGCCGGGGCGGAGCGGGGCGGGGCGGGGCGGCACCGGGGGAGGCCGGCGGGGCGGGGCCGGCGGCCATGTTGGATTTAAAGGGGCTGCGCGGCTGAGGACCGGGTGCTGCTGGGCTGGGCTCACGCCCCGCCCCGGGACCGCGACCGGGACTGAGACCGCCACCGTCTTCGAGACCGAGCGCCGAGCAGGTTGGGCGGGGGGGTGGTGGTGGTGGTCGGGGCTCTGTCGTTCTCCCGGCCGCGGGCGGTGAGGTCGGTCTCCCTGACTAGCGGGCCCGGGCCACCGACTGACCGGCACGGCGGCTGCGCGGGGCCTGTGGGGAGGGTGGTCGCCAGCCTCGGAGCGGGTTCGGGCAGTCCCCACACAGGAGCTCCCCGGGGCGGCGGCGGGAGCGGAGCGGGGTATGCCGCGGAGCCGGCGGGCCGCGGTAACGCCGCCTTGTCGGGGTGAGCCCCGCGGACAGCGGGACCCTGGCGAGCCCTCTGCTCTGGCGGCACCGCCGGGTCCTGTTCTCCTTGGGCAGCGCTGGGCCTTTGCTCTGCCCTGCCACGCAGCGACGGCTGGCAGGGGCCGGCAGCCCAGAGGGAGGCGTGTGTTTATGGCAAGGGTGGGACAGCCTGACTCATAGAAACACAGGATCAACCAGGTTGGAAGTTCACCCAGTCCAACCGTTCCCCAGCGCTGCCAAGGCCACCCCTAACACATAGCGCTGAGGGCCTCATCTACACGGTTTGTGAACACTTCCAGGGACGGTGATTCCAGCACTGCCCTGGGCAGCCTGTTCCAATGCCTGACTGCCCTTTGGGGAAGGAATTGTTCCCAATATCCAGCCTAAACCTCCCCTGGTGCAGCTTGAGGCCGTTTCCTCTTGTCCCATCCCTTGTGCCTTGGGAGCAGAGCCCAGCCTTCTCCTGGCTCCATCCTCCTTTCAGGTAGTTGTAGAGATCAGTAGGGTCATCCCTGAGCCTTCTCCAGACTGACCCCCCCCAGGTCCCTCAGTCATTCCCCATCACACTTGTGCTCCAGGCCCTTCACCAGCTCTGTTGTCCTTCTCTGGCCCTGCTCCAGCACCTCAATGCCTCTCTTGTAGTGAGGGGCCACGGCTGAACACAGGATTTGAGGTATGGCAGTTTCCAGGGTGCTGTGGACACAGTGAGAGATTCACTGCTCTAAAATTAGGCTGTGTCTTCACTGCCGGGAATGGCTGTCTGTGTAAGATAAATAAGGTGTGTTTGCGCTCCTGTTATACTGCTGTGAATTTTTCTTTAACCTCCCTGTAGCCATGCGTACCTCTATGGCCAGCTGGGTTTGCCCTCCAGAAGTAGGGAAGGGAGAACTGTAAGATGTTGTAGTGAAGAAGTGTGGGTTGTGAGATGAGGCAAGAGAGAGCCTGTGTGTCACCATGGCTGGGTTCCCTCCTCTTCCCCCCCCCCCAAGAGCACCTGTGGGGAGAGTCAGGGATCCCAGTGGAGCAGTGGCTCAGGCAAATGTAGGTAGTTGGGGACAGCGTGCCTCCAGAGGCTCACAAAATGCTTTGGATTGCGCTGGGAAAGTTTTGTGTTGCTGTGCTGGGGTGGTTATAGCAACAATTCACTGACTACATTGGATGCTGCAGTGCTGCGGCATCTATGCTCTCTGTGTAAAGCATCTAGAGGTAGAACAGATGCTTCCAGGCAGTGCTGGCCCAGCTCTGCACCCTGAAGTGTTAACACGGGGATCTTGTTCTAGATCTGCCCGCTTCTGCGGGCACAGAGATAGCGATTGCACAGCTTGGCTTGAGCTTGGGATGGGGTCAGCAGTGGGGAAACTGATACCAAGCAGGATGTAAAACCTGGTTGAGTGTTGGAGGCACAGATATAGCCGGTGCAGGGCAGGGGTGACTGTGGCTGTTTGAGCACGAGCTGATGGTGGGGTAATGCTCCTTGGGCGGCATGCAGCAGCAGCTCAGAGGTTCTGCCCCATTCCTTGGGGCTCCTGTGGGTCCCTGAGGAGGGAGCCCTGGGCTTGGCGTGCGTGATGTTTTCTGCGCTGCCAGGAGAGCATCCCACCATCCTGTTTCTGGAGCCTGGATCTCCTCCTCCCCCCCTTCCCCCCCGCCCGCTGCAGTGTGGTTGGCTGCCGAGCGCCTGGTGCCTGCGCTTCTGCTAGAGCCGGAGTGCAGCGCGGTGGGAGCCGCGCATCGCCGCAGCCTGCGCTTCCCCTCAGCGCCGGGGCCTCCGGGAGTGCCAGCGCTGGACAAGCTGCTGCAGGCAGCCAGGTACTCCTCCTCGGTGGGGTGGGGTGGGCAGGATTCCCGTCTGGTGACTGAGGCAGCAGGCAGGGTGCCCAGCCGGCCTGTAACAAAGGACCACTTTGATGTGCCATTTCTGGTAGAGCTGATGAAAACTTTTCTCCTTGGGAGCCTTACAGTTAGCTGGGTGGGCACAGGGTTTCTCTGTGGGGATACTGAGGAGGGATGGGGGGGTTTCTGCGGCTTGCTTGCTCCAAGGATAAGCAGCGGGCGTGCCTCCTGCTGCCAGACAAAGCCCGAGAAGCGATGACGGAGGCAGCTCCTGGCGTGCATCAATGGCTCTCAAACTTCCCAAACCTTGTTTCCCCCCAAACCTTCCTGCCATTAAGAAACTGCCTACTAAGCTGCTTGTAGTGGAGGTGCACCCTACTGAAGGTGGGAGCAGGGGGGAAGCAATTGCAAGTGAGCTGCTGGGAGGGAGAAGATGCGGCTGGGAGGAGGTGTTTGGGGGATGGTTCTGCAGCAGAACGCTGTGGCCAGGCAGCCGGGAGAACGTGCACAATGGTGGGAGGCAGCAGAGCATTACCAGCAGCCGCAGGCTCCCCTGCGTCCTGCAGGGCTGGCATCTGACGTGCTCCTGCGGTGCCTCACTGAGGTCTCCTCTACTGCCCTTGGTCTCCAGTGCCACCTCGGAGACGTGGAGAGCCCGTGTCTCTGCATGAGGGGAGGCAGGGTGGTGTTCAGCATGCATCGGGTCAAAGATCTGGCCAGCTCAGACAGAGGGTAAATAAACACGGCTGAGTGCTGCTGTAATTGGCAGAAGGCACAGGAAGTGCATGCTTGCTCATCTGCTTTTTTGGAGGAATGTCCAGGTAGGAACAGCATTAACCCCAAATATCAAAATGGCTCTTGGGACACAAAGGGCATGTGGTGAGATTTTGCCCTTGGCGGAATTGCTGAATAAGGGCTTGATTTGCCAGGAAAGAGACATTTATCTCCTCCAAGAATTCCAGTTGTTCGGGGCAGACAGAGGTAAAACAGATCCTCTGTTTGTTGTGTGGGTAGAGTTTTGTCTCTCTGGATTTGGCTGCCTTGTCATGGTTTACACGTCCTGTTTGCTTCTGGCAATAATAGCTCAGCCCTGCAGTCAGCTGGTTGCTGGAGCTGCCCCAGGTGCTCCATGGAGGGAGTGCAGGAACTCCAGAGCCCTTCAGCTTACACTGCAGCTCGAGCGCATTTGCTGGTCCCAGCTGCATCCTGACCATCTCCTGTACTTGTGAGGCGCATCCAGCGCACAGCCATTGCATTAGACAGATGCCTGCAAAGGCATGGGCTCCTGGGATTTATTCTGCCTGCTTTAATACTGCCTCATGCTATGAGGGCAAGGTAATGGCTCTCCCTCTGTCTTGCAGAGAGCAAGACTCCCAATCAGATCCTGAAGCTAGGAAGAGATGCTTGTCCTGGCTTCATTCCAGCTGCTTAGCTCTTGTCTGCACTAGCCTGGAAACAGCTTTTAATGCTGTTCCCCTGTAGTCCGAGGCACAGAGGATGCTTATGTCTGCAGCAGCTCACCAAATCCATTCTGCAGGAGTTAAAAAACAAGGTCTTATCAGCTGATCTGGAGGTGCTAGCATGAGCTTGTTCGCGGGGGTGGCGAACGCTGTTGTTCTGGTTGCAATGGCCTGCTAAGAGGTGCATGTCTCCCTGGCCAGATGGGGTTGTGGACAGTATGAACTGCAATAAGGAGCAAAATGGCTTTCTGCTAATGGCACGTGTTGGTGCTGGTTTGGTTTCTTTTTAGTTCCGTAGTTTTGTTGTGGGTGTTTTAACCCCTGTTCCCTCCAATATCTGCATTCTTTGACCACTAATAAATTGGAGGAGCAAGACCTTTTCTGGTCTTGGATGCAATGTGTGATCAGATAGAAAGCCAGACAATCTCTTCTGTCTTCTTCAGCCCACATGTTTGTTGGGATTGGATCATGCTTCGGTGACACATGAATTACTTGCTCTGGTCAATCGGAACAAATCCTGGTAGCTTTTGACTTGCCATTTCCATGTGTGGGCTGGAAAGTGGGAAGGGGGTGGGAAGGTCCCAGGTCCTTTCTGTAGTGATAGAAAACAGAGTCGCTGTGGCCAAGTGCCCATACATCCAGCTTACCGCCAGCTTGCCCTAGGTTTCAGGAAGGTTATTCTACGGTATGTTTTCAGTTAGAAACTGAAGGTGGTGGGGAGCTGAAGCTTCTGGGACAGAGGAGTCTTCAGTGCTGAAGGGAAAGCATGAAGGGAGCCTCTGATCTCCTTGTGGAAGAGCTGCAAATCTAGTTCCATAGTGCTGGTTCAAAGTCCCAGGGTTCCTGCAGCCTGCTGGTTAGCATGACCATTCCCAACACAGGCCTTCCAGTGTCTTAGGAAAGCTCCTGTAGCTTCACACTTGGCTAGAGCTGGTATGTGTCAGCTGCTGCTGAAAGGAGCAGTCCTGGCCTTGAGCCCTCTCCAGGGAATGGGGAGGGCTGTGCTCTTTCCAACAGCACAGTCAACTTGTACTGCGTTATATATGACTCCAGAGCCTGGAGAAGCATCTCTGGGCTTGAGCATAGGCTTTAAAACCACGTGAAGGGGGTGTCTGGCTGCAGAGTCCTGTTTCTTGGGCATGGGAGAATGCAGGTGGGACAGCTCCTTGCCTCCAGCCCCTGCTCTGCTGCTGGAGGTGGATTCCATTGCCTCTCTTGCTCTGGGACAAGAGGGACCCTGTCCCCATGGGACCCTGCGTGAAAGGAGGCATGTGCTGCATTCCCTTCCTCTGAGCCACGGGTCAGTTTCTAGTGCTGTGGTGCCTGGTCCCTTTGTCCTGAAGTGGTGTTCAGCTAAGGCAAATGGAGTTTATCTAAGGAATTTAGATGAGGATTTAGGTGTTTTTTTTTTTAAACCATGAGGATGGTTAAGCCATGGAAAAGGGGTCTGAAGTACTTGTGGGATCTCTTTTTTGGGTGATAGTCGTTGACTAGGCACAGATATCTGATCAGATGCCTGCTTTGAGTGAAGAAACCTCTAGGCATCCCTTCCAAGTAATACAACAGCCAGACTCTTTTATTGGGGAGGAAATTGCAACACAACAGTTTCTCCATGGTACTTGAAGTTATCTGTGGGTTGGTTTGACTGCAGTGCAATAAACATCCAGACTGGGGTTGGGAAAGAACTTTGGGCAGATCTATTGCAGCTTAAAGAGATGCTGGCTGTGAACTCCCAGGGTGCTGACCACTGCCTGATCTCCTCTTTGTGTGTTCTTAGTGGCTCTAAGGGAGAATGAGATAAACCAGCCTTTTCTGGAAGGGGTAACAAGCATCCCATAGTACCATTCCTGCTCTGTCTCGTACAAGCCTCAGCAGGCATGTATCCCAGGATGGAGGCATATACCACAGTTATTCCACCTGTTATTATCTTTAGGAACCTGGCATTTGCCCTCTCATTTATGGCTTTTATCGATGTTGCAGTTCTTAACATTATCCTGAAGCTGACTGTGCACCTGCCTAGCCCTTCATCTGCAAAACATCCTTTCTTGCCTCTAGTTCTAAAGCCTTAACGCATCTGTGTGCAGCTGCTCTTAGCTGTGAAGCTCTTGGGCACCATAAGAGCTGATTATATCTCTTGTTTTATCCATACTGGAGCATCTCTGGAAATGCTGACTGCTGGATGTGCAGCTTTGCAGCACTGATTTATCCCTTGGCTGTGGCCTGGGGTGGTGACACTGAGCACAGTAGCTCTTCTGGCAGTGGTGTGGCAGTGTCCAAGCCTCCTGTCAGGGTCGGAATGCCCTGGCTGTGCAGTGGGAGCCTCAGAGGCTCTGCACCACCCACTGCAGTCTACCACAGTCTCTGCTTTCTGACACTGGTGTCAAAATAAGGGGGAAGCCTGTGCTCATGACACAGCCTCTGGAATGGCTGCAACCTTGGCACTCCATTTGCTCTTTACTGCTTTTATTTTACTTTTCAGTGTCCAAGGCATTAGGTGTAGGTTTTGTCGCAGTATCCCTTAGGAGCGGAGGCTCAGCTATGTTGGTGATCTCACAGCTTCGTTGGAGGTCAGTCAGTCTTTCCAGAGCCCTTTTATTCTGTCATTTAACAGTAATGAGCTGGCGGAGGCCCAAAGAGGGGGGGAAAGACCTCTCCCTGCTTTTACCAAGTGGTTTGCTTCACAAAGACGTGACTTTGCTGTGTCTGCAAGTAGCAAAAGTATGTCTTACAGCATGAGACTGGGGTAATTATTGTGAAAATACGACTTTAAGCCTTGTGTTTCCATTTCTAAATGCTGTCATTGCTGCCTGTCTCCTGAGTATGCTCCCTCGTTCTTGCTATGGGTCAGATTTGCTCTTTTCCATGGGAAGCTTTTTTTCCAGAACCCAGCTGCTTTTCTGCAACCACTGTATGCTGAGATCACCCTCTAGAGAAGAGTTTGCTGCTAAAGATGTGTCCGTTTCTATACCGAGAATGTGGGTAGCCTGTATGTAGCTTGAAAGAAGCTGCACTTACTGTCTTGACAGTATCACTTGTGTGAGTTGTGGTGGTACCCTGTGTCTCGCATACACTTGGTCTAGGGACATGTGGGGAGACAACTGAATTTGTTGAGGCATGTGTAGACCTGAGGTCTCTCTCCTAGTATAGTTGACTTTTCTCCACCCCACAATGCTTGTTTTTTTTTGCCCTCTGTATTTTTCTAGCATTAGGCATCATGATCTAAGCTTTAAGATTCACTGGGACCCATTTAAGCCGGCGTCCTTGTTTCTGTTGTGGCAGCTGTTGTGGGTTTAAGATAGAAGCAGTGAAGCTTCCAGCCCTTTCCTCTTAAAGCTCTTGCATGTGGGAGCAGTTTTCAGAGGCAGAGAAGTGGGCAGCTGAAATTGCTGATGCTCAGTGATTTCCCAGTTATGCACTTGAGTACAGGAGGAACGTTCCTGCCTGGCAGGATGTGCTAGCTGATGGATTCCCAGCTGATTGCTGCTACTGCAGTGCTCCTCCAAATGGGAGCAGGGTGCAGGGCTGAGATGGGTGTTGCCGGAAAGCCAGGCTGTTCTAGCAGCTCCCTGTAAATAGGGAAGACATGCCAACTGGAGCAGAAACCTGCGGTGGAGACCTGGGCTGTGGCATCTGCAGAGCCATGAGGAATGCACCAGGATAAACTAGGAACTGTGAACTCCAGCTTGGAAAAGCACTCTTTCTTCCTATTCCTGGCTGGACCTCCCCCTGCCAAAGGCAAAGGGTGTGTGTCCCCCTCTCTGCAGGAACCTCCAAGTGTGTTTTCTGCCTGGATAAAGGACACTCAGTGCCCTTTACTGGCTGTGTGGGAGCAGTAGGAGTGCTTATGCAGCAGCCTCAGCCTGCCTGACCTTGGCATCAGTTGCCATTGAGTATGATTCCTCTGGAGGGCTGGGCACAGTGTGTAGACCTGCCAGCACTGGGAAGAGCTGGAAATAAGGCTTTGGTGGGAAGAATTGTTGATTTGGAGGGATAAGTTGTCAGCTCCCACCAGTGTTTGTTGGTTTCCTTTGCTGTATGGGATCTATCAGTGTTGAAATGACTTCTCTGCAGTCATCCTGTTGTTTTCTTGCTGGTACTTGGGAAGGAACAGCTTGCGTGTTGTTCCCAGGTCGTGTGCCATGTGTCCAGCCTGGATAATCCCCTGGCCTCCCTTGAATGGTGGAAGCTTGTTGGTACCTAACAGAGCTGTGCTTCCATCCTAAGGAGGAAAGACCAGGGTTGTGCAGAAGTGTTTGTACAGACAGTGAGAGAAGAGGAGCCTGTGTTGGTGTGTCCTGAGGATGCGGTTGTAGGGTAGGGTAAGTCTGTGCTGTGGGTCAGGATATTTGGATTATTTTCCTTTCTCAGTCTGAAATCTTTACAGTTTGGAAAACCAAGTTGATTGTAGGGCCTCTGGAATGCTTGAAGCTTTTTTTCTGCTGGAAGGGCTAAGGAAAGACAAGATGTCATTGTAGTGAAGGTACTGGTGGCTTAATATCCAGCTCAGCAATTTCTCAGTTATTCTGTTCACAGTGGAATGAATGAGGCTGATTTTTCTATGGCTTTGGATCTTGTCTGACTCTGTTATCTAGGAAAGTTCAAGCTCTGGTGGGTTTTTTATCATGATTTGTAATGTGTTCTTCTTCCCAATGCATTTGTATTGTGCTTTTTGAAGATGGCAGCGCGATCTCTCTGTGGACATCAGTAATGCTTCCATGACAGCTGCCAGCATGTTGCAGCTGACCCAGGACGCAGAGGGTGGGTGAAGAGGCACTTGTACTCCTCAGCTGTGTGAGCCTTAGGGGGTAGAGCTCTTGTTTGTTGTGTGCTGCGTATGGGGCTGCTCCTGGGGCTCTCCTTGTGTCCCAAGCATTGCAGGTGCTCCGGAGGACTCCCTCTAATGTCCCTGTTTCTGAGTGAGGGGCTGTGTTTCCATATGAGCTGAAACCAGTGGTGGGGTCATTTCGCTCTTTAGCAGTTGTTAACCTTGTCTCCTTTGGAAGCAAGTAAGTGCCTGCTGAGCCCTCCTGGGAAGCTCTCTGGATCTATTTCGGAGCAAGACAACAGTGCTTTGCCAGATGTGCCAGCACTAGCATCGATATGCATCTCTTCCTGACTTGTGTTTCACCCACAGAAGCCTGCTTTAGGCAGGGCTTCCCTTTCTGTTCTAGAACTCGATTGCTCCCCAAGATGCATTTATAAAGGTGGGAAAAAGATTAACCAAGGGAAACAGGGAGCAGAATGCTTAGCTGCCAGCTCCTGCAGAATCGGGTTGGAAGGCAGGGTATGAGTGGCGGCCAACTCTCAACAGATCCATTCTTTCCTTTGGAGTGGTCTATGGCCCCTATCTTGATCTTGGGAATGTTTTTCATGCCATTCTTGTAATATGGTCTTCTCTAAAGCAAACTGGGAAATCTCATAGTCCAGATGAGACTTTTCAGTGTAAAATGCGCAGGGTAACCGCACATGGAGCGTGGCAGATACCCAAAAGTGAAGAATACAGTGAAGTATGGCTTGGGGTTGGTGCTGATGATCATGAAGTGAATGTCAAGTCACATTGTGACTCTGGAGTGGGTGGTGGAGTGCTTGGCTCTTGCTGAAAGGTGTGAATAGGAGCCCAGTCTTCACATGCTATGTCTCCTGACGCTTCCTGAGGGATGGATGTGCATCAGTGGAGCAGAAACCAAAGATAGGCCTGAGCTCTCGGCTCATGAAACAACTTGAGGAGCTTCTGGAAGAGTGAGGCTGAAGAGGAGGAAATGGGTGGATATAATGAGATGTATGTGCTTTGAGCAACTGCCCCTGCACTGTTTGGTTTTGCCATCTTCACTTGCAAGTGCTGCAGCGAGGAAGAAACTGGACCCTCTTATTGCTCAGTGCCCAGTCCGGGGCAGGGGTAGTGGTAGCTGAGCTGGGGGATTGCCCTGTGTCCCGTGGGGTAGAGTGCAGGGTGAGCAGGAGAGGGGCTCTGCTCTGCCCTGTACTTGGGCAGCGTGCTCAGCAAGGCTGCTGCTGCACAAAGAGCTCGAGCCACGCGGAGGTGGGTCCTGCAGGAGGACAAAGACAAATGTGTTGGCAGCTCTCCCTGCTCCTGTGTAGGGCCCAGGGCAGTTTGCCAGCCTCCTGGTGCCCAGGTTCAGTGCCTCCTGACAGCTCCAGGCAGTGCGGAGGTGCTGCCTGCACAGGGCATGGCAGCGGCTGCCTTCAGCCCTGCAGGAGCCTGCCCTTGGGGTGACCCACAGCATGCTGCCTGCTGCTCGTGTCTCCTGCCCTCTGGCCTGTCTTCCCTTGCCCCCTGGATTTCACCCTGCAGGGATCCCACAGCCACACTGATGTGGGTTTGTAGCACTTGGTGCCCCTGTGCTAAGGCAGTAGCTTGGCACTCTCCTGTTGTATATGTGGGGGGCACAGGACAGGGAAGAAGTACGGAGTCCTTGTGGCATCCTGACGAGCCCTTGGCCTGGCAGCAGGGAAAGCTGGAAAAGCTGTTAGTGTTTCACGCTGACACCACACGGAGGTTATGCTAGTGTGACTGTAGCTCTTGGTGTATGTAATCGTTGTCACCAGGGGTGATTCAGTTCATGGTGGTGGTGTCTGTGTCCCTTTTTTCCACAATGGCCACCCTGTGCCAAGGCTTGGGGTTATGAGGATGGGCTCTTCTGGGCAGGGAAGGTTTGGTTTGTCCAGTAAGGTGCCTCCCTGTCTGAGATGCTCTTCCAGGATATTTTGCACTGAGGCGCCAGAAAGCTTTGAGCTGGCATCCCTCCACTTTCTATTCCCTTTCCTCTGCAGTCAGAAGAGGTGTTGAGCTCCGACAGGCTCCTTGCGTCGTGGTCTGTGGGCAGGAGGTGCACACATTGCAACCCCAGCTGCCAACTACAAATCTATGCTCTTAAATGGAAGCTAAATCAGCTTTCCTTGCTGCTGGGAGTGTGGGGGTGTGGGAGGTCAGCACTGATTCCGGCCTTTTGTCTCCTGTCCACGTGTGCCACCTGCACTGGTTGCAGCATTTCATGCCACAGAAGTGGAGACACATGCCCTGACAGCTGCCAAAGGCACAGGGGAAGGGCTTAGAGCAGAGGAGCAGTTGAATGCTGTCTCTGGCTGCTTGAAGGAGGCTGTGACACTTGTGTCTGGTTGTGACTCTCTGAAGCAGCACTGAGGCACTCGGGTTTTGTCTCTGTCCTTGCAGGGCTGCAGAAGCAGGACTATGTCCACCATGGTGTACCCAAGGGAGGAGAAACTGGACAAGTTGAGCCAAGAGGAGATAATTTCCAACACCAAGCTAGTGATGCAGGGGCTGGAGGCACTCAAGAATGAACACAACTCCATCCTACACAGCTTGCTGGAAACCATAAAGTGCCTGAAGAAAGACGAAGAAGCCAATCTCGTGCATGAAAAATCCAACCTGCTCCGCAAGTCAGTGGAGATGATCGAGTTGGGGCTTGGAGAGGCTCAGGTGAGAGCAGTGTTACCCAGCACTGACAGGGGAAGGGAGGCATTTGGCCATTGCCTCTAAGCTGCAGAGGCAGCAATGGGCTGAATGTGACCCTGAGGGTGGGTGGACCCTGAGCGTGTGTTTGAGGGGGATACCAGATTGCGGTAGTTACTGATTGTAACTCTTGACAAGGTGATGATGGCATTGTCCAACCATCTGAATGCTGTGGAGTCAGAGAAGCAGAAGCTGCGTGCACAGGTGCGGAGGCTGTGCCAGGAGAACCAGTGGCTGCGTGATGAGCTTGCCAACACCCAGCAGAAGCTGCAGCGCAGTGAGCAAACCGTGGCTCAGCTGGAGGAGGAGAAGAAACACCTCGAGTTCATGAACCAGCTGAAGAAGTACGATGAGGATGTCTCACCTTCGGTATGCCCCAGTCCTGTTGGGCAGCACCTTTGAGGGTGGGGAAGGCTGGACCAGTGGGATTACCTAGGTGTGATAGCATCACCCTGGATTTTGCCCCTTCCCAGCTGCTATGCATAGCAATACCTGTAACTAAAGGGAGCTTCCAGAGATTCTGCCCTATAACTAAAGGGGCAGAGTCTCTGGAATAGCATGGAGTAGCATGCCAGGGTGTGCTGGGGGAAATTTGGCTTTATTTGGGGGGAGGAGGGGGTTGTAAGATGGTGGTGGAGCTAACAGGGGAAACTGAGGGTGTTGGTGGGCTGCAGTAGGGAGGAGAGCTTGGCAGCTGATTCAGCCCAGGCTGCTGTCTTCTCTGAGAGCACACAGTACTATCATTCCATCCTCTCAGGAGGAGAAGGAGGGTGACTCCGCCAAGGACTCTCTGGATGATCTGTTCCCGAATGAGGAGGAGGAGCATGGTCCTGGATGTAAGTGTTTGCTCGTGCATGCTTGCTGCTGTCTCTGTTCAAGCCCGCTGTGCCAACTGTGCCCCTGTGTTCTTCTGTGCCTGCAGTGCCCCACCAGCACAGTAGTGCAGTGGCAGCTGCCCAGCAGGGAGGCTATGAGATCCCTGCACGCCTGCGCACGCTCCACAACCTTGTCATCCAGTACGCCTCACAGGGACGCTACGAGGTGGCTGTGCCACTCTGCAAGCAGGCGCTGGAGGACCTGGAGAAGACATCTGGCCACGATCACCCTGATGTGGCCACCATGCTCAACATCCTGGCACTAGTGTACAGGTGAGCATGCTGGGGAGAGCAGGACTGGGCCAGGAGAGCCTTCTGTCTCTCCCATTTACCAGGACAGCACATGATGGTGATAGGGAGCTTCCCCTGCTTCCAGTGATTTGCCTTTCAAAAAGGTTTTGGCACAGATGGGGTATTTGTACCATCAGGCTCCCTAGTATTCCAGGGAGGAATGGAGAAATGAAAGGGCTAGGGGGGCTGGATCTGTGTGGAAGGACTGTTGTTAGCAGTTGTGCTTGCAATGGGCTGTGGTGCCCAAATCCTGAATAAATGCTTGACTTTGCACTGCAGGGATCAAAATAAATACAAAGAGGCAGCACACCTCTTGAATGATGCACTCTCCATCCGTGAGAAGACTCTGGGCAAAGACCACCCAGCGGTGAGTGTCTTCTTCCTCATTCAGTCCATTCTGTTGCCTTGTGGGCCCTGCTAGGGCTAGAACAGTGCCCCTGTGGTATGTCTGCAGCTGGACTGCCAAGGTCAGCAGTGAGCTCTGTAGTGTGTGAATGCTGTTCACACCATGTAGGGCTCTATTTTGCTGCTTCAGAATGGCCTGTCAGAGGCTGGTTTCTCCTGGATCCTGCACTGTAGGCAGGGTAGCCTTCTGCCTCTGAGCCTTCTTGTCTTCAAAAGCAGCTGTCTTGCAGGCATGAAGGAAATGGTACTGCCATGTTACTGCTGCTTGCACCCCTTGTTTGATCCTGCTGGATTCTGCTCTGTTTCATGGAGAAGCTTGTGTCCCTGCAGGTGGCAGCAACTTTGAACAACCTGGCTGTTCTCTACGGCAAGAGAGGGAAGTACAAAGAAGCAGAGCCGCTGTGTAAGCGAGCCCTGGAGATCCGTGAGAAGGTAGGTACGGGTCTCCCGTGCTCTCCTTCCTTTCTTTCAGCCCTCCCTGAGGGTTTTCCCCCCATTACCTCACTGCACCTTGGAGATCTAGGACCTAACTAGTCTCTTCATCTGCTGACTTTGCCACCACCTTTCCTGTCTCTCCAGTGTTTGCAGCCTTAGAGAGGCCTGCCAGGAGGTGGAAACTGGAATTTCTTCCGTTTACCTCCTTAGTCCTTGGCTCCTGTCTGACATAGGCATGTCATGGAAGAGACTACAGTGTCTGTTAGCTCCAGGAGTCCACTGCAGTCTTTAAATGCTTTTGTGGCTTCTCTTACTTTCTTTACCCAGGTCCTAGGCAAAGACCATCCTGATGTGGCAAAGCAGCTGAACAATCTAGCCCTGCTGTGCCAGAACCAGGGCAAGTACGATGAGGTGGAGTACTATTACTGCAGGGCTCTGGAGATCTATGAGAGCTGCCTGGGTCCTGATGACCCCAACGTGGCCAAGACCAAGAACAACCTGGTAATACCCCTGGGAGAGGCTGTGTGGGGATGGGGAGTGTAGCCATGGGGAAGGTGAACATGGCCCTGGTGCTTGGAAGATACAGAGAGATAGCTGCAAGAGGGGGGCAGAGTTAATTTGTGTTGCCCAGTGGGGCTGGAGCTGTTTTCTTGGTTGCAGGCCTCCTGTTACCTGAAGCAAGGCAAATACAAAGATGCAGAGGTGCTGTATAAGGAGATCCTCACACGTGCTCACGTGAAGGAGTTTGGCTCTGTGGATGGTTTGTACAGCAGAAGCTCTTGGGGCTAGGGAAGGGTGGGCAGTTTGGGCTCCTGGCTCTCAGCCTAGGCTTGGTTGGGTCTGGTATTCTCCTGGCGGAAGGATGGGATGCTTCCCAGGTCCTCTGCTTTGGGCAGCCCTTGGGACACTGCTATTCTTGTGTGTTATGCTGCTCTTCATCCCTGTGGGAGGACTACTTTGCTACGTTCTCTGTCTTGCCCTTGTGATTCTGGTTGCCTTTCTTGGGGCTTGGGGGATCTGGAAGCCTTGTCACTTCCCTCCTGTGAGCTGCTCGCTCTGGGGACAGAGTGCTTGGCTGTGTAGGAGGCAGAGCCCCATTGGAAGTGGCAGAGGACAAGGGTGAGGTGGTGAGCAGAGTTGTCTTGCATTCTTCCCCACACAGATGAACACAAACCAATCTGGATGCACGCAGAGGAGAGAGAGGAGATGAGCAAGGTGAGTGATGGTGTTGATAGCAGCAAGAACCCTGGGAGGGGAAGGAGACACGGGGGTTTAGATCCTCTCGTTACAGCCACAGTCTCCTTCCTGCAGTCTGAAGAGCTGCCATGGCCACTGATGAAGGCCAGAAGGAGTCTGGAGAGTGGAGAGATAGCATGGCTGCTCCTTGGGGTAGCAGGGAGGGAAGGCCCATTGGAGTGCTTGATGCCCTTCCTTGGGCAGGGGATTGTTCAGCCTCTCCAACCATGGCTGCATGCTCTCTCTTTTTGCTTCAGTGATCCCTCTAGGGCATGCAGATGATGGAAGATGGCAGATGGCAGAGGGTTGTGCTGCAGAGCCTTGGCACTCAGTTCCAAAGAGCTGCTAGTACCCAGAGCACAACCTACTTCTGAAGCAGCAGCCCTAAGGCTGCCTGGGGAAAAGCGGAGGTCAAGAAGAAACTGCTGCTGTCAACTTGCTTAGAAAACAGAGCCAAACCTCCAAGACAGATTTTTGCACAGGGTGGGCCCTATCCTAGTTGGTGGCTGAAAAAGGATAGGCATAGGTTGTGCTTGCCTTGGACTAAGCTGAGAGACAAAGACACCTACTGCTGTTGTTCAGGCCCTGCTCTGTGCTCAGCTGATAATGCAGCAGTGTCCTGCCTCTGCATTTCCCAAGCCTAAAAGCTCGCCTGCTTTTTGGCAGGTGGGTGAAGCAGCAGAACGAAGAGCTCTGGTATAGTCATCTAGCTGCAGGGGGAGCAGACACTGTCCTTCCTTTGCCCTCCGAGCAGGCCCCATCCCTGTATGGGCTCAGACAAGCAGGCTCCAGGCTTTGGCTTAGTGACTTACCAGTCCCATCCTGCGAGCACTTAAGAGCAGGGCTCCAGTAGCTGCCTCCCAGCAGCATGCTGTGCCTTCCCATTGAACTGCTCTGTGCAGTCCCCAGTGCAGGGCAGTGCTCAGCTCCACCTTGCACTGCTCCCGTTCCTGCCCTGTGAAGGCTCTGCTGTAAAGAAGTCACACTTGCTGCCACATCCTGCACAGGCGACATCGAAGTCGGCGCAGACACCAGGCTTCCCTTCCCCCTCTGGGACTGGCTCACTCCTGGGGAGGTCTTTGGAGAGTTAAGGTCAAAAGTGTGGGGCTGTGCTTCAGAAAATGTCAGATTTGCTACAGGGCAAGTGAACAGGCTCGGGAACCTACAGCTGGACTGAGATTTGTTTTATAACCCAAGGCAAGGGCTGAGCTGCTTTGCCTATCCCTAGTGCAACTGTACCCATGCCCTGTGGCAGACACGGTTGGCATGGCCTTCCTGGCCAGGCAGCAGTGACCACAGAGCTGCTTGTCCTGCTGGCCCAGGGGCTGGGGCTGCTGTGCTCTGCTTTGTGCTGTGATTCTTCATCTCCTATTAAAAAAGTCATCAAACCCCTCTTGCAGAGCTTCACTTCTTTTTTTCCCTGTGGGTTCAGCCACCCTCTTGGTGCTGAACACCCTCTGCAGCTTCAGAGGTGTTTTGAGTCCTGAGCTCTCCTGTCCCTGGGGCATGCCCAGGCCACGTAGGCTCTGGTGCAAGGAAACCTGTGTGTGTCTGTGGCTCAGGGAGACTCCACCATGTGGGGTAAAGATCTTAAGAAGCGTGTGGGACCGAGTGAGAAGAATAGTCCCTGTGAAAACCATTTCTTCTGGGCTAGAGCCCTTGCCAAAGGGAATCTCCTGTTGTGGAGCCAGTGCTCACCACACACCAGGGTGCACAGGAGCCCTACTCCTGCAGCAGAGGCAGTTCCTGCCTGCAGCTGCCATGGTGGCTACTGTCCCGGGGTAATGCTGTCTGGCAGCTAGCATCCTGCAGAGTAGGTTGTCCTTGTGGATCTTCTGCCTTGACCATCGTGCTCTGCCCTGTCTCCTGTTGCTCTGTCCAGCAGCCTCTTTGTTCCTGGCTGTGGTAGGGCCAGCCAGCTTTGGGGTGCAATGACTGGGCATGGAGAGGAGACAAAACAGCTCATGGGCAAAGCTGCCAGGGGTAGAGGCCTGACCTTGGATGTGGCTGGCCGATTCCTTTGCTAGCTGTGTCTGAGGATGTTAGTGCCCTTGCTGCCTGGCATGTACAGGGATTTGTTTTGTTGGTTGGGGTGGCTTCTTTTTGGTCTCTCTTTTGTATGATGGGTAGGATGTTACGTCCTCCAGAGCACCGTGAGGATAGGCTGTGTTGTCCCTGCTGCCTTTGGTACTATGGAAGGGGAAAGAACATGGGATTATGCTCCTTGCTGGGGTGGATACATCATTTCTATTTGAGCCCCAAATCTGTTGTAGCAAATGGGCTCTCAGCTTTCCCTCCAGGAACCTGCTCGGCTTCATCACTGCCTTTGCATATTGTATTTCCAAAGGCTGTGCTGGTGTGGAGGTGCAGCCAAGGGTCTGACCCTGGCAAAGGCCAGAGAAGGCAGTAGGCATGGGGCTAACAGCTTTCCTCTCTCTTCATCCCATAGAGCAAGCACAGAGACAGCGCTCCCTATGCTGAGTACGGCGGCTGGTACAAGGCCTGTAAGGTCAGCAGGTAAGAGGTGGCTCATGGGCAGCTGTGGGCTCTGGAGAGAGCAGGCCTCCCGCTCACCTTCCACCACTGCAGCCCGACGGTGAACACCACGCTGAGGAACCTGGGTGCTCTGTACCGGCGCCAGGGCAAGCTGGAGGCGGCGGAGACCTTGGAGGAGTGCGCGGTTCGCTCCCGGCGGCAGGTAACCCTGCAGGGATCCTCCCTGGGGCAGGGAGCACTGCGGGATGTGGCAAATGCATGGCACTGCCTGTGGCTTGGGTGTGCTGTGAGAGGGCCTCTCTGGGCCTTGCAGCCTCTGACACCCTTGGTTTATGGTCCCGCAACACCAGAGCATCTTGGTGGTTAACCCTGGGGTTGCATTTGTGCGTGTGTGGGGCTGTGCAGTATGCACATGGATGGAGCAGGTTGTCAGTGTGTGTGTCCGTGTTGGGAAGAAGGTCTGGCTCTTTGAGTGCAGAGGTGCTGCAGCCAGGTTAGTGCAGGGAACTGGGCTTTTTCAGCTACTGAGGACATCTGTTCCCAATGGGATGTTTTCTTCCCCCCCTTTTTTTTTGTTCCCCAGGGAAACACAGTAGGGATTTCTTAGAGTACCTCTTACCCTAAACTGCTCCCTGTCCTCAGATAATAAAGCAGGAGCTGTAAACAAAGACTGCAGAACAACAGAAACCTTCACAAAGGTGAAGGAAAAAAAGCTGTTGGCTTTGGGGTAGCAAAACCTTGTCCCCCATAATAGTTACGGTTTGATGGGACTTACTGAGCTGGGAACCCTGCAGGGTCTAAGTGCTGGGTGGCACTTGGCTCCATTCTGCTTGTGCTGGAGAGTTTTGGCTATGAGGGGGCAATGCCCAAAAGAGAGGATGGGACCAAGCACAGTGATGACACAGCAGATCCCTAGAGGGAAGGAACACACAAGGGCAAAACGTGGTGCTTCCTTATCCCTTTCTCCTTGCAGGGCATTGACCCAATCAACCAGACCAAGGTGGTGGAGATCCTGAAGGAGGGTGATGGCACAGAGAGACGTCGGAGCCTGGGGGGCAGCGTCAAGTATGAGAATGCCACAGACGGTAGCGAGGAAGTGAGTATGGGCGTGGAATGGAGCGGGGTAAGTACAAGACACCATCAAGAATGGCCTCAGCTGGCTGCCAGAGGGAAGGGACTGCCTGCCTCGGGGCTGTCCCCATGTGGCCTGTCGTGGCATCCTTGTCTGCCTCCATTTGTACCCTGCACACTTCCTTCCCCTCTTTCTTGGCATGAGCCAGCCAGCCTGCAAAGGTTTGTGGCTGGGCCTGGCTTTTGGTGTATCCCTTTTGGTGGATATCCTCAACTAGGGCTCCTGCTTCCAGGGGGCTGTTTAGGCCCTGGCGATGCACAGCATGAGCTGGTCCTGGTCTGCCCTTAATCTTAGCCTTGCAACCTTATTAACATCTCTCTCTGCTGCTCCCCTCTTGAGGCCCTGGCTGAGAGCATTGGATCCACCTCAGGCCCACAAGCCTCTGTGGGCAGTGTGGCTGTTCTGTCCTGCACTGCACCCAGGCGATGCTGAGGCTGGGGAGGGCTCTGGGGGTGTGTGCCTGGTGTGTTTGTGACTGAATGACTGCAGGGCATGGTCATAGTCTGCAGCCAGTGTCTTTGTCGTCCCCCTCTCTGGGTCTCATGCCCTCCGTAGGCTCTGGTGGTAAAAGGCAGGTCTTTGGGATGCTAGGCCAGCTGACCAGTGGTGGCAAAAGAAGCTGGTGTTAGCTGAGGCACAGACAAAGCAGCCTAAGCCTGTCTAGGCTTGCTCTGAGACTGAGTGGCACTTTGGTCACTAGTGCTGATAGAGGGTGATAGGGGTCCAGATCTGTGATGGGTGCCTTTTGTCTTCTGCAATGAGGAGGATGGAGAAGAGGTGGAAAGTGAGCATGGTGCTAGTGGGTGCTTGGCTCAATGCTAGTTAACGCTTAGAATTCCTCCTGCAAACCTTAGCAGAGAACATAGCGTAGCTGGGTGTACCCAGGGGTGGTTGTGGCTTGGCACAGGCGACACACTGAGCACATGGAGTCCTTTGCTCCTCCCTCACATCTGCTGTCACTAACCCTTCCCCACCTGGCTCCACTCTATCTCCACCGCATGAGCTCCCTTTCTTCCTCCTTCCTCTTCCCTGTTGCCATGACAGCCCCTCAACATCCAAGCCTGAAGCCTGCTGGCTCTCTTGATTGTGGATTGTACCCCGGAGATGACTCAAGGGGACCTGGGGAGCAGAGCTTTGAGAGGCCCCCAGCAGCCCCACCAGATGAAGGGCTGTCCTCTGCTCCACCCCTTGGTATCAGGAGTGAAGAGGGTCATAGACTTGCAGAGACACCAACCTTGGGCCTTTGCGCTCTCTGGTTCATAGAGGGGCTAGGCAAGCACAGAGGGAGGGCTGCAGGTTTGAGTTAGGATCAGCTGGTCCCTGTCCTGGCTGGTATGTCTCCACTGTTCCTCCTGGCTGTGGTTGGTGTGCGGTGATCACTTTGCACTAGTGATGGTCTGGGAAACCTTCCAGTCTCTGAGCTGATCACCCCAAGGCAAGCAGGCAATGCCTGACCCAGCCAACGGGATAGTTCTTGCTCATATGACCCTTCCCCATGGCCCAGCCAGCTGTAGATAGCGGGTTTGAGGGCTGGCCTAGCACCCTTGGGGACACAGCTGCTGCCACATGATGCTGCACACGCAGCCAGCCTCTTCTCCCAAGCCAGCAGCCCTGCTCTGGGCTGCAGCTCACCAGAATGGAGGCTGAGGCAGCTCCAGCTGCTCCTGTTTGTCATGGCCAGTTGTTCCCTGTAGCAGTCTAGTGCCTTTGGATGTGCTGCCATCCTTTAGCTGTCAGCTGCTGCGGGCAGAGCCATGGGAGTCCCCAGGGTGCCATCAACCTCTGTGCGCTGCTGCCAAGGGGAGCCCTGGAGCACCCCAAGGCCTGGACCAGCTGCGTGCTGCCCAGGGAGCTGGGAGAGCCAGGATGGTGCCAGCTCAGTGGTGCGGAGGCCTTGGCAGGCACACCATGCTCATGGCCCAGGAGCAGGGACCTTTCTGAGCAGGAGGCCCAGGCTGTTCCTCCTGAAGCTGGCTGTTCTACCAGCCTGCTCGAGCACGCCGGCAAAGATGTGAGCCCACTGACTGAGCCTTACAGGGCTCCCACCCTGCCCAGGCGTGGCCCCATCTCTGCATGCAGCCTGGGCCCTGCTCCTCACCTGCACCTACAACCTCACGGCCTTGTAAATTGTGTCTTTCTCCTCTCTGTGCACTAGGCTTAAATGCCTCCCGAGACTCCCTCTTTCCCCTCCACCGCAATCACCTGGATGTTTGTGTTGTATCTTCCGACTTTTCCTCCACACCATCCCTCCTTCCTCGGCAAGGACTCCACGCCAGCCCCCCAACCCTCCCGGCGCGCGAGGGCACCGCCACGGCTGCAGAGGAGTGAGGTCCTGGCCAGCGCCAGCCCCAGCCCCATGGCCAACAAGAGCAGGAAGAAGCTGCGTGGAGCTGCCCGCTCCCCTAGGCCAGGGCCACGGGCACCGTCCCCTCGCGTGTCCCCACCCCAGCCTGCCCCTGTGCGTTGCTGGGGACCAGGCCTGCAGGGGATTGTCTTCACTCCAGGCGTTCCGACTCCGCCATCATTAGCCATCCTCAGCCCTCCTAGCTTGTTCCCTCCATCTCTGCAGAAGCCAGGAGCGAGGCATGAAGATGGGGAGCCCTTGTGGGACAGGGAGGCCTGGCCCTGGCAGGGCTGTCATGTGCCCAGTTGCTTTCTTCCCTGTAGGCTTAGCTGATTTTAGTGCCCTGTAGCAAACCTGCGCTGGCCACTGGTGCGCTGGGCTCTCCCTGCAGCGTAGGGCAGTCCCTGTCTTGCTTCCCCCTCCCTGCTGAGCTCTGTGATCTAGTGGCAGCATGTAGGCCTCTGTAGGGACATAGGGTGGCCTGTAGCTACTGTACATCCAAGACAAGGTGAGGGGGTGACAGCTAAGCGCCATGCATGAAGCAGGGTCTTGCCAGGACAAGCATGTTTGGAGGCAACCTCCTGACCTGATGCTGTAGCCTAATTCCTGATGACATTAAGGGGTGGATTGGCTCCCCCTTGCTCCAGGGTCCCCAGGCATGGTTGCTGGGAGAGGCGAGGTGAATCTGTTCAGTGTTCCATGCAGGCAGAGGAAGGGCAGGAGGAAAGCAGAGCTTTTCTGCAGGGGCCAGGCTCCACGCTGTTAGAAGTGGTTGATACAGGGAATGGGCTGGTTTGGAGCGGTGGTTGGGAGAAAATGTGCAAAGAAGGATGTGAGGAAAGGAAGAGTTGGGGCTTGGAGTGCTCTGAGGATGTGGAGGCAGATGGGATGGTTTGAGGGAGGTTTCCACAGGAGCTGAAGGAGCAGGTTAATCACGGAAGGGGGGAAATTCCTGAACACAGGACCTGGCTGAGCAGGCTGGTCCTGGGCTGTGAGTTCCTGCCTGGCTGTCCCTAGCCAAGCAGGAGGGAAACCTGTAACCCTGACACTGCTAGGAAGGCAATGCTGACCCTTGTCGTGCGTGGAGGTGGCTCAGTGCCTCTGATGGGACTCCAGACCTGCACAGGGTCTGATGCTGTCAGTCCCTACTGGGAAGGGGGAAGTTTTCCAGGGCCTTGAGCCTCATCCCACCTCCTATGGGATGTGAACCCTGGCCCTCCTACCTGTGAAGGAAGCTGGGGAGGCTGCAGCCAGCAGGATAGAGCCCAGAGGCCAGCGCAGGAGCCCATTTATTTATTTAGCTAGCTAATTTGCCTCATGCTATCATCTGGCAGGTTGTGATACTAAATGTGCTTATGTCTGCCTGGGCCTGGCTTTCCTGTGGGGGTGCAGAGACCTTGGGGCATGTGCATCCTGCTGCCCTGGGAGCTTGTGCTTGCTGACAGGAGCTTTGTCCCTGTGACCATGGAGTGCAGAGCCCAGGGCTGAGTGCTCCGGGCTGTGCCTCCTCTGCCTCTCTCCCAGCGCCGCTCCACGCTCTGGGGAGCGGTGAGTCCCCAGCACAGGGTGCGTTCAGGCCTGTGTGTGCTTTGCCCTGTGCTGGACCCGGTGCTGTAACAACCGTACCTCTGATTAAAGGCAGACAGACCCGAACCGCTGCCCTGTGCTTCTTTCCATGCTGTGTAGGCCAGCGCCGGTCAGCCCTGGGGTGGTGGGTGCAAGCGCTGCTGGAGCCGGTGTGGGGTTGCTTGGTGCCTTGTGTGTCTGTAGGGGCTGTGCTGCCCGCCAGGCACCTCTGCAAGGGATGAGGGACCCAACCCCACTGTGCCTCTCCCTAACCTCCGACCTGGGGTTGCTACTGACCTCAGCTCTGTAGCAGTGTGTGGCAGGGCTGCCCTGGAGCATCTGAGCTTTTAGGCCTTTCCCAAGCAGTGTTTCCGTTAGCGAGAGCAAGCCCCCAGTACTGATCTCCACATGCTGCCAAACCCCGCTCGAATCCTCTGCCCTCTGTGCAGCAGTCGGGGCGGGAGCACGCAATGGAGAGTGGCTCAGTAGTGGAGTTGCTTCTTTGAGTGCTCTCATCCTGGTGGGTGCAGTGGGGTAGAGGCTCTGCAGTAAACCAAGCCCCATACATGTTCTGGCTTAAAAATAACCCTGCAGCAAAGGGAGTAGGGAGAGGAGGGAGGCTATTTTTAACCCAGCATGCACCAGCGTTTGTTCTGGTGTTGATCTGCAGTCAGTCTGCATTGCTGCAGCTGGGGAAATGCCCTGACCCCAGAGCAATACTTTCTAGCTGGATCCTGCTGCCCTCATACCATGTTCCTACTCCCCTGCCCCTGCTGTGTGCCCTTCTTCATCCCTGGCTTGCATGCCCTGGCAAGAACAGTGCCTGGTATGGCAGTACCCTGGTGACTTGGTGTAAGTGTGATGGGGAAGCAGAAGACACCCCACCCCTGTCTCTGCTGGTGCCATGTACCATGATGCCTGGGGCAGGAGCTGAGTTATTTTCCTTGCTAATACTTTGGTGCTCTCTGCATTCCTGGTGATGGGGTCCCTTGCAGCAACAGCACATGGCTCCCGGTTTGGAAATCCCTCATCCTAACGAGAAAGTGAAGAGATTCAATGCACTTGGCTTATCCAAGGAGGGATGAGATGAATACTGGGAGAAAGGGTTGTTGGTAGGAAAAGTCCTGTTCAGCTGCTGAAGTGGGGTCTAGGGCTGGATTGGCTTTGGGTAATTGGAGTGGGGCAGTGTTGGGAAAGCCTTCCCCAGGGCCCCAACCTGCAGGGGTTCAGGACAAAGGAGTGACTGACCTAAGGCAGACAATATGCTTCCCTGCAGCCCTGATGCAACTGCTGATGCCAGCCTGGGCCACAGGGCATTTTGGTCATTTAGAGCAGTACAAAGGGGCTCCCACTCCTGTTTGTAAGGAGCAAAGAGCTTTTGTGGTCACGTTATCTCTGCTTTTTCTGCCCTGATGTGCCAGGAGCCATTGGGATCAGGGGCAGGGAGCATTGCTGTTACTGGGCCATCAGAACAAAAGTAACCACATCAGCAGTAGTGCTACAGCCTTGTGTAAGGAGCATGCCTGGCCACAGGGGAAGAGCTTGGTGTCATGGGCACAGTGGCATGAGGTGGTGGTATCCTGACAGCCTGCGCTGTGCATGCACGTGGAGCTAAATGTGGGAGATGGGCTAGAGTCTGCCAGGGGCTGAGAGAGCCTTTCTGAGTAGTGGAGATTTATGGGGTTGTGGGGGAGGAAACAGGCTGGGGAGCAAGATTTAGGTTTTGGTCTTTGGAAAAAGCAGGGAGCCATAACGAACCCTGCAAAGTGCCACCCTGGGGCAGCCAGTGGGGCCAGGCACAGCTGAAGTTGGGGTGTTGAGGAGAGTGGTACCTGCTTGGCAATGCAGTGTCGGTGCAGCCACATGAATGCATCCCAGATGGTGCTGCCTGAATTGCTCAGCAGGCTCAGAGTGAATCATCTTGGGGGGTGTTAGAAGTGGGACAAGGCTGTGTGTGCATGTGGGTCTTGTCTGACATGAGTGAGCCTGCAGGCCTGGCATGTGGTAAAGCTGTGCCATGTTTGAGCCAGGCTCTGGGGGTGCCAGTCCCATTTGTGCTGGTGCCTGGTGCAGGTCGGCAGCTTGGTTGTGTGTTGAGCTTGCACCAGGCAGGAGGGAGGGTCAGTCTGGATGAGCCAGGCTGTGGGGTGGGGATGTCCTTGACTTAATGGTCATCATGTCCTATGGAGAACCAGAGTGAGGGGGGGCCATGTAGTAAGCAGTCAGCTTGCTCTGGGCCAGGTTAAATCCTCGGTGCAAGAGGGTGTTTGGAGCCAAGCCCAGTTCCCAGCCACTCAGCTGCAGCATGCCGGAGCCCTAACAGTGCCACTCAGCCATCACCCCGGCTTGTGTCTCTGTGTCCAGGATGGCAGTGGCACCCTCCAGCGCAGCAGCTCTCTGGGGAAAATCCGGGATGTGATCCGGAGGAGCAGTGAGATGTTGGTTAAGAAACTGCAGGGCAATGGTCCCCTGGAGCCCAGGAACACCAGGTAAGGACCAGGGCTATGAGGGCAACACTGGGTGCAGGGCAGATGGAGGGGGGGGCTGCCCTGAAACGGGGTCAGGGTCTGGACAGGCACAGCAAGAGCACACCTGCTCTCCTCTGCTTTCTTGTAGCATGAAGCGAGCTGCATCACTAAATTACCTGCACAAGTCTAGCGATGCTTCATTTGAGGTAAGCACCCTGTGCGTGGCGGGGCTGGTGGGGGCTGGAGCCGCGGCCAGTGACAGAGGCTGGGGGTGGCCACGCGTCTGGTGCCGGGGGCCTCTCAGAAGGCGTTAATCCCTGCAGCAGTGCGTGGAGCTGGAGCCTCTCTGCCTTCCCGTGGCGGGGCTGAGCCCACCCTGCAGCCCCCGGCCAGCTGCCGTGGCTCCACACCGGAGGTGTTGCCTCCATGGAGACGCCTTCCTACCTACCGAGCTCGACCGGCTCGGAGCGGGAAGGGCAGAGGTGTCCCTTAGTGTGGCTGGTGGGAGCCCTGCGGTGCGGGCGGCGGGGCTGTCAGCTTTGGGGCGCGGGTTGCGGGTGCCGGTGCTCACAGGCGCTGTGTTTTGCAGGGCGCCCCGGGGCTCCGCGCAGAGAGCAGGGGCCTGAGCGCCAGCAGCACGGACCTGTCCTCCCACAGCTCCCTGCTCTCCTCCAACTGAGCACCGAGCCCGCCTCGCCCCGCTCCGCCGCGCTCTGGTCCCCGGCCCGCCGCCCGCACGCATGCTCTTGTGCGGCACCGCCGGCAGGGGGCGCGCTCGCAGGCGGCTTGGGCGGCAGTGTCGAGGGCCGGCCCCGGTGGTACCGGGGCAGGGGTGTGCGGAGGCGGGCGGCGGGCGGGAGCGGAGCGGCGGGGCCAAGCTGTGCGGGAGCTGATCAAATAAAACCGACCCCACAACCGAGCGCGGCTCCGGCACTGCGGGAGGGCGGGCACTGGGGCGGGAGGGTGCCTTCTGCCGGCAGAACAGCGGCAGGGCGGGAGGGGAGGGGCGTCTGCGTGACGACAGCTGTGACGCAGGCCGGGGGCGGGGTGCTGGCGGGCGCGGGAAGGGTGGGGGGGTGATGGCGCGCATCACGCTGGAGGACCTGGAGGGGCTGGGTGAGGAGGCCGGCGGTGGGGACGGGGACGACGAGGAGGAAGAGGAGGAGGAGGAGCGGGAGCGGCTGTTCGCGCACTGGGAGGCCGTAGCCAGCACGCACCGAGTGACCCTGCCCCGAGGTGAGCGGGGGCCCTGCCGCGGGTGAGAGCGGCCTCGGGGCCGGCGGCACGTCCCGCGCCTGGCGCGGTGCGCCGCGGGGCTGTCCCCGTGCTCTCCAGCCCGGGCGAGCCGCGGCCCCTCTGTGCTTTGCCTTGCAGACATGGCGGGGCCGATCGTGCAGATGACCCGGCACGGCCAGGCTCGCGAGCCCGTGCCCTACGTTACCCTGCCGCGGCGGGAGGAGGTGAGGCCCGCGCCTGCCCGCAGCCGGGCCCGGCCCGCGGGGAGGCCGGTGCCGGTGCTGCCGCCAGCCTGGGCAGCAGCGGGAGCTGGAAGTGCCCAAGGCCAGGTTGGACGGGGCTTGGAGCAACCTGCTCTAGCGGAAGGTGTCCCTGCCCACGGCAGGGGGTTGGAACTGGATGAGCTTTAAGGTCTCCTCCAACCCAAAGCAGTCTGTGGCTCTATGAACTTTCCAGCCTTTACTTTAGAATCGGACTAGTCTTGCTGCTCTCGCATTTTCTCCTCGTTTATTCTCTGCTGAGGTGGACACGTGCAAGACAGTGAATTTGCAGTTTGGAGTCTGCGCCCTGCCTTGTTCAAAACACCTCGTTGCATAGCTCTGAGCCCTGCTGGGTGTCTCTTTGTGCTAGTTACCTGGCTACCTGTTTAGCTAGAGGGTGCTCCTGTGGGGAGCTGTCAGACCTGAGCATGTGCTGGTGTTTGCCTCAGCTGCCAAGCCGAGCACGGTAGCTTCTGCTTGAAGGCCTCCTGTTCTTGCTGGCTACGTTGCACAGCTCCTGTTACCCCTCACACAAAAGGGTGTTTCTGAGCCTTGCGCAATAGCTGTGAAGAAGCACTTGTCAGACTGGTTCACGTGTCTCTGCAGGCTTGGTTGGGCTAGCTACCAAGAAGACATTTGTCAACTGTCCTGTACACGAGGAGAGCTTAACCAGTTTCTTCTGGGCTGAGGTCCAGCACTCCTGCCTGTAAAACACGCCTGAGCATGTGGGTTGTACAGCTCTGAGCTGGGGCTCCACCACACTCCCTCTGGCGTCTGGGTCTCAGGGACTTAGTCTGAGCTCTTCTCTACCTTTACCCCACAACTGTGGGGCCTGAAGATCTTCCATTGACGGTGACATCCTCTCTGTGCGTGAGGAAGGTTCTTGGAGTTTGACTGTGGGGCTGGGTGAGGAGATGGAAGCCACTTCCAGGCATTAGTGCTGAGGAGACTCTGGAGTTGGGGAGCTTAAGGACGTGTTCCCCAGGCTCAGGCAGGTCAGTTTTACTTGGTTGCTCCTCCCTCAGCCTTCAGTGCCACAAGCCCTCGGCCTTCTGGAGGCACCTGCAGAGCCTTGCTCTGTCAGTACTCGCCCAAATTCCCCAGCTCACATTGCAGGGACCCATTGCCACTGGTCTGTGTGAAGCATCTTTCTCTTGGTTAAGTCTCATCTTGTGGAGTGGTGGTGGTCAATGTAAGGATCAGTCCGTGGAAGGACTGGACTGCCTTGCTGGGCTGATGGGTTTATTCGCAGATGGTGTGGCAGGTGAGAATCACAAAGAGTCTAGAGGGACTGCTGGTTTCCTTGCTTTGGAAATGCTCTTGCTCTGCTTTGGTTGGTGAGACAATAACAGGCATGGCCCCATCTATGGGGTGAAGACTGTCTTGCCTGCAGTAGTCTGGCACTATTCTTGGCACCCCTGATGCACATGAGCAGCCCAGGTGCCTTCCTTATGCCTCTGGTTTGGCTTTCTGAGCAGAGACCTGCTTCGGGTGGAAGCAGAGGGAGGCTGCGGACGGTCACAGCTTCCTGGCTTGGTCCCTCCCTGCACAGCCGTGGAGCACAGAGGTTTGGACAGGAGCCCTGTGGAAGAAGGTTGCCTCGTGACCACTTTAATCTGGCTGAAGAACAAGCTGAGAGCAGGAAGATGGGTGCTGACTACACCTTCCCAGCCCCTCTTTATACAGTTCTGTGGTTATAACCATGGCATGAGCTGAACTATAGCAGATCCAGATGCAATTTTCCCCACTCCCCCTGCCCTGCTTCTGTGTTGGATTCATCCCGAAGACTGGGTGTCTCTGCTGATCAGAGAGATTCTCTGCTGAGAATGCACAAAGCTGTCCCCTCTGCACCAGCTGGATTCATGCCTCTTTCTCCTGTCGCTTCTTGGTGTGGGAGGAGGATCTGAGACGAGTTTTGTTCCAACCTTCACAGTTCTTCTGGGTGCTAGAGCTCTTCTGCCAGACTTTCCATGCTACTGGGCAGGAAGCTTTATGCTTCTTGTCCTCTGCCCACACCATGCTCCAGGAAAACAGCGCTGTACCTGAGGATAATGTCAACCCCACTGGAGGCCTTTGAGTGCCTGGGCTCAGGAAAATCCTTGTGAGTAGGCAGGACAGTGACTGGAGAGGAGCGGAAAGTCCTGTGCCCCTTGCTGAAGATGTGCTTCATTCCTTGTGCATGCCAGGAGCCTCCAAGCCTCCCTGCATCCTGCCCCCTGTCTGTGCTTTTCCTTTCACTGACTTCTGCCCCGTGCTGTGAAGTGTCCTTGTCTGAGGTGTGTGTAGTGCCGGTTCCCCTCACTTTCTCCTGCCTCCCCTGCCGATCACTGCCTAGCAGGGGACTCATTTTGGCAGGGTCCCGTCTTCCCACTTCCTGCCTGTCAGTGTTGGTTCTTGCTCCCACGTGCTGGAGTGTTGTCAGTGCACTTAACTCTGACTTGGCTTGTCTGTGGCCTGTTTCAGTGCGAGGAAGCAGCCTACGAGGAGCGGCGGTACCCAGCTGGGAAGTGGGCCTGTGTCACCAAGGGGGAGCCCTTGTATGAGCAGAGCATCTCCATGAGCTTCATGAAGCTCATGCGCTACATCTGCAAGGAGAACTCTGTAGGTGTGTGTAGGCAGCGGCTGGAGGGGACTGGCAGGCTGCACAGAGGAGGGCTGCTGCCATTGACACAGCCATCTCACTGTGCCCGCTGCCTTCCTGCCTCCTTCCAGGCTGCTATCTGGGCATGACAGTCCCAGTGCTCAACGAAATCCACCTGACCAAGGAAGGGACCGAGTTGGAGCGTGAGGTTGTAACTGCCTATTATATCCCGGGAGAGTTCCAGCAAAACCCCCCTGTTCCCATGGACCCTGAAATCCACATCACCGAGAGGGCACCACTCCGGGTTATAACCAGGTGACCCTGCAACAGAGGTGCTTTCTCAGCTCAGCAGAGGTGTATGAACTCCCTGCGGGGTTGCTGTGGTTCCTTGGGCAGAGGGATGGGGAGCCCTGACTGAGGGAAGGGGGAATGTGCTAGGTCTGTTGCTTATGCCACTCCCTTTGCTGCAGGGTTTTCTATGGGATGACCACTGAGGAGACGATTCTGCGAGAGATCAGCCTTTTCTGGGAGCTCCTGGGCTCCACAGACGCTGTGCTCCAGGAAACCTACATCGTGGCTGCTTATGAAAACCCCAGCATCCCCCAGCGCCGCAACGAGATCTGGTTCATCTGCCGAGCAGAGTGAGTCCCATCTGTGACTGCAAACCGTCCTGCAACTAGGACCTGGTGTAGATGGCAGTTCTGATCCAAAGGAGGCGAATGCACATCCTGACCCACCATTCACCCACAAAAGGACAGACTGTGGGCTGGGTTTGTACTCTGCCCTGCAAGGGCCCAGCCAGGGGAAATCTTGCCTGGTCTGCACTTCTTCTGCCCCACAGGGGCCAGCTGAGGCTGGAGCTGGCACCAGGGAGAGCCTCTGCAGCAGGCTCCTGGTGGGAAGTGTGTGGTGAGGGCTCACGTGAGGCAGTAACCGTGTGGGCTTGTGCAATGCGCTAGCCTGACCTGGGCTTCTCTCAGCTCTGAGCTGTGCTTGCAGAGCTGTGCCAGGCACGCCAGTGGGGCTTGTGCTTGACAAAGTCACAAGCTGGTGGTGTCTAGAAGGCAAATGAATGTATGAGGTGTGGGCTCTGTCTGGGCTCTGGCCTGCTTCCTGTGAGAATGGCTGCCTGTCCTGGACAGAGCCACTGAAATGCTGCTCAGGGACTGTGGGGTTTAAAGGGGGAAAAGACTTGCCACAAGCGAGATGTGGATCCTGAATGTTTCCTGCTGGGATGGCTCTCTGTGTGCTGTTGGGTGCCTCCCTGGCTGTCACTCACCATCCCGCAGCCAGGACTGGGGTGCTGGCAGCCTTTGTCCATCAGATGTGGGTGCTGTTCTGCGGGCCTGCTGCGAGCTGAGAGGGACGGGTTCTGGCGGCAGCAGCAGCAGCGGCACCACCATGTGTTATGCGTCGTGTTGTGCATTGATCAGCAAGTTTCACATCCACGAACACTGTCGTGCTCTCCTGGGGGAAGCTGGCAGTGCCAACAGTAAATAAACCCAGCTCAAACCACTGCAGTTGCAGGTCACTGATGGTGCGGGTGGGGGCTGCCCGGGTTGGCTTGGAAAGAGCTTTGCTCTCTCCCTCCTCAAGATGCTCCAGGCTGCAAAGCTGTGGCTAATTAGAAGCCAGCTAATTAGCTGTGGCTCTGATGTTTGCCCTGGTTATGGTCTCATGTTCAGCCAGGCACAGCCGCTGTGTTGATGCACAGGTTGCTTTCATGGCTGCTACAACCAACTGAGGCCACACTCCGCTGCAGGTAAGGTGGTTTTCTGTTGGATGGGGTCTGCTCTATCCTCGTTTTCCCCCTCTGCAAAAGAGTTGGCTCCTTTGTATTGCGCATGGGCACACAGTCTTGGGGCTGAGAATTCCAGTGTGTCTGCACATCGTGCTGGTTGGCTGCAGGAACTGGTGCACTTCTTCAGGGGTGTGCTGAACTGGCTCGGTGTGCAGGGACTTATGGCTGCTCCTGACCAGTTGCCAGAGAGTTTCCTTCTGCTCTAGATGTGCTCTATGCCTCATGTCCTGCTGCTGCTCAAAGTAAAGGTGGAAGTAAAACTCACTTTCTAGAGCTCGCTGAATAGGCTACCACATCCTCTGAGGCTGCTCGGTCCCCAACCACAACCAGAACAGCTTTCGGTGACAGGAAGCGGTGGCTTCTCTATGAGAGGGGTCTGGTCTGTGGCTACTTTGTGGTGCCCCAGGTCTTGCTGGGGGTGGGAATTGGCTCCTGACTGGCACAGCCACACTGTGCTTTGATCCTGTGCCATGGGCTGTGCTGAGCAAAGGCTTCAGCATCCTTTGTGCTGGGTCCAGCAGCACTTCTAGGGATGCTGCAGGGTGCGTGATGGTCGGTCTTCCACGCAGCACCAAAAGCAGCCACTGTTTTGGAGGCTCAACAAACCGGCTGGAAAGCTGCTGTTTGGAGCTGCCACTGCTGGAGCCAGTGGCCCCGGGCTGCTGCAGGCTGCATGGGAGGCGTTTGGCAGGGCAGGGAGGCCTCCAGCCTGTAGCCAGGCCAGTCACACTGCCGCAACCCGGCTTCGGGTGGTGTGGAGGAGCAGCGCGGGACACGCGATGCAGTTGGGACTGTGCGTCCAGCCTTCTGCCGTCAGCAGGGCGCAGAGCTCCTGCCTCCCGGTGTCCCTGCGCTTCCCCAGGGGCTCTGAAGAGACCGGGGCGTGTCAACCACCGGTTTGAGGGGCAGCCCGGCTGCGAGGAGCCCCTCGGCCTGAGCTCTGTTACCCCCTCGCTGCTCCGGACACCCCGTTTGGGACTGGCTGCGGGCAGCAGCATTCGGTGCTCTGCGAGCGCGGGTCCCACCCCGGTCACCGCGGGGCTCCCAGCACAAACCTCACATCCCTGCCCGCCGCTCGAGGCGGGCGCTCGACCGAGGGGCCCCGCCCGGCTTCCGGTGCCCGCCCCACCCCCGGAAGCCCCCCCCGGTGGCGGCAGGCAGGGCGGCGGCGGCGGCGGCGGCATGGCCACGGGCCGGGGCGCGCACTGACCGGCGCTGCGGGGAGCGGTGCGGAGGATGGCGGCGGTGCGGGCGCTGCTGCTGCTGGGTGAGTGCGGGCCGGGCCGGGCTTGGCTCTCAGCGTCCCCCGACGTGAGGATGCGGGTCCTGATGCCCGCCCCCCCCTCTCAACAACGGGCCCGCTGTGAGGCTCCGCGACCGCCGCGATACCCCCGGTGGTCCGGTCCCCTGCTTCCCCGCCCTCCGCGTTCCCGTGCTCCCGGTGATGCTGGGGCGTCCCGTGAGGTTGCTCCGTGATCCCGGCTGTGCGGGGCAGGCGCGGTGCGGGCCCCGCCGCTGCGACCCCCGAGGGGGAGGGCGGCCCCGCCGCGCTGGGAGCCTCCGGAGCGCCTCGCCCCGGGTCCTCCTTCCCTGCCCGGCGTGCGCCGGCTCGCCCTGCCCGCCCGGGGTGCTCGGAGGAGCTGGATGCAAATGCGCCAGACATCGGCTGTCTGCGAGACGGCGAACGGGAGCTGGCGGAGCCCCGGGGAGGCGGCTCCGGGAGCCCCCTGGCTGGGCTCGGCCGCGGGCCGTGGGGGATGGCCCAGGAGGGCCGGTTGTGCACTGCAGCGGGCGGGTTTTCCCCATGAGCAGGTCAGAGCGCCGAGATAAAGCAGCGGGTCCCAGCCGCCGAGGGGTTTTGTCCCTTGCTGAGCGCATCCGGAGGAGCCACCCCCCTCCTCCATGCAGGGAGCCACCCGGCTGCCCTGCTTGTCCCCAGCTCCTTGTTGCTGGCACATGTGGGTACCCAGTTGATGGATATGGCTGTTGCTTTTCATGGCATTTAACTCCAGCCGTAAGCCCCAAACCCGCCTTCCCTTGAAGTGCTCTATGGTGTTTCTCCCTGCTGGCCTCCATTTTCCCTGCCTGAGGAGCCTGGGCTTTCCAGCCTGGCTTTGAAGACTCCCACAGCAGCCCCCTGCCCCGTCCCCGTGTTTCTCACCCTGTTGGTTGGAAACCCTGCAGACGGAGCCCTGCACATTGCCAGTACCTGCTTGTGGTCCCTTCTGTGTCCCTGTGCACAGCTGCACAGTTTGCTTTGCAGTTTCTGCTGAGAAATGAAGAGTAACCAGGGAGGACGCTGCCGCTAAGGAAAGCTCTCCAGGGAGACCTTATTGCAGGCTTTCAGTACTTAAAAGGGGCCTATGAGAAAGATGGGGAGAGACATTTAGCAGGGCCAGTTGTGATAGTGCAGGGGGTGATGGTTTTAAACTAAGAGGGGAGATTCAGGCTAGACGTGAGGAAGAAGGTTTTTACAATGTGGGTGGTAAAACACTGGCACAGGTTGCCCAGAGAGGTGGTGGATGCACCATCCCTGGAGACGTTCAAGGCCAGGCTGGATTCGGTTCTGAGCAATCTGATCTAGTTGAAGATGTCCCTGCTTATCGCAGGGGGGTTGGATTAGATGACCTTTGAAGTCCCTTCCTGAGCTATTCTATGGCAGGTATTTGTAACACTGCTGCTCTTAGTGTGTTTGGAGCTGTGGTGAGCTGCTAGGCTGCAAGAAATGTCCAGTTTACAACTGATTAGCAGGGAAAGCAGCACTTATTTAGATGAGCACCATAACTGCTGATTGCCTTGGCAGCCTTCTGGGAAGAGTGTTTATGGAGGGGGAGTGCATGCTTCGATTTACCTCTCGCTTGGAGCCCTGTGGATCTGCTACAGCATTCTCCGACCTGCCAGTGTGCTGCTACCAGCCTGCCTGTGAGGGCCATCCACTGCCGGTCCTGCCTGTGCGCTCCCTTCTGCAGCTCCTGCCATGTCTGTGCTGCCCCAAGCACTTTCTCCCCCACTCATTTCTCTTGCTCAGCAGGACCACGTCCTATAGCAGTGGGAGGGATGTGCTGCCATCCAGCTCATGGGCACCGTGAAAAACCTCTGATGCCAGCAGCGTGGCCCACAAGTGCACTTCGGTGTCGAGGTTTTACGGACTAGCAGTAGGTTTGTGGGTTGCAGCGCAGCGTCTCCCTTTGCCTAGGGATGCTGTTTGGAGCAAGGGCTGGTGAAGTGTGGGTTGTCCGTGACTCACGTGACTCCTCTCTGTGATCTTCCTTTGCCACGTATGTGCTCCAGGAGTGCACAGTGCCTGGGCTGCTGGTCCCTGTTCCTCCATTTCCGTTCCTCGGGGAAGCTGTGATCTCTACAATGACACTGCAGTGTGCCAGATGTGTGCTGGCTTCGGCTGGAGCATGTGGTTGAAACGCGAGCAGGAGAAATATTTGCTGAGTCAACTTTTCTTTAAAGCTAAAAAGAAAAAAGAGCCCCAAAAGGTCTGTTTTGTTCTGGAAGTTCCTCCGTGTGCTGCGTGGAGCTCTGTGTTTCTGCATGGCAGTGCTTGTCTTGTGCTCTCTAGCAAGCCTGTTCCTAAGGAAGAAAATCTCTGAAAACGGGAATGATCAGATAGGAGCTGAGGATTTCTCTTGGGATTAAAGGGTCCCAAATATATTTCCAGTGGTACAACATGGGTGACTTTAGTTCTGTGAGCTGAAGCTGCCATCTGTTTTCAGTGGCTCCAAGTCCTCTGCAGCCAGACCAAGTACTGTGATAGCTGATCTGAGTAAGCAGCCCCTCAGCAGCAGCTGAGCTGTGCTGCTCAGCACGTTTCTGGGCTGTTTGGGGGCAAAGTGGTGACAAGCCAATACCATTCTTCTCTTACAAAGCATGTTGATCCCCCTTGGACTTGGCTGTGCTCAGGCAGTGCTCCATGCAGGCTGTAACCCCAACATGCCATGAGCTTCAAAGGCATGGTGACTCCATCAGGGCATTAGGCAGTTATTTGTCTGCACATTGGGTCCTAGACCACGGAGAGCTGGCACCAACCAGAGGGTTGTCACGTTCTGCATCCTTTGAAGATGTCCTCTGATCTTGTAATTGATCTAGAGTGAGTCCATTTCTAAAGACAGATGGGCAGATGTTTAAACTGCAGCAAGCACTGTATTTAGCAGCACGCTGGGTGATGAATGCTCTTGCTGATGGGAGTGCATTTCCTCCCCATCTGCTCAAGTTCTCTTGCTCAGGAGAGCTGGGTGGATGGCACCATATGCTGCGTGTTGCTCAGATGGACAAGTCTCACTCTGTCTGACCAAAGGCTGGTCCGTGTTGCACCCAAGCAGATAGGCATACATGTCCTAGGGTTCAGGTTGTGCTTTCTCCAAAAGACATGGAACGCAGGGGGAACAAAGGGAAGAAGGTAGGAAAAGAGCAGGCAAGAGTGCAAGGGCCAGTTGGGCCGTAAGCAGTAAGGCACTTGAGAAAGCTGTGAGGGCCTGGTTACAGGTATTTGCTGGGGGAACTTTACACCAATATTTTTCTTCCCTTCATTGCCGTTCATCTGCTATTTGAGCTGCAAAGATCAAAGCTGTCTTCCAGCAAGCACACATGGACTTAAGTAAATAGCTGGACCTACACCTCTCTCCCAGTGAATAAACACTCTTTCCTCTCTGAACATTTCCAAGCGTACCTCTCGGGCCTGGAATGCAGAATATTTCACGTTAGCAGTGGGTGTTTCCACGGCTTTCGATATTTGGGAACTCGGAACAAATGCTTATTTAGCAGCGGACAGACCCGCGTACAAACGTGCTCTTTGTGAAGGCAGTTGCTGCTGCAGGGTTTGCAGGGCAATTCCCCTGAGATTGGAGGTCATGCAATTGTTTGTCCAGACCCCAAGGAAACAGGTCTCCTTCTCCTAGCGTGAGTCTCACGGGCTGGGACAGGGAGCTCTTTGGAGACCTGGAGGGCAGTGACACTGACAAGAACCTTGGCAGATGCACAGGAGTCTTCTCCTTTATAAGGATTTAAGTTGCCCGGGCTGTTGGCATTGGGGTTGGGGGGGGGGCTGTACAGAAGCTGTGAACTAGCAGAGTGTGTTTTGCTGTGTAAGCGGAAGAGGCAGCTGTACCCATTCATCTACACCTTTGGCATGGGAGTACCTCCTGGAGAAGGCTGGTCGTGCTCAGGGTGGGAGGAAGGCAAGTGTAGTGTCATTTACCTTTATGAGAAATCAGCTGTGTCTTGGGGAAGAGGAGAGAGATGATGACTTGACAATTGGAAATGTGTTGGTTCAGAGGCATCTATGTGCGTTGCAGCATGGCAGAGGTGCGATGCTGGGTGGCCTGTTTCCACATCCCACTCCTTGCCTGGACGATGTTGGGAGGCGGCATCAAGCAGTTGGGAGCTGCTTGTAAATGCCTCTAGTGTGTTAGACAAGCAGATGTTACGTTGCACAGTGGGGTTAAAGGGCTGTGCTGTGAACACAGCGTATGTTCTGTGCAGGTTGCATGGAAGGATTTGTTTTCTGAGAGAGACCTGACAGGGAGCAGGTAGGCATGGTGGAGGTTTTGGGGCTTTTCAGGTAGCTGCCTGCTGGAGCAGAGGCTGTTGTTTGGGCTTCCTTGTGGTTGGGAGGCTTTGCATATGGTTCACATCATGTTCCTGATGTCCTTGTGAGCTTTCAGCAGTCCAGGTACGTTGTGCGTCTTTTGGCTTTTAGGGAGGCTGTTCAGAGGGACTGTGGGTAAGGTGGGGGACCCTGGGGTCCTGTAGAAGCTGTTTGCTCACATCCTAGTGCCAAAGCTATCTGATCACAGCGTAAGAACAAGCAAGTGGTGCTTTGGTTGTGGAGGACATGGCCTGGGCAGGGTCATGCGCTTCCACCCTCTCCATCCTACCCAGCCCGGTAGGATCTGCTGTGCCACTTGTGTTCGTGAGCTGTCAGCTCTCTATTTGTCCGCCCCATCTGTGGCAGGGGATCTGCTCCAGGGACTGCTTTCCTGCACTGCTGTTGGGTGCTGTGTGAGGGAGAAGCGTCCCATCACCTCTCAAGTCACACAGTGCCTGCAAATCCACCTCTCATCGCTGTTTGGTTTAGACTGGACAGCTGGTGTCCCTAAACAGAAACAGCCCAGACTGAAGTATCTTCCTTTCACTCTTCCTGTGCCTTCTGAACGTATCACCGTGCAGGCAGTAGGAAGAGAGTCTTGCAAGGCATATCTTAATATGGATGTGGGTTGGTTCGGGAACTAAACCAGAGTGCAACAGAAGCTTTGCAGGAGGCTCATGAGTGTCTCCGTTCTCAAGGAGTGGAGCACTGGGAGCAGAGTTGTCTGGGATTTCTTCTGGATGTTCTCCATGGGAGATAGGCACAGGCTAGCTGTAGTGAATGAAGCTTGAGGCCCTGGCACAGGGTGCCCAGAGAAGCTGTGGCTGCCCCATCCCTGGCAGTGTTCAAGGCCAGGTTGGATGGGGCTTGGAGCAACCTGGTCTAGTGGAAGGTGTCCTTGCCTGTAGCTGGGCCTTGGAACTGGATGAGCTTTGAGGTCCCTTCCAACCCAAACCAGTCTGGGGTTCCATGGACTCTTGAGGTTGGAAGCTCATTCAAGTCCCATAAGCAGCTGCAGCTCTCTGGGTCAGGGAGGTGTGTCTGTGAGTCTGGTGCTGCTTGAATTCAACTTGAATTAATTGAACTTGAATGAAGTCCTGTCCAGAGGTTTGTCCAATGTTTCCTCTTGCTTCTGCCTGCTTTGGCACGCTGCAGCACGGTGAGGATGAACCCAGGGACTCCATTTCAGGTCATTCCTTTGTTCTGGGGAAATAATTGGCAGCAAGCACTGTTTTCCTGTGTTTACGGGTGTCTCCTTTTAATCTGTGCAGCCCCTGCCGAGTAGCTGTGGAAGATCCTCAAGCCAAACACAAGTCGCCTTTGTTTCAAAGCATCAATTTGTGTTGGCAGCCAGGTTTGCAGCGCATGTGCTTTTCATTGACTGCTGCTCCAGCTCCGTTCCTTGCTCTTGCCAGCTTTTTTTTTTCGCTTTTTTCTTTTTTTCTTTTTTTTTTTAAATTTAATACAAAAATGTTTTTCCTGAGCTTAAAAGGCTGTGCCCTACAGTACTGCTAGTCTTAATTTAAGCCTTGCCTTTTTCGGGGCAGCAGTCTCTGTCTGTGCACAGAGCAGACAGCTTTCCTCTCCTGCGAGAGGTAACTAATACGTGCTGTCTGATCAGTACAGAGAGAGGCGAGGGGACCTCAGAGTGGTTTGCAAGCTTCTGAAGGCTTGCTCTGTGTGCCTGGCATGAGGGCTCTCAGTGTGTTGGCCCGAGCCTGCTTGTCTAAGATAAGCACTTTGGGAAAGGCTGATGGGTAGGTGCTTTAGTTGATGCTCTTTGCAGGCTGGTACTGTGGGGGATTGCTCCTTTGACTTGGTCAGCTTCCAAAAGTCTATCCTCTGTTCTGATTTTGATCCTTGGAAGTTGTTGTGCAGAGATTTATCTTGAGAATGCGTTTTAATCTTTAAATAGTAGTTGGCATGCAGGTGAGGCCCGGGTCACTGCTTATAACCCTCCTGTTGATAGCAGGAAGATGGATGCTGAGGTGCCCAGGTGCCCCAGGAAGCAGAAATGAAAACCAGCCAGATCCAGCCACAGGAGAATCCAGACTGGGGCTTGCTAGGGTGGAACACGGCAGGGATGAGTGCTCATGAGCTCCCCTTGCACAGTGGGTGCACACAAATTGTGCGTCTGGGGAGGAGGCGTAGCTGATTTTAGCTGGTGATTCCTTGTGTGAGATGGAGCTTGTCGGTGGGATACCAATGGCCTGCTTTCTCCCTGTCAAGTGAAGCTCTGGTTTGAATGGAGCAGGCAGGAGGTTTGGCTGTTGTGGGACTGGAGTGTGCGCAAGACTGCTGAATGTGTGTTAGTTGAATCCATCACTGTCAGATGGTCTGGACCTCTGTGAGGCTGGGATGTCTGGGATCGGTGTTGGTGTTGTGCAGGGTGATGAATGGGGAAAACCGATGTGAACAGACTCCTGTTCGGAAAGTGGGGTGACGCATTTGATGCTGCAGCCTGGGAGAAACTGATGACACACGTGGGGTTGCTTTGGGCACTGGGAGCTGGTGCAGGGAGGGAATGAGGGTCAGTGAGTATTACAACTCGTATTTCAGTCCCTGGTTGACATCTGTTCAATTCCTAGGTGACTTCTGTCCTGGAGGACAGCAGTGTCCGTGAGTGCTCTGCACCCAGACCTCAGTGCTCACAAGAGGTATTTGTGCTCAGGGTAGCTCTGAGGTGACATGCGTTATAACTTTTCCTCTCCTGCAGTGCTCTTAGGAGATGAGTTTTGTCCCAGCATCAGGGGTTTATGCCTGGGTGCAGTTCAGGCCACCCTGAGAAGCAGCCAAGACAGCACTGTACTGCTGTTGATATACAGGCACACAAGTGAGGCGGCTCCATCCTCTGTCCCCAGAGCCATGGCATGGGGAGGTCAAGCCCAATTCTGAATGCAAACGGGAGGCTTTATGTGCCTCTGGGCAGGGTTGTCCTTGCTGTTGAATGTGATGCTGGCTCAAGATAGCCACGGTGTTGCTTAAGACTAACTATAAATGCTCTCCTCATTACGGTTGCTCGTTGGCCTTTTTAGGAGCACAAAGGAAGCCTTTGATTCCAAAATGTACAGTGATTCTCCAAATGGTTAAAGGCAGGACAAGCTGTGGCTTGTGAGTTCCTTTATTACTCCCCACACAGCCCGCTTTGGTGTGTGTCCTGGCTCTGCTGGGGAGGCCCATCACTTGCATGGCATGGGGCTGCTCCATGGTACTGGCTCTGTTGAAGCTCCTGGCAGTGCCTCTGTCAGTGGGAAGCTTTCATGGGAGGAAGGGTTATGGTTTTTGTCTTTTCCAACTAAGACAAGATCAGAGAAGACAAAACCAGACAGTCTAGTAGGGTGCCACACAGGGCAGTGCATCCAGCTCTACCTAACCATCCGTGGGAGCGTGGATGGCTTTATGCTGCTGAGGATGAGTGGTTCAGTTGCGTCTGTAGCTGCCCTGGAGAGGGGCCAAGACTGAAAAGTCTCCTCCAGCAGCTGCAGAATTGTGCAAATCGTCTCAGATAGCACAGCTTCTGACGCTCCAGGACCTGATTGTTGGGTGTCTGCTGCCATTGTTTGTGTGCTGCTTTGGCACTTGGTTTTTTTAGGATGTCCTGGTGCTCTTCCCACTGTTGGATTAATGACTGCCATAAGAATTCTTTGTTCTCCCAGATACTTCGGGAGCCGGCTGTCTTGCTGCTATGGAGAAAAGCACTCGTTTGTCAAGATTTGGTTAGGGCAGATTTCTGTCGCTCTGAGGCTCTCATACCTAAGCTTTTCTTTAATTCTCCCTGGGATTTGCACTAGATCTATCTGTAGGAAGCATTCTGCCTAGTTATTGATTTGTAAAAACATTCCAGAAAGTGCCCTGCTTGCGTATTCTTCCCACTCAGTGACTCTTCTCCATTTTTAGCCAAGAGGTAATGCAGCTGTCTCATAAAGAAGCTACCTTTTAATTAATATTGCATGAGCAGAGGAAGTATTAGCTTCTCTGTCTACTCTCCTATTTTTGTGGCTTTTAATATAGATTCATAAATGGCTCGAATGAAAATAAACAAGGAACTGTTCCTTGCTGTGCCCTTTCAGAGGTGATGCAGGTCCAGCTCCCCCCCCGCCAGCAATTGTCTCCCTCGGGAGGCAGGTCCTGGCCTGTGCTGGGGATTGGGAAATGGGACTGGTCTTCAGTTTTCCAGTAATGAAAAGAAAAGGAGCTGGATGAAATCTGCAGACCTGTAAGTCATAGCGTCAGACCCATACGGGAAGTGGTGGATGAGGCTCTGTAGCCAGGAAAAAGGCAACGCCACATAGACTGAAGATGGATGTGCAATGCACAGCAGGCAGTATGAAACAGTGTCCCAGAAATGCTCATGAGGGGTGACACAGAAATGATACGGACCCAGCGAGAAGCCCTGGGCAGCCAGTCGCTCCTCAGCAAGCCTCAGATGCAGGCAGAGGCCAAGACCCAGCGGTGTAGAGCCCCATACGAATGGGAGAGGCACCAGTGCAGTGAGTGGGGTAAGGCCTGTTTTGGGTGTCTCCTCAACGCCTTTTGGCAGCTCCACTTGTCTCTGGCACTATTGGATGCACGGTGCAGTTTCTGACTTGCAGCACCGAGGTGGCTGCTGGGAACAGCTGGCGTGTGTTGTTGGGAGCTGCTTCCCTTCCTAGGGGAGGGGAGCAAACAGGTCGAACCTGCAGTAAACCAAGTTGCGAAGCAGGATGCTCCAGAGACTCGCTCACCTCGAGCTGGACCCATGGAGCAGCCTTGCTCCATGGGGAGCGCGGCTGCAGGATTGGTGCAGCCCCGGCATGCATGGCATAAGGCATCCCCAGCCTCTGCGCCAGCTGCTTTGCTCATGGGAAGGCAGAGTGGCTGGATGCATGCAGAAGCAGCTGTAGGCAGGGGTGCAGAGCTGAATCCCTGCTGCAGTTGCCGTGGCATGGGTGTCATTTTCAAGTCTCTGGCACTGGATGATCGCTTACAGCTCACTTACAGCACAGTGGGCTATAAGCTGTCTGGAGAGCTTGGCCAGCTGGATCTTCCTTGCTTCGTGGCAAATCCATCCGAGTCTCGACGGGCGGATAACTGAGGGAGTCTCAGCTGTAAATACACCGCCGTGACCTGGAGAGGGGTTTAAAGTGTTTATCCCAGAGCAGGGCTTGGGAGGTAAATAAGCTCCCCCCTGCCTGCTTCCCTGCAGGCAAGGCTCAGGGCTGCAGCTGCTCCTTTGTCCCCAGCTCACAGTCTTCAGGGCTGGAAGGTTGCTTATGGGTAGGCTTGAAGTCCTTGTAGGCTGTGTAAAGATATAGCTGTTAGCAAAATAGAGAAGGGGCAACACCAAGGTTACTTGTGCTGGTGTAATGCGAGTTCCTGTTGGACCCCCTGTTGTCCCCTCCAGCTGCTGTCCCTGCTCTGTTGCTCTCAGGGTGTTTGTGGCGCTTGCTGGTGAGCTGTTGGGTCTGTTGGGGAAGGTTGTAACCCAGGCCCCTGAGAAACCAAGGTCTGCAAGATGTCCTGACCAAGCACATCCAAATGCCAGCGCGGGTTTGGGTGATACTGGAGAGGTTTTCCTTCTTCAAGTGGGTTTGGTGATACTCAGCCAAGGCAGAGGAGCAGCTCCCTTGGGCAGCTTCAGTGCCAAATCTGTTGGAGAGGGACTTCTGACAAGGGCATGTTGTGATAGGACATGAGAGGATTAAACTGGAAGAGCCATTAGGAAGAAATTCTTCCCTGTGAGGGTGCTGAGGCCCTGGCACAGGGTGCCCAGAGAAGCTGTGGCTGCCCCATCCCTGGCAGTGCTCAAGGCCAGGTTGGACACAGGGGCTTGGAGCAACCTGCTCTAAGTGGAAGGTGTCCCTGCCTGTGGCAGAGGATTGGAACTGGATGAGCTTTAAGGTCCCTTCCAGCCCAAACCAGTCTGGGATTCTATGAAGCCTGCTATGAAGCAAACAGTGCTGGAAGAGCAAGAGGCTTGCAGGCAGCAGCGCGCCGTGCCCTTGGCTCAGGTGCTGACCCGGCTGCCTCGCTGCATGGAGTGGAGCCGCGTTCTCTGTGTGTTGGAGTGACTGGATCTGCTTGGAGGCCCCGTGCGTGCTTCTTGTCTTCACACCGCTTCCCTTGTCCTGGCCTCCTCCCCCCCGCCCCCACCCCCCTCTTTTGTCTCTGCAGCCTGAGTTTCCATTCTCTGGGCTGGCTGAGGCTCCTGTTTGCTGAAGGGAAGAACCACAGAGCTTTATGGAGCTTGCTCTGGCTTTTCCCATCGTCTCCCGGAGCGGCATTTCAGCTGGAACAGGAAAAACGTGAAGCTCTGGCCAGAGGCTCCCTCCACACACACACACACAGAGCACTGGCTGTTGTGGAGGAATCCCTCTTGGCTGAGCTTGAGATGGCAGGAGCTATGTCAGCCTCCAGCCCTCAGCCCCAGTGAAGGGGTGTGAGGATGCACTGGCGAGCCCTCTTGTGATTCCTAGAGGTGCTGACCCTAGCCACTATGGGATGCGTTCTCAACCGCATGGACCTTGTGTGTGAAGCAGTGCAGCCTCATTGCCTGCAGGGTCTTGCCTGCAGCCCCGGAGCAAGGAGCACTGAGCCTGTCTGGGTGTTCAACACCATCTGGGCTCTCTGCTGCCAGCACGGTTTTGCTTGGTAAAGACCTTTGGATTCTTACACGCCCCTTGCTTGAACTGTGGGGGAAGCATTGTCATAGAATCCCAGCCTGGTTTGGGTTGGAAGGGTTCTTAAAGATCATCCCGTTCCAACCCCCTGCCATGGGCAGGGACACCAAAGGCCGCTGCACAGGGAGCACATGGCTCATCCCATCTTCCCTTGGCGCCTGTTCGCCGTGTTTCCTTTGTGGGAGAGAAGTGCACTACCTTTGCTGTGCTGGCCAGGGCGCTTGGCCTCCCCATCAGCTGCGTCTGCCGCCTGCCGCGCGCTGCCAGCAGCACATGTCGGCTATAAATCAGTGTTCTGGGGAAGCCAGGGGATGGCTCAAGGGCTCTGAGCAAGCCTGGGAGAGTCGGTTGGCAGGAGCGGTGGGTGCAGCAAGCCTGGTGCTGGTGCTGAGTCACTACCGAAGCATTTGTGTTTCTCACTGGGGCTTGGCAACGGGGCTGGCGATGTCTGCTCAGCTGGCAATGTCTGCTTGGGAGCCTTTGGTTGACGCACCGTTGAAGATGGTTTAATTGAGCAGCAGGATTCCCAGCTCCTGCACCGGGCCTGTGGCCTTCCTGTCTTACTTGTTCCTCTGTTTATCTGCCACAAAGGTACTGTTCTGGCCTTCTCGGGGCTCCTGTGCCCAACATGTGCCTGTGCCCCGGGTGTTTGGGCAGGACAAAGCTCTGGTCTGGCTGGTAACTCTTCCCTATTCCCCTCTGGCACTGCACTTATGGCTTTGGCTGGTTCTGTGGGCTGAGGGCTCAGGAGATATTGGGAGACACAGTAAAGGCACAGCTAGCAGTTCAGCTCAAACACATGCTCTGTACCCTAAAGACCACTAGCAAATGGCTTAGTGTAAGGTGTCCCTGCCCATGGCAGGGGGGTTGGAACTAGGTGATCTTAAGGTCCTTTCCAACCCTAACTATTCTATGATTCTAAATCACTCCTTGGAGACAAACTGCACAGCGTCGTGGCTGTCCCACCAGCCCAAATAAGCCTTCAGTAGGTTATTGGTTGGTATTCCCTCTGCTTGGGAATGAGGAGGAACCTCCTGTGACATTCCCATTGCTGTGGCTGCAGAGCAGCACCCTTGTTGCTGTTCTTGCTCATTGCCAGAGCAGCAGTTTGGGCAGTGGGAAACGCCTGGACCTCACTCCCCACCACTGCCCTGTCCCTGACTGCAGGGTTATCGTGTCATATTGCTTCGGGGTGCCTCTTAGCCTGCTGCCTGGCCTTGAGCACACAGGAAAGCAGGGTCTCTGCTTGCTGCTGGTGCAAGGATGAAGGACATCCGCTCTCATGGCAGAGTTATGAACCTGAGCTTGGGATGGTCTTGGAGGAAGCAAGCCTGAGGAGAAAGGGCTGGGACTCACAGGGTCTGTGCTGGGGAAGCAGGATGGGGAGCGTGAGGATCAGAGGCATGGAAGCCCCAGACTTGCTTGAACTGGGTGGGTAAGGTCAGTGCCAGGGTAACCTGGCTGTCTGGCATGTGCCAGCAGCACCGGGGGTCTGCACCCGGGTGCCTGGGCTCCCTGTCCTTGTGGTGAGCAGCCTTCTCAGTTTCACTTGGCTTTCCTCCTGCAGCACGTGTGTGAGCAGCTCCTGCCTGCGCTGGGACCAGGGCTGCATGCAGAGCAGGCACCTCCCTGCTGTGTGTGGCAGCGAGCTCTTCCCATGGTCGCCTGCAGCCCAGCGCGTTACTGCGAGCGCTGCCTCTGCGCTTGCCCCAGCAGTGGGTATACAGCGTGCAAACCCCAGTGGCTTTGTTCTGGTTTCTTGTGATAGTTTGGTTTAGCCATTCCTGAGTATATGATCCTGGGCCTGCAAGAGGAGGGAGAGTTGCTAACCACAGGGGAGAGGATCCCTCACAGCCTCCAGCCTCTCTGAGCAGTCTGAGGGGGACTAATGGGCATTGTGCTGTTTGCAGCTTTGCTTTTTTCGGTTCCGAAGCTTGGTTTGCAGGGTAGAGTTGGCTCCTCAGTGTTTGCTTGGAGCCTGTTTCAAAGCATCCCTCCATGCCGAGGGCAGTGAAGGGAGGTGCAGTGGGCCACGAGGGGCGAGCTCAGACTGTGGTCCCATTGCAGAGCAGTTGTCACTTACTGGGAGGCCAGCAGCCAAGATGTTTGTAAACAAGGGCTTGCATCTGCCATATGATACAGGGCTCAAGTGGGGTCCATGAAGGTGGCCAGTCTCTGGGCAGATGTAGTCTTGTGTTAGCGCACAGAGACGGAGGTGAGGAAAGAGTGGACCAGATCTGCAGTTTCCATTTGGGACCCAAGCGAAACAGCCGAGTACTGTGAGATGAGCAGAGCTCATCCCAGCTGTTAGAGGATGGGGATGCCTGTGTGCCTGCTTTCATCCTGGATTGCTGCTTCTCTGGATCAGTAAATCCCACCTGGAAGGTTGCTTTGCGATTGAAACACTGCTCATGGGTGCAAATGGCTGTGCTACCGGCTCTGATGTGGTGTGGCTCCCCGCGAAGCAGGCAGAGAAGAACTAGATAGATGCCTGGCCTTTGTGGTGGTGCACAGGCATTGCATCTCCAGTAAGTCCGCAATTAAACCACCGTGAAACCGAGGGTCAGTGTCCATCTGAGCAGACCCATGTTCTCTGAGCTGGGTTGTTTGATCTGGGTGTGTGTTACAACTGTAGAGGTAAATAGATGGTGTTTCCCCGAAACCTTCATCGTCTTGATCCACCCCAGTATGACCTTGCTGTGTTTACCCCAGCCTGGAGCTCTGAGGTGCTTGTGCAGTTCCTCCCAGGTGATGAAGCTAAAGCCACTCTAGGTGAGCTTTTCTTGGGAATGCTGGTTTGAACCCATCCAGTTGTGCTGGGGACTCAAATAGGAGTTTTTCCTGGGTGCAGGGCGAGTTTTTGTTTTACTTTAACTCGAATAGGAAATGACGTAGTTTTAAAAGGTTTACGTGAGGGGTGCCCAAAGGCTTTCCAGATGTTGGGCTTGATCAGGCAGAGCCTGTCATGTTCAGAGCTCGTTGCCTGCATCAAACCATTTCCATCTGGCCTGATGGGAGTATGTGGTTTATTGCAACTCTGCCCGTCTGAGAGGCTTTCTCAACTGGAACCTCTTGCACAGAGGAACATTCTGGCTGGAAACCATTTGGAGATGCAAATCTCTCTGGGTGTTTGGCTTGGCTGCTGTTTCCGCAGTATCTGCTGAGCAGTGGAATAGGTTGTGTGGAGCAGGCGTGCTCCGAGTAGCTGCTTTATGTGGCTGTAGGGGCTGACCCGTGAGGCAGAGGGGTTGCATTCATGGTTTCTTTCTTGCCTGCTTCTACAGCTTCAGCTGGTGCAAATGAGCTCGCTGGCTCTGTGTGTGTGACCAGGAGGGGAGGAAAAGCTGACCCATATGTTTTTCCCAGTCCTAGCATGCCAAAAATCTTGGTTTTATAGGAGCGTGTTCATAATGAACTGTGCCAGGAAACACATGGCTTGCTCAAGCCATGAATGGGAGGTTCTGTATGGGGCCCTGTGCTCACCAAGAGCCTTGCAGGGAGAAAGAGCAGATGCTGGCATTACTTGCTCTATGGCAGCCTGCATCCTCTGGGCTGCAGCGGATGGGGAGCAGGAGGTGGGATCAAGGTACTAACTGTTTGGCTGGTCCAGTGATTGGTTTTACTGCCTGCTGCTCTTTGTGGCTCCCCTGGCCTGAGGAGGGCTGGTTTGCTTCTCTGCAGACGTGGTTGTTCACGGTGGAGGCTGGGTTGGAAGGAGCCTGGGCGCTGCAGGCAGGCAAAGAAGTGCTGCTGAGAGCTTGGGATGATGACTGTGGATGGGGAAGAGAGAGAAACGGAGGGATGCATTTGGGCTCCACGTGTCACAGGGACAATAGGGCTGTGCATGCTGTGCCTGGCTCCAGCAGGAAGGAAGGGCAGTCAGGTGAGAGTAGCAGCACGTCTGTGTCTGGAATGTTGCTCAGTTGAAGGAACTGCTGCCAGGCTGCATGGGCTAAGCTGCTGCTGTGTGTGCACACCAAGCATGTGAGGAGTTAAACCTGCCTGCAGTGACTGGAGCCTTGTTCTCCGTGTGTGCTCAGTGCTTCCTCTGGACCAGTAAGCTAGGGATGCTCCAGCCCAGTGATTTGATTGCCCAGGCTTCAAAAGCAAGCAGGGGCTTGAACCCAGAGTCTGCTGCTCTTTGATCCAAGAGTGGCTAAAAGCAAATGGAGCCATTCCCAGGGACTTGGCAACAGAAGGAATTGCTGCCTGCAGGCAACGGTGTTTAATAAATTGCTCCTAAAGGCAAGACCTGTTTGATAATGGTTTCTGTGAATGCGTTCTTGAAACCTGTGAGAGTCCAGGACCCCAAAACCTAATGTGATCCCTGCTGTGCCTTTTGTTGCTTTGGGGTGATCTTTTCTGAAAACACATCTTTGACACCAGACTTCTTGTGGCCTGATGTCTTTCCCAGAGAGCATGGTGATAAATCAGTCTTGTGTTTGTGGCTGTCCGTGTCCATCCCATGTTGAGCTCCTTTGGGACATGGGACCTGAGTGTGAACTTCTCAGTCCCTTCTGCTGAGGCTTGATGCCCTTTTCCTTAAAGGCTGCCTTGTGGCCCTTAGCTCTGCCCCTGGGCTTGCAGTGAGCTAGGTTCTCTCCGTAGCTGTGCCCTGGGTTGTTGATTTTCTTTGGGCTAGCAGCACCTAAGCATGCTGCTGAGGGATGCAGTGGCAGCTTCAGAGCAGTGATCTGCCTGCATCGCCTTGCCTTGTTACAGGTCTACACATCTGAGAGCAAGTGCTGCAGTGGTGAGTGTATTAGCTCATCCAGACTTTCCTTTTCCATCAGTGATTCCTCATCAAAGAGGAATATCCTGTGTGGCTGCTGGGTTGATTGCAGAGGCTTTGCTTCCTGAATGGTCTGAGCAGTGGCGATTGCAGAAGCTTTAAAGGTCATAGTGTGGATATGGCGGTGCGGTGATACATCAGTGGTGGATTCCTGGGTGGAAAAAGCTATCACTGCCACCTTGCTTTGCTGAGGTTTGTTAATCAGCTGGCACATCCAGAGCTGGTCACTGGGTCACAAGGGGTAAAAGTGTCTCTTGATCCTGTCCTTTAAGCCTGATGCTGAAGGGTGCAGCCTGAGGATAGACTTGGGCTACTTCTGCTGCCCACCTCGAGTTAGTGGAGGGGGCTAGGGCTGGGTCACCCTCCTCTCTCCCAGCTGTACCACCAGCCTCCTCTCTGCAGGAAGCGCACTGTGTGGTTGCTGCAGGGTGCCCAGGTGAACTGCTGTGCTCCTTGCCCCTTGGGTGTTGCAAAGGGCCCTGCGGATCTGGGGAGAGCAGGCTCCCTGCCTGTGGGTTGCAGCGGTGCCTTCCTAGGGATCAGGGCATCTCTGCTGCGGCATGGGAGCATTTGAGGTGCTCTTGTCTTTGAGAGGCCAGAACAGGCACTGGCCAACCATGTCCTCTGCCCAAAGCACTCCGTGGGGAGCTGGCTGTGCCTGGTTTTGCAGGTCATTGTTTTATCTGTGTCTTGTAAGCCATCTGTCCCCCTCCACGGGTGAGGCAGACCCAAGGTCTGATGCTGGCAGGGGAGAATTGTTGGAGGGGGAGGAAGGATGTACTTTGGGTGCTCTGGGCTTTGCTGTGCTGGGCACTGCAGATGAGTCACAGCTCCTCTAATCTGCTGTTCCAGATGCAGAGCATTAAAGAGCTGGCTTGCACATCTGGCTAGGCTGACCCAGGGTGAACTTCGCTGGAGTGTCCCTGGAATGAGTCTATGGAATAAAGCTCCTGGGGCCTGCCTGCCTGCAGTGTGGCTGGGCTACAAGCTGCAGAAAACCTGAAGTGCTGGGCTTGCTTTCCAAACCAGGAAATCCTAAACTTCCAAGAAAGCCCTATCCCAGATCCCATTCTCATGCTTCTTATTCCTCGTTTCGTTGCAAGCAGCTTTGGGATTACTCATATCCTTGCATCAGCTGTAGTGTAAAGAGGCCGGTAATTTATGCTCTTCAGAGGCACCCAGCTCGAACAGGGCATGCCTGGGGATGGGTGGCTCAGGGTTGAGGGAAACGTGGATCTCCCATGGGGCTGAGAATGTAGAGTGGTGCAAGAGCTCTGGGCAGGCAGGGTCCTGCTGTGCTGCTGCACGTGCCACCACCAGCCAACTTGCCTGTTGCTTCCCTAGCATGGCTGGAGGTGAGTGAGATCAAGGAACATGAGCTGTGCAGCAGCTGAACGCTTTGTGGTTGAGACCGCATTCCCAAGTGATGTTGTAGGCAAAGACACAATGATTTTTGGATTGCTTCAAGATGTAGGCAACTCAGTCTGTCAGGCAGGGCAAGAGATGTGCTGCCTGCTCTTCCCTAGCTTGCACAGTTGCTCTGCAGCACCCAGATGGGTTTGAGCTACTGGAGTGCCCCAGACAAGCAGTGTGTGGGACTGGCATGGGTTTTCCATCAGGTGACAGATGGAAAACCCGGCTTGTGTTGGGGCTTAACTTCTTTTGCTGCCCCATGCTCTTGCAGCCTGAAGGTTTGGGTTTACTGCCATGACCGGGATTCACCAGGCAGTGTCTGTGGTGCTCTTAGGCCTCTTGGTATGGTGCAGAAGGTGGGCTGGGTGCTTTCACTGCCAGACTGCCCCAGGGCCACAGACCTTCTCATTAGCTGCATCCTGAAATACAGCCTTAGAGCTCAACAGTGTCTCTGTGCCTGCAACTGGTGCTGCCCACTTGGGAACAGGGATGTGGGGTCCCCTAAAACTTTAACTCCAGTTTCCCAGTGGTGGTCTCTAGCTCTGCCACAGCTCCTTCAGATCCTTACTGCTGGTTTGGTGCGTTGTCTTACAGCTCTGGCTGATGAAAACAGCAACACCGATGTCTCTCACTGTTCTAGCTCTGGAGAATGGCTCAGGCCAAAGCCGTTTCCACGCTGTGCTGCAGTCTGCTGCCAAATCGCTTCAGTAATGCTGTGGCAGCACTTGAGGGGTTTGGCTACCACGGGGCTGGGTCTCCTTTGCCAGATGTGCAGAGAGCCCTTTGCTCCCTGTGGCAAAACTCTCAGGATTGAAAACTCGCTGTGCAGGCAGCAGCGACTAACTTCATAGGGCTGCTCACACGGTCTGTCCTGGATGCGGCTTTGCTGCTTTCATTTGTCACCCTGAAATGCTGTGCACGTGCTCAGCTCACTGCACCCTTTGGAGGAGGCTGCAACAGCTGAGTCCTGGGGGTACCCCAAGCCCCCAAAGCAAACTGGGATGCGCTTGGTGGAGATTAAGGCTGCCAGTGCAGGTGTTAGTGAGTGTTTTTTTTCCTGGGAAGCTGCTGTTTGCCTCCTTAAAGCAATGAAATAGATTTTGCACAGGGAGTACCTCTGCATGAAGGATGCTGTGTTCAGATCTTTCCCGTAAGTATGCTTTCAGAGCCAGGCTGTGATCTGAGCCTCCTCTTCTCCCCGTCCTTTTGCGTCCTGCTGGTCCCTGTTCCCTCCCTACATGTAGTTTGCTCCTTGGTGTGTGAGTGATACCCTGGCGATCTGTATGTACCAGCGCGACTTCCCTGCACGATTTCCTTAACCTTCATCTATTACCTTTACATTTCACTTAGATATCCTATGAGTAAAATGCCACTCAGTGTTTTCGTGCAGGCTGCATTTCAGATGTGTTTATCTAATCTGGCTGCAGCTTTCCTGAAAAGCTTTCCGCAGCCACAGTTGAAATGGTTTGAAGCCAGAAACATGTGTTGAGGGTTTCTTTTTCTCCCAGCCAGGGGTGCCTTGTGTCACATACATATGCAGGGAGTGGGTCTTTGCCAGCAAACACATTTGGGACTGCTGCTTGGCACTGGCATTGCGGGACTGCGGCTGGCCCAGCTGTGTTACATGGGGACAGCTCTGCACTAGCTTGGGCTTGCTAAACTGACTTCCAACAGACTTGGTGGTGCTGGGTGTTTTGGGGGTGGCTCTTGCTAAGGGAAGAGAAGGAGTCCTTTTGCTTCTTCCAGCAGTTCCTAGCAAGGCAGCCCAGCCCAGATTAGCTCATGAAACCACAGCAGGAGCATGCTGTTGTGAAGGTATCCACTCAGACTGAGCAGGAGTCCACTTTGCTTTCCGCCAAGTGCTGCAAGAGCTCTCCTCTGCCAGCTCAGGCAGTTCTGGCAGTGTCTAAGCCATGCCTGACCATGGCTCTGGGAGGTCCTCTAGCCAGGTGAGTGGAACAAGCAGAGGTATTTTGTTCTTCATTCAGCACAGGTGGTGATGTCTGATGAGGTTATGCAGATTTTCCCAAACTCTGCCATAATGGCATCCCGCACAGATAGCTCTGTGCTTATACAGTTTCCTTGGGCCTCTGTCCCCAAAGTCCAGATGAGGTGGAGGGCATGGAGAGGATGTTTGAACCTTGCTAACTGCTGTCATTTTCCTGGATGAGAGCTGTGGAGCTTTTATGGACACGTGCAGCACTTCCCATCTCTGAACGCTGGGTGCTCTGGATTTAGAGTGCTGTGGAAAGCTGTGTCCAGCCCTGGGTTTCTCATGTTTACCACCCCAAAATGTCTGGATAGTATTTGGCTACTACTGGTCTTTCCTTACAGCCCAAATCTGATAATGGTTGGGACCATGGTTTCCAGCCATGTGCAGCCAGTCCGTCCATGGCACCTTGATGCTATTGTCAAAACAAAACACAAGGTTGTTGCTCTTACTGCACTTTAACACTTATTTATCCCAGTTTGCTTTGGCACTTGTGCTCATGAGGCATTCATCACAGGGACCTCATCTGAGCCGAAATGTCCATTTTCCCCAGGATGGAAGATAAGGACATAAATACTTCCTTCTGTCTCACCAAGGAGTTAGGTCCCAGTGTTTTCTGACACCTGCTTCCCATGTGGAGCTTGTGCCAAGCCTGCATCACGTCCCCTATCCGCAGAGCTGTATCCTCCTGCCTGGATGTGGGGGATGCTGGAGCAGCGGGATGTATGTGACAAGGCTGCTGAAGCTCTTGGCTGACCAGCACCAAGTGAAATGCCATTTTGCTGGCAGTGATGGGCAAAAGTGGTTCCACTGCTGGTTAGTGTTACACTGCTAATGCTGACAGTTTAATGATAGAAGCACATCTGATTTAAAATATCATGTCTAAATACCCTGATGGCCTGTGCCTTCAGAGAGGCATCACTAACTCCAGCAGCAGCATGACCAGTAGGCTGTGAAAAGTTCTGGAATGCTGAGATCCCAAGAGCAGAACTGGTCCATCTCCTTCATGAACTCTCCTAACACCGCCACCTTGCATGTGATTTGTGCTATACAGGAATGGTTTGATGGATATATGCCCAATGCCCTGAAGAACACCTGTGGAAGAGAGCAAACCCAGCTCCTTTTAGGTTCAAACCTGACTGGATTTGACTGTCCTGTTCCCTTTTGTTCCCATCTGTCTGTCCCAGCAGCCTGTTTTGGGATAGGTTCAGCTCCTGGTACTCTGGAGCTGTTGTGCTATTGAGCGTGTAGCTGTGTTTGCATGGGGTTGGGTGGTTGCCACTTTGCTGAGTGCTTTTGGTGAGTCAGATCTGATGTGTGGGGAGCAAGATGTGTGTACCTATGTAAGACCATACATTCCTGCACATTATCACCTTGGGGCATGTGTTCATCCTGTGATGTTTATTAGCAACTCTCACAGACCAATGGATGGTCTGGGGAGGTGCATGGGAGCTGATGGTGGAAACTTCACTGGACATGCTGACCCTTTGAGCACAGCGTGCTGATGGGGGTTAGCTTACTATGGGATCCAAGAGGTAGGACTTCAGGCATTGTCTACAGCTCTGTCATTCAGGCCACAGGGGTCAGTCTGTGGCTACAACCAGTGGCCTTAAATACTTTAAGCAATTGACAAGTGCTGTCAAGAGTGGGACTTAACCTGGCTGGGGCCAGTCCCCTGGGGATGTTGCCTGCACACCACACTCAATGGCACAGTGAGATGCTGAAAGGAGAAAGCCAGGCTTTTGTGGCTTTGTTGCTCTCTCTGGAGTATGGGGAAGTGTGTTAACAGACACAGGCTGAGGTGCCCCCCCTCACTGGACCCTCATCCTGGGAAGCAGCAGCGCTTGATGAGCACCTCTGTTACGCCTCACCATTGCTGTGTGCAGGAGAGCACAGGCTGGCTGTGCTGGAAGTGTGTGGCTGGCACTGGGGTGCCCATAAGCACTGCAGGCAGGAGAGGCTTTGCTTGGCACTTGCGCTACGCGGCAACCTCCAAAGATTTTCCAGCATGGAAAGGGCTCTTGAGACTTCCTGGAATGTGGTGATCTAGATGCCCCCTTCAAAATGTCCCCTTCAGAAGAGGATCCTTTACCCTTAGCTCTGGGTTACTGAGATGTCCCGTCAAATAGTGTCCCTTTACCAGGCTTTTAGACAAACACCACTCGGGAAGATGTGGCTGAGCTTCCAAAGAGGAGCTGCCCTTCAGGTGGGCTCCGATCTCCTGCTCACATAACTCATCCAGGCAACCACTTTCTGAAGCCGTTTTCCTCGCAGTGGTGTGAATGCACCCTTCTGGCCACTTGCTCACACTCGTGAGAGATTGCTTCTAAGATGCTCAAAATCTGCCTGCCTTGGCCTCTTTCCCTGCAGAACACGGTGCTGGGAACAGAGTGCAACAACAGTCGCTGTCTGCTGAGCTGCCTTTTGTCTGCTTTCCTTTCTGCAGCCAGCTGGTAACGGGAGCAGAGCGCCTGCATGGCCGGGCAGCAGCCAGATTTGGGGATGTGCTGGTGTGTTCCCCCTGCAGCCACGTCAGGCAGTGCCGAGGGAAGCGCTGGCTGCTCTGTCCCCAGGACCCTGAGCTCTTGGGTGGGGGTTACTGTGCGGAGGAGGATTCTTCAGCTTTTCCACCACTGCAGAGAGATGCTCCTGGTCCTCCAGAGCCATCCCACAGCCACTATCAGACCCTGAGGTCAACCACTGTGGTTTCTTGTTGCCACTCCTTCTTGCGAGTGGGTTGAGTCCGCAGCACGAGCAGGGGTGTCACTGCTGCATCCTCTCCTGCTGTGTTTATTCCCACTGGAAAACCTTGTACCAGACCAGTTTTTTTTCTGGGTAATCTCTGAGGATGTGGAGGTGAGATGGAGGCATGATCCCAAGGAGAGAAGCTTTGAGGAAAACCTGGAAGCAGTCCATAGGTGTTTCTGATCTGGGGCAGTCTTGGTGCATGGCTGCGACTTAGGACGTGTCCCAGAACCCAGAACAAGAGGAGCTCAAAGAAACATCTGAACTGCCCAGAAAGCTGCTCTCTTAATGTTTTGGTGACTGATTTCCTGGCTCATACACTGCAGGACACCTCTTTGCTCAGGCTGGGAGCGCAGTACTCAGCAGTGGGTCAGGGAAGCACCCTTCTAATGCCCCTGGCCCCAGGGAGAGGAGGGCTCTCCGGTGATTGCTGGAGACACAGCCTTAAAGCAGCTTTGCTGGTATCTGAGCACAGATCTGTCTAAACTCCCACACTGGGGACTGGTTTTGTCAGATGTGCTTTGGGGTACTTGTCTCAGCACAGTGGGTTTGGCTGTCTGGGGACCCTTGGGAACAGCACATGCTTACCTAGTCCCTTCTCCCGTGTCCTAACCATGCTCTCTGTCTGTGTCTCGCAGCTGTGGGGGCTCGGGCAGCGATCCTTTTCACCAAGGAGCCCTACTCCCAGGATGCCCTGCACGGCCGCAGCGCCATCCTCCGCTGCGAGGTGGAGGAGCCCGCGCACATGGAGTTCGAGTGGCTGCAGAACGGTCTCCCCGTTCAGGACACGGAGCAGCGCTTCAAGGAAGGCAGCAACCTCCAGTTCGCTGCTGTCGATCGGCACAGGGATGCCGGGGACTTCCAGTGCATAGCCAGGAACTTGCTCACTGGGGAGGAGGCCCGCACAGCCAATGCATCTTTCAATATCAAGTGTGAGTGTGGGGCGAGGGCAGCCAAGCAGATGCCACAACCCGCCTGCTTCCCACTGTGGACAGGGCAAAGCTCTCTTGAGAGGGCCTGAGACTGGAAACAGCTTTGCCCTCTAATGGGTGTGGGAGTGGTGGTCAGACAGAGATCAGGTGGCGTGACCTGTGCAAGTAGGATTCCTCTCCAGCCACCATGTCCTTCGTGTGCTCTAGGCTGCTTGTGTCTTTTGAGATCCCTAAGGCTGTCAGAGATGATTTCTCCCGTCACCTTCCCCATTTGTGTATATGAAACGGGGATGTTACTGCACCAAGTGTGTCATGGGCACTGCAGATCCTTTCAGGGCCCCTCTTATCCCTCAGAGAACAGTCACGCAGAGCAAAGTGGGACATTCACATGGTGGGTGTCCCTTTACTCCATGCTGGTTTGAGGGCTTATGTGTGTTTTGTGCCTTTAATGCCTGCTCTGGTTATTACAGAGTTGGCATCCACCCGGGCTCCAGCTGTGTTGTTATTCTTTGATCCCACAGGGATTGAGACAGGCAGTGTGGTGCTGAAGCAGCCGGCCAGCGTAGCTGAGATCCAGCCCTCTTCCACTGTGGTGCTGCGGTGTCACATCGACGGCCACCCGCGGTAAGGGTTGCCTCCCGAGGAGCGGACCCTGCCGGGGGTCTTCCCGCACCTTCGCTGCGTGCTCTTCTCCCCTCTCTCTGTCTTTCTCTCCTACGAGGACTCAGTAGAGTCTAGGGAAGGCGAAAGGCAGGATTGATTGAGCCTGTGGCTGAGCACCGGGGGAGAAGGCAAACGGCCTCCTCAGAGCCGCGTAGCGAGGAGCACAGTAAGGACGGGCTGTCACAGTCCGGTCGCTGAGCTGCTTGGTGTGCTGCGGTCACTCTACGTTGCTTTACAATCATGTCCCGTCCACTTGGCTGCATGTCTCATGGCTTAGTGTCTGTGTCGGGGCCAGCCATGGGGATGGAGAGCCAGGGAAACGGGCCATCTCTGGGCTGTCTCCTCTGCACACATGCTCTCTGGGGAGCCGTGCTGGTGCCCAGCACTTGGTCACCCTCTTGCCTCTGTCTTGCAGCCCCACATGGCAGTGGTTTCGGGATGGTACCCCGATTCCCGACGGCCGCAGCACCTATTCTGTCAGCAACAAGGAGCGAACGCTGACCCTGCAGAGCGCCAGCCCCGACGACAATGGTCTCTATTACTGCTGTGCCCGCAGTGCCGTCGGCTTCGTCTGCAGCCATAACAACTTCACAATTAATATCATCGGTGAGTTGTGTTCTGAGTGCTCTGGGCTGGGGCTTGGCTGCTGTTGTGCTCATTGCTGGTGGGAGGGAGCCAGGCTGCAAGGGGACGTGTCAAGCTGGTGTGACTTTACCTGTGCAGAGCTTCAGACCAAGACAGGTCTGGCTGGGTTTGGACCCTACTCTGTCTACAGGTGTTAATTTGCCCTTTTCTGGAGCAGGTCTGTGCTGTTGTCTCCGGTACTAGAGCACAGTGGTTCTCCTCCCGTCAACAGGGTTTGGACCCTGGAGGCTGTAGATGCTGCTGGTTAGACCAGTACTGGTATTACCATGGTGCCACATGGGTGAGATTCCCTATTGGCCTTTGGAGGCAAGACCGTGGGAGGGCAGGAGATGTTGAGTTTAGAGGGGTATTTGGAATTGAACAAGGGAATTTTCAGTCCAGCAGCAGGTTTGATGCGTTTGTGAGGAGCCCGGGGTGCTCAGGGAAGGGGAGAGTGGAAGGGGCTCTCTCCAGAGCAGCTGCCATACGCAGTCCTGGGCTCTGGCTGCATAACTACAGCCGTGCTGGCACATCTGCCTCCACGGGGCTCACAGTGTGCTCCCAGCTCTTTTTTGAGAGCTCTGGTGAAGGACAGCATAGGCACTACTGCTCTTCTCACCCTCCTGTGGTCTCTGCCATTGCAGATGAGAGCTTTCCGCAGGCGGTGATCGTCCCGCAGGATCTCATTGTGACCAAGAACGAAGAGGCCATGTTTGACTGCCAGTTTGCAGCTGTGCCCCCCCCTACGCAGGAGTGGCTCTTTGAAGACAGCCCCATCACCAATAGATCCAAGTAACAGGGGCTGCGGTGATGTGGGCAGGGCTGGGAGGAGGGGGGCCACCATGTTCCACAAGCAACAGAGAACTGCCAAACCCTGGCTGTACCTGAGGGCGAGCATTCAACATCAGGCTGGCCATTGGGATCTGCTTCTTAGCAGGGCCATGGCACTTGTGCATGGCCTTTGTCAGCATAAGACTCAGCAAGCAGTTTGTCCTCCAAGGGGTCTGTGGGGCTGTCAGTCCTAGATGTCCACATATGGTGATCCCCAGAGTTGGGGATGTCTCCCAGTCCCAAATGTCCATGTGTGGCAATTTAATGGAGCCAGAGACAGCTTAAGCCCGAGACACCCATTCAGGGCAATTCCCAGAGTCAGGGGCATGTCCCAGAACCAGATGTCCACAGGTGGTTATCCCCAGTGATCACTGAGCCTATGGCTGGCTTGTACCTCCAGATACACGTGCATGGTGATCCCCAGCGCCAGCACTATTTCTGAGCTCCAGACACCTATGTGTGGGGTAATCTTCAGAGCTGGGGACATCTCCCAGACCCGGGGGATGGTGATCCTGGAGGTGGGATGTTTCAGCCAGACAGCAAGCGCTGCTGTCCAGGCGCCAGATGCCCAGTGGCCTGGCAGCTCCCAGGCGCCACCTTGTGCCCCCTGCTCCCTTTCCTGGCTGTCCCAGTGTTCGTTGCTGTGCGTTTTGGTGATGCACCCACCAGACTTGAGGAATTTTTGGGTAGAGCAAGCTCTTCTGAGAGCAAACAGCCTCGTGTTGTGCCAGGGGAAGTTTAGACTGGATAGCAGGAAAAATTTCTTCCTCAAAAGGATTTTCAAGCGTTGGAACAGTCTGCCCAGGGAAGCGGTGGAATCACTGTCCCTGGAGGCGTTTCAAAGATGTGTCACTTAGGGACATGGTTTAGTGGTGGGCTTGGCAATGCTTGGTTAACAGTTGGACTCAGTGACCTTAAAGGTATTTTCCAATATAAATGATTCTATGAATTTCCAAGAAATAGACTTCTGTTGGCTCATTTCCTCCATGAAGCATATGTCCCACCATCTCCATGTTTGCATGCTGCCCCTCATACACTGGGAAGCTTTAACTTGACACAAAGTCTTCCTCTTGGTTTCATGGGCTAATGTAAGGCACCACAGGGCTGTGGCTCTGGCCGATGCCCTGCAGAGATGCCCACTGACTCCTGCCTCTCCCCATGTGCCCAGGACCACTGTGTTCGCCAACGGCTCCCTGCTGATCACCCAAGTGAGAGCTCGCAGCACCGGTGTCTATAAGTGCGTTGGCCACGGGCAGAGGGGAAAGGCTCTTGTGCTGAAGGCGACTCTGCGGCTAGCAGGTGAGGTCCTGGGGCTGCTGGCAGGGCGGGCAGTGGGTTCCAGAGCTGCAGTGTCACTCGAGCTATGTGACAATATAGCAGTGGATCAGTGCACGGAGAATTGCTTGGTTTATCTGTGAAGTGACTCCTCCATGCTGCATGGATGAGAGCTTGTGTGCTCTCTCCCTCGGCTGGTGGTTCCAGTCATGATGCTGGTGAATTGGTTACACTGCATTTCTGACCTGTTTTGAGCCCTGCTCTCTCTTACTCCTCTCAGAGATCGACGAAATGGCACCCTTCTCCCCAAAGGTGTTGACAGCGAACCAGGGGCACCGTGTGGCCTGCCCAGCCCCACGAGGGATACCCACACCGCAGGTCTGGTGGGAGAGGAACCACGAACGGGTTCCCACCACTGGCAGGGTGCACCAAGAAGCAGAGCAGCTTGTTTTCACCAGTATCACTGAGATGGATGCAGGGACCTATACGTGCCATGCTGCCAACAAGGCTGGAGAGAAGAAACAGGAGCTGAGCATCACTGTGGCTAGTACGCAGCTTTCCAAGCAGGGCTGGGAGCAGAGAATGGTTTGGGATGAGCTGGGGTGGGAGGTCATGTCATTGATACAGAGAGGCATCTCCCTCATGGCTGGGCTGTGGGGCCCTGTGGCTGGCAGCGACTGCCTATCTGGTCTGTGCTGGTGCTAGCAGGAGGGGTGGTGAGTGACTTGCATAACCCCTCTCCTCTGTGCCCAGCGGTACCCAAGTGGGTGGAGATGCCCAAGGACAGCCAGCTGGAGGAGAGCAAGCCAGGATACCTGCACTGCCTCAGCAAGGCCTCCCTGAAACCCACAGTCACCTGGTACCGCAATGGCGTCTCCATCTCTGAGGTGAGGCCATGGGCAAGCCCCTGCCACTCATGGGCACTTCTCCTGGGCATCTGCTCAGCTCCTTCCCCTGCTGCTGTTTTTGCCTTGCTCCTAGGCTCAGCATCTTTTTCACCCCCTCTGTGGCCATGTTCTGGGCACCATCTCAATCATATTAATGTATGGGTGCACAACTGGCTGTCTCTAGCCACTTGATTGGTGACTGACCCTGTGCTTTTGAGGCACTGGCAACAGAGATGTCACTGTAGCTTGTTTCAGTTCTCAGTGTGAGTCTCAGCAGAGCTGTGTCTGTCTGAGGCATGGTGTGGGCACATGGAGGGTCAGCTTCCACAAGCAAGGTCCAAGCCCAGGGCTGGTGACATTTCTACATTGCTCCTTCCTTCCCTCTGTGCAGGACTCACGGTTTGAGATCTCTGAGAATGGGACACTGCGCATCAACAACGTGGAGGTGTATGACGGGACCATGTACAAGTGTGTGAGCAGCACGCCAGCAGGCAGCATCGAGGGATATGCACGGGTGCACGTGCTGGGTAGGCTGATGAGCACTCCACCTCCTCCCTTTGTGGGCAGCTCTTTTGTCTGTCAGGGTGCAGTCGTGATGCTTCCACTTCAGATGCCTTCTGCAGCTGCAGGGGTTAACAGCACTCCTGTCTCTTGCAGAGAAGCTGAAGTTCACCCCACCGCCCCAGCCGCTGCAGTGCATGGAGTTTGATAAGGAGGTTACAGTGTCCTGCTCAGCCACTGGCCGGGAAAAACCCACCATCCAGTGGACTAAAACAGGTAAGGGGGACCTGGATGCGATCTGTTTGTTCCTGACCTGGGGTCCCAGGAATTTTGCACTGGCCCATCTCTAATATGGGTGAAGAAGCGATCCTACGGCTGCCTGGTGCTTCATGCACGACTGCTGCATCCCTCTTCTCATGCCCTGCAGATGGGAGCAGCCTGCCATCCCACGTCAGCCACAATGCTGGCATCTTGTCCTTCCACAAGGTGAGCAGGAGTGACTCGGGAAACTACACGTGCATCGCTTCCAACAGCCCACAGGGCGAGATCCGTGCCACCGTGCAGCTTGTGGTAGCAGGTGAGAGCTCAATGGTAGGCAGGTGGGTTTCTTGCTGTGCTGGCCTTGCAGTGGATTTGCCTGAGTGGCACCCAGCTGGCATGTCCCTGCAGAGAGAAATGTCTGGCCTGACCCCAAGCTCTGCCCCGTGGCACTTGAGTGTCTGGTTTGTCAATGCTTTGCATACAGCTCCGGAAGGCCTGTGTCCCTGTGTCAGTGCTGGCCCCACTCCCTTGCGGGGGGTCAGCAACATTCCCAGGAGCTGACAGCATTCGTGTCCACCTCTCTGCCTTCAGTTTACGTCACCTTCAAGCTAGAGCCAGAGCCCACGACAGTCTACCAGGGGCACACAGCCATGTTCCAGTGCCAGGCAGAGGGGGACCCTGTGCCACACATCCAGTGGAAAGGGAAGGACAAGATTCTGGATCCTGGCAAGCTCCTGCCCAGGTACACAGCCTCCATTTCAAACAGAAACATGTTGCAGCAAGGCGCTTCCCATGCTTACCCAGCGTGCAGGTGCTGATGGTGGGGTCTTGGGTTCCCATCCGGGGGGGACTCGCAGTCCAGCTGTCTCTGTGTCCCAGAGCCTGGAGTCTCTTGGCCTCCCAAGGGTTACTCTTTCTGCAGCCTGCTGGGCTACAGTTGAGCTGCAACCATTTCTTCTTGAGCATTGCACAGCCTGAGATTCAGGATGGTTGCACTGGGGACATGGGTCTGAGGCACCTGGGGAGCTGAAGCTGCAGGTGCCCCAAGCCTGCCTCTGCCCTCTGGGGCTTGCAAAGGGCTCTGTGTGTTTGGCAGGATTCAGATAATGCCCAATGGCTCCCTTGTGATTTACGATGTCACCACTGAGGACTCGGGGAAATACACGTGTATCGCTGGCAATAGCTGCAACATCAAGCACCGTGAGGCCTTCCTCTATGTTGTAGGTAAGGGGGTCCCCTGCGTCAGGACATTGCCTCCACGGCAGCTTTAGGCCCTGATTTTCGCTGATGCTTCTCTCTGACAGGAGGAGAGAAGGCTCTGGGGAGACCTTGTAACAGTCTTCCAATACTTAAAGGGGGCCTACAAGAAATCTGGAGAGGGACTTTTGACAAGGGGGAATGGCTTTAACCTGACAGAGGGGAGATGAGACATTAGGCAGAAATTCTTCCCTGTGAGGGTGGTGAGGCCCTGGCACAGGGTGCCCAGAGAAGCTGTGGCTGCCCCATCCCTGGCAGTGTTCAAAGCCAGGTTGGATGGGGCTTGGAGTAACTTGCTCTAGTGGAAGGTGTCCCTGCCCATGGCAGGGGTTGGAACTGGATGAGCTTTAAGGTCCCTTCCAACCCAAACCAGTCTGGGATTCTTGTTCCATCAGTGGGTGCTGCAGGCCAGGTCATGCCTGCTAGAGTGTCAAGGCAACATCCCTGTCAGGATGAAGTGCAGTCTGGAGGAGGAGGTAGCCACAGCAGCAGAGGGGGCTTTTCTCATTCCTCCAGCACATTCCTGTGCAGGATTTGGGAAATCCTCTGCATCCTCATGGGATTGGTTCTCTCTGCCCCACAGACAAACCGGCAGCAGAAGAGGATGAGGGACCTGGCAGCCATACACCCTACAAGATGATCCAGACCATTGGGCTTTCAGTGGGGGCAGCTGTTGCCTACATCATTATTGTGCTGGGGCTGATGTTCTACTGTAAGAAGCGAAGAAAAGCCAAGAGGCTGAAGAAGCACCCAGAGGGCGAGGAGCCTGAAATGGAGTGTCTGAACGGTGAGGCTTGCATCCCAAGGGTGGGGACTTCACTGCCAGCCCCTGGGCTCGAGGGGCTGAGGGGCAGAGAACTGCCAGGGGAAAAGGAAACTCTTCCTTACCCTTGGAGTCTCTTGCTCTTGGTTTTGGCTATGGCTGGTGACAGAGACCTGCTGCCAGGTGAGAAATGGGCAAGTTGGTGTGAAACCTCCATCCCAGCCCCACGTCATGGTCATCTCTGTCTGCTGAGTATTGTATTGCTCCTGCTTTCCAGCAACCTTACTTGGCATCACATACACCCTTTGCCGAGGGGAGGAGAGTATCCCTGTAGCAATGTAATAAAATAGTGGTACCCTGCTGGCCTGTTCAGATCATGCTTCAGCAGCTCTGGTGCTGGAGGGAAGATTTCACTGAACAGCCCTGGATTCTGCTGGGAACTCACGCTGTTATCTCTGAAGCCCATATAAGCTTTGAGCATTTACACCATTATCCAACAAGAACTTCTGGAGCATAAGAGGTTATCTAAATATTATATTCCTGCTTTTCAAGCTTGTCACCTATTAGCTCTGCACTGGAGCACACAGCTTTTTTCTATGTCTGATTGTTCTTGCAAGTGCCTTTTCTGGTTGCGCTGTCGCCTTTCAGAAACAGGGAGCCCCAGACAGGATTTAATGCATCCAGCTGTGCTGTGTCCTGTTCCCAGCTGTGCCACTGGCTTCAGTTCCCTGTCCACAGAGCTCTTTGTGGAAAAAGCAAGCAGGCAGCTCAGGGCTGAGCCCCCAGTGTCAGTGGGACATCAGGGTTGCTTTCCACAGGCCTCATGTTGTATCTCTGGCTGCATCTCCAAGTGCTCAGCATCCCTCTGCAGCTGGCCGCAGCTGGCCTGTACTTTTGCACTGGCTAAGTTGGCGGCTTTGGCAAACAGCTGGCAGCGGCACTCCTTCCATGTTGGCAGCATATTGTACTACCCTGGCTCCTGCCTTCCGTGTGTCCATTGGAGGATGTTCCCTCCTGTCCTGTGGCAGCTGAGCTGCTTTTTAACAGCTGTTTCCATGAGACCCTGCAAAGAGATTAAACTGGGTCCCCATTGTGCATGAGCTGTGTGACTCCTCCGGTGAACCCAGGAGATCTCTGGGGCATCATTTTCATTTCCAAAAGCTGTTTCAGCTCTTTCTCCTGACATCGTCATTGTCCTTGCACCGCTGATACCAGTGAGGACTTAGAAATGATGGGGTGCAGTTGAGTTTGCTGCCATTATAAATCCCTGGATCTCCCCCTGTGATTCAGGGGATGGTGGGAGATGTCTGTGTATGCAGATGCTGTGCTTCTCCCTCCAGTTCTCCAGCACACAGACACATCCTGATTGTGGGGGGCATTGCTTTGAGGTCCTGGCAAAACATCACTGCTGCATTTGTCTCCTGTGTTATTTCTCCTTTATTGGTGCTTTGAACAGAGCCAAAGATCTGACTGTGGGGAACCTCCTGAGAGCAGGGCTGCAGGAGCATCTCTTCAGCTTTGTGCTCTGCTGCTGTCACCACTGTGAGCTCTTCCTGTTGGACAGGTTGGCAGCTCACTTGTGCCAACAGGCTCTGGCCAGCATCCTCTTCTTGTGAAAGGATTTGTTTTAATCTCTTTTGAGGTCGTTTCAGATTTTTATTTTGGTCTATTATGTTTTTCTTTTTATTCTGCCAGAGTTTGCCTCTTCTTATTCCCTTCATTTGGAAACAGTTTAGCTGTCAGAGAGATGCATCCTCACTGCTACAAGCAGCCCCAGCTGCCCAGATGTCTACACTCCTTTTTGGTACTTCCATAGCCTCTCTGGAGAAGTGATTTGTTTGCTGTCAGCTCCAGTGGAGTCGCCTCCTTCACCGTGGTCTTCAAAGATGTGTCTCTTTTCCTCCTTTTGATTTTGATCCCTCTTTAGCTGGGTGACCTGAAGTATCTCACCACCTGACTTTTCCTGAGGATCCAGACAGATTTGACCTTCCTATGGATTTGCAGTGGATCATTCCTATGGATTTCCTATGGATCAATGCACTCCTTACAAGTCAGTCATCTTCCAAGGTCACGTCCTTGGTGTGCCGCGTTCATTGTAACAAGGGTATTTGCTCTCGGCATCCATCTGACTGTTTTGCTTTTTTGGGATGAATACAGACATGGCATTTGGGGAGATTCAGGGCTGTGGGGACTGAGGGGAGAGTTTGATTTCTCTGTTGGCCCATGCTAATTTCTCCAGGGTAGCATGGCTATGTCTCTTTCTCCAGAAGATGCTAAGGCGTTGCAGTCAGGTGGGCAAAGCAGGCAGCTCCTCTACTCTTGGTTCGCCTCTAATTCATGTATCCCGCAGCCTAACCTTCCTAATCATTTTTGCAGTCCCTTTGTTATCAACTATCTTGTCAAGCCTCCGTGAAACACAGGGATGTTTGTTCTTGGAAGTGTCTGTTGTTGCTGCTCGCTGGTGCTGTCTCTCAGTGGCAGCACGCTCACTCTGCAGCCTCTTGTGTTTTCTTGGCACAGTTGCAGCAGTTCTCTTGTATTATCGTCTTGGCTTCAAGCTGTGGTCTTGAGACGCTATCAGTCATGAGTGCAGACAGCACAGGGTCAAACAGTCGTGCTAATAATTAGCATAAAACCAGGGAGGGTGTAAGTAGTGTCGAGCTTTGATTTATAGGATAGATGGGTTTTTTCACTATGGTCTTCTGCAGATGTTATTCCAGCGTGTGAGAGATGACAGCTGTCAGTAGCCATGGTTCTTCAGTCAACATTATCTCAGTCTTCACAGCTCCAAGCCTACCTGTGACAAAGCCAAAGCCCCTGTCATTGTGGGCTGGTACCTCTCCTGTATGCATGCGTTGTAAGTGTGCACGTACGCACGCTGCTGTACAATACCCCTTGATGGAAATTACAGGGAGTGAGATTCCTGTTGGAGTTACCTCATGCTGAGTCAACACTTAGTTTGTGATTAAATCCTTTTGCATGGCAGGGGTTTTCTTCATGCTCACCCTGGACTAGGTGAAATGGAGTGTGTGCAGTAATGCAGGGTGATGCTGCACGTGTGTCAGGCACCTCGGCTTGGTGCTGTGCCTTGCTTTACATTCACACTCCTGCCTTACAGAAAGTACTTCTTCCTGGTGCAAAGTCTGATACAAGCAGTAAATGCATTCAAAATCAAGGTTTGCTATCTCTACAGCTATCTATACAATCTTTCCCCTACAAGCTGCCTGTACACTGCAGGGTTCTCTTCTTTCTTAAGGTAACAGTGTTTTGTCCTGTTTACTGGCTTTTGTTTGTGCCAGGAAAATTTCTGGTTTGTTGCTGAGCAGAAAGCTTGCAGGGGTTGATTGCAAGGACGCTGCTTCCTAGCACTGCTCTAACCCAGGCAGTAAGGGAAACTCCAGGCTGATCTGGTTTGACAGGCTCAAGATTATCAAGGCCATGAGCATTGCTAGCATGCTGGGAAGTGAGCAAGGAGAAGGGGTCAGGCTGCAGCAGTCAATGCCAGATCAATTTGGGAGTCTCTTGGGCATCAAGAAACTGTGGCTACAGTGAGCAGTGTCCTCTTTGCTCTGTCTCTGCCTCACACACCCAGTCTCCTGCTGCTGTTCTGCAGAGTTTTGTCAATGGTAGTTTGGATGCAGCCGCCCCTTTGGGATGACTGAGTGCCATAGGATGGACAAGGCCAGATGGGGCTGGTTCACTCTGGGACCAAAGCCATTGCTCAGCATCTGATTTCAGGGGTGGCTGCAGGGCTGCCAGAGATGGGGCCAGACCTGAGGGAACAACTGTGTAGAGGCCACGCTGTTGCCTGGGGCTAGACATCAGGCTGGGGTACTTGGAGTCAGCTGCGGTTGCTTGGAGTGTCAGCCTCAGAAGGGGCTGATCCTCAGCTTGACATTCTCTGTACATCCTGGCAGGATGCTGAAGCCATTTGTGCTTTGCTTGCAGGTGGTGCTTTGCTGCAGAATGGGCAGATGACAGCAGAGATCCAGGAAGAAGTGGCCTTGACCAACCTAGGCAGCAGCTCTGGGGCCAGCAAGCGGCACAGTGCTGCTGACAAGATGCACTTTCCGCGTTCCAACCTGCAGACAATCACAACCCTGGGTATGCTGGGCCACTCTGGTCCTGACCCCGCTCCAGCAGGAAACCCCAGCATGTCCTAGGCATAAAACTGGATGTGCTGAGATACTGGGGGCCCTGCAAGCTGCACATATGCTGTCCTAACGCACGCTGCCTTCCCATGTGCTGCTTTGCACTTCCAGGCAGGGGGGAGTTTGGTGAAGTATTCCTGGCCAAGGCGAAAGGTGCTGAGGATGGTGAGGGTGAAGCGCTGGTGCTGGTGAAGAGCCTGCAGACAAGGGATGAGCAGCTGCAGCTGGACTTCCGGCGAGAGGCAGAGATGTTTGGCAAGCTGAACCACTCCAACGTGGTGCGGCTGCTGGGGCTGTGCCGTGAGGCAGAGCCACACTACATGGTGCTGGAGTATGTGGACTTGGTAAGGCCCCTACCAGCAGTGCTGCACTGAGGAGGAGGAGGGGTGGACAAGTGTGAATGGGCAAGGGGCTTGCAAGTGTGACATGGTCCAGGCTGGCAGCACAGGGCAAGTGAGGTGTAGGGAGACGCAACTGAGCTTACTGTTGTGTGGAGGACTCTCAAGGGGTATGGGTGTCTCCTGCAAGTTCTGGAGGTGACTTTGTCCCCTTGCACATCCTCCTAATCTCTGATTTATGCCCAAGACTTGGCTGAATAAATGAAGCTGTGGGACTCCATGCTGCAGAATGCTCAGCGCTGCCATGGGGAACCTGGAGCTCATGGGAGAAAAGTCAATTTGGGGCATGAAATACCTGGAAACATTAGGCCTGCTTGTCTTGATCTTAGCCAGTTGAGGTCCAAAAGGCTTGCCCTACAGGGTCGGTACCAGGAGGACTAGCAGGGACCATGGCCCAGGAGATAAGCATCAGTGGGCCTGTCACATCCAGCTGTTGCAGGGACAGATGTGGCTGGCAGAAGGGAGAGGTGCTGCCTCTGAGTTTCTGTCTGTCTCCTAGGGGGACCTGAAGCAGTTCCTGAGGATCTCCAAGAGCAAAGATGAGTCTCTGAAGCCACAGCCCCTCACCACCAAACATAAGGTGATAGTGCAGTTCTGGAAGCATTGTGGGGCTGGGGAGCCTGAGGAGGGCAGCCAGCGCTCATGTCTCTCTGGGGTCAGGTGTCTCTCTGCACACAGGTAGCCCTGGGCATGGAGCATCTCTCCAACAGCAGGTTTGTGCACCGGGACTTGGCAGCCAGGAACTGCCTGGTCAGTGCCCAGCGGCAGGTCAAGGTCTCATCCCTGAGCCTCAGCAAGGATGTGTACAACAGGTCAGCTGGGAGCCTGGCAGGGCAATGGGAGGGGTGGGATGGCACCAGTCTCACTGCCTGCCTGTTCTGCCCACAGCGAGTACTACCACTTCCGCCAGGCCTGGATTCCACTGCGCTGGATGCCCCCTGAAGCTGTGCTGGAAGATGAGTTCTCCACCAAGTCAGATGTGTGGTCCTTTGGGGTGCTCATGTGGGAGGTCTTCATGCATGGCGAGATGCCCTACGCCCCACTGGCAGATGATGAGGTCCTAGCAGGTATGTGGAGTACCTTGTGCTGTCCCTGGCATTGCAGCCTATTGTAGGGTGTGATGTCCCCTTGCTTGACATGGTGCTGGTCTGGCTGGGGAAGCTGTTCCAGCCCCTGTAGAGAGATGCTGCCCTCCTTCCATGCTGTGGAGACGATCATGCCTCTTCCCAACCGCCCTTCCGACTTTGCTTTGCCAGGTCTGCAGTCAGGAAAGACGAAGCTCCTGCACCCCGAGGGCTGCCCTTCCCGCCTCGCCAAGCTGATGCAGCGCTGCTGGGCCCCCAGCCCGAAGGACCGACCCTCCTTCAGCGAGCTTGCCACTGCCCTGGGGGACAGCCCAGCTGACAGCAAAGCCTGAGCATCCCGGCCCTCGCTGGGGAAGGATGCGGTGGGGTGGACGGGCGTCTGTAGGTGCCTGGGGAGCCCCTTGCACCCCTGCGGCCCCTCGCTGAGCCTGACCCCTATGCGCCAGTGAACAGCTCGGCACCAGCAGCTGCTGGACTCAAAGCACAAGCCAGTGTACCCCCATCCCGCCACCCCTCTCCTCCACTGGTCCCAAAAGACAGCCCTTGCTGCCTCTTGCTCTCCGCCGTCCCAGCCCAGTGCCCTTGGGCTGCTGGCGTGGGTGGAGCACGGCTCCTCCTCACCTGGTGAGAGCTGGGCTCCAGCACCAGGCTCTGCGTCCCTGCTCACCACCTGTTTACCTGCTGGCCTGGCCCCTCCATGTCTTCATCCAGGCATCCCTGCCTCCCCTGCACCCCGTGGGTACAGGCCAGCCAGCAGGAACACGAAGTGCCTGGCATATGAAGGAGCTCACTACCTTCCCCAACTACCCTGTGCCTTTTTTTGTACAAAGACTCTGGGCAGCGTCCCCTTTCTCCCTCTTCCAGAGCACCGACTCCTCCCTTCCATAGTATTTCTGTTACTGGAATGCAGCCTAGAGTGGGTTAGTTTGTTTGCTTGAGCGGAGGGTACCACAGACACGAAGGGTTGGGTTTTGTTGGGTTTTTATGTGCTGCTCTCAATAAAGAAGGCTTTTTTTTGTTTTGTTGTGTTTCTTTGGTCTTTGTAAGACGCTGCTGTCAGATGGCTGTTGGACTGTTTTCCTCCATGTGGTTCCTGGGAAGGGCTGTGGTCCATTCCTCAGGCATGCGTCTCCTGTGTTTAACCCTTTTGCCTCCTTCCCAGCTGGATCTGAGATGCCTTTCCTAGCCTGCTGTGGCCAGAAGGAGCACTTTGCCTCAGTGCTTTTCATCTCTCTGGGTAGTCATGAGTTGCTTTCCAAGAGGGACTTGAGTTTCAAGAGCAAATATCCCTCTCAGATTCCGTGAAAGCAAGTGCTTATGGACATGCTGAGAGGCTCCCCTCAGTTCATGTAGCCAAGCTTCCATAGCGACTTTCCCCTGCCCTGTGGTCTTGGACAGCTCTGCAGCCTGCACAAGAGGACTGAGGAGCTAACGGGTCCCACCGCCAAGAGAAGCTGTGGGCTCTCCATCATCAGAGATACTCAACCCTACACCAGGTAAGCCCTGAACAACCCAGTCTAGTTGGCTCTGCTTTAAGCATGGATGGACCAGAAATGTCCAAGATTCCCTTCCCGCCTCTGCTACTCAGGCTATGGAGATGCTGGAGCATAAAGTGGGCTCATTTCTTGCAACGTGCTGTCTGGCTTTGAGCTCAGATATGGTTCAGGGCTTGGAAATGTCATCTGGGCCTCCCTGGGTGTAACCAGGTTTGCTGCCTATAGAGCAGAGCTATCAAGTCCCTTTCATGACACTTGTGATGGGACTTAGGAGCTTTAGAGTCTCACTAAGCCAAGGCCTCTTATGAACTAAGGTGTGACTGTGTTGGGCCCCTCTCTTCCCTAGACCTGGCCCTCCTACAGTGCTTGGCAGCAGGTTATCCCCACCCTGAACCCTTGCTGTCTCCATGACCCTTCTCCAGACAGCCTGGCCACAGCCCGGAGCTGGTGGCACTGTGCACACTGGAAGGAGCTGTTACAGGCAGAGGTCTCCACGTTGTTGCTGTCCCCAGTCCTTCCCAGTGTGCACACGGTGCTTTTGGAGTGTGTAAGTGCTGTGGCACCGCTGCATGCATGCTCTCCAACTTGCAAGCGACCTCTCGTTTGCTGCTGTTTGATGTCCTTTTGTTCCATTTCTCCCATTCATCCCATTGCCATGGACTTCCCTGCCTGGTGCCCTATATCTCAGCCAGAATAGCTGCATGCTGTGGGCCGATTCCTGCAGCTAAGTCACTAATGAGTCTGTCTTGTCTTACCTGTGTGTCCCTTTACCTCTATAGCACATCCTGCCCCAGAAATACTCCCAGGTGGTTCTGCAACTGTTTCCTTGGGCAGTTCTGTGGATAGATCCTATCAGAGCCTTTTGATAAGAGCCAGTTGATCCTTCTAGCTGGACTAACATTGCTATTTTGAGCATTTCATCCCTCAGCAGGGGTCACCTATTCCATGCATCCTGGACACTGGTGCTTTTCCCTAGAGACTGTCTGGGAGGTGAGGGACCGGTGAGGGCAGTTGTACAGCATTAGCTGACAAACAGGCCCATGAGTGACCCTGAGTCTGCTCCAGGTAAAGGCTGCCTGCATGTTGGACACCATGAAAGGTCCCTTGTCCTCCTACCTCTTGCCCCACGTTGGACATGACAGCCAGAGCAGCAGGGCTATTGCTGTGCTCACTCAAAATGCTCCCAGATGGGCTGGAGGTGCAGCCAGGCACCATCACTTGTGGCCTAGCCAAGCAGCACCTCAGTGCTGCCCCAGGTAGAGAATAGAGATGCCAAGGACTTCTGGGGTGACATCCTTGCTCTACCACCTTCATGCATGCAGATACCTCTGTGTACTGGAAGGGAATGGCACGGTTGCAGTGGGCTGGTTCTGTGAGCAGTGTCTGGATGGGGTGCTCCACTTTATCCCAACCCATCCTGGGACTCGAGTGCCTCTTTACCATGCAGTCAAGACCTGGTGGCCACAGGGAAGCACCCGAATGCAAAGGCACCAACGCTAGGACACATCCAGATCCAAAGGGTGCAGAACAGCAGGGGCTGGGATTGTGTATTTTTGGGAATGATGTCATGAAAAAGTTGTGTATCCTTGGGGATGGGACAGATGTTGGCCAGACTAACTGAAAACAGCAAGCTGAGCAAATACAGCCCTGGCTAAACGTGGTGGAGGAGAGCAGGAAATCAGAGCCCCTGCAGGAAAATAAGATGACTTGGGCAGCTGACAGAGGTGGGATCCAATTGCCTCAGCCCAAACTGAAGGAACAGCTGAAAAAAACAACCAACCGACCAACCAGCCTTGGGAATGGAAGACAACCTGCGGTATCCCGGAACAGCACAGCTCCATCAGAGCAGTGGTCCACCCAGCTTTGGCCGAAGTTGAACATTCACTGAGCAGTGTAAGAGGGCAGCAAGCAGGTATGCACTGTCCCAGCTAACACATTCCTAAAGGATAGGGAGCTCCACACCAGGTGTTTCCAGCAGTCCCTGATGTTTTTCCTTGCCTGAAAGTTATCCAAGTACCTCTTACACCTGTGCACGCTCTGAGCACCCCAGCAGGGAGTGCACAGAGCCACTGTGCAGCTTGAAGAAGCAGTTCTTGATTTGCTCTGCTTCTACCTACTGCCCCAGGCTCTTACCCAGCTGTGTTAGGCACCTGTGAGGGTGCTAAGGAGCCTTAATCGTCCTAAACAGCCTCACCTGGGATCTCCCACCCTCTTGAGCTGTATTTAAGGTCAAGCAGAGGCTTTCAGTTTGGTATTGAGCAATCTTGTGAGTTTTGGCTTTGTCTTTAGCCCTACCTTCTAGGCATATATATTGCTGTCTTGCTCTCCAGTCCTGCTTTCTTGGCTCTGTCTCCTGATCAGGTGGATCCTGGACTTTGTTCATTGCCTGCTCTGTGGATGGACCCTGTTACCAAGACCTGTCCCTGCTCTGCTCAGGTATTGTGGAACTACAGTTGCTATTATGGAACTTTCTGTTAGTGAGAGCATGGGGTGACTAGCCAGAGCCTAAGGGTGACCTCTCACGGACCAGCCCCACTCCTGATCTCATCTATGTAGGGCAGAAGCACCCCTCTGCTGACTTAAAAAAGGGGCATGTTAAGAAAGGCCCTAAGAAAGACATGTGCAGTACTTCCAGTCTAGTTGTTACTGCTCATGGGTGAGATCTGGCTGTTAAGAAAAAGAGCATCTACCTGTAGCAGCCAAAAAGCAGCTAAAGTATCAATGGTAAGAAGATGGGTAAAGGGATGGAAACCACCACAACCCCAGAGCTGAATGCGGGGGGTGTTTAATAGCTCCCCAGTTAAAATATGGATGAAGAGCTGGAAAAGGATAAGAAAGGGCTCGTAATGGCCTGGAGGAGGATTGCAAATAAGATATGGAGGGTCGCTTGGCTCTGATGCTGGGGGGCAGCAGAGCCCATGCAACAGAGGAGCTGGCACAAGGCAGCAGCTTGTCTGGGGAGATGTATGGGGTTAACTGGGTAAGAGGCTTTTATGGCACAGTGCTGAGTGCTGTACCCACAGCTGTGTGAGAAGAGGGTTATAAATGTGAATTTTATGACTGGTGGGGGTGTAAATGAGAACAGCCCTGAAGATGAAGTGGGAGGTTCAAGTGGCCTGAAACCTGTTTTAAGCTGCTTTCAACTGCCACTGGGTGCTGGTTTAGTTAGGGAGGTCTAGTACTGCTGGTAACTTGTCCTGGGGGTGATGGTGGCCTGGGGACAGGGCTTGGCTCTATAGCATGTATCCGACTGCTTTAGTGCAAGATTAGCATCCCAGGAAGCTCAGATATTTCTGGTGCCAATTAGAGCACAAGTGGGAAAAGTGCCTTGGAAAGCAGCCTCAGGATGGCACCAGGGAGGGAGAGGATGGCAACATAAAGGATGAGCCAGCTCTCCCCTCTTGCCTGTGCAGACTCTCCTGGAGCCTGGAGAGCAAAAGGCCTCCATGTAGCCCTGCAGTCCAAAAGCCCTTGGGAGGGGAAGGAGGGACCAGATAGTAGCCCCATGAGCAAAAAGCCCCACGATCCTGGTACCTGCAGTGATTGCACACTCACACTGAGCAGGCAGACTGGTCTGGCTCTGACTGTGGGATCTACTTGCCAGTTGTTCTCAGCCTAGCTTGTCTCTTCCGTCATGCTGAGGGTCTTGCTGCCCCTTCCTCAGCCTGGCACGGCACGGCCAGCCCTCTGTCTTACCTGTGCCAGGTGTAGTTTGTGCTCAGCACGAAGGGAGGGTGGCAGGGCATGTGATGGGAAGCACGTGCGTCCCAGCAGCCCTGCTGGGAGCTATAAATGGCATGTGTGCTCACTGGAGGAGCATGGCTGGCGGGGGGGACGGGGAGGTGGCGGCAAGGGGGGTGTTTCGTTTTGCAGTCACTCCTTTGGTCTGTAGGAGATTGGCCCTAGAGAGTGGGAGACAGCTGTGAAGGCTGGTGGCAAACGTGCGTGTCCCCCGGGTGATGAGGCGGATAGGGACAGGGCTTGTGCAAGTTGCAGGACCCTCCATAGGGATGTAAAATGGGTCTGTGGCAGGGCTGGTGCTGGCAGAGGTGAGGGCTTACCCTGAGTTGTGGTTTTTGTTTGTAGGATGGGGTGTGGGAGAGCCCTTTGCTTAGCTAAGGATGCATCTGTCTGCTTACAGCTTCATGCTCTGTGGTCCCTCGTGGACTCATGCTCCATGCCTTGCTCCCGTTTTTTCTGCCTGTATGGGCTGTCCCTCTCCTGGGGAGGTCCTGGCTCACACCTGAGCAGAGGACATGGTCTGTGCCGCCTGGCAGGAACCCTCTTAGCTGTAGAGTGGGGTGGACATGGGCTGCTGTCTGCATGCTGGGTTCAGCCCAGCCATCTCCCCAGAGACCAGTGTACAGGCAGCCTGTTATATCCACAGGTCTCAACTCTCTCCTCTTAGCTGTGACCCTCCTGTCATAGAGACCCTTTTCCGTCTGAGCAGTGGTCAACTTGTGCTTGGGCAATGTGTATTTTGGTTCTATCTGCCCAGTTCTGTGCCCTTCGCACCCCATAGCCACCATGTAGCCCCTAGCCCGGTTCAGTGCAGCCTCTCCTTCAGACCCTAGACAGACCCTGCTGTCACACGCCACAAGGGAGGAGCTCAGTTGCCCTCTGCAGACTACAGGAGCCGTAGAGCTTGCCTGAAGCAGCGCCCGGTGGCATTGCCAAGAGCCGGGCAGAGGGTGCTGAGGTGTGGGGTACTGCTCGACCGCATGTGGAGGGGAGCAAGGCAGGGAGCCTCCGCCACGTGGTGTGTTCCCTGTGAGGCCAGGGCTGCCTAGAGCCGGCAGTGGGAATGGGGAAGCGAGGTCTGGAAGCTCGGGTGCCTCAGCCCGGTCCGCTCAGCGGGTGCAAGGCACCCGCTGCCCGCTGCCGGCCGCCCCGTCTGTGCCGCGCCGGCCGCTGTCTCTTTAAGACCCCTCTTGCGTGTTTCAATCTGGGGGTGACGCGAGCGCAGTCGGAACATATGCAAATCAAACGCCAGCCGCTGGCCAATGGGTGCCGGCGCTTGGCAGCTGCCAGCCAATAGGGTGGTGCCTCCCGGCGGGGCGACGGCTCGCCCCATATAAGGAGCGCCTTTGCCAAAAAAGGCAATATTGTATCGCTTTATATGGGGGCGGCGCGGCGCGGCGGGGGCGGCGGCGGAGCGGGGCCGTGAGCGCGGAGCGGGCGGCGGGGCCATGGCGGGGCCGGCCTGACCCGGCCCGACCCGACCCGCGCTCGCCGCCGCGATGTTGCCGAGCCAGGCCGGAGCCGGGAACGGCGCCGCCGCCGCGCTGGCCCGCGGCTCGGGACTGGGCCGGGCGCCGGTGCCGCGTGGGGCGAACGGCGGCGGGGCGGCGGCGGGGCCGCCCGGGGGCCGCCTGGAGCGGGAGGCGCTGTACAGCGGCAGCGAGGGCGACTCGGAGTCGGCCGAGGAGGAGGAGCTGGGCGGCGAGCGGCGCGGCGTGAAGCGGGGCCTGGCCGAGGCGGCGGCGGCGGCGGGGCCCGCGGCGGGAGCGGCGGCGGCCGCCTACAGCGGCGGTGGCGGGGGCGGCGGGGCCGTGAGCGGCGCCAAGCCCGGGAAGAAGACGCGGGGCCGGGTGAAGATCAAGATGGAGTTCATCGACAACAAGCTGCGGCGCTACACCACCTTCAGCAAGAGGAAGACCGGCATCATGAAGAAGGTGCGGCCCCGGGGCTCCGGCCGGTGCGGGACGGGCGGGGGGCGGCCGGCACCCACCTGTCGGTTGCCGGCGCCCCGGCGGAAGCGCTGGCCCTGTGGGCGGTGCGCGCCCGGGTCGAGCGGGGAGCCGGCCGGCGGGGCCGTGCCCGGAAACAGCGGCGGCTTCCCGGCCCCACGGAGGGGGGGCGGCCCGGCACAGGCTCCTTCCGGGGGGCTGCGCGGGAGCCCGCGGCGGGGCCGGTTGTCTCCTGCGGCCGGTTCCTGGCTGTTCTCGGGGCTCCGAACAGGGACCCGGGCAGCCGGCAGCGGGAAGGGTGTCTGGGGAATGCCCGGTTCGGTGCAGCCTCCGACATTAGAAACTTGAAGGATTTTGTTTGCAGTTGGGTGCTCCTGGCTCCCTTTGGTGCTCACTGCATCTTCTGAATGACCAGGCAGTGCTGCATCCCAGCTGAGCTGGGCTTCGTGTACCTGGGAAGGTGGGAATGGCTGCGGGATACTACTGGGTGCATCCTGGTAGTGCAGCATCCAGAATGAGGCCATCCTGGCTGTGGTAGCTTGTGTGAGACCATGGAGTGTGCCGATGGCATATGCTGAGTGTTCTTTTGAGCCTACTAATCAGTGCCAGGGTGTTTGGGTGCAGCTGTGCTTATGGGTGTGAAGATGAAGAGGGGACTCTGGGTCCTGGCCTGGCTGGAGCGTTGGTGATGGAAAGAGGTAGCAGAGACACACGGGCTGAGTAGCATCCTCTCACATGGTTCAGTGAGAGGGCATGCAGACGTGTCTGGAGAAGTTGGTGGGATTTCCAGAATGGAAACAGCCTAGTGTGCCCATGACCTCAAGCTGCTGTCTTGAAGGGACCACTTTTCCCATATGCTTTTGGCATTCGCATCACCTAAGGGCATGCTGAAGGAGATGGGAGCACAGCATGGGGCACTTCAACCTGTAGGGAACCGACCTGAGTTGGTTTTAGAGGCCACAGCTCTTCTGGAGTGATAGGGAGCTGGAGCTGATATGGGTGAAAGGAGGGCCGTGCTGGGAGCACAGGGATGTGCCAGGGGCTCTTGTCCTGTGTGGTATATGTCTGTGACTCCCTGTTCTTCCTTTGTGCTGCTGGCAGGCCTATGAGCTCTCCACGCTGACTGGCACCCAAGTCCTGCTGCTAGTGGCCAGCGAGACGGGCCATGTGTACACATTTGCCACGCGGAAGCTGCAGCCCATGATCACCAGTGAGACGGGGAAGGCGTTGATCCAAACGTGCCTCAACTCCCCAGACTCACCCCCGCGCTCAGACCCGACCACTGACCAGCGCATGAGTGCCACGGGCTTCGAGGAGACGGACCTCACCTATCAGGTGTCTGAGTCGGACAGCAGTGGGGAGACCAAGGTAATGCTCAGCCACACGCCTGGGCACCCTGGGGGGCATGGGCTGTGCCAGGATCAGTGCCAGTCTCCTTGAACAGCAGCTTGGGAAGCTGAGGATGGGTCCTGCTTTGTTGCGACTCCAGTGGGTTCATGCCCACTGAGAGGCCTCTCTGGGCTGACTCCTTCTCTTGTCTGCTGATAATGGTGATTTGCAGAGGGAGGGATGTGAGTGGCAGGTGTCCTGGCCCCTGTCTCTGCAGCGGGGCTCCCCACCGGCCTGGCCCGCCCCCCGGCCAGCTCTCAGCACCGTTATCTCTCCCCGGGCGTCTCCATGCTCTTGCACTCATTGATAAAAATTTGATTCTGCCTCCATGGCCTTATAAGGCCTGGTTTCCCTCGCCAGAGTCCCTGGCAGGGCCCCTCACATTCCTTATAAGCTGCAGCTGTCTCTTGCTTTGGTGCTGTTTTGGAAGGGGGCAGGGAGGACATGGGGAATGGAAACATTTGGCTGGTTGGACTGTTTCTGCTCCCTGCCTCGTGTCCCTGCAGGCACTAGCCCTTTCCTGTCTTGCCTGTGGCCTCTCATTGAGGGTGCTGCGGAGGACTGCCTATAGGTTCACAGCTGGCCAATGAACCTTTTCCTGCTGGGAGGACTCTGTCTAGTCACTGCATCCCTGGTGCTGGTCCTAAGGGTTGTGGCAGAAGAACTGGCTCCCTTATAGAATCCCAGACTGGTTTGGGTTGGAAGGGACCTTAAAGCTCATCCAGTTCCACCCCCTTGCCACAGGCAGGGACACCTTCCCCTGGACCAGGTTGCTCCAGGCCCCGTCCAGCCTGGCCTTGAACACTGCCAAGGATGGGGTAGCCACAGCTTCTCTGGACAACCACTGCCTTATCGTTCTCACAGTAAAGAATTTATTCCTGATGTCTCATTTGTTCAATAACTTCAATTTACATCATTTATACAAACGACATTTTTCCATGTCCCTGCTGCTGCTTTGCAGACTGGTGCTGGGATCCACAGGAGCGTGGAGATGGGGAAGCGGGGGAGTTTGTGGAACAAGGCTGGGGTGACATGCTGAACTGGGGGTTGTGTCACAGCTTCCTGTGCCTGCGAGGGCTGCCACTGGGCACTGCGAGTTGCTGCAGCTCTGCTGTAGCTGTGTTCATGGTGTAGGACCTGGGTTTGCTGCAAAAGCATCCTTCCAGATGGTCCATGGCCTTGCTCTGGGAGACCTCTAGCCAACTGTACACAAACTACAGCAGCATCCTAATCTAGCTACTGTAGGCAAACCACAGTAGCCACTAAGCATTAAGCAGACAGAACCTGGAGAATGGTGTTTGAAATCTGTGTGCTGTAATCCCAAAGGCAGCAAGTGCAGCAACATGCCTAGTGTGTTGTTTGAGGCTGCAGGGGTGTTCAGCTGTGTTTGCATCCTATGGCAGTGCAACAGCTCTGATCACAATGCCACTGGGTACCTGGCAGCCACAATTTCTCCATACCCTCTTCCCCATGTGCATGTAGTGCTGCACCAAGCAAAAAACTTAATCACTGCTGAGCCCTGAGAAATACCAGCAGTCCCAGAGATCCCTGCAGGCAGAGCAGCTGCGATGGGCCAAGGTGTTGCTGGCTGGAGAGCTCTGTGCTGGAACCCAGGAGAGTCCTTGGGAAGGCTTCCCATTGGTGGGAGCCCAGCAACAGTTCTGGCTGTCCCAGTCTGGCATGACTTTCCTTGGTGCTCTGATTCCTAGTGTGAGCTGTGCCAGCCCTTTCCAGTAGGCAGAGGAGTCCATTGTCACCAGCAGTTTCTCCCTTCTGCAGCCTGTGTTTGTAAGGACTTGTCTCTTGTGCTTCTCCTGGATGAAAAACACGTCCTCTGGGCATTTTGTAATGAGACAAATTGCCTACGCCTGGAGTAACTGGAGGTGCCGGAAGTGCCGTGCATGGCAGATGACCTGATCCTGGCATGGGGCTTGTCCACATCGTGTCCTTTAAGATTGTCCCTGAAAATACTGCTAGGTGGCCCCGAAGGAAGTGTGATCTTGGGGTGCAGTTACTCTGCAGAAGACAATGCAACTTCTCTGCCCACTTTCTGATGCAACTCTGCAAGCTCTATCCCTGTGGTAATGCTTAGAGTGGGGTGCCTTCTGGCCATGGCCAGCCTTTAGTGTGGGGCTGGAGGAGCCCCGTGCCCTGTCTCCTGCTTGATATTGTGGCTAAATCCATCCCTGACCTGCTGAGGGTTCTTGTCATGGGAAACCCTGAGGCTAGGACACTCCCATCTTTACCTTCTGCAGTCCTGCTGTGCCCTGTGCATGGCTGGAGGCCTGGGTTTGTGCTGTAATAGCGATCAGGCCAATTCAGATAGACTGAGAAGTTCCCTGAGGATGAAGAGAGCCTGTGAGTGGGCTGTGCTAGGTGGCTGGCATCCTTGCTGAGGGATGGGTGAGTGGAGGAGGTGGCAGGAGATCAAGTACCTGGACTGCAAGGACCAGCCATATAGGATGCTCTGAGAGGACTGGGCAGTTGCTCCCTGGCCTTCCTGTGAACTTCCTGGACCTCTGTAGGGACAAAACCTGCCTGTGTTCAGCTGCCACAGCAGAGGCCCGGAGCAATGCAGCCAGGCTGGTACCTGCAGTCAGCAGCCCACTGCTGTTCATTGGAGCTACAACCAGCAGCAGCTATGAGATCCTCCTGCTATGCCAAATCCAAACTCCCTGCCATAGAGCTGAGCTTGGACTGCTGCTGGGAGTGGGGCGTGCTGTACTTTTAAAACAGCATCTGTATCTTCACAACGATACTGTTGTGTGCTGATCCGCCTGATCTCTTGTGCTTCCCAAAAGGCCCTCATGTAATCTCTTGGGTTATGTGGGAGAGGGGATTTTGGAAGGAGCTCAAAGGCGTTAGATCGGGGGTAGGAGGATGTGAGTAGCCCTGATATGGCCATTTCTCTTTGAGGTGGGGTTAGGAAGGGTTTTTCTGCCTCATCTGGAATGTAGATCAGGTGTTGGAGGCCAGATTGGGATTTCCCATGTACTTCCCAGGCCAGTTGCCTTCCAACATCTGCATAATAATGCTGGCTTCAGGGTCTGGGCCGTGGTGCTGAACAGCAGTGTCTCAGGCAGTCCCCTGAAGCTGTGGAGAGGGATTGTTTCTGTCCCCAGGATCTTGCTAAGGTCCAGGTGGGCATCAGTTGGCCTGGGCCATGCCCTATGGTCCACTTGTGCTGTATAGCATTTATCAGGTCTGCGCAGGCATCTCCTGATGCTATGCTGCACCTTTGCTGCACGTTGATTTCCCCGGGTACTGCTCTGCAAACTGAAATTTTGAGTGAGCTGTGGTGGGGATTGGATGTGCAGCTGGATTGGGAAGGAAAAGGCCTTCGGGGCTGCTGTGGCACGTCAGGGTTTGTCCATGGCCCTTTGGGTAATCTGGGCTGAAGGTGACCCATGACTTGGCTCCTGTTGAAGGCTGGCCTTACGCATGTACTCTAGGCTTTACAGGTGCTGGGGGGATCCAAGGTACCCAGGGGCTCTGAGGCATCACTGACAGTCATGGGGATAAGGCAGCAGATGTCCAGTCCCAAGGTCTCGCTCAACTCTCTTTCTATACTAGGAGCTATTGCTGCAGCCTAAGAGAAGCACAACAAAGATGGGAGGAATCTGAGTCTTGCCTGTGGCAGAGATGGGGTGTGCATGGTTCAAGCCTGCTGGCGCAGCATCCCTCCCAAGCATCTTTGCAGCTCTGATCATGCTGAGGTTTGCCCTTGTACTTTTAGGGAGTCCTGGGAACCCCCCTGAGCAAGGTGCTGTGAATCTTTTGGGATGCCTCCTGCAACCCTGAGAGTGTGGAGTGTTGGGGCTGTATTTCAGGGGTGTACCGCTTCAGGGCTATGTCTTCGGGATGAAGAGATAGAGCCTGGCTTTTCCAGCTGGGAGCAAGCCCCACCCTGCTCTGCTACGGCTTCCATGGCTTAGTGGGCTGGGGGGAACTCTGCCCTGTCACCCACGTGGGCAGAGCACCCATAGCCTCCGTGTCCCATGTGGGATGGCAGGAGTCTGTGGTTGAGCTAATGGAAAGTGCCCGTGCTGGGCTCTACTCTGTTATCACGTGCCTCTTCTAATTTGGACTTCAGGGACTGTGGTGCCAAGGCTGAGGGGTGTTACTCTCCTCCCTCCCTGGGCTCTGGAGCACGGCTGAGTGCCCGGGATTGGCTCCTCCTGTCCAAAATGGGCTGCCTTCCCTTTTTTAGCTGTTGGTTGAGCTGTGAATTCCTCATTCCTGGCAGCTTGACAAGCTGGGAACAAGGCTTAGCACGTGGGAGCGCTGGGCCCACCAGCCTGCAGCGGGAGGGGTGGGAGTGTGGCAGCCTTAACTCTTCCCGGGTGTGCCGGCAGCCGTGGCAGGGCATGGGGACAGCAGGTCCCTTCGGCCTGTGGTGTGGTCTCCTGCGGAGCGATGTGTGTGCAGTGTGCTCTTGGCCGGATGAACAGGACAGGAGAGGAGAGGAGCTATGGAGACTGTAGGTATCTAAAAGGGGATCTGGGGGAAGGAGGTGTGTTAGGTGAAGTGTGACTGCCAGGGGCAGCAGGGATCATGCTGGGCTTGGTTCCTGCAGATCCAAGCCACTTGCTTTGTAGCTGAAGCTGAGGTGTTACATGCCCTGCAGCCTGGCGTACACTTTCCTCCTGAGTTCTCAGACCCGGGAGGCTGGCCTCAGGCTAGTGTTGGCCCGGTACAGGGCCTTTTCCCTCCTGCTGCTCAGCTTCCCTGCCATTGACATCCTCAGGCATAGAGCTCTGCTCCTTGCAGGACCATAGTGTGTTGCTGGCAGTAGCTAACATGCCGAGTCGCTTGGAAGCATTTGCCTTCTGCCTGTCTCCTGCTAGCGGGATGGCAAATGGGTGCTTCCCTTGGCCAGGTTCTTCCCTTTGCTCCAGGAGATTTGTGGAGGCATTCCCAAGGGCCTGCCAAAGCAGCTGTCAGGGCTGGGTTTGGGCATCCCTGGTGTCCAGGGTTTGGCTTACTCACCTCTCACTTGCTGCTTTTGGTGTACAGCTACCTTTAAGAGCCAGTTCTCAGCTTGTTCTTGGCCATGTGTTTCCTGCCATAAGGGAAGTGGTGTGTGTTCCTGACAGGAGACCGTGTGTTTGCCTTTATGTCTGTCCCTGCAAGCACTGCTTTTGCCTGTTGTGTGCCAAAAAGGTTTTCTCCTCTTAGAGGCTTTGGGGAGTCCTGCGGAGGGGAAGGGTTTCTTTGTCCCCTGGTGCCTCACAGAGAAGTCTCTCAGGGGACCTGTGTGGCCCTGGGCTTGTATCCAAGGTGTATGATGAGCTTTCTCCAGCTTTCCTCATGCTGTGTTATTGGGCACAGTCTTCTCATGTTTGTACAAGCAACTTCTTTCTGCTGCACTGTCTGTGCTCCATGTGCTGGCAGCAAGCTACGGGGGTATGGTTTAGCACCAGCATGCAACCAATGGAGCCTGGTTTGATCTTATGGGCAGATAAGGGTTGACCAGATCCAAGGTCTGGTCTGAGTTGTCACAATCTCTCCTTCCCCAGGACGCACTGAAACCAGCGTTCACTGTCACCAACCTGCCGGGGACAACGTCCACCATCCAGACAGCCCCCACCACCTCAACCTCTATGCAGGTCAGCAGTGGCCCATCATTCCCCATCACTAATTACCTGGCGCCAGTGTCTGCCAGCATCAGCCCCAATGCAGTCACCAGTGCCAACGGGACAGTGCTGAAGACTACTGGAGCCAGTGCAGTGACATCTGGGGGCCTCATGCCGATACCCACCAGCTTCACCCTCATGTCAGGTCAGTGCTTTTAGGGACTAAGGACTGCAGCGTTCAACAAAAGTGCATTGGTGCCCTCTCCAGAGGAGGGGAGGCTAGTGGCAGGAGGAAGCAGAGTGGTTGCTGCTGTAGGGTGAACCTGGCTGGGATTCCTTGCTCGATCCTAGCCAGGCCAGTGGCTTGAGAAGTGTCATGTAGTGGCTGTTTCCTTAGAGAGCTGCTAGCTGGCCCTGCTGCTGGGAAGGGCATGGTGGCAGGGAGCTGAGTTGGGACCCCAGGGCAGCACCAAGAAGCCTGGAGGGAGTGAAAAGAGCTGATGGTGACAAAGCCTTTCTTTATCCCTCCTTTTGGCAGGTGCTTCCCTTTCTCCGGGGACCCCTACCATTCCTCTCACTCAGTTACAGCCGCACTCCCTGGCTCTTTCCAGCCAGCAGGGCCAGGTGGTCACGGGTACGGCTGGACCGCTGCAGCAGGCACAACAGACAGTCTTCCGCTTCCCTGCCAGAGCTGGAGGGCAGATCGTGTCGCTGACAGGTCAGCACTCGCTTCTCCTCCGCTTGACTTGGGGGGATGGAGGCATCTGTGGGGTCCTGGTCCTGGCCAGAGAACTGACCCCCAACTGAGGTGGGAGCTCAGGAGGCAGAGCACAGGGCACCCTGGCTGTGGCTGCAGGGGAGAGATGGGAAGGCAGGGTAGAGAGTGCTTGGCATAGGCAGGAGCAGCATTTTGGGGGATACAGACCCAGGGAAGCAGTGGGTTGGCAGTCCCCTGCCTGAGGGTTTGCATTCTGACTAGCAAATGCAGAGGAGAGGTCCCTGGTACAGGTGTGCTGAGGCTCGGCTGTACTGCTAGGAGGACTGATGGAAGGAGCCTGCAGGGTCTCAGATGCCCAGTGGGTGTTTTTTGAGTGCTGGCATTTGGCTCTGAGCAGCTGCTTTTGTATTTGCATCTGCAGTCAGTCACTGAGCCACAGTGCAGAGGGCAGATTCTGAGAGACCTGGAGCAGAGGAGGGAGCAGTGCTGGTGTGCTGCCTTGTGTGCGTTGTCCTTGGTAGGAATTTATTGTGCTGAGTCAAGGCTCCCAGGTGTTGCATTGGGGCTGCATGTGCTTCTGGCTGGAGGTTCAACCTAAGGGGCTAAGCTCCCCTTTGTGGAAACAGCCGCTGTCTGAGGACTGGTCCTGAGACCATGTTTCTTGTGTGCTGCCTGTTTGTGCCCAAGTCAACGAGTCTTATAGCTTGCATGCTTTCTTGGAGCCCTTATGGCTTCTGTGAGCCCCAGCAGACAGCACGATCCTATGCAAAGGGACTGGATTTCCCTTGTGATCTGCAGGAGCTAAGAGAATAACGGATATACGTGTCTGTGGTGTGGTGCATGGTGAAATTTGCCATCTGAGTGAGGTGACTAGGGGCTCCTGCTGTCTGGCATCCCTTGATCTTCCCTCTGGTGACAGGACCTGAGCCTGAAGGGAGCTTTCTGTGCCAAGCTCTGTCTCTGAGGGCTGGGCTAGAGGCTGTGTGGCCATGCCCCATGTACAAAACGTGCATCTGGGATGTACGCCTTGTGGCCCAGTGGTCTCTAATCCCGGTGTAGGGCACTGTGGTGTCTTTAGGATTACCACATGGGCGAGATAGCTGTTTCCCAAGTGCCCTGTGGAGGATGGAGCTGAGCTCCAGAGTGTGAAGGCAGCGGGCTTCAGTTGGCCTGGGCATTTGGACTCCAGCTGTTCTGTTTGGTGCAGTGAGATGATCCTTGCATGGGCAGTGCTGGGAGCATGTGCTGAGCCCTTTCCTCCCAGCACCTTCTGTGCCAGGAATGGTGAAGGGGGCCTCAGACGTGCCTGAACCACGTTTAGGAGCTGGACAAAAGCTTCTGTAGCCTTTTCTTTTCTCTCTAGAGCCTAGAAGCTCAGCTAACCCTTCCTTGGCCCCTGTTGCCAGGAAAGAGCAGCTTTTGGCCTGCTGTTTGGGACAGGGCCTGGTTTCTGCCACATGCTGCTTTTGGCCAGCCTTCCACAGCACAGTGCAGAGCCACGCTGCGGAGCAGTTTGCAGCTAAAGAAAGACTGGGGGGCTTTTTCACGTGGCCCAGAGTGCCTTTATCGCTGTTGAGCATAGGCTCACGGGCTCCTCTCTCTCCCAAGGTGGTACCATGGCTCAGCAGGTCCCAGTCCAGGCGATCCAGGTGCACCAGGCACCGCAGCAAACGTCTCCCTCTAGTGACAGCAGCACTGACCTTACCCAGACCTCTTCCAGCGGAACAGGTAATTGGGGCATGATGGTAAACCATGTTCTGTCTTCCTAATCACTGCTGCTAACAACCCACACCAGCAAGCCTCATGCCTGCTCCCTGCCCAGGATCCTTCTTCAGACCAACTCTACCCCAGCCTTTTTGACAGTTTCCCAAGTGTATTTTATCTTGCTGGCAGCCCCTGTGCTATGCTATATCTAGGTAGATGTTGTTGTGCATAGGGCACCTTAGAAGGGATTTCAGAGCCTTTCCAGCCACATCCTCTGCCCTTAACTTGCAGCATGGAGCTGTGAACAGGTTGCCTAGTTCTCACATGGTTCCTCAGTGAGCCAGCATTGCCCTTAGCACAAAGCATTGGCTCACATCTACTTGAGATTTTTACAGTCTGTGCAGAGCACACCGCTCTTGTCAGCAAAATCTTAGTTTGGGTGCCTGAATGCAGGCTGAATCCACTTCAACGTTTTTATTAAAGCTTGTATCTCAAGTTGAATTTTGTCCTTGGATATTTGGCTACCATACTTTTCTGCCCCCTCATACTTACAAGTTACTCCAAATAGTAACTTGGGAGAACAAGATGGGCATCTCCGTGCCCCTGCTGCCTCAGCATGCCAAGGGCATGTGGTGGAGGGAGGGGTGCTGGGCAGGTGTGTGAGCGCAGCAGGCTCCTTTCGTGTGACTCACTGTCCTCTGTCCTGGTACCAGTGACCCTCCCAGCAACCATCATGACGTCGTCTGTGCCAACCACTGTGGGTGGCCACATGATGTACCCCAGCCCACACGCGGTGATGTACGCGCCCACATCTGGCCTTGCGGACGGCGGCCTTGCAGTCCTCAACGCGTTCTCACAGGCACCCTCAGCGATGCAGGTGTCCCACGGCCAGGTCCAGGATCAGGGTAAGACAGCTCTCTGGGTCAGTGTTCCCCTGAGTGCTCTGACACCCTTGTTTTTCTCTCACATGTATTTATGCTGTATATTTGTGTTAAAAAAGCTGCTTCTGAGCAGTCCTAGTGGCTGCAGAAAGGCCTGGCAGGGGTGATGCTTGATGTGTGCTTTTAGATCTCGCTATTCTCCTATGCAAAAGATTGCTGGGGAAAAAGGGTGAGGGTTGCTGGGATGGGTGGCATATGGGGCAGGCCAGTGGAAGAGTTAGGAGAGACTGGCGACAACGTGTAGTTGCATGAGGGGAAAAAGCAGCATGAAAAACCATGCAGGCAAGACTTGGATTGAGGGCTAATGCCTGCTTCTCCCACCATTTTGAACACTAGCACATGGCTTTCATCTGAGATGCTGCCATGCATGCAGACACACGCCTTTATCCTTGTGAAGCTCCATGGAGCTCAGAGGAAGGACCCGTGGGGGAGCAGTGTTTAAGGGATGGTGTCGTTTGTGCTCTCTCTGTGGCAGGTGGCGTCCCCCAAGTGTTCCTGACAGCCCCATCAGGCACCGTTCAGATCCCAGTCTCAGCTGTCCAGCTTCACCAGGTAGGAGCAGAGTGGTACTCACAGGTGTTAAGGGGATATCCTTGCTCTGTCCGTGCCCGCACATCCTTTGTGGGTCCGGGCAGACGCAGGTCCTTGGGTGTGGGAAAGCTGTCAGTGCCACCTACCTGTGGGTGAGGAAGTCTTGCTCTCCTTGGCCAGGTGCCCAAAAAGTACAGTGCCACCCTGGCTGTTGGCAGGCGCGGTCTCAGGGCATGCTGTCCCCCAGTGCTTCCTCCTCCCTTTTCTCTCTAGATGGCGGTCATTGGGCAGCAGAGCAGCAGTGGCAGCAGCCTGACGGAGCTGCAGGTAGTAAACTTGGACACCTCACATGGCGCCAAGAGTGAGTGACTGAGGGGCCTCTGCTGCCGGCCTTGTGCTGTCCCCTGGCTTGCCATGCCAGTGCTGGGGCTGGTGGCAATTCCTTCTCGTACAGACTGCACCAGTTATTTATTGTTGCCTTTTCACGTTTCCTTCATCCACACGTGCACACACACACAAACACACACACATGCACCCACACACACACACACATAGGGCACGCGTGTGGGGCTGCAGGACCCACCTGGGGTGGAGCTATGCTGGGGCCATGCAGGGCTTGGGGGCATTAGGATGCTGCGATAGCTGTGCTTGTCTCACGCCAGCCAAAGAAACTTGAGGGGAGGATTGCTCTGTGCTGCAAATAAATACCGCGGGGCATTCCCAGCTGGAGGCTTTGGCTCCTTCTGGGCACTCCTAAGACACCTTGCCCATGAGCGTTTGCTCTGCATGGGGCTCAGATCAAACCCAGAGCTGTCCTGCAGGTGCAGTTTGGAGCAGAGTTAGGCCAAGGCTGTGCTGCTGGCCTCAGCAATGTGCCTTTGTGGGGGTGATGGGTCCTGGCTGCAGCAGCTTGCCCTGGGCTCTGGACAGGTGAGAGTGGCCAGCTTGCATGTGTATCTCTGGTTGGGCCTGCAGCACATGGCCCCATCCTCCTCGTATGCACTACGGTGAGCCCTCTGCCCTCAGTGCCTCCTCGCTGGGCTGCCTGGCAGACTTGCAGCCTGACTGGCTCTGCCTGGTGGCTGCCCTTGCACAGCTGAGGTGGTCAGTGGACACCCAGGAGCACTGCGATGCCCGAGAGAGCTCCTGGGGGGGGGCTCTGCGGCCAGCCCAGTCCCACACTCTCCTCTCAGCCCTCACACTGCTTGCGGACTCCATACGCCCAGGGAAATGTGGTCAGGTCTTTCCCACATCCTCCTGGAGCTCCAGCCAGCGCTTTCTAAGTTCATCCGATGCAAGGTGGAGAAACAACCCAAGTGTCAAAGGAAAGAGCCCATGGGGCACTGAGCTGCTGGGCACGTGGCAGGCTCTTCCTCTGAACACCAGGGTGGCCTGCAGGCCATCCTGGGCTGCGGAGGGGCTGCTGCCGTGCCTGTGCGGGCTCAGCAAGGCTGGGGGAGAAGGGCTGGAGCATGCATGGTCCTGCATGGGAGTTGCTGTGAATGGCTCTGCTACCTAGCCCTGTCCCTGGAGGGAAAGTGAGCAAGTGAGAGAAGCTGCTGAACCCTTAAGGGGAAGAAGCAGCTACTGTAACTTTTTTTTTTTTTTTTTTTTTAAGTTAAAGACAAAAGAAGCCTTGGAGGAAAAAAAAAAAAAAAAAAAAGAAAAGGAAAAAAAAAAAGAAAATTACTTTATTTTTCTAAGTGTTAAACTCAGTATTTATGTAATTCTTTGAGGAATAAAAGTTTGGCTCCTGTACAGTTTTCATGGGGTTTGTACCAGGGGGATGGGAGAGGGGTGGGGGGCATGGAGGCAGGAAAGGGGCCTTGCTTTTGAGTTTGTATTGTAACCTTGAACATGTTCCCTCAGCATTAGCGTTTAAGCTGCGCTCTTCACCCACCAGCATGTGCCAGGGATCAAGCTTCACCCAGTGGGATGTTTGTTTCCCACTTAGCTGTACTGAGGACTCCATACCCATCATTTTGGGCTTAACAGGCAGAAGGCAACTTGAACAAGTGGCTGGCCTCAAAGTGGGAAACCCATCCCTTGGGAGCAAGGGGCTTGCAGTGTGCCCAGCAGCCGGAGATGGGCTGGGTTTTCTTATGGCTGTCCTATTCACCTCTAGTTGTGGGACCTGCAGCTGCTCTGACACAGCTCTTGGTGTGGAGCAGTGCTACCTGCGACTGCCTAAGGGATATGGGCATCCCCACTCCTTCCTAGGAGGTGAGGGGCCAGCAGTGGCTGATCACTGCTCTCCCCGCTCACTGTGCAGGTAGCAGCTCCTAGCTGACGATCTGGGCTGTAGTTCCTCCTATATAGCTGTTCCTTAGTGCACAGATGTAGACAGGTCCCACCCAAGCCCTCTGTGCGAAGAGCCCTCGGTCTGTTATGCAGCCTGGAAAGGGCTTGTGGGGAGTGGGGTGGCCCCTCCAGTGAGAGTTACATTTTGTGCTGCCTCCCCTTGGTATCCTTGCTCTAAGAGTGATGTATACCCTGCAGCTTGGAGCATGTGGGAATGCTGTGCCATACCCCATTGTTAGGTCTATGAAAGCTGCTCAGTGATGCTTCCAAAACAAGGCTGGGTAGCTAGGTAGCATCCAGGGAGGAGGCTGGTGTTGGGGTTCGCATTATCCTTTGCCCCAGCACATCGCTGTGGCCTGGCTTTACTCCGCTTTGCTTGTGCTAGCGCTGCGGAGCAGAGCAGTTGGGCTGGGATGGCTGGAGTGCCCCTGCTGCTCCAGGGCGTCTGCCTGCATCCCCTCCCTGGTTCCCCAAAGGCAACTGCTGGTTAAACGCTAATGGTGTATTTTATTTAAGTACCGACTTGTAAGAACACTTGTGTATCAGGGATGAAACGGCATTTATTGTGTGGTGACATTTTAGTTCATTTTACTGGTTTGAGGGTTGTGTGCGTGTGCGTGTGTGTGTGTGCGCGTGTGTACGCATAAGTGTGTGTGGGAGTTTTTTTTTTTCCCCTCCAGTTTCCAGGGTTGTGTTTCTGGAAGGATGTGGAAGTAATCACAGTACTATGTACAGAGCTTTCTTTTGTATTAAAAACAAAAAAAAAAATACTCTTTCAATAAATGTTATCATTTTGTGCACAGATTTGGGATCTTGGCCATGCTTTTGAGGGAGGACAACATACACCTAAGGGCAAGTGAATGGGAATCAGGGGCAGATTCCTGCACCTGCTCGTGGACTGTGGAGGGTGGGAGGCTTTCTGGGCATGGTGTGATAAAGAGGGGTTCTTTGCAATAGTCTGTATCTCCCCCATCTCCTGCACAGATGAGACCTGACCAGTTGAACATCAGCTCTGGGAGTCCCAGAGCCAGTGGTGGGTAGCAAGCCTGTGAGTGCTGTCCTTTCCAAAAGCTCAGGAACAGTGCTGGTGAGCAGGGCACAGTGTGGAGCCAAGAGGAGTAAGAAACAGGAATGAAGAGAAGGGGGACTTCTGAAAAGGAGTTGCTCTAGTTCATGGATCTTCACAGGGAGGAGCAGGAGGCCCTCAAGAAAGAGGTAAATCAGGAAGGAGAAAGAGCCCGTGTCACTTAAGGAGTAGTTAGGCAATAACTAAAGCCTAAGAAGAGGAATTTTTACCATTGTAACATCAAAGAAAGCATGATCCCTAGACCTGGTCTCAGGTGGATTATATGTTTATATATTGATAAACTAATGCAAACCAAAGGAGGATGGAGATGCTTTTTTTCTAGTGACAGAGGTATTTCCAAGATAGATGAAAGTTTTGTATGAAGATGCTGCTGTTAAGGTCATGTTTACCTGATGGGACTCAGCAGGTAAGTGATGCTGGCCAAGGCCCTGTCTGTCATCGTGGGAGATATCATGCAGCTGGCATCCCAGCACATCCAGACACAGTGGTTGGTGTGAGCAGTACCATCCCCAGGCCTCTGGACGAGGAGGAAGAACAAACTGCTTAAACCAATTGAAAGGCTGCAGGCAGAAGAGCATCCTCTGGCACCGACAGGCATCTGATCTGAGTCTTAAATGAAAATGAAGTTGTTTCCCCTCCTGTTTTCCAAGTCCATTACTCACAGACACCTGATATCTTTAAGGATGGATCTTAAGTGTTGAGGGCCAGCACCAAGACTTAAATTCCTTGCAGAAAACCACTTTGGGGGAAGGTATGGCAGTATCTTTGAATGCAAAGCCCAAACTGGAGGGACATCACTTAAAGTTAGGTCAATGGTGGATGCTTGTAGGCCCCTATAGGCCAGGTCAAGGGCACATCAGGGCTCACTAAAGTGCCTAGAAGTGGGAAAGAAACCAAAGGGAGACAATCATCAGTGCTGCTGGGTCAACAGTATGCCAGCTGAAAATAAAACTACTAGCATCAGGTCCTGGAGCTGATAACCAGTATAAGGGAAGGAAAGCTTAGCACTGATAAAAAAGTCCATGTGGTGCGCTATTCCTCACACCGTAATTTGGAGAAAATACCTCTTGGTGTATCAGAAGAGCAGAAGACTATGGAAGGTGCTTAGGAGCAAAACACAGCAGAAATGGTTCCTTCCTCAAGGGAGATGCTTCATCCTTACACATTACACCACAGCCAGCCTCCTGTTCAGCTTCTCTGCACAGGTACGTCTTGTGGTTCAGCACCACAAAACCCATACCAGCACAAGTAACCTCGTGTTACTTGTGCACAGGGGCTAGTGCATGACTTGCAGAACTCCAAACAGGGAGCGAGATGCCACAGACATACTCTTTATTTTTAGGATAAATGACTGCATGGTATCAAGACCATCAGAGCCAAGACATACGCAGGGCATATGAATACCACAGAAAACCTCTCAGCATCACAAGATGCCTGTGTCCTATCTGGCCGCTGGTGACAAATTTGGCTATGGGACGTTGCCAGCTGACTGTACCAGAAAGGCTGCGTGTCCTGCTGCGGAGCATTATCACCACCTTGTGTTTGTGACATTAAACACAGCAGTGTTGCACGTGCTGTACATGCACAAAGTAACAGCTGGGGAGAACAGAGGGAAATAGCAGTGGTTGTGTGAGCAGCATCAACTTTTATGTAGTTGAGTGGTATTTACGAAGCTATTTTCCTTTTCATTAGCGCAAATAGAGTGTGTTTATCTCCACAGAGATGGACTGGTAAAGGCAAAGCATGATATAACTAGGTGGCAGTGAGATCCTCTGAATTTGGACAATGCCTTGGAGGTGAATGGGAAAGGAAAACGACATGTTAATGGGAAGCACAGAGTTTTCAAATGCATCCACGGGATTCTAGGAGAAGAGCATCACTAGCATCAACAGAGGTTACGTGTACTAATGGAGAAACCAAGAGCCTGGCTTGGAAACACAAGAGTTCACTGTGGATGCCACGACTTTAGGGGACGGTCCCCACAGGCTGAGGCAGCTCTGCACCTTTTTGCTTTCTTTTCACCTTCTCACAAAGGACCAGAGGACTCGCCCCAAGCACGCAGCGCAAGCACCTGGAGCTCCGGCACGTGCACCCCTCAGCTCCAGAGCTCTCTATTTTTTTAACTCGTCTCCAGAAAAGACTCTGATTTTTCGCATTTCCCTCTGCACCGAGCTAGCACCGACAGCGCACCGCGGGGCGCGGAGGGGGCGGCTGGGCTCGGGCTCGGCCCCGGTCCCGGTCCCGCTGCGCGGCAGCACCGCACGGCCGGCGCCGCTAGAGCCCCAGCGACACGCTCAGGCCCGCGGCAGCAGAGCGCAGGCGCGGAGCGTGAGGCGACCTCGCCTCCCGCAGCTCTCGTGCGCGGCGGGGACCCGGAAGCGCGGAGCGGCGGCGAGCTGCCGGTGGGCGCGGGCCGCGGTGCTTCTGCTGGTGCCCCGCCTCTGAGGCGGCGGGGACCGGGGTTGCTTCACGTCGCCTGTGGCGGAGGCCGCGTCGCCGCCACGGTCTGTTACCGGTGCGGGAGGAGAACCGGAACGGTGCCGGGTGGGGACGCGACTTCCCGCGTGTGGAGGCGGATGTGGGGGGACGAGCCGCCTCCCCGTGCGCCGGGGCCGGGATCCGTTGTCCCGCTGGGGTGGGTACGGTGGGGCAGCGGTGAGGGAGGAGGCCGGGAGGTGGCGCGGGGGTTGTCGAGGTGTGCGGAACGGGTCTGACGGGTCTCTCCCGCGGCGGCCATTGCTGAGGCAAAACGCTCTAGGGCAACCGGCCGTGCAGTGCCGGGGTGGCGGTGGGATGCTCTTCTGAACCGGGTGTCCTGGTGCTTTACGGACCTCACATCGTGCCTGGCACGTTCATTTGCCGCGACTCTGAAACTTCCTCTAGTAAGTTTCATGTGCTGAAGCAGGCGAACAACTTCGCTGTGGGTTGTCATAGGCTGTAGCGTGCCTCGTTCATCATACGCATTGCAGCTGCTTCTTCAGGTGGCCTTAACCCAGATCCTTCCCTACCTGGTTACAGATCTGCTTGAACCCCTTCTGGCAGCTCTTCTCTAAAGAGTGTTTTTCATGCTCAGTGTCATGATGTGGGGACAGGGTGCAGTTATCAAACAAACTGATGCTTTGCAGAGGCTTGTGGTTTACTATGATTTTTTGTTGTGTGTGAACGTCTTGGGGTAGGGTTTTTGTACACTGCATAAGCACAATATTTTCTGGCTTACAATGTGGCATCTAAATACTTAAAAAGCACAAGACAGTAACTTGGTCCTTTTATTACAGAGAGACTGCCAGACAATTCCTAGCTGGCTTGCTGCAGGCTCCAAGGAAGGCTTAATTGAAGGCAGGTATGAATTTCTTGGGAGTTCAGGCTTCTCTCTGTACCTGGGAAACAGTTTAAATATACCTGTCATCATCCTGAAAGTGTGTTCTTGGGTTGTACATGGGTTGATTTATTTCCTGTGTATGTTAACTCCTGTTTTAAGAATGGCTTGTGTTACCATCAGCCAAACAGCATGTGGCTTCCCTGCTTCTCTTGCTAGTATGTGTAAATGACAAAAGGGCCTGTTCATGTGCCTCCACTACCAGCTGCCTGAGCGTCTCTAAGCATCTTCTTGTCAGACTCTGATCTGGCATCCCTTGTAGCAGTGAAGTCAGTCCATTGTGTGTGGTATTGTCTACAATCTTGATTGCTGGCACTCAGTCTTTGACTGCAAATTATTTCATCCTCCTCTTTGCACAGATGAAAGCAGAGAAGTGTAATGGCTTCCTCTTTGTAGTCCTGAGATACACAGAACATCCTGACAGCAGAGAGTAAGATTCTTTAATTTTGTTGAATTTTCCCATCGGAAAGGCAAAGAATATCCAAGCGGAGACCAAAGAGGAAATACCAAGTGGCTTCTAGATAGTGACCTGATTTGTTTTATATGAACTTGATCTAAGAAATTGCTGGTTATATTTTTTAGTGCCTTGTGGTTCAAGCTCCACAGTGAGAGAGCCTTGAGCTCTAGGTGAACCTGCAGTCTAAACAGATATAAATGGTAAATAACGAGAGGGAAGACAGAAGTGCAAAAGTAGCAACTTGTGCACAGTCATGTTGTGGACAGTGGCAGAGATGAGATGTCCTGGGTTCAGCAGTAGCAGTCATGTTTCTCCTCCTTGGTAGCTGGTGTAGTGCAGTGTTTTGACTTTCGGCTCGGGAACAGAGCTGATAGAGATGTTTTGGTTTGGCCAAGGACTTTGTGAGCCTCATGCTCTGCCAGGGAGGAGGGGAAGCTGGGAGGAAGCAGAGACAGGACACCTGACCCAAACTGACCAAAGAGGTATTCCATACCACAGCACGTCATGCCCAGGATGTAACTGGGAGTTAGCCGGAAGGGCTGGGAGACTGCAGGGTTGGAGGAGGTATCGGTCGGAGCTTGGTCGGGCTTGGGGGGCGAGTTATCGGTCGGCTGGTGGTGAGGTGTTGTATTCCCTTGTTATTTCCTTTATCATTATTATCATTGGTGGTAGCAGTAGTGATTTGTGTTATACCTTAGTTACTAAACTGTTCTTATCTCAACCCGTGGGAGTTGCATTCTTTTCGATTCTCCTCTCCGTCCCTCCGGGAGCAGGGGGAGGGCAAGAAAAGGGGGGGAAGTGAGTGAACGAATACCTGACTGGGTTTAAACCACGACATGAGAACAGGTCTCTGTTATTTGCTGTCTTATGAGAGGATCTAAATGGGTCCAGTTTGCCTTGATTTTCTGGGGGAGAACTTCATTCTGTGTCTAGCACTAATGCTGGGAACAGGGTTTTTATATGAAACGCTGACTTATTTTCTTGGAGGGGGAATGTGAGCTTCTGCAAAATGGGGTCTTCTTCAGGGTTTTATCCTGCGTGCAGGATTTTGGGATCAAAAGCTGTGCCTCAGCCACTTCTACAAGCAAGTGACTGAGGCACTTGCTCATGCTTTCTTTGGCATGCAGCTCAGAAATAAAAGCTTGCGTCTGCTCCCCCTCTGCCTCTGCAGGCACACTTCCCATCATGGTGAATGAGAGGCATAATGGCAACCTGCTGGTGCCCCTGGGACCCAAACTGCAGGCCTACCCAGAGGAGCTGCTGCGGCAGCGGCGGGGCCATGATGGGCAGCCCGAGTACCTGATCCAGTGGAGGATTGTCAGCCTGGAGGAGAGAGCAGCGGGCGGCAGCAGCACCTCCTCTGCGGAGACGAAGCTGGAGAACGTCTCCATGTGGATGTCTGCAGAAGAGGTCTGTGCCAGCTGCCTGGCGCTGCTGGACCAGAGGAAGCTGGAAGGGCAGCGTGTGACAGGGGAGAAGGCAGCCAGCCCGTCCGCTGCAGATGTCCTGGGGGATGAAGCCTCGCTGCTGGAGATGAAGGCTGATGTCAGGAGCCTGGTGCAGCGCGCAGGCCGGCAGATGGCCGAGTCCCGGGCCCCTGCGTCCTCCATCCTCAACATCATCCACGTGCTGAGCGCGTATGCCAGCATTGGCTCGCTGGTGGGTGCCTTCAAGGAGACGGGAGCCCTTGACTTGCTGATGAAGATGCTGTGCCACAAGGACAAGCAAATCCGCCACAGTGCTGGCAAGATGCTGAGGGCCCTGGCTTCGCATGATGCAGGTGAGGGCTGCTGCTGCTCATTGTCCCTGAGGAGGTGCTGCTGGTCAGCTGAGGGGTGCCAGCCCTTTTGTAGGGGTTATCTTTAGGGAGCCTAAAAAGTTCCTGTTGTTGCAGGAAGTCGGGCCTATGTTCTGCTGTCCCTGAGCCAGCAGGATGGCATTGAGCAGCACATGGACTTTGACAGTCGCTACACCTTGTTGGAGCTGTTTGCTGACACAATATCCTCTGAAGAACAGTGCATGTCCTTTGAGGGGATTCACCTTCCCCAGGTAGGAGCAGCCCTGCCAGCGCTGGGGCTGCTGAGCAGGACTGGGTACTGGGAGAGCTGACACAGCATCTGGGTCTGGCTTGAAGCTGAGGGGTGTTGGAGGGCTCATCCATGGAGTATCTGAGCAGGGATATGAGGGTGGACTGAGAGGTCTCTGTTGCTGCCTGCTGGTCCAGAGCTGTCACGGTTAGAGTCTGAGAGCCGTGCTTGTTGCAGATCCCTGGGAAGCTGCTGTTTGTGCTGGTGAAGCGCTACCTGTGCGTCACTTCTCTCATGGACCAGCTCGGCGGTGATGTGGAGCAGGGAGGGGAGCAGCAGGCCAGCGCTGTGCCCAGCCCGCTCACTGAGGAGAAGAGCCGTGTGCAGCAGGAGTTTGAGTTCAGCATGGCCATGGCAAACCTCATCTCGGAGCTGGTGCACGTGATGGGCTGGGGCCGCAGCCACACGGCAGAGCTGCCGCCCCAGCAGGAGCCGCAGCCTCGCGCCGCCCGCTCCATCTTCCAGCACAGGGCCGCATCCTGCAGCGCTGCTCAAGCAGCCCCCGCTCCCGCACCCAAGGAGCCCGTCGTCTTCAGGACGCGCTCGGCCTTCCCGAGCCGCAGCAGCTACGTGGAGTACGTGCAGGCGCGGCTGGTGCGGGGCATGCGGGTGCGCATGCTGGAGGACTACGAGCAGGTCAGCGCGGGCGACGAGGGCGACTTCCGGCAGAGCAACGACGGCACGCCGCCCGTGCAGGTACCCTCTGCGGGGCCGGCTCGGGCTGTCAGCTCTGCCCGCTGCGCTGTGTGCAGGGAGCACGCAGCCACGTGTGGGAGCAGCGGGGTTGGACCTGCCTTCCCTCAGCCGGGTGTGCGTCGCGCTCTCCTCCTCAGGTGTACTGGCAAGCCCTGGGCTGTACGTACTGGGTTCACTGGCACATGGTGGAGATCATTGGCTCCTCAGGGCAAGAGGAGCGTGGGGGCCAGGAGAAGGTGTCCACCCTGACACGCAACTGCAGACTGGCAGCAGGTGAGCAGTCCATCAGCTGGGCACGCAGCTTTCCTCCCCAGCCCTTCTGCAGCTGCACGCTGGCACTGCAGGTTCTGCTGGTGCCGGGTGTCTGCGTGCGTCGCCTTGCCCGGTGCAGGCACTGTGGGAACAGGCTGGGGGAGCAGTGAGCTAGAGGTGCCCATTTTGAGAGTTTTTGTTCTACATCCTAAAGAGGTTCAAGTGATGATGGTAATGCCCATCTCTACAGCTTCTAGGGTCTCCTCTAGCTCATTCCCCCTCTCTGGCTGCCCTGCTGTCACCTGCCTTTCCCACAGCAGTCTGTGGGACAGCGGAGAGAGCTCTTTCTCTGGGGAACGTGGGGCATGCAGCAGAGGATGGTGGAATGGGCAGAGCTGACTTTGCTCTGTCCTCCTGCAGTTGCACAGCCGTTTTTCTGCAAGCCCTCTGGGGGGCTGTACTCCCTGCCTTACCTGGGGGAGCAGTCGACCAAGGCTGCAGAGGCCCTGAGCCGTGCCGAGTGGTGGGAGCTGCTTTTCTTTGTGAAGAAGCTGGAGGCGCAGGGGCAGCAAGAGGTCATGTGCATCATCCAGCAGGAGCAGGGAGAGCAGGTATGGGGAGAGCTGCACTGGGGGCCTGCGGTGCTGCAGCTTTTCTGTCCACTCTGGCTCTGACCAGCACCAGAAGCGCGGGGTCTGTGGCGAGCCTGTGAGGGTTGATGTGACGCCGTCTGTGCAGCTGCCGGAGGGGGATGAAGAAGCCCTGGTCCAGCTGTCGGTACCTGTGGAGCTGGCCCAGAAGGTGCTGCAGATCTTGGAGAAGCGTTGCCAGGGCAGGGCTCAGAGTGACCTGCGGGGCTCCCACGTCTACGCCAAGTACTCCCTCAGCAGGGGGGCTGAGCAGGAAGGTGCCCGGAGCACCTCAGTGTCCTCGGAGGGTGCTGGCTGCAGGAGCCCTGAAGCCACCGTGGCCGAGGGAGCGAAGGAAGAGCTGCCCACAGCCGCAGAGCCGCCCCGAGCCCCCGCTGTGGTGGTGAAGTCGGATTCTCAGCTGTTCAGCGAGCTCCTGGAGAAGGAAGGGCTGTTCCTGCCGGAGGTGACAGAGGAGCAGAGCAAAGGTAATGGCCTGCTGAGCGCTGGAGCACATGCAGGGTGCTGGAGGCAGCTCCATTGCCTTTGGGGAGGAAAGCTGCGGGCAGGGCATGGCAGGCCAGGCAGCTGCAGATTGCCTGGGGAGGGGAGGGCCGTGGGTCTGGTCCGTGGCTGTGTGGCACCCTGGGAGTTGCTGGGGGTGTTACTGCTGCCCTGACACCTGCATCCATCCCTTATTCCACCAGCACTGGGCAGCTCCGAGGGGGTGAGCGAGAGGGGCTCCCTGGCCAAGATTGCAGCCGCGGTGGATGTGATCCAGAGCAGCAGCTCAGAGCTGGGGCTGCGCTTAATGGGGCTCAAGCACATCGTGAACATCCTGGAGGAGGAGCCTGAACAGCAAGGCAGCAAAGCCCAGAGTGGCCTGGGGACAAGGAGTGTTGGGTGAGCTGTGGGGTGCTGTGCACCCCTCCTGCCTGGTGGGGAGGGCTGTGTCGGCAGGGTGGGGGGCAGTGCTGGTGGTGGGAGTGGGAAGGCCGCTGAGTCCCTGCTTGCTCAGCAAGAAGAAATCTGGGTCTTGTGTCCCTTGGTCCCAGGCAGGCTCATTCCTGGGGCTGACCCAGCTGTGGTAGAGCCCTGTGGGCAGGGAGAAGGTGATGGGCAGGTCCCGAGGTGTTGGCGTGCCAGCGGCGGTGCCGGGAGGCTCCTCCTGAGGTGTCCTTTCCCATTGCAGGGAGAAGCTGGTGAAGGTGGCAGTGGAGCTGCTGGCCACGGAGGCGGCAGAGAAGGCCGTGGTGGTGGTGACGCTGCGGCTGCTGGCCCTGCTCATGGCCAAGTACGACTGGCGCGTGACGTTCGCCATGGAGGGCGGTGCGCGGGCCGTGCTGTCCTGCATGCAGCAGCACGCCTCCTCCGCCCTGGTGCAGCAGGCTGGCCTGGCAGTGAGTGTGGCAGAGGGGATGCTGCGGGTGGTGGGCAGGCTGCAGGCTCACGCCGGTGTGCCGGAGGTGGCCGCTGCCCTCCTGACTGGCGCTGTCCTTGCAGGCCCTGAAGGTGCTGGTGGGAGCTGTGGCCGCCGAGCCAGGAGGTGCCGGTGGGAAGCTCTCGCCCCTGAAGCAGGCTGACGGGCAGCTGATTCGGGAGATCTTTGCCAGCATCGGCTCTGCCGCCAACAAGGGCTCGGCAAACCTGCTGAGTGCCGTCCCTGCCGCCCTGAGCACCATGCGGAGGGTCCCCGGGTAGGGCAGAGTGAGGAGGGCGGCAGGGGTGGGATGGGCAAGGCGGGCAGGCGGGTTGGTGGGTGCCAGGGGGAGGAAGGCGCCCGCATGGCTGTGTCCCTGCAGGGGCTCGTCGGGCGTGCAGAACGGCTTGCTGGTGGTGAACGTGCTCATGGACGGCCACCGGGGCCTGGCGGAGCAGCTGGCGAGCTGCGACCTCCCCGCGGTGCTGCAGAGCTGCTGGAGGGACGGGCAGAGCCCCGGCTGCCCTCACGCGACGCTGGCCCTCGGCGCCATCAACCGCCTCGTGGAGCACGGGCTGCCCCTGGGCCCGCAGAGCGCAGGTAGCAGCTGCCCGGCCCCGCTGTGCCACGGCCCCGCTGTGCCGCGGGCAGGGCAGAGCACCCGCTGCCGCCTCGCGAGCTGGGGCCTGGGCCGGGCCCACGTGTCCTTGTCGTGGCAGGCAGAGAGGCCCCACTGGACCTGGGGGACGTGCGGAGGCTTCTGAGCGGCCCGGGGGACGGCATCTTGTCCAAGGACGTGCTGGTGGCCCTGGAGCGGCAGCTCTGCGGCCAGGGCCCCGTCCCCTCTGGCGAGGCGGCCCGGCTGCTGCAGGAGCAGAGATGCTTCCGGCCGCTGCTGCGCAGCTTCGAGCTGCTGGGGGCAGAGAAGGCCGTGAGCTTGAGCATCCTCAGGTGGGTGTAGGGGCCTCCACAGCGGGGCTGTGAGTGCTGGTGGTGATGCTGGGGTCACACGGTGCGTGTTTGGGGGTCCTGGTGGGGCTGTTCTTCACCAGGGGTGGGCGCATCCCAGCACATACGTGGGTGCTGACTGGGGTGTCCCGGGATGCAGGGCCGTATGGGGATGGAGCAGCGTGTTCCTGGGTGCTCATGAGGTGTCTGAGGCACCAGGGGAGTCAAGGCTCCCAGTCCCTGTGTGTGGGCTGTTGGCGTTCCAGAGGGGCAGGGAAGCGGGACTGCCTCTGACACCACCCACAGCCTGTGTGCCATGGCCTGAGTGAGCCCCCTGTGTCACCCAGGATCCTGAACAAGCTGCTGGACGGTTACCAGGAGGATGTGCTGCCCTGGCACGAGTGTGTGGAGCCCTGTGTGTCCTCCCTGAGTGCCCACAGCAGCGACCGGGAGGTGAGGGGCCCACAGGGATGTGCTCGGTGCTCTGTGCTGGCTGAGCCACCTGCAGAGGGGTGGGCAGCGGCAGCTGTGGTGGAGTCCTGGCTGCTGGCATTGCCCTGGCCGTGCCTCGCCAGGCTCCAGTGGTGCTGCTGTGGTGTCAGGGTGGAGGGATGGAGTGCGGCAGCACCGCCGCCACCTGCTGCTGTTGCTGCTGCTGCTGGGCCTGGCCGGTCCTGGCTGCTCACGGCTGCTGCTCCGTAGGTGCTGCAGGAGGTCGTTGGCTTCCTGCACCGCCTGGGCACTGCCAGCAAGGACTGCGCGGTGGTGATGTGCTGTGTGGGCACCCACGAGGCTCTGGCCAAAGCCCTGAACAAGCACAGCACGGCCCCGCCGCTGGCGCCAGCCCTGCTCGCCCTGGTGACCGACTGCGAGAAGCCCGCCGGCATCTCCAAGAAGCTGATGACCAGCATCTTGGCTGGCTGCATCCAGGTGGGTCTCGGGGGGCCGTGGTGCTGGGACTGGGGTCTCGGGGCCATCCAGCGGCCCTGGCACCGAGGGGCAGCCTCCTGTTCTCTGCCTGCCGCAGCCCTGTGTGGGTGAGGGGAGGAAGACCCAGGGCCCCCGGTCAGAGCCTCGCCCCATCCCATAGCTGGTGCTGGGGCAGATTGAGGAGCACCGCCGGAGCCACCAGCCCATCAGCATCCCCTTGTTTGATGTCTTTCTGCACAACCTGTGCCGAGGTGAGTGTGGTGAGCGGGTGCTGTACCCTGCCTGGCACCTGCCGGCCTGGCTGCTGGAGGCTCCGTGTGCTTCTCGTACAGGCTCCAGCGTGGAAGTAAAGGAGGAGAAGTGCTGGGAGAAGGTGGAGGTCTCTTCCAACCCCCACAGGGCCAGCAAACTCACGGACAGGAACCCCAAGACATACTGGCAGTCGAACTCCAGCACTGGCTCCCACTTCATCACTGTCCACATGCAGTGTGGTGTGGTGGTCAGGTGGGGCTGGGCTGGGAGAGCTGAGAGGGTCCTTGGGTACCAGAGGGCAGGCGGCTGTGCTGGGAGGAGAGGGCTCTGGGCCCCTGTGTGAGCCCTGCCCCAGTGGTCCCTGTCCTGGGGGTTGCTGGATGTGGGCAGTGGGGTGTGGGGCTGACAGGGGCCAGGGCAGGGGAGGTGGGGGCTGCTGGGCAGCGCCACGTCTGCTGTGCTGCAGGGAGATGAGCATGCTGGTGGCCAGCGAGGACTCCAGCTACATGCCGGCCCGTGTCGTGGTGCTGGGGGGAGACAGCCCTGCCGCCATCAGAACTGTGCTCAATGCAGTGAGTCCCTTGAGGGCTGCTGAGGCCATGGGGCTGCATGGGAGCTGTGGGCTGGTCCTTGCTGTGCCCCAGGAAGGTCCTGTCCTGGTGTGGGTCCCTGGGAGATGCTCCATGGGGAGGTGGGGATGGCAGGAGCTGTGCTGCAGGAACCATTTTGCTGTAGTCAGTGGGTGTTGGAGGCTTGGGCATGGGCAATGCTGCAGCCTGGGCTACAGCAGCCTGGTGTGCTGGGGCTTTTGGCCATGAATGGGGCCCTGGTGCGGGGTGCCTTCGGGCTGCGTAGGGGCTCCCAGCGAGGGACAGAGGCCATGGCTCTAACACGATGGTCAGAGGAACATGCAGGGTGGCTGGTGCCTGCCACTTGGCTTGCTGAGGGCTCTCTGTCTGCCTGTAGGTGACCATCCTGCCATCAGACAGCAGAGTGATCCTGCTGGAGAACATGAGCCGCTTCTGGCCCATCATCCAGATCCGGGTGAAGCGGTGCCAGCAGGTAGGGGCGTGGGAGGCTGGGGCAGGGAGCTGGCAGTGTGTGGCACTGGGGCCATGCCCGAGGAGCTGAGGGTTGCTCTGTCCCACAGGGCGGCATCGACACCCGTGTGCGTGGCATCGAGGTGCTGGGTCCCAAGCCCACTTTCTGGCCCGTTTTCAAGGAGAAGCTGTGCCAGCGGGCGTTCCTGTCCTGCACTGCTCGGGCTCATGCCTGGTGCCAGGAGATCTGCTGGGACCGGGGGCGACTGCTGCAGCTCTTTGGCAGGTGAGTTGTGTCCTCGCTGTGCCACCGCATCCCTGGTCTCTGAGGGGCCCTGCCTGTGGGGCGAGTGGGGCTTCCGCGCCGATGTGCCTGGCAAGGGGCTGCGCTGCTGTCCCGGGAGTCCCCGAGGCATCAGCAGCACCGTGTGCTGCCCGGTGGCTGTTGCAGGCTGAACCGGGCGCTGCGGCACGAGCAGGGCTTCGCCGAGCGCTTCCTCCCTGACGAGGAGGCGGCGCGGGCCTTGGGCAGGACGTGCTGGGAGGCCCTGGTGACCCCGTTGGTGCAGAGCATCACCAGCCCAGGTACCCTGTGCTCTCGCGGGCCCGTGCCCCGGGCTGAGGCAGCCGCTCTGAGCCTGGTTTCCTCGCAGGCCCCGACGGCGTCAGCCCCCTGGCCTGGCTGCTGAGCGAGTACCTGGAGAGTGGGGAGCCGCAGCGCCGCGCCGCGAGCCCCGGTGCTGCCTTTGGTTCCCGTGTGCGGCGCCTGACCCAGCTCCTGGTGCACGTGGACCCCGGCGGCCGGGAGCCGGAGGAGGCGCGAGGTGAGCGTGGGGCTGGGAGGGCCCAGTGTCACCGGAGTGTCCAGAGCCGGGAAGGGCTTGTGGCCGTGCCCCTGCAGTGGCTGTGGCCACTTGGAATCTGCTCTGCACTGATCCCACAGGGAGAGGGGAGGCTGCTGGCAGTCAGTGTGTGGAGCCTGCCTGTGGAGCCGCGCTGAGGCTGGTGGTGTCCCTTGGCAGGTGGGAAGCAGGGGAAGAACAAGGAGGAGCCGGCCAGGCCTGCGAAGGAGATGGTGAAGAAGTCAAGCAGCCTGTGGGGCATTTCGCAGTGCTGGCGTGGTGTGGTGCAGCAGCAGGTAGCGCTTGGAGGGCTGGCTGTGGGGCCAGAGAGGGCAGGTGGGACCTCACACCGGACACGTGTAGTGCCATGCAGGGCTTGACAGTGGCCTGGGCACTGTGTGGGGAGGGTGCAGGGCAGTACCTGGCCTCTGCAAGGCCTGGAGGGGTGTGGGACAGCCCTTCTGTGTTTGCTACCTTGGCAGGGCTCAGGCCACAGGCTGAGAGACAGGTACAGTGCTGGGCTACTTATTCCAATGCTGGGCAGTGTCCTGCTGCTGCCCAGCCTTCAGGCTGCGCTCCTGTCTCTCCACAAGCTCTTGGTAGCTGACTACTGGTCTGGATCTGGGCAGTTGGTGTCAAAAGACATTGCTGCATGCAAAAGCCACATCCCGCTCTGGGGCTCACCCCTCTCCTTTTGTGTCCCACAGGTGCAGCGGTTCCTGGAGGCAGCTGGGCAGGCACCAGACCTCGTGGAGCGATACTGCGGGCTGTACCAGCGCCTGCGCAGTGCCACGGAGGAGCTCTTTGGGCAGCAGGCTGCCTTTGCGCTGGCCCTGGGCCAGGGCTTCGCGGGGGCTCTGCTGCAGCTCTCCTTCCTTAGTGCCCTGCACGTGAGTCAAGGGAGAGCGGCACCAGTGCCGGGGCTTTCCCAGCTGCTCCCCCCAGGGCCGCTCCCCCAGCCCAGCCCTGCAGCCGCCCCGCAGGGGTGAGCCCCCTCCGCAGCCAGCCCTGTCCCTCTGCAGGTGAGTGAGCAGTTTGCCCGCTACCTGGACAGGCAGATCCAGGAGCTGCGCAGGGCTGCGGGCAGCACGGGGCCGCTGCAGCAGATCCTGGAGCCCTTTGTTGTCTTCAGTGGCCTGGAGCTCGCCCACACCTTCGAGCACTTCTACCGGTGAGGGATGCCGTGTCTGCATGGGACCAGAGGGCCTGGGGTCCGCGCTGTGGCGTGACAGGGGAGGTGCAGGCGATGCTGAGCCCGGCTGTGTGCGGCTGTGGTGCTCCCGCTTTGCTTTTCCCAGCTCTGGTGTCTGGAGGGAAGGGTTGTGAGTGGCCGCAGGTGCTCCCTGTCTGTGGAGGCACATTCCCTGCTGGCAGTGGAGAGAGGAGATGGGTGCTGCCGGGCCCACGTGCCCTGGGGTGAGGCAGGAGCCAGGGCTGTCTCCTGGCGCGTGGCTGATGGCGATGGGGCTGGGGCCAGCCCCTGACCTGATGCTGGTGCCTGTGGCAGGCACTACCTGGGTGACCGGCTCCTGGTGCAAGGGCCGTCGTGGCTGGAAGGAGCCATCGTGGAGCAGATCGGGCTGTGCTTCCCCAGCCGCTTCCCCCAGGCCATGCTGAGCAGCCTGGCCGAGGCGGAGGAGCTCCAGCGGCAGTTTCGCCTCTACCAGCTGCAGGAGCAGGACAAGCAGCTGCTGGAGCTGGACAAGGGCCTGGACGAGGTGAGTGCTGCTGGGGTGAGGAGCCGGGGGCTGCCCGCGTTCCTCACAAGGCTCCTGAGGGCCGTCCTGAGCCGTGCTCCTGTCCCCGTGCCAGGCACCGGGGACGGCTTCAGTGGCGGATGCGCCGGAGGTGACGGTGCTGGCCCTGTCCCCGCGCTGCTGGCCCGTTTCGCCGCTCTGCCACATGGACCAGCCCCAAAGGTTGTTCTCGGCGGCACTGAGCTCTCCTCTGGACGAGTTCGCCAACTTCTGCAGGCACAGTGAGTGTTGGGCAGCCCCCAGGCTCAGCCAGGAGGAGCCTAAAGGCAGGGGTGTGCTGGGGGACCGGGCAGGGCTGGCTCTTGCTCTGATGCTGCCTCTTGCGCTGATGCTGTCCCTTGCACTGATGCTGCCTCTTGTGCTGATGCTGTCTCTTGCAGGCCAGAGCCTGCTGGGCTGGGAGTGCACAAAGCCCTGGCGGTTGCAGTGGACGTGGCTGGGCCATGCTGAGCTGCAGTTTGGAGACTGCATCCTCCACGTGTCCACGCTGCAGATGTACATCCTGCTGTGCTTCAACAGCGCTGAGGTAGGAGCTGGGGTGATGTGGGGTGATGAGGCAGCAGATGCTGGGGCATGGCAAGGCCATGTCTTCCCTTCTGGTGGGGTCTCCAGCACTGTTAGGGGCACAGGCTGCCCTCTCTTCACCGGGCTGTGGCTGGTGAATCTTGGCCTCTGGCAGGAGGTGGCTGTGGAGGCCCTGCTGCAGGTCACAGGGCTCCCTGCTGACCTGGTGCACCACGCACTGGCACCGCTGACCCATGGCGAGGGCGTCCTGGTGTGGAGCTGCCCGGTGGGAGGTGAGTGTGGGTCTAGGACAGCCTTGGGAGGCACTGGTCTGAGCCCTGAGCGGGTGCTGGGGTGGAGGGGAAGGGAGGGGGCTGGAGTGAGCCTGTCTGGGGGGATCAGGGCTGTGTGTGGGGGTCGGGCATAAGGCCACATGTGGGGCTGGGGCCAGGGGTGGTGTGTGGTGCTGTTGCTTGGGGCCATGTGTGGGGGACAGGGATGGGGCCTAGAGCTGTGATGGCAGCAATGCGAGGGTCTGGTCCGACAGCCACGCACGTGTCCTGGGCTCCTCCAGGTCCCAGCTGGGGGCTTGGCTGACCCTGGGCCCGGTGTAGCTTCAGGCACGCTGCGGCTGAACCAGGCAGCCCTGGCCCATGCCTCTGAGCGCCACCTGAGGCTGCTGCCCCAGCAGAGGTACCTGAGGGCGGAGAGGGCTGAGGTCAGTGCCCTGGAAAGGAAAAGGAACATCCTGTGCTGCCTCATCACCCGCATCCTCAAGGTGGAGAAGCAGCTCCACATCGACAACCTCGTGTTTAGGGTATGGAGGGCTCCAGGGGCAGAGCAGGGCTGCCTGGGTGCTGCACCACACTGCAGCCTGGGGCTCTCTTGCTGCTGTAGGTGATTGATGCCTGTCAGAAGGGCGAGCTGGGGCCAGGGCTGCAGTTCCTGAGCTTCTGCTGCCACAGCGTGGATGTGCTGTCCTGTGTCCTGCACTTGCTGAACCAGGGATACCTGCGGCGCCAGGAGGAGAGGCCTCATGTCTTGGAATACATCTCTACTGAACCTACAACCCCTCCTGGGGGCCAGGCACAGATGGTTTTCCAGAGCAGGCCACTGAAGTCATCTCCAGATGAGGACAGCTTAGACCACCTGCATTGGTAGGGATGCATGTCACCAGGTGTGCAGGGAGTGTGCATCTCCACCCTGTATGGTTGTGACACATTTCTCTATGTCAGGTTGAAGCCTGGCATTGGCAGTTCGGAGGAGTTTCTTATGGCAATGCTGCAGGTGCCAAGGGGGCACACACTTAGTCCGGAGGAAGCGAAGCTGCTCATGAACCAGACAGTGCAACAGGTCCAGGATGCTCTGAGCATCCCAGATGATGTTGCTCGGCACCTCCTCATGCACTGCAGGTGGAATGTGGATTTCCTGATCCAGCGTTACATGGAGAACCGCGAGACCCTGCTTATCTCCTCGGGGCTGCAAGTGCGGGATGCTCAGCCCCCTCCAAGCCCAGGGACCCACTGTCCAGTCTGTGTGAACCAGCTGTGTCCCACTGAAAAGCCACCAACCCTCTGCTGCATGCACTACTGTTGCAAGGTGAAGATCCTCAAGTCTTTGGCCCCTGTAGCTGGGTAGGGAATATCCTGCTGCTTAGTTAGAGCAGCTGTGCTTTGTCTGAAGCTGTTACCACATCGTTTTCATGGAGTTCATATGTTCTCTTTTTTCATCTCCCTTTAGTGGTAATCCTTCAACTGTGGGTTAGTCTGCTACCAGTCTGGTGGTTTTGGGTACTTATGCATAGTTTGTGGTGGTTTTGTGCACTGTCTGCTGGGGGGGGGGTGGGCTTCAGGGCCACACAGCCCAGCTGGTGCAGCTCCTCTTTAGTTTCTCATCTTCTGCCTTTACAGCCCTGTTGGAGTGAGTATCTCACAACTCGCATTGAGCAGAATATGGTTGTCAACTGCACCTGTCCCATATCCGATTGCCATGCACAGCCAACTGCAGCTTTCATTTGCTCCATCGTTTCCTCAGAGGAGATTATAGCCAAGGTACAGTAGGTTACTTGGTGTCAAAGCTGTTTTGGTTTTGTGAGCACAAACAGATAATCTTGCTGCTGCTTTTCCCCTTCCTGTTACTAAGACTGGCAGTGAGGCAGACCAGATTTCTGCCCAGTAGTGTCAGTTGTCTCTGATCACGGGCATTGCCAGCTGTTCAGGAAAGCATAACATCAGCAGAAGAGCCCAGTGGTATTTCCTCTAAACATACCTCCAGCAAAAAACATTTCAGTACATCATTAGTTAAGGACCAGGTGAGAGCTATGGTTGCAGATCATGTCGGGTATCCTCTGCTGGTGTGCTAGAAGCAGTTGTTAAATCTAGGACAAATGAAGAGAAAACGTTTGAGCAATTTCATTTTATTGCTGCAACAATGGCCCCTGTGTTCTCTCTGTTCCAACAGTCTCTGGCTTTGAGCACCTCAGGTTTTTATGAAAATGACAGTAGTTACCACATCAGATGTAATCTCCACTCTTTAAGTTTGTGTGGGTTTACAGATCACTGTAAACTGGGTTTCCTGCACTGTGCTTACCTTAGTCCTCATTCAGCACGGGGCAGCAGGAGCTACTTGGTCTGAGGCAGAAGCTATTTTTTCCTCCATATTCTTTCAGGTTTTAGTTGTTAGAGCTGAATTACCTCACCATCTAATGACAGAGCTGTTGCTGTTGCATGACAGACTATTTCTGTTCTGGACAGAACGGGTGTCTCATCTGTTTTCTACTGCTCTGTTGTTTAACAGGCCTATACCAGCAATTCCTTCTCCAGAAATATTCTCCTCCTCTTCCAGCTCATTACTGTCATTATGATCCTGTATGAGCAGTCGTACAGAGAAATGAGCAGTAGTCACAAAGACTGCTCTAGCTTACAGTTTTTCTTTAAGCTTGCAAACTGGCAACCGTAATGATCAGGGCTACAGAAGTGCATTTCCTTCCATATGTCTTAGGTATCTTGTTTTCTATAAGAAGTGCTTGGAAAATTAGCGTATAGAGAATATATCTGGGCAGCTAGTTCTAACTGGCTTTGCAAATTCTGTTGTCACACCTGTCTGAGAGCAGGACTGGTTATCCTGTTGCTTTGGCTATTATAAAAAATCTATTATTGCAGATGATTTTAACAAATTGCTCTGATGCTCAAACTGACATGTTTTCTGTTTCCCTCTTTGCTCAGTAAGTGGTATTGCTGGAGCATTCATGTCTCCTGCAGAGTCACACATACAGTCATAGAATGATTTAGGTTGCCATAATGTGCGGAAATCTGTGGTCCAGCCCTGTGGCCAAAATAGCCAGGTTATTGCTGATATTAAAACATACTGCATCAGATTCAGTCTTCTCTGCATCTTACAGTTTGGGTAGGTCTTGACAGTGGTAAGTTCCCCCTTCTCCCCATGCTGAACAAAGCCAGCTCTCTCAGCTTCCCCATATGCATCCTGTGCTCCAGCCCCTGACTGTCTTGGTGGCCTAAGGACAACATTTTCTCTAATCTGCTGATGTCTTTCTTGTACATGGGGGCCCAAACTGTTCCCAGTATCCAATTGTGTCGCCAGTGCCAAACAGCTGTGAGAAATCCCTTCCCTCACCTGCTGGCTGCCGTCTTGCTAATACAAGAACACTAGAGTTAAAACTTTTAATGTTTATATTTCTACAAAACATAAACCCTGCCATGTTTCTGAAAGAGGTTTTCTCTTCACCCGGTTTTCCTCAAGTTCCTTGGGAGTCTGTTCATCAGAGGTAGTCTTCTGTTCTGCCTCCATGGATTCTTTGCTGGGAATGCATAGGCTCAATACCTGGATCTGGGGCTTTGCACACCAACGTGTTCAGGTTGCCTGAGAAAGAGAATGAATAACAAAGAATAAATGAGAGCAAAAATGAATGAGAGGCCTCTCTGAGCCTTTCAGTGCTTGTGGCTTGCATCTTTTCTCTCTAGTACTTGTTTTGACCTGTGTTGTCCTTTCTGTGCCTGGTAGCTTTAGAGCAGCTCTCTGGGTATGCAGAAATATCTGCAGGAGGGCTGTGAAGGCTACAGAGTTTCTTCTGAACTTCCTCTAGCTTTGTATATGTTTGTACAGTCCTTACACTGCAGCAACTGAGCATAGCAAACTAAGCAACTATGTGCAGTATGGTTGCATCCCTGGGTCCCTACCTGAACGGTCCCTACCTGAACAGTCCCTTACTGGTAACCAGTTTGCCTTGTCCTCTGTGGTAATGTCTGGAGGTTGTGGGCAAATCGAGTCTCCTTCCCCTTTGCACATCATTTAACTAAGCAGAAGCCTGCTGAGGAACTTAAAATCAGAGAAATTAAAAAGAGCAGGTAGAGGAAGGAGATCCTTACCCTCTACCCAGTGCTGGTGAGGTCACATCTGGAGTACTGTGTCCATTTCTGGGCTCACCAGTACAAGACAGATGTAGTGGGAAAATCCAGCAAAAGACCATAAAGATTATTTAGGTGTTGGAATACCTGTAGGAAAAGCTGAGAGAGCTGGTTTGTTTAGCCTGGAGAAGAGAAGGCTTAAGGGTGGCTCTTTCCAGCGTGTGTAAATACACAAATGGGATTAAGGAGCCACATTCTTCTTGCTGATATCCAATGAAAGGATAAGAGGCTTTGTGGACTAATTTAAATACAAGGAATTCTGTCTAAACATAAGAAAACTTCCTTCTCAATAGGAAGGGTTAATGGGATGTTGGAAGAGTTTGGGCAGAGAGGCCTGTAGTCTCTATCCTTGGGTATGTTCAAAACCCAGCTGGACACGGTTCTGAGCAGCCCTGCTTTGAGCTGGAGGAGTTGGACTCATTTTTTAATCTCCAGAAGTGCTTTCCAGCCTCAGCTATTCTGTGGAACAAAACAGCCTCCAGTTATGACATGAAGGGTGGAGAATTTACACAAAGGGAATAAAAGAGTAAACTAACTTAGTGCTGTTTTGTTGTGAACAGTTTTTCAGTCAGCTGTAGAGCCCGGAGGCACCAGACCCCAGTTGTAAGGCCTAACCATGCAGCTTCTCTGCCTTAAATCTCCTTCCTGGCTTCTCATTACAGTATGAAAAAGCCCTCCTCAGAGGTTATGTTGAGTGTTGCTCCAACCTGACATGGTGCACCAACCCTCAGGGTTGCGATCAGATCCTACTTAAGGATGGATTTGGCTATGGGGCAGCCTGTTCCAAGTGCTCCTGGATATCCTGCTTCAACTGCAACTTCCCAGAGGTGAGGCTGAGCTGAGTCATGGGGCAATACTGTTTTGGGTTTGGCACACACCCTTCTGCTTCAGTGTGGTTGACTGTCTGTCTTTTTCAGGCCCATTATCCTGCAAGCTGCAGCCACATGTCTCAGTGGGTGGATGATGATGGGTACTATGAGGGAATGACAAGTGAAGCCCAAAGCAAACATCTGGCTAAGCTCATTTCAAAGCACTGCCCAAGCTGCCAGGCTCAGATAGAGAAAAACGAAGGCTGCCTGCAGTGAGTATCAATTTTTGTTTGCTAATGGAGACAGGAGAGGACAAAGACATACAGTTAGGTTCATTGTGCTTGCTTTCTGTTTTTTTCCTGGGTTGTGGAGTAAGAGTTGTAGCGGGTCTTTTTTATAGCTTTAGAAGAATGAGTGATTGCTTTGAATTGCTGTGAAAAGCAAAATGTTCCCTGGCATTCAGAGTTCAATCCATTGATAGCTCTGGAGTAGAACCAAAACTCATTTTGCAGTAATTTTTTTATAGCACACCCTTGTCTGCTCTCAGAAGCTGCTGCAGACACACAGAGGTGCAGGTTAGAGGAGTGGATAGCTCAGAACCAGTTTTTTCTTTCATACTCACCTATTCCCATAACCTTAAACAGTTTTCTTTTAACTGCCTCTTTTGAATTGGTTTGTATCTCTGGCAGCTTGTTACATGACAGAGAAGTGACATCCAGCCTTGAAGCTAGCACGTAGGAGTTGCCATGTGTTTCTTGCACTGGCACAGTACTTAGTGCCCAGTTGTGACTTGTCCTCACATGTTTTGTGTGGCCTTGGGGCTGTGCAGTGCCTTTCTGCACTGCCGAGTGCTGCGTTACTGAGGGAAGAGGCGAGGTGCTCATGTGCATCTTGTTTCCAACTGTGGAATGCTTAGTTCACCCTTCAAGTACTTGGTAAGTTTGTAGTGTGAGATCATGCTTCCAGTTTACCCAGCTCATTTTTGGACAGACAATGACTAGTTTTTAAGTATCACCTGCTTCCAAAAAAGGCTTTAAAAACACATGCAAGGAAATGAATTAGTGATACGAGTACTAAGTGAATGGGAATGACTGGGTTGCATACTCCACCCCTGTGATGTAGGGGAGCAGTGGGAGAAACTGTGCAAGTGGCTGTTAGGACTGAGTGATTCCCATTGTTCTTTTTCCTACCGTGCAGTATGACGTGTGCAAAGTGTAATCATGGCTTCTGCTGGCGTTGCCTCAAGCCCTGGAAGCCGACTCATAAGGATTATTACAACTGCTCTGCTATGGTGAGTGGTTTGCTGTATCCACTTGGTTCATGCTTGTGTTCAGATGCACCTGGCCTCTCAGATGGATGGGTGAGGATCTCCACTTGTGCCCTTTACTCTGGACTTTGTGGAGTTGCCAGTAATATTAATAGTGTTGTCAAAGTCTGTATGTGTGGTAGCCATTTCCAGGCAACCCTGGTACTTGAGGGAAATTGCTACAGGTTACTTGTACCTTTCCTTTCAGGTGAGTAAAGCAGCTTGGCAGGAGAAGCGTTTTCAGGATTACAATGAGAGATGCACTTTTCATCATCATGCAAGGGTAAGGCCTCCTCCTTCCTTGGCAGACATTGACTCTTTTGGCTTAGCCCTGTTGAGCAGCGTAGTTTCTGTTGTATCTCAATATATGTTACCTGAAGCTGAGAAGCAGGCTTCAGATCCAGGTGGGAATACCTAGCCATTTTTTTGCTCTGACATAAGGGGTGGTTCTTGGCCTGCTTTCTTCTGCCAAGTCTGTTGTGGGCTTGGAACACCTAATTTGTGGTGGTGACGTGCTCAAACTGATGCAGTACTTTGAAGCAATGACAACTGAAGGCTCTGGCCCGAGCTGAGATACTGTGAAAGGCTGAAGTGACAGCACAGTAGAGATGTCATAGATGGAGGCAGTAAATGCTGTCCTGCTGCCTGCATCTTCTGGGATAGCACTTCAGGGTGCTTGGCGATTACGTGTGTGGAAGGTGCTATTTTTCAGTCTTGTGGAGCTGGACATTGACTTTTTTTCCCCTCCTTTGGTTATTGCAGGAATTTGCCATGAATCTGAGGAATAGCATTTTTTCTGTCAGAGGGATGCCAAAAATTAGGACTTTGACCTTTGTTCTTGATGCCTGCAAAGTGCTAGAACAGGCACGGAAGGTAAGGCTGGATAACAGGGTTGCTGAGGCTTAGGTCTAATTCTGCTGATGTATTTTATGCCTTTTTTAAAGTGAGGAGATGCCAACCTTGTTCTGCTCAACAAGGGGAGACAGAAAAAGCGTGAGGGGAGGAATAGCATCAGGACAGGGAAGAGCTCATGTCTGCCTTTCCCTGCTCTCTGAGTTGGGCTATCTGCAGTGTTTGTCACAGTTGGGTCATAGGATTTGGAGCTTAGCTCATGCTGACACCATGAAATTGACACAAGGGTCCATATTTAGGGTTTTCATATATTGGCTTGGACAGTTCCAATTTGAAATGCCCCGGTGGTGGTACTTGATGCTATGTTACAGTTAAGAAGTCCCTCTTGATGCTCGTGTTAGTATTTTCCTTTCTTAACTTAATTCCATGAGCCATAGGTGTTTTGGGAGCACTGAGCTACCTATTGCATGCCCCGATAGCCACATTATGAAGGATTTGCAGTGCAGCCACTGGATGTGTGCAGTATGCCCGTGGCAGCATAGGCCTGCGCTGTCTTCTATGCCCTGAAAATAGGAAGGAGGTGGGAATTGCCTTTGTGATACTGCCTTTGCAATATATACCTTGCTTGTGCAGGCAGATTTGATTTTGAGAGATGCATGTGTAACAAGGGTGTCTGACCCTGTTTTGTCTTTTCAGTATGGTTCTCCCTGTATTTGCCAGGATACAGATCAATGTTGCTTGCTGGTGCTGGCTTTTCTGGCCCATTTCGTTAAATAGAAACAGTGGTCTTGTTTCCTGCTGAGTGCCTGGATGGTTTTAGAGGTCATTCATTCATAGTAAGAGTTTGCCACTTGTTGAAATGAACCTTGCACCATGCCTGCTTTCCTTTGGCCTCAGTTCTCTCAGTTCAATGCCACTTGAGTTCAACATGGGCTGCCCAGCAATGTGTACATTCTGTGTGCTTGTTGTTTTGACTCTGCCTGCTGGTCAGTCACACTTGTTAGGCATTTACAGTCTGTATTCTTGTGATGGGTTGCAGGTGGGATCAATCAGTTATTTTAGACTTCAGTGCAAAATAATTACACATTCATTTCCAATCCTACCAGGAGCTCTAGGTAGCCTGGCATTGCTGTCACTTGGCATAATGGTTCATTGGGCTATTGCCACAGACCAGAAGTGCTGCCAGGCTTCTATCAGCTACTGATATGTAATGCTACTTTCTTTTTGCCCACTCTTTTTTGCCCACTCTGAAGCTTATCATCAAGCTTACAGCATGATCTGTACGCTCCAGGTGCTGGCCTACTCCTGTGTGTACAGCTACTACAACCAGGACACTGAGAGCATGGATGTTGTGAAAGAGCAGACTGAGAGCCTAGAGCTGCACACTAATGCTCTGCAGATCCTTCTGGGTAAGTCCCACAGTCTCTCAGCAGTAGAGGCTAGCATTCCCAGCTACTTGGTTCAAACTGTGGCAGTTCTGTGTTAGAGTGATAGCATACACTGTATGCGTACAGTATTCCTAAGGAGCTGTGACAGGCTTATAATCAGAGCCAAGGGATGCTGTCTCTGCTTAAGAGTGTGGGAAGCAGCATGACTTTGTTGGCCTTGAATTGCAGAGGAAACCTTGCTGCAGTACCAGGACCTGGCCTCTTCTCTTCAGCTCCTGAAAGCAGAGCATTTCAAGACTGGTTTGGAGTTGGTACACCAGATCAAGGAGCGTCTCTTTGCAATTCTGTGGCATTCCACACAGGTGAAGTCCACATCCTCTTCAGTGGCTTGTGCTCTGGTTTTGCTTGGTCTTGGGTAAACCTAGGAAGGGGCTTGGTCAGCTGAGGCCATGGACTGTCAGTGCTGTGTGTATGTAGGAAAGGGCTCTGCAGCGCAAAATACACTCCAAATTGCATATTGTCTCTTTTGTGTCTGTTCTTCTGTGCTAGCAGGATTTCCATGTTGGGCTCCAGACTTCATCAGATCCTGGTCAGAGAAAGGTGAAACTCTCAAATGTGCCTACTTCAGCCCCTGCCTGTGTAGGGTGAGTTTTCTTAGTGGGGTAACAAGGAGAGGTGCAAAGTTGCTCTCCCTGGACTTTCTTGGGTTTCTGTGTAGAGTCACGCTTTTTCTTCAGGAGTGTATCAGAGATCTAGGAGGTGTCCAGATGAGAAAACCAAGAACAGAACATCCATGGGGGGAGATGTAAGGGAATGGAGAAGTGACACAGCTGTAAAACAGTGTGTTGAGAGGTGAAATGGATGGTTGGTTGCCTGTCCTAGAGCACTGAGTGGGCAAGTGTTAAGGTTGGAAGGTGGTGAGTTTGAAACAAAATCCATTCCTGTAGGACATGCTGTTTAAACCAAGAAACACAACTGGCATCTGCCATCCCAGTGTGACCAATCCCCTCTGACAGCTGCTGTGTTTCCAGGAGCTGAGCAGGGTTCTGAGTGTTGCAAGAAAGAACATGTGACAACTGAGTCAAGACACTGTTTCAGAGCTGGGTTTCTGGTCTCCTTGGGCTGAGACACCAGAGCCCTGGTGGCAGACGGAAGCTTGTTGGCCCAGTCACAGGTGGCTCTGGGACACAGTCCTGTTCTGCATACATGGATAAGGCCATTTAATCACCACCTTATAGGTGCATGTGTGTGGCTGCTGTGTGCCTGAAGCAAGGCTTTGGATGGGGATGCTGAGGTCTTATAGTAGGGAAGGTGAGGGTGGTGTAGGGGCTGGATTGTGGTTGCTCTGGTCTGATCCTGTTCTTCTCAGCTGGGGCTCTGGTCTGATGCTGTTCTCCTCAACAGGCCAAAATGTACCATCTTGTGTGATGATTCCAACAAAGATGAAGGTGACAAAGAGGTTGAATACGAGGAGTATGAAGATGAGGAAGACTATGATGACGATGATGACCTTGATGAAGACAACTTTCTGTTCGGTGATGAATCGGATAACCTTGATTGTGACTCCTACTTTGATGATGATGCCTATGACTAGAAGTCACCCAGCCCGGACCTCTGCCTCTAGCTTGTCTCGACCAGTTTGTATTAGTGTCTTTCCTCAAGGACAGGAACGCTCAGGCAGAACCAAGAAGCATCTCCTCCGAGGGCTGCTTGTTTGGTGATGTGCAGAAACACTGCTCAGGACAGACAGGCTGTTACTGTGGCCACGTCTCTCAGAAAGCCATCTTCTTGCCTTGCTCTCTTGTCTCAATTTCTGCCCATAGGTATCTAATTGAGTTAGAAGGTCACAGTTCAGCTGCAGCGTGAGGATTGCTTGCCACCTGCTAAAGGACTGTTTGGTGTCCTTGGAGAAAGGCCAGGCACAGGTGAGTGTGAGACATTGTCCTAGTATCACACTGTCTAATCCAGCCAGCATCTAGAAATACTGTAAAGCAGTGTTTGCACTCAAGTCAAAGCCTCCCAGCTGGAGCTGGTGGGATTCCCTCCAGAGCCACAATGGATGAGGTTCAGTGCATTCCTCTTGTTTGCTGTTTATGGGAGGAGCTGCCTTCCCTGCTGTGAAGCAGGATGGGCTGCTATGAGTGGCACAAGTTTGCAGGACTGTTTTTAAGTGTATAAATACATGCACGTGCACACACAAATATATCAAATCCTATACAGGCAGAAGTTGTTCAGGTAATGCTTTTATCTTTGTAAAACAGAAAACCCTGAGGATAAAGGGCTGAAAAAAAGTTCAGTTTTAAAAAAAGAAATAATTTTCTTCTAAAAAAAGCCTCCTTGTTGTCTGTGGGGAACATGGGTGGGAAGGGAGAGGAGGGTATTCTCAGAGTGAGGAGGAAGTGACCCGAATGTGCTCATCCCAGGAGTTACGTGTGAAATTGGTGTGGGTTTGGGATCCTTGCCCAGGTCATGCTGGCTGTCTGCAGAGTGGCTTTGCCTTCCTGGACAGTTCAGGGAATGGGAAATAATGGGAACAATAATGGGAAAGAGGGCTGTTAGCCTAGCCCTGTGTCTAGGCTGTGGAACTTGCAGACTCTGCATGGGATGCAGGCAGTCTGGAGAGCTTTAAGCCAAGACAGGGCCAGAACAGCCACGGGCCTTGTCTTTGGTATAGAGGCAACGACTGGTGAAACAAGGACTGAGTGTGGGAACAGGGCAGAGGAGCGTCAGCCCTGTTCCCGGTAAAGCAGTTGCACTCACTGGGGAAGTGTAAACTGCGCTGGGGAGCGTCTGCTGCTCCCCCACTGCCTCTTCCGCGTAGCGTAAGAATGTGCTGCCATCCCGTGGCCTATTTGCGGTACTGCAGGTGTTGAGGGCTTTTTGCACCTCCTGCTGCTGCCGTCCCGTGGTCAGTATTTGGTACTGCGGGTGTGGGGAGCGCTGTGCGCCTCTTTCTGCTGCCACCCTGTGGGCAATGTTTAGTACTGCAGGTGGGTGCCGCTCATTTCCTCCTTCTGCTGCCGTCATGTGGCCAATATTGGGTACTGCAGGTAGGGGACTCTGCGCCTCTTATTGCTGCCATCATGTGGCCAATATTAGGTACTGCAGGCAGGGGACTCTGCGCTTCTTACTGCTGCCGTCATGTGGCCAATATTGGGTACTGCAGGTAGGGGACTGCGGCTCTTACTGCTGCCGTCATGTGGCCAATATTGGGTACTGCAGGTAGGGGGCGCTCTGCTCTTCATTGTGCTGCCATCATGTGGCAAGTTTGTGGTACTGCAGGTGCGGCGGGGCTGTGCCCCTCTTTCTGCTGCCATCATGTGGCCAATATTGAGTACTGCAGGTAGGGGACTCTGCGGCTCTTACTGCTGCTGTCATGTGGCCAATATTGGGTACTGCAGGTAGGGGGCGCTCTGCTCTTCATTGTGCTGCCATCATGTGGCAAGTTTGTGGTACTGCAGGTGCGGCGGGGCTGTGCCCCTCTTTCTGCTGCCATCATGTGGCCAATACTAGGTACTGCAGGTAAGGGGCGCTTTGCGCTTCATTGTGCTGCCATCATGTGGCCACTATTGGGTACTGCAGCCCTGTATCGGCGCATGCGCCGTTCATGTTCGCGGGTAACCGCAACGCGACCCTGCAGGGCTTTCGCGCGCCGGTTTTTTGTCCCTCCTGGCGCGCCGTCCGTATACCGCGCATGCGCAGTTCCCTGGAGCAAAATGGCGGCGCGCATGGCTGGTTGCTGGCGGCAGGCGAGAGCCGAGCCCATCGGAGAGGAGAGGTCAGCGAGCCCCTTGGGCGGGCGCAGGGGGGTCTCCTGCCCGCTGGCACCCGGCACTGGGGATGCGCCAGCTCCCGGTCAACTGGAGGAGAGCCCCGGGTAGCTCCGTGAGAGCTGCCGGGACGGACGAGGGGCAGGAGCCGGGCCGGCCCCGGGGTGCATGCACCGCGCGTTGTCCCGGCTCGCCAGGGCTCCCCCGGAGCCTGCCCTGGTTTTTCCTTCTGTCTCTGCCTCCCAGCCACCCGTTTCTGTCTCCTGTTGGTATTTCTGCCGTCCTTGCCTCTGCCTGGCTCCCTGTCCCTTTTGTTCAAGGCGTTCCTTGGCTCTGTAGTATCTCCTAGAGCCTATGTCTATCTCTCCCTCTCTTTACCCTGCTCCCTGTCTCTCAGGTTAAGTTTCCCCCTCTGCCCCATCATTAGTTTTTGGTTTTCTTGTTCAGTTTTGCTTTGGGCCCCTGTTGTTTAAAATTTTAATTTCCTTCCTCTCTGCCCTGTGGTCACCTCTGAAGGTCTCTATCCAGCCGGCCCTGTCTGGCTTTTGTACTTCTTCCCTCTGTGCTCCACAGCCTGTTGCTTTCCTCTTATTTCTCACACTCTGGCTCTGTCACAGTGCCCGTCCCAGTGTTTCTCTGCCTCTTCATTGTCCTTCCTGACCTTATTTTTTGCTTCTCTGCCTTGCCTCTAGTCCCTACTTCTGCTGCCTCTCCGCTGCTTCTTTCTCCACCTCTGTTGAGTTCCCTGTCCCCATCTTTCTCTCACCATGCCCTTCTCTGCCTCATGCCTTTTGGCTACACCTCACCTCCCATCCAGCCGGCTGTCTCTTTTCTCCTGCGGGCTTTGCTCCCCACTCCTCATTTTTGGCAGCCTCCACCTCTGCCTGGCAGCTCCTCCTCGCTCAAGGAGCTGGCCACGATGAAGGCAGCTCAGGGAATGGCTGCTGCCGTGTCCCAGGCACAGGCCCCCAGTTCTGGAGCACACCCACTCTTGCACCTTGTTAGGTGCGTGACTAAATAAACGCTACTCATCGTCTCCTTTGCCCTTCAGCGCAGTGTTTGCGCTCTGTCTGCACCAGGTGAGGGGCTGTGACAAGGCCTGGGGGAGGTTACACAGAGTGAGGAGGGGCTGGTGATGGCCCCCTGGTCCTGGTGGGCTGCGGCTGGAGGAGCACCAGGTGCAGGCAGTGGGTTGATGACGATAAGCCCTCCTCCCTCTTAAGGAGGGCTGCTCTGCCCGGGGTGGCCATGGAGGGGATGGTGTGAGCCAGGGAAGGAGCAGCGCAGCAGCAAACAGAAGGTGAGCTGGGGCTGGGCTGCTGGAATCCGTGTAGGAGCTGGCAGAGTGGGGGAGTTGTGGAGGAACTCTGACTTCCAGAGGGAGCAAACTTAGAACCCTTCTTGTTTGCCTGAATTCCCAAAGAAACAAACATCCACAAAGATACCTGAGAAAGGCAAGAGATTCAAACTTCAAAAATTGTGCCAAAGGGGAACAAACCTCCCTGAGCTGGCTTTAAGGTTGCAGGATTCTGCGTAATTGCCTGTAACTACTAGAAACGATTTTAAAATAGAAAAGCTGGTTTATGTATGTAGTAATGAGAGCTACGGTTAAAAGCCTCAAGAAGCTAAACACTATAATTAAACTTTATAGAATCATAGAATAGTTAGGGTTGGAGACTGCAGAGAAAATGCCTACATGTCTTCCTATAATATTTGTTATACATTCAGCCAAATTGTATTTCATTGCAAGCCTCAGGAGAATCAGGATTTCCAACTGACTTTTCATCAGTTAGCATTCTGCAAATTAGAACTCAGATATTCTGTTTTACAGGAAGACATCGGAAGCATAAAGAATCTAATCAGGCATCTACAGGAAAAGAATATATGTTGCTTAATGACACAGCGTTTCTGAAAGGGCAGTTACTAATGTCTGCTTTCTAAACAGAGATGCTACAGTTAGAGCGGACTCAAAATACCAATTCCTTTTTGACTTGGAGCAAATTAAGGAAGATAATGGTGGAAATGCATATCTGTTCTCTCATCTACCCTCCAGACCTCTGTGACAATACAAGCACAGTTGTTAACCAGATGAAAACATGAAGGCTCAAGACAATGTAAAAATAAATATACTAACACTGTTTCCATGGCACTACAACATTAAATAACATAAGAAGTAAGATATGCAGTACATGATCCTATTATTTATTTTAAGATGGTAAGTTCTAACACCTAAGAAAAACTAAGTATTTTCTGCTGGAATAAAAGAGGTTAGAAAGTAGTATATCTTGCATAGTTCAGTCTTCCACGTAGAGGCTGGTTTTGTTGAAACCAGATGGAAACAAAAAAGCCATCAGTTAAAACCAGAAATAAACACAAAACGTTCCCCAAATAAATGCCTGTGGTAATCTAATTTCTTGTAAACACTACACTCAACGTTCTATAAGAGAATGGCATATTAGCCATATGGCATATACCTAAATAAAAAACTGGAGGAAGAAGAGTCATGTTGAATACAAAGTATGAATAATTCAGTCTCCTACAGAGGACAAGACTATACCTAGTCAGCATGTTTAACTTTCAGAATTAATGATTATAAAGTTCAATCCGTGAAGAGCTTGGAATAACATTCCGACATCTAGGGTTCAAAATGAAACAAAGGGCCCACTGAATATGAAATCAGGTTAGAAGATTTTTATCAACTCTGTTACTGCCTGATATATACCAATGAGGGAGGCAGGAAGGCATTTGTATCCCTAAGCACAGCATACAGCTTATAAATAACCCAATACAATTAGAATGAATATTCCTTGAGTTTGTTTGCTATATTGTAATTTCGTCACTTACCTGTTGTTACCATATATATGCTTTCTGAATACCACTTTATCAAAAAGTAGACTGTTTACCAAGTTTAATAAAACAAGAAAGCCACGAGAAGAACATGGCAGTAAATTTTTTAAAGTCTTGTGCAGAATGTAGATTTTACAAAATAAAGGTTTCAGAAAACTGCCCTTCCCCCATCCACCACTCCAAAAAAGTGAAGGTTTTACAATAAAAATTACTTCTCTAGCTTCCCACAATAATCAACCCATCTGAAGGTTCAGATGTAGCCTGTAAAGGCAAAACACAGTGTCCCTAAGAGCAGAAGACGCTTCCTTCATGCTTCTCCAGCAACACACAAGAACCATTTCAGCTGTGACGTTTGCCTTTCTTTGACTTAAAAACAGAAAGAAACAAATGTAGTAGAGTAAATCAAGGGTCTCAGACACAGATTTGTAATTTTAACACATTCAGCCTGATCTTCTTACAAAACACAGTTAATCTTTGAAAGCATTTCAAAACTTGCTTACCCAAAAGATAATTCAGTTTTGCTGACCCTAATTGCTTCCACTCCTCAATGCTCGCTGTACTTCATTCCATTTAGTTGGGATATTCTGGTCACAGTTGGTATTCATGTGCACACTGAACTATACAAACACAACTTTGGAGCCAGGCTCTCACAAATGCTATCAATTCATCACTCTCTCTATATAGTCATATATATTGTGTGTATATATATATATATATATAAAACTATACACACCTACAACTTTGGAGCCAGGCTCTCACAAGCTCCACATCAATCATCAATTCATCTCTCACTGTTACTTTGGTTTATAACCTAGGTGCTCCCATAGGAAGAGGCCTGGAGAAAGCATCATGTTTCTAACACAACATCACCATCTGGTGACTACTGTGCCACTTCAACATATATACAGACTTTTCATGAAACAAAACATATGGCCCAACCAAAACTATTTTAAACATAGTAAAAAAAAAAAGTGAGGAAAGAAAGTTCATGCATTTAAAACTTAAAAAGCTTGGAAGAACTATTAAACATTAAAATGTACAGATATTCTATAAAATAATTCTGTCATACACTAGAAGTTCACAATTTCTTTATCACTGTAAGGCTCCATTTCATAGCTGCTATTCATTAGACAAATACTATCTAACATTTTACCACTGGAATCTTTCAAAGAGAAGCTTCTGCTTATGTAATTTCATGCAACAAGTTTTACAGCATGAACATATTCCCCACTAGTCTTGTGTGTACTAGAGAGGGGAATCACAGTAACACCTTTCAACAACAAAAGCATTAAAAGCATTGCTTGACGGAAAAGGTGTTAAAGATTACCTGGCCAGTGCAGTTAAAGCAATAAAGTCTAGGCCAGTATCAAAATAACTCATTTTCACTTCTGCTCTAAGAGATTAACCACAATCTTCAGAAATAATGAACCAGACTTTAAAACCACGCACATGAATAACCAGCCTCTGACACATTTATTGAAGAACTGTAACATTTTGATCACCCACGTAAAATGCCTGCTTTATAAAGAATTTCTTGATTTAATTACTAATACAGCATTAGCTTCACCTCTCATTTCTGTGCAAGTATATTCCATTGGCACATGGTCAGCCAGCTTTTCAGACTATACTTTGCAATGTTCTTTCAAACACATTAAAGGTATTTTGGGTTTTTATTTCCATCTCTCGATACAAATGTAATTCATTTTGGGTATGTAAAGGACAAAAGAAAGCTAAAAAAAACCCAAAACTATGGTGATTATGAGGATTAGGGAATAAAGAAAACGAGACTTTTTTTTAGGCATCTGTTTCAAAACAGAAAAAATGATACAATCTGAAAATGGTGGGGTTTTTTTTAGTGCATAAGTCAAGATATCAGAAAGTGGTTTAAGATTATGACACAATACGAGAAATTGAAAAGGAGGGGTGCTAGCTCTAGTTCTGAATCACTGTAAGACAAACAGAACTTTAGGAGTTTCGGTTTTAAGTGAAATTATTTTTGGGGTTTGTTTACCTGATCACTATCCACTAGAATAAGCCCCTCTGGTGATGAGCTCTGCACTACTGGTGCTACTACAGCAGAGAGTTTGATGACAATATAATGAGCCTGGCCACTATTTCCTTCCATTCAGCTACCAAGATCAAAGTTAACTTTAAAAAAAACCCCAAACCAATCAACCAACCGCACAACAAAATCACAAACAAAAAAGAACACAACATGGATTAAAAATCATTTTATATTTAAAGAAAGAACTGAAAGATACTTCCACCACAGTATTCATGAGAACTACAAACGGTACAGTTTGAAAAGTCCTGAGTTTAACACATGCAAAGGAAGTATCCAACAGCTAGCTAAACAGTACAGCAGCCAGTAAGAGCCCTAAAAGCCAGAGGTACTGCATTTCATTTCAAATAATACTGTTCTCCTGAACATAAAGCTGTTCCATGGTGCTTAAATAAAGAGTTCTGACTTACTATTTAGCAGTATGTTTTACCTACTTAAAAGGTAAATGCTGCAAAGCCCCAGTTATACAATGTACTTTCCCATACATCAGGAATGATGCTGCTGTTTGAACCAGAGACTTCTTTCTTATCTTGAAATACTTCTTCTTCAGCATTCACCAGCAAAAGCTTGATAACTAAAATTGTTAAAAGTACACATTTACATTATACATACATATACTGTATTTTCTAAGAAACAAATCTGCTTTAGAGAGACAGGAATAAAGCCCGTTTACATAACAATTCCATGGGAAATGCACAGCAATTTCCTTATTTACACTTTTCATTCTGTTGTCATTTAAATAATATTTACTGTATTCAGTTACCTAACCTCCAGAAATTTCTGTTACAGTCAATTTAGTCTGTCTATCTGAATTAAACAGCAGCTGTGAGAAACACAGCCCAGATCATGTATGCAGGGACAATCCCACTGCTCATGATGAAGTGACCTACCACATACTGCAAGTCAGACTTCACCCTTACAGCCAGGTTAATACAAGACAGTTCAGCAAAATATTAAAGAAGTTGATGGTTAAATACTTGACTCATGCACTAGCCAGTAAAGAACCTGCCCAATGTTCGAGGATACATGTGTCTATTTTATTTATACCATGCAGCATCTCAGTGTTAGAATCAGAATCAATTACAAACCAAAACAACAAATTATGGGTAAATAACAGGAGCATATAACAAGGAGACATGAGGTTACCCATGCATTTGCTTCATCTATGGCAACTACAACCATGTCTCAAATCATGAATCCTGAAAAAACCCCCAAGGCACAATCTTGCTTATTTTACTGAACTTCCATATTGATTTAATTAAGCTACTTAGCACCCTGGAATCCAAGAACCTGCTTTTCAATAAGTCTGCTGGTATGTATTTCTTAAGAAACACCTACTTCGTACACTGATCACCTTACACTCAAAATGTGTGTATGTATTTAGCAAAGATGCAATTATGGATGCACTGAGGATGGGGACAGTCATTTATAAAGCAGAATTCAAATATGTTGCACTTCAGAGGAGAAGTGTTTTGGTTTCTGGTTTTGTGTTTTGTTGGGGTTTTTTGTTTTGTTTTCACAATACTCTGGCTTATCTGCTAACGGACATCACAGAGAAGCATAGTTTATCAGGAACCAGTATTTGTTTGACAATACTTAGGAATTTAAAAGTAACTTTTTATGAAGTAATAAACAGAAAAATCAGTACCGGGCAAAATTTGGGAGAAATCAAAAAAGACAAACAGATGATGAGATCTGAGACAAATCTGAAAGGAAAAGAAACACAGAGCTCAATTTGCTACAATATGGGTAACCAAACCAAAATGCCTCAATTGTTTACAAAGGGAAGGCACAGCTAAACAAGTAGATTGCATTAATAACTTCTCTGATAGTTCATAGTCATACCCCTAAACACCTTCACCCATTAGAGAAACAAGCCTCCTTATGTGAGGGCAGAAGCTTTGAAAAAATATACAGGAGATGCTAGCTATGAACACTATTGCAGACAACTTTGACTTCTCTTTTTCATGGGCTATGCTTTCTACCTAACTCTAGTACCTGGGGTAATGCAGAACATTCACTTTTTGCAAAATTATTCCATTTAAACTATCTTTTATTACATACCTCTAAATTAAATGCAACATGTAGTTTCATCAACAACCCACTTGCCAGAACTTTAACTTCTTCAAAAGTACTGGCAAAACACTGGATCAAAGTTTGGACACAAGTAGAATAAATCTCCTGATTCAACTGAAAAACTTGTGCCTGGCCTCTTCAAAGAAATCAACGTCTCACATAGCTTTGTTGTAATTCTTTACAGAATAATCACTACACTCACATTTTGCCTAGTTATACTAAAAGAAGCATTAAAATAAAATTCTGGCTAAAGCATTATTTTAATATTACTTACTTCTCTTAATAGGTCTTTAAATGCCATGTTTACTGTTGAGAAAAAAGGTTCCCATATCCAAAAAAAGTCATTCAGTAGTACAGAAAGTAACCTGTTCTCAAAACCTAGCATCTCATTTATTCACATTAAATTCAGCACTAAAAATAACCTCTAGTTTAGCTGTGCTTAAAAACTCCTTTCCTGGAAGCATGTAATACCAGACAATCCACCCAAAAAAGGTTTAAAACTTCACTGTGTTTTGGGGTTTGTTTTTTTGGGGTTTGTTTTTTTGGGGTTCTTTTTGTCCTAGAAATAACCCCTTCAAATGGAAGCCATTACTATCTTTTGCTTTTAATTTAGATTTAAAGGAGTCCTGACTTCTGGTGACTAACCTAATGCTGTAAAGAAGCCAGAAACTTTAAGATGTAAACAAGTGCACCGTGCACCACATTCCATGGAACACAACAGCAGCTAAATCTCCTTTATAGAAAGCTTCTGAAATCCTAAAGCTGCTATTATAAACAACTCTCAATACAAATATTAAATAAATAAATAAATCAGCAACATACCACAAACTCAGAATAAAATTAATATGTTCATGATTTACCAGGGGTTTTGAGAAAAGATCTACCAAGAAAGCATATTTAATTCCCTCTCAGAATCAGCTTAGTTACAATTTAAGGCTGAAAACATACTTTCATGTTGGCCACATGATCCCAAAGAGAAGATTTAGCAAGACCATCAATACTAACTAAAGCTTCTTGAACTGAGGTTGTCACACCATTGTAAAGAATATTTAAAGTAACAGCAGTACCACATAATAAACTGTCCAATTAAATAGTTCCTTATTTAGTATAATAATATAACGAGGCTATGATATGCAAGCCTTTTCAATAAAGAGCTTTTATGGTCTCAATGTTCTAAATTACATATTATCAAGGTGTCAGAACAGGAAAAGGGGGTAAAGTTGTCCAAAAGTTTTCTTCATAATGACAAAAATTCATTGAAAAGCCTTGCTAAAAACAGGCTATACAAGAAAATCCCAATTTATGGAATATACTCAACAGGCCACAAATACCTGCATTTAATTCACTATTCCTTTTTCAAAAAAACCCCATTAATATCCTTCCTTCAGATAAAAGGAAAGCAACATAAGAAAGGCCACAGAAATTAAGAACTATAAATACAGTTTGACAGAAATTTTCTATCTGGGATAAAGATTTTTCCTCTGTATCTCCCATTCCTGCAGCCATGAAATTAGTCTTCCACCTTCTGGAACAGAAAATATTTCTGCTGTTGTTCCCAAAATATTTAGTGCAGAAAATCTGGTTGGGTGTGATGAACCAGGAAACAGTACCTCAAAAAGTCTGCCACATACAGATGACATGAAATCCTGAAAATCACAAGAAAAAAATGTAGACAGTTTATTTGCTGCCCTATAAACAGAACTCTAAGTAACTGAATTCAGGACATTCTGCTTTACATGTTACCCCCCAAAAATACGACCTTACAGTTAATTTTGGAAGAATGGGAAGCCTACCTTCACAGTACTGACAAAATTCTTCAACAAGAAAAACAGAACCCAAGACAAGAAACAGTTTAACACAAAGAAACTGATATGTAAGCCTTCAAATAGGAAAAAAGGACAAATACAAAAGAAGTCTTCAAATGGAAGTCTTTGTGCTGAACTCTTATCATTCCCTCACTGATCAGTGAGGAGTGCTAGAAGAAGGCTGAAGCTCAATGGATGTCTAGTTCAAGCCTAAGTATCACACATCATTTAAAATCTGCTATTAAACTGCCAGCAGATGACGTTTACCTGAAAATTTTAGTTTGCAGTGGGGTACATCTCCAGCCATTTCCCTCTTACTGATGTTTCAGTTCACACCATGGAGCAATCACTTGGGCAATAACCTTTTTTACTTCTGGATGAAATTAATCTTAAAGATACCCTCCAAATACTACAGAGTATTAGCTCAGTTGTCTCGGTTTATGAGAAAACAGTATTACCTTGCAAAGTGCATACAGTGCAGATAAGGTCCTCAGCCCTGTTTTGCTTTATAGTTTTCTTTCTAATGCACTGAACTATTCCCTAACACAGGCACAGCCTAACCTACCCTAGAGATGTTTTCAAGAACAATGAAATAGCTTTCAGAAATGCTATCCCACCTCTAGTATCTGTATCTCTAGCAGTTTAACTTATTTTATATTGCTGCAAAATCCCCAGAGCACGCCTTTTAGTTGAGTTTTCAAGTTACTCTTGCTTGGTTTTATTTTGTTCCAATTTATAAAGCACCTGTGAGCTGTCTTGTATCCAACAAAATAACTTTTAAAACAAAACCAAAACACAGGTAAGGCAAGAATCACTAACAGTTAAATAAGCAAAGGGGAATTTTCAGCTTATTTTCCAGATCATTTTGCTTGTAACTTTTAAGAAGTTCACATACAGTGTAACACAGAACAGATCCTTCTCTCCCCGTTCAAAAACCAAATTTTTTGCTCCCCATCTCTCTTGTGACCAGTCTTTTCCTGCTCCCTCTGCACCTCCACCACCTTCTTCCATCTCCCTCCTCTGAAGTCATGCTGAGTCCTCTGCTCCCACCTCCTCATTTTCTGTGGAAAATTATATTCTGTGGAAATATATATTCTCATTATATTCCTCTATAAAAAAGCTCAATTAATGCATGTAAGTTTTACATGCTTCAGTGTCTCTTACACAGTTTGACTGAACTCAGAACTGCTTCCCCCAGTTATTTTACTACCCACTAGTAGTATTTCTTTATTAGACTCCCTCTAACACAATTTTTCCATCTCATTCCTCAGTCTGCACCAGGCACAAATGGAAAGAGATGGACTTGTCTTCTGTTTCCACCAAACCTATTCCCTCATTTTTTCCTGTCTCAAATTAATTGTTTTCTCCTTCCACACTGCTTTCTTTTGCCATTAATATCTTCCAAAATGTTCTTTTTACACAAATGATTTCCTCATTTTCTCCATGTTTTCTACTATGATCTACATTGCTATCTTGGCAACTTCCACAGTATTGACACACTCAATCCCTGCAGATCATAGCACAGCACAGCCACATCATGCTGTCCCCTTAATATTCCTTTACCTTGTCCTATACTATATAACTAACACAATAGGCACATTAGAGATTGTCCATAGTCCAAAATTACCTTTCTCAGCAAAGAAACTATCCATTGTCTTACCAAAGGAGACTGGCTCTTCCAAGTTGCACATCATGAAAAACTGACACAGTTGCATTTCTTCCACAGACACCATTTCTGTGCTACAATGGTTTTCACATAGTAAACCTATGGCATCAATGAAAACCTGGAAAGTGTTTAGATATTCACCCCAAAAGAGTTACAGGCACCTATGATATCTTTGTTTTAAAATAATGTTGACACAGTATTTAGGATCAATGCAATTCTTCTAATTAAAAGACACAACCCCCCCCCAACATTGTCCCTTTACCTGATTGTGCTGATGAGCTACAACTATACCTGCTTTATACATTCAGTGGATATGAAACCATTCCTCGTGATATTTGAAAGTTCCAGGTGTCTGTGAGCCCTGGCTGTTCCTTAGGCATGCCATTAATGCTCCAAGAGTCTCTCTAGTACTGCAAGAGCCTATGGAAAATGAAAACCAGTAATAATTATCGTTTCTTAACACAAACAATGTACTAATTGCAGTGCTTGTCAGAAACAACCTGATATTACAACACATGACCCCTACCCAAAAAGACAGCATCTGTCACAGATTAAACTACTTATAAATCATTCCCAGAAAGCATTGCCTTGAACGTGTCATACAAAAAGGGATCTTGTGAGGTCTCGCAAGCCCTTAGAGTTACACTAAATTATGCCAAAAACTACCTGAGAATCATAAATCTTATATCCACATATTTGCAACAAAAAACAATCTGAAAAGCCCTGTCACCGGGCACACCTATGCAAGAAATACCAGCAGAACAGAAAAAATAATAGAAAAGAAAAATACTAGTATGTAACAAAGCTTGGTGCGTAAAGAGAACAGTAAGGCACCCACAGCTTACTAGTAAAACCACAGAATACTAATGATTTTGCTTATGGCATGAAGACACACTTATGATTATTATGAATTCCACTCTGAAATACTAACAGTGATAATAACTATGTGGAATTTTTTGTCCCAAATTAATTATAGATCAGAAATCATATTTCTGAGATTTAAAAATAATAATTACAAATACAGTATTTATTTTCTTACCTAGATTAGCATCTGCAGAAACCTGAAGAATGCTGATCATGTAGCTGAGACTGTCAGGGCTAGGTTTGAGCAATTCTGGTAAATAGTAATCTATCATGTAAGTACTTTGGTCATGGTTCCCTTCACACAATATTACTAGAAGAGAAACCCATATGTCATGCCACTGGTCAGTGCAAATGCTTTCCTGAAAACTCAAAGTAAAATGGGCTTTGTGATTTATAAACATGGTTTCCAAAAGATCACTAGGACAGTGATCCTAAGAATCACTATCTAGGATAGTGATAGCAAGAGACTGATCATTCATCATGCTAGGATCTGTACTGGAATTGTTTTGTCCAACTGTAGTATATTTTCAGTGCCCACACTCTCCACAAGACAGCCAGGAGAAGTGTATTTTCCTTTGACATGTCATTCCAAACTTAGTAAATGCTTTATCAGCCTTACAAAGAATGGATGCGATTTTTCACCAGATCCAGTAATGGTGGTTCAGTGTTCCCAACGAAGATTCATGAACATCAATTTGGTTTGCTGTCTAACAGCATCCAGAGGTTGTTCCCAGTGTGTATAAATGTATTCCAGAAGCTTCCCAATCACATGAGTTTCCATTAAGTTTGATTTTTAGATCTGAGGAGCCTCAAGAGCAGCCAATGCTGAATTAGTCCAAATAGCAAAGATTTTAGACAAAGGTTGGATTCTTTAATCCTTTTAAAAAGAACAAACAAAAAAAGTTCATTATTACATTTTCAAATTAAAAAAATATATATTTTTTTAAATTTCAAAACAATTATTCATCACATTAGTTTACCTCACACTAAAACAGGTAAGGAGACACTAACAATGCATTGAAGGAAAGAAACTGATATAAAAAGGAGGTGACGAATTGGATGTTGCGAAGTGTATGCTTAGTTATGTCACATACTTTTAACTGGTCACAGCCAAACCCCCCTAAATATGGGGAAAATAAACCTGACAAGCCACTACATTTGCTATTTTAAAAACAAAACAAAAAATTACTATCTGCAGGCTAACAGTTTATTAGATGGAAGTAGATAATCCTTGCAACCAGAAAAAAAAAACCAAAAAACTCATCTTATTTCAACTGTTCCACTCACTGGCACACTTTCTTTTCTTCTGTACTTTTAAAATCATAGGAGGTGATGTCCTAAAGCTAAAGTTATCTGCTTACATAACAAGTGATTCTGCCACACCTTACCATCAGGTAGTTGGTAAACTAATCCCACTTAGGCTGGAAAAACTGAATTTAATTTTAGCACACAAGAGAAAATGTAACTTAGATCTATGCAATATCAAGACATGGTATTTTTCAAACTTATAGACTTATTCTGAATATAAGAAAAAGATAAGATGATCTGTGGCAAAACCTAATAGCATTAGGCTGAAAACATCAAAAAGATATTCCACCAGGACCATATGAACTGTGCAAAAATATAAGTAGAAAAAAAAAAAAAAAATCAACCCCCTCCTCCCAAACATGAAACAATACAAATCAAAGGAGACGCCAACTCTGAACTCAAGGATGACTGATGTGATATCTAATAATAGTTTCACTCCATTTTCATCCATGCTGCTGTTCTTCCATTCTAGCATAGCCAGTGCTCCATGGGAAAGAAAGAAGAACCGAGGGAGGGAGTTCCTCCATACACAAAGTCCTACAGCTACTCACAAACCACACTGGCACACACACGTGTTTCACTGACCCAAGAAGCAAGTCACTGACCTGTAATAGCAAAAAAACCCCACCCATTACCATATCTCAGCACAAGAAAAAGCCATTTTGTGCATAACTGAGAATCTCAGAAGATCTGAGATTTCTTGTAAATTGTTTTTCTCAAATTCAAAACCCTACTCCTATTATTCCACACACCAAGAAGAGAATAAAAAATCTGTACTGCAGCAAAGACTGATACAGACATTGGCCAGTCCTGCTGTCAGCATCAGCAAAGCCTCTGAACCACACGGGTAGCACTGATCAATGACACGATGACATTGCAGAGTCTTTAGCAAAGAAATACATTTATCAAGCAAGGTAAACTGGCTTCAACTGGCTCACACATAGATTCAGTAAACAGAATAATGGCCAGTCCAGCGGTAGTCTGAACAGTTTGCAGGAGTTTCTACATGGAAGAAAAAGTTATTTTACATTAGAGTGCAGCAAACACTGTGTACTAGAACTATATATCAAAATTAAAAAGATGGTATTGAATTTTCCTAGACTGCTTGTACTTGTATAATCACAAATCTGTAGTGTCCACCTGGATAGCAAGTATTCATGAATTTATACTCCAGTGTAATAGGAAACTATTAATACCCTTTATCAGATAGGGAATACAGAACTGCCCAGTAAGACACTGTGGCCTACTGACACTTACATTAAATTCTACTGTTAAAAAAAATCTGCATAAGAAGTGAACACAATTTATTACAGTGCACCAACAAACAGCTCTGACAGCATAATTCATACAGATAGATAAGATTTTGGTAGGTACAGACATTCGGTGAGTCTCAGAAGTATTTCTGTTAGTTTCTAATTTATCAGTAACAGCATTTAAGTTGTTTGTTTTTTTTTTTGTTGGACAGTTAAACTGTAACTACAAAATCATGATCTACAAATCATAGCTTGCCAAAAGACCCACTACTGCTCTCACTCCTATTAATCTCAGCAGTTCAATTTCCACTAAAGCTAAACTAAGTTTTTATACATACAGGTTGTGTTTACTACAAAGACAAGAAAACTGACCTGAATAAAAATACATGGGTTTGAATATTACTAAACTTCCCATCCATTAGGAAGTTTGTGGAGCTTTTCAGTAAACTACACATACTTTGCCATACAAAAGACTCATGGTGTTTCCACAGACTTCCTTGGATACTTTCGTGTAATTTCTGTACAAGCGCTATTGAAACTTTAATGGCCATCAGCAAGTTGTGCATCACCTGAGACAGAGCAATACAATTTCCATAATTTAAAAAAAAAGCATTCTTCATTATCTCCAGAAAACTCTATTCTGCCAACTTCAGACAGAATTAATGTGAAAACTTGTTTAATGTTCAATTTGACCAGATATGTAACTACAGAAAAACAAGCAGCAGACACAAGGGCAGCGTTTTAAAATGAAGTTTAAAAACTTAAGACAAATTCTGCTACAGTTTCTGCAGGTTCCTGTGACGAAGTTTCATTCATTTGATTCTGCCTGAGCAGAGCTGACCTTTTCCAGAAACCTTCCAAAAAGACCAACAGAACACAGTGCTGCTCGTTTCTCATTTTTCAAGCAGCTCCTCCATGCATAAAGCTTATTTCTATGATTCGACTTTCTTCTAGCATGAAGACAGACAATACATAAGCTTTTAATGTACAAAACACTCCATGAAGTATCCTTCTCCTCTGGTGCCACAGTGAAGAGGCGTCATGTTACACAATGCTGGAAAATGTCAAGATATTAAATAATGACTGCTGTGACAGGCTGAACAGAATATCAATACTGAATCAAACACTCATGGAAAATGGAAGAGTATTACTCTACCTGAATTTTAATAAGTTGTATTAATTACAGTGTTCAGTCACAATTCGGATAGCAAAACCACAACTCTCAAAGGCCTCCCTTAAAAGTAGTAGCTCTAGCACATACCAGTGCCTTACTGGTACTTTTACTTTCCTTCCTTGACTTTTTATTTTATATCATCATACTGCCACAAAAAAAACTCATCAGCAGCTTTTTCTAATTTAAAATATGTATAATTCTAAAATTACATTCCCATCTTTCATCACTGTATGGCTATCAAAGTTATAGCCAAACCATACCAGATTATCTTGCATGAGTGAAATAAAACCAGAAACAGCTTACATTGAATTTACTTGCCTGTTTTCTTCCTGTACATCAGGTACTGACTTCTGTGGCATAAATTTATTTCAAAGTTAAATAGGACAAGAAAGTTCTATCACACATACACTTCACACCAGACCTAATGAACAGTTATCAATGTAGTGGTGAATTTAACTCCATAAACAAACCTCAATTACCAAAACCTACACCAACAACACTGAAGTCTTACTTATTCAATACACTGGATGTGCTGGATGCCATTGCTCAGCTGTGCGCAGTGCAGAAGTAGAGATGCCAGGTTTTGCTTTTCAGCCTTTGAAAACCCTACATTTGGAAGAAGAGCCCCCTTTTAGAAAGGAATTATGATAACCAATATAAATAAGACATAATCTATTACAAGAAATCACTGGTTCTTAAAGGTTTCTTTCCTGTTCCAATAAACCTAATAGTGCCACAATTCCTTACAACACCTTAACGACTTTTTTTTTCCAATATTAAAAAAAAACAAAATACAAGTTTCATTGTAATTTAACAGTAAGCCTCATCTTCAGTATGACAGTTTCAGTATGACCAGTTTCACAAAGTCACAGCATGGCTGAAGTTGGAAGTGACCTCCGGAGGTCACTTGGTCCAACCCCACTGCTCAAGTAGGGTCACCTAAGGCAGGCTGCCCAGGACCATGACAAGACAGCTTTTGAGTACCTCCATGGACAGAGACTTTCCAACTTCCCCGGGTAACAGCACTATGCCCATGCTGTCACCCTCACATTAAGAAAGTGCTTCTTGATCTTCAGAAGGAACTTCTTGTGCTTCAGTTTTTGTTCATGCTGTCCCTCATATCACTGTTCAACATGGCAAAAAAAGCCTGGTTCTGTCTTCTTTACCCCCTTTCTTCAGATATTTTTTATACATTGATAAGATTCCCTGAGCATTCTCTTCACCAGGCTGAAGAATCCCAGTTCTCCCAGCCTGTCCTCCTAGGAGGGATGTTCCAGGCCCTTCACAATCTTAGTGGCACTCCATTGGACTCTCCAGTATGCCCACATCTCTCTTGTGCTGAGGAGCTCAGAACTGGATGCAGCACTCCAGGTGTGGCCTTACCAATTCTGACTAGAAGGCAAGAAACACCTTTTAGTAGCTGTAGTACATTAATCTTGTATGACTTGGGTTTGGGTTGGTTTTGTTTTGTTCAGGTTTTTTAAAAGTAAAGATCACTGGAAGCTTCTGTCATCAAACAACAAAAAATCCCCCAACCACAAAATTAAAAGAGCACTGGAACAGTATTTTTAGATCAGCTACATAAGTCCTGTCCTGAAGTGATCTTTATTGCACTATCTGTACAATATTCTTTTTCAAGATAATAGCTCTCCTCAGTTTTATCAACTATTTCAAGCATTTCATCCAAGATTGACCCAGACTTCACAGCAAAACATGCAAGTCATAAAAATCAGGATTTGCTGGATGAATGACAAACTGTCTCACTGGAATCCCCACTGTACCTGTTACACAGCCTGTGGCATGCCCCTGGATTACAGTTTGGAAATATGCAGAAGTATGGGAATAACACCCCAAAACTTCTCTTACTCTGTTTTACTGTTCAAAATTAATTCAAATTGTATTAATGTAAAGTTAGCAAAGCAGTTGTGTTTCTTTAGAATGTATCAACTAGTTCTGTGTTTTCTATCAAGGGTGTTACAAATAGCAAGTTACTCTTCGTTATGGTACAGTCAATTTCATGTGCACTATAGTTTCACTGATTTAGGAGCTCACTATCACAGAGCAGCTGAGTCTGGAAGTGACCACTGGCAGTTATTCGGTCCCACCCCCTACTCAAGCAGGGCCAGCTGGCACCCATTACCCAGGACCATGTCCAGGTGGCTTCTGAGTTTCCAAGGCTGGAGACTCCATGGTGCCTCTGGGCAACCTGGGTCCACAACTGGGCACCCTCACACCACATCTGGTGCTTCTTTGTACCCTCCACCCACACAGTTATACACACACACTGACAAGATCCCCACATCTATTATCTAGCCCCGGCTGCTAGTGCTCAGAAAGCACAACTCATTTTGTTTACTTCCAAGACCAGATGGCCTCCACCTTTCCCCCAGGCAGCGGGCACCACACAACGGCATCCACCAGCGTGCCAGTACCCAGCCAGGCAGCGGGATCTGTGCCCAGCGCAGGTAACCAGCTTCCAGCGGCCTCAAGAAGACAACAGCCCGATTCACGACACCCCAGAGAAAGGTGAAGCAGAGCCGCACTGGCGTTCGAGTGCTTCACCCTCCCCACGATTGCCCCAGACAGCCCGAGTTTACCCGCGCCACGCAGCACCTCGGGGCCTCTCCCTCCCACTCCCACTCCGGAGGCTTGACGGCGGGCAGCAGCGCAAGTGTAAGCCCGACGCCGGCACCCATGGAGGCTGCGGGCCGGAGGAGAGCTGCAGCAGAGGGAAAGGGAAATACAGAAAAACCCCTTACCTACCCTAACGGGCGGATTCTTCCCCGGGCATACCGAACTGCCCGCACCACGTGCCGTCCGGACACAGCCGGAGCCACCCGCATCCAACCAAGGCCTGCCTCTGGGCCGTGCTTATTCCCGGCTCCGCCCGTCACCGCCCCTCTTCAAAAGCAGCTGGACTAACTCATGGACGCAACAAAAAAACCCCAAACAACCCAACCAACCAAGCAAGCCAGGCAGCAGATGTTTCGAAATACAGAACTTCTGGTTTGGAAGTTCCCCAAACCACAGAGGAACTGGAGACTGGGACAGTGTTCTGCGGGAATGACACTTGCCTTCTCAGGGCGCTAGCTGAGGGCAACAGCTCAGCGATCAGATCCCACACTAGATGACCCCTGCTCTGACCATTTTCACTGTGATGTCCTGGATGTTTCTGCAACTAATCAGGACTGTTCTTCAAGGCAGTGGATTTATGTTCACAGACTTTACGGGTCTGACAAATCAACAACCACCAGTGAAAATCTCAGCGGAAATATTCTAATCCACGCTGTAGAAAACTCCAAGCTGTAAATTCTAGTCTTCTTGAGCTATACCTATAACCAGAAAGTAGAGTATTTTGAAGTTTCTTTCAGAGGGAGATGATGAACTCCTAATTTGAGAATTCTCAGAAACGGATTATTTACAGCAATCTAGAATTTTACCACTCAGTGGCGCCAAACCATTAAAAAGAGGTTGTGCATGTAAATAGAAGCCACGGACCTTCTTTTGAGCCATGCTTTGGCAGAAAAAGCCTTTATGAGTAACCGAAGTAACCGTAGATTTCTTCATTCAAATGTACCGAAGCACAAATACTAGAGGCTGTTTAGATAAGATGCCATTTTCTTCTGTCACCAAAAGACAAGCCACAGCCTTGAAAGAGCAACATTTTAAGACATGTTAGGGTGATAATATTGAACAGGAATGATCTTTCTCCCTCCCCATCCTCCATTAAAACTGGTTTTAATCATGAAAGATCAAGACAATTTTTAATTAATTTGAGCAGCACCTGAAGATGATCTATTTATTTATATCACAGTTTCGTAATTGCAACTAGTACAAACAACATCATGGGAATCTTTACTGCAAGTCTCAAGTAAGTATGTTATCCTTTCAAAGAACCCAGTCATCTTACACAACTTACACATCTGTAAGTTCATTTCTTTGAAACTAACTTGCTTTCTGTAAGTTCAGAGAAATGAACTCACAGATGACATTGTATAATCTAAGATTTTAGGATCATGAGATGTTTTCTGGAATGTATTTTCTAAAGTAAACATACCTACCAGTCTGAAATACCTAAATTTATATGGTTACAAGACTTATCTATGTGAGAGAGGACCCAAAAAGGCTCTCTTTGTCAACATAAGGGTAAGGTTCTGACTCAGTATTGTCAGAAACATATTCTACATAGTAGGAGAGCCAAAATTCTTATGTTCTAGATGCAGGTTTGATAACCACTCTGAAATCAAGGAAGTGGCATTTTCTGGATTAGCTTCCATGCTCTAAAGTAGATGTTTTTCAATATAATGTTCATACTTAAAAACAAATGATGTTATCATTTTAATAAGATGATCGGAAACTTAAAACTTATTTTCCTGCATTAAAGTCAGTTATGGACAGCAAAAAGCATACAACCTGCACAACTTCAGCCATCTAGAGCTGACAAGAGTCCATATTACAGGGGCAAATATTTCATGGTGTTTTGACTTCATTTTATTTCTGTAGTGAGCCAGCTAACAGATGAACATTCCAAGGTACAAATACCTGGTCTTGCAGTTTGCTTCAACAAGGCATTGTGTATCAGTTGCTTGAATTTTCTGCAAATATTTGCAAGACCCCACATTGGATTTATTACTGCTTGCGTGTAACTTCAATCAGTGACAGCAGCAAGGAGAAACGCCTCTCTTTCACTGTGACTGCGCTTATATGTACAGTAGTTCTCTGTGTCTTTGCTGGAAGATTTATGGCTTCTCCCCTTGCATTCTAATTACAAAACAAAGTTGTATTTTGTTCTGTGTCCTACTTCTACTTGTGGTTTTGTTCCCTTAGTTAATGAACACAGGTTCTAGTCACTTCTACATACTTTACAGGTAAGAGCAGGCAAGAGAAAATCCTGTGTATCACTATTCCTTCTTTCAGAGTATTTTTTTCATGCCTCTTAAGAGTATCGAGAGCTGCGTGACTGCAGAGCATTTTTATTGTCTAAGGCTAGAGAAAAGTCAATCCACAAAACAAACTGAAAGAAACACTCGTTTAGTGAACAGGCTTTGCTCTCCCTCTTGCGGTCTGAGCATGCCATTCATGCAGCCTTCGCTTTTCCCGAGATCGCTGCACCCTGTATTCACTCTCCGCACTCTGGGGAGTATCTAGAGGGAATGCCTTACTATGAAAGCAAACTATGTGGCCAAAGAGTTCATTAACACCAAGGCTAAATAATTTTGTATAGTGATTGTTAGGAACCAAATGATGATTTTTCAATGACGAGTGTTTAAAAAATACATGAGGCACTTAGGAAAGTACCAGCAAATGAAACACTGTCAGTTAAGCTGTTTGGATACTTTAAGGTCACTGCAAATGAGTTGAAAATGGGAGGCTGTACTGAATTGAATAGGAAAAAACTGAAATTGTGTGTATAACCAGATGGGGAATATTTGAGCTATTACAGACCTTTTTTCTTCCCCAACAAAAAACATGCACTTTCACTGACTCACAGATGACTGTGAAAGAATAGTTTACACAAAACAAGTCTGCACCACTACATTAGAAATAAACTCCGGGAGAACGGCAGTGAGGTTTGTTTATGCATCAGAAGAATCTGTAAAACATTTTTGCCTAGAACATAATCTAAGCACAACAGAATCCCTAAATCTCAGCCCAAATCAAAGTGTGTATGAGGAAGACCCCTATACACGCCAGACAAGGCTTTTTCCAATTACTTTTTAATACTTCAGACAGCATTTTATAGGAGATTGCGATGGTTGATTACCTGAGATGTACTCACAGCAGCTCCAGCCAGAGGGGATGAATAGCATGCGTCAATGTGACCCATCCGCAACTGCACTTGCCGCTTCATCCCATCTACTACTGAAGTGTGTGGTTACCTATGGGACACAGCAGCTCTGCAAGCCCCATTCATCCCATCATACTCCCACCATCACCCCGGTGACTGCTCAGCTCCAGCCCTCCCGTTTATACTTGACAAATGACCTTTCACACAAGGTGAAACTCAAAATGCAGCAAGCCCTGATGCTGGGTCTGACAAACTTCAGAACCAGCAGATGCGGCTTTCCTCACCTAGTCTCCTCCTCAGGAATTCACAAAATATCAGAGGAACAGGTACAGTATTAAGATACTGGGATGGGTAAGGGGAACAGCCAGGCCATCCTCTGGGACGCGGGCAGCAGAGGGAGGCCAAGGTCGGTTTGGGTCCGGTGCCTTGCAGCCCCCACTGGGACCTCTCCGCGGGGACTGCTGCCTGTGTCCCGCCGTTCATCCCGGCCGGGGCCAGGCCATGCGGCGGTGCGGTGCAGGAGGGGGGTCCAGCGCCTCCCCCCAGCCGCTACGGTACCCTCCGGCAGGCGCTCCCCGCGGCAGCCCGTCGGGGCGAGAGCACGCGGCTGAGCCGGCGACCCGCAACCAGAGGCCAGCGGCGGGACAGAGGCCACAGAGCCCGTCCCGCAGCCAGGACAGGCTCCTCCAAGTCCCCCCGAAGCTGAGCTCCGTCCCCCACACCCCGCCGGCTCCCGCCGCCACTGCCGAGCCACGCAGGCCCCGCCCGGGCGCCCCGCCGGGGGCGGCCCCGCGATGCTCAGTGGCCGTGGCGGCCGTCGCTCAGGCGGCCGCGCCGCTCGCCGCAGGGATGGTGGGGCGGGCGCCGAGGGGCGCGGGCAGCCGGGGCAGCGCAGTGCCCACGGTGCGGACGGTACCCAGCGCAGCGAGCAACGGGCGGCCAGGTTTGACCTCCCTTTCCTTGCCCCCTTCTTTCCCTCGGCGGGCGGGCGACAGCGCCCGGGCCGGCCTCCGGCTCTTCCCCGGCGGGGCAGCCGTGGGCTGTGGCTCCCCGGTGTCGGGGCGCTGCGGGACGGGACGGCACGGCCGGCGCGGTGTGCCCGGGTGGCTCCGTCGGGTGGAGGGTGGCGTTGTGTTAGGTCACGGCCGTGTCGTTGGCTGAAGTCCCACGGCAGGAAACTGACGAGCTTGAGGTCGCTTGAGGGCCCTTAAGGTCCAGGCTCCCCCTGTCCGGTTGGCAGTGCCATTGACATATCACTGCGTTCCCCCCGAAAAAGAGAACACCTCTTCCAAACAAACATGAAGAATTAGGGTATTTTCTTACATACCTACACCATCAGCTTTCAGAATTTCACATAAAAATTAAACATTCATACGTAGTGTGATGTCACACTGCAACCTTTTCATTGCTGTTACTGGGAAAAGGACATAAAGTGATCCTGTGTGCTTTAATGATGGTTGCAACTCGCAGTCGACAGTGCTGTGCCGATGAGCCATCGGTTGTGCCACTCCTCTGGAAAGAGCAGCAGGGGCTCAGTGGGGAGCTGGGAGGGGGCAGTCCAGCCCTTGGAAAAAGGAGGGCTTTCGACGGTGTATGCCTGGTGCCAGAGTCAGGGAGCCCTGGCTGACATCTGGCTTCACAGGTTCAACCTTAATCAATACCTAGGAAGCAGCAGAAAAACCCTTCATAGATCAATTTTTGAAGGCAGTTTTGAATAGCTTAGGCTCAAGTTTCTCTGAGCACAGGATTATGAAAAAATGAGTCAAGTGGAAAATAAAGTTACCAGTGTTTTGATGTGAGTAAGGGCCCTGGGCAGCACCAAACCCAAGAATGACTTCCTTGATTCCTAAACAGGTCCACTTTGTGTCTCATCATTTCCCTTCTCAAGTCCAACCTTTAGGGCTCCAAAATACTTGCAAGTGCTGACTTTGGGTGAAAAGAGTAGAAGAAAGGAGCCTGAAATTTGAGAGGTACAGTCTAAAACCATTTGGGCTGGTGAACATTTTAGTCTGGTGTAGGGAGCCCATCATGAACCACACAAACCCACTCCTACGGAAATGGACTCGAGCTTTCTCCAGCAGAGAAAGGACATACAGAATATATGGACAGAATATGAAGTGTTTAGTTAAGCACAGCATTTTGTTAAAAGCAGAGGGAAATACTGACAGGGTGATAGGGAACATGGAAATTTTTTAACGTGCTTCAAAAAGTTAGAATATTGTTCCCTCCTTCCCCCTAAAATGTATTTTGATAATTTCCAAGCAGACAGCAAAGAAAAGGAAATTATATCAATCCCTTTGGGGAGAATGTGACATTCTGACTTCTTGAAGCCTATGAAGAGGTTTCTAAACTTAAAAAATGAAAAAGACAAATTTAATCTTTCCAGACTTGTCAAACTTGTCTCAATTAATTTTTGATGGCATAATTAGAACTTCCCGCTTTAATGTGTGCTTTTTCAGTTTACTTCTCAAACGCTTTAATTTTGAAAGGCTTGGGGAGAGTGGAGGGCTTTGCGCTGGGAACTGAAGCAGGAAGAAGGGGCGGCCTCTGTGTAGGTTGGTGTGCTGATTCAGAGTACTCTATTAAGCCAAGAGAGATGAACTCATTTTTTTCCTCCCTTGGGGAATCGAACAAGGAACAGGAAGTCATTGATTCAAAGTAAGATCATTCATTCCACAATTGTAAACAGTGTATTATGTGCCTGTAAATATTTCCAGAACCCACTGGCTTGTTGGAAAATATGAAGTGAATTATTATAATCTCTAACAAACAACCCACAATAAAAAGAGTTATTTTCAAACTTTTTATCTGAAATGTTTATACAGTGGACTGTTAATTAGCTTGGACATTGAGAAACTACTTGGCTGGACGCATTGTTCGCTGCCAGAAATGCAGCTACTCAAATGTTGTGTCTGTTGAAAGACAAACATTTTTAACTCCACCCTGTAATACTGCACCCTACCAAAAAGCAAAAATCCTTTCACTGCTTCATCCGTTTGTGTTTTCACTACCACAAACACTGAAATATCCTACTGTTAACCAAATGCCGTCCAAGTTCATCTCTGCTGTACATACATGTAATCAGTCAAAAAGGAAAACCATCAAAAATGCTAACTAGGCAGTCTATAGGAACTTTGCCATTCCTCTCGTCTTATGAGAGCAGAATCTAGGCTATGTGTCCAAATCAGTCTGCAGATGAAACTTCTGCTTCCTCTGTAAACGAGGAGAAGCTGCTGCTGTGAAGTGCCACCTTCCCCCCTTGAGCATGGGGACTGTTCAAGGAGGGCGGAGTGAGGACTAGGGATAGGACACTGGTGAGCACTGTGCTTCCCTGGCAATCCAAGGAGTCTTGTGCCAAGCTTAAAAGAAGGGAGGGGGGAATGGAAAAGACACCAGACACTTGGAGAGGTTGCAGTTGAAATGCATCTGTGCTTAAAGTTTAGAATTCGGGTGTTGCTGGATGGGCTTTGGAAACTATTTTAATAATGTGCTTAAATCCCAGTGATTCCATGGGGATTCCTGAGTGAGGGATTCCTGAATAGGGATAGTTATAACCTCAGGCTTAACAGCTTGAATCGTAGCCTGCAAGACCAAGAGGGAGTCAAGGATAGAGTGGTCACCTTCAGACAAGTGATTGTGGTGAAAAGATGACAATCCTTAGTCATGTGTTCTTTCCTCATTTTCCTTCTAGCTTTAAGATACAGAATGAAAAAGACAAACTAGGTTAGGTGAAAGGAAGGAAAGTTTTTGAGACAGTTTTTCACCAGTTTAGTGATGATGAATTTGAGACTAATCTGAGACATGGAAAATTTAGAAGAGAACTAGAAAATATTAATTTGCCACAGAAAAGCAAAGAACTTTTGGCATCCTGCTTATGACTTTGGTCTGTCTTGCTATGCTTTGCTTTTCCCTTTATTCTTACGGGTGTCAGGAACCATGGAAAAGCTACATCTATAGGTCCTTTGCCTGCAGCTGAGATGTTCCCCTCCTTGGGGAAGGAGGGGAATTGGGGCCATCTCCTTCAACACTGGGAGGAAGGGGAGTGCTTGAATCCAGGCTGCTGAAGAACTGGAGTAGTCATGGAGATGGGGCTCTCAAAGATGGTGTTTATTAATCCGTGCTGTCTGTGTCAGGACTTGCAGCATAGAGCTCTATTTTGTGCATGACTTTCCTGTGCCAGCCTCTTTCATCCCATTGAAATGGGGGCTACTTGCCTTCCCTTGTCAGCGTCTCACTGTTTATGACATAGGTGACAAACATGCAGCATAACCTTATGACTGGTAATTTTGTTTGTTATGATGTTCAGCTGCCTTCTACTGAATGGTGTTTTTATGTCTGTCTGTTATTTTGGAGATAAATTGAATGCTTAGGGAGTATTCAAGTTTTATTTTCAAAGACAAACCTAGGTATTTAGAGCCCAGCAAAGGCCAAGGCCTTTGCTCGCAAGGGAATGCCTTGGACTGAATGGTTACATTCAGCCATCCACTTACTCTTTATTAAGCTGTCTACAAATACTTGGAATACAACAGAGCCCAGTCCTTCTGCTTACACACAGATGATTTTCTTGGCTTCTCAGACTCAAACCATGATGAGCCGGCTCTCATCCTGAATAATTTTTCCAGCAGCGCTTGTCCAAAAGGACACCAAGATTAATTTCCAGAAGGCATAAGCAGTTGAATGTAGATAAAAGCAGATTTGAACCCGAAACATGCATGAACAATGTTGTCCTGAGGTCTGCAACAGCTAATGCCAAGGGACTGTTTTTTCATGTGGGGGGTCCATTAGGGACTATTTGCTTACCTGCCTTTACATTTGGAACCAACCCCCACCTTGTGACTCATTAAGTATATAACATTTTAAAGGCAACTAGATTAAACATAAGGATTTTAAAACACTTTTTAAAGAGTCATCTGCCAAACAGTAAACTTGGATAAAAACAAATGTGCTGCTAACTCACAGGTAGTTACACCTATATAAGGCATTTTCTTAGCAAAAGCTCCATTCTCTACAAGCTTCTTTATCCTAAGAAAGGATGTATACAGTAACTGAAGAGTAAAATGCATAATGTGTCTCTGCTTACCAAGGAAGACATACTGCAGCCCCAGAATAATTGAAGAAATTAAATTATGGTAAACCTAGGTGTTATAAACAGAGATTTCATAAATCTCCCACTTATGATAAGGGCCTTTGTAAAGTAATGTACTTTTTACTAAGCTTTATGAAGCTGCATATGTACAAAATTTGGGGGCATTCTTCACATTTACATAAAATGACTTTGGATGTATATTAAAAAAAAAAGTCAGACATTAAATACAGACTTAATTTGACATGGGGATTTTTTCCCTTTCTTTTTCCAGCATAAATATGGCTGAACTTTCAGAGCCAGAAGGTACTGTAAACTGGAAAGAAAGATGTTTAACTCTGGAGTCACAGTTAATGAAATTTCGTCTCCAGGCAAGCAAGATCAGAGAATTGTTAGCAGAAAAGGTATGTCTCGTGGTATGAATTTCAGTGCTGTATAAATGATTTCATTTGATGGTGGAGGCTGATCACATGCCATGGTTTGAGATTACAAGTACAGGGATTTTTTCGGGAAAGGAAAAAAAAAAAGGCATTTTTAACCAGAATATATGGAAAACAGGTATGTTTTAATGCTGTGGAAGATTTTCACACATTAGATGTGCCAGCAAGAAATGTTCATTTTCAAGTAAGAACACACTGGCAGCTCTCCTGCAGAGAAAAATATGTATCCATTAATCACTTTTACAAGATTGAAGATAATATTTAACACATTTTCCTAAGTATTTAAGAACTGATTTAAGACACAGAAAGCATTGGGGAGAAAATCCAAAAGCATTATTTTCCCCAGTATTCTTTATGGAATCATATAATTTACCAGATTTGCTTTTCCTATTAGAAGACATCTTCAACTATGGCTCCTTGTCTGAGTCTGGGCACCCAGAAAGTTCAAAATATATATAGTTTAATTCAAAAAATATTGTTTAAATATATACTTTATTTTGTAATAGAGAAACATTTCACTTGGCGTGTTCAAATATATGTATCCCAATAAGCAACTGTAATTGAGCCCATATTTGAATATTTGAATTATAAACCCCCCACCATTGTATTTACCTGGTAACATTTTGACAGAATAAGGCAATTAAAAGAGTACAAGGGACAAAACATTTTAGATAATCATTGGAACTATGTCATCATTAATACTCCAATAAATTTTAGTTAAATAGTAATTTTGTGAAAATGACTCTGTTTTTCCTAGAGTTACATTTTCCATCCATTGCCCCCCTCCAAAAGAAAAATAAACTTCAGATCATTTAATAGTATGTTAGAGTGATGATACTTTTACACATTTATGTTAATACTTGTCTTTTGTGAATTTATTCATTCTCCTTTGAAGCCATAAATACATTTAGCATCCACATTTAGCACCTTCTGAAGCATTCCCATTTTACTATGTTTTGCTGGGGACAAAAACTAAATAGTATTAAAGCACAAAAAAACTTGCTCTTTTGTATTTATGAAGAACAGTGGATGATGTACAGAGTTATGTGGTCTGGTCCTTTCCTAATAATGCCTAACATTTTGTTTTCTTTAACAGCTAAATTGAGTACATTTTCATTGATGTATCTATCTTAATTTCTGGATCTTACTTTAGCTTTCTATGTTACGTGTCACTTGTTGTTTTACTGATATTTTCACTAAGTCTTGTAAGGACCTTCTTATAAATCTTTCTTGTCAGAAAGCTTCTATTATCCTGAATAACAAAATACCTTCAAAAAGCTTTGTTGCTTTACTACCCAGTGCCCATTACCAAATGTCTGCATTGAACAGCATGTACCCTGAACAAATGCCTGCAGATTTCCACTGATAGCTGCCAGTCACTGTGTGAAATAATCAATAACCTACTATTTTTATTGAGCCTTTTTTTTTTAATTCATGGAGTGACATGACATTCCTTTTTACTCTATGGCTGTTTGTTACCTTTAAACATTTTCCAAAATTCAAATAATTACATAAACTAGATCCCCACGATCTGCAGCCTTTGTGACTCCCTCGAAGAACGTCGATGGCTTTGTGAGCCAACACTCCGCTTTATACGGGCCACTTTGACTTTTCCCTTATCTATCATGCTTATCCACATGCCCCCTCATTCTGTTCTTACAGTTTCCATTAAGTTGCTTACTACAGACATCAGACTTACAGATCAAAAGTTGGTGCAACTGTATCATCCAGCTGTTAGGATTGAGTATCATTTGGTAATTTGTTACTATTCAGTTCATCTATTCATGCCCTTATCTCTTCTATGGAGATACAAAACCTCAATTTGAGACTGAAAAAACTGAATAAAGAAATTTAGAATTTTATGAATTAGACTTTTTTCATTAAGTTGGTCTTTTTTTATTAAAGTGAAGATGAAAATTTACATCAGTGTAAAATCATTGTTTAATAATACTGAATTCCACTGGAATTATATTTTTATAGTTAGTACTCCAAATAGTTCTGCTTTGGCATGACAAAATACTGCTGTTAGAAAGCAGTATACTTGACAGCTCTTAATTGTTTACCCAGTCCTGCAGTTCTTCTGTATGGCAAACCCTCATTGACTGGGCATTGCAGAATATTGTGTTTTGAAAGAATAACCGGCTGTACAAACGTCATCTTTTGAAATTTAATTTAAAAATAAAACTACTTGTGTCCTTCAGTTAGCAAGGCCCACAGCTGAATTAATAAATCATTATCATCAGTCTTGAAGGAGAATATCCATCGGAGAGTACAATAATGTCTGCTGAAACAGTCAGCAATTTATTGGATGCTTATGCAGCCACAGAACCATAGGTTAGGGCTGGAAGGAACCTTAAAGTTCATCAGCCTCCCAACAGGGCTTTCGGGAGCAACAGATGTCATAGATCTCTCCTGTTTCTTCACCTCAGTTGGATGGAAGTCAGGTGGCTAAAGAGTGGACATGACTTTTTTAGGGACTTTCCAGCAGCCATAACTACCATATTTTATGCAGCTGCTGCTGATCACAGTGTTGGCAACCAAAAAGTTAAGATTCATGAACATAGCTTCATAAAACTATCTGAGTTTAAAAAAAAAAAAAATTAGAAGCTTGAATGCTTTCTATTTAACATTTCACGTTGTTCCTTTACAATTTGCATATACAGGCTCCTAACTGCTAGAAATAGCCTCTTAAATTAATAGGAAAGTATGCATAATCATATAATTTCAGAAGTTGGCATTTAAAAACCAAAACAGAATAAGAGAGATAAAATCACAAATCTTCAGCACTGTGCCGGAAACAAAGCATTCAAAACAAAATTATTTATTCTCTCTCATGTGTGAGAAACATGACTCCAAAACAGATTAAAAAATCTGAAGAACTTGTCATGTTACTGCCCCTTGTTTTAATTTGTCTTCACTTTCTCAAAATCTGAAGAAAAGTGAAGAGCTTACAGGAGATGGAAATGTGAGAGCGATTTTCAGCTGAAGACCATGGGTCCAACAAGTATTCAGTTGGGAGAATTCAATACATTACTCTGCATAGCAGAGCATTAGCAGCCTTTGTGAAAAATGATCCTTCTCTCTTTGCCATTTTGACTTATCATAATGACTCACATTAAAATGAAATTTCCATTCATAAACCAAATTCAGTTGGGACATGCATCAGAGGCTGGTCAGAGCTCAACAAAATCATAGAATCATAGAATAATTAGGGTTGGAAAGGACCTTAAGATCATCTAGTTCCAACCCCCCTGCCATGGGCAGGGACACCTTACGCTAAATCGTATCACTCAAGGCCTCGTCCAACCTGGTCTTGAACACCGCCAGGGATGGAGCATTCACAACCTCCCTGGGCAACCCATTCCAGTGCCTCACCATGCTAACAGGAAAGAATTTCCTCCTTATATCCAATCTAAACTTCCCCTGTTTAAGTTTGAACCCGTTACCCCTTGTCCTATCACTACAGTCTCTAATCAGGAGTCCTCTCCAGCATCCCTATAGGCGCCCTTCAGATACTGGAAGGCTGCTATGAGGTCTCCACGCAGCCTTCTCTTCTCCAGGCTGAACAGCCCGAACTTTCTCAGCCTGTCTTCATACGGGAGGTGCTCCAGCCCCCTGATCATCCTCGGACCATATTCATCTGAAAATTTATCAGTCTTGCACAATTCAAAACCACCAATTTTCAAAATGAGCACTAAAATCTTATTTATTTGTATGTTGGTTTCATTTGTAACAAACCCATGGTTATTTTTTACATATTTTTATTTTTGAAATTATACAGTACTCATAAAAGGAAAGATACAGTAGTTTGAAATTAAACTGCATGGAACTCGATGTTACTCAAAAATATCTTTGGGAAATAGCAAAGTGAATTACGAAGATCTGACTGGCCAGTACTTAATGGGCATCCTGCTACTAATGATGAGATGAGAATACAGGTGATGTCAGCCTTTGTAGATTTGTTCCTGCTTATATATTTGTTCCTTTCTGGTTTGTTACTGCTTATAGAATGAAACAAATTTGCAAAGCGCACAAATAATTCTCACTCCTTCTTTGATGAGCACAGGTCTTTATTTGTGGTTTTGTTTACAATCATCTCTATGCTGTGAAATGCGTACTAAAACATTGAACAATAGTAGACAGTGTTCTACTTCAAAACTGCAACACAAATCAGTACTGTGGCATGACAGATGGAAAACCCTCATGGGTATTAAACTATGTAGTTGTTGTAGAAAACAGGATGATAGTGATACTGTGATAAAACAGGGGGTCTCTACAGGAAGGTAAGAGAAATGAAGTGGTGGTAATTCTCCAGCCTTCCTCTGTGTCTATTTGAGAGGTATCTCTTCAAGCCAGTGAATCAGGAAAAGGAGTTTACATCCTATTATTAGGATCCTATTATATCCATACATTACCTGTATGACTTCTCAGAAACTTACTGGGTTTTCCCCCTTATATGTGTTCTATAATTTAGTCTAAAACCAGATTTTAATACGGGTTTGCTTGAACCCATCCTTTTTCAATACTTCTGACTGTGACCTTTGTGCTTCTGTAAATATATTCAGGCCAGGGATTCACTGAAATACTTTTCTTACATACTAGAAATCATACTAGAAACCTTTGCAAAGTTATTTAGTAGTGCCCCTGCAAATAAATGAACAATCAACATAGGAAGTCTTCAGTATATTTTTCTAATAGGTGTGTTCTAATTTAGAAAAACAAACTATTTACTGGGTTTTGTAAGTCTAGCAAGTACTCATCCTTGAACCTCAGTGAGCGAGGAGTTAGAGAAACTTGCATTGCAAGTGCCTTCCAGAACTTAGTTTTTTTAGTGAATTTTTTTAGTGAACCTGGAGAGAAGAGAGAGGAGCAAAGGAATATACAATGTTTCCAGAAAACTAATCCATTCACTGTTGTTTATTTGTTTGGGTTTTCTATTCGTGTTCATTTTGCCAAGTAAAAGGTTTATATTTTTAAATGTAACATGCAAAGAAAGAGACCTTGTTAGAGTTTTAAGCAGAAGCTGCTGCTGTAAGTGGGAGAGGTCTTTACAGGAATTTAAGGAATGATGTAGAAAGTATCCCTAGTACGCCAATTTTAGGATGGCTGTGGAACTGAGTTTTAAGTAGGAGTCTTTATTTTAATGCAGCTTGAGTCTTATGTATATAAAGGATTTACTAAAAAAAAAACCTTAGCTGAATAAAAGTTTACAGTATTGTAAATTTAGCTCCTAGCTAGCATTTCATGTCATAGTGCTCGTTGATGACCCTCATTCTTTTCAGAGAAGAGTATGTGTGCAACATCAGGTATAAAGTTAATGTTTTTCCTACCACTAAAAGATCATTTTTGTAGAACTCCATAGCTGTGTTAAACTTCCACTTGGGCAGTCTCCACTGCATTTCTTTTTCATCAGACCCTGGAAGGATTGAACATGGCACTATCCCAAATGTTGCATTTTGGGCTGTTCAGTAATACTCAGCAATCGCATGAATGTCCCCGAGTTTGTTTCCTGCAGTGCTGAGGGTCATTTTATGCTTTGAGTGATTTTCAACAAATAAAAATGATTGAGAGGATTATTCTCATGTGTGTGTTCATTTGTTTGCTTATAACCTTCCATTTGGATATTCTCTGTATACAAGCTCAGCTGGCAACCGAGAGTGTACACGACATGCAATTTCTGTACAGATTACAGAAATTGAATGATAGCTGATTTTTAAGACCAAATACTATTTCCAGTATATTCCAAAGCATAACACATTCCTTGTAAGACAAAGTCTTACAAACCAACAGCTCAGTTGTCTTGTGTATTTTTATTCATTTTGAAGTCATATTTAAGGTGTGTTATTTGACATTTCAAAATGAAGCAGATACAGTGTTTTGTTATCTGTAGCATAACAATTTCGAGATTAATATTTTTGGAGAAGTCCATAATGCATCTGACTTGTGCGGGGCTTGCCAATATGAAAATTATAAAAAAGCACAATGAATATTTCCATTTGCATTTAAAGGGTTGTGAAGGGTAAAGTAAAAGGGAGCAATGTACCATAGTACCAAAATCAGTCAAATGAAGGTTATTTTTCAGAATTTCAGTTGCTCTTAAAAAACTTACTGTCATGAAAAATGTCAGATGCAATTAGGAGGATACAAACAGGAGAAAGCAATGAGAGTTAAAAGAGAATAAAAGTTTATATGGTTAGAATCTTAGGTTTGTTTATGCCTTTTTAATACCTATGCCTTTTTTTTTCTTACAACTTCATTTTTATTCCTTGTTTATTATTAAGTTTACACCATGCCTTTTATAACAGTGTGGGGGAAGGGCATTAGTTGTTTTTTGTACATCGTAAACCTACATTCTTTCTAAGGAGGCTGAAGATGGAAAAAAAAAAAAGAAGAAAATAGAGAACTCAGGAAGCAATAAATTAGCTGTGCTTGTAGAGGCCAGGCTGGGTAATGGCATGAAGAGCACAGCCCTTGCTGCGAGGTCAGAGGATGAATATTTTCCCTCTGGTGGTACAGAGACGAGGGCATCAGTTCTATTCCAGGTCACCTGGGATGGGGAGGCTGACGGAAGTTGTGGAAGCTGTGACAGTGGGCAGCCACCTGTGCAGATGCTTGGCCAATATAATATTTGTTTAGCCTTTCACTTGGAGGTGCTACAAGATGCTTTTTCTCCATTTTTATGGAGGAACTGGTTTTGCTCTTTGAAATTCCGCATTTAATTTTCATTCCCTCAGAGAGTATTTTCAGGCTTTAAATATCTGTTGTCATGTCTTCAAACTGCATTATGCTGCCTTACATATATTTCTGGAATCTCTTGCTCCTTTACCATCTATGTTTCCTAGGTGTTCTATACACTTTAATGAATAAATTTAGTTTCAGTCAAGTTTTCAATTTTTTAATCTCTGGCAGTAAGTGGTACATTTGATTCTTAAGCCATCACCTCTCAGGCAGTGGTAGAGAAAAAAGGCCTTCTATTTCAGCTGTTCCTCTTGTGGCTGTATCAGAACTTGCAATTCAGTGAGACAGAAGCAACAGAATTTCCACAATTGCAGTACAATGATCAAAACAAAACAAAGCAGGCAACTGCTGTTTCATAGAGATGAACAGCCAGTTGTTGATACATTTCTCTTTTAATTTTAAGCGCTATGTGAGGCTTCTTTTGCCTTGTCTGCCAGAGTGCTTTGGTACATTCTTTCTAAACAGTATCTTCGCTTCTTTCAGGATTCTGAATGTTATGATAATGCCTGTTTGTGCTAAAGTGGCGGTCTACATAATTTGTATTTGATTGTGTCTCTGCAGTTTAACTGTCAAGACAAGATCTGAGTTGGAAAAGATGACAGCCAGAAAGAGTGAACATTCCTAGTATTTAACCAGACTTAGGAAAGTCCTATGACTGACATTGGGAAAAGCATATTCAGCCAACATTACATGTTGCTCACTTGCCCTTTACGACACTGCCTCCCCAAATCCCACTGCTGAATTTAACTATTTTAAGTCTGTGTATTTACTGGCACTTAGACTACTAATTCTGGAAGAGTTCCTTCCCTGGGCTTTTCTGTGCTGTATTTTTAATTTATATAGTTTCCAGAAGAAATCATTAATTTTACTACAGTGACCTCAGCTGGAATGTGAAAGGTGGTTTTTTCATGTACTTTTCACTCATTCAACGAGCACTAGGAAAACCTTTTGAGCTAAATAATTATTCTTAAAATTATGTTTAAATATTGAAAAGAACTCGAACGAAGTAAAATACAACACTGGCCTCATGTCATGGAGACTGATAAAACTTCTGAGCCTGATCATTTTGGAAACTGAGCAAATGGAACTGAAAAGTTTTGTGAGTTTCATTTTGTTCCAAGGAAAGGCTTTTGTGCTAAACATAGTTCACACAAATGAGCTGAAGCACTAAAAAGGAGAGTCAAGAGAGACTTGCAATTAAGCAGTGCCTTTTGCTTAACTAGGAGAGTGGTGCCAAAAGCTGTTGTAGTTAAAAGTGGACAGGATTGTGATTCTGCGTATCAAGACTGTAGAACTACAAGCCATCTTCAGAAGAAGCTGGAGGAATATATGTATGTGTATGTATGTTGGTATTGAAGACCCAGATTGCTTTTACACTGTATTTCTGAACACAAGGTAAAGAGATAATCCCTGTGGTGAATAGTATGAACAGAGAGAGAGAGAAAAAAAAGGGGAATTGGGTTAGATGGCAAATTTTCAGAACAGTTGGCACTGCTTTGTTCATTAGAAGAATTGTAGCCTTTTACCTTCTATTTGATATTAAAAATGGAGAAGACAGGGGAATGAAAAAATGGGAAAGCACTGAAAAGTGGGAGCTTGAGAGCTGCCTGCTTGTGAGCACCGAGTTCTGCAGTAGTCATAACCTAGGTGGGCATTCAGGTGGCATCTGAAGGGAAAATAAGGCTGTAGCTTTTGGGATTTAAGCAAGGTAGCTGTTTTTCTCATCTAAGGGGCTGGGTTTTTGGAGGGGTTGGTTTTTGTATGTGGGTGTGTTTGGTTTGGTTTAGTTTCTTTCATGCAGGAAATAAAACAGTAAAATTCCCTATACTGGGAACCAGTAAAACTTAAAAAAAATCACCATGCATGGTCTGTAAGTAGCCTAAGAAACATTTGAGCGCAGTTAAGATTCAGCCTTTAGCATTAGCCATTTTGGGGAGATCCATGACAAAAAGAAGATAGTATTCAGAAGGCAGCTCTTCATTTTGATGACTAAATCCACATTGCCAAGAAATATTTTTATAGGTTTCATCTTGTTCTAGGGAAAAGCTTCTGTGCCAAAATACTAAATTTCATTTTTTACTGAAGGCATAGTTCATTTTATAAATATGGGTGGGGCTTAGGTGTCACTTTCTAGAGTTATAAGACAAGATGGATGTCAATTAATTAGTTAAAATGAAAAGCTGTTCTATAAGTCTTTCTAATTATTATGCTGCCTTTGGGATAAAAAAGTCATCCAGTAAAGAACAAAGGATATCTTTCCCAATGCTTGTGCTAATTCCTTCTTTACAAATTATCATCATCTTTATTTTTCCTGTGAAATATTAATACTTTGATTTTACATCTCTGTTCTTTATGTGTTTGGTCTAGATGGCTTAACTGGTCAGGTCATATTTTAATGTTTTTTGTACTTTATAAAGGTTTAGCACTGGCCTTAGAATATACGTAACACATTGAAGAGAAATCAGTGTCACGACAGGAGAAATAATGTTTGAAAATATGGACAGAACATACCCAGTCAGCTTTTTAATAAATGAGTTACAAAAGTAGGAGGAATATTACTGTTTTCCTATGCTAAACCACCAGAAGAGAGACCTTTTTGTAAAAAGACTAAAAGTCATGCTTCTAAAACAGTTTTACCATTGCTTTTAACTAACAAACATATGCAAGGCTTTATACATGTATAGACTTAGAATAATATATTTTAAAACATGAAAACGGGTGGTTGTCAAAGCCACTGACAAACAGATGACCTGCTTTTAAGTGGTACTGGCTCTTTTCTTATGGAAATGCAGACATTTGTTGAAATATTTAGGTTCAAACAGGAATATAGAACCGAAAGGGGAAATACTTGTCACATCCAGTGCTCTGGAATAGCTGGCAGTCATATTCTTCAAACCATTTTTAAACTTATCAAGCGCCACATAAAAAGTCAGATCTTTTGTCTTTATAGCTTCCATTAGAAGGCAGTTCCAAAATCTATTTTAGTCAATGTAGAAAATGAGGGTCTTCTAATTTCCAGCCTATGTTTATTCATCACCTGTTTATATTTGCTTGTATCTTTGAAAAACAGTTGTAGGTGTGCTTATCCCTCACTTGCTTCTCCTATTTGTTTGTTTATAGAAGCAACCATATACCCTTGTTTCTTTGGTTTTGTTAAGTCCTATGTGCTGTGAGGGCTGATGGTTCACTAAATCTGAAAATAGACACATTAACTGCTTTTTATGTGGAGCATTATTTTTTAAGCACAGATGGTTTGGGCCTTTTTTTCAGATGAGGAAGAATTGAAAAACTGAAATACAAGGGAAAAAGAGGCTCTAAACGTGCCATGCTGAAGTCACTGGAAGTTCTGTATTCAGTCAGTAGACAGACACTATTTCTGCTTCAGAAACATTAGGTTTTAACATGTTTTCTGGTTTGGAAAACTCTGACCTAGTATCAGCACACTTTGAAAGGCTTACAGAGAAGTGCTTTTCGTTCATGGAAGGTCGTGTTTTTTCATGTATTTAGTTCAAAAAGATTTTTAAAAGTCAGTTATACAGCAGTGTTTTTTATACTATTAAAAATGAGGAGACTGTATTATGCACTGATTATAGTGCAAATTGTAAATGTGAATGAGACGATATTCTATTGAAAATTGACTTGGATATAAAGTTAATTTTTTGTTCGTAAAATTTTTGAGATCTCTAAAGGGAAAGAATTCCAACAACTTTTTTTTTTTAAATAAAGTATTTCCTTAAGAATTATGAAATACCTATTTCAAATACAAAGAAAAATATTAATTTCTGTAATTTCTTGCTAATGCACATTACAGAAACAATGATCAGTGTATATATGTATATAAATGCAAGTATGTATATACATAAATGCATACAAAAGGAATATTTTGGAAATTTCTGAGTGATGACTTTTGAGTTTATACTCTTTGGTGACTTTGTGCAATACCTGTTTTAATAAAATGAAAATTTCTTTACTTGCACAAGAAAATATATGTTGAACATTTCTGAATAAAGCCAAGAAACTTCCAGGTGACCTTTGAAAAAGAATTGCTATAGGATGTGCTTTTGTATTATAAAGAACTCCCAGCCTCCCCAGGCATGTGTGTTGTGCTTCAGTGCCCAGACCTCCAAGGCAGAACACCTCTTGGTTTTTATTGCTGCCATGTTTCTTCAAAGCATTCAGAATTTATTCACATGTGGCATTTCTCTGTTCATTGTTAGAACAAAAATAGCTCAGTTTGATGAGTGTCAGATGTAGAGTGGTCATTTCCTTACTAAGTTTTAAAACAAGCCTGCTTCTAACAATAGATACTGTTTTCCATAATTGACATAATTGATGCAGCATGCACTAACACGTTTTCTGAAAATTGTAGGAGAATTTTTCACTTAAAAAGAGAAGGTGCAGCTTAAAGCAGCAGTCTGTTCTTCTGTACCTGTGCTGATAGTGTTCTTTAGTCAGTACGCGTGTGGTTTTTGTTCATTTGTTTGCCCAAAACATGTATTCTTTATATTTAAGACCATAAAACCAAACCCAGTAGAGATTATGACAGGACACTTCTGATTCCTTAATGAGTTTTGGAAAGAGCCAGAACCAATCAGATAAGTGTGACAGTATTCCTTACAAGAGGTTTGCTGAACTGAGGCATTATTTCAAGTTATGTCATTCAGGACATGATAGAAAATGAAGCTTAAATATACTTCATGTGCCAAATGTTATCAGTGACATGCTGGCCCTCCCTTTTTCTCCTTGGAAGCCAACTTTATGTCTGTTAATAATTTACAGACTAGTTCATTCAAGAAAACGTCTAGCCTAATAGCTGATATACACTATTTAATTCCAGTGATACTGGTGATATGCATAGATGAATATAGAAAGAAGCTAATGGGACAGAAGTCTGATTCAGCAAACTTTTCTGTTTTTCAAATCCCCTTCTGTATAAAGTCAATATTGAGATACTGAATATTGATGAGTTGCTCATCAATAGTCAAACTTCAGCCATAGTAAGAATTCTTTCTCCTGTGTCTGTAAAGCATACTGACATATGCCTCCAAATGTGGATATGGCTACAGTTACCGGCCACTTCCATCATGACGTTAAGTAGGTCAAGTTTAGGTAGTATTTACTTTTTTTAGTTTTTTTAATTTTGTTTGATGTTCTTAAGGTGTCTGTCCATGGCCTGAGGTGCTCATAGTCACTGGGAAAGAGAATTCACCGCTGTATTTTATTCTTGGGAGTTTCAAAGCATGACTTTTGATTTAAACAATTAGCTATTAGTCCACATATTTTCATCTTTTCTCTCCTTTCTCTTTCCCTCTCAGTAATGCTGTGATCATTGTCACAAAACTTCTTACTTAAGAAGAAGGTTTAAGGTTAGGTTTTCCTTGTGAAGAGAAATCCTTCCCCTGGAACTAGTTCCAGTCTTTTGCACAGCAGGTTTAATGACCTTCAGAGTATCCTAAAGCAGTCATATTTTCTCTTTCTTTTTTTCAGGTCTATGGAGTAGCAAAGCAGGCAGAGTATAGATGTAAATCTTACTTGTCAGGCAAAACCATTTTGTGGATTGGTTAGAGATTATTTATGGAAATGGGGAAAAAAATATTTTGAAAGTTTCATTATTATTACAACAGGCACTGCAAAAGAAACCTACCTAAACTCTAAATAAGGGTAGAGTCAGGACTGACTCAGTAATTGTTACGTAGCATCAAATTATTGAAATGCTGGCCAATTTAACTGCAGTAGAAGTGCTCATGTTTGGTAACTATGGTATCCCACTCTTGCTGAATGACACAGATTACTTTTTTTTTTTTTTTTAACAGAAGCCTCCTAAAATAAACTGAAAACCCTTTAGAAATCTGCTGAATAAAATCTCACATTTAGTTGTTGGCAGGAAGCTGACTGACGTATCTATGTTGTGAGATCATGCAAAGCTTCTTAGCGTACCTGCTTGAAAGAGTTAACAAAGAAGCAAAAGTGAACCTTGTTCTTCCATTTTTGATCTCTGAATGCTATTTTTATTGGTAATTATTCGCTCAGCTCCTTTGGCTCCTGGCTTTACATTTGTCTTGGCAACAGTTTTATTTAAACCATATTCTTTGTCCCAGTAGTCTACATGAATGTATTACTATGTTCTGGTCCTGTGTGTGCAGCAGTACATATTCCTAGCAAGAAGAGCCTTGGGCAGTTTCAGTGCAGAAACATGCAAGGAACATGGGGCTTTGGTCCTACACAACTCAAAACCGTTGTGTAGGAGAGCAGCGCTACTGCTTACTGTGTGTACAGTGGTTCATTGATGGTTAGATGCTGCTAGATGGACTAGTTGTTTCAGGTTTGAGCTGAGAGACCTAGCTGAGCTGCAGCTGGGTGGACCTGGCAAGCAACATTTTCAGGTTTTATTTCCATTTATTAAATCTGCCATGTTTCTGATACAACCTTACAGCTGAAATGAATTTTACTTACGGGACATAAAGAAATTGCCAGTTAACTGCAATGGCAATCGTGCATATAGAGATTGTTTGACTGTGGAAATGGATGAACAGCTTGCTACTTGTCAACAGCAAATTTCACATTATAGATCTCTGAAGGAGTTTTCTCCCATAATATTAGAGTATTAACAATGTTCATTAATGATATAATAGCTGCACTTCTACTTGGTTTAGTGCAGTGTTTTTACTACATTGGATCACATTAGCTGATCACATATTCAGAAATACCCTCGATTTCTGAATCCTCAACTCACTAAAAAAGGAGTGTCTTAAAATCATATTAAAGTGAGTCTTGTAAATGTTTGAATGTAAAACCAGACAGATGAAAAGTAACCTGAGGATTCAAAATTCTAAAAATTAAACTCAAAATCTCAACGTGAATTCATATGAATATGAAATGAAATACATGTGACCAGAGAGAAACAAAGAAGGCTCAGCTCCCTGTCCGTCTCTCCAGACTGTTAGTACATGAATGACTGGGACGATCATATCCTTGAAAGTGTTCTTGCAAAACCACTCATTGAGGAACTGACCACGTGCACTGTGAAATGTTTGCTGCTCTTGTACCAGTGGTGTGTTGTGATATTATGATGTGGGTTTGGGCTTCTTGTATAATATGAGGAAGTACTAGAAGGTCAGTCACAGCTTTTTTTTTTAATGTTAGTAATTTTCTCCATTTTCAGTTTTTTGATTGATAGAAAATGATCACTGTGTCCTTGTCTGGACAAGGTGCTAAAAGTACAAAAATCTGCTTCATGTGATTGACAACATAATTAGGAAGAGAGAAAAGGAGACAGAGAGTGAAAAAACAAACTGAAAGATGCCAGAAATCAAGTACAAACAGGACAGAATGAAACTAATTATTTTAAAACCAAGCAATAAACTGGACAAGGAATAAATGGTTTTCATTTGTATCATGTGCTTTTCTGTGAATAATTTTGAAGCTGAATACTGAGTATCCCAATGTTAATTGTTTGATATTTCATCCTCTTCAGATGAATTGAGATGTTAGCTAGGTATTTCCTGAGAAGCAGTAAGTCCTTAAATCATGGAATACCTTATGTACTTTCTAGTGTTATTTCAAACCACAGTTTACTTTTTAAGAGGACAGAATTGTATTGTTCACCAAAATAAGACTAGAGAGCTCCTAAAAAAATCTAAACAAAGTATTTCTTTCTGGCCTCTTCTGTTCCATATTGTTGGCAAAGCCTTCAAAATAAATCATTTAAAATGCAGGGAGTTTCCAAGGCCCAGGGCAAAGGTTGAGCCTGTGATTCATTAGGCATTGTTATAAAGTATCGGATCAGGTCTGTCATTCCTCGAAAGTGATTGCGCTTCTCAATGTTGTGCTAGTCTCTGATTGCATTTCTACTGGTTTTTTACATTTGTCTCCATGGAGCACCTGAGTCCATCATGCTCTTCTGCCACGTATCTCCTTCTTCCACTCAGAGGTGGAGGAGTCTGGCACAGGCCTCATAGCACAGTTCCTCCCAAAAGCTGTATTTGTCAGCTTAAGAAGAATTAGGAGCCAAATTTTATCATGTGCCAGCACCCTTCACTCTTGCCACTTTCGGAAGGAGGTGGAGGACCTCAGCACTTTCTAAGACTGTGAGCCTGCATGAGGAAAGTTTCAGGGCTATTGTCAAAGGAATTTCTACTCTTGGTAGCAGGAAAAAAAAAGCAGTATGCCATACAGCACCCACAAAATTATACTGTGACAAAAAGTTGGTGTGGTGTTTTTTCTGTAGGAGAATCTTACCAATGTTTTAGTACAGTCATAACGATGAACTATCTTCCCCATCTGACACACTGTTTATCCTGTATTTTATGCTCCTGCCCATAACCTCTCTTTTCCTTCTTCAAAACAGACCATGAAAATGTTTCACTGTGGTGTTTGTGGTGCTGAGCAGAAGGCATTACCATTTTACTGTATATTTTTATGTACCTGCAGATGCAGCAGCTTGAGAAACAAGTTCTAGATGCTGATCGTCAAGCAGAGAGAGCTTTTCAGCAGGTATATATATAAAAATTGGAAAATATCCCCATTAGCTATGTGCATGGTACTGTAATGAAGGGAAATTTAGAACATTGCTGTTTTTCTTGAGTATGGCTCAAAAGCAAGATGACAGTTTTTTTTTACATGTATTGATTTGTCCTACCAGAGATGTTCTCACATCTTTCTCTGTTCACTATCCAGTTCAGTCTAATAAAGTCAAAGCTAACAGCACAAATCAAAAATAGATACATGTAATGAGCTTCTTTGTTGATGCATCAGGAGTCTTTGATGCGCATGGAAACAAAAGAGACGAAACAGTGACATATTTTAGAAAATCCGTAAGAAAATAAAACGAGACTATCCAATACAGTCTCTAAATAGGATTATTCTATGTTTGTTCTTCTTGTAGAAGTTACATCATCTAAAGAATGAAATTGTGGTTAACTATTTAACCAAAGTTACTTTTTGATACCAAATGGCAGATACAGCTACTGCAGGTATTTTATGAACATACCTTTGGTATTCCCTAAAAATCCTTCATATGTTACTGTGAGACAGATAGAAACTGAAATTGTAAAAAAAAAAGTTCAGGTACTAATTTGAAGTTAGAAAACATTTCTGACTACAAGCCCAGTACTTCTTAGCCGCTTTTTAGAGTGCTTCTGTTAATTTGTAGGGTTTTTTTTACACTGTGCAATTGTTTATTTATTAAAACTTTTTTTATTAAGCCTGTTTTTCTGTATGTATTCTTCCTATATGGGTGTTTCTGACAGTTTATGTGTTACAAGCCTAGAAGCCTCTCACAGACACTGACAAAATCTGTGTAAGGTCTGTCAGTGTTTAGCCAGTCCTATTGGTACTAAATGTATAGGAAGACATAACGAACTGTGGATTTTTTACTCAAATAGGCTTCCCAACTTTGTAGGGTTATCTTAAATCTGAAGTGTAGGGGCAATTTTAACAGTTCATCTTGTGATTAAATTACTACCTTTAACTTGGAGTACTACGTTTCTTAAAGTCTTGTGTTTGACCTTCTACATAGGTACAAGTCATGGAAGAAAAATTAAAAGCAGCCAATGTTCAAACAAGTGAATCAGAAACCAGGTTGTACAAGAGATGTCAAGATCTGGAGATCCTGATACAAGATAAAAATGACATAATACAAAAGTTGGAGCAACAACTTGAAGAACAGGTTAACAGTAATGGTGTTAGAAAAGATGAGCATCAGTTCCATTCCGAATTATACAAAAAGAAAATAAAAGGACAGAAAAGTTTAGCATTATTTCTGTTGTTTGCTTAAAAAGGTTCCCATTAGAAGTACTGTATTAGAATAAGGTTTTTTCACTTGCAAATTATGTTCTGGCTTCCTTTGAAAGAACATCTAACTTTTAAGAGGAGAAAGATGTTCTTCCTCTTCACTGTTTCCTCTGAAGAGCTTCAGTTTTTCCTAAGGAAAGGAGGAACAGCAGCCTCTGTGAATGGCCTATTCATTTACTTCTTTTCTTAAAACATCACGTATTGCCCAGGAGACTGAATTACTTCAAGCAATTTTAGGATTTGTGTCTGAAGAGACTACTCAGGCAGACTGTAATACTCAGTGAAAAACATTCTTATGTCAATTTTTTTCCAGAAGCAAATAAGACTGCAAGAAGCAAAAATCATAGAAGAAAAAGCAGCTAAAATAAAAGAATGGGTGACAGTCAAGCTCCATGAGGTATAACTCTTGCTACAGTACTTGGACAGAAAATACAGTGGTGTGACTGGATATCCCCTAGGCTATTTGGCTGTTAAAGGGCTTTTTGCCATAGTAAAAACAAAAAAAAACCCACCAAACCAAAACCCTAAACAAAAATCCCCACCAAACTTCCCTGTTTCATTGATCTATATAGATATTTGCTTGAAAGACTAAAATTAACAGCATAGAGGGCAGAGTATCCATGTCACTTAAATTCTGATGTCTTATTTGGTCAGCTAGTATAGCTACATCTTCTTTATGGAGGAAGGGCCCAGAACTACTCTCTGGAAGGTCTACTCATCTCCACCAAGGGAGTGAGATTAGCTGGCAAACTGAGCTTGCTCAGTCAGATGCCTGAAGTATTAACAATCCCCAGAAAGCTGACCAAGTCTGGCAGAAAAAAGGACTTCATATTTTTTTTGTTTTCCAATGCCCACGGTACTCTTAGTCATGAACAGTTTCAGGGACATAATGACTGTTCTCAGAAGAGACCAGTTGTCTTCGTTGTTTCTCTGCTGTAGTGAGATAGCCATGTCTTTGCCCTGCCTACAGCTACTAGTTTTTGTGTGCTTTCTCCTCCTTGTTTGTATAGAATTTAAAGTTGCCTGTAAAAGTCAAAAGCCTACTCTGTTGTGGTTAATTGGAAATTATACTCGCTCCAGTTGAAAAACAATTAAATTACTATATTCGAAGTAGGAAACTAGAAGTAACATTTACTATTAGTCTGCAAAGGGAGTTTTTGAAACCATGTAATAAAAAGACAAGTAAGTTTAGCTAAAATTATCTTGAAAAAGTTCTGACAAAATCAGATATGACTCAAATTATTTACTTAGTTTGAAAGGTGGAGAATCTCAAGCTATCTGCATAGGGGTGGGCACATGTCACCCAGTGGAACTGGAATTGCTGGCTCCCCTCTTTGTGATAGGGAATACTGAGATTCAAATCTTCTCTTTGTCTAATTTGGAGCAGCAGTTTGAACCAGCATCTTTTGTCCCCTGGTAGTGGGTTACAGCAATAGGTTGTTGGGGTTTTTCTTTTTGTAGAAGGTTGTCTTGTTTATATAAAGTTTTTTAGTACCTATATTTTAAATCTTTGCTGTGGGATGGTAGGAGGCATTAGCACCATCATTCCCTCTAATTCATCTGCTTGCTTTTGGTTTGCCAAGTGGCACGTAAATCAGTAATTCAATCCCTCCGCTTTTATTAAAAATACTGATGAAGATTTCTTTTTCCTTAATTATTGAGGCTTTTTAAAGCAGTCTTAGGTTTGCTTGTTTGGAGGAATGATTTTAACAGAAGTTAAGCAAGTAATCATTGCAGGGAATTTAATTGTTCAGGGCAAACAAATGCTTAGACTGGCATTAAGAGAAGCAGCAGAGAGGAGGTTGCCATTTGAATTAGCTTTCCTTGGAAAGGCAGAAATTCAGAGAAAATCTAAATGATGTAATGACTTTAAAAATTGTTTCACCCATTGATGAGATCACATGTGTATGCTTTTAGTTAGAGGTGGAAAATCAGAACCTTCGCTTGATCAACCAAAAGCAAACCAAAGAGATGAAAACAGTACAATCTAAACTGCAAGGTAAATACACAATTTTTCTAAAAAATTCTCTATTTAAACTATATAAATTTTCTATTCCCTATTAATTTGTGCAGCCATATAATTGAAATACTCTGTGAAATCACAAAGATGTCAGTATGAATTGACATGTATGAAGTGATGTACATGAATTATGAAGTGACTGTACATGAAGGTGCTAGGCAAGCAATAATTTAATTTTCATTAAAAAGACATGCAGACAAACCAAAACTGGTTTTTGATGTGTGAACAGGTACTTTGTTACTTAAGAGATTATGCAAGTACTAAGATCTGACTGGATTTATGGCAGATCTTTGCTTTCACTTCATAGTATTGGTGGTCCTGGCACTGTTAAGGAACAGGTGAATGTCAGTCTGCCTCTGCTGTTTCTAGCAAATGGTGAGCTGGGACTCAGAATTATGATCAGATTTGTTTAATTACTACATATGACTTAATTCAGCCACGTATCACCAGGCTCCTCTCCAAGTGGATACGATTGATTTAAAAATCGTGGACTATAAACATGGGAAAGAGGACTATCCCTTCCAAAGAGCATTATTTCACCTTAATCACAGTTGAATTTTATTTGCTACTGTGTTGCCTGTTCACCAGCTTGCTTAAGTCTCTCTGAAGGTTCCCCCAGTTCCCTCCATGCCAGGTTGACTTGACAACTTACCATCACCTGCAAATCTCACTAGTTTGCTACTTAGTCCTCATTTCTCGATAATGTATCTCATGTATGTATGCATACTCCCAGACAATGTAGAAATTTGTGTATATATGTGTGTGTACACTCGTTAATATGCATAATACATGAAAATCTAAATATGTACAAAATACATACATACACAATATGAAGTTTTTAAACCAAGAAGCACCTCTCTGTTAATGAAGAAACTGGATTGCTTTGTTTCTTTGCTATTTTTTGATCAGTAACAGTTCTGTTTATTTCAGCACTTAACAGCTTTAGTCATCCTCTTTGGGGAGATCTATTCAAAGGCTTTTTGAGACACTGAGAATTCGTCAGCTGGTTTTGAACACACATTTACTGATATGCTAAAAAATATCAAAAGATTTATTACCATTTGCAGTGTCCATGCTGGTAGCAGGCTATAAATTAGGATCATGTGTTACTGTTTTAAACAGTTTACAGGTATGGATAAGGGCCTTCCTGGATCTGCCACAGAACTTTTCATAAACACTGTTTTTTATCAGTTTCTGGCAGAATAGCTGTGCCTAAGGACAGATTTCATGTTCTCAAGGCAGCTAATCATTTTATTCGTTCACCTTCTCTTGAGTCCTCCATGTATACCTTTTAAGCCTGGTAACTTGCCGCTTTACATTTGCTGTAGCACCTATTACAGATTCTCTTAATATTTTTATCTGAAGGGAAGGCCACCACATGTTTTAATACTATTGTTCTACAGTCTTTCTCATATTATCTATTTTACACCAATCCATAAGTTTAATATCAGTCACAACAGAATAAAATCAGGTATTTCCACAGGTTTTCATTCTGTATTTAGTGCATGGTTTATGTTTTACTGCTGTGAAATTGTTAAAAATTTTTTTTCCTTTTATGCTAAAAAGTCAATCTTTAAGATCTAGAAATGTAGCTCTGGGTTTCTTTTGGTATGGGGAGGTATCTTCAAAAAACCTAACCAACTTTACACTGCAGAGTAAAGAGACCAGCAGCATAGTTTGCTGTATCCCGTTAACGCAGGATTTCTGAATTTCTGTTCTTCAGAAGCTATGGGCAAGAAATCTGTTACTTCAACACAAAAACCTGGAGAGTGTCAGCGACTAAGCAGTTTGACTTTTGGATGCTTTTCAAATAGAGCAAGAAGTCCTCAGCCATCTTCTAAGTTTGACGAAATAGGCAAGTCTTCATCTAAAGAGTCAGACTACGCTGAAGGCAAAAACATGCTAGGTAGTCACCAATATTGCCATTTTATTCTGACATGGGTGGAAATCTAAAATTGACAACTGTCAGTGTATCCAAACCAGCTGTTTTTGAAGTACATAATAGTACTGTTTCCCTCTTCAATGTTAGTCTCTAATACTAGGAAGAAATCCTGCTGAGCACTAGAATCTCCATAATACCGCTAATGCATTGTTTGTCAGCGTGCAGTGTCTGTCTGATAGGGTGCATTGGTTGCAAAGGAAAGGATTTCTTGTGGCTCAGGTTTGCTCCACAGTAGTGTAAGGAGTTTAAAGCTGCTTGTCCCCCAGGGAGGGCTGTTACATCTTTATGCCAGTGTAGAGTCTCACCTAGGTCCAGTTTCTGTATCTTTTATCTCTGGTATCACTGGTGTTCTAGTGTTAGTTTCATGCCCTAACTCAACAAGATCAGCTCAGTAATCTTTCATTAGAATGATGAAGGTCATCAAAAAACAGAAGGGAGTCTCGGGCATCTTTTCATACCACTGTTTCCCATCTGAAGAAAGAGAAAGCTCTGATATCTGTTCATATAATTTCCTCAACAAGTCCTGAAGTCTGGTAGTGCCAGCAAATTGTCATGCTGTTATGCTGTTACAAGCATACACAGTCTATTGCAGTTTGCTACTTCCCTTTAGCAATAAAAAGCTCAGGAAGGAGGCTCTGGTCCTTCATTTGAGTCCCACAGTGCTATTTATGAGCTCAGCATTTTCTCCACAGTTAATCATGGTACCTAAAATTGCAAGTTGAGCTCTGAAGATAATCAGAAACTGAAATAGATCCTATTAAAATTTTGTGTATTTGTGTTACACCAAGTTCATTACAAAGGTGGGTATGTATTATTTCCATTTTTAGAGATGAGGGAATTGAAGAAAGAATCTTCTTTTCAAGGGAAGGGAAAAGAAATAAAACCTTATGCTTACTGGATGGAAACAGATCAACTTTTGTGACTTCATTATTTTAATGTGGACTAAATTAAAATCTTTAGCTTGTCCAATCCACATCAACTATACCAAGTGTCTATGTAGAAAAGCCCTAGTTCTCACATCTGTTTTAACTCAGGAGTAGCACGTGGGCCTCACTGACATGCTGCAAGCTATAGCTCTCTCTTGCAAAACCAGGTAAAAGTGAAATGCAGAAACAAAGCTATTTTTAATACTGTGTCTTTCCTAAACATTTTTCATGAGCCTTTCTTGTATATCTTGAGCATTCACCATTGGGAAGACAATAATAGCTTGCAGAAGACACTTCTGTGTATAAATACTATAGAAGTGGTCAGAATACTTAATTTGCTAATGTAAATCTTTTCTGAGAAGCTTTCATTAAACTTTAATTTTCCTTAGATTGAAAATAAAGTAGCTAAGTCTTTAAGGGGTTGGGGGGGGGGGTATGTTTGTTTGTTTTCAACAAACTTTATGGCTCCAGTCTGCTTACCTTTACGCTTACTGCTATTTTTAGTTTGACTAAAACTTTGAGTAACGTTTGTTACAGTTTTTTGGCAAACATCATTGCAACTTTAGTTGCATTCAAAAACTTAAAATATTTTCTTAAGGTTTGTTATTTATACGATTATGAAACTTAAATGTGCATATTTATTCTATTATGAAACTGAAATGTGCACTTGGAATTATTACCTACTTAATATTTGCAGACATGATGATAAAATCCTTGAGCAGTCAAGTTTGCTAAAGTAATTTTCTCATATTCATTATATTTCTCCTCTAGAAAAGGATATCCTGGAAACTACCTTTGTTGGTCCTGCACACGAAACAAATAAAGGTCAGAAGTCATTGCAACAAAGTTCCTCTGGATCAGAACAGAACAAAAATGTGAGAATGAGCTGTTCATCCAAGGATCTAGACAGTGACATGTCAAAGAACTCCTGTACTACTGGGAGTGACTGGAGCTCAGATGAGGATGGAGGGGACAAAGGACTGAAATCCAGGTGTGCATCGACTCTTTCGAGCCACACGTCTGAAGAGAATGCAAGGTATGGTAGAGTGGGAAGTGAGATGTATATGACAGCATCTGATGACAGTAGTTCTCTATTTGAAGAAGAGAGTTTTGGTGTTCAGAAGACTCAGCACAAGAAGCTATACTCCTGGCAGCAAGGGTCCCAAAGAAAAGGCCAGAACAATCCAGGTGGAAAGTGCAACTCTGACTTCACAAGTAAAAAGAAAGACCAAGATAGTTCTTCAGATGAGCTGAATAAGAAATTTCAGTCTCAGAGGCTAGATTATTCATCCTCATCCAGTGAGGCAAATACCCCAAGTCCAATTTTAACCCCTGCTCTGACACCCAAACACCCAATTCTGGCAACTTCTGCAGGTTCTCAATGCACAACACAGTCAGATTCTCCCTCAAATTTGCCACCTCCAATGTTACGGACTCCAACTATGTTCAGTATAAATTCAGCATTAGCAAAGAAACATCTTAGCCAGCCCCAGCTGAGTTCTGACAGAATGTTCGGTAGAAATAGAAATGCCATAAGTTTGATACGTCCATGGAGACCTCAGGAAACAGACATTGATCTGGTGGATGGAGAAGATAGCGATATTTTAGAGAAAATGGAGATTGGCTGTGATGAAGGAGTGTTTACCTATGACTGCAGTGAAGCACAAAATGCTGACACACAGGAACCTTGTGATACAACAAAAAAGGGTGCTGGCAACAAACCTCCAACCCCTCCATTGCATCGATTTCCTTCCTGGGTAAGTGTAATTACAGATATTTTTACTACTGGTAAAACTAACTCATTTTTGTGCTTCTTCTATGATTTTTCTTGCCTCTAGCTGTCTCATTTTCTGTTTGATGACAAGACAGGGTCATCAAACACATGAAGGGTTACTTTGATTGGATCTAAGACAACAAACTGAGAAGCAAGTTTGAATTGAAGCACAGTGTTTCTGCTGTTGAAAACATTTTTCTAGATAAATCACTATTTTTCTAGATAAGACCAATTTTTTTCATGCCACATCTAAGTTACTTACGTCTTCTTGAGTGTATCAAAGGAGGTAATACTTGTGACTGCATTCATTTATTTATCTTAACACCAAGGGAGCCTAAGAGTGCTGGTGTCAGTGCCTTTGCTGTAACTATTGTACCACTCACAATCCAATGAAGTTGGATAAAAGTTACAGAAGTTATTGATCACATTTACAAGTAAAATTTTAAAGCCATCTTTTGGGGAATTAAAATAGATATTAATGTTTTACACAAAATCCAAAAATTAACTATGTCAAGACTCACCAATTCTGCAGTTTCACAGTCAGAGGTTTATTCATGATTCAGAGATGAATAATGCATTACTGTAATGCCTTCTTTATGTATATATTTTCATGCATATTTTTTCATTATAGATTTTTTTTATTTTGGCCTTTTAACACAAAAAGTTGAAGAGTTGCCTCATGATGGTATTTATATGTTCTTAACATACAATCTTCCATTAAAAATTAAAAAAGTAATTCTTTCTATAGCTTCTTTGGCCCCTCAAATGGTATTTTAAAAAAGAAGTTACCTACAGGCTAATCATTGAGTGAAGAAAGTTTGAAACATACTATGGATGTGATGGGTATAGCATACAATGCATTTTTTCAGCTGCTGTTGATGATGCCATTTTATCAAGCATTTTATCCCATTGTTGCACTAACACAAAGACTAAGAGGCTATGGGGAGGATAAACAGAAGAAAAGTAATTGTTGTGTTTTAATTATCTACCATCAAATCCATTCTGCTTGTATAGGAAAGCAGAATTTATGCTGTAGCCAAATCTGGTTTAAGGATGTCTGAAGCTTTCACCATGGAATCTGTTAACAAAAGTAAGTAGTTTGGTTGTTCATTGTCTCATCAACAAAAATTCTTCACTTACTGTGATTTGTAAGCAAGGACCAAATGTTTCATGTTCCTCCAAGATAACTTCAATGAAGTTTCAGTTATCTGCCATTTAAAACCTAGAAAATAATTGGCTATCTTTCCACTGCCTTCTTTTCCTTGCCTCTGAACTTTGTGGTGAATTTTTCACTCCAGTTTTCTTTGCAATTCATTTTGAAGATTCTATACCAGGTAACAAGGCAAGAGATTATACTTCCAATTTTAAAAGGGCTAGTGGTCATGACTACAATTTATTTATACTGCTTAAAACCACTGTAAATTTCAAAAAGCTACAAATCTCACATCTGAAACAGTTCAGGAATTATTTTACTTTTAAAGCAGTTATACAATGCAAAAATAATGACGTTTGAATTTTGTTAATTGAGGGGTGAATTATGAAGGTATTTAATAAAATATGTTGCTTTTTTAGGTGCTGTTTCACTAACTTCATACTCTGTATCTGGATTATATACATCTCTGATATATAAGAACATGACAACTCCTGTCTACACCACTTTGAAAGGGGTAACTATTACTGTTTAAAGGAAATTTTAAAATACCATTAGGCTTCACATCTAGGAACTCGCTGTTTCACATTTGGTGCTTCCATGCCAAATACATCATAAGATGATGTTTAGAGATCACAGAACCCCAGAAGTAATGGAAATGTCAAATAGCTGGGGAAAAAAATTACTGCTGCTTATAAAATGTTACTATCCCAGGTCAGTTCTTCTTGTGTTCTTTGCTGATTTTTTCCAAAGGCCTGTTAATTATTAAACAGAACCACATGGTGCTCAATACCATAACTGAAAGTGTGTGTATGTGTAGAAATGTCTTTGTGTCGATGCCAAAACTGTTTATAGTCAGATAGCCAGCAGTAACTAATCACAGCATTGTTTGTTTTCTGGCAGCCTTTTATGATTTGGAAAGGCCCATGCCTTCAGCTACCCCAGGTTTCTGTTTTTAAAGTGTGGGTGTAGCTGAGTATGCAGAGGGCAGAGTGAATTCAGTTTTATGTTAATACTTGTATGCCAAAACTCACAACTCAAGTAAGAACAGTTTTGAATGTTATGAAGCCAGCAGAGTTCTGCCACAGAATGAAGGAAATGACTGATACCCTTTGTGCAAGGTATCAAAGACTGTTGTGTTAATTTCTACAGAAAGCAACTCAGATAAGCAATAGCCCATTTATAGATGAGTCATCAGGATCTGAGGAAGAAGACAGCTCTCGGTCCAGCTCAAGGACTTCTGAGTCTGATTCTCGAAGCAGAAGTGGTCCGGGTAGTCCTCGGGCTATGAAACGAGGTAGGGAAAAACCATAAGAACAAGTAATTTCTGGGAAGTTTGGAAAACCAGGAAGTTTATATGATATTCTTAGAAACTGATTTCTTCATTAAACAGCATGGACATCTTAAATTTAGGCTTTTATCCCAACTATCAAAGCCTAGATCTTTTATTCAAGCAGGAGGACTGTTATACATGGCTTTCTTTTTAATGATATTATTAAAGATGTCTTTTTAAGGCATTAATCTAGTAGCTGGCTGTCGTTATGAGGGAAGAGTGACTTGTACATTTAAAGTGAGAAGCTCCATTCTATCTATACTCTGTAATGCTAAAGACTTCCTATGACCTTTAACTGTAGGTGGGTAAAAATGATGTAGAAAAAAGTATTTGCCATCAGAAAAAAAAAACCCACATATATTCAAGTTTATGAAACAAAGTAATAGTTTGATGTGATCAGAAACCAGGTGGAAAAGTTCCTTCAACAGAGTATTTGGTTCTGTCATCTCATGCAATGAAGGGCTTATTTCGTTTTTACAGTGATCGTCTCAAAGTCCTGTGCAAAGAATTAGTTGAAACACTTGAATCCAGTAATGTTCTGTCTTTTGTGGAAGGCAAATCTCTCATCTCTCAGTAACTGTGTGTTTTCCATCTGCAGATTAAAATAATATGCTTCATATCATTGAAAGTTACAATGCTTCTTCAATGGGGTGATAGTATCAGTGTTAAATCCCTGTGAGTATTTTTTCATTGGGTAAACCAAGGAAGACTAAAATCTAAGATCCAACTGAGGCTGTGCGTTAAGATGCTTCATTATACATTGCTTTAGAAATGCAAAATAACATTATTCAGTAATCTCTGTTAGACATGTTAAAATCCCAGTGAGAAGGAGCTCTGCTCTGTCACACTGGAGCAGGTGGATAGAGCTGGTCCACCGGGAGTTTTCCAGTGCCAGCCACATGTGGTTGAGTCTGTTACAAGTGATGTAGTTGTAATTTTGATATATTAGTGTGAAAAGGACCCGTGGTTCCTGCTTCCCAGCAGCTCCATCTTGCTAAGCAAAAACCAGCGCTGTGGCTGCAGACACATCTCATGTTACATGCTTGAGCAACAGGAAGGGTAAATTAGTGAATTTAACAGCTGGTTTCGCCTACAGTTTATATTCGTGTCTCTGAAATGGAACCATTCCTTTTGCTTGTGTTTCCTTCCCATAAAAGAGTCCTTGTATGGAAACCTTTCTTAACCACAAAACACATACGTACGTATCTTTGTTGAGGTCGGGTTGTTGAGATCAAAAATCTAGGCAGTCACAAGTTTCTCTAGGCACATAATTAAAACTTGCTGCATTTTTGCTATTGAAGACCCAGCATGAGACGAACCCACCCTGACAGCCCAGGTGGCTTACCAAAGCAATAAATGAGAAATACTTTTTTCTTAAATAAAATTGGCAAATGAGTTTGGAAATTAATGAAACAAAGGAAACAAGCATCTTCATTTCAATCTTGGAGAGTAACCTTTTGGAGTAGAACACTAGTCCTTACAAAATGACATGTTCACATGTTTGAAAATAATTATTGCTGTGATGAATAAGTGTGGGGTCTGGAATTTTAGCACTGATTCTCTGGAATTGAAAACAGGGTGCATTTTAATTTTTTTTTTAGGATTAAAGCTAATAAAGTAAAAAAAGAAAAAAATCCTGAATTTTGGAATTTGGCTTTTTAGAAAACCCGATTATAAAAATTCATGGTAACTGAAGAATAAAGACGCTTACCTACAGGTTCAGCATAGAGCAGATCTTGAGCATACCTTCTTAGCACATAAGTATTAGAAGTCCAGATACTAGACCAAAGGCAGAAAGGGTAAGGGGAGTGTTGCTTCATTTAATTAAAGATCCTGTCTACAGAATGAGTGTGATGCATGGCACTGACTTGTTCCTTCAGAAAGCTTTTGTAATTTAACAGAAAGTGATAATACATAGAAGACATTTAGTTGTTGTTTCATTCACAAGTGACTTTAACTCTGTTTAATTATGAAGAAATGGGGATTCAAGTATTAGCACCATGCAAAGCGTTTGATATGCTGATATTTAAAACAATTGTGCTTTAATCAGGCTTGGTTCCTGATGGACTTATGCTGATAGTTGTTTTTGCCTGCAGATCCTACTCAGATATTCTTTCTGTATGGATATTCTAATCTCATTTGTTTCTAATTAATAAATGCAAAGAAACATCGTTTTTCTTTTAACACAGGTGTGTCTCTGTCTTCTGTGACCTCAGAAAGTGACTATGCTATTCCTCCAGATGCATATTCAGTAGATACAGACTATTCAGAGCCAGAACAGAAACTTCCTAAGACTTCTTCCTCATCTAGTGATAATGGCAAAAATGTAAGTACTGAAGTTCTGTGAAGAGGTGTACCTATGGTGTGTGTGTACATTTATGTTCAAAAACTGCTACCAAATCTCTGTGTTAGCCTTTCTGACTCACAGACTGCCTTATGAGTACAAATTGCAAAATAAATCAACAATAAGTTAGCCACGATGATTGAAGGAAAACAGAGGATAATTCTGAGCTTTCTGTATAATGAATGGAAATAGGTAGGTAACTCCAGAAGACAATTCAAAGCACTTAAGGTTTTCATTTTTTGGAACCAGATATGGTATCAGATTGCATATGTAATACTATAATCAAAATTATTATCTGAATATTCAGGGAAGTAGAAGGGCATTCCAGTGAAGAAGTTGAAGGCATCAGTAGAAATCTGTGTGCAGTAATACATTTCTACAGTTTCCTCATACAGAGAAAACTTTATGCTTCAGAGAAATCCTAAGTAGAGCAACACACAAGGACAAAACATTGTGGGGTATTGGTCTCTGTAGTAGCTAGTGTCTTAACATAGAATCATAGAATAGTTAGGGTTAGAAAGGACCTTAAGATCATCTAGTTCCAACCTCCCTGCTACATGCAGGGATGCCTCACCCTAGACCAAGTCGCTCACGGCTCTGTCCAGCCTGGCCTTGAACACTGCCAGGGATGGAGCACTTACCACTTCCTTGGGCAGCCTGTTCCAGTAAGCTCACAGTAAAGAATTTCTTCCTTATATCTAACCTGAACTTCCCCTGTTTAAGTTTAAACCCATTCTGTCTTGTCCTATGGCTACAGTCCCTGATGAAGAGTACCTCTCCCGCATCCTTGTAGGCCCCCTTCAGATACTGGAAGGCTGCTATGAGGTCTCCACGCAGCCTTCTCTTCTCCAGGTTGAACAGCTCCAATTTTCTCAGCCTGTCTTCATACAGGAGGTGCTCCAGCCCCCTGATCATCCTCGTGGCCCTACTCTGGGCTTATTCCAACAGCTGCATGTCATCCTTACGTTGAGGACACCAGAACTGCACACAATACTCCAAGTGGGGTTTCATGAGGGCAGAGTAGAGGGGCAGGATCACCTCCTTCGACCTGCTGGCCATGCTGCTTTTGACGCAGCCCAGGGTGTGGTTGGCTTTCTGGCCTGTGAGCACACACTGAAGCTGCCTCATGTTAAGTTTCTCATCAACCAACACTCCCAAGTCCTTCTCCATAGGGCTGCTCTGAGTACCTGTGGATTAACAGCCTGGGGATGAAGGCAATTTATTTTATGCTTTCTTCAAAGAGCAGAACTGTGAACTCTTGTGTTCTACAGGTGTACATACTAAAAGTATGTCTGTGCAGAGCTCTGAATTACAGTGCTCTATACCTGGTCTATAGCTTAGGCCCTGAAGTTGGGGAAAATACATATTTACATTGTATTAATTTTGTCCCTTGTTTAATACAAATAAATAGTAAAATCAGAAATCATCCTATTCTTCATTCTTTTGTGTAGTTCTGGGCAAATCACTTTCCTTCTTGTACTATAACTGTAAGTAGGGATATTAGTTTTCCCACATGCATGACATTTGTCTTAATTGATGCTTGTAAAAACCTTGTCATTAGACTGAAAGTCTCATCAAATACTGTAATTATTACTTAGCATGCTTTTAAGCCATTAAAATATCTGTGTGTATGTATGTATACATATCTCTGATGGGTATAGGTATGTATCTGTACCTAACTGCTTTTTATCTCTTAAATATTCAGGAACCTTTGGAAAAATCTGGGTATCTGTTAAAAATGGGTGGTAAAGTAAAGACCTGGAAACGACGGTGGTTTGTGCTTAAAGGAGGCGAATTACTATACTACAAATCTCCAGTGAGTACATGTAACTTACCTGCTATTTAATATGAGATTGTTCTTACTGAGAATCTAGGACTGCTAGAAGGAAAAGAAATGCATTCCTGGTGTCTGAGCTTTTAGAGGGTGATTCAGGACTCAGTTCCTCAAGAGGTGTACAAGGGTACTCAATGTTTAACTAGGAAGTATTTGTCAGGATTAATGTTTAAATGAGTTCTATAATTATTTATTGTTCTCTGTTGGTAGATTTAAAATATCTTCTTTCTGTTCTTTCCATACAGAGTGATGTAATTCGAAAACCTCAAGGTCAAATTGAGCTAAATGCATGCAGCCAGATTGAAAGGGGTGATGGAAAACAAACAATTCAGGTGCCTGCTTTTCTCATCTGTGTTTCAGCAAGTATTTATTCCCTTCATCCCGCAAAACAACACCTTGTTCCAGTCCGTGTTGCACTGGATGTTCAAGTGTGGACTTGGAATTAACCAATGCCATTTGTTTGAAACCAAAGAATCATTTCAGTTACAGAAACTATAAAAAAAGGCCTACACATAGCCTTGCTTGTATGCTACAAAGGTCAGATCTTCATATATGAGATACAAATAGTAGTCTCGCGGCCAGCCATTGTGGTTGAGAGAAGTTGCTTATCTGGAAGGAGATGAATTTCAAGGCCAGGTTGGACAGAGCCTTGGGTGCCATGGTTTAGTGTGAGGTGTTCCTGCCCATGGCAGGGGGGTTGAAACTGGATGATCTTGAGGTCCTTTCCAACCCTAACTATTCTATGATGCTGTGAATTGAGTTTCCTCAGCTCTGCTGTCCTGGAACTTTTCACATGAAGGTCTCTCTGCTCTGCCTAGCCACAGAAAGTTTCATAGTGAAAAGTCCTTTGGGGCAAATAGACCCCCCGGAGTTGTGAATCTATGGTGGTAGTATATGTTACAACCTCCACACTGTGGGGTCAGATTATAATGTTCTTAAAGCTGAAGAGACTCTCCTGTTCTTACACAGCTGACCACAGAAAAACGAACATACTACCTGACTGCAGATTCTCCCAACATCTTAGAAGAATGGATCAAAGTACTACAGAATGTACTTAAAATACAGGCTGCCAGCCCACTTTTCATACAGTCTGAAGTCAAGCCAACCATGAAAGGATTACTGACAAAGGTAGGAACACTTTTCTTATCCCAGTCTGCTTTATTCCATATTTCTTAGCAATAATATCTAGATGAAAATGCCCCTACAGTAAAGTAAATACTAACAAAACAGGCGTGTATGTGCTTTCGCAGTACTTCACAATGTGAAGAAGCTCACCTACTGATGTTTGCTTGATTTATTTTCTCTTTCTGTCTTTTTAATTTATTAGTTCCTGTGCTGAGTTCTCCATTTGTACTTCTGTGGTATCCTAGTTCAGCATATGTTTCAGTAGCTAATTGACCTAACTTAACTTCAGTGGAGTGCTCTCTTTTTCTGTATTACTTACTGGGACAAATTATTTCAAGATAATAAGAATACAAAGGATTTTTTCTCTTTTAATTCTTCCATTTCCTCAGCTTTCACTGGTTTAGGCCTGATCCAAAGCCAAATGAAAAACTCACACTGGCCTGACTAGGCTTTAGATAAGCATCTGATGCTTTCAGTCTTGTGCCCTTAATAGAGTTACACAGTTTTAATCATTTTTCTAGTAATGTGGAAAAGAATTTGAACCAAGGCATTTATTCCCAGCATCATCAAAGTTCAGAGGTGGTGCAGTGTAGTCTGTGTTTCTCTGCTGTGCTTGTTCCTAATCTTCTGTAATTTCAGGTGAAACATGGATATTCCAAAAGAGTTTGGTGTACTCTAGTTGGAAAAATTCTGTATTATTTCCGTAATCAAGAAGACAAGGTAAGTCCTGTACTTGTTTCCTCAGTGAATGGAAGGTAACATACTGAAGTAGACTTTAAACAGTAAGTTACAGCTTTATTAGGGTACAACTAGCTTGGGTAGTATATGCCTATTTTATCTTGATTACTAAATATCTAGACTTCACAGATTGTCAGCTTGAGAAGTTTCCATCTAATAGACAGTACTCCAGGGCACACCCATTGGTCTCCTTCTTCTACAGGACATGATATTCATCATCTTCTTATCCCTACCTGAAGGGAGACACTGATTTGCTGACAGTTCAGGTGTCCCCTTCTGAACAGGTGTGAGACTCATCAGAAAAGACCTGGCTGTCATTTACATCTGGAAGCTGACCCTTTCTAATGTATGTTTGCAGTGGGCAGTGACTGCAGGTTTCAAGGAATTAAATGTTTTTATCCCTCAATTGACTTCCAAATCCTGCCTGTTCTTCGGTATATCACTTCACAGTGCTGCAAGAAAGGCAAGGGCAAAAAAAAAGAAAGCCTAGCAGGATGCAGTTTGCTGTTTTGCAGATGTGTGTCTGGAGGAGGGGATCTTTTCTCATTCCCCATAAGGATTACCGAAAAGGAGCTCACTGTCTACAGCTAATGAAGTAAACAGCAATGGAGGTGGAGGATGCTAAGGAAAGGGACAAGAAAATTATTTCTAAAACCTAGAGAAAATACTGTTTGAGGAAGAAAAGGAAGAAATGGGATCCAGTTAGTTTTAAGCTAACCTCCCAGCATTCCATATCCTGTAGGACACAAGGAGCTTAAGAAAGAGCAAAACCTGACACTTCCACATTGGGCCTGGCCTTTAGTTCTGTACCCACCCTCTTGAATATTGTTGGTTCTTATATTTTTCAGCCATGTTTACCTACCAAAACAGGACAAAGGACACTTCCTAGTCAGACTTTTCACCTGCCCTTTTGCTCCCAAGACGTTGTATACTGTCATCAAGAAACATCTTTTTAATGGAGACAGGTCAGGAACAAGATTTTGGAAACACAAATTCTTGTTAATACCACTGAGGTTATTAATATTTGATTCATACCCTTATTACCTATACCAAAAAGACTGATGAAACTTGACCAGATGATAACAGTACCCTGAGCCACTATAACCAACAGTTCAAAAAAATCCAGAAAATCTCATTTGTTACTTCTAATGTAACCAAATGATCACACTGAGCCCACAAATTCATGGTCTTTGTATAAAGCTAGCTATGTCCTCTGTTACAATTCCCTTTCATAGCCATTTTTAAACATTCAACTAAAACTTATTTCTAGAACTGTATGAATAAGATAGCAGTAACCATCCATCAAAACATTTTATTTAAATTACACACAAGGCTGTGGAATCAAATTACTACAGCATTAATCTCTAGCTCATTTTACAGAGACATTAAAATTAACGTGTATTTTCTCCTGTGAAGAAATCTCTGTTTAAAATATCTGAATTTACACATTTTTACAATTGAAGATTTTGGTGTTTTAGCATGCCCTTTAGAAGCATCCTAAGGATTTTGCTGGATTCTTGTAAACATTTCCCTCACATTTGGAACAACTTTTACTGCCCTTTTAAAGCAAAACTGAAACTAATTTGCTAGCTTGTAATAGAATAAGAATTCAGCTTTTGTAAGCAGAATATGTATGAAGTTTTCCAAAGCTAGTTCATTTCTGATGTTCAACTATTTGCTAGTTAAAACCATGTTTGCGGTAGCTGACTGTATCTGTGCAGAAACAAAATACACAATTTGCAGCACTGGATTCCATAAAAGTGGCCTCTTTCCAAAACAGAATGCAAATTTCAAGAGTTGACTGTTTTAGTTAAACTTAGTAAGTAAATAAGTCTTGACTATTTGTATGTGAAACAGCATCTCTTGATTTGCAAAATCTCATTTTGTTCAAAAAGTTGAATGCTTCAGGAGCACCACAGAAAATACAAAACGCTGCATGCATTTTTAATCCTTATTAGGATCCCCACTATTCCAGTGAGAGCACTGTAGTAAAGAGCCACAACTATGTGATGTTTTCTTCACAGTTACTGTATTAGCAGCTCACTTCATCAAATCGCTATTCAAGAAGTCCACCCTAGATTAAGTCAAATTTACCAGCTACTCTCCAATAGGGTATTTTAAAATTTTAAACAGTGTTACTGAGAGGCCTCATCTACTTTTTCTTTGGTTGATATTTCAAGGTAACTTACTTCAGGCTTACACTTGAATGTGGCACAAATAAGATGCTAGTTACTGTAGTGTGTAACATCTACATGGATGAGCAATGCTAGACATCACAAACAACACAGAAACAGCAGCCAAGGCTTCTTCAGTGCACCACTGAATAACACTTTTTTGAACTTCCTCATGTCTGACCAGGTAGAGAAAGAGCAGTGGTGCTGTGGGAAAGGAGGTAGCTTTGTACAAAATCACTAGTAACTACTGTCATCCTCTGCCAGTCCTATCACTCAGCTGTGAAGACTGTGTGCTGTATTTGTGTTCATCGTGGGTTCCTGTTGCTAATGGTTATGAAAAAAATATTTCTGTGAAAATTTCCTCTTGAATAGCTTTTCATGTAAAATATTTCCTGATAAATGATCATAACTGCATATACAAATTCAGACTCAGGTACTCTGATGTATCAGACTGCACAATTAAACCAACTGAGAAGATCTGCCACACAAAAAAATTACCTTTTAAATTTATAGCATGATCAAAATAAATACATGAACAATACACTGCTGTCCTCTGAAATAATAAGATTATACTTAAAGTTCTAGGCTGACACAGGGGATTTTTGCTTGGAACCAGGTCTGGAAACTCTGAAGAATTACTTCTGTCACCCTAACAGACATTTATTGCAGTAACTAGATAGAGAAGCAGACATGGAAAAGAATTTTGAAAGTCTCCCTTTCAGACTTTGGCATATATCATTCTCCTTCTGCTGTCTGCAACAGCAGGCTTATCTGGCATTCCTTGGCAGGACTGAAAATTCATAAATACAAATGGGCATTGATGGTAGTTCATGTTTTTCTTTCTATTTGTAGAATAAGAAATATAAAACCTCTCTGCACTGAAGTAAATATTTGTTCTCTCACCAATTCTGCTATCTACTTTTAGTTTCCTCTTGGTCAAATCAAGCTTTTTGAGGCAAAGGTTGAAGAAGTTGATAGATCCTGCGATTCTGATGAAGATTATGAGACTAGTGGTCGCAGTTTATTATCTACACATTACACCGTTGTTATCCACCCCAAAGATCAAGGACCCACTTATCTTCTTATAGGATCCAAACATGAGAAGGTAATAAAAGGACTTTTTAGTTGAGTTTCAGTAACACGTCTACGAGTATGGTGCTGTGATATGAATATTTCTTAAAGAGGAGGAAGAGGGGGACCTACAAGTCATCTGGTTCATAGTTTCATACAATAAGCAAGGAGACGGTCCCGGTTCATTAACATCAAACAGAGTTTGTCTGTGAACCAATGCCATTATAGGTTATCCTTTTTAAAATAGATGAAAATAAGCTGGTTTGGCTACAGTATCTCAAATATACTGCAACTGGAGAATTTTCTTCACATTACATTAGCTTGCAGACAGACCTATAGTAGACCTTCCTGATTGGTTCTGAGATGCTGGCATCTATTTTCACTGATACGGCTAACAGTAGGGAAGATTTTCCTACTGAAGTGAAGGAGTAATAAGAAGTATGGTTAAAACAATTTTTATTATTATTGTTTCATTGTTCTCAATCTTGTAGACTCAATTTTGCCTTCTGGCCTTATCCCCAGGTTAGCAGGATTGCCAGTGGTAAAAAAGGCACTTATGTTAGCTTTTTAAAGAGGAAAGGAAGAATTCCCTGATATTAGCCATGACTGCTGAGGATAAGAGCACTGTCCAACCTTCCTTGCTTAATATTTGTAACATAGAGACATGCATACAGGTGTATTCAGAGGCAAACTCCGTTGGGGTTCAACAGGGAGCACATGGTAGTGTTTCAAGTTGAGAGCAAAGTCCCAGTGAAGCAGTTCCTTCCAACACGGAATGATTGAGCTGCTGTGTTTTTCTCCTCTAGGACATGTGGCTTTATCATCTGACAGTTGCAGCTGGAAGTACCAGTGTAAATGTTGGATCTGAGTTTGAGCAACTTATTTGCAAATTACTAAATATGGAAGGTGATATCAGTAAGTTTGTTTTTGTTTCAACATACTAATCTTCTAATACTTATTTACTAAATATACTTTCCTGAATTAATTGCAAAACCGATATATTTTACTCATTTAGCTTCTCAGATTTGGAGACACCCTACCCTTTGCCACAGCAAAGAAGGAATTGCTTCCCCTCTTACAACATTGCCATCAGAAGCCTTGCAAACTGAAGCAATTAAATTATTTAAGGTAAAACCATAGCAAATGCCTTTTTCATTAACCAACTTACTATTTTAACTCTCAGCTAAAGTATAAGTATTAGTTGGCTTACTAGAGATATTCTATAGATAAGAAAAAAGAAAAGAGAAAAAGAAAAATGGAGGTAACTAATGGACAGTAGCAGAATGTCCCCATATGACCTCACCAAACGCAATCACTTCCAATGCAGAGATCACTTTTAGGTGTGAGGGAGCAGTTTAGGCTTCAACTTTTGGCCTTTCTACTCAGGTTATTGAAAGTTAGTAGAAAAATCCACAGCCATCATGAATGATAATTTTACCATGAAGTTCATAAGCCCCAGAGAACCTAACAGCATGGATGGATCTCTGTATTCAGAGAATTGTACCTCAAATACTAATTTTTCAGTTAGGTTTCAGGAAAAGCAAATGGTAAGTGAAAATTTTCTTGTAGATATATTTAAATCTGCTAGAAGAAATTTTAAAAATCTGATGAAAAGCAAAGCACAGTTTAAGTTTAAGCAGGTCATGGATTATTTCAAATTGAGATAGAAGGCAAGAGATTCTACTGCTCTTTTTAATGAAAAAAATCTTTTCTTCATATGAAGTAGCTATAGTGATAGAGAAAATACTAGAGAGCAAAATTAATGACAGTATTTCACAATAGTTTATTTAATTAACTTCTAAAGATTTTCATACACCTGTAAAAATACACGTGTAAATCTCCCAGTAGTAGTGAAATGGATTTGTGATTAAGAGACATGCAATGGTTCATAACTGCTGTGCCACAGCTGGCTTCTTGAGAATTTCTGTATCCCAGTAAGACCTCGTATCTTTCCCAGTTAAAGGCCAGATAGGTGATTGATATCTATGGGAGGGAGTATGCTGTGGTGCCATTAACCTTCTTTCTCCTCTCTCCTACCCTCACCCAGCTAAAACTACTGAATGTTAACTAATAGCCAGGCTACAAAGTCTGTTTCAGAGACAAAGTAAATTCTTGCTCTGCCTTTTTCTGTACATTGTGAAATAAATTACAAGTTGGAAGGCATGCACCTTGGATAAATGAACTTATTCCACAGAATTTATACAAGTCTAAAGACCAAACTCCCTGAAGCATCAACTATCTAGAGAATTTTGATGTAATGATTTGGATCTAGAAAGGAATTCAAGACAAGCACCATTACATTCAGTCACAGCCACTTGTAGATAAACTTCCCAGCTTGTTTCCCTGAAATGTTAGGAACACTTTAAAAAAGTACATCTATCTTATTTTCTGCAATCCCACAGCACGAAAAATTAAAAGAGAATGTAATTCCCCGATACAAATAAATTTGTATCTATTTGGAAAACTTTCTGAAACGCATTTCAGACTAATTCAAATCACAGACACTTGCCTGAAATAAATAAGAGATTACTTGTATGATCTTTACTGAAACTTTGTATAAATCAGTTTAAAAGTCAGGTAAGGAACTGATTTAGAAATGTTTTTCGGTCACGTTTCAGTTATTCTATTGCTGATAAAAATTACTGCTGTGCATCCACATGTTTTCAGATAGACTAGAAATAGATTGGGCTTCCATCCATTTCTTTAATTTTGCTTATATACCTTGACAATTCAACAACTATTATGTAGAATAAATGCAATGTGTGACATGTAAGCTTTGTTCTAATAGAGCAAAATAAATGCTTAATACCTGGCTTTCCTAAGGCAGTACTGTGCATAAGAAAGGCTGTACACTGTAAAAATACCAATGAAAGCCAAAACGTAATACAAATGGCTGAGTTACAGTTTTCTTATCTGTGCATATTCTGCTATATTGCACTTACTGCTTGCCCAAGCATTTTACACTGGCTGTAGAGAGTTGTACAGTTAGTGTTTTAAAGGCCTGGGGAGAGGTAAACTGTGTTTAGCATGTCCTTAAACTTGCCTACTACCACAGCTGTTGCAACTCCTGCTGGAGCTCATGTCATGAGATACAGAGTGAAAAGATTTTTAAGAGGTGTTATGTCTCTCTGTATAGCTTTTCACTATTCTGGCCTCTTGTCACCCCTTTTTTTGCAGGGCCAGGAGGGTTCCTTTAGTCTACTAATTGTGACTTCAATTATAGCACACTTTTATTATACAGAACGTCTAAAAGATTTATTGGACCGTTTTGCATGTGAACTCACTTGCTTATTATTTTATATCTAGACCTGCCAGTTGTTTATAAATGCTGCAGTTGACTCTCCTGCCATTGATTACCATGTATCTTTGGCCCAAAGTGCTTTGCAGATATGTCTTACACATCCTGAACTTCAAAATGAGATCTGTTGTCAGCTTATTAAACAGACCAGACGTCGACATCCACAAAACCAGGCAGGACCAATACAGGTAACCCAACATGCATTTTAATGGTGTCTATTTCAGCAGCAGAGAAGGAACTGAAAAGACTGTTCAGAATGGCAAAGAGGCTCCGCTCTTTTGTAGTATCTGCTTAATTAAAATCATAAAAACCTGAACTAACATCTTATTACTGCTGTGTCTTCCTGAAACAAAGCTGATGCTATCCTCCATCAAAGTGATACAGTATACCTATGCTGATTTTAAAGGCTGGACATACAATAGACTATCTTCAAGTTAGGTGTTGAGTAAGACATCACGTATGGAACCTAATCCTCTTTCACTGCATCTTTCCTAGGAGAGGTGCTGCATCAGGTAGCTTGGTGGGCTAAACCAAATGGCAAATGTCTCTATAGCATGAGCATGAAGAAAAGCTGTAGTGCCATGTTTTGGAATCTCAGATATGCTAAGGGTTTCTGATTGATGTCACCTCTTCTATGTCATGCTGCTCTGCATGCACTGTGCATGTTAGATTGTAAATGCATATTCTTATGTGTGGACTGGTGGGGAATGTGAAGCTGGAAGACAGTGTTGGCTGCAGTGACCATGAGATGGTGGAGTTCAAGATCCTTAGTGTAGCGAGAAGGGCGTGCAGCAAGCTCACTGCCCTGAACTTCAGGAGAGCAGACTTTGGCCTCTTGAGGGATCTGCTTGGTAGAGTACCATGGGATAAAGTTCTGGAGGGAAGAAGCGTGGGCTGAGAAATCTGGTTAATATTCAAGGATCACCTCCAAGCTCAAGAGTGACACATCCCAACAAAGAGGAAATCAAGCAAAAACACCAGGAGACCTGGATGGATGAACAAGGAGCTCCTGGGCAAATTCAGATACAAAAAGGAAGCCTACAGAGGGTGGAAGCAAGGACCAGGTAGTCTGGGAGGAATACAGAGAAATTATATCAGCAGCCAGGGATCAGGTTAGAAAAGCTGAAGCCCTGTTAGAATTAAATTTGGCCAGGGATGACAAGGGCGACAAGAAAAGCTTCTGTAAGTATGTCAGTGATAAAAGGAAGACAAGTTAAAATGTGGGCCCTCTCCACAAGGAAATGGGAGACCTGATTACCAGCAACATGCAGAAGACTCAACAGCCTTTTTGCCCTGGTCTTCACCAGCGAGTGCTCCAGCCACACTGCCCAAGTCACAGAAGGCAAAAGCAGGGACTGGGAGAATGAAGAACTGCCTGCTGTAGAAGATCAGGTTCTCCTCATTTCTTACTGCTTAGCTTTGCAGCCTTAATATTTTTTTGTTTTCTGTATATTAACTGCTTTTTATACAAACTGATCTGCTTCCCATTTCCAGCCCCAAAAGAAACTTGCTGTACACAGGTAAATAGAAAGAGAGCATTTGGGCCTTCCAATGAGGTGATATGCTTATTTTTTCAGCTTTTTCTCTTATGTTTTGTGGTTTTATTCATATTTACCTCTGTCTGTTACTCAGCTTGGCACAGTAAGCTGCACTGCTGGCCAGCAGCCACAGCGGGAAGTTTTACTTTGTATGATGTTTAAAACAGTGAATGTCTTCCTTTTGTCCAGGGATTGCAGCTCTTGGCTCTCTGCGTTGGACTTTTTCTGCCCCAGCACCCATTCCTGTGGCTTCTTAAACTTCATTTAAAGAAGAATGCAGATTCCAGGTGTGCCTAAATATTGCTACCCAGCTAGTCAACTAGTTTTTCTTAAGTATCTTATTTTCCAGCTTTCATTTAATATTTCAGATCTTTTGACATATATTTTAGTATAAATTTGAGTAAATTGTGCTCCAGTGCTACTAAAATGCAGTACGTTACACTTTTATGCACCACTTGGGAAAGTTAACTTGTTTTGAAAAACACTCTGACTGAATGTTGCAAAACTATAAAAACCAAAATATGGCAGCTACACCAAACACTCTGAGCCATGTTTGTCTTTGGCACAGTTTTGTTCATCTCTGTAGACTAATTCTCTTTACAATTACACATGACAAAATGCGTTGGAAATCACAGTGTGAAATCTGAGTGCTCCTCCCCATCTGGCATCCCCAGAGAGATTTACTCACAGTTTACTACCCTTTCAGTCAGTCTCCGAGAATTGTTTTATTTCTCTCTTTGTCACAGGACTGAATTTGGGAAATACGCAATATATTGTCAGCGATGTGTAGAGCGTACCCAGCAGAATGGAGACCGAGAAGCCAGACCTTCCAGAATGGAAATCCTTTCCACTCTCCTAAGAAATCCTTACCACCATTCACTGCCCTTCAGTATTCCAGTTCATTTCATGAATGGCATATATCAGGTAATGTCAGTAGACCATGAAATCTTCGCTCTCCCAACCCCTTGCTATTAGCACATACATGAAGTAGTATATTAGAAACAGAATTGTAAGTATTAAGGTAAAAATGGTTAAAGCTTCATCCTGTGCCAATGCTAGCAATGGCAGGCACAAGGTACTTGTCATCTGATTTTATCAACAAACAGTAAAGATTTGGGGGAAAATCTTTCAAAGAAAGAAAGAAAAAATAAAACCTCCTGAGAGTGAGAAATCCTGAAGTTCTGTTTCTTATTTAACCTGACCACCAGATGAATGAATTAGACTGAAGAAAAGGGAAAGGTATTAAATTCCACTTCCTTTCATCAGACATCTTGAATGTTAAGTATCTCAGTGAAGTCCTGGAAGCACAGCTGTAATTCCCATTATCAGTCGTGACGGATAGCCGTATCTGTTACAGAACAAACACAGCTTCATTCTTAACTCTTGGGACTCCATCGCTCAAAGCCTGTAGGAAACTTCCTATGTGCTCTCATGCATACTGCCTCACATCCTGGTTTGTGTTTCTAACTGTGAGAGCTGGCTAAAAAGAGGTTTTTAACGATTCACAGTATTCCTAGACAGAAATCAAGTTTGTATATGAAATTAAAGCTACATCAAGTAAACTTTTAATTTCAAGTCACAGAATAACTTTCCTTTTTTTCCCCTCTAAATTTCTTAACTGCTTTACAGCTTGCCCAGTAAACCCAGAAAAAATAACATGTATTTAAATCATCCTAAAAGGTTTCACAATTGAAGTTTTAAGAAGGAATAACGGCTCATTTGTTAGTTATTGCTCAAAAATGTATAATTTCCAAGGGCTATGAAAATTTTAATTAAATACATAAATTACTTCAGTGGGATCAGCAAATAAGCTTCATCTCTGAAGCTACATTCAGCAGATTATGTTTTTTTATGCCAACCACGGAGAAGCCTGGAACACAAGTCCAAGTTCCATTTTTAAGGCATTTCTTTGCCAAAAGAATAAAACATCTTCAACATATCAAATGCAGGAAAACGCCCTCAAAACAGATTTAAGTGAGCGTCAGCAACTAGTATCTCTATAAAAGCCATTTGCCATCCCTTGATAAAGTGCTTTAATACTAGTAACAACAGTCAGAAATTCAGATTTGGGAAAATAAAATGTAGGAGGCTCTATATATTACTGACCTATGGTAGTACTGACAGAGCAACATTTGTGAAATATTCTGGATTTGCTAATGTAGATCTGCCATCCAGTATCCCCTCTGAAGTTGCACATGGTCTGATTTATTTCACTACCATATTGAAAAGTAGGAAATTAAGAGTTTTCTTCATTTTTCAGAGAGTATTTATCACAAAAATCTCAGATACTAGATTGCTTTGTTATAGAAATTCTGTAGCAGAAATTCAAGTGTAGCAAGTGCAAAGAAACCGGTATAAACAAAGGCAATAAAACAAAAATGCTACCTTTAGAAGCATTTTGATAGTGACTTCGATTTCATAAACAAAATGCAAGAAGGTACATTCAGCTGGGAATTTAATCATTTTTTGGAGGGAGAAAAACTCCACTAAATTGACTTCCCATATGGAAATCTTGAATCTTTTCCAGACCATTTATGGAAATTTTCAGTTTCCAATGACAGTAAGTTGTTCATAAAGGATGGACTGGGTCTTATAGTCCCACCCTTATTCTAGAGGTATTATCTTTCAAAATCTTAGATTTAAGGAGGGGTTTTAATAACTTTGATAGTAAAATACTTTTTTGGCTGCTTTTTCAGGTTGTTGGGTTTGATGCCTCTACAACAGTGGAGGAATTTCTGAACACCTTGAACCAGGACACAGGGATGAGGAAACCAGCTCAGTCAGGATTTGCACTGTTTTCTGATGATCCATCTGGCAAAGACATAGAGCACTGTCTTCAAGGAAACATCAAGGTAAACAAAAGCCTTTTAATAAGCTTTGCATATAAAACAACAAAATATCTGAATTTTACAGAGCCCTCTTCAGACAATGTAAAGGAAAACATTTTTCAGGCTGAAAACTGTCTAGGTTTTTTTTTTCTTCATAACATAAAAGTAAAGGTTTAAAAAGTCGCTTTCAATTGTTGAAATTAATTCAGTGAACTATATTTAAAAGCCTTGTCTAGGAGACTGATACTATTCAGAGAAGTAACAGCTGGGTTGAAGAGGCAAAAGTAAGATTTTCCTAATCACAGTGCTTCAAAACTAAAAAGCAATTGGGGTCCAACATGTGTTTAGAGATTTCAATAAACATTTCTGGTATGGCTCCAAAAGATGACCATTTGAGGTCCGAAAAGTAATTGATGCTGGGGTAGAGATCCTGGGGATGAACAAAGGAGGAGGATCCTTAGCTAAATATGGAATAATTAGGGTTCAGTTCAAGAGATTTCCAATGTTTGGCTTATCATTGTTCTGAACTTTTGTTCCCTCTATTCCTAGAATTAAATTTTTTTGTAGTAGAGAGTGGCAAAATGCAATATAATTTGTGTTTTAGTAAACTATTAGACATTTTCCAAGCCTTTTAGCAACTAACAAATAATGAAATTTTTGTGCTTCTACCAAGTTGTCTTTTGCACCCTTTCACCAATGTTCACAGCTGCGTTTTGAGTTACAAGGTATGGTACAACTAGGCCTTAGTGAAAAACAAGCAGAGTCATATCAATCAGCTTTCTGCTCCTACTGGAATAATTACTATATGGAAAGCAAACTGTATAAAAAATGTACTTATTTTCTTGATAAATGTAAATTCACAATCTGTTCACTTCCTTCGCTGCTTCCAGTGACATGAAGCCCTGCAGTGGTCTCAGGACCTCTGTTCCTCCTTCTGCCTGTTTGCCTGGCTACACTACTTCTGAACCACTTTTGCTGCACTGTGCAACAAACTTCATCTAAACTTTATAGCAGCTACTAAAAAGCACCTGAAAAACTCCAGCATGCAACAGAAAGAGAAGGCAAAGATCAAAGGCATTTGCTTAATTATGCAGCAACTCATTTTGTGTAATTACACATTCGGTAGCTGCTGCTAAATCAAGTACCTGGCCTTTCCACAGAGGCATGTTATGGCTCGTTTCCAAAGGTGGTGTGTGTTGCAGGATAAACAAGCAATAAAAAATGTCCAATTTGCACATGCTCTAATTAAGAAATACAAGTAGTTCTCTTCCAGTAAGTTTAGAAATTTAAGCTATGTATGTTTCCAATCTATAATAGGTAAAAAATACTAAAATAAGTTGCCAATTTCTGTGAAAAGTGTTTTCAAAATGCAGTACATGACAAAGTCAGTTTTGTACGGATATCCTTCTAGATCTGTGACATCATTTCAAAATGGGAGCAAGCCTCCAAAGAGCAACACCCTGGGAAATGTGAAGGCACAAGGACTGTCCGCCTTACTTACAAAAACAGGTTTGTCCCAAGATGTATTTTTAATTTCTGCATAGTTTCTTTGTCTGAAAAATACTGCCTAACTCAAAGCTTGCAACAAAAATAGCAAATTGGTGTAACCGGAGATTTATTTTTTTAATACAGTTAATTTTTTTAGTTCTTGGGAGGTGAGCAGGGCTGCCAAAAAACCCCCCACCAAAACACTGAACTCAGGAGACTGAAGTTAAACATTTGCCTGTGGGTTCAAGTACAAGTGCTGCTCCGCTTATGTGTTTGGATGCTGATATAAACATGTCATATTCAGAGCACATACCGCTAATCCTCAGGGCTAAATGCATTTCCCTGTCTTCTTTATTTAATAACTTTCTGTCTTTTCTGTAGGCTTTATTTTTCAGTTCAAGTCCATGGGGAGACGGAGAGAGAGAAGCTGCTTCTGGTATATCAGACAAATGATCAAATAGTCAATGGACTTTTCCCTGTAAACAAAGAACTAGCGATGGAACTGACAGCTCTTTTAGCTCAGGTAATCCTTGTGCATTAATGAGTCACACGACAGTTTTGCAGATGAAAAACCTGAATAAAGAAACTGGTCTAGAATTGCTTGACAGTCAAGTGACCTCCACCTTTTACACATGATAGTACAGGAAATAGCCTGGGCTGGCATATTTGCTCTAACTGTACTTCAGTGGGAATGCGTTACAGAGCGTGCCGCTGTTGGCACCAGTATGGATAAAACGCGCTTTACCTCCTACACAGTCATGCCCCCTTTGATCAAACATCATGTAATCACGTTCCACTTCTTCATTCACTATTCCTTACATGATTCCTGCAAGCTAATACACCAGAGTAACAGCTGTTTAATGAAAGCCTAGGACTCCTTTACTAGCCATGGTCTTGATAAGATCTGTTTTATTTTTAAAAAATGAATGGCTCAAGGGAAGGTTATTGAGAAAGTTATTTGATGGTGTTACTTGATAAATCTAAACTGGTTTGTGTCAGCCGGAGATCTGGCAACCTCAGAACAGAGCTAGTGTTGTATTTGACCAGTTTATATTTGATATTAATCTTTCTTCCATGGTAAATGTAAAATAAGAAAAATAAAATTATGTGCATGACTTTTACATCAGTGAAAATAGTGGAGAAGCTGTTTTTCATTTTATATTTGGTAAGACAGAGGAAAAAATAGCTTATAATGCCCAGCTAGAGAATTACTCTGAAGTAACAAAAAATTTTCTTCTTCATGGTCCCCCCCTTAGGTAGAGATTGGAGACTTTGAACGGCCTTTCTCAACTCCAGCAGGGCAAGTCACTTCCCAGTCCAAGTCCAATCAAACATTAAAACAGGTTTTGGAGAGATTCTACCCTAAGAGATACAGGCATGGTTGTTCAGAGGAACAGTTAAGGTGAGATGTATTTTGCAATTCATATTCTCCCAAGATCTAGGAGTGAAATGAAGAAGTTCTAAATTTTCATTAGCTACAAATTACTGTTATGCGATATTTGCCTAACCTCGTGCTTGAAACTAATTTTCTTACTTAATTGAGGAAGCCATTTCCTCTGAATATTTCTAATCTAAACAGAAGACCATCATTGAGCACACGCACGCATTCCATCAAAAGCTGTACAAGCTACTACACAGTGTTACAAAACCCAGCGATTTTGAAATTCATATTTTTCTTACTCAGCAAATCTAAATTAAGTCTGTGCACAGACTAAAGAACTACTGAAAGTACGGGACATGAGGATCTCATCTGAATGTTTGCTATTCTAATGTTCAATCTCTGGCAGCCAGTCAAATTGGCAATATGTTAACTCAGTGGATTTGCTAGGAAGGTGTCCCTTAATTTAAAATTAATAACCTGCAGCTCATTTCAGTCAACACCTACTAACATGAAGAAGAGCAGAACAGTGCAATAATTGTCTGAAGTCAATGATACAACAACTTTGAAGTCCAGTAAACATCACAGAAATGTTTTCCTCGCTACAGAGCTAAGAAAGTTTAAAGCTATTATTGTATGCACAAAGTAAAACGTTATTACATACTCAGATGTTAATAGGGCTATTCAAAAGTATATGCACAAGAGGTTCAATTGATTTCAAAGAACAAAGGGTAAGAGATGCTAGATTAGAATAACACATGGAGGATATTTAACTAACAGTTCAAATATCTGTTGAACTGTTCAGGTAGTCCCTAAACTTACCAACTCCCAGAGCTGGAAGTCTGTGGCAGGAAAAGAATCATTCTGTACCTCCCCTGTTGCTTGTATTCTTTTGCTAAGGGTGCACTTTAACTTCATAAACTTCTAGTAAGAGTAAGCTGCAAGTGACAGATACCCCTTTTACTACACATTCCCCCTTCCTTTTATTGGGCTGCATCTAATAGTCTGGTGGCTGCTGGGTGAGTCATTCCTGCAGGTCAGTGGGCTTAAAAGGTATTCTGGGGTGAAGTTTTTTTGAGGATTAGATTTCCAAGGGGTCATTCATTGAACCAATTCACCATGGGGCCATGAAAGAAAGTAGCCAATGCAGATGCATCATGCATCACAAGCATCCTTTTTTGTAGCAGTGCCAAGACACACTGAAAAAGGGTAGTCTTAAGCCATGTCTGCCACATCTGCTGCTAGCCACAGGTAAAGATATGCGCTAAACTGGATGGATTTTTGGAATGACAACTGGCATAACTGTTGAGTACTCATAAAGGTAGATGGATTATCTGTACAGACATATTAAAAGCTGTCCTAGATTTTTTTCCCTTTTTGCTGCAACTGCTACATCAATATTTAACCATAATTTTGCAGAAATTAGAAGATACTTAGTAATTTTCATGTGCATAAAAATATTAAATGATGTTTTGGATTTATTTAATACTGTGTAAGTGATAGTTGTTGTATTAACTTAAATTATCATTTTAACAAATGGATTTTTTTTGCTCATTAAGCTCACTATGGATAAGCATTTAAATTCCTTTCAATAACTAAATTACATATTTCATTTCAACAGACAGCTTTGTCAGCGATTGTCTACAAGATGGATGGCTCTCCGGGGGCACAGTGCTGCAGACTGCATACGCATTTATCTCACTGTAGCCAGAAAATGGTCCTTCTTTGGTGCTAAATTGTTTGCAGCAAAGGTAAGAAACTTTACTGAGTTTGAGTGGCTGTGAGGTTTTTTAATATACATATAATCTGCAAATAGTAATATCTTTTTTATTATAAATGAGTGTGTTGTGCATGTGCTGATTGAATATCTTGTCAATGACTAACTTGTTTAAGCCATATACTAAGCTGAGAAAGTTGGGGCTGTTCGGCCTGGAGAAGAGAAGGCTGCGTGGAGACCTCATAGCAGCCTTCCAGTATCTGAAGGGTGCCTATAGGGATGCTGGGGAGGGAACTCTTCATTAGGGACTGTAGTGACAGGATAAGGGTTAAAACTTAAACAGGGGAAGTTTAGACTGGATATAAGGAAGAAATTCTTTCCTGTTAGGCTGGTGAGGCACCGGAATGGGTTGCCCAGGGAGGTTGTGAATGCTCCATCCCTGGCAGTGTTCAAGGCCAGGTTGGATGAAGCCTTGGGTGAGATGGTTTAGTGTGAGGTGTCCCTGCCCATGGCAGGGGGGTTGGAACTAGATGATCTTAAGGTCCTTTCCGACCCTAACGATTCTATGATTCTATGAAATGTAATTGCCATAGTACCACACATACCATAACAGTAATTTTCCAATACATTTATTGCTTGTTTTACATTATTAATCTAGGTGGTATCTTTTCATTTGCTTGTATCTTAGTTAGTGATAGGCTTTTTATTCCAGACTTTTTTTTTACCTGATAACTAGTAGAATATTGAAAAGGCATCATTAACTGGCTATGGAAGCTGCACCTTGTAGAATCACTACATGTTGTTAAGGGTATTTAGAGCACTCCTGTCTGTGCTGGCCTCAGAACTGTGCAACTGAGAGTTGCTCTTAAGTCTCTTAATTCTCAGTTCACATAACAGCTGTGTTAAACAGAACTGTCACGTGACTCCTTATATTTAATTAGGAGATCCCCATGTATCTATATAATAGATATATCAGCACTCTGTTCTTTGCATATGTAGACATATGTGCTAGTAAACAAACTTTTAAACACCTAACTTTTTTTTTTTAATCTTATTTTATAAATGAGACTATACACTTTATTGGACTAAGCACCAGGGTAGGCTTCAAGGGTATTAGGTTGAGTTCATAGTCCTGCCACTAGCTGCCTACATGGCTTTGGGCAGCTACTTCAATTCCTTTGCATCAGTTCCCTCCAAGTGTAAAACTCAGTAAGATCTGTGGATGGAGAGAGCTGTGTAATAGCAGAGAGTTAATAATTACTTACATATTGCCTTATTTTGAAGTAGTAATTAAAGAACATTTCTCTGTAGCCTCTAGCAACATCCTCAGTTGACAAGTCCTTCATATGGTTTGCTGTACATGAAGATGGCATAAGCATCCTAGATTACAGCTCAATGGTAAGTGAAATTTCTTTTCTAATTTGGGTCAAAGTAGATTTTAATACTGAGTAAGTATATGGAGAGATTCACCACCATCCTACATAAACGATGGCATTAGTCTTCCACACAAAGTTATCTAATCTTTCTTTTAAAGCAAAAATTCAGTCCTTTCAAAGTGCTTTAATGTTATCGTCATTACAGTAGCACTAATAATAGAAATAAGTGATGAATTCTTTGCACAGAATTTTTGTTTATCAGATGCAGTTTTTATATCTTTTAATGAAATATTAATGTTTTAATCATTCAGATGTCAGGAGATCAGTAGTTACAGTTCTTATAACAACATTAATTTTCTTTTCCTGAAGACTTCATTTTCCATTATTATTCATAATACATACACTCTGCAAAGAGCAGTTACTTTAAAAGATTGTTATTTTCATTGTATTATTTTTGTTTAATAGTAGGTAATATAACCCAGTGTTATTTAATTATGTCATTTTAGGCTCTGATTTTTCTTTGATTTGCAATAAAAGTTTTCACAGAAAACAACTCATGGTAATCAGTGTGAAAAAGCAGTGCCTGAGAAGATCCCTGCTTTAAATTGTATCTTGCAGAAAAACAGAATGGCGGGGTGCTATTAGCAAGTGCTAATACTGAATATCAGAAAATTAAAATCTCAACTTTATAATTGTACTGATACAGTCTTTTCATTATGTCTTTGCAGTTAAAGAAATAATAAAACAAAACATTAGGAGAGCAAACAGCAGCTCTGTTTAGAGAACAAGCAAAATGAGCTTGCATCAGACTGCAGAAAGCTCTATAAACATGATCTACTATGGCATTTCTGCAGAGCACTTGCCAGACAGAGCACAGTACCAGCAGGCCTTACTTGCCATTCAAGAAGTGCTGTTTCCAGGAAGTACTCTGATTTTATGTAAGAAGAATCGGGGATATGAGAAACGATATTGCAAGGGGCAGAATAAGCACTATTTCAAACTCAGGGCAAAAAGAGGTTTAGTAACTGAACGACATGAAGTCAGTTATTGTACAAATATTGCCTTACAATGCATTTAAATGTGAACATCTGCAGCAAATTAATATGAGTCATAATGATAAATTAAATGCTAATCATAAACTTAAAGGCCACTAGTGTAATGTTGAACATTAAACAGTAGGAGCTGAGGCATGGAAAGCAGAGGAGCATTAAAGAGCAATTATGTTCCACCAGATATATGGAAAAAAAAAGAGAACAGGATTTAATTTCATTTGTGTGTATGCAAACTATATCACTGCACATAAAGAGTTAAATTCCGTTAGATGTCTCATACTCTGTCATTTAATTTATTTAGACACTGCTTCGATTTCAAATGGAATTCCTAAGATTAACTTCTCTCAGTCAGTCAAGACTTGTGTAAATTGAATTACACACTTGAGTTGAAACCTGCTTATAGTATCTTTGATCTAATTAATTTGCAATAGAAACAGAGGTCAAACACAAGCACTCTCATCTGCAATGGAAATTCCTCATAGTGAAGGTCTGAATGAAGCGATTCCAAAACCCGCAAGAGGCTAGCAACAAAAAATTGTATTGAAAATACAAATATTGAAAAATACATGTGTAATTGTATTTTTAAAAGGGTTTGGCATACCCTGGTTGTCCTGCGTTGTCCTGCTTACAGCTTTGCATCTTGTTTTCTGTTTTTTTCTTTTTTAAGCGTTTAACAGTTACATATACATATAAGAGTCTGATGACTTTTGGAGGGTATCAAGATGATTTTATGTTGGTTGTTAACAATGCTCAGGCAAAGGACAAATCAACTGAAAAACACCTTTTTGCCATGACAAAGCCAAAGGTCAGTATATTACCTGAAACAATTTTCCACCATCTGCTACTTTTCTACTTTTTCTAATGGGTAATGCTTAACAGATGTGAAAGATGAAACACCTTCTTTATTCCTTGCATTCCCAGATTATTGAATTTTGCCAGATGTGAAATAATTAGTAATGTAAGAGCTAACAGTGGCAATACTGATGTGTTCCTTTGCTTTTGATATCCCTGTCTATTACATTCCAGATTTTTCATAGAAGGACAAACAAGGCTACTTAGGACAGGAATTACATGTAGTACTTAAAAACTAGTCTGTCTGCTTGACCAGCACCAGTGGCAGCTTTTAATAAGGTACATTCGTGTTCTACAGTGGAATTATAGAATACAAGATTTGAAAGATCAGTCACTTCTTAAAAATCCTAGGATATTTTTACCTTTGGTAAAGTAACTGTTCATGCTTTTTAAATTTAGATTCTCTCCTCCACTGGTAAGTCTGACTATATTTTTAAAAAAATCAAGATTCCACAGCCTTTTGCTGTTAGAACAGTTAATGAAACAGAATAGAAAATTCCACACATAAATTTGAGTCAAAACACAACTCTTCATACAAATAAGCATAGTAGAATGCATCTGTTCAAGTTTCCCTCAGACTGTGCTCTTATAGGCAAGGCTGTGTGGGCTGCAAAGTAAAAACACCGTAAGAATCTCCCAGAAGTCTTTATTCCTTTTATTTGCCCTGTGTCTTTAGTTCTCCGATCACTGGGTATTTTCTAGCAAAACTGAGGGAAAACATCATGAAAGCTTTCTCTAGGAGGGTCATCCTTCAGACCTCAAAGTCTCTCTCAAAGTGAAAGAAGCCAAGAAAGAAGGCAAAGTTTTAGCATATTGATGGGAATAACATTACATTATTTGCTGCAAGCAATAGAAGAAAGCTCTATTAGGCATCTCCTCTCTCCCCATCATTAATTTGTTTGATAAAGTACTTTTCCAGTTGATGGTGATTGTCACTTGCTAAAAAGTTAGCTGTTTTTTCAGCAGTCAAAACACATCACTGTATTTTTCAAAGAGTTTTGCATGTTCCTGTTACAGATTCTTGAGATCACTCTATTGATTGCCAGCTACATTAACAACTTTCACCAGCTGAAAGGAGCTGCTCATCACCTCTCTGCCCCAGCATTACTGACACCTCAAAGTGGACAGAAACTCAAGGAAATGGGGAGTCAGCCACTTGTTGCAAACAGCAGGCCAACAAAATGTCCCACTTTGTTATGACCAGATTATGTATCATGATAATGTATCTTTGTTATGGGGTTTCGACACCGATTGAGAACTTCTTGATGTACAAGACAGAGCATAAGAAGGTCCATAAAGAAAATCAAAGTGGACAGGTTTGTAATCATTTCAGTAGTATGTAACAGGAGGAGCCCTTTAATTAAAGGCCTGGCCTGAACTGGAATGATGATGAACCATCTTAAAGATTAAGCTTTACTTGTGGTGGCTTGTGTCTACAGACCAGAAATAAATGTGTCTGTTGATCATGATGGGGAAAGGTGACCTTGGGAGCAATTGTATAGATTTTAGTAGTTTTCTAGATATTTACTCAGGGACCAGACTGTCTTCAACTCTTCATCTCTATTTTTCCTAAATTGCACAAGTTGTATAACATTCATTTTGCAAAGGAAGTTTTGTTCAGAAAAAAAACCCCAGTCAAATGCAAAATATTTTCCATTTCTAGCACCATCCTTATCTGCAATACAAGCACCATGGGACTAAAAAGAACAAATTGTTTGATTTTTATAGATGTTTCTCCTTTATAAAAAAAAGGCAAATCATGCAACTATTATAAATTTAAAGAGTATTCTTGTGATGCACTCTAGCCTTTGTTATACAGCTATTTTACTTGGGCAAATCTTTAGCCTTGGTCTGGTAAATTTCTAAATAATTTATCTCTGCCCCAGCCTTTTGGAAAAATCTAAATTGAACAAGCAGTGTACTTAGTATAGTTCTGCTAAACACAATCCTGTACCTAATTTATTCTTTAATCCATAATAATAATACAGATGCAAGAATGATTCACAATTCAAAACCAAGAATGACATAGAAAGTTATTGCTTGAACTGTTGTGAGTAAACTTGGAGACATATGCAACATATAAAATCCATGTATAATGTGTATAATGTATATACTTTGGTTCAGAATAATATTTTGTAAAAGTTGTACTTCCTCTTTTTCATTTGTATCTATAAATTTTATATTATAATATTAATATAATGTTCTTTCACACTGAAAACATAATGCTGCATCTGCACTACCGGACCTCGGAAAACCTTCAGTTGCTTTTTACAGCTGCAAGCCTCAATGCTATGTAGGGCCAAATATCTAGAAATTACCCCTGTTTTTTCTTCCAATCATCTTATTTTCATTTCCATGCAAATAAACCCCTTATGCAGGCTCTGAAATGGATCAGCAGCATAATCTGATAGATGATTTAGGTCCAACCATACAGAAGATAGTCAAATACACATCACCAATTTACATACATTTCACAACTTCCACTTCTGCTCATGGTAGTGATCATGGATCATTAACCCCTTGCTGCTGCCCTAAGCACTTTGGTTTTTTTTTTGTTGTTGGGTTTGGGGAGGATTTTTTGTTAATTTTTCTTTTTAATTGATTACTTTAAACTGTAGTAGTTTCACAGTTATGAGTTTTAATATTTGAAGATTGCAAATCTCCTTTATGACATTTAAGCATTTCAGATATATACATACTCATACTGAAATAAAAGGGATTTTCAGGTGTTTGCCCTATGTGAAAGGTAGGGAGTATCCTCCTGAAGAATAGATTGGAGTAATACACAAGTTGTGAAGAGAATATGCTCTTCAAAAGTGGAAGGACAAACTAGCAAGCTGATCTGATAAATACATCTCTTCTAAAAGCTCTCAGAGTCCTGGCACAACTTCTTAAGTCTGTGGGATCCTAGCACCAGTTTATGAATGGTACTATGGGCCAATGCTCTGCCTTGAAAATGACAAGCAAATAACAAACATACTGTATACAGATGCTTTCACATTTGCAATGTAGAAAGAGCTTCCTTGTAGCTTTCACTGTTTGGTGTGGGATTGTGGCACCAGATCCTTATCTTTCAAGGAGGCAGGGCCTCCTTGGAAAGCAGGAGGAGGTTTACCTTTCAGTGGGTGGCCAATCCCCTGCCACCATTAAGAAAAGCATATTGGAAGCTACAAGAGACCCTGCCACTGACTGCAGCATCCTTCTGTGCAGCATCCTATGTGAAGTGATGCAGATACACGGTAAAATTGAGTCAGGGATTAACATCCCTTTGCAATCAGCAGAAAAGTTGACTTTCAGAGATTCAGGGGAGGCAAGGTCTTCGCAAATTGAAACACACTACTACGTCAGTTATACTGAGGTTGTCGTCTAAAGCTTCTCATATAAGATTAGAAACTTCAGTTTACAAATACAAAAATCTTCATGTCATCATGAAATTACAACTGTCAATCTAGAATACTCCAACTACTAATTCTTTACTAATTGTCCAGTTTCAAATGAGTGTGGCAGATCACGTTCTATTAGAAGGCAAAACCAGTGTTCTGCTAGTAAACTTGTTCATGTAGTTTTAAAAATCTTTGTTGATTTTTGTGTGATACACAATACAAACAGCTGATGTGCAGATTTTGAGGTTTTTTACAGTTTTCATTAACACAGCTTTACAAACTGCTGTTTTATAAAGCAATAGACAATTTTTTGAGTATGACCTTCCTGCCTGCCTTCTGGTAGATAATTCTAGATATTGCTTTGCTTTCCAGTGTTGAGTTCTTGCTGTTGCAGTGCATCCCTACACCATAGTACCAGAAGCAATCCATGCATTAGCTTCTCTTTTTTTAGCAGCACCTTCCTGACTTAGTGCCACTAACTGCTCATTACAGGTCACCATTATTCCCAGGCAGTCACATTACCACAAATGCTGTGTTAATTTTTATGAAAGAAATGCACTCACAATCACAGTTACCATGACAACACTACATTAAACAATGAAGTTTCTAACAGGATTTTCATTAGCAGGAGCAACGTTTCCGTTGTAACCTCCTCAAGACACTTTCTTCAAGTTAACAGAGTCAGCAGGTAAAGTCTCCTACACAAACACTTCCAAACACATCTACTTAAGTCTCAAGGGAACTTGCTCCATGTTATAATCTAGCTCCAGAACTACTTAGGGGATACCACACAAGACAGCAAAGCTGATAATCTGTGCTGCTTTCCTCACTTGGCCCAAGAGCCTCATGAGTGATCCACATTTCAGCCTTAACCTTGAGTCATGTACTGAAACAATTCATACCCTGCTACATAATCCATGACTAAAGCCCAGGTACAAATTAGACCTTTCTCACCTTCAAATCTTCAGCAGCAATGATATGATGGGAGCTGTCAGACAAGCAGTGACCTCTGGGGCTGATGCAGAACTTCCCATACTCAAGGCTTGCAGAACCTAGACTGTAAAAGTATTCTCAGGGTGAGATGAATGTGTTAGCACATGCAAGGATACCTCACCTCCCATCATGAACTTCAGAACATCTTTTGTGCTTGGTTTGAGCTAGTGGTCAGTATCAGCAATCAGTACAAATGGTCAATGAATCTGAGCTTGACAATTACTGAAAGATCACTGGTAACTCTCTGTATAAGCAATTACACGGATTTAAAAATAATATTTGGAATTCAGTGTAAATTAATATAGTCACTGAAATTCACTCTGCCTTGTCAGTTTTTGTGCAGCAGTATTAGTAAGCAAACTGTGATTTCTGAAACAAGCAACACCTGTTTACTCCAGTAATACAGCTGGCAAATGACAAAGCTTTGTGTTTCTAAAACAATTCACAAAATTAGTGTTTTCTGTTATTTTAGATTTAAATCAATTTTGGGTTCTATTTAAATTTAAAATAGAAGCACATATTTGCCTATAAAAGAAGGCAGCTGTTGGAGTTCCCCAGCAGACTAACACAGTTTTTATAGGTTTTATTTTTTTTAGGTTTTCCTGAAGGAAAAAAATTATCCATGTGTAAAGGAATGCACCAATTAAAGCTTTAGGTAGAGCTTTAATAGTCCATACAGCTTAGTGTAAACCACTAGTATGAGTTAATTTTAACTAAGGTGATTAGTAACTCAGTAATAATGAATTAGGAAGAAATCTTCCTTTTTTTCCAGGTTTCTTAGGGCAAAGGAAATGAAACCAAGTAAGGTGAAACTTAAAATACTTAGAACTCTAACTTCATTTCAAAATCGGATTTCACTAGAACTTACTAATTGTATACCCTTACACTGTGCTTCCTAGCTCAGATTTAAACTGCAGTATCTTCCAGATTTGTCACCTCTCTGCCAGTGAGTAAAACACTGTAAAAAGACTTTGCTTTTTAGTCTCACACTCTTGGCTGTTGAAGCAATATATGCCTAGATCATAGTGCCAGGAGCAATTCCTACCTTTGGCAGAGGAAGAGCAGCTTTGTCCAGGATTTTTACAGCCTCTGATTATAGATCAGCACCGTCTTCATATACCAAGATGTAAGAAATAGTCTGTTGAAATGAAATAATGCACTTAGAAAGGCATCAGCATGACCTGCCACAGTACAACACCAAACAATGAAGTTTCTTTCTGAATTTTAATTAGCAAGACCATAGTTTCCATAGGGGGTTAGCAAGCGTTCATATAAAAACCTGTGAAAAATCACCATAGGCCTCTGGGACTGAAACTGATTATGGAAGTCAAACTTAGAAAAAGTTTTCTTTAAAGAACAAGTATTACTTAGGGACTGCAGAAGGCTTGGGGAAGGAAGAAGGAACAGTTAATTCTGAGTTAATCATTATGAATGAGGCCACTTTCCTTGTTTTGATCAAACAGATAAAAGGACTTGGGTTTTTCTCCTTCTCTAGTCTCAGACAATGCAAAGCAGCTACTCAGATACAGAAGGTCAGCTGTAATTGCTGTCCTAAGTTTTAGGTCAGTTCTGACTTGTTGGGTTCATCTACAATCCTACATCCCTTTTGTATGCTGGGCCATCCCGCTGTTGTACTGTGCCCTGTAAATCCTACTTTCTAATCCAACCCTTTTTGGATCCGATCTCTGACCAACAGATTTTATTAGAAATAATCTAGCCCATATCCTGTTTGTTATAGCATCTTATTTGTATTTGCAACAGTTGATTTGTATGTCTCAGTAACTACAAAATAATTGCACTTATTTTTTTTATAGAGAAGTTAACTTATCAGGGCATGGGAACTATGTCAGGTCTTGTCTCACTCCCTCCACTGCTAACAAAGCCATCTTGGGGACTGTTATCAGAAGCCAATGTTTAAGGCTGAGGTAAAATAAAGGACACCCTCCAGTTATGACATAGTTATTAACCCCTGGCCTTCTCCACAGCTGAAGTACTTTACATCTTCAGAACAAGCTCTATAGTCGAGGTCCCCCAAGGACTCGTACCGCCAGCTCCGCTCACTCTGGTACCAAGCCGGGGCTGCGGGTCCCATGGTTCTGCACTCACCTCAGGGGCGCGGCGGCCACGGCCCCCGAGGCGGCTGAACCCGCTGCAAGCGCTGACAACCCTCAGAGAAGCTCCCGGCCGCCGCACTGCTCTCGGTTAAGCCGAGAACCCCCCATCCACCGCCGCCTCCACTGCCACCGCCTGGGCAGCCGCCGCCAGCGCCGGGCATAAAGCGGGAGGGGAGGCGGAGCGAGGCAGCGGCTCGGCCCCGCTGGGAAGCGCCTCCGTTCCCCGGTCCGCGGAACTACACCTCCCAGCGTGCCCTGCACGGTTCCTATGGCAACGGGGAGCCAGGCCCGGGCCTCGAGGAGCGATGGCCAAGGCTAGGTAACGGGGAGCCCTGTCCGGGGTCGGTGAGGGGGTTCGCCCTTGCTGCCAGGTGGGGAAGTAGCCAGCGGCGGGGAGGACAGCCCGTAGGAGAGAGGGAGGCAGGCAGGCGGGTACGAATGCGGGCAGGCTGACAAGGGGCCGTTTCGGCCTCTGCCCCCGAAAGCCAGCGGGGCCGGGGATGGGACGGGCGCACGCCTGCCCCTTGATGCGCGGAGCCTGTGGCTCCTGTCTGGGACCCCATAGAAAAGGGGTTCCCTACCGTAGAAATCCAGCTCCACCGCCCCGCACGTGGCCTTAGGGGAACCTGAGAAGGAGCAGCCCTCGCTGCCCTGAGCAGTAGCTTCCCTGGGAAACCGAGGGCACCTGGGCTCCTCCCGTTGCCAGCAGCCGGGAGCTCCCGGCTGCAGAGACCGCCAGCCTGGCCCGCAGGGCGCTGTGAAAAGCCTTCATCGTCAGAAAACCTTTTAAAGGTACCTTGAACGCGCTCAAAACGAAGTCTCCTGCCACACAACTGGTACTCACTCAGCGTGTGCCGCAAGTGGCTGCTGGGGTAACCTGAGGACTTGTGCTTAACTTGGTTTTGTTAGAAAAAGTACCTCGACAGGCAGAGGGCATGTGATGTGAAATAATAAATAACAGGAATAATAAACCGCAATACCCTTCATTTATAGGTATTTTCTGGAATTATGGTCTAGGGTATGCTGTTTTTCTTGGATGACACTCGTTTTGTTTTTTTCCGCTAGTGATACTTTGTGGGATCTTGCTATAGCTGAAGTGGAGAAGAGAGAAAAGGCTGACAGCGATGGCAAACGTGCAGAAGTTTGGGAAAGATCAGTATTATTTATGGGAAACAAAAATGGGGTAATGCTAAATACTGTGCAGTTCTGTGCTTTCTGGACATAGTTTGTGTCAGGGAATATATTTGGTATTTTCAGATACTAAGGCTAAAGACAAAATACATGTTCTCGTTCTGCGGAGAGTGGTCATTCCACAAAGTGTGGACCAATTAGATATTATTACAATTCAGAAATTCAAGTTTATGGTTTGGAAGGTCAAAACTTCAACCATTGGTATCAATAATATGCTTATTCTTTGAGCTTTGGCTTCATTAATTTTGTTTAAAAAGTAACTGCTGGAAATACTGCTACTCTCTTCACTTGTTTGACATGTCAAATTTCCCATTGTAGAGGTTTAACTGGTAACAATCCAATATAAGTGCATTGTTACCAGTTTTGTTGTAGATAGAGGCCTTGAAATCCAGCTACGAATTGTGCTTGTATTATGTCAGACCTAGCTGAACATGCCTTGTCAGTGATTACAAACTCATGATTCCACATGCCTAAGGCTGTTTTAACTCATTGTCCCAGTAATGTTTGATCATTAATAATTTCTTATTTTATTTTGTTAGCATTTATTTGTAAAGTAAATAAGGAAATATTTGCCTTTTTGACCAAGTGAGTCATAGTTTTAAGAAAACAATTTTTATTTTAGAAGGTTTGGTGTATGTGCAACCTCCTTATCAGCAATTTTTAAAATACCTTTTTCAGTGAAAATACAAGGACTTTTCAGATTTACCTGAAATTCACTGATTTTTTGACATAGGAAAGGACACATAAGTTAACCATAGAAGTGCTAGCCCCTTTAGTGTAGGATGGTACTCAATGTCTGAATTTCAACAGTGTAAAACACATTTTTCTGTATGTATATTTGTATTTTAAACATTCTTTTTATTTCCATCTCATTGGTAATAATTAATTCCAGTGGAAACCACACATTACATAAATGTATTATTAAAATTAAAAACTATTAAGCAATTTAAGAGAGTTGGCCAGGTTAATCACTAATGTCTAATTTTAAGCACACTCTTCTTTTTACTGTGTTTGTCATCTCTATTAGTTTATAATTGCAATAATGGTAGTGTACCTTGATTCTGACAGAAGGCTGGCAGTTCAGTTTCCACTTTAGGGCTACAAACAATTACAGGAGTTTACACTTTTCCAGTACTTTATTACTGGAACATTAAATGAGTGAGTTTCATTTAGCAATACAACTTTTATGCTTTAATGAGAGTACAATAGGGGTCTTCTTTGTTTTTAATTTCCAGGGAAAGACTACTATTATACTGAGGTGCCTCAAGAGGTATGTGTTAAATTTTTAGAAGTTGTTCTAAAAGTAATTTTAGAAGTAGTTACTACCTGTCATCTGAGCCCTTCAGTCCTCCTCTTCCAGTATTTGGCCATCTATTCAGGTTGGGACTGCTACTCCTCCTGTCTTCACCAAATGAGACCTGTTCTCTTAAAGTGTCCTCTCTGTACCTCTGTTTGTAAGCCAAATTCTGAACTGACTGATAAATATAATTTAGTATCTGCAGAATTAACTGTCTTTATTTAGAAGATCTTGACAAAATGAACTTATTTTTCCTTACATAGGGAGGAGATTCCAAAGCCGACTTTAGCCTTGGAATATACTTTTGGAAGAAGGGCAAGGAGACCCGATACAGTGAGTATCTAGAAATTACAGTTTACCATATCTTTGTTTATATTTACACACACATAGAAATCATATATATGTTTTGGTTTTGTGTATAAGAATTTTAGCTTATTGTTTGTGAAACATTTATCTAAATTAGCTAGCTTAATTTTCTGTTTCAATCTGTAGTATGTTTATCCCTCTCACTAAAATACTGTAGATCAGAGACAAAAGTATAGACCAAAACAATCAGATTAGTCTATAAATGCTACCTTGTTTGTTGTGTTTGAATGCTTTTATTTTCCCATTGTAACATAGTATGCACACTTTTGTCTTTGAAATGCAAACAGTATAAACCAATCAAGATATCTTACAACTAGTTTTGTGAGAAGAGCAGCTATCTTAGAGGATGTAAAATCATAATGAAATTGTGGGGCTATGTGTCTGTATCACTAATTTTTGTACTGCAGATTATATTAACAGAAATATTGAACCCATTTCCATCACAGCACAACACTGTCCAGCAGCAATAACTATTGTTGCAAGTTAATTGCTGTTTCTGTTACTGAAGTAGGGAGTGGAAAATCTGACTCTGAAAGATAAAAATCATGTAAAACTTTTCCTAGAAACTAAATGCTACAGTAGAGGTTCATTACTTTTCCAGTTGCAAGCCTCTCAAAAAGCATTGGTCTCGAGCTGCGATAAACAAAAAAAAAGGGAAGAGAACATAATTTTTCTATGTTTATTATTAATCATGTTGCTTCTTGACTTTTTTACTTTACCACAGTCATTTATCAAGACAGTCATAAGCATACCAGGAGTCTTTCATAAGTGTTGCATGGGATTTCTTTAACATGGGGAGTTTTCTATTTGGTTTTGGTTTTCAGAAAATACTAGTGAAATAATGTATGTTCTTGTTCTGAGCCACTTGCATGAAAAGCCAGTTTATTAGGTGACGATCTTCTCTTGATGTTGCATGGAAGCACACATTTCTAACATAAAGAAACTCTTTTACAGCCTAAAGATGTAGCTCATTTTTGGGAGCTAGGTGGTGGAACCTCGTTAATGGAACTCATTCGAGTACCAATCACTAGTAACAGCATAAGGTAAGTGATTGCTATTAGCATTCCAAAGTTAATTCCAGGTTTCCTTCAAACTTAAGTAAATCTCTAGACCTTTTATTGTGGAAAACTGTTTCAAAATGTAAGATAGAACATCTATATTTTTTTCTAAAAAACATTGTAATAACCACCAGTACTTTGCTGACCTTCCTGTTCATAGTTCTCTCCTAATAAGGCAAGTTCTTCAGAATCTCCAACTAGAGGAAGCGATAACATGAACGAAATAGGTTGGCCTTAAGTAGCTAGAACAAGAAAAACGCACAAAGAGAAGACATTGTATCTTTATGCTCAGTGAAGAGCAGAAAAAGCAATTTTTTGTATGCCTGGGGCATGCGAAAAATAAAATCTTGCTTCCTACTTCTCTATGCAAATGTAGATGGTACATCTGTGAAGAGCGGTATTTTAAAGTGAAAAATAAGGCAAGAAATTGTGACCAAAACAATGTGTTTTCTTGGAAGTGATGTGACCATCTGATGAGAAGATGAGTGAGCTTTAACTTCTATGGAAAAAAAAAGAGGGATACAATTATTATCGTGTACATTTCCTACTGTTTTGGCTATGGAGATAGTGCCATTATTTAGTGAGAGACTAAGAAGGAATAAAAAAAACTTCTGGGATGTGAAGCTTTTTGTTTCTAGAAGAGCTTGGGGGTAAAAATCAACTATAATTTTTCAGTTATTGTCTAAATGAACTTAACAGGGCTTCACCTCCATCAGTCTTTTCTTCCCTTTTTATTGATAAGGAATCTGCTCATGTGGATGATGTTAAGATTCTTTGATGGGGTAGCAACATTGTTCTGTAAGACCACTTCCGTTCATAAGGCAATATTTTAATATGCATAAATTCTACCATTTCAACTGAATGTAAGTGCTTTTCACTGGTTTTCCCATCTGTCTGTAGTCAAGCAAGTTCAGTGACTATATCTAGTTTCACCAGGAGACTGTTCACTGGATTTGTTTCCTCACAGCATTTTATAGTGAAAGTGGACATTCACTTTGCTCTGTAGTCTTTCTAATACCACTCTGGTCTGGAATCCCCCTTTTCAGATCAAGATGGAATGTGAAAGAAAGATTGCATATATTCGAATGGTTGCTTTTGCAATCTTCTTCTTTACAGTTGCACTTTAATGCAGTTTTGGGAGGCAGGGGTTTGAAAGGAAAGGAATTTATATGTAAAACATTTGTCACCATAAATGATGAAACATAAAATGTCACCATAAAACAAATGTCACCATAAAAGCCTCGTAATCACTAAGTACATCTTGAGTACTCTGAATTCTTCCGTTTATCTTTCAGAAGACTTTCTCATACACCCATTTGATGTTCCAGCTAATTGGCATGGTCCATGGAACAGAATACTGCCCTTAACCAGATTTTCCATTTCATATTACAAATGAATAATGAAAGTATTGAACTTCCTAATACATTAATGGTTGGGAAAGATCCTAACCATTTGCTAACATTGCTTCATCTGGGATTGCAGAGTTATGAGATGACAGGGACATGTGATACTAGCAGGTCCCAGTCATACAGGAAGAAGGAGCTCAGGATATTTGCATATTTTTACTGCTTTGAAACACCGTCTACAGGCAGAAAGTTTGATATACACAGTCCCCCCAAAACTCTGATGGAAAGTTGCCAAAGTAACAGCTCTGAACAAGAGACAAGGGAAAGGTTTCTTCAGAACTCAGAATATCCTTAAAAGCTACTTTACTATGCCATCACATTTAATTCTATCTTAGCATCTATATTTTCACATTTGTTGCTTTCAGCATTTGTTCTACAGGTGTGATTGTATATGAAAATGTTGACTCTCTCATGCACTAAAGATTTGACCAAATCATGCTTTTTCATTAGGACATTTGCTGTAGTTCTTGTATTGGATCTGTCCAAACCTAATGAACTCTGGACTACTATGGAGAAACTTCTGCAGGTCACCAGGAACCACGTGAACAAAATTTTAGCCAAACTAGAAAAGACAAATCCTGAAGCAGCTACTGAAATTAAACAGAGGATGCGGAACAATCTGCAAAGGGATCATCCAGTAAGTTGCTTCTAATATTTTCTCCAGATGTCACAGGCCTTTATACAGTTAAAGATAATGCTTTTGAAAATCATAAACAACTCTTTTAGATTTTTATGCATGACTGAAAATCCATTTGATGTAGATGAACCTGTTCACCGGAAAATTATAGCAATTTAATAAAAATTCAATAAGAGCAGAAACAAGGAAAGAAGGTTTCTTATATCTTTTTGTTAGATATCTAATGTGATTGTTATGGCATGTTACACCAATCAAAAGAAATAGTTTTAGAGTAGCAGTTTGCTTCTCCCCCCCTCATCTTTTTAAAATGAAGATGAAAACTAGAATGTACAAAAGTCATCTAGCAAGAGACTAGCTGAAGGTACAAATTTAAGCAAAGAATATAGTTATAACAGCCATCAACATGACTATATACTTTGCATTTATTTAAATGTCTATCACAAACTCAATGCCTTTTGATAATCTGACAACTAATTAAATTATAAAGTTTCAGAAATGTTAACATCAGTCCTTTAAACATAATTGCTAACTAAATCTCTGGAAAAGCTAAACTAGATTATGCGCAATAAAAATGAAAAGTCATTGTGCATTAAACCTCTGCAAATGTTGTGTGTGTATAATCCATAAATAAGTATTCGACAGTTCAAAGACTTGGCACATAAATCTAGTGACTGTAACTTCTATAAAATGCTGCAATACAGCAAATGCATATAAAGCTAAAAAATTTAAAGCTTAGACTTTATGAGAAAGCAACATATGCAACACTCAGTAGATTTAGAATATAGGGTTTGAGATCTTCTGGATTATTATTTTATTTTTTACTTTTAGAGGAGGTAATTCAAAAAAAGAAAATACCTGCGAGCACACTTGGCAATAAATCATGACCACGGTGTTAAGTTTACATGTAGGGGCTTACATATCAGAAAACTGCAAGCTTTTTTCAGTGAGTAAAAATGAATAAGGCCATTAATTGTCAAGAAGAGAAGACTTACTATACTTGCCCTGTAGGGAATACAAATTATACCTTCTTAATTAAAATTGCTATTCAGCCTTCATTATCAAAACCAGAAGGAATGCAAACAAATGTTACGTTACTCCTTGGTTGTCTTTTTGCATCGTTGTTGTTCAAGAAAAAAAATTATGTCTATTTTATGGGAGAAAACACCATCTTTTTATTGTCAAAGTCAGTTTATTTGCCTTTTAGTAGCTAAATATATTTTTATGATAAACAGGAATTGATGAGGTTCTTACAGGGTTTTTTTAAAGATATATTCCATTGCCCTGGATAAAGAATTATTAACTATGATGATAAAGGATATAGATGCAGACCTTGTTTATAATGGCTGAATGTACCTGAAATAGTCTATAGCCAAAATTAATTCCATAGTCAAAAGATGAATGGGGTCTAGTAGGCCAGTTTTAATGTTTCGGATGTTATCCAGAATTAATTTTTTCTTAGTTAAGAAACTTTTTTTTTTTCAGGTCTCTATTCCTTATAACTAGTTCTAAGTTATGATAATCTTGCTCAAAGCTTTTGCCTCGATATTGTACGAGTGAAGCCATTATTCTTCCTCTCAAAGCAGAGGACTTTCAGTATGTGCAGCTTCTTGCTAATACTCTGACTGTCATTTAACCTGTATGTGAAATACCTGGTTTTACAAGGGAAGAGTTAGGTCAGCCTCTGCTACAACACATCTCTTTGCCGCTCTGCTGCTACCAAACCAGTTTGACTAAATAATTGCGTGAACACATGAGGGGATTGTCTCATTTCATATGGGCTACAGGAAAACCTTCCAGATAACTTGAGAATTATTGTAATCTACTTATTAAAACTTTTATCAGAAGTTAGCTGTTTAACAATTAATGTTTTCATCCATTGGCATTTTCATGGTTGTTAAGTGACATTTCCTTTTTTCTGCTTGATATCAAACATTTGAAAATCGCATTAAATATTTTTTAAGCATTTGGAAAATGTGATGTGGGGAGGACAAATGTGTGACACAAGCAAATCATTCAGCTTAATTTTCTTGAGCCTTTGTCTCTGTTACCTTGCCTATGATGCAAGGAGGGGGAATATGTAAAAAAGCTGGTTCCACTAATCCAGTGTGGCACCTGTTCTGAAAATATATGAGGTTTTTTTCCTCTCTTCCCATCTCATCTTGGAGCTGGAATGTATAGTGTAAGAGCCCTTTCATGCCGGTAAGTGTTCTGACTGCTCAGAGGGAACATTTCCTGACCATTTACAAAGAAAATGAGAATCTTGTAGAATATGGTATGGATATTGCATTAAAGGTGCTTCATCTAACTTAAGGTTTTGAAAAAAATAAAGCTTGTGTTCTGTGGATTAATTTTAGTCCCTTTCAGTTGTTTTAACAGTTGCAATCTTCTACAGTTTGTTTACACTGTTGAACTGTTGCATATTTGTTTAATAGGATTATGAGTTAGTTGACCCTTTTCCAATACCTTTGGTGATAATTGGAAGCAAATATGATATTTTTCATGTAAGTAATACTTAATTTTATTTTATTTTTATAATAATGAAAAGATTCCTAGTAAAGATTCTATATAATAAAATTTTTATAATAGTAATTATTTGAACAAAAGTATGGCCAAGTCAGTCTTCTTCCACCAAAAAATCTTTCCATCCAGCAGCATTAAGGAAGACCTACTGTCATTCCTTTACAAAACATTCCCACTCTGATGATTTTTGAGATGTACTTGGAAAATGTTGAGATATAAGTTGCTGCAGGCTAAAGAGCGAAGCAAGAAAACAACATGTTGGTGACTTTCTTTTATAATGAGATAAGTCCAGCTCCATGTGCCCCTTCTGACAGCAGCTTTAAGTTTATGTCAATAGAAGAGAGGCGTCTCCTGCCAGCTAGTCAGACTTTTTGGTAGTTGTGTCAGAACAAGCAGTAAACTATCATTTCCGTCTTGAGCTCTAAGTACTTCTAAGTTTCTAGAGGCAGTTTTAAAGCAGCACTTGATCGTGAGAAACTAGAACAGTATGTTTGATTTTTAGCTGCCGTGCTGGCAGCCTGAGCTTCTCTGGATGACTATATACTGCATTGGTACTTGGCTGAGTTACCTAATTCTTTATTAATAAGACACGTCTTTCATACTGAGTGTTTATGCTGTGCCATGACCTCTTTAAAAATCAATGACTCTAAGGTAACCACCATGGAGTAACAGCACTGTTCTTCTGGAGTCTATGAACAGACTCCTGCAGGCTTCACTGGGACCAGAGTTTTGCCCACTTTATCCAGGGAAGGCTATGTACATGATCTGATATTAAAGAAACAGTGATGAAAAGGTATTTTTATTTACTTTTCAAATCTTGCAGGTACTGGAACTTAGAGAACATTTAGCCAAAGCTGTACTGAAAGTTAAATATTTTCACAAAAAGAGAACTTACAGGCAGTATTTCTACTTCTAAAAATTTAAAACAAAATTAAACAAGTTAATAGAAAATTCAGTACACATTCCGCAATTAAGAAACTTTTCTGGACTAACATGTTGCCTGAATTAGGCTCCCTCTGAAAAAAGAAACAAAGAGAAATTGTGACATTTCCTTTCAGAGTAGGCTGTTACCGATTCTGTCTTAAGATATAATTATGCTGACAGCTGAAAGCCTCATATATTGTAGCCTAAGTGCATTGCAGTTTATTAAAAAAAAAAGTTAAAAGTTCTAACTGTAACATTTTGGGGTTTGTTTCTTTCACGTGTGTTCCAATATCAACTTTTTCAGGAGTTCGATTCTGAAGTGAGGAAAGTAATAAGCAAGACACTTCGATTTGTTTCACATTACTATGGAGCGTCATTAGTGGTGTGTATATTGACTTTCTAACTATGGATAGAGAAGTTAAGCAGTATTTGTGTTACAAAACAATGGTTTAAAAAAATAGATATGTAAAATTCCTGGAGGAAATGGATTTGTCTTACAGTACCTTTATTCACGAGCGAATCTGCCGGAATGGGTTACAAGTATTGGCAGGGGATGGATGGACGGATATAACTTGTGAACAAACAAACCAGATAATTATCAGTGTCAGCAAAAACTAAACACAAATAGTAATCTGTTAGCCAGCTCAGTTCCTCTATCAGTTTACTGCATGTCTGGAATTTTATTTTTTAATACAAGAAAGGAGGACAGGCAAAAGTGATCGCCCTCGATAGAATTGGAGAACTGGCCTTTTTGGTAAAAGCATGAATTTATGTCTCATGACCTGGCTTTAGTAGAGTTAAGAACTTTCATCCAAGGGCTCATTTTCACAGCAGTTTGAGTAGATTATCACGCTCACAGTGTTGAAGAATAAAGGCAGGGATTTTTTTACATTAATAAGTAGGATCTGCCAACCATGAAGACAATGAAGCATTTATGTGGGTATATAAATTGATTTCAAGTTTAGCAGATCATCTTCTGAGTAAGAGCAGAAACATGCATGCTGAGGTTAATGCAAAAAAGCTGCCTCTTGGGCTCTTTTTACAACAGAAAATGGTTCTAATTGTATCAACCATCATTTATGTAATAAATAATATTTAATTGTGGCTTATTTTGATTAGCGATAACTTACATTGGTTTTAAATTCTTATGATCACAGCATGTCCTTTAAAAACAACTGATTGATGATTTATTTTTTAAAAAAGTATTTAAGCATTACTGTAGTTAAAAATAAAAGAACAGGAGCCTGAAACTGGCTGCTGAATCCTGATTCCCATTGAAATGAGTGGGAAAAACTTAATTTCCCCCAGTAGGGATCTGACTTCTTTCTCTAAGACATGAATCTGTTAGGATACAAAAGCCCTTGGACATGAGTAAGCATGATGTTTGAGAAGATATTCTGGGAGCTGCTTTCAGATAAATCTGTGCCAGTTCTGCCACTATCAAGTTGCTTTTATGTTGTGTGAACAATTTTATAGTTATTCATAATATTTGTATTTATGGTATTCTGGATAATTTTTTATGTCATTTAAATCTTAACTGATTCATCTTGGGCAAAAGCTTTGTCTCTTAATGTACATGTTTCAAAAGTTTGAATATTTTAAAATTTGTTCTTTAATCTTTATTTATGTTATTTTTCATTTACGCTTTCTTGATCTATATATCCAGTGACAAATACATTCATGTTTTGGGAAGGGAAGATGAGATATTTATTCTAGTAAATTCACTGAACGTATACCAAATTTATTGATGTCAGGATTTAGCCAGGCTCTATCTGAAATCCTCTACGTAGATGACATAATGTAATATTTCTATGATGGAAGATCATAATATATGTTTTGTTTTCTGATTCATTTAGTTTACCAGTAAATCTGAGGCTCTCCTGCTGAAAGCCCATGCTCTTATTAATCACTTGGCATTTGGCTATGATAAAAGGTAACATAATTATTGTCCAACTGTTTTATGTCTTGCCCAGAGTCTAAAAGTACTTAATAAAAATGTTTTAATCACCAGACCTTTTTTTTTTTTCTTAAATATGATCTCTCTCCTTATTCATGGAGTTTGACTCCTGGCTCAATTGCCTGTCTCTGCATAGGACAGTGATAACTCCTTGGTTTTGATCCCAAAACATGGATTAGAAACATGGTCACCACTAGAATTGAGTAGATTTTTATTTCCATTTATTTGTATTAAAAGCCCAGTAAGAATCTGGTCTTGGCTAGAATAATGTAATTTTTTTGTTGAATGCTAAATGCTCACTTACTACATTTTCTTTTTTCTGTTTAGCAAATCTGTATCAGTGGATCACAGCAAACCTCTGTTTATACCAGCAGGCATGGATTCGCTGAGCCATATAGGTTAGGACATCTGTTCATTGTATTTGTTGCTTAATTGTTTTTTAAAACAAGAAAAAAAAGTTAAGAAAATAAAAACTAAAGTTAAATTCAGTTCAGCATCAGTTTTAACAGGTTATTGAAGGGAAATTGCTTAGAAAGTTTGAAATTATCATTCAATATGTATAGTACAGGGAATTACTTTGTTAGGTAGTTAAATAAACTATTGGGACTACTTCAAATAGTAAAGCACCAACAAGCTTAGATCTGAAAGAAAATATAATATACAGTACCACTCAGCCCTTTTCATGGTAGGAGATCAATGTTTTTTCAAACTTGTTGGAGCTTGTCACTGTAGAATATAAAACATCGTTAGACAGGTCATTATCCACAATTGTTTGACAATTTCTGTTGTTATGACAACATACATCACTTTGTGCTCTGTCGTAATCCTTAGGACCACCACCTGCCTCTGACAGTGATATTGCAAAGCTGTGTGCAAACACACCTTTGGAACTGTGGAAAAAAGTTTTTGAGAAAACATTTCCTCCCAAGGTAGGTACTTACATGTCTGCAGCACAGCCTCCTTCCTCATATAACAGTAGTAATACCAGCTACTGATTTTTGTCTTTCAAATCCAGTGACTGGCATTTCAGTCTCACTTAGCAGTTCTGTTCCTTCCAACCTTTTTAATTCATACATTTTTAAAGGTCCACATTTGTATGTAGTGGTCATTCAATTATTATCTTCTATATCTTCAGTCACCTTCCTACATTTAGTAATAATGAAAGTACTGAAGTCATCTGTTTTCTTCCAGAGTTATAGCATGACCTTTCATTATATCGAGAGACAAGCTGTACTGTGGTTTTGGAATTTGATAAGGTGACATATCCCCTAATAACCAACCCAAATGACAGTGATATTCCAAGGGAAGAGCTCTTCCTGGCTGCAGCAAGCTGCTCATCCTTGTTCTTCTAGGGCATGAGGCTTTGAATGTGTTAAAGTTCTTTGCCAAATCATGTCATTTTGCTATGGGAAGTGGTTGGATCTGCAAGGAAATCTGAGTCCCTTGGCACCTGCGTAGTGCTAAATCTTGTACATATTTCAGAAGGTTTTTTTGTCCCAAGAGGCAACCTCCCAAATACTTCTCCTTGCTTACTCAACTGTATCACAGATATTTAGCCCTGACCATTTCCTGCTCTACGTCATATCTGGGCAGGCAAAGAAGTCAGGGCTTCAAAACTGTGCCTCAAATTACGGTGTGCAAACAGGACTTTTTCTAGTTTTCAGTGTATGGATCTCCATTCTTGGTAAGAAGAAATCTGAATTCACCCTTTCCACTCACTTGGCTGCTACACAGCAAAGCCTACAAATTATTTCAGGTGGTTTGTGAGCAGAACAAATTATCACTACGATGCTGTTCTCAGTACAGTATGGCTCAACATGATAGAGACTAAACTTTACTTTTCAGAAACTATACAGAACTATTATTCTTCATGTTGATATCCTCATAGTGTTAAAAACCACAATAAACAGACACACGTCTCCCAGTAACTCCTGAACTCCTTCTGAAACAGCTGGAGAAATTAATAGATTTCTCATCTTGGAAGCTCCATTAGTGTTCTAAAGTAACAGTCTAATTAAAGAAGATTTAAAAATGTGCCAAGTAGATTCCCAGATTTCTGGTTTGGTTCCAAAATATGCTTTAAACTCTAAAGCTGTTTTTTTTATGCATTATACATTTCTTTTTCCATTGACTCATCTAATAAAAAGTATAATTGTGTCATTCATATGATTGCCTTCTTGCTACTTTCCATTTGGTATGAGTAAGGAGAAATGTGCAGGACAACATTTAAAAAACCCAAACAACTCCTCATTTGATAGTGTTTCTTTCTATTCATGTACTTGCTTCTTTGGAATTAAAGTTATAGTTCCCTCAGGGGTTAGTAAATGAAAATTCAGGTATTTGGGAAACAAATAGTAATCAATTTCTCAGCTATTGGAGTAATGCTTCTGGTAACTGGAACTGAATTCTACTCCTGAGTAGTAAATGCTCTAGCAAGAGCAACCTTAACTACACCCAAATGTCAAGGGCCAGAAAAGATATTTTCATTCTGAGGAGAACACCTACCAAATAAGTATATTTTCTTTCCTTTCAGATCTAGCTGCACTATTACTTTCTCATCATTTTATCAATCTAAGATTATTTGTTTTAACCTAATCTGTGTCCTATAGCACAAAATTTTTCCATATATGCAAGATTTTAATACATTTGTATTAAAAGCAAATAATTCCATTAGATCTACAGCATGGCATTTTCTTGTTAGAAGAACAGAAGATAGATTTTATCATTTGGGGTTTTGTAATTTCTCCTTTTAGAGTTCCAGTGATTTACAAGATACAAGGGACCCTGCACAGGATTTACAATATGCCGAGCATGAAGTTGACGTTATGAGAGCTCAGAAAAAACAGGTTTGTGGCTGTTCTCCAGTTGCTGTTCAGAGTCAAGTATTCCAGAACCACCAGCATTGCTGAATTAGCTTATGTAGAATATGGTCAAAGTCCCATTTTTGCCTTTAAATAACTTCAACTTTAGTTCACAGGTTAGTAGTTGGTTGGCCTTTTTTCCATTGGTAGACATTAAGCTGGTAGAGCACTGTTAGATCTCAAAATTTTGGCTCTGTAGTTTCTCTAGAAATTAATAATCCAAATTTTCTCTATAACTCTTCCAGGATTGTTTCACTAAAATAATACTGAAGCAAAGCTATGATGCTTTCTTAGCAGTAATTTCTTAATTTCTGCACCCTGTACTCTTATTTGAGGTGGAGTAGCAGAAAGTCTAGGAAGTGGTGTCAAGGTTTGGGGTGGGGGCTATTTATCTTTTTTATTTTTGTCTTTCTCCTTCAAAATCCTTTATTTAAACTGGTACTGAGATGATTTAAAAGGTACTGAGATGATCACATTTCTGACTCAGGTTTGCAGGCTATGTATGTTTTACCTTAAATAGAGGGAACAAAATTACTCCATATAGTGGTATTTGGCTTATCCCCTGAATTCTGGGAAAGACCTTTAGTAGGGAAAGGGTCTTTTTTTTTTCCTCTCATTAATTTTAAAGGTTTTCGGCATTTCCTTATATTTGTGATGAATTGATTTTAGGGAAAAATTCTGTGGCAAACTAGAGGAAGGTTAGAATATTGCCTTACAGTTATCAGTGTGTAACATCACATGAGTAGAAATACTGTATATAGTCTTCATTGATATCACAGGTATGGGTCTGTTAAAATCAGTCCAAGATGTGTGTGTTTTTCTTTGTTTGGAACAAATGAAATGTTGAACCTGGAATGAATGCTGAACCTGGAAACTCTCTATTTCATATAGATTCAGTTGTTTCACACACAGAAAATTTTTTGCTAGAATGACTGAGAAGCATTCCACTCTCTTCTCACAGCTTACAGATGGGCTATTTGTGCACCATTTAAATTCTTCATGGACCAAGTTGCTGCAGTTAAAGGAGGCTTTCCAAACAGTGCTTTAAGATGATGGATTGCACCAGCCTAAATCTTTTACAGACCCCCACCCTTCAGACGAAAGGCAGTTCTATTGAATTGCACTGCAGTTAATCTCACATAACCCCAAAATACACAGCAAACTTCATCTGTTTGCATGCTTGTAAAAGAAAGCTAAAGGATTAGGTTATAATTGCTGTCATGTCTTTGTAAAGTTTTGTTAGATTGTATAAGGCAGTAAACACATAGGTACCTGATCCAAAGAAATATGTTAATAATATAAGTAATGAAGCAATTTCAAGAGTCCCCTGCAGTCTTTCAATTCACACACTACCTGTAACGTCCTGTTAATGTAGGTATCAGTTCTGAAGTTTTTTCACATCAAGAGCAGTCTTAGAAATCCTAGAAATTTGTAAAGCACATTGCGTTTGGAATTCATAATGTAATCGCTTACTCAGTATATCTCTATATCTCAAAATAACTATATGGTGTAATACGTTTGTTAAGATAATGCTTATGTCTTGCAAAAGAACACACTGATTTGCATTGGTGAAATCATACAGGAAATTATCAATTTTCCATTTTTAAATAAAAAAGGCTTTTAGAATCTTAATCTGTTCAAGGGCATTGCAAACCAGTGTAGCTTCTTTTAGTTGGACTACTAAAAGCAACTTGAGCATTAAAGAGAAAATTACTTTTGTTATCTAAAGCTGTATCCTAAACTTCTCTATTATAAAGTTCAATTTTACATGATTATTTGCTGTTATTGAAATGTTTTATACTCCAAGAATTTTATTCAATTTGAAATGCACCAAGATAGCAATAAACATCTAGAAGAACTCTGTAGTTGCAGTGATTCTTGAAGTGTCTATGAAAAGTGGCAATACAAAAATCCAATTTTTAAAGCAACATTTTAAATGCATCCCAAGTCAGATATTCTTTATAGAGTCTCATGATATCTATTGTGTAGGAGGAACGGTATATCAAGATGTTTAATATGCAACATGTTGCTAATGAAATCATGGGACATAATACAAAATGATGACTGTATATTTCAAAGTCATTTAAGTGCATGTTATCATTTTTCTCAGTTACTTCTGGTTAGTCAGTATGCCACTTTGGACTCTAGGTGATCACCAGTTTGCTTGTTTATCTCAAAGATAAGCTTTAAAGGAAGAGTAACCACAAAAATATGGCAACAGAAATAGGATATAGCCCTGTCAGTGAGTCCGATAGAAGAACTAGCATGCCTGACTGACTCAGTCCTGATCAGGACTGTTCAATAATGCTGTAACAGATTTATAGATAACTGTGCCAGTTATCTATATAAAGCTTAATGAAATCAATTCCAAGTGTGTAACCTTGGTTGAAGTTTTTTTGTCTGCCTAGCAGTCTAAAAGGTTAAATTCTTGAGTATAAGATTAAAAAACAGTTTAGACAGAAGAAAGTACAGAAACAAGAAAGTACCTGGCTCACTCCCATGTCCTAGCTGTCAGCTGGTATTTATCTGAGATGCTTTTTGGTTGTACAAGTTGAGAGTCCAGCTCATCAGCATTCTGCCACAGGAGTATTTTCTTTTAGGCCAGATTATTTTGCCTCCTTAATATTTTCAGAATTAACTATAAGATGTGCCCCTCTAGTTCTAGACGTTTTTGCTCTGGAAAGCTACCTGAGGCTGTCCTTCTTTCAGTGTGCCTTTGTTCAAGGCATAGCACGTCTCACTACATCTTTTCAGAATTCTTTTCCTGGTTTTTGTCCCACAGACACACAACATGCAGGTTTATATCAGATAGTGCTGTTGCGATTGCTCACTGCTTTTTTGGTCTCTGAAGAATCCAGCACCAGGGATGGTCTTGGAGTTTACGTTTTTAATGTATTTTTTAACTAGCAGGTTCTGTGCAGGAATTGCTGGAATTTTCAGCTCTTTTACAGGGGTTTCAAGATTAAAGAAAAACATTCATTTTGCATGTTCATTGGGCCTTATACGTGTACCTTGCTGTTAACTCTTCATAAAGTTCACATAAGGCATAAGCAACATGGTGAACTTGTCAGCCGTTGCTCTCCTTTCTCTGCTAGCTTTTTGGCTTATGATGCTTTAAGGTCACCTTAATTTAGCTACACACATAACTTGAATAAGAGTGGGATTAGAGCTGTACATAACACCACCTGCATCTGTGAGAACCTATGAGGGCATAAAGTCTTGTTCCTTAGTTCCTTCTAAATGTTTGTGGCAGAGAGATTGGCACATGAGGGCGCTTGCTCTGTTTTCTTCCTCTCTTCCACAGAAGCAAGTGCTCTAAATTGTCTTTTCGAAGGTGCATTTTTTTGTCCCAGGTCTTGGCTATCCTGTTACGCCTTGTACTGCTAATGCTCAGAATAGGTGTTTGGACCTTTTTCACCTGGCCATTTGACTGCAGCTTCATTTGTTGAAGCAAATGATAAAGTTGACCTTGAGCTCCAAGAACTGTGTAGCTCCCAGTCAAGTACTTAAGAAATCAGTGTCGTGCAATGCTGGAATTCACCTTGGCTGGTCCTTGTTACACAAAGGTATTACATTAAGGATTTGTGCCGTTTTTAGCTGAAGCCTAATGCCATAAAACATACCAAGGAAAAAGAAAATTAAGTGCCTGGTGGTGTTTGACGTCAGTTGCAAGAAGTAATGAAAGCGCATCTCAACAAAGAGGGCTGTAACTGTTAAGACTTTAACAAGTCATAAACAGAAGGGGAGGTTCTGTAACATCTTAGGAGGAAGTATAGTCATATTTCCCCTAAAATAGAAGTGACCTAATTAAACTTGTCATTCACCACTAGAAGACATCTTGGTGTCAGATCTACAGCTGTCTTTTTGACATGGGGACTGTGCTGGCCAGCAGAATAAGAGCCATATTTTTTGAGCATACTTTGCTGACATGATCATACTTGGGAGACAGTTTCAGCCTCATTCAACAGAAGACCGCATATTGCATGGTGAACCTCCTTAGTCAGACCAGTGTTACTGGGCAGAGAAGTCTGACAGGCACTCTAAAATGGATAACAGAGCAGTAGCCTCTTCCATTTTCTCCAGCGGAGAAGTGTTACCCTTCATATTGAGGAGGAAAAGTTATTTAGGAGGTTTACTCAGCTGCCAAGAATAGGCTTTCTTGTTCACATGAAAACATGTCCAAATGGCTACAAAAGATAGTTTGTTTCTTTTTTTTAAGCCAACTTAAACAACATTATTACTGAAAAAAAAAGAGCAGTTACTAGATTTCCTACTGAAGCTTAGGTGCTTAAGATTTTTAATCTTTGGTTCAGTACTTGGCTATTTTTACCACGTTTCAAATTGAGGGCACTTTCAAGTGAGAAACTGCATGAAAGTCAAAATCCTATCATCAGTCCCTCAAAACAGAGGAAATGCAACAATTAAGGCTTTTCCTACAATCTTAATTTTTCCTCCTTGTTTGTAGACATTAATAGTATTGTCTTTAATTACATGATCATATACTATTTTGCTGATGTCTCAATTCAATTGTTCAGTATTTCTTTTCATCATTCTTATTCTTTGTGTACCTTATTTCTCAACCTGCCATTCAGACACTTCAATGAACACAAAAGTATTAATTTTTTTTTCTCTGAGAATGCGTGGTAATGTTATCTTATCCGAGTGCCTCACAAACATCAGTTAAGTCTTTCTTCCCAATCCCTTTATAAGATTAAGTGTGATCTTCCCTATTTGACAGATGAAGAATTTATAGAAACACAGAAGTACAGAAGCATTAAGGTTAAAAAAATCATTTCAAAATCCACTTTATGCCGGAGTTGAGACATGTAGGACAAGTTTCTAGCACTAATGATGTTTAAAGCACTGAGAGCACAGTGAAAGTATGTTTCAATTGCAGTTATTCATTCCTTGTAAATCTGACCTGTGCCCCCTACACTTGTTACCCAAACCCCAACATTTTGGCATACTTTGAGATATATTTTTTGGTGAATCTTCTTTCACTTTGGAAAGAGGATCTCTTAGTCTCTGTATCTGACTATACTGACTGTATAGTCGCAGTATATTCTATGTATGCTGCTTATGTTTGTAGTAGAGGACTCTGAGCAGGAAGGTACTCTTTTTCCAGAAAGGTGTTGGGGGTGTGTGTGATCTTTAAGCTGGATTTGAAAGATTTTTCCATTACATTTCTGACTTATAAAGTAAAATACATCCCTGTATTTTACATGAAAACTAAGGAAGAGCACTTTCCTTAATCACTGAATTTCTTAAAGATTTTTTTTTGTAAATATTCCTCCATTTAATCACATTTTTTTTTCATTTCTCATTCTTTAAATGTTAGTCTTACCTAGGTATGCCTCCAAAATAAATATTTATAATTTTGTTCTGTACTTCTATATGTAGTAGAATAGCTATACAGTTTTAAGATATGCTCTGGTTTTGATACTTTGCATTTCTGTGTTATTTTGAATTGCCTTTATACTGAACTGCCTTTCACCTAGCTAAAAGCATGGCAAAATAAATTCTGCTAAATTATTTGCCTGTTTCTTGAAACTGTTTAGTAAGATGATAAATCTGCAAGGCTAATTATTTAGGCAACACCTGTGGATATGACCCCCAGACGGCATTGTTGTTATATGTAGAATTTCATTGTCTAATTTTACTTCTTCCATTAGCCTTTGAGAAAGGGGTTAGAACTCGAATTATTTATTCAGCACAAATCAGGTAACATGTGCTCCTTAAAATATCACTGCTTTCTTTCTATTCCTAACTGTTGGCAAGTTTCCAACTGTTCAGTATGTTCTGAGATCATAATTACATTATAATAATAATCAGGGAGTGAAAATACTGAGTAAAGACTGGCTTAGAGATGGAAAAGTTCAGAAGTACTAGAGTTGTATTTAATAATGCAACTTAAGAGATTTAGCCTTCTTATACTTAATTGAACAAAAAGCAATTGTAGCACTAAGTTAATTTTTGCTGAAAAATATCTTCAGAAATAATTCCAGCATGCACCATTACATAAAATTCAGAAGATGAAACTGTTGTTTGGCAATGTTGCTAGAACCTTTTATTATAGGCTTCAAAATTCCCAGTAACACTTTTGACTGCAATGAGGTAATTTTTCTACCTTTCTAGTACTTGGCTGATGTCAAGTATAGCATAATGTAGACTGCCTCACCTTACATACCTAATTAACTTCATTTATACCTCCACAATTTGTGCCTCTGCTTGCTTTTACTAATCTATTTTCTATCTAGAAAATGTGTGATTTTAATTACCACATTGGGTTGGCATTTATTTTTACACACAGATGCTAACTGTTCAATCTACTGAACAGTAGCACCGGAAAGAATATTTTAGTTAATGATTGAAAAATAGAACAGAAGTAAAAGCATGGCATGATTTTCTGTCATGAGTAATACACTTCCTGAAAAACCTCAAGCAATGACGAATATTTGCACAATATCCAGCAGCTTAGGTTGAATAGATATAATAGATATGGTATGCTGATTTCATAAACACCCATTGCATTCCTTCAAAATATATTTCTGCTTACTGCTTTCTGGCCAAGCCTGTGTTCTAAAGGCTGGCTTTCTAAGGTCCACTGGTAGCTCTCTTAAGTTATCACTACTGTTGACATGTAAGCTTAGGGAAGTTCATCTCTGTCCTGTGTTTAAAAACAAACCCAAAATAGGCTTTATTCTTCTAGTTTATTTTCTGTAATCTTTAGCAATTACTAATCCATTTTGCTTCTTTAAAGACCGTGACTTCATGTGTGTGCAACAGTAGTTTCTGTTGGGTAATTCTGGCTTCTGTTTTTAAAACATGGGTAGTGTTCCATTTCTGTGTGTTCATGGGGAGCCTGGTTTCTCCAAATGAATGTCAAGAAAATAATTTCTTCTTTCCTAGAAAGTCTCTAGGTTGAAATAAATAAGATCTAGCTCCCCATATGACAGCAAATGTAGCAGAATTTATAGCACTTTTAGTATGATTTTGTTAAAGATAAAAATATGTATAGTACTTTCTTTCTACAGTGATATTTGTACATGCTTTAAATGTTCAAATGGCAAATGTATGTATCTTACAGCTTTTAGAAATGAAATTAGATTAATATGTATGTGTTTCTGTTTTAGGAACTTGAACAATACAAAAGAAATGCCTCTAAATCCTGGAAAGATATGGATTTTGACTCTGATTGATGAACTGCTATAGGTGTCTTCAGTTTAACATTTACTTTTATAATTTTAACACTACACTAGCAAATTAACCTGATGCAGTTGAGAATATACAATATCAAAAATGCAAAAAGAGTATTTATTAAGCATTCCTGTTACTATTTTCAATAAAAAGATGTATATTCACTCAGTCCAAATTTAAGTGTGTCTTCCTACTAACACAGAGTTCTACAAAGTGGGGAGAAAGGAATTCTAGATTACTCAGAGATGGGTTTGAATATGAAGACTGGCATTAGTCAGTTTTAGCTATTTTTTAAGTTCTAACATGTTATATGGTATATTGTTGAATGCTTCCGCCCTCAATGTATTTAAATACAAACAATTTTTTACACCCAAAATAGGTTTCCCTTTGCAAATGCAAAGCTTAAGAATATCTTTGCATCATTATTTGATGCATTTCAATAGGATAGGTCCATGAACACTGGCAGAATAAAGTGGAATTAAAACCATGTTTAATCTGAATTCAAGAGTTTGCTTTATCTTTTTCATTATCATTAAGTTTGATTATTTCTTACAGTGTATAATGTTGCAATAACTTTGCACAAAAAGGCCAGGAAGTCAATCTAATCAAGTATAATTGATTCACTATCAGCCTAAGCTGGTGAAATGCTAGCCTCAACTGGAAATGGTTTTTTGTCCATGGGCACTTGCACTAATACAAGGTGGGCTGAATGTCTTGACAATATGCAAGTCAAGATCTGGATTAAAGGCAGAGGTGTCTTTTACAAGCTAAGACTTGACAGGCTAAATGTCTGAACAATCACTTGGCAGACCAGATTGTAAGAATATTCCCTAATGAACAACCCTACACATGCAGGAAAACGGGAAAGAAACTAAGGTGGTGTCTTTTCAGCTTTTTAAAGTTTGGGTTTTTTTTTTAACATACTTGTTCACCAGATGTTTTTCTGATAACATTTGCATCTCAGAATATGATACATAAAGACATTAGAAAAAAATCTTGACTTTAGGTGGAGAAATTGTGTTAACTCGAGGATTTAAAATTCTTACAAAGTGCATAATCTCAAAAATATCAAATTAGACTAAGTATATTATTATGGAATTTCAAGATAAAAATACACTTACCTCCCCAAAGAAATCTGTAGCTGTGCCTCTGTAATAATTTCTTCACCGAACATGAAAAGTCATTACAAAATTTAGGAATTCTGTCTGTTAGGCTTTCAATTTTGAGAGGTACTTAGATTTATTAAATGGATAAATTATGCTCCTTGGAATGTTAGTGATCCCATGAGAAGAATTTCCAATGATGCAAACTACATCACTTCCAAGAACCATAGTTAAATTGACATTTTATTAACAAATATTTTTTTGCTTTAGCAATTCACAAAGTGCTTCCAGAACAAGATTAGGAACTTGGTAATGAAAAGAAGGAACAGATATAAATAACTGTCTTCTCTTGATTTGCCATCATTTACAAGACAAAAACATGTTGGGTAAATTCTATATTGCTTAAAGATCCTGTACTCGTTGATTGTACAGTATGCATAAGATTAAAGTGGAGTGATTTCTTGATTCTGTCTTTGTACATATTTTGTTTGTGCCCTTTCTACAAATCTAGCAGACGGTATCAAAAGAAAGCATAAGACTTATGATACAATTCTAGAAAGAAGATGTAGTAGCAGTTGTACCCCTCTGCTTATTGGTGAAGGTTAAAAACCACTATTAGTGGGGAAGAAATTAGAGCACCATTGATAGATTATTAAAAACTGACAGCAACAGCTGACTAAATTAAATTCAAAATGTCCTTTAAAATGGGTAATAATGTTGATTATGGCAGGTTTGGGAGTGGGGTGGGAATACCAATAGCAGGAAGACAATCATATTCTTAAGAGAATATTGTTTTTCAAGATGGAAACCATCCAGTTAGAAACAAGCATGAGAAGATATGTTTCTATCTGTATAATCACTTAAAATCTATCTAAAATCTAACAATTTATGCCTTCAACCATAATCAAGTTGAAAGTGTTGCATTAGACACTGTTAGAAGTATTTTTTTATTGCCTGGCTATAATTCTGTCTCTTATTTTGAAGCTCAGAAGTGCTACAATGGCAAGTCCTGGTATAAAAGCATAGAGTATTAGGAAATCAAGTGTGAACTGGGACAGTGCACCAGGAAAGTTTTTTTCAATGAACTGAGTGCCATGGGAGAAGACACACACAGGATTAAGTGTAGTGGAACTGTTGGCTCCACCTGTTAAAAGAACAAAGTAATATCTTTAGCAGGCAAATCAGTAAAATTAAAACTCGACTTCAGTATCTAGCTCATACATTTAACATATCTATCCCTAATGCTATTTTAATAATGAACTCTACCCACAGCAGTATTTCTCATCATTTTGGAATAAGAACAGGCAAGGCACGTGTTTCTGCAGGTTATCTATGCTTATTTTTTTTTAAGGGAAAAATAAAGGGTCATTAGGAGCCTTCTGGTTTGTTCGTAACCAAAGATCTATGGTTTTTCAGACATGTTATCTGGAGAGACCTCAAGAAGTGAGGATAGACTTACAGAGCCCAATGGGATAGACTTACAGTGCTCTTGTAATAAAAAGGGATGGGGTGGATTAATGGAGAATATAGCCTTGGAGAGGAGCACAGACACCTGTCTGCGAAGCCCAAAATAGCTTGGGTAGGTCCAAAGCTGTAAGGTTGAACCTTATTGATGGATGTTAGCTACTGATCCTGCCAACCTGATTGATTCTCTCATTTTGCCAGTCATCTTGCTCACAAGCAGAAAAGTATAGCCTCACAGATCTAAGCTTAATATGTGTAGTGGTAACATTGGAACCAAAGCATCACTAGTATTAAGAGAAAACATCCGGTCAGGTGTTACCTGTAAGTGCTCCCTGCAATGATGTTTGATCTTATATTGTGCAATTCTATTGACCTTCTATTTGTCTAACGCTACTCTGATAAGCTCCTAACAGACTGCAAAGTTCACCCTCCAAAACGCCCCTAAAGCCAGGGTAAAAGAACCGAGATGAGAAAAATGAAGAACTGAATGAGAAATGGTTGGGAAAAAAGAATCAAGCGTTTGTCTTGCTTGCTGATATGACATTATCATCTTTACTAATTAATAAGCTTTTTTTAACACCTCAGAAGTTATCTTCATTTTATCAAGATACTTGTATGTAGAAGGAAAATAAGCATCAACATCTCATTAAATAATTTACAATGGAATAAAAGGCTATTTTTTTTTCCATGAACACTTACCACATGTGAAGTTTAAGCCATAAAATTCATTGACTATGAGAATTTCACTGCTGTATTTTTGAAAGGTAAGATAACTGAGTATCTTAAAAATTCTTGGCATATCTTCAATGGTCCTTGAAGAAACAGAGAATTTAAACTGTCTTTTGCTATATTCCAAGAGCCAATTCTACCCCAAATTAAAACAAACTAACTCTCATCTTTTTTCTGTAGCTTGTTACAGACACAGTTCTTGGCTGTACCTGGAGGGTTTTAAAACAAGTCCATTTTAGTACTAAAGGAGGGGACAGCCATGAAGGCTGTCTCTGACTGTGGTACAGTGTCATAATGTTCAGCCACAATGTTATGGACAGTCACAAATAATCCTGTGAAGTATTTTGCTATTCACATTGCAGTGATAAAACTGTAAAAATAACAGGACGCAATATAAACCTTAGTTGCAAAAGTGTTGCTTCCGAAGTAAAAAAACCACCTCCCCAACTCCATCTTCAAAAGCTACAGAAGACTGAATATCAATTCATGGGAATAATAACAAAAGATCAAAAATGAAGCAAAAATAATTAAAAACAGTACAGAAATGTTGAAATAACATTATTCAACAAGACTGGGCAATTTCTGCACCTAAAATAGAATCATCACAGACTGGCTGGGGTTGGAAGGGACCTTAAAGTTCATTCAGTTCCAACCCCCTGCCATAGGCAGGGACACCTGCTAGACCAGGTTGCTTCCAAGCCCTGCCCACCCTGGCCTTGAACACTGCCAGGGATGGGGCAGCTACAGCTTCTCTGGGCACCCTGTGCCAGAGCCTCACCACCCTCAAACGCTGCAAGGCATAACTTAACAGATGAACAGAAAAACCCAGCAACCCAAATCTCAATGCTATTTTTAACATCCTTCGTTGCCTATGAAGATTAATCAAAGAGATTCATATTATAATATTAATTAGCAATGTCTCTACTGCAAAATAAGTTTAGAAACCACTCTAATACTTTTAGAAAGTTATCATTTAGGGCATTAGACTATGGTAGCGGGAGTAACTTGTCACTTGTCATAATAACTTGTCACTGTAAACGTGCATCTTCCTGAAATTAGGTAGGGACCAATTAATTAGCTATTAACCTAGTTTTATCTCTTAAGCAAGTATTAGACGAGATCTGCTTTGAAGAGGCAAAGCAGCATCAACTTTGAGAAGACTCATACACGTTTCCTGCGGACAACTCAACGGCATCAATTGTTAGGTTTACTTACTTTTCATTGGAAAGATCACAAGTGAGCAATTTTCAATTCATAATGTCAGCATAAGTAGAAAAGAAAACATCATCTGAGCCAATAGGTACTAATACCTCAGTTTTAGCTTCAATTGATTTGCAAAAAGTGAAAAAATACTTTTATTTATAATGTTATATATTTATATATGTTTATATAACATATATGTTATACACATATATACATATATATGTTATATAAACATATATATAACATATATAGACATATGTTGTAATGAAAAATATTAACAATTTATTAATATTTAAAGTTATTAAGTGTCTAGTTTGTGTGTGTAGTACAAAGTCTGAGGTGATTAAGTAGTTCTGCCCCTGAAGGATAACAGCTGCTCTGTCTTTCCATTGCTGCTTGTGCGTTATTGTGCTTCTGCAACATAGCCTGTTCACGAGACTCTTCTGCAGGTAGATTATTTCAACATTACACTATAATGAAATAAAACTTTTTCCTACCTTAGTAGTCCTGCTCCCACTGTCACACCGGCTGAATTAAGTAGCACCACTCCACTTTGGACTATGTTTGGGTTTTGAACCACGCCAAGCACAGCAAGTGTTAGTAGTTCACCAATTATATGACATGCTAAGACAACAGCAAAGAAAATTCCAAATCTGGCAGCATCAGGATGCATCCCAACAATCCTGTACAAAACCGAGCAAATGAACATTTAAAAGCAGTGTTTGGGTACTAGACTTGGAAAGTAGCTTTTATTTCTGTTTGTATTTATTTTTTCAATTTTTTTTTTTTTTTTTTTTTTTGCAATTACAGCTCATTAAGTTAACAGCTTATGCCTTAACCCGTAGTATGTTGTTTGGAGCCTTAACATAAAGGACATCCTCTTAATACCGTGACAGATAGATTAGGTTTTCTCCATCCAGATTAAAGAGAGCTACATAAATACATACTTTGAAGCAGAAATCCGTGTAGTTTCAGGATAACTACCATGACTTATACAATCCCTTAAACTAACATCCTCCTCCTTCTAAAGTCTACACAGTTATTTATGTAAGTCATATATTTAAAGAACGTCTTTAGGCAGATAATTAACAGATGGAATTTTGCTCTTCTGATACTGCGCATACAAATGTAAAACCAGATATACTCAATCAAATGCAAGGCTAATTGAACTCACCACCCATGTAATTCACCCAAATGCAATTTCCTCCGTACTCCTACGTTTCTTAATACAACACGCTGTACTGAGCTTTTCCTTAGCTAATTGAAGAAAGAAAGTCCCCCAATCTGTACTAAAGATTAAAAAGTTAAGAAAGGCCAACAGTTGATTGGCAAAGTTAATTCAGCCTTATCATGCATATTACAGATGACAAAACCTTTTATTACATGGTGACATGTTACTCTTTTTCAAAATACCTCACCCCAAAATTGCCTCACACTGGGTACAGACTGCTTTGCTTAACTAACAAGCAGCCATTTAACATTTTATTTTCTTTCTCCTTGCTCGGTGCAAGGTCCTGTACTTTTATTTTTTATCTACCATATTTGAGCATAATAGAAGTATTAATTTTCTCACAGGCTTTCCTGTAGCATTTTTTGTAACACCAGAATAACCTCTCTTATAAGCAGGTGGCTGAGCACTGACTCTTCAGGCATTGAACATTGAACAAACTAAGAGGTGTTTAACAAACAACCTTTAACCACAGATCAGTGCAGAAGAAACAACTTTGCAAAGTCCTGGCATAAAAGTATCACCTCCTCTGGAGTGCTCTAATACTTTCACAGCTATGTAAATACAAACTAGTAAATCTGGAGTAGGAATAAAAAGAGAAGAAAGCCTAAAACTCAAAGAGAGAATATAACAGCAATAGAACAGTAGGATGATGAAACTGTTAGAACATTTCCCAGAGGAATATTCAGCTAGGAAAATCTGACAAAGAGTACATTTACTTGAGTGCAAAACTGGCTGTATTTGTTCTTGGCCAGATCTGCCTTGTGCTTGATCAGGTAAGAGTTTGGCTCTGTCTGACCCTAGCTGTCTAACCCTACAAATACGAATGCTGAGAGAGCAGCTTGTAAGAACACATAGGAGTCTCCATCCAGGAAAGTGTAGTCCTGCACAGATACAATCTTCAAAATTTCATATAGAAACTTTACACCCTGTGAAGTCTACGGGCACTATGAAATCACTCTGACACATCACTGATGGCTTCCACAACCACAAGGTAGCAAAGATATGCAGAGGCTAAGATAGAATGGTTTGTGTTGGAAGCGACCTTAAAGATCATATAGTTCCAACCCTCCTGCCATGGTCGAGGACACCTTCCACTAGAGCAGGTTGCTCCAAGCTGTGTCCAGCCTAGCCTTGAATGCAGAGAGGGATGGGGCAGCCACAGCTTCTCTGGGCAACCTGTGCCAGCGCCTCACCGCCTACACAGTGAAGAAATATCTGTAAATATTATTCATTAACCAGAACCACACTCTTTATTGTTGATTGTGTTTGAAGCTACCAGAGCACAAGGGCAAAGTCTCTACCCTCACACATTTCCTGTTTAAGGAGTGAGTGTGACAAGCAGTGGCTTGTGATCTTTAGGAGCTCCACAGGTCTTACACTTTGAACCTGAAAAGGTGCTTTCCAAATGGCTGCCTTCTCAGCAAACAGCTCTCTAGCGGGCAGACAGAAGGGCTCTGGTGAGCGGAGGGCATCCCCTCTATGCACTTACTGGGAGGAGGACTAGCTTTTTGCTTGTCTGTGAAAAAGGACTTCTCAGGGAGCATTGCCTGAAGCAGGCAGTACTAACTGCTCTCAGGAATAAAATCCCAGGTAGCTAAGGGGACAAAGAGAAAGATGGCCTTTCTTGAACAAAGCTGCTACTTTTAAAATCAGCACCAAACTACAAAAAAAACAACCCACGCACAGAAGTCCTCATGTGTGGAAGAGCAGAAATCACCCTCTCAGAGTTTTTGCCATCTAGGAGCTGACAGTTACTGAGATCCTTAATGGAAAGAATTAGGCAAATGCTGAGCACTTCACCACTTTACCTGCTACAGGCCTAGAGGAAGAAGAAAAAGGTTACCTTTTTCCTGAGTTTTTCTAGATGAGAAAAGAGCTATTGCGAGATTCCCACGGCAGACTAACTCCCTATGCAGAAGTTCTGACTCTAGTCCAAGCGATTTGGTGCAGTTTTACTTCATCCATTTTCAAACTGCCCAAGTGCATTTTACCGAAGAGTAAGAGCACTAACATGCACAGCTACAGCAGAATAGCTCCTGCACTTCATCTCTTTTACAGGGGTCTACCCACTTATAATTTATCAAAGCTAACTGGAGAACATGCATCCAACAAACCAAGCCTACTGTTCCTTTGTACACATTTTGCTATAGACTGCCACCTGATTGCAACTTTACTGCTAACTGTCACATGAAAACAAACATTAACTTTAGTGCACTGCACTCCTTTCATAATTGGGAAAAACAAACAAACAAAAGAAAACAGAAAAAAGATTGAAAGACAGAAATTCCTTAGTACTTTTCTATTAGCTTATATGTGCAGCCATAGAGTCTATTAAGTTTGGCTTAAGGAAGTAGAAGGCAAGAAATCAATGGTACATAATGAAGAAGAGCAGACATGTACGACGGACAAGGCAATGATCAGATGAAATACTTCACGACCCCATTCAGAAGTACTACTTCACAACGATGCAAGCAAATGAATATACTGGGGCGGGGAGGAAATCAAGTTTTACAATCAAACCCTTTCTCTCACTGTCAGAAATCTACTTCAGTGCCTCTCTCTGGAGAGTGGAAGGGAAGGGTCTAGATATCATCATCTCCATATGCTATGGCTAAACCCCAAAACTCTCAGGAAATATACAGCTTTGTTACTCTTCCCCCCCCCTATATCCTACTTTTCAAAAATGTAATGTAAAATGACACTTTCTGCTTTTGATATGACACAAGAATGATAAATGTCCCAGCCCCATTAAAACCTCCCAAGTTACCTAGAGAACTAGTAACTTACTCAGAAAGTGTTTTAACACTGCCTGAAACTGTGTCATCTTTCCTTAAGCTTGCTCTGTAATCATTCTAAGAGACAAGAGTAGGAAGCCATGCCAGGAGGCCTGTTGCTCACATAGGAATTTAAACTGGTAACAAAAAGAAAATAACAATCCAGTGGATGGCCCAAGTGCTTACCAGTAAATAAAGATGCAGAAAATCGCCACGCTGATGACACTGAAGGGTAAGAAATGTACTATATAAGCTAAAAGCATTTGCCACTTCTTGTACAAGCCATCTTTACTTTCCTGGTCACTGATAGCACGTAAAGGTGGGACTGCAATAAATATAGAAGAAACAAATTAAATCGCCATTGAATAAAGAGATAAAGACTTGTTGCTATCAAAAAAGACCTGGAGCAAAGAGACAGCTTTAAGAATCTATCAGAAACATTCAGTCTAAACCAGACTGATGTTTCCCCCCACTATAAATGCAACAAATGCTCCCCACAGATTGCAAAAGTTGGTAAGTTTAATGAAAGGGTCCTATCTAGGCAGCATGCAGGAGAGGCTTCTCTTTTTGCAGATATAACTTAAAGGCCTGAAAAAACTGCCATCACAGGATCATTTCTTGAGGTGTTCTGATCTGCAGGTGATGACAGGGCTACATGTTACCTACATGAGCATAACAGTGTTTAGGACTGTAAATAGAAGCTACTGTTGGTCTTAGTACGGCAGAGAAGAGAGCTGTAAGAGAAACAAATTAAATCATTACATAATACTGTTAAATCTAATTATGTTTACTGCTGTCAAAGCAGGTTTATATTTTTATCTTTTCCACGTCTTATGATTTGCTCTCATTTAAGATGCCAACCCCAGACTTAGACTTTGTCCTGCCTTTATCACACTACACGCAGGCAAATTAAGGGCTCTTGCACAGTTCAGCCTAAAGCCTCCGCACACAGGGCAGCTGTAAAAAGGAGATGCAGAAATTGAGGTGTATTCCATCATTAAGTGCAGTAAACCTGGAGCCCCCCTGATTGCTTGTCTTATCTTTTTCTGTGGTGTGACGCTTCCTGCTGCTTTGCCTTCAAATTTCATGCCTCTGTATCAGCTCTGACATTACCCAAAACTGTTAAGATCCTTTAAATGATTATCTTCAAAAAATACTTTCTCCTATTCATAAGGTAGTGGCAGTAATACTTGCTGCTGCACATAATACAGAAGCAAAACTCACAAAGGACAGCACCGTTGAGCATCCCTGTGTAGGGGGGAGCACTCACGCACTGGTAGACCAGCCCCACACGATCCTGCACAGCTCCTTTTTCCAGATCATTCCTTAGTCTAAGAAGGAAAAATGCTACAAACAAGCCAAATAGCAGATTCTGGAGGAGACGCATGATGATGCCCATCTTATCTCTGGAGAAGTTTCTTGTTATCCTCCTGATAATGAAACGAAACAATAACAACACCAAAAGATTGGTGAGAAAGATAAAAAAAATTTTTCTTTTTTAAAAAAGAAGGGAGAGAAAAAAAAGATTCTTACCGTACAAGAATCCACAATTGGCAAAAGGCATTGGGTGAGTCTTTGTTTTTGAATGGAATTGGTGTCAGCTCTTTCATACTCTTTGCTCTTTCAATGGTTGCCAGTACTTTGCTAAAGATCTCTGAGTTTCTGTAGGCCGATACGATTACCTGAACCCTACTGTAGGTTTCAAGTTCACGTTCCTTGCTTCGGGTGTCCACAGATGTCAGATCCACTGTAAATTTGCAAAGTGTTTAGAATCAAGGTTGGAAAAGACCTTTAAGATCATCCAGTCCAACTGTCACCCTAGGACCACCAAGTCCACCACTAAACCATGTCACTGAGGGCCTCATCTACATGGGTGATCCCACCATGTCCCTGGGCACCCTTTTCCAATGGCTGACCACCCTTTCAGTGAAAAAAAATTCCTAATATCCAAACTAAACTTCCCCTGGCACAGGTTGAGGCTATCACTTCTTGTCCTATCACTTGTTACTTGGGAGGAGAGACCAGGTGCCTCCTGGCTCCATTCTCCTTTCAGGTAGTAGTTGCATTTGCATACACATCACTTTCCATTCATATCTCTTTCCTCAACTTGCAGCTAACTTTTCCTTGCCTCTTTTCTCAAATCTGCAAAGAAGGAAAGGTCCATGGAAGTATTCATGGTTTCTTTTACTCCTCCTTTCCATTGGAAGCAACATGAATGAGTAACTGTGCAGCCACAAGAAATCTCTGTGTTTTGTGGCCTCTGTAGGACCCTGAAGCTCAAGTCCTTTACCTGGAAATGCAAGGACCAAATGGTGTGGTCAGACTTTTAGCATTCTCCTTGCACAGCATAGCGCCATGCCACTGGTGAAGCACTACTGCTGGCAAGAGCAAGAGAGAGCACCAGCTGAGGATGAACACTGATGAGGATGAAGAGTTGCCTTTCTGGTCATGTATTTCTCACTTTTTCAGGCAAATGCTCAGACATGGGTCCCTGATTCCCCCTTGTCTTCTACTTACTCCTCCATAACCCCATAACAATGGAGCTTTATTTTTCAGTCAGAGATCATGCTGCACAGAGATTGCTCTTTTCTACTTGAGCTGTTACTGCATTGTTGCACTTGGGTTTCATCCACCTCCTTCTCAGACATACTTTTGTTTTAATGTGAAGTTAAAGGGTGTTCAGCAGGCCAAATTCATCTAGCAGGCTCAGCCCAAGCTGAAGAAAGTATTACTTACTTCCATGGAACTTATGAAAAGGTAAATACTTCACATAGTTAATGTTCCTTTCTAATAAATCCACCTATACCTATTCCTGACACCAGCAATTCTTTTACTAGCAGATGGTAACCTTGTGTGGGCTATTTGTACAAGTCACACAGATTCAGCTATAGAGCTGAAATGCACTAGAAATTTCCCTTTTCCCTAACAGCAATGAATTATATAGGGCTTCAAAAACTAGACTGTGGTTCTCAGGAATTTATTTAATTCTTGCAGATTTTTACATTACTCTTCTACATTTGATAAGGCATCTTTGACAGTTACTTGTTCCTCAGTTTTACAGTGTTATGCTCAACTTCAAGATATGTCTTGAACAAGAGAAAAGGAGGCCATGCCCAAGATTCTTAAGATCCTCAAAATCTGACTTAGACTTATGAATACTTCCCTGTTGTTCTGAAAGCTGGAATTCAGCATAACTGTCTTTAATGATAAAAAGAATTCAAAATTATGTCTTCTCTTTTGTAAACATGAACATCTGAAATGCAGACACTTTTTAAAACCTGGCCAGTGTGACTCGCTGAAAGTCATGCAGGAAATAAATGGCAACCATGTCTGTTTTAATAAAATGATAACACCAAATAGTCACTAGACCAAATAGCTAACGCCTACATGCAGTTGTACTCTTTTAATAAACACAGGTAACTTTTCAATAACATAAGCTTCACTCAATATGTAGGCTCTGTTTTCCTCTGCTGCTGGTGCAAAATGGTATCAGGATCCGTCCCTTCATTCACATCATTAAATCACATAAAAAATATAAACTACCAATTTTCCAAAGACTAAATATTCTGATGATTCTTTGCTCTAAACTGTATTTTTTCCTTTTCTTGTCACAGTCAAAGGTTGACACTTAAAGAATGCAGTACTGTCTTTACCAAGCCTTTTTAAAAGTGGGTCTAAATCTCAACTCATCTATGCTTTTCAAGACTATTCAAATTCATGAAAGCAAAATTATCCTCACTGTCACACTAGTATTTTCAGCTTCATCCCATTCCAGATTCATGTCAACAACCATCCTCTCTTCTCTCTGAATTTTGGATGCCATCTAGACAATAGGAAAACACTGCCTCCTCTGAATACAGCTTTTTGGATTGGTCAGATTCCTTAGTTAATGCCTAGCTAGTATCCTCAAAAATCAGCTTACGTACTAGATTCTAAAGGAAAGATATATACATGTATGTATGTATGCACATGCACATACACATTCTCTTCAAGCATATATTTGCAGGGATCGGTCATCTCATGTTTATTCTACATCCTTTCCTCCAGGAAACAACTGCTTCCAGCTGCTTGGCATCTCTGAGTATGTAAGAGCATAGGACTTTCCACATTTTGGATCAATTTGATTTTCCAACATCCAGTGGACAGCCATAAGGAATCTGCAGGTTACATGAAGCTGAGATTCCTTTTTTATTAGTAGCTTATTCCTTTCTGCTGTGTTTCAGACCTACTGCAAACTTGTGCTGGTTTATGGAGTCAGTGGAAGTTACATGGGCCCAATCCCCTCTCTGAGCTGAAAATAATGACAGAGTTGGAGAAGAATTCAAATTCAACACATTTCTATCTATATAAATATAATTTAATATGGCGAAGAAACAACTTGTTTGTTTAAAGGGAACCTTTTTTTACCAAAACAACTTAGGCAAACTTACCATAGAAGTCAAAAGGATTTGATTGCTCAGGACAAGAATAGCCACAGTCACTAAAAAAAGTGATCATTTCCATAGGGTTCCCACAGAAAACCATTTCTCCAAAGCTCATGATGGCTATTTTGTCAAATAACTGCAGGAGGGCATATGAATATATTAGCAATACGTATTGAGGAGAAGTGCATTAATTGTGAAGTACAGCTACTGTCTTGGTAATAAAAATGCTTTGACAGGAAAAATAATTTTGACACATTCAAACCTCCTTACTATCTTTCTCTCAAAGGAAGTTTACCCTTCCGTTCACTCCTCTTGGTGGTTATGCAAGATGACACATCTTAAAGCTCTTTAAACTAGTAGTTCTCAAAACTGTCAGGGACGGCAACATACAGAGGTAATCCACAAATGGAAGTGGGAACTGTGGCCTTCTGGCTTCACTTCTAATGCACCTTCACTTATTGACTGCCCTCTTTCAGTGCTTAATAGCCCCAGACTGTAAAATCCCCAAATTGTTGGAAGATTATCCTTAAGTGCTTATGGACTTTAACAGCACTGCTCTCCAGGTGAATATTTGCCAGGGCAGAGTTCCCAACAGCTATAGTCAATCCATATTCCCAAGGCACCAGGACTGCTTTCAGTCCAGAAAAGCACTCTCACTCCCCTCTGGCTTCTTGACCACTTATGCTCAATTCAGTCATAGGGAAGAGCTGCCTTGCATTCAACGTGGTGGGTCTTGGATGTGTCAGAAGAGCAAAGTGCAAAACAGTAATGGGAAGGGAGAGATGCTTTCCTCATCACAAGCCCTGAAAGGCAGACCTGCCCCATCATGAAACCAAGGTATACCCACATCACCTGACACAAAGAGGAAAAAAGATAATTATTTTTCCCCAAGTCATGGCTTCATCTGTCTCAAGTTGCAATTGTTACTGAAATGTGAATATGTAAAGATAAATAAAGTTCTAGTTTTTAGAGTGCGCGCCCAACTGGAGGATTTGCATGGCTTCTCCCAGTTTTTTGGGCAGCTGTGTAACACAAAGCTGAGGCAGTCAGTGTGCATATTATTTTCACAGGGCAATATGTTACCCAAAGTGCCCTGTGACGGGCAGAAGGGCAGAGCTAAGTTCAAGACAAGTCTGTGTTTATATGGGGGAAAGGAGGAGAGACTTTGAAGGCAACTATACTGCATATTGTACTTTTATCCTGAAAAGAACCTAGGTACTAAAAAGCTTGGTAAAAAAATATAAAAAGGCAAATAGTAAATAGATATCATTTACTCTGAAGAGTTCCGAGCGAGGCTGGTGAATTGTAATAATCACTATCCTGCCCCTATGTGCAAGTTCCGAGAGAAGGGAGACAATCTGCTTTGCAGTTAGGCAGTCCAGCCCTGTTGTTGGTTCATCAAGCAGCATGACCTCTGTGAAACGAGAAGGAAACTCAGGTAAATGGGGAGCAAATGTTATAGCTTCTGCCTTTGGAGCTAATTTGGCAAATAATATAGAAATTACTTTACATGTGAAGTTCCACATGTAAAGCGGAGTATGTATAGATATTGCCATGATGTGATCTCCAGGTTTTAGTTAGCTTCAGTGGTTCAGGTTCAATGACGAGTAATAAGGACATAAAGAAACTACTGCAGGATCAGAGCATAATGATTTTTTTCTAAGTTCAGGTGAAATCTGAAGATTACCAAACTAGGTTTGATGTATACATCCGCTTCCAAGAACAATAACAACAAATTTCAGCATGTATACAAATGTAAATATAACTGATATAACTGCCCAGAATCTATAATCTGAATTAAATCTTGATATACACACAGAATTTGTTATGAACAAAGACTTGTTAAAATACAGCATATGTAATTCCATAGATGGGGGGGTAGTACTGCATTTTCTTTGTGCTTTTATTGCACATGGAAAGGGAAAAGTTACACTCAAATCCATTATTTTTACAGAGATGAGACATGACACAGAAGAAGACAGTTCAACCTTGATCAGGATAAGGAGGGAGAAGCGCTTTCTCTCTAAGTTTATTTACAGTTACTGTAGTGTTTACGATAGGGTTTAGTGAGCTTCCTGAGCAATAACTAGTCCCAGCGAACTCTCTAAGAGTTTCCAGTAGCAGTAATAAACCTCACTTTGCTACTTAAATGCTCCTTCCTGCCTGGTATGCAGTCCTAGCACACCTACAGCAATATGAGGACTCCAGAATCCAATAAATGCATGCTATACATTCACTCCATAAGATTTTGTCACACTTAAGAAAGCATTTCAAAACTCAGAAAATTTACTGTCCTGTTTCCCATGGCTAATTCTTCTACTTACTTTGATTTTCATTCATCATATTTTTTTTTTGATCTGGCACTCAAACATGCATGGTTTAATGACAGCTACTCCACTAAAAGGCTCAGTGCTTGCTTATTTATAGCTCTAATGAACTCAAAACCTAGAAAATAATGAGCCACAACCAACATTTCATACCTGGGAAGGGTGAGCCCAGAAAGGCTTGAAATGGATATATGCAAATCTAAATCTATGTTTAGTCCCTAAGGTTTTGAGATTGTCTACTTTCCAAGATCAACTAATAGATTAACGGCAAACTTCAGTTCCTGCTCATCCTTTTCTGTCACTACTAGACTAGCTTTTGCTGAATTACAGAATATAAATGCCTTTATATGTTAAAGTGGTTTATGGAGACCCATGGTAAGAGCACAAGGTGACACTGCTTTGTTTTACTTTGAAAATCTATGCATGGTACTTACTGGGATCTTGTAATAGCTGGGCTCCAATTGAAACAAGACGCCTCTCACCCCCTGAAATTCCTACAAAATTACGGCTTCCAATTATTTTGTCAGCAATGTGGCTGAGACTCACCTCAGCCATAACTGCATCTACCTGAAAAATAATTACAATTTAGAAAGGCTAAACACAGTCCAGCTCAGATACCTGTGTGCAAAATGAAGAAATGAAAGAAAAAACCATAATTTTAAGCTATGGCTTTCTCAATATGCTATTTGCATCCACTCTATTTGGAAGATATCTGGCTTCATTATTTTTGATATGTTATTTCAATTTCTTTTTATTTTATTTTCATGTATACTGAAATAAGTACAGTTTTAGCTTCAGTTGACATTAAGAGATTAAAAGGTGGGACTAGAAGTTAAGGTATGAAGAATAATGTGCTGGTCTGGCTTCAAAAATAAGGGAGCAGAAAGCACATCAGTTCTGGGGAAGTACAAAATACTGGGTGGAAGATAAGTGAAAAGAGAAGACAGAAAGCAAGAGCCTTTGGTCAGGAATATTGGATCTTTATTCTCAACAGAGGCCAAAAAGAGTCCTCTAATAGATCTGGAACACACCTATTTTATCAGGAAAGTAGCGTGTATGTGGCTTATTAGACCAGCTTTTTGGAGCTGTTCTGGTTAGTGGAAGAGAGCCTACAAGAGCCAGAATAGTGTCAAAGTCACCTCTGCTGCCCATGAAACTTGCCAACACACATAGCCCTAAACACCCCAGAGAACCACGTTTCTCAGCTGGGGAAGGGAAAGAGACCTCGATGCCAACAGCAGCATCTGTAACAGTAACTGCCTCAGCTCTGGGGAAAATAGTTTTGTCCCAACACAATGGTGATTCCCCAGGGCATCAGCACAAGCCCCTTGCAGAGCAGGGAGCACCAGAGAGTTTGCGTCCTACTCCTCAGCAAGAGGATTTCTCCTCATCTGCAGAAGGATTACAAAACCTTGTAAACGTAAAACACAGCCATGGATGGAAAGTGCCGCTGGTGAAAGCATTACATGACATAATGTCTGCCTTTCTGGTGGAAGATGATAAAATACAGACCTTCTTTCTGATTAAGTCGTCAGAGCATTTCTGAAGAGTTAGTAAAGCAGTGTAGGTTAGAGTCTCTTGTATGGTGAGGAAGCTTAACAAAGTGTCATTCTGAAAAAAAAAGGGTGAAGAGGAAGAAGCAATTAATCCTGTAGTAATGAAGATCTTGCCCCTACTTGCACAGCCTTCATTCATTCATACATTTTGTTAACTGCGTTGTAAATTGACTGGTAAAATCACAGTCAGATTACATTACTCCATTGCATTAGCAACTTTACTTTTTTAAAATTAAAGGAAGCACAGCACACAAATAAAATGCAGAAATCAACCTGTGGCACATAAGACAAGCAATCTTTAAACTGTTCCTTCTTCAGCTGACACCCATTCAAGTACACATCACCAAATAAGTTGTCTTTATGTCCCAGTCTTCCCGATATCGCATCCAGAAGTGTTGTTTTTCCAGATCCTTTAAAAGAAAAGGAATTAATCATGTTGTGAAATGAATTATATGATTTCAAGAGCAGTAGCCTCAATTGGATGGAGAAGAGAAGAAAGTACTTTTTTTTCTCAATAACATTAAAATAAGTCCTGAGAATGCAGCTAGTTAAAAGGAATTAAATGGGAAACACAGAAAGTGTGTAAATTGGCATTTAATTCATACAAATTCACACTTCTTAGCTAAACATTTGGATTTAGAAGTAACATTATCTCTTAATGAAGTTATAATTGTTAGTTAGATGACAGAAGATTAAACTCTGAAAACCAAGCACTACAGAGATTAAAACCAGCTGCAACATCATTATTTAAAACGCAGACCTCAGTCACACTCATACCACTGTGGAAGCCACCGGTGTTAGTTTCGATCTTATTTCTTTTAAAGTACTGGAAAAACTTACCTGAATTTCCTAAAATCCCCATAATCTGGCCACTCTCTACGTGAAATGAAACATCCTTAAGTATTTGCCGGGTCCATTTTTTATGACATAAAGAAACATTCCACCATGGGCCAATGTGTTCTCTTGGAAGACAAACATATAAAAAAATTAAATAGAGGAAATTTAATAAAATTTGCATACAGTAAGCAAATGCCTTATAGCTACTTGCATGTGGGATGGGAGCCTGAAGGTGTTTTAAAATATTGGAGCCTTACTCCCCTAGGCTTTAACATTTTAACTCCAGCATTATCTGGAAGATAAAATGAAGTCTGAGCAGATTTTTTGAGCTGACAGCTGTGATGCTTTCAGATTACAACAAAAGGGGAAACTTTAACTGAGGCTTTACTTGTTGACGATGCTTGCCAGCTATTAATCCACCTGCTTTCTTATGGCCTCACATTATCCGTCTTGCAACCGTAAGAAAGGCAGTGGGAAGGGGCACAACCTTTGGAAATCTCTAAAGCATCACCTTCACAGACATGTGAAGAAGAACTGGCGAACCCTCTGGAGAACAGACTAGCTCTGCTTCCCTCAGTCCAGGCACTCAAACCCTGTGGTGGGCAGCCCAGCAGCATGAGGAGGGCAGCCTGGCAGCGCCCCTCCTTTACTGGGCTGAAGCTAAACCCACGGCCCACCAGTCCCAGCCCCTCTCCCCTCAGTCCCTGTGGTCAGAGCAGCACCTGGCAGGCAGGGGCTCACCATGCAGCCCTCCCCAGCTCTACCTGACGGTGTAGGAGATGCCCTGCACACTGATGCTGTTGGAGGGCTGCACCACGGCCTTGGCCCTGCCTGTCTTCCCATCGCTGTCGCTCCTCTCCAGGGTGGGAGACATTCTGCCCGACATCGACATCTTCCAGTGCTGGGGCCCCTTAGACTCCTTTCCTCATGCTGCTGGCCAGGTCCCTGACACTGCCACCACCATGCCTCTCGCAGAATCAGGCAGGGGCAGCTCACCGCTGGCCCCAGGTCAGAGCAGGTCGCTGGCCCCGGTGCTTGTCACCTGGGAAAGTGCCTAAAAGAAAATAAACGGGCTTTAAGTTCTTCCTTTTTCCTGAAAACAACTGATAGGCGGTTAGCAGAGGCCGCTATCTGATGTACCTTTAGCCTGGGCTGTTACTGCCCCAGAGGAGGGGAATACTTCTCTGTCCGCAGGGCCATGCCAGCTGCAGAGACACAGCGTGCCAGGAGAAATGGGGCTTGGAAAGCACTGAGCTCAAAACCAAGAGGAGAAGGATTTCTACAGCTTTTGAAGAGCCAGTAGTCAAACGACGACAGGGAGCAAGACCTTCCGCCACCAACATGAAGGAAGACACTGAAACTATCTCTCTGGATAGTGCCAGCTGGAGCCAGGTGGCACGCAAGGAGGTGACGGTGAGTGAGACCCGCAAGGAGGGACCCAATGGGCTTAGCTGTTCTGCAGCTACAGTGCTGGCTTGGGAGCTGGGACAGGCGGGTGGTCAGCCTGCCAGCCAGGCTTCTCCACAGGCAGCAAGACCTTACCTCCCTGCTCCAGCTCTGAAATGGCGAGCGGAAAACATCCTCACTCCCCACAAGAGCACATTGGAGATGTGGCTAGTGCTATGCAAGCTGTGCTCAGGTGCCATGGTGGTGAGGCTGAGGGATGGGATCTTCAAATAGGTGGATGGATTAGAAACTCCCGGAGTATGACCTGGACTGGTGTTCACACGATGTGCCTTTGGACTGTAAACCAGCTCCACACGTTTGCTGGGAAGCACCTGTTTCTTAAAAAATTAAATTTAACATAAGTAAGAGTGTGAAGTGCTTTTGCAGTGGGAGGAGCTTGGAGGGCTTTAACATGGCTTTTCAGGCTCCTTGTTTTCACATTGCTGACTGCTGTGTATCTAGACTGAAAGGATTCATCAGCCTTGTTTGCTGTGAGAAAAAGAGGTGCACACAAAGAGGGCGATCACCATTTGCAAAGACACCTAAGGCATGACAGGGTCTGCTATGCAGTGAACAGGTACATTTGCCTTGGCTAGGGTATGAGTGTGACTTGTAGGAAAAGCACAAGTTTATAGGAGAGATATGGCTAGTTGGAATGAAAACTATGGGCATTTAAACCAAAAGCCTGAAAGCTGCCTCAGCAAAGGCTTCTTGATTGCAACTATATGCAAAAGGTTAACCAAGGCAAGGAGAGACTGTTATTTTAACTGATATCTCAGAACCCTAAGTTCCAGTTGACAAACCATGAATTTAAAAAAATCAAAAGAGGAGAAAAAGAGACTGTACTTGTGGTTGCACACCTACTTGTTCATAAAGCCTCCAAGTTAATGAATCCCTGTCAATGATGAACTTACTTCAGTAAGCCTTAATTTTCAGCTGTCATAACTTATGAATTTCAACATGCACCATTTTGATCCACTAGACTAACATCGCTGAAGCAGTATATTTTTTCCTCAAAGAAATAGCGTCCAATCTCTTCATAGTGGTGTAATATTTATCTCCGTTTTGAAACTGATCTCATTTAAACTGAAAGTAAATAGAAGAGCACAGCACAGCATGTTTGGCCCTCATACATGCTGCTAGAACAAAGTACTTTTCCTGCCGATTAAAAGATAACTCATTTCAACCCTTCAGACTTCTGCACTACTGTAACTCACCAACAATACTGTTATATCCCATAAAATGTAATTCCCTTTGTGTTTCACCTTTTCTGAACTCAAGTTTTCACAGCACTTTAGGTATTATCATTAACTGTTGCAATTAACCTAATAACTTTTCCAGATCAAAGCCCAGAATGCCGAGGATGCCCAGGATACTATTTTTTGCTCTGAAGACGACAACAGTCTGTATTTCACATATAGCGGAAAATCAAACATTCTTGAAGTCAAAGAACTCAACTATCAGGTAAAAGTTGTAATTCATATACTCCCTTCAGCAGCGAACATACCCGGTAATGACTGTTTCTATATGCAAGCCATTTTTAAATCCAAACAAACTTGAAGTTCACAACACAAAGTTCACACAACTGTTGTGCAATCGAATACACGTGTTTTTTTAAGCACAATCATGCTCTTTGCTGCAATACGGACAGCAGGTTAAACCCTCCATTGTAAATATATCTAGTAAAGCTAGGGGATAAGAGAAGAAAAGAGATCTGTTTCTAGGCTCTGTTTTTTCTCAATCTTGAACCAAATTACTGCTCTGAAGGCTGGAGCAGAGGGCCCTTGGCAAGAATGAATATGCAGAAGGAGACAAAGAGAGGGTGACTTACAAGGAGGATTTCAGAAAAACAGTGACATTTTTCATCTCCCTTTTTTGCCTACATGGCATCTGAAATAGATTTCACAATTTTCAATTTTGCATAATTTCAAATTATATTAGAAATCTGAAGCATTTAAAATTTACAGTAATGATAAATTATCAAAGTAACAGAGGACAGAAATAGCTTTAGTAATTAGAATAAGAAGCAAGGCATGAAAGCATACTTGGCTGTAAAAGAACTTTCTTCCATATATTTCTGAAGATTAACAACATTATTTTAATATAATCTCTGCTTGCAATATAACTTTGGAGATATTTATTGCTAAGTAGGTTATTGCTTATACTGAAGGGACTTGTTTCTTTCTTTCTTAGGTTAACATGGCATCCCAGATTCCCTGGTATGAAAGCCTTGCTCAGATGAAGATGCCCTGGGCCTGGAAATCAGATCCCCATTCTCATGTGCCAATAATCCAGAATATTAATTTAAAAGTTCGAAGTGGTCAGATGCTAGCTATTATCGGAAGCACTGGTAAGAGCAAAGAAATTTCATGATTTTACCAACTCTCAGTTAAAACATACACTGCCAAGAGCAATACTCCGCAGTCTTGAATTACAAAATCTACTTGAGAAACTGTTGGGAATGTGTCACTTAAATATATTCTTTAAAACATATGAGGGAACAAAGTATGAGTAAACACAGAACGATATGGGGCGGGGCATTAGAATTTATTTCCAAATCCAACTTTTTTATGGCTTTTACACATTTGCTATTTTTTCTTGAGGTGTAGCAGGGTTTGTTGTAAGCGTGACCTGCAGTCCTGACTCTGCTGGACATGAACAGCTTCATGGCTCAGATTCAAAACAAGCCAATTGCAGACTTTACCAGTAACATAGCAGACAAATGAGGACAGACCCTGTAAGAAGTATCAGTGATAACTTGCATAGCCATAATCAGAAATTCCCTTCAGACTGAAACAATTCTAACAGGATAAAATATCACCTTTGGATCAGTTAAGAGAAATTTAGGGAGAAGAAAAGACAGTTCCTCTTCTGCTTGGCTTTAAATTGGGTCTTTGACTTACATTTTTTAGTGTGACTGGTTTAATCTTCTCGAGGTGAGGGTGACTAATAGAGAGATGGCCTTTACCCAATGTGGTTAGTTGAATCTGAGCTTACCTGGAGGGATAAATAGTAGACCTATTAAACTGAAGTAAAAAGTATCCATGCTTTGGAAGCAAAAAACCCCATGCTGTGTCTCCACTAGACTCTGACATCAGGTTAGCTCAGTGATTCAGTAAAGATGCTCTCTCTCAAAGGCAAAGTATATTTGCCAAAGAAATTACAACTTTATTTCTACAAGATAGGTTTTTCTTCCCCATTGCCATGGGATTTTTTTCTTAGCAGATATCCTCAATGTATTTGAAGTTGTACCTTAGATATTGTCCTGATAATAAAAGGAAAAGCTTCTGATGAAATAACATATTGACTTATAGCACCCTTGTAAAGTAATATACACTGAGCACAAGCCCCTTTTAGCAAACCAGTCGAACTATTTTTAAAAGCTGTTTATCATCTCTTTCATCAAATGGCTTAGTAAAATGGATGAAACTGCTGATGGGTTTCACATTGTCAATGGCAATCAATATGTCACTCTTAAACAGAGCAATATGTGGTTTACAGATGGATGGGTTTCTTTTTTAAAATGTATATATTAACAAAAAAGTACGGAGTTAATCTTTCAACAGGGAGACTAGAAATAAATGACATCTAATCATAATAAGACAGCTTTGTGTGTTTACATACAGTATCATACAGCAAAAAGGAAAAAATCATTTGCTATTGAATTCCAAATCAGGTGTTTTTTTCATTGTTTTACTTCTCTTAGATCTCAGTATGAGCCAGCTATTCTTAATTATTTAAATGACTTTTTGTCTTATTTAAGTCTCAATAATTTTTATTTCAATCATGATTAAGATTCCTATTGTCTGTATAATCATTCAGTGCCTTAATCATACAGCTGTTCCAGCAGCCGTTTCTGAATTCACAATTCTCTCCACTAAGCAAGCTCTCGCCAAGCATTTAGGTGCCAGCCCTGCACCCAGCATGGGACACCACCTTTCACCTGTGTTTCAAAAGTGAAAGAAAGGTTACAGGAAGTCAAAGACCTTATTATCTTTCTCCTTGAAGTCATGGAACTATCCTCAATGCCCAACTAAACAGTTCTGCTGGGAAATAAGAGAGTTTAAAGTCATGTACTCCGTTCCAGAGGAGAGAGATTTCCTGAACATGAGCTTATAGTCAGTATTTTCTTTCAAGATCATTCTGTCTCTGTGTCTTTGGAAAAGCTTCAGGAAGGGCTGAGGAAAAGACATTAAGGAATGAAAACTTCTATCCACTGTCTGTGACTAAATCACTTTTCAAATTTATCCCTTGGAAAATAATACAATTTTCAATATCCATTCTTCTAGCTGGTGGAAAGACATCCTTGCTTGATGTGATAACCTGCCGGGATCATGGAGGCAAAGTCACGACGGGTCAAATCATGATCAATAATAAACCCTGCACACCCCAGCTTGTTAAGAAATGCATAGCACACGTGCGTCAGGATGACCGACTGCTCCCTCACCTGACTGTCAGAGAAACACTATTGTTCGTTGCCAAACTGCGCCTTCCAAAGTTTTTTTCAGACTCACAAAGGAAAAAAAGGGTAATTAAGCTGTTGGAAGAAAATAAATTTGTCAAAAAAATGTGTCTGACAGGAATTATCCAAGAGATCCTGTGTGTTTAGAGTCAGAACAGCTAATCTGGCATTTTTTGATGTAGATTATGAATTATAAACCTTTCTCTTCTTTCAAGATAGAAACCAGCAATTGTTCCAAAGCTCATAAAAATTGACAATCTAGAGAAAGCATTAGAGAGGCTGAAAGAAGAACTAAATTGCTGATCGCTGAGTCTTTTTTAATGTTATCTCTAAAAATCAAGATTTGTTTTTAAGTGTCTCTTAATCAGATAGCACCGAAATATCCAGCTGAATTTTAACCACATTAATCATATTTTCAGCTTTATCTGTGCACGAGTGTGCAAATAAACTCTTGCTTTATCTCCGTTACCCTTCGGTTCCCCTCAGGTAGAAGATGTTATAGCAGAACTACGGTTGCGTCAGTGTGCAAACACCAGGGTAGGGAACGAGTATCTTCGTGGAGTTTCGGGAGGCGAGAGGCGGAGAGTGAGCATTGCTGTGCAGCTGCTCTGGAACCCAGGTGAGCAAAACCCTGCCACCTTCCTGTGGCCACCACAGACCACTGGGGGAAATGGGACAGTAAATGAAGACAGTTTTTTTCAGGGAGGAGTCATATGCACAGTTGCCCCTGGGGTAGCTTGAGGAGCTTAGGATACTTTAATAGGTCTTGTACCATCCTCTGCCAGAGGTTCCCTCTCCATAGCGAAGTTAGACACAGCGACTGAGCGCTGGTCCATTTGCTTAAATTGAAATCACTGCTGATCACAGATAATGCTGTAATATTACAGTAACATTTCTGTAAACTGAGTGTTTCAGCAGCTAGCCCACTTTTGCTTCTGCCACCTGTGCCAGTGGAAAAGCAGTGACAAACCTAGGCAGAGCCCCCGTGCTCTCTAAAACCAGCATCACACAGACTACTGGAAGTGGCCTGAAGTAACCCTCACAGCAGTGCTCTGGTTTGTAAATAAATACCAATGTGAGGTTTGTTTTTTGTCTGACCACATGCCATAAGTTACTTAGGCTGGTGGCCTATTATAACATTGTTTTCCTGTTCTCCAACCCAGCCTCCATTTCCATGTGCAATGTTAATAGGGAAGGTAATTTTTTAACTGTATCCTCAGTCACTGTGGTCTTGTGCAACTCAGTGAAGGGGCTGGCTTATGCCAGAGGACTAGAAACTTCCATTGCCTTCAGTAACAGCAAAAGTTGATGCTAAATCCACGGTTCATTTTGCAGGACTAAATCCCCTATCTGCTCTGCTATATATCAAAGCACTACTAATCTTGGCTTCAGCCTTTTGTTGAGCAAGATTTCCTATCAGCTCACCCACTGGGAAATGGATCTGAGAAATTGTTGCTTGTATAAAAGTTATATTTTTGTAGTTACGGGGAAAGCAAAAGTCTTTTTTCTTTTTTTTTTTTTTATTGTAAGAAACAATGGTCAGGAATAGATGTGCTGGTACAGAAGTAAAAGAAAATAATCAGTTGTAGGAAAAGTAAGTAAAGAATTCTTTACACTTAAAACATGTTACACCCCTCAGCAGAGAAACCATGTTTGTGTATAGCCATTGCCTTGTGCTCTTTGAAGCCCTTAAGCTCCATAGCACCACAAACACTACAAATTAATAAAACACTTCAAAGTTTGTAGCAATAAATTGCAAAACAAACAAGTAATTCCAAACACATGCATATCTCTTCACATATATGTATATTTACATATGTATACAGACTGCAAGTTGGGGGAGGAGGAGCTAAGTTAATACTGTATTAGTACTTACACATGAGTAATGCAGGAGGTTTTAATATCGAGCATTTAGGTTAAAATAATTCAGTAGGCAGGATACAAAACTAGCACTATTGTTTTAATTAATATTAATGACCTGATTAGTACAGGCAGTGTAAAACTGCAGAGAAGAATGTAAACTTAAGAAGGAACTGAAGTCTGCACCTCAATGAAAGATAAAGAAAACTCTGGTTTCCAGTGGAAGCAAGAGAAGATTTAAAATAATTACTCTTGGCCATCATGTTCAGTAAGATAGTGAAAGGAATTTCCAGTGTTGAATATTCTGTGATGCTGGTATGAAATATACTTTGGATTTAAAAAAAAAATTAAATATAGAATATATCCATGAGATTTCCTGCACTAGCACCATTTCACTTAGAACATATTTTCTAAATCAGACATGCTGCTTTCCTCAGCTAAACTTATTGTCTTTGGCAGGAATACTCATACTTGATGAACCCACATCTGGACTGGACAGTTTTACTGCACATAACCTTGTGATAACATTATCCAGACTGGCCAGAGGAAACAGATTAGTCCTTCTTTCACTTCATCAGCCCCGGTCAGATATCTTCCAACTGTTTGATTTAGTTCTTCTGATGACTTCTGGACTCACTGTTTATTGTGGAACAGCTAGAGACATGGTCCAGTATTTCACGGAACTAGGCTATCCCTGCCCAAGGTACAGCAATCCTGCGGATTTCTATGGTTAGTATCAAACACTGCCATAAAAAAGGGTTACTGGAGATCATGTGCTTTCATAAGTGCATCAGCTAACACTGATCTTTATTGACTATAACTGTCTTAGAAATGCTTTATAACTGACGCAAATCAATACTGTAGGAAATTCAGTTTTTAAGAAGATCCTTATTTGTCAGCACATGAAATGTAACAAAAACAAGAAGTATGGACAAAATCAGTTTTAAATAATCACCCTTCTAACCCTGCCAGGTGTAGCAGCCCTTCCACATGTTTAGCACACTTATTCCTATGTTCTAATTGGTTAAAACTTTAATATCTTCCCTGGGAAAGACATGGATGAACTGATCAACTGCTTTCTGTAGCCAGTTCTAAATCCAGAAATGTAGGAAGCTATTTTCCCAGCGTGAGGAATAATACAGCTGGAACAGTAAATGGGAAATAGGAGTGCTGCCCAACAGAGCATGTCGGAAGGGAGAAAAACCAAACCCAGGGAGCAGCAACCCTTTTATTCATCTTCTTGAAGAACATTAACTACATGGTTCCAAATCCATTTTTCTTCTGGGTTTTGCAACATGCAAAGGGAATCTGGCCCTGTTAATCTAATGGCAGTAGTCTCTTACCACAGAGGTTGGTTCAGTTCCAGCCTCGAGGTCAGTTGGCTCAGAAACCTTATACAAACATCAACCTCAGTGCTCTGGAGTAAACTCTTCAGCTGTGCCTATGTGGCAGGCAGCGTCTGCTCATATCAGCTGTGCAGAGATAAACAGAAGTAACCTCACTGTCAAGCCCTGCAAGACGACCTTTGTCATCACCATAGGTCAAAGCAGTCTCCACTTGATGAAGGCTTGTAGCACCCTGTATGTGAATGGAGACTGAGGCACTCATGGGGAGCCTTGTAGCTGCAAGCCCATTTACTGGTATGCAGAGTCAGCACCCACAGAGAGACAAGAGAAATATGGGCAGCAGGAAGGCAGAAACAGGACAGAATGGTAGAGGATGCCACAGCAAGAAGGAACACGTGACACAAGCACACACATTCTGGCTGTGTGTCTGATGGAGAAACAGGACACCATGGCAGAAGGGAAGAGGTAAGGCAGACTGCAACTCATTTTTGACGGACTCCTGCTGAGGAGTAGCTGCACAGAGATGATTAGCCCAGTGTAAGGACTTACAAAATGTGCAGATATAGTTCTCTCAGAAAGCAGGTATGTCAGGTATTGTCACTCTACACTGAAGGTCAGCACTGGAAAATACTATTAAGATTTAAAAGACTACTAGATTAAAAAAGATCATTGTTCAGTAAGTAATTTTGAGTCATTTATTTTTGCTTCTACTATGTTGTCCTTAGATAACGTTCTTGGGCTTTCTCAGTATCAAGTAAAGTTTATGGCACCTCGGCAAGATAGAAAAAGGATGATAACTATCATATTGCAGGTGGAAAAATACCACGTGATTTAAGTTAGTAACATAACAGATTGTGAATGCCTGCATGCCAAGAAGGAAATTCAAACTGTTTAATCCCAGCAGCCCTCTCAGGCCACTATTAAAATTTCAAAAAGTGTGAAATAGTAGTCTCTAATATTATAATAAGCAATTAGGAAATCTCAGTGATTCATTGTGCGACTAGGGACATTTCCCAAGACAAAATACACATTAACAATCTGTTCTTTCCTAATTACCTAAAGTAACTGATAAAGTTTTAACCATTGTAGCTTAATGCATGCACACAGGTTGTACTGCCTGCTCGTGATAACATTTCTGATTCTAAACACATCATGAAGTTACTACATCTGTAGCATATGGATACATGTCAAATGTCTTGCAGTTGATTTGACCAGTATTGATAAACAGACTGCAGAAAAGGAGATGGAAAGCCGAAAAAGAGCAAATACTCTTGCCAACTTGTTCCTAGAAAATGTCAAAGATTTTGATGATTTCTTATGGAAAACTACTGAAGGAGACAATGTTGCAAAAACACTCAGCAAGCAAAGGTAAAGAGAAGAACATCATACAACAGAACTGGAATTAACAGCCACAGCCTGTGCTAATTTCCTTTTTTTTTTCTTTTTTATTTTGGGCAGGTCCCATGTGAATTCAGAAGAGGCTATCGACATGCCTCACCATTCATGTGATCAGTTACCAGGAGCCTTAAAACAGTTCACTATATTATTAAGGTAACCTATCTCCAGCATAAACAGTTGTAAATCATGCCTGTTTGCATTTCAAACCGTAAGAAAGCAGCACAAAATAAGAACTGAGTGCATGCTGAAAATGCAGAGCTAGCTCTACGCCTGAGAATGCCTAGAGCAGAGGAGTTCCCGTACCAGCTCACCCCAGCTGTCTGCACAGGACAGCAGCCAGATGTAGCACCCCACCTTTCAGCCCCAGGGCTCCTCCCAGTCAGCTCCAGGTCATATCGTTGGGAGGCTGCAGCTTCAAGGAGCAGCAAGAGCCTCCAGGCTTAGCATTTGGGTGCTGCCTTCCTGATACCAGGGCCAAAGTGTGGTGACTCAACCCTCAGCAAGCCCAGGCTCAGGCATTGCCGTCCTCACACCTCTGCCTCAGATTTGAAGCCAGAAGGCTTTACTGATGATATCCAGCATAGATGATAGGTACTGCAGTTGGGTTTCATGCTTGCGTACTCAAAAGAAACATGATCAACAGGGTTAGAACCTGTAAAACATCACTGCCAGTATCATCTGTTGTTAGCATATGGTACAGATCCCTAACAGAGAGACTTCTGTGACTGAAGTAATTTCTTCTGTCTCTCTGAAATCAGACCGTCCCACCTTCATTGCCTTCCTTCAAGCTTTCAGAATTTTGGACCTGAAAGAGTGGGCAGCTACAGACACTCAATAGCTTTGATTAAGTAAAGTCCTTTATGGAAAGAGACAGCCTGACTTCTATCCTATTTGAAGTCAGGAAATCTCATGAACTGATTTTAGGAGAGTATTCAGACAGCGTATCTGAATTAAAGTGGCATTAGTAAGTACTATATCTTATGGTCATGTTATTGTTTTCCTAGTCGTCAGGTCTCCAATGACTTCAGAGATCTTCCAACGCTATTAATCCATGGAATTGAGGCCCTTCTCATGTCATTATTAATTGGATTTTTGTACTATGGCCACGAGAAAACCAGACTTTCTATTCGTGACACAACAGCACTGTTGTACACGATAGGTGCATTAATCCCATTCATAGTGATTTTGGATGTTATTGCCAAATGTAAGTGCCAGTTTTCTCGTGAAATTTATAAGCAATCAAAATCAGAAAATTCTTAAATTGATAAAAAAATTATACTTTTTAATGCAGCCCTAAGATGAAACCAACCTGTTTTTTCCTGCCCTGCAGGTCATTCGGAAAGAGCTATGCTTTATCATGACTTGGAAGGTGGAATGTACTCTGTTAGCCCATACTTCTTTGCTAAGGTAATTGGATTCATTGCCAGAAAATACAAACTGCTAGCTTTAACATTAAAAAACACAAACAAGTCAAAACCTCTTGTATAAATGATCACATTCTTATTTAACTTTGTTCTTTTGTGTCTGCCAGCTAAGGTTATTGTTCTTGCTTCCTTGGCATTAATGGATGAAACCTCACACTACTTTAGACCTGTTGTCATAAGTCATGGCTGAGATCCCATCCCAGAAAAGCCAAAGAAGAATCTTTCACTGGGTTTTAGCTGGAAGCTGAGAAATCTCAAACTCAAATGTGAAGGATTAGACCATTTTACATACCTGAATGTTTCATTCACGGAAACATTTTTGAAAGTTTGATTACATGCCTTGATCTGCAAAACAAAATATTAATACTAAACGCTAAAGCAAAGGTAAAATGGAAATGACAAAATGCTAACTGTGACATTTCCTTCCAGTAGTTGTTTGGGCCTGTACTGGTCAGAGACAAACTTAAGTGCATAAAAAGCCAGAGTTTCTGAAAAAACAAAATCAAAACCCCAGAACTTTTTTAAAAAGTACATTTTTTTTTTTTTTTTTTTCCACAGGAGTTTAGAATAATCCCTTCTTTGTGATGTTGCCACTGTTAGATGAGTTCTGCCTGCCATGGCATCTGTAATTTAGGTTTCCATTTCTGCACAAGACTTTAAATGCTTATTAATGGTTGCCAGAGAAAAATATTCTTTGCATTGTGTCACAAAGATTGCACATTATTCAGAGAGAAATCGATGTAATTTATTACAACCTTAGTATTAGAAGATAGTTACAGCCCTCTTTGGAAGAAATAAGCATAATGCTCTCTCTATATATCTTTAGATATTTGAGAAAATCCTGTGCTTTTTTGTTTTACACTGAGTTTAGTAGCTGCTAAGTGGACTGCCTTTGGGACAAAGCAGGGAAGTGACCAACAGCAAAATTTGTCTCCAGTTTGGTCTCACACCAGAGTCAACCAAATTTAGACAAAACATATGGTTTCCATGAGTCAGTAACAGTATTACTATCAAGCACACCAGTTCTCAGGGAAAGTGTCTTAAATTCTTAGTAGCTGCCAAAACAAGACATCTAATCTGTAACGAGAATCCTCTCAATTTAACAATTAGTTATAGGAATTGTCACAACTGGAGAAAGAATTAGTGAGGATTTCAGTTGCTGGTTTTGCATGTCACTGACAACACCTAACAGGGAGATGGCTGCATTCTACAGTTTTTTTTCCTGTAGTTTTTAGAAACAGTCCATAAGTACATTAAGGTACATCTGAGGTGGTTTTGTAAATATTATTCAACTTATTCTCTAATTTTTTCTTCCTGAACAGATTTTGGGGGAGCTCCCAGAACACTGTGGCTTTGTTATCATTTCTGCAGTTCCCATCTACTGGCTGTCAAACCTTGTTCCTGAAGTAGAACATTTCCTGCTGTACTTCCTCTTGGTATGGCTGGCTGTGTACAGTGCCCGTGCAATGGCACTTTGGATGGCAGCACTGCTGCCGACATTACAGCTTGCAGCCTTCTTTGGCAACGTCATTTTCACAGCATGCTACCTGAGTGGTGGTTTTGTGATAAGCCTGAAAAACCTCTGGACAGGTAGGACAAAGCTCCCAACATGCCTCCAAACTGAAACACTGATGGTTTCCATCAGCAAGTGGTTGTTGTGAGGCTGAGTGTGTCCAGGGCAGGCAAACTGAGCTTTATTTCTACCTTTGCAATTGTCATCTTGGGTGGTGACATCTTGGAGTCAGATTGTTCATTTTACATCATTTTCTCCAAGAATGAGGTAATGAGAAGTTTGGTCAAAAAAACCACTATTTTTTATATTGTTGCTAATTTTTTTCAGTAAAAGGAGTTATATTCAGTAGATAAAGTCTGAGCTCCAGTTTTTATCTGCTGACTCTGTTGACAGTGGGAGTTTGAAAGACATGGGTATTAGTGTTCTCCTGATTGTCCATCTCCATGTGACAATATAAAGTATCTCTGCCATTTTGTCCAGTAATGAAATGGTATATATATACAGCCTGTGGTTGTCAAGAAATTAGATAAACCTGCTGTATCTGGCAGCCACACAGCAGTTTTTGAAGTCTCAAGTTGTGTGTATGTGTATCAATTTCTTTCTGCCTCTTTTTTTCCTTCCAGTTCCATATTGGTTTTCTAGAATCTCTTTCCTCAGATGGAATTTTCAAGGAATGATGCAAATTCAGTTCACTGACACCACATATGAAATGCCTTTCGGAAATTTTAGTTTTCAAATACCGGGGAAACTTGTAAGTCACTAATAAAGATCATTACAAACATGTGATAACCAAGCAGAACGCTATTTGTGTGCCTGTCGTATTTAACTAGATGCTGCAGGACCCAAATTTGGCAAGCACTGTATTAATATGTGAAGTCATGTTACACTTTGTATGTTTCAAATTTGGGCCTACAGCACTCACTTCTTTTGTGCCTTTCTTCATAGTGGAAGAGAAAAAAGGGAAAAAAATAAAATAAAGGGCAACTATTATCTACACAAGGCCCAACTACTGCTTGCTGAAATTGTACAGAAGTGGAGCTCTGTTCCTCAGGAATACTGCAGCCACTAGACATAGTGTATGTGTAACCAGCTATCAATCCTCTCCAGGAGTTATAGCCTGCTGGAGACCAAGGGGAAGGGCGGCAGGGACCAGACATTCACCCAAATTGCGTGTCTGTTCCTAGTTTTGTGTTTTCCATGGTTACAGGTGATACAGTCTATGGACCTGGACTCCCACCCTCTCTACATGAGCTACCTCGTCCTCACTGGCACCATCGGCGCTTTCCTGTTTTCCTACTACATGTGTCTGAGATTCATCAAGCAGAAATCAACCCAAGACTGGTAACAGCAAACCACGCAGAGGAGGCAAGGACCCAGGGCAAGCCCACACGCTGATTTTCGGTGCAAAGAGAGCGGAGCCGCGGGGCCGGCTCGCCGCAGGATGGCAGCAGCACACCGGGAGCCGGGAGCCACCGGCTTCACTTCGGGATTGCAGCCCGGAATTGGGGCTTGGGAGAGGCTTGGGGGGAGGGTGGTTTTGTTTGACGTACCGGTTTTATGCGTGGCAAGATGCTTATGATTTCTCCACACCTTGAAATATTCTGAGCTATGGGCCAGCGATTTAAAAAGGACCCATCTTGCTTAGTAATACCTGATGTTTTAGTCCATCATGTTTGAATATAGAGTGATCACAGACTTAATTCTGAGCGAACAGCATCAGCACATGCAAAACACTGCTTTCTGTAGCCTGTATAACACTCAGCACTCAGAAGAACAGCCTAGAGGAAAGCAACACAGAAGATTTCACTGGTGCTTCAGGAGAACACGAAGTGCAGAAAACACAGCTGTTAACTGTGAGGGTTCTAATTGCTGATGTGTTTTAAGGCTTTGCCTCTGTGTACCAGTTCAATGCTGTTGATGCCCCAAAATGGGTATTTACTAACTGTACAGTTGATTTCTAGTAACAGAGCAAATTATCTCACCTTCTTGGGTTTATTTTTACAGTATAAATACATTCCAAGTGATTGTTATCAAGCCCATCTTTCTCCGTGGCAATAAAATCATAGCAATGTGCCAAGTTTGGTTCCTAAGATTTTTCAGGTAGAAAATACCTACCTGCCCCTCCAGTAATTAAAAATGTGATGATGCCATCTGTGAAATGCTTGTAATGGTGCACCTAGTTATGCTCCGACATAGGACACAAATGCTCACAAAACGACTAAGAGTAAATAAATGGCTATAATTCACCTGCAGTCACAGTAAGTGCTTGTGCAAACTATGTATGCAGTTGTTGTGAGGATTTTATAACATTAACGTGCTTGGTTTTTTATTTGGATGCATATCTCTGCGCTTATACACAGAGACACAGAGCATGTTGTCTGCTCTACTTTGATTTACATGTTGCACACAGGGCGAAATTCCTAGTGTAATCAGCTATAACACCCTGAATACTCTTACGCAAATCTCTCCCCCCTCTTTCTTTTTTTTTAAGAAATAAGATGAAAGAACATCAATATTTTATTATTCTATTTGGCCATTAGGACTGCCACATTACTTTACACAGGTTCCACGTGGTAATAAATTCCCAGGCACACTCTAGTCTAAAGGTGTTAAGCAGGTCTGATTAAATAACAGTTTCAGCCCCAGGCAGCAACAGGAATCCAAATCCATTCCAAGGTTCTTCTAAGGTGAATTTTACCATTTCTTCCCGGTTCTGCTGCATTTGATTTTGGAAAAAAAAAGGACCCCAACAAACCCCACTTGATCTGATCCTAGTGCCATTTTGAAATTATCAGATTTTCATTGCCTGTTAATGGCAAAGCCAATTCTTTCAGTCCAATTCAGCATCATTAAATTGTCAGACTAGCAGCTTCCTGTTTGATTCTTAATTATTCCTTTTTATTATATTTAAGACACTTAATTTTTTTAAAGTGGTTTACTCTTCTTTGTAATGATCTGTTGTGATTAGAATCTCTTTTCTATTACACTGAAGTTTTAAGGGTATATATTGGTACTTCTAGTCTAAACCTCTATTTTCAAGGTATTTAGAGGATTAAATTCTAGGCTGACTCTCTGTTGTGAATTCACTTTGATGTTTAATAAAAAAAAAAGGAGCGACACAATGGGAGAAATTAAAGACATAAGGGACAGCTCTGAATTTTAGGGGCATATTGTCATGCACAGAAATCTTCAGGCATCTAGATAAGAATATACCATAGCCTTAACTTTGAATTTCTTTCCTTTTGTGAAATTAGTCAGGCTGCTGACATTACTTAAACAGCCTTTTTCAATTTAAAATTCCACCCTCTTTAACATTATGCAGCAGGACCAAGCGGTGTGAGTGTTTCCGAGGTGGTGTTATGACAAGGGTGGATATATACATAATGGGAACTTGAGTGGTGAGCCTCGGAACAGCCATCGTATGGGGTGTAGGAAGAGCTATCATAGGATGCGGCCAGGCCTGTGTTTACACAGAAAAAGCTCATATTCTATATACTACAATTACATTAACACGCTGCCTATGATCATATCTTGTTTCCTTGATGCCTAGAGATGGGGAATATAGGCTGTGATTATTGTTACAGGCTTTAGCAATAAGAAGATGGGAGCCTTGAAATACCAGCAATTAGCGTTGGTGCCTAACAATAGCATGCCGTGGGGCTGTGTACCGGGAAGAGCACGGGGAAGAGCGGGTGGATGACACACCACCTGCCCCACTCGCTCTGCCAGGAGCTGAAAATAGTACGAGTTTAGGGGGAATTACCCACCTCCTAGCCAATGAAGGTCACGCTGTACACCACGGCCTCTGCCTTCGAGTCCTGCTTCACGTTAGTTTTGTGTGGTAAAAGTTTCCCACTTCCACAGCGGAGCTGCTGCTGCTGCAAAAACAAGTGGACAGTGAGGGAACAGAAGTCTTCCTGAGAGTTCTAACCAAGGCTAAATGTCTTAATTTAACGTCAGCACAGCTCTGCTTTCCAGGTCTCAAAGTAGGCGCCCTGTTTCCTCAGGACTCCCCTGTGTCAGCAGCAGCTCGGAGCGCCCTCCTGCCTACATCAGGATAACCAGCTGCAGCAGTCTGCCACCATCTCGACACAGAGACTAAAGATCACAAGCTCACTGTGCAGAACTCACCATCCTGTCCGTCCCACACACGACAGAGTTCAGTTTGTTACGGAGGTTAAGCACTGCAGTGAGGCAGATCTGCCTTCCAAGTGGAGGACTGCCTGCGGAACAAGGTTGCAGGCCTGAGGATTCACCCACTCCCGCCTTTGGTCTCCTGTATCCTCCCTGGCCAGACTCAGAAAGTATCTCCTCAGCCCTAAGTCACGGTCCCTGTTGGGGCAGGCAATCAGGACAGCGCAGGATGGGTTTTGGAACGGCATCATGCTTAGTTGGTTATGGAGTCTCCAAGTTGTTTTGCCCAAACGCTGTTTGGGCTGCCCAGTGCAGGACATGAACTGCACCAGGCTATGGGGTTTCAGCCTGCATACACAGCAAATTTGGGAACGGGAACATCAAATACAAGAGACAACAATATTTGTGAGGAAAATTCACCAAATTCAGAAGTAAAAAAATCTGTGTGGGTTAAACGGATACTATAAAGTACTGTGCGGACAACAGAACTGCATGGTGTCACACCACCCCTACGTACTAAAGATGGCGTCTTATCTGTAAAGACACAGGTAAGAAAGATATGTCTTTATTACTGGAAGTATTTAACACAGGGAGAGGTGGGAAAGTTCTTCCCCAACCTCCACTCCAAGTTTATGCAGCCTCTCCACTTGGCAAAAGGGACAAACTTCTTTAGCACTGGAAAATGGATTATAGAAACACTGCTTTGCATATTGGCTCGTGGGTAGTGGCAGTCCTCCAAAATACTTTTAACTCGTCGTTTGGAAAGGACTAGCTTTCACTATGGCTAAGCTAAATTAATAAGTAGCTGCTGAAAGTTTCATCCCGTATTCGTTCGTCGCTAAATGCATTCAGAAATGCTAAATAAGTAACAAGTATCAATAGCCACCCCTTTTAATTAAAAAAGACACCCGTGGAATTCCTTTAAAAACAGGTAAATCACAGCCAACATGCTAAGCAGGGAGGTGAGAAACTGCAGGTGTTGGTATGTCCACTAGTACCAGAAAAAACAAACCTGTCACGTTTTAGCCACAGTGATTAATTTTACTGGCAGTAGACAAGAGAGAAGGTACATGGAGCTCTGTGACATGCTGCTTTTTTTCCTGTTACACTCTGAGAGCCAAGACAAGCCCTTCACATGTTAGCAGCTATTAATTAAGGCAACAATGTTTAAGCAGTGGGTTGAGGTAATTTTAAAACCACTTAACCCTTTTAAGAACCGATGAGCTTTAAAAAGCATATACATGTGCGCGAGTTCATATTAGCGTGCGTATGCAGAGGTATCTGCACGAAGAGATTACATATATAGGTATATACACACACAACCATAATGCCTATGATAGCTCCTTTTTTTTTTCTTTCAAGGAATAAGGAAAAATCAATTCAGATCCATGATTTACAGAAGTGCTGCTGCACTTACAGAAGTGATGTGATTAATTATAAAACTGTTTGTGGATGTTTACTCACTGAATCAAACTTATGGTTATTCTGAATTGCAAATTTTGTTGGCATTATTTTGCTTTTGTGGTTACAATTAGGTACTTTCATGTTTAGATAAATAATTTTGTGGTTATAATTAGGTACTTAATGCTTCCAGTACTAAGAAACTGCAGCTTAATAGACCCCTCAACCTTCACATCACAGCTCCAGAACCAGCATCTCCCATCAATGACACATGTGGGTCTTTTGCTCATTTTAAGGATCTAATCAGACTTTGCCTAGATTACTGGCATGCTTACTGAGATCAGTACTGTTTCTGCCTCACCTTAATTCTTCACGTTGAACAATTGGGTATAGAGGCACAAATGTTAAAGGACCGGCACATGCAAGACCCGATGCCAAGAAGAGTGCCCTGAAAGAACTGAGTATTACCTTAAGGATTACTTTTCAACAAACACCAGATCTTCTACTACTCTTACATGAAAACAGCTGATCACCTCATGGCCGTGCTTCAACTCACTGTAGAAAGGTGTCAAGCCAAAATAAAAGGGACTTCCAAACCAGGCAACAGCAAAATATGCTGCCCCAACTGAAAAATTTGAGAAACAGGGCACATGCTGCCCTTAATTCACTGCTGCCAAGTGCAGGATGTTACATTACACAAGGCAGTCACTGGATTTCCAAGTAAGCCAGAGGCCAAACTTGTGGTAGCCATCACCCCAAGAGACTTTGATCTCTGCTGAGAAAGGCAAAGCACCAATAATATTTTGCTCTTTCAGCCTTCCTTTAATACAACTAGTATTAGGAAAAACTCTTCCCTGTGAGGGTGGTGAGGTGCCCAGAGAAGCTGTGGCTGCCCCATCCCTGGCAGCGTCCAAGGCCAGGTTGGAAGTGGCTTGGAGCAAGCTGTGCTAGTGGAAGGTGTCCCTGCCTGCGGCCGGGGCTGGAACTGGATGAGCTTTAAAGGTCCCTTCAACCCAAAACAATCCAAAATTCTGTGATGATTTTATGATTTAATTAACTGGCTTGTAATTCCTAGCAACATGGTCACAGGTTGCCACCCCTCACAGAGCTGAAGGGGCATTTCAGGCCAGCATTTCAGGAACAGTCAAAAAGCCAGAACCATCCCACCAGCTCCACAGTAATTCTGTACACAGAATTCCTGCCTTCCCCAAATCCTACAAGTAATCATGTAAAAAGCATTTTGGCCAAGTATTATTATTACCTAAGTGCACTATCTAATGACAGCAGAGCTCAGCACCCCAAACACTTTAGACAAGCTTGCTTCAGGTCTATCCTTTCTAAAAGCAAGACAAAAGAAAGGTGAAGTAATATTTTTAGCTTTATATACTCCATAGGGAATTTCTCAATGCTTCTGTATTGGAAAAACGCCTTTCAGCTTTGTAGTATGTTCAGTGACAGGCGCATGATAAATTTCCACTGGAAAAAGCTCTCAAACATGACTGACAATAGTAAAGCCACAAATGACCGTAATTTTATGCCCCCTGCAGCTAGTGGTATAAAACATAGTTTTCAACCTTGTTTTTCCTTGCTGAATTTAGACAAATTTATAATGTTATTGATGACAGCGAGAAAGACGCTCAAATGCAGAAATTGTATTCCTGGGCATAAACCAATTGGAGCTCTATATTTTATATGTATACTATAGATGATGTAAGATTTGACTGTCATTAAAACTATAAAAAGATGGAAAACTAAAGGGGTTTTATTTTGAATTAATTTCATATTATATACACTATTATTTATTTTCAGCTATTGCACTCGATTGGTTTTTTTTCCTCCTCCCTGGCATGCTCAACAATTAACCAGTGCAACATGTGGTATAACTGCCTATTTGCTTCCTCACTCTGAGCACTAATGTTTGACATACAGGCTGAGTCAACAAAATCCTGAAGGAAAGCAAGAACCTTGTTTAAGCAAAGTCTATACATCTATGGCTCCTAACAGGTTTTCCAACACTCTATCATATGCCTGGTTTCTAGAGCGTAATTTTATTTACAAAGAGTTACGAGGGCCCTAAGACTGGACGATTGCTAGAGATGATCAAGGTTTACAGTCGACCTAGCCTCTATTAGCTGAGCTGTTCAAGCCATGAGCTAAACTGAGCAGAGGGAAATCCCAGGGAACACTTCAAATAACAAGGGCAGTTGCTAGATTTATTTTTGGTTGAGGCAGGAAGGTTTTCTGAGTACGGCTGGGCAGTGGGCTCAGCACTCTGGTGCAGTTGCTTCAGTTACAGCCTCATGTCAGGCTGCAAATTCAGTGTCAGAACATACAAAGAAATTGTACCAGCCCCAATGCCAAATGCTGTCCCACGTTCAGACTCATCTTTAGAACCACCCAAAATTACACTAATAACACACTCCTACAGCTGCTTTTGAATTTGAGAAGTGCAGTTTAAGAGGCTGCTGCTGAAACAAACTTCCTTTGGGATTTTTGGCACATGATGATTATGCTCCTGTTTGAGGTACCCAGATGCACTCACAGGACTAGTACCAGCATGACTCGCCACGGTGGAAAGGCAGAAGAGAACCAGACAGCTCTGATCAATCCTTCACTGCCTCTTCCTTGAGCTGGGTTTAGCAGTCATCTTACCCTTCACAACTCTTGCTGCTGCTGCTACTGCTTTCTTCCCCAGTGAACCTCCAGAACTGAGTGGTGGAGGAGGAGACAGTGGGAGCCATGAGAAAGGCAAAGATGCACAGTGGTGTGTCGTCGACCCTGGCTGCCAGTGAGCTGAGGGCTGCTCTTTCCACTCATGGCCATTCACTCACAATCCAACCAGCCCAAGGCATCACACTGAAGCTGCTAGCTTTTTCTTATTACCTCTCATCCTTCCCACCTAGGCATCTTCCCAGACCTTCCCATCCCTCCAGAGCTCCTCTGTGGCAATCTTGTATTTTGACTACTGTTCTTCAGACCCTCTTCTCCTATAAATAAAAATCCAGCACCCAGCAAAACAGCCTTTCAACAGCCTTGAAGGAGTTTAGCCAGGCCAGCCTCATTCTGTCAACACCCCTCTGCTTTCCTTCCAGCTGAAAAAGTTCTCCATCTTAAAATCCACCCTCCTCTCCTCCCCTGAAGATTTATCTCCGTGATCCATCTGATTCATCTACAGCTCTTCCCATTACTCCACTTTCAGAGCTGCCCTGGTCTCACAGACTACGCAAAGAGCTGCAGATGCAAAATATTTGCAAACCCCAAAACTAAATTTACTGCTGGTTTTCAAGACTCATTGCTTTCACTGCAAGACACTGATGCTTGATGTGTTCTGAACATTAAATTCAGTGGCACTTAGAGCTGAGCAAATAACTATGAGAAACAGAACTAGGAGGAGGTGTGGAGCTACTGCTGCAGACAATAGCAATTCTATAGCTACCACTGCTTTATCACGGTGTTGTAAGGGTTATCACATGAGAAACTGTGAAGCATTAGCCAGCTGTAATATAGAGGTTTAGGAGCACCAGAGAGAAACCTTGCATTAATAGTTTTATCTAAAAGTAGATCAATGGGGAATCCCCGTCTATAGCAGGCACTGCATAAGACAGTCTCTATTATCTCATTTTTCTTAATTACAGGAAACAGCAGAGAAAACTCTAACCTCAAACTTCCGTGTCTGCTTATTTCCATACCTAATGGGAATTTCAGAACTTCGCTCCTATAACTGAAGCTATGCACACTTGTACTCAAGAAGATGCCCTGGGACTAAATGAGAGTGTCAGTGGGAGCTACTGACTTAAAAGGCCTTCCTCCGACTATTGAGTGACAGAAGTACTGGCAAACCACCAGGGACTGCAGCCATTCTACAAAGGAAACCTCTTTTTGCAGTTGACCTCGCACAGAAATTACGAGAATAATTTTAAGAAATGCAGAGAAATCTTTGCTAAAAAAGGCTAAATTCAGTGCCCGTCTCAGCTTCTTCTCACATGCTTGGTTTTATCACCTTTACAGCATTTCCTTCTAGATGCTGACAGATTTCTCGTGCTGAACATCCATCACTTCTGTCACTTCCTCCTCTGCTGTGTTCCTGGAGTCTGGAAGCACCACACGTTCGAGAAAACCATTAAGTACGGTGGCACTCTGGTGAACATGCTGCCAGTTTATTTCTCTGTCACTATGTGCACTCGTAACGCACTACCTTGGCTGTTACGATCCTCCCTCGTTACTGTAAACTGCAGCTGGAATCCTGCTGACTCAGGCATTCCAACTGTAAAACCCTTCCGAGCTGTCACTGCCAAAGACACCATCCATTAAGCCATTCATTCCAGTGTCAAAAGTGAGTACATATTAAGAAAGTCTGGATGGCTACTAACCCACCAAGCTACATTTCTTTCTACAGAAAAGGGTCTTAGGAGACAAGCTGAACAAGCTGCTTTAGTAGATCAGAACTACAGCATGTAATTATCATGCTGCAAAACGACTATATTGGTGGTTAACAAGGGAACTTTTCTCATGTGGAGCTCAGAAAGTGCCCTCCTCCTGCCCTACCTCCAGGGCAGAGGGGTAGGGGGAAAGAGGTGAGCCCATGATGTGGCACAGGGTACGTACAGAAGTGAGATTAAGTCATCTCAATTCACGTTGATCCAAGCGACAAGCTTTTCCCAGTCCTCTCAACCCCAATCAAGACACGCTCTTTATGCAAACACACACTTTCCCCCAGTTTGCTTTCTACAGTAACATGTCAGGTCATTTCATATCAGCACACTCTCAGCTTCCCACAATGGCATCTGGAAACACGTGCTCCAATCTTACAGGCACCACACCTGGTCTGGATCCTGCCCAATCCCAGTTATCCACTAGCTGGTGGCAAACAATACTTTCCTGCTTTAAAGGAGTGTGTGCTGTGTCAGAATGACAGGATGCATTTGGTTTCTGGACTGCAAACCATCACTAGTTCTCCAGGCTGCTGCTCTGCGTTTTGCCATCTTACAGCCTTCTTTCTTTGAATATGAGGAAATAAACAATGGAGCTACCTATTTATCTGACGAAGAAACACCAACTTTTTAAACTGCATTTTTCTCCATGCTTGAAATGGCTGAGTCTCAGCACACCAATGCATGAGAAATATCATTTCAAGCGTATTCTAGAGGAGTCAGCACAAATGCCTATTCTGCAAAACCTCCCCGGTGTAACCCAGTTTCAGACTGAGATGACAGTGTCCTGGAGTGGCACAAATCCCTCACTGTCCCACATTATTAAGACAGGAGAGACTGCGCTCCTCCGTGTAATCATTCCTTAATTGCATACGAAACATTCACTGGAACAGAAAAACAAAAGTACTGCCGCGTAAGGGCAGCTTTTGCCTCTCTTTTGCATGATCTCTGCATCTCTGACTTCCCATCTCTGCCACAGGGGCATCCATGGGCCTGGGCTACTGCAGCGTGATCCCAAATGATCAGTGTGCACCTCCTCCCATTACTCCGCTATTGTTGCTACAAAACCCTGGTGCTGTTTGGTCTCCTGCTCCTGCAGTGCCTCACGGATGTTTAACCGGCTCAGCAGCTGGCTCACTCAGCCCAGAAGTTTCCATAAGGTTACTCAAAATGCAATTTCATAGCTGAAAACAATTTAACTTACATTCTTCAGTTACAGGCTATCAAATTCATTTTCCATTGCCACAGCTGCAATGATTAAATTATATTGCATTATTCTGTTTGGTTCAAGTCAAACCAGTTAGAAAAACATAGAGATGCTAGCTAACTAGCACTAATCCTGCATGGTCAGACTTATGCACAGGGACCAGCAACATGCAGTCACGCGTTTGGCTGCGGCTTGGTGCGCTTCTCATCTGCGCCAGCAGGCAGCAGCCAGCAAACAGGACCTGTCAGCATCACAGCACAGATTCAGGCAGGGTTCAGCACTGAACAGTCAGTTGCACCTGGTCCACAACCATGAGATACCACCTCCTTGTCACAAAGGTAGTTAAAGGTCTATAGACCCGCTGTCAATTTTCTCTGGTTCTCTGGCCCGGCGTTTGCTTCAAGCAATGCTCCCTTCCTCACCCTACATGCCAGCTTAGCTCAAGCAGCACACAGGCCCAATGCCTCGTTACACTCTGATGTGATTCCTCTTACTGGAGCACAGCTACCATGTGAACCTGAGAGATTCCCGAGATGACCTCTAACAAAGAGCTGTGGCACTAGAGAAAGTGTGGCCAACTGGTTGACACAATCTTCAATTATGCTGCTATTACACTAAAACACATGTAATGTAGCTGTAGCTTTAGAAAAAAACCCTAAAACATCTCCATTTGTGAAACGAAATAAACCGAGTACTGCTGAGGCTTGCTTTTAGCTAGGGCACACAACCATTAAGGCTATGAATGAAATCTCAAATGTTAATACCTCATCTTGACAATCCAGGAACAAAGGGTGCTGAGTGGTCAGGGCCATGTAAGTGCAGGATGTTGGCGAGTCTCTCCTTGTGAAGTAACGAAGGTCATTGTAAAGCCATGGCACCAATGGGGCAGACACAGCAAGGACTCATCTGGTTTGTTTGGAAACCAAAATTTCTGACTCTTCTCAGCTCCTGATTTTCTGCCTCTTTTTTTTAAGTACAGCAAGAATTTTCTGTGTATTTGCAAATATACTCTGTAAGGAACTGGAAATTTTACTTAAAAAAAATTAGGTCCTAATTGCTTTCTAACTTTCATATTGCTGTCCAAGTCTTCCAATCTTTTGCCAAAACCTTGTGTGCACACTTGAATTTTTAACAACCAGCGCTGTCTATGTGGAACAGCTTAGCAAAAATGAGGTTAACTAACAAAAAATGTAAAGATAAAGTTATTACATGCACAGAAACAAGCTTTCATTTCCTTAAATCCTGTCTGACATACTGCATAGGCGCTATATTACAGCGGTTAGATCAATGTGCACATTTGTGAGTTTCCAATGTTATTTACAGAGATAATGGGTGTATTTTCTGTGCATTCTTTTATTTCTGTCATTTGCGAGTCTCTATTTTCATGATCCCACAGCTCTGGACTGTAAAATGTCACACCAGGTAGGTGTGACAGTAAGTTTACTCTTACATTTATACCAATCAAGTGTGCTCACCAGTCTCCGAGCAGGCAAACTCTGCTATCTTCACAAGTAACAGGCACTTCTTTGTTTAAAAAGTGTATTTTCATGGATATGCAGTTCTTGTATCCATAAAATTAACTGGACTAATAGTTAGGAGAATGAATTAAAGATGCTATAGAACTACAACACACAAGCTAGTGTAAAAGGTGGAAATATTTTGTCTTCACCTGTAATATCGAAAGCCCTAATGAGATACTCAACACAAGAGAAGTACATTTAGGAGAATTATAAAAAAAGATGTGTTTATTTTCCTTGTAGATACAGATGAACCCTGAAGATTATGTTCTTTACTCTTCTACTATCACCCCCAAGTACACTGACCAGGCAAAGAACAACAGAAGATAAGACAGATTGCTTAAGTTGCAGTTACATACCCCTCTGGCAACTTTCTTGATAAACATGTATTTGGTGAACCAGTGGAAGCCAAAATACAGTTCAGGTTACAGCAGATCATACATGAAGACAGAAAGAGCCAAGAAAGCTGCATCTTGACACTTCATTAGCAATTTTAAAAGCATTTCTATTAATGAACGTTTCTATCAATTACAGCTATGGAAAGTGATGTTTAAATACAGATTTATGTTAAAAATTACACAGAACAACATGCTTTTTACATTTTTTTTATTGAATGTAATATTTAACCAATTTCATAAACAACTAAAGCAGAAAAGACTGTCTGCTCATAATGCTTCCAATTTTCTTTTCTTCCATTTTTCCACATAGACCTTGAATGTCTCCTAGAAAGAGTGGAATAAACAAGTTCAACACTGTTCCAACTGAAAAGTTACTAATTCTGAACAAAGTGTTATGTCCTGACAAGAGCAAAATCTATTATTCTCTGTCATGCAAAACTAGATCTGTATTGAAGTCTGTATAATTAAGAGAAATACCAGAGAGAGAGAATAAAAGGAAAAGGAAAACCTTGCCAAAAATGCATAATGAAGCTTCTATTACAAAATGCAATAATATAATCAATTTCATTTTAAAAATGAAAATACTTTTTAACTGCAATCTGCAATTGTGTCAAAAAAATTATGAGATGCTTTTAAACACCAAGCTGCATTAGAGAAAAAGTGAAATCGGGGAAATCAGAAAATGAATTATTTCAGTGACTTTGAAAAAACACTCTTGTCTTCACTAGCTACATGTAAGAAACAGACATTCTAGGATGTAAATTTGCACAGTCCAAATAAAAATTCTGATTATAAGTTATGTCAAGATTGCAGGAAAAACTCCACAGCTGTTAAAAGGCAAAACCAAGTATTTTATGCCAAGAGTTTCTCCAATTCTTTAGATGAGAAATGAAAAAAAATCACATTTATGATGTAGCAATATGGAGAAACAGCATACAATCAGGCGTTTACAGAACTACAGAAAAAACCTTTTAGAGTATAAAAAAGCAGCCAGAAAATGGCAATTAAAAGTTTGCTTAGAGAGAGACAAAATACATTAAGTCTTTAAAGTCTGCTTTGCTAAAATGGTTCTAGTAGACTGCTGGTGAAAAGAATGATGTGAAAGAAGTATTTACAGTCTTGACAGATTTAGTGTCATGCCATTTGTCATCCTCAAATAAGGCATATTTGCAGGGTTGCATACATCTGTTGGTAAGGCAGCTAGAAGCAAAGCTGCAACAGAAAAATAATTCCTACAGTTCTAAAATGCCATCCTACCAAAGCAGCAACTTGTAGTAGATAGAAACCAGGTAATTAATGAAAACTAAGCCCCATTAATTGTTAAGGAAACACATTCTGGAAGCCTTTTAAAGTTCAACTGCTTAGATAAATGCCCCGAGGACATTTGATAAAGGTACACCTGCAGATGAGTGCCTGGTAAGGATCAGGTAGTTTAAATATTGTAAGCCCAAGGGGTTTTATTTCCTCAAGTCAAATCCGATGCAAGATTACTGTAGCTCCTATAACACTCGGTACTTCACACGTTACCTCCTTTGAGGAGGCTCTGCAGAGATCTAATCCCCATGTAATCATTCATGCAATTTGTTTTATTAACACTGAACATACACAATTCTGCAGATCTATTTCTTAATTAGACAATACTCACAGGGGGCTCAGTGAAAGGGACAGGCTCTCCTGCTTTCTTCAGAAAAGCTGCCACAGATTTCAGAGATAGCTCGTGCAGCTTTATATTCTTCTCTTTTGTTTTCTCATACAGAGCTTTCACAGAAGCAACATCCCCATCTAATTCTGAGGAAAAAATCCCAAAACAAACCCCAGTGATTAAATGCTCCTCTTTTCACCTGTTTCCATGATGTCATGCACTCCTACTACTTGCCAAAACATACTATACATATTTTAATATACAGTATTCCAACTATTCCGGATACTCTTCATATCCTACTGACAATTCACATAAAAGAACAGAACACAGCCATTCTAGCTTTCCTTTTCATTGGAGGCTGGATGATCAATTCCTTCGAGCATGTGCTCGAGTAGGAGCTGTACGGTAAAAACACACCACTCTAGGATGCGAGACACAGAGCCACATGTGTCTTTCTGAAGCAAATGATAAAAAATAAAAACAGAAGCTAAACCAAAAGCCACCCAAATTCAGAATGTGAAAAATCTAGGACACAATTTAATTCCCCGAAGTAAGGGCAGAATACTGTTAGTTACAAGTGCTGGCTACATCAAAGGTATAACCTAGAGGAACACAGAAAGCAAAGGTCAGATGCTCATGCTAGAACACAAAACTCATTTCATCTTACAGAGTAGGAGAAAATTTTTCGCTGACCCACTAACACTATTTAAAACTGTAGCTGCTCACGTAACCGGTAACATTCTTCTGGATATTCCATGGAAGGCACCGTGCCCTGCAACAGGTTCTAGCTAATCCATTCTTCATTTATTTAAAGCACTATTTACACTTCTAGCTGTAAAAGACTGGGGTGTATGTTTCTCCTTCCCCTAAACTGGGAGAGGGGATGAACTCCTCCCTTTACTTTGAGTCCTTCTTAGCCATAGACTTTTCTACTGCTCAGACATCTGTTTCAGAAGCATTAGGATGACACTAAAGTGACCCCTTACAGTTTCACTGCTGTCCTCAGGATCCTAGAAGCAGTACAACAGTTGCCATCTGGCACCTTGTGAACCAAAAGCAAGCCATGACGTTCAGTTAAATTCATTTTGCTGCTTAGGAAAACGCAAACATCTCCAGCATGGGAGCTGTCTCGGGTCTTACTTGTTCACATTTGGAAATGCCATATGCGTGACCAGAGGGGCTACAAAAACAATGGTTATTAAAGGAAAAAAAAACCACCCCACACAAGCTTTAATTATGCAGAAATGGACAGCTTGTGTCCCATTCTCATGAGAAAACGCTTTTCAGTCATATCTGGCAAGTGGCTGAGCAACTTCACGAATGTGGGAGGTTACTGCAGAAAACTGCATGAAGTGATAGTTTAATGAAATTGAGAATAGAAAATTAATAGAAATTGTTAATTTTCTATTTCTTTAAAATAGATACATTCATTGTATGCAAGAAAAAAAAAAAAGACCTAATACTTAGGTAGCATTTAATGGACCACCCAAATGCGATTTTACACATTTCCCTTTTCTAGAAGGTATCCGTAAGAGATCATGCACCTCACCAGATGGAGGAAGTCTAGTCCTGGCAGTCCTGAATCCTATCTCAGGATAGGGAGAGGAGTCATGTCCCCTTATTTGTTCAGTTGTGGATGTCTGATACATGATCAGACTTTTCAGCTGTGGCCTACATTCCATTGTATCTTTGCTAAACACGTAATTATTTTTTGTCCATTTATTTTCATAACTAGCAACAGTAACCAAGTGTGGTAGTAGCACTCTGTTATCTTTCATTCCCCTTTCTAAATAATTACAAGTAACAACGGACCTGACAAGAAAACTATTTGTTCTCTAGAAAATGATAACACTACAAGTTTGGACTTGGCCCAAAATGAGAAAGCACGTTTTAAAGCATACTAACTGTAAAATGGTAAAACAAAATCTTTCAAACAGAAGACCTTATTTCTAGCCCTCTTGGCTAGAACACAACCAGGCAAAGCCTTCTAAATTTCAGCTGTGCTAAATATTTTGCTGATGATCATTTTAACAGCCAAATGAAATTAACCTACTCACCACTTCAGAAAGTATCGAAAATGGAAAGGAAGGGATGATGGAAAGAGGTACCTAAATTGTTGTTCGTGTGTACAGGTCTGACTATATTCTGTCGCCACATAGTACACATGGTAATAATGTCCCTGAATATCCTAAGAGTAGGACACAACCTGACTCCCTAGAACAGAAATATGCAATAGAAAATGCGAAGATGCCCTAGTATGACTCAACCAGACCAGCCCTGCTGAAGTGGATCAAGATGTACACTCTTCTACTCAATACTGGAGTGGAAATCCCCACCTCCTACAGGCCAGATGCTTGTAGAGAATAACCTGGGAACAGCTTTTAAAACTGTTCATGCTGGTACTCAATGTCTCCTCTAGAACTTGCCACAAGCCAGATATATCTCTGCCTAAGAAACTACAGCAACCATCTGTTCATCACATAACAGTGTGGCTTTGCATGTTGAATACACCCTCACCACTGTTTTACATATCAGAGAGCAAGCGATTGATTCTCTGCAATCTCTTTATGAAATTGTTGTACTATGATGCAGTTGGCAAGGGTACTGAAAAAATTACTTAAATCACTTATGGAGTTTCTACTGGGGTAAAAAAGGAGTAAAGAGCTAATGATAACTATAAAGCAGCAAGTACATGCTGGTGATAAAAGGGCAGGGTTTTTTTTGTTTTATAAAAACATGCTAGGACACTCACCCTGCTGTGAATGAAACCATGGGGCTAAACCATTATGGTAGTGATTGCTGTTTTGAACATTACTAAGCAAGTGAAACTTGTAAGCTAGCTACTACATCATGAGAACTTCTACAACTTCATTCAAATACAGCACTTGTATTTCTTTAACAGCGTAACTTGGATTTGAAGTCTACTTAAGTTATTCCTACTTTATTACCTCTGTGATAGAATGGAGCACAAGGGCTTCTGTCATGTATTACAAGCAGAAAGATGTAACACGTTAAGAGTATTTACACCTATAATAAAACTGGAGGACCATATCAGAGCACACAAGGCAAATAACACTACAGCTCAGAGCCATAAGCTTCCAACTGAGTGTTGCCACAGGGGCTATGTGCTGGATTTTCATGGGTTAAAGTTGCAGATAAACATACTTAAATAAGCAACTTGATTTTTTAAGAGCTATTCCTCTCCAACTATAATGAGAACTGATTAGCACCTCAAACCAGCTACTTGGGAAGGCATCTGGAATATTAATTTTGGCTAAATTAAACCAGGTATAAAAAACCTACACTAATAACAATAAGGTCCTTCAACATTACTGATACTAGTTCTAATGGTTTTCATGACTTTGCTGAATGTCTTGAGAGCTCTTACTAAAATCTATTCCGGACAATACATTACCGTAACATTTCATGAGGTAACAGTATGCAATTTCTTGATCTAGATGCTGAGGAATCAGTTCCAGAAGTGTCTCGATCGTCTTTGCCTACAAAATTTAATACACAAACAAAAAGAGCATTAACTTCAAATCCTAAAGAACAAAATAAAATTGCCAAAGTTCAAATAATTGTTTCAGATCTTTTAAGTGAAATGAACTGCACTGATAACAAAGGAATGGCCTGTACAACAAAAGTAGACATAACTTCCTTCCCAAAATTTCATATGCAGATAGGAAGTAGTCAAAGAAACCAGGCACAAAAATAAATCCAACAAAATACGGGACTAGCCTCCCTACTCAATAAGTCTTAACGTCAGTTTCTCACTGTTTTTTTAAAGGAAGCAATTCATATATTAATGAGCATATGTCAGAATCTCAATCAATTAAAAAAAAATCATGCAAACCACTCAGCAGCCTTCACAGACCTAGAGGTCAATAGTAGCCATGATCAGTGCTTAAAAGAATTCAGATCACTGATGTGCTTAAATTTGGAACCTCCCTCCCTCAACCTCCAATTCCAGTTTCAAAAACTCTCAGGTCCTGAATTTAAAAAAGTTTCTAGAAATTAATAGCATCTTTATCACATGCTATTCACTTCCACAAGTTAGTAAAATTTCAGCTTGAAAAGCCAGAAGATGCCAAGTTTTTCTGATTTCTTCTACAGACACCAAAAGATGGGTGTTTATCATCATCATATTTATCCCCACTTCAAGCGAAGTTTTAATCTGGGAGTATTTAATGGCAATTTCTACACAACATAAATGTGCAGTTTCCCTCATTTGTATCTATTCCAGTTTGTGCATTAACTGTCTCCTGATGCTGCTCCCCAGTGAAAGAGAAATCGATGTGGTTTTGTGGTTTATAGAGAATGAGCAAAGCACCAGGAATCTAAACAGATACTCAAAACTAGAAACATACCCAAACCACCTAACCCCGTTAGTTGCTGGCTGGGGTTAAACCATGACACAAGTAATATGAAATGTGCCCTTTAATGTAAACACAGAGGCATTTTATCATTAGATAGAGGCTGAGGTTTTAACTTGCATTTGTATTCACACAATGTAGCCAACAAAAGAAGTACTTTCAGGTTGCGAGACTGAACTGGAGAGTGCAGTAAAACATTTAAAGCACAATGTTTGTGGGGTATAAAGTAAAACATCAGAAATGCAGGAAATTACTGAAACAACAGAAAAATATTAACTACACCCTCCTTTTCATCATGCTCCATAAAGTAAATTGTTCCTTTAAATGTAACCAGCTCTGATTATTAACCTTCTCCCTCCCCAAGAAATCTGATAAAGCTGTCAACTGTGAAGTTCAAGGTCTAAAACTTCAAAGGTTGACGAAATAGTATTCTGCTTCATAGACAATGAAATACATGAAAAAATACTCTACCTGTCCAGGCTTAGATGCCAACCTAGCCATAAAATTCATAAAAGCTCTCTTCTCCTCAACTAACGCACCGCACCTCTAAGGAAAAAGGAACAGTTCATGTAGCAGTCATGAGTATGTCAGTGATAAACAAAATTACTAATCACAGATGTTTAAAATAATATACTAACATACAACCTATTTACAAGGTAATAACAGAACATTAGGTTGAAAAAAAAAACAAACCAACCCAACAACCCCAAAACCACCAGAAAATTACCACTGAACACAGGGAACAAGTTTGTTTCAGGCACCGTTTTGATAAACACTGTTTTAAAAAGGAAGGTATAAAGTTTGTTTAAAACAATAGGGGAAAGAATTGAACTAATACTTCAACATACCACAAAAATGGTTTTAGGACTGCAAAAGAATGAAAAAGAGAAACACTATTCCTCTCCAATTATACTGCCAAGCATTCACAAGTGAGCTAGGGATCATAAGGTTAATTATACATTTAATAAGGTGTCAGGGAGATAACTGCTCGTTTCTTTATAAAAATTAAAATGTACAAAGCAAGTTCTCTTTAAAGTATAATTACCTACACTTATGCATACAAAGGACTGATTTCAATCTCTCTATTTTATAAAAGGCTTTCACTGCAATAGACAGTGTTTGAGAGAGAGAGAAGTTGAACTTGGAAAAGTTTGAGACAGACCAGATAAAAATCAAAAATCCATCTTACATTAGAAAAAAGGGCAAAATAAAATCTGCAAGACAATATTGCAGTGTATTTTCTTCAAAGGCATCAGTCTCAAGATTCTTACAATGCACAGTGCTTTTTACCAGCTGCAAGACACTTTCACTACCAAAATGCACAAGAAGAAGAGAATACTGCTCATGTAAAAACGCACATACCATCAATTTACTACATTCAATTAGTGACTTAGACTTCAGCAAACAAGAAATTATGTAACACAGTCTGACAAGCTCTTTAAGGTCCAAGTGGAAAGGTTTGAAGCCTCATTCCATCAGGCAAACAGACAAAAATATACCTGCAGTGTTCTGACAAAAAAATGCTTTTTGGAGATAAGAGAAATATTCATGGGAGAAACTTGTGACATGGATTCTAGCCATTCTCATCTACTGTCAGTAGGTGCTGTGAGAGGAAAAAGACAGCCTAGCTGGAGAAATGCTCTCCGCAGCCCCCTTTCAAGCTGAAACACCAAACCACTTCTGACTTTGTCAGTAAAAGCATCTGCACTCCAGACAGTAAAAAAAGACACTGCTGCTGTCTCTTGAACTGTTACATAGCCTCTTAAATGCATTTTGGAAAGCAAAGATTCTCCACGTGTATACTAGTATGTCATATTATTGCAAGCAAAATAATTCATTTAGATTGTGAATTACTTTTCAAGAAAATAACAAATGGACAATGATTATTCCTATCTTCTAGTTGCCTATGAGCAGAACACTTGAACCACAGTAGCTGTCAAGAATGCTTAGCACAACTGAAAAATGTTTCCTGCACCATATAAAACCAAAATTCTCTCATACACACAGAAGTTTCAACTCCTGCTTGTTTGTGGATGTCCACTTAACATGAAATATTTAAAAGTTTCCCCCCAGATACAGTGTATAAATGTTATCTTGAGCCACAGATTTAATTCCAGCAGTTGTATGGTGCGTAATAACAAGTTTTAGGAATATACGAATGGAAATTATTCCATGTTTTGAAAAATATTAAGAATTTACAGATTTCACTTAAAAATGCAACTCCCCCCTTTCGTCACAGCAGCAAGAAATTGTAACCGATTTGCATTCACTCATTCGATTTCATTCATTTCATCAAAGAGCAATCAAAATTGAGGAAGAGTAAAAAATAACTTGAGATTATTCTTTTTTATTTTTATGTGTCATGCTATATAGCAAGAGGGTTTTATATAAAAACTGTAGTTGCCTTTTAAACCAATACTCAGATGAGCAGTTAGGCAAAGCAATAAACAAAGTAATATTCCAGAGCAGGGAATATACAAATAAGACACCTCACACTGTAGCACAAGTAACTCAACACATTTGTTGGTGTGCAAAAAATGGCCTTAGCTGGATGGATGAAGCAGAGCTTTTTCTTTAGCAGCTTAAAATACTTAGGAAGTGGTAAACGTGCAGTATGCACTATGAGGATATGGTAAAAGGCCTTGAATACAGAACAGTTCTCAGACTTGGTGGACTGCTGGACTGCCACCTGCTGGGATGAGCCTCCCTGATGGACCCTGTTTGTGCACGCTCCCATCATCCCACCTCTGGCTTGGCTTTGTCCTTAGCTCTGTAAAAATGGCATGAATGCAGCTGTCTCATCCCTTGAGGATGGCGAACTCAGCTGAGACCGTGGCCCAGAGAGCAGCATTTGTCTTTTAATGCATCTGTGACACTCAAGTGAATAGAAAGCAAAATCAGCCCTTAAACCCCAAACACAGCGTATACAGTGTTATAGCAACCAAGTGAAATAAAGTCCATGAAAAGCAGACATTGCTTTCTTCTGGTTTGCAAACTACAGCTCTAAGTTATCATGTTTACAGCACTTAAGAATTTATGTGAGAAGTCGCAAGGAAATGGTTTGCAAGCATTTTGCAAGAAACAGCAGCTTGTAAACAGCAAACATATAAAAGAGTATTTGCTTTGGATGGAATTTCAAGCAGTATTCAACTCTTACCCCCTTCAGGTTGTTAGAAGACAAAATACCTTCTGACTCCGGCACCCACTACTAGTGTTAGTACCACAGCACTGGCCTGTGGTTTGAAATAGCCTAAACCATGCTACTGCTACGCACACTAATTCAAAAGCATACTAGTACTAACCTATGCTATACAACACCTCTTCTTGACAATTTCTCAGCTAACCTTTGACGAGCTCTAAGCATTTCTGTACCTCTCTTATTATGTCATTACCTGTATCAGCGATCTGGCATCTTCCACTCTGTTTGCACTGACATATTGAAGGAAAAGATCTGTGACAGGTCTGTAAATTCCATGCTGACTGGCCAGTCGTTCTGCCATCACACCAACTGCAAAATGATGGGTATATAAGGAAAAAAAAATTGATTGAAAAGACACTTTTGTAAACTTCACAGGCATGATTTATGCTGACTGAGCAGGTTTTACATGTAATAGCTCTTTCGGAACACCTCTGTCTAGTCAGACTATTTAAATATCATTGCAATTAACTTACATTTTTCCAAAGCTGGTTCTAGTCCTTCCTCAGACACCCTTCTTAACAAATAGGAAATACTTTGGACAGCTTGATCAGGATTCTGTGCACCAGAGATAAGCAGAGGCTCAAGGTATTCCACAGCAGCATCAAGGCCATTCCTAAGAAAAGAGATTGAACTGGTTTAGTTTCTGAAATCAAGATTTCTAAAAGTCAAGAAACAATTATATTAAACTCTTTGTTTTCTACATTAAGGTTATATTTCCCAGAATGGGTGAGTACCTGTCACTCAGGTATTGTCAAAGTGAAACCATTTGTGACTGAATGAATAAATTAACCCATAAATAATTTTTTTTGACCTTTAACTTGCACAAAGCCTAAGCAATTTTGACACAATTTTGCCTCAGTAAGAAAGAAAAGTTCTGCTATCTGTTTTAGGAAAATGTGTTCTGCTGATCTAGAAAGCAAAATCAGAACATTAACAGAAAGTATCTGAATAATTAATGCACCCAACTAAATTTTTTTAATGCTATTCAATTAATTATTTACCCAATTTTTCCCCTGCCTGCCTTTTTAGATGCAAAAGGCAACACTAAATGTCATTTGCAAGATATTTAAGCATGTATAAAGTCAGCATTATTATGCTGCTGCTAAGCCTTTTCATAGGTTCAGGCTAGTTGCGGTATGGGAAAAGCAAAGTTGATGCTGTTTAGATAACCCGCACCTGCATGTAGCTGTTTCTTCATTGATTCTTGCCACCAATCTACATCTTAAGAACACAGCATGATTTTGCAACGCTTTTATGACATGGAAATACAGGAAAACATGCAGCTTATGAGACAAATCCTGAAGTATCTCTCCTATTTGGAGTGTTGAATTGAGGTAAAAGTCGATGCACTAGAACTGTCTACCAAGGACCACTCAGACCTAAGTATTTACAGGATCAGGTCTTTATAGACAGATTGTTATTCAGTAGCTGAAAACAGACTGAGCTCACTACTGGAACAAGCCTGCACAGCTCTCCTTCAAGTCTTCTTGCTGTTCTGGTCTGCATGCCTCAGGCAATCGGGTGTTTGTTACGTACTACACAGTTCTACAGCTTTCCTGCAGAGTTAGACACAGGAGCTCTACCTCATGAAACTGGTTTGAAATAAACCAGAGTATGTAGGTTTCTTGGAAGACTGGTTCCTGCAAAGCATATTTGAGAAGTTCATAGTATGTCCCGTCTCCCAGAAGTGCTTTCCCCATGCAGTTTTATACAAAGGATAAACTAGCACAGTACCAATGTATCAACTAAAGCAGAAATGCTAGCCAGAAGACAATACTGTATTAAACGGTTGAATCAAAGGATGCTCAAAGTGTGGGATTATCATGATTGAAACAATGGCCTAAACCAGCATAGCAGCCATTTTTTTTTATAACTAGAAAAAAAAGGACTCCACAGATAAATGTCTTTCACATTTTGAAAGAATAATATTTTGCCATTTCAACTACTGGAACAGGTAGCAGATTTCTGTAGGTGTAGTATATTAGAACAAAGGTACCAAAGCTAAATTACACCATTGTAGAAGACCATATGCCCTCCCAGATGCTTCATAGCTATCCCAGTATTTCATTAAGTCATTTTCAACCTCAAATGTGTTTGGGACGATACCAGAACAGAACTGCACAGTACACTGCTCAACTTGACCAGAATTTTAACAACTAGGACACTGTGATAATGAAATGGATAATGAAAGTGATTTCCCACCGCTCTGCATAAAAGAATTACATGTACTAGTCCTAGAAATACTTACTTTTTAGTATGAGCCAATGCAATAGCATTAGCCATTAGTGAGGCAGGTATACCAATTGCTTTTGTGTTGTGTTCCAGCATGTCTTTAAGTGCTTGCAGGTTCTTTAGATCTCCTTTATCTGCCAGAGGCTGAATGAGAGCCATAACTGCTGATCTACTAGGCAAGGAGCCACTGTCAAGTACTCCTTTTAAAACGGCCATGGCATCTGATGATGGTAAAAGAAACAAGGGAAAAGGAAATCAGATTTTAGTTCAGAATGCAACCATGCTGCTGGTATCATTAACCCTACCCTTTTAAAAACATTTACAGAAAATAATTCTCTTACTGAACTTAAGCCCCAAAAATGCTATAGTGAATAACAACTTGAATATATACACACACTAACAGAAACTTTCAGCAGTACTACAGCATTTTAACCTGAATTATTTCATCAATAAAGTTAAGATACTTCTTAAATTTAATTTAGTACCCAGCTCAAGGAAAGCATCTGTGTCATAAATGTCCTCCCTTATGACCATAAAGTCATGGCCTTTTCAGCTTGTTTTTTTCTCCAAACTATAACCAATTTTCTTTAAAAAACCCAAGACTTTGCGTGCATAAGAACAGTGTTAAAATGTAACTTATTACTGAAATTGCCAAAGTCTGGTCCGCAGATTTGTCTTTTTAAGTGTGCACCAAAACTTTGTTTACCAACATTTAGTTTTTAAATAAAAGCACTGGACAATTTCTATAGAAGAACAAAAACAAACTTGAAATTGGACAGCTCCCTCAAAGCCTCCTACAATTGTAGCAATTACCTATGTTAAAAACATACAAAATCTCTTGTCCGTCTACCACAAATATCCCAAACCCATTGTAGTTGAAGTCACCCTCATTGCTCTACCCAGAATTCTTGTCAATTTACGTTATCCATGAGCAAACATCCACAGAAAGACATGCCCCTCTGGTAAAAATCTTTCACTCCTTACCAACATAGGCAGGATTAGTCACAGATAATAATTATAATACCAAGGGATAACACTTATACACCCACTTGAACTCCACAGCATTAACATTCCAATATGCAGGTACTGCAGAAACAAAGTATTACCTTCTACATGAGAGGAAGAAAAAACATCCTGTATGCCTAACCTCACTCCACAGCACATTTTCTTTCTGCTCCCCTCCCTCCCCCCCCTTCTTTTTAGGGAAAGAAAAGGAGCAACCCATCAGGGACAAGATTCCCAAAATTTAAAAAGCAAACTTAAAACACATGCTGAAATTCAAATGCTCTCCTATGGTGCACGCTGTAAGTCCAAGCTCTCTTTTGCATGGAGCGTGCCAGCCTTCTCAAGAACACACACAGAGGAAAACCTGGAAGTTGCATTTGTGCAGCACTACTGCAAGAAATTCTGTACTAGGAGTATACTGGATAATTCTGCTGCTATCTTTATATTTTCCCTTACACAAAAGCATCCATTACTCCCGAGTTCTTAATTTATCTCTTGATATTTTAGTACTTAAAAGCAGGTAACTACGTGCTTGTGAAAACCGACCGTTAATCTTTTAAAAGGCTTTCCTATAAACTCTGCCAATTCCCTACCATGAAACTTGAGTTCCGACTCTTCAAGTAACCTGGGTTTTAACCAAGCTCTTGTTTGGAGATATTACAGCTCTTACAAGTATACTTCGGGACCTACATTACACAGCGAAGAATGATGGTGAATGTAATGAGGAAGTGATAACGCCAGCAAGTTTTACACAAGCAAAAGCCATCACAGGATGCAGGTCAAATGTAGTTAGCTAACAATAGATTACAAAAAGACAGTACCCAAAGTTTTTCTGGGTAATCAGAAAATGACTCGTCTGGGTGAAATATTTCATAGCTTGCATTTTCAAGGCTTCTGTTATAAAAAGAGAAGCAGTATCTTTCAAATTAAAACAGAAACAAGGATCAAGTTGGACCGTTCAATTAAATTACCAAAGTAAAGCTTGTTCAATGCAAAAGGTAAAGGAAAATACAGCTTTGCAAAGCAATGGAATTCCAAAGACTTCTTGAGACACTTCGTATTGTGCAAAAAGAAACATTTCTAGGGTACTGCAAGGGAGAGAGTTTTTGTGGCAGGGAATTTAGCATGCTAGCTAAAAAGTACTCATATAGTTAGCACAGGAGACTGGTGTAATAGAGAAACATCAGTGATGCTCTGAAGAAGGGGAGGTTTTTCTTCAGCGTAATATTTAAGGGAGAACTAGCAAAAATTCACTGCATACTGGACAAGAAAAAGCAGATTTGTTAGAGTAAAATCAAAGCGGAAAGTCAGCTGAAGGCTTTGAAAGCTGTGAAAACTTAAGACCTGCCAAGAGCAAGAGAAGCAATTGCATTGACCACGTATATTTCAGTTGGTAACTCCTGGCAATGACGTCAGACTGGAGACTGAAGGGGAAAGGGACTGAAAAGAAGACAAGTTTATCAGCTGCACGAAGGAGTACACATGAGAAGATGCATCTCAATGCTCATCTTAAAGTATATTAATGGACCTGATATTACACAGGTATGGGCTACTGCAGCTATACATATTGGAGATAAATAAAATTAACTGATGGCAGTATCCAAACTGTATTTTCTGGTACTAAAGTAAAATCCAATCCAGTGTAATACACTTTCTTTGTACATTTGTATGTTGCCAGTATGTTTAAAGGTACTGGCAGAAATACGCATCAACACTGCAGGGATAAAAGACAGCACTGCATGTAAAGCTACCTGCCTGCAGAGTTCCCATCTCTCACCAGAGTTCTACTGCACAACTGAATAAGTAAAATTCAACACCGTGGAGCTGAACTCCTCCCTGCAAAACAACCAATGCCGAGAACTAAAACGACACAACTGTAAACTTTACCCACCATCTTGCTGGGTACCCTTATGTACTCTTCAGCCACCCTTTCCTTTTGGATCATCACTTTTAGGTTAAAAAGAAAAACCAACTGAATATTTTGTTACTGTTGGTATTGAGAACTATTAAAAAGTATTTGATTAAGTTTTTAAATCAATATTATAATCATTTAGTGCACAATCATGCACATTTAACAGTCAATTTAACTCATCTGGTATCTCACACAACCAACACAATATGCAAGAAACAACTGCTGGGAATTGTTTCAGATGCTCTAAAGTATGTTAATTTCCAAAGCAAAATGACTTGTGCTGTGAATTTTAACGCACTTGAAAGCCTGTACTTTCTCTCGTTCTGGAGCACAAATTTTGCATGTCTGAAGAGCTGTGATTCATCTTAAGAAAACCCATCTTGTGTTAAATGGAATGGAAACTGGACTAAGTGGTCAAATGACAAGTACATTCATATTCAAGCTGTATTATAAATGCATGTACAGTAATTTACGTCTCTCAGCTACCACAAAAGGCTCTTGATAAGCAGGTAATTTGCTAAATGGACTCCTTTATCCAAGTATTCGAAGGGCGTTACAAGAAAAATCTGCAGAGGCATTAATGTGACGTAAAGGTCAAGCATTGTGACATACCTTTCAAATAATCCCGCCTAACTTGCGATATGATGAGGAGGCTGCTGGCAGCACTGTTCAGTGTGAAGCCCTTGATGTGGGTCTCAGCACTAAAAGAAGCAGACATTTAGAAAGGAATTACTGACATGCTTCTGATACGATAATAAATGGTTGAGCACCAAGGTGAAATTATAAAAACTACTGTTCGTATGTTAAAAATATTGCTGCAAAATATCGACCTGGAGACAGCTTTTGTGTTATCCTGTCAATGGTTATAGAAGGATAATTTTTTTTTGCATTCTGACAGATGACAAAGTTGGAAGTGAGCAACAAAAGAAACAAAGTACAAGATTTTTTTTAAACAATCGGTTCAGATTCTTGAATGCTGACATATTAGATGACTAAAATAACTGCATGCCCTGCATTGTTCTGTTGTATCCTAAGCTGGATACTTTTTCTTCTTTTTTCAATAGTCACCATAATTATAAAATATAAAACTATTCTTTCAGCAATAAAAATGAAACATTTATTTTCAGCACTGTATATTTTAAACATAAACTAAAGCATATTATGAACTAACACCGTATCATTTGGTTGATTAATTTTCAAATTTCTGTCATCTAGATGTATACAGGTTTTAAAGTGAACATACTACATTTGCTGCCTTAGCCATGTTAAAATTGTATTTCACTTATCAATTCTTCGTCTCCTGTAATACAAAACTTCACAGATCTATAGCACAGAGAATCGTTACTTTAATAACACCGCTAGAGCTTTTCTAACACACTGAAAATTAGTCAAGAGAGGCTAACCAGCAATCATATTGATCCTGTACTACAGAATGGTCCTGTTCCCAAATGACAGAGAACCACATTTTTAATATATAAGGATAAGTTTACAAATGTTCATTTCTAGATTACAAAATCTCTACACAGAAAAGGGGGGCATTGCCATTTACCATATCAGCAATCAAGATAAACCTCACTGATCATCTTGTGGCAAACAACTGAGCAGCCTACCTACTTGAACTCGAGGCTGAGCGGATTGGGAGGTAAGCAGGGTCATTGCTAAATTATTCTCCTCAATCCCAAGAAAATCCTTCACAGTGCACACAATATGACTATCCTCTCAGTCACTTTCAGCCTCCCAGGCTCAGAAATGCAGTCACTGGACTCTGGGATTTTCTTACTCTCCCAACCAATCCTCTTAATCCCTGCCTAAGCACCCACTGCTCAGTTCCACATTTTTTTCCCTTTGTCCCATCTGTCAAAGCCCCTAAGTCAACAATTCATGCATGAGACTGTAAATTACATATAACAAAGGATTTACTTTCTCCAATCTTCCAATCTTTAGTGTGATTAAATAGCTACTATTACAGAACTAATCCATCATTCCAATACTCCTAAATTTCTATTTAAAACTTCTTGGACCAAACGCAGTAAATATTCCTATACACAGCGCTAGAATGTGAAAACAACTAGACCCGGGTTGACCAACATATTAGTAACCTCCTGGGTTGTTTGGTTTGGGGTTTTTTACTCAAATGCAGAGCAGGAGTGCAATTTCCTTCTGCTGCATCACTTCCGCATGGAAGTTGCTCAGTTCTGTTATGAGGAGGGAAGTTCCAAAATTATCTGACCTTTTCAAATAAAAACCCCACTTATTTTGTTGCCTATGCCACTGCTTAGAGTAAGGCACTCAAAATCTTATTTAAATTTCAAATTTGGCTTCAAGCAGAGAAAAAAAGAAAAAGATGCTAGCTTATAGAAACCAAGGCAGCTTTCTTGTATTTTATGAAAACATTAGAAGTTGCACAAGTTTCAGGCCACTGCACACATTTAGGCTTTGTAGGAGTAATCTCTTTGTAATACGAGGTTGGAAAAATTGTCAAGCATGCAGAAATGTGTGCAAACCACACAGATTTGCTATTCCTCACCCATGGGCACTCACACAATCAACTTTGTCTATTTCAGTGAATAATTTAAAACTTACAGACTTTTGAAAATGTTTAATGTAAGCATCATTTTGTTACTAGAAAAAAGATGGCGAGATAAACGCCATGAACACTGCCAATATGAAGCGTTTTCTGTCTTGAGGCAAGTGAGCTGTTACGAGTTTCTTACAATGTCATTATCTGGCATTTCTATGCTACAAGATGGAGTATGAGAGTTCTGAAAGGCACAGGGGTTATGATGGTTGGCTTTGAAGAACCTCTTACCAAGTCCTATTCTCTTTTTTATTATAAAACTCAAGGTTCAGAGGTGTGTCCTTTGAAACACATCTCCAGCTTCATTAGTCTTTACAGTTTTTTGTTCTTTATTTTTACCCCTGCATTTTGAATTTACATACTAAAACACTTATCTGGAGTGGGAATTCAGAATCATTAAAATACTAGGAACAAGCCACTACCTTTTTTCTGCTCTTCCAATCTGCCAGTTACTGCTGAGAACATGCAATACTTTGTGCATCTTTCTTACAACTGTGTTTGAGCAAGGAAGCAGTCAATGCAGTGGAATGTTTTAAACTTCTCCCCTGAAGAATCCTTCAATACATTGCGATACATTCACATTTTGCGTAAATGAACCTAATTTTTATCAACACTCTTCTGTACTCCTAAAAACAGCCTCTTTCCATTTTCTATTTATACAGACTTATCAGTTACTTCCATTTCAGGGAGCGTAATGTGACAAACTGTCTTAGCTTCTTGTTGATATAAGCCATATATTCATCAAGCAGAAACATTCCTTACCATGAAGCCCAGCCACTGAGACCTCTTTGAGAAAACGTTATTTGTTCTTCTGAATGCAGATGTCAAATACTTTTTCAATGAAAGACATTTCTTTGGTCTAAACACTTTTAAAGAAACTATGAAAATAATAAACATCGTCTTACACTATACTGTTCCCAGACATCAAAGATTAAGTTGACTCTAAAAATTACTATACTTTTATAGTGCTTTATGCATCATGGAAGTTACCTACAGGCACTTTCAAATTCAGTGTATCCAGTCAGAGAACACACTTGATGACAACCACTGTTCATGTTTTAGTTGTAGAAACCCAAAGACTTAAATTACTTAAATTTTTGTTTTTTTTCTTGTCTTTATATTGATAAGTAGTAACACTTTTACTTTGAAGCCTATAATCTGACCAGAACACAAGTTACAGGCAATAATTAGAACAAGTGGTGCTCCATGCAACTCACTAAAGGTTAATTCGATTCTGTTGATTCTAATAATAGATGTCAGCAGGTTGGGTTTATTTCAGAAGTGTTAAGAGCTGGATCTAAGGTTTATGGTCATCTCCTAGCCACTGGCATTACAGTCAGATGTACCATTTTGCATCTGGCAGGCAGCCAGCTGCCAGGGAGTGTGGGTAGGGTAGGACAGCAGAGGGATGGGGATGGAGGCGAAGGCTCACAGGCACTTAAGTAAAGGAATGTTGTCTGTTTGGATATTGCTCGAAAGAGGAAAAGGCAGACTGCCAGGAGGGTGGATTTTCAGTTCTGATGCCAAGTACATTTGTTGATACTGTTAGCTGAAATGAGTTATTAGCAACACATACTGTCACACTAGTACCTTTCTAATACACAGAATACCTCTCTATGAAACACTGACATATTTCTTACCATAGCTCCTAACTATCAGTCATGACCTACTGAAAGTCAAGGACTTACCTTTAAATGATCCAGAAATTATTTTACCACATGCCTCACGCAACTGAATTGCTGGGGGACCCAACAACAAATACCCCAAACACAGAAAAGCCTTACATTCGTTTCACTTTGATGGCTTCTTGAAGATAATCCTGTGCTAACAATGCCTTTATAAGGGTTAAGTAAGAATGATGATGAAGCTCATCCTTCCCGTGCATTTTCAAGAAAATAATGTAGGCCTCTAGAAAGGAAAAAAAAAGCCAAAATTAAATGTCTCATTGCAATGATGTTGATCATAGACAGAAATCACCTGTTCATCGAAAAGGTCCATCTTAAATCTGTTTATCCTCTCCTTACATCTTAGAGCCCAAAGCTATTTGTCACAGCTTGCTCAAAACTGCTTACATACAACAACGCACACATATCTCCACGAAGTTTGCTACTGCTCTTTTTCTATATGTGTCTGCTGCTGAAATACCAACACAGCTGTTTAGAAGGGGAAGGCTCAGGATTTTTAAAGCAACACCTAATTCTGGGGTATACAGTTACAGTGTCTGGTGCATGATCATAACAGCATTTAACAAATAATATAGGAGGTGATTCCAATATGGGGAGATCAAATTATTTGGCTACGACAAGATTTATACAAAACATACAATTTACAAATATACAGATATTTAACAAGTAAACTACGCTGCATTTGTTTGACTGATTAACAGTTTTATTTCATGCATTCACAATAACTGTCAGTGTATGAAAAGATGTTACCAAAAGGGGGGGAAAAAAAAATGATAAGCACACTTTTCAGTCATTTATTTTTCTGAAACGAGATTATGCGGCTACAGACACGCAGCTAGAACTGCCATCCAGGCTGTAACGTATGCTAGAAAGCTGTGTTAAAACCACAAATCATCTTTTATACCTAACCTGAGTTTGCACGTTTCATGTAAGGGAACTTAACAAATAACCCCTTTGCTAATGCAAACCATAGCCACAATAACCCTTAAAACTTTACAGAAATACCTGTACAATAACAGTGCGAGGCATTTTAGTTTTTTTATACTTCAGAAGTAAAGATGAAGACATCTCATTTGAATCCTACTGTCACAAAAAGAGTCATACTAATAGCATTTACTACAGTCTGCTGGGGAGTTTTGAGCTGGCATTCCCCAAATCAAAACTGCTGGTGTTCCCTTTGGTTTGAATGTTAAAATCCTTCGACCAAAGAGTATAGAATCATAGAATGGTTTGGGTTGGAAGGGATCTTAAAGATCATCTGTGCAATTTGCAGCCTGGTTGAAGTATACCTACATGAGTCTTGAACTAAGACGCATGCCTGATCAGGTATTATCAGCTTAAAGCTTCTTCAAATGGCATCTAAAATTGTTAAAGTATATTAGCATTCAAAAGAGAAAGTTCTTGGTTTCAAAATCATACTGTGTGTTAGTAGCTATTTCAAGTACAAAGACTTGTTAGAAAAGTGACAACTTGCCAAGAAAGTCTCAGTTCTCAAGACAGTCAAATTTGTTTCAGCAATTGCAATTGTTTGGGATATGTGTAACATGATCCCCCCGAGTCAAGTTCTCACACTGAGGAATCATGATAAAAATGAAAATATGACTTAGCATAAATCAAGCACTTCAGGGAACAGCTTTTCAAAACACCTCCATGTCAGAACTGATAAATTTCTGAAATTAGTTACATAACCAGATTAATATTTTTCCTATCAAAAAGCTGATGCTGATAAAAAGTTATATTCTGCCTTATTACATTCACATCAAAATTACACTGTACTATTATAATATAAAAGCAACAACTTAGTGTTTATGCTGTTGGTTTTTTTTCCAAGGGAATTGTTTCCCAACATTTATCTTTTCTTCCCGCTAATTCCCGGTAGCTCTAGACCACCTCCTCTCGAATACTGCATCTTTAAGTAAAAGAATATGCAGGAATAATTAACTGATAGATTCAGTATCAAATGTTATCATTGATAGTTAGCAGCTACATTTCACAGTTTGGTTTTAGTCTCCCTGCAAGGTCCAAGCCCTATTTAGTTTCCTCCTCCTCTCTACTTGATCATTTATGATATCAAAGGCACAGGACACTTTCCTAGGAATAATGTTTACTGTGAGGGTGGTGAGGCACTGGAATGGGCTGCCCAGGGAGGTTGTGAATGCTCCATCCCTGGCAGTGTTCAAGGCCAGGCTGGACAGAGCCTTGGGTGAGATCGTTTAGTGTGAGGTGTCCCTGCCCATGACAAGGGGGTTGGAACTAGATGACCTTAAGGTCCTTTCCAACCCTAACTATTCTATGGTTCTATGCACTCCACTAATTTTGAAATGTTTCCAGTGAAAATATTTCTGTTTCTCATTTTCTTTTGAGTCCCAAAATTTACCAGCATGAAGGAAATTCTTGGAAACATTTTGTCTGCCCTAATACAAGATTCTTAAATTCATATACATAACATGAGATCGCACACCCTATATACAGAATATCCAGACTTCAGACCTCTAATCAGTGGTCATGCAACTGAATAACTCTATAGAGTCATTTCACTAACAGAAGTGGGTGAATAGCTGACAGGTTCGTATTTTAAAAACTCACGAGCTTAAAAATCAGCATGTCCAACCTGTAAAATACCCTGATAACAGGGAAGAAAAAAACTTGGTATCTTGTATTTATAAATCTTTCTCATTCAGCAAAATTGATTTTTTAAACCTACTTAATTCTATTTCTTATCTGCTTCCAAGTGAGATACCTCTTTATTTGTCATAGCATAGGTGAAGAAATAAGGATTTCCAGAACATTCAAATACTCTGCATCTTGGCAAATACTAGGAATGGACTAATTTCCACCCCACTTTGAGAGGTCCAGTAATCTAGTTCTGACTCTGTGACCCTGCTTTGGGATGAGATGAATAGGAATGGATTTCCAATGATTTAAACACAGACTAAGCTAAAGGAACTGTAACAAAATACACTCCTCCTTTCTATATGCAAAGGCAAACACCCATGTATAAGTTAATTCCATTTTTATAGGAGGCAGGGAAGTTTGCACAGAAAAGCTGTTAATTTTTCATAGCAGAATTGATATGATCTCTCAAGAAGGCCATTTTATTTGTGAGGTGGTACCCACAAGCACAGGGGTTTGAAACTGCAAGCTGTGGGTCACATTTTGATCTTTTTTTTAATAGCCTTTATTTCTTTGGGGAACGCACAACAGGAGGAAAAGTTTGCAAATCCTACAGATAAATATGGACAACTTTAATCTTGGTTATAAAGAAGCTAAAGACGCTATGCACCACATTGAATCCTCCCTTCAAACAGAAATAAACAGCCTTGCAACATCGGCGGATAGAAAACAGACTAACAGATAAAAGCCAGCTAGGAGGAGAGCAATGGTTATCTCTGTAACATAGTCCCATCTCATTTAATCTTGTCTATTTAATTTCTTTGTCAAGTCTATACTTCAATAAGGTACCTGATGTATACTTTGGAACCATATCTGATCTCAGTGAGACTTCAACAGCAGGGGCAAATACAAGATCTCTGAACAACTTCTTTTAATAGGTAAGTGCCTCTCATAAACATGTCCCAGCTACAGCTATTTCACTTGGTATCAGTCTTTCATCTCACTACACTTCTCATGTCTCACACCATAAAACTTTTGACCAAAAAGCTACATTTTCTGGGAACCATAGAAACGTACATAAATTTAGTTTCTGCTGTTTAATGGATACATTTGAAACCCTAGAACACGGTGTTAACCCAACAGTATAAAGTGAACTACAGACCAGCAGTACTTCGGTAATTTGAAAACTGGCAACTTCTCTATACACTGGCTTTCAAACGAGCATTTAGAAGTCAGCATTTTTAAATTTAAAATTTTAATTTTAAATTTACCTTTTGCATTGTTTTTCCTGCAAAGCATCCTTATTTTTCTTTCTTCTTCACCAGAAACAGTTGAACTATCGGCATCTTCATGTCCAACCTTTAAAACAAACTCATTTAAATTACTGTAACGCTATATGTTAACACTTTTCAATGGAGAGAAGTATATTAAAAAGTGTTGTTAGCTAAGAAAGTTAAATGCCAGTTACCTTAGGTACCTCAAATGGAACAACCTGACCATTTTTTTCAAGTATTTGAGCCAGTAAGGTTAGCGTTTTCGCACGAGGAACAAGATTTTCTTCTTGAATTTTTGTCCAAACAGCCTCAGCCTTTCTCCAGTCATTGTTGTTATCTGAAAACAGATTCAAATCTTCAGTCAAAAGCACATTTAGAGTTTCAAAAAAGGTTATCTTTGGGAAAGAATTCATCAATTAATCATATACCTCTGCTTTTTAAGATCACCAACCCAAGAAGTTCTGAACTACTTTTAAAACACAGAGGATGCTAAAAGATGCAAACAACAAAAGGATTGTAGGGATTTTCACATTAATGAGAAATCGGCTCACAAACACTGCAGAAGCGCACCTCCTGGCTCATCAGTTCTAGTATTCTTCATTGTCCATTATAAAAACAACTAGGAAAATTTCTAAGTTATTACAAAACATTAACCCTCTAAGGTACCATTTTCTCAGTTCTATTCTGAAATTCTTCAAATTAAATCCTCTGGTTATGCAGCTACTGAAATAAAGCGTCTACACCCCAGAAGTTTAGGCCTTCAGGCTCTCATTTTGCTAAAAGGAAAAACCCTGAAAACCAAACAAAACCGACTGCATCTGAAGACTGCAAAAGGTTAAGTTTTCTGAAAGAGAAAAAATAATTGCTGCCAAATTCACAGAATAATTTAACTGTTTTCAACAAGAACAGCAATTTAGACATGCATCACTGTACCTAACTCCAATAAATAGAAAGCTGGACTTCTTGACTGAAACAAGTTAACTACATACATTGGGTGCTTTCTTGTGTCTCCTGTCATAAGTCACCAGAACAGCATTGGCTTCTGACTGTAGATCCTATTCACAGCTACCTAAACCCAACATCTGCTAACTGTGATCTGTCCATTCCATATTTTAATCCCAGAAATGAAGAGAAACAAAGCAAGAAGGCAGAGCCAGAAGGTGGATGGTGTAATGAATCGTTTGCTCCGCAGTATCTCAGCCTAAACCAGCAGCTCTTCAGCTACTCTTCCAACTGTTCATCTAGGGAACTTCAGCTTTTCAGTAGCTCAGGCTCCACTGCACTAAGTCAAAACACAAGGAAAAGCTGGAGCAGCAAGCTTGGAAGCAGCATGACACACTTGAACGTTGTTCTCTGGAACTGTTATACAGGTGGAGTTTCAAAGCAGCACGTGTGGCTTTGCAAACAATATTGCCATGCAATACTGAAACATTACAGTGCAATGTTCTCTTCTTCCCAAGGCACAGCATGGGTTTAAATAAACATAGGGATATGTAAATGGGCTGGTTTGAGATCCATGCCCACTTGCAACAAAGTTCTGGCATTGCTTCAGCTTTTTGGAAGTGGCAGCAAACTTGGTGACTAAGTAAAATAAAACGATTGGTTTTAAGGACTAAATACTGCAGATAACATTTTAATTATGTCAGATTATTATGGCAGTTAGAAGAGTAGGACAGAGAATTTCTTCACACTTTTTCATGTGCCTGTGCCCCTAAGGCCTCATGAGGCCACATCTAGAGGACTGTGTCCAGTTCTGGGCCCCACAACTATAGAAGACATGCTAGAACTGGGGCAAATTTAGCCATCAGGACAGACATGGGGCTGGAGCAGATGAGGAACAAGAGGAGGTCAAAGAAGATGAGTTTTTCGGCAGCCTGGAGAAAAGCAGGCTAACAGGACAGACTTTTTGCTGTCTTTAGTTACCTGGAAGTTACAGAGAAGAGCAAGTCAGTCTCTCCTTGGAAGCACACAGCAAAGTATAAAAGGTGATGGTTAAAAGCTGCAGCAACAGAGTGTCTGAGGATGATCAAACCCTGGAAAGGGTTGCCCAGGGAGGCTGTTTGATTTCCAACTTTGGAGGCACTCAAAGCTTTACTAGACAAGGACATGATGTGATTTGAAGTCTTCCTAGCTCTGGGAAAGGGCTAGGCTTACAACTCCTGAGGTTCTCTCCAGCGTAAATTCTGTGATTCCAAACAACCAAATGCATTGTTTTCTACATTTTTGATCACAGCTTGGACAAGATGGTATTCTTTTTAATGTGCCTAAAATACATATGAAGTTATGGCTACTTTCCACTGCGCTTGTGCACGGAGCAGCTTCAATAGATAGTCAATAATGGTCGAAAACAGGAATGTGCATGGGTTTTGTGTTTTATGATGACAGTAACCCACAAATGTTTTCCACTTCTTTGAACAGATGGAATTGGTTTTGTCTTTTGAAAGATGACTGAAGATTTTGCATGACAGAAGTTCATAAACTATATCTTCTTAGATTCTCTTCCTAGCAGGCACACTGTCAGACTTAGTCACTGCCAGAGGTGAACACGATGAGTAGGGAAATAGGAAGGCTCCCTCCCTGTTGAGCCAACATTGCTTTTCAGGCCTACCTGACTTTTGATGGTGAACCAGTATGCGCAAAGCCAGAACTGGGTAATGCTGGATTTTGAAGCTAAGGCTGTTCAGGAAATGGAAAGTAACAAAGTTCTCAAGAGGTCTCTTGTCATTTGTTTTGTGGAAGTACTCATCCCTTCTGCTTAGGGGAAGTGGAATGGGGAAGAAGCCTCTTTTATTACCATATGAAAAGAAAACATTGCTAGCTCTAGCCAACCAAAAATACACACGGGGAACAGCCCAAAATTACTTCAAGCTGAAGCGCAAGTATTGGCCATACTAAATATATCAAATTGCTGTAATGGCTCATTAATACCTACACACACATATATTTTCAAGACTCCAAAATAACTGAAGCTTACAAATTTTTTTAGTTTTGGTTGACAGAGTAACAAACCCAGCACAGACTGAAAAAATACATAAAAAGAGGAAATTAAAACCACTACAAATCTACCCTACATTAAGTCTCTAGCATAGAAATAACCTTCCAATTTTAAAAACTGTCATGTTTCTGTGAATGAAGCAAAAGTTAAATTGTAGTTGGTGAAGAACTGGTAGATTAAAAAAACAACATTTAAAAATGCAGCTTTCCAAACCAGATCAAAATACAGAAGACTCCGGGTCTTTATCAGTTATGAAGATGTAACAAATATGCAGTGTTACGTCTTTAAACATATGAAAGCCATAACAGAGTAAACTTTCAAATTAGGACACAAGGCAATAGAATGGATTGGAAGACTTGGACTATGTAAGTTCTAGGTAAGTGTCAAAAATCCCCTATACTCTCTCCCTCACAACACGCCTCAGAGATGGTATCCAGGCTAATTGCGTATCAGGATAAAACTCTCCAATTCAGGGTTATTTCCTATCTCCAAGCACAAACCAAAACAGATCACAAGCTCACTTACCACAAAGTTGAAGCAAGGAGCAGTACATCTCATTTCTATCACATTCAAACAGATTCTGAGTTAATTCTACTAACTGTTCCAGTGCCTCCATCTTTAAAAAGAGAGAAGAACATAGTTACATCTCAGCCAAACTATTTTTCCATGTACGTGCCCTTACATGCCGTGTGCATTCAGCTAAAACAATATTTCTGTTTAAGTATACACCAGCATTTACACAGAGCATTAAGTTCACCTCATCAGCCTGTCACACGTCCTTTCACAAACATAAAAATCAAGCAGTGAAATACTTCCAAACAATTTTTCTTGGACTCTAATGACAGTTACATAGAAGACATCATACAAGCCACGTACCTGATTATTTGATATACACTTCTTTACAAACCACTGCAACCTTCCAGAGTGGGCTCTCAAGCCAGGAGTCTGTAAAATATTTCCAAAAGAAGAAACACATTACTTCACATAGAACATTCTAAGAAAAAGAAAAGTGAATAAAACTTCATAGTTTTGGGGTTGTTTTATTGGGTTTTCCTTTTTGAAAGCTGAATGAGACTACAAGCTCACAATTACGTTAGGCTACATTTATAAGAGACATAAAAATTGCAGTCAGTTTACTGAAGATGTTTTCCTTTATTGTTGAACACTACCAAGGGAGCTGATTTAAAATACACTTTAGATGAGCTGAAATGTTAAATAACTTCTACCACCACAGTAATAGAGTATTCTTCCTATTACCCACAGTAATCTGTTGTATTACTTGTGGCAGAGAATTACACAAATACTTCCAAACTGTCTCTTCCCAATGAAATGTTTGTATTCAACACCACTGCAATGTCTTAACAACTAGAAAACCATGCCTCTCAGCCACATCATCACCAGCTGGTACCCCTTCTCTGCCAACATTAGACATTTTCTTACAACTAGTAACACCTAGTACCAATTGTGCTTTTAGATACTGACTTCTCTTGCTACTGCTCATTAAGAAAAGCAAGGATTTATAGAGCAGTAACTGTTACAACTGCAATGTGCTGCCATGCAGGTGCCAGGTATGCTACTGTAAGGCAATTCTTATCCCATGCAAAAAAAAAAAAGGCAGAGCAAAGGCTTACTAAAGTTTTGTACATGAAGGAATTGATGTGTAATAGTCAATACGTCCTAGTTCTTTCTGTTACTAATTTTCTCAGGTTTGATGAGCCTTTGCTTGCTTATTCATTCCTCTCATTTTGAGCAGACTACAGCTACAGAATACAATCTCAAAAAGGCTTCAGTCATTGGAAGCTCCTCCTGGTACAGACTACCACATTGTGCCATCTCAGTACCACCGACCATAATCAAAATATTAGTTCCTCCACTTAAATAAATTCTTAAACACAGGAAAACTCACAGGCCTTAAAGAAACACATTACAGACATGCCAGCACTTATGTCCAGCATATCTAAACATATGATACAAAGAAACGGCCTGCAAAGCACCCATCATTTTCACCTCTTAACCTTCCCTCTCTTGGGGAGTACTTAGGTTTAATTTATACTCTCTTGTTTTAGCACAAGGATCATTTACGTAGAGTATTTTGCTTTCATTTCAGGTGTCCAGATTCATATTAATACAGCTCAAAGTGATTCCAAGGAAATGTCTGTTCATCCCTACAGAGAAACGTGTGTTTTGACTCATGAAGGCTTTTAGCTGTTAATATTTTAAGAAATCTCTGTTTAAACATGAAATGTAACTTCCAAAACTTGAACTCCACTTAGCATAAAAGAGGCAGCTCGAACAAGAAGTTGTGAGAAATACCGAGTCTCAGTTCCAAAACAGTGGAAACAATTACCGTTGAAAAAGTCAAGTTACCTTCTGTCTTTTTAACACAGATAATTTCCTTTTCCCATATTCCTAAGTGCAAAATTATTACCATTACATCTTTCTGAAATAATTCAGGATATACCAGAAACCGCCATGCAAAACTTCAGTCAAAACCATTACAATCTGATAAGTAGACAGGAAACAGTGTTCTGCAGAGTAAATATTAGGCCATATAATCCTACAAGTCATCCAAGCCATTTTATTCAATCATTGTAAGGTTTTCAAAGAAACAGGACATTAACCCCACGGTTTTTCAAGATGGGGCATCTTCTCTGTGTATTTAACTGCACTATAAAAACAGTCTCGGACCAAGAGGTTAGAGAAAAATAGTGGCTTTCTCAGCATTCAAAAGTGGTAGATATAAACAGTTTTGCTTCCCAGGTACTTGCTTTTTTCCCATTTTTTTCCCCCCACATTTATGATTATAGATACTGTTCAGTGCTTCTTTAAGAGCTACTAAGCAGTTTCACATAAAATATGCTGAAAACTAAGTCAAGAATTAACATCTTATACAACAGGCTCTTGAAAATGAAAAAGAAAATAGTATGCTGCCTGCATCTGTAGCTAATCCTCTTTAGGACATGGTAAAATTCAAATGCTGAATTCACTTACAACTTCCAATATCATTGCTGATCCGAATGCCAATGAACTCAAAGCTACAAACTTTTTATAGTAAATCCTTTCCTGTTCAGAAATGATTGATGTGGCTGTCACTACAAGGACAGCTGAGTTATACAACAGATATCCCTGTGTTTCATTTTGAAATTGAGAAGTGTTTTCACATACTGCAGGTCTCAATCATCAAAAGAACATCTAGGTCAGATTAACTAAATCTCCAGGGCTTGCCTGATAGTCCATATTTGTAGCTTATCCCTTACCATCTTAGGGCATTTTAAACATTGCATTTAGCAAGGAGCAGACTTTCTACAATGCAGCAGACTAAAATACAGAATAAAAGAAAAATGCAAGTTATAAAAAAATTAAGTAAAAATCTGTTACTTTCATTACTTGTCCAAATCCCCTTTTGCAATATTGCTCTTGCTTGTTTCAATGGAGGGAAAAAACAATATATAAACCCCTATTATTCTTAGTGGGTTTGGGTTGGGTTTTCTTTTAGGCTATTCACTCCTTCAAAGAATCAAACAACTACTTAGAGTCTCAAGTAATTTATACATTATATAAACCAAACATGGAGGTTTTCTAGCTTTTACATTCTCTTGGAGTGCAACACAGTTGGGCTATACCAAACCAAAGGTTCATACAGCTTCTTGTCTCCCTAACAGCGCCTATAGGAGAACATAGAATGACTGAAAACGCAGCAATACTTCCCCTTTAGTGCCCTTTCACTGTCCAACTAGAGGGTCAGGGCGTCACACTGTTCATAGAAAGTGATTTCTCTCCTGTGAACTTTTCTGGTTGCCCCTGGAATCCCGTAAAGATTTACCATTCCTAAGACCCTTTGGCAAAAGGCTGCATCAACCACCTTATGCAGAAAACAACCACTACCACTTTTTGTTTGTTTTCAGCCTAGCCACTACTAGTTTCTACTTGTATCAGAAGGCAATGCACAATTGATTTTTCTTTATCCTTTCTATTTCATACTGATTTCCTGAGTGGTATAATTCCCTGTGGTATATGGTAATTCCCTATTTCACTGTTTCTTTTCCAGAATACACAGAACTCAGCTACTCGGCTATATCTCCTATAGAAACCATCCCACACTTTTGATCACGTTTGTCACTACCTTCCTGAGGCTCAGCTTACGACCCTACAGTAGCTTCCTGAGTCAATACTTTCACACACAGAAAGGAAAACTAACCAGAAGGGGCAAAAACATGCTGCATCTTCAGAACAACTCTTGCCAAGCAGTACTCAAAAACTGCATGAATGCAACAATCCTAACATACTGAATACATCTGGTTTGTTTGCCTCCTTCCTAGAACCAGTCACTTCAGACAGGTGACTTCTGTACTAACATTTTTATTTGAGCTAATTTCTACCTATTACAGCTGAAAGAAAACAGATTGCTTGGGAAAACAGTGACCTATCAGGGAAGAATCTATTTGATGTTTTCCCAGATTTTCAGATAATTATGGAACTATTCAAGTTCGGGTTAGCGTTCTGTAACTGTTAAGCTAACAGAGCAACGCTATTTTTTTACTTGTAAAAAAAGCTTTACAGAAGCCATATGGAAAACATTTATTTCTCTCTACTTGCCTAAAGCAACCTTTTTCTCTTTAAACAGAAAACTTGCAGAGAAAACCCACAAAACCCAACAGAGCAGAAACCCTGTGGTATTGTTAAGAAAGAGGACTTTCAGAAAACTAAAGAGTTTCCAGTACACCCCTTTTGCTATAGCTGGCTTACGATGCACGATTATTTAAAAGCCAACAGAAGTAGCTGGCTTTTCATTTGGCATATACATAACATGAGATGGGTGACTTTTGTTTTAACCTTCCAAAACTGCACTTCGACAAACTACTGCCGTGCACTGCTTGCATATCCTGGACAGCTAATTCTAGCCTTTCACAGCGAAACTTCACTGCAAACAACACACTAATTCTAACCAGTCAAGTTTAACTCTGGCCTCCTTAAGCGTTTTACGTCTTCTTCTAAATCCTTACATTTTCTTCCTAAAGTGCACTCTTTATTTAGGGAAATAATTGCACTTAGAATCACCAATCCAAACACGTTCAAAATAAAAAGTTCAATTTTATAAACACCATCCATGCTGCACTGTCTGACAGCATTTTTTTGGATGGGTAGAACCATTCATGCCTCTCTCTGCAGCTGAAAAAGCCAGTAATAATAAGAGACAGCTAATGCTGCCGAAGGAAGAAGAATGTTTCATGATGAGTTACATCAACAGCCATAACAGACTTATGTTACCAGTACCAGAACCAGTTACTGAGATTTAGATGCCAAAGCAATGTCTTGCAAGAAAATGCGTTACTTCTGCAAACAGACAGCCTTGAACAGACAGCTATAAGAACTGATGTATGTCATTTCTAACAGCGCACTCTAACATAAGCATCAGAGAAAACAGAACATTTGATGGGAAGTTCTTAATTTAAAGACAGACTTTTCCCTGATTCCACAAAAATGTCTATGAAATTCTCACAAATTCTTCAGTGAAGCCTGGGATATTTCTGCCTGGCAGATTACTTGAACAAAGTTTTATACAGAATAAATGCTGTATGCTATGCTTTAATTTTCTTCTATGTTAAAACTCTTGGCGAAAGTCCTCACTTTTACTACACTAGCAGGTGTACTACCTCATCAAAAATGAGAACAAAATACACAGATATAAAGTTTCTGCACCTTATGTAGTCATCTAAGTATAGTTGATAGGTGAGATGGTTAAAATTACCTTACATTTGTTATACTTCTACCTCTTATTAAATACTCCACCTTCAAATGGCAACATATTAATTTCACAAAAAAATCAAATACTAAAACATATACTTAAACATTTTTGAAATAATCTTACATTTGTTTTGCTATATATAAAACAAATACACCATTTTGCTCTATTTCTTCCACTGTCATCTTCGTAGCATAATGTAAGTGAAGCATCACAGTGGGATATATAGAAAACACAGAAGGACCATTTTGATTACTGGCTCTGAATGTACCAACTTTTACTCAATACTCCAGAAGTGTAAAAGATGCAGCTTTAAAGACTAAGTGATCTAAAATTAACCTGTGCATCAAAAAGCCTATTTTCTGGTGCAATCATAACATCTGTCTGAGCAACCTCGTCTGCTGGAAGGTGTCCCTGCCCATGGCGGGGGAGTTGGAACTAGCTGGTCTTTAAGGTCCCTTCCAACGCAAATGGTTCTATGATTCTTTCCTGCTCAGCTTTTAAAAGTCATTGTACTACTAGGACGACACTAGAGTTACAGCAGTACACGGCTGAGAGGCAAGGTTTTTCCTACAAGTCCATTTTCTGCCTTGGAAACAGTTTAGCTCTTGGGAATTTAAAAAAATTGTTTCTTTGGTGATGGCATGGAAAGAAATTCCCATTCTTTAACTTTTGCCTTTCTAAACAGAAGAAACAAAACCCTGCAAACTGCTCGTAACCAAGATGGGATTTCTCTAAAACAGTAATTGCTATTGTTATTTGTAATCTATTTTGCTCAGAAATAAAAGCGACTAAACACCCTCCAAACTCCTGATTTCCTTAATGAGAAGCTCATCTGAAACCTCCAGGCACTTGCACAACATTTTAGGCAAGTGATAAATGAAAACTTGAATACAGTAAGATCTGTATCTTCAATATGACTCCTTTTCATGTTTGATAAGGAGGGCAAGTGCTTTTATGCAGCAGCACCAGAGTTTTGAAGATTAGTTGCTCCACTGCAAATAATGCCTTCAAAACCTACTCAATTATAGCATATTTGGTATTTTATTTGCACTACCAGATATTCCACGAAAGACAAAAGGACACACATCTACATACTTATCCTCTAACTCTCCTGTTGGGAGCAATTACAATTCAAACTCATGCTCTCCTTTCTGCCTATCCTACAATCACGCAAGGTAGCAACTAGCCTACTTGTAACTAGATTAATTTTTACATAAAAAGCAGCTGCAGTTCATAATAAGAAAATAAGAGAGGCTGCAGCCTCCACTGGGAGAGTTTTTAGTGTTGGTCTGTTGTTTGCCTTCTTTTCTTCTTAAGTATGTGTTTGCCTCAAAGCTTCTAACAGTTACATAATTCACTGAATTTACCAACACAATGAGTGTCTGTTTAGTAAATACCTGTGATTTTATTTATTTCACTTGAAACAGGTACATATGCTGCTTTATGTTAGCAGACATGGAGAAAAATATAAGGCAACTTAAGTTATTTTCCAAAAATACCTACATAAAAATAGGAAAAAGCTTTACAACTTTAGCATTACTCATGACAACTGAGACTGGTGTATGTTTAAACGCTAGTGGAATATTCTACATTTACCAGTAAGATTTCCAAGGTATATAATGCAGTGAAGTACTATTATTTAAAAATAAAAATAAAAATCATGAGACAATAAGAAAACCTCACAACAATAAATATGTCGGAAGAAAAAAGTGACAAAAATATGCAAAACCCCTGCTCAAAACAAAATCCTCAAGGATGTTCTAAATTCAAAGCAGCAAAAATTTTCTCTTTGTATTGTGATGTGGTTTTATGTTGTGCGATGAATGAAGAAAGTATGATAAAACTCGGTAGCATCTCCCCTCTAACACAAAAGTCCCTGGAGCTAAGAAAGGATGCACAGTTCTTGCCATGACCCCACATTCCAAACATTACCCTCTCTCTTTCTGGAAGGAATTTGTTTAGTAGTCATCTCCTTTACTGAATTTACTTATTTGAAACATATTCCTTTGATTTCTTTTAAGAAAGCAGTACTTAAGAACTTCTAAATAACATGCACTGAAGTAGTAAGCATCCTTTTTTTAATTAACCCACACGCACATGTACATAGGCATGAACACAAAATCCAACTTCACTAACAGCTGTACCAGAGTCAAGTTTCATAAGGAGTAGTAGTAATGCTTTTATTAAGACTAACAGGACCCAATAGTAAGAAAAAGAAAATTAAAGACTTTTCTTGTAGTAACAGGGCTTGCGTGCCTGAAAGCTCTTCAGCCTTTCCCCTCCCTCAGTCGTATACAGATACTGTCATAAAAGCTACTACACCCCCTACAAACTACTCCCCTCAATCTCAGACCACTGTTACCTAATGCAATTTGCATTCAACACTCACAGATATTTAAATTTAGTTCCAATCATCTCAACCCTTTCCTCAACAGGACCAAAAATAAGTCTTTTCAGGTAAATTCAGACACCAGATATACCCACCAGGAAATTACACCTAAAACCGCCACAAACTAAATCCTGCTGTCACACATCAAGAAAGCATCTTCTCCCCCTAGTTTATCTCCAGCATAAAATCAGGAAGACTCAATTTTATGATGTAGATTCTTAAAAAAAAAAAAAAGCAATCTGGAAGAAAGAAGATTGTACTCTCTCAATAGCAAATAGAAATATCCTCATTGTTTTTAATGGTAGATTATATCCAGTGGCAACTGGTATCTTGAGGTCTGCTGACAGTGGATGTCACAATTCTTTGCTTAAATCTATTTACCTCCTGAATTAACTTGACATCTGTTGATAGATATATTCCTGTACAGTAAACTCACCCAAAACAGTTCTTCTGTCAAGTCTTGAATTTCAGCAGCAAATACCTTTTGTTGCATTTATTCACATCGGAACACATTTCATTAAAATACTTCAAAGCCATCTGTCCATTATTTCTTAACATAAATGTCTTGAGATATGGTATGATATTTAACTATTATATATAAATGACACAAAAGGAGCAGAAAGAGAAGAAAGTATCACACTTAAAACCCAGTTAAAACAATTCTTAAGCCATGCATTATGCAGTGCCATTTTGCCAAGGGAGGTTCCTCTAGGGGTAGCAAGCTTGTACAGGCTGATCTTCTGCCAAAAAAATCTGCTATTCAGTTCTTTCCCTATATCCTTATATCTTTCCCTATATCTCAAATACAGAAATCCTCCCTTCGCCTTCATTTCTAGTAAAACTACAGAGTAAGACCAAGAGCTTTACTCCTTCATTGAAGAAACAATTTTAATAGCTAATGTGATTGGATCTAGAAAGATTTCAAGAACTGTCAAACGAAAGACAGCTGAACATTTTCTACCAGCTCCCAGTTCCTACCACAGGAGCCCATATGCTCCCAACTAAAAATGCCAGTGACCTTATGCCATTTTTTAAAGTGGTGCTTGTTTTTAATCAATTTTATCAGTGCAGAAATGGATCTGACACCAGTTTAAAACCTTGCATACTTTAGCCACACGTGTACAGTATTCACTTCTACCATGAAAACATGGTTTAGGCTTTTGTGAAGCAGATTTACAGAAGGGTTTGCTTGAAACTCTGCTGCAGGACTACACAGTACTTAATCATAAGTCTTGTAACTCTAAAAGAAAGAGCCAAGCGTGGACAGGGACTTAATTATACACAGATTAAGAGAGTATTTTCATAATTGCATTCAGCATGAATAATAAATGAAAATAGGGCGAGTCTCAAAATACTCAACCGTCATGCAGGTGAAACAGCTACAAGTAGGAGATCTCAGTGCAAAACGGAGAGATCACCAAATAATTAAAACTGGGCCAAAATGACAGACAACTATATTCTAACTGCTTTAGGCAGTGAAATCTTTAAACCTCCATGCATCATGCAAAGAGAAGAAAAGAGTAACAGGTAAAGGGAGAAGTACATTCCGCAAAGGTGGTGTAACATTCCAAGGAAAAGTGAGCTAGTATGTGACCTTCAGGTAAGGAGCAAGGAGAGAGGTGTGCCAACTTGGTTTTGACAGGATCACCTTTGAAGGACTCAAGACAAAAGCTAACTTATCAGCTGATGTGCAAGTAAGAACTGAAGAATAAATCATGCTTTGATGTACTACAGCACCCAGTGATAGAACGTGTTCCCAGGGGAAAACAAAAGAGCATCTACCAACACATCCACCTACCAGCATAACTTAATGGGCTCAGGAATCTCCAGGCACAGCTAGAATAAAATAGACTTTACAGAGCAGCCAAGGGTACCTCATTTGGAAGCACTGTCTTTGAGACAGGCTTTCTTCAGCAGCTAACTGCCACAGAACAAGTAAGAACAGACTTTCAAAAGCTGAAGAAGGCAGTCAAGCAGCACTGTAAAAACCATTACCTTACCCATCACTCTGTGAAGCCTTACAGCCTAGAGTTCCATTTCCTGCCTCCCAACAGCCTTCTCAATCACAGCTTCTCTTCCACTTAACATCGCTTCAATAGACTTATACCATCAAACTTAGCACACTATTCAGCTTACTTGTTCTAGTATTGGTCAGGTGCATTCTTTGCTTCATCTCCTTTCTATTCATCTTTCGTCATCTTTTATACTATTATTCTCTACTTAGTCTTGATGTCCTTCCAACAAGCAGACGAGCTCCAGAGCTTTCAGCTTTCTATGACACTATGCCGTATATATATTCTTGCCCTGCACACCTATGACTTGTTAATGTGCATACACAAATGTGACCTAATTTTTATAATCTCACTCAAATCTTACCCTTCTCATTTCCCACTATTGCAAATCAATTGTACTTTACCAAAGGCTGAGATACAAGAGTTATCTTCTTATTCCTGGGTACTCTTGAGTTTCAAGTTTTTCAAAGCAGAGGTTGTCACAATGTTTCATACAAGCATCTAGTGTACTTCTGATTCTTAAAAAATATCAAGTTCAAGCAGAGGCAGAGGTCTCCCAATGAGTAAAACCCCATTTAAATGACTGTATCCTCTGTGGTCTTCATTTCAGTAGCTCCTATGGGAATTTTTCTTTCCAGCTTCATTACTACCCTTTTAGATACTCTTAACTCTGTAGATACTTTGAAAATAAAATGATATCACTAAAATCAACGGACCACCGTATTCAGTAATATATGATAGAAGTACACGCTGAAAGATAATCTATGCCTAACATGCGACATTATCTAGAAAGAGAAAGCAGTACCAACTGATCCCTTTCACTGAATATGGAAATGGAATAACAATCTGAGAAGTAATTAAGCTGCAAAAACCAGTGGACTAAAGAAGAGGATACACATACAGCTTGCAGTCCATCTTCCACATTATGCCGATTAAGGCTTTAACTTACCAACACGCAGAAGAGTAAACAGTAACTTGTTACTGGTTTAAACCAATAAAAGCTATTTTCCCATTCAGCAAAATACCAATTTTAAGATTCCCCCAACCTCTGGAAAAAAAGTATTTGAAAATACTTAATGTAAATGCATACTTAAAATATAACACAACGTATAGTAATTGATTTTGCGCTGGTAAAATACATACATGCTATTCCTACCTAAATTCCTATAGTCCTAAAAATTCCAGAATTTAAAACCTTTTTTCTCAACAGCATATATAAAACTAATTCATACTTAACGGAATTTTGTTAAGAGCAAGAAAACCTACCACAAATTGCATAGAAAGCAATGAAAACTTCAATTTAGTCTGCAGATATCAGGTGCTCAGATTTACACTTAAGTGTCTGTTTGTGATTAGAAATAATTTATGATTAATCACCAGATACTGAGTATTTGCAGAGATAATGTGGCCCCTCCAAAGAAAATGAGGAAAGTTTCAAAGCCCAAACAATTCAATTAATTGCTTACTGTCCTACTTAACTGTTGAACTGTCACCACCAATTTTGAGACATTAAATGCCAGTATGAAAGAAACAGCTGCTATATCACAACAAGTACCAGTTTCACTCGCTTGATTTTACTTCCAAATATCAGATTTCATCCTTTTACCTCCTATATGCTTTAGTAATTATAAAACAAACTCAATTCCTCAGTGCCATCCTCTGTCAGATACTATTTCTATTCTTCTGTATTATAAGACTTCAAGCTCGAAAAAAACTTCAGGCAAAAACGTCAGTGCTTTAACATTGTGCTTAGCAGTTTCCACACACCCCTAGCAGGACAATATTGGTCTACTGCAGACAAACAAGCAGATACTCAGCTAAGATTTTTTAAAAGCAAGAATTCTATTAGATAATTCAATTAGGGATAACTGGTATTTCAAATATTCTAGGGGGAATTGGGAAAAAAGCATACTTTGTCTTAGGGGAAAAAAACCCCTCCAAATAGGTTAGAGTAGTGTATGTATACATATATGTATATGACAAAACCAATGAGGATAAAAGTATTACTTTTTCTGCAAGATGTCTCTTTCCACACATTAACCGGAAAACTTATGCAGCATTTTGAAAACGTACAACTGTGTTAAGAAGAAAAATAATCACAATCTGGGCAGACTCTGCAGCTGCCCCTTTGACTTATCAATTTCAGTAAGCACAATTTCAATCAAGTCTAGATAAAATATACTAATCCTAAATAGACCAAGTTTGTCACCTACCACTTCCTATAAGCTGCTTACTATCCTGAAAAGAGAGAGAGAGAAGAAATGCTAAATTAAATGCCAAACAGTAGCAGACAGCGCTTGTTTGGCTGATTAACTTGTAGACAAGCATTACAAATAAATCTGAGCATGGTCTGCAGCAAATTAAATTCCAGTGCTTTTAAGAACAAAGAATTCCTTCGGAAAGAGGATTAGCAACTTTACACCCAGGAATGCCAGTTTAATTTAATTGTTCCACAATCCGATATTTAATATGCAAATATCATTTTGATAAATAACAGCAATTTTGAAAAAGTGAGGAAACAATTTCAATATACAACAAGACTCATTCTCTTCTGAACTGTGATTATGCAACATAAAGCTGGTTGAAGGCTTTTTTAATTACTGGGATTGAATTCTATTAACATGAATCAGAACAAGTCTAATTAAAGGTTAAAAACTTTAAATATTTCTAATTAAGAGCCTAAATAGCTCCACTATTAGAGTACTACATTTAAAATCCCACCTCAATAACCTTCCTGGCCTCTTTGTATTTTCCTGTTTGTAAGAAGGCGAAGAAGAGATCATAAAGAGCCATCATGTCACCGTATTCTCTGCTTATAAAATCTGAAACTGAAGAGAGAACAGAACTGATGAGTTTACTAAAAAACACTGAAGCATTTTGATACATACATCAGATTTTGTTAATATTAGTGTTTTCCAGGCACCTCAAACCTCCAAGAATAAGCCACAGGGAGATAAATTTTGAAACATATGGAATTATTGCAACATATTGCACAATTTGTTGCAGCTTTGCAAATGAATGTTAATTTTCAAAGTATTTTGAACTGCATTCAATAAAATAGACTATATATTGGAATTCTCTCTCTACTTGTAGAGAGTGGGGATATAGGATTTCTTAAATGCATAACTATTTGAAAATTGCATTGTTTTACTATTGTTACTACCGAGTTGTTTCTTCATAGTTATATACATAGCTAGAACAAGTATTAGCACTCATCTTGGAAAGTTCGATGCTGTATTATCCGAACATTCTAGTTCTCTGCATTTAAAATTAATATCAAGTTTCAATCTGAAGAATGTAGGCATCAGGTGCTTTAATGTTACACATATAAACACCCACCATTCTTTTTTCTTTCAGCTGAAAGAAAGGATCTACAAACCCTGGAACAAAGAGCCTCCAGAATACACCCTATATAATTAGACAGCATTTGACTACATGCAACTAACCCTTTTGCAGAAGATCAGCATCTCCTTTTTCTATGAGTCTACAGTAGATGTTATGAAGCTGAAGAACTTTACCATACTTCTTATAACAGTTGATTAAAGCTTCCAGAGCCGCAGGCATGTCATCCCTTGGGGAATGAAATAAAACAAGAGTAAAAACAATCAAACATCACAAGCAGGAGCAGTCCATGCTGAACCCATTTCATCCTTGAAAATTCCAAGGAAAAACTCATTCTGCAGTCTATAATCCAAGAGCGCATTTCCCCACCAATATGCTACAGTTATTTATTAATTAAAGGTAGAAGGTTCCCTACAAACAAATACCAGGTATGCCTGACAAACACAGACATGAAAACAAGCTACAGATTTATGCTTAAACTTTCTATTGCATCACCACTATTCACTGCAAAGTAAACAAAGGTGTGAATGTTGCTCATCATCAGATGCACTTCTGAAGTAAAATTTAAGTTCTGCTATGTATTTTTGTGACAAAACCCCAATTCTATGGAAATCTCAGTTTGTATTTAAGAGTTCTATTTTTTCGTTAATAAGTAATATTGTGCATATTATATTACTTCCAAATGTCTGTTTAGGTGTTTTTAATTTTTAAGAGCTCTAAAATTCCTCCAAATTCTAAGATTTTTTTATTTCAGTACATATCTCCAGATTCAAGCAAGATAACCACAGCTGTCTTCAGATTCCTTCGCATTTGCTTTACACCTTAACAGACTAGCTGTAAATAATCTGTTGATTTCCATTTCATCACAATTGAGGGGCTAGCATTCTTCCATTCTGTATAAAGTTATGACTCCAATGTGTATTGGATTTTTGGCCATGTATTTTTTACAAATAATTCAACAATATATTAAGGTACCAAAATGTATTTTATGCTGGCCTATGTCACATAGAGCCACAGCACTATCATATATCCACAGTACCAGTAAAATAGTGTGCAAGATGCTGACTTCCTTAAATGTGCTTATTCAGGAGCCTTTGAGCACCTAAGTACCAGTAAGAAGCACGGTATTTCCATTTTTGTTATGTCAGTCCTTTGCTTAATTTTTAACCCACCTATAAACACCTTCAGAAGTATCTACAGTTCAAATGCAAACCTGCAAAGCCATAAAAACAATCAGATCTGGAACTTAAAATAACAACAAATACAAATCAACTTTTTCTACTGTGCAACTAACAGAACTAAATCATCTGCTTCAGACCCTTTCATAAAGGAATGCAACTATAGCTAAAAAACAAAAAAGAAAAAAACAAAACCCCCCAAAGCAACCAAAAATCCAACCCAAAACCAATAGAAGACACCCACTGGAACACTAATAAAACAGTATCTGAAGTTATTATTGAAGGGAAAGGTTTGAACTGAAATTGAAACGAAGCAAAATGACATGCATGAAATGCAGTGAGCAGCCAAAGAGTCCACAACAATGTATGTTAGGTTTTAAAATGCTTGTCAAATAAAAGCTGTTGGAAGTAGGCAAGGAGGGAAATAAAGAATTTTTAAAAAGAATAATAAACCCACTTAGCAGCAACAGCTGAAGGCCATAATAAAACTGACCTGAAATAATGATTTTGCATTCCTGAGGCAACTTCTTATTGATCAACTGAACCTCAACAAATTAAGATACTACTGCTAAAACAAGCCAAATTCAGATGTCCTCCCACTGCATTTCTTATGCAGCACAAATTTTGCTTTTTTTCAAAGAATGAAATGTCTAGATCACAAAATACTACAATCTTCATTTAGGCTAATATGTTAAAAAAAAAAAACAAACCTAAACCACAGAAGAATTGATTTTGTTCAGTAATACTGGCATTCTAAAAACGAAGCTCAGATGACGGATTTCTACCTTATACCCCTTACCGAGCCCTGTTTACAGTGCATCTTCTGGCACCCCATGGAGTCATTTGAATTTTTGTCATTTGGGGTGAAGACTAAATTACAGGTTAATTTCAAAACTGCAAGTAGATGTTGCAGGCTAGATTACTGTCATAAAAGAGAAATACTATGGTAGTTACCATAGACAGATATAAAGCTTTATATAATCAGTATTTTTCTCCTGCTTTAGATGCAAGTTCAGTTAACATCTAAAAAAAAAAAACAACCCACAAACCCAACCCAGTTTTACAGAAAACTACTCAATTTCTAAGGAGGCACAACAACATTTATACGTTCAAATGAAAGTTTTCAGTGATAAATCGAGCTTTTCAGATTGATCCTCAAACAGCCATAGTATTGTCTCGGCTGTATTCCTAAAGGATTAAAGTGACTGTTTTTAGGTCAAAAGCTATCAATGAATGAATGAATAATCGGAATGCCATTCAAACAGGAACATTAACAGTTTTCTAGCCTCTAAATGTAGACTTCTGAAGGCATTAATAGTGTATATTCAGAGAAAAATGTCAGCAGAGAACTGAGATAAAAATGGAAATACCGATACTTATTGCTCAAAGGTGGCTGAGTAAATCAGCGTTTAAGGAGGTCAGTATCTTACACACTAGTTTACTAGACGTTTGTTTTGAATCTATTGAAATCTGATGTATTTGTTCCGTTGCATTCAAGCAACCAATGAGTCATTCACCGTTTACTAGAGAACAAGGTTTATAAAACTGATAAATGACAAAACTGGCAATAACCAAGTATAAAACAATGAAACAACAATACAAGTTCAGCCTCTACAAAAAAATTATTCATACTACCACTGCAAAGAAAAAAACCATCAAGCTTATGCTTGTACTTCGGTTAATATTATTTATTCAACAATTCACAGTATTTCTTAATTGTCACAAGCTGCAGTGAATTCCAAGTACTGGCAACTACTTTTGTAAGCAGTTTTTACAATCCTGTTGGCAAATGAATGAAAAGGAAAATCAGGAACTTACCGTGGGCCTCAAATTTTGAGTGTGGGTAACATGTTAATGACTTTGTTATAACTAATTAAAAAAAAACAAACCTAACCAAAACCTGCACAAAAAAAAAAAAAAAGACTTTTCACATTTTAAGAAAATGTATTTAGACTCGAGGACTTTAAGGTAACTAACAGCCATGCACACGATTTAGCAGTCTTTCTGTAAGAACTTGTGCACGGTGAAAACCTTTTCATCTTCCCAAAGGATACCGACTATAGCACTAAAATGAAAGCCTGGTCCAAAATGACTAAGACAAAAAGGAAATAAAGCCCTTATACTCATAGTCATGTTGGCAACATCTGATTTCCAGTGTCATTCTGGACAAAACAGCATTTAAAATGTGAACACAGATGATCCATGCTTCATTTTGAGTTGGCCAGATTTAAGTTACTCACAAATATTATCTGTCCAGGGCTAATACTTAAAGATTAGGTGTATTTTTCTCTCTCACTGAAACTTGTTATTTTAAAAAGAAGCTATACTATTATTTTTGAATGACAGAAGGAGCCTTAGTCATCACTGCATTATACTCGGCCCTCATGTAATCCCAGAAGAGTCCTGCTTCGGCGTTATTTCTCAATTACATTGAGCTAGGGTGAAGATCCTGCAAGTCTCTGGGTTCGTTTGGTTTCTCTTTAGGATGCCTATGATGTCCAAGATACTACTGGGCACAGTTTTCAAAGCTATCTGCATGGGCACTTTTACTCACACAAAGCTGTTTCAAGAGACAAAATTACTCAGATGCCGGAACATTTGCAGAACACACTCTGTGGCAGGACTGGCTATAACATGCATGGATATAACATCCCCCTTCAATTTCAACAAGCCACTCCCATCTTGCTTCAAGAATGCAGCACTAAATCTAACCCTTTTACTTGTAATAAACAACTTTCCCAACTGGAGAGTCCGCCTGATAAAAATAAGACTCCAAATATTGATTTTAATTGGAATGAAGTGCTGCAACATTATGCATAAAGCTTTAGTGAAGTGGCAATTTACCTAAGGGGTTTACTGATTGAAAAGCTCTCAAACCTGAAATCACTAGAGAGGTGGAAAAGGAAAAAATAAGGACTCTGGGGGGGTGGAGGGTAGACTAGTAAAACAAATCCCTCTCTACAAATCTGAAGCAGATGTTAGTGTGGAGGGAAGTCAATTCAGCAAGGTACAATCAGCTTTACAAAAATTATTCTGTTAAAAGAGAACGGGCTCTTGAAAGAGCTAAATGTTTTTCTGTTCATTTGCTATACTAAGGAATCTTCAAGGAGACTGGTGTTGCAATTACAACTAATCCTCCCCAAAAAATTAACTGTGTTGAAGGCTTTGTAATTTCCCTAGGTACAATTTAGCTGTCACTTACTTTAAAATTTACTCAAACATGCGTTCCGAACAGCACTAACTTCACATGTCAAGTGCTTTCCAGCCAATTGAGTCTAAACTGGAAGTCGGTGTTAAACAACTGAATGATTAGACAAGATAGCTCATTTCCCTGCTCTTTTGTTCAGAATAAAATGCCACATTTACATTATCAGACTCAACAGGATTTTCTGACAGAGGGAGAAAAAACCCTAGTGAACACTGTCCGTACCAAGCACATGAAGCCTGTCATTTACCAATCATCCTTCAAAAAGCAATAGCCATGAATGTAACTTAATTACGACCCAATGATCCTTGACGAAAAATCATCTTATCACTGTCCTGTCCCCATAGGGCAAATGAGACACTTTTGTCCTTTGGCACTGATGATGCCAAATTCCTAATTGCAATAATGGAGGAAGAGAGGCAAACATTCCTAATTTCACTGCAACACGTAAAGAGTTTTAATACAAATATCTGAAATAAAGCCACTAAAAATTAGGAAAAAAACTTCTTCCCACTAGAGATCCCCCCCCTCCCCATTATTGCCTAATTTTAAAAGATGCTTATTTTAAAAAGTAAATTCAAAAGTCAATTAACTTGTATGTGCTACAGAATCATCTCAAACAAAATTATAGGTGAATTTAACCCTGTGAAAACAACAGGAGAAAAACTATCAAGGCACTACACTCAGGATGTATCGTATCTAGTACATGAGAAGCTAAATGAGTTTCTATCAGATTGATCACAAACCAGCACACAGTGTCACACACTGTCCAGCACACTGGATAATGGTGTATTAAAATCCACTGAGCATTTTTTTTAAGAGACACAACCGAGCTATAGCTTTTTGATTGTTTAATACACAGCTATTAACTGCTTGCATTCACTGACTTAAAACTACAAAATATTTTATACTTACAGTTTGTAACACTGTTTTTACAGTTTACCTGCAAATTTTCTTACTTTGCTTAAGAGCACTCATGAAATGGAGAACTGGTAAATTTCAAACTTGAAAATGTTTTGGTTTGTTCCTTTTCTCTGAGATGGTATTATTTAAGGAGAGAAGAAGCAAACTTCTGCTCATGAACATACAGGAACCATATCAAGTTTTTAAGACACGTATTCCTATTTTGCGTTGTATGAAAGTTGACTTGTGTTGGCTTTCTTGAAGAAAGCAAAAAAAAGAAATCATCAGTAGCTACTGTATTCATTATTTTATCCTGTGATACCAAAGTATCATATAGCACAGGAGCAGCTTAGCTTCACAAAGCTCTTCAGTTTTGTAAACTGGCTCATGTTTTCCTGTGACAGTGGGTACAGAAGGCAAAAGCCAAAACTACCATCATCAGAACTGTAAGAATTTTTATGTGGTGCAGGTAACACAACTGTTTCCAATTATTAGCAGCTGGAAGACCCAGCTCAAAACTAAGCCATGTTTTAAGAAAAAGTACAAGCTTTTCACATCGTTGCAGATTTTAGAAACTAAGATTTTTGTCGCACTGCCCAAGGCAGGTTGATCACCCTGAATGACAGAGCAAGATGCCACACCTGGACTGTCTCAATTTTTAATGCGACTTCACCACCTTGAGAAACTGTTCAAAGCCATAAATAAATATCATGCAATTAAAGGCAGGGGGTGCCTCCCCTTAAATTCACTTAGGGTAAAAAGCCCCAAGGTAGTACGAGTTCTTTCTCTACTTACTTCAGTTAAATACTTCTCAAAACATTAAAGGCAAAATGCCCATTGTACTAGGATATTAGATTTTTTTGGCTTTTGGCAAGTTACACTGTTCATCATAAACATTTTTTTTTGTTTCCCATGCTCTGCTGCCAATTGTCACTTTTAATAAGCAATAGGACTCAACAAGAATTTCAGAGTATCCAGTACTCAATACAGAAAAAAAGGGGAAGATAAAACCATTTTACACCTACAGTTGCTGAAATCCTCAAAAGCAAATCACAGATTCTTTTCCAAGCAATTAAAAAGCCTGAAATAAACTAAGAACACAAAACACCAGCATAACCACTGCTGTGGAACATTAAAAAGGATCCTGGGTCTAATTTGAGAGGCATGCTGATGACCTGCAGCTAAATGACAGCATTTCACTATGACACTTGAGCTCTATGATGGCAAATAGTAAGCACTACTTCTGAAAGAAATGACTAACACTTATTTCAACCACTCCTAACTTTCAAAAACTCTTAGCATCTCCAAGACACACACACATACACACAAAACCAAAGTCAAACCTAGTTATTCCTCCCAAGCAAATTATGTGGAAAAAGCTTCCCCCTTCTGTTCTAACACTGGAGAGGAAGCAAGTCTCTCTACCAATAAGATTCCCCCCCAAAAAAACATAGGAAATGATCTTACTTTGTATTATATTTATATATATGAAATATAGTAAGCTAAACAACTGAGTACCAACGACTTGTAGCCCATACAATTACACAGTATGGAGTTATTTTTTCCTTTAAAAATCCAGTCTCATAAAAAGTTCCTAAATCCTTAAAAAAAACAAAAACAAAAACCCAACAAGAAAACAAACCAAAACCTAAAAAAAAAAATCCTTAAAAGTTTTACCAAACGTTTATAATCCAAAAGGCTGTGGAATCACACTAAAATAAGACTCTTTACTGTCCCTCTACATCCACATATGATCACTTATTTATTTACATTATATACTACTTCTCAAGTGAAAAGAGCCCAAGTAGCACGACGTACAACTTGCATGTCAACATGCATAAAGCAATTATGTAAAATGCAGCTGCTCTCACTGCACACTGCAAAGCATATCAGACATTTTTCCGACACATTAGTTACATATGATTGCAGTTAAATTACTTTCATAAACATCTGCCTTGTCTTGTGATGCAACCAAGGCAATGTCATTGACTGAAGAGATATACACTGTGTTCTTAATGGCTGACCACTACACTAAAATACTATTTTAGAAAAGAATGTACACGCATCACGTTACATTTTTTGACAAGAATTTTGAATACAGAAATTATCCAGACCCTGCATACTCAAAATACTCACAAGAACTCAAAAACTCTACATGTTAACAGAAACGTGTAGAAATAGGCATCTTTGAGGTTAAGCTACATAATACTATAAAAAAAATTCATTTATTTCATAGGCATTATATTTAAGCCAGGAACATCTCCTATGTGAATTGAACTACAAGAAACTGATCAATCACTCTAGCTGCAAGAGATTAAAATCCAGAAACTGCATAAATAACATAAGAAAAAAAAATAGAAGGATTGTGCATATGGTAAAGGAAGTGAAAAGGGACTCTTGGCTCAGTTTTAGTAAGAAATTGTTACGTACTTCATACGTACATTCATTCAAATAGCTTACACCTCATAATGAAAATTTACGCAAAGGAACATGACGCATGGAATTACTTCCTGACAGAATGAATGTATAAACTTCCTTCTCGCTATTGAAAGGTATGAAAAGTACATACGGAAAAGAAAAAACCCCAAACCAAATAAAACAGTACTCTCTCCGAATTTTAAATTCAGTAGCATGGCAGTAACATCAAATTATTTCAGTCATGTGAATTAAAAATATTTCAGTGTTCGACAACCGCCCTTCAACTCACCTGAGATGTACTGGAGGGCACAGCAAAATAACGTTGTTTTGATGGGAAAACGCATGCCACTTAGCCACAAGAGCTGAGGCTACACCTATCATGCTCTGAATAGCTACCTTGTCAGACAGACTTTAGAACCAACTATTATAAGAATAATCCAATATATAGCCACTTCATTTCTGATGTGTACATAAAACACAGCTGCTGCTCCCAGAGCCATGATGTGATGTATAACTGATGAAAATACTTATCTAAAACATATGCATTTGTTACTCTTCCTAAATCACTTCAGTACCTTATGTGCATGCATGTGATTTCATTTTTACGTGCAGAAGCACTTTCAAACATGTATGTGCAGCTGTGCATAGCACACACAGGTCATATAACACAAATACATAACTTGTTTCATCTGAAGCCCAACCATAGCTTACTTTTCAAGGTGAACTGTAATCAGAGGGGAATGAAGGGCAGCAGTCTCTGCCAGCCCCAGGTTCACAATGGTCTCATGTAATCGATTCACTGTTTCAACTTCACCTCGCAAGGCAGCGGCATTAAGGATGCGGAAAAAAGATGCAACTGTTCTGTCTGAGATAGGAACATCCTTCTCTTTCATCTCCGTTAGAATGTTAATAGCATCTACAATGAAACAACACAAAAGACCCTTAGGTAATTTCATGTAGGGAAAACAAACTGCTATTAAAACAGCATTTCAAACCCAGCAGGAATGCAAATTCTGGCGTATAATGCCGATTTCAAGTTAATTACTACTTGCATTTCTAAACGAGACTACAATTATAAATCCACAATAGCATGGTTTTATCATTTTGCTGCAACTTTGACTACAAATTATAGATAGGAACTGCGTGCCCACTCTGCACCACGTAACCCTGTACAGTCTGCCCTATAGCTGCAAGATTCTACTAAATGGATGCTTTTATCGTTCGATGCTAACATCTGCTAAATCACTCCATTGTTTCTTCAGCAGATGGCTTGTCACGAGGCCAGATAATAAAGATATGTTTACACTGTATATACAGCCAGACTAATGGTCTGATACCGATAGGGCCTGTTTGCTGTGTCGATACTAATTAGCCAAGGAGAGCCAATGAAAGCTTTCTAACAGACTGCATGTTAAAACATTAGGTTCATTACGCTTCATTAGTAAGGCAGAAATAAACATTTTGGTATATGGAATAAGTGCATTTTTATAATGTTCTTAATTATTGCACAGAGGGAATGTTTTGACCACTTTACATTTGGCTACATTTATGAACTGTTTTATTTTCTGAGGACATTTATGCTCTTGTAAGCAAGCTAATCTTTTCAAGCTGCTTTAATGTAGAGGTGGTCACAATCTGATTTATTATGATTTTGTTTATTATTTTCTCACAGTAAGCTTAGTAAGAGGCCAAGACAAATTCCAAAGAAAGATCTTACAAGGAAAAAAAAAAAAAAAGCATTTGCTTTTTAATGTTATTGGTTAGGGTTTTTATATAAAAATACAACCTTTTGTGTCTAGGCTTGGACCACGCTTTTATGGTGTTAAGACGTCTACAAAATCATAGAACTCAATGTTCAGAATCACCTTTTAAAATAGATGACAGCCTACAGTTCTTCTAAAGATCAACCAAATCATGTAAATTACAGAATTATATTAGACTAAATTACAGAAATTAAAGAGCTAACAGCTTAATGCAAACACCTAGAAATACAAAATAGGCAGTTTGCAGAACACTCATTAAAAGCCAAGATTTCCAGGCAGTTTGACAGATCTGACTCTAAATTCAGTAACAAACACATAAAAGAATACTAACAGAAAAATATATACCTTATAAAAAGTTAAATGATTTTTTGCAGTACTTGGCTCTTATGAGAAGGTTATGTTTATAGGTTTTATGTTCAGCCTTCAGACCTTCTTAAGCAAAAACAAAGCCATTAGTCTAGGCACATACGCAATTTGTGCCATAAGTCATGATCTTCAAACTCAATCCAAACAGCAATGCTAATAAAAACTAGCTGCAGAAATGCAAAAAGCACTGAGCTGTGCAAATGTAAATGACAAGCTTGCCAATCCATTAAAACTAATGGCCTGCACTGTCCAAGCATCTCTGGTTGAATTCACATGCAAATTTGTATGCAAAATGTTCAAGCACTTTTCAGGACATGATATACCATTAATATCAACTCACATTTTTATTCTTCAGGCAAGATACCTTTATTATATAGCAGAAACACACAATAAAAGCAAATGGATTACCTTCTACTCTACCATGCTTTCCTAAGACTTCTACCAGCGCTATGTACTTTTGAGTGTCGAGAGCAACAGGTGAATTCTTAGGGAAGCTAGAAATTAAGACATTAAGAATTGTATTAACAGAAGTTCACATTTCATGGATTCAGCTTAAAGATTTATTTTCAAAACAACAGCACTCAGAGCTAAAATTTACAGAAGTGTTAAGGGGAAAATCTGATAAGACTTTAAAAGACGCACCATTAGGACATTATTTAAAAATACTATCCACACACCTTTCCACCCCCAAAACCCGACAGTTGTATTTTAAAAAACCAAATGGTTTAATTATTTGGTAGCTATTGCATGAAACAGGGTATTTCCCAGAAGCCCAGGAAGAAAACTCAGTCCACATGGCTCAGGCAGGACCCCATTCTTTGGTGTGAAGAGGCTATTTACCTACAGTAACAAGTTAAAAGCTACTACTTTGAAGTTTCTGCTATGTGTTTGCTTTCTTTTTTCTGGAAGTTTTCAAATTCATTCCTTCACTGTTGTTTCTCTTTGCAACAAGTCAAAGAGTCACTCCTTAGCAATATTATGCTGCATGCGAGACAGATCAATGAAAACACCCTACTGCAGGGAAGCTCCACTAGAAGACTCAATTTTACTTCATGCGCACCCACTATGGGGCTGTGCCAGGGCAGTAGGACAGTCAAACCCAATACACTACCATTATTTGCAGAGGGGCAAATCTCTTGATATTCATAGCACAATCATTTCACATAATTTCAAAGACTAACAAGGTTTAATGAGCACCCGATTGCTGACCTAGTGTAAACCCAGAGCAAATACTTCGTGAGTGAATACAAGAGAGAGAAAAGTAGCACAAAACTTGTTCTATATCCACTGCAGCATCAGACTGGAAGGAGGCTTTTAAGGGAAAAAGGGAAAGGAGCAAATAGAAATACGATCTGCAAGAATTTGCTCCCGGATAATGCACACACATAGCATGTTTTAGCTGGGAGCTAATTTTTATGGCCAAGATACAAAGCTCTGAAGATGAAAAATTTTAAGTAGAATCTTTGTTGACAGTTTTAAAATAATGTCACTCAAACACTGTTAATCTAAAGGCAATATAGGTGCAGTGTATTTTAAACACATTCTAGGTGCTTTCTAGGACACAACGCAGGTACCTTTCCCCCCCTAAATTCAGCCAAGCTTCAATATAGGCACGAGGTACATTTAAAATAAAACCAAATCAGACCCTACATAGCAATTTGCCTTAAAAAAAGAATAAAATAATAATTACTGACCCTACAAAGTAGCTGTTTCTGATGTTCAATTATACAAAGCAAATTTTTTGTTTCAAAAAACCACACCCATGACTCTTTTAAATGCACATACATTGGTGGGGAGAACTAATTAAAAATGGATGAGGGGGTTAATACTCAACCTACTTAATTCAACAAGGTCTGTGTATCAGCATAAATCTCTGTGACATGTTTCAGTGCCGGTGTACTTACACTTTTTCTTTCAGGTTCATTGCCTCTTCTACATTATCATGTCGACAGCACAAATTTATTAAGGCTGCATAGCCACCGACAACCATGTCCGGTTCGTATTTGGCTTTCACTTCAAGGGCTTTTTGCATATTCTAAAAAAGGAACAAAGCAAAGATGTGAACTAGAGGAAAAGTCAGTATGACATTATGATTCTTCTATGTTCAGTGTGCAGTTACGTGGCCGCTTTAGTGCTTTTAGTAGCACAAGATCACATTTGAGAACACACTGCTTTAACAAATAAGAAATCCTAAGAGCGAAAGTTATTTTGCAGAAATTAATATTTTTCTAAAATACCTTTTAGATTCTTTTGATAGATTTCTAAAGAAATTTTCTTGCTTTGTATTTCTAGCATGTTTTAATCTAAGACTTTTTTTTTTTAAATCCAGACAGACACCGTAAAACGACTGACCCAGATTTTAAACCAGTTCTTATTTATTTGGAATTCATAACAACTTTCACCTGGCACATTGCCAAACAGATAACAAAACTACTTTCTAAAGAGTAAGAAACTACTTAATGATCCCATAGGAAGCTTATTTTTTTCCTGCTTTCCTATTCATACTTTTCACCACTCTGAACTTGCAATGGGTGTTTGCTTCTAGTCTTATTTCACAAGCAAAACTGTAGAGACAGATAGTTGAGAATCACTCTTTCTAAATTGTATACTTAGGAACACAGAATATTGTGCTATCATCTGCACGACTGTTACTGTTCCTATATATACGGCTTTATAGGCAGGATCATACTGAACGAGAAACTGAATAAAAGTGTGGTGATACCCCACAAATTACAGACACACACTAAATGAATGTAAACTACAGCTGGACGCCTGCCGAATGAAGGCAAGAGACCCTTTATCTCAGAAGAGCTTTCCTCCTGCAGGAAAATGGAATTTCAATCCCTGCATTAACAACCTAGTAATATTTGAATTGCAAATGACTAGTGCATGTATCAGTTGCTTGACAATCTAGATATAAGAGACCGGAGCCATGGCTTGAAAGGACATTTGGCATGTATGATAAACCTATCACAGCTGTTACTATCATTCACTTTGCAGATTATTGTAAACAAACTTCAGCAACCCCAAAACATGCCATTCAAGGTGTTGCTGAAATTAGTTAACCTTTTGATTTAATTGCTTTTTGCACTTATGTTTGATTTATAAGCATCAAACCATGAAACCTGAAGCACTGCACTTGTCTTTGCTTAACTATGTCTTTCCATAATACAGTCATTTATGTCCCTTTAAAAATATAGCTATGTGTTTCCAATTATCTCTGCATTGCTTAAGATACCTCTTCTTCACAAAGAGCATGTATGAGTTGTTTCAAGACATCTGTAATAGGCTGGTTTTCAGCTTTCTGCTTTTCTAGTTTCTTCTCCAAAGCAGACACGTCAGGTTTAGCACTCTAAATGGAAGTAACAGAAAGAATGTCAATTGCAAAAACACCATTCCCTGAACAACTTGTCGGATCACTTTAATAAAAGACAGACAAAATAATCCTCTTCTTTCATACTCTTAAGAAATTTTTTAATCATTTAAGGTGCTTTTATCTGTTTAAATAGCACATACTAATTGAAGATTTGACTCAGAATGCAGTAAAAAAAAACCTGAAGTAGCATATCTACAAAGGTCAACATTACTATTTCTCTTGTACTTGGTTCTTTGTGTTCAGGGAAGCAGGGAATAGAAGCCTGTTTCTTTTTCCACCTCCACTCTGCTCAGATCAGAGATGTAAAGGCTTGACACTCCACCATTAGAAGCAGTATGGATTTATATGGTTCCTGCCACTCAACTGGATCACTGTAATTTACAAGCATGAATTAAGCCTCACACCACCACTGTTAACTAACTAGAACTTTCAAAAAAATATATACTAGACAGGGAAACTGAGGCATGAAGCCTCAGCCAACTCCAAGGTCAAGTATCAGGCCTATATGAAAATCTGGATAGCCTCTACTCCTACCCTGGAAAGTAACCTCTGAACTTCAAATGGTAGATTTAAATAACACTAATATACTTCCATGATCTGAAAGCTAGTGATTACACTTCATCTAAAAACCCATATCCAAACATTGTTATTACAGGAAGAACAAGCACGGCTATGTGTGAATTTACGTACTTCTGGAATGTTGTCTGTAGACAGGATTTTTTTATGAGTCAGTAATCTTGCATCCTAAAACACAGCAAGACAAAGATATCACAAATTTCCCCTAAAAAAAGTTCAATCCTTACGCATATTATGCTAAAAATGTTAAAGTTAATTATATAATTGCAATGTAAAAAAAAAAAGCTGTATTCTACAGCATTAATACACTGACTTGAAAAAGCACTTATTAAATGTATCCTTTTCACATATGAAATGAAAACAGCTTCCACAGTGAAAAATCTTGGAAAGGTTAAAAGCCTTACACATAATCACTGCATAACAATATTTATTTTGCAAAGGAGAATACAGTTACAGAGTACAGTTTTTTTAGCTTCAAAATAATTGCTATAGAGCCACAGACCTTAATTAATTCAGGAACTTGAGAGGAGTCCAGCAGTCTGCAAATGCCGCTGTAGTGGGTTGTAGGGATAACTATATTCTGTACCAAGAGGTGGGGAAAAAATTATATGAGTTTTGAAACACAACCGAAGTGAAATTTGTCTAACAGAAATTATCTCAGACGTAATTCAAGTCTCCAGCTCTTGCATGTCATTGAGAAGTGGTCTGGTTGTACTTAAAAGCAGCAATTTCAAATCTAATAGATACATGTCAGGCAGGACAGGCATTATGTAGCAAAAAATGAAATGGTACCATCTTCTTCAGCTGATGGAAGTATTGTCTCAAACGCTCCTCCTTGGCCTGTACCTCTGAGTCACTCATGCTGTCAATCAAGTGATAAAGAAAATAGCCAACAGCTTCTGTGGAAAAAAACAAGAGAAAGCATTCCACTAAAATTACTGAGACTGTCATGTTATCAAGATTAATTTATAAGAAATCATTTTGGTGTGAGATGTCACCCTGATGAGAGGCTCTGGAATGGCAACAATGATCACTGAGGCATAGAGATTATGTGGTTTGGGAGCACATATCTAACTGGTGAGTGAAAGGAATATTAATTATTTTCAGACCTAGTGACAGCTTTTCAGTACAGAATCTTACTTCAATCTATTTTTTCCACTACTGTGTGACAGAAGTGGTACTGCCCAAGGCCTTCCCCCCCTTTCCTGCCCGCTACCCCAAATAGTTGCCACAAATATTTTGTCATTGCTCAAAAGAAGGAACAGTTTTCTAATGCTTTGCATATTTATTCTGTACATTTTATGCATGATATTCCATTACTAAGCCACACTAAGTATAGTAATATTAATATAAGAACATAAAAAAATGTTTTAAACATTAGGTCAGCTAATACTGAAGAAGCTGCCTATTAGCCAATGAAAATCAAGATTAACAGATTTTAGCAATAGTGCTAAGTTTATTATCTATGATAGTGTAAAAATACATGGGGTCTTGTTGCCAAGAATAGGAACAGCATCAATTATTGTCTCCTCAAAGGTTAGCTTTCACCAAATGCCCTTGCCCCTCTGGCCTTGACAAGGGGGACACCCCCCCCCCCCCCCCCTTTAAAAAGAAAACAGATTATATAAAATGATATACTTATTTCAAACTAGAAGATTTGGGATGTTAAGTACTATTTCTTTTCATGAAATCAGACGAGCTGCTAAAGGGGAAACTAAGTTGAAAGACTGCCACCTTTTCCCTTTTTTTTTCCTAAGTATATAAGCACTGATCCTGTGTCTATTCTAAATCTCTTTTGGTCCATAAATTTAGAAAAAATAAATCACTATCCGCAAGATTTGCCTCTAAAAAAAGATCTTATGGATCTCACAAAATATGCTCTGATTATTCGAATCAGGATTTTACCCAACATGTTTTCAAATTTCACTTTCAAAAAGAAGCAATCAGTGTTTACTGTTGTAATCCCTCAAACCCATCATTACACAGAAGAACGGATTTGTGGATAAGTTACAATCACAGAAATTGAAACTCTACCAGTTGGTCCTGCTGCAGGCATCAGGCAATAACGTTCATCCTTGTACAACACTTCTGTTATCTGGTAAGACAGAATAATCGTACATTGCAGCCAAAAGAAGCAAGCAAGGACAAATAGTATCTGAAATTGAATTCTCAAAATAATAAAGCATTTCTCTGTTAAAGTATTATTCTTTACCACATCATAGTAATTCCCTAAGAAATACAAAAGGGTTTTTTTGTAAATAATAGGTTTTTCTTGAGAAAATATTGCAAGCAAAATGCTTTCTGAGGTATGGCAGCAAGACAGACACTCTAGTATTCTGTTTCTGTATTGTTCTATAGAAAGTTAGCTACTGTAAAACATTGCTTAAAGCAAGTAGTATAAACAGTGTCACCCCCGGAGATGCTACAATTATTTTCCAATTTATTGAAAGGCTGAAATTGGTCCATAAAGCTTTCTTTTTCTTTTTTTTTAATTTATTTTGAATGAACCAAATACATAAAGAAAATAGAGGAACACCATTTATCATGCTCTGCTACATTTAACTAGTACAGCTATTGTAAATAAGTGCAATTTTGGCTGACAAAATATGCATCCATAAAATTAATTGGACTAAATTTAGCCCACATTCCATCAGTCATACAAACTGAAGGACCACATACATTTTACTTTATCAGAAGAGAAGCATTTACCCCAAAGCCCCCACATCCTACGTACAAATACTTTAACCTAAACTACAGCACTTCAAAAAGCTGTCTGACTATTCTTAAGGAAATTACATCATCTCTAGATAAAATCAGAGATTTTAAGTATTTAAAGAATATTGCTGTCAAAGTGCTGTGTTTCAAGCAATGATAATTGTTAATGAAAATGGATAAAGCCAGAAAATATCAAATGTGCAATGGAATACTGTGACTATCACTTCTCATTCTACCAACACCAACGACACTGTGCAGAGTTAAACTACAGTTTTCTTCTGCTCTTTTGCCCTATGACAAATCAAGACAATACAATAAAATCAAAGAAAGTCATGTTAACAGTTTTCCTTCTGAATCAAATCTCAGAAAATGCCAAAAAGGATGGGTAACAGAGAACAATCCATGTAAATGGGTGATATTATCTCTAAAGCTAAGTACCTACTTCTTTCCTGAGTTAGCATTTCTCATTTTAGAATGTCACTACATATATTTACTCATAAATTTAGTGAAGATAACAAAATCTTCTTCCACTTTGGAGAACAGCAGAAGAAACTCTAGATACAACTTCTTGTGCAGACAAGCACTCCTTCAGTCCTCTGACTGTCCTTAGAAATTAATTTTGTAATAGGAGTGATAAGAAATGCCTTTTTCCTCTCTCCCCACCTTCCCTTTGCACCTTTTAAATGCAAAAGACAGATGCAGCAGACAAAACCATCCTCTCACCGTAATCTTCATGCAACACAAAAAAGTAGGAAATGACAAAAAAAACCATCATCTCACAAGCTGTACCCAATTTAAACGAATCATTAATCAGTGACTTTCCCAACTACAAATTTTATTTCATTCCAAGATTTCTTTGCAAAATTTAGAAACCATACTGCAAGTCATGTACCAGTTTATTAGACAGCAGGTACAGAATCAAAGGAAAAAAAGAAGACAAAAGGCACAGTGAAACCCTTCCCAAAATTCTGTAATCACATCTCAGGCCATATCTGTCAACATCTCTGTTCTAGTGCTCATCAAAATTTACTGACCAAGTTATATGACAGTGTCTTTCTAATGGAGCCCATATCAGAGAGGGCAAAAGAACAGTCGTTTCCCCTTGAATTCACCAGGTAATTCTTTTTACCTGGCTTTGCATTCAGTGTTTTAAGTTATGTATCAAAAGCTTTAGAATTCTAGTTACACTTTATTATTTTATTAGTTCTACTGTGGGGATAGGAAAAAAGTGTAGGGAAGACACAGAAGGAAATGAAGCAGCCAGACTGCACAATCACGTCAGACTTTGTTCCAGAATCTACAACTACATACTACCTTCAGTGACGACAACACTGATCTAGAAACTGAAGTAGCATAAACTACACTACATGGTAACACCGTATTTGATGTTTTACAATTACACTTAGCTGTCCAATTTGAAAACTCCTTTTCATACTGTTGTACAATCTACCATTGACAAAAGTCTTGCTCACATTGATCAGGCCCACAGTTATGGGGCTCAGAATTCAGATTTACAGAAATGCATCATAAAAATGCAACGTCTAAAGAACTAGATTTTATTTAAAGCATTACCGTCTGCGCTTACCTTGCTCCAGAGCTGTACATCATCTGAGCTGAAGAGGGCAGCAAAGGATAACAAATTAAAAGCAATAAAATGATTTTTACTCTTGTATCTCTTTTTTTAAAGGTAACTTACACTGAGAATCTTTAATAAGGCATTGTAATTAGAACTATGATAAATTAACGAATTATATCAATAAAAATAGTCATTGCCACATATTGCTTAAACCAACTTTGCACAGAATAAACATACTACTTTTTACTATACTACAGTCACAGTTTCTGCTAAATAATTTAAAATAATGCAGCAATCCAAACAGCTAAGACTACAATAAATATATTTTAGTTTCATCTTTAGTCCAATCTTTTAACATATCCTAATTGTACTTTCTTATTTTATATTTCATTCTATTTAGCATATCAAGATAAGCTTTGCTCAAACAAGTCACACTTTACATAGCACTCGATAGGTCATATTTGCTAGGGCAAAAATCTAAGACTCCTCAACATTAATTTTTTAGTACAGACAAGTTAGTACAGACAGCTATAAATACATTTATATCACGCAAAGAAAAGTAATCAAATCTCTTAAGGTATGTTTATTATAGTGAGATAAATAAATAATGTTTTAAAAAACAGAAAACAAAACACAGAAGAACTCAAATTTCTCCCCTCATAGAACAGGACAGAATTTGAAGGTGAGCACTTCTCTGACTGTCATCAGGTTACAACCAAAGATCAAACGTTAACCAGTTCACTGAAGTATAACCCCAATGTGTTAGAATGTTAAACAGTTCACTGAAGTACAAAAACCTTGACAAATTCCTATAATTTGAAGAACATAACAATTCTGGCTAGAAGCTATAACTTTTCAAAAACTATAAAGCAGCATTAACCTAGACAAGGCTAAAAGATCAAACCCATACAACCTTATTTTATCTTCCTCTAATTCTCATTTGGGCAAAATAAGATGTCAGTTTGAACAGCTGCATAGAAACTTGACAGCATTCAGAGAAGTTTAGGATTTTATTTAGGAGGTTTAAGCCTGTGAAACATTAATTCTTTCTGTGCAACTGCCACTTGTATTTGAAAATGAGTCACATGCAGGTCCACACAGGGCAGTGGGGGGAAATATGCTATCTATGAGGTTAGTTAAGCTTTCATAGGTGAACTCACTCCACTACTGACAGCATGACAATGAACTGCAGATATCAAATGCATCAATTTCCTAAAGTACTCGACTCTGAAATAGTAATGGTACATCAGGCAGACAGAATGGGAATACTTCGAAGCAGTTACTAGAGAAGAGCAGCTTCTAAAGAAATCCATAAACTAGTCTGCCACAGACACTGTTCCTGCATCCCTGGTGTCCATACCCTGTACTTTTGTATGTCAGTCCTAAACTCCACTCATTTGAACATTCAAGCCCTGCATTTAGTCATAAAATTTTCCTTCAGTCTTTACAAAAGGTATACATATTTTTTTTCTTCTATCCTATCATATCCTCAAGCTTCATTTTCAGGCTGGTCTAGCCATTACGTTTAAAATAGAAAAGGAAACACTGAATTGGCATGCTTTCAGAAACAATGTAAGGGTGAAACCTGGGCACAGCCAACCTCGTACATCGCTTCTGAAGCCAAGTAGAAATGAAGGCAAAAGAGAGATTAATGTTAAAGGAAAAATAAATTAAAAAGCAAGTAAACAAACCAAAACACCAAACTAAAAAAAAAACAAACACCACAAAAAAAAACAACACACCAAAACACACACAAAAACTCAACCAAAAAACCCAACCCAAAACCAGAAAACCCACCAAGAAAACCCCAACCTGAATTTTCCTCAGAATTCCAAGCTTTTTGCCCAAATGTCCAATAACTATTGAAATCACACCACTAGTAACTGTTCTACCACTCACAAGAGTAATTGTTTCACTTGAAGAGAACACGATTCTTCAGCAGGTAGTTTTCACAATACAAGTTGATGACAATTTAAAAACACTTCAAATCGCACCCTTACCACCTGCACCCCAGTGGCAGGGGTATTTCGTGATAGCATTGGTTATGTGCAGTAACCATTGGCATGGCTTCCCTCCCACCACAAGTTCTACTTCTACTGAATATTCATCTGTACTTGTAAAGAAAATGTGTTCCAAAAATCTGTTCATTAATACATTGGAAATGGACAATTCTGGGGCTAATTACTGAAATGAAGAACTCTGTTGGATCTAAAACATTATTTTTTTATCTCTTGGACGTCAAGGCCCGTTACGGCTTAGTTAGCTGACTCAGTTTAGACACTGGCTTGCTTTTTTCATCCTCTTCTCACAGTAGAGCAGGATCAGCTAGACATAACTTACAATATACTAGGAAATCATTTTGCTCATATTCACCTGGTGTGCTTTATTAATCTCCAACTTAAACATAGCTATATCTCATAGCCATTACAGAACTTTAGGAGATGACTTAGTGAACAAAACCAGCCTTCAGGCTCTGGTCCTGAGTGATATTAAGTGAGCTTTCTAGTACCCAGCAGTGCAGGTGCACTGCAAAAAAACCCTCATTCACAGTTCTAAATGTTTACCAGAGGCAAAGAGTGAATGATAGAAATGCTCACTAATCCACATACACCGGCAGGGCTCTCTTAAACTTACGCAAGCTAGCAAGGAACTCTCCTTGCAAAACAGGACCATATGGCTGTGAATATAAAGTCATGACAATTGTAGCACAATAGTTGGCATTCAATGTGAGTGTTCAGGAGTCATATTAACCCAGAGGGCACAGAAAGCTATCAGATGTAGAATATGCCTGGCTCCGACTGGTATTTCATCATCATTAAGAACCCATTTGCTTTAATGGTTACTAGTAATAATCTTTAGGGAAATCTTACATTAGCATAGCAGTTTATAAACAAAAACAGTGAATAAAAATAAACCCCAGATGTTTACTACCCTGAGAAGTTTATATACCGTCAAATACCACAGAACAAACAAGAACAGTCAAGTTCTTTTTAATCTAGTGTATAAGTAATACTTCAAAGGTATGCTCATATATAGCAAAGGCAAGGAAACCAGGGAGAGCAGAGAGGAACAAAGACATCCCTCAGATCTGCTACACCTGGAACCATACTTTTCAAAGTTCAAACATGGACCGTGGGGAAGACTGCACAGATCTGCGTTCAACAAGGCAAAAAAAGACAAGGAACTCTGCTACAGGAAAATTGAGCCATTATATAGCAACCTTACCTTTTAAAACCCAAACTGAGGCTGTTCCTGATCTGACGAATATCAATATGAGGCGTGCTTGCTGAAGTCACTGTAAATGAAAGAAATGTTTCTAAGTAGTCATTGTACAAAAACAGTTAATTCCTGGAGTGCCACAACTGAGTAGGTCATGTAAATAGGGTATCCTCAGGAGAACTATGTTGTTAGTTCAGAGGAAATGCTGGGTAAACATTTGTAAGCCAAAATTTCAAACACCAGGGGATTTGAAACTGTCCTGGCTTTATCAGCTCTAAATCTGTTCCATTTCAAAAGGGATCAAATATTCTAAATGCGAAATTTTCCCCTTTTTATTGCCTTCAATGCCAATAGTTAATACATTAGTCTTTTATACAAGTTAGTAATTGGAGTAAGCATCTTACCTGTAAAAAGAGTGTAAGACTGAAGAAAGTATTATGCTCCAAAAAGAAAACAACCCCCAAACAATCCTAACCAAAACGCTAAGGAAACTGTAATATTACTTAAAAGTAGATGGCCCCGAGAGGTCATTTACAGTTATGCCCTATGTCCTCATCCTTATATCATTGCTTGGCTAGATAGTCCAAAATGGTCTACCTTCTTCCTCTAGAATTGCTGTCTCTCATTTCAGCACCATACTCCAGCAAGGAAAGAAAATACAGTAGTAGATGCATGTAAGTCCTGTATGAAGTTATTATCGTCTGACTTTACTATCATGATAGATTCAACCTGAATGCTCTGGGCCCTTTCATCAAGGGCAGCAGTATGGTATATGATAGGAAAGAACTGAAATAAAAGCACCAGCTATACAGGAACAGGGGAAATAAAAGGCAGGACCAAGATGCTAAAACCACTCCTTAAACCAACTCCAGGCATTTAGAAAATTCAAAGTTTTAAACGTTGGAATGTTTATTTTAATTTGAAAATCTCGGGTAAAGTTGGTTTCAAGAAACTCTCAATACCAACCTTTCCTCAGTGGTATATTAAACTTTTTGCTCATAAAAAGATGAGCAGAAAAGCAATCTTAGTATGCTCAGCTGCTGCTGACAATCGGCAACCTGGTTTCCTTAGCAACAAACAAGTCTGAGAAAATCAAGGGGCTGACAATGAAGTGGAATGGAACGGTGTGATAAAGGGAAAAAGCAGCTCTCATGTATGCCGCCTTATGCGGCCAGATTCCTCAACTGATGCTTCGTAGTTTTCATCTTGTCAGTCGCAGAAATCTATACATTATAAGGCATGAGAAGCTGAATCAATACACGTAGATAGCAACCAGCATTAATAACCAACCTTCGCCTCCCCTGGCTACACTGATGAGACAATCTTCAACTATTTTCCATACTGCATCTATTTTTCCCCTCTTTGTAATACTGCAAAAGGAGCCAAGTCAATAAAAAAAAAAAAGAAAAAAAAAGAAAAAAAAGAAAAAAAAAGGAAAAATCAGCTGTTTAATATCTGTGCCTTATCATTACTCAGGTGCTAATTAGATTTACTAGCATTCATTTCAGCTTGGTAAACTATTTACAGGAGTAGCTTCCTTTAAAGCTCAAGTTCAAAAGAAATCTTGTGTGTCTCCATGAATTATTAACCCTAGCCTTTGTAAATAGAAATACCACTACAAGATTCAAATTCAACACACAAGACAACAGCTAAATAGTACACTATGCGAGACTAATTTCATGACAGTAACACAGAATTCAGCCTACATGTGCCTGGTATCACACTTTTGATATCATATACATCTACCATATACCAGACACACACAGATTTGCGCTTTGTAACATGTTAAAACTTGACTATTTCAGTTAAGCAAAATGAGTGTGAAGGGGGGCATTTACTTTCTCATGGAGGGGAAGAAACAGCAACAAAAATACAAAACCAAATTACTCCCGCAGAAAAACTATTTCACCTTCCCGAAGAAATTTTGTTGCTGCAAACCAGTCACCCTATCAAAAAAAACCCTTCAAATTTGTTTAAGGTGTTCATTTTTCATTATTTTCTTTTTTTTTTTGTCATAAGAACAAAAAAAATGATGGCACAAGGTAAGGTTCACTAACTGATAAATCTCCAATACAGAAATTAAATCACTGACTAATAACCACTCAATTTTCCCATTTTCAACACAACGGTTTCCCAGGGTCATGGTGTATAGACTACACATTCCTGTACTTGTTAAATAAAACAATTAATGACAATTGCAATAAAAGACTGGTTAAGCTCTTCCCTGAGCCTCGGACACATAAAACTGTTAGAAAAAAAGACCTTTTTGTATTATATTTAGTCCAAATTTAGGTTTTTTATTACTGTCTCAGTATACTAGGCAAATAAAAACAGAGCTTTTTTAATGTTTAAAAGAAACATACATTCCTACTTAATCAAGCAAATTATCCCATCCTAATGGCATGTGTTAACATTTGGAAGCACTGAGCATCAGAACCAACTTCATCACCTAATTAACCCATCAAACTTATACACATACTTCCAGGGCCCACAGAGTGCCCTCAGGTTAACTCAATGTCGATCAGTTCTTTAAAGCTGGTTCTTTCATTAATAATTCTGTAGTACCTCAGAGCCATATTGTTAGACCACCATCCTGCTATACCTGGCACTGCAAACAAAACCCATTCCAACAACTTCACAGTCAGTCTGCAAGGCAAATTGTTTCCTTAACCCAAGCACAAAAGGATTGTAACTGCAACACAATCACAGCAAAGCTGTGATTTGTAACTATCACGTATAGAAATCTTATGGCCAGGCTCAATATTGAAAAATAATTTAACCATGATATGTTGTCCAGAACTGGTAGTTTCAGTCTGACGTCTCATCACAGAGGACCTCACATAAAAGCTGTGCTCAAGTTTCCCACGTATCTTTACACACCATCTTAATACATGTAAATCTCCTAGGCTACAACCAATCAATGCTACCAAGTACGTAGTAACAAGCAACATTAAAAATACTTACACAGAGAGAGAACATTGTTCAGTCTTCCATTTACTGCTTCGTATCTTATTTCTGCTACAGAGAGCCCATGACTTTCAAATAGGCAGCCATTTTTCTAGAGATAAAGCAATCAATCACTGTAGGCACAGGGAAGACTTCCTGATACTTTATATTTTTAAATGCTTAGCAAGGGCATTGGATGTCTGTATTAATAGTCACTGAGAACACAGAAGCTGCTCCACAGAAATCTACATGGCTAGCCAGGTAAGTTGCTACTGATCAAAAATTATGCAGATTTTGTATTGAAACCAATTGCAAGAGATAAAATTACCAAAAATTAAAAAAAAATATAAAATATAAAATAAAACAAACAAAACCACCAGCAACATCTGTAATACTTTTAACTCTCAGTAAAAGGATGTAATTAATTTATTTAGCTTTCCACCTGAGGAAACAGAAAGCTAGTAAGTCTTGAGCTAAGTATTTCAGTTATCTCTGAAAAGAAGAAAGGAACGCAGCAGAAGACAAGGCAAACAAACCATCAGTGCAAGACCTGTTCCAAAAGTAATCAAAACTAATATCTAAAGATATCCTGAACAGGTGTCATTTCAAGACCAAGTTCATGTTTAAGGCATTACTGAGGTTTAAAGCCTTCACAGAGAACACAGAAAACCAAGCCATACAATAGCCATTTTTATGAATCCTCAATGTAAACTCACCTTCAGCTGGGCACGGGCTGTTTCACTATCAGCAAAACTTTTAAAAACATAGTCTGTGTATGTGTCCGCATCAAGTTCCACCCCCAAGTCGTGCATCACTTTGAGGACCTCAAAGATACCTATAACAAAGCAAAATTAGTAAGGCTAAGCATTTCAGACGAATGAAAGACTTCTCTCCTTGATTTCCCTCCTTGACATTGCCACGCAACATCCTGCAGTTTTATTTTTGGCCTTAATAAAGTTCTTAATTGTGAAGCTTGCACCAGATTTACTGACCTTCCTGTTCTGTGCTGTATTAAAACCACGAAACTCTTGGTTAGCATACAAACTTATTTTTTAACACAGTGAATATATGACAGTTACTCTTGGTCACGTTTGCAAAACGACTTTTAGAGTAATATATCAAAATATCCATATTATTGTGCATAAAAAAACATGTAAAATTTGGTGTAAAGTACATAATCAAATTCCAGATATAAATGCATTCTTCAGTACATTCTTCACTTTGTTCCCAGTATCCAACCCTGTTTACCAAGGCAAGCTTTTAAGGTTTGTCTCTGTATTTACTTAAAACAAGTAACATGGTTGTGAGCAAACAGGTTGATTATTCTATTAATACAACAGCTTCAAAATAGAAATTCAGTTTCCCAAGACACCAATGAAACTACATTTTAACTTTTATAGGGTTCAGATCAATTCACACAACTACACCATATATTACTCCAGCAGATACGCATTTGAAAACGACACATACCAAATCTTAACAGATTAGCAATTATAGTGTAGAGTTTTAGAGTATGCTTTTTAATCGCTCACACTCTTCTATCTGCAGAAACTTCTTACAGTAGCCCTAGCTAGTAAACTCTGAACCCCTGTCAAAACCAATACAGGTATTACCATTTTTTTGCTGGTCTAAAAATGATTTGCCAGTAGCTGCAGGACACCAGTACCAACCAGCATATGTTTTTTTCAACTTGCATTTCATACTTATTACTTTAAAAATGTCCAAAGTCCCTGTCTTTGCCCTGGAGTGCCACCTATGGAAAAGTGACACTTCCATGAATATTTTATGCAGTGCACTATGGTGCAAATAATCAAATGTGAATTCCCTTTGAGCACTTGAAAATACATGCAGGCAAGTCATACTAGATTAAAGTCGCATCATCTGTTCGAGTTTGCCTTAAACAAAACTCTGATTTTGGACCAGAATCTGCAAAAATATGAATAAAGAATTAATTACAGTAAGTCTTCCTTGATATACCTTTCAAATTTTGACAGCTAGTTTCTATTTCATGTTTTCAACTTTCCAGAAAATACATCAAGTCCTCTTATGTTGAAGCATTTTAAAAAATAACTGTCTGTATCACAGGAAAGTTGTCTGAAAACCAGCAACTAGGTACCACAGTGAACAAGGTGTGGTAGACTGAAGATTTACATTCAAATTCGTATCTAGGAGAAAGTAGAAAACAGGCTTGTTAAGCATCCCCCTTCCCTCACACCCACTGGGCTCAAATGCCTGCTAGGGCACAGCTTCTGAGCAGGAAAGGGCATGTAGTAACACCTACACAACAGTGAGAGATGCAGAGTAAGGAGGAACACCAGTAACAATACTGCACATAGCCAAATAACTGCAAACTTAAAAAAAAAAAGCTTGCACACATTTCTTCATTTCTAAGATCTACAACCTGAGGGAGAATTGTAGATTAATGAAAATCAACACTGAATCCTACAGTTTTGCATGTATTTGCTACCTCTCCGAGAGCAGAACTACTTTATTATCACATATTCCACAACACAAAGCAATGAAACATTCCCACTTCAATCAAAATACTATATAATTGTGAAATACATGCATGAAATAGGATTTGAACATCCTGTGTGTGGACTCCTCATACTGGAAAATACACTAACCTCTTCTCTCTCCCCATATCAAAGGACAGACTAAATAAAGAGTATCACAAAGTACAGTGATACTCATCTAGAATGCTGCTGTCCAAAACTTTGAGAACACACCCCCAATACATGTATATTTACTTAGAAATATTACACATGTACTACTGTACTGATATATTATAGAATCATAGAACCATAGAATAGTTAGGGTTGGAAAGGACCTTAAGATCATCTAGTTCCAGCCCCCCTGCCATAGGCAGGGACACCTCACGCTAAATCATATCATGACCAGAAAACATACACAAAAACAGAAAGTAAAAAAGGATGAAATAATGACTTTATTTATTTTCACCCTGATCACACCCCAACTGATTGCCTTGCTACCCCATTTTAGAGACCACTGATCCAGAAGACTCAGTATGATGAAACCCATAGTAAAGTCTTCTGGCCATCTCCCTGCTTGAACAAGAAGGGGTTTTTGAGATCTTGGGCTGAGATATGTACAGGCTGCAGGAGCTGAGTGTCTAAAAATCAAATAACTGAGTGGGAAGAGGGAACAAAAGAAAGAAATAGGGTACAAAACACAGCCCAACTACTGTTCTCCTTTTGGTCAATACTAGAAACAGCATGCAAACATCCCAACAGAACAGATTCCAGCCTTGGTTCAGTACATCCAAGAACAAATACAGAAGAGATTAATTACAAGATGTTCATAATATCTGTGGTAGAGCAGAGTAACTTCCTGCTTTTCAAGAAGTGAAAAGTGCCACTTGTATTTTAGGCCACTTTTAATTTCCTAGGTTTCTCTCACAGTTAAGTTGTGCTTCTTCCTAAAGCAGTGCCATCAGAACAGAGGGGATATCAAACACACTTACATACAGTTATACATGTGCAAGGGCACTAAAACTGGGCTTTAAGCAGCTTCCTAAGGAAACAAAAAATTAAAACTCCAGTTTGAAAATTGAGGTTGCATTCAGTAAAACAACGTAATTTAACATATTGTTGCTGTGCTCCTAATTTCAGATGCACGCATGAAGCTGCGCACCAGAAAAGTCTGCCTACAAAACAGTATTTCAAGCAGTTACATTGTGAATTCACCACCCTTATTCCCCTCTGGACTCAGACTCTTATTTCTCTTATATTCCAAAGTAAAAATTGAATTACCATTCAATAATCATGCTTTATGCATATAACAATATTTTAGTAGAAACTAAAAGTGAAATACACAACTGACTTTTAAGAACTGTCTTTAAAAAATAACATTATTATATAAAGATGAAGGGAAGCTACTGAATTTTGAGTAATGAAGTGCAAGTCAAAGATTTGTGCTTATTTATACCAGGCTCTTCTGGTTTCGGTGTATAATCTGATACAAGATTAATCTCAGTGCCAATAACAGTTTCAGCTCAACCACATACTGATCTTTCAAAACCTGCAAACACTTTCCATTGCTAAAAGCCTAACAGGTTTCACTTACGTATGGAAATAATTACTTATCACCTTATATAAAAATACACAGAAAAGCAAGAATGCCCCTCTGAAATTATAAGCCTGCATAAAATGATTGAAAAAGAGCTGTTTGCTGTTTCACAGTGGTTAGGTTCTCTACGGTGAATTTAAAAACAACTGTGCTTAGTTTCATTCCTCTCAGCCATCACTTCATTGCTACTTTTCTTTCAAGCTCAATTCCATAATACAGAAGAGTTAGGGAATTTCCTTTGATATCTGGTGTCAGCTTTTGTTATAATAAGCATCAGATAAATATATAATTGAACATTGCTACTAGTTACATAATTGTTTGGGTCACATTACATGCACAGGCATTTGTACCCTGCAGTTCTAGAAGGTTCGGCTTATATTGTGCATTCCTTAATGATTATTTAGTCCACTGACTACATCCCACCAGATTTTTAGTAGTTTTTTTCCTCAGAGTTCTTGTCCATTTTCTGTCTTGCTGACAAGTGAGATGCGAAATTACCAATATTAGGCTGGGCATTACTACTTTGTAGAGAAAGGAATTATTACCTCATTTCTGGCATGGGATATGATACACTATATAGTTTTGTGTATCTATATAGTTTTTTGTTCACATAGCTCTACTATTTTTTTCTGCTACAAAGCACTGTTCATTTACTATCTGCCGTCACCTTTCCATTCTCGCTGCAGCACTATTCTTTTCTCTACTTTTACGAAACAGTTTCAGGGTAGGTGCTTTTTTCCCCCCTTATTTACTTTCCTTCAAACGTATTGGTTGTATTTGCAGATAGCAGGTCTCATGTATTCATTTTTTGTTACTATACTTTAAAAAATGAATGTGAGCTTACACATGGAAAAGAACAACTCGCTTCACTGCACCAATAATAATTCCACTGATTCCTCACCGCAAAAGAAATTGCATAGATATCTTTGTATTTTAACAATTGCAAAATCACCGACTTCTGTAGGAATGCACACAGTAGTAACATTCCCATTTCACAATTCAAACTCTGAGACTAAGTATCAGGTCACAAGAATGTGTTTGCAAATCCACAGCATTATCATCCAGACATACAGAAGTTTATGTATCCAGTGCCTTTGCACATACAAAAAGAAAGGCTCTCTAGAAAATGGCAAAGCCAGAATTGAGGGTTTCTCCATCATTTTCGTCTCGATTTGCTGACATGACTTCCAACAGGAACTACTAGGCAAAGCATAGTCAGTTTCTACAGGCAACCTCTGATCTTGGCAGAGATCTCAAAAGATGTGAAAACTAAAGTTTCTCTAGATGGTCAGATACTGCTTCAGTTCTGGGAGCCAAGTCTAAACCTAAAAATACTTCCGACTTTCCTTGTTGCTGTGTTAGTGAAGTAAAATCTTCCATGGAGTAACAGAAAATGTGTTTTATCAGTAGGGAAGTATGAGACTGATTTCAATTTACTTATTTTTGGTGAAGTTGGACTTCAAGTCAGTCACAAAGGACAAAACTGAAACAATGTCACTTGATGCTGACTAGAACAGAACTTTCAAGCATTTGATTCTCTTCAAGAACAGAACTTTAAAGCATTTGAAAATCTGGGAGAAGACAAACTTGAGAAGTAGTCTAGCAGGAACAGAGCCTAAGGAGTTAATAAAAACTGAATACTGTTTTCATAAAGGCTTTTTGAAAAAGACTTGAGACATTTTTATAGCCAGAAACAATTAGGGAATACTTGTTTCAGCATTTCTTCCAAACTGGAATGTGACTGTATATTTAAGATAAAATTGCGATATGAAGAGTCTGCTAAAAGCACTTTTTTTTTTGTTTGTGCATTTTGTTTGTCACCCAGTGTCACACTAACAACTCTGCATCTCATTCTAAAGCACATTATACTGTGAGATAAGATGAAAAAGACAGTTTTTTGTTTCCCCAAGGGGGAAGTACTTCTGTTAAAAGCATCTTTTTACAATACCATTCTTTCTGAATTACCAATAACGCAAACCAAAGAATTAGATACTGTACTCTAAAATTTAATATTTGTTCAATTCTTATTCATATCCCGTAGACATCCCCATGTGTAACAGGGGAAAGTATGTTAAATGCTTAAACCTACTTAAGAACCCCAAAGATTGAGCATTTTTGTCCTTCAATCAGTATGCTGTCAGGTCAGGTTCATACATTCAGCAATGGAAGTTCTCCTGCAGTTTTTATGATCGCAATGAAACTCACGTTTGCCTTATTAGGTCAAAAATAAGAAGCTGGCTTGAATAAAGGTTTCGGTTTGCAGTCCACAAGAGCTATTATACCATTACCTTACTTTTAAATTCTTCTCTCAGATTTCAGTTGCTCCAAGAGTAAGCTTCATAAAAGGCAACGAGCAGCAAGAAGGCAGCGGAAGGCAGATAGAATGTGAAGAGTTAAAACTCTGTCACATATTTCTATGCAAAAGTAGACTCTAAATTTGTAGATCTGTATGTGACACGATTAAGAAGGAAAAATTGTTTGCAACAAAGTAAGACGTGCAGCAAGGTCTTTGTTTACTTTCAAGAGTCTGCTGAATCTCAAAGCAATGGTTTAGTAAAGATTTGTGCACCAGATTTGCAGTAAAGATAGAGGAGCACTTATCAGATAACTAACCTTTAAGATTGTTCTCTTTCTGGAACTTAACCAGCAGCGGCCAGGAATAGTGAGGTCTGAGTGGCAGGCCTTCCTTTTTCATCGTCTTCATCAAGTCAATGGCTAAGGCTGAAAACATTCACAAGATAATTAAACAGTGACCAAGTACTTTAAATCAGCAGAAGTAAAAATTAAATAAGCAGAATACCTGCTTTGTTGGCCTCCAAAGCGCAACGCAAAACAAATGGCAGTGGTGCCGAGTGCATTTTTGCTTCTTGTAACTCCTTACAAAACTGCTTCAGCTTGTTCATTGGCTGCAAATAATTTAAAGTAATTATTAATTTTTCAATTTCTCAAATTGTTAAGAATGTCAGATTCTTCTAATGATTCGGAAGCAGATATTACATATGCCAAATATAATTCCTGTGTGAATTTCTATTTACTATACAAATTAATATGAAATACTAAAATCCTTTTTTTATTCTTTAAGAACTGTACCAAAAAACTCTACCATTTTCCATTTTCACAGTTGCATAATACACTGTTATTAGCCTATGAGGGAAAAAATACTACTATTCTGCATACCATATCTCTGTTTACGCAATGTTGCAAGAAGAAGCTACCCTGGTCCACATTATCACGTGAGAAACTGGTAAAAGACTTCAAAATATGGAAACTTATATCTTCGAAGCCGTGAGTTATCAAAGTCAAACACAGGTTCATTGCATCTAGCAATTGAAAAACAGAAAGAACAAAATTAAGTGCATGTAACTATTTTCATACTAAATCACTAAAATTAGTGAAAGCTAGTAAAAGTTTAACAAGTTTCATTAGAATACCTTAAAATATTGAACCAATTTGAGACTACCCTTTCCAGATTTACATTTATCAAAGAAATTCACTTTTCCCATTAGAAGACTACGCCAAAAATTACAGAAGCATCACAACTGCAGCATGACAGAAGGATACTAAATAACAGAAGGATACACATTTGCAGACATGTCAAAAAAGAAAAAACTGATGAAATATAATTAACAGCTATCAATCAGATTACGCATAGTGGGATCCAAAAGTGACTTTAACTGCGGATAAAGAATACTATATTCTCAGTGTTTAGTCACAAAGAGCAGTCACAACAGAAATTACAACAGTGTTTGAGGAAAGGACTCCACACTTAATTGCTTTCCTATAAAATCTTAATGAATTTTATAAGGTTAAAAAATTGATTAATTTTTGTATTTAAGCAATTAAGACTGGTTTATATGAAAATTTTATACACTGTGATTTAAAGTGTACTAATGGCAAAAGTATTATTTTCCCTAAGTATTTAAGAGGAAAGTACAAAATTACCTATTTTCGGTAACTTTAGTTATTGTTGGGGTAAAGAAAGGAAAATGCTTTCCCTCTCCACCCAGACTAGTAATCGCTGTTGTAGCAACTAAGAACATACCTGGAATTAACTCCTTCTCAAATCTTATGCGTTCCTTAATATCTTCGATGTACTGAGGATACCCAGCCTTGGCAAGGCTAAAAATCACCTGCATCAAAACCCTGTCCATAAGGTATCCTTCAGTCTTCTCAATCTGTTCTAGAGTCTGTAAACCAGAATAAATTTAACATTAATAAACTCCAAAGTGACCCAATTCAGGATACATTTAAAAAAAATAAAAAAATAAAATCACAAAAAGCTGTGGTTTTTTTCCTTCTTTTAAAACCATGGGGTTAGATACATGGAATACCATAGGGAGAATACACAACATCTATAGAGAGGGTCTTGAAAACACCTTTAGACTATAAAAAAGAAACAGGTAAAAGGGAGATATACCAGTTTCTCCCTAATATCTAATAATACATATTAAAGCATCAGATGACTTTCATTGAGATGACTCATTGTGAGATGACTTTCAAAAAGAAATTACTTTGAAAAGGGGAGAATGATTAATCAATCTTTTGTTAATGTCTGGAAAGAGGCTGGTTGATGAAGATATAATTTGTAAGTCACAGAACAGTGTGATGTTTTCCACATCCTCTTCCTTGATTTGGTCCACTCCTCCTGATACTACTTATTAAACTGAAACCAATTTTCTTTTTGCATTCCTTTCCAAATAGTTCTTCGATTTAAAAAATGTAGAAGAGAGAACCAGAAAAAAAAACATGTACACAAAGGGCTGTAAGGCAGCATTATCTTATCCGTACTTCATGAATACCTAAGTTATTGGTATGAACTCTCAATAAATCAGTATTAGCGGAAAGATTCAGTGGCTTCAATGGAAGCAGGATAATCAAGGTGTACTTTTTATTTATTTTCATAAATAAATATGTATCTCTCACATGCATTATTTGGCTCTTTTCAAAAAAAGACTGAATTATTAAATCACTCACTGACAAATCTATCTTCTCAGAGTAAAAGGCAACTATAGAAAGAAACTTATTTTTCACAAACTATGAGACTGCTTGCAGTTTTCCAGCTATTCAGATAACCAAAAAAGTTTAACTGCTGCAGACTAGGAAGAAACAAGTTATAAAATTCAGTATTATTCCTCCTGCATGGATAGAAAGCATTCCAAAGTTAAACTGAACAAGAGATCAATCAAGTTTATTAAAATCAAACTTAAAATACCTTTTTCATGCTATCAGCATCACCCTTTTCAGCATACACATTCAGCAGTGATAAATAGGTGTCTGGACCTGGTTCCACACCAGCCATCCTCATCACTGAAAGGATATTTTCTGCACTCTTAATATCTCTAAAAGAATTCACAAGAAAGACCCTCAGTAGATTTAATTATAATAATGTTTATTGTGACTTCCACAATTACTTATTAATTAGAATTGGAAACAGACAGCAACAAGCTTAGAGAAACTTACTTTAACTGAGTGAATCCTGAAAGGTGAAAATGCAAATCTTTTAATTACTGTATTACTTAAAATACTCTTTCAACTTTACAGTTGAAAAAGTTCCAAACTAAGCAGAGCAAATTTATTTTTCAAACAGTACAAAAGTACAGTAATTAATCTTGAAATGCAAGATTTTCAGACAAGAAATATCTACTTCCTTTGTTAAATAGCCTAATTTTGCTTCAAAATTGAAAAGACAGTCTTCTACATATTATTCTTCAAAACCATCACACTATTCTGTGGCACGTAATTTTTTCTGTACCATATCACTTTATATTGTAGTAAAAATAAAACAAAAAGGTATTAAACATTACCCTGATCTTGCATGACCTTTCACAAGGCTACTGAATACTGCCTCAGTGATTGGAAGATCTTTGTTCTTCATAAATCCAAGAATCCGACTGTAAAATACAAGACAATGAATGATGAGATTTTTTTTCCCTTTGAAAAGGTAAACTAGTGAGATACTGCTGCTCTGCTGGACAAGTACTGCATGACCAAACGAAATGAAACCGCGATGTCACTGAGCAATTACATTTGGGGACACTGCATAACAGGCTCATGATTTGGTCATCCTCATTTTTTCAGATGAATTGTATTTGTCACTTTGAAATACACAGACACAAGTGTGGGGCTGGTTTTTGTTTTGTTTCGGGGCTTTTTTTTAGATTTTATCTTCCTTTTACTTATTTCTTATGCCCAGCATTCCCACTGTTGCAGTGTAAACTTCCCAAGATTAAAATGTTAGACAGGAAGCCCTGCGTAATAACAAACACAACAACCAGAATTACTGCTATTTGCTCCTTAGCCCACTTTGTTGTCAAATGCCTTTCCCAATAGCCACTTTCTTACTTAGGCAGTAAGCCTTCATAACCTTAGGCTTTTTCACGCTGGCTCTAGAAATGACAAAGCAAGTTATTTTCTGAGCAACCTGAATACAACTTGATTTGATCACACTGGTCTATCACTTATTTTTATTTTGCTTGTGCAGATTCCTGCTGTCTCCAAGAAGCTGCTCTTCAGTACTTGGTTAAAACATACTTAAACCCCCTCTTTGCTTTGCTCAATGTATAAGAATTACACTGAAACAAGTGTTAACATTAACAGTAGGGAATACAAGATACAGATTTTGTGAAAATCCCTTTAAACATAAACACAAAAGAATACCTTGCTCCTTCAATGTCACCCTCATTGCAATAAGCAGCAATCAACCTTTGGTATGTAACCTACAGAAAACAGAAAGGGCAAGTTAATGATTTCTATCCAATAAATGGATACTACTATTAAGAATGAAGGTATCATAAAGGGGTACTTACTCGATTGGGCTGCACATTGGCTCCCTCCATTCTGGCCAAGAATTCAGTTGGAGAAAATTTGTGCTCATTCTGAAGGTAGACTTTAAGCAAAGCATTATAATGGCTTGTATCATACACAGCACCTAAGGAAATATTTCAACCACAGTCAGTGAATGCAGATTCTCTAAATTCAACATTATTTTATAGCTTTCTCAGGTATTTAATTTCATATCAACTTTATTCTGTATGATCTTTATGTACAATGAGACTGCTTCCTTTTATCCACCTTTAAAATACCAGGCATCTATTTAACAGCACACACGCTTATAAAGGCTGAAACATAAGAGCACAGTAACGTGAATGCTTGTGTGCATGTTATTTCAGTCTCTGCAGCTGTATTTATTATACAGATTCACTAACACTGCTATCAAGAAGCAGTTCACCTACTCATCATCTATACATAAATAATTAAAGTATCATCTGATAAACTAGCTGGTAGCACTAGGTGTATTCAGCCCACCAGATAACAAGGTAACATCTGACATCGAGAAAAGTCAAATGCATTCTTACAATTATAAAAGTAAAGCAAAAGTCCATTTTAAGCACCTTACAAGAAAGAAAAATCTTCAGATTTATTATTAACACCCCTAGATGTCAGTATAACTCCCAGAATAGGAAATAGGTCTCTCACCTGAATATTAAAACCTAGTGATTATTCGGTAATGTGTATTTGCTATTATAACCTAACATTTAAACATTATTAAAACACATTCAGACTTCTGTTACAAAGAAAGTAACTGAAGCTCACAGCTGTTCTTGGAAGAGGGACTAACAAAACCAACCTACCCAGCTCTTTCATCTTGTCCCATATCACATGGGCTAGTTCTGTTCTTTCAGGTGACAATAACTCTGGTAAAAGAGCACCACAACTTCTCAACAAAAGCAAGGCCTGGTTACTCCCTGGACTCCCTGCAAGTGGAACACAATGACAAATGTCTTTATAAATAATTATGCATTTAATATTAGAAAATAAGACTCTAATTTGACCCACCGAAATATGTAAGCATTTTGTATAGAATACCATCTTCTCCACAATTGAAGATTTTACAAATCAGGATACCCAAATGATTAAACAATGATGATGCTATTATGCACTATCATGAAAAAGATTCACAATGAAACATACCATTTAGTACAATAATGATCTCTGCTTAGCAGAAATTTTCAAAGATGTAACACAAAATACTAAACTTGGGTGATCTGGTATTTTACTTTCCCAAGCGAAGTCCTGTAGATCATTTTATCCTAACAGGGACATAACTTTCTGATCAATTTCTAACATCACAGAATAATTCTTACCACTTCCATACTATCACAAAACTGGTATTCAGAGACATTCCACATTGAAATTTGTATTTCCACTTCTCCTCATGCCCAATATAAATGAGACAGTCCACACCTAGAGAACAGTGAAGGAACCTGCAGGAATATTTATCATTTCCGACTTCTGCACTACCACCAGAATATTGAAAAAGTAACTATAAATTCATCTGCCTTTCTTGGACTTCACTACTACTCCTGAGGCAAAGTAAGGCAGAGCTGCCACATGTATCACAGATTACACAGCAATCTGGAGACAAATTTTTTTTCAATCTCATCCTCATAAGCAAACCCAACCATTTCAAATAAAATTGAGTTCCCTTAGAAAGCAGCATAGTGTTAAAGAGGGGAGAAGGGGGCAAAAAATATTGCCTGTTTGTTTCCTGTCAAACAGAAAGTTACATTGCAAAAGTAATTTCATTTAACAAGAAGCAAGACAAATGTTTGCATCAACATAAATGACAAAAAAAATGCGTAAGGTTTTCTATCTCAGAGATGTACACGCAGACTTGAAATACAAAGACTGCCAATAAATATTACTTGAAGTCAAGAGCATCATTCACGTTTTATAAGTTACTTCTAAATCATCATGCCAACACTCCAAAGCTCTGTACAGCTCAGCACAGAGGCAGAAGCTGCTGCCAGTAGAGGTATCTCCAGCTGCTGCTGATTGCTGTATGTGTAATTTCTAATTACAGAGAGCTGTAGAAACAGCTCTAAAATAACAGCAAAATCAAATAAAAACCCATCAACACCAGAAAGCTATACATCATCTAGAATTAGATCTTCAGGTACCAAAAAGGACCAGTAAATCTAAGATACCACGTAACTATTGTAAACTACATGCAAGAGCACAATCTACAGCAGAAAGGTTGTTGATATTGTGTAAACTCATGCAGGAAGAAACACAAACAATAGTGGGGAAAAAAATAAGCAATAATGAGGAAAGAAAACAAGTAATTTAAAACACTGAGAGAGGGCAGGTTCAAATTGCAAGAGGGGATTTGAACTTCCCACGACATAATGGGGTAGCGAGAGAAATCACAGTTTATGGCATAGTTTAAGACTATGACATTTTTAAGACTTAACTTTTTAATCCCTGCATACGATTGGTTCATGCAACAAAAACACCTACACATCTCCAGTTTCACAACACCAGTGTTATGCTAGTGACAGAGTACTGTGAAAGGCAGAAGAAACAGGAAAAGGTTTGGCAGTATGACTATGGAAAGATGCACGACTACACATACAGGAAGCACCTTTGGGCATTTTTTGTGTTGCAATTAGAAATGGAAAAACAATACAAAGGCAGGCAAGTCTTTTTAAGAAATCAAGAGTTACTAACCTCCCACACTTCCGCTAGGTTAGTTTTCAACATTATTAATAACAAAGGACTGCATTTCTCATCTGGAAATATGCAATTTATTCTTATGGCATCTTAGTTAAATCTCTTGTGAAGTTCTACACTTTTAACTATACTTACACAACCAAAGGAAACCACTGCAAGTAGTTATTCTTTTCTTAATGCGCATTCCTAAAACCTGTGCAACTAACCAAAGATCATAAAGAACTGTGGTTTGCAAATAACCTTAGGGACGCAAAATTCTTGCCAATCCACACCCACAAATTATAAACTTATACCCAAAAAAGACAAAGCTGTCAGAATCAGGAAGAACACCCCAAGTGAAAACACTAGAAAGTTTGAAAGAAAGACAGCATGAAGCGAAGACAGCTTTTAAACAGTAAACCACAAGACTTAAAAGCACAATCTCAGCTATATAAGGCATTAGCAGTCCAGAGCAAAGTTTAAAATTAATACAAAACAATACATGCTATCACTAATAAATATTAGCAGTAGTACTTAGCATATTTAGCAAATATCCCCACTGACCAATCTTAACTGGTACCAAACCTTACCAATTGTGGTACCTGGCTCTCAAAATATTGATGCAGTCTGGCTATCTTTAGCCAAAAAAGTACTGAATCTGTCAGAATTAACAATGCCTCAGCTGCTTATTTTTGGTTTACTTAAAAAATAAAACTTTCTTGTCCTGAGTATCACAGCTACCTGGGAATGGGGAAACTTGGGGATCACCTCGACATTTCCCTGTTACAGTGCCGGTTTAACACAAATAACCTCTTAAGGATAGCATGGTTTATTACAGGTGTTTAAAAAATACACTGTGTAAAACAGAATGCCCAAAACAGTTATATGAGGAAAGCGTAACATTACCAGATTAAAAATCTACAATAAGCAAGGCAGTACAATCAGACACCTTAAAAGTATGCTGAAGTTCTATAAGACTTAAAAAAATCACAGACCAAGCAAAAAGAAAAAGTAAATGTGTGCATTCAAAGCAAAATAATCTCCAAGGCATTTTAAGTCTGTGCATCAACGTATGTAGGAGATTAAATAACACGTACAGACAAAATATAAATGAGAACTCCTTCAATTAATTTCCTTGGTTTGATGTACAGTTATATTGCTGCCTTAAACTTCGCTTTCCTTCGGTTTTAAATGGAAGCAACTTACCCGTTTTGCAGATTTCATCAAAGACTTTTAGTAGGAGACTTTTAGGGATGCGGCCAGTTTTTCTGACGGAGTTATCCAGTTTGTTGAATGCCCAGTCAAACCGCCACGTCCGCCGGGTTGGAACATCTGAAACTGGTTCTTCTTTAACACTTCCCTCCTGCTGAGGTGCAACCGTGAGGAACCTTATTTGGTGCACAGTGTTTCTGCTTAAATAAAAACAAAACCAAAAAGAGTACGCTTCTGTGAGTCATTTTGCAACTACAGGCACATAATGTCAAACAGATAATGCACTTCTTGCTGATGAATAGTTCCTCAAAAACACTCCGCATTGATATATATAAACAAATACAGGTGATTCATTTCAGTGTCTTTCTACTTAAAAATACATAGTCATCTGTATTTTCTCACAGTGACAACTCTGAGATTTTCAGCTGGATTCACCTCAAGTTAAATGGTTCAAATGCCATTCCCACAAAAATAAACTTTTTAAATCACCAAGTGCTTTAAAGGCCGACTGTCCCATTACAGCTTCTCAAAAGATCTCAGATGCTTCTGAAAAATCACTCCAAGAACAGTCACAGACGTCTCTTCCACAGCACAGCAAATCATACTTTTCGGTTAAAAAAGTCACTACAGAGCCCAGTGTTTTAGACAACAACAGCTTACAGAACAACAGGATCATTCCTCATGCGTCAGGATTTATATTAACGGGTGTGAAGCTGCCATCATGCAATGTAAACCAAACATCGACACTGGACTTCCCTAGGGTACTGCATCCAACTCAGGTCCTTACATAAGGAGGATATGGACCTGCTGGAGCCAGCCCAGGGGAGGCCACAAAGATGCTCTATGGGCTGGAGCAGCTCTGCTCTGCAGACAGGCTGAGGGAGCTGGGCTTGTTCAGCCTGGAGAAGGCTCCAGGGACACCTTAGAGCAGCTCCAGTGCCTAAAGGGGTGACAAGAAATCTGGAGGGGAGCTTTTGACAAGGGCCTGTAGGGACAGGACAAGGGGGAATGGCTTTAACCTGACAGAGGGGAGATTGAGATGAGACATTAGGAAGAAATTCTTCCCTGTGAGGGTGCTGATGCCCTGGCACAGGGTGCCCAGAGAAGCTGTGGCTGCCCCATCCCTGGCAGTGTTCAAGGCCAGGTTGGACACAGGGGCTTGGAGCAACCTGGTCTAGTGGAAGGTGTCCCTGCAGATGGCAGGGGGTTGGAACCGGATGGGCTTAGAGGTCCCTTCCAACCCAAACCATTCCATGATAAGTATTTATCTTTTTAAAATAGTGTCTGTCAACAAGAAGCATAATGAAAAAGTGTTCTTATGTCTATCTAAACAATAAAAGCTTGCCCATTTTATTGTTTCCTTTAAAGAACAAGTTGATGTACATAAGAATAAAAAAATAGCATTTCTGCCACAGCAGAATTGTGAACAGCCTGTGCAGGTAAAATTATCATTACACACAAGCATTTTTGGAAGTCTCTTCTCAATTGTTCTTACAACTTCACAGACTAACTCTAGACCATGCTCCTCCAGAACGCTATACAAAGGAAGTTATACATGCTGGAGGCAAAAAGAAGATTCAGCAACTTCTGAAGCTGCCCTTCCTCATCAGCTAAATTCCTGGAAACTTTCTAGACTAGTAAAAAACCTCCCCAAACAACTAGCCGTTGTATTCCCTGCTGCTAGAAGTCTTATGCAGTAATGACTGCACATTTCGTTGAGACAGCAGCCTAAAAGCGAGGAGAGCTGGCATCCTCTACAAACCAATTCCCACCCTGGAGCTTTTTCACAGGTGTATCTGCTGGCTAGTTTCTCATCAAAAGATAGTGCTAGTTTAAGGCCTTAGGAGTGGAAGTCTAATAGAGGAGAAAAAGCTTTCTGGCAATTCACAGCTTCAGCAGCATTGGCAGCAATCTGCTAAATGACAGAAAAAACCACAAGGTGGGTGCATATCATCATGGTGGGAAAATCAGACTGGTGGTTTACCATCTGGTTGCCTCTTGTGAGTAGGAAGTAGCCCAAACACCACTTGTTTCCTTGTGTTTGAAAGAATGGTTTGATAACTGAGCAGTCCATCAGTTCTAGGAGCATAATTCTTTAAATAAAACCAGCCTGAATCAGAATCTGTTCCATAATAGGGCTGTGAGAACAGTTAAAACAGAAGATGTCTGATTTCTGAAGGCATTAAAAAAATCCTTTAGTAATGACGACCGTCACTACCACTACCTTGAGAAAGGCACCACCTTTTTCAAGCAGGCAAATTTTACATTGGCCAATCCCAAGTTTCTTTCTGAAGAACTTTTCAGAGTCCAGCAAATAATCTGCATTTAGTTGACTAGGGAAAGGACGAGGAAGAAAGAACTGAGTAAGAAAAAAACCTGCCAAAAAAGGAGAGATCCCCTCAGTCTCATTGATACCTCCTCCTAGATGCAGGCTCTCAACCACTCCATTGCACTAGCCTCTATTTTATTCAGACCCCTCTTCTGAGCTATTTTAACTCACTAGCCTGGCACAATACCAATTCAGCCACTTTGGCAAAATCTAACAATTACCGTTCCATTAGACTGCAGTGGAAACAGCTCGTGATGTCCAAAAAACACCACAATGAACCAGAAAAATAAATGGAGTAGGAACAGGTGGCTAAAATTAGAGAAACCAGGAAGAAAACCAAGAAACTGAAACACCACTTTTAGTGATAAGCAGCTCAGCAGATTAATGCCATTAAACTATTTTGGTTACTAGTAATGTCATCTGTCACTAGAAGTATTTCCAAGGGTATCTTTTTCCCTGATTCTTTCTTTCCTTCCTTCCTTTTCCTCTTCTTCTACCTCATCCTATAACCAGACAGGGTACTTTCCCTAAAACAGAAATCATTAGGAAAAGTCAGCAGTACAAAGTAAGACGCTAAAGATTAAGTCCTCTTGGGTGTAACAACCAAACGAGATGTCTACAAATTCAACTCTTTAATAATACATAAAGGGTAATTCTCAACTGTGAGCAAGCCATTGTACAGCTCTAAGAACGAAACTACTGATTGCAAGTTTATTTTTTCTTAAAGATACAGATAAAATGGTATCATCCACTCTTACACCATTAAAAAAAGCTACTTTCAAGTTTTTCAGAGTACTTCACGTGAGGGTGGAAAAAATGCTTTGTAAGCAAGCAGCAACACAGGCCTTTGTAAAACAGACATCTAGACTTTGATTTCCATTAACAGGCAAAGCACAAGTGGACAAAATTCCTGTGCTCCAGATTAAGATCTGCTATTGTTTTATAGTATTTTGCAAGTTATTGAGTTACCTTGTGTCACATAGCACACTTTAACCATACACAATTTTGGTATCTATAATTCTTAAGTCCTGAACTAAAAAAGTCATCTTTGAAAGATTCTCCACATGTCAGAGTCAAAAACATCTTAAAGCACCTGCATAGCTCCATCAGACCCAGTATGAAGGTAAAAATAGTATGGGAATGCTCAACATACACTGGTTTATAGCATGAGAGGATTCTAAAGTTTCATTTGTTACTAAACTCTCCCTGCTTAACATTTAGCAAGTTGCTATTTCTAACATCAGTTTAGTATATTATATCAATTGATAAGGTTACACACTGTAAAATATTATAATCTTACATGAACTGTTATTTTCATACACTAACTTAACCTTCTGAAAGGTCAGCAGAACTGGGCATTCCTATTTACACACCTCCCAGATATCATCAAACATCATACTGGTGTTTCTCTTCATTTACACTGATTACAGACATACTAAGAAATGGCACCATGGGAGTCCGAGTGCCAGTTTTAGACAGGGAGAAAAAGTAAGCGAGTATAAAATAACTTGAGGAACTCCAACTGGCATCCACCTACACTGGCATTATCAATCTTGAGATACAGCATCTCTCTCTGAGATACAGCATCTCTCTCTTGAGATACAGCATCTCTCTCTTGAGATACAGCATCTCTCTCTTGAGATACAGCATCTCTCTCTTGAGATACAGCATCTCTCTCTTGAGATACAGCATCTCTCTCTTGAGATACAGCATCTCTCTCTTGAGATACAGCATCTCTCTCTTGAGATACAACATCTCTCTCTTGAGATACAGCATCTCTCTCTTGAGATACAGCATCTCTCTCTTGAGATACAGCATCTCTCTCTTGAGATACAGCATCTCTGAGATGAGACATAACATCTTTGAGACGAGATACAACATCTTTGAGATATAACAATATCTTTGAGACATCTTTGAGGTATAACAAACTGAGCATCACTCGGGTGCATGTTATCACCTGTACATGTTCAGCACTTGAGTAGATTAACATTTTTATCACAATTAAAGGCACTGTGTAATAGCTGAGCCAATCCCATAGTAAGAACTTAAAAACAACTATGGCTTCAAAAGCGGTATGAAGTTGCAGGCATCTACTGTCTTGAATTTGGTTCTTAAAGCTACAGTCAACTAAGAACACAAAACTTAGGAGAATATGGGGGGGGGGGGGGGAAGTAAACATGCTGGGAGCTCACTATTCTAAAAAGACAAGAAAGACAACACCAAAAAAATGCAAACTTAATAAATTAAGGGACCTGGTGTGAGGTTTGATTTCAAGCAATCAAGAGAAGGACAGAGGAATGCAACAGAAACTGAAAACTGATACTAATGGCACAACCTCCCCATGAAAGCGAAGCAGCGTGCAACAGGAATCTTGAACAACCTTGTGCAATTCTTCTTTCCATTTTTAGAAGTTGAGAAAGAACAGGCAATCAAGAGGAATTTAAAAAAAAAGGCTTTTCGATATAGTAAAGATTATTTTAGAAAATACATATACCTCCTAAAATAGAAAAAAAAGATCATATAGTGCTTAGCTTTCAAAAAATTAAAACTGCAACCATACTGTAAATTTTAACCATTTTACATGACTAAATGTATAGCTGAGAATAGGGAAGACTCAGCTAAGTACTTGCTAGAAATGATAAGATACGTTATATTTAAGACACACTAATGGATCTTACTCAATCTCCAGTCCTTTGGAATTACCTTTGAAAATTCATGAAAGCTTTGGGAAAAACAGAAGCATAATTAAAAAAATAATTATGAACTGAAGTACAGGCTTTTGGCATCATGTTACCTGACAATCTCGGAATCAGAACAAGGAGATACGATGCACTTTTAGTTAGAAAAATAGGGGTTAAATAGTTGTGGGGTATTTTTTTAAACAGACAAAATATATATCAAGTTAAACTGTGCTGATCAGGATTTGTTGCAAAATTGGGAATGTATTTTGTTCGATTCTAAATTAAGCTATATCCTGACCCAAATGGGAAAAGACTGGTACAACCCATGAGCATTCAATGATTTCATTAATAATTTGGACAACAAAAGGGTTAATAAACTTATTACAGCATAAAGGTGGCAAATTCTTAGAACAAGAGCCTCAGACTTCAGTGTTATCTTGATTACTTGATGTAATGGTCTGAAATGAACGAAAAGGAAATTCAGTACAGGCCAAAGCTGTATATTTTGGACAATGCAGAAACATAAGCTGGTATACAAGTGGACGGCTACAAAGCAACCAAAGTAGTGCTGAAAATGAGCCACTGCTAAACATGAAGCATCACGCAGCAAGAAGGAAAACTTCCTTTCTTCAGCTCCTAACAGCAGCAACACAGATGAAATACACAGAGAATCAGTCTGCTTGTCATGATGCGTTTACTCATAAAAACCAAGTTTAAAAGACTCAGCTATCCCATTCCACTTTCCAAGTAAAGAAGCAACTGCACCTAATCCATCAGGCATCACACTGGTAATATCAGCTGTTGTAATATTAATTGTAACAAAGTATTAGAACAGGATACCATGACAAACTTTTTTATTTAGAAGCTTATAAAGTAAGACCGGGGAGGGATTTATCACGCATGATCTTGGTATTTCTGATCATGCCTTGGTGCTAGATGTTAAGATTATAGTCTTATGACATAGTCATGTTTCTCCAATTATTTTAATTAACTTTTTTTTCCAGAATTAAATGCTATGCTACACAGTAAAATGATTGATACTTCTCCCAGGGCTGCAACGAGGGCCAAGTATTTACTTTCATGTATTAAACGGCATTTTAAGATTTTCTCCACATGAAACACCATCTTTTGCATGCACGTGAAGGAAAACAACAGACTTCAGATCTGTTTAAATCAATCTGATTCTTCCCCAACGTATTTCTCTTTACTATGCTTCAGAACTATGTTTCTTTGTCCCTACCCAGAGAAGCTCAAAAGGATATATTAAACCCTATGAAGTAATCTCTCTCCTACTCCCACAATCACAAAATTACAAGTAGCCTTCTGATAATGGAGCTTTTACATAACTGCACCTTTCCACCTTTCTCAGCTTTGTCTCTACAACTGTGAGGGTTAAAACTGTAGACCTTGGCAACACAGGAAAGGTTAACTAATTATATGTTTGTAATCCCACACACAACCACCCGCTATTTAGTGGTAAGTTCTCACCTCCAGTTTATCTTAGAGCATTTGGAAAGTAGTGGAAGACAAACTCCTTAAAAAAAACTGACACAGGGATGAAGTGTGCATGGGGAAATTTATACCAAGTCAACCAGTACTTGTTTGAAGGGTTTGGTAAGAATCCCAGTGCCCTAATAAAGTACTTAAACATTTCCCTTATTTCCAGAGCAGACTAAAGGCAGTGTCTTCAGTTTCCTAAAGGAACACATCTTACACACCAGTCTGAATAAAGTGTCCCATCTTCCCCAAAACTCAAGTAGATGGTTTCAGTGCTCTCCCAGGCAAAAAACTTGACTAATTCCAAACACTCAAAAAGAGAATTACCAAGCCACTGTATGGATATTTGCCTCCCTTTTTCACAGCCATAGTAAGGTAGCTGCTGTGCTTTTTCTAATGCAAGTACTGAATATTTTGTTCTTTCCAAACTAAATAAACAAAAGGTATGAAATAGTTCTCAAGCCATAAGCCATGATCATAGTAGAATAATGAAAAAATAGTTAAAATTACTGTACATAAAACCACTGAAGACTTAGCATTAGCTAAATTTACTAATCTAAGACTAAATATACCATCTGAAATGACAGCCTGATTCATGTAACAGTATTTCCCCAGTCTTAGCTATGGTCACCCACAAAGAAGGCCACAGTGTTCAGGCCACTGTATCCTTGTTTCAGTGAGATGCAGGAGGACTCTAAAAGAGGAAAAAAAAAAGTATGGCTTTTTTCCACATACACTGAAAAACCTCACGTTTCCTGGAGAGTACCTAAGAACTTTGCCCAAGTGATTTGCAACAAGCAAAGCAGAAAACCTTTGCTTTGTGCTACTTCTTAGGAAGCCCATAGACATTTTGTATCCATCAGTAAAATACATACCACAACTACAACAGTAGTGCAGGTTGTGAAACTTCACTACAACACAGCATTGATTCAGTATCATCAAAAGCAAGTTTACTGAATGCCTCCGCTTCATTCAAAGCCCACTTCTTGCATCATTTTGCTCATGTAACATAATTAAGCATCTAGCTCTATATTTTCACTATCACAGAATCATAGCATAGTTAGGGTTGGAAAGGACCTTAAGATCATCAAGTTCCAACCCCCCTGCCATGGGCAGGGACACCTCACACTAAACCATATCACCCAAGGCCTCGTCCAACCTGGCCTTGAACACTGCCAGGGATGGAGCATTCACAACTTCCCTGGGAAACCCATCCCAGTGCCTCACCACCCTAACAGGAAAGAATTTCCTCCTTATATCCAATCTAAACTTCCCCTGTTTAAGTTTCAACCCGTTACCCCTTGTCCTATCAAGGTCTCACAAGAGCAGAGTAAAGCAGCAGGATCACCTCCTTCGACCTGCTGGTCACGCTCCTCTTGATGCAGCCCAGGATACGGCTGGCGTTCAAGCGCACACTGCCTGCTCATGTTCATTTTCTCATCAACCAACACCCCCAAGCCCTTCTCCACAGGGCTGCTCTGAACCTCTTCTTTGCCCAACCTGTAGCTGTGCCTGGGATTGCTCCAACCCAGGTGAATAGCCAAAAGCAACTGGTTTGCAGCTAATTAAAAACAGATGAACCACATTAAATCATTAATAATTTGGGGGTTTAACTTATGGTTTTCCCAAAGATTCTTTCAAAGGGTATTCTTCCACCCATCCCATCAGTGTCTTTCAATCTTGTACAAACACATCACAATGTACCAAAAGGCAACAGTTTTTACAAGGACAACTTGAAAAGCTTTGTATCTAGTATCCTCTTGCCAACTTTATCAACAATCACACCTCTGAACAGTACACGGATCTTGCAGAAAGCAGGTTTCGCAACAGCACAATTTCTGTTTGGGGATAAGCTCTTAGCTCCACAATCCTGAAACCTGACATTTAAGCTCATATGTAGGAATCTTAGACCGAAGAAGTGACAGAAGACTTGCAAGATTTTCCTCCTCAACTACGCCTTCATGACCTATGTCTTTGGAGCGTAATTGGTCTCCTCCTTTCTGAGGACAATAAGGTGTCAACTTCAGGACCCAGCATCTAAAAGCACAGTTCAGCAATACAGTTGCATTCATCTAATACCACAAAGTTATTGCACAGGGTTCTCTCTTCTGCCAGCGGTCCCACGCATCTAGAGTTCATCAGATCCTTAAATGATACAATACACCTGTCCATCTGTCAAAAAATGTTTTCCTTGCAGTCTAGCAAATGAAATCAGCCCAGTGGCAGGTCCAAGGAGCACCCTGATTTAGAGCAGGACAAGTTGGCCAGCAACAGGAGGGTAGTCAGCATGGGAAGAAAGGAGCCAGTACTGTTCCTCCCAACACCAGCAGCAAGCTGTTAACATCAAACCATAACATGATCACCTAGTGTATGTAGAATAATCAAAAAATATTCTGATGTTAATTCAAAATCTGCTATGAACACTTGTTGAGAGGCTTGTTACAGCATACTTGACAGTCAGCTACTAGCAGCAAACTTAAGTACCTTTTCCTTTAGTGAAGCTTCTGTGGACAAAGTTCCAGCAAATACTTTGTACCATATAAATCAACTAAAGCTTCCTGTTGTAGATCTGAAGTCTGTTGTATTGGTCTGTCATAGTTTATCTTGGTATAATTGCATGGCATGAGACTGATGACATGTATCTCAGCATATTTTGTACTTCATACTAGGGGTAGTCAAGTGAAATTTGCCTTAGATCCGATTTGCTATGAGATGCTTCTCAACCGTCCAATGCAATCAGATATCTACTATCCTAACCCATTTTCTTTGGATTAAATCTAGAATTTCAGATTAGTAATCAGAGCAGTACAATGCTTTGATAAAAATCTCTGCCTGAATGTGAATGGTTGCTGTTCCACATCTCTAAAGAAGTTAACAGATTTGCAACTTTTCCATAACCATTACTGTTACTAAACTGACTTTATTACGTTCAGTGCTAAAGCAAGTACACCAAGCACACCTAAACATAGAGTCGTTTACCCAGGTCTCTTGCAAAATGCTAGATTGTTCCTTGCTATTTTCTCTTAAAACTGTGGGTGGGTTTCCCCACTATCCCAATTAGAACTCTAGCAATATTCCCTGGAACTTACTGCAGCGGACTGCATTTCACGCTCAAAATACCATCTCAAGACTTGAACTGTGAGTATACCAAGTCTACGTGTCATCCGTATGTCATTCTAACTCTTCGAAAGAGGTCCATTTCCATAAATTAAGGCTTAAGTAGAAAGAAACAATAATGAATAATTATTTAAAGTAAAAAAAATGGAATTAGATTGTGCACTCACGTGTGCCATTTAAGTTCATAAATGTTACACTTTGGTCCTAGAGCACCAGTTGTGCATGGGAATGCCTAAACACATACAGTAAAGTGACAGTAAGACAAAGATTTTTAATGAAAAATTCTCTTAGGAATGAAATTACTGGACAGAAAGAATGCACAAATTTAGGTATTTTACTCAGTCTTGCTTCAATGTAATTCACAGTTTAGAATGAAACCTAAAAGCTATGAAATAAATACCACTGCTTTTTCTTGTGAGTGTGTTCTCTAACAAGAGCCCTTCTCACACAGTTAACTAAATCTAGCCTAAGAATTAAAGTTTCCAGCATTATTACTAAACTATCCCACATTTGACCCCACTTAGCCTTGAAGATATAGAAGAGTATTACCTAGTGCAAGAAAAAAGTATTTTTTAGAAGGGGGGACAAGTACCAAACCCCAGCTATTATAACTAAATTATCACTGCATTTCCAGAAACGGAGTTCTAGACAAAAAGCACTACTAGCCCTCCAGCAAGTCCTATGTTAATTTCAGTACATATCACTTCTTGCAACAATCTAATCTCAGAAATTAAGCTTCCAGTCAAGGAAAACAAAACCCAGCTGAATTACCACAAAGTAGAGAAGTTTATTTATGATTTGCAGCTAACTAAACAGGTGATTCTGTTGCCAACCATACTGTAGACACCTTTCCAAGTTCCCTGGTCCTTCCTGCACAGGTCTACTCCATCCTTCACATCAACTTTAGCATTTAATCACCTGTTACACTTCAACCACTAAAACCAGCAGAAAACTGTATTAGCTTTCACCTGAGATTTTGGTCAGACTACTGAATAAAATCAACAGGTTTTGATAAGCATTAAAGCAAGTACAGGTAGCAACAGCTTCCTTATTTCCGCGGTGAGACTTCTCTCTATGAGTTCTCTACTGCTGGTTGTTCCCATCCCTTCTCCTGAACTAGCTCTGGAACTCATCAAGTGCTGTGCTTGAACATATTTCTCTCTCTAGAATGACAGAAAACTGTTCTGGTTTCCTACCAGGAATTAAGTTATGCCGACTTAAGAGGGGTCACCAGACCTGTAAGAAGGCACAAGCAAGACAGGACAGAAGAACTGTCTCCCTTTGGTTGAACTAAGGTGCGTCAGCTCATAAAACTCAGCATGTATACTTATTGCTTTTTTATTCTCAAACATTATGCAAAACTTTGTTTATAGCATCATGTGGACATTTAATGAGAGATTAATTCCAAGCTCAGTCACTAGCACTAATTAAAGCTACATGGTGATAGGGTTTTTTTTCCACTGGATAATGCTGAAAAGTGTGCTCCCGTATTCAGCTAATGGGAACACCAGCTGCTATCTGAATAGTTTGTAAGGTGACACTTTTACACACCAGAAGCATTATATTCCCTTCCCAACCACCTGCACTGGAGCCTCACTAGGTTTTGCAAGCGCCAGAAAAAATACAGCAAACTTTCATCTCCTTGGAAGAAACAGGTCTAAACTTCTGTTTAGCTACTCTTTTATATTTAGCAATTATTTATAATTAACTGTTTAACCTTATATAAATTTCCAGTTAACAGATGTAATTATAATCACAGCAAGTCACTTGACATAAGTGAAAGCATCTCAACCCATTCCCAGCTCCCTCTTTTAAGACTTTGAAACTGGACATGGTGGAAATCGAAAACCTAATCTAAGCAAGGCTCAGAAGTCATAAAACCTTTCTCTCATTCACAGGCAATCTGAGAACCTGCTGACAATGAAATAACCCCTAATGTTAAAAAAAGTTTGCACAAAGCTTCATGTAACTGTAATAGCATATTTGCTGCATGAAATACAAAAAATAGATACCAAACTCTTTGACACAGCTATCATCTGCTTCTTGGGACATGTAATTCAGGAAAAAATTACGGAAGCAATAAGCTTCCCTATCTAACAGAACGCGAACATCACCCCTGTGATTTAAAACCAAAGTGCTTTGCAAAACAGGCACTGAAATGTTGTACATTTCAGTGTGTTTGTACATTGTGCAAATGTGCTTTGTACATTTCAGTGTACAATTATGACATGTTTGCGTATGTACTCAGGGCTGAGCTTTTTGCATTTCTACACTCTGTAGGTCATACTTCGCCTACAAAAAGTTGGACTGGATGACCCCTGGGGTCCCTTCCAACCCGGTATTCAGTGACTCTATGATCCAACAGGTATGCGACCACAACAAAAAGGATCCCAAAAGTGTACCTGTGGTGCACTGCGAATGGAAAGCTCAGACCTCCCAAAACTAACATTATAAACAAAGCGAACAAACAAATAAATAGAAGGAAGGACTGTGTCTTCAAACTGCCTGCCAGGCATCAACCACAGATTAGCGTGGTCAAAACGGCGACAGGAATGCACACAGGTGACCTTCCCACCCTAAGTGCATAATGAAAGAGACGGAACTACGGCAAAGGAATGAAGATACTCCTCCTGATAACGGCCCCAGCGGGGCCCGAGGGTCACTGTAAGCTGCCCGGATTCCAGCTCTACGGTTACCCCAGTCAACAACTACCCATCCCCGAGGGTCTCTGCCCCTCTGCGACCGCCCTCGCACCGCACGGCCGGTCCCTCGGCAGCAGCCTCCGCCGGAGCACAGTGCCCTTCGCTTTCACACAGGCCCCGCGAGACTCCGCTGCGGAAGGCACGGGCCGGCCTCACAGACCCACCAGGGCTCCCGCGGCCTCTGACCCTGAGCTAACCCTGCCGCGCACACGTGGCCAGAGAACACCGGACCGGGCCGAGCCGGGCCGGGCCTCAACGCTCCCACCGGCAGGGCCGGGGTGGAAGAAGGAGAAGGTTTCCAAGTATGCACCACCCGCTGCAGGCGCGCACGGCGGCCTAGCCCGCAGCGCCCTTGGGCACGAGGGCCGCCGCCTCGGCCGGCCCCACCGCCACCTCCGCAGCCCGCCGGCGGTGGCCGTGCAGCCCCGCGGCGCAGGGTCTCACCTGGCGGGAGCGGGCGGGCGGAGGAGGGGCAGGAGGCGCGGGCAGAGCGCCCGCAGGCGCCCGGCGGAGCTCAGCAGCGCAGCCATGACCGCCGGACGCGAAGGAACACGTGAGCGGGGCACCGCGCTACTCCGCACGCGCGCCAGAGGGCAAAAGGGGGCGGGAGTCGCCGGCGCTCCGCCTCCGCCGGAATATGTGAGGGAAGGAACCATTTGCCTCAAAGAGGGGGGGGCCGCCTGGTCTGCTCTCGGAATGGGTCTGCTCAGGCATAGGCATAGTTCTTAGAGTCCACCCTGGGCCGCTGATGGGCCACTCCACACAAGGCTGGTGCTGTAGCCAACCGGTAGTCACTGTGGTGGGAGGCACTAGGGGTGGTTCCGCTCGCTGAAGGGGAAGAGCGGGAGCTCGGTGCGACTGGCGGCGGCGGAAGGGATCAGCATGAAGCACTGCTTTTCCCAGCAGGCTCCTCGGGAGGCTTGGCACCCCTTCCAGCGCAGTTCCGGCCGTCCTTGCCCGTGGAAGGCAGTCACTATTGCGGCCGCCGTTAGTGGCTGTTGGCCGCCGCTGTGGTATCCCGCTGCACCGCCCGCTTCTATGGGGGCTCCCGCTGTTCCGACAGCGGTTGTGCGAGGGAAGAGAGGCGGTGCCAGCGGGTCCCGCTCCCGCAGGGCTGGAGGCAGGACGGAGCTGCCGCTCGCTCTGTGCGGGTTGTTTTCGGACACCGCTAGAAATGGCAGGTTGAAAAAACCTAAGGCGTTCAGCGTGTCCGTAATCGGAAAACCTCCGCCAAAGATCGGGCGCTGGTTTGTAACTGTTTATCACCTCCACGTCCTCGTCCCAGGAGCGAGATGCGAGTGAGGGGCGGAGGAAGGAACACTTCAATGGGGAATCTGCCTGAGCGTGGCTATGTCTACTAAGATGGCACCTGCACCGGTGTTTCAATTTAGCTTGCAAGTTAAGCTGGTTCCTATGACAGAAAACATTACTTAGAGTTACTTACAAGTTAAGTATGTTTTCATAAAGAAAAAAGGCTTCTTTTTGGCCATAAATTCAAGTAATTACTCCAGGGAGCAGTTTGATTTTTATCAAGTTGGCTACATTCAGCTGTTTCTGATTATGCTTTACTTGTCAAGACTTGCACAGTCACCATCAAGGTGTGAAGGCTCCAGTTCTTTAAAGTTACAGACACCCATTTTTTGTTTGTAAGCCCTGGATGTTCAACACTTCTCATTGTCAAGCCTTAAGGCAGGAGTTGCAGCCTTACAGTTACACCAAGACAGTATTTGTAATGTTACTGCTTACCACAGCCTCTGCTGCATCGCGGTGTTACAATATTTCATGGAATACGGAGTTCAGGCTTTGTGAGGAAGGCCAAGATGAAATTCATTAATCCAAGTACAACCTGGTAGCAGACATGCTAATGATGAGGCTAGCTTAGCTCTGTGTTTACCAAAATTGACGATGGAGTAGAGCCCTTGGGAGCTCACTGTAAGGACACAATACAAAAGTGCCTACAACGCTTACAGTAAGGACCAGAAGTGATAAATGACTGGAAGAGTAAGAGAAAATAATGAGATGATGTTGGTCAGTGTAATGAATAGTTGGTCCTTGTTGCTGAGACTTCATTGCTGTTGAATCAGTAAAGAGGAATGATGGCACAGATGCTGACCAGGAATTCCTCCAAAGGACAGAGAAAATGCAGAGGTGTTTGACAATCCAGCTGCTGGATAACAGGATCTGAAATGACAGGCTGCTTAGAGAGGAGCTGTCTCCGCTGCCGAGTGAGAGGTCATAGACGTGATTCTGTGTTAGAGGTAAAGACAGCGATTTGCTTGATGTGGAAAGGGAAGGAGGTCCTGAGGAATTAATTCAAAATGTGACACAGCTGAAGCAGTAGGCTTTGGAAATCATATTTGCTGAAGTTCTCTGAATGGGTGAGAGGGTCTAGATCACATTTATCAAGATTTGAAAAAGAGAAAATTTTAATCAGTAAATTGAGACATAATGTTTAAAGTCTAGGAGTGAGTTTTAGTTCTCTGGATGAAGAAGATGAGTTGTGCATTAGATATGTTATTCATGGCAAAAAGTAATGGGTGGTTGTATGCGTGAATCAAGAGAAAGCGCTTTATGCTAATGTCCCCAGTAGCAGTTGAGAAACAGAAGTTATTAGGTGAAGAGGAAGTGTTTTATTTTAGCCACAACAAGCTTGAGTCGTACATAAAATGTGAGTGAGGCATTGGGATTTCAGATGGGACAAAAAGGTTGGGATAGATCTGTAGGTCCTTAGCACAGTCACTATGCTATTGTAGAAAAATACAAATCCAGAGGGAAAAGATACAGATCCAGGGATACAGAAAAGGCCAAAGGCACAAACATACCCAAAGAGGGGGATGAAGATGCTCATCCTAGTAGGATGATTGCAAAAGATACACTAGAGAAAGGAAAGAGCTGTAGAAAGAAAAGCTGTGGTGAGCTGCATAAGGGACAACTGGAAAGTCAGATATGAGTGTGTGCAGGCTAAGAGAGATGGGAAGTAAAGACGTGTGGCAGACAAGGGGCTGGAAGAGGGAATCAGTGTTTGCTGGTTTGCTGGTCTTGCTACCAAAAGAAGGAATTAAGAGAAAGCCCCATACAATCAAAAGAAAGCCTCTGCTGACTCTTTGGTTTGTCCTCTCTCTTAACAGACCACGTCTTCCAAGACTTTTGGCCTGATTGCCTGGCATAGTTTTAGTAGTTAGCATCAGGCAGTTTGGCAATGGTCATGCTATGCTGGAGAGTGGGAGAATTTAAAAGGACAGACTCTGGTCAAACTCTTCCAAGTCAGCTTGAACACCATAGAAAGGTTCTTAGAGTCCTGTTAGATTTCTGTATAAAGCATGCTCAGTTTTAATGTAATAATGTAAAACAATTCCTTTCCAATGGCCAATGGTGTCTTAATCCCTACAGAATGCTAAATTTATTCTATTGTATGTATCTGTTAATTAAAATGTTTCACTCAGAATCTCGGATGAGTTCTGTCAGAGCTGTATTGCACTGTAAAATAATTATTTCCACTGAAGGTGTAAAAGCATTCAGCTCCTCAGCTATGTTAGTTTTGCAAGGTTAGTAGAAATTTTAGTAAGTAGTAGAGCCTTTATTTTTGTAACCAAGTCAGCAGATCTTATTCTGGCTATCTATGGGGAGTAGATCTGATGAGTAAGAAGGTGCTTTTTTATATAGTTACTTTTCGTAGGATCACACTTTGAAAATGGTTGTGACATAACTGGGTCACATCTGAAATTTTTCTATAAGCTGCATAAAATAAGTTGAGGTAGCTGCTTTTGTCAGAAGGTATATTGTTAGAGCTGTGGTGAATCATATAGCAGAGAAATTTGCATATTGTACTATTACTGAAAACTGCAAGACAGTCTTAAATTTGTAACTCATTAATAGTCCTTCAATACCTTAAATCTGTTGCTTTTAAATAATAACAAATTAAGAATTAAGATACATATAATAAACATCACATACTGTGTTTTTTCTGTCATTGCCTTTGTTTTATGTGTTTAATTGTGGGCATGCTCTACTACAAAGAATATCATGTCCCAGGATTTGGCTGCAGTGTGTATTGGAGAGGATAAAATAGGAAGATAAGATTTAGGAATGGTAAAACTGTGTTTTGGCTGCCTGTATCTCCTGTATGTAATAAATCATTCTCAGGTTTTGATGCATGCTTCAACTTTTGGTTGAAACAAGAATGGAATGATTCAGAGGTCATGGAGACTGATTGCTAGCTCAACTGGGAAATTCTAATGAAACATGATTCCTAAGCTTATACTTTAGATAAGAAATGGTATATTTTAGATAAGAATCCTTATGCCTTCTTATATCAGTGGGCACACTGGCAGAGTCTTTCTGCCAGATCTCCTCCTATCCCAAACAATGAAAAAGTTTCATAATTCTGGATATAACACAGATCAACTGAGAGCATCTGAAGTCTAGGCTTCTGCTTTAGTTCAAAGTATTTGAGGTTTTCTTACAAATGTTCTGATTTATCTTAATAGTTACTGAGTATTTTTTAGGAATGAGGCAGTTAGTATATGGGATCTAGAAGGGTTAATGCAAAGCCCACTTAGAGTTTGTAAAACCTGATCCACTAGCATTAAAACAGATGTTAAATCCTTTGGTGTATGCATATGGTACCTCACACATGCCTGTCTCACTGGTATACATGCCAGGGACAGATACAGCATGTTACTGTATATTTGTATGGGTCTTTTATCTGGTTAACAGTTTTATTTCATTCAAATATATGGGTGTCTAAAATGGTAGTTGGATTGTTACCTTTATGAACAGTAATCAAATTAGCTGTTACTGTGTTAAGAACTCACACTTTCTGTTTATTTCTCTTCTCTCTGAGTCAGTCCACCACAAACCTAACTGACCAAGGAGACAGAAATTCCCAGAGAAGCGTAAACCAGCATTTTGAAGGGCAGAGAGCAAGGATCTCTTAGAACAGATCAGTCACCGATGGAAAAAGTTTTTCATTTTCTTGGCAGCTGATCTGCTTTGGGAGATTTCCCTTCTCTTGCTCATTTTTCTGCATCCCTGATGGACATTTCTGCCCCACTGGTTAAGCCAGGTGCTAAATCCCATGTTGGTGTGGCTGGGTGTAGTATTTCCAGTTGTGAAGTCAGGGCAGAAACAATTTTTGCTTTACCTTGTCAGTCACGTAGAGAATTTGTGTTGTTTCCCTGGCTTTAATTGTTTTCTGATAGCTTTTCCTCCTCAGTTCCAGAGCTGCTGAATTTAGAATAACCCTAATAGATACACTTAGAATAAGCAGGGTTCAGTGGTGGACATTCCCATGTTGCTTTAGGCCCCTGAATGGGTTTTAGGTATATTTTCATGTTGTGTCATGAAAAAAAAAAAAAAACAAACCATTTTTTTTCTCAAGAAGTGCTCATTTATAGTAAATCATCTTTCTGGCTAGACCCGTGTGCACACGCAGCGACCTAGGGACTAAATGTCAGCTCAACTGAAATAAAGTTTTCAGTTAGCGAAAGCCAAATCCAAGGGTGAAACGAACAGTTTGAATTCTCTTTGTGGTTTCTGAGTACTATATATTTTCCTAACTACTACTCAAAATAAATGTTTAGCATTAGATATTGCAGACTCTATCAAACAGATTTTTTCATGAACTTTAGATAGGATGACTGGAATGGGTATCATTTAACTGGAGACAGTAACCTGTTTCAGCAACATGGGTTATGTTGCTGATATTTTCCCATTGCTAGTGTGTGAAGCCTGGGAAGTTGAAGTATTTCCCATAGGGCAGGTACTGTCTGGATAAATCAAGATAAAATAGCAGTCGAATATATTGAGCTATGCAAGGTGCAGCACAAGTGATTCCTGCAAAGGAAGAAAGAAAATCATTAACATTTTAAACATATCTCCTCTGAAAAAAAATGACTTTTACTTTTCCCTAACTTGTCTAATAAATTACTTAAAATACATGAATTTAGCATAAAAGTATTTGTGTATTTCTGTAAACTAATGTTTTAATGGCCTTAATCAAAAACATGCAAAAGAGATGGTATTTTTGGCAGTGCAGACAGAAATACTTCAAACATGGATTCACTCTGCAAAATCCTCTGCTTATTATTGGCAAATTTATGTTCTGATGAAGCCATGAAATGCTTTTTGATTATTTCACTAAATCAGTGACTTGGACAAGAATTTTGTTCTCCATGAAGTGTGATTTAGTACACCCGATATTTGCCTTAAAATGCAGTTTAAAGAAGAGCTTTGTCCTCTTTTGTCTTGTTTCTTGATTGTTGCTGTTCTTTGGAAAGTTCCAGTGGAAGTTGCTTATTTTCAGGGGGAAGAGCACGTTGTGTCTTTCACAGAATTTTTTCCTATGTATTTGTAATATTTGAGCTGAATAAATGTTAGCAAAGTAAAGACCAAACTAGTTCTTAAATGGTATTCCTGGGTTTATAAAGTTGCAGGACAGACTGAGATTGAAGGATTCTCCCTTCTCGTCTGGTTTGTGCAAAGGAGCTTTTGGCTATGTCTGATCCCTAGAAAATTCCTCTTCTGTCCAAGAGACCAGATGTCTCTCCAACACACAAAGTGCTAATTTTGTGACCTGGGTAAAAATGATGCTATGTTGCCTTGAATCGTGTCTGAGGGTTAGGCACTCTGGCCATCTTCAATTATGCAGAATTTCTCAGTGGCCCGATACCTGATGTAATGCCTTATTGTTATGCAGGTACTCTGCAGTCAACATCTGCAAAGAAGGAGGAAAGAAGAAAAAAGTATGTTTACAACTGTCTAATATTAGCAACATAACTGTCAGGTTTAAAATAGAGTTTTAAACACGTTAACTACCTGTACTTCAAAATGAAGACTGCTTTATCTAGTCAGAATGTTTCAGGTTGTCTGTACCACCTAAACTAAAACTCTCATCTCGGAAACTATTCTCATTAAGCACAAAACTAGCATAAAGGGTTTTTTTCATTACATGAAAAGAGTTCTGTTTGTAAAAAGCCAGCTTCTCAGCACAAAAGGCAGAATTTTCTACAGTGCTGAAAATGTAGAAATACTTAATAATGTTATGGCTGTAATTTACAACAGACCTGGATGCATTCATATATATGAACACTAAAACATTTTCTGCCCTGCAGTGAAGTGGTTAAAAGGACTGCTTTTTGGCATTACATATTTTTATGTAAGTAGGTTGAAACAAGTCATCCCAAGAGGTCCTTAAGAAACACAGATAGTGATGTTGATTTTAAATGAAAATCTGAGACGTTCCAGAGGATCAGGAGAGTGTTCTGCTGCTGTTGTAAGTGATAAGACTGGTAGTTCAGGAAATGAAATACAAGACAACTACTGAGACACAGAGCCTCAAGAAAGTAACAGGTCAGCTGATAATGGGCTTCATTAGAGAATTAAATGCTGAGAATACAGTTAATGTTAACCAGCATGATTTCATAGAAATCAGGTCTTGTCAAAGGAAATTGATATTGTTCTGAAGGACTACCAGGCTGGTTGATACAGGTGACAGCTGTGTTGGCACACTTCTGTAAAGCATTTGACTTCCTGACACCAATTCAGAAATGCTTGCTCTTCAACAGCAGTAAAGTCAGAATGGGTTAACTGGTAATACTCAAAATGTATTTGCTAGGAGTAGCTGGCAAAATAAATTGTAATTAGTGAGATTGTATAGAGATCATTCTCAGCTTACTACTTTAATTAAAACCTAAAGGAAGAGTCACTGTCTGAATCAGAAAAATCATGGAGCAGTAAATGATGGAGATGTTTCACTTACACAACATGATTTGGATCATGTCGTGGATGGACATGCATTTCACTCGTAACAGAGAGGTAGCAAAATGCGATATAACAAAATTTCATAGTAAATGTGACAGGACAATGCTATGCCATAATCGCCCCCCAATTCGCTGTTTAAATCCTTCTTCCACCTGCTTCCTATTTAATAAACATTAGCATCCAGTTTTACTGTGTAGCCCCAAAAACTCTTGGAGGAAAGGAAAGGGTTGAATACTTTGAAGGATGGGGCATCCACAGCTTATCTGGGCATCCTGTTCCAGTGGCTCACAATGCACACGTTAAAGAACTTCTTCCTAAGTTCTAATCAGAATCTCTCTTCTGTCAGTTTAAAGCCATTACCTCTTGTCCTTTCCTACATGCCCTTGTAAAAATGTCCCTCTCCAGCTTTCTTGGAAGTCCCCTTTTTATGCATTTCTGGAGATAAACTTGATATAATTTATCAACATGCTTAAACTTTTATTGTGGCATAAGAATTCCTTGAACTATGTAAAGTTAAAACTGAGAGTGAAAACACACTTCATGTGGAATAAGGGGTACTTCACAAAGATTTAGTCAGAGATATATATGCTTTAAGTTTACGTTCTGCATTCTACAAAAAAAGTTAAATGTACATGGCTCAAAATTGTGTTTCTGATCCTTGCTGAACCTCAATGCAGAAACTTCATCAGAAGTGTTTTAGGGTGTGCAAGGACTTAGATACTAGTTTCAAGGCCAGGTTGGATGGGGCTTTGAGCAACCTGGTCTAGCGGAAGGTGTCCCTGCCAGTAGCAGGGGTTGGAACTGGATGAGCTTAAAGGTCCCTTCCAACTCAGACTATTCTATCATGATTCTATGATCTTTTCACATTTTCACCTCTTTTATAATACTTTCTTGCTTGACAAAGCAAAATATTCTGACAAAATATTCTTCTTTTCAGACTCATTCTATTATGAGAATTACTTTAAAAGTAATCTGAAAATAAAAGAAAGCCCTTTTACTTTAGTTCTTTTGCTTTATCGTAACATTTATAAAAGGAGATGCTTTATTTAAATTTTGGAGGTAGTAGTAGGTCCCTAAGAAAACACTGTAACATTGGTCAGTAATTTTTGTCCTTGAGAAGAATTTGTAATTTCAGTTAGCCAAGGTATAAGTTACTTTCTCAGATACTCAGGTTTAATGCAGTCTGTATAGCACACAAATCTACCCTGCTCAGTGTTTAGCCATCCGTCGAATCTGTGAAGACAAAAAGTATATGTGGCTCACACTTCTAATGTAAATAAATGAAACTCAGAGTTTTTTTCTTTCACATATGAAAAAGCATCAAAAAGAAAGGAATAGACTATTTCCCTGGCCACTTATGGGCTTGGTTCATCATTAGAGTTATACTGAGGATGAATTTGGACTCTGTATTTTTCCTATCCTGAACATACTTTCCCACTCAAACCAGTCTTCTTTTTACTTTTTATTCCAAGTATTTGGGTCTAAGCCTTTTAATAGCCTCCTCTTTAGCATCAGCATCTGTTTTTCTTCTTTTACTGTTACCTTTCCATTTCTTTGCGTAGACCTCTTTAAACATTTACAATTTCAGAAAGTTTCTGACCTGCCATTACTACTAAGCCCTTAGAAGAATTCCTCATCTAGAAATGTCTAAGTGGGGCATCATTACTTCATCAAAAGATTAGAATATTTTCCTGATGATGTGTCAATTTAAATTGTAAAGCTCTTGTAAAAATCCTTGTGTTTGGTGGTTGTTTCCTTAAATACATTTCAGTGAGAAAGACAAGGGTTGTGAGTGTCAGCAAGATATGCCTTCAAACTGTTTAGGTTTGATTGCATTGCATTATACAATGCTTCATTACTAGTTTAACCTCTCAAAGGTTTTCAGCTGCTGTTTTATTTAGCTATACTGACTACACTGCCTACAGCAACTCCAGGCAATGATTCCCCCAGTGGCATGCATGAGCTGCCCTGCTCTACTGCAAAAATACATTATGGCTGAATTTGCCCTCAGAGTTTGGAAAGATCTAAAGTCTTTGGAGACTAAAAATGTGTTTTTTTCTTTGTTTTAGCTGGCAGTATGAGCCTCTGGCATTTTAAAGTGCAAGTCATTAGCGTCCACAAGGGTGATGTTAATATGTCTGTGTTTCAATCTCAAGACATTTTCCAGTTGCTTCTGCCACAACAATCTCTGCCATCTCAGTGCTTTTTAAGCCCCTTGTGAATTCAAGTAAGCTTTGCAATGCCAGTAGGAATCACTGTAGACTTTGGCTGAAACCAGTTGCTACCTGATTCATTGTTTTTGCAGTAGTTGGCAGTGACGCTCAAAGTCATTCAGAGCTACTTGATGTGTATGTGCGGGGGGGAAACGAAGAGAGTGAGGATGTAACACATTGCATTAATGTGAAAACATTAAACCCAATCAGAAGAAAAGCTAGAGGGTTGTGAACAACCCTAATTTTGAAATGATTTGTTTTGTTTTTTTTGTTGTTTTTTCTATTTTTTTTAAATTGAGGAGCTATGATTTATAGACTTATAAGAATACCCAGTTGTACGTACAAAATCCCAGCAACAATGATAACATGGCATCCAGAAATAAAAGCAAACTAAAGGATCAATTGAAGCAATTGAGAGCATAGCCCGGGGGACCAGATGACAGTCCTCATTGGCAAGAAGGACAGAATCTGTCAACAAAGGTAATGCCTTGCAAGAAATGCAATAAGGCAACACAAAGACATCAAGGGCTGACCCTTTAACCCAGTGTGTAAGCACTGAGTGTGGATGTACAGTGCGTTTGGTCAATTGCTGCTTGCTTTCACTGGGAGGAATGTCAGAAATATTCCCCCTTCCCGTTTAGACTGCTTTACTGTATTCCCCCAGTTCCCAGCTCAGACGTAATCCCAGCTCCCACAACTAAAAGGAATTTAATCAGAGGGATAGAGCAGAAGAAAAAAGGTCTGAATGTGGAGACAACCAAGCGAAGCTAAAAACATAAACATTTTGGCAAGCGTTGCTATTTTTAGGTATTTCAGTTGGTCTTAGAGAAAACTAAGTAGTATGATGCCAAGTCAATAGTGCCTGGGTTAGATGGCAAGGTTTTACAGCCATCACTGCCTGTCCCCACTGTGTAAATTTATAAAAGGACTGGGGACTAAGAAATATGGTTTCTCTCTTAGTTTCCTTCTGATTCATTATTGTTTTCCCTCTTGATGTCTTTAAATGAAGAACTGTGCAGGGGATTATTCTCTCTAGCTCCAAGCAGAGGGGTTCTCTCTGGCACGGGGTCCTGCCCACTCCCTAAGGCCAACATCAGACATGGGTCTTTCAGAGTCATCTGCGCGCGTGTGCCCGCATGCACGTCTGCCATCTTGTACCAGCCTGGTGATGGCTCAGTGCAACAGCTTGAAGAGAAGGGATAATCCTGGATCACATTATAATTACTACTGACGAGCTGATTTGGAGCTTTATAGAACTGAAGCTCTTGTTCATGAAGAGTCCCAGAAGGGTTGTGGTTTGGACAAAGGTGATCCAGATCTTCGGACCGGGAGGTAGTGAGATCACAGTGTATAGGTTACCAAAAAAATAAGTCCTGTTTACCCATTTATTTTCACGTAATTATTACATTTATCTAAAAATATAATAGAATCATAGAATAGTTAGGGTTGGAAAGGACCTTAAGATCATCTACTTCCAACCCCCCTGCCATGGGTAGGGACACCTCACCCTAGACCATGTCACCCAAGACTCGTGTTTCCAAACTCAGATTTCTTGGAAATAACACAAATCCTTATTTTGGTCTTGAGTAACACAGTTTTGTTTGGATCACTAACTTTTATTCATAATATTGGGAATGCATATATTCATTCTGGCCATTTCCTTTTGTTCATGTGTGTTATGCTATGAAGTAGCTCTGATTCAGGTGAGACCTTACCGAAATACATGCATTACTCTGAGTGTCAGTAATAGTTTATACTGTGTATTAGTCTGACCTGTTTACGCAGTGGCCTACAAGGAACTAAAAGCTTCAATACAAATTTCAGTTTTGATCAAACTTCAGGGCTAGTGCAAGTGCTTAAAAAAGCAGAACTCAGGTGCTGGCTAATTCACAGTACCCTAAATGTCTTGGGAAAACATCAGCAGTAAATTTATAGTCATTGGAATGAAAATTCAGAGTTTTGTGACTGAAGTTACAAAGTGAACGGATGGCAGTGCTACACAGAGACTTGGCTTGGCTTCCAGTCACTTATTCCAGAGTTTATTTTGCCTCTTTGATTTGAACATGACTGTAATGAGCAAGTGGGAGTCTCCTCATGCTCCGAAAACTATGGTAAGATGCTTCTTTTAAAATGTGAATTTGACAGGGTTAACAGACAATTACCAGAAATAAAAACTGGTAGGCAGTGTCTTGTATTTCTCCTTGGCTGGAAATTGCACATCAAAAGTAAAGTACACTTAGAAAGCTTTGTGTATGTTTCACTGACAAGAGGAGGCAAGGATGACTGTGGGCCTGTGTGTAACTCTTCAGTATGATGTAGATGTTCAGTGCATCTAAATCTTAACATTCAGTGTATCTGATGTATTTTCAATTTAATTTATTATTGTTTATTTGCAAAGAACTCTGAGGCCATCATACTATTTTAATGATTAATGACCAAGTTTTCCTTATGTTGTTAAAAAAAATAGTATTCCATTTTATATAAATTCAGTACAAATTGTGTGAGAATAATTGCCTGAGAATAATCACTATTCCTTTTATATAAATTCAACAGAAATTGTCTGAGAAAAATAGCTACAAGAGGTTCTGTTTTGCATATCTATCATTCTTCCAGTTGGATGCTCTAAAAGCATTCTACAAACAATAATAAATTTAGATTTATAACACCCTGCTGGTGTGAATGAATATTATGAACATTTTTTAAAATAGGAAAACTGAGGCATAGAGATATTAAAGCAAAATGCCTCAAGGGTAGCCACTGGCATTACTTTGGAATGTTTCCGTTTTCTTTCAGTGAAAGAAAATGACACTACATTATCAAACACTACATTCTCAAACTGGTGGAAGTGTGAGGAAAAAGTTTTATGATGCTGTCATCACTTCTGCACTGTTTTTCCTTGGAAGATGAGTGGTAGTCTATGGGGATGTTCAGGATCTCAAAGGAAAGCACTTCAGATTAGCTGGAAGGGGCTGTTGTGAACATCATCAGACATTTTGCATAATGTAGTGCATTAAATGTTATGACCCTTATAATTTGCAATAATGTGCGATTGTGTGTGCGCATAACTTTTAGATTACTTTCTAAAGTAAATTATGTAAATTTTATGTTTTGATGATAAATCTATCCTAAATTTGCTAGATGTGTGCTTAAAACTATTCTTAAATGGGCAGAAAAATATATTAAAATTTCAATATCCTTATACCTCCAGCAGTGTATTACAAACAAAAAAGGTATAGAAAAGTTCTGCCCATTGCTGCAAATGTTCAGTTTTGGTAGTGCAAGAGGAACCATATTCTTTCATATGCAAAAGCCAAACTAGAGACATTGCGTGAGGTATTAAAAGGTTTTTGCAGTCTTGATGAATAATAAGCAATAAGAACCACACACTAGACTCCATTATAACTGTAAGCTATAGGTGCATCCAAAGTTTGATCTTAACTCTCTTAACTCTGAGAAAGCTAATTGAAGCTGATGGATCAGCTTTACAATAATGTGAAGTTCTTTTGGCTTTAAACAGGGTCAGTACATTTATAACTCAATTATACTAGGAGTCTTGATTATTTGGCTTCTGCTTCAGCCAGCTGTGGAAGAAAGTCTTGATGGAGTTTACTGACAGTACTACAAAGCTGCTGCAATTGTTTGTACTGAAAGATCTGAGAAGAGCTATAGAAGGTGTAAGAATGAATATTAAAATTGGTCAGGGTTGAATACAGCCCTTAGTGAAAGTATCTGTGGTACAGTTACACATCAGCGTAAAATTTACACCTCATTTGTAAGAGGTACACTGGCTTATGTCCTTACTGTAGAAAACTTCATGTTTCCCATATATAGCATCCCTTAGTGTTTATAGACCTGCAGCTATAGATTTCTCCTTGTGCTGCATGGGACATCCTCTTCTGCAGCAAAACAACAAAGGAAAATATAGTGTGTAAGTTGTTAATAAATTACTTCGATCGTGAGAAATTGTTCTTTACAAATATTGTGCTTCAGTTACGGTTATTTTATCATTAGTAATTAGTGTTGTTTCATGATTTATAATATCCTTTTTATTTCAGCTATTTAACAGTTTATTTCCGAGTAAGTTAAATAAATTAGTTGGCAGTAGAATGATCACACATCAAATTCCAAAATGGAACCCTAGGTAAGCCAGTTGCCAAGATACTCCCAAATGTAGTTGCATTGGAAATCCTGACACTGAGTAACAGGGTAACTTACAGTTCATTCTGCAGCACTCCAGGGTACCTTGCTTCATATGTCTGTCAGAAAGCTCTACCTGGAACTGAGCATTTTACTTTTGGGCTGAGCATTAGCACTGATGTGGTGCATCTCAAAGAATGAACAGAATTAAGTAAATTAATTAAAATAGAAAGCAGAGCCCTGTGTACAATCAGTTCTGATTTATTTGAATCTCATGTCTATCAGTGGTCTTACAAATAGCTCTGTATCAATTTAATTAGTTGTTCTGTCAGCTTTTTGGGGTTGGAAATCTTACTGACTTAAATATTAGGTCTCTGAGGCCGATTTTACTTGTTTTTCAAGTGTTCACAGGAATGCTTGATAGAAGAGTGTTATTAGTTTTTGTAAAGACTATTTGAGTTCAATATTTATTCTTGAAGACTCAGCAATGGGAAGACTTTGAGTGCAATAAAAACTTGATAAATTTTAATATAAATGCTTTATTCTGAAAGTGATGAGTTAAGGTTTTTGTAGGGTAACTCCCTTCAAAAGATTACCTGGGCTAATCTGGTCATGTTACCTGATGAAATCTCAAAAGTGCTGTGGAAACCAGACATTTTTGCACACTAAAGATATAGAATTCTGAGATGTGAAGCTTGAATATGAGATTGTTGCAAAAGTTGTTGGTGTCACCTGCACTGGAAGTATGCTTGGATCTTTACTCCGTCCACCTTGCCGAACAAGGTGGCTGATGATCCCTCTTTCTGTTTTGTGTTTGGTTTTTGTTTTCTTAGTGCCATTAATATCACTGGTTACAAAGTTCTGCAGGTACTGAATGCCTTTGAACATTCTCCCAGAGGTCCATTAATACAAGTTTTTAAGGTACTTACTTGTATAATACTTTGGGCTGAGGATAGTTCTCAGGTACTGGCCTGAATTGTACCTTTGAGCATACTACTGATAAAAATGGTGTTATAGAGCTCCATACGGCCCAAGGTAACGTAAGCAAAGGATCTCCACCGTCTTCACATCAAACACTACATATACCACATCACGTAACTCTTTTCCTGACCTTGTCGAGATTCATCGTGCTGGGGAGCAGCCCTTTTGCTTGTACCACTCAGATGAGAAGCTGCATTCCAGACTTGGAATGCCATGGGTGCTTCCTCCAGCAGCCCCGTGGCTCATGTACAGCTACTTGCCTGTTGTGGTGGTTAAATGGAAATCCTTTTCCTTCTGCACTTGATTGATATGTTTTTTAAAAGAAAATCATATTTGTAATCAGCCTCAACGGGTCATTCTCTTCATGTATTATCTCATCAGATAGCCTCCTCTAGCAGAACAGTTCCAGTCTGAACTCCTTCCTGAACCAGGTGACTTGAAAACTTCATAGTAAAGTGTCACCTAAAGCTTCCAGGTAGGGTCTTACCACTTCCTCTGTGCAATAATATTAGTAGTTCTTCAACAGAAAAATCTCATCTGGTACCAGCTTGGCATCTTTTGTCTTTCTCACACTGACAGCAGGTTGTCATCTGCAACTCCTGTGATCACTCATTACAGCAGTGTCTTTCTCCTTATCTAGTTGATGGATTCCCAGCTTACAACAAAGATTTTGTTATTCCTTTCCAAATGCACCATCTTGCATTTTGTGATACACCATTTCTTCACAGGTTTATTATTCCAGTCATGAGGTCTTTCTCTGAGACATGTCGGCTCTCTTTGTACTGCTGTACCTTTAGCTGAGCACTGTCAACCCATCTCATCAGCGCGCTGTCATTCCCCTGTTAAGGTCACAGAACTTTTGACAAAGTTTTGTTTTAAGATTAACTGGGAAGATACGGACTAATAACCCCTCTCCAACTTGAAATGCTTATTTTCAGTGTTGTTTGCTATTATATACTCTTCAAGCAGTTCCCTATGAACCATGTTTTCCTTTACTGATTTCATCTTCAATTTCTCAGATTTTTCACTGGAAAAGTGGTAGAGGTTTTCCTAATTTCTTCCAATCAGAAACCATTATTTACTTGAAGAAAAAAATCAAGATTAGGCAAATATGAAAATTCTTTCTTTTTTCCCTGCCATATTGCCTTCAATTTATTGAGGAATTCCCATTCATTTCGAGTCTTTCTTGCTGATTTGCTGGAAGTTAGACCTTGCATGCTATCATATTATTTATGGCTGATTAACAGATTTTATCTCCTCAACTACAATTTTCTTCCTGACTTTAAAGACTGTTAGTCTTCATCCGCCATTTAGACAAGATATTCAAGGTCTTCAGTACTGGAAGTTTGAATTAAAGGACTTAAATAACCACTATATAATCCCAAAGTGAGAAATAAACAGCTGAACCATGGGTTTGCTTGCTTGCTTGCCTCAGCTGTCAACTGGAAATTTTTAGCTTAGGAAAAACAAAAGTTTAGCTGATAGTAACTAATACAAATTTTATATTATTGCATTTCCCTATTTTATGCCTTTTATGTGAGTTCTAATGAAGGATTCACAAGGAAACCCAACTGGCAGTCACTTCCCTATACATTTTATCACATATCCCAATAGAGTGACATTTTTAGCATGCTTTTCCAAGTTGTTACATTAACAAATTTGCACTGATTTCTTTATCCTGTCATCTAAAGACCACCTTGTAGTAAGACAGTGAACTTTTACAGCATTCCATAGTTGATGCACTGTCTAATGTCACAAATGTCTGCTCAAATTACTTCACTAAGACTTGAGAAGAGTCTACATTGTGCCTTCCATTTGAGCTTGATTTGACAGAATCAGTCCCTGCGCTAGCTCATGGCACTTATCAGTTAGTCAGCCTTCCTCAGGGAAGAGAATTTAGAGTGCACCATATTCAGTTTTCAGATCAAGCCCTGTCCCCTTAGGAAGCTATGTACTGCATTATTAAACAAGGTGCCATCAGCCATAGCACCATGCTTAAACATTCAGTCAAATAAAAGACGACATCATTATGTTAACTCTTTTTTCACCAGCCTCATTTATCTTTCAGTGGTCTGAAATAAATCGCTAAGATGAAGAAATTTTTGCTACATCTTTCTTTTAATTTCTCTTGAAAGTACATAAACATGGGCAGGAAAAGCTGTGTCCTGTTATAAAATAATCATTAAACTTCATGCTAGAGGAGGCAGCTCTTTCAAATCTGAGTTTTTTAAGTTACTTGAGACCAATGTATTGTTTATTTTGTCAGGTTCTCGGATAGAGTGTATGTATGTAGTTCTCATATAAACTACTTATTTTGTACGTTCTCATATTGACTACTTACTTTGTATGTTCTGATTTAACTGTTACAGCTATGCACCACCAAATTCTAATGATTGCTGTAACTTTAAAGGTATCAAAGACAGAAAAGTTACTTCAAGTTGATATAGCTAAATGAGAGAAATTGGTCATAAATGTTAAAGCCCCTTTATAAAATATGTTACCTCTTATACCGTAAGTGCACTGTGCAATAAAGTATGACTAGATTGTGATCAAATTATGCACACAGCATCAAGAACCGTGGATCCTTCAAAAGATCCTTTCATATCATTTCAATCAAACTGAAAATCACACAGAAGGGAGACGTGCTCCCTCTTGAAAGTGAGTAGATTCAGGATATATACATTAACATTTGCATTTTAAATCTCTTTGGATATTCTCCTTGTATTCAAAGTGAGTTTTGTGCATCTTTATTTATCTTGTCAGACCAGAAATTTTCAAGATTCTCCGAGAAAAGGGAAGATATCCTTTTTAAAGCTTCATGTTGATATAAATATGAAAATGGATTAAACTCTGCTTCCAATTTTCAAACATATGTACTTCAATGAATATTAAATGGTAGACCCATATCATCATCATGACTTATTTACTTTGCAGAGTTTTTATCAAAAAAGGACTGGAGTTTGCTGTGGAGCGTGAAACTCCACTGTAATTGAGTTTAGAGTGGTAAAACCACTAAAGAGGCCATGGCCCCAGAGAGTTCCCTGAAACCCACCTGTCAGCTGGTGTTACATCACTGATCCAGCAAGCCGTGCCTTCCTCTTCCCGCTAAAGACTTCTGTGGCAAAAAAAAAAACAATAACCCAAGATGAAAAAACACCCAAATTTGCTGCTAGAAAAAAAACCCTCTGCAACAGCTGCACGGTGTCAGCAGAAATAATGATCTGAAACTCAGCCTCCAAGGGATGCTAGTCAGGGTCCTAATTCTGTAAGGTGTCATTTCTTTCATTGTGATGCCATTAAGCATGAAAGTAATGGAGAGGGCATGAAGTATTCTTTTGCCAAAGTATAACAAGAGAGAGAATGGGTACTTCAGGATATTGACAAGAAAAGGTGTCTTGTTTTGCTAGAAGGATCATCTTAAAGGATCCGTGCATAAAAATGGCTATTTAATTCTCACTATTGTACCATCAAAATTGCACATTTTAACATGGTGCCTTTTGAAAACGTATGTTCACATGAAAATTTAAATTGTAAGCAGGTTTAGTTCCATACTTCCTTTGGTTTAAAAGCAGGTTTTTGCAGGTGGATTGAATGACTCAGGAGACTGATCCTAGACTAGAATCATGGATGAAATCAGTCCTCAGGTCAAGTGTTCTGCTTGCAGAACTCCATTTACTTCGGTGGAATTACATCTGTGCAGGATCTGGTTATAAGCCGATTGTTGATATTTAGCAAATGGTTCACTGGCCTGTTTTCCGTCCAGCAGGCAGTTAGATCTGAATCACCTCCCTGCTGTAATTTAGGCACCTGCGCTATCCTTTTTAGCAGAGATGGGGAGCCAAACAACACAGGAAATAGCTTCTTTGTGAAACTCAGGGTGATCCCTGTACCAAAATGTCACTGCAAGCTGGCAGGGCCATGCGAGCCGCTTTCCCAAATGGTGCTTTTATTCTATTTTTGGCATGAAAGGAAGCTTTCGTCTTCAGACTGTCAAGCAAGTCCTTTCACAAAAGCGAACACCTAGCTTCAAAGACAGTTATATGCCTGAGGCTTATTTAAGAGCTTACCTCCACTGAAATCACTGCCATTCTGACGCTGGATCAAAGTCTATAAAAGAAAAGAGTCCAAATGTTTTCTCTTGAGAAGATGTAGCTGATCATATTGAGTTCCTTTTTCAAGAAAGGGAAAGAAGCTGCTCTGTGAGACTTGGATTTGTTTCAAAGATTGTGGCTGGCAGATGCATTGTTCTGAAAACTACTCCTGCCAGTTCTTTTTTATCTATTACACCTACATTAATATTCAGTGCAAATGAGTCCTCGATTTGGTCTTTGAATTACTACTGTGATCATCAGTGATGAAACTGAGAAAGGATATGATATTTCTCCTATTCTTTGCTGCACATCAAAGACTGAAATAGTGTTTCCTCAAGGAGATGTGCTGCGCTCAGAGTTGTCCTGCTGTAACATGCTTCAAGAATAGTTGCTGGGAGGAACATTACAAATTGTTGTGCATTGCCAACTTGACCTTGGCATGCAGGTTTACTACAAGTAGTAACTCCGAACTGGATCACTGCTGGGGAAGGGATACACAGAAACTTCCAACCTACTCAGAGCGATTTGGGCTTTCAGCCTGTTCCTGAAGGAGAATAATGGTGGTGTTAATGTGAGTGCTCTCCTAGCTGCACAGAGGTATGTTTTCTTTAAATCATAGAATCATAGAATAGTTAGGGTTGGAAAGGACCTTAAGATCATCGAGTTCCAACCCCAAATCGGAGAACATCACTGCAAATGCAGTGTCTCCCAACATTTCCGCTTGCTTTCAGCCTCACGCTCAGAGCCCCGCGTGATTATTTACAAACATTGAACCAAAGATAACACGTCTGATGTCCCTCACAGAAGAAGTGTTCTAATTGTCCATCTTTTCAATATTCTATGTGATTTTACAACCAAGGAAGCCCTTAGACGCATCATGGAATTTAATGAACGTGTGCCTTGAGAAGAAACACGTATTTTGTCTTTGATTTGATCTTAATGTAAAGAAGCATACTTTATTCCTTCAAGGGATGCAGCTTAAACATTTAAAAATATCACTTTCTCTGTACTAGAAATAATTCTAATTATAGTATTGATATATCAAAATAAACTGTACTCCAATGCCTTGATATTTTATGTTTCTTGAGGGGATAAAACTCATGCACATTGGTGAATCCTTTTAACTGTAGTACTGCAGTCTTGGACATGGTTTCATTTGTTCTTAAACCAGTTGAACTGTGGACTGCTGCTAAAAGGGGTGATTTTCCGTGGGTGATCAGGCTGCTGTTCCTGCTCCGGTATCAGCTGCAGGGCATAATTTTTGGTGGCTGTCTGATAGAAAACATTTTTTCTCCCCAGTTAATTTTCAGTTGGATCAGCTCATTGACCTGGCAAAATCTGATGCTGCAGGATCACTGGACCTGACGTGACAACCCCAACAGGTTGCCCAGAGAAGCTGTGGCTGCCCCATCCCTGGCAGTGTTCAAGGCCAGGTTGGATGAGGCCTTGGGTGGCATGGTTTAGTGTGAGGTGTCCCTGCCCATGGCAGGGGGTTAGAACTGGATGATCTTTAAGGTCCCTTCCAACCCAAATCAGTCTGGGATTCTATGACTGTGTGTAGAAGGTGGTGGGAACATGGCACCACAGGAGGGCATTACACGTGACTCCTTTTGGCAGCAGTCTAAGTTACATAGGATAAGATGCATCATGAAGCCACTTCGCAGTTAGTAACAGTGCTGTTTTATTACACTAAGCAAACAGGGGAAATGTGACTCAATATCCCTGAATTACCCCCCTTTTTCTCCCCTTACTCTGCCCACCAGTGTAGTGCCTTTACCTACATCAGCCTTAACTTTAGCAGTACATTAAGATGAGAGATGCTTAAAATAACTGTTTCCATATATTTTCACAGGTAGTCTTTTCTACATCTCTCTGACTGTGATACCTTCAACCCTGCTCACCCACAAGGTTTCCTGACATCTCTCTGTGAGAGGCCCAAAATGGAATAACTGAAGGAAAAATGACACCTTACCCCAAAGAATTTGCATTTTGATAATTTGGGAATGCACCAAATCTCAGGTGTTCATACTTGTACTTACTGTGCCATGAGGGGTTCTAATGATTGTTTAGGAGAACTTCATGGTGGTAACGTATGTTGGAAGTTTATGCTTAGTGATAACAGAGTATTTGTGCTAATGAGTGCCAGAATTAAACTGGTGCTGTGGGTTTGACTGTACCTGCCTGGCTACTGCTATCACTGAATGGTAGTGAGTATGGCAGTAGTGAATATCAAGAGTACTGAGTATCACAGTAGCTTTCAAGAACCAAAAGAAGAAAAAATGACAGCCTGCATGTCTTCAGCTTTCATGACCTGTTTTGCTACGGTATGAGGATGGTAACTGTTAATATTATCCTCCTTAGAGGAGTTTCAGGAAAAGTGTGGTGTTACGATCTGTTGCACAGCAAGCTGGACTATCAGTTCCAGCAGTTTACTGAAATAGGTGATCATCGCAATGTCACTTATTCGAGGCATTTTATTGCAGTGTTGGGCAGCTCTGTTTCTGGTAAGACTCATTACTCACTATCAGATATTGATCGGCAACTTTCAAACAAAAGATGTTCACAAATTGTTTGCACATACTGTCCAAACATCACGGGGTGAAAAATTCTTCTTATTATTGAGCCTTATATTCAATACCCAAGCGTGTTATCAGTAGCTGTCCAGTAAGTGATGAAGAACATACTATGAATATTGCAAAGATTGCAGGTAATTAATGCTTTCCCTTTGACAAACAATATCCAACACTAGATGGCACGCTTGGCCTCAGGATCACAGCCACTTGTGCGTGTCCCTGGGTTGCGTTACCGCATAGCTTCAAAGTAAGAAAGGTAGGTGAAGTTACAGAGCACAGCTGGCACTCCTAGTAGAGTAATTTTGAAACTTCTGTCCTGTGATCCTCCCCTGGCTGCTTCTTTCTGCACATTCTGAAACTTTTCAAAAATTCCCTGGATTTTTGAGAGAAAATAGCACCAAAATTGTAAAATGACAGGAGAAATAGGAGTGCAAATAGTACAGTACTAAAAATAGTAACATTTTTAAGCAAACAGTAATTCATCAAAAATACTTGAAAAGGGATGCAAAACTATTTTGAACAGACATTTTCCTCCTCTATTGTATCTCCATCATGTGTTATACTGGTGGGTTAAAAATGGTTACATAAGCTGAAAATAAACTCCTTCATGTCAGTTTAATCCAGATCAGATTTTTACTCGATGAAAATTCTTGATTTGGTCGTTGAACCAAAAATCCACAATGAAACAGACCATCTTGTGTGCCATCACACAGCAAGTACAGGACAACCAGGTAATCAGGCCCAGTCAACACAGGTTTAGGAAAGGCAGATCTTGCTTCACTAACCTGATCTCCTTCTAGGACACGGTGGCCTGCTTAATGGACGACGGAAAGGCTGTGATGTCTAATAACAAATGGATTGATTTTAGTAGTTCAGCATCCTGATTTTTAGAAGCACTGAAATATCTCCCAGCGGGATAAAAAAATGCAGGAAAGGCAGCCCTGTCTAGCTGACACAAAGTCAGAAACCTAATAAAGGGAATGCAGCATTGGAAAGTACAAAAGTCAACATGTCAACATAAATCAACTTTGTCAGAATGAAACAGATGCGTCCATTTGTTGGTAGATCAGATTAACGTAAATCAAGGGAATAGAAAGGTTACACATTATAGGGATTTGTGACTGGTAAACTTTCATAGTGTGATCAGAGATAGTAATCATCTGGCAGTGGGAATAAAAAGTCAAAGTGTAGCTTAAACGCTGAATCAAAAATCAGTCCTGTTAATGTCTAACGCACTGGGGTCAAAAATTCATAAGAGTCCAGCTGTGAAAATAAGATGGGAGCTGTATTAGTTTTCTCCCTTCTGTATCTCACCTTTAAGTGTTGTCAGTAGATGAGAGTTTGTCCCTTGGGAATTGTTGTGGGGTAGTTTGGTCCATGTAAAGTGAAAATTTTGCATCACATGCAGGATCTTGTGAAATTCTGTAAGGCATGAGGACTACATGCTGAGATTCATAATGGCGAGGAAGGAACAGTGGAAACAGTAATCTGCCACATGCCCTTATCTGAAAGTGGTTCTTGACAAAAGAAGGCAGCGTGTTTGCAGTGTGGAAGCTATCAGCATCTGTGACACATTTTAGCAGTCAGTGGTTATTAACGGATAAAAACTGGTGACTTTAGAGTGATACTGATACATAGAACTGCTTAGAATAAATATAAATCCCAGTGGACGTATTCTTTTCACGCCTTTCAGTACTATTTCTGTCCGTTCTTTCTACTGGGTCAAAAGTTTGATGTAAACAAGCACTAACCTCTCTACAAGGATTTATATACTGAGAAAACTTGAATTAAGAAAACAAATCACATGCAACTTCTTCAGGGCACATATTGCACAATGGCTATGCAAATATTTTACAAAGCTCAAAGATCCAAATTCAGACCTAAGTAAGAAGCTCTTTCCTCTGTATTTGGCTCCACTCTCTTGTTTTTAATTGCTGGTGCTTTCCAAAGAGTGAGGTGTTATTATTAACACCAGTACTGCTGGGCACACAAACACGTCATGTCTATCTATAAGGGATGTATTACATACTTGCAAACTACATTACACAGAATTGTTGATTTAAGGCATTCAAAGGATTTTCCAAGGTGCATTTGATTAGTCTATTTAGCCTCATCTTATTGATGGGGTGACATAAAAACTTGGGGTAGATGACGTCCCTGTGTAACTTCTTCCTGGTGGTGGTCTAAAAGTAATGACAGGAAGGTTGTGAGGATGCTGGCTGAGGCTGATGCGCCTAAGAGCATGGCCTATGAGACCATTTGTTTCCCCAATTCTATGACTACCTACCTGTGAGTGATTGGAGCTCTGGAACTTGGAAGTCACATTCTGAAACAACGATTTATCCAAGATAACAGTGATAGGCATGGCAAAGTCAAGATAAAAATTTCCAAGTATCCTAATTCTCAGTTTCCTGTTCTGGTTACAAGATCTTGTTCCCTCCTGCCTTATAGTTACAGTGAAAGCAACTTTTCAACAAGGAAAGTAAAGTTCTCATGCATCTATTTATTCTTTGAAAACACAAACAGAGAATAATGTACAATAACTGGCATCAGCTCATGGTATCAGAAGCATAGCTTCTATTACTTTTACTTAGTTAAGTATATTTTACTGGATGACAATGGCAATGAAAGACAACGAGTGACACAAAACCCGAAGGCAGATGATGTCACTTCATCCTTTCTTATCTTGTGGTGATTTTACTGACTATAGATTGTCAAGGGATGGTGCCCTAGCCTAATAAAACATGAAGTTTGTTTAAAAGCTACTAATGGTAAAAAGATCTACAATTAAAGTAATAACTAAAGTAATTCACTTCCATTCAGAAGGTCTCAATTTAGTTTAACAATTACGTCTGTGGAAATTATTTTATTTGCCACATAAACCTAGCCAACTCAGAAATGAGACAGAAAGCTTTTAGCATTTCAGAGTAACAGAACACCAGTTAATGACACAAAATGAGAACCAAAATATGCTACTGTAATAAGAGTATGTATAGTAAATGTTGTGAGAGGGAGGCAGTCGCTGCTAGGCTAATTTAAAGGCAAACCTGATCCTGTGGCATTAGGAGTTGCAGTAGGCCTGTAGAGGAAGGAGAGATGATACTAGGTCAGAGCTAGGGTAAGTGAAAAATGAAGTATCCCACTGAAATAATAGTTGTTGTTTTAGACTTAGTGTACTCAAGCTGGGTTTCACGCCAGACATGAAGTCTGTCAACACTGAAATTGTCTTGAAATCTTTTACTGTGAGTTTATAACTTCATTCCCTGGCGCTGGTTCAGTACTGCTGGGTACTGACTGGGACTGAGAAATACAATATGGGTGGAAAAGTACTCCTTCCTGCAAACATTCAAGTTTTCTTGGAAGTTTCCCATCTTAATACTGACCTGGTATGACCCTATTTAGCTTGTGAAATCTGAGGAGATCAGAGCCTCAGGTTATGGCACTAAACTAAGAAAAGTGATAACAAAAAGAAAAATTAAATGATTGACAGGGCAGTGGGCTGAACACAATAAACCTATGGAGAACTATGTGTATGTATTCCACTCCTTAATATCCTCTTTGTAGATAAGAAAAATAAGCCTTACCCTGGAGCCAAAGTAGTAATGGGATGAGGGCTGCCTGCCTCACTTGATGGCCATAAACAATAAGTATATTATACAAAGATGGATTACTGAAATGGAAAGTGGGTACTCATGAGATGCTACCTTAAGGCAGGACTGAAGCAGGAGCCATCCTGGACCCTTGTGCTGTCTGCAGTTATCTTGTTTTGGTGGCCGCATGTTTCTCAATAAGCTGTGATACAACCCCGTAGTCCAACTTCAGTGCTTTTCACTGTCGGGTTCATTGAGGCTATAGAAGATTATTTTGCTTGGAGAAAAAAAAGAAAGATACGTGAACAAGTCACTGAAAGCATTTACAGATAAAAGAAGTAGTCAGCAGAAAGCTGTCTGAAGAGGTTTCTTTTGTAGTGCACCAACAGAAAGCAGCTACTTATGACAACAGGAGAAATGGCAATAGAAGAGTTACATAAGGAAGCTCAGGTTTCTTTATTTGCGTCCATGTTTTTCACTAATGTTGAAAACTGTTGAGACACATGCTCTTATGGTTGTGATGTAATTAGATTGAACTCATTTAAGAGAGCTGTAATGATAGATTTTCCCTCTGCAATGAGTACTGGAAGTAACTTCAGAAACTAGGCCAGCTTCTGATGTTTCATTGTAGTGTGATAAATAGGAAGAAACTATTGAAATTCTTCCAGATCATTATCAAATACCTATAGGTGTTCAGTGCTCAGAGCCTCTCTTTTTCAGCCTTTCAGAAAACTAGCATGTTTTCTAAACATCTTTCATTTCTGTAGACTATTTTATATGCAAGCTGAAGGCTCATATAAATCCTCTCCTTGCTTGGAACAAGCTGGGACAGATCAGATGTCCTGAGGCTTTTTTCTCCGGTATTCCAGTTCAAGATAGAAATGCAAATAAATTGAATTAGGAATTGCACAAAAAGCCTCATTCTTATTTTAGAGATTCAGAGCTGGTGCATGTTTCCTGGATGTGAACTAGAGACGGGAACTTTTCTGCTGAAATAACCAATGGAGAATTGGATTCTGAGGGAGCACAAAATTCCACAACAGGGAGGATACATAGTTATAAAATTATAAAAGAGTAAAAGTTGATGATTTAATGTGTTTCAGACTAGTTGTGGTGAGGATCAACGAGATCTTCTGGCCCTGTTAAACTGAATATAAAGGCCACAAATATTTGGCTTAGAATTTTTAGTGCAACCTGGAATATAGGGATTTTCATCTTTACTAAAAAATCTGAAGTGATTGTCTTCTCTGCTTTCAGAGGACATGAATTAATTTGGAAAGCAATCCATAATTTCCTGGTGACATTTCTAAGTACAGTTTTAGTTCCCTGTGAAGCATACGTGTGAGTGTTATTGTTTTACATTCTATCTAAAACTCAGGCCCAGTAAGATAGAAAATTCTTTCAGTGCTGTGATCTCAGTTGCAAAGTACTAGCTTCAGTCAAATTTGTAGGCATAGTTTTGCAAGTACTGAGAAGTCACTTGCTCCCTGAGAATAAAATCACTACAGCAGGAACACCTAAAACCTGGAATACAAATCATTTCATAAAAGCAAAGTGGTCCAACCTCAAGTCTTTGTTACTAAATTCATGCATAAGCTTTTCAGGCATCTGAGGCTACTTCTTGGGAAAGATGATATTGGGCAAATCCATGATTAGAGCCTTTGTAATGTTAACCATCCCTACTGTGCTGGAATTGATTACACACATTTGGTGAAAGGCAATTTGAATGGTAAGTCACTTAGTCATAGTCTCGTTTTCACACACCATTCAGCTTCCTACTGTCCTTCTGCTCATTCTTTTCTCTTTTCTCGCAGCAGTATACACAGCATGTCCCCACCATTGTTCAGCACAGTTTAAGATGGCATTAAGATAGAATGATTGGTGTAAACATGCGGAAAAAGTTCCCAGTGAAATGTCCAGGCTTTTCCAATGCACACACAGCAACAGCTCCCTAACATCCCTGAAGAAAATGGGTGAATCAGCAGCTTTTCACTGAAGAGGTGAACTAATTGCTGCCAACAGTTTAAAGCCCCATCCTACAAGTGGCCAGCAGTATTGTTACCTTAGAACACATTTTTGCTGAGGCTTAAAATCCCTCATGTTTCTCATAGAATTGATGTTCGGCCATCTGAGCTACCTGACCCAGTTTAAAAAGTACCTGACGAAGTGCCAGTGTAGGTACAAAATACAAGGTGGTAGGAAGCAGCAAGACAGTGGGGAAGGCAGGACCATAGGAATATCATTTCAGAACACCTTGAGCTAATTAATATGACACTGTGCTCTCAGGCCAACATCTGTCCTTGGAGCTGAAGACCTCATTTCCACCTGCACTGTGGTCTTGGTAGGCACTTAGGTCTACTCATGCTCTTGCTGCAGCCAGCAATAGGGTATCAGTTGAATTAAGGCAGTATTGTCCCAGCGTACGAGAGCAGAGGTATTATGAGAATCTCCAAAACACCTCAGAGAAGTGACATCTTCGGAAACTATCCCTGAAGGAGCTAAAAGTGCTGAGATCTCACAGGCTGCATGTCAGAGATCTATAGAGATGAGCTAAAGGGACCCTCTGGTTTGTTCTCTGGTACAACACAGGGCAGAATTTCTCCAGTTATCCTGGTTTTATTCCGTATGTCAAATAGTCAACACACAAAATGAGAGGGAGACTTGTAAGTAATGTACTTCCTACGTGATGCCCAGCAAAGACCAGATTTCCACAGTAAGTGAGGCTCTATATCTGCTATCTTTAACAGGCATATTAAAAAAGGTCTGAATAGTCACTGTGCATCCAATGAGCCTACCTTTTAGAAATGCATTACAAGGCTTTAGAAAGGTTTAATACATCTGCTGTGTGGGCTGGAGGGTGCACATTACAATTTCTTCCCTGCCTCTGTGTCAGGCAGCATTCCCTAGCATTCCTTCTTTCCAGTAAATAAATCTGTGCATAAATAAGACACTAAAAATAATTTCTCTTTGATAAATATTTTAGTGAGTATTTCTGCATGCACAGGGCTCCCTTTGGTTCCCCTGAAGCCAGATCTGGCCCACATACAGTGAAAATGGGGCTGTCTGCTCAACATGCAAAACTCCTTATGTTCTAGCTAACAGTAAGCACCAAGTAAAAGGAAAAGGACTTTTTCTTCCTTTGTCTTCCAGCAATGTTAGCATAGACAGCCACCAGCACATGATCATTTACATAAGGAGGGAGCTGCAGAGCTGCTGCCAACTGCCCATAGTGCCTGCCAAAAACAGATGTTAGATGTTACTGTTAGAATAACGTCGTCTTCAGCTTGACATGTGAGAGCTGCAATCTTTATTTAAAGGGAAGAGGAAAAAATATGGTTGAATTAGTGAAATGAAGCACACAACATACGGTCTGAAAATACTACAATGTAAAGGAAAGTGCTAGTTGTCCAGCTGCCTAAGGCTGCTGACCTCAGCTGGCTGGATTTGTCACAGTGAACTGCCCTGGTCTGTCCCATAGATGGATCTGGTGGCCTCATAGGTCTGTTGTGTTTTCACCTTTTTACTCCTATGCTCTCACATCGATTTCTAAACAGCTTCCAAAAGGCAGAGAATAAATGTAAAGCTCTATACTGACCACGATGGTGCTAAATACAGCATTCTGGTCCCCAGAATCCACAGTTAAGTACCAGGCAGCCTATCACAAAAACTCTGATTTATGCTTGGGTTCTGCTCTACTTTTGCATGAGTCTTGGGGGCTTTATAAAAACACAATTGAGATAAAGCTTTCGTATTTTATCTATGAGGTATTTTCTTCATATATATTGTGGGGAAAGAGGCAGCCTGTCTGCAAAGGTGAGCGATATTATAATTTATTACTTTGTTTGCCTGTCTTCCTCTAAGCATAAAGGAACTAAACCCCTTGGTCTGTAGAGCTGAAAAGCTGACTTATACTGCAGTCAGCCTTATGTGATAGAATCATGGAACAGTTTGGGTTGGAAGGGACCTTCAAAGGTCATTTAGTCCAAACCCTTAGTTGGGGGCATTATGTAGTCAGCCCCTATCAAGTCTTGCATTAATGCTGTTTCAGTGGTGCCAGTAGAATCAATGAACCCTGGTTTTTGCATTTGTATGTTGAGTTTGAGCTTTCAGGTGGGCTCACCCATGTGTAACAAAGCTTCGATGACTCTTCAGCTCTTCCTTTGGCTAATAGCCATGCTGTCCTTTCTTGTGAGGACCTCTGATGAACAGGATGTCATCCCTGTGACCTCTGCCTCTTGCCTAAATATTAGTGGAAGTGGTTGAAAAAGAGTAGTCAGAAATACAGATAGATGTGCAGGCACACATACTGCGTGATCTCACCAGCCTTGTTTCTTCAGAACTGACTAAAATGGGTTCATACCCTCACTTTTCATGTGCTGTGATTTCATTGCAGGTCCTGTAGTAAAAGCAAGTTGCACCTACTAGTTGTCTCGCCCAGATGAAAAGGAGATAAGGCAGAGTATCTCTTTGTCCTGCTGCAAGTGTAGCCTATAGACTGCCTCACAGGGAAGGCACCTGCAAGATTTAGGACTTGAGTTTGAAGCTACTGTGTGGAAAAAGCAGCCATGTAATTGCACGGCTGCCTGCTGTATGAGGGTATGCAAAGTGCTGCCATCTGCTTCCAAAGACAGATGGGACATGAAAGTACGTGAGTGCTTTGTGTCCTCTCTACCATCTTCTCCTTGGCTGGGAAAGGAGGTCGTCAGGGTGTTCTGTGGGTATTAGACTCCAGTGGGCAGGTTTGGAGGTGATGAACTCTGTGGCCAGAGGATGGCTGGCAGGAGGAGATCCCTTGTCCCCTTCTCCTCACACTCACCATGTCTGTGGCAAACTGGTGCTACTCTGCTCCTGCAGTGTGCTCTTTTAATGGCTTGACATGGCATTTTGGGTGTGTTTTGTTATGTTTTATGGCTTTGGTGAACCAAGTCAGCTCAGTGAAGAGTCAGATGCATACCAGAGCTTCCTCCAGAGAAGTGGAAGAGGAATGGGGGGTCGCACATTTTGGTAGCACAGGTGTTTAGGGTTGGCTCTGCCATCTTGCCTAAAAACACCAACAGACCGTGTTGAGATGTTATCACTGCAAGAGGATTACGCAGACATTACACTTTGTGTTATGGTTTCCCAACTGCAATAATCTTGGCTTTTGGTCATTCTGGTTCTTTAATCTTTTTTTAATCCCTTTCCAGTTTCACATTACAGGCTGTTTCTCCAGCCATTTCCAAAGGGACTGGGACAGGATACAACAGGGAAACGTGTGTTGATGCAGCTCTGCAACACCACACTGATGTGGAGCTTTAGCTGCGTGCAAAATATACTGTGTTTGTCAGGTTTTTTGCATCCTCCTATCCAAAGTATTTACATGAAATACCAGTCACCCTGTGGAATTATATGAGAATTAATTATCTGTGGAGAATGATTTGGCCCTATTAATTATGGGTCTCACATAAGAAAAAGAATAGGCCTAATGTGTCATATGATTCTTTTTAGCCAGTGAACTAGGAACTCATCGGCATCAAATATCAATAATGGTTTTGTTGAATACAGATTGATGACCTCTGACAGAAATTATAGGAGGAACTTGTATCATTTTGGCTTATTATAGCCTACTAAGACCTTAGTCAAGATCAGGGTCTTATTTTCTTTGGCTGTCATGCAAGGGGTTAAAGCTGATATTTATCAGATTATTGTTTGCAACCAGTCATGAATGAATAAGGCTTTAATGTATGTAGAGTCAGAAATAACTGATGTTAAAATGCAATCGCAAATCAAATACATTATTTCATGGAGACAGTTAAAACATTATGTCTAATTAAGTCTTCATTTAAACACGTGTGTAATTTTGTTGCTCAGAATTATGCACAGCCTTGTAGTTTGTTCCCTGCAGTGAATCATGGTGCCTGTTTCTATCTTGCCATTTGGTAAAGGAAATCTTGACTTTTGTATTTTGCAGATACAGTCAGATATAAACAAGGTCCTAAGAAATTTTCTGAGTTATTCAAAATGCGCCCATTTCCCCGAGAAAAATAGAGTGCTTATCATATTGTACTGCTAAAACATGCTTTAAGTATTTTCTTGCCCTTGTGCTTTTTCTCTCTCTTCTCACGTTGTTCAGCAACTTTCCTGAATGGCTGCAAAGCACAGCACTGGCACAGCAAATTTGCTGGAATAGGATCCTTTCTAGGAGAAATAGGTTCTGGGGTGCAAGGGAAAGTCGCACTTAAATACCAACAAAATAGATACCACCACACATATATGAATCTCTGTTGTATCATAAATATCTGAATAAGATTAAAAGACATCCTGTTTTCTTTTTTTCTTTTGGGGGAAAAGTAAGTCCTGGAAGTTAAAGTAGAAACTGAAATAAGGTTTGGATTATTATTTTTTTTAATGTTTTGCAAATTATGAGTAGGATCTAGCCTTTATCTTCCTGTGTTGCTAGAAGAGTTTTAGGAGGTTGGTTGAAGTAACCCTGAAGACACCTCATGGTATCTAGATGTTGTAGAACTGCACATACGCTGAATGCACAATATAAGAACATGGTGTCAACAACAAGAGACAATCCAACCACAGCGGGACTGTTTGACATAAAGGATGATATAGCAAGAGGATAAGCTGGTCTGTAGCTCCTGTTTGGGAAAAAAGGGAAAAAGCAGTGTGTGTACTTGCCACTTGAACAGCGTATGTCCTCTGCCATCTTGCCCGCATTAGGGCCTTAGTGTTTGTTGCACAATTGAGTCTAAAAGTTATCTGTGTCAGATTGAGGAGAGATGATGTGAAGAGGTCTCATAAGTTTCACAGGAATTCTGTAGAAGGTGAGTGCAAACTATCCATTCAATAGGGCAAATCCATCAGGAAATGGTTTTCCTAATTTAACACGCTACTGCAGAATTGTTTTCTTGAGAATAAAAGCGGCGCAGGGTTAATTTTTGTTCAGCTATTATACTGATGCAGTAACGCACCTGCTGCTGCCTGAAACAGCTAACCTGTGACAGAATTTGCTTTTGGGAAATAGTGCTCTGGTAGGAGCAATCAACATTGTAAAGCAGGTGATTCTCAGTTTTCGGGCAGTGATGTTGGAACGTCACTGGTCAGGGAAACACACTGGCACAATCATCCTTCGCCCAATGCCTTTGAGGGCGGACATTTAAAATTAAAAATAAATTAAAAAAAAATAAATTAAAAATAAATATTTAAAATTAAAAGTAAATGGCAAGAGAAGCGTCAAGAGAACTCCCTACAAGCAGGACTTTGTGTTTTATACTTGAGGAAAATCATTTCACCTACTAGCTTAGCTGGGGAGGTTAAGAACTGCAGTTAAATGAAACTGCCAAATTGCAACCAGTTCTTTGGAAATAGAAAAGAAAGAAAATTCAAAGGAAACTCAGATGATACAAATACTTCTTTGATATCAATTTTGTAGCAGTCTATTCGGATAGCATATAATGGGAAATGCAGTGAGGGATGCCCATAAGGACACTTAACTGAAGAAAAGCTCCTTCTTTGTTCTGTGTATTTTTCTTTAAAGTATTTCTATTGCATTTAGTGTCATCTCCACAGCCCAAGCTCTGGGTTTTTTTGTTGTTGTTTTCTTTTCTTTTGTACTTTCCATGGAAAAGGATAAATTGAAAATGTAAATTTTCACACATTTTCAAGACACAAGCCGTTTCTGAATGCAGATTGGGGTCATTCCTCACCATTTATTCAGATGCAGACACATCGACATGTGCAAAACCACAAAAAGGAAAAGGAAAACAACAAGCTGGAAAACGACAAGCAAGAATAGTTTTTGAGAGGTTTTACTGCAAGTATTTTCCACAGCTCTGCTGGAGATGAGTGGCCCCTGATCTGTGATACTTCCTAAGTGACCAAGATCTAGCATCAGGCTTTGGCAGGATCTGGGCTGTACAACTTGACCTGATTAAGAAGAGAGCAAGTTAAGAAAAGAATTAGAATAAATACATGCAGCTACTGTTCCCACCTGGATTTTAGCTTTGCTCATACAGGAAAAAGAAGACAAGTATTGACAACAGGAGGGGTAATTTATTCATTAATGGCAAATCACTGCCTCTGTTTCCAGAAGTAAACAAGATCCTTACCCCTGTGGGCACAGAAGGACAGAAGGCCAACTCCGCTCTACACTGCACCTCCTCTAGACAGCCTTTTGTGAATGGGCTGGGTACGTAAGGAGGGATAGAAATCCTGCTGTAATCCATGCATGTGTTTCCCAAATGTACATAATAAACCATATTAATTTACCATATCCTTTTAATCAACAAATTTTCTTCTTCCAAGCGATGGGCCGGCAGTCTAGTACAACACAACAGATCTTCTGAACAGTATTTTCAGTCTTCTGAAAGACAAAGGTAGGCTACAAACAAGTGCATAAAGGCAGAGACTTCCCATGTATTGCCTTCTTCCACAAGTGTGTCTGGATAGGGGGGCAAGAAACAAGTACAGACATACAAAACCTTCGCATAGATTTCCTCCTTTCATGTGTGTGGAGAGGTTATATGCACTTAAACCTTCCCAGAGCAGGATTATAGTACAGAAAGAATTATAATGAGGACCATGTGAAAGAGCAACACTGCATCATAACTTTGGTGATTGTTGATCAGCATGCTGTATTGATGGAAAAGGGTTTGATGGAAGTATTTTTTAGTTCCACTGAAGAAACAAGTAAAGCATTATCTCAATACTAGCAAAAATGTTATTACCTTTCTAGGTTATAAGGACTTGAAACATATATGATGTATCATATAGGATGCTGGGGAGGGACTCTTCATTAGGGACTGTAGTGATGGGAGAAGCGGTAATGGGTTCAAACTTAAACAGGGGAAGTTTAGATTGGATATAGGGAATAAGTTCTTTACTGTAAGGGTGGTGAGGCACTGGAATGGGTTGCCCAAGGAAGTTGTGAATGCTCCATCCCTGGTGGTGTTCAAGGCCAGGTTGGACAGAGCCTTGGGTGACCTGGTTTAGTGTTAGGGTCCCTGGCCATGGCAGGGGGGTTGGAACTGGATGATCTTAAGGTCTGTTCCAACCCTAACTATTCTATGATTCTGTGATGTATACTGTCATCACATACCAAAGACTTAGAAACACAGTCTTAGATGTTTTTTCAGTCACAGTCCTTCCATCTTTCCTGACAGTTTCCTGAGGAAGAAATAAAACTAAATTTATTAATTTCAAAAAATATGAAAATGTCTCTCAATGAAAACTTTATCTACTTCTAATAAACACTACCATTTTTATTTCTTTCATTTAAATTTCAGTTTCACACTGCTCTAGTAATACTGGTTTGAAAATTTAACTTCAAACACTACATTGTTTAGCAATAAGGTAAAAAAGACAAATTAGAATGCAGGCCTTTGCCTTCATAAACTGCTGTAGTTCAGAGGCTACCAAGGATATTTCATTCCTGAGACTCTGACTCTGGGCGAAGAGCCAAAAGATTGTAAGTCAGGAGGAAAAGCAAAAACTAGAAGGCAGGTACTGATACCCTGGGCACAGGCAATATACAGTTCCCATTTAATCAGAAATATACATTTTCTGCATATCTTTTTAAGCAAATTACACCTCAAAAGGATACATGAAAAAGTCTTGTTCTTCAGCACTTTTTTAGGTATTGATTCAAGGAGACTTATGAATAGCTGTTTTCTAGGTCTTTGTTATTTTTTTCAGCTGCTTAACCATTTACTTAACATGAGAACATGGGTAAAACATTGCATACAGTATCTACTACTCTGTCAGCTTTGAAGAGTGACAAGGTACCAAAAAGTCACAGCAAGGTGTCTTATCCCTACAGTACGAAGGCATTTACCTTGCCACAGCTTTTATTCTTTACTCAGAACCATTCTTGTGAAATGAGAATCACACAAGTTTATCAATCAGGATCTCAGCCTGCAATTACTCTGAGGCTATCTGTACTTGCATTCAAGGGGGTGTTCACTTCCCTCTTTAATTTTTCCTTTGAAAAGAAAGGTGTCTCCTTCCCTTCTCCCTTCCTGCTTCTTCCAAAGTCAGTCTTAGAACTTGTCGGAGCTTCCTAAAGGCACAAAATATCCTCAGTCCTGCTAAACTCGGCAATAAATGAATGTGTTTGGATCTTGTGAAGAGGTGACTTGAATTTGTGTGTTTAGTTCCACCTGCAGAGCCCAGAGGATTTGTGTGTGGCTGTAAGATCACACACGCGTGCATTCGTACGAGGGTGATGTTGATATTTCCAGAAGCATGGAAGTTCACAGCAGTCTGTCCTTTCACAGATAATCAATAAATCATACGTCAGTGCTGGTGATTGTGCATGTCAAGTACCAAGTCATCAACTTCTAAGCTATTAAAGATGGCACACTATTTTTGTGGTGGTTTAAGGGACCGTAAATCTGTTCTCACAGAAAGAAGGAAACGGAGTGGGGTGGGGAAGAAACTCCGTATATGAACAATCACTTACTACCATTGCTGGCTCTGGTCTGGAAACACAGATACAGTTTATAGATGTGGAGAGAGTCCTCCCCAGCAACTAACTAACTAACTAACTAACTAACTAACTAACTAACTAACTAACTAATCTTCATGATCTCCAAACTGCCCTACTTGTCACCAGCTGACAGAGCTGAAAAATGAAAACCACTGCTGACATTTACTAATCTTACTCTACCAGATGGTGCGTGGCACTTCCAGACCAATGTGATGGGAAAGATAGGAATGGATGGAAAACAAAGCAGATTGGGATTGTAAGCATCCTCTTTTATAATTCTGACCATTTGCCACTTCATAAATGAATCAATCTGATTGCCGATGTATGGTTATAATTCTGCTGACAATCAGGCTGGCATAAATGTTCTGCATCCCAGACGAAAAAAACAAGATTATCCAATATAAACGGAATTCTGTGTGACCCCGGCATCAGCTCTTTACCTCCACTGGCTCCCTTCTGATGTAAAGGTATTTATGGTCTAAATTAGTGTTAATCTTTCGCAAGGCTTAATTCGTATTCCTAAGTGATAAACAGCTAAAAGTGCAAAACGTTACAATTCTATTTCCCAGACTATAATTTTCTGCAGCAATAGAAATGCATTAGTGCTGGCTTTGACTTCTCTTCTGCTAATAAGGGCATGTTTTAATGCATTTCTGAGTCTACTGTACCTCGTTCTTCTGGAGTAGTTCATTGACGTATTTCCAACTATTAAAACAGGCAAATGCTGATGAGCTGAAATCTGGAACTGTACATCACATCAAGGCGCTTCCCTCAAGATGGCACTACTGAACTGTTTCACATACTTCTGAGCCCTTATGTAATCTTGTTTATACAGCATCGGGGTCATTTTAAAGCTAAGATCATACAATACTAATTTGGCCAATGATTTTCGTTTTTTTTGGCAAAATGCCTTCTTTATGCCTAGGCACCAGTATTTAAAGGCAGTGTTTTTGTGCAGGCCCTGACAATAATCTTGTAGTCAGGGAATAACTGGTAAAAAAAAGCCAGGATTAGACTTTTGGATTTGTCTTAGAAAGCCACGAACCCTTCTGAGATCTGCTAAAAGTATTTGCGTACTTCACATTTACAGCCCTCTTTTCCTGTTGGCTGAGACTCTGGATCTTTGCCTTAACATGTGAGCTGAAAAGGATGACACAAAGTAAGGGGGAGAATGGGAAGATTTTTTTCCTCAGAATCTCTGAATAGAGGAAGCCCCTGCACACAGCTACTCTGCTCTTAAGCAGGAAAACTCTTGCCTTTCCACCATCCTACTAGAGCCTCCTGAAACACCGTGTAGAAATCAGCAGTCATGCAGCATCGAGTTGAAGGGTCTGGAGGGATGTCAGTACTTCTTGTCTCATCTCAAGCTTTGCAAGAAATACACCCTAAACTTTCCCCATGCTGTCCTGACCTTTGCATATGCACACAGTCTTCCAGACTGGGAGCTTCGTTGCAAAGGAAATCTGGACTATCATCAGCAGAGGCAGTACTCAGAAAACAAATGCCTTTTTTCGTGTTTCCTTTTTTGACTTCCCGCAGTTGCCCTCAAAATGCTGCTCTCTGGGAGGACAGCTCTCTTGATAGTGTTGTAAAGAGGTATTTTTCTGTAAAGAATTCAGCAGAGAATTTCTACACAGTTTGGGATAAGACATCAAGGAAAACCTTGCTGATCTGTATCAATGAACTGTAGGAAGAAACTGAGAATGTTAATGAACTGTAGGAAGAAACTGGTGTAATATCATTTGCATTAGCTATCACCTTAGAAATCACTGGAAAGAATCTGGTTATACTTCATTTAAGTGTTGTAGGAGATTAAACTATCCTAATCCCAGGACTAAAGAACCTTTTTATGCTATGCTGAAACTGTGCTATGTCTTGAGTAATTGATTCATCATAGCAAAGCCTCCTCTCTGTACCTACGAATAACATGAAACGACCTGAACACAGAACTAGGGAAAAATTTTTATACAGTGAAAGATGGGTAGCATCACTAGCAGACTTTGTTCAAAATCTAACATTTTGTGAATTTTACCTGTATCCCGCATGGTTTAAGGGTAGTTAAAATAGTGTAATTCTGTGTGTGTGTGCTTCAGAAAGCTGATTATTCTTTTTTTCTTTCTTTCAAAGCTGTAGCAATCTGCAAGAAATGGATAGACTGTGTGAGACCTCCCTGTTATGTGGCACTGACAGAGCTCAGTCTATGCTTAGCACGAAACTCATTCCATCCATATGACACTTGTGGGATCAGGCCCTGTGGGACCAAAGGCTGGTCTGCTTTTTTCTTGCAGCTCTGTCAGTTCATTTGATAAGGTACCATCGCCTCTCCCTCAAAAATGTTGCCTTCCCACAGCTGCAACTACAAAGATCTCAAATGACAATGAAAGGAGCTTCACAAGTCTATGTGATCTTGCAACAAGAGATGGCTGAAGCTGTTCACTGCAGGTGAACAGGGGCCAGTTTTGGCTGGCATACCGTGGGCTGAAATGGCTGACTTAAATAAAGGCTCCTTAGACAACCCTGGATGTATTTGCAAAGGGTGTCATGCTGAAAAATGATAATTTAGGACAAGCTCTGCCAGAGCAGTTGAAAGAGGTAATACGAAAAACAATGATAACAGACGAAATACATGGTGAGGGACTGCTACCCAGGATGCTGGCGGGTTAAGTGCTGTACTCCCTGAGAATTGCTGATTATTACTTCAAATCCCCAAATAAATATTTTGGGTTTGTCTCTAAACATAATAAAAAGTTGTATTTTCAGAATCTGATCAAGTATTTGTGAACAAGTGGGTATTATCCATTGTATGTTCAACAGAAGGGTTGGACGATAGGGGGAGAAGTACGTGTCGATCTGCATTTGCTTTATAACAGCAGCCCAGGCTCTAGTCACAATGTTAAAAATACATATTGTAATTCCTAGGGTATTTTGGGGTAAAGGAATTTACCTGAAGAAATCTTTTGTCTTCTTCCTTGTCTGGAAAAATTCAGTATTTCTGAATTTCTTACTCTGATTAAAAGGTCTAGCTGAAGTCACTGAGAGCTTGTAGTTTATTCAACAGCACCAGCTGATCACTCCTGAACTCTTGGAAGCTGCTGTGGTGGCAAAACCAAAGCAAAGTAAAATCATGGTGTCTTGCTACTTCCTGAATGCAATGAGCAGGCTTAAAATAGACCCTGTTGCTTACTGGTCCCTAACCCCAAAAGCACATATGCATGTGCAGGACTTCACAACCATGGACCTTCTGTTGGTTTTGTAAGACAACTTTGTGGAAAAGTTGTCAGAATTAAGACCCTACATCTAGTCTGGATGAGCTGCAGGACCTACTTTGCTGATTAGCTACTCCATGCTAGAATTATTATTGATTGCTTATATTACTGGTGTGCTCACAATGTCCTAAAGTGCTGGCTTTGAAGGCATGACCCCTCCTACGAAGTGTACTGGTCTGAAAAGATGTCAAACAAGGGATGAAGGCACATGACGCATGAAAGTAAAGCTAGACACATTTCCAGTCTTCCAATACCTGCTGTTTCCTTTGTTCTGGCAAACTAGGGAAACTATTGCAGAACATTTCTGACTGTATGAATGAATGACAATTTCAACATATGCAAGAAAAGACTCAGAACCTCAGCTAAAAAATTACTTTCTGAAAGCATCATAACTATCTTAGAAAGAACAATAACATTTTCACTCCCACTGATCTATACCTGTTATACTCGTCTCCTTTTTTGTCAGGGTTTCTACCCTTTCTCTTCCCACTTCTTAGAATTCATTGCATTACATGATTAGTAGCTTACTGAATGGTTCCTCTACTATCCATGTACTTGCTAAGTTCTATCTAAAATTATTCCCAGATTTAAGGACAACAAGAAGTAGAAAAGCAGAGAAAAAAAGGCTAAGTAAATGTTTCCATCTCAGCCAACTCAGGCGTGTGAGTACAAGTCTCTAAAAATGACCTACTCTTAATACATTGAACAGTTCCTTTTGCTTAGAATATAATAGATGCCAATGAAAGGTTCAAGAAAGTGAACTTCTACTTGCTAAATCTATCATATCCGTGCATGTATAAAAAGCCTCTGCTCCTGTACTCTGCAGCAGTGCAACGTGAACTAATGTGGTAGGAATTTCCAGTGAATGAATGGCCTTAGAAGAATGGATGTGGGCAATTAATAGATGTATGATATGTCAGTTTGATTCTGATGAGAAAGCAATATTCACATGTCCAAGCAGAAGTAAGAAAGGAACCTCTAAGCTAGGCTTTCACGGAGAAGCTGCTACACTGCTAGATGGAATCTAATCAATGCAAGCCTGCTTACAGGAAGGTTGGCATCAAAACACAACAGCTGAAGTGTAGCAGATGGCTAGATCTGAAGGAGATGTAAACAGAGGCTGAATAACTAAGCATTGCATTCTGCAGATGTCAAAGTTTCCAGGCTGTAAAAAGTTTAGTCTAAGTGTTCTCTTGAAAGCTCTTTTTGGTTTTGGTTACCTAAGCCCCAAACTCTACCCACACTCTCCATGTGATACCTTAAAGGCATTTGAATTGCGTGGTTTCCCAGCATGTGGTTGATGAGGAGTTGTCCCTGAAAGGCCCTAAACCACACAGGATTATCATCTCCCTGCTCCTTGTACATGCTGCCTGCGTGTTACATAGAGTTCATTCTCAGCAGCAAGGAGATAGTGTAAAGGTGAGGAGAACACTGACTTTGACATGGTTAAAGGACAGAGAAGCACAAAGATGGAGTGGTTCATTTTAATTTCCTGCAGATCAGGCAAGTAACAGAACTCTCTTAATACCCTCCTCCTTCCTCGCACATTCCCAGCTTGTTTAAAGGGCCTGTGTATGAGGAAGGAGGCCTATACCTAGAGAATGGCAGAAAACCAGAAAGCAAGGCTGTGTGCAGGAGTCAGTTGTCCACAAGGCAAATAGATTTCTGTGTAGTCCTCCAAAGAAATAATAAACAGACTTGAAAGCCCTTTGAGTCAACCCTGATCTGTTCCATGCATTCTCTGCTGCCTCCTTCTTTTGTCATCTTCTCCCACTTGTGACTTGCACTTCTTTTCATATCACACCCCTACTTAGAACAGGCCATTACTTTGCAGATTATAAGTACCATTCATCTCTTGCAATCTTCCCTTACAACAGTCTACCATTGAGAAATAAAATGGTGAGATCTCTTCACCAACAATAACTGGCCTGTGCATCACTTTCTGCAAGCGAGATAGGGGGTTGTTCATTCTCAATGTGCTCTGTACAGGGTGTGCATACTTGATGCTGTACACACAGTGATATCTGACAAAGCTGGATAATTCAGACTGTTAGGGCAGATGTTTTGACCAGGCTTTAAGGAAAGGACAGCAAATGGCTGTGCAGAGGGAAATAACAGCTCATACATTGAGCCACTACCTGGAAACTGATACTAAAAAAGATCTACAGGGAGAACATCACTTCCCAGCTTATGAGTAGTGAAGAATGACTGTGAGAAAATTAAATTTAGAAGATTATTTTATTCCCTTGCTCTCATCTTTACTTAATTGCGATTCTTCTGGATGGGAGGTATAACGTAAAGGATTTTTTACCTCATTTCTCCTTTGCTTTGCAGGAATTCCAGTTTTATGCCCTGTGCTGCTGCCAGCAATGCAGCTCAATTAGCCTAATACGCCTGTCTCCAATCATCAGTAATGCCATGCTATGCCTTCTGGTACTGACGTTGATAAGTCATCAAACAACAGTCTGCAGTTGTCTCTCCAGTTCCTGCTCAGCAGGAATCCTTCTCACCTATGGACAAGGGGTTTTAGGTCTTCTGGGGGTTGAACTAGATGAAGTTTGAAGGTCCCTTGCAACCCAAACCATTCTATGGTTCTATGATGCCTTTGGAACATTTGCACCTCCCCATGGTATAAACATGAAGTGTATTGAAGTTACAACTGGATACCCCCTGAAGCTGACCAAGTAAAAGACAATTTTAGTAGTGACTCCAGCTAGCAGAGATGATCTCAAGCCATGCCGTATAAGGCTATTTATGGTACCGAAAGAGGTAGGTTTTACTGAAAGAACAAAATTGACCATGCTTCAGCTAGCATTCAGCTTGCAGGATTAATTAGAGTGATTTGTTTTGCTTTGGCAAGTAAAGCTTTAGGTAATCAAATTCAATCTGAGACAGGATGTCATGGTAGAAAGTAACCATGAATGACACTGGCCGGTTTGAAGATTTTTCTGGTAAAATAACTATTAAAGCTGACAATTCAGGTCTGGCGTGTGGAAAACACTATATTGTAGTCTGGGCCACAGATCACATGGGGAATGAAAGTCTTCATCCCAGAAGGTGTAATTGTATAGTGTATGCATACGCTGTGGGTTCATGTCAACTATGCTTTTAAACTCAGATGCAGATGTAAACATTGCCAGTTGTAAAGGTCTTTCCTCCAGCTGTCTAAGTGTTTTTAAATGCTAAAGGTGATCAGAAGTGAAATTCAGACCCAAATTGAAACACTTTTCGCTTTTAATGTGTTTCAGTAAAATGTGAGTGTTCAAAATGAGGCCCAAGGTCACATTCATCTCTAGAGAAATACTCTACCTTCTCTTCTTGAAAAGAGGAAGATTAATGAATTGTATAATTGAAGAATTAATAGAGTTAAGCAGAGAAAGACAATGACTGTGATTGATTTTGAAGTTCTGGCAGTTTTCAAAGCTTCTGGTCACCGACAAACCCCAGTATTTTATCCTGAGTAATCCATTTCACATCTCTTTCCCCAAACATACCACATCACTACTGAGAGTTTCACTCTCACCCAGAAAGCCCAGGCATTACACTGATGGACAGCAGCAGATTTCCTGGGCATCTCTGAAGCTAGTTTTGTCCTTTTGTACTCACTAATTCCTTGCTTCTCTAACTACGCCATGCACACCTTTCATTGCAAGCTTTGTGTGGCTTCTGGCTATGAATGAACACATCAGGCTTTTGGTGCAAATTCCGCCTTTCTCAACTCCAAGGCACTCACTGAGGGGTGCTGCTCTATGGACTGCTGCGTGCGCTCAGCTGAGGCCTGACGCAGGAGGGATGCAGTGCCATTGTGAACTCTGTTTTTGTAGCAGTGTGCTTATGTAGACATGTGCCAAAATTCCTCTTTCTTCTGCTGCTTTGGGGTGAGTTCTGCACCCACCTATTGCTGATGCTATGGTTTTCCTTAGGGAGGGCAGTATTTCAGACAGTGCTTCCTATAGATATATATTTATGTATTATATATATTTGTACATACACATCTGTATGTATATATATAAATATATGTTACAGCTTGTTCAGATTCTTTTGGGATAAATGGAGCTAACATACTGTTTCCTAAGCTTCAAATGTGGCTATTTGCCATATGCAAGGGAAATGTTATGACTTTGTTTAATAAAACAAAGAGGAATTTCCAAGCTGGTCCAAAAAAATCTAGGACCTGACCCTGGCCAGTGTCAGATGCTTCAGAGAAAAATGTAAGGGATGCCACAGTGCATATTTCTTGCATAAACTCATTAATTATACAGAATAAACCAAACGTACTCGCCACAGTTAGTGAGTGAATATTAGCCATGCACTGTAAGAACACAAACCATGATTTGAGTCAGCTGTTAGCACCCTGAGTGAGGTATGGAGTTTAAGGAGGTCAGCACAGTCTCCAGCTCAGTCCAAACTTTCTGCTTCTCACACAGATGTATCATTTGTCTTGTCTGTAGTAAGTCTTGGTACAGCAGCAGGGACTGCACATCCTTGTCACTAATTAAACCGTGGCGTGTTTGTCTCTGCATGGTCATGGTGTAGCTAGCCATTTACACCTGAAGAGTTCATACATAGAATCATCAATCTCTTTCTGCTGGTTGCTGACCCAGTTCTCTGTGGTGTTTCTCAAACATTCCCGTTGCAGGCTTCGCTTTCAGTTTCTGGAACTCTGCAGCAGGGAAGTCTCTGTAAACTGACAACAAGATACTGATATATAGGGGTGTAATGAACTGCAAAACATCCTTGAGCTTATGCTCTGCTGGACAGCTTCGTTTCAATATTCTTTAAAGAAAAGGTGATGGTAGAGGGCTTAGCTGAGAAAATAGGGTGCCTTTCCCAAAGGCTTAGAAATGCCCTGAAGTCGTGTCATTTCCCCAGCAGTTTATGTGAGTCTCTGGGACTTCCCCTGAGCTTACAGTTTCATACAGCAAGGGGGTTGTGCAGACCAAGCTTCAGTCTCTGACTGCTCATCAGGGCAGTGATACCACCAAAAGTGAATTGGAGCATTTCCACCACTCATAATGGCTAACTTGCTTGATTTTACACTGCCCACGGTTGCAGTTTGTCGTAACACAACCATACCATCAGTGACTCAGAAAGGCAGCTCAAAGACCAAATGTGGGGTCAGTCAAAGTGAGTGCTGAGGTGTGACTGCAAACCTGCTTAGCTGGACTCTTCCCCTTCCCACACCTCCCGCACCTTCAGGGCAGGATGAATAGAGGGGAGATAGCTCGGATGGGTCCCTTTGATTTCCCTTAGCTCTGAAGTCACTCTCCTGATGAGGAGCTCCAGGCATGTGCAACAATACTGCCACATCTGCTGTGGTTTGGGTTGTGTGATGCTGAACTGTGCAGTTGTCACCATGCTTCTCCCCGGGGCTGCCAGAGGAGAAACCAAACCAGCTGCTCTGCACCTCGGCACTCGGACATCCACGCTGCTGAGCGCTGGCTATGGGAGGAGAGCACCTCTCAACTAGCTAGAATTAGTAACTATGAATCATCATAATAACTTATTTGTACTGCAGAAACTGAAAAAAGCCAAATTAATAGCATGTGTCTGATTTAAGGAACAAAACCCCACAAAACCTGAAAAGCATCTTTGTGAGGTCTATTTAAATGTTTGGAGGCGATTCTGAGGCAAGCATCTAAATTTAGTCAAGTGATTCAGGAGATACATTAGCCTACATGATACCAGCACTAACTTCTCTGGCTGACAGCCAAAGCTTCAGGGCCAGATTATGAGCTGGTAGGAGGAACACTCACTTGTCTTAAGGAAAGCAGTGCTAGTTGCTTTTATTCTTTTACATATATATTATATGATTAAAATATGTGGAGAAAGAACGTGGGATATAACTAGTAGCAAATACTCTTAATTTCTGACTCACTGACATCCAGGTATTTTAAATGCACTGGTGCATTCAGTTACAGACTTCATGTAAGGCAAGTAGGATGCTTGTAGGAATAAGTATTCTATAGCACAGCAAACTTAAGAGACTTGCCCAGTATTTCTGAATAAGTGAATACATGTACTTTGAAACAGTGGATGAATATCCAAGAACTGAAGTTCCTTAGAAGTTAAGTTCAAGATGTCTCCAGAAATGTTTAGTCAATGGCAGAAACTTCCTAAGTGACAGCTCGTTTATGCCTTCCTTCTGACCTATTCATCCTCCTTATAAATGAGTATCTTGCGTGGAGCTGTGGGCTACTGAAATAGCTCCTTCTGATGAACAAAACACTCATGAAATTTGCAAGGGTTTTTGGAATCTTCCCCCATTCACCTCAGCTGTAGTCAGAGTTTGCAGCCCCTCTGTGACACTGGAAGTCCCAGCTCAAATGGGACTAATCTTGAATCAACGAATCCTTTCAAAAGCAGGAAGAAAAGGTTTTGCTTATCACAACGCTGGTCTTTTTGGTGAGGTGCATCAGGACTATCAGTGTTGAGAAACTGCTGCATCAGTCCTACATCTAGTGCTTGTGTAAATGGTGATGCTGGGAAGACCCGGGCATATGGCTGGCGCCAAGGCTCTGAAGTGACCTAAGTGCAGAGCGGGCTTCATGGCAGGCCACAGTGCCCACTGTTACATCAACCCAGTTATCTGTGAGACCATCCATTAGCATTTCTAATTCCAGGACACTTTATCCAGACCCTAGGTACCTTACCCTATTACACTATTAATTTCTGTCCCAGCTTTGGACACTTGCACATAGCGGAGACTACGCTGTTTTGTAATTGCTTTATTAAAAGTGCAGATGAAAATCAGCTAGAGCTGCACCACTGGCAGCAAATGAATTTCACTTAGAAGCTATTACAGTTAGCAACCCCAAATTATCCTCATCCCAGCTGGAGTGGTGCCTCAGTCAGCAATTCACCTTTTAAAATGTTCTTTGTGTGAATAAGTCAGAGGAAAAAAAAAAGAAGCTAATTGGCCTTTGTTGTAATTTTCATTGGTGCATCTCCAGTGGATCTTTTTTGCTTAACATTACGACAGAGTAACTCAGAAGCTCTGTGTGAACCAAAGTAACCACTTGGATTGATATTACTGCCATGGAAAACGGAGGTAAACCCTCGGGGTGGAGATTCAGCTTTTGGCTCGTACAGACTCTTGTACAACCGATGAGACAAGATGGTATCTTTCCTAAATTTTGGCAAGGTTTCAACTTGGACTAGGGCAGCCGTGGCCACATCTTTGGTGTTGCATTCTGGATGCCTTAGTCCGCAAGAGCACTGGTGAGTGCTGTGAGACACCCAGCCAGTCCAGAAACACCTCATATGCCTCACGCTGCCAGGGCTACCTATTCTTGCCATTCTCCATGCACAGGTGAGTTATCCAGGGGCTGCACTCTCCTGTTCTGAACTGGACATGGAGGCTCTTTGTGTAGGGAAGGCCATTTGGGTCTAAGGAAGATAAGAAATGCTGTCACAGCCACCAATAGTGCAGAAGGCAGCTCCATTCCTTACCCTACCACATGGGTATGGTGAGGTGTAGATCTCAGTACCATGTGGTGCTACCTGCAGAAATGCAGAGGGGCTTCAATTTCCAGTGAGTGCTCAGGATGCTCAGCACTTCAGGAGCTGTTAGAACCTTAAGATTCAGTCACTAATACAGGGCATGCTGTTTTTTTGCTTGCAGAGGTGAGAACAATTTAAAGAGCAGGAAGTGTAAGAGGGAGAGGTTGAGATTCAGGGACCCCCACAGCCTGCTGGAAGCCATGCTCTAGCAACATCAGACTGAATGGCTTCAGAGGTGCTTGGAGCTTGCAGGGTCTGTGTCACACTGAGATGGTGAAACATCACATCACCTTTTTTATTACTTGCGTGACTTCAGTGGCAAAACATCTCATTCACAGAACAGGACAATTGTAAACGGAACAAAAAGGGGGCCAAAAGGCCCAGTAGCTTGCATTCAACTGAGAAGCCAACTAATAAATCTGCTTTCTTTGGAAGGAACCATGTATTCCTGGCAAGTCTCTCCACACTTGGTGTGAAGCAAGCCACCAGCAGCAGTGGTAGGAGAGGGGCTTCCAATATGAGCTGTCCAAGAAAACTCACCCTTCAGGGAGATGTAACGCATGAGACTCTGAACAAATATAGTCAGAGTTTGGGAGCAGATCTTCACTTTCCTGGAATGTGGTCATTTCAGTACCATGTTATTCCTTTGTTAAATGTGTCGCCTTCTGTTCAGTTGTTCCTTATGTTTCTCAGTTTAGATCAATTCTTACAATGAGGTTACTGATGGCAAGATGATGGCATTATGTGACCCATGGCTACTCATTTCCATATCTAATTATTTGGTTTGCAACTAAATAAATAGGCTCTCTTTCTGCAGAATCTTATCATATAAATTTCACAACAATCAGCATGAATGGCCCGCGTGATCTTTGAAGCCTTTTGAGCTACAACAGTTAAGATATACCAGCTCCTGCCATGCCAGAGAGCCATGTAGTGAACATCTAATTTATCTGCTTTTGACTCTAATTTATCTGCTTTTGACTCTTCAGCCCAATTGTGTATTTACAGTTTTGAGAGGAGACACTCCTTAGAACAATCTCAAGTCATCCTTGTAACATCCTAGCACCCCATTTTAACCCCTCCACCACCGTACTCCTATGTTTTCCCGTTATCACTTAGCTTAATGTGGCATTTTAAAACCACAGTTTACTTATATACCAATACATTCTTGTAAAATATTACTTTGCAAAATGCCAGAGCCACATGGTTGGCAAGAACCTGAAACTAAGATGCTTATTTAGGTACTTATTCAAGTATTGGCATTTGTCTTAATATACAAAGTTTTTGATGCCCTGACAGCAATTCTTCTGTCCATATAATGAATCCAAAGGGCAGAAAGAGCAGTCCTGACCTTATTCTTATTAAAGCCCTGTTTTAAAAGTATTACCTGTATTTTTCTGTCACCTGTGATAGGATTGCATGTTACCCTGTCTAAATATTGATATTAGGAGGAGAGAGCAGGAGATGCTGAGTACTTTCAGCTCCTTTTCATCCTTTCACCTATCCCAGAAGTACTCTGACTCTGGGGAAGAAGGAGCAGATGTCTGCCTTCTGTAGCGCTTCTGGATGGCTGCTTTACTCCAAGCTGCAGAATAACAGGTCAGGTAGACAATGTAAGGATGTTTTGCACTGCAGAGAGTATAAATTGCAAGTATTGGAACTCCTCCCTTTATGCAAAGATGGGCAGGAACCAAAATTGTAAGAGCAACAGGGTTTCACCCCAGTTTCATTAGCATGCACCTCTTCTGGCTCCACAAGATTCCATTCTCCTGAATGGTGTTTACTATCACTTGAAAGAGGTTACTGATGGAACCAGCTTCATCTCTTGAAAAACCCAGTGTGATTGGGGCTTTTTTCAGAATCATTGGGAAAATTACCAGTGGCACAAGATTTTAGGGAATTCCCATTTTTCTTACAACAGAGTGAGGAACCATCAATGAGTCCCGTTCTCCTAAGCCAGGATCATTCCTTGAGCACAGGAAGGCTTTGACCACTAACAACTACTGCTAATACTTCCCAAAGTGTCCAGTTAGGGACAGGGTCTCACTGTTCTTCCTGTGTTGACTCATGGAGAAAGACAGACACCCATAGAAAATACATCAGACCTTAGGGGGACAGGCTCAGTCTGTCACTCATGACTATGCAGACATAAGGGTTAATTCTTATCCTTCTGATTGACTCAACCACTTGCCTACAGCCAGGTGAGATGAATGCAGACCTAAGACATTATTCAGTTACGAAACACACAAACTCAGCCCGGATCTCAGACTCAAGATCTTTCTAACCCTTGTCCTGGCAAAGGCAGGACAAATGGTTCTTCAGCTGTGCCCATAAATGGGTGGTTTCAGTCCTTGGTGAGACCAGTGTAAATCCACTGATTCTACTGGCCAAATGATGCTGCAGGATCATAACCATGTATGTGTATGTATATATTGGTTATATACAGTATAAGCAATAGAAACATAACAATAATCCTCCTGGTGATACATGAGACAAAGGAGAACCCAATTCATTTGTCTTTTACTTGTGGCAGTTGCAGAGGTGTGTAGGAGTAGCGAGCGGTTACTTTAATACTGAAATGAAGTGTCTGTGATACACAAGACACAAAGGAACACATCTGTCCCCCAAAACAGCAGTAGTATTACACAGTAAGTTTTACAACAGAGTTGCCCTTTGTTAGTCCAGTGGGAAATGATTCTTTCAGTACACTTCCACTTATCTTTCTGAGCCCAGCTGAGTTGGATTGTACTTGCCATTATAGCAGAGAAGATGCATACAATTAAGTTATGGGGAATGAAAACAAGATTTGTTTTGTTTCCTTCTGATGTGCTAGTATTTATATGAAAGGCTTCCAGTTCAGTGCTCAGTGTATTTCCACAATCTTCACATCTGTATTTGAAAGAGTAACTGGAATGATGACATCCCGTTGTACCCAAAATAGACTGGACTACTGAGGGGAGATGTCATGAAATGACATTTAGTAAAAACTGCTCACTCTTCCACAGCCCTGTTCCCTGCCGTGTCCTTCATGCCAGTTATTGATCACATCTTCACTCGATGCAAAAAGCCTCTCTTTGAGCCCATGCTTTAAATGTAATCATAAAGTAGGTCATTGATTAACTGGGAGTATGACAGACAGCTCCTCCAGTCAGGTCCTGTCGTACTGTAAATCTTGAGGGATGCAAGCAGGCGATGAATCAGTAATGGGAAAAGAAATAAACCCACAGGTTTAGTGTTTCGGGAGGACTTCTCTCAGCAGCACAGTTAGCAGCGTTACCCTCAGCTAGTTGATGGCTATGCAAATTTACAAGAGAACCTTTTGGATTTCCAAAAAAAGAAAGAGAAGAAACAAACGTGTAAGATGAAATCCGCTTACCCGACTGCAGCACACAGGGAACTTTTTACTTTGCAGGCAACTAACTTACATGGGCTACTCCTACTCATTGTTCTCTACATTTAGATACAACATACATAATTAAGCACTGTATAATTAAGCAGTTTTACATGCATTGGTTTCCACTGCACTGTCTTCTGGCAGGACTTCCTTAAGAGCCCTTATCCCAGGTCCGCTCCACGGCTGCCCACTCCAGCCTGGCCTCCAAGCAAAGCGTCTGTCAGCAGGAGAATGTGTGCATCGCTTGCTCTGGGGAAGCCTCCGGGTGGCTCAGCTCCAGCCACGCCGTGCAGGACAGTCCTGCAAGCAGTTCTGCCACCCTACGCACCTCGTTGTCCCAATCTACCCATTGCCCACAGGCAGCACAAACATCTTCTTACTGTTTTCCTGTGCCCTCGCACTTTCCAAGCAAAAACTGCTGCACGCACAAGCCTTTCATTAGCTGTGTTGCACCATTAATAACATCTAAGGAAGGCTGGTGCTTTTACCACAGAGCAATTCCCTGTCAGCATCTCACTGGGAAAAGAACAGAGAGGTGGCTTTGAGCCAAAGTTAGCCTTATCCCGACCATGCTGAGTAGCCAGTATTCCCTCTTCCCCTGCCCTCGCTGGGTTTTATTTTTGCTCCAAAATGGCTCACCATGTGCCATGGCCAGCATTGCTAGATGTCAACTCTGCACATCAGTCAGTTCAGAGAGCAGGACAATGTTGGCTCAGCACTATGCCGTGTGACACCCAGCAGCTTTTACACGCTCGTGTGTTTGACGCGATTTTGCCTAAGCATGTAAAATGCTGCCTCCTCACTGCCTCCCACTTTCCCAGCCAGTGTAAGCTAGCTCAGCCACGGGCATCATTTTGTTTCAGACACTATCACAGCCCGCAGTCAGTCTACATAAACATATCGGTGTGCATAGAAGAGAAAATGAAGCAACTGGCATTTATTTACCTATTCTTGACTTACAGCTATACTCTATGGACCTTATCTTCACCCGAGCATCTCTAGCCTTTCTGTCTCGTGTCCACGTCTCTGGTGCCCTGGCAACTCCAGCCCTACACTCTCTCTGCCTGTAGCTAAAGTAACCTGAGCCAAGCAGTGGCTACTTTCATAGGTTTAAGGGAGAAAATTATGCAAGTGAATTAACTCAGGTAGCATCAACTAGTTTTAAGTCAAACCTACGATGTTTATTTTTAGCAGAATCACACAAATATATATATATATGCATACAGCTGACAAATATTCAGAGACCTGCAAAATACTGTCAGAGTGCCCTGCATTTTGTACAGTCGTCATGTTTGTGCAAAAAAGAATTGAAGTGCTATTGAATATTGCCAGAGTATAAGGGTCAGGTCACTGCCAGCAGGCTTAGTTTGATTCTGTCATGTCTCATTTTTACTTTTAGATATTTGATTTGACTTTTTAATCAAACAAGTAGGAAAATCAAAGGAGGCTGAAAAATAATTTAACATATTTATGTTTGCTGAAAGTAATTTTACATTAAAAAATAATTAATTGAAAACTTCAGCCCATTTTTTTCCCCAGAGCTTGCTTCTTTCATTTGTTCTTTTCTTTCTTCCATTCACGATCATTCTCTTACTTTTTATTTGAAATATCAGCACTTGTACCTGATCTTGACATCCAATTTATCAAAGGTGGAAAATGCAGCAGTAGGTCTGCACGGCAGAGCTGAATGTTTGATACTATCAGCAACTCTTAGCTAACAATTACCTAAATGCTACAGGTGTGAAAATGATCTAAATTACATTAAATGAAGCAGAATACTGGAAAATGACCAAGATTACTCAGCAGTTTCAGCTCAGGAAATCCACTCATTGCTAGAATTGAAAAAGCCTTTACTAGTCCCTTTCCAGCAAGAACACTGAATACAAGGGTTCAGAATGGCTGTGTATTTCCTCCGCTGAATTCATCCACTGCCTATTCAGACAAAGAGTGACTTCATAACCACATTCAGGAATGACATAAATCAGGAAAACACTACAGGGGCTATACAGAGTTTTAGGAATAACCATCCCGAATCCTTGGGGTATGTGCTCCTGAAGATCTGCCACGCTATTACCCAGTCACAGGGACTGGAATTTCCTCTTTCAGAGTCCTCTGTGAGGTTTCAAGGGAATTGAGGTACTTAAATGCTTTTTCAGATACCCATTCAGTGGTTATGTAGCTGAAGGGAGGAATAGCCTTAAAGCCTAGGATATAACGAAGAGCTAAACATGAACACATCCCACCCTTCCAGGCAACCTGGAATGGAATTGAGCAGAGACTGTCAGAGCACTGGGGAGCTTCCATCACCCGGACAGGTGAGATGCTGAGCAGGGACAGTGGCTTTTTCATGTGGCTCAGGGATTGGTTCTTAAATGCACCTGAAAGCATTTAAGGTTGGAAAAGCAGTAAATACACCTGTGGTTTTCTCTCTTGTAGGCTTACTCAATTGATTACTCACAGGGTCTCCGTTTCTGTAGGCATGACTGGATGTTTTTAGGCTTGAGTCTGTGAGCTTCAGTTTTGAGGTTTCTCCTGGGAAAAGTTGTGGTGAAAGAGAAGGAAATTCCATGCATCTTCTCCAGGCTCTGATGGCCTCTGGTGGAAGAGTGATCCTCCCGCAAAGGTAACTCAAGAACAATTGTTTATGTCATTTGCTGCAGCCAAGTATTAAATCACCTTTGCCAAATCCTTTGTTCTGAGCCTGCTCTATGGTTACCAGAGTGGATTTCCCCTACTCATAGCACACTTGGAAAGAAACTCCCCCAAAGTGGCAGAAAATGTTAATTTCAGAAGCTGATGGAAAGCACAAGGGAATTTTGCCTCGTTTTTGATAATTTAAACTAGTGTTCATCAACCCACTTTAATCGTTAGGGAATGCTGAAGAAAGAGCAATGTATCAGAAGATGAAGTGTTGCTTCCAGCAACATTTGATAATGAGTTTACTAAAATAGACACTACTGTACATTTTTGTATAAAATGCAGCTTAAAATATACAAAGCATATTGAATATTGACTCTCTGGGGAAAGACTACGTGCTGAGAATATGTTCTAAGCAGATAAGTGTGTGTAGGTACTTAAGTGTGTATTGCATATATATAGGGAGAGAATGATGAGTTTTTATGCAGAACAGGTTTTCCATTCTCCACTGTTTAGTCAAAAAGAAGCAATATCCTAGAAGATTTAACTCTGAGTAAAACACTGGAAGTAGAATTGTTACTGAGTAGTATTATTGAATGAACCTGAGCGAAGAAAAGTATTTCTGATATTCTTTACGTGCATTTTTTGCAACATGCTAGCTATTTTTAACAGTTATTTTGCTAACAAATCTTATTTACAGCTTGGTTCAAGCACTGAAATATTTGGGCTATGTGTTGCAAGTTGGCAACCCTGATTGCCCAGTGAGTAAACAGCATGCTGAACATGGCTTTGAGTTTGTCCTTGTGGTTGTACTTAAAGACTAGAAGCCCAAATCCAGCATTTAGGTGCCTCTGACACTCACAAAGCATTTTGCCCTCAGAGCTTCTTGCAAAACCTTCAAGGGGCTTATGCTCTTCTGCAAGGTGTGCCTAAGGTTACCCATCCTAATGACACTAGTTCCCTCCTCAGTTCAACACAATTCACCAAACTGATGTTTATTCATCTAGCCAAAGGGCCCAATCCAGTAGACGATTTCCAACTATGGTTAATGCCTTACAAAAATAGGCAGAGGCAGCAGCACTGGCAAGTGACCCTCCCCTCCTCAGTGTACAGGAGTTAGTATATGATTCACAGGATTTAAAAATAAACAAGTTTTTACTAATACTACTAGCACATAGCAATAGCGTCTGAAGGGCAATATTAACTGCCTGACATACTAAGTAGATGATACACAGACAACTTATCTGGAATGGAATTAGTTAGCAAACTAAAACGTAATAGGAGTAAATCCAGGAAACATCCTCCCCTTGAGAAAAATGAGAGAACAAATTCAGAATGCATTTGCCATGCTATGGGGAGAAGGGGAAACACAAGTCTGCAGCCTAAAATAAGAGGTTAAGGCTCTTCTATTTACACAGATTTTTACATATCTGATAGAACCAGGGCCTCTGTTTTGTAATGAGATTAGCTGATGTGAACCTGACTGCATCTGTGCGGCATCACCATAACAAGTGGATGACTAATGGTGGCAGTGGATTTGGTTTCCAGGCTGGGCTGTAAGATGGTCAGTCGACCAAATAGCTGTGCACATACATGCCCATGAGCAATGCTAGTTCATTCAGTGCAGTGTATGCAGAGATATATTACTTGTGAAATTTCCCTGATCTTTAGCAGAACTAAAGAAAAAGTAAATATTAGAGCTCCCCAAATAGATATGAGATGGAGTGAAAGATGCTTTTCCTATGTAGCTGTACAAACTGGGGTATGCTGGGTAAATATATATTGTATATGGAATAGCAGGAAGAATATGGAAGAAATTAAATCTGTTTCAGAAGAAAAAGAAATATAGGGTAATTTTTTTTTTCCATGGAAATTAAGAAAAGTGGAAGAGGAGAAAGCAGGAATAGTTTCAGCCTTCCAAATACTCATTTACTTTGCATTCAGAGCCTTTCAATGACATGCCACAATCAAAACTCCTTCAAAACAGAACTGACACTATTTTGCTTATTACGCAGTTGGTGAGGTCAGCTAAATAACTTCATTTTTCATAGCCTCCTATTTCCCACTTGATATTCTGAGCGATGGAAACAATTAAAATTGGAAGAAAGAACAAGAAACTCCATGTTTCAATCAAGTAATCCGAAATCCACCTGAAGAGTAGATGTTGTGCAGTTGTTTGTCAGTGTAATGGAGCTGTGTAAATGATTTTATTTACAGCCTCAGGCTTTCCTAACAGCTTTGCATATTTGTGTTATCTTTGCTTAATGAAAATACTGAAATAGAGGTATTTTACTTCTGTTTTATTAACTTCACATGTTGAGCTGAGAACACCTACAGTATCTCAGGCAAGTTGGGGCTGTCATTAACGTCATGTAGACAAAAAGCAGGAGGATGGCATTATTCTGTTACTCTGAAATGTTTCTAAATGTACCTTGCGGATTGCTATAACCGTAGGATGGTTATGTCTGCTGGTGACTCATGCTGACTCACCCACCGAGCCAGAATTTACTGAGCCTTCTTCTATGCCCACACACAGTGATATGATTTCCAGTCTGAGTGAATTCTTTAAAATTTAATTTAGTAGGCTTTAACTATAGAGACAGATACACTTCTTCAGTGGTTGCCTTAATTTCTATTTATGCCTTATTAAATGTGTGTTCGGATTATGTTTTCCAGAATCCCTTGAAATCCATTTTTAAAATAACGTGGATAAGTGCAACTGTACTTTCCAAATATGAAGGTCTGTCTGAAAACACTGCCAGTATACAGAAGCAGTGAAAATTTACAGATGCTACAGACCTAAAGGCCTAATACATAATCACTTCAGCAGCAGTGCATGTGAGCCTTGACCATAAGTCCCTCGGCTTAGGCAATGAATAATTAATAAAAAGACAAATTGACCTTATTCCTTTTTTTATTTTTGAGATTGGAAATCATATATTACCCCACTGAAGTAAAGAGAATTAAATGGTATAAAATGAGGTGTGAAAGCAATTCTTGAAATGTTACTACAAATATCTTCAGACTGATTTTGGGTTTTCTGAAGTAAATGGGAATTGTATGGCAGGCTTTAACAGCAACATGATCAGTCCAATTATTTGTGTCTCTTGAGGTCTGGTCAAAATCTGATGTGACGTAGCAGCCTGAAAAGTAATTCTTGTTGTTAGAGTACAAGCTGCAGTGACCGAAGAGAAGAATGCCAGTGAGATTCTCTCTCAGAAACAAAGAAATGGCTTCCCTTCCATCTCACATTCTTTGATACAGATTCATACATTTGTTAAATCAGGATTTATGATAATCTCATCCTCCCTCCAGGATTCTTTGCCCGCCACACAAAGACTAAGGGAGAGAAAAAAATAGTTTGCTTGGACTACTCCTGCATGCTTTGCTTTTTAAACTCTTCTGACAAATGAACGTTCAAGCAACAGAAAATGAGATACATGTTTCCAAAGAAACACAGTCAAATGCTTCAGTAAACTCACCGAGACTTTCGTTCACCTTGCTAATATGCTGAAGGAACAGTTGATGCCCCCAAGCCGTGTATCCTTCCCTCTTTCTGCAGGAATTTACGTCATTTCTCAAAAGTGTGTCAGCTTTGACAGTGTTTTAGGGCTGCGTGGTTTTCTTCTCTTGCTCATGCAGTCAGTCAGGCATGATTCCTGATCTGCAAGTTTGTCTATGATTCTGTCTTCTCATCTCTGGGATTCACTAAATTGCCCTGTCCTCTAAACCTGAAAGTGCTGGATGAGTGGATACTTCATCCCCTGTGGTTTCTGCTTCACTGACTTCCTCGTACTTTGGGTATGCAGTCCTTTGTTTTGCTTCTGGAAAACAAAAATCCCAGACTTAAGTCTTTAGTCACACCTTCTTGCCCACATCATTGTTCACACAGGGCTTTCTTGTAGTTCTGTCACCAGAATTCAGAAGTTGTTGGTTTTGTGGTTTGAGTTAAATGTGCTTGAAAATAGAGTACAACTTCTTATTGTTACTTCAGCCTTCAGTGGCCATTAAGATTCTGTATGTAATGGGGCATGATACAAGGAGAACCACACAGCTGTATGACAAGGTTTGAATAGAAGTTGAAATATGTGTTTCTGTCTCAGTCCCTGTAAGTTCTGCCTATTAATGTTCCTTCTCTTCCTATTGCACTGCCAGTCACAGTCTGCACTTTATCTGAGACCATCCACGCGTTCTGTCAACCTGGTATGTACAAAGGACTGGGCTCTGCTGAACTCCTGCCAGGTGCTCTGTACTAGAGATGCCCACCTTTAGTGACAGGAGGGGCCCAAATACTGCAGTCCATCCTTTGCTGCAGGACACAGCATTTCCTGAAAGTGCCATAATTACTGAATCTATACAACAGGTTCCTTGCAGCAGGTTTCCCACACTGAAGAGATGAATGCCCAGGAAATAGAGCAGTTAAGAGTAGACTGGTATTGCCAAGTAATTCAGATGTTGCATTGTTGGTCTCCTTTCCAAGCAGCGCCACAGACCTGTGAGGCGAAAAGACTGATTACTGGATTAATTGTCCTGACAGTAGCTCATCTCTAAAAGCACTTTTTCTCAAGAGGCTCTGGTCCTTCCTGTGTTCTATTTCTGGGCAAGAACAAGGCCTCTGGAATGAATGGTGGTAAGAAGTAGGCTACTGCCGCTACCAAAGCAAGTCATCTTCCCTACAGCCTATTCCAGAGGGCCACAGATGGAATCCACAAACCCAGAAGTCATAGCCACTGGAGACTGAATACCTCTGCTCTTTTCCATGTCTCTGCAAATACTGCATCTTCCTTTCTTTTACTCCTGATTTGCAAAGCATATAATGAAAATGTTATAGCAACGTGCTAGTAACAGAAAAAAGTAACATTCTTTTATCAAGGAGTGAAAACTCCCAAGCCCCATTGAGCAGTGCAAATAAGCAGTTTATGGTGTTTCAGCTAACACCGGCCTATCTCGGATAAACATCGCATGATTGCAAAGCTTGTATCCAAAGGTCCCTCTCTAGCTGAATAAACGGGCACTGAGGTTTTCTGTATCTCTATAGCTTGTACACTGCTGGCATCCAGTTCTAAGTATCCTCCTGTGATATGACGGTGCCAGCAGTGTGTTTGGCAGTGTCCACTATGTACTTACCTATGCACTTAGGACACGTCAGCTGTGAAGTCTCTCTTACTATTTTTCTTCAAACCCTTTCTGGAAAAGCTGAGCTTGTTACCATTGAAGAGCTTTGCACAGTAGGACTCTCCAGTGTCGTCATTTTTGCTTTCCAGCTTTCAGGATTGTGCTGTTCTTACACCCTTTCGCAATGGAATCCAGTATTTATATTTCTTGAATCTTCTTCTAGAGGCAAGATGCTCACTTGGCTTATCCTGGTAGTTGTATGCTCTGCAGTTCCTAGGGCACTCTCGCTTGACTGCCTTTGAGTTCCACCTATTCTTCAGCCTTGCCTCTCCTTACCTGTGATACGTTACATCCTCAGTAGTGTTAGAGCACTGAGTAACCTCCAAAAGATCTCAGTTGGGCACCTGCAATTGTGCAATCGTATATATTTAATAAATGCCCCATTGGAAAGACTTCTCCCCATAGTGTAACACTGACTCTTGCTAAAAAAAGCCCTGGTTTCTCCAATTTTCCCCAGGCTGTGGGTATCCTAAAGGTATGTGTGCATTTGGACTTGATGCTTCTTCAGAAATAATGTGCCTTATGTTTGCTACAGTTACTTGAAATCACTGTCACTACCAGGCAAGGTTAAATAAGGAAAAAAAGATTAAACTAGCAAAGCAGGGGTTAAGTTTCTGATTACAAAATGGAAACAGACTTAAAGACACAAACAAAAAGCATAGGAACAAGAAAACGTAATTTCAGTGTGTACCGTGTTCTGGCAGTCACCCACAGCCTGCCTCCGGGAGCCAAGGAGCCAGTACAACTGTACTTCAGGCTGTACTTCTCAGTTGGGTTTTGCCTGCCTCCACCTAAAGTATGAGGGACTTCCCACTGTAAAGGGAGGGTAAACCTCAGTGCATTTCTTTGGCCCATCTCCCGTCCTTTGCTTCCTTCAATTTAGAGAAAATTTACCTTCCTGTTTAGGAACTCAGTTGAACTATAATTTGATTTGGGTCTCCATTTCCCAGACAGCATTACTTCTATTATGAACTTTTTTTTTCTTCCCATGGCTTTTTAAGGTCTTATAAATTACAGATAATAAAACTGTCGGCTGTACACCAGACCCTAACCTCACAGCTTGTGGAAAAATTGATTTCACACATGAGATGTCACTAATAATGATGATAAGTTTAGGGTTTGGAGCATTTCCTCAAATAATTTTCATTCCTCCTCCGCACTTTGTCATAGCAGAGGCTTTACAACTATCCCAGGAACTTCCAACTCTGATTTCCTTAGCCACAGTTAATTATAGATATCCCAGCAGTTTCTCAGAGTTATTTATTCCAGAGTTTCTTGACAGTGAGCAGGCTAATGGGAGGTCTTCTGGGGGCCCTTTCACTTTCAGAAATGCTGCTTTTAAAATGTCAAGTCCTATCACCAAGACATAGTTGGTTTTGTTTCATTTTTGTGCTGCAGAGTGTAAAATTCATGAAACTGCTCATTCCTCCAAAGCTGAACACTCGCATTTAAAATCCGATATCCTCTTGTCACCAGCTTTAGATTATCTTCAAAATCAGACAATCGTTTCTCATCATTCAACATTAGAAAATCTTTTCTAATCATCTGAAATACACTTACTCAGTTGGGTAACAGGTAGCCTGTTAAGAAGGTGTGCTTTACACATTTCACTGACTTAGGAGCTCTTGCGTTGGCAGAAAGCCCCTTTGTAACGTGCACGTTTTAAGCGGCAGTCCTTTGGTGGCGTGTGTGGGAACAGAGTTCATAACGTTCACTGTGCAGAGACAATGTGCTTGTTCTTATTTTATATTTCTCTTTGTCAACTGCAACTACGCATTTGTATTTTTGTTTGTTTCAAAAACACCACTAAACTTCTTTTTAAGGGGGATCAATCTTCTTACCTGGCTTGTATTCCTATCGAGACCAGTGGCGCTCCAGCTTGAGCAGAGCTGAACCCCAAGGTTGTGATCATGATGCTGGCTTCCCTTTGCTGAAACAGGAGGGAGTTAGGCTGCTCAGTATCTCGAAGGAAATACACAGCATACTTAATGTTGACACTACTATTATGGTTGGCATATTTTGATCATCTCATTTCCTCTTTGATCCTGATGTACAGTAAAGTGTGAACATTATCTTTAAGCTGCAATCTGATCTTACTGAGCTTTTAAGTGCAGTGAAGGGCAGTGGATTTTCTCTTCAGCGGCAACATGAACAGCAGGAGCTCTGGAAATTGTAGTGGCAACAGCAGCTTCTGTTGTGACAGTTCTCTCGTAGGTCACCATGGTGAGACTGTATCTGAGTGGTGGGTTTTTTTCCTGTCCAGACACTAACATAATTTCTAGGAGCCAGAAGAACAGCTTATATAAATTAATACCCTTGTTATGAATAATCTCCATGTGGATATGCTTGTAAGAAATATACACTTTCTTTTTATTTTTTTTTTAAGGAATGATTTTCATAACTAGAAAAAGAAGGATTCAGCCATGCTTCCAAAACTAAATACAACATATTTACCTTAAAATGGTTGATCTGTCTGTTAGTATGGGGAAAAAAACCACTGTTGATTGAAATAAAGCCCATAATAACAACACAGAACATGGTCAGATTCATTACACCGTTATCTGTTTTAACATTTAAAATGTTATTTTTTGAACTGCAAGAGAATGCAGGGGATGAGCCTGGATTTAGCATCCAGAAGGCTAAGCTTTTTGGAGGTCCAAATGGAAATGACCGCAATGTGACACAGTGTCTGACGTGCCACTTTGATGGGAATAGCATCTATCAAACCACCCTACAGAAATACAGAAAAGGAAGAATTAACTTCTGGTTTTGGTGTAAGGGGCTCCCTTGGGAGTCAGTGTTCTCCCTCCTGCCAATCATGCTGATCAGCTCTACCTCCTAGCAAGCCCGTGTACTTGCTTACCAGATGGGTTTGCTGTTGGTGAATCTCTTTAACTGAGTCACCACCAAGTGTTTCCATTAGTAAGTTCACAACCAGTCACGTGTGCAGCTGTGGCCTGCCAGGCCAGGGTTGTGGGATGGATACCAGAGAGCACTGCTTAGTTACAAGATCTTAGGGAAACAGAGGCGCTTCACTTGCTGTGTGCTTACTTTTCTTGGGTTGTTTGATTTCATGCTGCTTTTCCGTTCTACTTAAACTGGTATTCATCTTTTGCGTGCATCTATAAATTACTTGGCAGCCCCTGCTGCAGTTCTCTTCTATAGGAAAAGGTTCAGTGACCCACTGGGCACGCATGAAGTTCCTGCCTGAAGACAACATTTTTTCCCCTCAGTCTTTAACAGAAAAAATACTAAAAAAAAGTCATTTCATGACTGGCTTTGCTCATTGTTAACGTTTGAGGTGTGCGTTAGGGCAACCCTTCCCACTGTGCACACTCTGGTTGCTGGTGTTTTTCCCCTCGGTAGGATGATGAGTCACATCCATTCTAGTTTAACAGCTCAGCTGATCTTAGCAGAATGCTCTCACCAGAAACAGCCTCAAATAATACAAACCACTTGCATAGATCAGAATGCTTCTGGCTGATGTGCTGTCCCTTTCTAGGCAGCTTCCCTCACCCATGAGAACAGCAAGTGCCGCAAAGCCACTTCTCTCATGGGGGCCCTCAAGCTGTTGTTCTCCCTCAACAGTGGGGAGAAAAAGAGGTGACAGGGAATGGAAATGTGGGAAAGTAGTTTTTAAATGGCACTGATTTTAGGAAGCACCCTTTGCCACTCTCCTAGGCAATTACTTCTCACAGGTACAGTAAGGAAGGGTAAAACAGCGAATTAACAGTAATGTGGATTAGGAAAAGATCACAAAGGTTAAGTAGGAAGCTGTTAACTCGGTGTCATTAGATTACTATTAGGCACATGCTTAGGACAAGTATAAATGGGCAGGAAAAGAGCAATGGAATTGCACTGACAGTAATATATCTCACTTAATAGCTGCATGTTGCAATGATAATCTCTTCAGATTTTTTATCTTCTTGAAACTCAGGTCTGTTTTTGAATTTTCATAAGAGTGCTCTGTACTGTATCACATTGGATCTATACAGCATTTGAAAGATGTTTGAAAATTGAGAGGATATTATTACTCGAAGTCATCTATTTTATAGAGCCTAAAAGCAAGATTGCCAGTTAAACGTGACTGTCTTCTCTAATAATATAAGCTTAAAAGATGATAAGAATGTAAGTACTGTACACTTGATTATGCTTAAGCTTTTGAACTCTCTTAAAGCATTTTAAGCAATCTTATAACATTTTAAGCTCTCTTAAACTACTTCAGCCAAAGGGTAGGAAAGGTAATCTAAAGTCCAGGTAGTCAGTGACTAACAAACCAGGACAGTAGTAATGATGAAGACAGGTGAGAGTACTTGAAGCAAAAGCTGGTATTCTAACATCAAAGTAAAACGTTTAGGGAGATTTTAGACTGCCAAAGGAGACATCTCAGCCAGAAGTTAACAAAACTAACACTTTTTCAGTCTCTCTCCCATGCCACCTCCAATACTGCATTGAGTTCTGGGCTTCCCAGTAGCAGGAGGAAAAGTGTGAACATATGCTCACAAGCGATTGGGTTACTAAGGCAAATTATTGCTTATCTGCTAGGATGCTATAGCAGTGTATAGTAGCTTAAACTAACACATTTTACTTCAGCAGCTGGAGGAGCTGGGAACATGCACACAAGCAGTTATTACAGCTTGTCTGTGGAGTAGTAACTTATTAAGCCGTGCTAAATCATGGCTTAATTACAAACTGGCTTGACAGCTTGTGGCTGGCTGTCCCTACCCAGTTTAACAACATGAACAAAGCTCAAATGAAGACAACAGGAATAATCATGGCACATCAACCCTTTCAGTTTGTTACATCTCAAAGCCAGCTCATGGCTGCCTGTGTGGAGCTCCAAATAAGCCCTTCCACACTGCCAATTAAGGGCCTGTGTGAAGGCACTTAACCTGTTGCCCAGCCATGCTTAACACTGCGTTTGTCATTCTAATGCTGAAACTGAATGGCATTTCATATCATGCTGTGATAAACTAGAATATTCTGTCCTTCTTTGTCATCTTTTTGAAGGGATGAGCTCCCAGCTGCTAGAGGAAATTTCTGATATTAATCCCCAGATGTCTTGCTTTTATACTCTTGAAGTTAACTATGTTCCTATTTCTCCATCGGTTTGATTGCGTATGGTTTCCTAGCTCTCCTTACTGCTAGTACCTCTGAGCACTGGGTCATTTACAAATTTACTTCCCATGATCTTCTTGTGTCAGCGTCATTAAGGAAAATATCTAAAAAATACCTAACAGGTTTATGGCCAAAACTGATGGGGGAGGACAGGAAGAAAAGAGAACAACCTTTACTCAGATACTTCACCTCTGATCTGCTTTCTCCCCAGTGGATAGTCAGTTACCTTCATTAGTCTCTGGTACTGCTCTTCTAATTACTATCCCAGACTGGTTTGCGTTAGAAAGTACCTTAAAGCTCATCCAGTCCCAACCCCCTGCCGTGGGCAAGGACACCTTCCACTGGAGCAGGTTGCTCCAAGCCCCTGTGTCCAACCTGGCCTTGAACACTGCCAGGGATGGGGCAGCCACAGCTTCTCTGGGCACCCTGTGCCAGCACCTCAGCACCCTCAAAGGGAAGAATTTCTCCCTAATGTCTCATCTCAATCTCCCCTCTGTCAGGTTAAAGCCATTCCCCCTTGTCCTGGCTCTGCAGGCCCTTGTCAAAAGCCCCTCTCCAGATTTCTTGTAGCCCCTTTAGACACTGGGGGCTGCTCTAAGGTCTCCCTGGAGCCGTCTCTTCTCCAGGCTGAACAAGCCCAGCTCCCTCAGCCTGTCTCTGTAAGAGAGGTGCTCCAGTCCTCTGATCATCTCCTCCTCTATCTGGAACTTCAGTGATATTATCAGAGAAAGATGCTAGGTTAAGCTGGTAAGGTCCACCTTTTGTAAACATTACTTTTTCTCATTTCCTGCTATACTTACTTTAAAAAGCTTACTGTGAGACAACTGATTTCATTTGACACTCTTTTCTGACTTCTGGAATGGGCATTATCTGCTCTCTCTGCCCAGAGGCTGCAGACTGTGTTTTATTTTCATCGTATATGTGATACCAGCAATTTCCTTTCCCTCCCAGCCATCCTGCCCTCTAACCCTGTGTTTTACATCACCATCTTTACCGAAAATTGAGACAAAATATGCATTTAATTTTATAATCAGATGTAGACTATATCTAAACCCCACTTCTTCCTCACTGGAAAGAGACATCACTTCTCTCCCACAGTATGATTTCACAGCTGGATAACACCTTGCTGGTTTTCCAGCTATTGTATGCAAGGTCTCAATTAATCTGATTTTCCAGATAAATTCTCCTTTAATTCTCACATTTATTGATATTTGAGGTCTTTCCTAAACCACAGCTTTTTATTATTATTATTATTATTATTTTGCTTTGTTATATGCTCTCTGCTCATAATTCTTACCTCTCTCTTTATGGCACTTCTCTTCCACTTATGCCTTGAAACCTGTAAAACCTTTTGCCTTGGGTAAGATACAAAATCTCAATGGAATTTGCAATTTTGGTTTTAATATACCAAAGCCTTCTTCCACATTCATTCAATGTTCATTATGCAAGCTGATTTTACTGCTGGGTCCCTTCATTTATCACAGTCTGCCTTTCTGAAATTGAGAATGCTCTACTTTCTGTCACCCCTACCTTCTGTCACACAGCTTGTGATCACCTATTCCAGGGTTATTATCTACAGTCAGGCCTTCGAGGGCAGATTCGGCAATCATCCAAAAGCTTTACTTTTTACAGGCTCAGTGACAGTTTGGTGGAGGAATTCATTGGCTACCACAGTAGCATGTATTCCCCAAACTACAAATGGGGAATTTGAAATCTCACTGATTGGTTCTTTGTATCCAAACAGTACCAGTTCTTTAATAATATGGAGTTTTCTAGCTACCTCCAGGGGTCTGTAATGGTCTCACAGCCCTCTCCTCTGAACATGCTCTGTGTTTACCATCTTTTCCAAAAAGAAAAAAAAAGGAACTAAATTTTGAGCTGTTTTATTCCCTGTTATGTTTTATTTGCAGAACATTGCTTCCTTAACATGGAATGTCACTACCCATCTTTATTTCCACTTCCTTGTTTTCTCAACTGCAAATCCCCTCCAATCCACGTGTTCTAGTTAGGCACGCCATGAGTTTTCTTTACTCACAAGGAGGGGGGTCTTGAACTGTTTCGTGAAATTCCTTCATTTTTCCCCAAATGCTGGAAATAGTACATCCACTTTTTAGTTACTTTATTTGACATAGTAACATTACTTGGGTTCTGCCTTTGTGTATGTGTTTTTTTCTTTGTTACCCATCCCACATTCTTCCTATTTCAGATTGCTTTCTTCCTCTTGTTGAGCAAAGCCAAGGCAAAATATTACATGAATCTTTCCAAATTTTCTCTACTCATTTCTTAATATGAAGATGACTTTATTGTCTCTGGTGATTTCCTTCCTTTCTTCACAGATGATGTAACCTTGAAGGGGAACACAGGAAAGTGGTGAAGAACTTAACTGCTGTTGTTTAGTGAATTAATTTCCATGGGAAGTTACTCAGCTGCAAATGAGTTTGTTTGCTTTGCACATAAAAAATACTCATGAATATTCTCAGTGTCTGAGAATGCTTTCTTGTGAAACTAGAGCAGTTGCCACTTGTGGCCAAACCAGCATGAAGGCAAGTTAAAACACTAGATGGGTACAGACTTTAGATGAAAACCAGAGTTTCAGTTTTGAAAACAAGAGGTATATTTGAGATAATGATGTGAAAATGCTGTCAGATCAAGTAGCTTCCCAAAGTTGCTGATATTTTGTCAAGACTTGGTTTACAGCTCATACATTTGAACATGAAACAAATTTAATCACTGTGAAAAGGACAAATTTGTTCACTAATAGCAACAGAACTTAGAAAATACGAGAACTTAAACTCTGTGCTAAGAATTTACTTTCATTCCTTTTAGGTGCAGTGTCAGTTGTTTGCGAATTAACTTTATCTTGTACAATCTTTTTTTCTATAGTTAATCATTATTTTCATCAGCACTAAGAACTGGATGCCCGCACATTGCATGTGTTAGAGTACGCACGTACTTTCCGGCATGCACACATTACTGTCAATCCAACACACGTGTACTCTCAAACAAATATCCTGCTTCAGTAATCTTACAGGACGCTTCACTGGGGCCAGCCATGAAAAGGCACAAAATCCCTAGATTAGCCATTAACTCCACGTTGCCACATACAACCATTATTTCACCTACTTATTACTTCACCCCCCACCCCTGCTGCCCGTCGCTGTGCTGCTTGCCTCTTGCCACACACCTCTTGAGCAATGCCAGTGTTCAGTTTTAGCCCATATAAACCAGCCAGATACGCACATTTTCTAGTGGTTAGCAATGTGCTGTTTACACTGGGTTGAGGACTCGTGTGCATGGTGTAGATTTCTAGTTAATCTCTAACATTTAAGCAGGTCATGTTTGAGAAGCAATAGGGGATATGATTTATTACATTAGAGATAAGGGTAATATTTTGGGAAGTCAATTCTGTAAAGGTTGCACTGGTGGTGAGGTGCTATGATAAGCAAGTATTTGATTATGTTCAAAATTAGCTATAAAACGATATCTGCAGTTACAGCTGAAATGAAGGGGATAAGAACAGTGCCAAATCTAGAAGCCAAGGAGAAAGGCAGGGCCAGAGAGGGTTTGAATGACAACTGAAAAGACAAAGTTGTGATTTCCTGTGGTATTTCTTTATGCTTTTGTTTTAGCAGTCACTGTGGCGAAAATGGCTGCTACCGTCAATTAGAAGGAGGAGTTAGTTAGCAGCTGAGTATACCTTGGTCACACTGAGGAATATTATCTAATGCTGCCTATGGTATCTCTCTGGCAGGTAGCCAGGAGGCAAAGTAGTGGGTGTAAACCAAGACCTGCTAAAATTACAGCCTGGTTCTGTCCCTGCTGAAATCTGTGCAAGGTTTGCCATTACTTTAAAGAGTGGCAGGCTCCAACAAAATTCCTGGGGAATCGCTTGAAATAAAAGCTGTTTCAAAAGGCCAAGAAGTATCTAGGCTGAATGAAATTTACATTCATCAACCTGAAGATATAGCAGTTTTTAGCCCGATTTGTCATTGCTTTAAGAATACATGAATTGTGTTTAAATGCCTACAAGATATAAGCCTGAAGAAAGAAAAAAAAACCCCAAACCCAAAAACCTAGCTAGATATATGAGTATCTTGAGTCTCAGATCATGTGGGCACCACAAAATTAACTAGGTTGATTGGCAGCTGGGTCTGGGCACTCAAATTAGCTTGTCTGTGAGCAAGTTTTCTATGACAGAAGGCTAACTGCAGGCTCAGCGTTCTGGCTGTTTCTGAACTTGCTCACGAGTGCCTGTGCTGAGGCAATCAGGGTTTCATTCTCAGTCAACTCCATCAGCTGGTACAGAGCTGTGGGAAGCAGCACCATCGTGCTGGTGTGACCCTTCCCAATGTGCTGTTGAGGAACAGGCACGCTTAAACCCACTAAAAGCAAAGCTTCGGCTCTTAGAGCTCCAGTTGCATCAGTTACCTGAGCTCAAAGTGCCTCCAGAGCTCTATGCAAGGAATTTCTAAGTGAGCAGTGGTGCTGATGACCTGAAAACTAAAAGCTGCATAGCATTTACTATGGGTGTAACTGGGGACCCTGGAAAAATAACCCCACAGTGTGCCTGTGTGGAAGACTTAGGAAAGAATGCCTGCTCTATAAGGGGAACTTCTTGTCTCCAGAGGAGACAAGGATAAATCAAAATGTTACATAAACTGTGTTGACCCATGATCTCAAGTCCTGCATGTTACAAGCAGACACATGTAGTGTGTGTGGAGGAAACACCACATAGTACATGGACAAGGGATCAATTAATGTACAGGTGGTACATTAAGTTAGGGCACCCGGCAGTGAAAGGCAAGGACATTACTTCTGCCATTCAGCTTACAGGTTAAAACCGATGTCTGACCGCAGTGAGCAGAACTGCTGTAAAGAGCGGGGCAGGAGTCGGGTCCGTCTCCAGAGGTGAGCCCCAGCTGCCTCCCAGTTGACGGAGAAAGGTGTCAATAGCAATGGGTTAGGAGGCATGGGCACATTTTCACGCTCCTTCCCGATCAAACATTTACGTGCGGGGGTCAGAAAGCGACCAAAGACGAGGCGAGCTCCCGCAGGGGCTGAGCTGCGGCCTGCCCCGGGGAGGCACCGGCTCACAGCAGTTGCCCGCTCCTGCGCTGGCCTCCGTGTCCGAGACCAGCGGCCCCCGTGGGCGGGTGGGGGGGGGTCCTTGCGGCAGTGAACGGGGTGCGCACCGGAACGCCCCGCGCCTCCTCCTTCCCTGGGGTAGCTCCGCGCACAGTGGGCGGTGCCGCCGGAGGCCACGCCCCTTCCCCCCGGCCCTACGCTCCCTGATTGGCTGGCGGTGATGTCATCGCGCGAACATACGGGTCCTGCGTGCTGGGGGGGGGGGGGGGTGCCGCGCACCTCTTCCCCTCATTGCCCGGCCCGCAGCCAATCGCCGTGCGGACCGACGCACGCGCCGGGACTGGCTCCGCCGAAGCCCGCCGGCCCTTCCCCAACGCCTTGATTGGCGGGGGCGACGGCCAATCAGGAGAAGGCACCCAGCGGCTGATTCACACCTACTTCGAGGAGCGAGCGATGCGGGACTGGCGGCGCGGAGAGCCAATGGCCTGCAGGCAAACCGCGCCGGGAGGGAGAGGATGTGGCCGGGAGGAGGGCGGCTGGGAGGGGCGAGGGCGCTCGCTGACAGCCGCTTCCGTCAGTCCTGCCCAGGCTGCGAGGCCGGGTAAAACGTGCGGAGAGAGGCAGGGTCCGTGCGGTGGCTCCGTGACTGACGGGAGCCGCAGCCAATTGTGACCAAACACAGGGGAAAGGCCCAATCACGAGACAGGTTTTGGGCGGGGCTGGCGGGTGAGCGGTGAAGGGCTCGACCAATGACACCAAAGCAGGGTAGAGCCGGCAAGGCGACCGGCCAATGGTCCCTGGGAGAGGGCGGGACGGGGTGAGCGACGGCAGCGGCAGCCACTAGGCTGGGGAGGACGCGAGGCGGCCCGTCCGGTAACGGTCGCGGGGCGGTGGGGGTGGGTCCGTGTGCCGTGCCCCGCCCGCCCCTCCCGGGGCGCTGTGACGTGTGCGGTGGGGAGGGCGGGCCGAGCTGCGGCCTCTGGGACAGGGGCTCCCAACATGTCTGCGCTGCTGGCGGCGACTGCGGCCGGCGGCGGCCAGTGCGGGGCGGCCCGCGCCTGAGGCCGAGCCAGGGTCCCCTCACCCGGGCCGGGCCCTGCAACGGCTGCCTGGGGCTGTGACGCCGGGGGACGCCGGCGCTCGTCCTCCGACAGGTAGAGGGGTTAGGGCCCGCCGTGGAGCAGGGGCGAGCGGGTCGTAGCCGCGCCGGGGCGGGTGGAAAGGCGGAAGGGTCCGGGAGGCCGGGTCGGGCCTGGGCGTGCGTGTTGCCGAGCGGCGGGGCCTGCGCCGTGCCGGGGAAAGTGGGGGCTGGCAGCGCCGGCCTGCTCCGGGGGGCGGCGGGCAGGGCCTGCTGCTGCTGAGCCTCCCCGGGGGGGCGGGCGCCGCGCAGGCCCGGCCGACGACTCTTTCCGCCGGGGAAAGTAAAAGAGGGCCGGTGGCCGTACTGACACGGCCTCTCTCCCAGCGGGGGAGCCGGGGCAGGCGCACGGGGGATGGACGGCGAGGAAGCGGCGGGGAAACCGAGCCCGCCGGTGTAGCTGGGGATGGGGGACGGCTGGCCCGCCCTCCGCGGGGCGGGCCGGGGCGGTGGCAGGAGGCCCGGCGGGCCAGGCCCCGCACGCCGACCGCTGCGTGTGGGGGAGCGGGCCGGCCGGGTCCCGCGTGGGTAACGCGCTGTGCCGGGAGGGCAGGGGAAGGGGCCTGGAGGCGGCCGGCGGGCCGGTGCCTGCGTGCGGAGCACGGTCGGGGCGGTCGGCGGGCCGAGCCTGTGCACGTGCATTGGTCGGGGCCGGGGGAGTGGCGGGGTCGGTGTTTACCGACGGGGTGGGGTGGTGGGAGGTGGCGAGCTGCGGAACGGCCTTGATGTTAGAGCGAGAGGCTGCCGTTGGGCCCGAGTAGTGGTGACGAGGTGGTGGTGTGCAGGGGGGATGAAGTCACAGATGGGCAGTGCCTGGGTGCTGCCTCTGGCGTGGAAGGGGAAAGAAGTTGAAGGCAGTTCTGTCTTGTAGTTTGGGACTTGCTGGCTCTGTGAGCCCAGTGGATGTAAACGTGGATATGCTTTTACTGTAATTTGTGGCTAGTTGAAGGCAGGGAGTCATTTTGATGGGCTGGAGGCAGCTGGAAAAATCTCTGTTGTTTTATGTGCTGTGGTAGGTTGAGGGATGTGTTTGTGCTGTGGGGATGCAGACGGTGCGTGAAACCACATGTATTTAGGAACAGTGGTACATGAAGGCCTAAGAATTTAGGAGTGATAGGTAAACAATACTGTGTGTGTTGTGAGAAGTAAGGTGATAACTTGGTTGGCTTCTGGGTGTTGTGGAGGAGGGAGGCTTTGGGTGGTAAGCCTATGTACAACTTAAAGGAACAGTGGTAACAGGTTGCTACAAGGTTCTGAACTTGTTTTGTTTGGTGGCCAATGTGGTTAGACTTAATGTGTGAGACCTTCGTGTGTAATATGAGATGGTATGTAGACAGAAAGGCACTCATGTTCCTACTGCGTGTACGTTGGTTTGCTGCTCGCACCGAGAGCCGAGAGAGGTGCCTGCCTCTCACCAGCTCAGAGCACCCTGTTTCTTGGGCACTGAGATGGGCTAGGGCAGCAAGCAGGGCAGGGAGCCCTGTTTCTTGGGCACTGAGGTGGTCTCTGTCCTGGGAACATGAAAGGTGCTGTCAACTGCTGTCTCACCTCTTGGTGAAACTGAAAGGCAGTCATGTTGGGTGTTTATTGTTTGAGCCATTGGATACAAATTCGAAAGCATTTAGCAAATGCCAGGTGTTGTTGGGGTCATGTTAGTGCTGTTTGGAAGAAAGCCTGTAGGTACCTGTATTTGTGACAGGTGTCAGGCAGCGTAAATTTCTGTCTGTAAGGGCATCAGTACACTCTTGTGGGTAGATTTCCATGGGTCATAAGAAAGTGAGGGGACTTAGGTGAATATGTAGAGGTAGAAATGAATGGTGGAGTCTTTGACAGATTTGTGTACCTTTGAAAAGGGAGGATCTGATGAATTTTTGGGGATTATGCATATACAGGGTGAATATTCTTAGTCTATGTATATATGCGTGTATCAGGGGAATGGCATTTGTGCAAAAGGGAGACTGGAGTTTTCGTATTGCTGAGTTAGTGGGACTGTGTGTGGAGAGGAGGCAAGCGGTTTTGGCTGAGGCTAGGAAAAGTTGAAATGGTGGGGGGAAAAGATGATAAACTGGGTCTGGTGTCCCAGGTACATCCTGAGCAGGTGAGAGCCTGTGGGGATTCTTTGTTCCTCTTGCTATGGAGAGAAGTATTTTATAGTTGTGACAGCCAGTGCAAGCTAAAAAAAAAAAAACAAAGCAAAAAAGTGAATGAAGATCAGGCAATTTGTGACCTTTGTGAATATTATCAGATTAAAGGAGACTACAAAATAATGAAGGGGTTTCTGTTTAAGGTGCTTTTTGTCTGTTTTGTTCTTTTTGTTCCACTGGCTGAATTGGCTGAAACTTGCACTCATAATGGTGTTGATAGGTCAGCAGCACTTAATGTGGTGTACCCCCATATATGTGTGAGCTCGGGCTCAAATGTCTGCTATATATATTTATGATGTGTGTTATATATAACTTTATACACTTTAACAGAGTGCATGTATCCAGAAGGTATGAAGTCTTTTGTATTGAACATACACTTGCATTTGAGAGGGTTAGTGCATAAACATTTGAGGGTCAGAGATGTGTGAAAAGACAATCTGTTTAGAATGGAAAGCTGCTTGGCTCAGGTGGAAATGAGGAAAAATTGAATGTGTGTATCTGATGTTCTGCAGGCTTGTAATAGTATTATTTGTTTACACAGCCCCTTGTCTCCTGCTCTGCAGAGATATTTAGAGGAGGTTGTTATATAGGATGATGATTTAATTAAGGTACATAAGATAAAGATGAGGGAAAAACAGAATTAATGTTGTATGGAGAGTGCACAGATCCATTTTTCTGTTGCGGTGGCTGTGAGGTGGCCAGTTAGTGAGGTAAGGAACTAGAGAACTATAGAAAAGAGTAGTCTTCGTAGTAATTATCCTGGGTAATCCAGTTCCTTTCTAGTCTCCAGTGTGGAATTAGCACTGTTTACTTAAACTTTTCCAGTGGTGATCACTGTGTGCTTCTGACTTAATAAACTTGAGACCCTGTCTTGCAGAAATATAAACCCATCAAAGTTGAAATTAAATCTTGTGAAATCTGGTTTGAACATAGTCTTTTAAGGTGCTCAGTGTCAAGAACTACTGCTCTCAGAGGGGACAATTGAGAATGAGTATTTATTATACGAATGTGTTGCCTCCATATTACAAAAAAAAAAAAGGGAAAGGCAGTAAAATTCCACGCTTAACATTGGATCTAAAAATCAGTGTCTGTGAAGTATTATAATAATGAATACCACTCTTCGGAGCACGGTTTATTCAGACTGCAGGAAGGGATGGGGTTGTATGTTCAGAGAGTAATGTCAATCCTGAAAGAAGCAAACTGCAGCATACCTAGCTAAATGCTGCCATAAAGTTCCTAGGTGTATGTGTGGGTGGTTTTTCATTCATATATTTTTTGTTTGTTGGGTTTTGTTTGTTTGTTTCAGAATTTCTTGGGTTAAAAAGAAATAAATTGAAAGTGATCATTTGTTAGTCTTGGATCATCTGTCCAGTAGGAATGCTTAAATCTGCTGCACAGGCCTAGTGCTGTAGCTTTGTAAGTGCTAAATAGCTGTTCTTTTCCAGTCGTCACTGGAAGATAGCTAGCTTACCGTTGGTTTTTGCAAGCACAATCTCTTCTGAGTGAATGGGAGAGCCTTGGTGAAAGAATGCAAGCTCTGCACTCGATGTATGGATTGTAGAGAGTGATTGCTGCAACAGGTCATGCATATCTTTGTGTTTACAGTATTTGTTTGCTCTAATGTAAATTTGTTTTCTGCCCACCACCCTGATTGCATCAAGGATGCTCTGTTGGTTGGTGGGTTATTTTCTCTCTTTTTAATTCTCACAACCTTGTACAAACAGGTTTTCTCTCAGTGAAAAAGAAGCAGCAGTGTTCAGATTTTGGGCCTCTTAACAACCCAGGTGATTTGATCTGAATATTCGCCTCCTCAGACCAATGGTGGTTTCTTTGGAAAACTTAAAAGTTTTTGCTATCTTGGATCCTTCCCTCTCTTTCTGTTCGTTCATTCTGTTCAGTTGTTTATGCTTGATCATCTTCAAGATTTGGCTTATAGAGAGTTACAGCGTGTGCGTTATGGCTTCTTTCTCACTGTATGTTAGCAGTGTGAATGCAGGATAAATGTTCTGTGAAACTTCAAGGAGGGTCTGGTTTAGCCCTGGTCTTCAGCATATCTAGTATATGTAAAGCCATCAGGGAATTTAACTTAAAACTCTGGACAAGTCACTGCATGTTCTTAATGGGAAAAAAAGAAATAATTAAAAAGGCACCCCAACTGAAGTACCATCAGACTACCAAAGCCCAGAAGAGAGAAATTGTTTGCATTGACAATGAAAGATGTGTCCCAGGTGCAAGAACAAGGATGCTGTTTCCAAAAAGATTGTCAAACCCATTTAACAGACAAACTTGCAAACTTCTCAGCTATTTGGCTGGTGTCTTTCAGTCTTGGGCAGATACACCTAGCATGGAGTAACTTTGGTCAAACTGCTTAAAATTTGGCAAATGAATCTTGTACAGATTTCTGTCTGTGCTAAAGCCAAGTAAAAATACTGAAGAACTAATGAGTGTCACTCCAAAAGGAAGCTTGTCTGAAAACCTTTGCATGAGATGGTAAGAAATAAGTGAGCTGGTGTAGCTCATCTCAGTTCCTTGCAATGAGCAGTTCAGTTCATCCCAACTTGATGATGATAAAGTTCGTCTCAACTTGGCATGATAAAACACAAGGGTTGCCAATGAGTGTAGGTTAAATTAGTCTTCTGGCTCCTAGAAAAATTCCACTGGGAGAGAAGATGTTTTAATGTAGAAAATCATAGAAGGGCCAATGCCATATCTCAGTGGACAGCAGCCATTCTTACAATTTCAGAGGAAATTATTCAGGCTCAGCTATTGTTCTGCTAGGAAAAATGTCAGCCACAACTCTTTTTCCCCATGCACCATTAGTTTCTCATTAACATTACTTCAGTGTGTTATTTTGGCAGAAGTTCTCTTAATCTTTCATGGGATGTAACCTTTTCATTGAGTTTTCTGTCAAATAGCACAGCTAGGTACTTAAATCTATTTTCACAAGAGTTAACAGGAATTCAGCTCAGAAAAACATCATTTAAAGATGTTTCAAACCAGGCTACTGGGGAGCTAAAGATGGCCCTTTAGTATCTATGGTGATGTGAAGTCAATGACCACAAACTTCAGTTAAATCAGAAAGGAAAGCATAGGTCTTTCTTAGCAGTTTTCAGGGGATTAGTGTGTTAACAGCAAATGTCCTCTTCAGTAATCCTAGTTCTGTGCCTGCACCCCAGTGCAGGAAGTTGACCTTTACTGAGTGTAGAGCAAACATGGCTCTGCATTGTTAGTATGTGAATTAATTGTTTTTATCAAGGAGGTAATGAAGTGAGATGATAATGATTTCGTTGAGTAGAGGAGGTAACGCTTTATTGTAATGAATTCATACAATACTGTTTTGCCCTGTTCTCAGTAGCTTATCTGTCTTACTAAAGCCAGTATTGTTTATTCAAAACTCATATTTAACATTTTGTGTAGCAAAAGAAAACTTAGTGACTCCATCAAATGTTGGAGTTATTTGTAAAGAACTGATATTTTGATTCAAGTGGAAAACTGAAACAATGAATATTATGTTAGTCAGCTTATTCCAAACAATAACAACAAAAAAACTTCTGGGTAGCTTTGCTGGTTAAGCTGATGTGCAAGTAATATAAAGCATTATTGAGCACATGCTACTCTTCCTTTTCTATCACCAGCTACAGTGGAGCCACTGATGTGGGTTATTGGGATGCATTTTCACTGCTAGTTTAAAAGTTTTATAAAACAGGAAATGTAGGTGTTGCAGGAAATGTGTGGATCCTTGGGGTTTGTTTAACTTTATTCAGAGAACTTTCCTAGATGTATTCCACTAGCTTTTGACACTCCTAGCTCCAAAGGGGTGGAAGCAAAAACAGGTGAGTGGTGATACACTGCTGCTATAGCTACTCCAGGAAAAGGAGCACTGAAATTCACAGTGCAGCCTGTCTTTTCAGGGCTAGTAAGTGTGTGTTGGCAGCTTAGTTTAGTTACTACTGCTTGAAGGCTCTCTTAAGTGAATAGGCAGCATCTGCCACATTGATTATATTTACAATATGTAAGTAATATTGCAGTATGCTGCAATTGATACTGTAGAGTGAAGCTATAATAAGTTAGGCAGACCCACTGTTCGTGGTGTATGTACTTCAAAGGGCTTTATTTCAAATTAGTTGTACTCTTGTTCTGTGGACCAGGTAAACTCCTAACATAAGTAGCTATTACATGTTTTCCCAGAGTTTTGGTTCAGATCAATCTGAGATCGTGTGTTCAGGAACTTCTTTGAGATGTGAACCAAAGCACAGTAAGTGTTGTGACTCAGGTTTACTTCAAAAGTGCTAACATAGATGTACAGACTGGGTCTCTAAAAAGCATGCTGGGGATTGCAGAGGGTGTTGGTCTACGTGTGAGGCTGGGTTCTGCCTTCTCCTGCCTCCAGAGTGCTGTTTGGACTGCAGAAACTGTCTTGCTGCTCTCTGACTAAGGATTGTTTGTTTATCTCGACGGGTATCTAAATCTCTGCTCCCAAATTATCATCCCTAGTTTTGAAATTGTGTGTGGAAATGACTGGTGTTGAAACTACAATAAATTCTAGAAAGCAGTTCTTTCACAGTTTTACCTCAGTTAATCAAGAATGAAACTAGCTGTGTGAGCAACAGGTTATGAAGCCTGACTTCCTGTGGCTTTGTGTCTTTGGTTGGATTTTTCTGGGTATACTGTATTGTGAGCCCTGAGAGTATTTTCACGTGTTTGGGACACTGTCTATCCTGCTGTCCTGAATGGGAGGTTGGTTTTTGGTAACATAGCTGAGCTGCTGCTGCACTCGTCCTGAAGGGGCACTAATTTGGGCCTCTCTCCTTGATCTGACTTTGTTTCCGCAGAACTCACTGGAGCTGATTATCTATGAAATATTTACCCTTGTGTTATTGTCTGGACTGAAGCCAGTTTCAATAAAACTTGGGGGGGATGACACACACGGTAGATTGGCTTTCTAAATTTGTAACTTATTTTCCACTAATGGCATCTCTTGCTTTGCTGTCTTTTTATACTTACCACTATTGAAAATTTATTCCAGAAGTGTTAGTAGTATTCACCCTTCTCCCGCAGCATTTCAGGCAATGTATCTAGGAGTAGAAAATAAGGTTCCTAATGACAGCAACTTAAGGGCTACTAAAAGTCTTCTCTGTAGGATAAAGTTTTAAAGAGTATCCACATGCTTATTAAACCACCTCCAAATAAATACAGACAGGTCTAAAGTCGCCTTTGATATGCATTGCAGCCTTTTATAATAGACGCTGTTACCACATATGGTAGTTTTGGACCACGATTCTAGGAGAAGTGAATGACAGTTTTGAAAATGAATGATGTACTGAAGTCTCTGAAGGAGAGCTAGAGTGGATTTGGAGGGTGGTGGATTAGGAGTTGGAGGGGGAGGGGACTTGTGTTTGTGATTGCCCTTGTGACCGTGAAAAGCTGCTGAAACTGTAATCTGCTTTGAAACTTCAAATGAGAAGTACTGTACTGAAGTGATACGGTACTGTAGGCTGAGCTCTGAGAGTTCTGTCTTCACTGTATAAAGCTGAAGAAGTAGTTCCTTTTGCTTCCACTTTAAGTGGGTCTGTACTCAAAGCACTGACTTCAGAGAGCTTCTGTAAAGGTATGAAAGGTGAACCTAGCACAGATATTACTCAGGTTTTGTGTCCTTTCTGTTCTGCTCTCCATTTCCCTAGTATAGTAATAAAATACTTGTTTAATTTTTCCTAGTTCTCATTGTGGTCAAAAGAATACCACTTTGTGCACAAGACTTTACTTCAGGTACGATACTAGTTGCAGGCATTGGTTTCTACTGTCTAACATTTAAAATTTGATTCTTTGTGAGGCATTTGAGGAAAAAATGTTTATAGCCGATTTTTTTCAAGAAAAGGGTCCTCTTCTTTAATATGTGTATTCAAGACAAAGATTAAGCAGTTTTCATATTTCAGGTGTTTTAAAACTGGAATCCAGACCAAACAGAGGTAGTCTTGACTCCCTGAGATAGTCAATGTAGATCAGTCCTACATCTTAGAAGGCAAAGCTGCTCCATCTATCTCAATAGAGCCTCAGCGCACAATGTAGTCTAAGACTCATGAACATCTCACTCTGTGTCATCCACAAGAACTGAAGTGATGCCTCTAAGAAGGTTATTAATAATGCCTAATTACAAGTTGGATTTACAGGCATCTTTAGTGAGTATTATCCAGTAATTGTGGGGCTACTACATATAGGTATATTAAACTGACTCCTCAGATGTGATGTTTATCCATTTGCTAGCTTGTCATGTTTGTTGCATCTTTACCACTTTTCCAGGAGATATATTGCAGCAAGGGATTTCTTGTTTCACTTTTCCTTTTCTCTGAAGTGATGTCTTTCCTGCTGTTTTTCTTACTGATTGCTTAACCTGGTGGATGAATTTATTGGAATCATCCAAAGTCTTGGTTCTGGCTGATTATGTTACTCTGAGGAGCACTTTTCTAAGCTAGTGGAAGGTTGTGCATAAAAGTTCAAATAGTAGGGGTTTTATACATGAGCAAAAGGGAAACGATCTTGTGAAAACAATAGCTAGAGTTGGGGGTAAGGGTGTGTGTGTGAAACCTGTTTGTAAATCCTCCATAAGTGCACCACAATTTGAACTGCTGTTTAAAAGATAACCTAGAAGTTCATAGGCATTCAGTCATTTAATAGATGCTTTAATAATAGCAAGAGCCTGTTGTGGTTTTTTTGGGGAGGTTTTACAACCAGCCCTCCTTTAGGTTCTGTGCAACTCTTACAATGTAAAGAAACTGGAAGCAGTTTTAGGTGTCTCTTAATAGTCATTTGTGGGCCCAAAAGAAAGACGAACATACCACTTTTGCAGACTATTATGATGGAAAGAGAGCGTTCCCCAGTGTTTGCTAGAGTTAAATAGCTGTGCAGTCTCCTCTGCAGGCAGACATTTGAGAGCTCATCTGTTTTTTATAAATGATAAAGGCTATAGTTTAATGTTTTCCTGTGTTTTAAAAATGAAATAATACTTAGGCTTTGTGTGTGGTATGGAAGGAAAGCATTGTTAGTACTCTGCCAGATAGTAACCAATAGTATTTATTTCACTTCTGTTTCTCGCTTGGTTTGCCTTATGGTGAACCAAGTCCATGCTTCTATATGTTTTATTACTGTATAAGAGTGTAAGAGCGATGGAGGTTAAGAGCTTTTGGAGATCAGTATCTAGCTTGTAATATTAAATCCAGTAGGATGTCTTCTCACTTGTTAACTAGAATACATTAAATACAAGCAATTCTAGACCAGAGAAGAAATCTAAAAATACTTAATGAACTCAAAATAGTAGCTATTGTTAACCATAGCAGCGTACCATGTGGTTTTGACTACTGCTGTGCTATTGTTTTAATTTAATGAAAACCCAGAATTCTGTCAACTTAAAATATCTAGGTTTGGGAGGGAAGAGGATAAGGTTACAGGCTGTCAAAAGAATTTATGATTTAACATGAAGTAAGGTAGGGCTTGACTTAAAAAGTCAGAGGGGAAGAAACAGAATTCTAGCACAGGTCAGGATTCTTGAAATGAGCTTGTAGGCTGCAGTTGCCCATGGCAGGGAATATAGAATTTAGCACAGTCAGAAAAATGTCACTGGGGAAAGTACTCTGAAATTGTTGGGTTTGGGGTTTTTTTTTTTAACCCTCTATTAATTTATAGTTGGAAAACAGTTACCTTGAAAAATACTATGTATTCTCAGGTATATTTAATGACCATCCTATTTTCAATCTTAAGTTTTCCCTATTTCTAAGTCTGTATAGAGGGAAAGTAGGCCTCATCTAGGAAAAGCACTGGTCAGTTATTGTTTGCGGTTACCAGATTCAGATGTGTTTGTATAACCAAAAACTTGGGGTAAATTCCGTAACTTGAAAGGTGTCTTAAGGTTTGTCCAGACTTGAAACCTGGTTATATTGTCAGTTCCACAAAGAACAGCAAGCTAATGTTGAAAACTACTTAGTATGTCCATGTTGTCCCTTCCTCCATAGGTCTTGTTTGTTTATTGAAGCACTGATTAAAACAGCCCTTGCATACAAAGCAGACATGACAGCTTAGATCTGTCATGAGTTGTCAGATTTGTGCTTGAAACCTTTCTAAAGTCAGTCAGTCCTAGAACACCATATTGAGTCTCCATCATCCTTTTCTGCTATTTATCTGTTTTTAGTAATAACCTTAAGCTATCAATAGTACAAAAAGAACTGGTGAACCTGGGCTATCTGTGAGCAAACTTTCTTCTGTACTGTTTATTTTGGTCTGAGTTCAGAGCTGTTGATTCTTTCTACTTGCTGTTTGTCCTCTCCTTTCTTTGGGTCAAAGTCTGATACTGTTACTGCAGGAAATAAACTGAAATAAGGCAGGAGAGGAAATAATCTGTGCTCTTAATGAGGAAGAAAAATACAATACTTTCTGAAGAAGTGAAGCCATAAATCCACCAAAATCTTAAGCTAACCCAGACAATACTTGAGTAGGCAGAGCACGTTACTCATTGAGGAGTATTCTTCCTTATTCTCTTATCACAGGGTTCTGTTTTGTATTCATTTGTCAGTTCATAATGTGAAAGATTTTTATCAGCAAATATGCAACCTTTTATTACAAAGTTCTGCTGTCTGCTGCTAGCCTACTGTAATTGTTTGCCTTTCAGAGGTATCATGACTCTGATACTGGCATGGGTGAAATCCAACAAGTATAAATTGACCACTGACATCTGTACTGCTGGGTGAAATGGGGGGGGGGGGGGGGGGGAGCTTCTTCGTATTAGTCTTCATTCTCCTTATTTTTATTGATGTGTGGTTTGTTTGAGCTCATTTTCTCCTGTTTTGTGTCCCTTCTTGAGAAGGGTTGGGGTGGATGGGAGAAAATTTAGTCTATAGTGCTTTTTCCTAAACTGTGTAAATGTTGGCTGTGGCTTTTTTTGTTTGTTTTTACCCTGAACTGTGTCAAAAGCCCTGCAGATAGAGGAGAAATTAGTGCCTGGCATGATCTATTCTTATTACGGATTTAAGGTGCCATGGAACTGGCAGACTCGCATCACTGTTACTGAGGAAGGGTTCCTGGAAAGTCTTTGAGTGATTGAAAGGATGTACTTGGCTAAACTACTGTGTTCAGAGAAGGAAAGGAAAATTAGAGCGGGTTTATGTGACCCAAATAATTTTTCTATTGAGAGTGGAAAAAGCAGTAAGTCTTGTTTGGTTCAACTGCCAAAGGGTAATGCCTTCAAAACCCTAGAGGCAGGGCAAAAGTAAGCCCATCTCAGTTAAAGTAGTAGCTAGTGTATAATTCAGTTGGAGCCGAGTTTTTAATTCTGAATTTCTTCTATATTGATTTCTAGTCATTAAATCTCTTGGTACCACAGTGGAAGTGCTGGGCAGTAGATGTATTTGCTTCCTTTGGCAGCCAGGCACTGATTTTAAGCATCTGAAAAGAAATAATAACAACGGATGTAACGTCTTGGAGGCTGGCTAGCTTGATGTATGTAATACAAGCTTTGGTTTTGTCTCTTTGTTATGGGGAGTTGGCTCCCCCTACCCAAACAGCTTTCTGCTACATGCTGCCTAGTTGGTGAGCATCTGGTATTCCTCTTTTTGGTTAAAAGTCCTTAGAATCATTTGGTTGGGTTTTTTTTTGCCATTTTTCAGTGTTACAGTACAGAAAAAAAAAAAATCTTATTAGGCTTCTGCTCCGGCATTTGCTTCTGGAACCCACTCATAATCCTGACTGTTTCATTGCAGAAAAGGTTCTTGTATAATTAGCTAAGTATGTTAATGCTGTTGTATTTCTGCAGCCTTCTTCCTCTGACCATGTGCCTTTCTTCCTGCTCATGCTGATATTTGGCTGTGTCTCATCTCATGGTGAGAGATAGTTATGTGATGTGTGTATGTTTGGTATCTGTTGCTAAGGTTAATTTTCTTCTAGTTCAGCCTCTTGAATCAATTTGCTGCATGAGGATATGAGGGTAACTACTGGTGCAGAAATTGGAGTAGAAAATGCGCAAAGCGGGAGGTGAGCTTACAATAGTTACTGGTTTAGCTTAGCCTATCCTCTTGTAAGACTGTACTCTGAGATGTTTCAAAGGAGGTTCTTCTAAGGTGTAGTTATTAGTGTTGGTTCTTAACATTAATGGTTTGGATACCTGATGAACTGTCTTGCGAGTGCAAGCCCTAAACTTACTTGGAAGGCTACTGGTGATGAAGAGAAGGCTGTACTGGGAGTCGCATATCTGTGACATTTGCAGCAGTGTCACCAGCCATGTTACAATCCTGAAGTAAAAGAACTCTCACTTAAAATGCAGATATTAAAACCTGTATAATAACTAAATTAAAAATATCCATATCTTCCTTTGGATTTTCCCCAAATGCATAGCCTGCTGCAGATGTTGATATGATTCCCTTCACAGCAGTCATTCCGGTTTAATTAAATATCAGCACTTGCTGACAAGAATATTTTTATTCTGTAAGCACATGAGAATACAGAAGAAACTGAAACTTTACATAGCAAAGGTCATGGTAAGGAGTTTGTCGGAAAGTTCCTGAGCGAGTCAAGCTGTTTCTCTGTGCTTTTTGTCACGTTTGCAAATTTCCTTAGGGGATAAGATGAGCCTCTGCTCATCCACTGTGGTGTTGTCATTGTTCACTGCTTAATGTGTGGAGCTGGAGAATCTTATCTGCTCCCTTCTTCAAGCACGTTTTGGGGATCTGCAAAGGGGCTGAAGTGTTTAGGGTGAAACATGAGTAATCTCATCACTGAGAGAGACTAGAGTTGGCAATTATCAGGCACTGACTGGTTTTGTGTCCAGGAGTTCCTGTAGCTGTTCAAGTTCAGGGGTCTCGAAGTGGGTGTTGGTTTTCTTTTCAATATAGGCCAAGAGAAGTTAAACCCATCTGAAAATGTGTAAGCCACCTGAATTTCCGAAATGCCTTCTAAGGTGCATAATGAAATATGCTTAAGTTGTCTTGGCCATTTGCTTTTCTTCTCCACTCCTTCCCTTTCTCAGCCACCAGTTGTTGTAACAAATACTAGGTACAGTTACGAACACCAAGTTTTTCCTATCATAATCTCTGCTGCTGTTACCATCTTGTTGCCAGATACCTTGAAAACGGCCAGAAACTCAATTGCTTGATGGCTGTGCTCTCTTGTTGAGACCTGCTTATTTTTATGCGCAGAGTTTTTAGATTTTAGCTTTGGAACATTTGAATCCTGCAAACTGTTGAAGCCAGAGATGGTTCCTCTTCACTGTTTCAGGCATCCTTGCTATGTTGTAGAAAGTTTTCTTTATTTCACTTGATAAAAGCATTAAGGTACTGATTTACTTTGATAGCACTACCAGTAATAGTTTGTATCAACCTGCAGCAAAACATTTCTTGGCCCTTGAAGAAGAAGGTGACTGGAAATAGCATGGCATTCATTACCAGGGGTCAGTCATGCTTGACCCATCTGACTGCCTTCTGTCAAATGACTAAGTCTTCAGGTGAGGGTAGAGCTGTGGATGTTTGTGGCTTGGTTTGTTTTTTTTTTTTCACTTTGACCTTAGCAAGGCTTTTTACAGCATCCCACAGCATACTCCTGTTTACAGTCTGAATGGGAGGATGACTGGATAAAGTTAAAACCAGTTGAAAAGTTGTCTCAAAGGGTAGCTGATAGTTCATACTCTGCCTATAGAGTAGTTGCAGCTGGAGCTCCTCAAGTTTTTGAATTTCATAGTAATCATTATGGCTTGTCTCTCACCTGCCTTCACCCATTTTTCCAAACCTTGTGGTAAAACAAAGCAATTTCTAGAGCATTTGCTTTTTGAAGTTACTGGTGGAAAAAAAGAGACTGGAAAAGGAAACTAAATCACAGTTTCTCTGAGATCGATTCACTTCCCTCTTTGCCCAGGCCTGTGAAAAGAAGCTGTCATCCCAGATGCTGCAGGTAGACATCTCCAAAATAAAGGTTTCGGGTAGATTCGTGCTGCAGAAGTTGTATGCTGGTATAGTGGGCATAGTGGGTTTAACTATGGTAGCCCTGGGTTTAACTATGGTAGCCCTTCTCATATCTTTGTGAGAACTTTCTTTCTTTGTAACCAAGATGATTCTGGTGAATAGTCAGATGAGTTTATGCTTTTGATTTTTAAGAAATTTGTAGCGTAACAGGCTTCTTCGTTGTGGTTTCCATGCTTTAGGTTTAGTTTGAATCTCAGCTTTTTAGCCTTTCTTCTCCTTCAAGTCTGGGAACTGGATATATTCTTGTAAATGACTGCATTAGTATGCCAGACTTTTCCATCCTCTCAACACTTGAACAGGCATGCATATGCAGAAATGTATGCAGCCTTTCTCTCTTACATGGTTTACATATTCCTGGTTTGGAAATGGGTTTGCTTACATGTGGTGGTGGAATGTATTGATGGTGGGAGTTTCTTGGCAAGTAGTGGCCATTGAAATGTGTAGTTCAGATCATTTCATGCTTTCATCTCTGACAAGTGAAAGGTATTCATGTGATCTTTTGCTGCGTAACCGTAGACAACCAGGAACTTCTGGACTAACGTGGCCGTTTACAGTCAAGTTGCTACTAAGCAGTTCTTGAATATTGTGTCGAACTAGCAGAGAAATTGGTCAATCCTTCCATCTTGCTACTTTCAGACTCACAGGCTCTTCTGCTTTATTCACCCCTTACATACAAGGAAGAGTCTAAAGTGAATCTGTATCAGAAGGACAAAAGATCTGGAAGAAATTTTACTTTTGTACTACACTTAAGGTAAGACTGATCAGATGACAAAAAGCATGAATACCGAGGCTTGCAAAATGGTACTGTTTCTGCATTCTTGGCTTCTTGCATATTACACTATTTCTGCAGAGTATTGTGAGTATGTATTAAGTATTAAATACTCCCACATAATTCTCTGGAAATACACTAATGATCAGAGGCATATAAGCTATCTGCGGCTGTGTTCCTTAACTAAAATAAAGTATGTTGTTAGTTGTAGCTGATGTTTACTGTGCAAAGCTGTCTTTTGGGTCGCATAGGTGTTCCTACTTCTAAAACTGGTACACTGAGCTGCATGATACGCAATGGCATGTCATACTAAATTACCAATGCCTTAGTAACTCTTTCTGGTTTGCTTTTAGGTCCTGTGCTTAGCCATTTGTAATTTCTCTGTGAATACAATATTATAGTTCTTGAGTACGTTTCTAGTCGATTTCCAAATATCGGGACATAACTGGGAGTCAGCTTGCTGTGCTTTGGAAGGAGTGAAAAATGCATTTCTTTCAGTAAAGCCATAGCTTCAAGCGCATGAACAGTTGCAATCTGTCTGCAAGTTAGAGCACCGATGAAGTGATAGGAGCCATTAGCATCATTTGTCAGAGTGATACCATTGCCTTCAGCTTCCACTCACAGTTTAATTAGATGTCTAATAATATTTGTTGTGCTGTGCCTACACTACTGGATGGATATCACAGTGGAGGGAATATTGCTAGGAGTAGGGGGATAAAACCTGTAGCGGAACAAGTGGAATTCCTGCCAGTGGGACCAGTGTTGGGGATAATGCTGACTGGGGTAGCTGTTCACGGCGTTCAAGGGTAGAACTAAAAAAGTGGTAGAGAGGTATAGAAAGGCACATAACTATCCCTTGCCGAGACAGTAGTTTGTGTAAGAAGGGGAATGCAAGGCCATGGTATCCAGCCATTGAACAGATGGTGGAGACATTCACATGGAGTCACTTAGAAGGACGTAGGAGATGTTTGGGGACTGGAAAGTACAAGTAGCACTTCATGTAGGCAGCTGATTGCCTAATGCTAGCTCTTCAATTTTAGGGAGGTGGAAACCTACTGAAATTGGTTGGCACTCATGCTGAATTCAGCATCCATTTGAAGGCTCACATCAGCAGTCTTCTATTGATGTACCAGTTTCTAATTTGTTGTGACTCTGGTTCTGTTTTTTTATATAGTAGGTTTTACTGAATTATCTGTGTAATCCCCAAGCTGAATGTCTACCTTTCTTTTTAAACTGCTAAATTCATCAGATTCTTTTAGTTGTTGTTCTGCAAAAGCCTAAATACTTACGAGTGTTCCTTTGTGTGGCTTGATGTTATTTTTTATGGATACCTAGTTTTATCCAGGCAGTTCGTTCTATCTCAGAATACATGCGGGCTAAGGTTTACATGTAGTTAAGTGGCAAGGCTGAGATGCGAGCTCTGGAAGATAGAAATAATTTTAAAGTATCTTGACATGTTGCCTCTCTAAATAGGATGAGAGAGTAGGGTGTTTGCCCCCACACTACAATTAACGTGGGGTTTTTATGCGCCTTTGCGCTGATTTCCCATCACCATTCAGTCCAGCAAGGGCATGTCTTGCAGCCAACAGCTTACAGGAGCACTAACCTTTGATGGAGCTGGAGATGGTGTCTTAATCTGTGTTATCCACATTTGCCTGCAGCTAATGTCTGACCTGATGAGTAGCGTAAAATGAATGTTGAATTATTAACATGCTTGCTTCCTGGAATCCTTTTTGCTGTCAAGTCTATGTAGGCCTATCATTACTGCATTGACTGCCTGTAATGCCCTTAAGCACCCTCTCTGATTTTTTTTTTTAAACTGGCATGGTCTTCTTGCATGTTAGTTTTAACATTCTTATTGACAAAATTGCCCTTTGAATTTTTGCAGGTGTAGTTCGACACCTATTACGATACTTGCATAATAGCAAAATTAAAACAGTTCTTAGTCAATAGATATATCTGAAATTGCAGCATTGAAATACATGTTGCAAATCAAGAGAGTTTAAACTGTATTGGTTTAAAGTGAGTCAGTGATTTATTGTGAAACTGAAGTTGTAGTGCTAATTGGGCAAAACCTTTGAGTATTTAAGCTTGCGAGTTGCCGAATGGCTGCTTCTTGCAAAGTACTCCTCTGTTTAGATGACAAGTGAAGCAGTTCAGATAGCCTCAATGCAGATACCTGAAAATGATTCCATGTGTCCAGGCAACGATAACTGGAGGCTGCTGCCAGAAAAAAAAGGTAATGGAAATTTGCTTCACTCTGCAGTTCCTAGAAATAGTAATTTTTGTAATTAGACTTCAGACTTGTAAAGAAGAGGTTTCTCTAGCCTGCTGGAAAAGTAGGGCATGCAATAAAAGTGCAGGGGGGAGTACTGTGTTCTCTGAAGTAGTCTGACAAGCCATTTGTGATCTGAAACTTAACTTCATATACCACGCTGTGGCTTGAATAGTATGTATCATGTGATTACAGGTGTATTGATCCTGTTAGAGTACAAGAGAATACCATTACATATCATTTAGGACCAGCTGCTTCTGAAGTGTTTGTTTAGAGCTGCCTTAAAAATGCTTTGAGATATGCCTTTCTTGAAATGAACCAAAACCCTGATCAGTTCAACTGGTTTGATTTAGGAAGGTGGTAAATCTGTGTTAGCAATAGGGGAGTAACTTTCGAAGTAAATAGACCTCTTACAAATTTTAAGATGTCTTTGCATTTCTGCATGCTGATTCTTTTCATTTACCCAAAGACAGTGCTGTTACTGAAGTAACTTTACTAGTAGCTAGAAAAAACTTCTTAACATGGAAGAAACCAAGGGGAAAAAAAAAAGATGTTCTAAAGCTGTAATTGAGGGATAAAAATAACTATGTGTTTTAACAATTCCTATTTGGAGCCTTCAGTTCCCATGTTATTTAAATTAGTTCTTTTGGAAGATTGTGTGTGTAGGCTGTTAGTTGATATAACAGATGCTTGAATTATCTCTTTCCAAGTTGCGTGTTTTGCAGTAAACATTAAAATGCCTATAGCATAGTAAGTGTTAATATTTGGCAGCTTGTAGTACTGGTGTTCTTATGCTACTGATTTGAATGTGCTGGTGGTTTTATTATGGTGTTGAACGACTTTTTTTTTCTGTTTAATTTAACTCTTTTTTTTTGTGTATAAGCCTAGCAAGTGGTAATATGGCTAAAATAAAACCACAGATAGATCCAAGTGGCTAAATAGTGCAGCAGAGAATTTGTGCTTCCGATAACTACACATCAGCTGTATCCAAATTTATTTTAATCATCTGTGATGGCTCAGGTTAGTTCATTTGAACCTGAAGGCTTACCCTTAGAAAGTGGGGGAAGAATAAGACTTGCAGAGAGGTGAAGTCCTTCACCTAATCATCAGTGTCATATAAAGAAATAAAAAAACATTCTTGCTGTCCCTTATAAATTTGATACAACTTGATTTGTCATTGTCAAACATATCAACATTAGGGAATTCTTCCTGTATTTTCTGAACCTGGTGCTAACTGAACTACTGTGATTTTTTTGACCTTTTTCCCTTGTTTTTTCACTCCACTTTGCAGACTTTAAATTCCTTCTGAATTTTGGTTATACTTATGGTCCCGCTTAGGTTTGTGTGTTTTGTACATGTAAAATGGGGGGAAAAGTGATTAGCTGGCATATGTATTGTAATGGCTTCAGTCCGCTGACAAAATGTGATGCCGTTGTGCCTTTAAGAATACATTTTGGGATATTTGCTATAAATACAGGATTGGTACAGAAAGACATGTTCTAGAAACCATGTTTAAGCTTCCTTCTGTAAGGAGAAGCACAAATACAGGATGTGATATAGAGGATAAAATAAATTGTTACTGGCTTTGATAGTGATAGCAAGACTTGATCTAAAAGCTGACTTGTTCTGAATGCATTGTGAGACACTAGATGCTAGGATGAGATTCTCTACCCAGATAAAAAAGTTAACTTTTGGGAACTCCAACTCTTGGCTCTAAACTGAGCATTGTTTAGAGAAGAGTTATCAAGACAGCCTTCACAATATCTGTTCTTCCCTTGTGTAAGCATTTCCTTTGGAAGACTCAGGGATATTAATCCTTTGAAAACTGTCAGACTTCCTGCTTGTATCCTAGACCTAGAGCATCTTAAAATTTTGGAGAAAATTGCCAGCAGACAATTATGTCAGGTTTCTTACCTCTTTATCCTGTAATGTTTTGAAGTCTGCAACAATGGAGTTTCTTTATTATCCAAATGCACATGCTTGCTACAAAACCAGATCCAAAATCTCTTGCTTTCTCTGATTTTCCTAAGAACTGGTTCTGTAGGAGTTTTTTATGGTATTACATTTAAGATGTTTTCTTGAAAGCCTTAGCTGGAAAAGGCTAAGCCCTTTCTACTGCATAATCAACAGAAAAGTTTTTTATTTGGAAGATTACTCCTGAATTTGAGTAATACTGTGGCTTGGTAACACCTTGCTCTTCTTCTCCTGGGGAAAGGATTGACAAACTTTTTAGTACTGCTAGAGTAGATAGAGTGGACGAGACCCCTCACTTCTGTGAGGGACATGCCATTTAGGCTCAGAGCCCTTCTGAATAGATGTGCTCTGTAATACTGTCAGATGCCAGGTGTGGTGGATTCTTTCTCAGAACATTTAACCAGTGCTCAGGTTGTATTTTCTGATTGTTTTAAGCAGATGGATATTTACAAAATCTAAGTAATGCACCTGGAGTGACTATTTTTTTTTTTTTAAACACTGATTTGAAGGCCAGATGTTCACAAAGGCAACAAATGGACAGATGGTTTCAAACTGACTCATTAGCTTTTGCTACCTAGGTATTCTAGCTTGTAAGATGGTAATAAATTTACCTCATAGGGAAACACCATAGGAATGTGCTCAAAAGAGAGGCACTTCAGTACACTCTAGTATGTCTGAGCTGCAATTCTGAATCTCCATCAAGAAGATGGATGTTTGCATACTCTGCCCTTTGCATTAAGAAAAAAAGAAACACAAACCCATGCAGAGTATGAATGCATCTTCCTCAATCTGTAACTCCTGGATTGCCATGGAAGGTGTAAAGCATGTCTAGACCTTTACTTACAGCTATAATGTAATAATATAACGTAGAGAGTGATATGTATAATAGGAGCTTGTTAGAGACTTTTGTATGCTCTTCTCTAGAAAGTCCTAGCAGTCCCAATAAACATCTTAGTTCAAAGTAGAAGTCCTCTGCTTACAATCCTTCTTCGTGGTTTTAATTGAGATTTTTCTGCAAAAACCCACTAACATAAATGAACCATATTTTAACTCTTGAAGATAGTCTCTTCTTAGGTCAGCTAAAGATCAGATAACTGAAAATCTGAGGTTTCGTACTTGGATATTTTTACTGAAGCATGTTAGATGGCTTTTCTCTTCAGTGTTCCTGAAACTGGATGTTTGAAAAGCTGTCCAGCATAACTGATGGAGAGAAGATTCCTTATTTCTGTGCTTGGTTATGTTAAGCATTACTCTGATCTGTTGCAGGAGAACAGGAGGAGTAAGTGCTTGCCATTGATCTCCCAGTAGGCAAATGTATATTGCATACGTGCATTCTGAATTCTAGTAAGGCTGGCTTTTGGTATTCCTCATCTTCTGCTCATATAATTCAATAGAGTTTGAGTTACTCATCAGCTTCATGAGCAGTCTCTGCTTCAGGCATTCACTTGTACCAGCATAACTATCTGTGTCTGTTGCTCAGCCACATAGCGTGGAAATAGGAATGAGCTGCTGAGAACAAATACTGCTTAAGCCATCACTGTTACCAAGACATCTGCATAGCCATAATGTGAATTTACTGATCTAAAGCTTACCTAAAAGAGAATTACAGAGAATTTAGGAATTAGAGGTGCTTTACAAATATATATTAAAGATAATAAATATTTTTAATGTATTTTTAAATATATATTTTGCAGGAAAAAAGTTTGGAATAGCTTTTGTAAGATGTATCAAAATGCAGCTTTCCAGTGCTGTAGATTAAGCCCACCATTTGTGAGGTGATACTTAAAAGTATAGACCTAATTAGAATGCTAAGCCCATAGTACTATCAAGCGTTTAGACAAGTGTGAAATACTAGTCTAATAGTGTGTTTCTGTTGGAAATTCAGTCTTGAATAGTTCCAATGACTAACTGGCAATAAAAGTTGGAACTGCAGACTTGAAACTGCTGAACCAAATTTTCACTAGAACCCCAAGTAAATTTATTTCAAGGCAACATTTAGATTTTTAAGAAGCTCTGGGTGTTCTGAAATGCAGTGGCAAGATACCATTCCGCTTCTTCACAACTGTTTCAAAAAGGATTAAACACTTCAAAATTACTGAGTTCTTAGTTTAACTTTTGCTTATTCTCCTTTCTTTAACTGTTGTAATAATGAACGTCTTAATGCAGCTTCCACATTTGAAGGGGGGAGATGGAATGGGACAGTGTAAAAAGCCCACAGCCACAAAAACACAAACCAAGGCTTTGCTTAGTCTTGGCTGATTCACAATGTTTTTGTATAGAACCAAGTACCGCTTAGCAGATGCAGAGAGAATTCATTATCCTTTTATTACAAAGGATGAGCAACTTTCTCTTCAGGGTGAAAGTTGCACATTGTCTTAAGTAATTACACATAAATTAACTCCTGTTTTAGTTCAGGCTTTGTCATATATGTAGACTAAGGGAGAGCTATGACATGAACTTGAAGTACAGCTGGTGCACTCCCTTGGTGTGTGCTCTAACGTTCCTGGGAAAAAATCAGGTAACCTAATGAATGCCTCTTTGAGGACAGAGATGTTATCTTATGTTTACTGTATGCTAGGAACATGCAATTGGGAGACGCAATATATAGCTAACCTGTGGTAAGCTTACACTAGTGCTCTTTTCCTTCTCCTTCCTAGTATCTTTTACTTCTGCAAAATCTGTTACTGTCTTCGGTGTGAGCCAGTTTACAGTGCTGGGGGATGATAGCAGTGGTGGTATTGTGATGTCATGACGTCAGTTATGACACATCAGATTATAGCTCTTTCTACTGATATTCAGGGAGAGGGTTGGTTGCTTATTTACTTCTTTTAAAGCAGCAATGATTTGGTTATCTGTAAAAGGCCAGTCATAGCTGTCTGTGGAGCAGAATAAAGCCTGTTTTCCTGGTGCTTCTCTGCCCAGAAACTTGCAGAGGACTGGTTGTTGTCATGGGCTTGTGTGTTTTAAGCGTTAGGATCCAGCTTGAGGATCATTAGTGTTTTGCTACTGGGGTGTATGTATTTTATCATTGGGGAGACCAGAATTTGATGGTCTTTTTCATTTGCTTACTTTTGAATATTGGGTTTAGTTCTTCAGCAGTGATTTGCTTATGATGGCTTTGGCTGCATAGTCTTTACCTTCCGAGAAAATACTGTAAACATGGTGAAATTCAAATTCTCTGTTAGCCAAGGAATATTTAAGTTGTGCTTAATTAACAACTGTTCTACTGTAGAGTATTAGTTTCTTAATAGCAAAAACTGTAGAAGTTTACTGAACTAAGTCCTACTCAGATGTTAAGCGTTTTTACATGCTCGAAAGATCTAAGGAGCCCAAATTAAATACTTAATAGGTCTTGTTATTTTGTTAAGCCTCTAATAGGAAGCATTCAGCTTTATTCTGGGGATGTAATTTATGATGAGCAATCTGGGTAACACGTTTTCATTGTGTATGTGAGCATTTTCTGTGCATGAATTTTTGGGAGCTGGATTCAATAGCTTGTTATCCCAAAGCTGTATCAAGAATCTAAGTGTCTTTTAATATGGAAAAAAGAATTGTGCTGCTTATTTGGAGAGGCAGGAGTCACTACTGTATAGAAGTAGGTAAGGAGTAGTGTCCCCTCTTCATGCAATGTTCAGTCATGGAGTTCATATCTTAAGATGTTACTGTGTTTTAGGATACTGCATATAGTATTTCTCACTTCTGATAATTAAGGTATAAATAGGAGCATATTCTGGGGTAAGATGCTGTTAAACTACAATATATGTGAAGCTGCCCTACTGTAAGCTGCCTAAGGTTAAAAATCACCTGTGTCTAATGAATGCTCTCATGTCCTCTGCAGAGTAAGAGAATTTGGGAGAGGTCAAGCCTCTTGCTTCTGGGAAGCATAATACTTGTCTTCCGGTCTGCTTTTTTTAGTCAGCCACTTCTGACACTACTCTAGTAGCCTTTAGAACTGAGGCTTTTGAGCACTTCATCCTGCAAACCCCCTGTACCCTCCTAATTAAGGGGATCTTCCGAAGGTGGAAGGAAGTTCTTGAAGGGAGTTGTGTTCTGTGTTAATGCCCTTATCACTGATGTAGTTAAGAGGGAATTAGGGGTTATTTTGTGCAGCTCTGTGAAGCTGTACTGCTTGTGTTTTGTTGTGTTGGGCTGTTCTCCCCCCCCCCCCCCAAGCTCTTGGATGTGGAAACAACTCTTCTTTTACTGAAACATTTTACCTTTTGGGGGAGGGCTTTTGCCATGTAGTCCAGTACAACGATTTAAGGTACTTGCTGTCTAGTTCTTTCAAAATACTTTTCCAGAGTTCATTAATGATTTAGTGCTAGTTAAGGTGTAATTTCACAATGCTCTGGGCAAATCTGAATCCGCAGCAGCTGCTGGTTCTACCTTTCTGTCATTGGCACTTGACTGCATTTCCTGAGCTGGTTCAGAGAGCTCAAGTGGCAGAAAGTAATTTACCTTTTCTGGCTTAGTTTGATTCCTTGAATCGTCTGTTCTGTTGTGGTGCCTGAGAAGGCAGAATGTTGGGGAAAATACAGGGCTTGAAGCATTACAGGCATAAAACTTACTGAACCTCTACAGTTCTTCAAACAGCAGCACAGTATTCCTCTTGAGGAATTTCTTGTTTATGACGCTTTATGGTAGCTGAAAATGGCAAACCATTATGAAATGTTCTCATAGCTCCTTTCTTCAATCGACAGGCTTAAAGTCAAGGTCTGTAGTATGTCTCCCTTTATCACTCATTCAGTTCATCAAAGTCCTGTAATCAGTTGAAAATCATCAGTGTTACAGTAAGGGCTTGTATTTTCCTTGTGCCCCAGACAAAGCTGGCTGTTACGGAGACTTCTTCCTGTGACAGTTCCTTCTACCAGTGTACTCTCATGGTAACTTGTGTTAAGATGCAACAGTTTATAAGATTAAATACGTAGTCCCTGACCCATGAAGGAATTTGGACATTTGCATCCCGCTTAGGTGGATGCACACATTTAAGTTGTTAGTCATCTGCTGCTTTTGCATTTTAAGCTGAGTTTATGATTAATTTCGTAAGAGCTTCCTCAAAAGAAACAGTGATTCTTATTTCAGAGGAGCTGAGATACTTTTGCAACTGAAGCTTACTGCTTTTATTTTAAACTCTTGTGCATTTTTATCTAAGTAAGCACAATAAAGACCTTACAAATTATACATGCTGCATTTGGTGGGTTTAAGTCTTGTCAAGTACTCAAGGGATACTCTGTCATTGGAGCAGGGGAATAAAATTAAGCAAATACCATGAGCAGGCATGCAAAAGCTGTTCCTTCTGATACTGAATTGAAGGACTTGAGTACTAGGTGATAGGCTAGATGACTTTTTAAGTGCTGTGGTGGTGAAGGAAATAAGGAAAATGAATCTTTGTGAGTATTAATCTTTAATATGATGTTTAGAGAGTGTACTGGAAGGTCTTTTGACATCCAGGCATGGCTTTAGTTCAAGCACTTCTATTTAGGAAAAAGTTATATTCATGAAAAAAATTCATGTACAAATCTGTTGTAAACCATCTGGAGTAGCTAACTACTTTCCTTGTTTCTTTTAGGAAATACCAAAATAAAGCAGATGCTGTGTCCTGTATGGTTATCTCAAGGTTTTGCAAGTCATTCTGTTATGTGCTTCTTGGCAGCAGGAATGTAAACTAATTCTTCGAGCACGGAACTAGAACCTTGACAAAGTTGCAGTTACAGGTAAGAACAAATTCTGTCACTTGGAAATTTACAGGAAAGGTTTACTTGCTTTTTCTTTAGCTGTGTTTTAACTTGCAGTTTGTAATTGGCCAAGAATTTAACAGATATTTCAGAGTAGATTGGATAAAAGGATGTGGTCTTCTCTAAAAGCACTTGAGTTTTGCCTAATCTTATTTGGGAAGAATTTGAACTTAAAGTACAGCTTTTCTCTGCTCTGGTACAAAGCTCTTTCCAAAATTGGAAAGAAAAGTAATCTTTCAACACCTAAATATATGCTGACCCAGAGTTTGAACAAGGTATATGCTTACACAAAGGACTGTACGGTGTCAGTCTGTAAAAGTCATGAAGTGTTTTGCCACTGTGCGTTGAGGTCAGCTTGCTGTCTGCAGGTGGCTTTTTCTCCTCAAGGTCTGTATTTCCTTAAATGCACTAATATCAGCAGTACTCCTTAAGTTGCCTTTTTTAACTTTGCTATAGAAAATCTCTAAATTCTTTTTACAAATTCACTGTAGTTTCAACTCCTGAATCACCTTTTCAGGGGTAGAGGTTGATGTCTTCTTCCAGGTCAGTGAAAATGTTTTGGCTGCTTGTTTTCTATCATAACTTTATCTGACAGTGATGGAGATAACTCTTGTCCCACTACTCAATCACTGTATTCTAAACTTGGGTGTAGGGCCCTACAAACCTATATTTAAAAAAAGAAACAAAACAGAACCAAACCACCACAAATACCTGTCACTGAGATTGCATATTTTGGATGTATATTTCTGAGTAATTTATTTATGTTTTTAAACAGGGAGTATGGTTTTTGAAGACTATACGTGAGATAGCTTTATTGCATATGCTGAATCTGCAGAATTATGATCAAGTTAAGGCCTTTCAGTCTTGATTTCACATTTTGGTGTCTTTGTCAAGAAAAGTTGCTTGCCTTAGGCTGCACTTTTTTTTTCCTTAGTGGTAGGACAGGAGTCTGCACTGTTGATATAAAGCAGACTAGTATGTCTTACTCAGAAGTTGGATGATGCATGGGTCAGTGACAGGAGAGTCAGACAGTGCTGAGGAGATGACTTTGTTTTGCTGCTACAATGAAAGAAGGATTCAAATGTGGTTTGGGGTTTTTGGTTGGGCTTTTTGTTGTTGCTTGTGGTTTTGGTGGGCGGTTTTTTTTGTTACTGTTTTGATTGAATGCTTGTACTTAATTTGCAGTGATGTAACAGGTTGAAAAAAGGCACAACTCTTGTATTGTCATAGACTAATTTATCTTGGAGTGGACCTCTAGCACTCATTTAGCCCAACCCTCTGTCTGACTTCCTCAGATTTTTGTGTAAATCAACAGGTCACTGCTCAATTATGTAAATAAATGGCTTGGTGTTTTACTGTGGTTCTACAGACCTGCTTATTCCGGACTTTCAGACTTGTTTAGGAACAATTTATTGGTGATATGAATTGGTGATTCACTGCTACCCCATTCTCACAAAAATGTGTGTGAAGCTTTTAGTAAACAAACATTAAAAAAGGTAGGAAAAGTTGTCTTAAATGCCTAAATCTAGAATAAGGGATGACTCATTTCTAGCGACACACTGCGTCATGCTAATGAGTAAAATAAGCCTTCAATTTTAATACCAGTAGTGTATTGGCTAAACATTGGTTCTCTTTCTTCGAAGTTTTAGATGCTGTTTGTTTAAAAATTCTGGCTGGTGGTGATTAGATTAATGATCGAAAAGGAGCAAACTAAATTTAAACTCAGAATAGTTGGTCTCCTGTTGAATTTAAAGAACAAAAAAAGAAGATTCAAGTAATTCTGCATAGAGATAACTATAAACTTTATTATGGAAGAACCACTTTTATACTAGGGCAATGCTTTGTTATATTCAGGTGCCGCATGTGTATCTGGTTTGAATAGCCTAGCGAAGAAGTAAGAGCATGCTTATTGGCTACAGGAAGTACAAATAGATACAGGGAAACAAAAGGAAATTCAGTTAATATCATGCAATGTAAACCTTGTCGTAGTGTGGTCAGTAGGGACAAACAAGCCACAGTACTTTGTGAAGTTCACTTTTCCGACTTTATGTAAAGGTGAACCTGCATGATAAAGGCATGGTGACTGTAAAAATGCATCAACCTGATCACTTACGGCTTTGTACTATATGCTGTGATTGCAAAACTACATTCAGAGCCCACTTTAAGGTTTTTGTGAAGCTCATCTTGAATATCTGAAGTATGATCTCTTTGTACCTACCAAACTGCATTCCAGAAAAATAAGAAGGCTCAGCACAGAAGTGTCCAAGTCATCCATGAGATGGTTGCCATATAAGTTGCTCTTGAAGATCTGCAGCCTAGCTTCATCCATGTTTAAATAACATACAAGAAAGCAGAATATAAAATGAACCTCTGAAAAGACCGGTGTGTATGCTGTTGTGGTGTTAAAAACAGCAAAAAAGGTATAGCTCCTAACCTAGCTTCTGGTGCTCCTTTCTATTCCCACCCTCTCCACCCCCCTCCCAGCTTCAAAGTACTGAAGCTAACTTGGTACCTCTTCAGTGAAGCAGTTCAAAGAGTAAGGGCAAAAATGTCTCAGCCAGCAGTTCCAGAAGAAAAGGAATTGCTTGCACAGTGTAGTGGTGAGTAGCTGAGGCAGAGCAGAAGTGATAATGTATTCAGGTATTGTTGCTGACATTGAAAATAGATATGAATCCAGTGTTACATTACTCCTGTGGTTGGTTTGTACCTCCAGACCAGTTTAAAGCAGCTTAAGCACATTCTCAAATCTTTTTCCCCATTTTAACTTGCTGGTTTAAAAGTAGTGTGGTGGGGGAAATGTTTTGTGTTTTCTTTTTTGTCTTAACTGTTCTAAGAATAGAGATGCAGAGATAAATTTCAAGGTTACAGCTGTAGCTCCTGGCGTCTAGTCTACCTAGTGATGGGGATAACTCATAAATTTTTGTTTAATTCCTTGTTTAAAAGCCTATTGGGCTTTTTTTCATGTCATCCTGACAGGAAAAGTTTCTGATAGTAGGCTCTCGATTAAAGGTTTATATTGTTATTTAATTTCTTTGTGTCACTGGCTTTGGTCAGCTGAGATCTTTCCTAATAGTAACTCCCATGGCCACAGATTATTTACAGGCAAACCAACCTTTCAAAACTAATAAACCCCAGAGGGAGTGGACATGAATAGTAATCACTGTCTCGCCATTAATCTTATTCTTAGATTTTGTTAACTGCTGCTTGACTCTGCCAGTACTTGTGGCTACATAGTTAGAGTAGCTGTTGCAGCCAAGATTCAAATAGAGCTTGTGCTCAAAAATTCAGTGTTTGCCTAATGTAAATTATGTAGTGCCAGTATTTTTAAGGTCAGTAAATCAAAAGCAATCCCAAGTTTTGAGATCAGTAGTGAAGACCTTTAAAGCTGATTTCAGTCATCAACTGAACTTGTATTTAGTCTATATAGTATAAATAGCGTAATTTAAGTATGGCGATAGTACAATGACAGTATATTGTAAATAAAAGATTAGTAAAAAATTACTTACATTATTATGTCACTATTTCTTGTGTAAATCGACGGGTATATAGAATCATTAGGAATGTCAAACTATCTGCAGTGTGTATAGATGCATTTAATGTGTAGAGTGTGTGTATGGATATATGTATACATGAGAGAGTGCAAAGTAGAGTCAGACAGGAGCTTTCTACCAAGTTTAAGTTTGATTTTTAATTTTTGTTTACTTAAACCAAAGAAGTTATTCCTGCACTTTCAATAACCTTGGAAGTTGCTTGTCACAGAAATTTGAGTATTTATTCATCATTTACATCTTTAATATCTAGTGCAGTGTTTTCTCTTCTGAAACGTCATTTTTTTTTATAGCAGGAGCACATGTGTTTTGTAACAGGAAACTCTGGCGCTGTTTCTTTTCCATAGCACTGACTTATTAAAAATGACTGGCCCGTTGAGTGAATCCTTCTGAGGAAGAGACATTTTACAGTACACTTTTATGACCTAAGCCCTAAAGATTGATGTTGGACCATTCTCATTATATGAAAAGATACGATATTGCCTTTGGGACTGTTGACCATCAAGGTATTAGTCTAGTTTTGATGTTCTCTTTGAAACTGACATGTGATCTGAAAATTATTTTATAGTATCTAAAAAAACTTTGATTATGGCTTGTAGACCTTTATAATCTAATTACATTTTGGCTGCTGTTGTGGTTCAACCCCAGCCAGTAGCTAAGCACCACACAGCTACTCACTCACTCACCCCCAGTGGGACTGGGGAGAGAATCAGAGGAGTAAAAGTGAGAAAACTCATGGGCTGAAATAAAGACAGTTAAATGGGACAGAAATGGACGGCATAATTATAATGTTAAATATTATTTTATAATAATAAAATAATTAGAATATAGAGAAGTGATACACAGTCCAATTGCGCACCACTTGTTGACCGATGCCCAGCCACTCCCCAAGCAGCAGCCCCTGGCCAGCTTTCCCCCGGTTTATATGCTACATATGACATCATATGGTGTGGAATATTCCTTTGGCTAGTTGGGGTCAGCTGTCCTGGCTGTGTCTCCTCCCAGCATCTTGTGCACCCCCAGCCTCCTCATTGGCAGGGCATGAGAAGCTGCAAAGTCCTTGACTTCGTATAAACACTACTTAGCAACAATGAAAAACATCAGTGTGATATCAACATGGTTCTCATACTAAATCCAAAACACAACGCTCTTACCAGCTACTAGGAAGAACATTAACCCTATCCCAGCCAAAATGAGGATACATCATCTACCTCTTATTCTATGCTATTTATGTCCATACTATAAGTTCCACGCTTTCCACAACATCTCAATTACCTCCACCTTTTCATGTCTTTTGAAATATACAGGCAGGTATCATTCCCTGTATGTGCCATATGTCTAAAAATGTCTGATATTATTTAATCTGTGACTTTGGGTCATCTGTCACAGTAGTCCTTCTGGGCAGGAGAGATGGTGTGTGGTGTAGGGTTGCTGCATGCTGAAACCAGTTCTAGTTCTGTCACCACTACTCTTTTTTGGTTCTATCCTTAAAATTAATTCTTCATTAATCTGGATAATTTTTATCGTAATACCATTTATACAGCAACCATAGTCATGACATACAGTATCTTGTAGCAGTTAACATCATACAATTCAAATCATTGAATATTCTCACCCAGAATCAAATTCCCTTGATGTACGCATTGGACTTTACCATCCTACTGTATTACCCACCAAATGCACCCAGGTCCTTGAGCAAAAACAACCTCACAAATGGATTTGCCTTTGCCTGAGGCAGAAATAATCCAGGCTGTCTTCCCAAGCATATTTTTTATGTGCACTACAGGGACTTTGTCTCCTTCTACAGTATGAAAAGGCTTTTGATTTGGCAGGGCCAGCTTGATTGGCAGATGCCCTAGTGTTGACTAGCCAGGTGGTATATCCCAGTGTTTGAGTGTTCAACCACCTGTTGGTATAGTCTTTTAGCAGTCCATTGTACCATTTGATTTTCCCAGAGGCTGGAGTATCATAGGGGGTATGATATACTCACTTGATGCCATGACCTTTGGCCCAGGTGCCTGTGAGATTTTTTCTGAAGTGAGTACCATTGTCTAGCTCAATTCTTTCTGGGATGCCATGTCACCAGAAGACTTGTTTCTCGAGACCCGATACCTCTCTTCATGGTAGTTCTCCAGAGGCTGAGGGCTTGTGCCCCTTTTCTGATTGTTTTATCAATTCCCCTGTTCCCTAGAAAGTGATCCTAGCTGCTTGGTTTCCCTACCCTCAAATTCCAGATTACTGGCCCCATTATCCCAGCATCAGAGCAGCCAGGTGACATTGGGCTTGCCTAGATGATGACTGAAGTCTTATCATGTGTGTCTCAGTTCACTTGGGGATAGGGATTGGGTGGTTACCATCTCTTTTATGGGTTCTGCCTCTTCCTTTTTTCATGATGGCCCTACTTATTCATTCCTTACTGTATGAGGTGACTTTAGTATTTATTTTTTTGTGTGGAAGGGCGACTGATACTGGCATGGGTTGGTTCTCTGGTTCAGCCACAGTGCCTGTTACCAGGGTTGAAGTAACTGCCTTGCCTCTCACTTTGTTATCGGATCCAGAGATGTTCTTTTCCCCCTGAGGGTACTGAATAGTGTTGAGCAGGGCTTGGTTGGCATGGGCAAGGCCCTAGCACATTGCAGTCTTTTGTGTTTCTGGAGCTGCAAGGGTTACAGCATTCTTTTTCCAAGTCCTTAACTAGTTTTTGCAGATTCCGCACTTGTTCTGGGCGAAGTTCCAAAACACCGGGGATGCCCAGTGGCTTAGGTACTTGCCCATACTATCCCACACATCCTGCCCTATCCGTGCTTGAGGCAGATCCCTGGATGGTTATTCTTAATATAGTTGTTTAACCTTAAACAAGACATGGAACACATTCAGAAGACAAAGCAGTAGGAACATGCTAGTTTGAACATCTCGAGGATATTAAAAATTCATAAGAGCTGTTGTAGCTAGCCTGGAGGAGAAGGGGAAGAGGAAGGGAAGTAGGGAGGTGTCTCCCCCATGGTTTGGGACTCTGGAGAGAAGGTAGAAGGTGCAATTATTAATAGTTTCCTATAGATGGCTCCCAAAGTACAGCGATGATGGCAATGCTGAGTATGAATACCAGATTACTTTCGCCATCAGCAATTCTGTCATATCATAAGCCAGTGTTAGAAAGTATAACATAACCTTAGGCGAGTTCCCATGGGTGATAAACAGCACAACAGGGAACATATGAAGCCAGTAAGTTACTATGTTTAAGAACAAGCACACCAACTTTAAGAGCAAATAAATCAACAGTGTGACCAGTGCCTATTAAACCGGTATAACAAATGTGCATAGCAAATTTGTTCTAGCATGTTCAAGTCAGAGTTGTTGTTACCTCAACCCATTATTCCCCATGCTGGGAACTGAAAAGGACTGTTGGGGTTTAAGCTGAGATGGCAACTAAGCACCACACAGCTGCTTGCTCACTCACCCCCAGTCGGATGGGGGAGAGAGTCAGAAGAGTGGAAGTGTGAAAACTCATGCATTGAAATGAAGGCAGTTTAATGGGACAGAAAATTAATAATAATAATGATTATGATGCTGATAATAATGAAAGAATTGGAATATACACAAGAAATGATGCACAATCAGTTGCTCGCCACTTACCAACCGAGGCCCAGCCAGTTCCCGAGCAGCAGCCCCTGGCCAGCTTTCACTCAGTTTATATATTGAGCATGACATCAAATGGTGTGGAATATCCCTTTGCCAGTTGGGGTCAGCTGTCTTGGCTGTGTCCCCTCCCAACTCCTTGTACACCCCAGCCTTCTCGCTGGCAGGGCATGAGAAGCTGGAAAGTCCTTGACTTCGTATAAACACTACTTAGCAACAGCTGAAAACACCAGTGTGTTATCAACATGGTTCTCATACTAAATCCAAAACACAACACTCTTACCAGCTACTAGGAAGAAAATTAACTCTGTCCCAGCCGAAACTAGGACTGCTGCCTTCATGAGCCAGCAAGTGCATATTTTTGCCTGTTAAATATCAATCTGTATGGAAAGGAGTGTAATTTCATTTAAAGTAGCTACCTATTTTGCCTTCGTGATGTACTAGAAAATCATGGATGTCTGTACCCGAGCAAGAACCATTTGCTATTTTATAACTAGATCTTGGGGAAAAAAAATCAGTGAGTGTGGTTGTTTTTCTGTTAACCAGAGAAATTCAGAGCTTGAGCGCAGACCTGATTTGAAGACCATTTACTCTATGGTTGATCTAATACCAAAGAAAGTCTTCACTGTGTAGCTGTGGGGAAAAGGATACTGATCACTAACTTTTCATTAACTTTTTGTATGTGTCAGAGGACATGGCTTTTGTCTTCATATTTCCCTACCTCAAAAGGGTAATGTCTGGTTTCCTGAGCCTGAGTTACTGCTTAAGTTCTCTGTATAGGAGGTAAGGACTTCAGGTAGGATTTCTATCAGGTAGGAAACATCAGGGAAGAATGTGTGTTAGGGCTTCAGAGAAATAAGCCTTGGGTTAGGTTTTGCCCTGGGAAAGCGGTGTCAGCTTTTGTTAGAAACTTACTGCCCTGAGCTCTTAGGAATAGCTTATCTATTGATCTCAAACTATATGAAGAGTGTAGAGTAGAGCGGTAGCTAGAACTGCTGCATTGGCTGCACACTGCTCAGTCTCAGTTTCTTCCATTGTCAGAGAGTGGGGGGGAAAGGGCAGTATTTTCTTCCTCTAAAGGCCTTCCAAAAGCCTTTGAGCCTTGGTAATCGTTGGCATTTACCAGGTGATGATGAAGATGATGATATTATTATTATTCTTTTTCCCAGAATTGGGGAGACTGCTGGGGGAAGGGAGTCCTAGGCTTCCATTCCTCATCTGAAGACTATGTATTATTTTAAAGAATAGTCTGTGGAGCATGGATGAGAACAAAGGTGTCCTCCATTTCTAAGAAAGTTTGGGGAATTACAGTAGATACAGTCTTCTGTATTTTGAAAGCTTCCACTAATAATCTTGCATGGGTAAATGTTTTCACCAGGGGGAAATTAAATTGTGTTTTCAGACCACTGTGTTACACAGGTTGCATTTGAAAACGGGATTTTAGGAAATTAAAGCTGAAAGGCTGAAAGGGTACTGAACTTTTTGAGCTTACAGACTGGTTAAACCAGGGTTGAATTACTAGGTGAAGGTGGGCACTTCATCTGTTCCTCTGGCTGTGTTTTAAGATGGAATCTTGGGCTGCAAAGATGCTTGGGACTTTAAGGCATTAAGTCCCTCAAGAAATGGTGAGAGGTGTTGACCGCTGAGAGGAAGCGTAATGAAGTCTTCATTAACAACCTGGATAGTGGAAGAGTATTTGCTCTTGGCACATTTGATACCATATTGGAGGGAGAGGTCAAGATAAAAAGGTCTTGACAAGTTGGTCAAACGGTCTGATGGTGACCTCAGAAAGTTTAATCAAGTCACGTACCTGGAAGAGAGTAACCTTATCTGTCAGTGCAGGCTGGGTGATGACTGCCTAGGAATCAGCTTTGCAGAAAAAGAATTATGGGGTCTTAGTGGACAACCAGGACAAGTTAGCTTAACATTAGGGAACATTGTATCTATTGTGATGAAAGCCTGGGCCACATTAAAAAAGGTTTATACAGCATGTTGGGAGAAGTGATTATTTCCCTCTTTTTGAAACTGATGAGGCTGGAATACAGTGTGGAGTGTTGGACCCCCAGTACAAGAAAGACGCAGTAGAGCGAGTTGAGTGGAGGACCACTCTTACTTAGGGGCTGGAGCATGTGATGTAGGAAGAGAGGAGAGAGCCAAGTTCCTTCAGTCTGGAGGAGGAAAGGCCAACGGGTGGATCCAGTTGCTGTCTTCCAGGCAGGTAAGGGGAGGGTATAGATAAGATAGAGCTATGCTTTTCCCAGAGATGTGTAATGAAAGCCTAAAAGGACACAGACTGCACTGATGAGAGTTCTGTTTTCATTATGATGTAAACTGGTTGCCCAGAGGTTATAGAATCTTCATCCTTCAAGATGTTCAAAAGTTGACAAGGATTTGAACAGCCTGAACCATCTTTGGTGTTAGATATTATATTGATTGAACTTTGAATAGGGGCTTGGACTAGGTAAGTTCTGGAGATCTCTCCCAGCATGAATATATGATTTTGTAACTTGTGAATTCTGACCTGACTCCTGACTTAAACGTTAGTTAGGTGCTTGTCAGGATTGATTTGTATCTAGCTTAAAATAGAAGATGGAAACACCAGGTTAGACCTATTATAGGCTTTGCCTTCTGTAGGATTTTTGAAGGTCAGTTTGGCTGAGTTCCATTTTTAGGTGCTCAGGTGTGTTTATTGATCTAGCCTGAGCTGTTAAGAGGGACAAAACTAGATGTGAGAACCAGGGTACTGTTTCTCCAGTGGAACTGTTTTGTTTTGTGCCTTTTAATTTTAAAGAAAACAAGTAGTGTTTTGTTTGTTATACAAACTGCTTTACTAAAAAAGCAAAGTTTGGTACAATACTACCAATTTTATTAAGGTATCTCAGATTTACTTAACTAATTTGTACATAGGTATATACACAGCTGATTTACTCCTAGAGATAGTGTGTGTGTTGGCATTATAGATGTGAAGTTCAAATTACATTTGTGCATACTATCTGATAGGAATATATTGTACTCACCCATGTGCCATGTCATTTGTCTGTTATTTTCTGTAATTTAGTGTTTTTAAAATGCCAAAAAAAAGGTGCTATTGTTAAAAAGGTGTAAATCATCTTTGTGCCTTACTGTCAGTGATAATTTTGATTGAAAAGCTGAGTTTCAGTGTTTCTTTCATGCTCACTAAATGACCTGACTTTTTCATCTGGTCTTGAAATCAGTTGGCTCCTTTATATAGTTTACATAATACACACAGGGATAGAAAGGCTTACGTGTTTGGTGTCTTTCATATGGCCAGCCATAAGTTGATTCCTAGACTTTTTGTTTTCTTACTGATTGCAAGTCAATTTCTGCATCCTTTATTAAAGCTCTGTAATATTAACCAGGATGTTTAGATTATCAAGATTATAATCTTTAGTATGATCTTTTCAGTTTCTCACTGCTGTAAAAAGTGAAGCTACTTACGAATAGGTAAAGCCAAGATGTGAAACTTACCTTTGTTTTTTTAACAATATATTTTATCTTATACATATAAAACACTACACTCTACTGAGCTCATAGGCTCTTGCAATTAAATAGGTTTATCTTTTTCCATAGTCATATTATTTTCCCCCATTTTTTATTTTAAGAACATAAGGACATACAGGTAAAGGACAAGGTCTGAAGTGTTGGAGGGCTTCTGTCATTTTGGCAGCACTTGAGTCCTGTGTTAAATTTTTGCTGGTTTTGTGTGTAATCTGTGAATAAGTGGTCAGCAGCTATTAGAATTCTTCCATGAATCTCCTTTACAGATGGCAGTTCAGCTATTAAACTATGTGCAACTTGTTGAGTTCATGACTGAGAAGGTCAGTTGCTGAGGACACGTACTTGTGGTGTTCTGCAGCTCTGCCTTGCTTTGCTTTCATGACACTATTTCACACTGATTCTTTTTTGTTTGTTTTTTAAAAGCAAGATCAGATCTGTCAAGAGAAAGGGTTGTGAAAAGCATTTTGGCTGAGGACCTTGTTAAGTATTGAATTCTTCATTCCATTGCTGTGTGTTGCTTACTACTGATTTGCTATGTTGTGAATATTCTTTTCAGATAAAGAAGGAAAAATAATGATGCAGATAGTTGTGAGCAGAATGTCACTTACTACTTTCACTTGCAAATTGCATACAGTATGAAGCTTACAATGCATAATACAAGGTTGTGTAGCCCTTTTATCTTCATCTTTACTATCCCAGGTATTATAATTAGAGGCCAGTGGATGGTGAATACAGAGATAAAGATAATATTTGTGGTTTCTTGTGCATGGAATTCTTTAGATAATATCGTGACATTGAACTGATTGGGAAAGTGGGAAGTTTAGGATGGACAGTATGTGTTTGAAAGTATTTTGAGAATGTTAGATGTGGGTTTGAAGTCATTCTGTAACATACTTTTTTTGTATGAGATGTGCCATTATCTGAGGATTGGTATTTCTGGTTTTGTTTCATAAGATTCTGTTTGAGGACTTTTTGTGTTCATATGGAATAAATCAAATTGGTAACAGTCTCCAAGCGTGTTCTCTTAATAATTTGGGTTTATTCTAGATTCTGCAGCTGTGAATATGTGCCTTGTACATGGAAAGCCTGATTTGGAGAGCAGAAAAGGCTCAAGACACTTTCTTTGGTGTCATACAATTCCTATTTTTAATAGCTACTTAAGACAATTTAGCAAGCACGAGATTTGTGTGTTGTAAATTGGACTCAGTAGCAGAAGATTGGTACCTAGAGACAAGAAGTGTGGAGTTCCCTAATAAATGAGAAAGTATCAGAAATCATGGTAGCATCTCATAGCTGGACTAGAGGGGGTAATTGCACAGTGTTAGCGTTTATACTGTCCATTCAAGACCTCAATTTCTAGCTGACTGTTTCAAGAAATCATCTTCTCAAGTAAACCTTTCTGGAGTCTCATTAGTGGTTTATTCTGTGTCAGAACAGATGATATGAAGACTTAGAACAATGCACAGTACTCAAACATAAGAGCTGTTTCAATTCTGGCATTCCTCAGTTGATGTGACTTAGCCAGATGCTTACTCTACTCATTTTAAGAAAAAGTACATCAAGTTATATGATGTTCAGTCTCTTACAGAGCCACAGTGCTCCTTTCGCATAATGTTAGTCGTAGCTGAATCAAAAGCCATTAAACCTGAATGAAGACACACAGTAAAACTAGACTAAAAAGTAAACCAAATATGGAGTTGCATCAATATTTGGGAAGGTCTGTAGAAATTTGTATCGAAGTAAGAGTGAGAGGCAGAGTTCAAAAGAGGCATAACCAGTGAGCAGACTGCTGGGGACTGTGTAGTAAGTGGGGATCCTCAGCACCTCACAGAGGCCACTGTAGGAAAGAGATAGTGTCAAGTCTGGATTATCTGAAGGGAAGTCCTGACTTTTTGCCCTAAAAAGGGAGGTTGGATGTAGAATCTAACTATATTTTTTTTCCTGATTGCATTGTACTATAATTATATCATTTATTGAGAGAATCCAAGGGAAGCTCTCTTGGATCAGAGCAGGATTTGCCTTCTTGTTTCCTTTGGCAGATGGTTTGCATTCCCCTGTTGTCACTTTTGCCATGCTTTACTAGAATGCAGAAGTACCAGAGTACATGCAGACACAGTGAGACTAGTCCTTGTTTATGAAGTATTAGCTTCTCTTCATGCTACAGTAAACCCGGGAAGAGGATATGAATGCTATGGGTGTTATTTTTCCGTCATGAATTAGTTTCTGCAGAAAACAACAAAATGGGCAGGGCTGCAAAGGTTTGTGAACTGCTCTGCCTTCCTATGGAGAGCTTTTAATTTTGTTGAAGTAGCTCTTTGAAAGACAAAACACCCCACCAAAAAAAACCCCAGACAAACAAAAAAGCTACCTAAAAATGCAAACAGGTATCTGTAAATTCATGCTTCGTTTGTGTAATTTACTAAATTTTTTCCTCCTGTTATAGTTGTTGGCTTTTGCACGTGTGCATGCTTTATCACTTGTTTTATAAAGAAGAAAGATGGCAAAGAGAGCTTATATGGAGTGGTGATTTTACAAACTAAGACTTTTCTTCTCTGTTTTCCAGATTCAATATTGTATAAACATGGGTGCATTTTTGGATAAACCAAAAACTGAGAAACATAATGCTCATGGTGCAGGGAATGGCTTGCGTTATGGCCTCAGCAGTATGCAGGGATGGAGAGTGGAAATGGAAGATGCTCACACAGCAGTTGTAGGTATTCCCCAGGGCTTAGAGGACTGGTCCTTTTTTGCTGTCTATGATGGTCACGCAGGATCTCGCGTTGCAAATTATTGCTCCGCACACTTACTAGAACACATCACTAACAATGAAGACTTTAGGGCGACAGAAAAATCTGGATCTGCTCTTGAACCTTCAGTGGAAAATGTCAAGAGTGGAATCAGAACTGGCTTTTTGAAAATTGATGAGTATATGCGCAATTTCTCAGACCTCAGAAATGGGATGGACAGAAGTGGCTCAACAGCAGTGGCAGTTTTGATTTCACCTGAGCATGTATATTTTATCAATTGTGGTGATTCACGTGCTGTTCTCTATAGGAATGGACAAGTCTGTTTTTCAACACAGGATCACAAACCTTGCAACCCAAGGGAGAAAGAACGAATCCAGAATGCAGGAGGCAGTGTAATGATTCAGCGTGTTAATGGTTCATTGGCAGTTTCTCGAGCTCTGGGGGACTATGACTACAAATGTGTTGACGGTAAAGGCCCTACAGAACAACTTGTTTCTCCAGAGCCTGAGGTTTGTGAAATTTTAAGGGCAGAAGAAGACGAGTTTATCATCTTGGCTTGTGATGGAATCTGGGATGTAATGAGCAATGAAGAGCTCTGTGAATTTGTTAAGTCTAGACTTGAAGTATCGGATGACCTGGAAAAAGTGTGCAATTGGGTAGTGGACACTTGTTTACATAAGGTACGTAACTGTTTTCTCCAAGCAACTATTCCAAAATGATCTTCTGTTTAGATGGGTGCGGTGTTAACAGCTCTTCCTGGCCTACTCTTCCCCTTTTACCTCTTTATTCCCTCAACCTTCTGTACCTATTTGACTATATATCCTTTCTGACGAATATACAACATCATCCTTTGTGCCTGAAGAGGTGATGGCAATTGCAAAAATAAAGATTTGTTATTTCCTCAAGTAATACTTGCTTATGTTTCCAGATCTAAACTTTGTTTCTAAATACGAGCTTTTGAAAAATTAATGAATTCTATGCAAGGTTGGTTTCTTACTGCTTTTCTTTCAAGTTGGGCAGTGCTTCTATCCTTTGCATAAATCCAGTGTTTGCATAATCTCCTCTTCAAGATACGGTTTATCTGTCATCTGAAGTGGTGTCCTCAACTCATTGTTGTAGCTTAGGTGGAGAAGCACTACTTCTGCATCTGAGCTTTCTCATCAAATTTTGAGTTTGCTCAGAGCAGCTACAGGTCGGTCTATACACGTTTTGTAGGTATACCATTTCTAGCATTCCCCGAAAAGTGCAACTCCTGCTAGGGCAAATAGAGTTCCTTCAATAGGCCGCAGACCAAACGTGTGATTTGAATGGGAACATTAACGTTGGGAATTCTAACGCTAAAGGGTAGCTTTTCTGACCAAGTACTTGATCAGCCTTGTTAAAGGGTGATCACACTAGGATACTTTCAGTAAAACTGAGCCCTGACCTCATAAAGTCAGATCCTGGATCTCTGCAGTTTGTGATGGTATTAGAACGGTGCCCTCTGTCTTCAGGATGTGAGTTGTACCATATAATATTAACTGCTGTAAAAGATAGGTGTTCCTATATGCTTGGTACAATAGGGAATGTAGAATAACTCCTGAGTACTTCTGAAGGAATTTATTGTAATATCAGATTCCTACTTAATTTCTTTAGGAGGAGGAGCTGTTGTAAAAGATCGTAGGAACTATCCAGTAGGCTGAGCTTACACAGAAACAATATGCAGTTACCAGTGGCACTTAAAATTCTACCAAAAGTTGGGGGGAGAAGTTAAGATCTTGATTTCAAACCAGGAATCTAAGTTACGGTTCTGGTGAATCTCCTTGTAAGAGACTTAGACAGTGAGGTTTTAAATTTGGCAGTGGATTATAATTTTGAAAGCTAAATATGAGCAGAAAAGTGGCATCAGAGCTTACTAGTGAAGATCTGACATTAAAATTAGTATCTGACAATAGGTGTTGGCTGATACTGCCGAGCATGTGATAGTCTGTAAGGTCAGCTTGGCCATACTAAATGAATTACAGTTTTGTACTTAGTTTCTTCAAGGTGCAATACATGACACAGGTGCATTCTGATAAACAGATTTTAATGAATGCAATGTCTTATATGGACACTCTCAAACTGAAATAAATTAGTAGCTGTAGCTAACTATTCTAGTAGTGTAGGATTCTGCTTTTTATTTTGCAACAGGAGTTGGTTTTTTTAATTTGGCCTAAGGTAACATTAAACAGCTGTCAAATTTCTGACCTGTTTTTTTGATACTATTTTTAGATGGTTGACATGTAAGTAAGTCCACTAAATATCTTAGACTTAAAGGATGTACAGTAGAAATCGGTAAAATTCATTTTATCAAATAGTTCAGTCGGAAAACTTGGAGGCTCTTTTTAATCAAAATAGAGTTTTATTGCAAGGTTTCTTCTTTCCCAGGTGTATCACAGTACTGTATTTGGAACAAGTAAAAATGTGACTAAAATAGAAAAAAATACAACAAGACTCAAGATTCTAACTCTTGTTTTTTATCTTGTCATATAGGGGAGTCGTGATAACATGAGTATCGTACTAGTTTGTTTTTCAAATGCTCCTAAGGTTTCAGATGAGGCAGTGAAAAAAGATGCTGAGTTGGATAAGTACTTGGAATCACGGGTTGAAGGTAAGAAATTCATTTTGTTCACTAGAAATGCTGTCATAACCTTCTTGAACATGAAAATAAACCCCCAAAAGCCATCATGCCACTATATGTTGGGTCAAATTCAGGCCTGGTTATAGGTATGATATTTTCTGTGTCAGGAAAAATGTTTTAAGCTGTAAGTTTAGCTTATCCTGGTATTCTGCAAGCATTTTCTTAATGTGAGCTATGAAGTAAAGCTTTTAGGGGTTTACTTCTATCTTTACAGGTCATAATGCAACCACTGAGCTTGCAGAGTGTTGTATCAGCTAAGTAATTTGTGATAATGCCAACGTCTTGCTTATATTAAAAGGAACTCCTATGATACCTGTTGCTTTTTTTTGTGGAAGTGATGAAAAGAAAAAGCTGTTCTGGGATTTCATGAAGGGACAACTTACTCATCTAGTTATTAAAGGTTTTTTAACTGCTTCTATTTAACACACCTGTGAGTTACTTTTTACACCAACTTTTTCTAAATGCACTTCTATGAGAACTTAGCAGTGTATAAATGATCAAAGTGGTCAAAATGATCAAAGTCATCCCTTTAGATTCTGAATGATTATCCTGTGTGTGTATATGTGTAAATAAAAATGTGTAATCCTCTGGAAGTTTCATGGAGGACTAAACTGAATTCCTAACCTGTTTCATTTAGTCACTGATTTTATAACTCTTTAGGTATCTGAAAGTTTGATTGCAACTTCTTTCCTTAAGCAGAAAGAGTTGAAAGAAAGTTAGCTTACCTAAGAATGAAAGGCTTGCCCTTGTTTATTTATTCCTTCTCTGCAGTGCTCTTAATGTCAGAAAAACTGACATTTGAAATGGGGCTTTCAAACTGTTGCTGCTAATTTATATTCTTTTGTCACTGATTAAGGCTGTTCTAAGGTCAGACAACAGCTATGGGTAGTGGTCTCCTGGTATCTCGAATCTTCTCAGTTATGTTAGTGATCCAGGTATAGCTCAGTTTTGGTAGAATTGACTGAACTTCAGGGCTGATATTTAAGATTTGCTTTTTTTTATAGAATTGTTCTTATGTTGGCACAGGTGTTTTTGCAGAAGCAGCTCGGGCATGAAAAAACTGAGTTTCTGGGACAGTTTGTCTTGCTGTTATAAATGTTGCTAGGATAATACTGTGAAGTAGCATCACTGGAGAGAAGCAATCAATGGCTTTGAAAGCCTTGTTGTTATGATGCTTTAAACTTCTGTGATCTCATGAGAAAAGTACTGAAGCACTATCACCCACTTATGGTGATGCAGCTTATTAACCCATTTGTTTGAGCTATAAATTACAGCAGCAGTATTCAAGAAAGGAAAGGGTTTACTGAAGAGTAAGCTGGCTGAGATAACTTGTACTCTTTCTTGACTTCTTTCTGGCCTGGCCTGGATCAACAGATCCTGGTTCGGCTGTGAGTTATGAAGAGATGGTCACTTTCTAGATGGATAGTAAGTTAGGTGGCTGCCTTAGATGTTTTTGTTCCAGGTGCTGAGACCAGTAGCTTAGCTATAATAATGCTGTCTTGATGAAGCTTGTGGTGTGTTTGTATGGAAAAACGTGATATTGGCAGTCTACAGGACTATTCATCAGAGTTCCCTGAAAGTAATTTTAAATTTGGGTGCCAAGATGTTTGAGACTTTGCAGGTCAGAACCAGCTTGGAGGCTGAAACAAGGTCTCAATAACATCAGCCACAGCTCTGAGTACAGGCTGCTTGAGTTTGAGCATTTTTTATCAAAGAAGGTGTGACTGATCAGATTTTCTCAGTGTTGAGATGGAAACTTTCCAGGCATATAGGCATGGTGTGTGTAATTTGTAGAGATACAATACTTACTTTTCTTCTCTTTATACCTATTGGGTGAGAATTACTAATACAGGACTACAGCAGTATCACATAGGAGACAGGTGCCACTTCTGTTTCTCTTTAGTTTATTTGAGTATCTGAGTCACCCACTGGCTTTTTAACATGCTGTGATGGATACTGAAAAGGCTGATTGGATGTGCCTTCATTAGAAAGTAGTTGATATCCAAATAAGGAGCATGAGATGTGAGTGAGAAGTAATCCTGCACTGTAGGTCTCAGGAAATCAGGAATCTTCTGAGAGTGTACAACAGCAAAAATCCCACAGCTAACCATGCAGAACTTACCTTAACACTAATTCAGTGTAAAATGCAACAGTGACATGGAAATGTACATGCTGCCACTGTAACCTGGTTTCTGTGGGCAGCTGTTAGTTTTGTCACTTTGGTATCAAAATTCTCAACCTTACTGTTAATGCTAGAAATGACACTTATTGTAGATCCTCTCTACTGAGTTTTCATTTGTGTGAAGCAGCTGTGAAAGGCACAAATCACTCATGTTCTTTGTCTAGTTTTTTTTATTGCATTCTTAATCAAATGAGTTGAACTTGGAATTTTTTTTGTATCTGCTCCAATGTCCCAGTAATCTAGATAGTTGATATGTAACAAACATTAATTTTTAAATATATATAAGAAGGCCTTCAGCTAAGGATACAGGATATCTATGAATGTGCTGCTGCGTGGGGTGTCTTTCTGTCTTGTTTAAATGGGATCTAAATTGAAATGGCTTGCATGTTTGTAGTTTCTGTTGAGATTAGAGAGAGCTAATGGTCACTTCAAATGCTAACTCCAGGTGTGTTTCTCAGAACTTGGCTTTCATCCCAGGCTTCCTAGATGACACTAGTTAAGATAAATACCTGTTATCTTCCTATGTCTGAAAAGAGTACATGAGCTGTTAATAGGCTCTGGGAGAGAGCCAGGAGCAGTTACCTGCACTGACAGCAGTCAGGTGTGCTCTCAGTGCTTACTGGCTAGTATTCCCAGCTTCTTGGTGGCTCTCCTCTCAGTCAATGTATGGAACTGCAGTGCATTTTATTGCTTTCGTAAGTGAGCTTTAAGGAGATTAATACACAAGTTGTCAAATAATTTTGATCAGAGTGATTGAATTAACTGAGAATGATGTAGGAGGGACCATTTGCGTGTAACAGTGTGGTTTTATAGCGTAATTTACTACTTATCAGAATAACTTCTCGGCAGAAATGTATTTTAGCTGTATTGTCATATTTAACAAATTTTACACATGCCAGGAAAAAAAAGTGAAGAGTCTGTAGGCTGAACTGATGCAGAGCCATTCTAAATGGAACTCTAAAGGACTGTTAAGCTTAAGTGCTCCAGAGAAATAAATTGCTTCAAAGCTTGGACTTCTGTTGCTTCAGCTCTTCTTGATTTCCCTCCTCCCCACCCCGCATGAGCTGTCTGTGTCATTATGTGTTCTGCTTATTGGACGGAGTGCAAAGCCTTTAAATGTCAAGCATTTGGCATGGAATGAGGGCACATTTGAGGGAATTCTGCCAAAAAGTGGAGAAAATAAAGGAGACTGACTTCAGAACTTGAAATATTTACCTATTTTCTAGCAAACTCTTGCATTCATAACAAGTCCTATGAAGCTGTCGTTTTGGCACAGTCAATTTCTACCTTACGTTTGTGCCTCGAGTGTTACTAGTTCAGAAATTACACAGAGAACCTTTAACAGAATGTTTCAAACCACTAAGCAGCATGGAGAGAGTCGTTTGGAAATATGTTGGATTCTTTTGAAAAAGTAGGTTTAAAAGTTCTTTTCATTTGTTTAGATGCATTCTAAATATGGTTTACACCTTAGGATATTCTTTTTCAGGGAAGTATGTTTGTTATTTATTTATAGTCCTGATGTGTTCTGAAGCTCTGAATGTGATAAGCTAGGGAGCTAAGTCCAAGAATCTGTATGCTTAGTTACAAGTGATTGCATTTAGTGAGAATCTGTAGTAAATCTACTAATGTCTGAAATACCCAACTAGATGTACCTGGCAAAAGGCAAATACGGGACTTTGCATGCAATAATTTCACATGAACAGCAGTGTTTCTGTGTCTGTAAATAATTAGCAGCCCATAATATGTTCAGTCTGCTGATAGCCAATAACAGTTCTTATTTAGACCTGTAGTAAAAACATTCTGGAGGGAAAAAAAACAACTGCCCTTAGAAATTCTAAGCTGCAGAGATGGAGAAGTTGTCAAAACCACACGGTATTAGTTCTCTTAGATACTCTTGTCTCTGAGACTAATTTAAATCAGGGTGACATTGGTACTTAGTATAAAATCCTTTGGGACTTCCTGAAGCAATTTTAGGTTGATCAGTGGTATTTGTTCTTCATGAACGTACACTGTTCAACATGGAATGTTTTTTCTCTTCTTTTGAGGACGTTGAATTTCAATCTGGCAGGACTAACCCATCAAACCTTTTAGACAGCAGGGTTTTTTTTTGCTGCTGCACTTGGGTGTTTTAAGCTCTGGCTTTGGAGAGAAGGGCATTGTTCGAAACATGCTGTTGTTTGTTTTAAAACATAAAAAAATCTGTGTTCAAAAGCAGTTTAATACTTACATGCGTAACATTTGCACTCTGTCTTTGTACGTTCCTAAGCAGACTGCTGCGATCCTGTGTATTCGTACAGTGAGTTGAATTAGTAGTTACATAGGGTCTTTCCAGAGTTATGAAAAGGGAATTACTGTTTCAGTACAAAAACAAAGTTGCCTTTTTTTTTTTTAAAACAGTTATTAAAAAAACACCTCAGGAGGTGATGGGTTACAGAGATTTCTAGTGTAAGAACTGTGTATATACTGAAGCTCTTCTGCTTGTTTGGGTCTTGAGGTTGACAGAATGTGCACAACTGCATTCCAAAGCTGCCAGTTCAAGAGTATTCCACAATATGTATGAGGTTGTAGTCAGTAGCTTGTAACGGAGTCGTTTATTATGGTGAGCACAGCCCTGCATCTTTCTTGAGTCACTTAGCCAGCTAATTTCTACAGTAATGTAAGTGTGTTGGATGGTAGTTCAGTTATGCCCCAAACAGGGGCACGTGTTCTGTTTAGGTTAACAGTCTTAATAGTAAATGAACACTCAGTTAATACAGGAGTCAAAAGGTGGAAGATATACTGTATATAAAACTGATTTATCATAATATAGCTGGAAATCAAAGGGGATGCTGGAACATAGAAAACTTGTGACGCTGTCTGGTTGGGGACTTGCATTATATAAAATGGAAATAAAATTGGATTTTCAAAATAGGTGTTGAGCTTTTAGTGAAATATATTTTAAGGAGTAAGGTAGACTTCATAGTGGACTTTCATGGATTTACATATACAGTAGTATGAGGAAATGATTCCATAAGTGTCTGAATTATATTAGCAATGAATTAATGTTAGCAATTAGCATATGTAGAAGTTTCTGTAATTGTGTTTTGCACATTCATGGAATAAGAATTAATTGCAGGGTTATTCTTAATATCATAGAGATGATGGTGAAAACCTTGTAAATGCCTCTAAATCAGTTTCCAAAAACATTTGGTTTCTTTCTCTAGTGGCCTTTGTCAAACAAATCCCCAGTGTGATCTGCTAACTGATTTGTAATGAAAAAAGGTCGTGCTGGGTCATTTGCTTTATTGTCGAATTTTCTATTAGGAACCTTTTTAGGCGATGGTCAGCTTAGAATTCCTGATTGCGCACCTTCTAGAAATAGATGGAAGATGCTCATGGTTCAGTTGGGCACTGCCTGAGTAGTAGTTACGCAGTATAAACTAGAAGTTACACGGTACAAAGTAAAAGCTTCCAGTACCAGGGTTATACAGTAATCCTTAGTCATGATTGCTTTAATTCCTTTTTAAGAAGATCAAAAAATCTTATACTTGCACCAATATTTAGTAATTGCTTACTTCTGTAGCCTTTCCTTTCTTCTTATTCATTCTTGCTAGTTGCTTACTTTTGGTATGTACAGAACCAGATGTGCTCCTGGTATAAAAAGCAGTACATGCACAAGACACTTTCTGTGAGATGTGAGTCAGCAAAATTGCATTATAGTGGTATAGTCTACTTCTAACTAGGTAGAACAGCACAAAAGGATGCAATGACTTGTGGCAGGTTTATGTGAATGTGTGTGGAAGAAGTGATCAAAATAGTACGATGCAAGCATACCTATACAGTTGTCACTTCCGTTGCTAGCCATGATTCATTCTTAATGGATGGATGTGTGATAATATACTTAAGGTTTCATGGAAGAATGTTTATTAACTTCCAGTGGTAGTTTATTCATTGCAGACAGTTTATGGTACGGACTTTAAGTTGGGGTTTAGAAGACAGTACCTTATTTGTTACAGAGCAGTAAAACTATGCTAAAAGAATTGCTTTGTGGGGAGGGGGGCTTTCCTGATACAGAGGGAGTACCTTGCAAGCACTTTGTTGTTTTCAGTAGTCCCAAGAGAAGCCTGTGTATCAGTTGCTTTCTAGGTAGGGGATAGGCATGATGAGAGGTTCAAATCCCAGGAAATCTGAAATGTAGAGCTTAAAGTAGGTTGGTGATACACTTTTCTGCTAACTTCAGCAGCTCATTGTAGCTTCTTCTGACTTCAGTTGCAGGCTCCAAATCAGGCATCCAGAATCTAATCAATAGACTGTAAGGAATTTCAAGGTATTTGTTTACCTTTGGATAGTCGCCAAGCTACAACATGACTGAAGTTTATTTAGGTTGATACTTCATTTGTTCTTTTTAGTTCTTTTGTGGCTCAAACGGAACTTTAATCTAGAACGATGCCTACAGGAAATAGCACTCCATTCATTGATGCAGCTGATTGTCAGAAAAATGTGACACATACATACAGCTACAGTGTGTAGATAACTTAGTGAACCTTTTTCTGCTATGGTAGTAGTAGTTGAATGACTAGAGGCTGATGACTGGTACTCTTATACCAATGTCAGTGTATGTGCAGCTAATGTAAGTGCACCTTACAGCACCTTTGATGAATAAGAACATGTGAAGATTTACTTAAGTTTAGGCAGTTCTTTCCCAAGGCAGATGAACTTCCTAGCACTGGATTTTCATGCTGCTTCTGCTTTGAATACTGTATTATTAATTATCCATCCTCAGTTCTATATTCTGTTTTGACCACATGAGTGATAATAGACCATTATATATGCCACTTGATATGTGTGATGATCTTAGTGTTTATGCACGGAAGATTCAGGCCTTTGAGAATACAAGGTATTAATCTCAGTGAAGTAGGACTGAATTCCAGGGAAGCATTGGCTTTATGGCATGTAACTTCTGAGTATGTATTGTAATGCAACAGGAAGGTAATTGAAACGGACTCTGAAAACAAGCTGCTGCTTCATCCAAGTCATAGTCTGCTTCTGACATTCTCTGAAAGAGAATGGCTAGAAGCATACGGGAAAGACAGGCTATGGATTTGAATATATCTGTTCCACCGTGCAAAGTCTGTGTACCTAAAAAGTAAAGAATGTTTTCCTATTTACATGTAACTCTTTCATAATGTCTCTGTTAAATAGTGATAGTATCTTGTATTTCAGTGCCTTTAGGAATGGGTGGTATTAATTCAGTAATCTAAGGACTTCTTCTGTTTTTAAATTAGAAATTATGGAAAAATCGGGTGAAGAAGGAATGCCTGATCTTGCTCATGTTATTCGTATTTTAACGGCGGAGAATATCCCTAATTTACCACCAGGAGGTGGTTTAGCTGGCAAGTGAGTACATTGCTGGAATTGCTTGAATTGTTTAGTTCACTGAAACAAATACTTTCATTTAAATGTGTTAAAGCTTTTCTTATTGTAACAGCTATACTCAAAGAAAAAAGTTGGGCTTCATATTTGAAGCCAGTTTAGCTTTTGTGTTACATAAACGTTTGCGTCACCATTCCTGTTCCAGACTGGTAAGAGGAAACAGGTTTATCATATTCTGGTACATAACATACTGATTTACTATTTCCATATGGCCATTAAAAAAATAAAAATGTTTATTCTTGTCTTTTTACTGCTTTACATTTGTTAAGAACTCTCAATAATGTAACCAGAATATTGAAATACCAGCTCAGTTTTTGTGATGTCATGTTTCCTTTACCACCTAGTGTCCATTACAAGTTTGGGCTGATGCTTGTTTGCTCAGCATACATTCTTGTACGCAAACTGTTTTTCTTTGTTTAGTCTTAAACTGAATGTTAGATAAGCAAGAATATTAAACTAGCATATACCTTTTAAAACATAACTGGAATAAACATTCAGAAATGACATTGGTTTTCTGCAGAGGCTAGTGGTAATGTTCTAGCAACCTATCATTTAAGGGTTTTAAAGAACAGAATTTGGGATTGCATAAGCCACTGTTGATCTAGAATTCCCCAAACAGTGGAACCCATTATTTGCTCCCTGGCATAAGTCATGTTCCTTTTGGAATCTTTGTGTTTTTCCAAACATAAGATCCTGTCCCCTGAGCATTTCTGTATACATCCATTTTCATTGCGTGCTCTTATTAATGAGCACTGTTTGCCATGATAATTTTTCTTTCTAGCATTGAAAGTTCCTCTATGTTTTGGTCCTTTTTCTTCACTTGTGTATGCGCTCCAGGCATTCAGGAAAGTTGTCGTGTGCCTGTTATTCTTCTGTTCTTCTTAGCGCCTCGCAACTGCTGAATGACTTGGTGTGTTTTGTTGTTTAGCTCATTAATAACTGCAGCATGTACTGCTTCATTATTCTGGAACCCATATATATAATCCTGTTTTCATTTGTTGACCATGTTACGTTTTAAATGGGCTTAGGTTCAGAATTTGCCTTTTGATGCCTTTCCCTCAGTTTTGACTTAAGTTCTGCACTACAGAAAACTGACTTTGGGAGGTATGCATGCAGCTTCTTTTGAGAGAGTTCTTACTGCCTCATATTTTGAGACAGGAGGTCCTGAGTTTTTCCATCGAAGGACGGTACGGAGAAATACACTGTTCAAAGAAAAAGTGAATTGAAAAGATAGGAGAATTCCCAAGAGCCTGAGTTTTAACTCTGATTCAGAACTTTTGCAGTGGCTGTCTGCTGCTTCTGTGGCAGCCTTGCTTGGACTGTGGAGGTGTTTTCTGGTACAATGGTGTGAGGTGCCTTTGCTCTCCATAGTACAGATATTAGGTCAGAATTGTGCCATTCCTCTGTCACTAAATGTGCAGTTAAACTGAGAGAGCCCTTTTCTGTATCACCTGCAAAAGGATTGTTTCTTTTCTCTAGGAAAATCTTCCACCAGTGTCAATGGATCTGATACTAGCTCAGCCATGCCTTCTAGATTTCTTCTTAAAGTGTTGACTTGAACTGATGTGAGATCCATCCTGAGAGATCTGATGCACTGTCCCGTGCATTCACTGCTCCATAAACCATCTCCTAGAGTTCTGAATATTTTAATAAACACAGTTTAAAATGTTGGATCATGACTGGAAAAATACATTCTGGTGCTGGACACTAGATACTGAGATGGCCTGATTTATTGCTTTGTCTCAGAGTGGACATACTTGCAACATCACATTCAAAACCTGAACTCTTCTGTTTTGAACATGCTTTGTGCTTCCTTGCTGTAAACATAAGAACATAGACATACAGATCAGACCAAGGATTGTTTTAGCTCTGTGTCCTAGCCACAGGATAGCTGAAAGTAGGTGCCATGGGAAGGATATAAAACTTCTCCTTTCGTTACTCAGTTTCCAGCTTCTTACAGCTGAGGTGCTTTCTGATCTTTTCCAGTAAGTTAAAATATGTTCAGAAGGAGTCTCAGCAAGCTTTTAGCATCCTTGGTGTTCTGAGGTGGAAAGTTCTGTTGCATCAAGAGCCATCACTGTACTTTTTGAGACTCTTGCTACTGTCTTAATCTGATGCCCTTGTGGTCTTTGGAAGAGTCAACAGTGTTTATCCACATTCTGTAAGACATAGTTTGTATAGATCTTGGCCACCTCCAGACTTGAGAACCCTAGTTCACTTAGCAGTTCTTTTTTTCTTGAAGGTGTCAGTAACTTTGATTGTATCGTGTACAGACATAACCTTTTTCCCTCTCAGAAGTCTGTTTATACTTCAGGGTTTGTTTTTCAGTTTTTACCTAATGGCATTTGGGGTTTAATTTCTACAGCATGAATAGACACTGGACAATGCATCTCAGAGGTTGTATACTCTGAACACAGCACTTAAAAAGTTCATGGCCAGTAGTAACCTAGATATATGTAATACAAATGGGGAAAACCCCATCTGTCTTCAAGTTCCACATCCAGAAATAAGGGAAGAAAAAACATGAAGTATGAATAATTTTATTTCAAGTAAAATACACATTTAAGGGTTACTCTTGGCAAAATTTGACTATGCTGGAGCTTCTAAAGATGTAAAGAGGTAGATGGTAGACCATGGGGAGGGCAGAGTAAGAAAATGTTTTGCCTTGCTTAGTCTTCACAAATCCTAACTTACTGCTAAGTCCCCACACATCATATTAAAAGTGAGTAAAGGCACTAAGAGCAGGCTTCATGTTAATAAGAGGCAGGTTAAAGGCAAAGCGTCTTAAACACTTTGCAGTTGTTACTGTGCTCAAACTTTTTAAACTCTTAATATTTTGAAATCCTTTCTTGTGCTTAATTTTTTGAACTTCTCTTTTTAGGCGTAATATTATTGAAGCTGTGTATAGTAGGCTGAATCCACACAGAGAGAATGAGGGGGTAAGTTCCCGTTTTGATTGCTACACCGTTTCGGTCATGAGAACACCAAAGTAGTTTCATGCATTAAGCAGCAGTGTACATCACTGCCAATAAAGAATTATAAACAGAAAATATGTATTTTAGCATACAGTTCATTTTGACCTTGTTTTGGATGGATCTGGTACAGACTTCATCCTCAAAAAGACAGTGAACTGACACCCAATTCTAAAAGACTTTTAAAACATTGGTGCTTTTTCAGCCCAACCTGTGAGGCAACAATGCAGGGGGTTTCTAAATTACAGGTTTTTTTAGTGTAAAAAAAATTATGGTCAGCATATTCATTATTTAACTAGCTATTATGTCTGCTGTCTAGAAATCTATTAGAAGAAGGGGCAGACACACTTCCTGTTGTCTTCTGTAAATGTGGAAGACTTTGGTACACTGAAAATAAAAGACTAATATTGACTACTCCTGTAGAGTTTACACTATCTTTAAATATCCCATGTGCAGTGGCCTGAGAAAAGCATAAAGGGCTTTTAGTTTACTTCAGTTCTGATTTCTAAAATGGCTTACATTCTTCTGCCCAGTTCCCAGTAGTCTGGATGTTAAATAGCATGTTGAAATACAGTTTAATTTTAATCCTGATTATTAGGTGGTTATTAATATTAGCATAAAGATTAATAATTGGTGTTCATATTAGTTGTGGTTAATTTGAAGAAAATAATCATTGGAAAACTGAAGAGCTGATAAAAACCACCACTGCTTGTGCATATGTTCCATTTCCTGTATAGTTTATGTAAATTAATGTGAGGATATCCATTTGATTTCTAGTAAATCCTTTGTCATTTTTTCATCTTGTGTGATGGCTACAAGGTCCTCAGTCAGGTAGTCATTGCAATGAATGGGGCGATGTCAACTTGTATTTTAAATACTTTGAAATGATCAGTTGTGTGCCTTGAGATTGTGACTCTGCAGTCTCACCACAGTTGTGTTTTTCTCACAGTCATCTTCTGTTGCCTACTTGTGTTTGGTTTATTCTGTTCAGTTAGAAAGCTTGTATATATGGGGGGCCACTCTTCTGTTAAACTACAAATAGAGAAGACATTTCTAACATTTTTATTTTGGGGTGGGGGTTTGGTGGGTTGGTTTTGTTGTTGCTGGGGGGTTTGGGGGGGGGGGGGGTGTTTGTTTTGGGTTTTAGTTTGAAAGTGATAGAGTTTACATTTCTCATTTAACTTTCAACAAATTGTCCAGCAGTACCCCCAGATAAGCTAGCCAAAATTTTCCTCTTTTCAGCTTCTTTAGTCCTTCAGGAAACTCTGCACCTCTGTCAGCCTGTTACTACTTTCCATATTTACCCATAGCTTTGTTTCTGTTCATGGGGTCAAGTTATTGGTGAAAGTGGCTCATTTGATGATTATGGCATAGGTTTTATAAGCTCTTGTTGTTCGCTTGCTTTTAAGAAAAAACAAGTTTGTCTAAAGGTCATATGCCATAGTTGCATTTATGATGCAACTTTTCTAAGTCCAGATTTACTCTTCAATAGCCATGCAAGCTTGCTAAAAGTCCTAACATCCAGTACAGCATCCTTTTTGTGTATTGGCTACTTCCATGAAATTTTTGTACATCATCCGTTATAATTTAATAAAGTGAAGTAACTGAACTAAATATGCAAGTTACTCATAAAGGAATATATCTTTAACCCTTATTACCATTAATAGCTTTGACCTTTATTGCCATTAGAATCCCTGGATAGTTGTCTTGAGATTGGGTGAAGGATGCAGTTCCTTTTTGCACTTTTCCAACAAGTTGGAATTGGTGTCTTACTGTCCTTGAAATGGATGACTTTAGTGGGCCTCATCTCTGAGGTGATGAAAGCATGACTTCCTTGCTAGTCTTACTCAGTCCCAAGTGTATATGTCATGATCTCTTAGTCTTTTGAACTGAATACTCTAGTGCGCAGGGTGGAGGGGTGAAAGGGAAGGAATCTGTTCAGTTACTCAACATCAGACTCCCCACAGTATCTACACACTGTGATAATGTTGCTATGTATCTCACATTTAAACAGTAAGCAAAGGTAAGAAGGAAACATACAAGGACATGCTAATAATGACATTTCCAACCGAGACCAAAATCTTAACTAGTAATGCCCATGTCTAAACTAGTACGAAGCAAGAGCGGGGCTTCATGCAGAAAATGAGGAGCTACAGACACAGATGCTGAGTCTGCAGAGCATAAAGGTGCAGGCTTGCGCTGAAGAATCCTTCCCTATGTGTAGTTACCCATTATTCTCCTGTAGAATGCTGCTGCTACTAACTGTAAAGTCTGCCTGTGACACTCATCTTCACCTGATGATTTTATAAAGGCTAGAACCATATATTTTTACTTTGACAAAATCATCATGTAATTAATTGCTGAAGTATTTCTGCGAGTAAAAAGTTTTTAAAACACCACTAAAACCCATAAAACCAAAACCCAAACCAACCACATTGACTTTTGCAGCTGAGAATATCTTCCTTCTAAAGAGTATACTTTTTAGCATTGAACAGTTAAACTACTTACCGTGAATTACTGTGAACTGGATCATAATAGCTTTACAAAGTAAGTTCTTAGTATATAAATTAAAACCAAGGTAGTATATTCTAGATTAGCTTTGCTTTTTTCTCAGCACTGTAAAGATTCTAGTGTTTTGCTTCGAGTTTTCTTTGTCATCCAAGACAGTGATTGTGAGTGGTAACTTCTTCCAGTTCTTCACATGCACATTTTCTTGAGAATCCTTGAGATAAAGTGTAAAGTGAGACACTGGGAAGTGAAAGAATCCTGACCACAGCAGTAAGCAGAGATCATTAGTGTGGCTTCAGGGTACAGCATTCATGTTTTCTTTTAGGCATCTCAGCAGAGTTAAAAGTATTTTGTAAATCCAGGGCTGGAGAGTGCCCTGCATTGGGCTCACAAAGAGCAGTGTTTGAGCAGAGACTTCTGCTATAAATGTGGTGCTTGTTGCTTTTACAAGTGCAAGTGAAATCCTAGATACCTGTTATGTGTTGGGGCTTGGCGTTTTCAGATCTTAAAAGGAAATATAAAAGAACTTCTAAATAGCTAAACAGTTATTGCCACTCTGATACCGCTGAGTCTTTGCTCTAGTTAACTTATTTAAATATTACTCTTTCTCTATTGGCTCTACTTTGACCTTATTTAAATTGAATTTTTATATATATACATATATATATATATATATATATTCCTAAAACTAAGACATTACTATCCAGTTAGGTACAAGGAATAATGTCAGAATTTCAGTGGCTGTGTTAATAGTTTCAGTGGCATTTGCTTAAAGCTGTGTTTGAGCATCTTGTTTGAAACCAGTCATGTTTATCCCTTGCCTTTACTAATACTGTACACTTTGATAAATCAAATCACATGTCATTAAGGGCTGCTACAGATAATATTACTGGACAAAATTCTTGCATCTTCAAATATTGTAAATCCTGTCCCTAATACATAGTAGCCCTTTTTAGTATATACATAATTTAACAGAACAGAACTTGTGTACAAGTTGTGAATGCTCTTGTCAAATATAGCTAGCACAAATTTATTCTTGGTTTTGTGGTCAGCAGCACTAAGATGAATTAGCACATAAAAGAAGACAAATAGTAACTTGCACAGAAATCATACTTTTCAGGGACCTGTTCTGGCCACACATCATTAGAGAGAGAACCGTGTTATAGTGTATTGATAATGTATAGTATATCAGAGAGGCAGTTTCTGTCTCACTGTTGCCTGTAGGGTTTTTTTTGTCTGCTGAGACAATGAGGGAATCTGCTAAGATGAGGGAAGCACAAGATAGCATGCACTCCTACTACCACTTGTATTGTTTAGGAGTCTCAGGGCTGCTATTACATTGCTTACTGCTTTTACGCTTCAGTGTTGTAAGGGAGCAAAAGTTTTCACCTCAGTCTGCCAGCAGAATTTTTAAAGCTGTGAATCTTGTGAAATACGGAGATTCAGAGTGTATGTTTGCTAATGCCAGTCTTGGAGCAAAACTGATGGGATGGAGCAACTGTAGACTTTAGATGTTCTCTGAACTTTAAAAATACTGGAACTCCAGCTCCACTGCCTTGTTTGATATTAGCTAGATAAATGCATAAATAGTATCCTTTTGTCAAAACCTAAGATGTGGGATACATCTGTAGATTAATCATTATGCCCTGAGTTTTCACTGAGGTTTGTGCTCATGGGACATTGAAACAGTCCCGCTTCATATATTAAAACTAACTCCTTTAACTTGCTTCTCCTCACTGGGCTCTTGGAGAGCTCTCTGAACATGAAGATGCTAGTACATGGGAGTCAAACATCTCTAAGACCTGCAAACGACAGTTGAAGTCTGTCTCTATTTGCGAAACAAGTATAAACTTAGAAGGATAGCATTATATGCAGTAACACTCATTTTTGTGGTTAAATTGTCCATTTTTTAACTGAGACTGTGTTAATGAATCTCGGGGCTTCGATTCCAACAACATTGGAGCATCCAAAATCTTATTGAACCCAAGAGATTGTCTTAATACTGCAGCTAAGCTTGTAAGTGAGTGGCTGCAATACTTGTAGTTCATGAAGCTTTTGGTCTAGAAGACAATAAAACAAGGTCAGCATGAAAATAGGGCTGTCTGGATTTTGCCTCTAATGTATTGCAGAATGTGCCAGCTTCCAGTGATACAGGTCCATTTGTCTAGCTTGGTAACTTGCTAGGTATTAATAACTTAAAATGTATTATTCCCTTTAAGCAACGGTACCACTTTAGCACTTGGAAGTTAAAATACCTAGTATCAGTGACACAGCCCTGTAATAGATGTGCACATCTATTGCCAATTTTTTTCAGTTGAAGGCTTGTAGCCAAATAGGTGGCTTGCAGAGGAGACCCCCATTCCTTAATCAGTGCTGTTACTCAGATTCGGTGCTGTAGGTTATTAGGTTTGACTTTATGTAACTGTTCTGTTAACTTTTATAGGCGATACTGCCAAAAGTAGTACCTTGTATTCAAACACCGCCACTCCTGGTGCTGATAGCTGCTTGTTTCTTTTGTGGCAGCAATCATGCATGCAGAAATCGGGGATTGTTTCCTAAAACTTTCGTGAGCACTTGTTTTGATGTGATGCTTCAACTAAACTGCTAGCAGTAGAGTTACCTCCTCTCTTTAGTAAGCTTTTCACAGGGCTGTGTTGCTATTGGCTGTGCAGAAATTCACCATTAAATGTATTGACCTGATGGCTAAAGAAGCTTACCTTGACAAATTTTTCACTGACAACTGACCAGAGTTGTGGGGAATGTGAGCTAGGTTCATCAAAAGACAATTTGAATCGAGATGTAGTTAACTGGGAGGAGCTACCGCCTCGACACTGTCTGGCTCAAAATAAATTGGAGTTATTAAAAATGCTGGGTTAGTGGATATCATTTCTTAAGCTCTTGGGTTGTATAAGAGAGACATCTGAGGTGTATGTTGCCAATAAGGTGGTTTGTATTCGAACTGAGCAAAGCTGATGTTTTCTCAATTGGAAAAGTTGCGGGTTTGGGTGGGTTTTTTTGGTGGGGTTGGTGGGGTTTGGGGTGGTTTTTGTTTTGCTTGGGTTTTGTTTTGGTTTTAATGTCGTTAGAAAATATTCTAGTTTAACTGCTGATTTTTCTGGGGTCTTGAATCTTAAAAAAAGGACCCTGGCGAAGCCGAGGAAAGTGGAACGCAGGGAAAATTGGTGGAAGCACTCAGGCAAATGAGAATTAATCATAGGGGGAACTACCGCCACCTCCTGGAAGAGATGCTGACTAGTTACAGGCTAGCTAAGATGCAGGGAGAAGAGTGCACTGCTGAATCAGCTGCAGCATCTACTTCAGATACTCATGCTGGACCCAGTGACTCCGTACCAGACACTCACACAGAATCTGGGAATCTCCTTGCTGAAATACAGAGCTCAAGCGAAGATTCAGGGATGAATGAGCTGAGTGACAAACAGACATAACGTTTTACGTAGTGGATTTAACGCTTCGCTTCACTTGGCCTGTCTTCCTTTGTTTATGTCTCAACATTTGTCACATCTATCCTAGAAGTCTGTTTGGTTTTACTTTAGTTATTTGTATAGATTGTTCGTACTAAGCTCTTTTTTTCCTTAGAAGTTTACCCACTATGGTATATTATAGCAATTGCATCTTACGTTGTGTAGCAAGCAGCTACGTTCCCATCTGAGGTTCTGATGAATTTTTTTAATCCTGTGACACCACCAACAGGAATCTACCATTCTCATGCAAAAATAAATTTTAACACTTTTTCTTCTGATTACATTTTTACATACTAGTTTTGATGGTATATGTTAGCAAAATGTAAAGTTATTCACATCTTAATTGTATCTTTTGTGCAAATAATTGAATTATACGATTTCGTCAGGGTGGGTTTTTTTTTTCCCCAGTATCATATACTGCATGTTTGTATTTGAATTGTGTATAGTTTATAATACAGCTAAATTACAAAAGCTGTTAAGTTTTAGGTTGTCACTCTTCATTAAATGTGTTTGATTTTTTTTTCAATTTAGATTGTATCCACTGTTGATTATAAATAGCAATTTTTCCAGACCGAATGTATTATTACCTCCCAAGTTGTAGCATACCATATATCCAGAAATGCAAATGTACTTAGATTTAGTGCCTAGTGCCAAGTTCTAAGAATTTGTGTTCAACTGAAAATAAAGAATATGCTGTGGAATAATCTGTATGCATATTGACTCTTTTAAGCAAGTAATAAACTTCCTTTGAAATGTGATCGTTATGACCTGATGTGGAACTTTTCATAGCTTCGAATATTAGCTCCTGATGTTCGGTAGCTTCTACAAATATTTGAGGAATTTTGGGTTTGGCACATTCGTCATATTCCTGTATTTGGGCAGCATTTCTCAGGTTCAAGTTAAACATCATCCATATAAACAAATAAACTGGCTCTTCTACCCAGGTTTACCCCTCTGCCAAATCTTTTCTGTGTCTTTCGATGCGCAACACGTATGTGTACACAGACCATACATTTGAATAGATCAGTGATAATGCTGGGAGTTTACTTCGGTGGTAAATAATCTGCTAATAAACCCAATCCGGAATTCTTGGGTCAGTGGTGAGTTCATAATGTAACACTTGCACAAAAATATCGTTCTCCAAAATAGGTACAGATTTCATTGCCATAATGAAAAAGAGCCTCCGGGAATTTCTTGTGGACCAGGAATGCCTGAAGAGCTGAGTTCCTTAGTATTTTATAGATCTATTTTTTTCATGTAGTCCATAGATGTAGTATCTGTTGATAGCTATGATTTAGAACAGTTTCAGATGATACTTGTGTTTAAGTCTTTCTGCCATAATAACTTTACTGCATTCATGTTTTCTAAAAGTAAATTCCCTCATGAAGTTGAAGAGCAGAGAATGTTTGTGTGTGGAAGTGGGCAGGTATGGAAAAAAAGGAAAATGTCATCTGTCTTACACTATTCTCCTTAATTATGCCACTGAAATCCAAAGTGCAACAAAATGTTTTCATTTGTCTTGGTGAGTAGTAATATTTCTCCTCTTCTTTTCCTGTAGGGTGCTGGAGATCTAGAAGATCCGTGGTAGCCTTACAAATCTACTAAAATGCTTTTGATTCTGAAAGGGGGAAAAAACTTTTAAATCTGTTTTCTTCAATACAAGGGAAAAATTCTGGTGGATTTCCAACATTTTGTGAAATGGGCAGAAAGATATTAGAATTTTCCATCATTTGTTCATTTTTGTGTTTTCTGATATTGCCACTCTTAGCATTGCCTGTACTACAGTATTTTTACCAGCCTCAGGCACACTGATTACATCTGTAATGAACTTTGGCCCTAAAAAGGAAAGAAGGAATGATTCTCTCAGCAGACGGGTACACGCACCTGAGGTGCACGGGATTGTGGGTGTACTCTGAAGATACACTATGGCTAAATGAGATGTGCAACACACAAGCATGAGAGAGAGCAAGTAACTGTTGGAGATGTGACTCATTTCACTCTGCCGAGTTGGAAGGCTTTGCAGCTCTGTGGCTTGGAAATGATTTCAATTGGGCAATACGCTATCAGATGTGTATTTTTATTTTTGTGGGTTTTTTAAGTTTCCGGTTTTACCTGTATTACCAGGCCGTTAGGTTTCCCTGCGGTGTCCAAATTGTGATACGTTGCCTACTGCTTGCTTCAAGATAAGTGTATTTGGCAATAGTATATGAAGATTTAGGCATCTAAAACCAGTAAGGATTTTACGCATGTGTACAACACACCCTTAAACTCTTGCTAGAGAAAGATCTTTTAAAAGAACCAAACTGATGAATTTATAGTTAGTAGTGACTTGCTTTGACATCTCTCACAGCTGCAGGTTTTTTAAGAAAAAGAAAAAAAATTGCTGAAAATTTGCCTTTATTATAATGTAAATTGTGATTATTTTTTGTTCTATACGTGGTTTTCTATAGTTTTTTGATTTTTTTTTTCAGCTTAAGATACAGACAGAAGTCGTGTAATATGGGTATAATTTTTAATTGTTTGCATTATTTTCGAAGTTCAAATTATCACTTTGAGATTACTATAAATACACTTAAAATTATCTATTTTAAATTAAGAAAATATTAGAGATATTTTCATGGGTTCAATGACCTTTCATTTTATAAGCAATGGGCATGGTACAGAGTGGCTGTCATGTAAGGTACTTGAAGATTCTTAGTTTAATTCTATTTTTGCAATAACCTTGACTTTTTTTCTGACTTTTGAGTTGTGCATGTAATGAGTCCAGTAAATGCTGAAAATGGGGAAGAGTAAAGTATTTATCTAAAATAAAAGCTATTGGGGAGGGGAAACAATGAATGTATCCATCTGTACATGATTTACATGCTGTGGATGCCTTGTAAACATTTTCCTATTTGTTTAAACTGTGTTTCAGCGAGGATGTAATTGCCCTTGTGTGTAGTTTTAAGCTAATGACAGTCATCAACTGGTTTTGTGTGAAATGGAATTCATGGTATTTTTCTGTAACTTTATCCCCATGGTGAGTCTGTAAAAACCACACGCTCCTTTCATACTGGTGCCGAAGGGCAGCTTTCCCCATCATTTGATTCACTGTGTATTTTTTTTCCTTCTTTTTTTAATCTCTTTTTTCCGTTTTTTTTTTTTTGTCTAGAGAGGATTATTGCCACAGTATATTTTATTTATTCATTAGATTTTAGCCTTGTAAGTTAAAGTGTTCTAAATGATGATGTTAACAGGTATTTGTCCCTTTACTGGTTTTTTTGGGGGGTTGTTAAAAGCTAGGGAATGAAGAATGCAAAATGGTTTATTGTTCAGACTGTCCGCTCTGGTCCAACCCTGTACTGATAGTACCTTCCCAGTATGATATTGTGATGTTTCATACAATACAGTGAACATAACCAACTTGTTATCTTCAATAAAGGATTGCTAAAACAGTGTGATACGCTTTATATTTTCTTGAGAAGGATTTGTCGAGATGATGCGAGTGTTCTATATAAAAAGATAATGAAGTAGGACTTACGAGGCATCTCCTAGTGATGGATTTGCGTTTGTTCTGTAGCGAGTGTGGCTTTGTGCCGCAATAAGCCAGAAGTCTCAAAGTGGGCTTCTTGGGGAGACAGAAGAGTACTAACAACATTTGGAGCTCCTAGGGCAAATCCAGCCCAAGTTCAGCCGGAGCGAGTCTTACTCCAGCTGTAGCAGAGCATTCATTTAAAGTCTGTGAGAATTCACATTAAACTTGAGGTTTTAATCCATCATTTTTTTTTGAAGTTTCTTCAAGATGTGAGGGTAGACCTATGGGGTTTTACTTTTTGCAGTGTTTTTGAGAAAGTTCTCCAACATTAATGCTCTCATGTTAAGATTTTTGCTGGTCTGGGTTTTTTTTACCTTGGGGGTTAGACTGGATGATGTCTGGAGATCCCTTCCAACCCCAGTGATTCTGTGATTAATGATGCTTTTTGGCTGAGTGGGAGAGGAGAACAAAATCCACCGTGTTGTTGATACTGCATGGTAATAACCTATGTGAATACGTCAGTGTTACCGTGGAATGCGTTTAGAAACAACCTGTAGATTTTGGGTCTGAAGCTCTGTGAGCTCTTTGAGCTTTTTCCTTGGATCTGCTTGTACAGCCTAACACCTGCACGCTCTCCTTACGAACTATAATACCTTGCTCCGCTGGTAAGGTTTCCTGTGCTCCATAGGCTCCATCCCTATGGACACGTATACGTGTAGGTTTTTTACATCATGTTGGTAGTCTCCCTGAAATGGAAGTGTTTATGTTTCTGTTCTACAGAAGTGAAGCATTCATATAAGCTTTTTCAAAGAGAAGGACCATAGCTTGCACAGCTACAACGACAATCAAGGCATCTTTGTTTCCTGTAAGTCAGTACTGCTTTCCATTTATGCACCCACTGGATTGCCAATGCTAACAGTGTTTTTAGCTTAATCACTCTTCGGATTTCAGCAGCCTGCAGGAAAACCTTGTGCTTGTTGACTTTGTATTCTTGGGGTGAGAACTCTGAAATCTTGATAAAATTTGTTCATTATTTGCTCTGAGTTGTCAATTTGAACATCAGATTTAAAATCGTGTTCTCTTACTTTGCCAACCGGTAGCTAACATAAAGATACTTCCGTAGAACACCAAGAGCGAGGAGTGTTTCTCCCACCTCAGGTCTTTCTGACATGTCAGATTCAGCTTGATTCTTCCCTTTGTTTTTAATGACATCTCTTGTAACAGACACAAAGTCGTCCGTGTTAGGTGTCAGATCTGCTCCCTGATGGTCTTGAGCAAACTGATCCTTGTTAAATGGACTGGGGAATAAAGAAACGGATGCAAATGGAAGTGGTGTCATCCTGAACTCAAAAGGCTCATATGAGGGGTTAACTACAATAAACCTGTTAACAGACTGGATCTTCATGTACTTATTTGAGCCTGCATGCAAACCTCTGCAGGGTTTGGTGAAAATGCCCATCCTTTCCATGAAGGAGCAAAAAAGACCCAACAAAACAACAGTCAACAGCCAAACAAAACCCATGTACGCTCAAAACGGGGAAGGTTGGCCGGATAGCTTTTTGGTGTCACACAGAAAATGGAGTTAAGTCGGCCCCTTCATCTGTGAGCTTTATTACACCGTCAGCCACAATCATTGCTTTAAATCTTCCACAAAAAGTGGAATTAGGCCCAGAAAAACAGTCCTTTTTTTTCCTGTGGCACTTTAAAGGTCCATAGTGCAATCAAAATCAACAGGCAGTTAATCTTTGTAACAGCACTGAACCAAGCTTTAGTGGACAATTGTTACTTCTGGAAGATGAAGCAGAAACCACTGCTGCCTGACATCAGGTATAAGGTCTACTGTGGCAACAAAAGTCACAGTGCCAATCAGTTTTAAATCTATCAACTTGGGTTTTGTTGGGCTGAAAAGCAGATTTTACATGTCAGGATTGTCTGCTGAAGGTATATTGCTTTTAGCTCTTCATAGCTGTTAAGTCAAACTTAAGTCAAAGGAAGGTAGCTCTGTTGGTGCAGGTGAGCAACTGCATGGGATGCTCCCGGAGATGAGGGCAATTTGGCAAACCCATGGGAAAGTACCTGTGTCACTGAACCTTTGCTATCTAATCCAGGTAAGTGTGCAGCTTGTGCAGTTGAAACTGCCCCTGCTTGGGGTCTTGTGTGTCTTTGCAACCCCTTTCTCTGTGCACCAGTCTGGTCTTGTCCTGCTTATGTTTAATTGGGCTGTTGCTATGCAGGTCTGTGCTTTGCTTGTACCATCTTCTGTTCCTACCTAGCTGCTGCTTTGCTGATCAAAAAGACAAACAGCTTCGGCATTCTAGCATGACTGTGCCTCCTTTTCGTGTTTAGCTCGCTGCTTGAGGTCATCTCTCATTTCCATCTTTCCCTTTGTTACATGCTCGACCGCTGCTGCTGTGCTTTGCTCTTTTTACATCTGAAAGGTCACGTTCCCCCACATACCTGGTTTTGTTCCAACTGCTGGTGTTCCAAGTAGATTGGAGTCCCACTGCACTTGGTACCACAGACCGGCAATGCTGAAAGCATGAGAACTGTGAGAGTGCCTCATAGAATGAAGGGCAGACACTTTAATTACCTTCTGGTGGGGGGGAATGGGTATGTGTGATGGTTGTCCCTTCACTATTTGAGTTTCAGAGATGGGGGATTTAAGGGCACTGTGTGAATCCTTGCTGAATGTAAGATTAAGTTCTTTCCCTCGCTGGTATAAACAAGGTCCTGTTGTATGCAGATACGTGATGTGAAATACGGCACCTGAAGAGCCCACGCAGTTCAGTGAATTCCTTCAGGTCGAAATGGAAAGGCTGGTGTGTGTTTGCTGCAGGCAGTGCTTTCACCCTGGTCACTGGATCCTGGAATGCCAGGTGATTCTGGAACAAACCTTGGTTTAGGAGGTGTTTAGAGGTTATTAGGATTAGTATTATAGCAGTTGCTCTGACTTACGGGAAGTAAAGGTTGTCTTCGGTTTCGGTCTTTGTATGTTCAGGGGAGTCTGAAATCTCAGAGTAAGTTCTGCTCCCCATGTCCACACTGAATGGGATGTTTGTCTTTGGAAATGGCTTCTTGTGCAGCATCGTCTTGATGCAGAGATCTAGTTTGTGCTGGCCAGAGAAGCCCCTTCCTTGAATATAGACACTGGCATGCACCAGCTGTTGCTGTGCAGAATGCGGGGTCAGCCCACCTGAATTATAGAGGGTTGGTTTTCTGTTGGTTTGGGGTTTGGTTTGAGCATTTTTAGATAGAAATGGGTACTTCCAGTTCTTTGTTTTCACTCCCAGTGTTCACAGTGACTTTTACTCACTCGCTCACTCACATTCCTGTTGCTGGACTGTGGCCTGACGTGAAGGCGATGGACTGTTGGTCTCAAACAGCCACTGTAAAACTGTTGGGATGGAATTCAGTACTACAGAGGGAAGATCCCTGCACAAAGACTGGAGATTTCTGATCTGAGCCGAGCTCTTCCAGCAGGGAATTATAACCTGATAGCAGGGAACTGTAACTCAGGAATATAACCTGAGTGGGTTTGGTCAGTAAACGCCTGCCACCAATTTGATGTATGTGAAAAAGCAGGTTAGTTGCAGGAAGGACAATCAGATGCGCTGATAGAGACAGGGAAGGAGTAAACTCATCATTCCAAGCTCTGGCAATGCTGAGTGGAGTGCTGTATGTAACTGTGTAGTACTACATGCGTAATACCTGCAGGTGGGGAAGCAGGCACTGTGAAAAGCAGCACACAGGTCACGTAGTGTCAGACCTGCAGAGGCAGAACAGAGTATTCCTTGCCTGACAGCTCCCCCCTGAAAATACTTCCATCCTTCCACATGAGGAAGTTCTTAGCGCTCAACAGAACAAAGCTTGCTCCGCAGTTACTGCTCAGTGAATGTAGGTTGTTGGCAGATAGAAGTTCTAGCAAGGGTAGATGTACCCCTTGCTATGGGGTACAGCGTGTTTGGTAACCCAGAGGGTGGATGTGGTGGAGATGCAGTGCAATGCCATCTTACTTTTGAGCTTCTGCTTGGCTCCATGTTGGGCTTGCCTGGCTGTGCTGTCTGCATTACAGATCTCATTTCACCAAGTCACTCTTGAGTTTAAGGCCATCAAAACTTCATCAACAGACTGTCAGGGTTTAATACTATGCCGAACATCCCCAGCTCATCAAGGGAAAAACTGAGGTTTGGGGCCCTCACTGGGAGGGTGTTAAGGGTTATGCTGGAAAAGAAAACTCTTTGCAAGCCATCATCCTCTAGGACAAAAAGGTGATGGGCAAATGCTGTAAGGGGAGGAGTGCTGACCATCTGAATGGAGAAGGATGCAGTTAGGTGAGCGAGTTTCCTTCTGGGGAGGCAACAAATCTGAAGCTTACTTTAAGTTTCTCTATGGGTGCGTGACCATATGGTGTTTGACCCTCTGTGTTGGGGGGGCATCCAGAAGGTGTCAACTCAGCGTGCTGCTGCTCTTACAGCCGCGATAACAACAAGAATTAGAGGGTAATCTCGGCAGCCATGCTGATCACCCACGGAGGGCAGGGGCCAGGGGCCTCCTTCCCCCAAACCCTACCCCTGAAACATCACATGAGCTGAGCAGTAACTAATTGCAGCGTTTATAGCGCCATTAACCTTTAATCACGGAGTCCATTAGTGGGCTAAAAGCATTTAAAGACCAACAGAAATCCCCACCAAACCCCATCGCAGCGTCCCACGCGATTGCGTTTTGCCACCCCTCAGGACTGCAGGCTGATGGCAGAAACCCCACACACACCCAAGGATGCCCAGGGGAAAGGATGCTGCATCCGAAGCTTGTTCCTCGAGAGCATCTCTCTCTCGACAGCTGCCCTCTGCACCGGGGGAGGACTTTCAGTGCTGAGTGAAACACAGCTTTAAAGGGCAGCTTATCCGTCAGCCTTGTGGGAGCCACTGAGGGGAAAACTGACAACCTCAGTGTTTGCCTCTTTGCATGGGTGCAAAGCTGGCGCGGATTCTGTAAGCCATGAGGTTATAGTTAAAGTGCATTATGCCAGACCCATGCCAGTGCTAACAAACCGTTTAATGAGAAAGCATTAGGCAAGAGAACTTTCTAACAATAAGCATCTTCCTACACTTGGCACGTTAGGGCGCTTAATCACCCCTCTGTATGGTTTTTGGTGTAATATGTACAGTAATAACTGGTGAGCCGCTTGGCATTTGTATAGCATCAAACAGCAGCCTACTTAGCCGGTGCATCTAAATAATTATATATAAGGAATACTTGTGGAAATTAACCCCTCCATCTTACAGCAATAACCATGGCAATCTGTGTGGAGATAGCAGCTATTACTGCCCACGTACAGGTTGGTTTTGTTTCCCTATCTAACCCTGAGGTAAACAGAGTACCTGGCACAGGATATGAAGTGTTTTCTTTACTACTTACTGCTTTTCAGTGGGTTCAGCTAATGCGGTTGCATTGGCTGGTTACTCCTGCTAAACTGCAGAATTGCCCAGGAGGGAACCATTTCAGAACCGCTTGAGAGCAAGCCAGAAGCATAACGCCTGCGTACGTAGAACGCATTTTAAAGGCAAAAGTTAAAGCTCGGTGGAAATCGACAGTGATCTGCCTCTCCTAAGGTAAAGGTCACAGCTTTCCTTTACCAGATAATTCCAAGGTGAGAAACTCCTCAAGATGAGGAGAGGGGGGAAAAGTAGATCAGGAATACAAAATAAACCCCGTGTGGCTCTATTTCTAAATACATTGAGAAGGAGGTACCAGGTTTAACCTATTGAGAAGGAGGTACCAGACTCCTGGGCTTGCCCTCCAGGGTCTGTGGTACTTGGTCATCCAGACCTATTTTAAGCTCCTTTGCTGTATTTTCAATAGAGGTTTTATAGAGAAGTGTTTCGTATTCAAAGTCCACGTCTGGCCTAAGCGTACCTGTGCTCTGCTGGAACCTGCTTGTGCTTCAGCTCTTACACGTGGCAAGGTGGAGCTGATCTGAAATACAGTTGAAATCTGGCTGTAAGCACAGTCAGACTCTCACCAAGACAGACACTTGGTAGTTTCCAAGGTGGTTTATGTTCTCTTTTGACCTTAAACTAGAGTGTGCCCCTGTATCTACGTAGCCACTGGAAGAAGGCTGAGGTAGCACGCAATGGCTCCTGTGTGTTTTGTTTATCTACCACAGCAGTATAATCCTCCTTTCAGCCACACACTCAGCAGTTAAGGCACAATCTGTCCTACTTCAGGTATAAGTAAGCCTTCGAGTGTTACTTGGGGAGATTATATTAGGACAAGAGGGGCTCCTTTGAAGACAGGGCTCCCGCACAGTGGGGTTTGCAGAGCCAGCGTTGGCCCTTGTGCTCCTGCAGGTGTTAGAATGAGGGGGAAGTCATGGATGTCCGGATGGTCCGTACAGAGAGCAGTGGTGGCTTTAACTGCTGAGATACTCAATTGGCCTTTTTCACTCGGAAGAAAGTAGCACACAAAGGGCAACCTCTCTCTGTCTTTAAACCAGTGTACAAGTCTGTGCAGGCAATTGTGACCATTAAAGTTACTGAAATACTTGGAACCAGAGTTTCAGCAGTGTTTTGTTCAGTAGTACTCGGTGCTAGGAGTACTCACATAGTGCTTGGGTGACGTGGGGTTAGGTCCCTGGTCCTCTGCACACTTCATGCTTGACTGGGGGTAAGCCGTTAACAGAATAAGCTCTCTCCCAGTCTTTAGTTCCAGCTGCAGAGCCATACACTTTCTGTGGTATGGAATACCCCTTTGGCTAGTTTGGGTCAGGTGTCCTGTCTCTGCTTCCTCCTGTGCCCCTCCTCACTGGCAGCATGAGAGTGAAAAGTCCTTGGTTGGAGTAAACATTACTGAGCAGCAACTAAAAACATCGGTGTTATCAGCACTGTTCGCAGGCTGAAAGTCAAAACCACAGCAAGGCACCAGCTACTGAGAAGGAGAAAAATGACTGCTACTGGTGAACCCAGGGCAATGGTGAACAAGAAGATCCTCAAATTCCAGCTGTGTTCTTCAGAAAAGATGCTGACGGTGACTTGCGACAAGTGCTGCATGGTGCAGTCAGCATGCGGTACCACACAAGGCAGCAGCCTTGCCTCTGTGGGCTCAAGCATCAGGGGTGACAGTAGAGAGGAATGGAGAAAGGAATAAGCAGCACCAATACCTGGTTAACTTTGGTGCTTTGTCCTGTAGTTGTCTTCTAGCATGAATACATCCTCTGTGTTCTCTACAAAGGAAGGGAGGTTGTTCCCATTAGCCTGGTGGGAAGCTGCTTGGGTAAGTAATGTGCGATCTGCTTGTCAGGGTCACTCCTAGTTGGCTTCTTTCAATGAACGTCTGTCTTCAACTCTTTTTTTGCATACGCTTTACCCCTCTCTTTGTAAATGTCACAGCAGGAGCCCAGCTTTATCTTACAGGTGTTGGGTTTGCACAGTATCAGGATCTGAGAGACTTGGCTTTGTTCTTGGGGTGAGTGAGGAGGGTTTTGGAGGTCAGACACATTGCTGGGGGCTCTGTGTGCACACATGTAGAAACAGAGGTGCAGAACACAGGTTTACCTATGCGGACAGACCTGCATTCCCAGCTCTGGTTCTGCATTACGGCAGCCCCACATTTAGAAACACGCTCATGGTCTCGGCAAAAAAAGGGAGCGGGGGACAATGATGGGACAATCAAAACCACCCCGAACAAACACAACCCAACACCTCACAGCTCCCCGAGCTGAGGGTGCTGAGTCAGTTCCCATGGCAGGCAGCAGTGCTGTGGTCATCCTTTGCTCCTATGTTCTGCTGTGCCTGGGTGCTTGGAGGAGCCTTGGGGTAGTGCAGGAAGCTGTGGGCACATTTAAGCCTTTGGGGCTGGGGGAAGCAGCAGGATGGGAGCACTGAGGCCTGATGCAGTCTAAAAACTCCTCTGCATTTGCACATTTCCCTTTTTAACTGGAAATTAATGAAGTTAAACAGTTGAAACAGGGTGGGGAGTGGTTGGCTTTGTACCGAATACAAGCTTATGGCCTCAGATGCTCTGGGCACAGCCTGACTCTGCACAGGGTGAGGTTGCTGCCAGGCACTGCTATGAGGAAAGGGAAGAAGAAGCTCCAATCTGTCAGAGAAAAAGACCTCTTCTTAGCTCAGCTTGTCAAGAAACAACACATTTTTCACTCGTTTGACTGTTCCATGCTGAATTCAGTCATTAGTTTGTAAACTTCTGTCACTGTTTGAGGCAAACATCATAAATACTTTTTTTGAGGCCAAACCCAACCTTTTCTCCACTGCAGTTTCCCATGGGAGTTTCCGTGGGACCCTGACCCTAAGGTTGTGGGCAGGTGATTGCTTTTACGTGTGATAAGGCAGCTCTTTGGCAAACATGCATTGCCTTGTGCTTCCTTTGGCATGCCTGGGCTGGAGGGGATCTGTTGGTGGATGCAGGCTCCCTGGCTCCAGGGCAGCTGGGGCTGAGGGCACTGATGTGTAAATCTGTGCACGCTTGTGGAGGCTTTGGGCACTGATATTTTCCTGGCCTGAGTAGTAGAAAGGGAGGAAAGGAGAAAGGAAAAGCTGCTTTCCTTTCATCAAATAATTGGCAATGACAGTAATATTGGGCAGTGGGGTTTGGTTTTTCTCTCCTGAGTCTTGCTCATGCCTGTGCCGAGCTATCCTGTCCTGACCCTGGGGTAGCTCTGGGTGTAGCAGCCTGCGACATGCTGTGAATGGCAGGGTTGGAATGTGCCTTACCCTTGTTACTGCTTAAGGCTTGTTGGGTGGGCTGGGCTCGGTTAGTTTGGTGGGTTTTGCTTTTCAAAGGTGTGAGAAACAAAGCACAACCGGCCTTTTGTCCTTCCTTAGTTTGTATTGCTGCTTTGGGCCACAAGCTGTCAACACCTCCTTGTCTTCTTGTCCACGCTTAAATCACTCATTAATGCTCAGACTGCTTTAGGCAGGGAAGACCCAGACCAGTGTGGAAAGCTGCATCTTCGCTACATCTTCTACTGGCTAAAAAACCCCATCATTTCCTCTTGCTGGCAAAAGGAAGTTCGGTGTGCAACAGCAACAGCAAACCCAGCTCTGCTTGGCTGGCAGAGCAATAGGCTTACCTCCCCCTGGAAGGCTGCACGTTCTTACAGTGTGTTGTTATCTCGCTGGAGATGCCTGCTATGCAGAAGAGCAGGAGCACTTTGCCCTCCTTGTCTCTTCCTGAACTTTGTCCACTGGGTCAGGATTGATTATAAACCCAGGGGCTAATTACGCTGCTTCTCATTTCACCGAACAAAGGTGTGTGGGCAACACCTCTGTGCTGTGGCCAGAGTCTCTAGGACAAGACCTGTGAAGGGAAATGGTTGAGGAAGAAGCAAAGAGCTTACCTATGGAGCTGAGTGAGAAGGGGGGTGTGGAGAACAACGGGTTTGTTCAAAATGAGGCTGTTTATGACAAGGGGACCAACTCCAGTACCCAAGAAGAAGTGCCAAAAGCGTGCACTGTTGATGTGGATGCAGCAGCTACAGAGGAGCCGGTGCTGAAGCCCTATGCAGGGATGCCAAAGGAAGTGTTGCTCAAGTTCTCCAGCCAAGCCCAGTACAGAGTGACCAGGGAGATTCTCTTCTGGCTCATAATTGCCACCGCTGTCCTGCTTGTATGCGCCACGATTGCCATTATTGCTCTCTCTCCAAAGTGCCTTGACTGGTGGCAGGCGGGTCCTATTTACCAGATCTATCCTCGTTCCTTCAAGGACAGTGACATGGATGGGAATGGGGATCTGAAAGGTGGGTGAATTTCCAGTCTTGGTATGTGCAAAGCTATGTAGCCGTTGTCCATGTGTATGCATATATATATCTGTGTGTGCATGTGCATGTATATACATATATAGATGTATTTACAAAATCACCATACAGTCCAACAGAGAAAGCCACCCTAACGGAGAAGGGAAGAAAAGTTGTCTGACTAATCATTAATGGCAACTCACACTGTCCTGAATAAATACAGGAGCTGCTTGCTCAAGTTGCTAAGTCTAAGCCTGGAGTTTGCATGTTTAGAGGTGGGGATGAGGGCAAGAAGCAGCACCACTGCCATCAGAGTGAAGTATCCCCTCAAAACTGAGGTCAGGCAGGGGCAAAGGTGGTGCTGAGCGCTTTGCAGTGTTGGGTTGGCAACATTTCCTTAAGGAAAAGTGTGTGAGGGGGATATAAAACTGACAAAGAGGAGAGAACGATACCTTACTTCTTCTTCCTGGCCTGGGTGCTTTTGAGCTCTTAATGCCTTGAGAAGGTGTGCCCCATAGCAGGAGGCAATGCCACTTACCAGTAGCTTAGCTGAGACTGAGAAAGAGAAGGATCAACACTGCAATGGACCATTTCCAAACAGCAAGCCCTGGCTGTAATATGTTCTGCTGACAAGTGAAGAGAAGGAACTGTTCCTGTAGTTATGTGCCAGTAGTGATGTGCCAGGAAGACAGGAAAGATTTGGGTTTAGAAATGCTAGGGGAGGCTGCAGTGAGGTGCCCTTACAGCAAACAACAGAAAAACTCCATAAGAGACCTTTCCTAAGGCAGGGAAAAAACCTGGGATCTTTGCATTGAAATTGTGCTTCCCTTTGGGTGGTTCGAGGATTAATGGCTGTGCCTTGCAATGGGAAAGCATTTCAAATGCTGTTGCTGCATTTTAACAAAATACAGGAGTTTTCCAGAAGTGAGAATTAACTTTATTAAATTGTAAATATTGTTATGATGCAGAATAGAGATTTGGTTTGATCTGATGTTCTTTCGTTCCTGCTTTACCTCCTTTGTAAAAGTGGCGTTGAACGGTTCCATTCTGTGATCTATCCCTGAAGAAACACCACAATTGCCCTGGCACCCCTGAAAACAGGGGACGGTTGTGCATCCAAGGGACCTGTGTACCCCCTTTGACTGAGGGCCCACAGCAAGCTTACTTCAACAGAAATAGTTTGTCTTTTCTAAACAGACGATGCTCTGCTCCTTTAAACAGGCATCCAAGAAAAACTGGACCACATTACGTATTTGAACATAAAAACTATCTGGATCACCTCTTTCTATAAGTCCCCGTTAAAAGACCTTGGGTATGGTGCCGAAGACTTCTATGATATTGATCCCATGTTTGGATCAATGCGCGATTTTGAGAACCTGCTTGCAGCCATCCATGACAGAGGTAAGCTGCAGCTCTGAGCAAAATAACTCTATTAAGACATTCAATTCAGACCAAAGAGGTGCACCTCACAGCGCTGGGTTGTGATCTGAGATTTCAGCTCACGCATCCGGTGGTTCCCCCATGGTGGTGTTGAGCAGAGGCAGATGGAGATGCCGGTGACAAGTCTGCATCAGCTCCACAGCAACATGAGTCCTGCCATTGCCATTTCACACCTATGAACATTGGGGTAGTGCTGGGAGCTACAACAGCACCGTCAGGCTGCTCTGTCCTCTGCAAGTCATGCTCCCTCCCCACTGAGGATGCTCGTGGGTGTCGGGGCTGATGTGCTGTCTGTGCTCCCTGGTGGGTATAGTGTGGGCATCCATGGTCTGGGCTGAGGTGTGATTGGTTTTGACTGAATTTTATGACTGATGGCTACTTTCTGAAGCAGACAGGAAAACAATTACAGGCTTGGGAGGGAACATAGGCTTCCTTCCTGTGACTGCATCCTCGGTTGGTGCCTCTATGCCTTCGGCCAAATGGTTTGCTCCCAAAGGTGTTGCCCCTTACAGCTGTAGGGGGAAGGGAAAATGGTTTGCCAGGCCCCAAAACACCTGGGGTTTCAAAAACCGTCTAGTCTTCAGAAAGGGTGAGGAAGAACATGTGTTTACTGATGCTAGACTGGTGAGGTGTCTTTCCCATCTAGGAGGTGTGGGAGACGGGTATGAAGCCACAGTTAATGGAAATGGTTCTTAACAGCAGAAATCTGACTCTTTTCTTGCCCCTTCTTTCCCTCCCCAACAATGGGCTGGGGGAACAGTACCAGCCAGATGTGTTGCAGCTGCCTGCAGGTTCTAGTTAGTCTGCGTTGGTAGGTTGGAGCTTTTGGGGTGGTTTTGCCTCTCTCCTTTGCCAGACCTCTGGGATGTAAGCACCCCAGTCGCTTGTGATACTGCACTGGAACAAAAAGAGGTGAACTTTGTCTGAAAAGGGTCCATGTAATGGTCGGTTTGTGGTTTGATTTTTAAGGGCTAAAAGTGATAATGGATTTAATACCGAACCACACCAGCGACAAACACCGGTGGTTCCAGCTGAGTCGCAATCGCACTGGCAAGTACACGGACTACTACATCTGGCAGGACTGCGGCCAGGCTGCGGGTTCCATCACTCCTCCAAACAACTGGGTAAGCGCTGGAGGCAAACATGCAAATACCAGGCTGGATTCAGGTGGCCACAGTGTGTGCTGGGTTGTAAATGCCTGCAGGAGGTTCAAACCGATGTTACTCAGTGAGCAAGTGCAGATTTAAACCGTCTCAGGGTGAACGGTTCCTCCTTCAAACAGAATTTAACAGATTACTTGTGTTCCTTTACCTCAGTGTTAAACCTTCACTCCTTAAACACAAAGAGGATGATTGTGCATAAGCCATTGTGTCCCCTTCTGTGACTGGGTGCTTCCCTCTAGAAACTCCCTCTCGGCTCCCCTGCAGTCACGGTGGGTGGGGAAGGAAACAAACAAGTGTGTTGGTGGCTTTTTTCCTTCTTCAGGAGGTGATCAGGCCAGAATGTGTGTTCCCTGTTCCAAATGTATTTACTTGATCCGATGGGTGCACAATCAGGAGCTTGTGTATTCTAAAAACGAGGTGGAATGAGTATTTTGTACCAGCTTGTGTAGCTTCTCTTTAAACTTGGCCTTAAGAGCTATCCTAGCCTTTGGAATCTTCTATTACAGAGATTTTGACTAAGTTAACATCTTACCATGCTGACTGTTGTTGGTGCTTCAAAGGGGTAATACCGGATTGCAGAAAGCTCAGTTAATTAAAGCTGGTTTTGGTAAGATTAAGGAAAAACAATTCCAAAAGCAAAGTTCCCACCCATGTTTCCCCCTCTATTCTGGATAATTCCCAGTGGAAGCCTACTTAAAGGAAAAAGAATGAAACAGAACCTTGAGCAGCAAATACGTGTGGTAAAACACAGCTAAAGGGAGAGCAATGAGTGGGAGAGGGAAATGTAAAACAGAAGCACAAAATCTAGTCCACTGATGAGACATCTGGTGCTTTATTACATGCACCGCAGCTTAAAGTGAATGCATAAGGGCACGTTGGTTAAATGGGGATTCCTGATTATCCTCCTCCCTTACCTGAGCAGGTGAGCATCTATGGGGATTCCAGCTGGCAGTTTGACGATGTGAGGGAGCAGTGTTATTTCCATCAGTTTGGGAAAGAACAGCCGGACTTAAACTTCCACAACCTCGCTGTCCAACAAGAAATCCATGTAAGTACGAGCCCCGCCGCGGCGCCATCAGCAAAGCAGCTGCTTCTGCACTTCAGCTCTCTGGTGATGGTCAGTTCTGTAGCTGGAAGAAATCCAAGGCTTGCAGTGTATGTAAGCCATTGTCCAGGCAAACATGAAGTCTATAAGCAAAACTGAGGGTTTGTGCTGTAATGCTTCCAGTGCAGAGCTACACACCATTAGAACTGTCCTTGAGCGGAAGCATTGGCAGAGGGTGCTGTTACAGCCCTCTGGAGTTTACAAAGGTACAACTATGGCATTTTTTGCTCTCTTAAGTCCCCTGCTCTCCCAAGTGCCTGGCAAGATCTGGATGGGGTTTTGGAACAGCAGATTGCACTTTAAAAGGAGCTCCCTTTCCCCTTCCCTTCCCACTAAAGGCTATCTTAAAATTACTTTGATGCTTCAGGAGCCCCCTGCTTTTCAGCCCAACCTTAGCTGCAGACTACTGATACTTGCCTCTCTATAAATCAAACCTCAAATAGCTGTTCCCACTCTTGTTTATGCTGATTTATTTTCCATCTGTGACAAGATCCCCCTTAAGCTTTTGTTAAGCTAGATTAAATGGGCTGGGATTTTCCAGTCTTTCCTGAAGTGAGAGACTCTTCATCCCTTTGTTTAGCCACTACTCACTCCTCATAGGCTTTTCTCACCTGTGGTTGGCCAGAACTGAACAAATTGAACAGAAAAGATGTCTGGGCAGAATCTTGCAGTGGTATAGGCACTTCTCTCTGTGTCCCAGGATAGCTGTTACTTGCTTTGAAGTTGGTGCTGTTATCAGGTAATCCAACATGAGTGCTCCCTGGAAGCAGTTAACTGCTTTCAGCTCTAGCCTCCATCAATAGCCAAGGATGAAGGCACTTAGGTGGGTTTGGATGTATCAACAACAGTTAGTGGAAGTGGAAGGCAGGGAGAGAAGTCTTTGTTGATGAAAGGAGCTGTGAATTAGCCAGTTAAATGTGGGGCTGGCACCTTGTTTTATCAAAGAGACGTTTGCATTTTCAGGAAAGGGAGACAAAAGTTGATTTGAATCACAAGGAACGCCTGGGCTTGGGGATAAGGGGGAGATAGTGAGTTTCGGTCTGTCTGCACCGCTGCTGACTTAACAGGGGAGACAGATGGACAGCAATCACTGCCTCACCAAGGCAAGGTGGTGGTGCTCTGATGAAACCTCACGTCTGTCTGCACCACGTCTCCCCGCAGACAATGTAGAATTCCTTAAAATATGAGGCAGGGCCTGAACATGGAGAATCTGAGAGTTGCTGCTTTTAATCTTTTTAATATGCTTTTTCCCCCGAAAATTTGCACCCCATCAGCTACTTCAAGTGTTTTGATTTTGTCCTTTAGTGTCTGTTACTTTGTACTGTAGAATTCTGGTGCATTTCTTTGGTGGAAGCCTTCACAGCTGCCCACTTTGTGTTGGTCTCTGTCTCTATGAGGCCTCCCCCCCTCATGGCAGGCACTGAATGTACATGAAGAAATAAAACACATTCTTGTTAGTGAAGGCATGAAATGAGGCTGCTTTTGCGAGGGATCCTTGGAGAACTCCACAAGTAACCTGTCCATCTTGATACTTAACACCGCATCTTGCCACTTGCATCTTTTTCTCCTAGCATTGCTCATACTTTTCAATGCTCCTGGCTAAATTGGTTTTTAGGGGTACTTGAGATACTATTGAAGCTCCAGTAGCAAACGGATGCTGCATTTCCTATGCAAAGAGATGAAATGAAAATGATGAAGTTTGGCCTGGCAACACCAACCTATGGTAAATGCTTATGAGCTTCATTAATTGCTCCAGCATGTTAAAGAATAATCCTTGCCTAGTACCTTAATTCAAAGCCCTGTTTCAGAAGGGTAGGTGGACTGAGCAGGAAGCAAAATGGACTCTTCCAGAGAGTCTCAAGCCTTCGGTTTAGCTTTCTTGCACAAATGAGTACGATGTCAGTACTCGACACTTGCACTGCTGATACCTGGCGCTGCCTCTGTGATGAGCACTCATGTAAGCAGGAATTAAGTTTTGGTGGATTCGGCATTGGACAGACAACACGAGAGCTGCTGCTTTCAGCATGGCTCTATGGGAAAGTACAGCCCAGTAAGGTGGAGTCTTTATTTGCCAAACTAAAATCTGTGAAGCTGGAGCGTGGACTGGTTCTGCTCCAGCCCACTGAGACAAGTGTATGTCCCACGTTAAAAAAAGGCAATTCAATAGCTGTGTTTAAAAAGCAGGTTTTGTCCTCAGACGCAGCAGAGTACCTGATCTAAAAGAACATTTACAGAAACAGCCCAGGAGGGATTGAACTTTAGAGTCGCTTAAAACTAGAGCAATTAAAACTACAGTAATGTAATAGCTAATGAAGTGGGATATAATTTTACTAATAGTGAAATTAGGAATTGAAAGCAGTTAACTTGGGGAAAATAATTTTCCATGTGCCTACAAATCAACAAATAAGCCTGCAAATAACAGAAAAATTTTACATCAAATGTTTTAAGAGCTCTATTGTGTAAAAAGAATATTAATGGCACAAGGTCTGTGCAGAACAGCATATTCTCGCTTATTTGAATCAATGTGTTCTAACTATGTGCAGCCAGGATGGGTGCTCAGCAACAGCAGCACTTAGCCTGAGCCCAATTGTTTTGATGGATGAGATTAGAAATGGCTTTTAGTGAGGCATGGCCTGGCTTTGGTCTCCATGGGAGAAGTTACAGGCCAGTCTTTTTTCCTTTATATGGGATGAAATAACAAGACATGCTTTATTTAGACTTCAGTTTGACTTCTAGTAAAATCTGAAGTACAAATGACAACATAAGCTGTTACAGATTCATACCACCTAACAGGTTTAGTTTCCTTTTTGAGTATATGCTGTTTTGAATGGGGTGGGCTCACTTGGGCTTCTCAACTTTTACCTTTGTCTAGGACATCATCAAATTTTGGCTCGGCAAAGGGATTGATGGATTCAGTTTCAGCGCTGTGAAGTATCTTCTAGAAGCAAAGCATCTCCGAGATGAGCCTCTAGTGAACAAGTCCCAGAATCCAGTAATGTATATGTTGTGTCTTTGCTTTTGTCCTGTATGTGCTACTGGGGCAAGAGCGTGTATGTTTTTACCCTTTGTTCTTAATTGTGGCTTTAAGAAGACTGGTAAGTCGTGTACCTTGGAAGGTGGGTGGCTCTTTGCCCTGCAAGAGCATGTACGAAAAGAAGCCCCTGAGCTCAGGTGTAGGTCAGTGAGTATACCTGCAAGCAGAAGCCCCGTGGGTGGGAGGAGAATTGGTCCATACACACTTTGTAGTTCTGTTCTGACACTGTTGCCTTCAATTTTCTGTTTAAAATCATCTGCTTTGCAATTTATAGTTTAAAAATACCAGTTTTGTGATTTTAATAGTTGATTGGTTGTGTCTGGGGAGCCTGTTGCAGGTGGGATCAGTTGGTTAGAGCTGCAGTTAGTGGGCCCTCCCTCTTGAAGGATGGAATCCAAAATAACCAGCCCTGTGCTGTAACAACTTTACAGCTCCCAAGTGCAGTTCAGCTCTGCACTGTTAGCATTGGTATGCTAAATTCACTTCAGTTAAAACGGATTTGGGCTGGTGCATTGTCTCGGGAAAAGATGGAAAGAATTCGGAGAATTCTGAAACCTAAAATATTGGTGAACTAATGGGAAATATTGTATCTTTCCTTAAGGAGAATATCACTGCCTATTCCCAACTCTACCATGACTACACGACCACACAAGTTGGCATGCACGATATCATCCGTAGCTTCCGTCACACTATGAATCAGTTCAGCAGAGAACCTGGCCGATACAGGTAATCATTATTGCAGCCAGTTCATTTATTCTCTATCAGCTTCTTGCTAGGAATAAAATGGTGGTGGTGGTTTTTGATTTTGGTTTTTTTTATACCATAATATGTCATAAAAAGGTTTTTTTTTGCCTCAAATGCAACTAGTGGTGCATAGGCTGTACTATCACTTCCCCTCCCTTAACCTGGTGACAACACTCTTCCTAATGGAGCCCAGGCCACCATTAGCCAACTTTGCTACAAGGGCACATCACTGGCTCATGTTCAACTTGGGGGACCCCCAGGACCTTTTCTCCAAAGGAAAGCTTGGAAATTGCTGGAATATGGAGTGTGTGGATGTGGATTCAGAAAGATAAGTCTTCAGTCAGATACTTACAGCCTTGTGTTGACTCTTGACGTTTCCAAGAAGAATTTCTCCTTGTCTGCTTTACAAAATACTTTTCTTTGTATTAATCTTTGTCGGGGAATGGGATTCTTAATGCAGTGTTATTTTATATGTATGTCCAGCAGCATTCCTAGCTTCTTTCTGCTCTGTGCAAAAATGGGATTTGTATACTCCTTTGTAGATTTCTGGGTTCTGATGGTGATGACAAGGAAGACATGGAAGCAACAATGACGTATTATGGAAAAACTTTTGTCCAAGAAGCAGATTTTCCTTTCAATTTCAACCTAATTAGCATGAAAAATCTATCAGGCAACAGTATTTTTGAAGCTGTCAACCTGTGGATGAAAAACATGCCTGCAGGAAAATGGCCAAACTGGGCGGTAAGAGTTCTAGACCAGCTCTTATAGGAAGAGCTGGTTCCTATAGTTCACCTATGGGTGATAGCTCCTCTTATGGTGATAGAAACCTCCCCTTCCCAGTTGATTTCAGTGGGATCAGCAGCAGGCTAAGCCCCTGGCTAGCCTACAGAAGATAACCATGTGAAAGTCTCTGCTGCTGTAGTCACAGTTGTTGGTGCCAGCCGGCTGCCTTGCCCTTTGATTAAGTTACACTCCCTGTGCAAGGGTGACAGAAGGGAACTTATGATCATGCCTCTCCCTCAGTGTAAAATAGGGCATTGGCTTAAACCACCGGCAAGGACGGGATCAGTACAATTATCTTTGGCCATAAGCTGACTTAGTGCAATGAACTTTGTAAACCTCCTGAGGCCAGGAAAGAACATAGCTGGCAGCTGAGAGCAAGCACATCTGGGCTGGTCAAGAGATCTTTTCAGAACAAGCCCCACTTTCACACAGCAGAGAAAATAGCAGAAACTGGGGGGAACTGTAATTGTGGAGAGTTGTTATTTGTCATCTCTCCTCACTCCTGCCTCGTGCTGCTGGCAGGGCTTCTGTGCACTAAACTACTTCAGCCAGAAGCTTGTAATGGCACCAAGGTAGAAGATAGTTGCCCTCACAGGCCTGGAGGGGGAAGAAAAAAATGAAAGAGAAAAAAACCCTTCCGCCTTATTAAAATCAGTTAACCCATTTCACATCTGCATGGACATTTGTGTTTAACAAATGATGTTTTCTTCAGGTTGGAAGCCCTAACGCTCCTCGGCTTTCCTCTCGGATTGGGAAAGAGTATGTCAATGTCATGAACATGCTGCTTTTAACCCTCCCCGGTACTCCAGTAACTTACTACGGTGAAGAAATCGGCATGGAGAACATCGCATCAGAAAGTGTAAGTGAAGAGCATGAAAACTGATCCTGTTGTTGGCTAGTTCCAAGTAACAGAACTCTCAAAAATGGAACTTGTGTTAACCAAACCAGTCTTTATCACTGTTTAGATGGTTTTCTGTGCTCGCCATAGCAAAACCATTGGACAGCACGTGGCCAGGCTAGAAACCAGAAACAAGGCCCTGATGTGTGTCTGAACTGCTAGACTGCAGTCATCGTCCCCAGTTTCTGTCCTCTGCCAGAGCACCAAGTGCCAATACCAGGCCTGGGCTAGTGGTTAGGGGAGGTGTGTTGCAGTCATCCAAGGAGAGAGGAACCAATTCACTTTCTCCTTCCTCCCATGGAAGTATCCTAACTGCTATGCCAAAATCCATTATTTCCTGACTGCTACTAAAGGAAATCGGAGTTCATGACAGACCATAGCTACAGCTGCCATCTCCTGCTGACTACAAAGGCATCTAAGCCACAGTCCTCTATAGCGTGCCTAAGCTCTGAAGAAGGCATCTCCAGAAAGGGGTGGGAGCACAGACCAGCCCTGCTCAGCACTGGCTGGTAGCAAGGAGAAGCGGCTTTTGCTTGTCCTGCAGGGTATTTTCATTTGACTTTTAGATCCCCTTCTACAAAGGATTTAGGTACCTCAGCCTGGGAGCCAGGTGTCTGGTTCACTTGATCACTGCTAAAAGTAACGTGAAGACGTTCCACACTGTGCTGGCCTGTGGAACTTACAAGTTTTCACATTCAGCCCCTGTAATTTCTTGTCTCTTTTGTGATCATACCCAACTTGTGTTGTGTTTCATTATCTAAGATGTATGGGCATGATTGGAAAAGGTCATGCACAAAAGGGAATGGGTCAGCTCTGCCTCTCACGGCTGTATTTGAGCACCACAAAAACACGGTCCTGTGGCAGATGCTGGCTTCACTGTAGAAAGTCTCTGTTAGGGAGTCAGCCCCAGTGATACTACCAGTGGTGTTGGATGGCTGTGCATCAAAAGGAAAAAGATATCTGAACAAGCACAGGACTGCCACCAGGTTTGTCCAATTCAGGTGTGAGATGATTCTCTGATTTAAAAGGAAATCTCATTTCCTCTGAGGAGCACCTAGGCCAAACTGTCTCCTGCACTTGCTTACTGCTCACAGAATGATATTCTTCAGAAAAGTGGTGTGCCATCAGCTCCTCAAGGTTTACTCTGTTAGAGGCTGCCCTGAGGTTCTCTGCTTTCTAACAACACAGAGCCACTCAACCTGGAGAGGAAGATTCCCTGATTAATGGGTGTCATGGAAAGACACAGAGTATTTGATCAGGGTATAGTCTCTAGCCACAGCATTTAAAATACTTCAGGAGAAACTGAAAGAGGTGAAGATGAAAGGGAGTGTTACCAGTGCTCAAAACTTAGGATTCTTTTTCCCTGCTTTTCAGAACACGCTAAAAGGAGAAACCCATTATTTATAATGTCACAAAGCAAAGTGACAATTTCTTTTGTTGAGCTGCTGTTCTGACAGATTGTATTGAAAAGTGCCCTTTGTATGAAAAACAGTTTTCATGGAAAACAAACACTCAAAGTATGTGCAACATATTTTATGCCCTCTTATATCATTAAATTTAAGTGTCAGATCTTTTGGCAGCTCCTCAATAACAAAGAGGAAGCTTTTCCAGAAATTTTCTGAATTCTCTGAAAGAGAATTTCAGCCTTTTTACATTGACACTTTTGAATCAGCTAAAGCTGGTTTTCAGTAAAGTTTTTGCACTTGGAAATAATTTTATCTTTCTAATGCAAACAATCCTGTCCAAACTGTACCCCCTCTAAGCCTGAAGAGTTCTAAGGTGAAAAGCGTGATGGTTACAAAAGAACAGACGCTCAAGAGGATTTGAGTTTATTGTGATTGTAACATTATCTCTTCTTAGGACTCATTACCATATATTTGCTCACTGCATGGCTAGGTATTCCTCAGAACATCCTAGCTGTCATTAGTAGACTTCTATCCACCCATCTGTTGCAAGGGGAGACAACCCTGGTAGAGCCATTTGGGAATTCCACATTTTACCCATCACTGCGGTATCCACGAGACCATCCATTCTCCATGTCAGTAACAGTTTTGATTCTTATTTACTCTTTGGATTTGGAGCAGGATTACATCCTCCTCATTAAATTTTAACTTAAACTCAAGGAAGCAATACTGAGATGGTGATTGTTTGGAAGATGTGCGAACGTGCTGCTTAAGGGGTAAACATACTAATCGCCACTTTATTTTCTAGGTGACCTTTCCAGAGAAATCCCCCATGCAGTGGGATGGCAAAGTTAATGCTGGTTTTACTGAGGGCAACAGTAGCTGGTTACCTGTTAACCCCAACTACCAAAGCGTCAATGTTGAAGTAGGTATCTGCCTGTCTGACAAACTGATGCTCTAAAAATATCTATTTTGCTCCCACTCCTTTTACTGAGTGGGAATTGACAGTTGAGAATAAACTCAAAGGAAGAAAAAGCACTGAATCCTCACAAATTCTACTGGAAAAGGAAATCCTTGCAGCAGCAAGGAGCCTATGTCATTTACATTAATTTAAGCAGAGCAACTGCACTTACGATCTGGCAATTTGGCTCTTTAACACTCTTTAAACTATTTTAGTATCAATTTGGAACCTGGTTGGTTTGGTTTGGTTTGGTTTCTTTTAATTTCTATTACCATGGAAAGCACTGTCCTTGTAACAAGAACCATAGACCATCTCTTAACATAAGCAGAACAGTGAATTGAACAGATTTTGCTGCTCTCCAGCGCTGACCAGAACTGAAGACAGAAAAAGTAAATCTAAGTCAGGAAAAACATAAACCACAAAACCAACCTGTGGCTTCAGTAGATAAGACTCAATAAAAAAAGCTCAGTAACAGTACTAGGACACCATGGGAGGAAGAAACAGTTGTTAGAGCTGGGGAAATTCTGCCATACCTCATAATCTCTGTCTCTGCCACTCCATAAATGCCAAGGAAGTGTATGTGAAAAAGCAGTTTTTCAGTGGGATCTGCAGACAAATATGATAAGAGGTAATTGTCAAAACAGAATTCTACTACATGTGTTCTCAGCAGGCTGGGTGGATGTGAAAGGTAAGCAGCATTTCCTACATTCAGTACAAAGACATGACCCTGTTAATGCTGGCTGTTGCAGATCCAGATGACCTGGTCCAACTCAACCCTGAATTTGTACAGAGAGCTAACTTCACTTCGCAACAATGAGCTCCCCATTCATCGGGGCTGGATGTGCTACATCTGGAATGACAGCAATGTTTTTGTGTATGTGAGGGAATTGGATGGGTTAGACACAGTCTTTCTGATGGTTCTCAATTTTGGGCAGGAATCAACAATTGACCTGAAAGCTGTCATTCCTAATCTTCCCCCTAAAGCTACTATAAGACTAAGTACTAATTTTAGTGATGCTGGTAAAGCTGTCAATACTGAACAAATTAAAACTGAAATGGGAGAAGGCCTCATCCTTGAATATAAAACAGCAAAGGCTGTTCATACTATGAAAGCTTTTCAAACAAATTGTTTTGTGGCAGAAAAAGCTTGTTATTCCAGTGCCTTCAATTTACTCTATTCAACCTGTTAAGTGCAGGAGTAGAATACCCAAGCTTCTATGTTGATTTAGAAAGCACTGGTTTCAGGGAAGCATTCAAAAATTTCACTTTGTCCTTTAAAACTTCATCTGTGTACAAAATAAATGTCCTGAAAAATAAAGCAGATACCAAATTGTCTTGCATCTGTACTGGTGATGGATAGGAAAAAGTATGGTACAGACTTACCCTTAAGGTCTGTGGAGAAAAGAAGTAAATCTGCCCTAGAAAACTGTCCTGTTTAAGTGCATGTACTTCTGTGAGGAAAGAGAAAAGGTGCTTCCTGGGTGCTGTCCTTACGGTTGCTGGTCATTCAGAGCTCCTGCAAAATCTAAAGCCAGTAGCAGTTCATGAAGTAACTGTAAAAATGGCTGTAGATGTGCAAAACGGACCCTAAAGGTGGCCCTGTATTTGTTAAAAGAGGTAAAAGCAAGCAAGTCTAATATAAAAAGTTGTGATGCTTTACCTCTTCTCTCAACTCTAAGAGCGCTGATTATCCTCAAAATTAATAAGAACAACAAGAAAATATAGCAAATATGCCCAATTCTACACTCAGGACTGCATTTCCAATTGATTGTCTCACACCCCCTCCTCCCCTCCATGTACCCTGCTAAGAGTGCATTCGCATTCCTCAGTTCCTTTTTCTACCCAAGTAGGTAGGTGAGGTGGGCAAATGTTAGCTCAGAGTAAGCAACTGAAACAACTCTACTGAATGTCACACTTGTTCACAGGTTTTGATCTCTACTGGGTGTACCTACATTATACCTACAGTGACACACAGGAAGGATAAGCATTTGACTTAGTGCAATCTGTTTTTGACATAGGGGTGATTTGGGGAACTCTTATTTTGGTTTGAGGACCTTATGGCTGCCTAGTGTATTTTTCACTAATGGTACCATTAGCTGCCCCAAACATGTGTCTTAACAAATAATGTGCAGCAGTTTGGTGCCTTGCTCAGAGCTCAGCTCAGTATGAGGCAGGCTTGCTTCAGTGGGGTCGTCCTTTGTGTTTTATCCTCTGGAGAAGCTCTGGCATCCCCTTCTGGGGCATTCATCTTGTCTTCTGGAGGACTTTGGCACCTCTCTTTTAAAGATTATCATGCTAGTTAAGGTACCTGCAAGATTTTGAATCTACTCAGATGAAAGAGTTCTAAGATTCCTGTTCTTGAATCTTAGAACTCTTAAGATTTAAAAACTAACTCAAAAAAGAACCATTTCTTTTTTGCAGTTTTTCTGATCCCACCATATGATGAGTACACTATGGCTGTGACGTAGCTAGGAAGGGCAACAGTCATCATCACCTACACATGGGGGTTAGTTTTAGAAGACTTCTAACCAGTGAGACTTCTAAATCAAATACTTCTTGGGAGTTTTACTGCCTTGTGTAAAATGTGGTTTTGACAGAGAGGTCTTAAACTGTCAAGGCTGTGAGCACGAAGTGCATGTCCTTCACATGTTGGGCTTTGCACACTAACTGTTGTGAACAGTGCTGCACTGCTCGCTTATGTGAGAACCGTACTGAACAGATTGATTAATGCAGGTGGCTACTTCTGTACTATCTGGCAGGGAAGAAATTTGGCTATTAGTTTGTATGTTTATAAGCCAATGCTATATCCAACTTTGTCTTTGAATTTGTCTGCTTATGCCCACAAAGCAGGGATCCAAGAGGAGCTACCTCTGGAGACTGTGTTCGCTTTTCATATAAATAAAAATCCGACCCCAAGTTCTTCAGGTGGTCAATGTGTTTATTTGCAGGGTTTGCTATGATGTTGGAGATGGCATACTTCAAGTTCTTTGTTCAGAAAAGCAAGGTGTCTTGCAACCTAAAACAATGATAATAGTTCATTACAAAACAGAAAAATTCTTTGCTCTATAAACCTTCAGGTTCTTGTACAGTTATTCCAATCTTATTCCTTTCCCATACTAATACTAAGCAATACCTTAACCTAGGACAGAATGAGGCTTTTCCTGAGAGAATTAACTTTGGGAATAACTGTCTCAACCACCAAATAACATTTGCTAGGATTTATTAAAATTAACAGTAATAAAATTTGTATCCAACTGTGATAGTCTGAGACATTGGTAATGGTATGTCAGGTCTTGGCAGTATGCTGCTGTTAACATGTACACTTGTACAATGGGCAAAGTCTTGAAACCTAATTGTAGTAGCGTTCTTTTGATAGTACAGCTTATGTAAAGATCAAACCCATCACATATGTTTTACTCATGAGGAAGATGGAAGTAAAGAGCCAGTATGACAATTTTAGGCACTTACTGCTCTACAGTTCAAGACTGTTCCTGCTGGAACGATGTTTGACACAACTTAGAAACTTTAATTCAAAGCTCTCAGTACTTTACAATGGACATTTAACACTATTTTGGGTCTTAAGGCATGATGAGGTTAAATAATCTGGCTCTGTCACTGGCTCTTCTATATCTCTAAAAATTATATATTGATAAATATATAAAATTATCTGGGTATGTGTATATATATACACATAAGAAACTACTGAATTTTATACATATCTAGAACCAGAAGTTGCTCTTGCAATATTTATAAAAGGTTGCACGAGCAACTTTAATTCCAGCAGGTCTGTTTTCTTTTTCTTTTGATACTTCAAACACACATTCAAGCATTCAAGCATACATTCCATGAACGACTGAGGCTGAAGTACCCATCAAGGGGACACCTGCCTCCACCACATTATGACTTTGTGCAGCAAAGGGAGCATACCTCGTTCAGTGAATCCTCCCAAGATGAATCGCAATGACTGCCGCTTGCCTGGATGTCTAAGATGATATTAGGGATCCAATTTCCTGGAACAGTGAAGCTAGCGATCACTTGACATTGAATGAACAAGGAAAAGGGTAAGTGGGGATGTGAGTTGTTCAGGATAGGTCATTCTGCCTCCTGTCCTGACAGAATTTCTGTTATTCCTTAAGAAGAGAATCATATAGGGGCTTGCTGGATGGACTATTTGTATTTTTATTAACTATACGCTTGAAAAGTGTTTGTATGTTTAGCATCTTTGTTCTCGCTGAGTTTCTTTGGAAAGACATGCTTTTTAATTTCTGAGCAAAGAAAGAAGCAGCAATTACAGTATCTCCTATCCCTTCTCAATCACTGCAGTTGTGCTGCTAGCAGAGAAGGAGCACAATGAAATGTAGAAAAGCTAATTCAAGATCTCTGTTGGTACTGATGGTAAAAGCCTCTCCCCAGGTTGGGTGGTACTAGAAAATGGTAAGTCCTGAGTGTTACCTTTTGCTGGCAACAGTCCCAAAGCTAGTGTTAACTTTCAGGTATAAAAGTGTCCCTGCCTTGGCATTACTGTTATTCTAACTTGGACTAACACCTGCAGTTGGAGCAAACTGGGAAAAGCAGTTTTTTGTAGAGCAGCAAAAGTGATTTTTATCCATGTGTTGCTGAGAACTGCAGGCTGAATATATCAGTAGCTGGACTAGACAGTATGGGTTCATCTATCACTGCCCAGTAGTCACCAAATGTTGAGGCCTAGGAAAGTGTAAGCCCCACTCATATTCTCCTAGTCTTTTTCATCTCAAAGAGGGTTTCCTTAGCCTGTTGTGGTTTGTCATGTTTCACATTTAACACATGGGTTGAACTATTTCAGGCAGGTCTACAATACAGAGATATCTGAACCCTCTTAAGGCTCTGGAGAGTGCATCTCAAGAAGCTGAGGTTTATGTGTCAGTGTGACTGCACATCTCATCTCTGCAGGTAACAGAAATTACTCCAGAGCTTTAGATGCTGGATTGTACTGTACAAATGAATGCTTCTAAGGAAGAGTCAATCACTATAGTGTTTAATTACATGATTTACTAATATTCTGGTTGTTAGCTCTATCTTTTTCTTACCTTTCTCACTTGTTGTGCTGGCATGATCTAGTGCAGCCCTCCTCAGTTTCTGAACATATCGTAAAACTCCTGTTAGTGGTACCCGTTGATCATTTTCATACGCCGTGATAAAAACTGAAGGGTAACACTGAGATTAAAAACCAAAACCAGTTCAATACTTGACAACTGATCTTTCTCATAAAGTAACAGATTTTTCTCTATTTATTTTACTGTAATACCACAAAAGTAGAAGGTATTCTACATATTAAGGTTGTTATACGACAGAATAATCTATTACTTCCTGGCAGTCCTGTAACAACAGCTGGTTTTGAAACCTATGGATTATTTAGGATTGATTTCAGGGGTCTTTTATGACTCCAAATATTGCCAAGATCATTACTGAAATAGTTCATATTTGTATTAATGATTCATTTTCACACAAAGCAGCAGCAAAGACAATTCTAAAGTCACTGGGGTTTAAAGCACTGAAAAGGTAAAATAGGCTTTTTTAAAAAAATTCCAGTTTCCACTTTTTGTTCTATCATAAACTGTTATATTACAGTACTATTCCACACAGAGAATATAGTTTTACCTGTGGCTTAATATTCTGGTATGGGCAATAGCTTTTGATATACTTCATACATTTTTCATCTGCTAATGGGTTTCCCCATTCCTCCTGTTCTTCAATTGTCAGTGGGAGATGAGTTTTCATCATTGTATTTAGGACATCTACGAAAGGAGCCTTAGAAGTTATTGAAAAAGAAAAATTAGCAAATAGGACAGAGGACCTCACAGGTCTAGTTCAAGGTTTTCTCAAATGAGGAAAGGGAACTTTGAATTGGAATGTTTCCAATTGTGAAACTGGTAGAATGAACCAAAGACACAGTTGAACATCATAATCCATGCAAGGTCTGCAGCACCTCACCTGTAAAACCATGGCTCTGACGAGTTCTGGAGCAGTGTTGCACAGGGCTCCTGCAAGAACTCCTCCAGCACTGGCAGCTGCTAGTGCTGTGTATTTTGGCTGAGAAAATCCTAGCTCGTGCAGCAGCATGATGCAAGCCTTAAGGTCATGGAGCCCTTTGAGTTTATTATGCCGGCACCCATCTCTGTGCCAGCTAAGGCCTAGCTCTCCTCCACCCCTGAAATTTAAAGCAAGTCAAGTTGGAGTCTCTTTGGAAAACATTACACAGCAAAGCTTCAGCAGCCTCAGAATTGTGAAACCATAGCTTCCCTTCCCAGTTAACTCTTCTCTATGCTTGTCTTTACCCGTCTTTGTGGATAAAACATTCAAGCAAAAAAATCTGTGCACGATGAATGGTGAAAATCCTAACTAACTGCACAGGCGTATTCCTTGCCTTTGTGTCCTGGAATTCACAGGAAAAGCATCACTTTAGGAAATGACACCCTCACTGTACGCAATACAAAATCAGACATTATCTTTTTCTACGGGAAGCTATTAAAGTATCTGAAATATTTTGAATACTTATATACTTTGAATACTTATATAACACCAGCATTTATTAAAACCAGTAAAATTGTATTTCTCAGCTCCACACTGAGGCCCTCAGGATTTGTCTTCTGTACAGCTTAAATTCTGAGAGTGTTAGAAAGTGGGGCTTTTTTTCTAGTTTGTGGATTTTAGATACTATTTGAAATGTTCTACTTTGTAATACAGGATTTAAAAATTTATTTCTATTTCTTTCTACACAACCACGATTTTAGTTCTAAACCACCTGAAGTCTCCTTATTCAGGTTTCAAGTTTAAAATTAACTGAGTAGTCTGCCAAATTTCTTCAACTTTGGATGAAGAATCCATCTTCATCTAGGCGTGACTTACATCTTAAGGTACTTAAAGGGGTGGGAGGAAGAACACCACAATGCTTGCCACCGACTATAGCAGACTGAATGTATTTGTATACTGAATTTGTTTTGGAACTGGTGTTTCTTCTCCTCCATAAAGCAATTGTTTTGCTCTCTTCTTTAGCTACTGAATTATTATCACAATGAAAATGTGAAGTAAGAATTACAGTGGTTACATAAAACTAGTAGGTTTGTACCTAAACTGGAGACAAGAGGATTTAGCCAGTAAAAGAAGTAGAAATGCCAGTTAAATGCTTAAGTAGTTGCTGTAGAAGGCAAATGGCTTTCAGAAGATGCAGACTGAACATCAGTACACAATACTCTTGGAAAGAGAGGGAGGTAGCGTGTCACTGCAATTTGAGTGTTACCAAAACTTTTCTTGAGCTAAGGTGAGACAAGAAGTAAGGAGGCGTCAAAAGACGAAAAGCTGCACACAGCAATCCTGTCGATTGCAGAAACCTACCTGCAGTATGTGGTCTTGAAAGTACTTTTTTTTTTTTTTTCCTGAGGTAAATTCACTTTTTTGTTAAAACTACTTTTAAAAAATTCTAAAATGAGATGGAAGTGAAAAGCATGAACAATTGGGTATAACTACATGAAAAAAAGTATTACTGTACCTCTTTAGTTGCATACCAAGAAATACCTGTATATCCCACAGATTAAAATCTGAATGCCATTTTCTATTTAACTTACCTAACATGGCAATATGCTAATATCCAGCCCTCCTCAATTAACATCAGCTTGTCTTCTTTAAAGCTCATGTTCAAATCTATGCCATAAGCTCCATATACATGAACTAGAAGTGGTTTCCTGTGTAGCTCTTTAGAATTCCTATTATGAAAAACTGTAATTGGCACCAAAGTTCCATCCTGGAAAAGAAGGAGTATTTTACAATAAAGGACATTGCAGAAATCTCAATGACACATAGCAATGAAAACTTCAATTATTTATTTTAAAATGTGTTTTTCTGATTACAGTAATTTTTTTCACTTATAATGTACAAAGCACTCTTGAAAAATAAAGCAAGAGACTGAACCTCTGCTGTGTAGGCTTATGGATGCAGAGTATAAAATTCATTTAAGTGCAACACCTGAGGAGTTTTTAAACTACCAAAGTACCCAAGTCTCCCTTCCCCTGTTAACACCAAGAATAGCTATTATTAACAAAATAGTTTACCACTTACTGCAGCACAAACTCTTTATTAACATCTCCAAATTTTTATGTTCAGGCTGTTAAAACTTTCCTTTCCTGACCTATGCTGTGCAGCTGGTTGTGGGGTGTTCTTTCCAACAGCTGGCACCCTTTTCATTTATCATGGAGAGCATGACACTGCGTATCAACTAGCAATTCTAAGTTATACCATACCAAGTTTATTGACTCATCATGTACCATTATCTCCTTTAGCATACCCAGGTTAATGAAAAAAAAATATCACGACTCTTTCTTGTTCTTCCCTGTAGCACTGGAGAAAACACCCACTGTTTAGTAACTATAGCACCAACTGCTCTTTACATTTTTTAATCTCTATTCCCTGCCAAATGCATTTTCTTTAAATGGGTGGGGAGGTAGGGAAGAATAAAAGGAATGAGAAAAGGACTGCAAAATTCTCACCTTGCTTTTAGCTAGTAAACGTGTAGTGTGACAATTCGTAATAATTGGTACCTCTTGCACAGCTGGTTCAATGAGATTATTTTCTTTAAATGAATATGCAAAACGCTTAGGGGGGTGTATCGGGGAGGTGAGCTGAAAATAGCAAGCGCTGGTGGTATGTTCAGGTCGAGATTCCAATTCAAATTCACAGGCCCACGTAGGTAGCTGAGAAAACATGGCATTTCAAGTGAGACCGACCCTTACACTGCTTCTGTAAATTTTGCCTAGCGTGTCCTTCAGAGAAAAAGATTCTGAGTATCTTCCGCTTGTCTGTAGCACAATGAGTATTTTTTTTAAGCTCAGTAATGAAACAGTCAAAAGCTGAAAGACATTGGCAAACTTTGTCCCTAAGGCCATGGGATAAAGCTGTACAATGAAATAGAAAAAAAAAGGGAAAATAAATCCAAGTTCAGTTTCAAATGGGCATTAGTGCAGGTTTTTATTAAAACATTCTTTGAAATGATTCTGCATGGTTTTTATTTTTTAGATCCTATTTCCCCTGATTTTTCAGTTCTACTTCAACATGTTATACAGCCAAGTCCATGTCAGTTGTTAAGCCTTTGCTGTGAGTTAGCTCAGTAATGCTAAGCCACTGAAAACCCCTGCCTCTTAACTTCGCTCCTAGTGCCAGCCATTGTTGAAGAACAAAACCTTTTCCTGGCACGTTCACCTTCAGACACTTACTGTTATTATATTTAAGATTTTTAACTCTGCTAAGAATAAAAGAAATCAAGATGCATTCTCTGAGAGCCGCAGGGACACAGTCAAACCCTCTGCCAGACTACTACTTACTTGGGTTGGGCTGCTAGTGACATCTGAAATGGCAGCAGAAGTCCAAGTTCTCCAGAGTAAGTGCAGACCCTTTCTTAATAAATAAACTACGACCATATTCAAAAATGAAGGTTTTAGACAGCATACAGTGCACTTTGTTGAAAACCTTTTTCTGTAGCAGTTCTATAGAATGCAGCATTGGTAGCTTGTCGCAATAAACTTGGGAGTAGTTCAGATTGTATTTTTCAGGCAAACAAATCAATCAAGTATTTCGCCTGAATGGCCTCCAGGAATCATGGGTTTGAATTGAGTCATTTTGGTTTTAATCCACAAGTATTTAGCAACAACTAGAGAAAGGAAGAAATACTTTGCACAAATTCTACTGCAACATCAACTCTTCCCACTCATTATAGGACAGTGTCCATACTTGTCTTCGGAATGTTCTGATGTTTCTTCTGTGGGAGGGCCAGGTTTATTTCCTTGCTTATGCTGATGAATGTAACCAAAAATAGGCCCAGTAAAACCAAGTGGAGTGTTTAGGGAATCAAGTCCTATTTTACATTAGAAATCAGCTGTATTGTAAAAAGCTTGACTGCAATAAGCTGAAGAAAAAACTGTATCATAGGATAGCTGCTCTCTAACTTTCTAAGTGCTGTAGTAAGCCGCCACATGAAAACCAGCCACATGTAATGTACAGTAGGCATAATACTTGGCAGTATTACAGTTTCCAAACAATTTCTACTCTTGGAATTTATCTTTGTCTTCATCATAATGTTAAAAAAAATATATATATAAAATAGTATTAAAACATACCTTTGTTGACTGAACTGAATGTGAAACAAAAGAAATCACATTTAAGTAAAGATGACCAGCATTCTTCAGGAATATAATACAGTGATCACTGAACATCTCCAAATCTACTAGCTTGGTTTTCTTTTCCAGTGCATAAACCAACTCCCAGTTCTCCTTGCCGCTGGCAGCTACAGCTGCCTTCATCAGCTAAAAACCAAGATGTAGGTAAGAGTTATGAATAAGATGTACAGACATTAAAGTGCACTCATACAACATCTTTATTGCAAAAATGTTTTAGTTCATATTGGGGGGGGGGGGGGGGGGGATGTTACCTGACTAAAACTGGAGGCTTTGAAACTCCCTTCACTTGGGCAAAATGGAAGAACAATTCAGTAACATTCAGAAAAGTTCAGTTCTCATAGATTAATCCGTAGGAAATTTTAATGCAGTAAGTGCTCTCAGCATGGCCAGAACTGTAGGTGGTTTGGCTATATAGACTGAGATAGCCAACTTAAATTTTAATATAGGAGAAATGACTGTTAAAGCATATTCATTTATTGATGTTGCCAAAGGAGTTAGAATCAAACTGGCATGCAGCAGGTAAGTCTCCATGTACTTCTATCAGTCTTTCAGTGTAATTCTCTAAAATTATTTCAATAACCTATGAAGTACAGAATTAAAAGCCAGCTTTACTATTTCTATATGATCTGCAACAGTTACCTGAATGAATCTTATTATCAGTTAAAACTACCTTATATTCTGCAGGTTCTCCATATGTAGTAAGAATATATAACTCGTCATCTCTGTGTTCAATGTGGTAAACGACTCCTTCTGTTCGTGCTTGTACAAGAGCAGGTGACTTAAAAGGATGTCTACAGTCAACCAGCCAAACTTCCGAGGTGGTCTTGCTGTTGCTGTTGATAGTGAGAAAACGCCTGTCTTTTGTGCAATATATGTCCACAAAAAACCTGTAAGGAATAATTATTTTTTAGAAAAAAAGCTTAAACTTGATTAGTATTATAAAAATAGATCAGTTGTTTCAGAATCATGGGCTTCCCTCTGCAAGGTGAAAAAGGCATGCCTGCAAAGGGGCTGAAGAAATTCCAGACTACCTGGTTCCCAAACCCACTCCTGCTGCATCAATCCTGGGATTCAAAACCCCACAAATATGACAAGCAAGCAGTTCAGTTGCTGCCCAACTGAATCCAAGTGTTTGCATTATAGAGATAAGATTGGAAGCTCATTGATGTATTTAGGCTTTAAAATTCAGGCACAACACAGAACTTTCTATTGAGCTTGTAACATCTTTTTTTTTAAAGTAGTAATGGATAATTAAATTCAAATTAATAAAAGATATTGTGGGAACAGCAATAACAAATAAGAGCTATTATAAACTGAGAAAAAGCCTCAGTGTTACTGCCCTAAATTTGTCTGAAGCAAGTAAGGCAAAAAGGACTATTTTTAAAAGAAGTACAGAGGCCTATATGAGACAAGACAGGCAAGTTGCACTGGTAAAGCTGGAAGCTAGGAACTGGGTTTGGAACTATGTAAGAAACTAGGAAGTATCTACTGATTTGAAATGCTTATAAAATCTAGAAACAGAAAACAGGATGATAACCAGAAACAGAAAACAGGATGATAATCAGTGGCTGGACGTTAATAGTACAAATTCAGGCTAAAAATTCACAATCAATTCCTTAGGAGTCATCCAAATTAACTGGAGCATCCCATCTTGAGACAGAGCAGTTTCTTTGCCATTTTGAATCTTTAAGACTGGATGTCCATAAAAGCAAAACTGTCCAACACAAAGATCCAGAACATTTCATCAAGAAATTGCAGGTTTGAGTACTGTAATCTGCATTAATACAGATCAGATACATGACTGCAATAATGATCCCTCTAGACTTCAAAATAAATTTGACTGGTGAAGGAAAGGATGCGATACACAGCATTTTCAGTGCCTTTAATTATTTGCAGGTGGAGGAACTCCAGTTTTTTTTTTGGTACTATTGTTTTTTCTAATTGTACCCTCCTGACATCTGAAAGAGGACAGGCACAGCAGGGGATCTAAAGTCTGCAAGGAATCAGCCTCCTGCCTCTCTAATACACATGAATTTGGCAAGAGTGCAGTACTGCATTCAGTAGAGATTCCAACAGTTCATCTCTGCTGACCTTACCTCTGAGAGAGTCAAACTGAAATGCAGGTTACACTTCTCCCCAAGGACTCTGACCTTGATATTACTTTATTTTTTTTTTGGTCTTTGTAGCTTTTCTCAAAGAAGTCAAGAAATCAAAAATGATTTGATTGCACCTAAAAGAGCTGGTCAGATGTAGAATGGAACTGCTCAGTGTCCATACAAAGGAATGTCTTGCCATCTCCAATGAACATGTAACTTCAGTTATGAGCTGCAGTAGCACATGAACCTTTAGAGTAAGTTTCTAGTAGATTTACTGTAATGACTGTGACCTTCAGAATTATGGCAACAGTTTCCCTGTGGGGAAGTGTCAGGTCAGTGCAATTTGATTTTCCAAAAGTATGCATCAACTGCCGCTGGAACAAAAGGATCTTATTTACTCCATCTCAACTGCAGATTTTTTATTTTCCTATTTTTTAGATGAAAATATAATAGCAATTCCTTTATTATGTAACTTGAATTAACAATAATCACAAACATTTATGGAATGTTGTATAAATCGACCACATGCTGCATAGTTGAAAAACTAGTTCTGCACTCAATTTAGCTAGAGCCTTCTTGTCTTCCTAAACCACTGCTTCAAGAAAGGTTATTGAGAGGGTATTCAGTCAACAATAGTTCTGTCTCTGGGAATGCTGTAATGATTTTGCTCATCCATTACCCAGAGCAAGGATTAGCCTGAACTTCTGTGTTTTTTTTTTTTTAAAAGACTTATCAGACATCAATAGCCGAGGAAACAAAATGAAATCCACAGTCTGATTTACCCTGTATGAAACTGTCACACATTCATTAAAGGACAACCTGACCTGAAGCTGACCTTGACATTTATAAACTCAGCTGAACTCATGAGGTAAGAGAGGAAAGTTAAATCTCCGCTGATCATGTATCAAGAGGAAAACAGAGCACGTTCTCAGACTACATATGGCAATACTGACAGCAGGACACAAGTTAAAAATGCCTTTTACCATTTGGAATATGATATGAAAGGCTATGTTTTCCAAACCAGTTATATTTTACATATAAGGTACTCTAGAATACATAAAGGACTTGTTATATTTTACATAAGTCTTACCTTGCATCTTGTTCTGTATAAACTAACTTAGTATGTTTCTGATTAGTGAAAGTGGTCATAAACACATTCTGGCATTTAAGGTTCTTCTGACTTGTGTAATACAGAACATCATTTGCAGCCCATTCTGGAAAAAAAGACAAATGCATATCAAATTTGGAACAGTATATACAATTAGTGAGAGAAAATGGAGCCCCATGAACACTACTGGACCCACTGTTAAAAAAGGTGGGCTGCAGCTGACATCTAATGGAGGACAGCACTTCTCTATCCCAGAGGCTGGGGTAAGCCACAAAAAGATTTTTCCATGTTTTCTCTGAATCCCACAGAACAAGAATCTCATTTGGAAAAATAAATAAATAAACACACAAAGGCAGAGGACCATGGTCCAGGGCCCAGGAAGAGGAAGCTCTTGACCCTGTGGGGGTTCTGGAGGTAACAGGAAAACAGAAGGTGTGGCTGTTTAAAACTGAGCAGAGGAACAAAGATTTACGTAGAGTCAGCAAGATAATAAAAGGAGTATGAGCTCTGAACCACTGCATGTGACTGCATGCAAACCATTTAGAGAAAAGAGATGATGCATGTGCCCCATGGGTACTGCTGAAATAAAAATTCTCCAGTTTTCTATGTGTGTACATGTGTTCACTAACATTAGAAATGTATAAATACAGGAACCTTGCTATTTAGTAATCTGACTGATCCAGCCAAATTATTGCTATCCCCGGTCCTAAAGTCACCAGAAGGATGTTTAATACATATGCTTTAAAAAGTTATTGTATGCTGTCTTATGCATAAATACTGATTTTCAATACAGAACTGGAGGAAGTACCACACTGAAGTAATGCAAACAATATGCTCTCTGAACAGCACTGTGGCTCCAAACTGCACAGGAAGCTGAAAGGTTCACTAAGAAGAGGGAAATTAAAGTTTTTCTATAGCCTAGCATTTAAAAATCATAGATGTAAATTTTCAAGCACTTTCATCTATCTGCCTGCTATTGTGTATCATGCAATACACAATACCGCAAATACAAATTCTCTTGCTTATGACTGAGGGACCTCTGTACTTCATGACACCTCTGTATCTCACACCTGAATGAATTGACAAAATGGGTGTAATCTCTACTATTCTGATAGTAATTTTTTCTACACTTATTACCTGCCATAAGCTGTCACACCTATGTAGGTAACAGGGAGTTGGTTTATGAATATACTGGTTCTTCTGGACAAACCTAGATAGATGTTCAAATCAAGTATAGTGAAAAACGTCACTGGCAAATCTGCAGGCCTGGTTTTTAACAGGCATTATAAATTTCAGTTGTGCAAACACAACATTAAACTCTTGTTAGTCATTTTTGTAGCTAGGAAGTTTTACCTAGATTTTTAAATTTTTGTCCTGCATTACTTACACTTAATGACATTTAATAATATAATCTAAAATACAAGATGTGGAACATTGTATGCACACTATTGCACTCTTTTCTATATTCTTTAACATTCTTCTTGTTCTAGCCCCCACAGGAGAGGGGCTAGAACAAGATAATCTTTAAGGTCCCTTCCAACCCCAAAAATTCTCTGATTCTATACTATAAGAAAGATTCTCATTTCACTTCAGTTTACCTCTGCTTATTTAAAAGCAATGTAAAGCTCTGTTATCTATTCTTAAAGAACTGACTTCATTGGGTGCTGAACTGTGACCCACATCCTAGGGTCCAGTTGAAATTCCAGCCAGTACTTAATCATAGGTACCATGCGCACGCTTTCAGTGAAGTCAAGTGCCTACAGCTATCATCAGTGATTGTAGTTGTAGCTGTAAGAATTTAAACTAGAACATTCCTCACAAGGATCTTTATAGTGTAAACAGTTATGTCAGTAGTTTTTAAAGAAGCGTATTGAATGAAATACCATTCTATGAAATTAAAAACCCCAGATATCATGACTGTTCAACATCTATAAATGCTTGCTTTTACAGCGAGGAAAAAACTGTATCATGAAAGCAGCCACTTCCATCTACATCAGGTAACTTAAAAATTTGCATTGTGGAAGAAACTGTAAATAAAAAAATTATACAGCTGTAATGATTAAATGGGAAAATGTTGCTTATTTCTTAAAAATATTTTATCATTATTTGTAGATTGACAAAAATGTTGTGTTGAAAGCTGCTGTGATCCACAGGGTATTCATAAACAACTTACCAAAACTAAATACACTTGGAATGACTTTTTCCACAACAGGAAAATGACCAAGTTTCATAACAACACAGGTTGCCTCTTCGGAGTTTTCACTTTTTAAGCTGATGGCCATGTATCTCTGATCTGGTGAAATTCTGATACGTTGAATAAAGGCATCAGAAAAGCCAAGATCTTCAGTACTGAATAAAATGTCACCCTTTTCTTCATCTACTACATTTAAAAATAGAGATAGCAAAGAAATCCTGTAATTAAGGCACTGTCAAAATTAACAGTGGTTATTAATGTCTGTTTTTAGAGCAAGTCTGTCAGCAGTGTTCACAAGCATATTACTGTAATTTATTAATACCAAATATTTGTCTGGCAAGATACTTAAAAATGCACTTTGTAAAAATAAACAAAAAAAAATACAGGGGGGGGGGGGGATAAAGTCTTGTAGTTATTATGTAAAATATTTCAAAAGCCTAGATCTTGGCTTCTAGGAAACATGTTAAATTTTAAAGTTCAAATACCTAAAGCACAGTTGTTTTTACTGAACACAATTAGTAAAATCTTTCCCCACTCCCTCAGCAAATAAAAAAAAGCATCAATGTGCTTTTCATGTTTTCAAAATGTTAATTTAGGGCTCTGAAAAAAAATTACTTCTCTCTTTCTCCTCCAGAAACTTGCCTTAGTATTAATATATACTATTCACTAACTGTTTTCACCTCACCTTTTTGGATTCGCTATTAATCAATCATGAAAGAATTTTGTAAAAGTAATTTTCTTTAGTTATTTAAGAAACACAGCAATTAACCTTTCATGTAAGAAAAGTACATTAAGTAATGCATACAATATTTTTAACAATTGTGCCATGTTAGGAAGAGAAATCCCTTACCATCACCTCCTTTTGAAAGAAATATACAGCCATTCTCTTCAAAGTACACGTTCTCTCCAAACCTGATCTGTTCAATATAAACCAAACATGTTTCAAGTCCAACATATATAGTTTGACTATTTCCTTAGAATCCCTATATTCAACACAATTGTAACTTACACAAATGACAAAATATAGGACATGTATTTGATAATACAGTAGGAATTGAATGCATCAGAAAGGTTCTTTCAAAGTTAGGGTACTTAAGCTACCTATACCTACTCTAAATTCAACAAAAGACTCACATCACCTGCAATTGCTCTTGTAAATGAAAATGTATTGTATTCTTTATCAGAAAGTCAGATGATTATTGTATCTTTACTTGCTTTGGCTTACGGAGAAATTAAGGTAACTACACTACCACGTTCTAAACACATGCTGTTACTATCCACAAATATTAAAACATTCAAACCTCAAAACTACAAAAAATAATCAGTAAACCAGCATTTCATAGCAGGAATGGCTTCACTGCCTTTTATTTGTACTCAGTTACAAGTTTCTATTTTTTGCCACTTACCCTTGGACTTTCCAGATTGAACGTATACTTATTGTGCAACTCTTCTAATTTTTCCTTGATTCTCTTTGTCATAGCTTTGTATCTTGCTGAAATGTCATTCCAGTTTTCCTGCTCTGATTTCAGAAGATCCTTGTATGAAAGGTCTGATGTTGTTATGGATGCGTTTTGCTTCCTTTTGGAAGGGATTTTTGTTCCTTCCTGCTAATAAGGAAACAAAACAACAGCTACAAGCCAGTGCTCTGTACTCCAACATGAATATACTGAAGCAACAATAGTATTTCCTGAGCTATAGACCCAAAACCAACTTTGCATTATTATAATAGTATGTGCCATTAAAAACCACAGTTGGAGTGAGTCAAATAAGATCTTCCTGATCTTTTAGTGTTTGAGGCCAGGCTGAATGGGGACCTTGAGCAACCTGGTCTAGGGGAAGCTGTGTCCATGGCAGGGGGGTTAGAACTAGATGATATTTAAAGTCTCTTGCAAACCACTCTGTGATTGTCAAAAGTGATTTACTTGACATATTTACTGAGGTATTCTCTTCAAAATTCAGGCTACTACCAACGTATGATCTGAGTTGATTATATGTAAATATGTTTGTTCTTATTCTAAAACTAGGTTTTAGTTGATTTTTTGTGGAATTCTATTATTTTTCCTTCTTCAGAGCTGTTTTCTCATAGTCCTTCTGTCACAAAGAGCATCATTTTCTTTCCTAGACAACAATGCAACCCACACCTCTGTCCCTGTACCTAGGAGTCCTGGCAGCTTGTTCAGGTTCTTGCTCCACCTCCCCAGAAGTGTTAGCATAAATGTTCACAGGGTGCAGGAAGAAGCAATGAAATTATATGGGTTCTGCAACAATTTTATCAGGAATGAGCTTAAGGATCTGGTTTTCCACAATCCATGAAGACAACACTGTCTTCTCTTATAAAATGTTAAAAATTCATTAAAATTGATAGAGCAATGTTACTTTTGCTTGCTGTAAAACCTCATTTGTTCAAATAATAAGCTTAACAACATATATTACAGCACATAACACTGCACAGATCACAAAAAGCAGCATTTTATAACATTCAAGGTATTATGTGAATGTGCCTAAACTTAAAAAGTAGGACGTACTTTCACCCCATCCTCACTTTGCACCAAGAACCATTGGTTTGTTCCTGATTTGTCTTCACAGAGGCATGAGATCTAAAACACCAATGTTATGAGTACACTTTGAAAGGAGGAGAAACTACCTGCTCCAGTTACCATACTCCCTATGAATGTAAACCACACTGTTCATAAGAATGGTTCAGACCAATGGTCCCTCTAGCCTTAAAATCACCAAATCCGAAGCACAACTCAAGGAAAACATGAAAGCCCTTAGAGAAGCTCTAGCACAGCTGTGTAATTCATCAAGGTACAGGAACTGCAGTATGTGTTAGTTGTAACATCCTCTCCCCAGTCACTGGAAAAATTGCTGTAAGTCTACACCACTCCTCAAAACAGAAGCAACTAAACAAAAAACCCACAGTGGCCATGAATTGATATTTAGGAAAGCTTAAGAATGTGACAAGCCCAGATGATATTCCCCAACAGGTATTCCCCCAGCCTTCAATGATTTTAGCTCAAGAACTTCCTAAACTGAATGAGGTTTCTGGATATTTAATCTGGAAAGATTCTGAGGACAGCAAAGTATCTCAGTGACAATGTTTGAAAACATTTGCTCCAAAACTAACAGGCACAGCTTCCTTTCAGGTGAAAAAACCCCTACCTTTTTGTACCATGGAACCAGTGTCATAGTTCAGTACTTGTAACTGTATTAGTGAACTGCCAAGGAATAAACAGAACCACACATTCTCATCCATCAAGGCTTCCTATGTGCTCCTCGAAACATTTGGTTCCATTTTAGACACAGACTTAGGAACTGTTTACATTATGATTAGAAATAAGAGGGTTACAACAAGATGATCTTTAGGTCACGTCTGCAGAAACACTGTCAACTTGAAACAATTTTATAACAACCATGCATCCATCTGAAAAAGTTTAAGAGAAACGAAAACACCAATCTTTTTAAACAGTACTTATGCATTACGCATATAAATTGGTTTACAGGCTGGGATACTGCAGTAAACTTTGAGAACACATTCAGCACACTCTGTATTAGAAACACAAGAAGGCCTGAAATGATTTCATTCCATTTTCTAACTGTGCACGATACATTGCCCCCCATGTACACAGTATTTACATTCAGAAATAAATCCAAGTACCTTTAAAAGTATCATTTATCACATGTAAATAGATTATGAGAAGTCAATAGCGTATTTTAATATTTAACATGGTGCAAACCATGACTTACTGGTCAGCACGGCAAAAGTCCAGGGTTTTTGAGCGAGCTCACAATGGTCTATGTCTGGTGTCATCAGTTTGGATGCTTTGCCTCCATCCTAGGTTACTTCTCCCCGCAGCTACCTCCTGACACTATATCTGAATCCTTCTGGAATATGCCAATTTTTAAAAAATCACTACAGCAGGAAATTCAACCAAAATGCAGCTTTCCATCAAAACAGTACAGGCCAGTTGAATAACTGTACAGAGCTTTGAACGTAACTGAAATCTTAATACTTATCCCCCTGCTCCAAATTCTTTGGGAAAAATGTGTTTCCTCTACATTTGGAAAATATGAGAGGCTTCCTGCGCAGATGTGCCAAGGTGGTTGTTGACCTTAAATCCATACTTAATCAGCGTACCTTGCAGGAAAAGCATCTCCACGGCAGGATGCTTCCAGGTGGCAGAGTCCTGTGCGTGCATGTACTTCCTGAACAATTCAGGATGCAGCATTGTTTTGGTTTTATCTTACTATAAATACATACTGCTTGAAGACAGCTATGCTTAGAGTAGTATCTGACACTGCAGCTCAGCCCTTGGAGAAGATTTCGCAGTCCAACACATGATGTCCTAACCTTCATTTCTTGATAGCCTGAAATTCCCAAACATCGTAAATTGCTGATCATTTGCAATATGTGAAATATACATTACCGTAAACTGCAGGTAAAACTGCCTCTCTTTGAAAGCAGTGAAACTGATTCATTAGGTGTATCAGTTGAGAAGAAACAGTTAGATCTTAGTTTCTTAACAAGGGGTACACAGTTTAGCCTGCAGTGTTACTGCAAAACGTGGTTCCTGGCACTTTAACTCCAGTGAAGCTATCAATGAGAGAAGGGAAGGTGCAAATGTTTTACGTTTAGATGTTGAAGAACCAAAGCCAGGTAAGGTTTGGGGAGTTTTCCTGGAAGTTGTCCCCCCTTATAACTATCATACAACAATAAAATCACTTTATCTCAAGAAGTAACTTGACAGCAAGAGCTGACCTCCCTTCGCAGGGACGCTCACAGCTCTGCAGACCCTCCACGTTCACCGCCCGCGGTCCTGTTCCCCGTCCCGCTCCCCACCAGCCCTTCCCACCGCCCCTCACCGCCGCGGCGGGGCCGGACCGCGCTCTCTCCGGCGGCTCGGCTCACGGTAAGATGGAAGGCGACAGGAGCAGCGCCCGGCTGCCTCGCGGGACTGCCCGTAGCCAAGACGGCGGCGGAGGCTTCAGTCAGCCGCACCCCGGGAGGGCTAGCACGGTCCCTGGCGGGGCTTCCTCAAGTCACTCCCGTTACAGATACTGTTTCGTCCCCTGGCCCTGAGGCCACAGGCGGCCAACGCTGAGGCGCGCTCCTGCCCCTCCGGGGCGCCTAAAAAGCCGGGCGTATCGCGGCGGCACGTCTTGCCAGCGCTGCCCTTAACAAAGATGGCCACCCACTTCCTTCCCCTGCATCCCTAGCCCGGCCGGCCCTGGCAGCTGCTGGAGTCTCAGCGGCAAGTCCCCGCTGGGCAATGCAGAGCGAAAAGGGGGTCTGAGCCCTCCTGCCGCCGCATGGCCGAGCCTGCCGGCTCTCCGAGCCGCCCCGCCGCGGGCCGGTGCGAGGTGAGCGGCGCGGGAGCGGCGAGAGCCCGCTGGCGGCTGCTCGGGCAGGTAGGGGGAGCCCGCGGATCCCGGTAGGGGATGGCGGGTGGCGCTGCGTCGCTTTGGGCCAGGGACCGTTCGTGTTCCCACCCGTTCGTTTCTCCGCGCTGGGCGGTCGTGGCTTGGAGCGCTCGAAGGGCCGGGCTCTGCCCCGGGCTGGGGAGGCGGTGCCGGGGAGCGATACGGAATGCTACCAGCAGTGGAAGCGTGTGGAAAGCTGAGGAGAGCTGCCTGCACCTCTGACAGGAGGGTAGCGAGGAGTAGCGAGCTGGGGCTTGCAGAAGAGCTTACAGTACGCTTCTTGCTATAATAGTAATAAGAATAAAACGTATAAATGTATATACACGCACACGGCTTTCTAAAGTGTGCTTTAAACAAGCAGCAAGTGGGTACACCTGTGCTGGAGGGCAGCAGTAGCTTGTTGGCCTTGCTTTTCTGGGTCCTTTAGGAGTGGTGCGAGGTTGGAAAGGATTTCTCTTCAGATGAGTGTGTGCATAAAGGCTTAAAAACTATGAGGTTAGTGAGGCTCTGGCACAGGGTGTACAGAGAGGCTGTGGCTGCCCCATCCCTGGCAGTATTCAAGGCCAGGTTGCATGGTGCTTGAAGCAACCTGGTTTAGTGGAAGGTGTCCCTGCGTGTGGCACTGGCTTTTGGAATTGGATCTTTAAGATCTCTTCCAAACCAAACCAGTCTGGGATTCTATGGAAAACCTGAACCAGTTTCATTAGTTGTTGCTGCTACTGGATGTGGTATTTATGGTCCTAACTTAACACGTTCAGCTTTGTTTAAGTGGAAGCCTGGAACTGCCCATGGGAGCTCCCCTCATGAAGGCAGAGCCGTAGCAGGGTGGCAAATGGCGGCCACTGGCCTCAGAGGAGCAATGGCTGCAGCCAGATAACCGTGTGGGAGGCATGAGGAGGTTAATACTGCACTTCTCTTTGTGTGTGCTTTTGGTTCGTAAACTCCCTTGCCAAACTTCTTGTTTATTATACTTTAACGCACGAAATGTCAAAGTTCCTGGTAGGAGTAAAAGGTTTGGTTTTGTAGGTTTCCGTTCTAGCAGACTATGTAAGCTGCCTGCTGCGGCTATGCTATCTGTTAATGCCTTTTGAGCATACTGCCTTTGGCATTACCCTCTCTCTTAAAATCATAAGGAACTTTTCATGACAATAGAATGGATGTGTAGGTGTGTGGGGAGAAGGCTTCCATTTCTTCCTCAAAATACATGTATCTGTGGCCTTTTCCTCTGCAGATTCCCTGGGGTTTTCCATGTTCTTTAGCTTTTCTGTTGATTTTTGTATGGTATGATGAGCAAGGATAAATTTAATCTTACTGGTGCATCTGAAGTAAAAAATCAGTGCTGCACTCTTTACTGCAGTGATGCTCAGATCTATCTATGGTTTGGAGAAAGGTATCAACCTTCCTTTATACCCATCTTTAAAGGAGCACCGTCAAAGTGTTTCTTACAGTGCTTTTAAAAATGCTTTTCATACTGCTGATAATAACACCTTACGTGAAACCAGTTCCATGGTGTGTTTATATATTGAATTTGCTTTCATTCAGTGCGTACACAAATTGATTCGCCATGGTGAGGATGCCTGAATGTGTGCTCTCTGATTTAATTAAGAAAAAAGGCCTTTTTGTCAGGTATCCTGTGAAGCTAGCATAAAGAACCAGAGGTTTGCATAATTACCTATGAGTTCTTTATCAATAAAATGTTTTATGTATGTATGGAGTTTAAAGTTTGACAATAGTTTTAAGCTTAGTTTGTCAGAATCAAAATGATTTTGCATTAAAAAACTCCAGTACTAAGTTAAGTTACATGTGTAGTGTGCACTTATAAATTACTGGAATAAGTTCTCGAAGGCTTTTTGAGCCCTCCAAGTCTATGCAACTGATGGCATTATCCAGCCAGTAGTTTTTGGCAGAGAAGTTAGAGGAATGGGCATAAGTTAAATTGCTCTCTGTCTATAATTTGCTCCGTAGAGAAAGTTGTATGAAAACTTTGGGGAAATCTGTAAACTTACATATTTATCCTGCCTGTTACCTTCCTCTTGCTCACACAAGTCTTGCTCACCTGCTGATGTTCACCAAATGTTTTCAGTTCACCAGAAATGAAAGCTAAAGTGAGGGCAGGGCAGAACAGAGAAACTTCTAAAATCATTTTTGTTCTCTTCCCACTCCTTTCTCTGTGATGGGTGCCCGTGCTCCAGATCTTTTTCCATGTTTTTGTTAGTCTTGAGTTTGTAAATTGTTTCAATTTGTGTAAAACTATTTGGTAAATAAGCTGTTTGTAAAAATAAATACTGCACAGTCCTACTGATGATGTTTATAGAGATGGTTTGACCGATCATATAGAAACTTTCTTGCCTGTACAGCATCCCACATTACAGTCAGTGCCATGGAACTGGACAGAGGTTTGTAGACCATCAGCTGTTACTGAATTTGGCTTTCGAAGCAACTAGGCTGTGTACAACGAGATACACAAATAAATACAGGGGAATTCAAGTGATTGCCATCCTCCGTGTGGTTTGTTGTTCTGTTTGATTGTTTTAATAGAAATCAATTAGGTTTTATAGGGAGTACAAAAAAATGGGCCTAATATTGCGATTAAATGCTCGAGGTCCTGCGGTTTTGATCTGTGGTAATATGTTACTGAAATCTTTCTAAAACGGAGACAGTTTCATGATACTTGTTTTTTTAATGTTCTCTGTGTTAGTGAAGAAAGATTTGTTTTAGAATTCTATATTGCTAGGTGAAGTTAGAAAGGAAAGAAAATACAAATTGGAGAGGGAAAACTGCAAGGCTAACAGTGTGAGTTTGCATGGGTTTTTTTAGTTGTTCTTGGTGTTTTTTTTCTAATTTTTGGAGCCTAATTTTTTGAAGAGAATTCTGTAATCTATACGAGAGTTCTGTAATCTGTCATTACAGAACCAAAACATTATTTACTTAGGTAACATTTGTATGTATGACCCGTGTACAAGCTCAACACTGTTAGGGTGGTGAGGCACTGGAATGGGTTGCCCAGGGAAGTTGTGAATGCTCCATCCCTGGCCGTGTTCAAGGCCAGGTTGGTGACATAGTTTAGTGTGAGGTGTCCCTGCCCATGACAAGGGGGTTGGAACTAGATGATCTTAAGGTCCTTTCCAACCCTAACTGTTCTATGATTCTGACACTTGTGTACACCTGTAAAGGTCTTGTGCCGAAGACAGGGCCTTTCCGTACCAAAAGATCTTGGAAAGAGTGAAACAAGGCTTCTGGAATTTTTTAAAAGAAAAGTATATGGAGAAACATAGCTGAAAGTTACTGAGGGAGGAGATAGGGGCCACAAGTACCAACCAAAGAACAGTGTCTGGTAATTTCTTCTCCATCACAGTTCCTTCTCTGTGCCATCACTAAAACCAAGAACTGTGTCTAGCCTGCTGAAAAGTCTTTAGCCTGCTCTAATACTGGCTACTGGTTTTATAAATCTCTAAGATGTGTTCCTTTATAGTGGCAGCGTGCAGGATGTTAGGGAGCTTCACCTTCATTGGAAGAGCATCATCATTTCTTCAAAACATTATTATCAGTTTAGATAGGTTTGTCACCTGTTATTTTTCATCAGTGGATTATACTGTAGCAGGGGCATGTCTTTATAGCTTGTAACACAAGGGTGATGCTTTTAGGAACTGACTGTAGTTAAAAAACCACTTTAATCCTTATGTAAATACACAGAGTTAGATATAAATAATGAAACATATTGTTCCTTTGTGCTGCTTTTTCTCAGTTATACACAGGTTTTTAAAAGATCCAACCTACTGTTGTAATTTTCAGATCTTAGACTACCCAATTTTAATTTGAGGGTATGGGAGAAATGAGCTCTCAAATGCTCATCAGGTTTTCTGCTAAGCCAGAGAGTTAATTTTGCAGAGTTGCTAGATGTCTCTGTAGAACAAAAAACTGAAAACAGAAAAGCGTTGTTATCCCCCTCCCCTGTGGTTTGTCTTTGCTTTAAAAAAGCCCCAAACGACACGCTTTACTGAAAATTATGCCTTGGTAGTTTGCTTTAGTTGTCAAAACGGTCTGTTTTGTTTCCAGACATGCCACTATTGTGTGAGGATCTTCAGTCTGCTCCTCAAGTTCTCCTGTTTTGGTATTTTAGTAATTTCCCTCGTGTGTGTTTTTCTTATGTGTTACAGAAGTAGAAGAAATAGTGTGGACAGCACACAGGCATTTTTAATGCTTTGATGAAAATGCCTATGCCTTTCGTATGCTGAACAGATGAAAATAGATCCAAGAGCAGTAAGCCTGACGCATCAGACCTGCTGTTAGAAACTAACAGCATAGCAAATACAGTTGCTCTGCTCACATATCTAATATTTCTGAGTATCCTGCAAAATAGTAGGTTGTGGTACCAAATTGTAAGGCTGTTAAATGTGACTGCATTTCCAGTTAAAGCATGTTGACAAAGGTTGGGTGCAGCCAAAAAAATCACTGTCCTGTTATTTTGCTGTATGCATCCTGTATGCAAAGCTTCTGTTTCATAATTCTGGAGAGCTGTTTCTCATTAGACTTCAGATTGATCTCTGGTTGGCAAAACCCTGTAAACTGCGGCACTGGCCTACTCAGTGGAGCTGTTCCTTGTAGCTATTTATAGGGATGAGTTTATTTTCTGCTCTTTTTTTTCCTCATTGTGGACTGCATAGGCATCTTGCTTATAAAAAGGCAATGGTAATCATTTATGTATTCTGTCCAGTGTTAGGAGAAACAAGTTAAACCCTGGACATCCCTGCCCATGGCAAGGATGTTGGAACTACATGATCGTCAAGGTCCCTTCCAACCCTAACCATTCTGTGATTCTGTCTCTTCTTCCATATGTGAAGAATAAGCCCTGACCTAAAGAATAAGCCTTTTTTTGTCTGGCAGGGAAAAACGAATTGTCTTTTGTGCACGATACAGTTCAAACAGGCTGGGTGCTGAGTTTTCCTGTATGAAGGGGTTGATACCTCACTCCCCAAAGATGGCTGAGTGCAGCGGACTGTGCAGGGCACAGACCCCATGTTTTCACTTTCCTGAACAATGTCTTAATCATTAAAACATGAAACAGTCTATTCTGTCTCAGCCACTGTCTTGAATTCTTTAGTCTCTTGGTACTGAGCTTGTTGCTGTCAGTGTGTTTTGGGACTCACATAAAGATTAGCTAATGCATCAGTCCCCTTATGAGGCGCCTGATAGGGGAATAAGCAGTTGTGGCATCTGAAAGCCTGGGGCCTGACACAGGTAGCAAGTTTCTCAACTCAGGCAAGTTTGACAGCAATTCTGGAAGCATGCAACAGTAGGCTTCTAGGCTAGGAAGTAGTCTACCTGGCAAATACGTGTCATTCGGCACCTGAGGGTCACGTTTTAGGTTTAGTCCGTTAAATTCTACGGAAGATACCCTATCTTTTCTTTTCGTTCTTCCATCTGTAGGGGCATTGCATTTTGTGTGCTTGGTGAGGGCACTGCTTGGTCTGTGAAACTTCCATTGTGGTGGTAATGGTGGGAGGATAGGGGAGAACCCCATTTGCCTCTGTGGCATGGGTTTGCTGGAGCACTTAAAAAAGCAAATTTGTGTACTTCTGAACACAGTGTATGTGCTTTACATTTATTGAGACATAATAAATTTGTAACTCATTCTCTTGATCACTACCATCAATACCACTGTTGTTTTTCTTAGGCTTGATGTATTTGGACTAGTTATTGATAACTGTTAGCTGATAGCAGAGCTATTATGATTGATTCCAGACTTGCCTCTTCAGTTAAATAAGCCTGTTTGTTCTTTTCTTAAAAGTTTCATCCTTAATGTTTAATTTGTTCTTCATTTCAAAGGTTCTGAAGAAAAAGCACTTGAAAGATGTCCATCTTCAACAAGTGTCTGTAAGAAGGTTTGCATCGTTCAATCTCTTTATAATAGAAGATCAGAATACAGAAGAGGAAACGGGGACCTGGGTTCAGTATAAAAGCATCTTTTATCCTGAGTACAGTGTGTCCTTAAGGTAACCGTCATATAAGTTTTAAGTACTTCTGAAGATCTTGTACAGGCCTCAAATAAAAACTCATTAGTCATTCTCCTAGTGTTTGTGTAACTAGGGCATAGTTTACAAATAAACTGTTAGATGTTATTTTTAGTTGTTTGTTACAGTAAGCAGCTTGTCTGTTTCATTCTTGGTAAATTTCACTGACATGGCAGACCTTGAATGAAAATACTGATAATTGTGCCTATAACTGAATGCAGATATGAGCATTTATCTTATATTTCTAATAGCTTTCTGTTGTGACATTCTACAGATAGAAGTATGTAAAACAGGATGTAAAACACCTGAACACATTTACTTGTAGTCTGAATAAAAATTTTAGTGATGGGGTATTATTCAAAAAGTTCTAAAAGCTTTTTGGATAATGATCTATATTTTATTTAATTTTCTTCTTAATGATTCTTGTAAAACTCGATGATAATTTGGAAGCCAGTTTGCAAAACAAAAGAATAAAATATTTCCCCTTCCCACAGAAATGATTTTACCTAATGAAGAAATCTGTTTTATATTACAGCAGGTAATCCAAATGAAGGTTTTTTATTAAAAATTAAAAAAAAAAACACAAAAAAAACAAGCAAAAAACTCCAAAAAACCTAATCCCCTTCCCCACCCCACCAAACTCTGAAGGAGTAAACCAGAAAAGTTTATAGCCCCCGTACATTACTATGTGGAGTAGTTTTTTTCCCTTCTGCTTTGATCTGTTTTTCCTTGTTCACTTTTATACATATTTATAACTTGGTTTTGCCTCAGCAGTGTCATTGCAATAGTAACTTAATCATCCCTGCATCAATACTTGTTCTGCTGCCTCTAATAAGCTTTGCTGAGGATGTAGGATTTTGCATTATGTGCGCAGTAGAGGATATTCTGGAGAGCCTAAGTCACTGAAATTGTAAAGTGCATTTTTAACTGAGAATTTAAATTAAAGCCAATTTTAAGGAGAATAGGGACATTGTTTCCTGGTGGGGATTTTTATCTTTTCCCTCTATTTTGTTCCTGTCCAGAAGTTACTCGGTGATCTACAAAGTGGTAATCACTGATTGTTTTAGGAGGAATCATTAGAACTTAGTGTTACACTTCTGTATTAAAATGTTTTCTCTCTATTCTGAAGCAGTGGCAATAGCTGGCATATGCTTACATTTCAGACTACTGCAGGATGGTAAACAGGAAAGGAGAAAATACAGTGTGTTTTGACAGAGTATAAATACCTGCAATAAAATCCACTTTACCTTGAATTTGTATTAAATAAAATTTCTTCCTTGTTTTCACAATCAGTAATTTAAGGTGCTAAACATAACATTTTAACATGCATAACAGAGCAACAGTTGTCCTTGATGAAACTTGCATATCTAGAAGATAAGAAATCTTGGAGTAAGCATTCCTGGGTCCTTGAGGACTGGTTATGTCTTGGAAACTTAAGGATCCTCTGTATGTCTTACAGTCTTGCCTTAATTTTTCTTCTCCCTTTGGCAAAATATTAATTATAATAATTTCCATCAATAGGAACAATTTTAATAGGATAATAAGATCATATTAATAACATATTATTAACAATAACAAAAACATCAGTCAGGTAAACCCAGAACAGTGTGCTTGAGTAGGAGAGGAGTAGGATTAGCCTTTTTATGTATCTTTTTGTTAGGGAAGAAATGTTGCTATGGCCCCTCTAAAATCTTGACAAAAGTGCGTTTGCATTTTCATCTACATATGTTTTCCTTATGCATTAATATCTTCTTGAGAAAGCTCATTGCATATGTTGGATGTTAAAAGGGCTGTCAGCTAAGATCTTGACAAGACTAAATGCTTAAGAAAGTTCGTAAGGTTGTTAGTGGCTTTTGGCGAAGAGTATAAAGGTCAAGCTGTATCAGTTCAAGGGCTATCAAAACTGATCAAATTGTATATTCAGATATGCTATGACCTAGCTGGAATTATTGCTCTAGAGAGACTTGGGGACCAGTTTATTAGGCAAATAGAAGCTCTGGCAGGAACTACCAGTCATATACATGTTTTTCTGAACTTCTCATGCTTGTTTTAATAAGCTGCTATTTCTCTAACCAAATTCAGGTTGGATTCACATTTAGGAAAGAAGAGCTTACACCTTGTTTTCCTGTCATTAGTTTATTTTTAGAATTGTTCTTAATGACAAATCATCCAAAGCATGAAGCCAGAAGTGCCAATTTTTGCTTAAAAAATTCTAGGTGGATTTATATGCCATTTTGACTAGATCTTTGAAGTGATAGCATCATAGGCTCCTTTTTAAAATCCTCACAACTCTTCTGGTTAAACAGTGATCTCTAGTGTGCTTAATGAAATGTAGATTCACTGTACATGGTGGAAGGTGGTCTTTTGAAGTTTGTATAGGTACTAAGGTGCTGTGTGGTTCTAGGGTATGAAGAGGAGTGTCTGATGAGTGTGGGTTTTGGTAGCAGTGAAAGATGTTTCAAAACGAAATTTCTTGTGTTATAATCCAGAATCTCATTTGATTAGTCTTCTTTGGATTTGTACCATATTTGATGCTCCTACACACTACATACTTGTCTTGATATGAATTGGGTGGCTACATACGTGAAATTGCTGGGTTTTTAATTCATAAAACATTCACATTAATTAGTTAGCTTTGTTCAAGTTCTCTTTAACTTTGGGGGTATTTCACTTTGCTGCTAAAAAATTATGTACATGCTAAATATGTGTTTTCTTGGTGACAGGAAGATACACAGTGAGTAAGCAGAGCAATTTAAAAATGTTTATTTAATATTACATTTCTAAATCCTTCTATTCTTAATCAGGAATGTGCTTTTAAATTTAAATTTTGTGTAAGTAGGTTTAGCAATGAAGTGACACATAGATTGCAAAGATGCATTGTCTCACTATGGACATGGTGTCTGTCTTTTAGACAGGAAAATTATTCTTCTGTTAAGAGTTAAAAAAGGAGCAATCAATATCTTCAAATCTTCTATTTCAGGATATGGATTTACTTCAAAATTGTAGGCTCATTTTAAACAATTAGAGAAAAAATAAATTATTTCTGTGTAAAATATTTTCTGTTGATCAGTCATTTGATGTTTCAAATACAAAAATGCAGAACTCAAAAGAACAATGTCAGCTGCTTATGAGAAGGTTTGAATCTCTGTAAAGAGTGCTAAGTATTCTTTGCAAGGTGTCATGCTTTTATTCTGAATGTGAATGAACCTTTAGATAAAGACATGAAAAAAACCTATTAGATGATTGTAGACCATTGGTTTCGAAATGAGGCATGGTATTTGTCTGTGCCACGTAGTGTGTTAGAAGGTGGTTTAGGAGTGAATTCTATTGGCAGTTCCTATAGGATATTCCTGCTAATAATATTTTTAAGTTTTAATGGATTTTTACTTTAGGGATAGGCATAAAAAGAGTGAAGGGAAGCAGATTTCAAGGAATATTGTCTACTCCTTATGGACAATTTGTATGATATGATAAAGCTGCTTTCTTCCGCTTATTGTGTGCTAAGAGACAGTGTGTGGGTTTAGCAACGTAGAGGCTTGGTCACAAGAGGAGGAAATAGAGGAAAGAAAGAAAAAGTGATTTGGAAACATGTTTCTTTCATTCACTGATGGAGTGTTCCATCATATTGCCCAAGACATGTATATCTGCAGAAAGAATTAGTAGTCGAAGAAGCCATTGGTTTGGTTTCTTGCCATATTGAACTGTGATATTGAACTGGAGTGAAAGAGGATTTACCTTGTTTTGCTAGACCCTGGCCCAGAAAAACCATCTGATCAGAAAACATCTTACTGGGCTACAATGACAACTGATGGTGACACTCACCAAGTCTTTTTGTGAAGTACCCTTAGCAGTAATGTTTCTGCCCTTGTCCTGTCTTCCATATTCCACAAATACATTAGGGTTTTTTTTTATAACCAGGTTAATAATATATTGTGATTTATTGTGCTCTGTTTTATTCTGAGTATTAAACGGAAGTGCAGCCTTAGTTCTTTTAGATATTTTTTAGTTTAGTATATATATTTAGTTGTTTGTATTATTTTTTCTCTTTCAGTTGAAGAATAAAATAAAAGAAGGAACATAGTTTTATATGGTTGATGAAAAGCATACCTTAACAGGGAGCTACTGGAGGATAATTTTTATTCTACTGTCTATAGCTGTTTATAAATAAATGTAAAAGTCTGCCACTTGTGTTGCCTGAGTTGGAGAGGAAGGAATGTTGATATATTTTAAAGATACCTTTCTCTCTTTCTGTGACTTAGTTTATACATCCAAAGTTGATTTATTCATATTCCAAAGGAAGGAATTTTGCTTTGCCTTAGCTGAGAAGAAATAGGAGTTTAATTAGTTTATCATTCATAGATTTGGCTTACATATCCATAGAAATGTTTGCATATTTTACCTTGAAGACTTACTATAAGAACACTGTAGATCAGATTAACCATGCTGGCCTGAAATTTGCTTTCTCCATTAAGCTTAACTCTTCTTTTTTTGGAGTACTTTGTTGATCTCAGCAGTCACAGCTTTGAACTTCTTTGGAGTTCTTGGAACTGTACAACATCCATGACATATTCCAAAGCAGTAAATACTGCAGAAACGTATTTTGAGATGGCTGTGAAAATCTGTGGGAATACTGGGGTTGGGGTTTAGCCACAAGTTTCTGTGATTCCTTTCCTTGACTTTCATAGTTCAGTGTACATGACACTAAGAAACTTTTTATGGGCAACTTGTAAGACATACTGTGGAAAACAGATTATGACAGGTGTTTACAGAAACAAGATGTGACATGGATTGACAGTTTTCCCTGGGCTTGGTAGTGGAGTAGCAGCTGATGGGATGGGACATGACAGTGAAGGAGCAGCTGTTAGATAAGTACTGGGGAGGTATACATAGGGCAGTGGATCTCAAACTGTAAGTTGTGGATTTTAGGTGCAGGGCTGAGTAGCATGGTGTTTGTGGCAGAATTTGGGGTTAGAGAATACCTGTATATCCAGGTGTTTTTAACTTTTAGTCTGCAAGTCAGGTCTGTGGTGGAAGAGTTGGGGAGTAGCTGATGCAGGCTCTACAAACGCAGTGCTTCAAATGGAGAAATGTAGTTGTTGCTGTTTGAAAGCGTATCTCTCCTTTCACAAGTACCTCAGCTGTTGGCACATTGCTTTCCTTAGTTCTAAAACTTGTCTGCAATAGATGTTATGCTCGGTTCTTCACTGTTTGGGTTCCCTAACTGTTAAGTAGCTACCAGTAGAATGTAAGTGCCTCTTATTTTAGGCTTGGTGTAGGGAGGAAAAACAACAGGAAGAGGTATTCTTCCATCATACTAATTGACTTTGGAAACAAACGTGGAGTAGTAGTAAAGTAGTCCATAATGGTAGTATAGTTAAGACCTGAGATGTGATTTTTGGAGTGAATGAGAATGGCTTTGCTATCCAGATCGCTGTTGAGACCATGACTGTGCCTCTCATTCTGTGATACTGAGCTTGCTCCCTGCTTTTGTTCAGTGAAGGTTTCATAAACTGATCAGACTCAAGGAAGCAGCTGTTAAACCGTGTTTCACAGCGAGTGTGGAGTGGGCATCTGGAAGACTAAGGAGAAGGGGAAGTCCCTCATAGCAAAGCTGGATGCTTCTCATCGTTAAATTACAGCTCACTTATGTGCTTGCCATGCACAGTGTCTGTGAAAACAAGAAAAGAGGTTGTTGAGGCAGAGTTAGAAGAGACTTTGAATGTTGCAGGCAGGCAGAAAAGGGTGGCCAGCAGAGGCATTTTGCACAGACAAGAGAGAAAACACTGGGTATGTTGTGTTTGTATGTGGATGCCACAAGCTCTTGGCCCCTGTATAATAAATGTAAGAATATGTTTGAAATGCGTGTGTTGATTTTAATTATGGAAAGAATGTTTTACAATCAGAGGAAGAACTCATCCTTAATGAAAGCTGAGTACACCAAATATAATAATGTAGATGAAGAACATTGTGTTAAATGAAACATCAAAATTTCAGGACAACCTTAAAGACCAGATGTGTGTGGCATACACCTTCTGTGGCATCTGAGTTGCTGTGCACTCAGAGCTGTCCACTTCTCAGCTTTAATTATAAACCTCATTTCAGAAACAGCCTGAAATATGGCTTAGTGATAATTTTAAGGCCAGTGCTGGTAGATTTATTTCCCTTTTTGCCTTTATCTACCTTTTGACCCTGCTTTTCTAGACCAGGAGACTCTACTTACTTCTGGTTTTCCTTCTTCATAGCATTCTGGTAAACTACAGGTACCGGACTGCTAAACTGTTCAACCTCACCTTTGCTTCACTTGGAGATTTGCATAAGTCTCCTTTCTATATGGACTGTGTATGTATAGAAATTGGGAGGGTGGGCGACCCAAACCAAAGCGTGTTATCCCAGGACTAATCTGCATGCCAACCGAGATTAGAATATTTCATTACTTAGCATCTCCCTCACCCCCATCTTACATTTATTTAGAGATAAGCGGTTCACAGCTGTCTGGGAGACCCTAACTGTGTCAGACATATACACAGTGATGGAGTTCATAGGATACTGAGGAGTCAGCAGGGGACAGTTTAAAGGGCAGCTCTGTGCTTGGCAGAACTACTGATCCTGTCTGCTTCCTTGTCACTTCTCTTGTATTAACTGTGCTGCACTGGTTGTCCAATCCGATTGAAAACAAACTTGCTAGAAAAAAAAAAAAAGAAGGAGAAAAAGTGCATTTTAAGTCCATATGATCCAACAGAATTGTTCTAGGCTTCCACTGCAGCTAAGGAATGTGGTTTGTTTTTTTTTATGTAGCTGGGAAAAGAGCTCTAATGTCCAGTCTTTTGTAACATCTTTCCTATGTTTTGTTGTCTGTGTTTATAAGCTCATTTCAGTTTATTAATGTGATTTTCATTTGACTTTCATTTTTTTAAGAACTACTCTGGTTGCCGTTTGGTGCTTCTCAAAATTTAACATGTAAATGTTTCTTTCTTTAATGCTTAAGCTTATCAGAATCTGCCAGTAGGCTTCTTTGCACGATAAATGTGCAATTTCATATTTTTTCATTCTTACAACGATCTTTCTTTAGGAAAGAAAAGCTGAGAGAATGAGAACTAATTTTGTAGGGGCTAGAATCGCTGGATTTCTTCCATTTTTTTCAGTGTTTCAAATTAGCATGTTCCTAAACAGCCTGAGAAGCTTCATTTAAAATACTGTTAAAAGGCTGTGGTTTTGTATTTTACTGCCTTGCTGAATTCTTTTTAGATTTTTTTAATGCATTTGTGGAACAGCTCTGTGACCTGATTGTTATGAAGTGTAAGTTTTTATTTTGTGCATTTGGGGCATAGATCAGATAGGTATAGTTAAAAAATCCTTAGTTGCTTTTTTTTGTGTGTGTGAATCCAACTACCCTGACATCTATAACATTTAGAGGAAACTTTTTAGGTAAAATTGCATTCAACTTTGGTGCATGTTGTTTCTGCTGCAGTCAGTGTTTTCTTCACTGTGGTATGTAAAAATCAGTTATTTAATTTATTATCCCCAGTTTAGAATGTTTATTTCACTTGGGTTATGTAAATGTAAAACCAAAGAAAATGCAGTTCACTGAACACATCGATCAGTTTTATTGTTCACATTAACTAAGTGTTCTTGATTTTGTGGGAGAAAATAGGAATTTGTGTACAGGTACTTGCTGTTCAAAACTCATCTTTACCAAAACTATTCCTTTAGTATATGTGACTTCCACAACTAAACAAAAATGGATGCTTTTTGGAAGGGTTTTTGTTTTCATAAAGTATTCGTTTCTGTGAAACATGTTTATGGATTTCAGTGATGGAACTTTGCAGACTTGTGGCTGTCCTTTTGTTTTCCCCCTGGTGGCTACAGTAGTACCTGTTTGTTACTTGTCTGTGACAGGGGTTTGTGAGAAGTGAATGCCTGCAGTGGACCTCTTTTGTGCTAGAGATGTGTGTGTTATGTTGTGGATTGTTTGTTTGTTTTTTTAAGTTGGTTATACGTTGGTAAAGTCATTGTTTATGTTTTCTTCCAGATTTCACAAGGGACTCTTAAATGTTAAAGAAGTTCTTACGAGTTTTGACAACACAGGGAATGTCTGTAAGTCATTGTTGATTTAAATACGGTACTATGTTAACAGAAGTCTAATTGTATCAATATAAAATATTGCTGTATGAGCCCTCAATAACCATTTCATTTATCTGAGAAGCACCATCAGTGTGCTCAGAGATACAGATCTTCCTATCATAGCGGTTTATGTGTAACCCTGATTTATGTAGTACGTAGCCCAGTTGTTTGTGTGGATACACCTGTAAGTCAGTGTGGGTTATTTCTGGTTCTGTGACTGTGACAGGAATATTAGAGTAGCTGAACTGGGTTGAGTAGAAAATTAGTTTAGCCCATTGGCTTGCGATGTCCAGTGGCCAGCAGTGGCTATCTGTGGAACAACAGTGCAAAAACTTGGGAAGCAAACACTGATACTTCTGTCTTGGAGAGGGCAAACTCAAACCAGAGTAAAATGAAAGAAAGCACACGGTCAAGTCCCCACAGAATTTATTGGAGCATAGAACACGACATGCATTAAAAAAACAAAGGGCAAAGAATTGTGCAGAAAAAATTCACTGTGGCTATTAAATATAAAGAAATTACTTTATGGCTCAGGAAGTGCTGGATGGCAGGAGAATTAATGGCGCAGCAGGATGATACATTTGTCCTGATCTTTCACTCTTGTCTAAGCATCACTTACTCGGCACCATTAACCTGAGACAAGATGAGACATAAGTGGACCTTCAATGTCTGACCCAGTATGTCTCTGCTTCAGTGTACTTATTAATAAAATTATCTGTGCTATTAATGGACTTAAATTATAAAATTGTGGTAGATCATGGAAAAGGAGCTGAAGAAAAATATTTAAATACTTCTGATGTAATGAGTATTACCATTATATAATTAACATTTCCAGTTGTACATATAATTCTTGTTTGATTATTCTGCCTTCTTTTTCAGGTTGGTTTGTTTTCAAACATGCAGCCTGATAGAGTAAAGGGGGCGGGTGTGTGTCTGTAAGTTTGCCAGATATTCAAGAAATGTGCACATATCTCTTTCTCCTTGTCAAAGCAATGCTACAGAAACTGTTCTGAGATATATATATATATATATGTTTCCTCTCAAAGCTCCAGTCTTAGTATTGCTATAGATGTTGGCTTAGGACCTTGGGAAACAGGTCAGTTTATTTAAGAAACTTTTGCCTTGAAAGGGGAAAAATAATCATAAACCATGTGCTCTCCTTTTTAAAATTTGCTAGCTTTCATTCCATTCTGAACATTGAAGATGGTTCCGTGGTCCTGCCACAAAATACTTCAGGATATATTCTTTAACTGTTACCAAAGAGAAATGTTCTCTGATTTCTGAATGAAAGTTATATCTAAGGGATATATAGCTATCCAAATTGACTGTGTTAAGTCTGAGAAACAAAATTCACATCTGTAATTATGGTTGACGTCAGCCACAAAGGTAGGCATCATGAACTCAATGATAAAACCATTTCAATTTAAGACATTTAGAATCTGGAAGAAAATACTTTGCTTAAATTATGGGAGGCATTTAGAGAGATTTGATGTTGTAGATTGTTAGAATAGGAAGCTAGGGGGATTTCTATAGCAAGTTACTTTATTCTCATAAACTGTTCTTGATAAAGGAAAAATACAAGGAAAAAAAATCCAAACTGGGGGTTTAGATCCGGAAAAGATAATTTTATTTTAATTTCTTGGATAACAACTTGGGAATTTAGTTTGGACAGTAGAATTTTTTTTTTTTTTTTTTTTTAATTTGTCTGAAAGTGCTTCCCAGTGGATCAAGACAGTGTACCTTACTCTGTTAAACATGGTAAACTGATTTCTTAATCTTTGTGTGAGTACTTGGATGGTGATCAATCTACACAAATTCCTTGTTAACACCAACAATTTACTCTGCTGAAGTTTTCATATGCTTTCCTATTGATAGATGTGCTGTCAGCTCTTCTGTTAAATTTTTCCAGTATTCCAGCTACTTTCTTATTGATTGCAGATGGCAGAACAAGACTTATACTCTAATAGGCACACCACCAGTGCTAACACAGAAGTAATACGACATTTGTAGGTCTTCTTACTGTTTCTCTGTATACAAAGCTTCACATGCATCCTTTTGGATTCAGTAGTGCTTTGAGGGTTCATGCTGTGCTATTTATTATACACAGTGTTTTCCAAGTCATCTCCAGATTTACTGCTTCCCCGTTCTTAAATGTCTGTGAGTGTCTGTCTGTGTTGATGTACATATTACTGATTTGTACACATTTTACTAAGCACTCTAGATTATACTCAGGCTAACTGATCTTCTGGCAGCATGCAGTACTGGTTTGGAGTGTGATAATCATACTTTTTTGCTACCACCTGTATGGATAAATGTCCCCAGTATCCAAGCCACAGTTAATTCCGTATCTGTTGCACCATCATAGTAAAGTTCCCTCAGTCCTGTGTTTACTGAGCTGCTTTATCTGAATCATAACTGACTGAATTTGTGTGCACTCCCATAATTTCTTGATTTGAATTGGCTCTTTCTTTGACCTTTTTCTGTGTATTTCTTGTCTCTTTTTGTGTTAACCCACAGTGGAAATGGTAGGTAGTAATCCTCCCTCCTTTTACCCCCAAAGGAAGGGCAGTTGTAGTATTTGTAAAATTGTGTTGCCTATTTTTCACAGGTATTGTGGGGTTCTTCAAGAACTTAGTATTATCAAATGATACTCTACCCTAAAAAACAATGCCTATATTGGTCTTCAATGGTATTAGATTATTTCTTCTAATACCTAATACTAATGGAACTAGCCAGTATCATCACTCCCATCTGCAGTAGCATGCTTTTTAAGGGGACCCATTGAATATTGCAGACTTCAGTGTTCTTTAGGACACACTGCAGAGTCAGAACTTATTTCTTGAGCACTAAACTTAAATGATTTGGAGTGAGTTATCAGAAAAGAGTTTTTAGCATCCCATGTGTTTGTTTTGGCTGCCATACTGAGTACCTATCAGGAAGATTCATGTTTTGCTAATGATTATTAGATTATGAAAAAACTGTGTATTACGTAGATTAGATTTTTAAAACCTGAAACATTTCACATATGACACCCTTTTTAAACATAATTTGTTTAAAATAATGTGGTTTTGAGGTGAGTTTATTGTTTCTTCTAGTCATGTTCCTAAGTACCTCGTTTTAAAGAAAGCTCTTTCAGGGAGCATTACTAGATATTTTTATTTTTAAGGGATAATAACATTAACAGCCAGATCACCATGCACCATCGAAAGAAGAGTGGTAGAGCAGACTCTAGTTAATAACACTTTCTCTACAGTCCCAGTACAAGATATGCCACTAGCTGGCAGCATTATATAAAATATCAATAAGCAGCTTTTGAGGAAGACTTGGGACTGCTTCCAGAAGTGCTGCTTTATAGCAGAAAGTCTTTAGGACAAAAGTGGAGTCACCTGCAGTAGCTGTAAATGGTGTATTGCAGGATCCCAAGTGTTAGCCCTATAAACTGCCTCTGCACGATGTCTTGTTCAAACTTGGTACCTAAGCTTGTATTCGCTCTTTTTCCAGAAGATTTCTGAAGATGCATTTTTCAGGGTAAGATTGCTACTGTGAATGAAAATTCACACTACAAATTACAACTGGTTTTCACTTTCCCAGAAAAATGTGATTGATTTTTTTTTTGTTTTCTCTTCTGCTCATCCTTCATGAGAGAGCAGTTTCCATGTGAAAACTCTAAATGAATTCTCCACAGATAGAATGCAATGCTAAATGTTCAGCTTTAACTCTGTGTATAAACAGGAAGCAGGGAAAAGAGGACTGGAATGAAGGAAAGGATCAGTCTCTGGTTTAGACAACAGTATGCCATCTGTTAAAAAGATGCCACATCCTGAAACCATCTCTAGTCTTAAGATAGTCCTTTTAAAGAACTGATGGATCCCAGGCAGAAGGTTCAGTGATGGCATTGTGGGATAGCATCAGCTGGCTTCAGGAGCCATGTGCCATGCTCCTCCTTGCAGAAGAAAAGTCTCCTCTGCAACACTGTCTGGAAACCAAGGAAACTCTCCAAGAATTGGCTTTTGAGAGTATCACCTTCCCCTGCCTTTCCTAGTGGGAGAAAGTAGTTATGATCGAAACACTTGTATAATTATATCCTTGCAGTAATCATTTCAAATTATGCATACATTTAAATTAAGTGGAATGATCAAGGGCCAAATTAAAATCCTCTTTACTAACTGCCACTGGTCTAAGCAAGCTACAGTGTCTGTAAGGGAAAATTTTAAGCAGTGAAAGACAGTACATTTTGGGATTTTTATCTGGTATCTACCTGATGTTAACACGGAAACAAGCTATTCTAGAGTTCTCAACTCATATAAAATCACAAATACACTTTAGATAATAGCAAAACCATTTTCTTGTAAACTGCCAGTAGCATCAGTTAATAATATAACTACTTTCAGGAAACAATATGTTCAATACATATTAATTTTCTTTTCTACTTGACCAAGTGTACAATTACATGTTTTGGAACTGAAAAAGCAGCAGAGGGTGCTACAGGTACAGGACTACCCAGGCACATGTTCCAAAATTGTTGCTCCTGTAGGGAAGCAGATCCTGCAAAGACTTTAGTTTTCCGTCTCGGGCACGTGTAAAGAGGATAGCTCTAAATTCTGTTGCATCTTCTTATACGGTAAAGCAGGTAATCTACGTGAAATGCAGGAAAAGCAGAGGCACAGATTTACTTGCTATCTGGATTTTTATTTTTATTTTTATTTTTTTCATTTTTGAAAACACTTGTTCTTGCTGGAAAATGTTGCATAGTTTCTTGAAAATGGTGCCTGGATGTAGCTACTGTTATAAAACATGCACTCACCATCTTTAGAACTGCTTTTTTGTTTCTTTGTTTTAATTTGCCTCCCCCACACAAGTAAATGAGCTAACTAAACTGGAGAATATTTTCATGAAACTAACAAGAGAGAAGGACTTTTTCTTTTTTGGAGATGCTTAACCAGGAGAAAAAAATAAATGATTTTTTTTTTAGTTTTTACTACTTCAATTTTTTTTTCAGACTGTGTAATTTTAAAATTATGCTTATTTAAAACTGGTAATTGTGTAACTTTTTGGTCTTTTATTTACTTAAAAAAAAGTTAAATCTACTGTAAAACAACCTTTCGTGCTTTCTTGCTTCCTCTCGAATAACCTGGAACAAGAAGGGTCCTCTTTCCTGGTAGTAGTATATAAGGATGTGTTCAGAGAGCTGCTTGTTTCTTCAGAGCTCCCACTGCGTGACTCAGCGGTATCTGAGCTCGTCTATGGAGAAATTGTGCAGCTACTGATTTATCATGCCTGGAAGGATAGATGCCATCAAGCTGCCTGGGGAAAAGCATAGGATGGCATCCTTTATGGCAGGAGAGGTGCTCTTGTATTTCATGTAACATTGCCTGGAATGAACAAGAGAGAGGATTACATTTTTCAGGTGCTGCTGTGGCAGTTCCCCCCTACTCTCCCTCCTATTTTGGAGGAAACATCTTGTTTTCTGTGGTGAAAAGCATGCCGAATATGATTCCTACCTCCCTGTGCCTTGGTGGGTATTCTTACCTGGAGAAACTGCCACTCCTTGACTTCTGAGCCTTTTCTCATTCCATCAGTGCAGCAGTTTGAAATTGTGTACTGTGTCAGAACCTCACACCCTCTTGAAAGTCTTCAACAGAAAATAAATTGGCTGGAAGAGTGTTTAGATAGCAACAATATGTGTTGTTTTGAAAGAAATTTTGTATTTATGATACCTACAATTTACTATTCACTATGCAGCTTCCTTTAAAATAAAACATTTCATGGTCAGGGTTAAGAAAAAACAGCTGTTTCCTCCCTCCCCCATCCAATTCACTTCACTGATTCAGTTTACAGCATCATTCTGAGCAGTCACATTGACATAACTGGCATAAAGCTTATGGAATGGAGCAGAAAATAAGTACATGGCGAGAAGCAGGTACCTTTTAAATTACTCTTGCTACCAGAGTTGTTTTTCTGAAACTGTTCTCTGATGTTCCATCAGAGGTTTGTCTAAATACTGTCCTTCAATTCTCTGCATTTCCTCACTAAAATCTTGTGTTTATCAGAAGCCTTTATGTGAAAAGGATAATCGTAACTGTGGTTAGGGATCTGTTTCCTCTAAAGTATCTTATTTTTTTCCCCACTGTATACTCCCAACATAACTTGACTCTGTGTCTACTTTCAAACACGGTACCAGCTTACGGAAGTGGAAGGTGAGCAAGCTCAGCTGAATTCTTCCAAGTACCCTCCCTCTTCCTTGGTCAGTTTGAAGTTTTTTTGCAATAATTGGTTCTCCTGTTCAGGATATTCCAATGAGAACCTTTTGATAAAAATATATGAATCTATCGGAGCAACTGCAGTTACTTTTCTGTATTGCTGAGCAGTGTTTTGTACCATGGTGCTCTGATTAGCTGGGTTTTTGCATCAGATCTGTTGTCTTAATCTTTATAGAAATTGTCAGTATACTTACATGATTCTAAGTGTACTATTTGTGCTAGTCTGACTTTATGCTCTGGTGTTGACCTTGTGTAATCTGAAGCATTTTTTAAAGCATTTTGTGTTTTCTAAATGGATTATTGTGACAAGTTGGATCTTTTCCAACTGTTCCAAGTCTTCAAAAAACATGTAGATGAGGCCGTTGGTGGACTTGGCGGTCCTAGAGTAAGTGCTGGACTTGATGATCTTAAAGGTCTTTTTCAACCTAGTTGATTCTATAATTCTATGATTTTGATCAAAATTAATTAAAAGAATTTGAAGATAGGTTTATCACCTTAAATTAGATGGGTTAGAGGAGAGTATGAAATATTTTAATTAATTTCATGGGTTTTATGTTAGGTAACTTATCTTAATCACCTTTTAATTGAGATAGGGAAGGATAACTATGGTAAGCATCCCTTTAAGATGTACTGTGTTGTTAATTAAGCTTAGTCTGTTAATGTATTGTAGTTTTCTCTTAAATTATTTCAAATTTGAGCATAACTGAAATAAATAGTTTGAAAATAGTTTAATGTAGTTTGATGTGCAGTGGGTTGTTGCACTTCGGGTGGAACTTGCGTGTTTCTTTGTAATCATTCCTGTTCTCTTTTTTCAGCATTCCTTGCTAGCTTCTAGCCATGCCTTCACTGCTGCTCTTCACAAAAATAGAGGCATGAGGTGCAAAAACATGTTAAAAAATGCCACTCTTGGAGCACGTCCTTGAGTTGCTACCCCAGATAAAGTTGCTGGTGACACCTGACTTGCATGTCAAATGGGCATTTCTCCCTATTGTAGTATACTCTCATGAGTGGCTGTAGTGTAGAGATTGCAAGGGCAATCCCTGTTCTTTGTTTTCTCCGTACAAATGTAATTGAAATGTTATGCATAACTTGCACCTAGTTTTGGTTTTGTTTCAGGGCTTTTTAGAACACTTTTTAAACGTTGAGCTGTATTTCACTTAAAAATATGTTCAATTGGGTGAACTCATACTGTCTTTTAAAAATGCCTGGGTGAAAAGTTTCAACTTAGTTCAGCACCAATTCACAGAATTGCATCCAAACAAAACTGTGTTGAGTAAAATATTTCTGGAAATGAGAATTTGAGGCCTATGGTGAATGATATATCCATCTGATTATTTTTTTTTATCTGATGATAGTTCTCTCTGCAAAGTGTGATGAAAACTAATTACATTGCAGTGACCAGATAAAAATCCAATATAGAACTGTTATTCACATACTCTAGCTTGATAAATTAAATGCTCTCATTGAGTCTCTGTATGGTTAAATAAAAGTCTATGTTCTAATAATTTTTCAAAATCTTTTAAATAATGTGGAAAGAAACAGATGTTATTTGAGAAATCGAAAGAACTAATTTTTGGTATACCTGGTAGAGAAAAAGAGCCCCCAGACACGTGGTTTGGTAAATGGAAAATGTATGAAGAATATGTGTACAACTGCATGCTTGTACTAATTACTGGAGGTGCAGCCTTGTGATTTTTAATTAAGACTGTAGCCCACCTGCAAAAGGCTTGAGTGACTAGTTCATAAGACAAAGATTCAGAAGATACTGGTTCCAGCAATAGTAATTTTATATCTACTCTCCTTACTGGTAGAAAATATCTCCAAATATTTAATGATAAGCTCAAACTTATTATTGTTTTGCTCATTGGCAAAAATGGAACTTTTCTTTTGTAATAGCTATTTAGGTATTTTAAGTCAGCACATAGTCTTGCCTACATCTTCTTTTCCTTACATTGAGCAAGCCAAATTCTATCGTTTTTTCTTATGCTACAGTTTTGGTAGGTTGTGACTTTTCTTTAGACTGTGCGTTTGGTTTGTATCTTTTTTGAAAAGTATTTGTCGAAACTGAGCACATTAGTTAAGACCTTCACAGGTCTAAACAGGTTCTAAACCAGGTGATTTTGTATTTTACATTGTATTCTCCTCTTGTACAACAGCATGATTTTAACTCATATTGAGCTTTTGACCTGCCATAAGATCCTGGTCCTCTTCAAAAGGTACCTGTTATTTCTGATGGTGTATTTATGTAGCAGACGTGCCAGTGCCATACCTGGAACTTGTCCCTGTTGAAGTTTCTTTGTTTTCAGACTTTTGTCCTTTGAAGGCTATCTTTCAACATGCTGGACTTCCTAAGGTGATACATTGCTAATTTAATAAGCACATTCCTTCCATCATCTAGATGAACAGTGAAAACACTGCACAGCGCAATCTAGTGTAGGCATTTATGGAAACTCCACCTGATAAAATCCCCTGCTTTTACAGCAAACCCTTGAGAATTATTCTCCAAAGTCAGTTTTCTTCATCAGCTCTGCACCTATCTTAACCAAATTTTATTTAGACTGTTTTTCTCATGAAATAGTCAAAAGACTTTCTGAAGGTGTGATACAAGACATCTGCTGTTTCTGCCCATACACAAGTCCCTTATCTGGTTGCTCTGGTGAATGTTTATTTAATTAAAATTTGTAATTTATTTTTTATTGTTATACTTTATCATGGAATATACAACAAAAGAATGAAAAACATTGTTCTGAGTTTTTTAATTATGTGAAGATGAGAGAGGATGAATTGAATGAAACATTATACTTAATTATAGAACGCGTTATTGTCTTCTGCACTTAAAGTCACCTGATGGTTTTCTGTCTTAGAATTTCATTCACCTCCTGAAAGCCATTGTTTTAATCATGTGTATACAGATGTATCCTATCTAAGCTTCTAAGCATAGTTTTGTCTTGTAGTTCTTTGGTGTGCTGAAGGAGAACTCCAGCTATGCTGAAACGTGTACTGGTTTTGTGACGTATTTAGTAGCCCAGCAAAAAATAGAATAGGATTGCAGTAGCTTTCTACCGTAATACGCTCTACCTCCCATCTCTTGACATTCCTTCAGTTTGTTAGAATGTAAAATAATGCAAGATTTTGTTTTTATTTTATTTTGTTTGGGTATTTGTTCTTTTTGTTTGGTTGGTTCTTTTTTTTTTTTGTAGTTTGGAAGTACTCAAATGTGTTTGTGTTTCTTGCACCTGAGAAATGGAATTCTGCAGGTTAACAGGACTAACATGAAAGTAATTTGAACCTCTTACACCTTTTAACACCAGCTCCTTGTCTGTTGTTATTTATTGTTGAACTGTGACCTCTGCTTTGTGCATTAAATTAAAATTCTTTCCATCTACAGTACTGCTGGTGAAATGTGAGTTTCACTATTTAGATAACTCTTTACCAATTTAATTTTTAGGTTTTCCTTTGCATTTTGTCCAGTTCCAATATCTTAAGGCAGTGTTTTGTTGTCTTGTTCAACTGTGTGTTTTGTATCAGCTCAGAAGAAGGTAAATATCGCACTGTACTCCCCAAAGCACTTTTTTTGGCAATAACTAATCAGTACAATATCTCATCTGTGAAATAAATATTAGATCCATTTTATAAGTAAGAAGTCTCATAAGCCTCTATATTTGCTGGAAAGCTGTTCAGGGAGACAGAATCAAGGCAATTTACAGTGGTGTTATGCTGAGGGCTACTAGCGGATCTGACTTCTAACCTCTCCCACATGTATGTTTATTGTAGGCTTTTATTAAATGGTACAGTACTATGTTTTCAGGAGTGCCTGGTCATTTTAAATGCTGCCATTTGGGTTATCTAAATTGAAGGACTTAGAGCTGTGTCAGAGAAGAGACTTTGGCATTGCTGAACTTCAGCTGCCATGACAGTTGGATTCAATCCAGCTTCAGATAAGGGGGACTTCTATGTGGCATGGTAACATGGGCTGGAATTTATTACAGGTGGAACTCCAATGTTTGTGGGTCACTAACACTCCCTCTCTTTGGAGTTTCAGTTCCTAACCTGATATATTCATAGTCTTAAACCCTTTCCTTTATTTAAACGTGTCAATTGTGTGTGTCAAAAAGTACTGAAGGGATATTTTCTTCCCTTTAACCTCCCACGTGACAGCTGCAGATTTTATGTAGAATTTATTTGGTTTCAGACACTAGTCTAATGATTATAACACTCACCAGGTGGTTTCATGACAGTAGGTGAGGCCAGCACACCTGAATTAGAAAAGGGAACAGTCTCAGAGCTTTTATGTTCTCACCTACTGGAGGTCTTACTGGACAGCAAGACAAGAAACATACCCAATACTACATGTATTGGGTAATCCCTCATGACAGCATGTCAGAAAGAAACCCACTGCAATCCGCCAGTAGGTAGGAATTTAGAATGTGAGAACAGCAGCTTCATGTGTTTCTCACTATAAGCACATACCTAGTTCCATGAAATTTACCTATTGACACAGCTGAAACACTCTACACTCATTTTATAAATTGGCACCTATAAGCGTAAATTGTCAGGCTAAAAATACACTATGAATGCCTTCATAATAAAACATAATATGGCCAAGCAGTTTGTATGCAGTGTCATTATCTTTGCTGTACATTGGTTCTTATTTCAAAATTGTGGCAATCTGAGGCAATTTGTAGATTTATTTATTATTTAATTGGACATTCCCAAAGTAGAAAATGTTATTTCCTTTTGTTTGTGTGGTTAAAAACTCGGCTTAAAATGAGCTTAGCCAGATAAACAGAGCTTTTATGACTAAGAATTAATTTGATAATTTTGTCCACAGTCATAATCTGCTTTCAGAATTATGCATTATATTTTCTGTTGAAAACTAACCAGTGTAAATTCCCTATGAGGAAGGGGTGTTCAGCTGCACATCTATTGGAGAAGCCAAGTTATGACAAGTGAATCTGACTCAATTCTAACAATATTTCCTAAGTTAAACAAACAGAGAAAGATGTTTTAATCATAGATTGTCTCGGAAAATATTTGCTGTGTGGGCAGGTTTTGTTTGGTTGGTTTTGGTTGGATTAGTGCAGTTGTTTATTAAGCAGCAGTGAGTTACCAGTATTTATGAACTGGGATGTGTCTCTTTGCCAGCTGAGATTAGTTCGCATTGCTTTCAAACATGGGTCTGTGTTAAAACCCCAAATCAACTATTTATATAACTAAGAGTTATCAATAACAAGGACTGGTTTTGTTGTATCTGTTTTTAGTGTAATAGTCTTTGAAGAAAAGTTGAAGATCTGTGGGCCTAAGGTATGAGCTGAAGCTTGTGTTCATTTTAATTTTTTTGTGGTAAGATGTATGTCACTTTGTTGATCTATATTTAGATTTTGGTAAAACACAGTTTATATTGTTTTTCATAAAGAAACTCTGACATATAGCCATCAAGTTAAAGGACTTATGAATGTGTAAGAGGAAATTTAATTATCCTTCATTGCATGTAGGCACACTCTTAAAGAATTTGGAGGCTTTTCCCATAAAGAAGCAGACTTTTTACTTAGTATAAAAGTTGGGTATTAAAATGAGAACAGCTTTGTGAGCCTTGACTTAAAAGTGATTACAGTTGAATGGTAGTAGTAGCAAAAGGCAATATTCTCTGATGATTTGAAGCTGCCTTTGAAAGGTATGTAGCTACTCAGAATGTCGGTAGGACCAACAAAATGCTTAAAAGATACACAGAAATAAAATGGTCATACAGGTTCAGCATTTAAGAGATCTCTACAGTAGTTTCTAAATGGACACTAAAATATACTGTCTTTGAATTTAACATAATTTTAAGGGAAAAAAACAGGTATACACTAAGAAACTAAGATCATATGAATCAAGGGAGAGACAGCTTTGGGGAGCTTTCCAAATAATATGTGCTGTTTGCTCAGTTAAACTTCCTGTTGAATAATTTTGCTTATTTTCAAAGCACCTGTAGAAAAGAATTATTTATCCTTCCCATTTCCATAGAGAAGTTCCCAGTTCTAGAATTAGAAACAAACTGTCATAGCTGGCATTGGAAAAAACCTCAAATTACAGTAGTAGTATTAAACACATATTCAAGTTCATCTACTTAGCAGAGACTTGGTTCATTGCAATCTTTGTTCTGACTGATAAATGCTTTACAATGTAAATGTTTGCATAATGTAACAGCCAGTTGCATGTCTCCTGTGTTAACCTCCAGAAGCTGTAATAACTCACACTTCCTTTTGGCAGGCAAAAGTAATTATGGTCACAATCAACACTTATAATACAGAATTCCAGATATTTAGTTTTGTTGACAGTACATACAGCGCAACAATATAGATGATTTCAGACAAATAAATATTGATAGAGATAATCTAAGTGCTTTAAATTTGTTGTAATTCTTATTATTTCAAATACATATTTCCTCATAATTACTATTGCATTTTCTTTTGAGGATTCCATTTGTGTGCTCTTCAGAAAATGATGTGGTAAATATTTGGCATTGAAGTACACAGCCACACGTTTTACTATTTGTTAGGGTAAGTGACAGCCTAACAGAAGGGGAAGATGTTATGCCGGATAATTCTGCATGGCTGATCTAGAATCAGACTGAATTGCTGATGAATGAGAACAATAAATGAAAATTCAGTGTTTTCATAAATGAATTGGTTTTTTGCTCTTTGCGTTTTTTTTTTCTTTAGAATAAACATTGTCTAGGTTTGGCATTTAAACAGCTCTGTACAACTGTTGTAATAGTTGAGTGTGAACTGTCAAAAAGAAATAGGCAGAATCATTGAAATGATTAGTCCAATTATATCCTTTAAGATGCTTTTACAAATTGGAGCATTTGATTTGTAATTGCAAAATGTTTCGTATTCCAGACTCAGAAATATGCTTGTACTGCTCAGAAGAGACTATCCTGTGATTTTTAAGTAAATCAGTGTAATTGGCATGAGCTTTTTGTGTGTGTGTATATATATATGTGTATATATAGGTGTATATGTAATTAATGCACATACAATTTCATATATATATATATAGAAGAAGAAAATCTGGATTTTTAACAGGTTGGGGGTTTCTCTCATAAGACATTGTCGAAGTTTTATTTTACCTGACAGTTTACTTTGACCCTGCCTGAAATAGGGTCTTACTGGTAACATAAATATTGTAAAATGATGAAACTAGTACTGCAATGTGCTATCTTCCCCCAAATGTTTGAAAGCATTGCCAGCTTTTGAATTACTGTCATATTTTTTCAATTGTTTTTAGTACAAGTCAAATTTGAGTTGCCTTAGTAATATAAAGAATCTCATTGTCTTCCACAGGGCTTGTCAAGTGAATAAGAAACATTGTCTTCTCTCTAAAATTGATTAAAAAAAACTCCCCCAAAATTATTTTAATTTGAATGAGGTGAGAATCTGGTAACTATTGAAATGTTTTCAGTGCTGAATAATAAAGAGCATGATAATTGAAACTTGGCATAGAAATGAGTAGCAAATTTTACTCTTGCTTCTCTTTAAAAATCGGGAATTTGAATGTTGGATATCATAGAAGTAGACAACAAAACAAATATAGCGCTTGATATTCCTGAAGTACCATTCCAAGAAAGAATACTTAAATAATGCAGTTAATGCTTACTAGATGTTACTGCTTTCGTATAAATGTTTTTCATATTTTGTTTATTTTGTAGATACGTATTTTGTAATTTGTAGATGTGTGTGGTTTGTAGATTGTGTCCATTTCATTTATATATATTTAATAATTTGAAAGACAGTGCCAGATACTGCTAGAATTGTTCACTCTTAATCTTTAAATCATACTTTTCTCCTACCACAAGGCTTCAAAGGGGAAAGGATCCATGTTGCTTTTGGATGCTAAGTGCAGATAATCAGAGGAGGGACTTGGACAAACAATAAGCCTAGAATCAGAAAGAGTCATAAAACCAGGAGCATGTGGTGGAGAAGAATGTGTAAAAGAGTAGTGGCTGAGCAGGAAGGAGAATTGGAAATAAAGATGTATTTGATGAGGGTTTTTTCCAAGAGAGAAACAGGATTGGCCAGAGAGGAGTCTGGGCTGAAATTGCAATGAATTAAATGAATGTGTCCTAAGAGTAACTGGACCTAATCAAGAAGTCAGAGGTGGAAAGGAGGCTGTGGTAGCTCAGCTTCAAGAGGGCTGGAAAGAAATTGTGGGTGCACCAGAAAATGTTTCCTGCAGGTCCAGCAACAGAACCATGTTCGCAGGGATAATTTTGTACATCGCCTTCCTGTGCCTGCTAAGGTGAAATACATCTTTCATTCTTTGTAACTGCTGCTCTTTGTTGATGCTGCAGTGTTTTAATCTACTTCACTTGTGTAATCATAAAGAAGTTGAGCTAGTCTCAAAGTTGCAGTCCTTCTAACAACCTGTGGAGGAGCTGATATTCCAGATAGTAGGATTTTTGATGTTATTTTTCACCTCAAAAAAAAAAAGAATGGAAGGAAATATGTTTTAAGTCCTTGGCTCTACAAAATGCACTGTTATTTTAGGGTTGCCTGTGTAAATGGGGATTTCATGATTTGTGCAGCTGCTTGTTGCTTGGAGAGCAGTTTCTCTCCATCTGCCAGAGGGTTCCCTGTGATGGTGGGCTAGTGCACTGTTTTTCTGAAAGGCTAGGGTTTGATTTTCATAAGTAAATCACATCTGAAACAGTGATTTCAATGGCTAAAGCAGGTTCTAGGTGCTTTGGATGCTCAAGAATTAGTGGATGTTTTTCTGTTTTCTGTGCCTCAGGGCTTCATCTAAAGAAAGTCTCTTTCTGACTTCCCCAGGGATGCTACCATGTGCTGTAAGGAACGTAGCTATGATTGTGAGGTAGAAATTGCTGTATTGGGGTAACTGGTTGGGTAGCTGTCAAAGTGAGCGAGCCACTGAAAAGCAGTCAGTGAATTCTGGCAGGATGCGCACAGCTTTCAAGCCGAAGGCTGTAGAAACCTGCTTTAGTAAAAGGTAAATTCACAAATGGGGCTATATTTAACTGAAATATAAAGATTGATTATTTTACCATACTGTCTTTCATTCTGTGTACGAAAAGGAAGTAGTAGTCCTCTGTGAAGTATAGTATGTGGCAGTACTCAGTTTCATGTTCCTAAGGTGTGCATGCAAGACAGCTGTGCTAAGGGTATAGTAGCATTTCCCAGCCAGTTTTATAATTTCCTCAATCAAGTATTTTGTTTGACAACCTTGATCTTACTTTAATGGAAATGCTTGTTGTAATTTTGTGTAAAAATTTGTGCTATTTGTACACATTTTATGCACAGACCTCGGATCACAAAATCAAGGATCTTTCATGTCCTGAAGTAGCATTTGCTGAGATAACTGACATGCTTCTGCAGAAAATGTACCCAGAAGCAATAATAAGTTTTAAAAGTACTCTGCATCTGAATATCTAACCCTTACACCCTGAATCATCCTCTGATTCATAAAGCTATTATGTTTTAAAATAGATACATGTATATTTTGATAGATGTTGTTGGTGTATGAGGGCCAAATTGCATGCAGTAATATAGCAGTTGGTAGTAGGTTCCAGTATCCCTGTGTGAGTCCAGAGAATACATAAAATGAAGATTCTGTTGTTTTTTGAAGCACCTTGGTTTTGTACTTTTTAATTACAAAATTACAAACTAAAATAACAAAAATAAATCACTGTTCTTTTGATTAATTCCTGTAAGAATCAAATTCTAATGTGTAGCAAAATGTAGTTTTGCTACCTGTTTTCCTCAAGACCTGCCTAACCTCAAAGCATGTATAGGTTGTGTATTGCACTTGTGAAAATAAATGTATATACATTTATGTATAACATGTATATACAACCTATGCCATTTCTCTAAGAGGCATGAAATACAAATATTTAAGCCCCCTCCTTGTTAGCAAGTTAAGCAGTTTCTGATTTATTGCATCTAGTGTAAATGTCATCAGTTTAACAAACTTCTAGTTTGTTGTTGTGAATAGTCTTTCTTACACACACTGCTTCTCTCATGATTCAGCTTAGACTTTATTGTTGCACACAGCCTTCATTTAGTAAACTCTTGATCAAGAAATGTTCTTAATTTGGAGTAGGTATGTAATGAATACTAGGAGCTGGTAAATAATAGCAAGGAATTTTAAGCAAGTGTTGAATAGGAAATTTAGAAATCCTTATTGTCCTAGTAGTTAAAGTTAACTTTATTCATTTTTTTGAGACAAAGAATTTGACCCCCTTGGGAAGCTGAACCTAAAAGCTGAAGTGGATGGATTTTTTTTTCTTTACATTGATTGCATATTGAACATAGAATCCACCTAATTATTAAATAAACAGACCTACAGGATTACAGATAATTTGTGTCTATGTGTGTGTCTATAGTTAGTAGCATAGACAAAAATACACACCAGTCTAAAGTTTAGCAGTTTGAATGACTTGTAGAAAGTACTGGTCTGTTTTACAATGTATATACCAGGGTCTTAAACTCACCACTGGGCCAAGCTAAAAAGGTAATGTCTGATTGTGATATTACTGCAAGACAAATGGTAGCATGCTACTCTGCTTGAAAACATAATGGCTTCATACTATAACCTTTAACCCTGAAATGATGCTTGAGTGGACCTTAACTCCTAAGTGAACATGCCTGAGTAAATAAAACTGTGGTTTCACATAACAGAGAGATACATTTTTTAGATCCTTTGCTGATTATATTGTGTGAAGGTCAATCTTCTGCCCCATTTCTGAAAGTCAGGTCAGAATAGAGATTTTAGGGTCACTTCTTCAAGTATCTAAGCCATTACAATGCACTAATAGGCCCTGATAGCTCATTTTATAAGTTCTTAGCATTAAGCTGGACATTGTTTGGACTCATTTCAAATCCTGCATGTACCCTGCAGGGTTAATTAACATCTTTTTAAATGGATGTTTTTTTAGTTATTTTGAATTAAAGTGCTTTGGTTTAGTTTGTTACAATTTGCTATCATTTACCATGAGTAAAGACATAGAAAGATTATATTTACTTAAGATCTGTATATTGTTTTGAAATTTAAGTTTATTTTTTTCTGATTTAATTGCATCAAGAGTGTAGCATCAAGCGTTTAGTGGTAGTCACAGTTGAATAACTGTACAAAGTGGTTTGGAGTGGAAAATATTAGCGACCCATTCCAACTGTGGTTTGCGCAGTGGAATTTTCAGATTGTCTCCTGCTCTATTTAAAACGCCATTCTGCGTTACTTCTGTCACTGCTATGAATCTTGTTTAAAGGATGCTGAGATCAATTAATTAACAGTTTAATTAGAATGATAAAGCAAACATGTAATTAGATGGCATATTTCAGTTTTCCACTGAGGTAAACAGAAGCATGTCAAAAAGGACGTAATGGATTAAAATTTAACTAACTATTTTTTGAGCATATTTGAGCACAACAGTTTTGAAAACAGTATAGACTGGGTAAGGTTGAGACAAGAAAACCACAAAATATCACTGCTAATGAGTATGTTGATCTCAAAAACAATGAAAAAGCCCCCCCAGTATTTAATGCTTTTGAGAAAAATGTATTTTTAGTAAATGGAAGTACACTAAAACAAATACTGTGTTTTCAAAGAAGAGAAACGGGATTAACATTTGAAATGCTGAAACTAACCTTGCCTTCAAGAGCATGCTTCAAATTTAACATGCCTTAGTTTCAGAAAATATCTTTTATAGTTGATCTTAAGGAGTAGTTAACAATTGTTTGGAAACAGTCTTGGCATCACCACTCCCAACCTTGTGTCTGGACTAGTGGAAAACCTTAATTGCTCTGCTAGCAGTACCTCTCTGATACGTATGGATTCAGGATGTAAATTGAATTTGTACTGCTCATCAGCAAGTAAGATAATTACTCTGTGCATCTGGAATGTTCTGTCACAGTGTGGTTCCTTTTAAATCTTGTGAAAAAGTTAAGTATTTAGAAAGGTAGTTGGTGTGTGTATGCTGTGTGCCATGAACTCGTAGAGCTATTGCATCATCTGATTAACCACTTGAGGACTTCTTGTTTTGCAGTTTACCTGGCAGAGTAATGCTGGAGGTGGATTGTTGTCTGGTGTGTCATATTTATGATCTGCTCTAATTTTTTCATGTAGACCATGTATTGCTTACTTCCTTTGTTCCATGATTTCTTACGGCTGCAGTCACTCGTGTTGCTTTGCTGCGCTTCTGGCCGCTTTGCTGTTCTACTTTCATTCCTTCCCTCTAAAAGGAATCCTGACTTACCTGACGCTCCAGAAAATTTCTTAGCTGAGCAAGAGCCATATTCAAAGACAGTGCACTACAGTCATCCATAAAACATGTGCTCAACTGTTACATGTATGTATGGAGATTGAGTTCCAGAACTCAACACTTTATCAGTGGGTGGCTATAACTTGTGAACATCCAGAAATGGTTGATAATTTCACAGGTTCTTACCATTGTGTGGCTTCATTCATGAAGCTGACATAAAGAATTGACCATTAAAGGATTTTTTTCTGAATGTCTTGCCTCAAACCGAGCTGTATTCATTTTTATTAACATGCCATCTGTGAGCTTAAAAAAAAAAACAACCAAACAAAAAAAAACCACAACTCCACCCCCAAAAAACCCCAACCCAACAAAAACCTAAAGCAACAAACAAAACCCAAGAACAACAGAAACAACTATTTTCATGTGCATACAGTGTTGTAAACACTGGCGGGTTTAAGTAGCATGCAACCTAGAAGATTTTATTCACGAGTTTCCTCTTTCATCACCCCATTACCTCTATTTTCCTATAGTCTACTTGCTGTTCCAAAGTAACTTAGTCTACCTCCCCTTGTCGCAGGGGTGATAACCAAGAGTTGGGAAATACATCAGGTCTGTATTTACCTCGAGGAGGAGAAAGCAGTGATGTTCAGAGCAACCATAAAGGTGCAAGTACATATGCAGAGTAAGAGTCATTTTGTTTTGTTTTAAAGAATGTGGATTAAGGCTGGTGAGGACTATACATGTGAAACGAGAGTCTTGGCACCATCTTACAGTTTGTTAGCTAAGCATCTTCCAACATATGAAAGCCACCTCCAGTGCACACTAGTGCTTCTCTACTCAGTTAAGTTCAGATTTGAGTTAATTGGCTTCTGATCTGTTGACAAACGTGTCTAAGTTATGGAGCCTGTAAATGGTAAGCTGGACACTTGCTAGTATTGTTCCAGCATAGGGCTGTGTTGATCTAGTGGCTTGCTGCTGCTTAAAGGAGGTAGCCCTGCTCTCTCTCTTGTGTTGCTCCCAATGCTTTGATCATCTGCTCCAGTTGCATGCCTTATTTTGGCTCTAATGCTTTTGATACCAGTCAGTTGGATCAGTTGGTTGATTTAATGAAAAAAGTAGCACAGCTTGAGAATGACTGGTGTGTTTGGTTTGGGGTTTTTGTTTGGGTTTGATGTTTTTTTGTTGTTTGTTGCCCCTTCCCTCCCCCTGCCCCAGACTATCTCACACACCTTATATCCTTATTATCAGAAGATCTAATAATCTAACACAAAGAAGGTTGCTGTTTATGTCCCTGAGGAACTGCTAATTTTGATGTTGAATTGGTTAGCTTGAAGTAGGTGTAGTATGAAAGCACATCTGTGATTGATGCTTGTTCTGAAACAGATTTTTCTGACTTACTTTAGGCTGTATACGGCCTCAGTTAATAATATAAAAACATCAGCCAACTTCATATCTTGTTAAAAGCAAGCTATTGGATCTGTTTCAGCTTTTTGGGTCTAACAGTGTATGAAAGGGCACATATTTTTAGTTGTCGTAATGAGAGGCAAATGTAGCTATGAGTAAATAAAGGCAGCAAGTGGTATGAATAAAATATTTTGTATGGTCACTTTGCAGAGTAGGACTGCAGTTTAATTTCCTCCAAAGCAAGAAAATTAATAGGTCAAGAAGGGCACAGCTAACTTTCTGAAAAGACTAAGATCAGAGCATGTAGGCCTCTACAGAAGTCTTTTATTGTTCTCTGTACTCCCCATCTTAATATTCAAGGGACAAGAGCTAAGAAAATACTATGTACGCATGTTCAGTATTTTTCAAAATGAGGATATTGGCTGTTGCACTTTTAGGGCACAATGAACACTGATTGCCTAAAAAATTATTTTAATAATTCAACCTTTTAGCTTGAGGTTTAGGGCAAAGTGTTTTGAAACTATTATGTTCCTTTTCATTTGTTGTATAACCTAAAATGGATAAAATAATTTATGCTTTTGGGGGATGTAGACTAAGGCATATTTTGTGTCTAGGATGAGGTATGGGGACAATAAGTTTAAATCTCTAATTATCTGAAATTATTATACTTCTAAATCCCTGAAAATACATTTTTGAAATAATGAAGAAAGAATTCTGGTCATTTGACTCTATCAAATGCCTCGTAGACACCTTCAAAAAAATCACCCTTTTTTACATATAAACTCCCTCTTAGCATGACCATGCAATGAACATTCAAGGAAGAGTTGTTTAGAACTGATTGAACATTTGTAGTCTTTCCCTCCTGCTTCCCCCCTAGAATCATAACTTGGAAAATGCAGAGTTGTGGACTCTTGACATTTCTATATTTCATTGCCCTTGGTTTCTCTATCATTTTCATACTCGTGTTTATTCATTTCCATTCCCTGCTCTTCTCAGACTTCCATGAGCTTTCCTCCCTGCAAAGGGGAAGAAGGCTTGCTTGAGATGCATTGCACTTGTAATTACTGTGGTGTTAGGAAGTCTTCTCATTAGACCATGGGTTCAATGTTTGCTTCCGTTCTTAAAGTGCTGTAGGTAATCATTATCCTGTATGTTTCAATTTCTAGAATTCATTGTGGTCAGATTAACTTTTAATTCTTCCCACTGCTCCCTTCACCCACCCAGACAGGGCTTGGAGAGTCTCCACTTCTCTCAGGTGTGTGAGACCTGGGAGGGTTCTCTTTGTTGACTCTGAGCAAAGGTGTTAGAGAATTGCAAACTTGTGAGTCATGAACTAATGTTTGTTTGCTGGGTTTCAGAAGAAGCTGTTTATTTTAGTAGGCAATTTTCATGTGTGAAATGTTGAGAAGGCAGCCCCTCATCAGTGGACAAACAATTCCTCAGAATTTAGCTAATGGCCCCCCTTCAGTGCAGAGAATAGATGGCAGCAATTGTACTTCCAGACTAAACCAAGAACTACTTGTTTGGCTGCTAGGTGTTAATGCAAATTTGTTCTTCAGCTCATTCAACCCTAGGGCTCCCATCCTTTGATTTAATTAAATGTAATTGGTTACATTGCTCCTCCCAGGCCCCTGAGGTGTTTTTGTTTATTGCTCACTCTTCGCAATAATGCTTCAATTCAAGGCACAAAATGCTCGATAAATAAGAGCTCTTTATCCTGTGTTGGATTTGCATGGAGATTATTCCCCTCAAATAGTTTGGGTTTACTGTTAAAAGTGAATGACTAGCGAAATAAACTCATTGGGTGGCAAACCTAGCATATCCAGAAGCAAGGAAATAAGAAGGGTAAATTAGATGAGATTAGAGCAAGAAATGAAGCTGTAATGTTAAATTAGTAAGGGATTGTAACTAGTGTTACAAGAGCCATTGACACTTTTAAATGATGCTTCAATTAATAGGATTGCTGTTGGTGCAGTAATATATTTTGAGGGTTACTTTTTTGAAGTTTATGATTAAATTGCTTGTGTATTTTTAGTAAGGTAAGGTTTTAAATAACAAATACATCAAGTAGCAAAATTTAACCTTAGGAAAATATGTTTTTCTACCTGACAATAATATCGTATTTGGTCTGGATAATTATTCTAGCTTGGATTTTAAAAATTACAAAATCTAAAAGCTTTCTTTAAAGGGGAGGTTTTATTCTACTGACACCGTTATCTGTCTGTAAGTGCATATGCAGTGTATCTTAGTGTTTAGAGTTGGCAAATAGCCTCAACAATTTATATTGTTGAAGTTCCTCTGCTACTGTCCTAAAAATGACTTTGAAAATTTCCCCTTTATCAGTATCTTCACTTTCAGCATTTAAGCACTCTTCCATCCAGGTGGTCTTTTTTCTTTCCCGCAGTGCTCAGAGAAAAGGCATCTTATCATTGATAGTGCTTCTGTCTTTATTCTGGCTTTGCTTTCTCTCTTGAGAACAGATGTATGGGACACAGCTTATTAATACATCTGGCTCTGTAGGCATTAGGATACCTCAGAGTAGCTGCTGGAAAAGAATGAAACTCTGTAATAGTTGGAGTTTGATTCCACAAGCATTTTAAGCCCATCTAAAATGGTTCTGCTGCTCAAGATGAAGACTGCCCTTCTTATTCTTCCTCCCAGACTCTCATTTTCATTCTGCCCCATCACCAGGCTCAGGCAGTAAAATGTGAACAGCAAATGAACAGGCAGGACTAAAAGTTTAGATCACGGGCTATGGCAGAAGTAAACACTTTGGGTAGCAGCACTGGTGTAGGCTTGTGTCCTCCTTTCTTGGATGAGGGTTTCATGCTGTCACTCAGATATTATGCTGTGATGAAACCTATCAGGGAGCTCTTTCTGAAGAGCCTTTGCAAGTGGGAGGGTGGACCTGCCCCCACAGTGTTCTTTCTGGTGGCACTGGGTTTTCAGTGATACTTGTAAGGAGTTGGCCTTTTTTCAGTTGTACATTAAATTTCCCACGTGCAGTTATTTTATTCTTGAGCATGATACGTATTGGTATGGCTAAACCATCAGCCTGTGATTGGAACTTCCATGGAGACAAATGGAGAACAAATTGTTAACAGTTGATAAATCAAACAAATTCCCCTTGGCATCCTGTCACTAGCAGGGCTGAAATAGGTGAGGGTCAGGTGAATTCATGGCAAAATCAATGTGAAACAGTGAACCTGGATGTGAGAATTCTTCTCTTGAAGAGCATGGAAAATGAGTGCTAAGTATTTATCAAACTAACCAGTGGCTAACCTAGAACACAGCGTCTCAGTTACTCATTTTGTCATCTGGCTGATTGTGAAATAGTATTTTGTTTTGGAAAAGATGTGCCACATCATGGCAAACAGCTGCTGCTGTCACAGGAATTGTAAAGCTGCCTTGAATTTAATGCTTTCCTGAAACCACTAGAGAAAGCAGAGATGCTGAGTCACAATTGTGGTCTAGCCATAGTAAGGTGATAGTACTCACCTTCCTGACAGAGTATCATCCCCAGACTTAATTCTAAATGGACAGTCATTTAAAAAAAAAATAAAATCAGCCATCAAACACTTATAAAATGCCATGAAACAAGATAATCTATTTCACTGCTTTGTTATTCAAGCCTACTTTTTGTGGGGTATTTTACTTGGATTTGAAAATATTTACATAATTTCTTTTTATTTAACTATCACCAGGTCATTGTAAAAGATGTTGCTTCTCATTGTCCATGTAGTTTCTATCCACTTAAGTAGGAAAAAAAGTAAGTTTTGTAGTCAAAAGGCTCTATTTAAAGTTATCACAATGTAATAGGATGCCTCTTGTGTATTATGTAAGACCTGCTTTCACTAGGTGAAGTGTATTTATATTAATAAAATAATATAGAAAAAAATCATTATGTGAATAGAAGGCCCTATTCAGAAAAGGTCTTAAAATTTCTATGTGGGGTCAAAACACTTTCAGAACTATGAAATGGAACATAAGTAATATTCCTATTCCTGAGCTGTTATAGACAGAAATAAAATCCTTAGAAATATAACTGTACTTATAACCCACAGCTAAATAATGGCATTCATTCAGCAAAGAAAAAGAATGGATTTCTATTCAAGTCATGGCTAATCTGAACAGCACCCTAAAGCCTGGTACTAGAACACTGTAAGATGGCATGAACCTACCAACAGAAAAATGGATAGGGTTTTTTTTTTCCCTCCTCAGAATCCTTAGTACGTCTTCACTAAAAAGAAAGTATTCTTCATTATATCAGTCAAAATCATAGATACAGTTTATCCTATTTATTGCTTTATTGTATGTACCACATACGAAACAAACAGAATATTTAAGATCAATTGTAATTTCAGAATATTGGGATTATTTTGAAAATTGAAATCAGAAACACGGATGTAGATCCTCAGTGAATAGTTCACATTTTTATTGGATTGAAGCAGGATGTTCCCCTGTCATCATGAGCTGATATTTTGGGTTCAGTGCTTTTCACTGGAGTGAGGTTATTTGTGCAGATAAGTAAACCGTATGAAGACCACATCAAGAACCATAATTACTGCTGCTTTTTAAACTGACGTGTATGTTCTTCTCACTTTGCAAGTTAAATTTTAACAGTTTTATTAAAAATGCCTGCTACTGTGGCAGAGTACTGGCTTCAGTGGTGCTTACCCATGCGCTGTCCTCCTTCTAAGTGTGAACCTCCTTTTGCCTTCTGCCAAGCACGTATCTTCAACAACGTCATCTTCCATGCGTCTCCTCCATTTCTTCTCCTACAGTGGCTGCCACTTTTTCTTAAAAGATGCCTGATCAGAAGTGCTGTGTGACCCTGCCCTTAATGCCCAGAACATGGCACCAGTAGGGCAAACACAGTGATTTTTCCAGTGCTTCCAGGGAAACACATTCTGGAGGATATTACCTACCTAGGGGGGAGGTGAAAACAGAAGTTTAGATCAATGTGTGTCATCCACCTCTTTCAGTGGTAGTTCCATCACAGGATTGTGTTACGAAACTGATACAGTGAAAATGGTTTGGAAAAGATCTGTGACTGGGACAAGTGCTCATGTAATTGCCAGGTTTTTCTCTTTTTCTAGGCCTTTGTACGTTTTACAGAACAGCTGTACGTGCAATAGATTTGTGTTGATCTGTTGGTATAAATCATTATGACGCTGATATTGAGTTTTTGCCTTAGCAATTTGGATTATTTTTTTTTATCTGAAGAGGGAAATGGAAATCTAGATAAAAGAGCACAGGACTGTGTCATTGTGGGCAGTATTAATTTAAAAAGTACATACAATTTCTTTAAATCTTACTGTGAAAAATTTCCCTAGGCTGAGAGTGCCATACAATAAACACATTAACTGACAAACGTACACAGATGTTACTCTGACATGTAGAAGCTATGGTGAAGTTTGTGTCCCATTTGTGTGGTGGGCTGTTGATCTATCAGCAAGAGCATATGGATTAATATCACAGCGTGGGCTACATCAAAAATATCACTGGCATGAACTCACAGATGAAGAATGGTGGGGGTGTTGGAACACAGTTAAGTCTGTGATGGAATATTAATTGCAGATTTCCTGAGTTCCAAGTATTTTGCTGTGGGCTTTGTTTTTTAGCTATAACATCGCATTAGTGGGAATTCACATACTGTGGTGATGAGCGCAGTATAATATAAGGATTAGATAGGAGCTGAAATAGAGCCAACTGCTGGGTTCTGTTGATACAAGTCTGCCAGCAATTGCTGTTCCTATATTACTCGGTTGTAGGCCTGGATTTTCAATAGAAGTGCCAAACAATTTAAGATTTGTACATCAGTGGGGAAGCAAGTTTCTTGAAATCTTCATATGAGTTGCAGATTTCCCACCCTCACCTTCCCGTCTTCCGGAAGAACTCAACTTTCATCTTGTTTTCTTCTTTTTGGGTTTGAAGATACAGTCTGTCTTTGGAAGGGCTGTTTTACTAGCATCATCTTTTGTGAATATTGCCCCAATTCTCTCTCAGAAAAGTAAGGAAGGATTATTTTATTGTCATTTCTTTCTAAGGTTCTGCTTTTTGAAGGTGGTACTCAGAAGCATTCCTATTCTATTATCTTTGATGAAGCATATTCAGTTCTGCTGGGTTATGATGTCGCCAACAGGAAGATAATGTTTCTTGCTCTGCTAACAGAGTCAGTTAGGATCTATTGCCTAATACTTCAGATATTGCATATGGCAGTTGCATATCCACTATGTCATTTGTTTGGTCTAGGAATGTTTCTAGGGGTGTCCTGGATCATATGTATGTTTATGGACCATCTTGGTTCATTACAAAAGCTCTGTTTGCCCAGGCAAGAGTCGGTTTTATCAAATGAAAGTATTCATTCAGTGTTCCGCCTACTGCTTATTTTGTTTTCACTATTTTTCCATGTGCAGAGTTTAATCTATTGGAATTTGGAAGTAGTTAACTTGCTCTTAATGTGACAAAAGTGCTATACTTGGTGCTGATAAATCATATTCTCCAATAATATACTTAAGTAACTTTCACAAACTAATCTGTTGTGATGGGATCTAGTTTTCTATTTCTTCAATGTGGTTAATAATTGTAATATTTTTATGAAGTGATGAAGTTGGTAGAGGAACACCAAGTATCTGGAACATGGAAGAAATCAATAAAGACTATTAATTTTTTTTCCCTCCTATATAAAGGAGGGAAAGGGGGACAGACCTATAAGGTCTGTCAGTTTTATATGACTTAATTCAGTTACATTTCTCTGTTTACTTTATATAAAACTAAACCTTATGCAAACAATGTTGCTGCTGCTTTCACACCTCTCCTTCTCAGAAGTCCCTTCAGCATCTTAAGTCTATGGTAAAATTTTTGAAGTATTAATTATATTCTTTATGCCGAAAGAGCTGCAAAGTTCTGTACATATTGTTGGTCCTATTGCCATTGCTATGTTGTGATATCAACATCCCTCTTAATAAATTCTTCGTAAATGTAAACATCATTAAGTCTCTTGAACAGCTAAACATCAACTCATGAATTTACATGAACACTGCTAATGAACGCTTATTTATTATTTTGCATCTCTGCAATTTAGTAACAGATTTTCAAGACAATAGTCAATTTTGTAATCTTAGTTTTATAAAAACCACTAGTATTTTTTTGTCCCCTTCAACCATTTAATATGTAAATTAGGTATTCTCAAGCTTAATGTTATTCATTTTTTATAAAACAAATACATCATTAATCTGATTAAGTTCTTGGATGAGAGCGCGGTCCTCAGATCATTGTGGATCATTTATTGTTGGGCATACATCCAAAAAAATAGATTCAAGCATGGCACTTACAGTCTAGGTTTAGCAGAACTGTCGAAACCCTTAAATGGCATTTTAGAAGAATGGAAAAGCAGTGCTTACTTGCAATGGCAAGCATTATGCAAAACTTAGCAACACTTCTTATCCTTAACTGCAGCTCACTGATAATCGTTCAGAGCTTAGAAATGATGTTGTTCTTTGATGCATTTTAAGAGCATAATATAATGAAGTGAGCTTAGCACATCCTAAATCCTGTCATTATTAAAGTGTGTTGGTCACCATGAGATACGTTCTGCAAGCAGCACTAACCACCGTAAAGCTGCAGACCCCTTTTCTGAACCCTGAGGTTGGCTGTGGCTTTCATGTTAACAGATGACTTTAGGTTATCTTGAACACCCACAAGAAACAGTTAACAAGAACACAAATTGTGTCCTTGTGTATGTGTCTTGTGAAAATGCATTGGAAAAAAACCTGTCAACTTTTTACCTGTAGTGAATTCATGACTAGCTGGTGTTTTCTAACCGCTACATTGTTCAACATCATAGCAGATTGTAATGTATTTAAAATTGCTAGACAGTTGAGTTCTTCTGTTTTTCTAATGTGAAGTCTGTTAAAAAGGAGTCCCATGTAGGTGTGTTCTAACACCTTTCGTAGAGGCATGAATTCTGACTGCATCCAGCAGTAATTGTGCAACTTCATGGGATTCAGAGGGCTGCTTTAAAGGTACTAAATTTAGAAAATAGTAATTGGTGATGTTGTTACACAAAAAGAAATAAACTGTTAAAAGTCTTTAGGTGAGTTTGTTTCAACAGAATAACAGGCATAATGTCTTTATCAGTGGAGCAAGTGGATGCAACTCTGAAAACAGAATTATTTGGTGGATAAAAAGGAAGGAATTTTCACAGTTCTATTTCCACACTGAAAACAAAACTTCCCGTGTTCTACACAAGATATGTAGCAAAACTAAGTTTGTATAGGATTGAAACAAGAATACATTTTCTTTTTAAATGAAGAGTTACTAAAGTAGGTTTTATGTGACACACAAGACTTCAGGTTTCAAGTGGAGGGTGAGATCCATATTTATTTTATTCAGACAATTACATTATCAGTACTGAAATACAGGAAAAATTGCAAGTATTTTACAAGGTGCAAGCCTAAGGATTTTCTAAAATGTGACAACAATAATTTTTAAATTTTGTGTTTGGGTAAATCTTTGTAATTCAAAATGCCAACTAAATTAACCCAGGTCTGGGAAAGCATGCACTTGGAAATAGCACCTATATATTAGAGTAGCTAGATCAGCTTTAAAAAGAAAATAATTGAATGTGTAAATATAAAAATGTAATAATTAAATGTAAATGTAAATGTTCTGTAACACATGTACATTATGTATTTTTTTTTTTTGTTATAAATACTAAAATTTCCTTTTTAGTTCTCTGTAAATGAGAAGATTGGCTAATGAAGCCACCTGCAAATTTTTCTAGCAAAAAGTGTTATCCAAAAGGTTAATCTTCTGAGAATGGATACAGGGGACATTTAATATTTCAATTTGCTGCATTTTGTCTTTGAGACTATTTTAAAACTAGGACTGGAGCTTATAATATTTTAAGCACTATTATGATATTAAATATTTCTCACTGATGTAGGTACAGTACTGCACATAATTCAATGTCACAATGTCACTGTAGATTAAAAGGATGCTCTGGCCGAGGGTGCTTTATGAGATCTTATTCTTAGTTTAAATATTTATGATTTTAAACATACCAAATCCAATTTTTTCCATTGTCATCTTTGAGAAATGTCAGTTTAGCATAGATAAATATATATATTATGCTTAAAGACAGAAATAGATGTTTTTTAGATGAGGCAACCAAAAGTACATGAAGAGAGGGAGTATGAAGGAATAAAATACTAATTTATGGCATAAATAATTCTTGGATCTCTAGTAAAGCCTAGGAATTTTTGCTTGCAGATCTCAGTTTTAGTGACCAAAGTATTTTTTTTTGGTGTCTACAAAAAAGGAAAATAAAAGCTTTGAGGCTCTGGGGCACTCACATCTTCTCCAGTTTGCTATAGTATCATGTCCTCTTCTGTAGTAAACACCTTTCACTTGAGCACTCACTGTTGAAGCAAGTTTCTCCCCACACAGTCAAGAGAAGCCTCAAGGAGTGTTCCACTGGTACCCACTGAAGCAGTGGCAAATGAAGTTCCTTTCCCCCTGGTAGGAGGGGTGACAGCAGTAAGGTTGCATCTACTGCATATATGCCCTTCTTGGGTTGTTTTGGAGGATTCATTTCAGACTGTCTTTATTTTTAGTCAGTTATCGCTTACTGATTGTGCTCAAAGCATCACTTTAAAACCATAATGCCTGCACTTTGATCTGAGGTTGAATTTTAACGGTATGGCTGACTACCACCAAAAGATTTGCGCCCACTTCCTTCTTTTTATCATTTCTGATGCCTTTATGGCGCCTATTTAGCAAGTTTAGAGCGTTCTACTTTGAATATGTTATTGGTGAATTAAAAATGAAATAATAATTTTACAATATTTTTTCCACTATTTCTGGACATCACTGTTTCTGGGCGTTACCATTTCATAGAAAATTGAGTTTGTAGTTAAGTTAATCCGCAGTATGAATGCTTAGCAGTAGGTAAGTGTCTATGCAGAGCTTGTACGAAATAGCAAGGACTGTTGTAAGCTAATTCCTTAGATGACTCACTCTCAGGGAGCAATATGCAAAAAGCTTGAACGAAACAAAGCAAGATGCTCCCTTCCCAGTCTTTCATGTATCTTTGGAGAAGAGGCTGGTATCTTTGCTTTGTCATCTCCTCTGACCTTTGGACTTTACTCACACTTTATTCCTTCCTTGCTGTCTTGCCAGATGATGAATGTGAGTTGTGTTGTAATACTTTGGGAATATTTTACCTCGACTCACTTGTTAAAATGTTATTTTTATTAATGTGTTAGCGTTGTTTTATGGGAGTTAATGAATAAGAAACAGAAGAGTTATGTGATCACAGTAAGCACTCTAGGGACAGTGTTGGAGCTGTCATTTATGAAGATTTTACCTGTAAATTTTGCTTGAATTGCAAAAATAAGCATGTAAGACCAAAATTGGGGGTGTATAGTTCTACAAGGGATTTTGACGAGAACAGGTGATTTTTCTCTTTTGTAGGGAAGAGGATTGCCTTCTGTAAGTCTTAACCACTGTCTCTTGAAGATCTGTTCAGCAGCTGTTGTCTTAGCACCACTTCTTCTTGTTAATGACTTACAGTGTGAGATTTTTTACAAACTGTATTGTTATGTTGCAGTTTTCTTCCCCTCTTACTGCCTAGATCCAGAATTATGTGGAATTCTCTGTAAGAGAAAATACGAAACCTGCCCAAAAAAGGTCTGATTAAACTAAACCTTTTCACATTTATTATGGCTCCAAATATTCCCCAGAACTGCCATATCTATGAAACTCTGGATTGGAAGATTGAATGAGTTATATGGATATATACTGTACCTCTTAAGTTTGAACTTATATAAAAATGGCGTAACATTAATCATTATATCCTAAGAGACTCTTTAAAGTGCATAGACTTGATAGTACAGTATATTGGTTTTCAGTACTTGTAAAATGAATGTGAGGAGGAAATGCTTAAAATGATAGCAAATATGTAAGCGTGTAGGTGTGTCTTAGTCTTTTGAGTTATGTAAATCAGTAGCGTTTGAGAAGAACAATTTAACATTTTCCTGAGTGAGGTTCATAGTTTGGGAATCTAATTGTAGGTTTTGCATAAAACTGCTCTTTGTTACTTCTGTAACACTTGTGTACACCTCTTGATTTGTAGTTTAACAGGTTTAGTCCAAACATTCGGAAAGCATCACCTTTGCAGTGAGGTTGCTCATGCAGAGCAGCCTGGCTATGGCAGTGAACAATGGAACTTGGTAGCCTGTTGTTCAGTTTAGTTCCTAGAGCCGATACTTGCTTTCCAGTAATATTTTCTTAGACATGTAAACAAATGTGCCATACACCAATTTTATAATGGCTAATCTCCAGTGTAGCCTCATAGATTATGAAGATGACAGCAAAATTATTACTTTGGGAATTTTGTATTGCACAGTAAAATTGAAGACACAATTTTAAAAGAAGAAAACAATATTTAAGCCGACACAAGATAACATAATTTGTTTGTTAAATGCACAGTAAGCATACGTACAGAATGGACAGCAGAATGATACTCAGTTGTTTCTTGTGGCTCAGAAGGAGTTCTGTGTGTGAAAAGCTACATGCGTTTCAGTATAAATCTATAAAATTATAAAGGAAACATGTTTGATTCTGGTATTATAATTCTGTTAAATCTCTCATCAGTGTTAGGTGATGTGGCCCACTTCTAACTTTTTATGGTAAAACTTGTTTCTGTGCAGCTGTGTGTTAGAAATCTAATTAAAGAAACCTGTGTCTAGGGTGGATCTTGTCTAATAACTCACTTTTTACAGTGAGCTACAACCTCTTATTCTGAGGCTCTTTTGCATCTCAAAGCTGAACCTACTACTTGGAAAACTGTGTTTGATAATTTATTTTTGCTACATCTTCAAACTTGTATTTATCACAGAGCAGTGACTTCCTGCCCAGCACTAAATAAAAGCCTATTGTAATCCTCACCTCTGAGTAGCTTAAGGTTCAGCATTCTTTCCTCTTCTGTGTCGCATTCTCTGTCCCCACCACCGCAGAGGATTTTGTTTTGTAAGAACTAATGAATGGTGGATGGTTGATCGTCTGAAATGCCTCATTGGGTCTTTCTGTTCAGAACTCCACCTTGCTAGAACTGAAGTCCAATGCTTAGTATTTTGTTAGGTGTCCTGGGTTTAGCTTAAACCACGACATTAAGTTTAAGGACTGTATTTATGTAAGGCCGAACAGTATCAGCTGCACTTGAGGGTGAATTTGCATGAAGAGTATTTTGATGGAGTTGCAAAATCTTACCTTTCTTTCTATATTATCTTACATAGTTCTTATGTGTCTATTTGCATATATAAATGTACACTAGTGTGAATTGAACATCACACCTGATAAAAACTACATCATTTCAGAGCCTTCCTCAAGATTTTCAGTTGTTACAGAAGAATATGTGATTTAGGTATCCTCCAAAACAGCTTTTCTCTATTGCGTTACAAGAATGACTGCATAAATTATAAGCAACTTTAATATGAAAAATTTCATGATCTTTGGGAAAATTTTAACTGGTTTTCAGTGGGAAAATCTGGTTGAATACTTAGAATAATTTAAAATTGGTCAGAATTTCAAACCTGCTGAAGCAGATGCGGTTTTGACATTTATTTTCATGAATTGTTTTCCCAGTTGTTGTCAACCTGTTACACTGCATGATCTTCATCAGGTTGTGTCAGTGCTTCTGAGCCTGTCCTTGTTCATAACAGCTGAAGACAGCTCTATTTCTCCAGGACAATGAAGCACATAGTTTTCAGGATAAAACTTGCACAAGCTTGAAATGAAGCATTTGTTCTGCATGGTTCTTTAACAATGGAAGAAGCTAATTTTAAGAGAAATGATTCTTCAGTGTATACTGGTGTCAGCTTTTGCAATCACCTATCAACAGTGGCTAAGGACAAGAAATCACATGCCCATGAAAGACACAAGGAGGAGGAGAACAGAAAACGAAACCCAAAGTAAAAAAAAAACAGCAGTATGACTTGAGCTGGAAAATGGAAATAAGACTTAAAAGCTAGATTTAAGTACTACAGCATGTAAGTATAGGCAGAGATGTATATTACTTCACTGTATACTAAACCTCCTGCAAGTCTAGACCGCAGATGAGTCAGGTGGTTCATTTTCCATCTTCAGCTGTTTTATGGCTTCACCCTAATCTGGGTGTCAAATATAATAACTATGAGACTGAACAGGTAGTGCCAGATGATGTGGATAATCTGATTTTTGTTTTGGTAGGGTTAGTTTTCAGCTGGATCAGCTCGCTGATCCGACTTGCTGTGCAGTTGCATGGGAAATGTTGAAGTATGCCAGGAGAAAGGAAGAACAGGACTGCTCTGTTTTAAGAGCAGGCCATGGTTAGCTCAAATTAAGTACAAATAAAGCTTTGAAACTCCATCCTTACCTGTGGAAAATTCAGTAGATAACATATAATTTGGACCTGAAATTTTTGGATGGGATGCAGTTTGTGCCATTATTTGTTCTTCAGATGTGCGTTTACTGGGTTAATTATAAATCTTTCATTAATGTTCTGCTGCTTTTTTTTTAAAACAGTAGATGAACCCAAACTCAGTATTTAGGCTTTTTTAATGTACTTTATCTCTGCACAAAAATCTCTTACGTACTTTTAACACTGAGATACAAATTATTTGATGGTGGCAGTATAATCCATGCTTACCTCATTTATTTGTTCACGGTATTTTGACTACTTTTTCATTGTTGATCAGCAGTTTTCTTTGTCTCAGAATTATCCTGAATCCACAATCTTTTAGTTGCTATTCACTATGATACTCTTCTTTCTGTAAGAGGAAATAAGCTAGCCCACTTTTTCAGGTGTGTACATTTATGAACCGTTACCTACTTGCTTTTGCTGAAGATTCACGTGTCTCTTCTTCTCAGTACCCTCTTCCTTAGTCCTTTTCCAGTTTCCAGCAGCAAAGTAACCCCCATGCTGAAAGATGTTCTTTCATGAGTTGATGCAGTTTAGCAACACAGTAGAAAACTGTGCAGTTTTCTGCAAATTTAAAAATTAACTAAAGGAGATAACCAGCAAGTACCAGCTTGCATGAACAGAGCGTGTGTCTTACAGGACGACATGGCCAGGGGAAGAGTAGGGGGCAAGGGGAAGGATGAAGCTTTTCTCTTTGGTGCAGTGCTATTTATTCAGCTCACTAAATCAGATCACTGTGATTGTTGTTAATTCAGAACACTGTACTTGTAGTATATTACGGTATTCTAGGTGTTTCCTGTGTTGTCTTCTCTGAAAGATCAGGTATCTTACCCTTCTTACCTATTGTGATACAGTGGCACAAACCTATGAACATGTCTCATAAATAACTATGCAATGTATTTGTAGTTATTTTGAAGTAAATAATAATCCTAATTTACAGCTAGAAAACTACTTGAGAGGTTTCCAACTACTCCCTTTAATGAAAAAATATATGAAAAGCTTTTCCTTAAAAAAACAAAACAAAATTGCATTGAATTTACAGTATCCATAACATATGCAAAACAAAGCAAACATTCTTTGGCTCTAAATGTAGGAACGGGCTATAAAAGGGTTATAAAGTTTTACTTGGCACAACATTGGTAGCAAGTTTACAGCTGTACGGTTTCTCCTCCATTCATGGCAACATTCCCCTTGTCTGCATAGGACCAAAATTTCATGTATCGTAGTGAAGACCATCATGATCAGCTATTCTCACTTGTCTTGAGCTAGAGAATTTGACTTCAGTTTCAAATCTATGAGAACCTATGGCAGTATTTTACTTTGTCACTTGCTAAGTTACTGTGACTGAGGTGATGTTAGATAGCTGGCTGTGGAGTTGGCATACGGCTTTTTAGAAAGATGAATAATTTTTATGTAAAGGCTTAAAGATGTTGATAATCAACTCTCCCTCCATACAGATCTTTCAGATAGCTAATTATGCAATTAAAATGAGCATGTTACTTCTAATACGAATTTTTCTAGCTCTGTCTTTTGCCTTTGGATTTTTTTATTACTTTGTTTCTAGATCAGAGACTATTTTAACTTTTGGGGGTTTCACTGGCACACTTTACCATTAATAATTTTATGTAATTGTCAGGTATTTAAGTAAGAATAGATGCTAATACAAAGCTCTTCTGTCATAGCTGATTCTGTTTACACTTCCCATCTGAAATTTAGCAAGATAGCTTAACCTTCCTCTATATAATATATCCTTCATTTTTATTTGTTTTTTATTTTTATTGATATTTTATCTTTTAAAATATAACTTTTAAAGTTGAGATACAATTTTTGGTAAGTCTTGCAGCACTTTGTGTTACATCAGCAGAGGTTCCTCTTCTGGCTGAATTTCAACTCTCATTAAGAAGAACAAGAAAAATTACATTCAGGTTGCTTAACAAGTCTCACTGCTAAGTTTTCTAACTTTCCAGAAAAGAAGTTAACTAACAGCTTTGGGTTTATTTTTCTTAAAAAAAAAAAAAATCAAAAAATCCAACAAACCAAAAAAACAACCAAACCTGAAAATACAATATTTGGTTTGTGGGTTTGTTTTTTTCCCATTACTTTTTCATTTCTCACTGAAAGAAGTAGGGGATATGTAAAACAAAAGAGATAGCCTTACCTTCACCCACAAAATCCCCACTTTCCTAGAAGAAAAGGCAGAATGATTTCTGAATTTCATGCAAAGCTGAAAAATTTTACTTCCCCTTCTCCCCCCCCCCCCGCAAAAAAAAAAGAAGTCAGTACAGACACTTTTTGACAAAATGTATTCATATTTTTTCTTTGACCTGAGAACATCCAGAAGGAATACATTGACTAATCCAGTAGCTTTTTTCTTACTGTGGTCTATTAGACGAGCAGCTGTTCATGTATTATTTGTAATAACCACTGATAATATCTGCTAGGAAAATTAATCCCAGATTGTGGAATAAGCCTAGTAAAGGAATTTGCTTACTTTTATTTGTTTATCTTTTACAAATTTGAGTGTTAATTTATAGTTTGAAATTTGGTGTAAGTGGAGTCACTTGGAGACCTGGAGTAAGGAAAGAGTGTTCTGGAGACAGAAGCACACAGTATACACTGTACTTTCAACTATGTAATATTTAAATAGATGTCATAAGTCTTTTCTGTAAATGCCTGAGAGAAAATTCTCTTACCATGGTGTGATAACTATAACCCTGCTGTGCATGTGGGTTTTTTGTTTGATTTGGTTTTGTTGAGTTTTTTGTGTGGTATTTTTTGTTTTTTGTTTCTGTTTTAATTTTAATGGCATTCATAGCAAAAGGCATATACTGCAATGAATTAATATTTGGGCTTAACAACTGTTCTCTAAGCAGAACAATGTTTACAGTTTTTATATCAGTTTTAACAGAAATCATGGTTTACATACATTCACTTCTCCTTACAGATGCACTTCAGCATACTATGCATTGAAATTCTTCCCTCTGAAGTTCTCTGTGCTCTATTGGTTGCAATATATTTTTAATTTAGAGGAAAAAAATTGAGTAATGGTGTTTTTAAAGAAAATATCAGACTGTGATAACCAAGGATGTGCTCAAGTGGCATGAATACTTCAGTTCCAGATGGGTCAGCTTTAGGGGTCAAGTTGTGAAGAGAAAGCCATCACACACACTTCATCAACACTGTGGAATGAGAGACCAGTGCATTTACTGAGCAATGGATTTCCAGTGAGCGTATAAACTAATTGGTGGATGAACATGCCCCAGGAGCAATGATTTTAAGGTCATAGCAGGCTCAGTGAATTGTGCTGACTTACACTGTGTCTCGCTGATAGCTGATCTTACCAATGAGCAGTTTAGAGGCATTCAAGCCTGAACTCTTTTCCATGTGCCTTGAATGGCATGTCAGCGGTCACTGTTTCTGACATCCTTTATATTTGTCCAGTCAGCTCTAAATCTTTAGGTTGGGCTTTAGCGTACTCAGGAAAGAAAGGAGAGAAGCGATTATTTTCAGTCATTGAGTTCTGAAGATCTTAGTGTTAATTATGCCAAACACGGCTGGTTCATCAACAAACTAGAAATGTTAAAGAGAGAAGAGAGAGGGAACTGATATTTTCAATGATCAAAAGTATCCCCATTATAACTTTCTTTTTCTTAGCTTTTTCTTTTTACTTCTTCTGATTAATTTAAAACTATCTTTGAAAACATTAGTGGAGTAAATACTGATTTTTATATGACATGGCAAGTTCACAAACTGAAAAGTTGCTCTAATATTATTTGAGCTGTCCACTATTTACAAAATGAAATAGTGAACATCTCAGTCATGTATCTGTTCCCCGCTAGTGGTGCATTGCTTCTCATGTGAAACATTTGCTTTTGTTTTGGATAAATGTTTGCTCATTCTTTGTCTACTCTGAGCACAAAACAGAACCATGCAGAGGTCCTTTTAAATTTGCAATCAATTAAGGAATGCTACAGTAGCTCTAATTCCCTTTTTTGGAAGGGAGAGGAAAAGCTAATTTGGTTTATGATTGTTAAGCCTTTGCTGAGGCTGTTTTCTTTAATCTTAACAGCAGTTAAGTAGTTTAAAACAAACTTTGTCAATATATTTTTTTTAATAAAATTCAGCAGAAGGTCTGTTCAGCATCATCTTTGAACATGGATATGTGTTCAGTGATCCTTGTAATGTAAAAAAAAAAAAGAGTTAACTTGTTTTTGGCCTTAACATTTAATATCTAATAATGATGATATTCATATTAATTAATTTTTTAACCTGAACTCTTAGGCGTGTTTAAGTACAATCATTAAATTCTAAGTACTTGTGTATATATTTATACATATATGTGTGTGTATGAACTAGTATGCACAAATACGTGATTTCTTGAGAATGTGGACTCAAAATAACAGAATGTTGTATTACTGATTTTTAAAGCAAACCATGCATCTGTAGTGTGTGAGTACGTGTGAATCTTCTTCATCTAGGAAGCGATTAGCAGTAAGTTATTCATCATAATTATTTTTAAGATGGAAAAAAGCTTGGCTTCATCAATTGATGTGAATAGTATGATTTGTATAAGGGACATGGCTTGCTCTGATCTTCCTGTACAGCCTTTGTTTTCTGCCCTCCTTTTAGGTAGGAAGGAGGTGATCACAGACATTCCTACTAGTGTGAGTTAGAACAAGCAGCAGGACTGGGTGAGAGTCTTGTCCACAAGATCAACATTTTGCAAAACTGATGTTCTTGTCATTTACTGAAATATCTGTATGCAAATTTGTTCCCACATCTGTGCACCTGGTGTAGAGCTTCAGGCTGTTGAATGGAACTCCTAATTTACAGGATCCAAGTTTAGTTCAAAAACTCACAGGACCTTTTAACGTAGATTTTACGGTTGTTTAGCAAACATAGAATTCAAGGTCTCTGTCTCAGATTAACAGGAAACAATCAGAGTTAGAATCAAATATGGAATTAGTTTATATCCTTGCTATGTGTATTAAAAGAAGCAATATTGTAATTAAAATGCAGATAAACATTGTGGAAATCTCACATAACTGTAATAGGATGTCCTCATCATATGATTTCAGTTCATTATACTCTATTACTTTATCCTCTTCTGTGTCTCTGAAGCTGCTTTGTTGGGGTATATCAATATTCAATTACAAAAATTAAGTAATCAAAATAAATTTCTTTTATTTTTTCTGCAAATGACATTGGAACAAAATAGTGTTTTTGAACAGAACCAGAGCACAATTAATTCAGTAACTCAAAAGAAAAAAATGCATATTATGGCTATTACGATAGTTCTCTGGCGTTTTGAGAACATGTTAAAATAGTAGTGCTTATGCATCATCCCGAATCTATTAAGAACATGTAATGTTAGTTGACGAACTCACGAGAGCTATGGCTTACAACCTCCTTATTCTTAACTATTCAGCAAAGTAATAGCATAAATGCTCCTATTTGGCAAAATGGGAGTGTTTTTCTATAGGCTGTTATATATTATGTGCCTTTTTAACTTTTGGGATTGTAGTCCTGCTGTCTCTCTTGGTGTGAAACAAAACCATCATCTGTGTGGTGTATGACTTTTCTCTGGAACGATGATGAGGAAGATGGATCTGCTTTTCAAATCTTTGTGGGATCACTGAACACCACAATATCTGTTCTCAGAAATGAGGAAGAACAGTGCTAAAAGAATAATAGAAACAGTGCAAGTATTAATGCTGCATGAATGAAAACCCATGTCCAGATTACAAACTGGACACAGGCTGTAGGGTTTAACAACTGAGTCAATAGCAAATTTATCAAGTGTAGGGTGAATATAGAAGTAATGTGCAAAAAGACTTTTTTATGATCATGTGCCAGCTGGCATAGGGGAAAATAAGTCAATGACAAAGGAGGACTTGGAAGATGGAGATACTTCAGAGTTTGCTAATAGAGTAAGAAAGCAAGAGTAGTGATAGTGTTTGTTTGCTGTGTTTGAGAAACTCTGACATTAAATTACAGAGCGTCCCTTTTCTTGACTCCTCCTCTTTTTATCTCTTTCCATTTAAGTATTTTTTTCTCTTTCTTTGCCCACAGTTGCCAGTACTTAGATCACTAACTCCTGTGTGTATTTAAAATGTATGGCTTTCTTCTCTCACTATGTTCTTTCCTTTAAACAACTGGTGTTTGTTTATTTTTGCTGGTTGTCATTTGAAATATCTCAGTGTCAGTTTACAAAGGCTTCTGTGTTACTTCAGTGGGTACACTGTAAGAACAGATGTGTTCACAGTGTTTGCAGTAGTGAACAGAATCCCCCAGTGAACATGTGCTGCTGGTTTGGAAGGTGCTATATGTGTAATCACAGAAAATACTACAGCAAGTAAATGGGTGACATCTCAGAGCGTGAGAGGTATCTATGTATGCAGTTCAGGGTATATTGGAAAAAAAGGAAGAGGTATTAGAAATGTTTTTGCCTTCATGTCATGAACTGAAAATGTTAGAATTAAGATAAATCCTTAAATTTTCTTATTAAGAACTCTTCTGTGCAAAAATGTCAATAGAATTGAGACAGCACTTACTGAAAGGTAAAGACTGACCTAAGACAGAATTGTATAGAATGTTCTTTTAAATGTCAAAAAGAGAACTGGAAATAATTCATAAAAAATTTTAGTCTGTGTTCTACAAATGTAAGTGCTTTTCTGTGTTACGTTGTTCTTAGTAAATCTTCTCACTCAGTGCTATGTCCCACGTTATATAATCTTTCGTTTTATCTTTTCATTCTATCATGGCACAGCATACCTAGCTAATCCATCAGAAATCCCTTTCCTTATCAGTCACTCAAGAATGATTATACTGTACAGTATGACAGCATTAGACATCACTTACCTTCCTAAACTACAGATTACTTGAGAGAAAAGTACTTTTTTGTGCGTGTGTGTTTGAGGATGTCTTGACTTCATGGCGACTTCATCCTTTGTTTTCCTTTTTTCCTGCTTTTTCCAAAGTGACTGAAGAAGGTGCATCAAAAGTTTCACAAAGATACTTTTATTGTACATATTGTTACATTTTATTTGTAGTCATCCCTTTCTGTATTATTTTTTTGCAAACTTGTGGATATTCATGTCTTCCTCCACTTTTTGTTCAGCGTAGTAATTTGACAACATAGTGATGATTTTCTGTTGTTTTAGCTAATTTCCGGTGTCATAGACAGTGCTAGCACTTTCAGATGCATCAAAGATCAGAGACCTTGTACACCCTGACAGCCTGCTTCAGTGGAGTTTTTGATACAGTAGATCACAGCTGCCTCTTTGGAAGTGTTGTAATGTATTGTGTCCTGTTTTGCTGTGGAGCTGTTAACAGATATTTGACACTAGATATTCTAGGATTCTCAACTGATGATGTACCACATGGTACAGAAATATTTGCTATTATACATTCCTTGTTAAGCCAGATGAGAATTTCAGTATTATACCTTCAATGTCATGGTGGATTCAGGACTGATTATCATGAATGTTTAGGGAATTTGCATAATTTTGTCATAAAAAGACTAGTGCAGTCTGTCATGATGGTTGATGCTTCTTACCAGGAAGACTGAAAGTAATTTTACAAAATTCAGTAAATTTCATGTATATTTTAGATGGCTTTGTCAACATTGTGTGATAGTATCAAGTAATAAGGGATGAGCAGTGATGCCCCTGGTGTTGTTAGAAGTTTGTTTTTTTTCCAGAAGAAAATATAGCAAACGTTAGGCAACCATTAAACAGCACATACTTGACTGGTGGTGACAAAGAGGTTTTATCTGCAAATGTACTTAATGATGTCTTTTTGAAAAATACCCCTTCAAAATAGTCAAAATAGAATTTGCTTTATTCTGCAGTCATTGAATGGACATACTGGGGTTTGCTAGTTTTTAGTAAACAGTTATAAGAGGGTCTGCATGAAGCACTTCTAAACCTGTCAGGCTGAAAATAGTGTATATTTCAGTGTTCAAAAGTTGTGGCGTTTCTTACCTACTCAGTGAAGAAGGCACATAATGTATATGAGTTGGCCAGGAACAGGTTTTTAGAGGAAGAATTGTCATTTATGGTAAATGAACGTGATAAGAGTTGATTATTTGCAAAGTGATAAAAGCACTAGGTGTTCTCTATATAGACTGTATCCTTCACTGTACATTTTGATTTTAAATTATTCTTTGAAAGAATTACTTTGCAATTTTTGGTGGCCATTTAAACTAAAAACAGTAAAACAAATGAAGAGAGAAGGACCCAATCTGGGGGACTCAACTTAGGCCAAAGCTAACTGTCTCTGAGTGATACTGCTTCTTATAGCTTCAGTATTATTTGCAGTGTCGCCTCTAGTAGGGTCTTCAGAGAGTTTTTGCTGTTTGAACTAAAAAGCAAGGAAGCAGTGTTGCTGCCATGGAGCACCTCTTGTTTGGAAAGATCACTTCTTTCTGCATTTCTTTCTCATATGGAGAAAGAAGGGTTTGTTCTCCATTTTGACCTTGCTGATCTTCAAGCTATGTTTGAAAAATCTCTGACTTCTTTTTGGCTTTATTCAGAAGCCTGGCGCCCAAAAAACACTGCCAAGGACAGTGCAGAAATGTATTTAAACCACGTATAGAAAGAAAATTGAAGTCCATTATAATTTTATGTTAATTTAATTTAAAGAGGGAAATAAAGTAAAAATTAGGATTATTGCTCTCCAAAGGTCACTTTATTGCACTAAGTGTTGCAAAGATTATTTTACCGATACTGCCACAATGGGGAAGATCACAGATGTACTTGTGTCTGTACTTGTGAAATTCACTGCAGTTGGGGAGTCATGATTCTCATTTACGTTCCGTAGGATATTGTATTCAGGCTGCAAGTCTCTATATTAAGTTCTATTATTAGTTAGTTTTATCCAAAGGATTATATTGGGTTTGCATAGTGCTTTTTGTGTGGTCACTTACTAATATGTCTGCACTACTTTTGCTTGCTCTTGATTTTCTTAGTGCTGAAAATCTCCCAAGTCTTTTATTAACAGAATATTTATATAGAATCATAGAACAGCCTGGGTAGGAGAGTACCTTCAAAGGTCATGTAGACCAACCCCTCTGCAATAAGCAGGGGCATCTTCAACTAGATCAGGTTGCTCAGAGCCCCATCCAGCTTGACCTCAAATGTTTCCAGGGATTTAGCATCTACCACCTCCCTGGGCAACCTGTTTCAGTGTTTCAGCACCCTCAGTGTAAAAAATTCTTCCTAATTTCTAGTCTAAATCTGTCCTCTTTCAGTCTAAAACCATTACGCTTTGTGTTAATGCAACAGGCCCTGCTAAAATGTTTGCCCCATCTTTCTTACTAGACCCGTTTCAGTACTGAAAGATCTCAATAAGGTCTCCCTGGAGCCTTTTCCAGGATAAAAACCCCGAACTCTCTCAGCCTTTCCTCACAGGAGAGGTGTTCCAGCTTTCTGACCATTTTTTGTGGCCTCCTCTGGAGCTGCTCCAACAGGTCCATGTCTTTTCTGTACTGAGGACCCCAGAGCTGGATGCACACAACTGAGGTGGAGTCTCACCAGAGTAGATGGTGAGAATCACCTCCCTTGACCTGCTGACCATATATTAATTATGGTCATAATTAAAATGAGTAAATGTTTCTGTTTGTTTATGGTTTTATGTTTTGGTTGGTGGAGTTTTTTGTTTGGTTGTTTTTTTTCCCTGATGCTGAAACCCAGCATGACAGTCTTCATCACATAGAAATGTTTTGCAGCAGAACTGTGAACTCTGGATGGGAGACTGAGGAAGCATAAAGCCCAGTGTTACTATGTAACCACTGAGTACATCAGTGATGTTCTTGTCTTCCTAATCTAAGAAACTAATTTGTTTTCCCACAAAACAAGGATGGTATAGAGCTTTTTCTTTTTCTTTTTTGTTTGTTTTGTTTTCCCTTTATTCTGCTGTTTTGTTAATGAAAATAAAGAAGTCGGTAATCTGGCCCTAGAATTCATTATTTATATTTGCAAGTCATCAGATCTTGTTTTAGTCTCTTGTTTTTTCATAGCTGTGAGCCATTCTGGCATGCCTTTAGGTTTATGACATCCTGCTGTGTAAGGATGTTTCAGCTGTGGTTTCTGGATACCTTTTCATAAGGTTCCTTTTTTTATTTTTTTTATAGTATGCTAAATTATATCATGAGCTATTAAGACAGGTTATGCATTTGTTAGTTTAAAAACATCTCTAATTATTTTACTGTGCTAAAGTATTACTGCATATATGCTTCGGGCATGATTTCTTTGCTAACAGCCTATTATGTATTCATAGGAGCAACAATACCGATTCATACCTTTGGGAATATTATTTAATTTGGCAAATAGAGTATTTTTAGTATTCATACGTTGTTTAGAGTCAATATATCCATGAAAGCAAACAGAGGAATGAATATACTGTATGTTCATATTCAGTAAATCTTTTGTTTTACTTCCATTAAAGCCCAAATTAGTTGGGCACAAATAGAAAATCTGTAGTAGCTTTAAAGTAAAATAAAATTGGTTTTGATTTAGTTCAAGTCAACCATCTCATTTAAAATTAGCCCAGAGGTCTTGTAAAAATGCTAGTAATCTAAACATAATAATGCACATTGCCCAATTGCTTCTGTATATGATATAGGTTCAGTGCTGTAATGCTTTGACAGCCCATTACTGAATGTAATGAACAGCTATTTTTAAACAGAAGAAATTCAAGTTGACAGCTTGGCAATGAAATTCAGCTAGTGGCATAATTTTTGTCATCTTCAGTATAGAGAGTGGATTTCAGTTTAGTTTAAAGAAATTTGTGTCATGGACTTTATGGAGCAAGCATTTTTTTGCTTCAGTTTACTAGATACACTTTGAAGTGCTTGAACTAAAGCTGCGTTTTGTCAAATACCGAAACCTGCACTCCTGTCAGGGTAGAAGAAGCTCTGTGAGAAGTCAGTGATTAATGAAAACAGGTTGAAGTCTTAAGGAAGAGAATGTACTAGAACTGAATTTATAAACACAAACTCACTTTTTTAGCTTTTGGTTTAGTAAATGAAAACTGTAGCTCTGTAAGCCCTTCAAGAGGGATTTAAGTGTGAGTCAATAGGAAACTAAGAGAAGGGACAGAGAAAGTAGCTGTCAAATTGCACGTATTTTGTGGTAGAAATCTATAAATTCAGGCCAGGCTCCCATCTATCATTTTCCTTATCTCAGTTGCCTACTGCATTGGGAAGTGAATAAGATTCTGATTTCTTTCTGTATGTGGGAAGTGTTTGCTCAGGGCTTTCTTCAACAGCTCGTGGTAACAGGGTATGTTGGGTTGGCATGGCAGTGTTTTGGTAGCAGGGAGGAGTGGGAGGGTGAGGGTTACAAGGGGGGCTTCTGTGGGGAGCTGGTAGAAGCTTCCACCATGTTCAATAGAGCCAATGTCAGCTGGCTCCAAGGCAGACCCACCACTGGCCAAGGCTGAGCCCATGAGTGATGGTGAAAGCGCCTCTGGGATAACATATTTAAGAAGGCAGGGGAAAACTGTGCAACAGCAACTGCAGCCAGAGAGAGGAGTAAGAATAAGCAAGAGAGACACCTCTACAGACATCTTCCAGAGCACCATACAGATTTCTGTTTCGGAGCTGTACTTCTATTCCATGTTCTGTAAGTGCACTGACGTACACCGCAGATTTGGGAAAAAAGATACGACCCCTGGATAGAGTGATTTTAATCATACTTTTGCAATATACATAACTCTGATTCTAATCAGTTCTAAAAATCACCCAGTGTCTTGCTTCCTTTCCAAAATTACTGCAGTAAAAAGACATAAGTTTTCCGCTTCTACATTAAGTGAAGTGAATCTTCTAAATAACTTTTTCTGCTGACTTCCATCTCACTTTCAACTGTTAAATCTATTTCTCTGTTTCCAGTAATCTCTGGTACCAATTCTTATGCCTTGTTAACACTTTTCTTTCTGCATTCCACGTTGCATCCAATCCCTCTGGAATAATCCCTTTCTTAAATCTCTCCTTATTCTGACACAATTCTTGCTACGTGCTATGACCCTTGCTTTTCCCATCTCTCTATTTCTGTCTGGGCTTGCCTCTGTATTCTGGAGAGCAAATAATATACTGCATTTTCATGTTTGGGTCTGCTATTTTTCATGTTATTTGGTTTTAAGAGGCTTGTTTATAAATGTGGTGTGACTGTGTCTTGTTAGGATGATCTCTATCTCTCTGATACACCTGATTCAAGTCTTTTGATGCTTTAGCAAGTGGTGGCAAGTTCTCTGGTGCAAGTGGATAGCTTGTATGAATGCCAAAGTTTCCTTGACCAAATTCGGGCTCGGAAATGCTACTGATGTTTTAATTTATGGATTATTATGCTTACTTACTTATTTTTGTGAATTATCATTCCAAATGTGCCCCCTCCTTTCAGAGTGAACAGGGTATACCCAGTCTTTTCTTAAAAGAGTATGGAGTAAAGCGGTAATAATCAATATCCAGAGTTCCTAATGATACCAAGATACCCTACAACTCCTTCAATTAAGTTACTTCAGAAAGGTGCTGGTTTGGGGTATTTTTTTTCATACACAATTTTGCCTGCCGATCTAATAGCGCTTTCACTCGGGTATGACAAACTGCAGAAGACCGTTCCTTTGTGGAACGTTACTTTCCATGGGAATCCCCTCATGGTATGTTGGAAAAGAATGCTGAGGAATGCTTGGTGAGAAGGGGCCTGTGACACAGCCAGAAAGCTCATTTTGCAGTGCTACTGTTTATCAGTTCCCACAGGGTTTGGGAAGAAAGGGCAGACTGTTACAGAGCTATATAATAATTAAGGTGGCATGTGGGGATGATTTAATAGGATTGTCATTTTAATTTATCCTTCTGTGAAATGCCCATTAATCACCAGCTAGTCTGTTTTCCTTTTTTTTTTCCTTTCCTTTTTTTTTTGGATAGAAATTTGTTTTGAAATATTTTGAATTATGTGAAATTCAAGGAAGACCAGATTTTAATTTCTCATTTATTTGTGTGTGCAGGTTGGCTGACCCAAAGAAATTATTACATAGAAATGATGACAAGACAAAACAAATGTGATAGTTTTCCTCCCTTGGCTCTTATTTTAAGCACTAGAGCTCATACTCATTTTTCTTTTAAATATTTGGAGATCTCTCTGACCCCATAATACAATGAAATCCCCATGTTAGTGCTTGGAAAAAAAAAGTGAAGGCCATATTTCCAATGTATCTCCCTGCGGTTCTCTGTGGGTTAGGTTTCTACATCATGTGGAGTACTATAGTGTGTACTAATTGGCACCCTTGTTGATAACCTCAGTTGAAAGAGCAAGGATTAAGAACCAAATTGCAACCTCCCTGAAGAAAATCTTTAAAAAGAATAGTTAACTGCATTTGTCTTCTGCGTTTGTCTGAGGTTCTCAGGGGAATGAAACATATACTCCTCCCATTTGCATTCAAAGACATGAATATACAGTGTTTAGTGAGGAGTGTATAGAACAGGCTACCTGGGAATGAAAACTACTTTATCTCTGAGAGGTTCATAAGTGCAGAAGTATTTCAGTATATGGCGGAATAGGTGGTTCACTGAACCTCATTCTTCAAATGATTCTTTATTTCATCAGAGTTTAAATGACAGTGTATGGGAGATAATTCTACATATGTGTTAATCCTGCTGAACTCTTTTCACTGGAGAACTCTAGAGGTTTTGTTTTTTGTCTTGAGTTACAGCTTATTTAGGGTTTAGAGGCCACCTAGTAAAACACCTCATGCTGTGGCCCCTAGTGTAGTAGAATTCTTAAGTATGTCCTTGAACTACATTAACAGTTTCTTAAGGTTTTGTTAGTATGACTTAAACAAGTATATCTTTCTTTCAAAGCCGACAAAGACTGACCAAGATTGAGGAATGGATGATGGTTAATGAATGAAAGTATTCTGACCACATTTTAGTTTTGCCCTCTCATCTTAGACAAGGTGTAGTAACACCATGTGCTTGTAAAAGCTTTTGATCAGAGGAACTTAGCCAGTGAATCCTATACTCCTTAACGCACTACTTTGAGTGGCCTAGCACTTCCCCTCCACCCTTCCTTACCAAGCACCAACGTGTTCATGGAGTCCATCTCAGGTGTGAATGGCTCAGCAGTAATTTACTGTGTTGGTGTGTGAAGGGAAGAATCTAAAGCAAAGGACAAGTGAATATAAAGAATCAGAAATGAAAGCTACTACATTAGATAGGTTGGTTGTATAATAATCCAAAGCTATCAAATGTGCAAAACCATTTTTGGAATTTATTTCCTCTTTCTTGGGAACTCTGCCTTTCTAAGTAGACCCTGTGCTGTTACTCTTCAAAACTAATACTCTGGTTATGTCTGCTCCTGTGAAACAGCTTCTTAATCATTCTTTTCAGCATCTGCTATAATCATAGCACAAATCCCTATTATGATGGGTGCATTACTCATTTTCTGTCTGTCTTTAAAGAGCAAATACCAGCACTGCTTAATAGCCCAACAAACAGTTTTGCTGGAGAAGGGCTGTTATCCATCTGCCTTACACTATCCTTGTACCAATCTACCACAGGGTAACTTTACTGCTTTCATTTGGCCTTCCTACTTCTGTAGACCTCTGCAAAAGTAAAAGTGTCTGCATTCTGTTAAGAAAGTTATAAAAAAAACTATGGCTGATTGTAGTTATTTGGAACAGTGTCATATTCTGAAGCAAATATTGTCAATACAGGGAAGTCCTCATTCACAAAACGTGTGTAGTAACAATGGAGTTTTGCCCTAAGGAGCACATACAGACATTCATTTGGCCGGGTGTAGTTCAGTTCTTTACTGCTTTCCATTTTGTTATTAATTCTTTTTTTTGTCTTTCTTTTGTCTTTTTTTTTTGTCTTTTTTTTTTCTTTTTATTAATGAATATCAACACTTGGGAAGCTATTTTTAAAGCAGTTTGTATGTCCTGATATACCATGAACTTCTGAAGAACACGGGTTTTTTTAGTTACCCTGATATGTATATTTTAGTTAGACTTGATAGGTATATTTTAATTTTGCCCTCGAAAAAAGGAGTATGTCACTACCAGGTTTGGTTTTCCTCATGTTTTCATCTCTGCATAAGTTAGAAATGTTTCTTAAATGATCTTGACAAAGCCATTAACTTAGAGCTGCTGATAAACCCATAAGGTTTCAAACCCAAAGCACAAAGTCATTCTGTTCTGACTATTTGAAAGCAAGAGCGAGCACTGTCAAATCTCTGCCTACTTGCATGTCCTGCATAAACATGCTCACTGAAGAAAAAGGAGGATTGCCCTGTTTAGCTGGAGGCCAGCCAGCTTCACAGGTTTGCCTGTGCTGCAGGATCACTGCAAAAAGGATATCTTGTCCTCAACACAAGTGTTCTCTTAATGTACACACATTTTTAAAGCTTACTGCCACTTCCTCACGTTACCTTTTCCTCCCTGCCACTGACTGAGTTACCAGTGCACCAACTCTCTTTTTAGTAAGAAATGACAACTTATGAACTAGATTTCAGTTGGGCTTTCCAGTAACCCGTCATTCATTAATATTGATGGGAGGGTGGAAGGGCTGGGGTGTCAACCTGAGGAATGTTCCTTCATAATTTTGGCATCATAACATACTTATTTTTAAAACTGTGAAATTATGTATGTATTTTAGGTGCATAGTGCAAGTATGGATAGAATTGCTTTTGTTTTGGTGGAAGTATGTTGGACTCTTTGGCCAGTCTGACTGACCATACCTTATGAAATGGTTCACATTACTGTTGCTTGACCAATTTTTTTCTCTTGAATGCTTTTGCCTCCATGCAGAAAGAGGGTCTGGTTAATGCCTAATTAGAAAATGTTTAAATCCATGCTCAGAAGAGCAGTGTTTATGTTGCCATCTATAATGGCTCTTTGTGCTTTCTTGAATTTATTGAAAAATGCAAAAATTGAGACAATTATTTATCTACATTTTGTGAAATAACATGAAGTGAAACTTTAGAAACTGTTTTGTAGTTGTCTTTTATACTGTTTGGTGAAGGTTGAATATTCATGTATGTTTGTTGCAGTGATTATGTTTTGTTGCTAAGTAGTTTGCCATGGCCTGAAGTCTGCTGATGGTTTGCTTTGTTTCAACAGATTTTGTGTCAAGATGGTTATAAAAATCATGCCTTAAAGTTTCAAGTTTCTTTCTGTTTGGATGTGGTGATTTCACTGAGTGATTACAACAGTATTCTTTGTCTTAATGCATAGTGTTCAACTAAAGCAAAAATACTTAAACCAATATGTTTTGAATGTTAGGATGCTGAAATTTCCCTGAATGGCTTCTGAGCAGAATCCAAACAGCATTTTAAAAAGGTCACACTGAAAAAATAACATCCAAACCAGTAACAGCCTGCTCACCGCCATCCCCAGTGTTTAATCAGCAGTCTTTTTAGCTGATAAAGTCTTGACTGATTTTTTTTCTCCTACTTAAGGCCATTCTGGATATACTCACTAAGTGGACCTAACAGTACTAGTATATTTTATGTTAGCAAGTCATGATAGAAAAGTGCTTGAAGTTCAGGGGGCATTTGTCTCCTTTCTCACAAATTCATTTAAGTACTAGTCTTGCCATAGCTTTAACTGGGGCAGACAACCATACAAATGACTTGAGATAAAATGAAAATAATGGACTGAGCTGGGTGCCGGGGGTGGTAGTTACACTGCATGCACATCAATAAGCATTGAGTGTTATTCTATGCTAATGTAAGCCTGATGGATCAGCTTTCGCTTTTAGCCTAGAGGACCATTAAGCACTAGAAGCTGGGTCAAACTGATACGGTAAGGCAGACATACCCTAACGGTTGGCAACAGTAGTTAAGAAGCAGTAATTTGCTATGTATGAGACTAATGTTTTTTAAAATCTTCCTGATCAGAACAAAGATCAGAGAAGGGATAATACATCTTTGTTTAATGTTCTTTGGTAAATTTGATTCATTTTGGGAAAAAAAACACTGAGATGCAAACATGAATAAAGCATTGATCAGTTCTTTTAGAAACAGTTAATTTATCATTGTATGTTACAGAACAGCAAAGCATTGCATATGATTTTCAACAAAGTAAGGACATCCTCATAGGTTAATATTGCATAATTAAGATAGGTGATGTATTTATTAATTGATTTAAAATTAAATACAATTTAATTGCTCCTAAATTTTCTTTATAGCCCTGAAAATATTAAAATATAACTCAAATTGATTGAGTTATGAAAATATGATGAAGGTAAATTGGAAGAAACATCACTATTTATGTAGATCTGATGCTGAAGAGAATTTTGTCCTTGACATCACCAGATAATGATAATAGTGTTATCTTTATTCTGTTTTGCTTATACCTAGGCATTGTTGCCTCAGATACCGATACTGCTTAAGAAGCTGGCAAGGTTTAGCTGAACATACATCTAAATTTAGAAGTTTTTGTTTACCATCTGTTCTTTAAAATGTTTTTATTAATAATTTTTTCAGATTTTATTGCATGTATACAGCTGCTGCATGTAGGGCTTTTGATAACCAAAATCACACTGGCCATGCTGATGAATATTAACAAAAATCAATATAATGTGTTAAATAAGGTATACGGCTGTTCAGTTTCAAAGACGTACCGAGAAACTACCCTATAGTTAGTTTAGGCTTTGATCTTTTTGCCTCACTGGTGTAGCCTCACCCACCCTCAGCTTAGCTTTGTTGAGGCCTATTCACATTTTATGCTGTCTGGGCCACGGTTTGTGGTGCATATTGCGTTTAGTGTACCTTCTGTTGGGAAGATTTTTTTTCCTCTTTGCTAGTACAGCACAGCTTGGTGAGGAAAGATGAAGTGGTCCATTATAGTAACACCCTCTGTAAATTTAGGAGACTCCTTTTGTTTGTCGGGAAGTAGGGAGACCTCTTATATAACAGAGATACAGCAATATTGCCTTCTCCACTGGGTAATTCAGATGGTGGCTAAAGAAATATGTGGGTTGAAAACTGGGGAATCTGTAATGTATCTGAGTAAGAAGACATGGCTTCAGATTATCCAGCCTTCAAATCATCTTCATGTTATCTGTGTAATACAGAAATAATAATTGTTTCCTATCTTGGATCTAGAAATAAAATTTTCTCTATTTCATCAATTAGAGCATTCCCAAAACTTGTAACAGATGATTTAAGGTGTAGGGGCATAAGCAATGTGTAAGCAAGGCTAATTTGTTTTCTTTTCCACATATTTGAGGACTACTTATGTTGGGTTTTTCCAAAGCCAACAATGTTAGCTGTAAGCGTATCTTGCATAAAGTATCCTTTAGACAGTTAGCCTTTCCTTTAGCAATTTCTTTATTTTTCCTCTAGTTTTTACATATCATGATTAAATGTAACAGCTTTTTCTTTTCCGTCATGATGCTTTTCTGTGTATGAATTATTTTTGGTTGTGTCATAAACTTGTTTGAAATTCAGCACGTATTGAAAAGAAAAACCTCAACCAGCAATATTTCTTTTGCTCCAGGCAAAATTTGTGTTTGGAGGTTTTTCCCTTCAGTGCCTGGCTAGCCTTGATGTTTTATGTAGAGGCATTGTTAGAAGTTGGTTTGGTATAGCATAATCTTATTGATTGAAATCTGTTTACTTCCCTGACAATGAATATAGGAATTTATCATTTAACTGTCACTTAATTAGAAGAATATGTGTAAAAAATGAGAGTTATAAAACACCAATTCATAGAATACAGAACATAAAAGGGTAATCGGGTTGGTTTTTTTTCTGTTTTGGGGCATTAAAAGAAAAATGCTGTATTGAGATAGTTAGATAGATGCCTATTAATTGCTGCTCTCTTCTTGTAGCAGGGGTGGTACTCTTGTACTATGTGTAAAAAGGCGAGATTAAATCATTACAGAATGGAAGTAAAATTCCAGAAATTAGCAATGTTGACAAAATTTTAAGGGGGGAAAAAAAAGACCCAACAGACCCCAAACTTAGGATTTCTTCTTATTTCTAGGGCATTAAGAAAGGGGAAAAATAGTAAATACTGAAGAATTCAGCATGTCTGTGATACTGCAGAATGTACGGATTTTTCTTGTGGTTGATCTGTTGTCAATGGAAAAATTTCAGTCATTCTTAGATAAAAGATGAGAATGAAAGGAATATGCATGAAGGGTTGGTCTGTATCACAGTTACAGGCCTTTTTGCATTTTCTGAAGAAACCCAGCAGCAAGCAACAGTTTCAGAAAATGTATCATGCCCATTTAACTAAAGGCAAAAGCAGACCTCTATTTCCTGTCCAAATTAGCATCAGAAGAGAGCATTAATCTTGGGTAGTTTTCTGTGAGTTTAGTGAAAGGTGAAAACGTAGATTATTTCTTTTGTCCCTTTCTAACTAAAGCAGCTTGGCAAATATTGTGTTAATCTTTGAAGAAACCTGTACCCAAAAGAGAGAAGACCATTTTGGACTGTTTGGAATCTCAGGAAAATTGTTGGTGGAAACTTCAAATGATTCTTTATCTGCTCAGGCTGCACTTACTCTTCTTCACTTCATCCCTGGTGGATTGGCTTTTTGGCTTGACTTTTCAGCTTGAGTTAGCTACCTTGACAGTAGTTAGCAAAATCATTATACTAAGCACAGGACCACCCATTCAAGATGACACAAGTTTAGATGAACCTGAACTTACTGTCCAAAATGTCAGATACAGTTCCCTATATCCACTGCTGTGTTAAGTAAAGACCAAGACTGCAGCCATGGAGAACTGCCATCACAAGAACCAGACAAACTGGAAACCATTGTCTCCTCATTTGGTTAGGTCCCAAACATATATTGAAACTATTTTAAAATTAAGAAAGAAATGGTACTGAACAATGGTGCTAAGTCATATTGACATTTTATTCCTGAGTAAAGAGTCATCGTAAAATGAAATTAAATCAGATCCTTTGTGGAATAGGACTATGCTATGAAGAGAGATGCATTCTTTCTAAGGGGGAGATGATACCAGGTGAGCTAAAACCTCAGATGATATCAGTTCTTATAAACTTGAGCAGGGGACAACTTGCTTAGGAAAAGGTCTCAGATGCTACAGGTGACAAAGCTGATTAAGATTATATGTAGTGATGGGGAATTCCAGGCATATACCTAACTTGTCATTCCAATATAAATTGGTGACTTAGTGAATTGACTCTGGGTCAGATCTCTCATTCATTATCATGACCTGTTGTCTTGGTGATTGGCTGGGAACAGACTCGAAGGCGACTAAGACTTTTAGGAGTGACACAGAACTTTGGAAGCTGCATCCTGAATTGCCCACAAAAAGGAAAAGAAAGTGTGAATGCTTTGGATATTGCAGTGGAAGAAAAGAGGTTAGAGAACAGGAAGAGCTTGCATTAAAGCGTTAGGGGTTTTTATGTTGACCTGCAGTATTAACAGATTTTGAAATTGTGCAGGGAAGTGCAGATTAATTCCCACCATTTACTCTGATGTTTAGGAACTTCCTAATAATTTGGTTTTAACAAAAATGAGAGGGATTGGGAGGAGTGAAGTTCATCCTGGACTTTTCATCTTACAGGAAACCCCAGTTAAAGGGCAGGCTTTTCCCACTTTTAGTTTGTTTGAATTAACATTAGTTTGTTTGAATTAACAGAAGAACCAGAAAAAAAAATGGGGAGAGGGGCAAAATAATTTAGATCATCTGTAATGTATACAGAAGTCATAAAAGCAGCTACTATGAATTGTGATGGGGAAACAGATATTAATTGAAACTTGTGAATTGTTACATAGAAACGTTACATCATAAATTCAGAACTTTTATATTTAACAAGAATTTGGAATAGTTTGGTAAAAAATTGGGAAACCAGTTGCTGTTTCTCTTTGAGAGAGAGTTTCTGAAGGGGAGGACAAGATACATGAATTGTGGCATGCAATTGATGTTTAAAATGGGATTGAAAAAGTTTAGTTTACAATTCATTATGTATTATGAACAGGTGTCTTCATAAGACATTTAAAGCCTTATTTCTTTTTCAAGTTACTTGCATTTTCAAGTCAGTTGAAGGGACCTGCAGCATGTGAGTACGATGTTAACAATGTGTGTTTTCAGCCCATTTATTCTTTTAATAATTTTGTGCAGTATGTTAATAGATGTAGTTTACTTTTAATGTGTTTTCTGTAATGTCCTTATGTTAAGTAAATGGAGAGATTGTAGGAAATAATTGACTTTGCGTATTGTATTTTTTTAATTGTTTTGTCCCTTTGAAGATAGAGGGCTTCCTAATCACATCAAACTATTAGTGATGACCTGTTCTTGTAAAGTAAGTCAAGTAATCATACCCGCATTATTTAATTACAGGATTTCAGTAGAAAAATAAGAGACTACAATGGCTACAGGAGGTGAATAACAGGAAGGGAAATAAAATAGCTTTCTGCTTCTTGAAGACTGGATTCCAGTCAGATTCAACTGGGGACAAGTGAATGGTTTCACCTGTCAGTGTGGCAGGATTTTAGGACATGTGCAGAACTGAATCTATGATTCTGGAATTTTGCAGAATTGTTAAGTTTGATTTGAAGAGGTCCAGATTTGGTCTGCCTGGGCTATAAATGCAAGACAGGAAACATTTTGAGAGCGAGGTAGATTGTTCAGACAATGCTGAATATAATTACTAGTTTATACCTAGAAATGTGATAGTTCATCTAAGGGCATAGAAGTCCTGTTATAGGTTATAATGTTCATGACATACCCAGTTACTGAATGCTTAAGCACCAGGTTACCTATGCCAAATTTGAGCTGTGTATGATCAGTGATGCGCAAGCTGCTTTAAATACAGAACGTTATCTACATAGTCAAACACTTTTCCTTGTACAGCAGCAATGAGTACAATAATATAATTACTTACCCACTTACTCAACTAGCATAAGTTGCAGGCAGATGGTCAACAGCAAGCTGAAGATGATTATATAGTAAACCCACTGATCTCTATAGGACATCCCAGGGCGAACATACAGGCCAAGTATGAAGATTTAGATGATCAAAACAACTAGAGAATGAAAAAAAAGCTGAAATGTGATTGGGTGACTTAATACAGGGTTATCAGAAGTAGGAACACTTCCTATATAGTTAAGTATAACCATCTGTTTTTTGAAAGGAAAGAAATTTCCTGGTCCACATATGATTCTAAAAAGGTGTTTCAAACCACTAGGAATACCTGTTTTTAAGGCTTGTGAGATTGTTCTTACAAAACACTTGGTTTTGATTGAGTAATATCTGGAATAGGTTTTTGGTCTCCAAAATTAGAGAGACATCAAGATGACAGGTCCAAACCATGCCTTACTATAGTAATGTAAAATTTTAAAGCAATCTCTGTTCCTAAAACACAGGCAAACAGGAGCTGTTGTAAAATTACAGGTATTACTCACAGAAAAGCCTTGATTTATTTGCTAGATTTCTCTGCTCTGCCTAAATAGGTAGCAGGTTGAGGAAAAGATTTCCTTTCCTTGGAAAATTAACTTTAAAACAAGAGTTTTCAGTTTGTTTATTCTCCAGCCTGGAAGGGAATTAATCTAATAATGATAATTAAAACAAAATACCTGTGGGAGAGCGAAAAGAACCTTAGGCTGTGGTGTTCCAGCCTTTCTCTTTCTTAAAACCAAATAGATTTATTTGATCAAGTGAGTCACTTTGTTTGTATTTTGGGGGTGGGGTGGGTGTATTCTAATGCAAGCCGGAGAGGCCAGGGAGCGGTTCCATAATGTCAGCCTTGTGGAGAAGAGTAGTATCTCGTTTTTCAGCAGTACGTAGCGTGTGTATCAGCCTCATCCAGTGCTTGGTCTAACTGCCCATTGCTCTCTTGCACCTTTCGCTGGCCTTGTGCTGCTGTCCTCTGTCTTGTGTGGGGTAAAACAGCTATGTGTTGTGGAGATAGTACATTAAAGGAAAAACACAGGTTTTGGTGGATTAGCTTTTCATTGATCTTGCTGTGCAGCCCAGTATCACCAAAACCAGTGCAGAACTGGCGGTAGGAATATATGGTTTACACCAGAAATGCAGAGGGTAAGAAGAGGAGGGAAGCCTCTTCTTTGGGCAGCGAATCACCATTAAATTGGGTTACATCACATAAAATTGCATCTCAAAATAGTTTATATCCCTGAAAGTAGAATGCCTCCTTAAGGCAGGAGACCCAGGCTCATATTTGCTCTGATTCAGGCAGAGAAAAGTCTCAAAGCTTGTGAGATTCAGCAGTACAGTTAAGCTAGTCTAATGTTTATCTGTGCCCAAAGGGAGCTTCTTCACTCCTTTCTACAAACTCCCATCCTGGCTGCATTTCCACCACTTTCCTACCTACCAGCCTGGCATGTTCTGGCTCCACATCAGACTGTACCGAGGCAGAATAGGAGTGGGAGCTGTTAATTTTTTTGTAGGTCTAGTGTTGTAAACCTAATCAGAGGACAGTCACTGATGGCATGCCTTAGGCTTTTGTTTTCTTCCAAAGAAAATGGAAGTGGAAGTGGAAAAATGTGTCAGCCTATGAAGTGAACTGAATTGTGCTTTATGGCACTAACGCAGTCATTTTTTGTTAATTAAAAAGCAAACTTGGAAACCAAGATTGAAGGAGAGCTTTCCCTCACCACTGGAAGAAAGGCTGAGTGCTTCTTACACAGCTCCTAGGTGTTCAGGCAGTGGTGAATGACCAGATACATACTCACGTCTGCTTTTTTACAGTATTTGATTTTCCTTGTAGCTCTGTTGTCATTAAGACCTGGAGGGGATACATAGAGAACAAATTGGGCTGTTGTTTGTGCCCAATCAAAGAGATACTGGTGTCTTAGGAATGTTTCTCCAATATTTTCTTATGTTTCTTTCCTGTTTTTGTTATTTCTTTTAGGTACTGTGTGTTCTGAATAGTATTGATTCCTGTATCAAACACCAGTAGCTACATCTATGTTTTGCAAAACTCTAATAATGCCCCTGTTTTAAGACCTTGTTCTTATATTGTGTTCTTTTTAATCTGCTCTAATCAAACCTATAGCAGAGTGATATGTGGCATTCAATGTCTGCTTAGCTTTAATCTCCCCATTAATGCTGCTCCTCTTGGAGAGCTGCGCTCAGTATTTTATTTATTTTGATAATGTGTGCTACTTGACAGAGTGAATCTCTGTTATGAGAGTCTCTTTGCTGTAATGTTACTTCACCTAGGCTTCTAAATACATTAAGTCTAGTTTAAATTTGCCCTCTAGCTCTGGCCTCATTTTGTTACCCATGCCAGTCTCTCAGACAGTAAAGAATAATGCCTTTATGCATTCAGGTAGAATTATGATCCCTAGGATTCAATGTAGAGGGGTTAGAGGCTGGAAGAGAGCAAAGTGACGTTTTTGTGAAATAAGGTATTTCTAGTCTTTCTGATTAAAGGGAAAACTTACTTTGTCTTCATTATCAGTCAACAAAACTACACTGACTTTTTGCACAATTGCTTGGTTTTTAGTGAAGTCAGATATGTTGATTTGAGAAATCTAAACAGTAAACGTTAGTGCTTTTCCATGGGTATGTATGCACATATGTTTGCGTGCATCTTACTAAGTCTGATATTACTTGGAACTGTCAAGTTGAATGTATTTTAATGTTTTCACGTTCCTCTTTGAAAGGTCACTCTGATGCAACACTGGTGTGTCTGATGAAGGTATTACCTAAATAGAACCAGTCTTACCCTACTTACAGGTTTCTCAGTTTTATTTCAACTTATGCTTTAGAAAGAAACTTGTTTGGCTCGGAGCCTGCTAATATGTCACAGCAGATAGCATTCTGTTAACAACAGGGGAATTTTTGTTTTTCTGCAAAATTGCATTTATTGAACTGAATTAAGAGTTTAGGGGCTGCAATTTCCTCTCCCAAATCACCTTGCTACTACTTAGCCTCCAGGCAGAAGTTGGAGTTTGTTGTAGGGAACATGGAAATGCTTTTAAAGTAATGGCTTTGAGGTAAAACACTAAGCAAAAGTGGGGACACCTGCTGTTAATAAAAGTGCCTGCACATTCCGCAGACTTACATTCCCGGTAGAGGGAACCGCTGAGTAAAATCCTGAGCACTCTTGTGGAGATCCCATAGGTGGCAGCAGTCACTGCAATTTAGGAGGGTAACAATGGAGTGATTTATAGGTACCAGAATAAAGATGTCACAGCTCAGCTAATGGGATCTTTCTAGGGAAAAGTGCTGCTCTTTGAAACGACCTAAGTGAGAAGAATGCCACTTTATTATTTTAGTTTGCTTTTAAGGTTTGACTGGCTCTTTTTCTGTAAGTTATATTTTTAATGTTGCTCCCAAACAGGTTTTAAGGGAGCCAGGATTTTATAGTGCCATGCTGTGAAGTACAGTTTTTTGAACAGCTAGAGGGAAAGACCTGATGGGAATTTGAAAGAAGAACAAACTCTTGTTAATTCTGATGCTAGGATTACAAATTCTGTGTTACCATAAGCTTTTGTCTTATAATCCGGAGATTTAAGGGCACAAAGTAAACAATCTTGCTTTCATTTTGAGAAGCCTGGCTGAAACCAGGTTGTTTTTTCTTAATTAAATACATATTTGGTTCAGTCTTTGATAATACAGTTGCTATACTTCAAATTCCCTGCATGAAGAAGCCTCAGAACTGAGGTAGCACAGTCACTGAATCATTTTTGCTCCCTAGAGGGAAGGGGAGAAGCTTGCTATTTGAACTTCATGAACAGAAGAGCTTAGTTAAATTACCCCAAATGAATAAGTATGTGCTGCTTGTAAATGTATTGTACTGTGTATACCACAGGGCTAGTAGCTATCTTGTTTGCATTTTTAACCTAAACCCACACCTTTTATAAGAGACAGGTGAACTGAATTTGGTCTTTTTTTCTTTAGAAGTACCACCACAACACAAGGAATGTCATGCCCTGCTGCTGAAAATATAGTTGCTTGGGTTTTTTTTTTCCTTTATGTTTTTATGAGGCAAAGTATTTTACCCATCAGTTTTCTCAAAATGTGTTGAAAATCATTGAAGCTCATCTCTTACTAGTTTTAAGAAATGAGTACAATCACCTCATTCATTCATCAGTTCAAATCAAGTGGTAAGAAGTGGGCTTTCTAATAAGACAATAAAACAAGAAATAAAAAGTGTTTATGCCTTTATCAGTGCAGATCTCTTCTGGGTGAATGCATTATTGTACCCTCCTACGTATATAAATACATTCTGCTTAGATGGAACATTTGCCTAGCTAGCATTTTTCACTGTTAAAGCCTTCACCTGTTCTCTAGGACAGGCTCTCATGCAGGTGCTATAAAATGTTGGGAACTCCTCCATGTTAGTAGTTTGTGCAATATCACCAGAAGATAAAATTTCAAACAGAGGTATCACTGAATCCCTTTTGCAGGTAAGAAAGTAAAAATAAATCTCTTTTGTTCTATGTTTGACAGTCTTACTGTGCTGAAGCTGTTAATTTTATTACATTGTAAAATGTAACTGCAATTTGGGGTTTGTTTCAATATGTCTGATAGTCCTATGTTAAGTCTGTAGAAATTATTTTTTTCAGTAAAAAAGTGAGGTTTTTAAATAGGGAAGTAATACATATTACCTTATGCACTGAGACTTTCAGCTGGTGTGTTTCTAAATCACCAGTGAGATAATAAATTATTTCATATTGCCTTTGAAGTTCAGCTGTTTTCAGTGAATTGTCTAAGTAGAATCAGTCATCAATCAGGGGCAGAATTAATATATAGCTTTGAAATAGTCCTTAAAACCTCTGACAAATGTTTTACAGAAGGAGACAGCACTGAAGCAATTTTTCAGTCAAATCTGGTTTGACATGTTTGTGGCAGTAGCTCTGTTTGTCAGACTTCTAGGGGCCTGCTGTGTGAACCAGGTGAGCTGGATCAGGACCTCTCCATTGGTTTTGTCTTCTTACAAACCCTAGTGCATACATATCATTCCTCTCTTACTGAGAGACCAAAAAAAGCACATTTGAAAATGTTTGAAATGGTGAATAAAACTTTCCAAATACTCAAAACATTAATTAATTGCTGCTCAGCTTTTCTACCATGTTGACAGTGACTATAACTGACAATATTTTAGGGTTGTTAATTCTCATTGATCATTTTCTTCATTCTTCTTCTTCATGTTGTCAATTGTTCTTTGCTAAATATTATCCAGTAATTACCCCAGTAAGCAGCATTATGTTAATAACAAATTGATCCAGAACTTCCCACAAAAATCTGTTTTATTTTTCCTTTAATTCTTCAGTGTAATCAGTGTCAGGAAACAGAATAGTTGTTGCTGTGTGCTTTGTTCTTCATATGAATGTCAATCACTTGCTTCTCTGCACCTAGGAGAGTTTTAGTTTTGAGAACTATAAGCATATGACTTGAATCCTGTAGAGTATTAAAAACATTTCTGAGAGGTGATGAACTCTCAGCTTACGTTAGCGTAAGCAAGCAATTTGGCAGGTGGGAGCAGCAGATCATTAGATCAAAGCAGCTGGTGCTAAGTCTCATATTGCTCTGTAGCAGTGTAGTTGAGGGATTTTACCTTGGACCAGTTTTAGTTTGGACTTTTGGATGAAATTCCCCCACCATAGGTGTGACTTGAAGTTGTTCAAGTGACCAGTCATTGGTTTGGACCCCATTGTCTTTATTTGATGCAGACCTGGAGTGGAGCTTCTGACTTGAGTCTCCTCTGGAAAGAATCCAAGCTGATGCACCAGTACTCCTCCAATAAAGGTGACACAGTTGTGCTGAGGACAACTGGGAGGTTCAGTTCACTTAAACCAGAGTGTGTATGTAGGTGCAGCCTCAGAATTCCCAGTGCACACAGAATGCTCCAAAGGACTGAAAAGCTTGGTGATTCGGAAAGTATTGGAAGGAAAGAATTGCTACCTCTGCAAAGTGATCTTGGAAATCAAAACACTTTTGGAGGAAAAAGCCCAAGAGGTTAACATTACATTTGAATTTAACCTGTAAATTCTGATGTTCAGAGTGCTATTGCAGGGATGTTACATAATCAGTTTTAAGCAGTATGATTGCGTTTGCTACATTTTTGATGTATAAATCCAGGGAAGGCTCCAAGCGCTTTGCAAGAATGCATAAACTGCTGTTCGGATTATCACTGCGAGTTGACTTAGCAACTTTTCACTGCTTGTGTTGTGGTGTTATAAGGGCCCTTCCTCTCCTGCCCTTTGTTTTAGTACCCTCAACATGTTTTGTAGATTTCATGCATCCCTTATTGTTGCCATCGACTCTGTGCACCAAAGATGCTTTTATTGCATGAGAGCTGATGTGAATTACTGTCTTGCGTAGAATGCTGGTGGAAATAGAAAGCTGGACAAGGTCATCAGCAAAGGGGTATGAGTGTAGTTTCTCTGAACTATGCTCCAGGAAGCATATCTTGTTTCCAAGAGTAAGGCAGTTGTTTAGAGTTGGTGCTTTCACTATGAAAAAGTAAATTCTCTTTCCTGTCCTTGTACAGCTTCTTCTACATTGTCACCCATAGGGGATGTCTCTTGAATGACCTTTTATTTCAGTTCTGCCTATAAGAAATTAGCTTAATGGGACTAAGGAATAAAATTACAATGTTTCTTTATTTGGAAGAATATATTTCACTATAAAATTTATGGGTTTATATCTCTCTTCCTCTAACTTTATAGTTAATGCTATATACCCATTACTGCCTGTAACACGCACTCCATGTCTTCATGTTTGTTTGGACAGTGGCCATTATAAGAACGTAACATCCCCTGTACAGTATCAGATCAAAGGTCTGAAATGGTCTCTTTTTCTGAAGAGGTTATTGGTAATGCTCCAGGAAGGAAAAAAAGTCTTCTGTGAATCTGTGATTTAGGAACTTTTCAGTTAAAGATGGTGCCTGTGTTACTGGTTTTAGTAGTTTTAATTACAGAATCATAGAACCAACAATCAACTATGTTGGAAAAGACCTTTAAGATTATCAAGTCCAACTGTTACCCCAGGACTGCTGAGTCCCCCGCTAAACCGTATCACTAAAGGCCTCGTATAGACTCAGTTTTTGGACTGTTCCAAGGATGGAGATTCCACCACTTCCTTGGGAAGCCTGTTCCAATGCCTGACTGCCCTTTTGGTGAAGAAGTTCTGCTTAATATCCAGTCTAAACCTCCCGTGGCAGCTTGAGACCGTGCCTCAGGGGTGCGTCATCCGTAAATTGTCTAAATACTCACTGGTTTTATTTGCACATCCAGTTGTGGGGCATTCCTTATTTAACTCATTTAACTTATACTAGGAATTACATACAAGAGGAGTTTCCCAGTTTTGTTTTACATTGCTGCTATTTAAGTATGTTTCTGAATATAGATTAATAATAAATAAAATTGAAGCCCCTACAGAAATATCACTCTTGTGTGCACCTTACTCAAATGAGAAATTCTTACAATCACGAGTGTTTATTTCTCCCTGTGCTGAGACACTGTGTATAACCACAGAAAGAAACGTTAGTTTTCCCAAGAGTATTGTGTTTCTTCAGTCCTGTAAATTGCAATTACTGGGACACAGCAGCAGCATCCATCCTCCAGAACTCAGTGCTTATTGTGTTCTCTTTGTACCACAGACAGATCCCAGGATGGCTGGGATCTGCCTTTCAGAATTCCAGTGCTCTGGAAAACAGCGGTGCTCTGTTTTTACTCCTTCCTTTTCTTCTTCCTCCTGCAACACATCAGGTTCTGGCAAGAATGTTTTATAGGGCTCATCCCAAATTGACATTGGTTAAGGTAGTGGCTAATAATTTGGGAATGTCTGAAAAGAAATATAAGGGTGTTTATGCTGTGTATGTTTTTATTAAGTTTGGGACCTATACATATGATGTAGATCTATTTCTTAGTTTGTAAAAATTACTCTATTCTGCATACTAATAATAGATTGTTACACTTCCAAAGATTTTTCCCCTTTAAGACATTCCTGTTGGTTTTAATTTTTTACATTATTTCCATTTTTTTCATGTGTTTTCAGATGTAAGTTGCCCAGAAAAGCCTTTGTGTTACTGATTGCTTTATGTACATCAGTTCCATTTTTTTTTTCCTTTGCAGACACAGTGGAAATGCTTTAATATCTCTGGTTCAGATCCCATTCCTTTTCTCCTAGAATTTGCATTGCCCTTGTGGACCTCTCCTTTTAGTAGTGTGCATTACTTGTTTTCAAGCAGAGACAGTATTTGAAAATTTACTTCATCATATATTATTGGTATTAAAAAATAACATTCCATTTGTTCCTTTGACCGCTGCTTTGTGTTAAATAGGTATTTTTACTGAGCTATACACAAGAAGAAAAGTTTCTCCTGAAAACAGCATTGTTAATATAATTACTATGTATATCTCAGCACAACTTGTTTTAACAGGGATAATGTTGAATATGTCTAAATTAGTATGTATGTGCCAACATGAGGGTTTTGTTGTTAGATTCTTTTGGGATTTTTCAGTGTTTTCCATAGCTCACTCTGACCTAAACCACTCTGCTGCTTGCAGTTACGTGATGTTTCTTCTGTTGTCCGTAGAATGAACCACATTAATAATAACTTTTATACAACTTGGGAAGTTGGCTGCATTATGGCTGTAAACCAGATGATTTGTTATAATTCTGTCCCCTATATTCTTTTCCTGGAATTGTCTCTGTGTAGTTTGAAATCTTAAGTTCTTAATATGACTTTTGTCTGTTATGCTATTGGTAGTGATTTCCTTCATTGCTTTCTGTGATTAACTTAATCTTTAAATTTATCTTTTTAACTTTATTTATGCATCTTTAAAAATCGAGTTAGGTCTACATTTTTTCTTTTGCACATTCTTGCTAAATTACCTAAAAAGCTCCAGCTGACTGGGGAAAAGTGCTCTTCTTCCCTTAAAATCTGCTATGAGACATCTTTATCATGTTTACCATGCCACTTCATGTATGAATCTTTAATGGTGATAATAGTGTTTTTCTTTGCTACCTTCCAGTTTTCCTGAATAGTGTTAGGTTTAGCAATGGACACAGTCATCAGTCATGTTCTTTTTAAGGAAGGCTGTGCAATGCTCTGACCATATCACAGGAGATAGGAGCACATGCTTTAGTACCTGCTACTAAGTGAAAGCTAAGGCCCCATTAATACAGCCCCAGTGACTTAAGTTTATAATCAGGTACTTTAAATACCAGGAGAACATAAACGAATATTGAACCTGTTTGTTGTCACTACCAACAAACATCATTGTCTTAAACTTCCGCAAAGCTTTGACCAGATAAATATTGCACAACAGATTTTTAATTGAATTATTATATTTTATTGCTGTAACAAACTTTTAGTATGGATATCTTTTATTTGTTGTGTCCATACTAGATAATGGAAAATTTCTGAAAGATGAAGAACGATGTGCAGTAGATTAGTCATCTGTTTCACTTCTCTTTCAGTTGTGGTTCCTCAATAACTAGACGAATCCACATGCCATAATGAGTCATCTTCATTTCCACAAAATATTTATCATTTTTTTCATTAGCCCGTGCCAAAAAAATTCAGTTTTAGAAACCTGTTTTTTGTAACTAGAACAGCTGGCAGCAATTGGAAAAGTTAGTAATTCCGCTTCATCATTGAAAGCAGAAGGATCAGTCTTAAATGGGCATTAGATAGGAAAAATGTTATCTGAGAGTCAGATATAGCATTATCAATATTAAGATATTAAAACAGTATTGATTTCGGTGGATCTGGATTAGTTGTTACCTTGAAGTAGACACTAAATTTAAAATTAATGAAGCCTCTGTATTAGATAGGAACCATCAGAAGTCCATTATGAGTATAAAATTCAACCGTATGGTATGGTAAATCAAGTAACTCCAGAGCTAGTAGTTATATATAAAGCAGACATAAATAAACCGCTGTGTGACTTTGACAGAAGTAAAATTACTGTTTGCAAAATCAAGAATATTCACTGCTTTGTCTTGTGCACTTGTCTTCTCAGAAAGAGCTTGTAAGTCTGAAATCTCTCCAAGTAATTGATCTGCCTCATAATACACAGATCTAGGGGGGATGCTTTACCAGTATTTGCACTTCCCTAGGCAGAATCTTTGCATCTGGCAATGACTGAGTCTCTGTAGGTCGCTTTCTGTGACTCCAAATGTTTTCCAGCAGGAAAATTAACAGGGATGATAGGTCTTATAAGTGAATTGGCTTCAGAATCTGAAGAACGGAGTGTATCTCTGGGCTCTGCTATTGCGTGCTTTTGTAACTTTAAGTCACTTTGAGGCAGGTCCAGCGGTCAGTGAGGTTAGTAGTAGGACTCTGTGTTGGACTGGGTTTATATGAGTACCGCCCTTTTTGTTTTGCTCGATTTTCTAATCTCTTTGAAAGTCGTATTCCTTTCTTTCTCCCCTCTCTTTTTTTACATGAAACTCTAAACTCTGCTACAGGGACAGTTTTTGCTGTATGCTTTTACAGTTTAAACCACAATAAGGTGTAGATGGGGCCTCTCTTTTGCAATAAACGTTGATAGTGCAGTTAAAGATGGTGCTCCAGCTTGAGGCACTGCGTAACATCTCCAAAAACTGGAAGATATACACTAGGACATTTTAACTGAGTCTGTTACGGATTTCTAGGTGCCAGCAATAGTGGTTACAGACCTGCTTTGTTGCCTATTTTAGGATGTAAATTGGTTTGGAAAAGTGACTGTCTACTTTCCTTCCTTCCAGCCTGAGGTAAAGTGGCTTGCTTATTGAATACTCTTATCCCTCAAAAGCCATGTACACACGAGTGTACTTGTGATCTCTGCCTGAGCTGGAATAGTGATCTACAAACTGTTAAAGGGTATTTAGAGTAAATTCTCTCTGGGGTTAATAACCCTTCAACTGTTCACTCTCTAGTCTAATCTTTTTCAGAACTGCCTTGTAAAAAATGCAAAACCAAAAATAGCTTGTTAAACTTGTACTCCAAGGAAATTATTGGGTACTATATTTGAGGATAAAGCGTAATATTTGTAATTTTTACATCTCTAATTTTCTATCCTCAATAATGTTTTTAAAGTGCAGCGGTAGTTATTTATGCATTTTAAACATAAGGAAAATGCTCACAGTTTTTGTTTACTTTGCTTGTACCAAATGGAATACTGTGCTGTGAATATTTTTTTATAGCTTGGGTTGTTGTGGTAGCTTGCATTGGTTTGGTTTTGTGGTATCCATTTCTTAGCTTCTCTTAAATCATGAAGCATTATTGTTGCTTTGTTTTCTCTGTTTTGACATTTTGTTTGCTTATGAAGCAAAACACTTGATAAAACACTCATTTCTGGAGGATGGACTCATGCTTTGTTTATTGATAGTTCAGACTCTCCTCTATACATAGAATTGTTAATTTCAAATGAGCTTTATACAGACACTCAGCCTTCTGAGTACTTTCTAAAATTGCATTCATTTATTTCACAGTATTTTCGTAGACAAAGTGATGCTCTTCTTTCTGTTAAAGCTTTGAAACATAGGCAGGGAGGGATTAAAATCCAAAGTTCCTTGTAATACTGTCCTATTCCTAACATGTTTTGTTTTGGTGTAACAGAACTTTTCATCGCCTTTTATTGTTAGTTTAACTAATCTGTGCTTATAATAAAGGTCATATATACACCTATATTATTGCCTAAGACAGGCCACATCTTGAGTTCTACTTAACTGTGCATGGAGATACGGTGCATTGAGAAATTTTCAGCATCCAGCACATGTAATTTCTGTAAAGACATTGCAAAACAGATTGTGGTTTTAGGCTTTCAGAGGAGCTGTGTGTAAATGATTTGTGGTGCAAATATAGATGGTGAAAATTTGTGTGTGCAAAATACAATAGAGGTACCTATAGCAGGAAGTGTTCAAGCCCAGGCTGGATAGGGCTTTGAGCAAGCTGGTCTAGTGGAAGGAGAACCCCTCCCATGGCAAGGAGGGGGGGTGGAACTAGATGATCTTTAAGGTCCTTTCCAACCCAAAACATTCTATGATATTATATGATATGATTTACAATTATCAAGACTCTCTTCCTTAGGAGGGACTTAGAAGAAGCTGGCATACGTTGAATGATGGTCCAGCAAAGTTCCAGTGGGTGCTGTTGTTGTGTTGCTAGTGATTCAGTAAATACCATTTTTGTTTCTGAATGCAGTAACTATGAATGATTTAATAACTGCAAACATGTTTCTGGAGCCTATATAAGCATCTTTTTCCTGGTTGTTAGGCAAATATGAGATGGAGAGCGGTGATTGGTGGAAAACTTAGTTACAGCTGAAGATGCCTGTCTGTTAACAGTCCAGTTATTCCACTGAGAAGTGAGTTTCGTTGTGACAGAATTCTCTGGGGTTACATTTGGGAGGGAATTAAATTAGGAAATTGGAGGAGGCAAAAGTTTTATTGACAGGACTGGTCACAAGCCTGGAATCAGATGAAACATTCACTCCCCTCAGGCAAAACCCATGCACTCGCTGCTGAAAGATCATCTCTCTTGATGCTACTCTTACAAAATAAATGTTATTTATACTGGGTCATTCCTGTATGACAGGAAACATACAAGCTGTTTCCTGCCTTGTGTTTAGTCTTTCCTTTATTCTAGAAGAATAGTTTCTCTGGATCAGCTGCCCCACACAAGTGAGTTGTAAGTGCTTTCAGAAACTCGACACAGCAATAAATTGATTTAAACAGACTGTGAGCCTCTAACATGAGGCAGTCAGGTCTGCTTAAGAAAACACAACAGAAGGAAATAACTAGGCTTCATGTCTGTGCCATCGTTCATTGATATTCCATATGACATAATCCACGTGCTTTTCTGTTATACTCTTAGAAGACCATTGCTACATCAAAACCTCTTTGGCTTGTAGTCAGTAGGATGCATTAGTCATGTGTTGTCTGCAGATGAGGTACATACTTGCCAAGTCTCCGGTAGTTAGTTGGCTTTCTTCTTGCACTCCTGGGCTGTGAACCCTGTATGTTCTCCTGTGGTGTGACTACTCACCAGTCATCTGAGTGGCTGGATGTGCTTAACTGTAAAGGGAAAATCCATTTTTATTAAAACAGAGGTTGTATAGAGGTTGATTTTTTTAAGAATATGTATCAGTATTTTTATTTAACACTTCAGAGGAGATAGATGGAATTGTAGAAACAAAGGTGGAATCTCGCTAGTTTTTAAATGATTGCCACAACTGCAGATGGCAGATTTTCCTGGAGAAGTACTGCTCTGTTCTACCAGCCCACCTCATGCACTGGAGAGCAGAAGAGCTCCTGTGCTTTGAGCAGTGCAGTGTTTTTACCTTGCAAAGACTGTAGCTACTGATAAAGTCACGTGGTTGGTATAGGCTCTGTGTCTAGCAGTCTGCGTAGCAGCTACCATGTAGAAAATCACATTCCACATGAAGTATTATGTGGAGTAGTCAAATCCCATTGTGATAGCTTTCCAGTTCAATTCTGTGCCAAGAAGATGTAAGTCCTAAATGAAGAATTTTAATATTTTCATCCGTTGCTTCAATAAAAAAAAATAAATTGCTTCAATCAGAAATTTCTGAACAAGCCGAATGACATGGGTTAGGACTAGCAGCACTTGACCAAGATCAAGGATTTTAAACTTCATCATTTCATTTCGCTCTTAACACAGGTAGCATTTTTTCATACATTTTATACAAACCGTATTTTTTAACTTCAAAACCAGAAGAAATGTGTTACATTAAAGTGCATGTCATTTGCTTGTGCGTTTGGAGGTACCAGTCATTTTATAGCAATTTTCAGTTATTTTTCTGTCAGTTTGTATTCCTATTCAATGAGACATACAGAAACCCTCACTTAGAACAGCTCCCTTAGGGCTTACTGCTGGATGTCAGTAGTGTGAGCAAGAGGTGTTGTGCACAACAAGAAGAGGTCATAACAATGTAAACTTTCAGTCACATATATTATTGTTCTCTGTTTCTTTGAAATTCTGGATGTGTAATTAGGTGAGGTTTTTTGCTGTTCGGCTTAACATGCTGATAGGGGCATACTTTTCTTCTTACTTGTTGATCCTGGAATTTGTGCTTTGTGTTTGATGTGTGGTTTTATTTTTCCCTTTTACTATAACACTGTGCTACCTGGCTGTGGCCAGAAGTTTATTGGGTAAACAGATGCTTGGTTAAGGTATCAGATTATAAAAATCTAAGGATAGTAGATATAGATAGATATTTCAAAGAGCAATAAAATCATTTTGTTACTGCTCATGTATTAGCATCATCGCTTTTGCTAGGAAAAGTACAAATCAGTTAGTAAGCAAATGACTAGCAGTTATCATTTTGATTTTGGCCATAATACAATGTATAAGCTGTGCAGATACGTGATTTTATTTTGGTTTATCATAGAATCACATAATAGAATCATAGAATAGTTAGGGTTGGAAAGGACCTTAAGATCATCTAGTTCCAACCCCTCTGCTATGGGCAGGGACACCTCACACTAAACCATGTCACCCAAGGCTCTGTCCAACCCATCCTGAAACACTTCCAGGGCTGGAGCATTCACAGCTTCCTTGGGCAACCCATTCCAGTGCCTCACCACCCTAACAGTAAAGAACTTCCTCATTTTATTCAATCTAAACTTCCCCTGTTTAAGTTTGAACCCATTACCCCTTGTCCTATCACTACAGTGCCTAGTTAAGTGTTCCTTCCCAGCATCTCTATAGGCCCCCTTCACATACTGGAAGGCTGCTATGAGGCCTCCACGCAGCCTTCTCTTCTCCAGGCTGAACAGTTCCAGCTTTCTCAGCCTGTCTTCATACAGGAGGTGCTCCAGTCCCCTGATCATCCTTGTGGCCCTCCTCTGGACTTGTTCCAACAGTTCCATATCCTTTTATATTGAGGACACCAGAACTGCACACAATACTCCAAGTAAGGTCTCACAAGAACAGAGTAGAGGGGCAGGATCACCTCCTTCGACCTGCTGGTCATGCTCCTTTGGATGCAGCCCAGGATACAGTCGGCTTTCTGGGCTGCAAGCGTATAATGAAGCCGGCTCATGTTTATTTTCTCATCAACCAGCACCCCCAAGTCCTTCTCCGCAGGGCTGCTCTGAATCTCTTCTCTGCCCAACCTGTAGCTGTGCCTGGGATTGCTCCAACCCAGGTGTAGGACCTTGCACTTGGCATGGTTAAACTTCATGAGGTTGGCATCAGCCCACCTCACAAGCATGTCAAGGCCCCTCTGGATGGCATTCCTTCCCTCCAGCCTGTCAACCAAACCACACAGTTTGGTGTCATCAGCAAAGTTGCTGAGGGTGCACTCAGTCCCACTGTCCATGTCAGCAACGAAGATGTTGAACAAGACCGGTCCCAACACCGATCCCTGAGGGACACCACTCATTACTGTTTTCCAACTGGACATTCAGCCATTGGCCACAACTCTTTGCATGCAGCCATCCTTATGTCTAATTTACCACAAATACAATCCTGCAGATTATTACTGCCACTGCCATTCCTGGTCTTGGGTCCTTGTGAAAAATAGCTTAGAGACAGTAAATTAGGTAGAATACTACAACCATTAATAAAGGATGTGATCTGGACATTTCTATGTTTTGCCAGTATTCTTCATTCTAGGATATTTTAAATTGTCTGTCTGAATTACAGATTGAGTGATCCAAAACCAATTACTGAGTTAGTGAGTTTCTGAACTTGTTTAATACAGAACAGGGTTGTTTTTTTTTTGTTTTGTTTTGTTTTGTTTTTTTCTTTAAAACAAATAAAGTTGGATAAACCAAATCTGGTAAAAGAGATGAAGTCTTTAGGTCTTTTTTTTTTTTTGTCAGAAATAAGTTTTGATACTTTATATTAATACCTTCAAAGTCTGTAATGTGACTGTTGTTATACGTTGGCTCTTTGGGCTTCTTTATTAGTAGCACACTGTCAATTCAGCTCCTTGGGTATAACCTTTCTTTTTGTCATGTATGTGTAAAAAACCTGGTGTAGGCACTGGTTAAATTTTTTAAGTGCCTTTGTAATACTGCAAGGAGAAAATAAAAAAAAACCAAAACTTTTCCTCAGTCAGATTTTGGTAGTTGATAAATTATCTATCATTTGCATCAAAAATATCTCTCTTTCCTTAAAGAAAAATATGTAAGTCCTAGGACCCAGTTTGTTTTTTCTGTTTATGATATCAAAACTTCATGTATTTTTCATAAGTGAAATTTCTTTCTTCCTATCTAATAGAGCACGGTATTTTGATACTTTACACCCATTCTTCTGAGTTGACTGTTTCTAACAGTGTAAAATATTTACAGCAACACAGTAGCACTAAGTTGTATTTACAGTATTCTAGTATTGTTTGGGTATTGCAATAAGTGTCTTAGTCTACTTGTTTCTCATATCAAGACCTTTGGTCATGCTTGTTGCCCTTGTATATTTTTTCTGATTCTATGAACTTTTCTGAACCTGTTGCTTGTAATTGCATGTAGTTACCCAGAAGCGAGCTGGCTGTTGTTTTATACAGTGACATATTGATACTCTGTATTTTTGCTTCTCCTTTCCTAAAAATTCTTTCTTTTCTGTTTAGTTTTTTGCCTGTTTCTTAGTGTTGTACTGAGTCTTTCACAGAACCCAGCAACTGTAACCTCATGATCTTGCAATGGCCAGCTCTCTGCCAATTGTTCATTTGTAGACTTAGGATTGTTCTTTACATTTGTTTGCACTGGATTTTTGATTTTAATTCTAATGTCCATTAATATCTCTGTTGCATCAGTCACCTCTAGTGATTCTACTGTTTTTCACTGGGATGTTGTATTGTTGCAAATGCAGGTGAATCTAGGTTACTCACAGTAAAGATTTTCAACGTTTCCAGCATCCTAAGGCAGACTCATGAAGTATTATATTGGTGACTTCCCATCACTCTGGAAACTGACAATTTATTTTGTATTTTGTCATTTATGATACTTTTTGTATTTTAATCTGCATGAGAACTCTAGCTCTTGTTCCAGAAATATTATCAAATATCTTTTGGAAATGCAGCTAGACTGTATCACCTCCATCCCTCTTATTCCTGGGCTTGTTGACTCCAATAATGCACAGGCTCACGTCTGCATTGCCAGTCCTCACATGTACAGACAGAGGGAAGTGAAAGGTTACACACCACAGTTCCGCTGTTTCATCCTTGAATTCCTTTAGCACTCCTGAGTGAATACCGATTGATCTCTGGGACTTGTTAATGTTGGTGTTGCACATATATTCTATGGCTACTTCAATTTTTTCTCAATGGTCTTATTTCCCTTTACTAATGGTTTTCTCTGTCGCTTATCTGTTGGTGTTGCAATGTCTTGGCAAAGCTTCTGATACGTTGAAAAGTTTTGCTTTCCTTGTACAGGATGTCTACTAGTGGCATAGCCAACTTTATTCCTGTATGGCTTGTAGTTGTTAATGAGACCGGTTGTCTCCTCTCTTTACCGCAATGTTTTCAATATGCCTTTTATGTCAGATGTTTTTAGAAGAAAGATTTTGCAAGCTTTTAGTAAAACCTCTTAGAACCACTTTTTTCTCAAAAAGGGAATGCAGTTTCTCTTCTGTGGAAGAGGAATTCAGTTACCTAAACAAACTAAATTCTACAGCCATACAGATACTCTCTTCTGCTTATTCAAGGCACCAGCCTCAATGATAGCATGGCCATTTCTCAAAAACAAAAATGATTTCTTTTGTGAGGGTAAATATACGTAGCTGCTGAGAAGGAGGTATACCTTTTAGTATAAAGTAATCATTTAAGAGATACTCAGTAATACAAGCAAATATGATTTCATGTTATCTATTTTATTATGCGTACAATGCTATTACCTTGCCATAAAACTTAATTTGGGATCTTAGTATTGTAAAAGTGAGATCTGGCTCTCATATTCTAAACCAAACAGAACAATAAAACATTATAGAACTATTAATCCATAAATTTTCATACATCATGTGAATTTAAGGAGGTTTTGCTTTTTTTAAAAAAAAAAGCTAATTTAAAATTAAATAATTTCCCAAAATGTGTCTTTTCCTTTTCTTACAATCATTTGTATAGTTCAATTCACTGTCCTGTAGGGTAGATCTGATAATGCTTACCTGCCATCATGTCAGTTGTGCAGTTCTTCTTCTTAAAATAATCTTCTTCTTAAAATAATATGAAATTGTGCAGTATGACAAGTTCACTGTATTAGTTACATGGTTTTGAAAATCTATTCACATGCTGAAGATGACCTTTCCCTAGTGAAAATCAGAAATATACATGGCAATTTGAGTTCTGGTTCCCCACTGGCACATTGTCTTCTAGTGCACAAGAATGGTATTTTTGCACCATTGCCCTTCAGCAGCCAGTATATATATATATATATATATATATATATATATACACACACACACACACACATATTCTTGAGATTATGGACTCCAGAGAATGGATCTAGCTTTCCTTGGAGCATGGCCTGGTTTTCTGCCTCAGAGAGATAATTTTAGTCCAACCTGAGATTATCAAGCTTTTCCTGGAATTGCTAGGCATGTATGTCCCTTCTGCCTGTTCTGGGTGGACCTAGTTAGTGTGCAGGCATAAGAAGTCCCACTTTCTGAGAGGCATTGGACCTCCTGATACACCAGAGGCAATAGGGCAATTCCACACTAATATCTTAGGACAGATCCCTTCAAGGGAAGCAAGGTTGTGCCTCCTTTTGCCTGCCCAACAACTTGTTATTTTCCAATGACGGGAGCAAGTTGCTGACTCTTTTTCAGCCATTGTTAGCCTTGATTGCAGTTCTGTATGTTGAAGAGGAAGTGTGGGCTGATTCTCCTTGACCTGGTTTAATTGCTTTAGAGCCAAATTCTTCAGGCAAGGTGGTACAAATACAATACCAGAAAATTGCTTTCTCTATGAATTTGAATATTTAAAGTTTAAATCTCTTTTTTTTTTCCCATGTTTTTGCAAGCGAAGCAGAGAAAAAGTATTATTAAAAATGCATGTAGCAATATTTAAGTAATTAAAAGTTGTATAACTTGTGTTATAAAAATAGCATTTGGCTTTAGGTGACTCAAAGTACACTCTGTGTGACACAAACTTTTATTAAGCCACTTACACAGATTACTATCACCAGAAGCTGTCCTGTCTTTAGACTCTCTGACTGACAACCAATTGCAAGGATCACCAAACTGCTGTGGAGTGAGTGAAATGAGATTATTTAATCTCTTACTGAAAACATGGCTATAAGTTGCACTGAAGGGGAGGTATATTTTGTTTTCTCCAGAATCTCTTGGTCTGAAATTATATGACAGTTACTTTAATTATACTCAGTAAACATAAATGTAAATTGATTTACAGGTCGAATAGCATTTTCATAAGGTCTGAGTTAGGAAAGCATCATCTTCATCTCGAGAGGCATTTACTCCTCCAGATAGAGCACTTGAAGTATGTTATAATTTTCCTTGTAAAAAGAAGAGCGTTTGCTACGATACTGGGATAGAAAATTAAGTCTCATTCTTGTTATACTTTAATACTGTGGGACTATTAAAGTAGAATTTAAAATATTCCATGTACTGAATGTTATAGTGAGAAATTATTCTTTAAAGTAATACTTGATCTTGTTATAGGTCTTTTCTTTCTATTCGATCAAAATATGTGGGGTTTACCTATTTATTCTTATCATCCATCTGATCTTTAGTTGTATTGCTGTTTGCTCCTTCAGGTTTCTGGAAATATCCAACAGTTACTTAGAGTTTAAAATTCAGAAATAGGATGCTTTACTTTCTTTTAGCACACTTAATATGTATGGGTTCTTTACCTTAAAATCAGGATTGCATTAGATTTTTAGGTCATAAATCCTATTTACTGGCCAATGAATATATTTCTTATTTTTGAGTGACTATAATTTGTTGATCGGCGTCATGTATTGATCTTTTGGGCACTGTTGCTGTTTTGTTTGGTCCCAGGTACCACATGTGTCCAAATTTAAAATAGAAACTGACATACAGGTATATCCCTGTGTCTTGTATTCAGTATTTGTAAATAACATTTTTGGGCATGTAGGGTTTGAAAGGAAATCAAGTAGATCTCACAATATATAATAAGAATTGTATATTTTGACATAAATGAAGTTGAGCCCCTTTTCGATGTTGCCCCACTTTGTCCTTTGCTAACTCCTAGATCCTTTATTTATAAAATATATAAATATTTAAATAAATAAATATTAAAATCTATAAAGATTTCTATTTTATTTTGTATTTTAAATTTAAATATTTAAATTATTTGTATTTTCCTCAATGTCCATGATTTTTGCATATATATATATATATATATATATATATATATATATATATGAAAACCACGCAGTCCGAGTTTTCCCAGCTGTTCTGTGTATCAGGACTTTGTTTAGATTCCAGACATTCAAATAAATTTGTATATTGAGGAAACCTTTGCAAATCTGCTTTCACTGGTAAGATTAGAGTAATTTTACTTTACTTTCTACTAAAAGAAAGGGTTGGGGATGGGGGTTGACAATAATGTTAAGGCTGCTGATATGGCTGCTGGAGTATGAAATATTCTGTATTTCATGAGGAAATATTCTTGGTCATGTAGGTTTCTAATAGAATTCCCTCTGGTCTCTGATCAGATATGCATAAGCAACTCATTAATGTATTGGACAAGGTACTTTATGTATTTTTCTTTGTAGCATTTCTATCAAACAAATTGTCCTACATGTCTAACTGTTTTTTCGGGACTGAAAGGCTTCATGGAGGCCTCTGTTGTTGTTTATATGTATGTGGAGAAAATTACAATATGGAAATAATTTGAGAATTTTCAACAGTTTTAGCAATAGTGATCTAGAAATTGAATGGGTTGGAGATACAATATGCCGGTGCACTGCTGCATATATAATGTATGTGCAGCATATGCTGAGGTCTTTTTCAAAACATTTACATTAAACCTGTCAGGTATTTATGAATAGCAAAAATTAATTTCCCCCAGTTCTGTCATCAGTTAGAGAAATGGATTTCAGCACAGAAGACTGTCAGTGTTTCCTGCATACCAGAACAGCTCACTTCAGTGTCATAGAATTACACCAGGTGGCCTGCTAAGAGTCAGCTTAATGTGATTCCAAATGATAGGGTAGAGAATGTGAGGGAAATTAAAATAGTATCATACTTATGATTTAAAAGGAAGTTAATTACAAGGGCTTGTTAATAAACAAAGGAAAATTCCAAATGTATTATCTGTTGCGTAGCGTATCAGTAGTGAATGTGATGCCATAAAAAATAAAATTTAACACTGCATAACTTTACATTGACTATGAAATATTCAATTAAGTTGTTGACATGTTTTGGTTATTAATGGATTTCTGGATTTGGAAGGAATTATTAAAATGGTGGGTTTAGCCTTTTTATTTTTGAACGTTGTCTGGCAATGCAAATACAGTTTTAGCCTCTTCATTTCTCCTCTCATGCAAATACAAAACCATCTGAATGTGGCCAGTATTTTGAAATAAAAATATTTATTCTGTTGATGGAAAGTAGTTGGGCACCAGAGAGCATAGAGGAAATATTCATTATTGCCTAGTTTTCCATTATCTGAAAATTGATCACGTAAAATTGCTGTGTTAAATGTTTCTTAACAACTTAAACCAATGGCTTTGTTACTGTACTACTTACACACAGTGTGAGCACAGTGTTCCCAGTGTACTTGCATGAACTGCGCCATGACTGCCGGAGGTCAGAATTCAGTGAATATTAAAGTGGATTTGGGGGTTTGTTTTGGTTTTATTTTCCTTAAACGTAGTTCTTTAAACTGCCAAAAAAAAAGATGTATTTTGCCTTTTTAGACTGAACAGTAAATATATATGACCTTATTTTTCAGGTTCTAAACTAAAAATGCCCCAAGCTGTAGGCAAACTTGTGTTTATTTACTGTCTAGATAGAATGAACAAAAGATACACCTGAGTCTCTACAGGAGTTAAAGGACTTTCATTGTCTAACAGAATCTCTTATTATTTTAATTATGTCACAGATCAGTCCAGTGAAAAAAAAGAATCCTTTTTTTCTGAGCTTTGGTCATACTTAATTCTTAAAAAAAGATGATGTAGGTATTCTGTATGAGCTAAACTCGGCAGCTATATCTTCATGAGAAAATTCACCTGTGTGGTTTAACTTACAAAGAAAAAAATGGATTGGGTACCTTTTTTCTCTGGGATGTTGCATGCAGCTTGAAAATGTCAAAGAAACTGTAAAATGCATGAACCAGTGTCAAAGAGTATGCCAGAGCAGATTGCGGGCCTTCCCTCATATTCACAGACTGTAAAAATAGCCCCCCAAAAAACTTAAGGGGAGAATGGAAAGTGAAGAAGTCTTTTATGATTATGAGATTCATGAAAAATATAAATCTGCCTATGAAAATAAAATGGCATTTGTGAATAAATTATTTCATGGGAAGCATAAATTTGAATTAATGTTACAAGTATATATGTAAGTCTAAATAAAGGTGTGGTATTTTAGTAGACATCCATTTTTGCAAACCTTTGAAGTTAAATATACATTACCAGTTCTATCTTCTAGTAGTCATGCATACTTTATTAAGCTAATTGATTTTTAAGTGACTGCAATCTACCTACAGGTTTCTGTTTTTCAAATGATGATGTCTTCAAGGTAGTGCTTGCCAAAAGCTTGCTTACTCAACTGAAAACAAGATTTCCTGAATGTTCATGGAATCAACTTGGAAATTTGCTCTTAGGTAAGAATTCTGAGCTTGGAGAGAGAAACATAGATACTTCTATGGAGTTAAATGGCTAATGCCCTGAAATATAGACCAGGGACTTTTGCCTCATCTATGTTTATGGTTGGTCTACTTCAGTGTGGCACAAGGGAGGCAGGTTCTTTGCCCCTGAGAGTTACTGCGTAGCTGGTTATGCTTACTCAGACTGTGTCAGTAGGGCGCTGACTGGCTAACTTGGGAAATGAGAGCCTTAAGGAGCTGGTTGCTAAGAAATGCCTGAAATGTCTCCAGGTCTTCAGAAGGTTTTCTGTCCTGTCCTACATGTCGAGCACTGCAGTAGTACTGCAGTAATCTCATACTGAGGTTCCTTGCGAACTGATCTGATCTAAGGCTTGCTACCTCCTGCTTTTCCCCACCCTGGTCCTTGTCCTTCCTCTGTGCCATCTCTGTGCTGTGGATCCTTCTCAGCCGATTAAGTTACCTGGCAGCAAAAATTAATCACTTTTTTTTTTTTTTTTGCATGGATTTGCTTTCTGTTAGTGAATTGAGTTGGTTTACAGTGGACACCAGAGAGCATGATGAGCTCCAGAGCCAGCACAAGGTAATCCCAGCCGGGAACAGGAAAGGTAAAAAGCTGAAGGATACACTGGGGAGGGAGAGGACCTCCCTTCATAAACAGCAGTGATTACTGCTATCAACCATGGATTACAGAACTGCATTCTGAGCGAGCTGTTTCATAATTCAGCTGCTCTTTGGGTTTCTCCTAAAAACATGTTCTTCATGCTCCTCATACTGTCAGCATGCACCCTCTCTTCTTCCCCCCATCACGTAAAGTACGTAAGTTCAGGGAACTCAGTGTGCAGAAGAATGAATTAATCCCGAACAGTTTTCAGCCTGCCCTAGGTGAGCACGTGGCTGTATGTGCAGGAAGGTTAGTTGGAATGGAGAGAGAACCAGTACTGCTGTTTGTGTGGTGGTATCGTCTCGGATTAGGTGAAGCCAATGATGAAATTAAACACTGGATATTTTCCAGAATAGTTGCTGTCAGTAGACTAAATTGTCTTCCTCAAGAGCTTTTGGGAAGGGAGGGAGGGGGGCAGGCATTCTAATTAGGAGATATGTATCTTTTGGAGAAGACGTTCTCTTTAGAGTCATCTAATGAAATTACTGAAGTTATGTTTGTCAGAAATCCACAATAGACATTTCTTAGTTTTTTCTTTATGCAATTCTTATACCTCTATTGTAGTCATAATTGCAGGACACAGCAGGTAAAAACTTGTCTCTGTTGAGTTTAGCGTAAAAATGTCCATGCTCATCATAGAAACTACAACTGTACTCAATAGTTTTTGATGAATTTATTTAAGATTTGTTCCTACCCTTAGATTTTATGGACTTAATTAAGTAATTAATTTTAAAATGGATTTGTATCGTCATCCTAGTTAGATTTTCAGCAGTTCCAAAAGGAGGGTATTGTTTGTCTTAGATGGTTTGTATATTGCTGTGCCTTTTTTGAAACTATTTATCCATTATTAGCTGTATCTTAGGTTCCCAAGGAGCTTCTTTATAATTATAAATCATCAGTGTTTATCTTTTTTTAGATGAAATTGTGGTTTGTTGAAGCTATTCATTTTCAAGTCTATTGTGTGTAATTATTATCTTTTATGAGTTCTTGTGTCCTAAGTAAGCATCAAATGGTATATTCGGATTCGTGATTTGATTTCTGATTTCTGAAAGGGAACATACAATGCAGGGAATACGGTATACCAGGATATTATCTTCCCTAGGTAGTGAGGAACACTTTCCTCTTTACAGACATCCTAACTACCATTCAAGTATCCAAAACAAAAGTTAAATGGAGATTTTTATTTATAGAGATTATTTTAATAGTGTCCTGCTTATTAGTAAAATGTAAAATCAGTAAAATCCTAACTTTCCAAACAAAAAAAAAATTGTAGCATATGGAAAAAAATCATGTATAGATGAGGTGAAGTAGCTTCTAACTATTGAAAACACATTTGAATATATGGTCACATAAAAATATCCCATTTGGCCAAGGTGGTCAGGCAACATTAAGAAAATAGAGTATTTGGTATTACTTGGTTAGTATTTGGTACACTATTTCCTTCATCCAAATCACAGTATTAAATTTTAGAATAGGCTTAATTGCTTTGACTATTCAGTCGCCGAGATTCCCTGGATACAACTGTTTTCCTTAGTAAGATTCATGGCTACACAGATTTTATCATTATTTACCCTTTTAGTTAGATTTTCTGTTAAAAGTAATTCTATCAAATTTTAAACTGATATTATAATTACCTAGTTCTAGTGTTTCACTTAAGAGAAAGTGCTGTGAAAGGAGAAAGAGGGGGAAAAATGTCAACATTCCATTTAAGCAAGCCTTGTCTCTCCTCAGCCTACTTGCAACATTCCGCAGTCATCTTTCCATGTCTTGATTCCAGGTTTCTTCCTAGCAAAGGGAATATTTTAAACTGGTAGCCAGTGTGAAATCACAGTCTTATGAAAATGAAGTCATGAAATATGTGCTCATTAAATAAAATGCTGCTGGTTGTCGCAAAATGTAGACTCATAGAATTTAAAACATTTTGGCATTATCTGGAATTCAAGACATGTTTCTAACAATCATAGACACAGAATATTGCCTTATCTTATTCAGAACATCTAATTGGCGTAGACCTCCTAAAGCTTTATTAGTTTTTTAACTTTTGATTATAATGTTCTTTAGCTTCTTACATGGTCTGAACAACAACAATACTAATTTAAACAGATCCCTTAAGAACAGCTGTGTGATATCCTGTGTGTGCAAGCAAGATGCATGGCTTTGCCCAAATGCATGTTCAGAGTCTTGACTTTTAGCCCTAAAACGGTCTTTTGTGGACCTGCAGCTTTGGTTGTCCTTGCCATGGACATCCCAACCTTTAAAACTTATTTTCAATGGTCAACATTTTTGTGTGATGGTTCTCTTCTGAGGTATACGTTGTGCTAGGCTCAGCCTCATTCTGCCATGACTGTTTCCATCATCACAAGTACTTGATCTGTTTCGTGTTTTATGGAATCGATAAATCTCATCCCTAAAGAGTCCAGCAGTCCTTTGATTCCTGACCTGACATTTGCTAATGCTATTCTTGATGACCTGCCAGTACAGATCTTCAGAACTGCAGTATGTGTTTGACAACACTCATAATATGAATCAATATTTAGCATTCAGTAAGTGAGCTGGGGAGTCATTTTATTGCTGCAAAAGGCTACATTGCCCCTGGGCAGCTGTCAGAAATGGGTAGTTATTAATAGCCCTCTCTTTTCGCTTAGCATAGTCAGTAGGGGTCAGCCATGAAATGATTTAATCAGTTTATGATATCTGTGACAAAGAGCACTTAAAATGTAATCACAAAATTTAAGGAGAAGTGTCCCTGGGCTGTTGTAATGTTTTCCTCATTTCATTTTCTCTGAAGTTGATATGGTACACTAGAACGGTGACCACGTAAAAGACCCATGTTTAAAGGCCTTTTTGCTCTTATGTTTTATGCTGCATGCGTCCGAGTGTAGGGTTTTTATGAGAGGTGAGTGTGGTGATATTAAAGCAGAAAATGGTATTCCAAAATTTCATTGTCTGAAGACTCCTTCCATTTGACCTGTGGGGACTGTGCTGCTATGAGAGCCATGTGTGGGGATGAGGCATTCCCACATCTGAAAAGGAGGAGGAACTGTCCCAGACCTTCCAGCCTTTTAGAAACATTGGAAATACGGATGTGTTTTGTAGAATCCATCCTGGGGCAGCTTAGTTGTCTGTGTCTGGTTTACGAGAAGAGTTCACCACAGGACTTGCTGAGCTTGACAGCCTTGTAAGATTTGCATTTTCATGTTAGTAGCTGATCTGGTCTGGAAAATTATCTTCAGTGTGTGAAGTACAAACACACTTGCTTCAGTATAAAGCTTTTCCTTTATCTATAATGTTTGTAGATAAAAGTGAAAGAGACCAATAACAATTGGTAAAAAATTCACTGCGTTTATCTTTGAGTTTCCCTGTGTCCACCTTGCAATATCCTGAGGCATTTCATAGTGTCAGAGCTTGAACTGCTATCCTGTCCTTCTCTCAAGACTGCTTCTCCAGTAGTACTTCCCTGTCAGCCTTTGCAGTGCTTTAAGGAGCAAAGCTGATGCTCTATTCTGTAGTAGTTGTTTTCTCGTATGTAATAGTGAGGCTAAGGCTTTGTCTTTCAGAACAGTTTTATGAAGTTTATTTATGGTATAACTCCAAGATGTGCACTGATTCTGTAAGTAATTCAAGGTGAAGAAAGCTCTTTCATGAGCAGCTTTGTCCTGGGATATGTTAAAGCGCATTTACAAACTTCTTTCCCATATATCCAGATAGATAGTCTTCATTTCCTATGTTAGGATATCAGCTCCTTTACAGTAGAATACTGTCATTGCATGTATGTTTCCAAAGGATTGCATGCAAAGTTGCTGATCAGGGTCCTGGTGGAGGGATGGGAGATTGCAATTTGGTTTTAAAATGTTTTAAAATCAATACACTGTAGAAGAACCTGAGTGTTGCTGGATCTGACCATCTGACCAGGGCATCTTGAGATGGGGAAACAAGTTTTCAGGCAATTCCAATTAACTTGCTAGTCACTGTGGCATTAATCGTAACAGATTTATGTTTTTTAATGTCTGCCAGTCTGAAGTTGCTTCTGTTACTATCTCGAAGTAGCAATTTATTCTTTACTTTCTCTAGATGAGTAAAGCACACTCTGCCTTTTCAAGAGCTGATCACTGGAAAACAGATGAATACACTGCGTTTACTTACAGAATACTCAATTTGCTGAATGTTATTTGCAAGGTAATTCTGCTTCCAGTTAGTGTTGCTTCTCACTCTCATGTCTCATCTTCTGGAGATGCAAATGTTGTAGTTGCTGTTTAGAGGTATCTCTCCTAGAAAAATCCTCTGCTAAAACTGTAGCTGGTCAGACTTTTAATTCTGGAGTTATTTCACTGAACCCTTAAGCAACAGGAAGGCTGCAGAAGCTGTCTCCTTATATCAAGTGGTGAGGTGTTCCCTATTTAGACAACTTTCTTAAATTAATTATTGATATTTACTCATTTCCTAGGAATAAAATCTGTGTTAACATCAGTATCCTGCTTTCTCTTTTGTAAGTTAGAGTCTTCAGCAGATTACACCTGTTCATAAGCTGTAAGATACAACCTAAATGTTACCCGTCATTCTTTGGTAATGTATAAACTATTCAAATGGTTCTTGAAGTCAGTAGGAGTTTTGCTTGCAGTTAACTTTATAATGCTGTGGATCAAGGCTATGTGGCAAATATTTCTAAATAGAAATGCTTGGTTTGTGTTACTTTCAGAATTGTAAGATGTTTACTTTGCTGCTCTGGGCAAAATGTCTTGATTTTGGGTCATGAGATTTTCTTCTCAAATTTAGAGTTGCTATGCCTTTACTTTCCTTTGGTCTATTATACTTTTTCCCTTTTAGTTTCCGAGTTCTTTTCCTTTTGGATGGGCTCTTGTTCATCTTAAATGTCTATTTGATTGTATTTTGAATTTTCTTGTTAGCCATGTGAAATACTGTGATTTCCTGCTAATTCTATTTCACATGAAACACTTGTAGAATTATGTTAATGTATTAGTGGCCTGTCGTAACTTTTTTCATTAAATGTTTCCTGCTTAAAGTAGGATTTCAGTAGCCTATAAACGTAGACTAGGAACTTGATTATCTCCAGCATGATTCTAGTAGTCACTAAGCAATCAAGCATCTTCAGCAACTGAGAACATTTTCTTCATGTGCTGCACCTATGAAAGTGCAGCATTCTTCATAGGTATGTTCTTACGTCCTTGCCAGCATTGTGGTGTGTATTAAGTGTGCATCTGCCTTCAAAAAGAGGCAGAAATCTTGCACCATGTTGCCAAAAAAGAGCAAAATTAAAATTACTTCCTGCTTTCAGTAAGTGTTCTTGCTAATGCAACTCATATAGTACTGTCTCTAAAGAAGTGTTGAACATTATGGATAGTACTTGTGGCCTGTCAGTCAGATGAAGGTGTAAATTTTAACTGCATTATTCACATGAGCTAGTTGTAATTTGCTTTAATATGTAAGCTGAAGATCTTCATAGGAAGAGTGTCTGCAGAGGGGCTTAAATGTGTTTTAAGTAATGTACCTTAATTTCACCTGAATTGAGCTCTTATACAGACATGTCCATGTCTAGATTGACTAGAATCTTATGGTTCAGGAAAACTGTATTGATTTCATCACTCATTTGGTGGCAAAATCTGGGTATTCATTAATGTATTCAATTATCTTTGGGATTACAGACTTCCTTAATTTACTGTATCATATCAAAGTAAGATGCTTGTAGTTATGAAATCAGCTGTCAAAGCCAAACATAAGTGGACGTCAGTGCACAGTTTCATGTGATGTTACAGCCACAAAAATCATTTTACCTGGCAAATATTGCAAGGTTTTTCATGAAAAAATAATGAAATGTAAATGTTGCACACTGATTTCAAACCTTTCAGTAATTTAATAAACCATTGCTTTGTTTTGCAAGCATACTATTCTTTAAAACTCTTCATTATGACAAAATAGTTACAATTTTTAATAGTACATATTTAGTAAAAGGATTTTACTTGTCTGGTTAACAGAGAAAACAGGAAGCTTTTCACCTAAGACTGTGAGTGTCATTAGTCATTATCACAAAGTTGTCATAGATATCTTTTAGTTCCAAATTTATTTTGAGCAGATGGGAGGAAGATACCATGTCACCTCCCAAATATTTATGTATTTTTTGAAAACTAGTTATGTTTGAGAAAGAGATATAATAGAATGCGGAAGAACAGAATTGTTAGCAAAATTATTTAGCATGGGTTATTCTTCTGGCATTTATGATAGTATTTTCCCATTGATTTGAGGGGTATTCTGTCTGAATAAGCGACAAATGAAAGTAAAGTAAGAAATTCTTGAATATCCACTGTTTTCACATTTTGGGTTTTGCATGTTTTATATTTTTCCTCACTCTTTCTGCTAGGGGATATGTTCATACACCTTATTCAGGCCTTCTGATAGGTTCATTTTTCACAACGTAATACTTTTCTAGTTACTCATAAGGCCCTATAGCTGTAAGAGCTAATGCTAGTTTCACCTTGTTTTCATATGTGTACACAATTTCTATAAGAATGTAAGTTTTTAAAACATAATAAGAAAATCAAGTTGCATGAAATACAGAGAAGATACAGAAATTGCAAGTAAATAGTACACCCTGAAGAGGGTCTTTGTGAACACTTCCCACTGTATATGCTATGAATGTAATAATACTGGAGGAACAATGTGCACTGTGAGTGAGGTTCTTGTGTTTCGGCCTAATTACTCGTTTGTATTCTTTCACTTACGAAGTAATTGAGGTATACTGTGACTGTGTTAATTTAGGATAATGCAGCATTTCCTACTCATGCAGCTAAACAAAAAAAATCTAGCTTCACAAGAAATCTTGGCAGGAAATTTCTTTTTTGTGGCAATTTTCATGGAAGGAAAACATTGTGAAACCTTACACTACATGAAAGGAATTCAGACTGTGTTAGAGAGGTGGGAAAAGTTCACTTGACAGGGAAGTTTTAAAGACTCTAATCTGTAGGAGTCGGGTGCTCCTTGATGCTGAGAGTCCTGAGAGAGACATGATACCCCATTACTAATAGCACAAAACCAGGAGGATGGCAGTGTTGTCCATCATGGATGAGCACTGGAGATTGAATGGGCTTGGAGAGAAAGACCCAGGTCCTTGTCTAGGCCACATGGGCTTGTAGCCATAGCAGGATACCAGAAAGGCTGGCCAACAATAGATGTGTAATGGCTGTAACATGAAGTTACTCAGCCTATAACTGACTGCTCAAGAAAGATATATCCAGAAATCTACTCCAAAAAAAGGGTGGCAAGTAGACAAATAGGTGTGTGGTATAGCCGCATAGGAATGATACTTAAGTTTGTGTCAGAGAACGATGTTGTTCAGGTTCTAAGCCCATGGGGGTAAAATGAGGGGTTGAGATAGACTACTGTTAAATTCCTGCAGAAGTTAGGAGGACACTGAGGCGGATACTTGATAAAATAAAAGAGTAATTAGTGTGATAAGAAAAGGAGTGGTAGAGCGCTAACTTGCAAAAGCTGAGAAGTAGAAAGATTTTTAAGGGGTTGTGGTGTTGGGTGTGACTGGCAAGTTAAAAAGGTTGGTTGAGAAGTGTTAGGTTTAAGCTTTAGCAGGAAGGTTGCTGGAAACCAGTGCAAATCACTTCAGTGTGGTCAAGGTGGAAACCTATGATTTGAAAGGTATCAGAGGAAGGAAATCCTAGGCAATAATTTTGCCTAATATGTTCACTGGTCTTAGATGTCAAATAGAGCCATGAGATGGAGCAGTCATAGAAAAGGCCAGTAGGCTCAAATGTTAAAATCCTATAGTGCAAACAAGGTGGTGGAAAAGATAAAAATTAAATTTAAATGTACATTTTCAACAATGGACTGCTCCTGCATTGTTATTTCATCTTTAAAGGTTTTACAGTTTATCTCATTATTATTTGAAGCGCCTTTCTTCAAAAAATTTAAGTATAGCCTCCTTGTTAATTTAGCGTAATGTCACATCCACTCCAAGAGCAGCTAAAAACCATGTGCCACTTAAGAAATCGGTGTAAAGAAAGAGTGTCGTTGTGTGTGATAATTTTCATGGAAAGAAAATATTAGATAAATGCTGAAATTGTGAACTTTGTGACATTCAAAGTCTCTGAGAATTCTGACATCTTCAGCGAGTGGCAGACACGATATTCAAGTGCCTGTAATTGGCCAATGCAGCAGTTGACATCTGACACACAGTTGACTGAGTGACCTGGAAGGTTGCATGGGTAGGAAGTACATGAAATCCTTATTTAAAGCTTTCTCTAGCAAGTGGAATGGCTGTGACATGAGGCTAAACCACACATAACTGGCTTCTTAAAAAATACATCCTGAAATGTAACCCTCTAGAAAGTTCTGTATTGTGTACAGTATTACCCATTAACTTCAAGATGTGCCTTGCTTTTGTTCAGGGTATTGAGTGATTAGATTTTGGTTTTTTTTTAGGTTACAAATACATGATTGGAATTGTATTTCACAGCTACATTTTGCTACATGGATGAATGACAGGATGGGTTGAACCTTTGTCTTTGTCTTTTTTTTTAATTCCTTTTTTTTTTTTTTTCCATTTTTCCTTCTGGATTGAGATGATGCGTTGCTATACAGAATGCCTCCCTGAATGCCACCCTGCAGTTATAACATGAAATAGAACTGCTAATAGAAGTATGAGAAATTAGAGGTAGAAAAAACATATTACTTCATCGGCTTCGTTCACCTGACAGTGCATCTCAATTGTTCAGGAAAAATGTTATTCTGAAAGGATTAGATATGATGTAATAAATTATATTAAAATGAGTGAACAAGGCTTTTGTAGCCTAAATTCTAGGAAGCCTGCATCTAAGTTTAATACTGATACAGGGAAAGATAGCTTACATCAGCTTTATGAATAATCTTAGTATTTCATGAGCAATTTCACCCATATTTCTTACATACATTATACTGGCAATATTTCAGTACATTAATTTCAGAGAACTCTGATGTTACCAAACATTCATTTCTTTCCATTTACTAGGAAATATGTCTAAGGTGACAGGCCACTGGCTTTGTGAACTTTTAAAATTGTACCATGTATAACTAAACCTTAAATAGTCCCAAATATTTTAATCCCTAGGAAGTTTACAATTCATGATAGTGTGATTTTGCTTAAGATTTGCTCCTTTGAAGCTGTGTCTTCTTACATGCAGAAATTAACGGGCACTAAACAATCACTTCTGTGAAGACTGCTTCAAATTCATTTTCTCCCCAAACCTGTGAATTCACCATGCTAGAATTAGTAACTATCTTCATAGTCTGCAATTCTTCCTTATTATTTTGTGCTTCAGATTTTATTCTAGTTCATACAGCATCTGTATAGGGATCTCTTGCAAGGCATAACCCATACTTTGTGAAGAATTAAAGTTTTGTTCATTTCAGTTGCTTTTCTTAAATTGATGAAATTTCATTATAATTTTTGGAGTCAGTACTAATTACCTTTCTTTTGATTTTGCTTTTACTTTACAGTAGAATTGAAATCAGAATAGGACTGATTTTAATACTTAAGAGAGAGAGAGAGTGCAACAAGACTTGTACAGCTCTAGCAGCTTTAATCTTTTTTCCTTTTTTTTTGTGATGTTTTTCAGTTAGTTAAGTTCGTGCTTCATTTTAATGTAAATCCAAACCTCCAAATTTCATTGTCGTCACTGAAGGCTGTTTATTCAATTTCTGAAATAAAATGTCTCATTGCTGTCACCGTAATATGAATGATCAAAGAAGAGTAATTGTAACATTTCTTTAGGAATCCTGCCCTCAGTAAGCCCATAGGATTTGTTTACCCTCTCTTACCACCCAACATTTGTACCCATATGTTGAGATGGCAGCATGCCTCCCTCACTAGGTACTGTGCCAGTTTCAATAGGATATAGATGCCAAACAATATTTAAATAAGGAACTAGCATCATGCTGAAAATACCATCTGTTCTGTAAAATTTCCCTTATTCTGTGACAGGATTGCCACACTGAACTTCCATGTGTTAATCGCATTTTTGATACACAATAATGAAATTTGAATACCTGAACAGCTGAAATGTCTGAGCATCCATGATACCTACAGTTTGCTTGAGAAATGCAGAAGCTTTACAGTGCATGTTTGGAAGCCAACAAAACAAGGGACATCAAAATACATTAATGTATATAGAATTATGAAGCAACTCATGGATGCTAATGGCCGTGAAATACATTAATCAGCCTTCAAAGATAAGTATTTACTATTATCATGCCCTTTCTCACGGGCAGATCTGCAGAGACCGTTACATTGAAAATCTCTATAATGATTCCCTCGGTGAATTTCATACATGTCAGCTCTTGGAACAATGTCTGTTCTCTGTGGATTCCTTATTTATGGATTGCATTAATCTTAAATTTGTCAGGTGGTTAAGGTTCAATTCCATTGCAAGCTACTGATTAGGAATCTTTCTAATCAATCAACCAATTGATTTGAAATCTCCATTTCTCACTCTTCTGTTAACATCTCTGTGTATTAAGTCCCCAAACACTTCTGTTTCTTTGGCTATATTCATGAATACTTGTTTTTTTTTAATGCTGTGATTCCATTTGGTGATATCTGTAAAACTGCATGTTTTCCCAACAAGTAAGTGTCTCTGTGTATGTATGAATAAAGACATACATGAATACAGCAATATGGCATTTTCTAGAAAATACTGACTTCTGTGAATGGTGGCAGCTGTCTGTATTAAAACAGATTGAATGCGGTTGATCCCAAACTGAAAATAGTTGCTCTGACAAATGCATATTTCTTTGAAAGAGCGTTGTGTCAAAGAACATTTCTTGTAACGTTTTTGGGTGTGAGAGACTTTGATCATCTTCATTTCAGAAAGGGCAGAAAGATACTTGGTATAACATAATTTTGCAGGAAGTTCAAATTTTTTTCCTGATACATATGAATCCTGTTAAAAAATTAGATTTCTGATCTAAGTTTAATCAGTAGTAAAATCCAATGTACCTTTCCCAGAATTGTTTTTGGAAATATTCAACTATTGAAACTAGTTAGTTTTAGTAACTATTTTAAATTACTTAAAATGAGCCAAAAAAATGAGAAAATCATATTAAATGCAATTTTTTTTTAATATATCTTTTCTGTTCTGCTTGAATCAATTCTAGAATCTCTGTTTTCAGTTTTAAAAAGTCCATTACGTATATAGTTTGTTCCCTGCTTCCTTGATGTTGGCTGAATTCCATTTACTAGATTTTCATTCAGGAGAACTGGTTTGCATGTGTAGTCGCAGGCAGTTTTCACATGTTTAGGCTCAGAAGCAGATTAAGAAATGGTTTTGGTTTTACTGGTCGGGTTTTTTGTTTGTTTTCTATTTAGGCTTAGACTGTACAGTAAGTTGAAGTAGAAAGGTCTCGTGAGATCCTATAGATTTCATTAAAAGTATGTTTGGGTTCCACTGTTTCATATTTTTGCCTCATGTATCTTACTGTCTTCTATCATTTTAGCCAAGCTTAATTTTCCCTTTTTCTTTATTTTAACCAGAGAGCTCAGCCTTTTCCAAAAGCCAATTCAGGTAAAGTAATCCCTTTCCTGTTGAGCTTGATGGAGGAGCAGTGAGGTCTCGCTGCAGCCTTCTCTTCTCCAGGATGAACAAACCAAGGGCCCTTAGCTGCTCCTCATATGTCTTGCCCTCTAGACTCTTCACCATCTTGGTTGCTCTCCTCTGGACACGCTTCAGCAATCTGATGTCCTTCTTCTATTGAGGTGTCCAAAACTGCACCCAGTACTCAAGGTGAAAATGCACCAGTGCAGTGTGGAGTGGGACAGTCACCTTCCTCAACTGGCTAGCTACCTGTCTGTAAGGCCTCTCTAATCTCCAAGGGGTCCAGAGCCGCTCCTGATTTACTGTCATTGGCAAACTTACTTAATGTACATCTGATTCCTGTGTCCAGGTCATTTATAAAAACACTGACTAAAATTTTACCCTGGGGAACCCCACTAGTGTCTGACCACCCTCCTGATGTAACCCCATTTACTACAACCTGTTAGCCAGTTGTTCACCCATCAGGGACACCTAGAGCCAGTTGCCCAGGGCTACATCCAGACAGCGTTTGAATATCCCCAATAATAGAGAATCCACAACCTCCCTGGCAACCTATTCCATTGCTTGGTCTCCCCCACAGTAAAAAAAACTGTTTCCTGATGTTCAGGAGGAACCTTCTGTGTTTCAGTTTGTATTGTGAATGCCTCTTGTCCTGGCACCACTGAAAAGAACCTGGTTCCATCTGCTTTGCACCCTCTCTTTAGATATCTGTGTATGTTGATGAGATTTACTCTCTTGAGCCTTTTCATCTCCAGGCTGAACAGTCCCATCTCTCTTAGCCTTTACTCATAGGAGAGATGCCCCAATCCCTTAATGGTCTTAGTGGTCTTTCTGGACTCTCTCCCAGTATGTTTATGTGTCCCTTGTTCTTGAAGACCAGAACAGTACTCCAGGTAGATACTGTACTCCACATGTGACCTTACCAGTGTTGGGTAGAGGAGAAGAAGGATCACCTCCCTAAACCTCATGACAACACTCCTCCTCACGCAACCCAGGCTACCATTAACCACCTTCAGTGCAAGGGCACATCAGTGTCTCATGTTCTGTATTATATCAGTTGTGGAGAAATCTTTTCCAACTATATGCTTGAAGCAAAACTGGTTTTGTAGAGAAGTTGAACATGAAAAATTACATTCTAAAAGCCACACAAGCTTTGCCTGATGTATTGGTTCAACCTCGCAGGCAAATCATCAAGACTTCCTACCTCCCTTCCAAACAGTAGAGGACAATGAAAACTGAAGTAAAGCAAGATGTCTCTTCCTATTGGTAGGTCTGCTCCTTCTAAGAGTTGTAAAATGTCCTGGCTAGTTGGCTTGGCTGTTTGGTGAGAATAAACCTAAAATTTAGAATTAACATAATTATTTTTTCCATAATTTGTGTTAGAAGTTTGGCTGCTCTAGTTTTTATGTACCACTATAGTCATAGAATGGACTCTCACAGATTTTGTCTTTGCTCACTGAGTTTCTCTGTATAATGAGAAGTTTTTTATTATAGGTCACTGTTTATCTGGGGATTTTTGTAAATTCAGGATTATTCCTTTATAAAGAATTAATACTTGTGGATTGTGTTGTAAAATCAAGACCGCAGAGATGCTTCATGGTTATTTGTTTCAACTGGATTACTCCTGTATCAGGTATTTGGTAGAAGTCAATGTATTTAGAAACGTATCAGCCTTATAAGTAATGTTTGTTTCCCCAGTATAAAGAAGCCCACTTAAATACCTGATATAAAAATAATCCTGTTAAAACTAAATGAACTCTACACCATTCTCTCGGCGTTCTAGAAGACCCTGACTGATAAATACTTGATTAATGAATAATCCTGTTAAATGAATAAAATCTGTGTGCCAAATAGAGAAGTAAATTACAATCATGGTCAGACTAGGAAAGTTACAGATTACTAAATCTTCTGGTCTGATAATTTATGACAAAGCATGATGACATTCTCTTTTCTTTGATAGCAATAAGCCTTTTATAGGAATTGTTTCAATGAATTTTTCTTTTTTTTTTTTTTCAAAAATACATTAAAAGGATTTATATCCATGTCACATAATAATGGAAATAGTCATAAGAAGTAAGTGGACATCCTTGTATGGTAGTAGAGCACTAGTATTTTAAGATGGAATGTTTTCTTATTTCCATTTCATTGCATCTGACTTTTAAAAAGTTTAAGAACTTTTTGGTTTTGTCATCTTAGAAAATATTATCCTAGCAATTAACCTTTACCAATATGTACCAAATATATTTTGCATTAAGTTGGATAATTTAAATTGGAACTTCAAATGAACATAGGTATTTCAATGCACATTAGGAAGACTACATATTACGGTGGTTTTTATCCTTTTGGGATTCAGTCTGGGAATTCTTGCTATCAAAACCAAAATAAAAATATTTGTTCTTTTAAAATCTATTCCACATATGTGGAAGAGCCCATGAAAAATCTCACATATCATTAGCTGTGGAAGCTCATTAAAACAGATCAAACCAAAATAAATCCATAGCAAAAGAGCATCTGCCAATAGGAGCATGTGACTGTAAGAAACTGTTGCTGCAGTACTGCTGCCTAGACTGAGCCGAGTGCCTCGCTGATGTAACATTCCTGATTGTGGCAGTTTTTCACAAAAAGGCACCAAATGAACAGGGACACAATTAAAATAAAACATAACAGTGGTCAGATTTGGTACTGAGACGTGAGAAGGGATGAGAAGGTTTTGGATGCCTTCAGACTTTGAGCTTCTTTATTGGGGAAGCAATTAGACTATCAGCCCCTAGAAATCTAGAGCTAGCAAAGGCCCGTGTGACTCCAGACTTAAGAACAGACAAAAGGTTAAAGCTTTAGTTTCATCTTTTGTTGCTTGGCTGCATTGGAATGACCATATTGTCCTTTCCTGAGGACCAGTTTTAAGTTTTAAAATCATTAGTCTCTTTTACATATGTAAAGATACTTAAGAGATAAAATCTGAATGAGTAGAAAGGTGGATTTGCATAATGATGTAGAACTGCCACTTGATTTACTTTTAAAGGTGTCTTCATTAACAAGGCTTTCTAAAGTAGAAGTGCAAAAAAAGGTGGGTTTATCTGCAAAGAAGTGATCAAAATATGCCTTGTGTTCAGATGAAAATGCAGTTTTTAGTTAGGCTTATAAAAATCATAGTTTTAACATTTAATTCATTTATTCCTCTCCCATAAAGATGTTTCTTTCTTTTATTTTTAAAAAATGATTTTACTTATTTTTATTTTTATTTCTTTTAAGAAAACAAAATATTTCATACTGGAATACACAATTTCAGCCCTTTCTCCATGAATGTATTAGCAAAAAAAAACCCACCCCAAAACAAGGCATAAACTGTCTCTAAGGTAAGTTAGACTTTTAAGGGTGATGATTTTGTTCTTGGAAACAAGTAGTCTGATGGTCTTCATAGCTAGATGGAAATAAGGCAGAAGAAAGACTTTCTACCATCTGTACTTGAAAGTGGGATGGTGGAAAAGGAGGAAAACTTCTTTCACTACCTGGTTGATTTATGGACTTCCTGAATGTCCCTTTATTCTGACAGTCGTCATCTCAGTTTTTCTAATTTGGACTACTTGATGTCTTCCAGTTCATGCAAGATTACAGTAAACCAGGATGGTTTGGTTTATTGCAAATCTTGTACTGTTTGTTGTATGAACAGACAAAATGCAAACAAGGAAATTCATCTTAATCGTGCATTTGGGATTGGGATTGTGCATTGGGATTAAGGAAAGATAGCATTTCTATTACTTTCCGTTCCATTTCTAGAATTATTTGGACTAGGTTTGTGATTATCACCAAATTCCCACTGTCCACTTTGATGCTTGCTGTTTAAACCTGATACCTGATCAATATGGTTTCCCAGATATTGTTACATTACCACTCTTACGGTCTTACATCATCTTCTGTTATTGTAAAAGATAACTTTCGTAGAATTGTGGGTATTATAACAAGCTCTTTGTGGAGCTGTAATTTTAAAACCTGGAGAACAATGTGATTATTTATGGGAATGAATGTACTCACGAGTCTAGTAACTAGAACTGGAATTTTTAAGAGAGACTGAAGAAATACTGATATTTATCACCTTGGGCGGCTTCTTAAAAACTTGGCATAAGTAACTTAACCTAGTCATCTGCAGTAATCTTGTTGGAATTCTCTTTCCATTCACTATTAAGAAAGGACAACTTAAAAAGTAATTAATTTATCCTACAAATGTTATCAAAAGTTTGTCCCATCAGATATAAACTCATATAGATTATAGACTGTTACTGTGATGAGGAAGTTCAGAGGAAAGTGTTTTAATGATCACAGTCATTTAGCAAGGAAACCAGAGGGTATTAATACATTACTAGGCCTGTGGACGCTATTTTCTTTTAACCTTTACATACTCAACTGATTGGGACTTCAGGTACTCACTCATTTTATGTACTGAGTCATTGAGACTATTGTTTTTTTAAGTTTATGCTGCAGGGTCTGTATAGTCTATTTTAGCAATGGAGACATTCACTGACTTAATTTACATTGTGAGCGGTGACCAAAAAAATCACAGAACACAGTGCTGAAACGGATCTGAAGAGATCCTCTCAGGATGAACCAAAGGAGACTCAACTCTGTGTAATCTATTCCTGGCAGGCATTTTTCTGGACTGTTCTTTAATTTCTACATTGATGGAGATTCTCCAGCTAACATATTCCAGACCTTCCCTATCTTCATCACTAGAAATGCTTTCCTGACTTCTAACTCTCCCTTGCACCAGTTTAAGATCACTGTATCCTGTTGCCAGTGGACAAATCTGCCCAGATCTGTTGGACTTTGCTATGATTTTTTAAAGGTATTTGTGTATCAATCTCCACCATCTCATCTGACCTGACCAACCAGCTTGTGTTTAAATGCTTACTATATAATGATTCAGACTTCTTACTTGGGAATGTGTAGAGTTTCCAGCATTCATGTACTATTAAGTCATGGTTTAACCCCTAAAATTAGATCACACTGCAGACTTAAAATTGCAACTGGATGAATTATGCAGTTGCATTTGCTCCAGTTATTAAGCACTCACTCCTTCCTTACTGCTTCTGTTGTTTTCTATTCGTATATGCCAAGTTACTGGTCACTCTTAATACATAAATTTGTGAAGTAAAGTTTTTTAAATTAGGTTGTATTGAAACAGCACAATTTGGGGCATTCATAATACTCCAGAGTTGCAGCAATTTTAAGTTTCATAAAAACTGAATAAAGACATTTCCATGTAAAGTTAAGGCTTAATCTTGAATCTAATATATTGGTAATTTAAGGTATTTGATAATTTTTTTATTGTTTCACAAGTAAGCAGTGGAAATTCTGGAAAACTGCATGTGAATTTTAAATTATTCTGCACATATAATGATTTTTTTTTTTCTCCAAACACCATGTTTCAATTGGAATTTCTCTTGGAATTGTCTTGGAATTCCTTATGAGCCGGTGAGAGTTCTAGTCCCTTCTCAGTTTCTCTCCCTCTTCTGTTAGCAGGAAGGTTTGACTGTGAAGTAATGTACTGTTAATAGGCATGGTTAGAGGGCAGACCTTGTATCCTAAATTCAAGATGAGGGACTGCTGCACATCTCATTAAGAAGCTGAGTTTTCATTTCTGCCATGGTGATTCTGTACAGGCATTGGGCAAATCACGGTGCTCAGGAAAGACTTTTCTACCTGCTCTTCCAGCTGGAAGTAAGGTACCAGGAAAAGAAAACCAAAAACTTGCTGAGAAAGTCAGCTAAATATGGTATTTGGGTATACTTCTGTGATGGAAGATCAAGGGATGGAGAGAAAACTACTCGTCCATGTTTCCATGAGTGGTAGGCGAAACAAACTTCCTTTTCAATCCACAAATCGAGAAAGTGACAGATAAATCAAATCTGAGGTTAAGGCAGGGCAAAAGGAATAACAGTATTAATCAACTAACCGGAAGACTCAAGTATGAGGACTACTAACTCTTTGGTGCCAGAATTTGCCAACACTTGTTTGTCAATAGCTGTGCTATATTGGCTAATTCAGAAGGCTTATGGCAGTTTTAATGCATTTTTTCTGTTAACAGAAATTAAATTCGGCATCATATCTGAAGTGATACGGAAATTGAAATGATGCTGATGGCTGCAGTGTTAAAACTAAATCTTATTTCTTCAGTCTGACATTTCTCTGCTGTCACTGCTGCCTTTTTCCTTTTTTTTTTTAACAATATCAACTACTATTTATACACTTAGAATTTCTGACCAGATTACTGTGGTTGTGTTACCCACATGTACAAAATAGTATAATAATGTTCTGTTCTTTTTGAAACAAATTTGTTACACAGAATGTCAGATGAGTCATTTTGTTCATGTCAGATATCTGAAAATAATGGAAAGATGCCAAAGTAAAAGCCCGGTAATCCATGCAGTGGTGTAATGGAGCAAATGAAATGCAAAGCTCTTGTACAGGTCCAATTTCAGCACCAAATGCTTACCTGTCAGTCATCAAAATTGTCCCTGAATAAAAATGAGTCCATCTGAGAGGGAAAGGATTTTAATATACATAAAACTCTTTGAATCTCTGTGAGGTAGAAGATGTTCTGAGGAGGAAGTGCTGAAAGGGAAATCTTAGTTCAAGCTAGTTCAAATCACACATGTATTGCCGACTGTGAAATGTTTGGGTTTATCCTTATTGTTTGGTGTCTCTAGCTCCTTGGATAGACAGGTGATGTCCCTTAGGCTACAGGAAATCTGGCCAGTCACTGATTTAGAAGTTGTAGACAGGTAACTTGCAGACCTTTGGAGGCATCTGTGTTTTATCTGTGAGAGACCTGATTAAAACTTTAATTCATGAAATGCCAGCATCAAGAGGTGTCTTTGCAGATACTAGAGTTATGATTTGTTCTGACTGAAATGTTTTTGAAGAGCTGTGCAGCTGAGTGTGTTTCTACCTTTCAAGTGGCCATTGGGAAAACATGTTTTGCTACTGAGATGTCTTCCTGCAGGCCTAAACATAAAATATTAAAGGTAGTATTTATCTTATATAGCTTCAGCATTGATGCTGCCACAGCTCTACACGCTCTCGTGTTATGAAGTCCTGATTTTCTTCACATTTCAGTAGTGTGTCCCAGTAGTATTTCTCAGTGCTGAAGGTGCGAGAGGCTAACCAGAGTCAACAATAGCACTGGCAGGCAGTCAGGACTAGTTCTCTTAAGTTAATGAAACAGCACTTCAGGAATGAAAAAAAAAACATGAAATGCGCAGTATCAAATGTGATAATAGATAAACTGAGCCAAGCTGCATGTACTTTTGGGTTATGACTAGTTGAAGTACAGATCAAAAGCTCTAAACTGTTGCATGTGAAACAAAGAGCACAATGGTGAATTCATTTTAATCCTCTGGTTTAAGTGAGTGTGCCTTCTACTTCTGGGTCTAGAAATAATCATACTTGTATCAATCTATATTGTGTGACTTTTGTAAGCTGTGAAAATAGTATTTTTCACTAAATTGTCACTTATTATTGTTCATTTGTGGCCACTAACATAGAAAAATGTTGCAGGTACAATGTCAGAAGAATAGGGACAATTTGATGTTTTCTTTTGATGCTGTTTGTTGATACCTAGACCACTGCAGCTTGATTGCCTAACATTAAACCTATAATAACAGTGCAATCATAGCAGTATCATCATGAATGTCGTTACAATAGAAACAACGTTTACACGGCTTCAGAATGGTAATTATCAAACTTTTTGTCATGAAGCGCTTATTTGCTAGCATTGATCTGCCCCGGTCAGTTGTTAGCTCTTCTCATCTGAGGTGTATTGATTGTATAATCAGTAGATAGAGGCTGCGAGCAGATGAAATTCAGTGTTGTTGGGCAAATTATTGTCTGCTTGCCTGTTGACCTGGACCCTGCTGGTTGTACCTTAGACAGTGGTGGGATTATTACTCATTTCAGTGACCCTACTCTGACAGAGAACTCCATATTATTATAAAAGATAAATGGCATCCTTCTTTGCTGTGGATGTGGTTGAACGCAGGTGTCAGTGTGTAGTGAAACTGAAAATCTTGTACAGCCGTGTTCCTTGACTTTCCTTCAGGGTTTGGTTTTTTTCCTTCCTTCTTAAGTAAATATATGTAAAATACTGTAGACTTGCAACACGTTTCATGTCGTATATGACATACGTTTATAGGTACATGATGCATAAGCATGGTGTTTTACATTGGTCATTGAATAGTTCTATTTGCCAGGCTGTAAGATATAGATACTATTCAAAAACAACTTTTGGCCATCTGATAACAAGGAGGACCAAACACTGCTTGTAAATACATATTTTTAAACCTCAGGCGAATAACCCACTTGGGTGTAGAGTAATTTTGAAAACTCTTCTCTCATTTGCTTTGGTTTTTTTTTTAGCTCTAGCATCACTGTGAAGTAACTAAGTAGTAATGTGTGTGAGACAACTTTATGAGGTATCAGTGTAGTAAATCTCCTACGTGGTATTCATATTAGGACCTTTATAACAGTAAAGGTTATTAGTGTACACAGCATTTAAGAAGGAGATCTGCGTTATGGTTATTACCAGAAGGAAAGCCCTCCTGACTCAAACAAGAGGTGATGTAGAAACCATGAATACTTTTACATCCTTCAGTAAAGCCAGCTGTGTTTGGCTAATGTACTCTGCTCTCTGGTGGTGACTGTACCATTGTATTGTAAAGGTCAGTCATTACCTGTGCATTGTATTTAAACCACCTGCTCACAGCAAGTAATTGTATTTGGATGACCAGCAGTTTTATAATATTAATTGCCCAGAACCCTGCTGAAGCCAGGATAAGAACACTGAGCAATCACACAGTGATTTGCAACTTCAAAGTGCTGTAAAAACATTAGCTAATTAGTATTATGCTGGAAAATATATGGACAGTTCTGCATAGCTCTGAATATACCCAATGACCCAATTTAATTTCCAGAAACAATGGATTTACATGTAAAAAAAATAAAGGCATACAAATGGCTTAGTGGAAGTGCACAGTGATGGTACTTCTGTAATCTCTAGAATAATTACCCATGTAAGGGAGCCTTTGCAAAGCAGCAGTATATTTAAACTGGATGAAATAATGGTTTTGAAATGAAAACATAAGAAAAAAGGCAATGTGAAACGTGAGTGACTTGCTCTGTAGATGTATATCAAGTGCACAGTATAGTGTGGTCACAGAAATTAAGTCATATGGCAGATGAGAAATAAAGCAAAATGTAGAAGGAAGAAGAGCAAGCATCTCTGGGAAAGGATGGTTTGTCTGGTGAACAGAATATCTGTACTTTAGAAATGACTTTAAAATAGTTATAAACTATGGTGTGGAGTGAAGTAAGTAAATATGAGTGTCATCCATACACAGGTTTATATATGGTTTTGGATGGCATTTGATAAATTCTTTCAAGAAAATATAAACATCTATTATTTGCAAGAGTAATAGTAGTAGCTGGTGGCTTACTGGGGAAAATGAAGTTTATTTTCCAAGATGTGGCTGTTATAAATCATTATACAAAAAAAGGGCAATTCTCAGCTGGTAACTTCGTGGACTAATTAGAGGGGAGCGTAGGAGTCTTATAAATCTATTAATTCTCTTCTTTAGTGGTGGTGTTTACTCAGATATACCCTTGCAGCATAGTCGTGTAACTGTTCTGCCAGGGGTTCATCTGTCTGTGGCCCATTTTGGTACAGCACAGTGCTGTTGCATTGGCTCAGACTGATGTGAAAACCAGGTGGTGAGAAGGAGGAGCTTTGAGAAAGTCTGTAGAATCATGAGATGTGAAAGGTAAAATCAGGGACAGGTAAAATTGCTGAAACAGCTGAAGGATTCAAGAAGAAGGGACAATGACTCAGTAGCATCAAGGATTGAAGAGGTACTGAAGGTTTCCTGGCAGACTTGGTGTTTGGCTTGCAAAGGCTCAACGGGTGTCTCAAAGAGGCTGGTGAGCAAATTAATTTGTATAATGGTAGCTTGTAAGCTTGTTATCTATTGGATGTATTAGCCAGTAAATAATTGATTTTTGACTGTGCTTGCAGTCTTTTGTGGATGGTAAAAATTGCCTGAACAAAGTGATGCAGAAAGGGAGGCAGATAACCAAAATGCTGGGTTTTGGATTCTTGCCGTAGTTAGTCTTCAAAATGAGATCTGGTCTGCTTGGTTCTGTGAAGACTGATTTTGAACATGGCAAAGCATTTTTCTTTTTCACAGGAATCTTCAGAGTCCAAATACATGAATTAGCTGTAGTCAGGGCAAAAGCATAACAGTTTTTATCTCAGTTTTGGCAGAAGTTCCAAGAATTTGGAACCTGGAAATGTTGCAGTATTTTTTTCTGGAATATTTTAGGGGCTTCTATAGTCTCACGCAGCTTCGCTTACCTAAATTACATTGGTTTTGATATGTTGATAGCTGTTTCTAGACTTACAAATCCAAATATCTTGTGGAAAGATCTTATTTGCAGACCTGGCAGTAAAACTTAGTAAGACTCTGAATTAGAGTCTCCAGATACGATAGCACTGGGAAGAAAATAAAAATAAATCTTAATATGGAGATTCTTATTGCAAAGCTGGTTTTCATGTCTCTTGTATTTTTGTGAAGATAGGTGGTTTGGAAAGGATGATTAGATGTTTCCACTATGAAAAAAGAAAGAAAGGAAACAACAGAAGAAGGCAAAACAGGAAAGGAAGGAAGGGAGGGAGGGAGGGAGGGAAGGAGGAAGGAAGGCAAAAGGAAGGAGGAAGGAAGGAGGAAAGAAGGAAGAGAGAGAAAGGAAGGAAGGAAGAGAGAGGAAGAAAGGAAGGGAGGGAGGGAAGAAGGAGGAAGGGAAAGAAAAGGAAGGAAGGGAAAGAAAAGGAAGGAAGGGAAAGAAAAGGAAGGAAGGGAAAGAAAAGGAAGGAAGGGAGGGAAAGAAAAGGAAGGAAGGGAAAGAAAGGAAGGAAGAGAAAGAAAGAAAGGGAAAGAAAGAGGAGGCAGGGAGGAAGGAAGGAAGGAAAGATGGAAGGAAAGCAGCAAAAGTATAGGTGCAGTGTTTGCTTGTGGCAGACCATAAAAAATGTGAAGGTACTGTTTCACGATCGTCAGTATGACACCAAGTGAGTCAGAACATTGTTGTGCTTCTGTGTGCAGGAGTAAATATCAAATATCTTAAGTACAACAAAATATTATCACAGGTTGATGGATATACTGAGTGATCTAGGAAAATTCTATTAGCAAAGAGAATAAAAGCAAAGGTGACCCCGTCTTCATTGCTAGGAAAGTATTAGGAAAGTCAATATCCTCTGAAGATATATATTAGAATGCAAACAGTACAAGATTTCAGGTATCTGAATCTGAATATTAAAAGTTATAACTTCGAAAGCATTCCAATCTTTTTTCAATTATATTGTTTAATTTCTGTCACATTAATATGCTTAAAAAAAAAGCTGATGTCCATAAAAAATTATAATGTCCTCAGTAGTTCAAAATTTCATCATTTGACTTTTTGGTGGTCTGCAGATCTTCTTCAAAGTAACGCTTGTTGCCATTACAGCCCTTAAAGTAACTGTTGAGTGAATCAGTTCATCTCACTTCTTTTCCCTCCAACTTTGAAATTTAAATTTCCTATTGCATTAACAAGCTCAATGGTTCCATCCTGTGGCTGCCTGTTCGCTTCATTTTATGCAAGGAGGCAATGCAGATAGAGAAGGACAGAACAGAATGCAACTTCCACAATTGCTCGCAGTTACTCCGAATAAGGTTTAGCATGAAGCCATGACCTCATAGTTCTTTGTATAAATCCAGTATATCTAGGATAGAAATAATAAAGAAATAATCAGTGGGATTGTGTGCTACGTTGATATTATTCAAAGCTTTGTTACCTTCCTTGTACTGTAAACATTTCACCTAGATGAATTATAATAAACCCCATATTTTTTTACTAGCTTTTTTTCTTTTAGTTTCTACTATTTCTACATTCTACTAGTTCTTGCTTGGTCATTTTATCCAGATCATTCACTGTGATATTAACGTGATGGGTATCAAGAAAATTAGAGGGAGGGAAAAAAAAGGTTGGTGATAAAAGTACCATCAGAAAAGTTTTCAGGCCGAGTTTTGCTTTTTGTTGGCACCAGAGAGATATATCAATTAAAATATTATTGAAATGAGTTGCTCATAGTGGTCTATTAGATTACGTTTTGATGGATGTACAGTAAGTAGAATGTTTTCTTGTATATGGTGGAGTCCATTGTCAAATATTTTGATTTCAAAAGTCTGCTTAAAGATGTTAGGTTTGACAAGATGTAAGTCACATAACTGATCTCTTGCTTGTACTGAAAGAGTGGAAAAAAACCCCGTCAAATCCTCTCAGAGGACTTGTGGAATTTTGGTAACCATTATTTGTAAGGTTTTTGACACATTCCCAAGTTCTGCTGTATTTTTAACATGGACATATTATCTTACAAAGATTTATTTAGCCGTGGCTTTTGCAGCTTATTGCAATACTAAATCAAGAGTTTCATAGCCCCATGACATGACAGAAAGTTAAATCTGCTCTGTGTAGTCAGTCTGAGCAGATTGAATTGGGCACTCATTATTTGATTAACAAAATAATTTAAGAATTTGGGTTTTTTTGTGATAGGGCGTTTTTGGTTGGTTTGGGTTTTTTTGTTCCCCACGTAGTAATTATTTCATCTGTACTGCATTCTTGTCACCTTCTCCCCCGAAAGGACGCTTTGTAAATACAGTGTGTAAAAGGCATCCTGTCTGAGGAGCTTACTGAGCTGCATTTTGTTGGATGTTGGGGGTTTGTTTTGGGAAATAGCTGCTTTTATCTTATATTCTTCTATTCTATTTTGATTTGCCAGTGTTGGAAATAAACTGCCGGTCTAGATGGACCTTTGGTATGATCAAGAGTGAGCATTGGGTCAGAGAGAACCAGAAGATGACATGCTAAGAGTAGGCAAAATAATTAATCACAAAGTATACTGTTGTAGCTCCTTTGCTGTTTTTTCCCCCAGTTTTCTTTCAAATCAATTTAATTTCTCCTGATGAAATGCAAAGGTAAAACACAAATCATGCGCATCTTTAGAACTTCCTTCTGTTTCAGTTTTATAATCCTCTGAAGAGTTGAGCATGACTTAAAAAAGCTTTTTGTATAATTTAAGACCACTGTGGTTATAAGATACAAGCAGACGCTTTTTAGGCATGTGTGACAAAACATCTAAGTATATCACATTGTTATTTATACACAAGCTTTGTTTATGAGCATAGACAATTCAGAGGGAGAGGAATAAACAACAGGTCAATAATATGCTTGTGCTGGGGCATGAGCTACTTCGGTATCTCACTCTAGTGAGTGACATACTTTTGTTCATAGGGGGGTTTATGTTTGGTTTGGTTGGGGGGGTTGGTGGGGTTTTTGGGGTTTTGTGTTTGTTCTTCATTTCATTTCTTTTATTGTGAACATCCATTTTTCACTTTCCCTGGGATTTTTGAATGCTTTTCCTAGAGGGACCAGTTTGGTTTTGATGTACTTTAACAGTCCCATATTCATCACTGCATTTACTTCCAGTGTGAGGCAAAGAACAGTTTCATCTGATTAGAGAAAGTGCATTAATACTTGGGAAGGTAATTGGCATTTGTGAGGAAAAAAGCTTCATAAAGTATTTCTGAATTATAGGTGAATTGTGAGCTGCAAAGTCTTGTTTGTTTTGTAACTGTTTTTCCTACTTTGCACAGGGAGACCTGTTTTACTGAGGTTTTATTGGCATGGCAGCAAAAAGATGACCATGGCAGCAGTGCATCTGACCAGTGACACCATTCTAAAGCCTTTTAAATTTAGCTGATACCTTTTTTTTATGATACCCCATAAGCAAAGCTTTTACTCCTGAGTTGATTGTGAATTCCAACTTACAGTGTTACTATCAAGTTAAAACATTTCAGCTTTCCTCATCTTTTCACCTGTGTGATCATACTGGCTGACAGCTGAAGGATCATTTTCCCTTTTCCCTGTAACTGCTTAATCCTTCCTGTGATTCAGAGAGCACCATTATAAAAGCTCCTTGTTGCATATTGTGCCAATGAGCTGCACACCAGAAAGGGTCAGGGCTCTAGCAGTGTAGCAGTGGCTGACTGGACCTGGTCAGGACTCTGTGTTAGACTAAACTGACTTGTTTGGATCCACAGACTGTTTTACATAAGGTCTTGGTAGGAATGAAGAGAGTCCTAGACATCACATCTAAGCAGCAGCTATTATATTCGTGATAGAGGAGATAAAAGCTGTTTACATGAAGCTGGGAAAACAAGGTGCTGGGTGAGTTTGATTTTCAGGGGATTTATGCCAGTCCATAGAGAAGGAGAATAAAGTACAAGGAGGTAAGGCAGGGTCAGAGGCATGAGAAGAACTTGGAACATTCTGCTAGTCTGTAAAACTTAGCCTTTGGAAAACTGAGGATTTTTGTTCAATGGTCAGAGCCCACTTGGTTGTCTGAAATAGCCACCTTTTAGAGCTGAGGCTACAAATAAGGAAGAGCTTCAGACGGTGAAATGAGGAAAGTAACTGGCAGAGGCTTGTACAGTCTTTGTGATAAATTTTGACCACTGAAAGAGGACAGAAGTTCACCTAAATGTTATACACAGGTGGATATTATATCTTAGAAGAACAGACAAGAGAATGTTATTACAGTAATAAGGTGGACAGTATAGTTAGTTAAAAGACTCATCTAAAAGGTGAATTGCAGTGCTAAAATGAGCTAATGCAGAACAATGTAGAGCCCTTAATATATACTCTTGCATTTTCCATGTATGATGATGCAAATCCTCCTCCTGAAAATTCTGTATTTTACAGAAATAGGCTGGGTTTGTAGTTACAAAAATCTGTCTTAACCAAATAAATCTGGGGAAAATGGTAAAAGAAGTTCCATTCAGGTTGCCCTGTAAATCTGCTGTGTAATGACTTCCCATGTTATTTGTGAGTATGGATATAACTGGAGAGCTTGATGCTGCTGGGAGTTTTTCTGTTATTGTAGACCTTGCCTTCTCTTTTATCAGAAGCCCAGCATTTGTTCTCTCTGTGTCTGCATGTGATAGTTAACAGACTTCATTACGCAGTCACTGGGTCAGCAAGAGCTGATGCCATTTGAGACTTGTTTACTGTAAGTCTATCATAGAAGAGCTGATTATGGAAAATAATCTCATTCGTTCAGTTCAGATTAAAAGGGGAGATAAAAGTAATTCAGTTCCTAAATCATTGATTTAAAAATGCAAACTTGGGTAAATAGAGTTATTTAATGAAGGCAGTTGTGATTTGAGAGCAGAGGAGTTGTGGAATTTTTCTAGATTGAACTTGCAAAGCCTATTTGGAATTTGTAGAACAAATCAAGGTGAAAAAAAGGAGTGATGCATTTTTCAGCAATACAATGCTACTGAATATGAGGGGGAGGAAAACACAATGGCAATAACGAATACAATTATAAACTTCAGGTCCAAGTCTCTGCCAAAATGAAATTCAGAGAGCTCTGTTATTCAAAACCAGATGTGCTCAATCACGGAACTCTTGAAAAAGTGGCACATGAAGCTGGAGGCCTGGTCCCTATTTTAAACAAGTCCACCAGGTTACTAGGTAGTACTGTGTGACCAGAGAGTAGCAAATATTATAGTTGAGAAGGATCTGAAGAATTACCTTCCCATTAGCCGGTTTGCCATGATGCAAAAAAGAAGGTCCTTTGAATTCATAACTGATAAAAAGATAGGATGCAAAGGACTAGAGTAAGGTGATCAGTTTTCACAGTGAGGGGTAATACTAGCAGAATCCACCAGAGATCTGTACCCAGAGCTACACTGTCGTAAGTGGGAGCTCATGGTGCTGAATAGCTGGTTGATAAAGTTGTAGATTAAATATTCATAAATACAAAGCAACATCAATTGAAAATGCTGCCCAGAGTGTGTATATGTATTCATAGGCTCTAAAATAATTTGGAGTAGTTAAAGCTAAAATGAGGAAAACATCCGCAGAGTGCTTGGTGGTTTTAAAATCAGCAAACAATATGAGACATCAAATTATCATTGTGCACGGTAACCGTGTCTGGTTCTCTCACCTCAGAAGGGGCATAACAGAATGAGAAAAAGCACAGACAGGAAAAAAGGGAATGACCAGACTAACAGAACACTTGCCATTTGGTGTGAGAGTAGTTAGGGTAAAGATGCCATAGGTCAGAAAAGAGCTGAATGCTAGCAGTGAATGTAGGAATGTAAATCATGGATGAGAAAGGAGAACAGGAAGCACCTTTGTTGTCTGTAAATCAGGAGCAGGGAGACATCCCTAACGAAGCCAGCAGGCAGCACAGAATGAAGCCTTGGAATTTATTGACAGAAGATATTTTTGAAGCCTGAAAGTGAGTATCGATTCAAAATGCGATTGTCAAATCTGTAGAAGAAAAGTCCATGAGGGATCACTGGTTAAAGACGTGAACGCAAGCTGTGGACTAGGAAGATCCTATGCCTGCTTATTGCAATTCTGGCCTGATACAGGAGTGAAAATCAGGGTGTGCTTGTTCTGGTTTTACACTAATCCACTGATAATCTAGTACTGACTGCTATCACAGACTGGAGTCTTTGGCCTGACCCAATATGGATGTTCTTTTCTATATTATATACATTATATATTATTTATAACGGTGTGGAACAACTTGGAAGGCTTTGTTCTGTCCTGTAAACCTGTATTTCATATAACAATTGCATGGGTTGTTTGTGTTGTTTTTTTTTCTTCCTAGAAATGTGTTTGATATCAGATTTAAATTTTATTATCTCTCAATTTCATTGCACATCCTTTTGTTCTTGTATTATTAGCAATGATGAATGGAAACTTACGATGATTATCTATATAATTCATTATATTGTGCACTTTTATCAAGTCCCCACTCGTTTCTCTCATCTCTCAAATACATACTCTCAGTCTTTTTGCTCTCTCTTCATGAGAGGTTTTGTTTCTAATATTTCTTACTGTCATGTCCTAACCTCTTCTAATCATTTTAATTAAATGTTTACAAATACAGACTTCACAAAAGGAAACTTTGAAGCTATTACTAGGATAGTTAACCTTGATCAAAGAAAAGAAGCTAGAAGAACAAATACACAATATTAAAACATGATAAGCTATGAAGGACCTCTGAAATCAGTCTGTTTTAAGAATACATGGCTCAGAGGGAATTATTTATGATACTGAAATCAAAGCAGATTACAAAAATCTCAGCCAGAGCACTGTGTGAATGATTGTGTCCATATTATATACAAGAAAAAGGAAACTCTGTTCTTTACTGAAGTCTTCTCAATAGGATGGCATCTGCAGAGGGGGAATAGGGAGCTTGTGCCAATGAGAACCCTGACCCGCATGTACCAAACTGGGTATATTGGAAGTAAAGAGTTAAAAACATGAGAACAGTTTTGTGACTGCACATGTTTCTGGACAGGATATGAGGGTTCACTTGGTTTGGGTTTCAGTTACTGCAGTTATAACAGCAGTAGCATCAGAACAATAGCCATATTAAGTCGTATCAAAGAAGTCCAGCTCTGAATTGTTTGCTTCAGCTTGTCTATGTAGACAACCAAGCATACCCATTTTGAAAACACTGTGTTGATTTTTAATGCTTCTCAGTGAATAAAGTGAGGCTAAATTCTGCTGGTATACTTCACTACATAGTGATTGTTTCCTCTGGTGTTTTCCATAGTATGTGACTACCAAAGGGTGATGGTTTTTGGAAGTTTTTTATCAGCTGAGTTGTTTTGTAATGAGTTCAAGTAAACCTGGTTGGGTTTGAGAGGGTTTTTACTTCTTGCCTACTGAGTATTTTTGGTTTCTTTTTCCCTAGTCATTTCATTAAAGAGTTGCAGCACTTCCATGCTGTGGAGGGAGATTTTTGTAGCTGCTTGTGGAAAGGCCAGTTGTTTAAATAAGGACCCGGGTGTTAGAACATTTCCATCTTGTGTACTAACAACAGTTCAGGGTCAAGAGCCTTATTGGAAAAGAGGGAGGGCTTTGAGACCCTGGAAGGAAAGCTCAATTAGCTGTTTGAATGAGACACTGGAAGAGATCATGCTAAATAGCAAAATCTACCTATTGATATACCAGCTAGTAAAGAGGGTACAAACATGAGATGGAGATAGGAGCTTTCCTGCGTGGGGAGTTGCTGGGCTGCTGTCCTCTCAGAACAGCAGGCAGAGCTTCGAGTGCCTGCATGTCAGCCTTCCTCTGCTCTCAGCAAATGTCTGAAATCTTCTTGTGAGCCCAGAACTTACTGCAGGTGTAGGTTTTTATGTTGCAGAGGCAGTAGTCTAGGTTGTGAAGCAAAGAAGAAATATCTTTCAGTGGGTTTATATTTGCCTTCTTTAATATTTGCTGTTTATTGGAATGTTTACAAAATCTAGCATTTAAAAGCTGAGAAATGAGGCAATTCTGTTTGCTTGTTAGATATCATCTCAGTGTTTCAGGTTTATCTGTTACAATAGTGTTTTTATTTATCTACACATAGATTGTCTTTTACCACAGGACTCCTCTCTGATTCAGTGTACATACTAAGAGAGATCAGTGAATGAGCAGCTATTCATGTTTTCTGTTACTCTTATTGGCCAATATGTGACCCACATGTGGTGTTCACATTCAATCATTACATTGAATTCAAAACTATTAATTTCTCCATAGGCTTTCTTTCCATTGTGGCTATCATTAGCATCTGAATGCCTCACAAACCGTAATTAATTAATTTTCACAAAGCCCCTGTGAGGTGAGATGACATTATTAAAAGAGGAATAAGCCACAGAGAAAAGTGCCAGCCTATATTTTGAATGCCCAAGTTGACATGTGTAAGGTGTGTTTTTTTAAGCTACTTAGTGTTCCACAACGCTTTATTTGTTCTTTGTCTAGCTTCCTCTTACTTAGCTACAAGAGCCAAGCAACTTTGCAAATCCTGCCATAGATAGGTACTTTATGTATAACAGTTATTTGTTGTGAAGCAGAACATTAAGTAATATCATTTAACGACTGTAATATTAAACAGGCTCTGATACCATCCAATGTTCAAATATGGCATCTAGCTGCCTTGACCTTCCATTTTCTTATTATAGTTTCCTTCATTAATAACTACACACCATCAAACTTCCTCAGGAGATCCTGTGGACATTGGTGATCCTCTGCACAGACCTTTGGTGAGTCCCCAGGGCATAAATAAGTTCGCCAGTGTTGTGACATGTTAGAAGCCTAACACAATTACGGCTTTCCAACATGGAAAAGAAAACACTGATTAATTAACAGCCTGAAAATGTGTGTTTAGCTGATAAATATCAACAGTTTCTCAAAACCAGGAGCCAGGTTGCCACTTCTGGCTGCTAGAAATAGATGTGTGAGATAGAAAACCTCAGTGCAACAGGAGCCGTTCACAGGACTTTTGTTTTTCCCCATATCAGTCTTCGGATGCCTCTTACTCCTTCCCTGTCAGGTAATTAAAGGGTTGTTCAGAAAAATAATGATTTTTGGGGGGTAATTTGCTGCTTGCAATTTTGGGTAGTTGGAAAAGGTGAAGAGATTCATGGATCCTGCTGAAAGTGCTGTAGAACAAGTCCAGTTGGCTGCACCCACTGAATTGTCACATAACTGGCAGGGGGTATTGAGCTGAACTTTCTATGCAATACTTACTAGAGTGTGTTATATATGATTTTTAGGATATTCTGTAGCAATGCCTGCATTTTTATTGCATATAATGAATGCATATGTCTTAATTATCTCCTGTAGAGCTTGTAACAGTGAGATGTGAACCTATCTCAAACAGATTCTTTCTCTACATGAGACTTCACATCTGGAGTGATGAAGAGATTGTTTTGATTGCCACTTCCCTTTAACTGTGCCTTAGTTTTTAGGTTTTGGTGTTTTGGGCTGGGTTTGCTGGGATTTTACTCCTGAAAAAAAGTTTTGGCTGTGAGGTTCACTTTGTTTTGAGGCACTTCTGTACGGCCATCCTCTACCCACACCCCAGGCATTGTCCTGATTGAGTACATGCAGTGTTTCTGGAGAGGCAGGCTTGACAGCTGAGAGCCTGTAGCCTTATTGTTACAAAAACATGTCTAAACAGACAGCAAAGCACCATAGAGTGTGATTCCTACCTGTTGGGCCCCTTCAGGAGAAGGAAGGAGAGAAACCTTCCAAAAATGCAGAAGCACTTTACTCTTCACAGATAGTCATTACTGAGTCTCTCTGATGTTCCCAGTAGGGGATTTATGTATGGTAATTGTTTGCTGTCTGATAGTGTGAGTTAGTAAATTCAGACCTCTTTTCAGATACTGAAGAAGCTTTACCTAACATGTAATTCTTGTTTTATGTTTGTCTAGCCTCAGCATCCAGAGACTAGTATTTCACTTTCTTAAGAAGTAATAACTAATGACAGTGTAAACTTAATCCAAACCTTTTCCAGAATTGCCATCTTGGGTTTTTTTAAATGATGCAGAGAATTTAGGGACATATATTTATGTAATTTTAATTGAAAATACAGATCTGTATCTTCTAGCTGCTTTGAAATGCCATGTCATCCTCTAGCTGCTTTTTACTTCTTTAAATTGATACATGAAGGACACAAGGTTAAACAAAGCATGACAATCGACAGATATACTGCTTACCTCATGTGTCTTGAATTCACTGCTCTGAGGGGTTCTGTGATTCTCCGGGAGATTGACAACCCATTCCAAACAGGCACTGATGGTTCAGTCAGTCAAATTTACTTCCATGTGATTTCAACTTCAGGGATTTATTAATAAGTGCTATACCTTTATGTACATGCTTTTACTGATATCCTTCTGTTTTTTGTAAAACATCTACGTAAGGTGTCCTAACCAATACTTGATCATTAAGCATAAGTCTAACAGAAAAGCAGCTGATTCCATTTGACTTAATCTGAAAGTTCTATGTAGTTTGAAAAACAACAGGGACACCTATTTTTAACTGCAGCGCTCCCTACAGGCTAAACAAAAAGAATCAAAATGTACAATTATCAAATGCTTCTAAATTTCTAAAATTTGATTTAAGGTACCTGCAGTATTTCTGCCTTACAACTGCAGAACATACGAACTGTTTAAAATGAACCTATGAATATGGGTGCCCTTGTGGGTCTTTACTTAACGCTGTTCAGTTTGCCTATAGTTTTTCATTTTGGGGTTTTGTAAAGCACGCGTTGGTCATAGCTTCCGATAAAGTAGATGTGCAGCTCAGGAAAATTTCTCAGAGGACAAGATGCATAGGCTTCAAATTTTAAATTTCATTTCCACACAACATGAGTACTTGTGTTTGGCATAAGCAAACAGACAGGAGCAAATTAGATTACTGGACTGTCACTAAAGCAGAGCTGTATGCTGTTGCAGGCAGACAACTTAAGGTAGAGCATACAGAGAAGACTAAAGTAAAAGTTACATGTGGGTGGTGAAAGGCCTTTCTGGATGGGGCCTTTCTGATTCTAAGAAAAGCAATGACTCAAATTTAACAAAAGCACTGTACTATAGCTAAAATGTTTCTTTTAATCTTATTTTAGCTTTCTGGCATGTAATATTTATATATGGTTGTAGCAGTTAAACTCATTTTAATGGATGAATTTTTATTTAAAAGTAAAAAAAGATGTTCTGTGCTGCAAGCAGCAGGTGTGTTTTTAATCTTTAATAGGTCACCTTCCTCAGTGCAAGCAGGCAAGCTGTTATTGATCAAAGAGGTTTTGTTGGGTAGCTCTCAGATTATTGAGTGACAAACTTTATTGAATTTGACTTAACAGAAGTCAGAAGACAGCTGAAGCATAAGAGCTTGCACTACCATCAGAGTCATTTTACGACAGCCAGGGAGCAAAGCTCAGAGATGGATACTGAGCTCTTTGCTGGCCCTTGGAGATTAACTGAACAGCCTTCCTACCAATTCCCAAGCCTGTCAGCAGAACCAATTAGATTTTCAACCAGTAGACAAGAAGGGTGGCACTTGGGGACCTTTTTGCTTTAGGTCAAAGGCTTTTCAGACTGCGATGAGATGACATTGATGATGACACGTTGAGCATTGGTTGGTTTTAAGACAAGTTAAATTAGCAGTCTTGAAATGATTCCAACTGTCTCCTGACTTCTCACTGTTGCCATATTCAGTGGATCCTGTCAGGAGCAGGTTGATGACTTAATAGTCTTTCTTGAGTGGATTTGAGCACTTTGGCTGTGTGTTTATGTGTAGTTGTCATGCTTAAAATATTCATATAAAGGTTTGAAATATTTATTTGAAGGAGCCTTCTGCAGAGTTCAGCAGTACGGCTCTCAGCGATTCTGCCTACTTCTCTCTCTTTTTTGCTGCTCTAAGCTGTTATTGCTACAGAAATGCCTTTAACTATGTTTGATCTGTATGAAGTGACATTGTGTCTTGTGGCTACTGATAGCATAAAGCACTTAGGAAGTTTAAGAATCTTTTCAGCATTTGATTTCCAAAGCTCCGGATGGCAAGTGCCAGTCCCACCTGTACAAACATTACAATGGTTTTGAGACCATTTCAGATTAGGAAAGGTGTATTCAGCTTGTACAGTCTTGCAAACGTTTTGTAATCTTTGATTCTAATCCAAATAGGTTGTGATAGATGTGGAAAAAGGGGAAGAGGAGAAAGGGATAGGAATTAAGATGAAGTCTGCTATAATTAAATTGCCTTAGGCTGTTGAAGCAAGCGAGCAGGGTATCATGATGAGGCATTTCTTTTAAAACTACCCTGTACTGTAAAGACATTTTGATGCACAACTGCTGTTCTGTTGTAAAAGGAGCTAAGGAAATACAAGTGAAGTAAGCTAGCTGACTCTAAATTTGTACCCTAATGTAAACAAAATCCTAACTGTTACTAGAAATAAATTGAAGCTGTCAACATGTAGGCGTTAAAATTAGCATGCCTGTAACTTTTAATATTTGTTAATATTAAATACTCAGCATTTAAAGGTTATGGCTAGAATTTTTCCTTCTGAATAGCTAAGGTTAAACTCCTACGTCTAAATCCATGTTTATTCACCAGCTTAGGTACTTAACCTGTATTTAGAACTTGATGTCAAGCATTCATTTTGAAAATGTTGATGCTATTTCTTTGAATTCTAAATTCTCAACTACTATTTTCTCTCAGTAAGAATTCTTCATCTTTTTTAAGGATGGTGATTTAAAAAAAGGAAATGAGCAGTCACCTGCAGTTTTCAGACATTATTCTAAGAACCAGAAGCAGCATAACACGCAGGAGATTGACTGCCATTTAAAGTATATCAACTAATACTCCAAGCAACAGTATTCTTTTTCCATAAGAAGTATTTCTGTTTGTCATAGCACCAAAAAGTGATCAAACAACAAAGGATTTGGAGCATCTGTCTACCATGGTAAAATTAAACTTTTAGTGTTGCATGTTTCTGAGCAATAATATTTACAATTAGTATCATCCATTCTTTGTGCTAAACTGGTGTTTTAAATATTTTATGTCATGCTCTAATAAGCATTAACCCCCAAATTGATGATGCAACCATAGAGGCGGGCAGCCCAGGTTTGAAGGTCAGTGGCTTGCGGAATGGTCATGGGGCAAAAAATGTGCCTTAGTTTTCTCTTTTAAACAGGTGTAAGTGAGCTGTAAGTCTTTAAAATGAAAAGTGATATGAAGATCATTTGTCTGTTATGCAGCAAGGGTTCTGTGTGTGCCAGGTATTTCCCAGTTTAGCAGATAAATACTGGATATTACTGAGAAAAGTACAAATAATTTAGTGAATATTTTGGCCACTAGAGAAAGAGTAAGGAAGAATTGTTTGAATTTCTTTAGTCAGTTCCATAAAATACTTTAATAATTTATATCTGGGCACTGGGTATAAATGTGCATTCCCTCCAGGCCATTTTAATAGAAACATGTAATTTTTAATGGAAGCATTGGTTTTGAGGAGAGGAGATGCTGCATTTTGGACCAATTCAAGTAGTTATATGAGGCCAGAACATTTTTCAAGCACTGTTGCCTCCAGATTATGAAGAGAAATGCGAGACCAGAGTATCAAACTGACTGAGCCAATGCCACGTATCAGTGACACTGCTAAGAGCGTCGGGTTGTTCTGCCTATTAATCTGGGACTCTGCTTTCTGGAGCACACAGCCTTCCATCGTGTTCACATTTTTGTGGTCAGTCAGTTCAACTCCCTGTTAATACCTTAAAGACTGGGAATTTTCTGAGTTTTCCTTGAAGAAAATCAAAAGGAAAACTTTCAGTGATACATGAGCCACTAAAACAATGGACAGTTGCTGTCTCACTACTGACAAATTCATATATGACTTTTTTGTTTGTTTGTTAGCTTCAGCTTCCATCCAATGAACTTTATTGAAACTTTGCCTTTTCAATAAGGGGCCTCTGTTATCAGTTTATTTCTCATGTAGATGCTTACACATTCTCAATGAGCTCCCTCCTCACCTTCTCTTTTACAAGAAAACCTCCTTCTATGTTTCCCTTTAAGTGGTTCTTTTTATAAATGTCATAATTGTTCTTGAAATGTCTTGTATTGCAGACATCAGCACTGATGTTGGTATTTATAGCAGCCATATTAACTAGGAAGGAAATGTAATGCATATTTTGCAGGCAATATTCTCTGCCCGCAAATAGGAATACATGAACCCTGCAAAGAACTGAGTCCCCTATCACAGAAGCATGTATTAACTCCTCTTTTCTAGGTGTGTGACTTTATATTTGGTGGTATTGAATCACAAATTGCTTGCATGCATCCAGATTATCAAGAAATTCAGGTCACACTGTACCATTGAACTGTCTTCTTCAGGGTTATTCCCTACACCAGCTTTTATGCTATCCGCAAATTGTATCTGTAATGATTTTATGTTTCCAGATGAAGATGTTAAATGACATAAGGTCAAAAATATACCACCCCCAGGATCTCAGGAGAAATATATGCCCTCAATAATGGCTTCCATTTTGAGATGTTAGTTGTTTGTGCCATGCTGGATTTCTGAAATTATACTTTAGAATCCATGTATTTGTTGTTTTACAGAAGTTATATCAGCACAGTCTTTATCAGCCGTAAACCTGTACTGACTGGTGCTAATTATATTGTCATCCTTTACTATTTATTAATCAAAATCTTGTAATGGCCATTCCATTAGTGTATCCAGGACCAGGTCATTTTGTCAGAGCTACTTGGGTTATTTTGCTTGCCATTTGTTGAATATTGATATAGTACTGGTATTCATCCAGGCTTCTGGAACTTCTCTGTAGTTCTGTGGTGTGTTAAAAATCAGCATTAACCATGTAAGGAACTGCTAGGCTAACATAAAACTCTTAGCTACAAGTTAGCCATATGCAAACTGACTGAGAAATAACTGACTGTTGTAGTTGCTGAATATCTTCCTGAGATACTGCTGAAAAGAAACTATATCCTGATCACTTGATCAGAGCAGGTTATCCTGCTTGTTTCCCAAATGCAGAAGATAATTATTTATTGAACTTTTCAACCTTTTCTGCATGGTTTGTGATGGATGCAATTTATAGATCCTCTGTTGTTCCTAGTATGTCTTGAAACTCATTTAAATTATCCTTAAATCTCCCAACAATTGATTTCTTTTTGCATCTATTTGCTTCTCACATAAACTTGATACATTTCCTAGCTTCTTTAAATATTAGAATTTTTTTAAACTTTTTTTAATCTAATGCAGATATTTCTCTAGTTTTGGAATTTTTTTTGTATTATTAGAAATGAGAATTTTAAACACCTTTCACTTCCATGAGCATTTCTGTGTTCAAATTATTTTCTCACTCTGATTTGGCTTAGAATTATTTTTACATTGTGAAATTGGTTTTAAAAAACATCGAATCTGCTTTTGAGTTTGGGTTGTTTGCCATCTTTTTGTAACGGATGTGTTGACTCATGATAGCTTGTCTCTGACTTTTAGTTCCACAGTCATTCTCTCTATATCTTTCAAGATGAGGTTTAACATGTCACTTCCCTATGTTGACTGTCTTAATGATATTTCAATTAAGGCATTTTAATACGGTTTTAGAAATTCCATGAATTTTTAGAACTAGCCATTTCATGTTGTTGACATATGTCACGTGATATCAATGCCTGATGAGAAGACAGATCTTTTTTCTCCCCTTCACTTTAGCGATAGGAACTTTGTAGGGGTTAGTTGTCCTGTTCTCTAGCAGGACTCGGTTGTCTGTTGCACACAACAGTAAGGCACCCATTAGGACTTTGATCCATACTACTTACTATCCATGGCTATCTAGTCAGGATAATTTACTTCCAACTTGGCAGTGATGTAGGTAGTGGTGTTTTTTTATTTCAGTGAAAACCCCATACTTCTTATTCATGGAGCAATACTAATCTAAAGACGTTGAGTAAAACCTATAGATCAGCGGTTTCGTAGTGCGTCAGGAATCAGGTTTTCCGTTGTGGATTTATATCTAAACGGGTAACTGTCTGGAGTGGTGACATGCTCAAGCACCTTAACACAAAGACACTGGTCTAGAACTATCAGATTGGAAAACTGATAACGGATCAGACTTTTGTTTCAAGACTATAAAATCTCAGTTCTGGCAGACAGGTTTGTTCAGTTCTGGGAGGATATAGTAAAAGAGAGAACTGCAAGGAAAAGGAATAAACATGTCATCAAAAAACAGTGGCAGTTTAGAGATCATAGTCCTAATCACATGTACATTAAGACTAATAATTTGTTTGTGATGGGTGCTGAGGTTGTGTACCTTTTGCCCAGACATTGTCAATTTAAAGTTTTCCTTAATTGCTTGTATAAGTTTATGTGTATTGGAGGAAAGAGGTTAATTAATATTTTATAAGGGCATTTCTTAAAGCAGAGGATATAATAGTATCCTCTTGCATATTAACCTTTTAAAGCTTGAGTTATATTATGTGAAGGGAGGAAGTAAATCCAGTATCATCCTTCTTCGGTTCACTTCAATTGCAAATACGACCTTTCAACAACTTTTAATCTGCTTTAACACTTGTGACTAGCAACCAAAGCGTTAGACAGCCACTTGTGTTCTACTTGTTTTATCACTGTATTATAGTAGCAATCAAGAAGAGAAAACTGACACATTTATGGCCTGTGGCAAAAGCTGAGCAATTAGGAGAATCAGTACTGGATTACATCATCTTAAAGCAGATTTGTTGTGAGTGAACTAAGTTAACTTTCACACCCTGGGTATCACAACAGTTTTAATCTTGTAGTAACATCTTGTGTAAAAATTAATCGTAAGCTTGGGTGAATTATTTTTGACATCCAGGAAAATGTGAAAAGCCATTCGTGTGCAGTTTTTTGATACGTGGAGGATATGTCATAGATCTTCTGAAACAATATACTTCCATTTTCCTTCGCTGTTTGCACAGCTTAATCCCAGTGGCCTCAGTAAATGAGCGTTGAAGCAAATGTCTCTGTATGTTATCAAAATATGTGTTACTTAAAAACAGAACAGTGGATCTGACATCACTTTTCAAATAGAATGAAAGCCCCACTCCCTAGCTTCAGGAACATTCAGCTTCAGGAGACAGAGGAAGAGGTTACATGATACAGAAAGTTATAACGTCCCTCATTATGTAGAAATTCTCTTTTATTTTGAAAGTTAAAAACACTGGCTTGTGGGTTTTCTCCTCTAATCTTCTTAATTTGTGCTGCATAGCTGTATAAAATGTAGCATAAATAATTGGCAGAGAGGGTTTTGTTGACAGGGAAGTTCTTACCAGTGTAAAGGTGGTGCATGTCGTTGGGGTGCCCTTTCTGTCACCTCATATGCTCATATCAGGGTCATTGCTAATCTGGCAGGGAAAACTCTTCCACATCTATCCTCCTTTGGGGCTGGATGATTTCCCTGAGTTCCTGTCTGTGTGAGTTGGCATTAGCTTGGACTGACTGCTGAGCTTATGTCAGTGTTACCTAAGCCTGGCAATACGCTTTTAAATCTGTGAGCACGGAGAAATTACTTTAAAAGCACTATTTCATATGCACTTTAAATATACACTTATAGATTTCTTGGTTTCAGTCATGTTTATATAGCATTTCAGAAAAAATAACTAAGGTAAAATGAGAGGCTTGTATGTATATTTTTAGTGTATGTAAGCAAAATACCATGCAACGTACATATATTACACTGTGCTTGTTATTTTCACTGTTTACTAATAAAATATGGGCAATATGCCCAAACAACAACCTAAGATACGGCCTAATGGGGGATGATTAAGGCTGTGAGCTCTTGTAGTGGTGTGGCCTTCCACTTAGTGTATTGAAAAGTTCTTGACCTAAATGGCTTTTTATGTGTAGGAGACTAGTTTTCTCTGAATTGTTCAATTAATATCTGAAATAGATTCATCTATTTGTGGACAGATTACCCACAAACATTTTATTCACGTTAACAGTAACTGTAAAGGAGTTGTCAGTAGTTGCACCAATACTGAAAATAGAATCCAAATTGCCAAAAAGGACTGATTTTTAACACAAGAAATTGCTGTTTTCCCCACTCTTCCCTGCCCTTTCCTTCCCCTCAAAGGGCATGCATGCACTTGCTTCTGTTTGCTAGAAGTAGACTACTTGTTGGACTTGTGCTAGGCTTCCTTGAGAGAGTTTACGTGAAGATAATGCAACTAAGCAAACCTGTGTGCGTACCAAGGATTTTTTTTCAGTGGAGTTATTAATGTCACACAAAGGCTTCAGCTTAGCAGGTGTGAGTTTAACTTGTAGACTGGATTTACATCTCTCATTCCGGTATGCTTAGTCCAAAGGGGTTTGAAATGCAACAGTAAAATGGTAAAGTGGCTACTGGAAAAAGGGCAGGGAATTAGATTCTGATCCCTACTTAAATGTGGAAAATCACAAAGGTGACACGACACAACAATGTGCAACATGCTGACGTTGTTTAAAAGAAGGTTAAAAATAAAGGTATAAAACTATTAGAGAAACTACATCGTTCTGTACTTGGAAAGCAAGTATGGCAGTGGGTGCTTATCAACAGATGATTTGGGGTCATGGGAACTGCTATTTCTTTGAGAGACGGATGGAAGTAAGTGGTTGAAAATAGCTGTGGAGTGATGCAAGATGTGCTTTGTTTACATGAAGTTGTCGAACATATGTGTGGGAAGAGATTTTTCTGTTGGGGGCTTGGCATGAGCTTGGAAGAGTTATAATAGAGGAATTGGGCAGGTGGTGTTTTCCCTGGAAGCAATAGCAAAAGAATGAGTACTACAAGTTTGTCTGGCTAAGAATAAGTAGGATAACGAGATAGTTTCAGAGTTTAAAGATCATAACTTAAAAATATCAGTGTGTGGTGATACTTGCAATGAATAGAGTCCTGCCACCTGTGGATAAGGAATATGAGGGCACATCCAAGGTCTGTAGCAGGAGTAGCAAAACAGAAAAGAAAATCAGGGAAACGGACTGCACAACAGGCAGCAGCATGAAGACCTGAAGACTGGGAATCGATCTAGTTCTGAAGAGTCAGGTTCAAACACATGGAGCCTGTATTACTTTTGTACGTGGAATGCATTTTGTACTATGCAGTGCAAGATAAAACCTTTGCACAGCATCTCCTCGCTTCAATTTGTATCATTCCTCCTCATCAGTCTGCCTTTGCATCAGGCTGGCCAGTGTATTTGCTCTAAACCAGGGTGGTTTGTGAGCCTTCTGCACGGAGTGATTTTCCTCCTGTTCTTTTACTTTTTTGCCAAAGTGGCTTTAGCAAAAGCTACCTCCTTCAGTATTGCTGGAGAAGGTTCTACTTTAATCGCAGCAGTTCACAGTTAATGTGTAGACAGCCATACGCTGTAAATGCTTCACACAAAATAAAACAAGTCTTTATTTCATGCTGTATTGATTTTGCCCTTTTTAATGTCTGAAGTGAAAGTATTACATGGTCATGATTCACTGAAATATAGTAATACATTCCTGAATATGGCTTTAAGTTTTCTTTGGCGTGCATGGGAAGTAGCTGATCTTGACAATAAAAAATCAAGTCACCTTTTAGAAAGTTTGATGTATTAATAAAACATCTGTATAATAGTGAGATAATGTTGTATGGTTACTAATGACCTCAGCAGCATGCAAGGTATTAGCCACAAAAGCAAGCAAGCTGCGTTTCTGGTGGCAGCTGGTGCAGCAGTGCTAGAATGGGCAAAAATGGCATTTCTCTTTACTGCCATAAAAAAGCCTTATCATAGAATCATAGAATCATAGAATAGTTAGGGTTGGAAAGGACCTTAAGATCATCAAGTTCCATCCCCCCTGCCACTATCATATTGTATTAATGTAGTTAGTATCATAGTGTGTTAATATCACTATCATATTGTATTAATATCATAGTGTATAGTTAATGTCATATCAATAATATCAATAGTTAATATCATAGTGTATTAATATCACTATCATAGTGTATTAATATCAGTTGCATCAGTACAATACAAAAGTGTTAGCTTATCTACTCAGATAAAAGGTTCTTACCATTAAAGTGTTGCAAAGCTGTTCAAAACCACAGAGATTCTGGGCCTTATCAATCTTATAAATGACAAATGCAGAATTGCTAAACAGAAAATATAATTCATTTTCCAGTGAAGAAACTGCAGAAAAAAAAAACAAACTTAAATGTTTTGGGGAAATGTAACTTTTCTGTATTAATTTGTACTTTAAATAAGGAACAATTAAATTGCCTAGAGGCTTCCCACTTTAAGAACAATTTCAGAGGTACATAAATTCTATTGCATTGCCTCTTCCTAAAAGTGACACCCTCTGGAGCTATATTCCATGCTTTGTGATACCTTCACAAGGACTCTCTAATATCAGGAGGAGAAAGTCATTCCAATTTGTGTAATGGGTTTATCAGCCTGGAGAGAGAAAATACATCTTCATGAAGAATTACATTCAAGTAAGTTTCCAGGATCAGGGGTTCTGAAGGCAAGGAGTGTAAGGAGCATCCAGAGGATGGTGAGCCAAGGTCAGAACACTAAACTCTGTTAAACTTCTAAAGACAGAAGTGATACTGCCTTCACTCCATAGGCGAAATGCTTCCACAGTGATCTTGGGAGGGAGCTTACACAGAGTCCATATCAGAACTAGGGATGTACTGGTCACATACCCTGTGTCTGCTGTACTGGAATGAGTAATTATTCTGTTTGTAAAACATCTGCTTTTACAAGCCGTTTCAGTAATCTTGGTGTGTCTGAAAACTAAGCCACTCAAAAGTTACAAATCCCAAAACTGCATCATTCTCTCCGCCAAAAGTTAATAACCAGGAACATTTAAGCAACTTGAATGCAACACAAAATTTCAGGTATTCATAACTGACATCACTTGATACTTGCTATTATTCTCTGAAATGCCTTGCTTAGGCTTTGTGTGTCTCCCTTGAAATGTCAGTACTTTTGTTATGGGGAATGATATATCCATTTACTCTTGCAGCGATTCTGTCGTGGTTGTAGTCTAATACCTTCCCAAAGAAATCAGCTCTTATCTGCCTTCTCTCTGGAACTTGGTGAAGATATCATAGTCTGTAGGAAATAAGGTTAGAAGTGAGCTCCGAAGGTCATCTAATCTATCCCCATTACCTCAATATCACCTCCAGGGAATATGGCAGTGGCATCTACTCGGTTTTTATATTGTAATTCTTCCATGCTTCATGACTTACTGCTGACAGAAGGACCAATTTTTGAAAATGCAGGTGGTGTTATACCTGGACCTTTTTTTTTTTTAAGGGGAAAATCAAAAATGTTTCTTGTTTTCTCTCTGTGGCACAAAGAAGGAATTTCTGGGTCATGTGCTAATTTGGCTAGTCTAGTCTATTCTCAGTAGTATTTCTGAAGAAGAGCAATCTATACAGGGAGGAAGGCCTAAATGTAGAACTAGGTTTTTTTTTCATCAAAGTATTCTGTGTTGGAAATTGCAGGGCTCACGCAGATGGAATTCTCCTTGGAAAGTGTTAGTTTTGGTGCATTTTCTGGTTTGGAGGATAGAAAAAATATTTCTGTTAGGTTTTATGTCAAAAAGTCTCTTTTTACATTTCAAAATTTGGCCTTCAAAACCAACCTTTACTTAGAAATTTAACTTTATAAACAAACCCGTGTTTTATTTCATGTTTTTTTCAACACTATTCCATGTTTTACAACATCTAAAGAAAGTATTTCCTTTAGGACAGTTCCTTTAGTTGTTGTTTGCTTTCTTTAGATTGCCAGTGCGTGACAGTTTTAGACCAGGATCTAGATCGGAATGTTTTTCATAGTGTGAAAAATATCCAAAGGCTGACAGGGAATTTAAAGTGAAAAAGATCATTGGTACATTATAGAGATGAATAAAATGTTGTTTCCTGATGGTTCTGTCCAGATAATAATCTGTCAAAATCTTTTGTCATATCTGCTATAATACAGGTCTAAATATCTGTATGCTTTCATTTAGATGTCTTATGCCAGATGCATGCAACTTGAGATACCTTAGATTTGATTTTGAGCTTTATTGCGTTGCCATTCATAAGGAAATACCTACATTTATTGTGTACCGAGATACAGACAGCTAAGAACTGAGATACTTCTGAAAATGTAGTTCCATTTAAGAAGACTGAGAACATGATTCAGTGTGCAGAAGGATGTCTTTCATTCTCAGATATATATATTAATTCTCAAATATAAATTTGGATGGTCTTTTCTTCTGTCTTTACCTTCATAGTTTCAGACTTTAAAAGAGTGTTGATAATCTTATCTCAAGAAGAGATAAACATCCACAAAGCTTTGAAAACCTGATCCTATAGAGCCATGGTGTATCCCTCTCATCTCCCTCTCTGATCTATTGAAATACCACACTTGAGTGAATCTGAAGTGAGGATATTGTAATTCTTCAGACATACCCAAGAAATTAATTTGATCCATGATCCATAATGTGGTTTTGTTTGAAAATTTGCAAAATAAATTCATTTTAGTAAGTGTATCAGGAAGCTGTAATTGACCTCTCTTTCTAGATCAATCTGAAGCCCGTATATCACAACTCAAAAGGTTTCTTATAATAGCTACGTGTTTTTGTTGCACGCTGAAAAGTGCAGAGTATGAAATCTGCATGTTTTATTTTGTTGGTGTTTTGAATTAGAACTTGATGGCCTTTCTTTTGAAGTAGTTTAAGTACTATCTTGCTATAATTCCATATTGAGTAAGATTGAATGAGAAAGTTGTGTGGTGTCATTTTATACAATTGCCTTTTAATCCTATTTCTTTCTTGGCAAGTAAATACAATTTCTAGATGTAATTGGTGTAATTACATACACTGAAAAACTTTATTTGAAGCTTCATGTTATATCACATTTTCCCTTTATATAGCTGATTTTAATTGTATATTATAGTCTTTAAAAATCGTTGCTTGATTTCTTCTCTGATAGAAGAGCTTAACTGTTGAATTCTCAGCCGTATCTCCTAATATAGTCAGAAAACACTCTTTTCTACACTTGTATTCTTTTATCTACTTTGTATTAAAAGGAAGATGAGTTTATTTAGCATTACCATGTCTGAAAAGGTAATAATCAAAATTTTGCACATATTTCCAATAAATGAACATGCTCCTTATTAGCATGCAATTCTTTAACTCAAAAAGCCTGTCCTAAGGTTAAAAAAACCAACAAACCAAAACCCACCAAACGCTGTCACTTTTGGTGCTTCTCTAGTAATGGAGGTACAGAGTTTATAAAGGGTACCTAGTCCTAAAGTAGGGGAGAGAGATGTGCTTGCACATGATCCCTCTAGATGATAGGCAGATGGAAAAAAGTCAGCTATCATCAGATTCTGTCACAGAAGGCTGTGTTCCTTTATTTTTCTTTCATATAGCATGTACTAAGGTAAAATACTGTAAAGGACAAACCCTTTTGATCCCTCCCACGTTTTTTACTGGTTTTGTGCCATAATCTCTCCAGACCCTTATTATGATAATTTTGGTATTTAACATAAGCTGTTCATCAGCATGTTCCTTACAGATTTCTCTCTTGTTTGAGAAGATGTATAATTAATTTTTTAAATTTTCAACAAAATTTATGCTAACCATTTGTATTCCACTGATTTTTTTTTCACGTGCCTTAGCCTTAAACCCATTTAATAGTACTTGAGAAGGGTTGTATTCTGTCTTCTTTTCTCCAGCTTCAGGTTTCCAGTTTCGGTTAAAAATGTTTCTCATGAACTCTGCGTGTCTTTCTAAAAAACCAATCTGTATTCTGAAGTAAGGGTACATTTTTGCATCATTAAAATTACATGTAAGTGAAATTGTGCATCACTGTTTCCTCCTTAAGGTCTTCACAGTGCAATTGTCCTTCAGGGTCTGTATATCTAATGGTTGTGCCAAGCCAGAAAAAGAAAAAGAAAGAAAGGAAAAACCAGCCCTGTTACCTAGAGTTAGCAACACCATTTTCTTGTACAAAGAGCATGGGAGATACTGAAATACAGAGTCTATATCGCACTATAGCGTATTAGTAGAGGAGCTTCTACAGGTAATTCTTGCTAAGAGTGAAGTGTGTATGCAGTGCTGCTAGTGATATTTTGTTATGTGAGCTATTGACGTAATAACCTACTGTGCGTAATATAGAAAAATAACACCACTTTGTAAGTGCTTTCATGCTGTTTCCTAGTGACAACTTTTGGCCAGGGTTAAATGGATTCATTAGGTTCAATTTACAAAACAATTGTAAATCTGAAATTTCAGATGTAAATTTTTTGCATGAGCTCTGGACTGAGGTCTCATGCTCTGAGTCAGGAAAGTTTAAAAATAATCAGCAGCATTGTTGAAAAGTCATGAATGTATGCATTTATTAAAGAATGAAGGCTGTGTCTCTATTTTAGGTCAGTCTTGATAAATCAATATGGATATCTCCTGGTTCTCCAACAATTATCAGCAGCTGAAGGGTTTTCTCTGCCTTTTTTTGCTGGTAGTTTGTCTGCAGCAGTAAAAATGCAAGATCTTGTAACAGTGGCAGGAGGAGGTGGAAACACCAGTGGTAATTCAGTCTAACATAATTTATTTAAAACATTTTATATTAACCTCACTTAGGTTATTAATTGCAGATATATTAAATAGATTTCAAAGCAAGTGGTACCCCCTGTAGTTTTGCAGGATTCTTCAGTTGCTATTTGCTTTAGAAAACTACCTAGAGAAGAAATGAAACAAATCACTCTAAAGTTTCCATGTGTAGTTTGGGGCACAAAAATAGTTGGTCCAGATTTCCAATGCATACGCATTGAGTAGTTTCACTTAAAGTAAGTTTAAAGATTTGTCTGTTAGGAATTCTAGTAGAAATCTAGTAGATTACTATGTTGTTTTTTTTTTACTCAAGTATTTACTGACTATCTTATTAACAAAATAATACCTATTCCCTATCCTTTATACTCAATCCTGGGTATAAAAGTTTTTTAAAGGCATGAAGATTTCCTTTTGCTGTTACTGTTGAGAACTGAAATTTTCTCATTCAGCAAGAGCTGATAAATAATGTTCTCCTATGGAGTATTCCGTAGACAACTTCCTTCTTCCAAAATTGCTACTACCTCCTATTGCTCTCAATGGGATTGAAGCCACAGTTGCCCTCAGCAGAGATGCACTTCTGCAAAATGACTAATGCTTCCCATTGTTTCCAATATGAGTGAAACTGCTCTTAGATGGAGTAATTGTACCTGAAGGACAGGAAACAGCAAAAAATTTCACCCAGTTTGGCAGTGACTATCTCAGAGATGCAGGATTAAGATGTTAATTTGTTTTTCAGAGTTAGTTTTATTTAATCTAAGATTGCAAATAACATAAGAATTGTGTGGAGTTGCAAGATAGGTAAAACTAAAAAGTTGTGGGAGATGTAGCTGAATGCAGTGATGTATTTAATCCTTACAATTTCTTGGGGTCTGGGTTTTTTTTGTAGGTTTTCTTTTTCCAGTGGCTATAACAAATTTGTACTGGTTTTACCTTTCATCATCTTTACTGCTTTCAGATATCTGAAAATAGAGTGTTTGCTGCTGTTTGATCTCTTGACGTCAGACTGGTTCTTGCTCGAGGCAACAGTGCCAGTAGAGCGTTTTGACCTTGTTTTCTTCTATTTCACCCTTTTTCATGCCACTTAGAATAAACAGGGAATACACATTATTTTTAAATAGCAATTACAAAGCTATGTCCATGTATTATTTTTAAAGAGAAAAATGAAGGGATTTATTTTTCTTTTAGCAGGACACTTTATTAGTGAAACTTGTATTGATCACTTCAAAGCATATACAGTAATCTCAAAAAAGGACTATGACATATGATTGCAAAAGAAGAAACGTAAGAATTTTAAAAACAAGAAATAAAGAAGGAGTGCCTGCATTCCCTGTCATTCTCGGAGTGCAACTTCATGGACTTCAGTGAACTCTTCCCTGGTTTTCAGAGATGAAAGACTTATCTCCTGTCTGTTTAATTTCTTTGTTCACATTTGCGGTTTTTATAATTCCAGTAACATAGCAGCATTAAAATCTCATAGCCATAAAATAACCTCACCATCTGTAGATTGTGAGCTTTTTTTTTGTAAAATTACAATTAAAGAATAGCCATAATATTTCAAAATTCCTTCAGCAATGCTTTTTAAAGATTGGAAGGGAAAGGGATGTTCCAAGCCAAGTGCTGGGGTAATGTAACAAGCAGCCAAAGGAAGGAACAGAGGGCCAAAGTGTAAAATCCTGGTTTGTTCTATAATGCAAGCTCTTTCAAAAAGATGGTAATATTTGCATAACCGAATTTAGTATATTCCACTAGTCTCTTAGATATATTTGAACATGAAAGTACAGGACCAGATGAAGTAGTGTTTGAGTACTTTTCGTGAAAAGCCTTCTTTAAAATAGATTGTTTTAAAAAACTCTATATAAATCCTGCATGTGGGTTTCTCCCAGAGAAGTCTGTGTTCCTGTTAATCTGATCAGAGTAGTGTTAAGAAAGAATGTTTCAAATTGTTGAATACGTGACAACCAGATTATGTTGATTTATGGACTCTGGACTCTCTCTCTTGAGAGCATGATCTTTTTATAGAAGGCCTTACTGGAGAACAGAGCAAATATTTCTGGACTGAAAAGTGAAATACACAACACGAAAGTGGAATCCCTGAGTAAAACCACAGTTTTCACCGTAGGGCAGCTGCCATACACTGGTAAAATACAGACCTATTAAGAAAGTCATTTCAGACTAAGAGAACAGAGGATGTTTTTCATGCATGCCTAGAGAAAGGATCCCATCAGGATCATCCTATTAGGATGATCACATCTCAAAATAGCACTGTGTTCACATGCTCCAAATTCTAAGTAGTTAAAAGGATAAACTGAATCCAAACAGTTTGTGGTTATTTATTTGAATTGTAATTGTTTATGGAAACCACTACTAAAACTTCGGTGCTGAGGTTAGAGAGCTAAGAACCTTTCTGTTTCCATTATAGTCAGTGGAAAAGGTACCCATTTCTAGAGGGTACCTAGAAAACCTGTCATAGATCTCTGCTCTGATGAGCCCCTTCTTTCTCCGTGGATTATCTAGGAAGCCAAGGCTAAAAAAATTACCTAATGTCGCTGCTTAAGTAATGTGGCTAAATTCAGAGTGTAAAAATACTCTCCAGGTCTTGAGCATATAGTAAGAGATATTACCATGAAGAGCAGTAAGTGAAAAAGAGAAAGAGGAGGTGAGGCAGAATCCACCACAAAGCGATGGAATGACCTTTTGAAGGCAATGCAGAAAGTGCATGTTTATTCTGGGAATGGGATGCAGATTTACACTTCGAATTGCATGAAAACAATTTGGTATGACAAGCTTTGCCTTTAATATAGATGAAAACAAGGAAGGTAAGGTGCAAGTGACTTGGGCATGGTAATATGGCCAGTGTGTAGCAATTCAAGAATTACAGTAGGTTTTCTTACACTCCCAGGTCATATTTGCTTTCCTGTTGACTTCAGTGCAAATAGCAATCACAGAATTTGGCTATATGCTTTTTTTGTTAAGCAGCAAGATTTGTCATAGTCTATCAGAAAGAACATGACATTCAGTTGTCACCATTCCTCATGTTGCAGGAAAGTAGGAATCTCTTCTACTGTGTTCTACCCATTCATGCAGTACTTAATGTGAAGACATTCTTTCTCTGACCCTGCAGAAGTCAGCACATAGCCTGATGCATGATACAGCATGAGGTTTTTTTAGTATGTAATGATGAACACTGTCAATAGGTCAAAATACGTTTTTGTCTCACCTGTTCTTGATAGTTTTAGGGTTTTATTCATATATATTTAAATTTAAACTATAATTTTCTCTTTCAAGACAGCACCTAGTTGATCATAAGTGACTGCATATAATTTCAAAACTGAGCTACAGTGTTGGATATGATGAAGTAAACTGACATATGGTTTTACTGGAAATAGTGCTCTCTCATATAAGTTTAGGCGTGTGTGCTTTTACTATTTAATAACACTGTAGTTTGTTGTATTGTTATTTTTCCAGGTCTTTACAGATAATTTTATGCAGTATGTATTTTCTTCTCCAGTTGCAGTCCTTTCTAAAATTACTATTGTTATTTTATTTTGAGCTTCTTCAGGCAAGTGATAGTATTGAATAATGTGTGCTATTCTGTGTTCCGTTACTTGGGAATATTGAATACCAATACCAAAAATAAAAGAGGTGCTGGAAGACAGGAAAAGAGAGAAAGAAAAATTATTTTCTTTCTTGCCTTTGAAGTCCTTTCTGATAATTGTAGTAATAAATTTTATTTGAATTTTGCTTATTATGTCGTCTTCATTACATTCAGCATAGATGAATGGAGTAAAGCAAAGGGATTTATCTAGTTCTTGCCATGAGATGGATCAGAATGAAGGGTAGGTGACTCATCTGATTTGCGCAATGACACAAGATTCAGAAGAGGTTGCTTTGGTATAACAATGCATTGTTATTTTTATCTTTGCGTAAGCATAAGGCAGTAGTATAGAAACACATACATAGGCAGTAGTAAAGAAATACTGTATTTCCTTTCATATATGGGTATGCATGTGTGCTTGTAGTATGGAACCCTGACTCATACTGATTTTTATTTTCATTTATCTTAATAATTCTGCTTTTCTATTTAGAAAACAAGCGACTCAGAAACAGAATGAACTTAAGTGAATCATTGCACTTAAGTGTATATTGTGTTGTCGTAATGTGTCCCTAAATTTAATACTGACTTAATTCTTTTTCCTTATTGGGTTTTGTGGGTATTTTTTCTTTTGTGGTACCTATTTAGTCAAAGACACAAGTAACAGGAAAAAAATTAAACTATATAGTCAAGATCCATGGTCAGATTAGTGATATTTTGCTGGCATATTAACGAAACTGTTCCATGGAGTACATTCCAGTAGTGCTTAATGCCATCATGGTGTCATCTTCCTGGATGTTATGTTAGGACTCCTTATTGCAGAAACACAGAAGATATTATGCATCTAAATAATCCATTGTTCTGTCACTAATTAATATTTTTGTCATTAACAGTATGCTATTATGTCGTTTAAGATTATGTAATATCACAATTTTCTTTTTCTAAATAACTTTTTTAATACTACTTCCTTGAGGACTTTGGAAGGAAGCACTCTAATGTTTCTTCCACTAACCAACTTTGTTTTATCAAGAGACTGTTTTGGTGCTTTGCAAGAGTGGCACCATATTGCAGTAACTAGAAGTTCCAACAAGCAATAGTAAAACCTCTGACAATATTTTGGTATTAGGCGCGTTGCCCAGAATCTTTAGTTTTAAGAATATTCTCCTCAAGAGGAGGCTGTTCTGCAGAAAATCACACTCAGGATGCTGTATTTTGAGAATACCACTAGAAGAATCAAGTTTTTAAACTGCTGCTAATACAAAGTGCAAAAATCCATAGTCCTTAATTAATGTACCCTGTCAAGAGCACCTCCTGGATGCCAGAACCTCTCAGATTTGTTTTATACTTCTTAGAATCATAGAATAGTTAAGGTTGGAAAGGACCTTAAGATCATCCAGTTCCAACCCCCCTGCCATGGGCAGGGACGCCTCACACTAAACCGTGACACCCAAGGCTCTGTCCAACCTGGCCTTGAACACTGCCAGGGATGGAGCGTTCACAGCTTCCCTGGGCAACCCATTCCAGTGCCTCACCACCCTTACAGTAAAGAACTTCCTCCTTATATCCAATCTAAACTTCCCCTGTTTAAGTTTTAACCCGCTACCCCATGTCCTATCACTACAATCCCTAGGTTTAGCAACTTCATTCACCAGCTCCTACAGGACCCATGGATGGATTTCATCAGGTCCTATGGACTTGTGTACATTCAGGTTCTTAAGATGGTCTCAAACCAGATATATAGGGGGCCTAAGGTCTTCATTCTCACAGTGCCTGCCTCTGCCTTCCAGGACTTGGGTGGTGTGGTCAGAGCATTTGCCGGTGAAGACTGAGGCAAAGAAGTCATTAGGAACCTCAGCTTTCTCCAAATCCATGGTAGCCAGTTCTCCTGATAGCTTCCGGAGAGGGCCCATGTTGACTCTGGTCTGGTCTTTTATTCACAATGTACCCATAGAATCCCTTCCTGTTATTTTTCACATCCCTAGCCAAGTTTAATTCTAACTGGGCTTTCTTTAGCTTTCCTAACCTGGTCCCTAGCTTCCCGGGCAGCATCCCTGTATTCTTCCAAGGCTACCTGTCCTTGTTTCCACCTTCTGTAGGCCTCTTTTTTCCCTCTGAGTTTCCTCTAAGATCTGTCCAGGCTATTGTCACTATGCCAACTTGTAGAACTGTTATTTTCCAAGTCCACACGTTAGTAATTCTATGGAAATATAATGCATACTGTAGAAACACACTGAAAAATCCTCTGAATTTGCTCCTTTTGGCTGATTACAATGAACTGAGTCACATTTGTAATTTTCTTCTTTTTATAAGGTAACTCTGTTTCACGTGCCATTTTCAAATATGTGATGCAATCTGTTTCTGCAGTCACTACTGTCTTTATGAACAGTGTCAGTAAAAGCGAGGCAAAATCGATGTATTAGAAGTTAAAAGTCTGCTTAATACTGTGTACTACCGGTATGCAGCATAGAAAAGAACAGTGTTACAATGCATTGTGTTCAGCTTGAGTAATGATGTTCGATGATTTTAGTGTGATGAAATAAACATTCTGGGTCTAGCTTCTTTTGAATTTTGAAAAAATTCCTATTTCTACATAGACTTAAATTGGATTTAAATTTAGAGCCAGACTTTCCTCATTAAGGCAGTTATCAATTGGATCATAAATTTAGTATAGAAACAGCTGGTTTCCTGTTATTACTTGCACAAAGATTTTTCCTTCATGATAATAATGACATATGTAAAGTGAAACCTAAAGAAATTATACATGTAATAACTTACTAAAACTCAAGTTTGCTCATGCATATTTTAAAAGCTGGTTTATATCTTAGAATCTAATTAACTGCACTCTGAAGTTCTTTGAAAGAATGCAATTTGAGTGCCAGTGAGATCATTCACTTCGCAAATGGAAAGGACCAAAAGGATCCCAAGAATGCTTAGGCTTGACAAAATGTCTTTATTTTTGTGTGAACAACAAGGTTCAGTTTTAATTAATGGAGTTCTCTGTTGCAGTCACTGAAAAATAAGACCTGTAGTTTCTCCTATAAAATTCTGTAGATAGATGAGGAAATCAGTCATCATGTAGTAAAATATGATTTGCAAGCAACGCAGTAGGGTTGTCTTAATTACAATCCAGTGTTCTTCAGCAAATCTATATAAAGTTAATAGAGGATGCTTCCTATAATCTTTAAAATGGCTCTTCAGTAGTCTCTGAGTGACTGTTGAAATGATAGTGGCCTTGGTGATAGTCTTAGCAAAATGTTTTCTCATAATGACTATATATTCATATACAGTTAGCAAGTCAGATCTTCTATGGCAGCCATCCACTTTAATCAATTATGTTTCCATGCTAACATTTTTGTACAAAAATCCAAATAATATTTCACATCTTGAAACAACATTTTTGTCATAAATTTATAAATGGTTGCAGAATTCTTCATTTTACATTCAAACACAATAACTCTTGAGAACTGGATATTCAAATCCACTTTTGCTTAATTTCATTAGCCTGGGGTTTTGGTTTTTTTGTTTGGTTGTTTTTTTGAGAGCATATTTAGCTTAGATTCTACAAAGAAATTCTTTATTATGAGGGTGGTGAGGCGCTGGCACAGGTTGCCCAAAGAAGCTGTGGCTGCCCCATCCCTGGCAGTGTTCAAGGCTGGGTTGGATGGGGCTTGGAGCAACCTGGTCTAGTGGAAGGTGTCCCTGCCTGTGGCAGGAGGTTGGAACTGGGTGAGCTTTAAGGTCCCTTCCAACACAAAACAGTCTGGGATTCTGTGATTCTCTTGAGCTCTCTGGTAGCTGCGATTGAAAAACAACTTAAAGAATTTGTCAGACATCCAAAGGGTCAGCTTGTAGAAAGCCAGCTTTCTCATCACAGCAGATATAACTTTCAGTCCACAGATGTGCCAAAGGTATAAGGCTTGTATGTTACTTAGAGTGCTAAAGAAAGGGTCAATGCAAGATTTTCCTGTGACTGATAATCCTGCATTTGGAAGAAGAGCTCTTTCAAACTCAGCTCTCTGAAAGACTCAGTAGCTAAGCAAGAACACTTTGGGAATTTTTTTCTTGGCACTATTGAACAGGCTTAGGAGTAGCCATGCACTCTGACATACAGATTCCATGGACTTCAGCAAGGGGCTGTTTGTTGGTTGGTTATCCAGAGGGAAATACTAGTGTTCCCATGGGAACCCTCCAGCACACCTAATCCATCAAGCTTGAAGTTATACTGAAGAATCACAATATATTCTCTTTCTTATGTCATTATAGTCTTCCTTTCTCTTCTTTTCTTCATTTAACCCAGCCCAGGCCATTGTTGTGATTTATCAGTTGATATTCAAGGCATCATCCGTAAGCATCATCATCTATTCCATCTCCTTTCTCCTCTGAAATCTTTCCTTCTGTTCTCCCTTTCCCTCTCTCCCTCCCGCTTTAGTTCAAGTGATACTGTTGGTCAGAAGAACACTGAACCGCTTAGACATCATTTAGACAAACAGAGGGACTTTCCTGAGCTGTGCTTCCCATTACCTGCACAGGATACAATGCTTTCTGCAAGGGGGCAAGGGATCAAAAGACAAAGCAGATCTCTGCTAGTTGGCATGTGCTGCAGCAGAGCAGAGCCTGTATCTCTCACTTCACTTACGGATGTTTTCACCCAGGACAAATGCAGAGTTTCCTATCTGTATTGTGTCCAAATGTTAAACCATCCAGGAAAGTGGCCAGGAACTCTGCTGCATTTTAGTGCAGCAGACCTAGAATTGTTCATTTGGAGGTTTTTCAGCCCTGTCTCCTGGCATCTGTCACTGTGTTAACAGTACTGCCTGGGGTCAGCTTGATGGGGAATGTGTACCTAGGTGCTGCCACGCAGGGAGGAGGTGGTAGTTACTCACCAGCAACTCTCCAGGTACAATTTGAAATCATTCCTGGTCTGCCGGGTTTGATTGCAGTCCTGTGGCTGAGAGCAGCCTAGGAATAGGAAATGTGCTATCTTACATATTCTTCAAGTAAGCAGGAGGATAGGTGGGCTTGGACATGCTGTCTGTAGTTGTGGGAGAGGAAAACCATCTCTAGCCTTGAGCAGCTCTCCTTGTGAACATATGTAGAGATAACTCATCTTGAAAAGGCCTGGTTGCAGGAAACATTTTGTTACTGGTTTAGAGAGAGGTTAACTTATTGCTAATTGTCTAAAAAATGTAGATTTGATGAATAAGTAATTGTAATTTATTACCAAATAATACCTCTGAAGTGCATCAGAAATAAGCAAGATACAGAAATCCAGTTCTTGTAATATTTCTTCCAATTCTGTGGCAGCCCTTATGGTAGGAATATTTACCATACAGATCTTTTGGTACACAGTTTTGTGGGGTGATGTGCTTTTGTTGACCACTGCCAAGGAGACTGGCTGCATCTTCCTTGTTTTCCTGTGTAAGTGTGAATGAGAGATGCAGGCATAGGACTGCAAAGGGAGGCATGACATTCTGCAGTTGTAATGTTAGCTGCTCTAAAACCTGTACAGAAAAAAAACCCCACAGATATTTTGGAAAACACACAGTAAAACCTGGCTCTTGGTAGAGTGCTAGTCTATTCTCTGTTGGTACTTAGCTTATTATGGCTAGAGAGGATGCATACTATTCTTGGATCTAAAGTACCTGTCCTCTACTTTATCATTGGCTCCATGGTAGTCAGTGGAGTTATGCAAAGGTTAAAACAAGGTGAGATTAGAATCTGAATTTTCACACTGCAAAATTATGTGTACAATATTAATACTAGGTTATGAAAAAGCATGTCAAATAAAGCATGGAACCTTATGTTTAAATTGAGAGTATTATATATATGTGCATATATATGAACTGTTAGATACTAAGAAAAGCATTCAGGGTAGGTTTGCTTTGTTTTGCAGTTTATGTGAATTAACAAGGTAGTGAAGATGAGTTTTAGTCATGGTGACTTGTATATGGTTTCATGATATGACCATCTGTCTAATGCAGCGGACATTACCTACCATTCTCTTAAAATGATCCAGTGCCTATCATAAAAAGTGAGGTTGTTTGCTTTTAAAGGAACAGCATGATAGCGCTTGGCGATACGCTCCAGTTTACTAGCTAATAGGTCAGACAGGCTAAGACGGCTCTTCTGTCCAAACAGAAGGGTTGAATGCGTTGCTTCTCTCTTATGTCTGAAGTGTGTAATCTAGTTCCACAGACCATCTGCTTGGTTGCTCTAATATTACTCCTCTTTATCATGCCTGACAAAACTAAGGTGTACAACAATACCCAGGAGATAATTGGAATGGTGCGCTTCAGCTGCATTTGTGTGTCTCTTCCTGTATTCCTGTTCAGCCCTTTTAGCAACAGCTACATAGATGTGTTTGTCTTTCATATATTTTCACATTTAATCTTTCTTTCTTAAAGGAAAGTTTTGTAGCCCTAATAAGCAATATTGCATCAATGTTAATGTGTTCTGTGGCACATATGTTCCCAAATATACGGTCAGTAATAGCTTTTTATTGGAATGGTTTGTTTCAGTGGTTTATAGCTGAATTAAAAAAAAAGAAAGTAATATTGAAATGTGGTATTGCTGCTTTGCTGATATTAAATACTTGCATTAGTCTTTATTTTGAATTAAAAAACCCTCAACATTATGTAAAGGCTATCATCATGAAGTGCCCTGCTATAGGATAAGAGTTTGAAATTCCTATAGTGTGCCTGACAGTTCAACAGAAAGAATAGTTCATGTTACAGTATATATTTAGTAAATTTTGAAAAAACCAACAACCAAACAAATAAAAAACCAAAACAAAACTAAAAACCAAACCCAAAGAAAACCCCCAAGCTGAACCTTCGGACACATTTGTACAGACAAGCTGGGACGGATTCCCAGAATGTAAGTCCCAAAATGTTGTTAATAAAAGAATGGCATAAAACCGTATGTTGTCAGTCAAAACTAAAGTCAGATGGCAAATCTGTAAGTAGACACACTAGGTTCATTCCTGTGCTGTGACTATGAGCTGAGGTGAATGTACCTGGCACTGCAGTGGTCAGGGTGGTGTAATGCTTTTGAGCTACTCTTGTGGAAAGAGAAGCCAGCCAGGACAGAAGGTGAGTTGTGACTGCACTGGTTGTGTCAGGCTGGTCCTGGGCATTTTGGCACTGACAGACCTGTCAGAGCAATGAGTGCCCCCAAGGAGCTTTAAAGAAGCGAATTCCACCGGATGCTTTGGAAGTTACTTTGGAGGTACGGTTGTTGAAAAAGAAGCTAGTTGCAATAATTCTACAAACCATTGCTTCCTGTAAGGACTTTAGAATAGAAACAAATATATGCATACATTGGTGATACTATATATATAAATTAAAATAAAAGGCCAACTTCCCTGATGTACTTTTAGGTGATAAATGGAAGGCATGCAAGACAAGCATTTGAAAAACCCTTATCCCAGTGCCACATTTTCATTGTTAGCCATTTTACTCGCGTCAGTGAAGCTTGACTCTATCAAATCTGCCACCTTTTTTTTTGGTTTACTCTGTTATTCTGTGTTTAGAAAACAGGGAAGTAGCAAGCTATTAGGTATAGAATTTCTGGTGGGGAATATCGAAGGAGTGTCACTGTCTCAAACGGTTATCAGTCTTCTCATCTTACTGAGGACTCTCATATTCCATTCAAAGTTTTCTTAGTTTCTTTGTTGTATTGGCAAAAAATCAATAAAACAGAAAAGGAATATAATTAATGTAAGTCTTTTATTTTTTATATCATTTCTGAGATGTTGAAGTGGGCATGACTAAATGCGAAATGACAGCACCCTCTAGACAATGGAGAATATCACTTTTGCTTGTGTTTTGTCACTCATGTTTCTTGTCAAACTCTGAAACAATAATCCTTGGGGTTTAGATTAAAAAACATGGCAATCTTAAGTGGATATTTACAGATTATCTATTTGGCCCAGATATTTTTACAGTAATGCTAATGTGTAATGTCACTGTAAACAGGGTACCTTCTGCTTTTCTGTTGGTGTTAAGATTTCAAGGTCCAATGGTCTGAAACTAAGAAAGAAGAAAAAAAAGGCAGCATTTTATGCCTATTGCAGCCATGTTTGCTGTGCATTCTTTTTTTAAGGAAAATAATAAAAGCAAAAGAAAATTAATCTCCTTTTCTTTTTTTTTCTACAACTCTTTTGTGTAAAATATGCCAGCCTATGTACTTCAGATTTAACTTTGCTGTGGATTCGTCTTCCTTACCAAATAGATTGTAATTTTCTGAACAAACCTTTCCACTTGAGGCTAATCCTTTTAGGAAGAGGTAATTTTCCTGTTTATCTTAATTGACGTGTTCCCTAAATTTCAATCTCTACATTAACTTGACCTTAATTATGTGGCCTCATTGATAAAATGAAGGTTACCCAGGCAATCTCCATGCATGATTAATATTTTTTCCTCTGTTTGTAACAATTGAAAATCTGAACCCTTCTCCTAATCTTTATCTTCAATCGTTTCTAGAAATTAGCGTAAGGAGTATTTATGGTGTTTGTTTAGTGCCGGTTTAGCTTCTTAAAAAATGAGTACGATATGTGAGATAGATATTTTGATGAAAATCTATGTATTCCTATGTCTCTCTTTCCATAAGGAAAGTGAGCTTTGATATTGTGAATGCCATAATTAAGTCTTGATAGGTTTCTTCTGCTTATTTTTTTATCACTTTTCACTGGTCAAACTTGCATTACATACAGTAATAGACTGTTGAAAGTTGAGAGTCTTCTAGCACTGTCGGGACTTAGCAAAGTACATGTGGAGCAGAGTAAAACCATCATGGCCTAAAAAAAAAATAGACTAATGGATAGCCAAATTTCATGCTTAGAATGAACAACTTGCACAACTTAAATCTAAAACTGATGTTCAGATAGGGTTAATCTTAAAATTTGAGCCCCTGAATCACATAATCAACATTTGTTTGAATAAAATGACAAGAAATGCCACTGATTTGAGCTATGGATTACTACTGGCTAAGTGACATCAAAGAGTAAAACCTCGCATATTAGAAATTAATTCTCACAGCCACCGAAGGTTGAGCAGCGTTGCAAGTAGGAGAGGGCTTCATGCTTCAGGTGGTTTTGTCCTATACAATTAAGTTGTTAGAAAGAAACTACTTTGGGAAAATCTAGCAGTGCCGTTATTATCAGTAACATTCACAGCTGGTTTGTAGTAGAATGCAAGTCACTCTAGTGTGTGAATAAATATCTTTCTGACTGCACAGGATGATAATTGCTCTGCCTGCACTTTCTTTGGCACCTACTTATCTCAGCTGAAATGATTGATAAAAATATTTTTGTACTGATGTTGAACACTTGAAATTATATAATGATTTTTGTATTATTTCACATTTACTCTGAAGAAAGTTCAGGCTAAATTGAGTTTCCTTGCTGTCAGTATCTGTATTAATCAGAATAGGAAAAGTATGGTGTGTTTCCCACCTTTTTGCACAAGATCAATTTTTAAAACAAGACTTCCTCTCTCTATTTTGGAGTGATACGGAGAGTTATGTACGAGGATATCAAGTAACTGACTTCAAACAGAAGATAAATTCACTAAAGTGAAAATGATTGTGATAGTTCTCTAATTTCCCCCACAGTGTATGTAAAACTGACTTTTAAAGTGTTTAGTGGATAATGGATCATGTAAGGTCAGTACTAGCCATAGCTGTTATGGCTATTATTTTCTCCTTTCATGGGAGGGTGCTCAGCAAAATGAGATTGTCACGCTCTTTTTTTTTTGAGAGGACAGCGACAGACAGTTAAAAGCCTCTTCATGTAAGGATGTTATTTCATAAAGACACCAGCACTGGATTATCCCCTTCACTTTAAACTTCTGCCAGCTTGTACAAAGAGATAAAACAAAATAGCCCCAATCCCAGGGGTGGAGAAGTGCTGGCCAGATCTGCCCATGTCCACAGCTTTCATTTTGATTAGTCACATGTGAGGAAAATTCACTTAGGCTGAGAGGTAAATTTAATACCAGTTATGCCCATGCTGTTCATATCACAACCATTTTCACATGATGCCACTTAATTCCCTAAGAAGCAGAAAGGTAAATCGGTGGCTGGCCAGCTAAGGTGTCATAATGCATTAGGACCAGGGCTCACTGCAGGGGATAATGGTTCTGATTGCTGTTGACTCATGTCTCCACCAACAGCCTCATGTAAAATAAGTGACATTTAAAAGGCATCAAGATGTCAGAAGAGGTGAAAAAAAAAAAGGGGGAAGAAGAAAAAGCAGAGTACTAAACTTGCCACTTGAGCATAAAGTCCCTTTTTCACCCTAAGTGGTATAAAAATGATAACTCGACATGCCATAGGTGACCTGTGCTGCGCTTTGAACTTCCTGTCTTGTGTTTTTAGAGAAAATCTGTAAAATCGCTTCTGGGAACTGCTCCAACACGTTATCATTTATTTCCCATTTAATTTTTTTTAACTTTTATTTTTTTTGCCCTTGGATATCAGTCTATTCATCTTTTAAAAAGCTTAAGGCTGAATCAAGTTAGGCAAGGGTATACAACAAGAGGCAGCCTAGTCTCTGAAGGCCCATTTAAGTCTATTTTTATAAAGAGAATCAAATTCCAGTTTACAGTAAGCATATGCTTCAGTTGACATCTGTTTCTAAGACTTGGATGCTTTGTTTGCATAACAGGCACCAATAAATGGCCTTGTTTTAAGTCTGCTCACTCAGTTGTATTTGGGTTGTTCAGCTGGGGATTTGAGTTGCAGCTGATCCCCTACCGCTCATAGCAGATACGAAAGGGAAGAAAAAATCTGAGAAACCCAGTCTTATTTATTAATGCAGATTTCAACATTCTCAATGAGCTACTCTCCTTTTGTTACGTGGCTGCTAAATTCTTGTTTGCCCAAGCAGAGAAGTGTTTCTTAGGATCAAATTAAACATAATAAAAAGTTGGGGTTTTTTAATGTTTGATTTAATAGCATTTGTATCTTTCTCAGCTGACAAAGCCCCGTATTATGACCAACATGTAATGCTGGGAATTAAACGGATGATACGTGTAAGAAATGCGTTTGTTTTGGCAACATATAATTACATGGTATAGCAATTTTTTTAAATACTGTGTTTTCTTTAAGTGTCCGTGCCCTGCTGATGACACAGTGTAAAATATTTTGTAAACAAAATTTAATTCCATCTGCTTTCTTGGGAAAACAAATTCTGGGCTTTTCAAGGAAAAATGTAGAAGTGTGTATGTTGCTTCTCTGGCTTGCAGAATGTAAGCTTTTCTCTGCAAGGTGATGCATTCTGTTGCAGTTATAGGATATTTCCCTGATATATATATAACATAATTTAAATACATTTCTATGAAAGAGGAAATTCCTGTAAAGAGGACAAAAATGTTTTGGTCATGTCACAGCTGTGTAATTACCTTGCTTGGTAACTACTGTAGTTTTTTTTTAAACAATAATATCAGCACTGATTCCTTTTCAGTATTTTGAACTCTCCCCCCCCCCCCCCCTTCTAAATTATTATAAAGTGCTCTCTAGTAGTGTACAGAACATGTAACATATTTCAAGTGGTTTTACTTATCAACTTTTTCTAGTGGTACCAACAGCAGTAGTGTGAAATATATCTACTCCATTTACTCTTATCCATTGCACCTACTTTCTTTTTCCCTTTAATTTTTATATATGGTAAAAATTTCATTGAAGAGAGATTTTAGATGACAGGACTGTAATTTTAAACCCAATAGAAGAGGTGTAAGCAATTTGAGCTTAGCTGAAGCATAATCTTAGGTTGTCAAGAAGAAACCCATTCTCCCTATGCTAATCAATCAGTATATCAACCGACCAATCATCTCCTCAGCTTAGCATATATCCTAAGGTTTGATATATCTATTAACTGCCCATCATGCAGCTGGTCTCCGGTTGATGAGATTCCCCCTATCTTGGCATTTGGAGGCAGACAACTGAGCTATCACAGCCTCAGATAAATACTAAAGTGGAGATTTCAATCCTGCTCCTGATAGCAAAGACAATCCAGGAATATAGAAAGTGTTTTCAGAACAGAACACATAGAGAATTACATTTTCAACAGTGTTTTATATGTAAAAATTGCATATATTTCATGATCCCTTCTTCCTCCACACCCCTGCCTTCCCCAGAAGTAACAGGACATTAGTCTGTTATTATGGCTTAAACTCTTAACAGGAAAAGAGAACAAGAAGAAAGTGATAGAATTTGTTGTTAACTGCTAATTAATAGAGTGGCAACATACATCTACTTTTTTGAATATGTGTTTTCCTCATTATTACAGTGTTAATACTTTATTGATGGAGAGCTATATGAAAATAGTGTCACAACATGTTTAATCCTTAAGGAAAATGTTTGAGTTTCAGAAGATTATACACTTGCCTCTCCATTTTTAAAGTCTGAGCTCAAAACTCATTAAGAAAAAGCATAATCTAGGTATTGAAGAGTCTACCTATTAATATGGGAGTTCAGCATGCAGATTTAATGTAGTCTTTCGAGGTCTGTCTGTGCAAGAAATGCTGTAGAAACTGATGACTTACTGTGTTGGCTTTGCTGTTGGTAAAAATCTGTCTCAAAGAATAAGGTGGCCCAGGTTAGATACTGTAAAATCTTGCTACTCCCTGGGACGAATACTGGGGGCACCCAAGGATCTGTGGTCACCATGACATGGAGCAGACAAGGCAAAAGTCTTCCACTCAAATTGCAGTGTGAAAAGGTGGGTCTCTATTTTTGCGCTGGCATGCAACTGAGCAATTCCTGAAGTCTGAGAACATGTGCTCACTTTAAGAATTCGATCAACTGTCTTTCAAGACCTACCAATTACAAACCTAAACATACTGTTATGAGGTTATCTCATATGCTCTTTCATGCTTTCATTTAGTTAAATTGGATCTAATGATTTGCTTTGTTTTTGAGACTCAGTCCAGTGGATATTCTGAAATACGTTCTTTCAACACTGAAAAATAACGTAAATCCCTAAGCTGTATGTCTTAGTTAAAGCAAATTATTCTTGACCTAAGAGCACTTCTGTGTCAGTGTGTGAGAAAGTGTTTATACAGCTCTACAACATTTTTCAGCAGAGTTCTTGTAGCACCTGTGTTGCTCTTTTGCATTATTTATGTCTTGTGAAATAAGGATGTGGTCAGTTAGGTCATAATCTATTACAGTAACATGGGAAACGTGAAAGTAATCAGGGAAAATTGATTGTTAATTTTTCAGGCCACTTTGGAGACTAAATTCTACTTTTAATCACTTTTGTATCCTGAAACATTGATTTCCTGGGAAGGATACCTTTGGAATTGACTACAAAATGATCCAAAGCAGTATTACTAGCATATACTAATGTAATAAGGGCTTCTTAGTTTCTCAGAAAAACCGTGAATGTTTCAAGTTCAAGACTGGTTCACTAGCTGGGGTACAGTGACATAATGCCAGCTGAAGATCTGGCCTGTTCTATTTAGTGCTGATGAAAAGGGCCAGATCAACAGCTATGGTTCTTGAAACGAGAGCAGGCAAAACCAGCCATGAGCAATGGTAGTGTAAGTTCTCTTGTACTGCCCTATAAATAGATGTCAAACCTGACCGGGAAGGAGATGAAGGATCTTTGTGCTTATGTAATCCTTGGTCTTTCAGAAAGGCCATTTCCCTCACTGTAAATGATAGCATTTGCCTTAACTCTTACAGTCAAAATTTTTATGGAATGCAGATCTATGTGGATCTGTAAATAAATGAGATAACTAAGAGTGGTTCATCTTGTGCAGAGTTCTCACTTCAAGAACTCGTTATAGATCTAATTCCATGTTAGAGATGAAAACAATGTTTAGTAACATAGGGAGATTTTGGACGCCTGCTGCAGGATGGTTGCCAGTAGTGCGGACATAAAAACTACACCCTTTGCACCAGTTGAAGATACCCCTGGAGAAAGAATCAACTCTTACTGAATACGTTGGCATAACAATTTCATTCAAGAATATGTAGGATGCATGATCACCTTTTGCCATTACGTGAAGTTTCAAGGACTGAGGTACACTGTTTTGTTAGAGATGGTCCAAAGCCTTCAAACTGAACTGTGCATTCAATTACTATTTCCTCTTGCACACAGTTAATATCTCTTGGCAGCACAGAGCAGATGCTTTTCTAATAGTTTGGTCAACTATGTAAAATGGCAGAGTTGGTAAAGGAGAAAAATACTGAATCAGAAGCTGCTAGAACCAAAAAAGTATCATCTTTACTTAATTCAGTGGGAAAAAATAATGATGAAAAACCCCAAACAAACACAAGAATTCCGAGCTCTAGATAACACTTCTGAACACAATCAAAATCCCCCAAATAAGTTCCACTTTATTTTGAGCACTACATAAGAGTGCATAGATCAGCTATGCAAACTTCCACGTTCTGTATCAAATGTTTGAGGAATATAAGCAATATTAGTATCCAGGGTTGATCTACAGGTTTGTTACTTTCTATGTGCATGATATATCTGTAAAAAACCCCTAAACAACAAGAACAAAAAGAAAAAAAACAACAGCATTCCCCCTCTCCCCCAACTACTTTCTTCACTTGATCTATAGACAGAAGTGAAATTAGGATATTGGAAGTGACTAGATAAAGATACAAGGCTAAACTGATATATGGTTGATTATAAGCTGTTGTGAATACTGAAAACAGCAGTTATTTAACTGAACTATCCAGTTATTTGTCTGTACATGTGTCCTGGGTTCAGCAGTAGCAGTTGTAAACCACGACAACACGATTCTTTATAATTTTCATTTCTCCATAGGTTTTTGTTTGTGAAGCAAATAAATAGGTGTGCACTTAAAATTTATTGTTATGTATTTAAATGGTACAGTTCAAATATAATTGAATATTCTTTTTCTATGCTTCCTAGAATGAGCACTCATTTGAATCGGATATTATGAAAACAGGGTGACTAATCCTAAATTCAGGTGTACCACCACTCAGGCTAGGCAGATTGCTAGTTGATCATGCTAAGATGCTCCCTTATCCATTATTGGATCTGAAAAAGAGGAGGATTAAGAATTATCTGACTTCTCAGTTAATGTGCAAATCATCTAAAAGCTCAGCTTAGCAAGGTCTTAGAAAGCCAAACAGCATGAAAATAATAATAATGTTTTAAGAATTTTTAATAATATAAATGTGCCACATCACATTTTTAGAGTGAGAATGGAGTTTTATGGTTTATATCTCAGGTAGTCTTTTATCTCTCTCTTCCTGGTTTTGTAATTATATATGCAAGTCCTATAACTATTTTTAATTAAAAATCTTTATTGCAACTGAAAGTTATCCCTTGGGACAAACTCACAGTGCTGAAACTTAGTACAAAATTGTATTATTTTCAGGCAATAGTAGAAAACAATTTGATAAGTATCTTTGGAAATGAGCATTAATATTAATCCATCTACATTTGACAAAGAAGGAGGGAGGGAAGGAAAAGTATCTCAGGAAATACAGTTGTATAATGTATCTGTGATCTTTGCAGATTTGTTAGTGTTTTTCTGTGATACTTATTTGTAGTATCTTTCTCTGCTCTTGGTTATGGTGAACAAAACCCTTCACTGAAAAGACTGAAAGACTATTTTTTATATTTTCAAGGGACAGGAAAGTCTGTGAACCAGAAGGTATCTCTTAACGTTCTGTCTTTGCATTTTAGGCTAGTTCTGCTGTTTGCTCTAGTAATATTTGTTTTATCATTTCTATCATTCCAACATGTATACTTGCCTTTCAAAATCTGTGAAAAGTATTTAAAAAGAAAAGAGAAAATGCTAGTATTTCAAAACCCTATTATAATGTATTTTCAAATATGTCAGACACATCTTTGTTAAAATTAAACCAAGGATTGGTTTTGAGCGAATAGCCCTATATCCTTACAGATGCTGTGGATGGATGCATCTAAGCTGCTTATTATATTGATGGGTTTTGCTGCTCTGCAGCAAATGAAAACAGGCAGCTGCTTCCTCCATCAAAGCAAAAAGCAGCCTGAGTTTTTATTAAACGAGTGTTCATTTCTTCTATTGCCAAAATTCTTACACAAAACAAAAGAGCAGTTTTAGCACATTATTGCTTAACTAGACATGAACAACTGACAGCAAGTGATAAGCCTGTCTGCTTTTCACAACTGGTAATCATTTTTGGAATAGATGTTTTAATATAGTTGAATATAAAATTTTGTAATTTACATCTACAATGGTACATAAATTTATAGATCCATTTTTTTTTTTGCAGTCGAATGAAGGCTATAATCACAAAAGGTTTGTTCCAGTGTTGTTTAATTTTTAATAACTATTTAAAAACTAGGCAAAAAAAAAAAAGAAAACACACAACACAATCAAATTCATTCTTTTGAAAAAAGGGTGTTAAAGACAATCATACAAGTAGGTTTGTACAGTTTGCCAGTTTTTCTTACGGAAGAGATAGGCGTACATTTACAGCTTTGACTTGTTACTGTATTTCCACATCAGTTCCACCGAGCCTCTTGAGTTTGCGCTCTGAAAGAAATTTGCAGATTGCAGACCATCGTGTTTCCCTCCTAGCCATGAATAATAATGAGAATGAAAGTGAGAGATACAGTGCTGAGGACATTTTGCCTCGGCTGAAGATCTCATACATATTTTTCAATGATCTGAATATCATGAATTCTGCTTTAGATTGAAAGAGCGACAAGAGTTTCTGTAAAATATATGTGCATAGAGAAAAATGACGAGATGTGTTTCTCTTCATATCTTCTGTTTCTTCTGGTGTTCTTGTAGCTTTTCAAACTCACAGCATTCCTGCTGTGGAAAAGTGAGCTAGCCATTCTCCCTGCCTCAAATTACTCCTCTTCACTGGACTTAAAAGGTGGTTTGCCATGTGCAAAAGTCAGGTGCAGTAAGGTAGAGGTGTAAGGCACTACTCTTAAGGCTCTTAAATACTTCTCTTTTCTCACACTGTGTGCATTTATCACTGCTCAACAATACCCTTAGGGTAAATTTCAGAATGCAGAGCCTCAGATTGGACAGTTGGACTTTCAGAACAAGTTAGCTCTTACATTGACACTTGATGTGGTCAAATGTCCAGAAGGGCGTAGTACTCTGAAACTGTTCTCCTATTGAAAATCTGCTCTCAAATCTGATTTTGTAGGGAAATAGTTTTACAGGCAGACAGCCTGCAACCAACTTGGTGATGATAATTCCACTTCCATCTGCTTCTGCCGTAGGTGGGTGTAAACTTAAAGTTGAGGGTGCAGGCTTGAAAATCAGGGGTTTGTGTACTTCACACAGAATGCGAACAAGAGTTTTTTCAGGCCTTTATTCTTCCCTCACTAAGCAATTCCCTCTTATTTCTTCATTTGACAAAAGTGAAATGAAGAAATAGATTATTATGAAAGTAATTTTCTACAGAAGGTTTCTCCTGTTCTACACATGCATTCTATGGCAGCTAAAAATTTGAGTGCTAGTGCCTTATTACATGTGTTTATAGCTTCAATACACATTAGGTCGGATCTTAGGTAACCTGGATTACTGATCATCTTTTCTTCTCTGTCACATTTTGCGTGGTATGGGGACAGGTGAATGAAAATAAATTCTTTGCTTCCTGACTATACTAAGCAATAATTTTTATGGTAAAATTATAATGAAAAGGAGCTTGAGATATGGAGTTTGAAGAATGTTGAGGCCTACAAGTATTTTTGAGAGCTATCCATGCAAACTAACTAACTACAGCAGTACAATTAATTACAAGTAGTCTTTACTCAAGCAATTACTCAAATTAGAGCAACCGTGTTATGTTACTAGCAAGGTGTATTTGGCAGACAAGCACTGTGCATCCATTTTGTACTTAATCTTAATTGTGCTATTCATTGTTTCATGTTGTTTCTTCGACTTGAGAAGTGAATTTTAGTGCTCTGCTGACAGAAGGGCTCACAATATTGGTATTTTGAAACTTACTCCCAAATGCTGTGGAACCCTGATTTTGACCTGCTCTTTTATCTCTCCAGGATCATGCTTCTTGCTGTGCACAGTAGTGGTGATCCACACAAAAACTAACCAGGATCAATCACCAAACTTGCCTTCCCTTGTAACTTGAATGTAAAGCACAGTCAGTAGAAAACAAGGTTTGATACTGTAAAATTATGATTGTAACAATGCTACAGTAAGAGTGGAAGGACCTTATTCTAAATTCCTAGAATTTCTTGTGTTAAATTCCTAGAATAGCCTGTTCAAATACATATCTTAGTTTCAGGGATTTTCCATCCACTCTATACTCTTTTAGCAGAGGGTATGGGGAATAGTTGCCTTTCTGGATAGGTACTTACTTGAACCCCTCTATGCAGTCCATTGTGGTGCCAGAGATTGTTCTGCTCTCCTCCAATGTGTTCTTGGTGCCAGGAAGGATAAAAAATACTTTTCTCAGGGTTAGAAAACAATTCATCGTTGTTCAGTGCAATTGTTGGAACTTCTTTTGAGCTATTATTAATCTCTTTGCCCATAATGTGTTTCATTTTTCATTTCGCTTCGGTGAGTATTAAAGCAAATAAGGCGACTTCATGTAGTCAACGATCAGGGCATAGTAGAAAAAAAGTCTTTCTGAGAATATTCATCTGGGGAAAATGACTGACTTTTCAAATTTAAATTGTCTTTGCTTTTGAGAGTTAAGATAGGATTTGTAAAAAAGTTCACTTGAAACTTCAAATGAGCAGGAAGACATCTCATAGTTTAGTAATGCAACCAAAAGACAAAATCTGCATTTTGAGATCAGACCTCTGTACATGTGACCGTGTAGATTGCAAGGGAAAAGTGACAAAACTTTCAATTTGGCTTAGCTTGAAATGGAACTTCCTAATCTTCTAGCATGAGTGAAGTAGTTGTAAGACAGATTTACACCTCCTACTCAGGGCTTCAAGGTGACTGTTCACCTGTCAGCTCCAGTTGACCCTTTGCTTCCTGTGTGTAGCGTTGGCAGACAGTAGACAACAGTTCCACTGATATGCTGTCCCAGTTAATGTAATCAGTAGCTGCTGTGACTTCTTTGTGCCTATGGAGCAATGCAGACACATAGTGGCTCCAAAAATCAAATGTCTTCTTTAAAAAGACACATCTCAAAACTCTCAGCACTCTATCCTTAGAATTTTCTAATAACATGCTATCTTTTAAGAACTTCACATCAGAGCTCAACATTGTTATCCAAATGGGTAACAGCATTCCTTAAATATGTGGTAAAAAGCCACAGACAAGAAACAGTAATATCTTATTATTTTTTTTGAATACTGGATAATTTATTTCTACTAGAAAATTCTCTGTAATATCATACAGAATTCAGCATTTTTGATTTGGTGCGGAAGAACCAGATTTTCTTATTCGTTTGGACATGTCGTGCTCCATCTAATGGTTAAAACAGTGCTTTCTACACGTGATTTAGTCCATGTGGGTTGAAGGTTGCTTTAAAGAACTGTTTTGCCATGGCTAGTGCAGAAGGACCTGACACTTTCCATTAGCAAGTGCTGTAAGAGTAATAAAACCAACCTAATGTATGTGCTCTTAGCATTATTGGGATTTTTGTTAGTGTTTCCTCTATAGGAAAATTTTGGATGTCTTTTAGCTTACATCATACCTCAAGGTAATACGATGATCAGGTGTTTTACTTGGCCTTCCCATAATTTCATTCTGTTTAAGTAACTTAATCTGTCTCTGTCTATTAGTTTGGTTGCTAATGTGCTAAACTGAGATACTCGTTATGTCATCAAGTTCTTGTGAGGTAGATTCCATTACTGTGGTAAGATTTTATGGTAGGGCTGTGGAAATGCCTACATTTTGTATGCCTCTGCATATATAGTATTTCTCCATCCATCATCATACTAATTAGAGATAATGTTTTCCTATCCCTACTACTGTAGTAAATATGAAGCTGTCTGGAAGTACACATCATCTCTCAAATGGTGCATTTGTGGTGGATCTCCTACTCCATCCTAGTGGTGAAAGGATACCTGCGAAGAGTAGAAATGCAGGCAGGCATTACTCTGTGAGCACAGCCTCTCTCCCATGTCTTCAGGCGTGCCAAATCACAGTCCTTCTTGAGGCTCTCCTTTAAGCACCAACACAGCTTAGGTGTTTTACTAGAGATTCCAGTGTTTTATAGCAATTCTTCTGTTTCCATCTTGTAGTTGAGATGATAAAGAATTTTAAAACCTCCAGTAAATTCTGCAAAATATTTATTTTTGCAAAAAGAAACTCTTGTTTCTCTCTGTCTGCTTCTACAGTGAAATTTTTAGTCCCTCGTTCTAGGATTTATGGTATGTTTATAGCCTTTTAAATATAAGCAATATTTGGAGGCCTTTTGGTATTCTTTTGCCTATACTCATGTAAATAATTGACTGTCGTGTGTAAGTAGTCGCACATGCAAATAGGTACCCATCCAATGTTATGTATTTATAATCAAATTCATAATACAAAATGAGAATAATTTGATTTTAAATATGAAAGAATTATTTTAAATGTGTTCAAGGGAAACTTAATCCATATCCATATGTATGTGTTTGCAGGAAATAAATCACGCTTTTCACAACCTAGTGGTAGTTGTTAACTCGTAGGAATTGCTGCATTCCAGCTGTATGTTTTCTAACAGAAGCAGAACTATCTTATACTTGCGACTTCAAAATGTAGGTCATTGTGTTGGTAAATGTAGGTCAGAGCAAAGAGGAAGAAGACAGAATGCAAACTCCTCCACATGGATCTTTAAGCTTTATCCCTGTTTTGAAGGTAAAGAGGCTTACCTACCTGTTCAAGCACGAGAAGCTTTTCCTTTTACTAAAATTAACACAGGTATTCTGGCTTCTTGGCTTAGCTGGAAGCACTGTGTGTTCGTCCATAGAGTTCGTGCGAGCAATTGAGACCTGTGTTCATGAAAGACCTCCTGACTCCTGCTTCCTTAGCTGCCAGCCACTTTTATCATTGCTGAGATGATACTTCCTTTCCTATGGGAGAAGGAAGCAGGGAGGAGAATCCTGTGCATCCCTGCATCCGCCTGAAGAAGAACATTGTCTTTCCAAAGGTGCTTCACCCTTCTCTCAGCACAGAGCTATCTGACACACCTGCAGTTTCAGCTGGTATCAATGTTGTAATAGTAGCAGGGGAAAGAATGGTGACCCCTCATAAAAGATTTAGTGACACCATTCAGAGTGCCCTTTCAATAATAACTGTAGAAAAGCGAAGAGACATTTGACTGAGGGTGCTGAAAAGTCAGATGTTGAAGGATTTTTGCTACAGTTGACAAGTGTTTTTAAACCTCGCTTATCCTAAAAGTTTGCTATGAAAGGGTTGAGGTTTTTTTGTGTTTGTGGGCGTGGAGGTTTTTTGTGAAGCGAGATCTAAGTATTATAAATGGTATTAAATTAGCCGTGTCTTCACTAAATACGAAAAATAGCACTTTTATTGCTTGAGTATACACCAGTCACTGCAAACTGAAACATTCTTTATGTTATACACTAAAATATTTAAACAGTTATTATATTTATTGCAAAATCTGTCATTTTAGCATATTTCAATGCTCAAAAGCACTGAAATGCTCAAAAGGGAGATGGAAAATCCTGTACAATTCTTAATGTATGTTTCACTGAAGAATGGGTAGTCTTGTGTGAATGTTTTATTTTAACCCTTCGCAAGTCGAAGCAAGTGGCACGTTCACAACCACCTAATCAGCCTAAACTGTCATAAATAAGACAAATAGCAATATCGATTTAGTGGTTTTGTCATGTATACTCTATTCTTTTATTGTTACGCAGATGTTATATGCAAAGTTTTGGCCAAATCCTGTCAAGGCTTTTGCTTTATCTGTGTGCAGACAACACATTCATAAATGTTCAGTATTTATCACTGTGAGTAAGGGTAGTTTAGAATGCTTACTGGATGGAAAGGAAGAATTGCACATTCAGTAGTTACAGTCAGGCTCTAAGTGATTTAAAAGGAAGATAGTTTTTCTCTCAAACTTCTGCTTTTGTGAAGTATATTGAGGTGTTTTTAAAGTCTTGAGAATAAAAAGACGTAAAAAAGGATGCACATACCTAGCAAGCTGCATGGGATTCAGTTTACCTGTCTAGAAATATCTAAAGGATGCTCTCACTTGTTTTTAAGTTTATGAAAACTGTCTGTAGTTCATAATACTAAGTTTCTGTCATGTTAATTCATAAGGCTGTCTGCTGTGGGGGGAGGCTCCCCCTGCTTTTTACCTGTGGATAGACATGTAAGCATGTTATTTCATTGCTAGGCAACAACAGATGGAAAGCAAATACGACCATAATTTGGCTGCATTTGCCTTTCATTTATCCTCCCTTAACTTTGGAAACCTAACTCAAGTGCCTGAATGCAAGCCCATTTTCCCCAGGCTCCCTCCAGCAATGGAGACTGGTGCCTGCAGGAGATGCGCAGGCCATGCAGGATCTGTGATGCCCTCTCCGTGGGCCACAGCACTTCACTTAGATGTTCAAGTGGGAAAGTGGTCTGATGAAACAGTGAATTTCATGAGTGGATGGTGTTGAAAGGGTAAATGTGCATGGAGGCCTCGAAGTCAATGACCAGTGCCTCCAAGTACTTGCCGTGCTAACAATGGCCAGTGTAAGTTTTATGATGGAAACTTACAAAGTTGTGAATGATACAGATTATTCATGGGGGAAAAAAAAACCAACAACAAAAACCAGTATTGCTGCTGTTTATTTCCATGTGAGAGCTCGAGGGCCTCAAATGAAAATGACAGGGAGGCAAGTACAAAACAAGAGAGAGGAGGTGTTTATACAGCACTGTAGAAGTGTGGTGCTTCCTGCCATAGGATGGTGCAGCTATGGAAAGTTTGCCACAGTCCACAGAACAACTAGAAAAATCCTTTGGCAACTATTAAAAAGAACTTTAAACTTGTGTCTCCTCTCCCCCACAGGAACTTCTTGAGCCACAACTAGAAATTATACTGCATTATTATTGCCCTGGTCCTGTATTTGGCCTTAGCATGTGTGGCTGGTCAGTTGTCCCTTACAGTCGGACTGATTCCTAACAAAACCAAAGAGAAAAAAAGCTAATGAAAAACTGGAAAGAAATGAAATGACTGGAGAGGACAGCTAATGAAAAAGTAGGGGCTCCTGTCCACTGTTAGAAACAGGCTACAAGGCAGGGTGGCAACATCACTGGTGTTCATGTGAATGCCCCAAATATCAGAAGTTTTGTGGAATGAAATTTTATGTAACTTTTAAAGTCTTGACATTGATATGTATAGATATATTGTGTATGTTTATGTGTGTGTATCTATAAAGTAGATTTCTGATTAGTCTAATTCTGATTAGACTTATTCCGATTAGTCAGGATGAGATCTATGAAATATTCAGATCCCATGCTTAAATCAGAAATGTTCCATTAAAAGTCTTATTTGTTTTTTATTCTATGGTGTTATGACAGGTTTAGAAAACAAAACAGTTGGTAGAGGTCTGCAAATGGTAATATGTATTCAAATATTACTTTAGACAATAAGAAAGTGTTCTAAGAAGGGGAATATCTTTGTTTTATAGGTCTCTGGCCGTCTGAGGAAGTGCTGGCTTACTACTGCCTAAAGCATAATGAAACATTCAGGTACAGAGTTCAACATAAAAAGATATTTTCCAATCTGTTAGTTTTATTGTATCTGCATGGTAAAGATTGCTATGATTTAAGTCTTCACATTAAATTTAAAATGTTCAAGGTGAAAGCATGTTGCTCTTAACAAAGAATTCTGAGCTGCCTTTGGGTACTAATATTGCACAGCAAGCTTTCTGTTATATGTCAAAGACTTTTGATTTCCACTCAAGGCGTTTTATTTCACTTTGATTTTTGGGAAACAAAAGTGAAGCTCCAATCGATCAGTACTGATTGTGAAGGTCAGGAAAAATACTACATTCTTTAAGCTAACATCTGTTGGGAAAGCAAGCAAAATATTACCGGATAAAATACATAATAATCACTGCTTATAGCAATGGAGGAATTTACACCTGTATCTAAGTGTTGTGAAACAATTTTGACACATGCTGCACTTTTATTTGCTATTCTTTTTTCACATTTTCTAAACTTGTAGAAGGCAGTTATCAAGGCTCCAGTAGAAACACCTAAAAAGAAAATCCACCCTGTATCCTCTCTCTTTCCCCTTGAGTATACAGAGCTTTGCACTTGGAAATCCTTGAAGTTTCATTGTCCAGAGGATGAATGGGGTGCAAGAAAAGCCATTATAACAATGCATTTGGAGGCATAAATTGTGTTCTGAGTGAGGGTGCAAGGCTAATACCAAGTAAACCAGCTTGGAGTATACAAAATCCCTCAGTCTGCGTACATACGGTGTTGATAAAATAATGAAGACCAAGCTCTAAGTCCTTGCCTCTTGTACCAAAGCTGAAAGCTGTGAGCTGGTTCCTGCAGCTTGCTCAGAGTCCTGTCTGAAATCAAAGACCTGGCACCAAAGCGTGCCCTGGTTCATTTCTGCTCCATCCACCACCTGAACAAAGCCCACCCCATTAGAAGAGGCAGCTAACACACCAAATCTGGTAACTGCCGCTCCTCCCTCTGCGTTTGGTGGATGTGTGACATTTGCTGTCGTAGTGGTGTCCCTGTAACGCTTTGCAGTCCAGCCCCATGCTTTGGCTCATGCTCTGTCCTTGTTTTTAGAGGCTCTTCACAGGAAACCTCCCAGTGCTGCTCACTCAAAGGGTAGTTTCCTAGTTTGGTTATGCAAGCCTAGACACTCAGAGCCAGCTATCACTCGAACTCCCATGGAAGAAATGGGCAGTTGATTTCTCAGGATTATGCCCTCTCAACAGTTCGCTCAGATGAGATTTTAATTTTCATTGATAAATGTCACTAAATATTGCCTGAGAGAAGGATAGAATTTTAAAAACTTGCTATGTTTTCAGTGCTGATTGCACTTAAATGAATTATACACATAAATGTATATATGTACATATATAAGTATATTGTGAACATACAAGTTTGGTTCAAAATGCAACAAACCCCCCGCACTAGATACTTTCTGTGTTTGTTTCAATAAGTGTGACTCTTATAAAGGATTAAGGGGCTTGCAAATCTTGCATAAGTAACCATATGCATATATTTTTAATATATGCGATGTGTTAGGTTTAGATAACTAAAAACTTGTGTGGGGAAAACGCTATGATCATTCTGTTTAAAGCACAAACTGCACATTTCCCGCATCTGTTTTATATTCTCATTGGGTTTATGTGCAGAGTGTTCCTCTGAACTATGCCTTTTGTCCCATTTCCATTAAATAGGACAACTAGACTTTTTTCGGATGAAATTTGTGGCGTCTAAGAAAAATAAATCTATTACAGGCAGACAGGCAGCAAGCATTAATATACAGTCATACAGCCTAGTCCACTGGCCTCAGTGAACAAAATACCAGCATCTGTATACTGCTACTGATATGGCTTCCTAGATGCTCTTCCTAAATATCAGTGTCGAGTGAGTAGGGAGGTAAGACTTTCACATAAAAAAATTGATTTTCAAAATGTTGGTATTATAGGGGACAAGAAAAGGTGTACCCAAAAAATAAAAATAAAAATAATAATAATTAAAAAAGTCTGGTTAGCTGAAATTCCATTTAAATTCCATTTTCTGACTGTCAGAAATGTCTCCATGGGGAGGTTTCTGCCAGCTGTAACAGTTGCCGCAGATTTAGCTATAAAGCAGCATGTTCCTAAACTGAGGCTGTGCCTTGCCCCAGATGCCACTTCACACAGTTTCAGCGCGGGGTCAGCATCCCTCCCTCCTCCTCCCCTGGGGCAGGCCATGGCTCTGGAGGACATTCTTTGTGGCTCCCCCTGCAAGCTCCCATCCGGCACGCTCTCTGCGCCAAATTATATTTCAGATGCACGGCTTAATAACAGCACAGTATGGTCTAAGTTAAAAGCAGCCTTTCAGACCATGTATTCAACCCTCTGCTCGGGCTCAGTTTAGGCTCTTGACACTAACTTCGTTTAGTTTTCTGTGGCTTAACTGTTTGCTGTTCCCATCGTTGTTCATAACAGCATTCTTTGTAGGTCACTTGCAGTTTTAAGTGCTAATTGAAGGATCGGATTTCTTAATGTGTAATTGTTTTGTGGTATATGGCTTGTTTTAAAACTTTTCTCTTTTTAATATAGAAAGGCTTTTAGGCATAACTATATGGAGAGATATATAAATAATATTAATTTCCCCATTTACTTCTCTAACTGTTTTTGCAAGAATGAATGTGGATTAACATTGTTATCCTTTCCTAACAATTATCTTTCGCTACTCTAGCTAGTTTAGTTCTAAAAGACAGAGCCATTGACAAGGGAAAAAAGGGAACCTTCTCAGATTTTTCAGCTCAGCGGTGGTAATGTTGCACTGAACACTAATGAGGGAACCCCCACTGATTTGCCTGCTTTGTGACTTTTCTATTTCATAATTATTTTTAAAACGCAAAACGACATGAGGTAGCCTAGTCATGTCTCTACAACTTCCTGGTAGCTCAGTTCTTACTGCAGATGGCAATTTGTTCTTGTAACATATATGTCTCTCTGACCATTTTCATCTAATTTGTATGGGTTCTACCATTTCCTTTCTCTCTTTCAGGGACCTTGCTGTGTGTGAGCTAGGGGGTGGCATGACATGCTTGGCTGGGCTCATGGTAGGTCTTTTCTCAATTCCAATCCCATTCAGAGGAAGAAACAAAAGGAAAAATGTTCCAGTGCCTCCAACTGCTGGGTCAGAGAACTGTCAACAGCCTCAGCTGCGGTCAAGCTGCAGAGTCTTGAGAGACCTTCTAGATTGACTTGCTTTCGTATCATATTGATTTTATGGTTGCCTCGATGAGCAGAAACATTTTACCTCCGTGTAGTCAATATCTTTTGTTGTGACATTCCAGGCCACGTACGGTCTGTCTTTCATTGCCATAGCCGAAGCATGTTTTTTTTTTTCAGATTATAGTCCCATTTGCTAAGATACAGGAATAGCCTGGCGAATCACAGTTGGAGCACCATGATATAGCTGCTAATGTTTTGCCTGCATTATTACACCAACAAACATGATCCAGAGCTCTCGGTAATTAGATTCTTTTGAATTAGATTGGCCATTCAGGAGAGTCGTTCACCATTCTCTGGGTTCTGAGTCATGTATTCAGGAGATATTATGTAGCAGTGCAGTGCATTAGACAAGTTTTTATGTCTCTACAAATAAAAGCATATTGTTACACTGATTGGCATTTGACAAACCTGTCGCTCTTATACAATGTGTCGAGGTTACAGCCCAATGTGCGAGCATGTCAAAGCTCACAAAAAAATTACCCTTACAAAGCCATCTGCCTGCAATGCAAAGTTATATGAAGGGCATCAGGCAGTCAGACAGAAGCAAGCTGAAAGGCAGAGTGACAGCCTTGTATGATGGCTCTACTAGATAAACAGAAGCCCGCAAATGAAAGCCTCTCAGAATACCATCATCGGCTGTCACAATGCAATTACGGAACAGAATGATAGCAAGATAGAGGCTCCCGCAAATGGAATGATAAAAGTATTGACTGATTTGATTGAATGATTAAAATAATGCAGACATAAAATGAAAAAAGATTGAAGATTGTTACAGAGAAATAGGTGAGGAAGCATGATACTGAAGGCTTGTCACTCCTGTCTTCACTTCCACACAGACAAGCATATTTGCTCATTGTTTGCTGTGCTCTTTTTTTCAGGTTGCTATTTCTGCAGATGTCAAAGAAGTTCTGTTAACTGATGGAAATGAAAAGGCCATCAAAAGTATCCTTATTCAGATAGAAAACTGGTTTGTTGTGCTCGTTCCTTTTTACTGGCTGAGTAACAATCAATATAAAGACAGACAGCATGGGGTATATTAAGAAAAAGTCCTCAAATAAGTAATTAAAAAATAGATGAGGAATATGTGGAACAGAACTACAGCTTCCCCCACAATAAATGCCACATTTTCTTCTTTAATTAAAAATGTACATGTTGGTATAGAGCAAGTACAGTAGTAAATATTTGTCTTGTGGTTGAGTGCTGAAAGATTCCTAGTGTGTATGCTTCACGTTAGAGGAGGTATAGCAATGAATCAAACCATTAGCTCCCCTTCATATATCCATTTTGCAGAACTGGATTTATTTTCTGGTTGTTTTTTTTTTACTTTCAGATACTAGCCTCTTAAAGCCACTATTTGTATATTGTCATAGCTTATCCAGCGTATATTGAAATGCATGGCTTCATTATTGCGGCGAAGTTATAACTGCCCACAAATTACCCATTTAGTGTGCTTAATCAGTTATCAATTTATCATTGTTTCTCTTGATGTAAGATTGTAAAACTGCTCTGTCCCTTGTAGAAAGTATTTTATTAGATTTCCTACATTAGAATAAATTGCTATTATGCCCTTCTAATATGAACACGTAGTTCAGAAAATTGAACTAGACTTTGGCTAAACGAGAGAATGAGTGAGGATAATTTGTGGCTACATTAAATATCAGCACAGAACAAGAACAGATATATACAGGGAATGCTAATAGCCCTTAGAAATTGAGAGGGGGGAAAAAAGGAAGATATCTGTTTGCTTTTGTTCCTTGGTAATCTTTCCATTTGTTTTTTAAGGGACACTAGTTTTTCAGGTTTTGGCCACTGCATCATCAGAATTATTTAGATTTGAGTTTTGTCTGTATTTGAGAGCTAATGAGTACTTAGTGGAAAAAAATAAGTTAAATTGCACTTGCTGACTTAAAATAGGAGGCATTGAAGTGTGGTAACGTTAGGTACTGCCTTTAAGAAGCCGTTCTCTGGGGTAACTGAGGTAACTATAATTACTTACAACACTGTAACAATTTAATGGAAAAATGCCCAAGTCTAGACCATATCTTTTAAAACTTGAAGGAAGCTTTTATAGATGTCTTTTTCTTGAAAATGCAAGCTCTCACTTGTGGTCCAGGGGTTCTAATTTTGTTAAATTCTAGTTTGTTGTACTCCTGTCTGGAGGAGGAACTATTCATTATTCTGTGTGTTTTATCAGCATCACCCCTTCCAGCCTTTCTTCCGTGTCACTGTGAAGTTGAAAAATGTAGGAGAAAAAAGCGTTTCAAAACTAGCCTAGCAAAACAAACCCATGTTTTATAGAAGGACAGGTATTGAACAAAAGGTCATTTCACCCACAGAAAGCTTCAGGTGAGCTCAGTAATCATCAAGTCGGCACATATCTTGCATAGCAGATTCCATAAACATACCTGAACTTTTTTGAAATTTAGAAGCCTTCTGCAGCCAGGAAAATTAGGGAGTGCTAAAAGTATTCACTCAGTCTTTGGAATGAAACAAATTAAAGTCCTTTCGTTCCTGAAAAAGATACTGTTAATGTCCTCTAATTAACACACCTTAGTTTTTCACAGTGTGTTTTAGCAATATCTTTCATTTCCAAAAGTCTCACAAGAACTCTTCATCTGTATTCACCCAGTGAATCCCTTTCAGAGGAACGATTGGTGGAAGGCTCTAACAGGAATTTATTATTTCTTTTTTAACATTTGGTGCTCTGAAAGCTCAGCATTCAAAGTGCTTTTATTGTGTTGGGTTTTACAATGGGCTTAATATTAGCAGGGTGCCAAAGTGCAGCGGACTAAGAAGTTTACAGTGTAGGTGCAGTGTATTCTTAAAAGTGCACGTAATAAAATTTATCTTGCATTTGATGTGTTTTATGAACCTCAGTAGTGATTTTATGATGTCTTATGGTAATTTTCTTTTACATTCTTTTCTATAGTAACTGGCTATAACAGAAGTTCAGGCTAAATTTAGATCTGTTCCAGCCATGCCATACTCACTGAAAACAGTAAAAATTTCTAGTGTAATTGGAAATAATATTTGCCCCCAAATGTCACAGACCAAAATGATGTATTTCTGCTAATTTTTATTATTTCTGATAGTATTTTTTAATTGCTTAGCGTACCAAATTAAATTAACGTGGGCTAAAACACTGTTTTCCTTTCTAGATTTTGCTCTTCAGGAATGGTTAATGCCTAGTATTATGCTTTTTATGTAGGTATTATAGATTAAAATAATCTTGTTTAAAAATTACTGTTTACATCTTGCCTTTAAATTTCTTAGGAAGCTTAAATTACATGCCAGTCATACTATAATACCCAAAAATTACTTTCCAAAAAGTAAAAGTGGTTGTCAACAAAAAGAAAAAAAAATCACTGTCAGAAGCCAGGAAATCACCAAGCAAGCCTGCTAATTATTCTTAATGGGCAAGATGAGCACATTAAGAAACAAATGAATACATCAGTGAAATGTAATTGAAAATCGACCTGGCAATAGTGCATTGCATCTGAGAATCTGCCTTTGTATTATCATCATCATCATAATTATTGTTGTTTTTGTTGTTGTTATCGCTATTCAGTGAGCATAACTAACAGCTTTGCTTTGTGAAGTCTCAGGCTTTTGAGGGTTTGATTTTTCTTTTAATTTTTGACATTCTTCATGTTATTCTCCATTTCTTACTGCCACATGAAGCATTCACTATGTATGTTTTCAATATCTGCATTAGGATATGTTATTGAAATACTACAAGGTAAAACATTTTATGAATATGTTAATTTCAAATTCACTGTTGTCATTTTAACCATTTCACTGTGAAATATGTAGCTGCATTTTATATTAATCAGTGGTCTTATGCATGAGGTTTATGGAAGTTTTTAAAAGGATATTATTATTTGAGGTACTAATCCATTTAAAAGACTTCACTCGAACTCACTCCTTGTGCTTATCATGGCCAGGTTTTAATTGATTAACAGATCATTTATATTGCAAAATCAATAAAATAAAGAAGATGTTCTTGCCTTTTCAGCTTCATTCAAAACTTCATTGTTGGTTCAGTGTGTTTTATCTCTCAGGATCATTTAGATAAAGAAAGTATTAAAAAGAAAAATACAGTGAATATTCAAGTGAATAATAAGGATATGCATAAGCAAAGTTATCAGATTCATTCTTCTTTGTGATTTTGGGTGGTATGCATTCAGATACATTTTTCCAGCTTAGGTAATATCTATGAGATAGTCATGAACAACAAATTCTGTTTCCTCAGGACACTGGAAGCATCTATACATCCAAATCCAAGGATGAGTAAAAGTTGCCTCCTATTTCAGAGAGGCTGTGTACCTTCTCCCTTCGCTCTGTCTCACACTATGCACTAGTGACTTGAACTACTGTCTGAAAGCATCAATAATACAAAACGTTGTTGCAGTGCACTGTAATGACCATTAAGATATAGTGTATGGATCTTTCAGCAGTCCTGGGAAATTCAGGTTAGAAAGGTCGTGTTCAGCCTGAATGTCTGAGCACATGGGCTCATAAATTATTTTAAAAAGCTAGTGTTAACATATTTACAACAATTATTAATAGTTTGTCTCAGTTACATAATTTAAGTGCAGTGTAGCTAATTTATCAGCAATGTTCCTTCTGACTCTCAAAACGAGCAAAGCATGGAATTATTTATGCCTTCCTTTTGCTTCACAGGTATAAGCTATTCATTACAACTTCTCATTGCATATTGTGGAAAAGATTTAAAAGGCACGTCCAAACCGCAGAGATTTGTTTAAACCAGTTTTCTGTCATTCCATCTCTAGTTTTTGGCTTCATGAAATATCAGTTGTCTTTTCTTTTACATTGTTTGGATAGAGGCTTTCCTAAAATAACTTTCCTTAAATAGCCAGCTGTGTTATGAAGGCCAGATATGTGACTTCAGCAAAGTAAATAGAAAGATACAGTGATATTTTAAATGAGCCTGACACTCGTGGTCCATTTTCTTATGAAAACACTTGCAAAGAATTCAACGTATTTTGAGCACCTAGAAACATCTTCTAATTAGCATCAGATTTCTTTAAATATTGACATCTTTACCAAAATTGTCCATTTGAGATAACTTTTTATGTTTGAGAACAAATACTTTAAATATGTATGGATCCACACTGGGTGACATTTAGTATTCTCACAGCTTTTAGTTACTTGCTACACCTTTTCCTTCCAATGGCATCTTGCTAACCACTAATGATTATGAAGGTTATCTTTCTAGGCGTAGATGATTTGGCACAGCTTCCCTTGACAGCGCTTGCTTTGGCCTGCCTGAATGGCTACCCAAATTTGTTACCTCATCTTCCAAACTAAGAGAAGCTGAGACATGAGGCTGAGGCACTGTTGCAGTACCTTTGGGGAAGAAAAGGCATTTATTGCTTTCCACTGTCTTTTATGGTGGTTCCAAACCATTCTCAAGAAAGCAAATGGACTAAACCTAAAGGTTAAGGTGCTCCCATTGTATGTTGGATTTCTTATGTTTATAAGCAACAGTTGCCTTTAAATGTATATAAGGTATGGGAAGTCTTTTTCAATTCCCTCTATAGCTACAGGACAGTGGACATAGGCAACAAGAGCAAGTTGCTGTATAGATATATATGGCTGATGTGCTGGAGTGGCAATGTAAAATTTATGCTTCTGAAAAAAGACTGACTCTTTGCACAGATTAAAGAAGACTAAACAGATAAAAGACATTATGAAGGTATTAGCAATGGAAAAAAAGTGTTTATTATTACTCTTATTGCTGATCCAATTTTGTAGATAATTCTTAACAAATATGCTGCAGATGTAAATGAGATCATCACAAGAAACCAAAATGCAGGAGTGTTTAAGGCTCAGAAAGTATCAAGCTGGTAAGATTCTACTAAGCTCTTACTGATTCTTGCATGTCGTTGAGCATTTAATGTGAAACGTGTTCAGAAGTGTGAAAATGTGACCTATACCACTGATGCTGACATCATGTATGTACAAAAGGGTAAGTGATGCAAGACTTATTGAAAAAAATGCTTTTTAACATAGCAAATGCAGTATGATTAATCTTGGTGACATAAGCTCTCCATTGTATATTTTTTTTAACGTATGCTGTGTCTCTTCGAGCTGTGGTTAAGTGCATGGTTGAAATTTGGCTGCTTGAGTCAACATAACTCATTGTCCTGAATATGAGGCTCGGGATGAATGTACCTAAATGACTGGCAGGTTTCAATTTAAATACCTCTGAGAATTCAGGGTGGGAACAAATCCCATTTGCCCTTGGGGTGGGTGTTGTTGGAGTATCGATGGGAGGTGTTTTGGTCACCCTGTCTGTGCAGTCAGTATTGTGTTGGCACTGCAAGGACAGATGGGGGGAGTGTGGGAACCGGACACAGTGTGCTGAGACCCTTCTCTCGTTGACTATGGCCTAGGATGCAGGGCACACCCAGAATTTGTGTCATAGTGCACCAGCTCTGTTGTCTCCAAGTTATCCCCCTAGGCATGCTCTGGAGGGTGAGCAGTGTAGAGGTTCAGAGAATTCAGTTTCACATAACTTCCAGAACTCTTCCTGACCCACCCTACAGTAGTTGGTGCCACTGAGGTTAGCTGTTTTAACTGTGTATTTCATTAAGGCACCTCCAGGTACAGTATGGACTGGGAGCAGCTGAAAATTTGAAGTGCGTTCATGCCTTGTAGTATTGAAAGTTGTAAAGGGCTTCATATTCATGGTATAGGGTTAAGAATTAGAATATGCTTTGAGATGGCCACCTAAGAGCCAATAGTTATTTGTGTGTCTGAATCTTCCTTTTATTTTTTTTTGGATGATTCCCATTCCAAAAAGGCTCTCAGTCTTTCTCAAAGTGACGAAAGTAAAGCTGAAAAAGGGCTGAGAAAAGCAAGCTGTTACAGCAGAATAAGCTTATTAACATAGAGGGTTAAACCCATACAATTTTCATGGCTATCATTCACATCATTTATCCCTATGCTTATGCAGCCATTCTGTGTGTAGAAGTTCTTTTAAGTGAGCGTTTAGCGTTAGAAAAATTCTGCCTTCATTAGGGTGTACGTGCATATAACTTAGAGATATATCTCTGCATCCTAATAAGTACCTGCCAAGTGGACAAAGGTCACACAGGCCCCAGGATTGCTCTTTCAGGTTCCATGCGCCGAACACTTCTTGTGAGCAGTCTCAGGTCTCCTCCCCGCTGAGGAGAGGCTGTGTGGTACAACCATCCAAAAGCTTAAATGTTGTAGATTTCCACTTGCCATGTACTTTATATGAAATTTCAGATTTCATCCCTTGTCAAGACTTCAAACCTGTTCTTTTAGATATCAATCAAAATCACATTTTCTGCCCTGTCCTCATTTACATTTATCTAATGCTTAAGGTCATTTGTGATCATTTGAGTGTATTTCAGCATATGGAATCAGTGAATAATAGATTTCAGCCTCACGCTGTGAAGAAAGATTGTGTTTTTACAAGACATGATGTTGTTTACTGGGTGTTAATAATCACTAATTAATAAACATATCTAGCCATCATAAAGTGTTGCGTTTTAAGGAGTAAAAATGTCAAGTGTTTAACTTCTTGAGTGCAATAGCATTGGGGGCCTTATTTGCATAAATAAAATAATTAAATTACAACATAAAGTGAAGTACTATAGGATCATTATAATAAACACATAATTTGATTTTTACTTGTACATTCTTAAGGCTTTTGCAGCTCTGTTGCAACAGTGTAAAGGTTTATAAAATAGATATTCAAATGACTCTCTAATCCTCAATATAATGATCATCTTGTACTTTGTCATACACATTAATAGTTTCTTTCTCCTGTCAAAATTAAGGTTATGCTCTGCTTAGTTACTTGAGAAGTGCTAATGGATGGATCAGTCCTTCAGATTCAGTAATGACATGTGACGAAGGCAATAACAAAGTTATTTGATCATTTCTCAAGGCCTTGAAGAAACTAAGAGCTGATGTAAACTCTGAAAAATACAACCCTGCTTCACTTTTACTACAATGGGAGTTGTATATATAATAATAATGGGGGGGGGGAACAACCCACAAGAAAATGTAGTGCTTTGTAGAGAGGAATGCAACACTGCCATGTGAAGTGACATGAGGTGACTTCTTTTACATTGATGAGAGCTTTCAGGTAAATGAATATAGGGATATATTTAAGTGACTGCAACATTAATCTGGAGAAAGCATGTTCCTCATTTAAACGTATCATTTAAACACTGCCCACACTTGCAACTTTGCACAGTGACTAGTGTAATCTTACAAGATTCTTTCCATATAAAAGATAATTCAGAATGCACCCTTCTCACTGCCTCTTCATCTCTTGTCAGGATCTTATGCTCTTTTCCTTACACATGGAGCAGAAATTATCAGTATGATAATCAGTTTGTAACTGTTCCAGACATTTCAGTCTAGACTTGGAAAATATGCCAAAAACATGTATGGGGCAAAAAGGAACAACCCAGTATCAGCCAAGAGAAGTTAGATTAGGACATCCTGCCATACATTTATTTCTTTAGATTTATACAAAATGCAGTAAACGAGCACTTATCTAGCTCTCTGCCAACTCTTGATTATTGTTTAAAAGTACTGTACTGTAAGCCAAACTGGCAGTTTGTCATTTTACGTGTTATAATGTAATAATAGATATTTAGTAAACAGTTTACTTCAGCAGTGGATATACAATTCTATTTTATTTTTAGCTTCTGTGGGTATGTTCAGAATTTCTTGCTTATGCTTACTGGAAATAGGTACAGTAATGCCACCAAGTTACTAATAATGACTTCCCATACTAAGGTGTATTAATACCATGTATGGGTTTGACAATCTTTTTTTTTCACAGTTCAGAAATTATCCATGAATCACATTGTAGGCCACATACGAGTGGCCTATGAGTTATCCTGATAGCCGTCATTTGTACCATCAACTGTTAGTTTGACATGCATCATATCATTGTCTTGAATGATCACTAATGATTAAATTAGCAATAACAGTATCAAGGAATCTCTGCTCTTTTAATGTGAAAATCTTCCTGAAACAGGGACTTGGACAGAAGAATTTGCTGTTATTTACAAATGTTATTGTTTTGCCAAGAGTTGTCTTAGAGAGATTACGTTCCACATAAGAGCGTAAACAAGTACATCAAGAGAGAAATGCTTGTGTGGTGTGATGGACCTGTTGATTTGATTTGATTAGCAATAATGTATCAGATATTTTGTTCATTCAGTGGTCAACATTAGAATCCACATAAAGAATGTATAACAACGTGACCAAAAGTGACAACCTTCTCCTTGAAGTTTAACAGATAGGTTTTAATCTTATCCATGAGTTTAGTGTTCCTTAGAAATGTAATGAATTTATAAGCTTCTAGAATTAAACCTAAAAAGAAAATCTTTCTAAAGACTAAATGGCATCAGTGTAGTTGTGGATGTCTCAATGATAAAGCATTGAATTATAGTATCCTCATTCCACCCTTACATTTATTACCTCTTTCTCTGTAACTGTCAACGTGTGAATATTTTACCTTACTGCAGTGTTCTTCAAATATGCCAGCTTTCTGATTTCAACTGGTTATGCAACAGGTTACATCAATGTAGGACAGCCTTAATAAAGACTGGCTTTTCATTTATCAGAATGATCCGAATGTTGCTAAATTCAAGGTTTTTGGAGACATATTTATTGCACTTTTTGTATTTGTCAGATTAGCAACCCTAAAGGAATTCCCTTCTTCCGACTACTTTTCCAGTCTCCTCATGTAACGCTCTTGCATGACAGCATCTATTGGCAAGGAGGGAGCTGCCAAAAGGAATGTTTCCTGCTCTTTGGTAAGGAAGAAAAGGTTTCTGGTTCCCATTCTCTTAATTTGATCACTTTATGCATGTGTGGGAAGAAAGAATGAACAGTCCGTCTGTTCATGCCCATTGTGAATTTGTAGCACTCTATCACAGAAAGCCAACTCAGGTGGAAACCATTTCCATACCTCTGATCATACTGTATTTTGTTCTGTTATGTAACCATGCCACAACTCTTCTCCAGTGGCTGCCTACTTTCCTTAAATGTTGTTGGTGAGGGTCTTTGCCAGTAGTTTTTGAAATCAGAAGCAGCCTGTGTTACCCAAATCACCCTTATCTGAACACTTGGTGACACCTTTGAAGAGCCCAAGGTTTATAAAGCAGGACTGCCTTTTACAGAAGACACATCAAAAAAGGCTTCTTGTCCAGAGTGAAGTGAATTCTTTGTACTCATGCAAAGAAGGAATTTCACATCTCTGAAATGTCGTTATCCTCTCTGAGTGCTCATTCTGTGTCCTGATTATCTTGGCAGGAATATTTAGAACAAAAAAAAAAGAGTACACTCATTTTTAGCCTCTCTAATTTTATTATTATATTAAATGTTCTGTTTTTCTGATCCTTTCTTTGGGTGCAACTTCAGCTTTTGGAGGAATGACATCTTGTTTCAAATAATCTTTTTTTACCATTTGGTCATACTAGCTGACTTTCATGAACTTCCAAGCCTGTCCTATTTGTGTATTTCACCCAGTTATGTTGACTTAATAGAGATGCAATTTATTTTAAGTTGCACTGTAGCTTCATCTGCCTTCTTTATGCAACCACATAAGAATATATAAAAAAAAACCTTGAAAAGATAGCAAGCTTTGTAGGGGAAATTCTAGGTGTTTGAGAGAATAGAGAGAAAAGCTAGGTGCTAGCTGAAAGCATAGCGTTATTTTAAGTACATCTTGATCAAATCCTTGGCTATCTTATTATGGTCTCTTAGCTTAAAAAACCCTGCTTTTGGTAAAACTGTTCTTGTACTTTCTTGGACTGGACAGAAAGACTAGCCAACTTTTGCATAGTGTTCTGGTTCATGTTGTTACCATTGAATCTTTATCTACCCTTCCTTGTCTGCCTTGGCTCTACCTTAATAGGCAGTCATTGAGCACCTTTTGCACACTTTCTTATTTACGGGCGCTGTTGCCTAATCTTTGCCACAGACATAGGAAAGTTGGAACAAACTTTAAATTTTGACAAAATGATGCTCGTAGTGTTATCTTTGTTTAAGTCATTAATCTTCAATTAATATTCAGTTATTCAAACATTAACCAAGGATACTGAAAATGAGTGGGGTTCACGAAAGAGGCTTAAGAGTGAATCAGGGTCTGGAAATGAGAGAATTAAATAGCTCTGTTTACTTAACTTTTCAAAGAAATGACTTGATTGTGAAGAAATGAATTGATTTTGATCTGAAAGTCTCATGGGGGAAAAAATATTCTTTAATAGAAGATCACTCTTTAATCTAGCTTACAAGTAGATGTAGAAATTGAAGCTAGACAAATTCAGTCTAGAAAAAAATGAGATTTGACAGAATGATAATACAGTAGAACATTTTCCATGGGAAGTGATAGCTTCTTAAGCAGTGAATATGTTTAAATCAAGTTCAATATCTTTCTGAAACGTGTATTAATTTCCTGAGATACATGGGCTTGATACAGAAATTTGAAATCTTGGGTATTTATTATGGTCCCTTCTGCCCTCAGAATTTAAGCACTTGTGAATTACATCTTTTCTGCTCTTTCTCATTTTTCCTCCAGTCCAGTCCTTCTGGAGCCACCTGGTTTGGTTCACATTCTTTGGTTTTTCTTCTTGTTCCCTTGATTATCCTCCCCACATTCATGGATAGACTATTTTCCACAGGGCAAAAAGCTGCCTTCTTTTCCTTCATGAAACAAACTTTTACATAGCTTTCATTCACTGATCCTACCAGTAAGGTTTGCCACATGGGCTTACGCTGTCTTGCATTTTGAAATTATGTCTTTTTTTTCTTTTAACTGTATCAGTCTGAATTAGAATGTAAGAACCACCCATTTTGTGTGTAATGAACTACATGGACCTCGCTAAAAACACTAGTCAGTCTCCTAAATAAAAACTGAATTAGAATGTAGATTCTAATTGATGTAGAGGAGGGATGTGAACAGGCAAATTTACAAACACCACTGGTATTTTTTTATTAATAACATTTTTATACAAGATATTCTCGCTGAATGTGCTGAATGTTGGGCAGTGATGTGTCTACAAAATGCAAAACTTTATTCGGCAACAGTTGTATTTACATGCAGTGTATTTATTATGTCCCAAAAATTTAGCAGCTTTTGGTAAGCAGCAAATGTGTAAGTGTTAGAACTTTTAGAAGTGTTAGAATTTTTGAAGACAAAACTGTAATGTTCCCATCTGAATTTTAGCAAAATACATTTTACAGAATAAGAGAGAAAATGTGTTCTCAGAATAAGGAATAAAGGAAACATGAAACTTTATCAGACACTTTTGGAAAGGAAATTTTAGGCAGGAAAACCTAGGTAGAATCATAGAATCATAAAATATCTCAAGTTAGAAGGGACCAATAGTTGGTTTTGGTGATTTTTTTTTTTTTCTTTTTCATTACATTCTTTTACATTAATGTGATGAGGTTTCATCATGAATTGTTGTACCAAGCATTGTAGAAGCACAGAGCAAAAAGGCAGTTTCTGTTAAGAGTCTACAGTCAGAGACTAGAGATAGATATGGTGAGGAAGGACAATGAGGATGACTGTAGTTGACATGAGAGACAGAGTTGGAGGCACAAGAGCAGCCTAGCCTCTTTTCAGTCTTTGTAGATGCTATTGTAATGTAGTTTCAAGGATAACGAAGCAGGTTTGTGAATGTTCATGGATAACATGATGGAAGAAAATCTTAAAGCTGCTTGCTTGAAAAGTGGAAGATGTAGATAGTCTGATTAAAGAATGGACTTGCCCTTTCAATACTGAACGAGAGAATAAAAATATGGAAGTAAACTCTTATGAAGCATTTGGAAAAGAAGACTTACAACTTACCTGGAGGAGTACAAAGAGGTGACAAGATCAGAGTTGTAGGCAAGAAAAACAATCTTTACAGCAGCCTACTGAACAAATATTAATAGGGCAAGACTGCGTTTTCTTGAGTCTAAGTCTCTTTTCTAAGAGCAGAGAGAATAATATTGTGATGTTAAGATAGAAGTGATGATGACATGGTCAAGAGTTTGAGTGGCTAGGTAAGAAGCTTCTTAGAGATGCTATGCAGAGTGAATAAGCAAAATCTGAAAAGAGCTGAGATATGCAAATATAGAGGGAGGTCTGAGCTAGGTCTAGATTACAGACTAGAATTAATGGTTATGTCCAAAGGGATCAAGAAAAGGATGTAACAACAACGCCTTGTTGTACTTTAGAGGTGATAAGCTTCTCATTGGGGCTGTGAAAAACTGAGAGTTGTGAGTGGATACACAGTGTGAAGTCCAAAAATGAGTAGCTGGGTTTAGCTTCTATGGATGACCTAGCCCAGAAGTAAAATTCAGAGGGAGAGGTTGAGGTGGAACGTTGTGAAATTATCAGAAATGTGGGAAAGGTCTGAAGATAATCTTTAGGAGAGCACACTGAAAAAATAAAAACCAGTAAGAGACAATTTAATAACCCAGACAGAAAATAGTGGAATGAAAAATTCTAATGAACAGCAAGATTTTACTTTGCTGAAGAGACAAGGATCCAGAAGAATGAGTATAAAGTGCAGATTCTGAGCAGCAGAGTTTAACAAAGATAAATGATGTGGAAGTTGCCAGAATCTGCAAGAAGATTGTTAGAAGGAAATGCCCATCAGCAATTGTAAGTATCACGTTCAAACTGCTTAAAAGTCTGAGAGGAAAGGGAGCATGTTTGATGCTGCATACCTTGTGGTTGAAAACTTAACCTTGGTTAAGGTATGCACTTGTAGGGAACGAGATAATGGATAAGAATACAAAGTAAAGTGAAGTAATAAAGGTAAAAAAGGCAGAGGTGAAAGAAGGGGGAGAAATAAGAGCAACCTAATGAGAATATAATGAGAAAGATGGGGAAATTATAGTAGGCAAATGTGCAAGACTCTTCAGAGAAGCTGTAATGATAGGTGTACATATTGCCTCTTTCGCTAGATTAAAATCCATCTTCTTGATCTTTATACAAAACTAAGGAATCTCAAACAAAGATCAAGGTGTGGCGAAACATCCCGATGATGCCTTTTGTTAATGTGTTAATGAACTTGCTTGGTTAATGTCATAGAAAAAGTCATATAAACCCCCAGACAAAATCTTCTACCTGAACCTGTATGCTTACCAATGATAATGCTTTTCAAAGAATGAAGCCTAAATTAAAATATGAAAAGAAGAGGTGGGTAGATGGGGGTTCTTGGTAGCTGTTCATCTGCTAAGTGGGACAAATCTTTTTATCTTTATTGAAACTATTAATACATCTTGAAGCAAGTAAAGCTTTAGTGTCTTTTGTCCTTCCTCCTAATTCTGATTTTTTGTCTTTATCTGCACAACTGCTTTTCCACTAAGTTGAGAGCTACTCTAGCCTATGCCATTCATCGCAAGAACATCTCAGAGGGACTTGGAACTGTTTCAAGTTTTAACAATCAGAGTCTTAACCTGTTTTTTTTTCTCATGTAAGTTACCTGCCTAGGCACACTGGGAAGACAAACACTGAATAACAGAAGTTGAATAATAATAGGAATGAGGAATTTTGCGTGAGAAATAAAAACCTGGTAAAATCAAGTCTTTTGTTGTAGATTGCTGAGATATTTTACCAGTGTAAGAAAGAGTGTCGACATTTGTCAGGCTATCCTCCATAAATTAGAATGTACAGGGGAAGTGCAGCCTTGGCTGCCATAACTATCCCTGCAACATTTGCTATTTTGTTATGCTTTTTTTCCTTTTGAAATATGAGGGGCTGTTTGGGGGTATATTGGTAGTACTTAAAGTCTCTGTTTTCTTAGTTGATCTTTTTGTTCAATTATCAGTATAACACTTTTTATCTTGACCTAATCACATTTTCTGGCTTCCTTCTCTATTTAAAATATAAATTGGGGAGGAGGAAAGGGAGGAAATTGATTGTGTTGTTTGGTGGTTTGACTTTTTCTAATGAATTTCTTGCTTTAGAATACTGTAGAATACTTTAGAATACTTTTACATTGGATATAAGGAAGAAGTTCTTTACTCTTAGGGTGGTGAGGCACTGGAATGGGTTGCCCGGGGAAGTTGTGAATGCTCCATCCTTGGCTGTATTCAAGGCCAGGTAGGACAGAGCCTTGGGTGATATGGTTTAGTGTGAGATGTCCCTGCCCATGGCAGGGGGGTTGGAACTGGATGATCTTAAGGTCCTTTCCAACCCAAACTATTCTATGATTCTGTGATTCTAAGATACAGCCTAGGAAACTAAAGTGTCAGTACTTATTTTCTCAGACTATTTTGGTAGTGTGCTTTATCCCTGACCTGGAAAAGCCACCTCTGCAGGTGAGAGGATAGTTCATTTTCCATAGCTCATTCAGTCCTTGTCCTTTTTGCTAGGACTACCATCAAGACTGCTAATTGTAGTAATAGATTTGTGACGTGGGTACTTTTCTTCTGAAAACTGATCAAATGCATTTGATACAGGCCATAAAGCAGCCATTAGCAGGTACCAGGTTTCAGCCACCATCAGTTTGACCTCAGCTGTAGCTGAACAGTGCAGTAGTGGTTTTCCTTCACATCCTATTTATTTTTATAGCATTCCTGTTGTAGCCAAGAAAAGCTCCCAGTCTGTTTTATATTTCCAGTGGGTTCAAACCCTTTTCTGCTGAAGCTGAGTTACCTGTTTTCGATTTCAAGAAACTAAACCTGCATGAGTTAAATAAGCCAGCACAAAATAATGCCAAGAGTGGGCTTTACACAGACTGAAATATGTTTGGTTTGTGTATGGTTTTGATGTGTGGGTTGGACAGAAATACAGAATAAAACACATCTTTCAAATTTACAAATTTATTTCAGCTCTTAATACTGTAGCATCTTCAAAAGAAAGGTTTTAAAGTATTACATATTTAAAACTTAGTTTGCTGGAAGAAAAGTGGCTTTTGAAAACTGATTTAGCATCACTGGAAAGGGAATAAGAGGAAAATATTAATAAGACTTGCATTTTTTTCATGTTGGCACTCAACATCATACTTAGTGATTTAAAGACTTTGTGGAATGGTATTTTTACACTTATGCCTTTTTTTTTAAGGAAACTTCATGAAGACTGAGGTTTTCAGACTTCAGTTGCTAACACTTTCCTGGGTTTCCTAGCAGTGCTTTACTTTAAATGGAAATGCAATCAGCCTTTACTTCATGGTGCCTTCGATATTTCTTTCAGGTCTGACCACTAAAGTTCAAGAGTCACGTCCTCAATAATCCCTGAAAAAAATACTGTTTCTCACCCCTTTATTACGAATAGATATATGCATTTAGGTACACATACAGACGTCTTTACCTTTCTCAGAGTTGTTTTGCAGTATCAGTGGCTTTTTCTGTCTTTCACACTCAGGAATTGTGTTTGGATTGCAAGAATTTGTATGGGTAGTTGATGGTATTTATATACTTGCTGACTCTCATTCACTGCTTTCATTAGCACTAGAATTCAAAGTAGCAGATTCTGACATCAGTGTCAATGATGTAATAATGCTGATTCTAAGCAGATCATTTCTGATTCCCTGATACGCAGGGGCATGCCTCCTTTACCCGTGCAGGTGCAGGTGCAGATGTTTGGTTGCACCTCATGCCAATTTGTGGAAGCATCAAATGGGTAATTGTGTAGCTATGGTAGCCCAGAGTGAGCCAGCGAAACAGTTTTGGAGGTTGCAGCCAGTACTGAGTTTCACGTACCCTGGATGCACTTCCCTTACTAGTCATGCTTGCACTCGGCTAAAGATAGCATGGATAAATATATGCAGCTTGTAGTTGCATCTCTCCCACCAGTGTGCAGACATCCTGAGCGAGATCAGAGTCCTGTTGGTATTTGTTTTATGGAAATTATCTTTAGTTTACGTGGTTATTTCAACAGAGGGATAAAGATTTTCCTGTACCTTTTGAAAATACATGGCTAAGTTGATTTTGAAGGTATTGTGTGTAAATTTATTGTTGGCCTTGCTTAATTACCATGCCTTCAGGGATGCAACTCTACTGAAGCTAGAGACCAAGAGTAGCCCTGGTGCTAGATCAGGAAAATGGAGGAAGACTGGCTTATGGGCCCCTTAGCTCACTTCTTCCAACAGCACAAACACCAGTCACGTTGCACCACTGCTCATGCTCCTGGCAACTCTTCAGTTCCATATTTTGCTCAGCTTTATGGTTTCTGAGCTTTTACCTACCCACACAAACTTCTTTGTGCCTGCAGTAGGTGTGCACAGAAAATGCTGGGTTTTGGATGCTTAGCAGGAATCTGACAGTAACATGAGAGAGGTGGGGGTTTTCTCCATGAGGAGGCACCTGTGCTGCCTTCCAAACTCGGTGTGTGTAGTAAATATATGGGTTAAAAAAATCGTAATTCAAATCCCTATAGTGGTACTGATCAGATCTCTGTTTCTGTAGCAATGAGAACCAAAGGTGGCCATTTAAGGCTCACAGTTCATCTACCAATTTCCAGTTCTGCTTCAGGATTCTTAAAGTATTAGAGTGCGTGCTTTAAACCCACAAAACTTACCTTTACCTAATTTTCACCATTCTAACCTAAGTTTCCACGGAAACAGGGTTGAAAAAGCTGCTGGTAGCCAGCAGGCAGTCAGCAGCCGAGAGTGAGAACTCTCCTTTGTCACTTTCCACTACTAGATGCCTGCTGCGTGCCAGTATGCAAAGCTACCTAGGCTTCTAAAATCTGGATTACTTTCAATTTGAGGGGGAAAAATTAAATTAATCTACTCCTTTCTCTCTTTGGATTGTGTCCGTAAATTCCAGGAGGGCAAACGGGCTAATGAGTCCTGATCTGTTCAGTAATACTGAGCCCCACATAATCAACGCTTTCCCAACTTAACTGGGCCTCTCCTTTCATAATTTCCATGTTTTAAGAGCATTCTCTCTCAAATTTCATGTCAGTGCACATGTAAACACGTACTGTGGTACCATAACTATATCTATCTGCATATTCAGGCCTTTTTTTGCATGTAGTATAGTCTCTGTATAAAATTTCCTGTTTTCCTGTATACTTAGGGAACATTTCTGAATGAACACATTATAACTGATCCTCAGTTAAATATTAGGAGTAGGATGTGAATGGAGATGGCTTTTAACCAGAAGTAGATTATAGCTGCAGGAAGACTAAAGGGTCTGTTTGGTCAAGACTCATACAAAACTGAGATAAGCATGCACAACCTGACAAGATCAGATTAGACCCTTCCCCCACAAGTACTTTTCCCATAAATATTTATCTACTTTCTATTATAAATAACCAGGAAATGAAAAAGAAGGATAGATCCCTTTTTTTCTTTTTTTTTTTTTTAATATCCTAAAAATAGAAATGCAGCTTTAAATCTTCATAGAATAATAATATTTTAAGTATGTACAAGTTCCAGTACTAGTTACTGGGTTTTAAATGGTAGCAAAGTACTGAAATTCCTCATGGCAGCTATGTAAATCAGCAGCATTTATAAACAAAGAACTTTGTACACATGTGCATGTGGGTACCTAAGAATTAAATAACTTGCCACCTATGAGAGAATAGGTGTTGACAGAGTCAGCACTGCTGTATTTTTACGCTTGCTTGAGGCAACATAGCTGGCATTGAAGTTAAGCTTGGCATTTTTTCACCCTCTCCCCCCTCCCTCCAGCCCAAGTGAATGCTCACTTCATCAATGAGAAACACAACTGACTTGCCTGCCAGATGCAACAGAGATCCATGAATTCACATCTACCCTGTAAATCTGTGTTTCATTCAGGTTGTCGAGACTTTGACTTCACTCCCTCGTGCAGTGGTGTTAAGGGGTGAAAATCTGAAGCTATACATGTGTCACTAATTCAGAACTGTCTGTTGGTGATTCACTCATCAGACACTGTGGATTGCCTTTCTGCTACAATAAAAACCAGCTCTTTAGCTTTAAAATTTAAAACCTTAAAAATGTACAGAATAATATTTTTGCATTCATCTTTGAAAGTAATGAGCATGTACTTTTTAAAACACTTGTGTCACATAAGAATAATATTAATACTTTAAAAATCTCAAGATGAAAAATGTAAGTCCTTTTTTCTTTCCTTTTTTTTTTTTTAATCTTTTTTTTCCTCTAGCATTTTACGATGGGATAATGAGACAGATGTCTCTCAACTGGAAGGACATTTTGACATTGTTATGTGTGCTGACTGGTAAGTACATAAAAATCATAAAACTCATGTTAGAAAAATAGCTTTGCTGGAGTAATTGTACTGTGCTGCTTGCTGATGGCTAAGCAAAGTCAACAAATGAAGCACAAAGCCACCTTAACCTCAACAAATTAATATTCATCTCCATGTGACAGTTATAAGGTAGTCTTCTATCACACAGTAACTTCTACCACATTATTTCCCAAAGATTGATTTTGAGAAGCATTTCCATTTTCTGGAATTGCCTCTGTTTCATGCTTGACGTATCAGTAAATGGACGACTTAGGCAAATTGCAAATAATTATGGCTCAGTGAGGAACAGTCTGGAGAAAAGGGAGTTTATCAACACAAACAGCTCAATTAGCTTACTTCTTAGGAAAGATCTGACTATTGATATAAGGGGATATGGTTTTTGCTCCCTGGAAAATCTTTCCAAGGGAAAAAGAGATTTTCATAACCCTTTTTTCCCCTATCATATTCTATTTCTTAAATAAATTTGACAGCAATATTTGTAGACATAGGCTTTATGCTATTTGCACAGGCACGTGGTAATTGTAAGAGAATTCTTAATGGAAAAATAAGGGTACAGCACTTAATTCATGAAAAGGTAGATAGATCCATGTTGCAATATGCTGTATTGTTTAATGATTTATGCACATGGATTTGATTATTGACACAGCCCTTTTTGGATGCTGGATTTGCAGAATCGTGCCGTGCTGTATTTGCTGCATGCCAACTTTATAAAGGGTACCTTCTCAATCGTTTGTGTTACAGAAACGGAGACGGTGTAAAAAGAGATCTGCAAATTTTATTTAAAAGAGTCGATATTTTTCAATGAATCTCTCTCTCCTTCACGGACATTTGCTCCTGATCCATTAAATGTCCAAACCAGTAAAAGCTGTTTGTGTTTTGTTGCACATAACTGCTGTGAGAAACCGAACCCTGACAAAAACAGAGACTTCCTCGCACAGCTCGGTTCAGCAGATTTCTGCACCTTACTAAGAAATAGCTAAAGGAAAAAGGCAAAGGAAATACGAAGCTGTATATTGTCTTTTTAAACAATGTGCTTTTTAAGTGGCTTCTGCTAAAATATTCCTCTAAAGCTTTTTTTTTTTTCCTTTGATATTTTGCTATTTAAGTGAACAATTCAGATTTCAGGAAAGTTACTGGTTTTGTATGGCACAGGAGAAGGTGTGTTTAGTCATCTTTTTTTCCCCTTTTTCTAATACCTGTTTGTTGACAGAATGCAACAGTGCTTCGTTTCTCTTAGCATTTGATTTCAGAAAAGTTCTTTGTTCCCAAAAAGGGCAGAGAAGGGTTTCTAACTAATCGCTGATAATGTGCCCCAGAGATGCATCATCTGATTAAAATAAGGAGCTAAACAACACCATATGATTTCAGCAAGTAATTTAGTAAATGCCTTCCTCACCAAATATTAGAATGGATACTCCAGGTTTCATTGCACAGATGAAGTTAATGCTGGACAGGATTAGATCAGATTAAGTATGAAAGTCAGATCAGAGTGCTGGCGGACATGAGCAGGAGGGCAGCAGTCTTCTCGGAGGCTTAGACAAGGCTCACATATGGATGTTCTCCAGATTATGTGGGTGAAGCAAGGTCTTGCCAAGAGATTTAGAGTTAAATTTGTTCTTCACACAAATATCAAAACAACCTGGCTGTGCCATCACTTGTATTCTTGATACTCACACCATGTCATCCTATTTGTGCTGGGAGTACAGCAGAGTGGAGCAAGACTTAAGTTGGGGTTTTTTTCAGTCATATTCCTGCCTAATAGTCCTCACAGTCTGTTTGGAAATAGTGTAGTTTCCTTGGGAAACAAAGAATCAAACATGACAGGTAAAATACATAATGCATTTTCAATCCCTGTATTTTGTACATTTATTTTGAAGCACTTAAGATGCAGGTAAGCGTATAAATATTTATAGATTTCTAAAAAATAAATAGAAATGTGCAGGTTAAAGTGCATCACAAATTGTCCCTATTTTCTTACCACAAGTGCCCATATATATAGTTTAATAAGCATGAAAATCCCTTCATTGTTTGTTTCTTTTAGAAATCATTCTTTTAATTATGGACACTGGGGGTTCTGGTACATGCAAAGGCTTGGGGGGGGGGGGGGGGGGGGGGGCGGGGAGGAGAGGAAATGTTCCATGCTTTATCAAACTTGAATCTTCCTTGCATTTTCATGTATTTCTCGTCTGAGATACAGATTTGGTTTGAGAACTGTTGGCAGGATTTTTACTTTCTGAAATTTTTGGGCTGCTATTGAAAAGGGGAAAAAAAAAGAAAAATCTCTCTTTTCTTCTAGCTCCTCAGCTGAAACCTGAAGTATGCAGTGATAAAAACAGATAGAATAGATTGCATTCAGTTTAACACCATCATATAGCTCATTGTCAGTCAATAAAATCTGAGATTAGAGAACTAGAAAGAAAAAAAAAAAAATCTGAGTTCAAATATTAGGTACATGGATAAATTTTCATTGAAGTATTTCCAGCAAGGGTGATATTGTCTGATTCTCTGAATAGCTAACCAGTGGTACTGCTTGATCCCATTTACATGAAAACAAGCTCTATTCATAAACATATTCCAAATCCACATGGAGGTTCAAGTAAAAATGTGCATGATTACAACTAGCAGCAATATGTTTATATTCATATATTTACCATCAGACTTTCCTAAAGCTTGTGTGCAGGAGTGGAAAATAAGTTATTTCCCAGAACAGACAGTCTATTAGTTAACAGTTAAATTTAGTAGCTCAACTAGATTATAAAATAAATAAGAGGCAAACTGTGAAAGCTGGTCATTATTTAACCATTCAGGATTTTGACAATAAAAATAGTTTCATGGTTCAGCAGTTCCGAAATAACTTGTAAAATGTCAACAATGAGATAAAAATAAGAGGAAAAAAAAGTCATCTTGGTGAGGCTACACCTGGAAGAAGGATACACTGGAAAAAAAACCACCAAAATAATGGAACTTTATAAAGTATATGCAGCAACCTCATGTTCTTGAGGGGCAATTTTAAGGCCAGGTGAGGGCTGCTAGGATTTTAGACTTTCGTTTGCCCTACACTTGTGAATATAAAGTCATGCAGGTGCTGGAATTGTAAGAGTGAGTGTGAATAGAGGAGGAGACATAACATGTGCCTGGCATGGACTGGCCACAAACAAGACTCTTCCAAAGCTCTTGAGAACCTCAGATTTCTGATTATTTAAAAGGAGGTGTATATCCTTTATTACAAAACATGTTACTGAAATTTTTAATCCAGGGAGCTTGAAGGCTGAGCCAATAGAAAACCCTTTGTCTTTCGCTCTCTTGTGGAAAATATTTTCACAAATAATTTTAATGTCGAGACAGTGTAAGGTCTAGGTCCCCATATCATTTTGGAAATGCGGAATATCCCCTTCTACTTAGACTGATTGTATTCTTAAAGTTTGGCACACGCATCAGTATTTGCACAGTGAAGACCAGGGGGGACTATCCCATGTTACTTTCCTTTTTTTGCTGAAATCGTGAGGAATCATGGACTCACCAGGAATGCAGAACTGAACTAAAAGTATTCTTTGACTAGCTTAAAACCTGTCAATTTCATCTTGGTTAGTGCATTTCTTTTCATATAAGGAATTTTTTTTTGGCAGGAACACAGTCAGATCTCTGTCCTTCTTCAGTTTAAATTCATTACTTGTGTTAAGCCTAATTTCTTGCACACACTTTCAAGTACATTGGAATATGATGACATGGAAGCAAGGGTTTTTTTCAGTTTATGTCAGCCATGCGGTTGAAGGCGAACAGAAAGATAAATGGCTGTGTTCAGTAGGCACTATGTATAAATATAGTCATGTCTGAAGTACACCTGTAAACTAAACTCTTACCAGTTGCAGAGCATGCAAAAAGAGAAATAAGTTCACATCGTAGCCTATAAAATATATGCCTCTTACTGCGAGGGACAAGATGAAAGGGTATCAGCATGAAGCAAACTGAGAATCTACTGGGTTTGGTTTATTTTAATTTGTTTGCTTGTGGCTGACTCTTACTTCTGTACAGTTTTGATATCAACTTTCATATTGGTTTTAGTAGTAATCTAAAATTACTGCCTGCCTGTTCATTCATATTTCGCAGGTTAAGAGCCCTGCCTAAACAAGGTCTGAATCCTCAACTGTGTTCTTGCCTCTCTACTGCTGTGATCCACATTTCCTTCTGACCCAAGAAAACCTTGCTGTTCCTCTCCTGAGCTACTGCTTTCACAGTGTCCTTACTACATAAACATGAGACATTACCACTAAAGTAATGGCGAGCTAAGCCAAATTTGAACTGAGGTGTGAGAACTGAGTGTAAACGATTTAGAACACTACATTATTTAATTTCACTAAGCTGGTGTGAGCTTTAAAGGGTTCTCTCGGGTACATTTTCAGTACGCTCTGGTAGTATTTAGTCATACAAATTCTATTGCTAAGAGAAATTGTGTGACTAAATCTCCTTGCATGGTCCAGATCCTGTGCTGGGCACAGATTATCTGACACCTTTAAGAAAAGATTTTCCTCATCCAAGGCATCCTTTGACTCAGAGGGAGGATGGAGATATTCCCTGGAGTCACTGCATTGCATTAACATTGCTTCCAGCCTTCTGTGCTCCCTCTGGTCACAGTATGTGGCTCACAGACCAACAGACTGAAAATCGCAATATTGGAGATGATTTTAATTGAAGAAGGTCCTGTTTCCAGGTTCAGGCTTTTCGGATGGCAGGGACAATTTGGGAGCAGACCCAGGGCAACCGTCCCAGGTTATCTGGATTTCCTAAGCTGAAAGGGCTAAGAGTTAACCTCCCATAGCACCAAAATTTCAATTGGGGTTGGACAGAAAAGGTATTATTGAAGTTGTCTAATGTAGCAGGTCATGTAACCATTTGAACTTCTCAGACACTCAGTTTCTGCTGAACAAAGGCCTGTAGTTCCCTCATTATAAAGGAACAAGATTGGTGGCAGCAGTTGTGCTCCTATCTCATTGTAAAAGGAGAGAATGGTATGCAGCTCCATTAAAAAGGAATTTAGCGCTGGTAAGCTGCCCCAAAATCATGTTTTCACTACACTGCTTTCAGAAATCAAAAATATCATAGATGCATTTTTCATTTTCAGTGTACTTCTGTCTACAAAGGATCTCAGCCACTCCTAAATGTGTGCATGTTTGCAGTGTTTTATGTTGAAGAAAATTAATAATTTCCTGTGATTCTTTTGGGAGACGACTCGTGCACCGTATTCCACCTCTTCTGCAGGGGGCTAAGTTCATGGTGAAGTGGTGTCTTGTGCTATCTATCTGAATAGGAATCTACCTGAGGTGAATGTCATTAAAACTCCCAGGAGGTATTAGACCTATCACTTGCTGTTTCAATGAATGAAATTCAAACAAGCATTTTTTCAGTAAGGTTCTTGCAGTAAAACTAATCAAGGCTGAGGGGCAGCCTTCATACCAATTGCTAAAGCTTGCATTTTCCTATGGGCAGGCTATCAGAGAAATTGTTAGCTAGCACTTCAGTATCTTGAGAAGAAATTCAAAAGGTACTACTTTTCTATGAAATGTTCTTTAAGAAAAGTATAGATACCCAGTCTACTGCATCTTCTCAACAATATGAGGTTCTGCTAGATTTTACTGATGAAGTTTGGTCACTGCCAAGTTTCCTGATAGGCTCTTACATAGCTGCTTGATGCTATTATATGTAATATTGTAGTAATGTACTCCTTGGTAGCTCTGGCGTGTCCGTACCTAAATATCCCCACATTCTGTTCTCAGGGACTGGCATGTGATTGCAGACCACTTTTTTCTCTTAGCTGTTTCCATATATTCTTTATATTCTTTAAGAAATTTCAAACCTGGGAAAAAAATTAGCCACATCTCTTCAGAAAGAGATGTTTAAGAATAAAGGAAAGCAAAGTATCATGAAGAATAGACAAAATGCCATGTAGTGTGGATCTCAAACTTGGCACAGGCTGGGAAGCAGTTTTATTGCAGAGAAGGCATGAAAAAGAATGAAGAAAAAAAAAAATCACAGAATTTGTGGCCTGCTTGACAGAGTTTCTCATCTGAATTGCCAATATAAATGCAGCTCATGGTAGTAAGGACTGAAAGGCATCAGTTGCTGTCCGATGGTTGTTCACTAACCATTGTAAATGCGCTCTCATCCACAGTAACTACATGTCCACAAATATCTAGTCAAGAGTGATTGGCACCCTGGTTGCCACTATTAGTGTATACATTAAGGTACTGAGGGGCATGAAGAATGAATTATCCCCTCAAATCATGAGGTAATCACGCCAAAATAGGGCTGAGCATGTTGGCAACATCGCATGGGAAAATTGACTCTGCTGCTGTCCTTGTGAGACCCATGCTGGAGATGAAGGATTTCACTTTTGAGAGGACAACAGTGTTTGAGGGAGAGAGGAGGGAGGGCCTTGTAAATCTTTACAGTGATAGAGATAGACTTATAAAAAGAACAAATGTGCATAATAGTTAACAATTAATGCAACAACTGTGAAGTTAAAAGGGAAAAATACTCTTAATAGTTAACACCTGAAATGCAATAGAAAACACTTAAAAAACCTCCACACCCCCACCTTGTATTAAGAAAAAAAACGTGTAAAATGTTAACTTTGTCTATTGATCCCGATTTCTGCTATGGTAGTATTTTTCGTAGCTAGCCTGTGTGATCTGGGATTTTCAGCTATAAATATCTGTTCATGATGATGTTTTAGCTTTGGTTTAGATTATATTTGGTTTCATGTATTTCATAATATTTAGAAGTACCTGAACTGGGCAGAAATGTAGATCACAGTTTTTCTTTTACAGCATTGTGTAAACATATGTAATTAGCCTTGTACTTATCTGCATTAGTATCATTAGTATTGAAAACCCATTTTAATCTGGATTCTCTTCTCTTCTCAATGTCAGTCTCTTTCTGGACCAGTACAGAGCTAGCCTTGTTGATGCAATAAAGAGATTACTCCAGCCCAGTGTAAGTATGTTTCTATTTTCTCCTGAACACTGGCTTCAGAATAATTAGTCTGTGCACAATGATTGAGAGAGTAATGGAATGGCAGGATTAATGTCATGTAATACTTTAATACTTATTATGTCCAACTTCAATTGAGTCTTCTAATCTATCAGATTCTTTCCTAATCATAAACTAGGAAACTTCTTATACTTGGCCTTCTGATAAGGAACACAGTGGGTAGTAAAATAAATGAAACCGCTTCAAAGATAGCGTCAGATTATTTTTATCAAAGCGTTTCTCAAGTAGTTTCCTTTGATAATAATGTCTTCGTATTAAAGTAAAAGTACGATATTGAAAGTTTTTATGTTGGCTTCTGTCATTTGTAATCCCTTCAATTGTAACCTTTGTCATTGTGTATTTATTTATTATGAAAGACTATTTTTTCTTTTCATTTCTGTTTATATAAAATGAGCAAAACCCTTATGCACAGATTGTAGACTAAAACTTTTCTCCTGTGTTTACATTTTTTATGCCTTGGAATATAATAAAATAAAGCTTTTCATAAAATGCTTACATGTTCTACAAGAATGTCATTAAAGAAATATTTTACTGATTTCAATCTATTAAGCTGTTAAATTGAGACCTGCAGGGAAGAAAAATGCTGTCATATGCATATGCTTATAACCAACAAATAATGTTGAATCTGAAAAAAAACAATTAAAAAGAAGATATTCAAATAGGAGAAACATGTGAAGTAATTGCTATAGGTAGGAATTTTGAAACAGGAATTTTACCTTTAATGCTTAACATAGAAATCTTCCATTAAGGTAAACTTTCCATTTCAGAGCAAAAGTATTTCATGTTAGCAGTGCATTCTCCAAACTCCGTTTTAAAATTGTATTGTAATTTTGTACAAGAGATTTTCTCTGTAAAAGGCACAGAAGACCCAAACGTGCAAAGGCTTAAGAAACTGAGTCGTTTTAGCCATGTAAGTAATCCCATTCTTTGCTAAGAGTGATCAGGTTTCTATTCTTGGTTCTATCACAGACTTTCCTGAGTGACCTAAGGCAAGTTACTTAAGACTGAATTATTTTAATGAGCGCCTGGGCAAGGCTGCCAGGAAGACAGGAGAAATGTAGCCACTAAGGAAAAGGTTACCCACATATTGCTTTTATTGGCAGCAAGGGGAGGTTAAGCAGCTCCTGCCCAGGGTGATGCCTTCTGACTTCCATAATATATCGTCAGTTGTCAGGGTGCAATAATTTTGGGGATGAAAGATAATCAAAGCTGATTCCAGTTTAAAAAAATGTAAAAAGTCCTTTTTTTTTCAGCCCATATCAATATCCATACCTGGTTCTTCAGGTAGCCCCATACGCCACTGTACTGATGCCACTTGCCAGGCCTGGGGTGACAGTTGGACTTGATGATCTTAAAGGTCTTTTCCAACCTAGGTGGTGCTAAGGTTCTATGAAAGGATACTGGGGGAGTAGGGGTAGGAGTGTCAGGAGGAAAAGTGTACAAGAGATGCGCCGGTAACTGACCTGCCTTAGAGCCTCTAGAGTGAAAGAATAGCTCTTGGTTGCTTTGTCTTCTGCTTATACCTAATCATGGTCTGGTGGTCTGTTTTGCCAAAACCATGAGTACACAAATACATTTGTGTATGCACTCACACATGCGTTCTTTACCTGGGCTGATTAGCCCAACCAGAGAATTTGATTTAAAAAACATTGACAGTAAGGCAGCTTGAATCTTAAGCAGTGTTTGTAGCTCAAGTTCCCATCTATAGACACTTTAGGAATTGATAACCTGATTTTAAATGAAGACTGACCTGACTTTGTTGCTTTTTAACTCCACTCAGCTAATTCAGATTCAGAATAAGCCTTTGTTTTTCAGAGCAAATGAACTACAGTCTTTCTGAATGTAGATGGAATGGAGATGGCTTTTTGTCACCTGCCCTCCTTGTGTGGGTTCCTTATGATTATTGTGATGAATAGCATAGCCTGTACTTACTTGCTAGGCATTTTAGGCTATGATTCCTATTTCTTATCAGCAGTGCTAGCTTGGGAAATTGTTGCTCCTTTCCGGTTGCAAAGTTTTGGACCACTGTCCAAACTGTATTTTTTAACTAAAGTAATTTGCCTAATCCTCTTTATGGATGGTTATATGGGTGGATAACCGGTCTTGGCATGGCCTTTCAAATTACTGTAACTCATAACTTAGAGGACAGCAAACTATTACTTGAATTGGAAGCTGGGAATATGGACCCAGACACCTTAAAGAAGCTCCCTTGTCCCAAAAGGACATGTTGAACAGAGATGCCTTCAAGCATATGCTTTCATGGTTTGAAAGACCCAAATATAAGCATATACTTAACTGAGATTCCAAGAGAAGATGCAACCACAAGATAGTTATTATTTTTATTGTTCTAGTTGGCCTGTATAAATCTCAGGTTAACATCAGAGGAAACTTTACTTATGGCCCTATACTTTGGCCTTTAAGGGAAAAATAATAGTGATCTCATTTGCCAGCTGCAATAATAAAGAATAGTTTAGGAGCATTACTTTATGCCCAATCTAAGTCATAAGCTACTTTGATGAAATTCACTCTTCTGCAGGCCTTATTTTGTCTCCAGTTTGGAAGTTACATTTCCTTACTGGAAATGTTTTGCCCAATTGATAGAGGAACAATCTCAAATTGAAGACATATCTAGATTAAGACATCTTTCAAGTGAGCCTAGGATAGAACTGTTCAGGGAAAGTAATAACCAGCAAAATTGAAAGAAAAAGTACAGTAAACAGAAAATTATGGGTATCTTTACAAAACTGTCTTGCAGGGCAAATGCAGAACAGGACATTTATTCTTACTGTTAAGTTAAAAAGAGATTGATTTATCTGCAGTATTTCCTTTTTCATTAAGGGTGTTACCTGTTCCTATTAGAATCATTATGGCACAGAGTGATGTGTTTCAGGTAACTTTTTGTTTTCTTGGAGACAGACCCTGGTTGTTTCAGCCATCTGACTCACAGTATGGCTGCATGAACAGTTGTATTGGCACAGGAAGAGGGGACCAGAAATTCCCACAAGCAGAAATAAGCAGCCCACAGAGTTATTGGGGGCTGCAGTTTCTGTCTGAATTAGTTGTAAATGCAAATGCCACCTGTAAACCAATTCCAAGAATTAGGCACTGAAATCATACACCAAAAAAACTTATCTTCAATGTATGTATTTTATTCCTCTTATAAGCATGCTACTTGACTTGCCAGCATTTAGTTTTTTTTTTTTTTCTATAGTTAAAATGTACTTGTCATTTCAGTCTCAGAATAAGCAGTTGCTTGTGTATTTTCCTGTTTAGAAACATTTTTAATGAAGGCTTTGATTCTTCTGTGGCCTATCCCAGTGAAGTCAATGCGATGCTATTGAGCCATAATCAGTACCAGCAAATAAGACTGCATTTAATAATGGTTCATGAGTAAACTTAGTCATAGTCATGTCCAACATGTCACATTATTTTGCTGAAGCATTTTAGTGACACTTCAAGCTATTGCAGCTGACATTTTCTTGTGTGTTTTGTTCACAAGTATTTTCCTGACTGAGAAAAAGCTATTTTGAACTTTAAACATCATCCTAATCTGGGAGGCACTTTTGCATTCAGATCAAATGAACCTGGGATAGACTATCAGGTGTAGCTCCAGGCCACTGGTCTAGTTGTTTTTATTGTATAGCAACCAACAAATGAAAAACAGTTTAAAACCAGAAATGTGAATGGAGCCCCAGAACAAGTAACAGAATTACAGAGATCAGGCAGTTGACAAGAAAGTGCTTTAAACCCAGAATATGATTGACCAGGCCTGACAACAGAACCTCCACGGTGCCTGCCAGTTTTGATGAGATTATTGTAGTGTTAAATCAAGATTTTTGAGGGTTTATGAGCAAACGCAAAATGCTCGGGTGTTTTAGATGCACACTCCAATAGGTGAGTGGGTTTTTACACCAACTAAGGAGCTGGCCAATAGTAATAGTGTGATGTTTTCCATAAAAGTCCATTCCCCTTTTTTGAAGTTATTTCAAGGTTTTCAGCCTGGTTTAGAGAGATATTTCATGCCATATTTATTTCTATTTTACTATATTTCTCTTTCAAATTAAATGTGAAGTCATCTACAGAGTTTATGAGAAGGAATGGCCGCATGGTCTGCTGACTCCAAATGGAAATCTCTAAGGAGGTACTGTTGTACGAGCGTTGCTTCCTCATTGAAGCTGTTGGATCAGTAACCAGTGTAGGACGTGCAGCCTCCAGCAGTCTCTGTTCACAAGGTTTAGCCATTCCTGAAGTCCCCATGTGAATCGTGTGGTCAGTAAGGCCTGGGTAGGGAACACATTTCCCATTGTAGTGCCCTGTCTGTGAAGCTGCCCATGTAGGTGAGGGACTCCAGAGGGGAGTCTCATCCTTCTCATGCCAGGAAAGGTCTCTGCAGAATAACATTCTGCGGAGTGTGGGGTGGCAGCAGGAGGAGGAGGATCCTCAGCTGAAGGCTTCCTTTGCTGCCCACTACTTTCTGATGACATTAAAGCGTGCCAAGGATGTGAGGGAACTGATTGTGAATTTCCTGTGTTTAATGTTTTTCATCCTGAGCTGAGCCTATATTCAGACCTAACATTTACATGAGCAATTCCAGTGCCTTGGGTGGGTGTTTACACCCCTTTGCACCTCATGTTTAGCCACAGAATTAAAGTTACAGCTACACAAATCAACAGAAGTCAGTTGCTTTGGATATTGCCCTGTGTCTCCTTTGTGCTTTAATTTCCCATGAGAAAGATGAGGATAACAGTATTTTCCTTTCTCACAGAGGCATTGTGAGAATAAATACGGTGCTGTGGTATTAATGACTGGGGTCTTTTAAGAACACGTTAGTACCATAGATACCAGTGTAGAGTTTTTATTGCTGCCTCGTTGCATGTTGTCTCGGCATATGTGTACATGAGCTGTAACACAGATTTGTTCCCTCTCCTCCTCACTAAGTATCTGTGTCAGCAGTCTGACTTTCCAGAGTTGCTGTTGAAGTTCTCTCTTCTGGTCAGTTTTTCCTGTGGTATACAAGGTTGCATTTTCTCAAGCCAAATATTCTTCTACAGCCTCTAATCATTGTGTAACTCCTTCAGGTCCCTGAAAATACCTTTTTTGTCTCTTCGGTTGATTACAGCACCTCACAAATTAGTCTTAGCTCTCATGAATATAGAAGTTAAGTACAAGAACTCAAGTAAACTTTGTGGCTCCCCTCGGTGTGATACGCTGTTGTTTGGTATTAACCTTTGTTTACAGCTCTTCAACCAATTTCCATTCCATGTGACAGAACACAGCATTCAGCCAATTAGAATTAATTTTGCAAGTAAGATTTCAAGAGATGCTGTATCACATAGGTTAGGTTTGGGGCTAGTACTTTGCACGGACTGACTAAAATCTGTCATTTCAAGGTACAGGCATTTCTGCTTTCTTAAATACAGAAGGATGAACAAAAAATTAGCAAATGGACCATAATGTATTTCCTGGGCATCATAAATGGCCTCATTGTCTTGAAAGATCCAGAATTACTATGCAAGAGCATTAAGTCCTGTTTTAAATGCAATTTACCAATTGCAGGTCAAATTTTGCTGGCTGCTCAGGTAGTTTAAAATACCTTCAAAAAAATCAGTTATTAGGTCTGAATTGCTTCCCATTTTGCCTTGTTTTACACTGCTGTAATTCCACTGATAGCAAATGGGGGGTACTCTTCTATGTGGGAGAGTGAAAAAAAGAAATCAGTATTTACAGTCTTTGCATGGTCATGAGCTAACAAATAGATTTTGCATTGAGTGTATGTTTTGTATGCTTTTTCTGTGTTTTATTTTGGTAATTCATAGCCATCATTATTATATGAAAAGGAGCAGATGTCTGGCAGTTGGCACTTTTCTAAAGAAAATATTTATTTATTACTTTCTATTTTGCATTTGTTTAATCACAGAAATCTTGCATATTTTGAACAATTATTCATATTACCCCATTTTAGTGTTTAACCAAGAGAACAATTTCCTTTCTAGCCTGAATGTATTAAAAGCTTAGTCAGGTGTATGTTATATCTGGTTCCCTTCCAGTTTTAAATATGTATAAATTCTCTTTTTAATGTTCCAGGGAAAAGCAATGGTATTTGCTCCACTCCGAGGGAATACTTTAAACCAGTTTTGCAATCTAGCTGAAAAAGCTGGTTTCTCTATCCAAAGACATGAAAATTATGATGAACACATTTCGAACTTCCACTCCAAGGTTAGTTTTCTGCTTGTGTTAGATAACACTTTAATCCGCATTGCATTTTGAAGAGATCATGGTCCTTTTGGCAGGTAACCTAAATGTTTGATTAAAGTACTCCTTAGGTGTGCTGTTTCTGAACAGCTATTTTTGTATCTGATTATTTTGTGTGGTAGAACCATCCTTTATCTCTGCACGCCTAGAAGAGGTTTGCAGGAGCATCTCCTGTTTACCCTTTTCATTCATGGAAATCTAATTTAGGAGAGTCTTTTCTTGTTTTTGTTAGCTGCGTATAAATATATCTCACTAGCATTTTTAATAAAAGCTTGCAACTTTTAAGTAGGTTAAATACTGAAATGGAGTGAAATAAATAGGAGGTGAATGTCTAATTGTATCATATCGTACCTTAAATCCTTATCTCTGGCTGCTTTATGGCCGGGTCAGTTGGCAGCTTCAAACTGCTAAATCTCATACAGAATTTCACAGTTGTGGGGTTATATGTCAGATCGAGGCGCTACAAGATTTAGGTCAAAAGCACTTATCTGAGCATGATTTCTAAGCTTGCTTACATAAAGCTACTGTTATCAGTCTCCTTTTTTATTATTTATAAGTATAGAGTAATACAGGACATGACGAGGAAGGCGCTTCACGGAAAAGTTTTTAGGAATTTCTTATTTTTCTGTGTAGAAGTGCTTATCAAAATCATATTTGTTACTTGCAATTCTGAGATCTCTATTTCCTCTATTTCATACCATAACGAAATCCACTGTTGTAGGTCCAT